>NC_136432.1:236585607-239280607 GCF_052849685.1 Lactuca virosa
TAGTAAAACAATCATTTAGATGTAATTTTCAATACTGTGAAATTGGTTTTTCCATATATTAATTAGCCAATGTTAACTGGATAATTGCTATTATGGGTACTTCGTGTGCATTTCATGTCACATTGTATGTAAATATCTTATGAGCTTATCATTACATTTATTTTCAAGAGGAATTAGACATTACTGATGTGCTTAATAGTTGTAATCAACACTTCACTTTTCATTTTGACCATTCAAAGATTTCATAAATTAAATGATTATTTTTTGTATTTTTTTTATCTTGGTTTAATCTTTCATTGTACGGAAATAGAAAATATAAAAACTATTTATTTTTCAGCGCCTAATTTGGGAATTTTATTTTATTTACCATGACAAACTTGATAGTCATTTCAATTTTGGAACTTTGAGTGTATTTATTTAAATTATTAGCTGTTTGTGCATGTTTAAGCATGCAATTCATCTTCTTTTCTGTTTCAATATGTCCTTCTTTTAAAGTTATATTCGATCACTCCCCATCATTTCCAGTATGCTATATTTTCATTGTTGTGTGCATTGTAGCATCATACTATAATTTTTAATCTTTCAAGTTCATTATTTATTACCTTTGTGAAATATATCATCTTACAATTACTTTTATTCAAAATGCAATGATGTTATATTAGACAAGCACTACAAAGTACATTGTTGTTTACTTTAAAATTATGAATATGGACATTTTCTGTTAATTCTTACAAAACAGGGACCATTTTAATAAAACTTTAATAATATGGATTTATTTGTAAAGTTAGTATCACAGGGACCATTCATGTATTTGCAATTATTTCATATTAAAACAACAACCATTTATGTTTATTTTTTTTTAGTTTTTTACCTTTGTCAAATATAGCATCTTACAGTTACTTTTATTCTAAATGAATTAAAATAATGATGTTATATTACACAATTTCTGTTAACTTTGAAAAAACATGGACCTTTTGTGTAAATTTTTAAAAATATGGAGATTTTTTTGTAAAGTTAGTAACAAAGTGATCTTTTTTGATATTTTTTTAAAAGTTAGTAACACATGACCTTTCAAACAAGAACTATTCTTGCAAATTCCTTTTTTTTTTTGAAAACTTCCCATAATACCCTTTTTATAACTAACAATGACTTAATATCGCAATATAACCATAATATAGCAACGCACTTTTCTTTTACCAATTTATACAATATGTTTATTATGACTCTTTATCCTTTCTACCCTAAAATAGTAATGTAGTTTCTAAGTATATTGCTATAATTGTCAATAATGTAAACTGATTTGTGCAGAATGCTATATTTTCATTGATTTGTGCATTGTAGCTTTTTTTATAAACTGTATTTTACTTTTTAGAAACTTATTTATTAGATATTAACTTGCTTTGTATGTTTCCAGTAAACAACTGTTTCATAACAACCAACAAATACCATTATACCTTCAATTACTTTTATATTACAGCAACCTACTTTCAATTTTTTTAAAAGTTAAAAAATAAATGCAACACAAATGTAATGATTTTGTGTGAATGTGATGTTGTCTGTGTGTAGTTTGTATATGTTTTATGTACGTATGTGTTGTATATTTACTTTTTTATTGATATTTTTTAAGTTAAATTTTGTTTTTGTCAATACATATAGTATAAGGCTTATTTGATTTTTACACAGGGTATATCTTTTAAATTTAATTTAAAATATAATATTGGTAATTCCAATATGTTTATTAATCTAAATTCAATATCATAATACATATTACTATAACTTATTTGATTTTTACACAACGTGGTATAATATTAAGTATTAACCATGAATATCTTCATTTTTGATAATGGAAAATGAAGAAAATGAAGAAAAATAAGGTTGAGTATTAAGAGAATAAATTACGGTTAGATAAATTAGGGTTGAGCATATTAACCGAAAAACCGAATCATAACCAAATTAACCGATATAACCGAACCATTTTAACCGAACCATTACTAAAAGATATGGTTCGGTTTCTAATTTTGATTAACCGAATACATATGGTTTAGTTATGGTTTTCATCAAAAACCGAACCATTATAAACCGAACCGAACCAATAATATTAATACTGTTTTTAATATAATATAATATTACATATATAATATGTAATTATATTGAGAATTGAAAATTTAAAGGGTTGTTATTTAGAGTTAGATAGGATAAGTATTGATTTTATCAATATAATTATATATACGCAATCATTCACTTTTTATAACGATAGACCTTGTATTTTCAATTTTTATAGAGAAGTATTTTTATTTTAATGTCATCTTGGACCATTTTGGTTAACCGATATTAACCATTAACCATAACCATTAACCAAAACCAATATTAACCGTTACCCAATGGTTATTGAAATACATTAACCAATTGTAATGGTTATAGTTCGGTTTTGACCAATAACCGAACCAAACTGCCCCATACACACCCCTATAAATAATTGTTTGTCGTTATTATTATTATTATTATTGTTTTACATATTCGTGGAATAACATGGATCAGGTCAAAAAGTGGTGTTACAACAGAAACGGAGAAGATGCCATTTTGTTTCAGGTCAAAAAGTGGGTATTCTGAAATTCTATACCCTCTCTCCTGCATCCCACCATTAAGGGGGCTATTTTATGCCTGGAAAAAAAATCAAAGATATCAAAGTTAATAGACACCTCCTTCATCTTTCTTTTTAGTGAGTAAATGGAGAATCATAGACATCAATAAAGCTTCACCAGAAACATACCTGTAGGAATCTTGAACTGACATGGAGACCTTACAATTCTCTCCAGTGTTCACCACCACCGCCATGTCCTATTTTTTTGTTCCCCTCACCACACAACAACATAGGGGGACTCTGGCTACATCTACCTAACCTTACCTTTTTAAAAGAGAAATTAAACAACAATTCAATGATTATCTCAGATAATACAGTTCACTGAAATCGAAACAGATACAAAGAAGAGGAACAGAGGAAAAAGCAATCGTACTTGCATATTTGGGAGCATCTTACAACACATTCGCTCTCCTAATCCCCTCCTCTTTAAAAAAAAAAACTTGAGTCGGGCATTTTATCCAACACCTGGTGTGCATAACGAAATACAATTACAAGTAATAACAAATTCTTTGAACAATGTATCAGTTCCTGTTTGGACATTCCAATTATCGTTTCTCTACAACATAGATGGCCTATAATTCAAAAAATGTCTTTATTTATATCAAGATAGGTTAAAAATAACAATACAGAAGAGGGGGAAGGCATGAGGAGGCTTACGTGATCTGCTTTCTCTCTCAAACCTTCTTTTTTCAAATCCTGCCAAAACAAAATCCAAATTCAACATGTTCAATATCTTCAAATTAACTGGAAAAAGTGGAAATAGAGTGTAATTAGGTTTTAAGAAAAGAAAAATAGTGAATTTATAGAAAGTTATGAGAGGAAGGTACTGACAAGGTATACGACAGGAGTTATGGTAGCCTCGCCACCGTTGTTACAGACACGTCGGACACAAGCTCCACTGTCGGGTCCGTCAGGTCTTTTGTAGCAAGCTCTGGAGACGACGTTCCATCAGCAGCTAATCGAAGCTCAGAACGATATGGTCAGATTTCAAACACCGGATTTTGTTATTGGGTAAGAAAGAGGTAGTGAAGCGGCAATCCGTATTCTTTGAAGCCTACAAAAAAGTCAAATAACAAATTTTAAGCCATATTGATTTAAATCAAAAGAAGCAAAAGAAAATCGACTGAAAGAATGAGGGTTAGGGTTCAATAGCCATATCCGATCAATAAACTTAATATGAATAGAAGGGAAAACAGAAATCAGTCGTACTAACCCCGAAATCGCAAATACTTGGTGAAGATGGACAGGTAATTCGTATTCTTTGAAGCCTACAAAAATCGTTTCTTCTTTGCAGAAAGTCGTCACCGAAAAATTTAAAGACTCGACCTCCATTGCACACAGGCCACACGAGACTGGTGGCAGCAACGCTGTTGATTTTCTTGTCCTTCTAATATCTGCACAACTAACAAAATTCTAAATCAGTAACATGGTAAAGTCAACGATAACAGAAGAGAGAAGGAGGAGGGGTCAGATTTTTTGTCCGAAAGACCAATTATTTCCACACCCAAACGGCGACTGTTGTGACCTAGAAATCGCGATTGTTGTGACCCAGACGAAAACCCACCTTCAAAATACTATCTTCCTTCACTCTCTATATCGGTCGTTCTATTCCAGTCGATCAAAACACGCAATCGATTGCAATCATTTCCGCCTCTTTCCTCTAGTCGCACAAGTCAAACAAATCAAAGAGAGGTGATGAGAAGGTGGGATTCGTAGAGAAAACCCAAATTAATACCAACGGACGGTCGAACCGCTTTAAAAAACACCAGATAAATTTCGTAGAGAAAACCCAAATTAATACCAACGGACGGTCGAACCGCTTTAAAAAAGCACCAGATAAATTTCCAGAAGCTTTTGTTAAGGCGGATCAAAAAAAAAAAATTTTTAATGCTACTTCATGTAAAAGCATCATTAAATAAGGATTTTTTTATGCTCTTTTTATAAAAGAGCATCATTAAATAAGGATTTTTTGATGCTCTTTTTATAAAAGAGCATTATTAAATCTTTATCTTTTGATGCTATATTTTGAAAAACGCATCAAATGAAAACGCTATGATTTTTTAGTGCTACTTCATGTAAAAGCATCATTAAATAAGGATTTTTTGATGCTCTTTTTAATAAAATAGCATCATTAAATCTTTATCTTTTGATGCTATATTTTGAAAAACGCATCAAATGAAAACTAGCTATATCCGTCTTTTAGGGTTTCTATAAACACTAACATACTTCGAACTTTTGGAACATGGAGATTCTCTGCAGCATTTATGAAACATAAACATAAATGCGTAAAAATTCAAAATACCCTCATTAATTGTTTTGCTATCTTCACCGAAGGTAATTTTAATTTTATTGTACTTTTAATTTTGTTCTAAGTATTTATTTATTAAATGATTGTTTATTGATATTTTTTAAATTGATTTGTGTAGATTGTGAACATGTGAAAATTTACATAACTTGTTTGTTTAAAATCAATATATTTACCTTCTTTGAATGTTTATTTTAATTTTCAGATGAATCGTGATTATTGGATGTACAACACTTCACGTTTTTCTCAATTTTATATAGAGGGTGTTCAAACTTTTATTAGGGTTGCCGAAGAAAATCGCTTAGAAAAAGAAAGTGGATCGATTTGTTGTCCTTGTAACGTTTGTAAAAACTTTAAAACGTTTAATTGTACCGAAGAAATAGAGTATCATTTGTTGCAAAATGGTTTTGTGCCTTATTACACTTGTTGGTCAAGACATGGAGAAACACTACTTGATTGTAGCACATCCTCGAGCAATTTACATATTAATAATAGTACATACAACAAAGATTCATATGTTGTTGATGATGATCACCATTCAAATGACCCCAATGACAATTTCAATGAAATGTTTGATGACATGGAGGCTAATATGGGTGATGTTAACCGTAAACCCTAAAGACGGCGTTTGAAGTTTTTCGGCGTTGACTTCTGATTTCCGGTGGATTTTCAAGTCGATTCTAATTTGGTTCGACGTGGGGAGTCTGCTGGGGTGGGGGGATGGGGTTTTATACGGGGTTTTATATGGTTATCTGAGCAGCTATGAATGAAGCTTTGACAGTATGTCCAGACAACGTGAGGAACAATGGAGGAATGTAGGAAGAAGGAACGATAGAAGAGCAGGGTTCTTCTCAAATAGTGAGAGAGATCGAATGAATGGTAGAGGCGGAGGCCAACAATCAAATGCAGAGTCAATAAGTAAAATTGCTATCTCATTCTATGTTACTAACCTCCCTCCTGACCTGCAACCAAAGGAATTATGGCATGCATGTGAGAAACTTGGGAATGTAGTAGATGTGTATATTGCCCAGAAGCGTTCTAGAATGGGGAGACGGTTTGGCTTTGTACGTTTCACTAAGGTTAAACACAATCAGGAATTGGAGAGGAGATTGTGTGAGTTATGGTTTGGAAACTATCATGTTTTTGCCTCGATTTCTAAGTTCACTAGACAAAATCAAAGCAAATCCGATACAGGTTATGGGAAACAATACCAGAAAAAGAAGACGGGTGAATTGAAAGATGGAGATGGGCAAAAAAAGAAATCTTATGCCAAGGTTGTTGTGGGGGAAGGGACTAGTACTCATAAAGATACTAGTATGGGTCGGAAGGTCATAATTGGGGGTAGAGAATTAACTGGTATGACCGAGGTTCAGTCTATAGTGCTTGCTGAAGTAAGGGAAGCTGCTTCGATTCCGAATCTAATTAACTTATGCTCCGAGGAAGGATTTTATGATATCAAAATCAGGTATGTCGGTGGGTTGTGGGTAGTGGTGTCATTTGAGTCTGCTAAAGCCTGTAAGAATTTTTCATCTAATGCTGGTATCCAGAATATTTTTTGTAAGTTTCGTGGTATAACTAAAGATTTCGTTATCTCGCAAAGAGTTGTTTGGTTGGAAAATCTTGGGTTGCCTATGTGTGCATGGAATCCATGTGTTTTCAAGAAGATTGCTTCGGTATGGGGATCAGTACTGTTTTCAGATGATGATGAGAATAATTGCATGTCAACTGGAAAAGTATGTGTGTTGACTGGGATTATGGCAAGTATTCAAGAATAGTTATGGGTAACTATTGAAGGTACAGATTACTAGGTATATGTGAAAGAAGTGGCACCGTGGGAACCTGATGTGGCACAAGATGGGAGTTTTGTAGAGGAAGACAATAATTCTGTTGGATCGTTTGACGAAGGAGAATGTGAGTCTTTTGGCTTCAATTCAGATAAAAAAAATGAGGAGCATGATCAGAACCATGAGGATGTTAATGTTAATAAAGTGAATAGTGAACCTGATTTTATACAGGAAGTGGAGAAAATTAATGATGCTGGTAATGATGAAATAGGGAATAATAATAGGCCTCACAATGTTCCTGTGCAATCGATGGGTATTGGTCATGGTTCAGCTTCGAAAGTTGAGTTTAATAAAATGGAGAATGTGCAGTCGGAGGATCAAAGGAGTAATGCTAGTATCTCGAAGCCACCAGGTTTCGGGGGTAAAGTTTTCAAAGAAACTCGTGGGCCTTTTCAATATTCAGAGGATAATCTTAGGAAGTCATGGAGTACAGGATCAGTAAAGATTTTGAAGAAAGCTATCCCATCGGTGGGGGCTAACTCGTGTGAAGAAGTGAGTAGGTTTATTGAGCTAGGAAAAATCCTAGGTTATGACGTGGAGAATGTTAAGGCGGATTTGAAAAATCGTCTAGTCGGTATGGGAGTGCTTCAGTCTTTATGAATTGTCTATCCCTTAATGTTTGTGGCCTAAATACGTCTAAAAACGTAGATGCGTTAAAGAGATTTGCAATAGTAATATGGTGAATTTTATTGGTCTTCAAGAAACGCGTTTGACTCGGATAGACCTTTTTAAAATAAGGTCTCTTTGGGGTAATTCGGCTTTTGATTTGGCTTGTAGTACGGCTAGGGGATGCTCAGGTGGTATTTTGTCGGTGTGGGATACTTCGGTGTTTAAGAAGGAGAGGATACATTGTCATGAAAATGTGGTGATTGTTGAAGGCTGCTGGATTAGAAAAAATATTAAATGTACTATGTTCAATGTGTATGCTCCTCAAGATGCTGGAAAGAAAAGGGATCTATGGCAATATGTGATCTCGTATATGTCCAGTGTAAATGGTGATTTTATAGTCTTTGGTGATTTCAATGTGGTTAGATCTTCTAATGAGAGACGTGGGTCTTTGTTCTCTGTCTTGCAGGCTTGCCGATTTTAATAATTTCATTTATGAGGCATATCTTTTTGACATTCCTATGGAGGGAAGGAAATTTACCCGGATGGACAAGGCTGGTGTGAAACTAAGTCGGTTGGATAGATTCCTTATTTCTGAGAGTTTGTTAGATGCTATTCCAGATATCTCGTGTATTGCTTTGGATAGGAGGTGGTCAGACCATTGCCCGTTACTTTTGAAGGAAGATCATAATAATTATGGTCCAATTTCGTTTAAGCTTTTTAATTCGTGGCTTCAAATGGATGGTTTTTCTGATGTAGTTTCTCAAGCAGTTAAAGATTTTGTTCCAGACTGTACTTTGAATAAGTGTCTTAACCTGAAGAATAAGCTCAAACTTGTTAAATCTAAGCTTAAGGAATGGCAAGCTGATATGCGTAAGTTGAAAGGGGAGCAAAGAAAAGAGTTTATTAATCGCTTGCTTGATATTGATAAGTTGATTGATCGTGGGACTGTTTCGGCTGATGACATGGTCGAGAGGAAGAATATTCTTCAATAGGTTTCGGATATTTACAAGGCGGAGAGTATGGACTATGCTCAAAAGGCTAAGGTTAAATGGGCAGTAGAAGGATATGAGAATTCAAATTTCTTTCATGGCATGTTAAAAAGAAAAAGAAAACAGATGGCCATTAAAGGAATCTCTCAAGATGGTACTTGGGTGACTAATCCAAGTTTAGTTAAGGAGGCATTTTTAAAGTTTTACAAAAATAAATTCAAGCATTCTAAGGTGGTTAGGATGGGTACCCCTAGCTCTCGGTTTCGAAAACTAAATGAAGAACATGTGGAGTCCTTACAAGCTTATTTTTCGGATGATGAAGTCAGGGAGGCGGTGTGGTCGTGTGGGAGTGATAGGGCTCCGGGGCCCGACGGGTTTACGTTCCGGTTCCTGAAATAATTTGGAGTATGTTTGAGAAGGATGTGTATGAATTCATGAGGGAGTTTTTTGATACCGGTATCATTTCGCCAGGGTGTAACTCTTCTTTTATTACGTTAATTCCTAAAGTTCAAAATCCAACCGAGATCAAAGATTATAGGCCGATTAGTCTAATCGGGTTACAGTATAAGATTGTTGCGAAGTTATTGGCTAATAGATTGGATAAGGTGGTAGACTATTTAGTCAATCCAGTCCAGTCTGCCTTTATAAAAGGAAGGCAGATTTTAGACGGGTCTCTTATGGTTAATGAAATCGTTAGATGGTCCAAGTTGAAAAAAAAAGAAAATGTTGTTATTTAAAGTAGACTTTGAAAAAGCTTATGACTCAATCTCATGGGAGTATTTAGATAAGATTATGGAGGTAATGGGATTTGGTGAGAAATGACGCATGTGGATTAGGGGTTGCCTGCAGTCTGCTAGGTCTTCGGTCCTTCTGAATGGTAATCCGACAGAGTTTCAACTGCAACATGGTCTTCGTCAAGGAGATCCGTTATCTCCGTTTTTGTTTATATTGATTATGGAAGGTTTGCATGTGTGTATGGAAGATGCTACTTACAATTTGATTTTTAAAGGTGCTACTATTGGAGAACAGAACTTGCATATCTCGCACTTGTTTTATGCGGATGATGCAATCTTTCTTGGAGAATGGGATGCTGAGAATATCAAGAATTTAATTCGAATTCTTAGGGTTTTCTATATGGCGTCTGGGCTTCAGATTAATCTTCATAAGTCAAAATTGTATGGGGTTGGTGTTGAGCAGGAGGCTATTGCGCAATTAGCTGCATGTACAGGGTGTGGTGCAGACTCGATTCCTTTTGTTTATCTTGGGCTTCCTGTTGGTCAGCTTATGCATAGGAAGTTGGCGTGGGACTCAATTTTTACCAGGTTCCATAAAAATCTTTCGGGTTGGAAATCAAAGATGTTATCTATTGGAGGCAGATTGACTTTGGTTAGATCAGTGTTGGGCAGCTTGGGAATTTATTTTCTTTCCATGTTTCGGATGCCTAATTCGTTTTGTAAGGAGTTGGAAAGAAGTAGAGCTAGATTCTTTTGGGGAGCTGATGATCGTCAAAGATTCTTACATTGGGTTAAATGGGAGATGGTGTTAAATGATAAAAAAAATGGTGGCCTTTCCATTGGTAGTTTGGAGTCGTTTAACTACTCCTTGCTTTATAAATGGCGTTGGCGGTTTTTGAATAGCTCTAATCTTCTTTGGGTGGACCTCATTAAAAGCTGTTACGGGAGTGATGGAGGGTTTGGCATGGCCTCTCGGTCCAAACCAAAGAAAGGAGTTTGGCTGGGGATTGTTAATACGGTTTGGGATATGCATTATAGAGGCTTAATTCCGTTCGACTCTATATGTAGGAGGGTGGGGAATGGCCAAAGTATTAGCTTCTAGAATGATGTTTGGTGTGGTGACATTATGCTTAGAGTTAGATTTCCTCGTTTATGTGCTGTAGTTAGTAATGTTAATGCGTTGGTTAGTGACTATTGGGACGGGCATGATTGGAGGTTTCATTGGGTTCGGATGTTTGATGATGGGGTTTTGGCTGATCAGCTTCTTCAACTGATGACGTTGTTGCAGTCGGTGCACCTTTCAACTAGTAGGGAATCTTGGCGGTGGGCTATTGGAGATGAAGATACGTATTTGGTGAAAGAGACTCGACTGCTTTTAGATCGGCTTATTCTCCCTTTAGTTGGTGTGGAGACTAGATGGAATACGTGGCTCCCAATAAAATTAATATTTTTATATGGAGAGTGGTGCTAAATAGACTTCCTACGAGAGATAATTTGGATAGAAGGGGGCTAGACATTACTTCGGTGTTGTGTCCGGTGTGTCAACAGGCACGGGAAAGCGTGAATCATTTGTTTTTTAGTTGTACAGTGGCTTTTCATCTTTGGCTTAAGGTGGCAAAGTGGGTGGACCTACATATTCCTTCGTTTTCACGTGTTGAAGAGCAGTTGCAGTGGGTCGATGGGTTGACGACGGTGAGGTTTAAAAGGTTGATTATGGATTCAGTTTGCTCTACTTTGATTTGGGTGTTGTGGACGTTTCGAAATGATATCCTGTTTGGGAAAAAGAAGATGAAAAAAGAAGTTTTGTTTGATTCCGTTGTTTCTTTCTCTTTTAATTGGTATAGTGCTAGGAATCGTAAGGCTAGCATAAATTGGACTGATTGGTTGAAAAACCCTGTCTTGAACTAATTGTTTTGTGTTGGTTTAGCTAGTTTTTCGCTAGCTTTTATTTCATTTTTCCATTCGAAAAAAAATATGGGTGATGTTGAACAAGAAAAATTACATGGCCTATTTAAAGAAGCAGAAACACCATTATATAGCGGTTGCAATTTTATGAAACTTGATGTTGTATTGAGGTTGATGAACTTAAAGTCGAAAAACGGATGGAGTGATAAAAGTTTCACAAGTCTATAGTGCTTTTGCATGACATTCTTCCGGAAGACAATGAATTACCCATTCCTACATACCAAGCAAAAAAGCTAATGTGTCCGATGGGATTGGAAGTTGAAAGAATACATGCATGTCTAAATAATTGTATGTTGTATAGAAAGGAGTTCGAGAATAAACATAATTGTGTTTTTTGCGGTGCATCAAGGTGTAAACGGAAAAAAGATTTGGATGAAGTTGACGATGATGTGATAAAAAATGGACCACCGGCTAAAATGTTGTGGTATATCCCTATTATACCGAGACTGAAAAGGTTATTTTCAAACGAAAAAGAAGCAAAGTTACTTTGTTGGCATTCGGAAGAACGTGAAACTGACAGAAAACTAAGACATGTTGCAGATTCACCTCAGTGGAGAAACATTGATAAGAAGTATCCTGAATTTGGAAAAGAGATGAGAAACATACGGTTTGGGCTTAGTTCAGACGGGATCAATCCTTTTGGGAACATAAGCAGTCGTCATAGTACGTGGCCGGTTCTTTTATGCATTTACAATCTTCCACCGTGGTTATGCATGAAAAGGAAATACATTATGATGCCGTTGTTGATTCAGGGGCCGAGACAACCTGGTAACGATATTGATGTGTATTTGTCTCCTTTGATTGATGACTTAAAAACTCTTTGGAGTTCGGGTGTAGATGTATATGATGCTTATAAGAAACAACACTTTTAATTGCGGGCCATGATTTTTTGTACTATAAGTGATTTTCCAGCATACGGTAACTTGTCAGGATACGAAACAAAGGGTAAGAAAGCTTGTCCAGTTTGTGAAGATCAACCAAGCTCGATATGGTTAAGAAATTGCAAAAAAAAAAAAAAAAAAAACTGTATACATGGGACATCGAAGATTCCTTCTGAAGGGTCACCGTTTTAGGAAGAAAACTATTGAGTTTGACGGAAGTATCGAGATCAGAACGATTTGATGCATTTTCACGAGTTGCAAGTATCGAGAAGAGACTATCTGATGTTGGATTCTGTTTAATAAATGTAATGTTTGGCCCGCATATATGGGGTCTACCAATTTCATTGGATATATAACTTTTATGTTGGATTATGTTTTTGTTTTCTTGTAATATACTACTGTATTGGAATACTGTATTGGAATATGGTTTTTGTTGCTCTAGTGTTTATCATGTTCTAGTGTTTATCATGGATAAAATTATTTTTAATTTGTATAATGTTGTTAGGTTATAAAAATGGATGAGGTACGACCAATAAAAAGAAAAAAAGTCAACGCGGTATTGCTGCATTAAAGAAAAATTATTGTCCTGAAGAGTATAATGTTAAGTTCAATGAGAATAATATCCCAAATGGTGGCATGTCAACCAAATTTATGTCTTGGTTTGGCATGAATGTTCAACAAAGGTTTCCAATAGATGAAGATCCGGGTAAAGTTAAAGATAAATATTTTAAAGATTTATGGTTGGAAGCCAATGTATTATATTTTAATTTATTACAAATATGAATAACTTGTTAGTTAGTTATTATGTTTAACATTTTTAGGTTTGAAATTGTAGAAGCAGTGGAATATCGAGTCTGATTACATGAAAGATTATATGAAGAGGAGAGTTGTGAAACTTGCATCAAATTTTAAATCGAGGCTAGTTTCAAATTTTGTAAATAAAGAATTAAATGCATGTGCTATATATACATTTATACCTGGTGATGTATGGGATAGATTGGTTGCACAAAAAACTACCCCTAAGTTTTTGGTATGTTTTAATTGTTTATTTATTATTATTATTGATAATATTATTAGTATGTTTACAAATAATTAATAACATTTTGTTGATATGTGTGTAGGCAAAAATGCAAAAACTAAAGAAAATAGTGCTAAAAAGAAATCCCAAAACCGCGTAGGACGAGGTGGATGGCCGGGTCTTGAAAAAAAAAGCACTTATTATATGGCCTCAACTTGTAACAAAATATGAGTTTCTAGAACCTATAAAAAATGAACGGTCTAAGTTGTATTTAATGTCTTTCGCAATAAAAGACAAAGAACCCAAGATGTATGATCTTCCACAAAAGACAATTGAAGATTTGAAAATTTTGGTAACAATTATGTTTTTTAAATAATGAGACTTTGATTATTTTTAGTAAATAAATGTTACCAAGTATTTTTTTTTATATAGGAACGAGAAGAGAAAAATATGATAGCCGATGAGAGTTATTATCAAAATGAGGAAGACCCGTTAGTTAGACTTTTGGGGCCGAGCACGGGGCGCAATCATGGACAATATCCAATATCATTGGGCCTACTAAGGTTTCGGGTGGATTGTTTAAGAATGTGAAAAAAAGTCGAAACTCGATACCACGGGTCGACACGAGCCCAACATTTCGTGAATCTAATGGTGTGTCTGGTGTACGATTGGTAGAATATCCACCTATTGAGGTAATATATCTATAGTTTTTATATAAACTTATATTAGATTTATAGTTTTTTTTTGTATGATTTACAGGTTATGACAGCATGTGATTTCCTATTAAAAGTTGTTGATACTGAGTTGAAAGTAGCTTCTGGTATGGCATGGTCAACCTTAGAAACGGTTATACATTCAAAACCAGTAAATGAAGGTTGTGTTAAAGTTCAAGTTGATGAGATCATAGAAATATATGAGAACTTGTCTGTACATGTCGTAACACGAACGGATGAAGTTGAATTTGTTAAACATCTGCTTCATACCATCGTTCAGTGGCCGAGATATGCATTAAAGGTATATTTTTATTTAAATACAAAAATATATTTTAATATAGTTTTATTTAAATATTACAATCTATTTAGTTTGCGAACAAAACACCGAGCAAGTCAAATATTGGTACGAGAATGGGCTCGAGTCGCTCCTCTCCACAGATACACGTTGATGACACCACAACTTCATTTTATCGTCCACAGGTAGTCGTAGTCGACCGGTTCACTCTTATAAAATGTTGTTAATTTAGTTTTATTTGTTAATATTATAACAATTTGTTTGTTATTTTAGTTTGAGGAAAACCACTTTCCTTATCATCATCAAATGGATGCTAATGAACCTTTTCAAGGTGGTTTAGTTGATATGGTTAGTCTTAAAAAAACTTGTTTTACGTTTGTTTTTAGATGTTTAATGTTTGTATACAATCATATGTAGTACTAATGCTTTATGTTTGTTTTTGGATATTATCTATGAATCCACCACAAATTGATTTAAATGCACTCGGAGCCGGGCCCGGGCTAGAACGCGAATGCAATCCCGAACCCGAACCCGAACCCGAACCATTTACATTTGTAGATCCTGATCTCTATATACCCTTGAGCAAAGTACAACAAAAAAGTCCTAAAATTCAAGCTATTGCTTTTCAAGTAGCAGACTTTTTTAAGAATGCACATGGCACTTATATTTTTTCACCTAGAGGGATGTATCGCGACAAAGTTCGACTTCCCATCCTATATAGCGAGGTGTTACAACTATTTTTAAGGGGTTGGCTTGATTATAGCATTATACATTGGTTTGCGATGTAAGTTATTACATTTTTAATATGGTATAATAACATTTGATATAATTAATTTTACTAACATTGTGTAGTATATATAGTTGTTTTTCTAGGTCTCCCAATTCTGAATGTGCTTTTTTTGATCCGTTACGCATTGCAAGATTAGATACGCAAATAAGGATGGTGGTTGTCGCCGAACATATTGTAGAAGTATTTTCGTATCATGAAGGCAAAAATATTTTCTTGCTCCATATTTACAGGGGTATTTTTTTTCTTTCCATAATACATACGCATACATATACACACTATACATATATGCTTACTTGTTCTATATATTTTATTTTTGTAGTGACCATTGGGTTCTTTTTATCCTATGTCCGAATAGCAAATCTGCTTATATTCTGGATTCTTCAAAAAATGATCAAAAGAAATTAGACGAATACCTTTTTGCTTCTTTGATAAGTACAATTTTCCTGAGACGATTTGATAAGTGGGAAATGGTAAAGATATGTTTTCTGTTGTTTTTTATCAATTTATTTCAAGTGATTTGAAATATTTAATTGTGAATGAAATGTAGTGCTACAAACAAAAATGTAGATGGGAATGTGGATATATAGTGATTAAACACATGCGAGAGTTTGTGAGTTTGTTGAGACCATTTAACATGATTTTCAAAATAAAGTAAGTGTTTAATATATATTTAAAATATCAATTTTTCTATATAGTTGTATACATATTTATATAATTTGTTTGTTTGTTGCAGTTTTGGAAAAAGAAGATGTTTGCTTTGTCTGATAAATTGAAGATATGGTCTTAGAAATGATACCGCATTTGATTGAAATGGTGAATGATAGTCGGAGAAAAACTCCGTAAGAATTCATCAGGATGTTTTGTGTTTTATTATAACTAAAACTTAAACTATAAATTAATTGTTTTTTGTGTAATGGTGCAGTATTTTGTAATACCTTTTTGTTTATTGGTATTATTTTTTTTGCTGCCATTGATGGCAACCGAATTGTACTATTTAATAGAGCGTTTTTTTTGGCGCATTTCTTATCTATAAGGCGGTTCTACATTTTCTAATGTTGTTGACTAACAGTATCATAAAATGATCGATGATATTTTATGTTTCCATTCATATTGTATTTTAAAAGGCGGTTTATTTTCTAAGGCTGTTCAATAACAGCATAAAAAATAAGTCTATTTTATGAAGCTATATTTTATAAGACGGTTTTGGACAGCATCAAAAAATAAGTCTATTCTATGAAGCTATTTTTATGAGGCGGTTTTGGACATTTTCTAAGGCGGTTGTAGAACCGCCTCAAAAAACAACACTATTTTATGATGCTATATTTTTGAAGCGGTTGGATAACCGCATCAAGAAATAAAATAAACCGCTTTATTAAACATCTTGTGTACTAGTGACGGTTCATCGCTAGGTGCCAATCTAGCCTACAACCTAGCATTGACCACAATGTCGTATGCACACCTTGCCTAACAACTCGCCTAGAACCTTGCTTTGGCTGAAAATTTACAATTTTAAATATCTAATTCCATTTAAATTCATGAAAAAATAGATATTTCATTCTTTATTTTCTCACGTATTTAATTTCGTATGTGTATAGTTGTAAAGACATATGAATCCTTTATTTTCATATGTGTACAGTTGTAAAGACATATGAATCCAATCCATAGGAACGTGTAATTTACTCAAAAAACTATAAATTTACTAACTTATATTTTTTAGGGCTAATGTCATAAAAACCATCAAGTTTTGAGGGTTTTGTCGGTTTTGCCCAAAGTTGAATTTTATGTCCGTTTTTACACTAACATTTTCCAAAAAATGTTCGGTTTTACCCTTTACCGGTGATAACAGGTTACCATTATATTAACTTCGTAAAAAAACCCTTAAGTTTATAGTTTTTTTACGTTTTTACCCTTAAGTTTATAAATTTTTAACACTTTTACCCTATGTATTTTTTTTTTCATATTATACGTATTTAACCAGAAAAATCATATTTATAAACGAAAAAAATTTAATTAAATATTGTATTTATATTTTTTAATGTTAATTCTTTATATATATATATATATATATATATATATATATATATATGTGTGTGTGTGTGTGTGTGGATTTTTTTTCTTGGATAAACCATTTAAGATGTAAAAAAAACAAATTAATATGTTTTTAGAACTACAAATATTTATTTTTATGTATTTAAAAATATACATATCAATAAAAAAACTTGTTCATTCATAAACATGTTTATATAAGTATATACATATATTTTTAGAAGTGTAAATATGTATTTTGATATATGTTTTTTTAAAGTATAAATATATTTTTAGAAGTATAGATACATATTAATATATAAAATGTAAAAATATGTATTTATACTTTTAAAAACTATATCTATAAAACACATATTCATAATTCTAAAAATATTATTTATCTTTTTAAATGGTATAACCATGCAAAAACACAAACACACACAAACAAATATATATATATATATATATATATATATATATATATATATATATATATATATATATATATAACATTAAAAAAAATATAAATACAATATTTAATTAAATATTTTTTCGTATATAAATACGATTTTTCTGCATAAATATGTATATTATGAAAAAATATACTTACGATAAAAGTGTAAAAAAAATTATAAACTTAAGGGTAAAAACGCAAAAAATGGTAAACTTAAGGGTTTTTTTGCGAATTTAATATAATGGTAACCTGGAAAACCTGTTATCACCGGTAAAAGGGTAAAATTGAACATTTTTTCGAAAATGTTTGGGTAAAAACGGACATAAATTTCAACTTTGGGCAAAACCGACAAAACTCTGTAAACTTGAGGGTTTTTATGACATTAACCCTATTTTTATTCATGGTATATATTTCCTTTGATACCATATCATATTAGCCGGTAATAATTGATTCCTTCAACCTTTAGTTCCATTTACTCTGAACATATGGTACCTTATACTCTAGTTTTCCTCATTCCCCTACTTATATGGAATTTGTGCTCCCTTAGCCTTCAAAGTTCAAGCTTATGTGGTGATTAGCTAATAATGTTGTTTTCTTATACTTCAAGCTTGATTCTATCATTTTTTCGAAAATGCTTTGAACTCTTTATCCAAAAAGTATTCCATCTTGCTTTTCAAATTAGTTACTACCTTTTTTAAAAACACTATTAAATCATTGTTGAAATATTTAAAACTAATATCTTCTTAGTTACTTACTTATATTAAACTATATAATACGATAAAAACACTTTTAAAAACACTTTTTGGTTTGTTCCAAAATAATAGTCCACTTCAAAAAATAAATAACATTTTTACCAAAATACCCACTTATTATTACTTAACCAACTAAGCATTTAATGGAACATTAAATGCAAAGTAAGGATAAAACTGTCATTTTATTAAATAAAGTTAGTAGTAATTAATGTTTTTCTTAATATGAGTGTTTTTTGTCTATGGACAATAATATTGAGACGGAGGGAGTAGCATTTGAAAAATATTAACATGAGGTTTCCTTATATGGTTTGTTAAAAGAATATGTCCTTCGCTGCTTATATTAATAAAGAACGTATTAAGTAAATGAAAATTCCGTTGTGTAAAAAAAAGAACAAAAGGACTCATTATAAATCTTTATATAAATAGATGGGTGAAAAAAGAAATATTTAAAACTTCTTAAATGTAAACGGCTCGAAGCATCAAACCACGTTTGATACCATTTACAAAAGTTTACCTGAAATGAACAGACAAGCTTTGGAAGATGAATGGAGAAGAATTGGTTTTGAGTTTCCAGTGAGCTTCGTAGAAACTTCCTCTTACATCAACTCAACAACAAGTATCCCCATAATACCATACCGCTATAGGCTTATATAAATCATTCATCTTCTATACGCTATTCTTGTATATTCAAAACTGAAATCGAGGGGTTGCTTTGGAGTTGGGAAACTAACGATTAATTAGACACCAAGAAACCATTATCGATTCAATAATTTTCCTAATTTTTCTATTCTCCTTCTGAAATCTCCACTTCTGTCGACTGTCGCTCTCTCTCACCGATTTTGATCTGATTCTCGAGCTTCAATCATTATCAATTCACTGGTTTTGATGTGATCCTCGAGCTGCAACTAAAACCTGCAAGGCTGCATCTTTTGATTCACTTCTTCTCCATATTTTGATATTCAGAAAACGAAAGTTGCAACTAAAAGCCTAAAAGCTTCAACAGTTCAACCGATTTCGTGATTTCTCCCAAATCAGAATTGGAATCTGATTTTCGTCTCCAATTTCTCCACTATCCAGAGGTAAATAGACAATAGTTTTCACTCTTATGAATTATGATATTCTGATAATCTGATTATGATATTGGGGCTTTTATAATTTATTTATTTATTATTTATTTATTTATTTATTTTAATCTGATGTATGCGTTTTCTGATTACTAACTTTTCTTCTTTTGTTTTCTTAATTTTTGATTATCCAGAGGTAAAGAAACAATTTTCTGATTTCTCAGCATAGTATTAAGGTAGTTTCTAACTGAGTTGAATTTATTTATTTATTTTTTTTCTGATTTTAATGAGCGATGATTTCTACAAATTATTTTCTGAATTGCTGATTATAGGTCTTAATGTCTGATTATCCAGAGGCAAAGAAGTGATCTTTCTGAATTTCTCAGCATAGTATTGAGGTAATTTCTTACTAAGTGGAACTGTTTTTATTTTGATTGAATTCTAATTCAGTAAATTTTTTGTTCATATTTCTGAAAATAGAATGTTTTGTGGAACTGTTTTTATTTAGTAGTAAGAAAAAAATGGAGAGAAACTGGAGATTGGAGAAGAAGAGGAGGCGTGGTCTAACAAAGAGGGCTTGATTTGGCTCCATTCATTCAGTGTTCAACTAAAAAGGTTCGATTATCATTAATTCTTTTGCTTGTTAATCAGGTTTCTTCCTTGCTGTAACCCCACCTAACATTAACCTCTGTTATCTTGCGAGACTATGGTTGAATCTGTTCATGTTAATGCCTGAATGAACCCCACAACCTCTTTCTTGAAAGCTAATTCCACCATTATCAAGTGATTTCCCTGCTAAACAACGAGGAAGTGCTTGATGTAAGTTTCTGTTCATACTTCCTCCTTTCGAGAGCTCTTTTCCTCTTTCTTAATTAGTTATTTATTTCTATATCTATGTGAATGGAATGCTCTTTTTAAGTTTAGAATTCTCCTTGATTCTGATCTTTGTTTGATTTTGCACCAACTTGGATGCAAATCCACAGAAAAAAAAAACATCAATCTGAAGAACCCTTTCATGGTTTTCATCTAAGGATTAAGTGCAATAATCTATAGGATTTATCTCTCTTATAATTGTTAGTAGATTTACTTAAAATTATCTATTTAATAGATAAATGAAGCTACTTAATAGACAGATGTCCGGAAATACAGAATAGTTTGTAGCACTCACAAATTTATCTCCCAGTAATCCTTTGACGATTTCATATGTTAGTATATAGATCTTTAAATCTGAATTTCTTATATCAATTACGACACTCATAACTTTCGAAAACTAAATCCAAATTATTAAACTATCCCTGGAAAATAAGCATTTTGCATTTTGCTTCATGCTTTGACCACTTTCAATCCTTTAAGCTTCACATTAGAGATGATATTTCATTTGATATCTAGTTTTGATATGTGTTTACCTTTTAATGCCCCTAGACTCAAATACGTTGAGTTTTAATTGTATTATGTGGATTATGGCTGTGTTATGTCAAAGTAAAAACAAAAGTAAGGAACAAGTTATAATGCATGGCTTCGATTCATTCCGATATAGTAATTCAAATTAATTTTAGTTTACAAAATTTGAATCTAAATAATACAAACTAAATTAAAATCTTATTCGTACAAATCAAATGACAATTTGATTGGATAACATTTCAGTTTTCAAATGTCGAGATGTTTAAAAGAAATATAGACCTTTAATATTAATAAGTTTGAGTTGTCTAGTTTTACTCCACATACTATTTAGAACCCAACTCAAATAAATTAATATAAACTTTTAAATGGTCAAGACATTCTAATTTATTTTTATATCCAAACCATATAGGCTATCGTCTTTTGACCAAAGTTGACGGGCACTAACATCCCTCTAGAGTTCTGAGGTCTCTCACACATCAATATAGTGCAAGTATAAGATTTTAACATCACAAGTTATCTGCTAATATAGACACAAACAGAAACAAAAAGAAAAAAAAACAATATAAATGTAATATCGTAAGCATTAAAATTAAATAGAAACTTGGAGGATGAAGTGAAATCGAACTATGATGGCTGAAATCTGAAATTGAGAAACAGGCCCGGTTTTAAGGGGGGGGCAAGAGGTGCAGCCGCACAGGGCCCCGAAAAAAATAAGGCCGGAGTTTTAATTAATTTATATATTTAATAATTAAATATATATTACTTTATTCAAGTTTTTGCATAAATCCTGTGTAGCTCAATTCGCATAAGCACATCCGCATCCTCTTCTTTTCAATCAAGCGTACGTGTTCGATTTATGTCCACATCATTTTGACGTTTTTAATTCAATTTACAGTTTTGGCCCTTATTTTATACTATATAATTCATAATCAACCCTTCCTTTAACAAATAAGTTTTCAAAAGTTACACAATTAACCCTTGAACTTTTTATAAAATTCCATATGTTCCTTTTTAATTAGTTTGTTTACTTTTAAGTTTTCCGTAACTACAATTCACCGTCTTAAGTTTGTTTATCTTATATATTAAAAAATTATATTTAGGGCCTCATTTTTCTTCTTAGCACGGGGCCCTTAAAATCTCTGAGCCGGCCCTGTTGAGAAACTTACTTTGTCAAAAGTAACTCAGGTGATAAAACCCTTGTCAAAAGTAACTCAGGTGATAAAACCCTAAACTAAAGTGTAAATGGACATATAGTGTAAAGGATTGTCCTAATGTTAATTAACATATATTAAAGATATAATACTTAATAGTGTATATGTAATATGTTATATCTTGAATATCGGAAATATTCTAAAACTGACAACTCTAGTACCTGAATCCAAATTTGAAAAAATTGGAATGTAAATTTCATATATTCAAATTTTGGATAATTACGGATCGGATTCTTGGATTCTCATATTCGATTTTCATATACAAATATTTTTTGAACACCCCTAGTTCCGGTATTGAACTTTCAAAATGTTATTAGGAATCTCTATTGCAATTGGTAGCAACCAAATGTCATATTCTTAGAGAATAAGAGATATCAATATAAGTGTGATTTTTATATAACCCACCCTATAATAACTTAGGAAATTAAGAGATCTCTTACATATGTAGAATTTTGCAAGAGATTATATAAAATATATGTGTAAATAAGAAAGTAAAAATTTCTAGAGTGATCAAGAGAAACAAATTTAGAAACAAGTTAGATATCCGAAAGAAGTTCCCCTGATAACTCATAGGCAAAGATGTTAAAATGTGTGAGACTATTAGAAAGCTTACTAATTTTTCGTGGAAGTTAAAAAACAATAAGATTACTAAAAGAAGTGTTAAGTTTTTACAGATGAGGAAGGTGAAAAAGGGTGGATTACACCTCGTAGCATGCCACAACTAAGGTCTATTTCTATAACATCACCTGTGAAATGGACGTAACGGATACTATCACATTCACAACAATCTAAATGCTTATTCCAATACAACATAAGTAAATGGTAAATATAGTCGCATCTCCAATAATAATAAAAGGAGTAACCCATGGAGTAATATGTTTGGTGGGATAATCAATAATAAAATGATAAAGATAGTCATTTTTCTATTTTTCTATTTTTTTCATTTATTAGGTGTCACTTCTTTGTTTTCGAGTAACACCAGGCAAAGTTTAGGTAAATTCTCTAGATTTTGATTTTTCAGTTTGTACAAAACATTTAATGCATTGATGATGAGATGTGACTATGGTTATCATTTAATTATGACGGGAACAAGCCAAAACATAGTTGAAGTGTGGAATAATATCAGTTGGGTCCATTTAACATGTGATGTTGTAGATATAGACCGTATTTGTGGCATGTTACAAGGTATTGTCCCCCTAACAAGATTGTCTTTCACATTTCTCATTTGTAAAACTCAACATTGCTTTCAATGTTCTTACTTCTTCTAAGCTTCTTTAGGAAATTGGTAGGTTTTTTAAGAATCTCATAGATCTTAGAATCCATGGAAGTGAGTCTGCTGGGGGATCTTCCTTTGGACATCTAAGTTGTTTATAAATTGGTTTCTCTTCATCTCTCTAGAAAATTTAATTCCTAGTTCATGCTAATGTTTTGTATAATTTCTTACAAAGTTCTATTCATTTGAAATATCTCTTGATTTCCTATGTTATTATTTCTTGGGTTTTACCCACAGCCCACTTATATTAATATCTACGATTCTTTTAGATAACTTGATATTATATGCACCACATTGCCTGGAAATTACCCGATAAAGTCTTCAAACTTTAATTTTGGAACTAGGTTTGTTTAAAATCTCCAAACATAAACTATTTGTTGAACTTCTTCTATTTGGTCTACTTGCGTCTTCTATCTTCAATTTAATACTATATGATTATATTTGACTAGCAAGTACTGATATAGTGCTATTTGCAAGGCTAAGCTAAACTAGTTCCTAGATACTCAGGATAATCATACAATGCCGAAATATCGTATATCATAGAATTTAGTATCGACACATATTTTATTCGACTTTTATAACCAATATATACATACAAACAATTTATTAGTAAGTTTCATCATCAAATCATTAACAAAATTTTGGATTAACATATTTTTTATGTTAATTAAGAGTAGGTTTTATTTAAAACTTGAAATTTATAAACATTATAGCAACAATGAGAAGGTTGATCTTCATATATCTGATTTGGTATCTAAATCTGTATATAAAATTTTAGATGTACGAAAACCCATATATGATGTTTGACCACCCTTATTTTGTATACCTTGATTTTTCAGGGAGTTTTGAATTTCATAACATTTCCCTTGCCAAAAGTTAACATGGATGCTAACATCCTTCTATAGTTCTTATGTCTCAAACCTACTAAGATTGTCTAAACATAATATTTTAACATCACAATTTTATGTAATACACCAAAACATTAAAAAAATTATATAATTGAAAATGTAATATCAGAATCATTAAATGGAAAATAGAAGCTTGGAGGATGAAGTGAAATTGAATTATGAAGGCAGAAAATCTAAAATCGAAAAACATACCTCGTCAAAAGTAACTTAAGTCATAAAACAACTAAGTAAAGGGTAAACCGACGTATAGTGTACAGGGTTATCCTAAAGTTGAATTATATTAATCATAATAATGTATTCGTAATATTTTAGATCCAGATATCCAAAAATTAACAATTCTAGTACTTGAATCCGAATCCAAAAAACTGGACATAAATTTTAGATATTTGAATATTTGGATAATTTCATATCGGAATCTAGGATACTCATATTAAAATTTTCATATACAAGTATTTTGTGTTACAATTTAAGGATATAGAAGAATAATAACTTGAATTGTGTTTTCGAAAATCACTTTCTGAAATTTGTAATTTGACCCTTATTCATGGGGTTACACGAATAAAGATTCATGGGATAACTCAAGAGATTGAATTAGATTACAAGATCAATCCGATTTACAAACACATAATTCCTTGTTTGTTATGTGTTCTTCTTCGAGATAGAGAAAATGAAAAGTAATCGATTTTCGGGTATATCAATCTTGCAACATTTCCATCGAACATCCATCTTACTTTTATACAAGGAAGATGGCGGTTATAAGTTTGTTACCATTTAACTTGGCGCCAAAATGACAATTTGAATGGTAGTTATTAGACAAAACAGTTAAGGGTCTACCCCTTGGACCCCCATATTCTTGAGTTCACATTTATCACTCTGAGAGTGCATCACACGCCTCAAGTATCGACGAGTAAGAAGAGCTTAGCCTATCTCAATATCAATAATAACTACGCTAAAATATATTGATAACACTAAAAGTACCAACATTCATCCCAATTTTAGTGTAATCATTAATTAACTAAAAGCAAAACCAAACTCGTGCATAAATGAAAGTGTCATGAAGATTGAATTTTCATATTAGTATAATACAAATTTCAAATACTTGAGAATTAGTGTGTACTATGGATTGAACCCTTCAACTCATTGGAGTAACTAAAGATATTATACACATAACTTTTACAAAAACTCTAATGTTTCATACTTAACACTATTACAACCATGTTTCCTATCCATTCATGAGTGCATAAAAGTCTAACTCAAACTTTCTGAATCGGAAAAAGTTCACACATAGGTAGTTCTTGTATATCATGTATCTGTTAATGCACTTTTTCAAACGGACTATTAAGAACTTAATTCAACATATCTTAACTTTACAGGTTATAAGCACATACATTCAGATGTAGTAACATAAATGTGCTCAAATCTCTATAAGCAAGCTTTCCACATTAAATTCAACTTCTAACATTGTATTAGAATGGAATTGGATATCTTACCCATCGAGATATCAAGTGGGCTTTAAACTCATCTATATAGTTGACTTTCTTACCTAGTCTCTAGCTAACCCCTTCGTCAAGTGATCAACTAAATTCTATTGAGATCGAGCAAACTAAACATAAATGATTTCATGAATAATAATCTCACATACCATATTATGCCTAATACCAAAATGTCACATCAATATGAGGAAAATATTCAACCTAACTCTCTTCCTTCTTATGATCACTCGTAGGGTCCTCTAGATCTAGACGTGAAACTTGTATGACAATTAAATTTATTAACTATGTTCTTTAAGGGAAACATAGATGTGGTATTGAGAAAACTGTTAATTACTCTCTTCTAAGTAATGAAAATAAATGTTTCATGTCTAACCTAATTAATATAATTGAACCAGAAAACAATGACGAAGCAAAAAACAATGATGAAACATCATCTGATCCTAATTAGGTAAAAGCCATGAATGATGAGATGGAGGTCCTCTATCGAAATCATAATTGGGACATAACAGAACTTCTAAAAAATAGAAAACCAATAGGATGTAAATGGGTTTACAAAATTAAATACAAACCTAATGATGAAGTAGAGAGATATAGGCTCGTTTGGTTGCCAAAGGTTATAATCAAAGAGATAAAATAGATTATGAGGAGACTTTTTCTCATGTTTCTAAGATTGTCACTATTGGAATTGTTATTTCTTTGGCTATTAATAATTATTGGTCTCTGTATCAACTCGATATTAATAATGATTTCCTTTATGGTGATCTTCCTAATGATGTTTTTATCACTCTTCCTCAAGGATATCACATAAACGGTGATACTAGGATACACAAGCTTATTAAATTCCTATATTGGTCGATACAAGCTCCTAGAAAATGGAACGGAAAACTTTGTTCTTCTCTTTTTAGTTTTGGTTTTCAAAAAAGCGTTAATGATTATTCATTGTTTATTAGAACTCAAAGTGTGTCTGTTGTTGTTCTTTTTGTTTATGTCGATGATATAATATTAATATGTAGTAATAAAGTTAAACTAGAAAAAGTAAAAGAGTTCCTTAAAACTCGATTTTTAATAAAAGATATTGTAATGTTAAAATATTTTCTTGGAATCGAAGCTATTGATATAGATAGAGGTTGTATGTCTTAATCATCGTAAATACTATCTTGAACTCTTACATGATTTTGGAGTGCTTAGTTGCAAGCTTATTAAACCCCCTTTAGAAGCAATATTTGTTGTTAAATATGATGGTGTAGATAAGGAAGATGATTTACTTGTTAATATAACTGATTTGAAAGACTTGTTGGAAAATTAATATATCTTACAATCACTAAAACCGACATATCCTAAGATGTTCAGATTTGAAGTCAATATATTCATAAGCCCAGAAAGTCACATTTAAATATTGATTTCAAACTTCTAAAATATCTGAAGAATTCTCTAGGTAAGGGTATTTCTATAACAATATATGATAATGTTGTTTTAAGGGGATTTGTGGATGCTGATTTGGATAAATGCTTAACTACCAGAAGATTTTTTACTAGATATATGGTTTATATTAGAAATTCACTTGTTTCATGGAAGAGTAAAAAACCGTCAACCATGTCTAGCTCTTCAACAAAATCAAAATATAGGGTGATTGGATCTATACCCTTGAAATTGTTAGGATGTTCAAAATTTTACATGATTAAGGAAAAAATAGTGAATTCCTGTTAACATTTTCTATGATAATGATTTCGCTATCAAACTTGCTTTAAATTCCGTCTTCCATGAATAAACTAAAACATTTTGAAGTTAATCTTCATTTTGTTAGAGAAAATGTTACATATGGAATTTTTAAAATAGTTAAAATTGATTCAACTCATCAAAATGCAAATACTTTAACTAAGTCATTAATTTCGTCTCAACATGACTTTCTTTCGGAAAGAACGGGTTTAATAGATGTTTTTTCATAAAAAATGAATGTTAATTTTGCGGGAAAATTTTAAAATATGTGAGGTTTAAATGTTGCAAACTTAACATTTATCTTGTATATTTGGTATTGTCCTTGTTTTGTATATCTTCTCTTTTGTAGGGTCTTATATGTAAGTTTGTGATAGACCTACTTTGTAATAAAATCAACGGAAGGGGGTGAGAGTGTATATAATTGAAATTCTTGGACGGCGGTTCGTTTTGTCTAAAGTTACAGTTTAGTAACAGGCAAGTCTTTTGGATTTGTGGGTTGGTTTGTGACTCAGGTATATGTTGAAGACGAGGATTTGTGGTTCCAAATACAACTCATTTTCACACACACACACACACAAGTCATAGACACTCTCTCATGTTCTATCATTTTGTATTAGCTTGTTAGGGTTTCTAGTGTTGAGTCATAATTTTTAAACACTTCGTGTATGAGTGGAGACTAGTGTTTGTAGTGAGGTTTATTCTGCATTTGTTTTGACACGCAAACATTTTGATTCATAGTGAATGAATTGAATAAGTTGGGAAATATGGCTATATCATAATTGTGTAACCACCTATATGATTTAGCTCTTTTTGCTTTTAATTGATCTGATTCCTGCGACGCCCAACCTTAATTGCATTTCTAACCGTTCTAAGCTTTCCATCAACACAAACATCCACGGTCCCACCAACTGTGTAAGAAGACCACGAGACAATAAAGTCAATCCCATCTCGAAGCAACTAAGAACTAAAGAATTTAAAAGAGAAGGCCCAAAATCAATAAACATTATGTATAAGCTAGGATACTTTCTAAAATCACTTTTATTTGGCCATTAAATTGGGTAGTGGTACCGTTTTTTTTTAATTGTTTTCTATATGAATTTATAGGACCAATGAACTTTATTTCGCCTACGTTAATTACTGTGTGCATGAGTTTTTAGACCCAAATGTTATGTTTTACTTAGAACTTGGTAAAAAAATAATACAAAAGTAATCCATGTTAATAGAATTATATCTAAACAAATAATTTTGACCCAAAGATCCCGTTTAGAATTATTACGAACTATTAAAAAAAATTGGACCCATCCAAAATTTGCTTTATTTGAATTCTGTGAATGTTGTAAAACATTACCATTTTTTTTTTCTTATTCAAATGACAATTGCATAAATCACTACTAGAAAACAGGAAAACTTTCATTTTTTTTTTGTCACAATGCGTAGGAGACAGATATTGTCGACATATTTTTTTTACAAAAGCACCCATTTTCATTCCAGTAGTGAGTACATTGTTGTATTATGCATTTTTCACTTAGTAATATCATGATCTTAAAGCTACTCGGCCATTCAACTATGACAATACAACTCCATACGATTTTCATTTTCACTATAATAGTGTGTATATTGTTGTATTATGCTATTTGCACTTAGAAATATGATGATGTTTACACTAATTTGTCATTCAAATGTGAGAACCGTTACAGTATTAAAATTATATGATACTCATTTTATTTTTTTAATGTAGTTTGATGTAGTTTCAACGACCATCTGCTCACCACTATAAAGCATAACAATTTTCAACATGATAGAATAATTGTTGGATTAATAAATAACTAAATTAGTATATACTTGAATTAAAAACAAAATTCTTTTTGGCTTGCACACGAAACTACTAATTGATTAGAATGACTTCTAGAGAGAGAGGTTGGTTTATTGATTTATTATATGATTACTAAATAGCAATGAATAATTTGTTAATATATTACGAGATTAATATATTAATTAGAAATAGTATTATTTAACTAATAATTAATTAGAAATTAATTGTGGGATTAATTGGATTAATTAAATGTGCAAGGACTTAAACTGTAATTGTTTAATAGTTGAACAAGAAGGTATTCCAGAACCTTCCCAAACCGTGGACGGTTTTGAGGGATAAATTAGCGTTTCTGTAATATTCCTTAAGGATAATTAAGAGTTTGATAATTACCTAATTTGAAATATTAATATAATATTCGAATTAAGATTTTCAAGGCTCTTTGTATCAGCTATAAATAGAGCCCCTCGACTCCTCATTTTCGTCCATCACTTCTACCAAAGGAATAGCCGAAATTTCAACTCTCTCTCTCCTCTCTCCTCAAGTGTTATAATTGCTAGGGTTTGGGTGCAAACCATTAGAGGCATTAAGATTTTGTTACTTGCTTTCCAAGACATTTGAAGAAAGGAATTGCATTGATTATTTACTATAATAATCAAGAGGTATGTAAACCCTAGTCCCTTGTTATTTTCGATAATTAGAGGGCTTCCTTAGGGTTCTTGATATTCATAGATTATTGTTATCAATAGAGAAAACTTAGATCCAAATAGGTTGCATGTGAACTTAAGGGTTAAGTTATTTCGTCTCATGCTGAAGTTCGTATGAATCGAGTAAATGAAATGAAATCAAAGTATGAATTGAATCAAGAACACAAAATGTAAATATAATATGTTTGGCTCTTTATTGCTTCTGAATGAGTATACAAGATGAGAGAGTAAAGTGTTCTTCGGTTCACAAAATTACCCTATCTTTTATACATACCCCTATTTATAAGAGTTAACAGAAGCACAAAAAATACATAAGGGCTAAGACAATGAAACTTCGAACTCTAAAATACCCTTATGAAATACATACAACGAATACATGAAAACATACTTTGACACTAAACATGACAAAAGACACTTTGACATCTCACAACATATTTCGAACCCAACATTCTCCCCTTTGTGAGAAATGTCGAATCTTAAGTCATTATCATATTCGTTGCTTGATGAAGTACTCTTCGAATCTCTATGTACCATATAATCGTGTTGCGAATCTCAGCTTTATCACAATTTGTATTCCTTTTGCAATTGTTAAGACGAACAAGGAGACCCGTGTACTGCGAATTTGTATATCTCTCAACATCTTTCTCTTTGAACAAAAACTCTGTGATCTTCTGATTTTTTTTCCCAACAAATACAACTCCCAGAGGCTTAACACAAATTTCTCCATCTTCAAAATTCTTCAGATTTCCTTGACCTTTCAACAATGATTAGAGAACTGTCACTTGTCTTCCCATTGCTAAAGCAAGCTCCACATCAGTCAAGGCTAGACAATTGTAGTAATTGTCTATGAATAGCTTGATATGAGCAAAACCTATCAAGAAATCTTCTTTGCTATTGACTTGAAGTTTCGACACATCAACACTACTCAAGATCTTCGCAACACAGATGAGATCATTGAGATTCATCAAAGGAAAATCTGCCACCAAGAAGTCACAAGCAACGTTGTTAGCTCGAACCACCTGATAACGGAAGTTCTGTAACAACCCTTCGAATAAATCATCCTTGGAAACACTCATAACTTTCACAATTTTTACTAAGGACCAGACATCTGCCTCCTTCCCAAGGACAGCATGAAATCTCAACTTAAGTCTCTTGTATTCCTCCTTGTCATCAAACTTGTCCACCAATTGATATTGTGAAGAGATAAACATCATATGGTTGATGGGAAAATCTAGTTGGTTGAAGTCTGAATTCTCTATCTCATAAATCTTCTTCGGTATTTTCTTAAAATCATACATCTCTCCTGAAGAAACAATCTATTCAATTGTCTCGTAACAATATTGCTTGGTTGGATCTTGTAACACTCGGTTTCGGATTTGCTTCTTTATTTGGGGCTGTGATCCAATCTTCAGTGGTCATGAGGCTTAGGGACTTAGAGAACGAAGAATTTGGCCGTTTTCGGGTGTGGGTGTTATGGTTTAAGTGATCCAAGTGTTCGATTGTGTCTTCGGAGGTCAAGGGTATAATCGTAATTTGATAATTCGGTCTTTTATGAATTTTGGATTTAATTTAGGTTGGTTTTCAGACTAAATAAATTTTATAGAAGTGTAGGGCTTCTCGTTACCTTTTCGTGGATATAAAGAACGTCGAAAACGGATAAGGGATGCAAACGTTATGATCATTTGAAGTTAGAGGGGTGTTAGGCCAAAGCGGGTACGTATGGCATACAAGGGAGGTACGCATGGCGTACACGGGAATTTGGACACGAGTGCATTTTGGAACGCCATACGTTCCCCTAGGGAACGCGCTGCATTTGTCAGGCCATATTAAAACCCTAAATTAGGGAGTTGGACCTTATTTAAAGACCTTAACTCACCTCCAACCCTCATTTCCTTCAACCTCCATCCTCTTTAACCCTAAGAACAAAACTCTAGCCTCCATTTGAGTGATTCTTGAGCTTCAAAGTGATTTATGTGTGTTTTTGGTGCTTGAGGAAGAAGAAGGAACTTCTTGAAGAGTCATTGCTTGACTTGGAGCTTTTGGATCCAGGCTTTGTGCACCTAGATCTATCGTATGGAGGTATAAAGTCTCAACCTTGACAACTCTTTCATGTAGATCTAGCTAAGTGGTATTTGGTTATGGTTTTGGTCCCTTTGAGGTGGTTCTTGTGAGTAGAAGTTACTCCAGAACCTTTGAGCTTCATATTTGGTACTTGTTGAGGTTATGGAGTCATAAAGTTTTGATTTTGATGGGTATAAACCTTCATTGCATGATTTGGTAGTCATTTGATGAAGTTTGGGACTTAGGGTTTTGATTTGGGTCCCATTGAGTTATGTTAAGTCATAAAGTTGGAAACTTTATGACTTAAGAAGTCCCTTGAAATCAGACCTGGAAGTTTGGATTGAGGTCTTAAGGTATTAAGAAGTTATTAAGACATTTTGGGGTGATTTTGACCTTTGGGGTTCATCCTTGGTGTTAGGCTTCTTTAAGTCAGGCAAAGGCTTAAAGCCTTCGACTTTATAGGTTAAGTCACTGTTATGGGACTATTCAGGGGTTCTATGTGTTAGACTTAATGGATTAAGTCCTTAGAATGAGAATTTGGAACTTAGCCTTGAACTTCGTGCGTAGCCCCTGGGAACACAGCGCGTTCCGTCTTGAGTCACCATCAATTTCTCCGGCGACTAACGTTGTGCGTTCAGCCCTTGGACGTCGTGCGTTTTTTTGATTAGTGGAGTTTTTAGTGGTTGAGCTTGGACTTAACTTTGGATGTGGGTCTTGTTGATTTGGGCCTTGTGGTGTAATTTCGGTTTTGGGCTACCTATTTGGGCTTTGGGCCTTTTGGGCCATCTGAGATCAACTATTAGACTAAAGGGAATTTTTGGGATTTAGGATAAGGCCCATATGGGTTGGGCCTAATTTGGAAAATTTGGCCATTAGTGGGCCTTTGTGGAACTTTTGGTTTTGGGCCTTTATGGTTTTTGGAATTGTGCCTCATTTTTGGTTCGAGTTGGGTTAGGGTAAAATAGTCATTTTACCCTAAGTATGGTTTATGGATCATAGTTTGGAACCCAATTGCTAATTGGGTGTTATCTTGGTATTGATAGCCCTGAGGAATCGTCAGGGCAGCAGCTAGGGATTTCTTTCAGTGAACTTTTGCATTCGGGGTGAGTCTCCTCATTGTTCTATGGGTCGAAGGCACCAATACCAACCCATTAGGTTTATGTATTGTAGGAAGACCCGGGGGTAACCCTTGATAGTTTGTATGAAAGACCAGGAGGCGGCTCCTGGCAAACTGTATGCAAGACCAGAGTCTAAACTCTGGAAGTTAATTATTTAAGTAGTGTAGATTGTATGCTAGTTGTCTTTGTGATGCTTGCATGGAAGACCCGGAGGTGGCTCCTGACACTTGTCTGTAAGACCCAGGGTTGTGGCCCCCGGCCTGGCAAGGAAGACCACGAGGTGGCTCGTGGCATAATGGCAAGACTATGGTTGGCATATAGCACTTTTATTGATTGGTTGGGTATGTCTGATATGTTTGGCTCACGGTTATGTATGGTATGTGGTATTTTGGGGAAGTCACTAAGCTTTGTGCTTACATTTTGTGGTTTATGGATTCAGGTACTTCCGGTTCGAAAGGGAAGGGCCAGACTTGATCGCAGCGCACACACTTATGTTTTTCCGCAACTTATGATTTTGGGAATTACTCTGATAATTGTTTTAATTTGGAATACCTTAATGTTGGGTAAATGTAAATGGATGTTGAATCTATATATATTAAAAATGAAATTTTTACCCTCGATTGTTGGGATGTTACAGATCTCCTTTTTCCAGACCTGGAGGATCACCTTGTCTCTGTCTCAAGATGCTGTTGATCTGCTTTTCTTTTTCAATCTCTTTCTCCAAAGCTTTCTTTTTGACTTCTTTAGAAGGAATGATCTTGATACCCTTCCCTTTATTATCAATTTCTTCCTTTGATGGTGGATATTTTGAGCTCGAACCTCCCACATATGAACTAATGACTATACATTTGGTTAAAGGCTTCGAAATCATAGTGGTTGAGGTTGTCATCATAGAGATAGAAAGAAAAGTTGATATTTGTGTAGAAATCACCTTCCCTATGATCTTTCCTTGAGAAGGATCATTTAAAGAGCCAACCCCTTGTTCTCCCCCTTGCACCCTTGTTTTAACAGGTGGGACATCTGTTGGCATTATATCCACAAACTTTAGAAGAGGAGCAAGTTCGGCCTTCAGAGTATTCTGTAGAGAAGAAAACATTTGAGACAAAGACTCCTGAGAAATAGATGATTTTGGAGAAGAATCAAGCTTCGAAACTGACTCTGTCAAGCTCACCAAAAATTCTTCCAATTTGGCAAACACTTTCAAATCAGACTCTATTTTGGAATCAACCGTAGTAGAAAGTGAAGTGAAATACTCCACAACCTTCTTGACAGCATCAGCAATGACATCAACCTTGGTTTGAAGAGTTGAATAATTCTGATCAAGTTTGTCAACCTCTGTCGACATTTCATATTTGAGCTCTACCACTTTAACATTAACAGACTCCTGAACCTTTTGCACTTCTTCAACAAAGAGAATATCCCTTTCTTTTGCTACGTATCGAAGCTTCTTTACCTCATACTCAAAATTAGAAGCATGAAGCTTCAATTGATCTTCCTGTTGACGTTCAAGATTCGCCATAGCTAACTTCAACCTATGCTCTTGTGATTTAAGAAGGATACCAACCTCGATCCCATAAACATTATTTCGACCTCCTGTGTCAGCCTAAATCTGTAATAAGGAGTTTAACTTGTGATTTAAAATTTAAAATGATTTCCTGACATAAGCATATGATCGGGAATGTTGTCCTCCTCAGGATCGAACTGGATATCAGCAAAAGATACCATCACATCATCTTCATCAATATTTTCTTCAGGAACTGACTTGTCACCCTCATTGGATTGAGAAGAGAAAAGAGAAGTAATTGGGTTGATTCATGATGGTGTTATATGTAGGTGATATGGTTGAAGCGGGTAACGAAATGGGAATGGGTGTAGAAAATGGTGGTAAGATAGTAGAAGTGGCGATGAGGGTAGTTTCGATTGTGGATGATAAAATAATAGAAATTGGACTGATGAAGTGGCAACAGAAGGATTACCTTGAGCTTCGAAAGTCGACATCCCATTACCCTTATTGACATTTGTGTCCATATGAGATATGTGCATATGGATGCCTAAAGTTTGAACCTCCTCCGAAACAAATTTAGCCATCGAAACTTAGGGTGGTATGACAATTGTTTGCTCAGGGATGGAAGGAGTAGAAGGATCACCCAAATTAGTGGTTGTGTCCGTATGAGATACTTTCACAGAGCCACCAAAATTTCTTGTCGCCTCGAAAGTCGAATTGACTGGGGAATCCCTTTGAGGTGATGTGAAACCAATATTTTCAGTGAGAAGTGGTGATTGATCACTCCCGTCTTCAAAATCAGTCTCCTGAACAACTTCGTCAAGAGAATCTTCCAACTGCCTCTTCTTCTTTTTGATATTCTTTACCATGGCATGTGCTCTTCGTTTCTTTGAAGCAGGAGAAACAGGAGCAGGAATTTATCGAATAACCACACCCCTTCGATTTAGCTGGGGTTTTCGAATCTTCTTGATTTTCGAGACAGAATCCTCCTTTGGTGAAGAAAGAGACTTCTTAGGAACTTCTTCAACTATAGGCCTTTCTGGTGAATGAAGAGGTCTGTGTGCTGGCTTCTTCGTTCTTTTAAGAACACCTATCTTCAAAGGAACCACTTCCTTTTAGTTTCTAGAACAATAGGATCTTGAACAGACTTTGTAAACTCCTTTTCTAGTGGTACATGATCAGACTTAAGTGGTACAACCTTTGTAGATTTCTTTGACCCTTTACCTCGTTTCGAATTACCTTCAATTCCTTTGGGCAACAAAACCCATATTTACACATCAGGGTTAACTATTGTCAGATAATTAACAAGAACTGAATTACTGGGATCCACCTTCTGAAGCATGGCATCAGGAATTTATGCTACTGAAGGAAAAATGACGGGATCATCTTCAACACTTTTCGGATGTTGATAGATTGAGTACTTTGCTTTTGGAACATCAGATGGAACAAGAATTCCTTCTTTCTCATACACCTCTTGTAGAATCAAACTCCAGTATCTAGCACAAGAAACACCATTCGCAACATTGGTGTGTGAGATACCAGTCCCGAACTCCTCCCATAACTGTATAACATAATCCACATTTAAATAATAGTATATCCCAACAATCAAAGCATATATCTCCAACTTGGCTTTGTAAAGACCAATACTTCGACCTGTGAGACAACAAAGAAAAATCCCAAATAGAAAATTCCAGATACAATTAAAAAGAAGACTTCTTAAATTGACTGATTCCGGTAAGTGGGGGTTGATGACCCATCTCATTGAACATATGTATCACCAGGTCATTCGTCACTTCATAAAACGGACCGGTGATTGGAAGTTTCATGATCTGTGCAAAGTGTTTCTTCATGAGCTTATACTTCTTGTTGTTTGTAATCTGAAACATCACGAATTTTGAGGTTTTATTGAACACAGCAGTAGAAGCAGCCAATGATAACCAGGTCATGGGCATAGAAAAAGAAGAAGTCATGACCGTTGAGAGCACGTAGTGATTAAGAGAAACGATCAACATTTGTAGCTCTTTTGGGTATTTGGAAACGTCTGGTTGAACTCGATAATTGGAACTTTGAATCTTCAATAGAGGTTAATATGAAGCTTCATCAGTAATTTTTGTGATGGATCAACATTACCAGTTTGTGCCGCCATTGTTAAGGTATTGGAGAATTGTGTGAAAAGATAAGTATAAGGAAAGTAGATTTTGGGGAAAATATGCAACCAGGATGCGTAAAATTTTGAGTGGAACCCCCAAATTCCTTATATGCTTAGTACACAATTTGAATTTGAAATAGCCACCAAATGAAATTCTGACACGTGGAATATGGGATAATGGGCCAGTTGATGTAAAAGTCGCCACGTATGAAAAGTAATCAACACTTTTCTTGGAAAACCGTGAAGTAACCAAACCGTCACATCCAACCAACTGTTCATTTGCCCCAAGAGGATAAGAACCGTCACTTGACCTTCATTTTGAGGCAGGGGTCATTCACTTTTGGGATGAGAAGCAAAATCATAGCCAGACTTGCGAAATCTAGGTTTGAGTTGGTATTACCCAAGACCTCGATGATTTCTGTGCAAAAGTGTGCCAAAGATATAGCGGGAATCAAAATATAAAAATGTGTGAATAGTAACACCAAATAAGTATTTGATGTAAAAGCAGATGGATCACGGGCAAAGATCACTTCATTCAATATCAAGAGAGATACCGAACTGCTTGTGTGGTATCCCGTGAATTACAATCGAATACTCGTAAATGAGTATCGAACGGCTTCTTTTATAAAGGCTTTGAAGGTCGGCTCAATTTTGTTCATGATCACAACTTAACATAAGTGTGAATTCAATGATCAAAATTACTTGTATGGCCAGTGTAGTCAGTGACAAGCTAAGATGAGATAAATTTGTAAGTGACAAAAGGTCGAACTGATATTCAGACAGAAATCATATTCCAAAAAAAAAAATAAGTATCGGATCCTGTTGGGAAAAAATGTCTTGGGTAAAGATCATTTTATCAAGATCACGCAAAACGAAAGGAATACGATTTTGAATATCGAAGAAAGGTACTGAAACAAATGTTTCATGAAAATCTTGGACTGAAAGTTCACCATCAATTCCTTTATCAGTTGGGAATTTTGGGTTTCACCATCATCACGGACTCATGAATCTGGATCATGAACATAGATTTTTGCAGTATCTACATTCTAATTGGTTTCTACCAGAGATGTCGAGGATACGCAAGTGAAGTGTGTGAATCGTGAAGAATTAAGTTCATGAAAAAGATTGCTTAAGAAACATAATGTACCCCTCCGAATGATATTGACATAGCAGAAATCTCTTAACTCAAAATGAGAAGAGAAAGGTAGCTCATCGACTAATGTGAATATAACCTGATTGGGAAGGAACCCTCGTAGTGAGTGATCCATTAAGGCTTCGAAACACATTGAGTCTATGAGGCTTAGGTCGACATACAGTAGCATGCTTCTAGGGACACCTAACTAGTGCAAAGATTCGAAATGATACATGTCCCCCAGTTACGAAGCAATAACCACCATAATGTATCGATTGAGAACTACACAAAAAATCGTTAAACACACAAAACAACAAAAGAAAAATATTTTTGGATTTTTTTTAAATGAAAAGACAAAAATAAGAACATCTTTTTGGAATTTTTTTTTGAAAATTTAAAGACAAATTTAAAAATATATATATATTTTTGGAGTTTTTGGTGTTTTTTAAATGAAAAAGAAATAAAATCTTTTTGGTATTTTTGATTTATAAAAACAATAAAATGTTACCAAACAATCAAAGTGAAGAGTATCGGCATCTAGGTATGGTGCTTCAAAACAATAAGACTTCTCAGACAACGAAGTAGGATCTGAACCATTCAGAGAGATTTCGAAAGCGAAGGGGGTCGAACGCTGAATAGTGAACAGTAACTTCTGAATCCTTCAACGATATTTCGAGTCCTTGTTATTTCACGATGAAGACAAGCTTGGAACATCATTTGCATCGAGCATTCCTAATCCAGACAAGATCCTTAGAAAAGATTTCTCATCTAAAGGCTTTGTAAAAATGTCAGCAAGTTGATCCGTCGTCTTCCCAAAGTGAGCTTTATATTTCCATCCTAGACATGATCTTTGATAAAATGATATCGAAGTGCGATATGCTTGTTCTTCGAATGTTGCACCGGATTATGGAAGATGTGTATTGCACTTTATGAATCGCAATACAAGGGTATCTTTTTCATGTTGATTGCATAATCATGAAGTTGATTTTGTATCCATATGACCTAAGAAGTGCAAGCTGTAGCAGCAACATATTCTACTTCTGTTGTGGAAATCGAAACACAGGTTTGTTTCTTCGATTTCCAGCTAACAATCTTCCCATCAAAAAATTGACATCCACCAGTAGTGCTTTTCCTGTCGAGTTGACACCCACCAATGTCTGCATCTGAAAATGTCTGAATGAAGAAACCAGTCTTCGAAGGGTACCATAATCCCAACGACACAGTTCCTTTGAGATATCCAAAGATATTCTTCATAGTTGTTAGATGGGGTTCCCTGGGATTCGACTGATACCTGGCACAATTGATACAACGAACATAATATCAGGTCTACTAGTAGTTAAGTAAAGTAACGAACCGATCATGCTCATGTACAATGTAATATCGACAGCAGGCTTGTCCAACGAAGGTCCTAAGCGCGTGCCAATAGCCATTGGTACTTTCAATTTTGAACTATTCGTCATGCCAAATTTCCCAAGCAATTTACGAGAGTACTTCTCTTGATTGATGAAAATTCCATCCCTGCTCTGACGAATATTCAATCTCAGAAAATTATTGATCTTACCCATCATACTCATCTCGAATTGACTTTTCATCATATGCTCAAATTCTCTAGACAATGAAGGATCAGTCGAACCAAAAATAATATCACCTACGCAAATTTAAATGAGGATCAAATGATCGCCCACTTTCTTTTGAAATAGAGTCAGATCAACAGATCATTGTTTAAATTTAAAGAGTTTCAAGAAATTGGTAAGAGTTTCATACCATATTCGAGGTGCTAATTTTAAGCCATAAACAGCTTTATCGAGAATATAGCAATGATCAGGGTATTTATCATCTACGAAACCTGGTGGTTGTTCAACATACACAGTGTCTTCTAATACACCATTAAAAAAAGTGCACTTGACATCCATTTAATAAACGTCGAAGTGCTTGTGTGTTGCATAAGCAAGAAATATTCGAGCAGCCTCGAGTCTCGCGACAGGGGCAAAGGTTTCATCATAGTCAATACCTTCTTGTTGCGAATATCCCTTAACACCCAACCTTGCTTTGTTAGGAACCACATTTCCTTCTTTGTCAGTTTTATTTTTAAAAATCCATTTTAAGCCTATAACCGAGACATCATCAGGTTTTGGAACTAGTTGTCAAACCTTGTTTCTTTCGAATTCATCAAGTTCAGATTGCATGGAAACAATCCAATCAGGAAAATACCAAAGCAGCTTTAACTGTTTTCGGTTGGAATTTCGAAATAAAAACATTAAACATGGAATATTCTTGATGTACGTTTAATACCTCATTCTTTGCACGAAGCTGAGCTCTTGTCAAAACTCCAGCTTGAGGATCACCCAGAACTTGTTCTTTAGGATGATTTTGTGTCCGTCTGTCCAGTGGTGGATATGCAAGGTCGAAATCCAAAGGTGCATCTTTGAACATTTCATCAGTTTCAGAACCTTCACCTGCATCAAACACATTATCAGACATATCATGAAAAACATCAGTTTGTGTATTTGAAGTATTAGGTATAAATCCATTTTGCTCCCCCTCAACAATTGGATTGAGATTGTTATGCTCCCCCTCGACATCAACATTCGATTGTCCATGCTCCCCCTCGACATCAGCAGTCCAATGTCTATGCTCCCCCTCGACTTGATCACCTTGCAACACTGGATGACTTTCGATATGTATTGGAGAGTTACTTGTAGAATGGGAAATATCATCTTCCCTAGTTACTGTCGAACCATCTGAATGTTTCAATACTTCAGGAATCTGATTATCATCAGCATGAATTTCTGCATCTATTGCCCTATCAGGAACACCAAAAAATAAATCATAATCAAAATCGAAAGAATTAGTAATTACTAACTTATCATTTGATTCTGTAATGATAGGCTTATCTTTAAAAGTCTTTTCGACACGTTTGACATAATGATCATCGAATGTTAGATTGAAAGTTTCTTCAATCTTCCTTGTTCGCTTATTCAACACCCAATATGCAACTGAGTTATGTGAATATCCCAAGAATATCCCTTCATCAGCTTTGGACTGAAATTTTGAAAGGTTATCTTTCAGATTCATTATAAAGCACCTGCAACCAATCCTTAGCGAACCCCAGATCGTCCTTGACATTTGTTTAATAACTTTAGTCATAACTGGTTCTTTATCCCTCTTAATGCCTTAGGGATTTGGAAAATTAGAACACGAGAATATTATAGCAAATGCAATCGATCCTATATCCGAAGCATATGGGACACGATTCATAATGTCTTACATACATACCTGATACTTTACCAGTCTCTTGCTATAACATTTCCATATATAGAATTTCCTTATGTCGAATCTTTTCAACATAACATTCATATATGTCATTGACTAAATTTGATTAAAATCTCAATCTAAACTTTTAGAATTGAAATGAAGTATAAGTTCATCTCCCTTAATTATAGAAAAACAACTTTTCAAACCCTGCAACTTTGCGAATTGAAACCTTTGTTTTTTATAATTAACATTGGTAACTCGCAAAACTTACCATAATAATTATGCTCCCGCTAGCATGATAATTATTATCTTACTAACATAACACTTATGCTCCCACTAGCTTTGTCATGTATCCAGAAATAAGTTGGACTTCTAGAAATCAATACTTGTTGACTTTCTTACCAAAGTTCAGATTTCTGATACAAGATGCTTCGATAAGACTTTATCTAGGCTTCTCAAACTCATACACCTTTCCTTAGATAGCTCACATGTGTGTCTAAACAATTTTAGAACTTACAGCAATAAGTCTCAAATGTTTAGACCTTTTGCCATTTCTCACAATTCGAACTATGAAGAGGGATGTCGTAATCATAATCGAATTTGAGAATGCAAATATCACAAATGCTATCTCCTTAAAATCTACTTAGTGAAAGCGTTTCCTCACAATCATTTTCATGAATTGGAGAGAAACCTTATGTCACTTAGATTTTATGGTGTATGTGTTCCTATCCATGTGAATTTGTCATAACCATAATCACAAGACAAGGTTAGTGACAAATCTAAACTCATATGGATTGAACTTGTTCAATCTTAATTTATTGCCACTTGGTAACACGAGGGCCTACCATTGCTTCCAAGTTGTTATGAAAACAATTGAGTACTCATAGAACTCACATGCATAGTCAACCAACTGGAAAGGGCATAAAAATAAGAATATGTCAACACGATAGGTTACAAACCTCAAGTCATGTGCTAGTGATTAACAATGGGTTTACCCTTGATTAATTCTTGAAACTTTTCAAGATCTTTAAGACTCCCACTAACCTCTTGACATATAAGATTCTCTTTGTCAAGAAACATTACTTAACAACAACTATTCAAGAGTTAGTGCGGTTCTTATCAAGAAAAAACTTTACACAATTGGTCTTAGTTGGTCTTTGTCTTATCCAAGACATCACAACTTACCAATTTCAAATGTGTTATAAACATACTTAAGATATGTCACTCAAGTTACAATCTTGGAGAATGACTCCAAGACTCGATTTCGGAACGAAGTATGACTCTCCTTAATTGATTTAACCATTTCAACAATTCACGATTCCTCTTCTTAGCCATACAAATGCACTAAGGTGTCCTTTAGAGGATCAATTGTGATATGATTTTTCATAATCATTAAAATGATCATAAAACATGATACCAAAGTATTCTCTTTTCCTTTCAGATTGGAGAAACTTTTAATCTTTCTGCCTGTTTGATTCCTTTTATTCGTTCTGCTATACATTGAAACTTTTCAATGATTCAGAATCACACTTAATCTTGTAAGCATAACCATATTTACCAAACTTTTAGTAAATCATAACGAATAGTCTTATTGTTCTTTGTGGTGGACCTGATCAGTACACAACAGTGTGTACTAGATCCCCTAGTCCTTTACTTGACTCACATATGCATGTGAACAAGGAATTAGTCTTAATTTCCCAAAGATGAAGGTTCTCATTCATCACACAATACAAGTTGCATGATTCCAAGTTTATTTCCAATTGAAACTTGGTGATGAGAATCTTTCCTTATTTGGTAAATTTAGACAATACCACAAACGAAAGAATCAAATCCATATTGCTAAAAATAGAAATATAAAAACATCAAATTTCACAAATGCCATTACAAGGAAATATAAATAAGATAAAACAAAAAATTTCTTTATTTATAAAAATTTGCGGAAAAACTTTTCCTTACAATGCAATCACAAATGAAAACCATGTTACTACACATTTCTAAGCAATCTATCATAACTCCTAACAGCAGCTCAAAAATCTGATCATCGAACCATGCGATCGAAATCCATTTCTTCGCGACCAGACTCAGCCTGCTCTTTCTTGAAGCTTCATTTCTCTTCTTCGATCCTACAAAACTTCAAAATGTAATCTTATCACATCATGTATTAGGAATCTCCAAATAGGAACTTAATAGAGTTAGATAATTGCGCTTACCTGAAGTAAAATCATACAATTTAATTTTACCATATCCTAGATTTCTCAGGTAATCAGGGCAGCTTCGCTTCCAATGCCCCATCTCTTGACAGTAGAAGCAAACAGACTCTTTTGGAATGGTACACGGGACAATCTCAGACTTAGCCTTTCCCTTTCCCTTGGAAAGAGAAATCTTTTCTGGACTTCCAATGTTTCCATTGTCATTGTCCAGGGAAGTTTGGGAAATAGATCTTCCAATCAAATTTGCTTTACCAGTGCGCCAAATCATTGTTGATTCGGCAACAATTAGCAAATAGGTAAGATCGATAAGGGACATGTCGCGGTCTGTCATATAGTAATCTTTAATGAACTTACTATATGACTTAGGTAGTGAATGAAGAACCAAGTCAACACCCAGCTTCCTTAGGAACACGACACCCAACATTTCCAGCCTGTCAATATGCAACTTCATGTCCAAGACGTTAGCACATACAGACTTTCCATCTTCATGTTTGCTTGCTAATAGGGCTTGAGTGATCTTGAACTTTTCAAGTCTTCGAACATGTGGGTTAGGGAGAATTATTGGAGGAGGTGGAGGAAGTGAAGTATGATATTTAGGAATATCCTCTTCACGTGGAAAGTTTTTTCCAAAAGATTCGGGAAGACCATAGTTGTCAGTAATAGACATCTACAAGGGAGAAATTCAAGTTTAGTTGATTTAAGTCCTTAATATAACACCCAAAATGAAATATTAAGCCTAGGACCCAACACAATATTTCATAATTCGGAAGAGGGATGTCGTAATCCAATTTCAAAATATTTGAAGGTAGGTAAATGACGATTTACCAATTTCCACCATGAAAAACGAAAATGAATTTTAGGTTTTAAATGAATTGAAATTCCTAGATTCTTTGAGATTCATTGAACTTTTCAATGACATGTTTAAATCTCGATTATGCCCTTCAAGTTTGTGACTGGGATGCCGAGGATCACAAACAAGGTGTGAATAACCATGCAAATTAGCTTGGTACACTTAATGTTACAAATCACCTAATCAATGTGTCGGTTAACCACACACGCTCCATTGATCCATGATTAACATCAAGCTACCTTTTGTCACACATTGTCAGTCCCAAATTAGTGTGCCGGTTAACCACACACGCTCCACTAACGACTTAACACGGTGCAAAGTGCAATTTCATGGAATAGCACCATTTTCACATTTTCCTAAAGTAACTAAGATTGGGAATTTATAAGTGTTTAGTTACTTTATATTTCATTATACTTTTAATGGAAGTTTGTGTCCTATCCTACCCGTTCGGCTAACGACCCTGCACTAGTCAAGGAAGCGGTGGGTGAGAGTGGACACCCATTAAACCACCATTTTATAGGCAGTATCCTTATACCCCCCTTATAGACCGACTTCGTGAACGAGGCCTACTAACGGTAAGACTGACTTTTTAATTATACATATATAATATATTAAACTTTTAATTTTATATAGTATAAGAGTGTATTTTAAACTTTTAAAATACTTGATGGTTTAATTAATAAATTATACTCTTAATTTAATTAAACTTAAACCATATGATTATGGATTTAATAATACTCTTCTAATAAAATATTCAATTAACTATTAATAAAGTCCATAAGAGTTAATTGAACTATTCAAATCATCTAGGTTATTAAAAATTCAAAATTAAAACTATTTAATTAATTTTTAAGTTATGAACCCAAGAGTTGCATTTTTTGAAATCTTTCAATTACTAGATGTTTTAGAATTCAATGTTTCTTAATTGAGACTTTTCAACTTTTAAAACATGAGGGCAGGTTTTGTAATTCTTGAAAAAACTTTTGAACTCCATAACTTAAGGAGTTAATTTGTTTTATGAAGATGAGAGTTTTCAAGTTCATAACATATGGAACTCTTCAAAAACATTAAGATCAATTTATTTGTAACTCCTTTAAAAAACTTTTGAGTTCCAAATTTGATGACAAAATTTGTAACTCTTGAAAAACCTTTGAGTTCCAAAATTGATGACAAGTTTTGTAACTCCAAAAACATTTAGATCAAATTATAAACTTATAAAATAACTATTTTTATCTTTTACCAATTTGATCATAATACAATTCTTGTAGTAAGATAATTTCAAATCAAAAATTACAAATAATTAGCTTTATCATATAAACTAGTAATTATCTTAAAATTTGACAATTTATCTTTTAATTGGATGAGAATAATCACTACCATATCAGAAAAACAGATTTTATGATACAAAACAGTTTGTGTGTAACACCCGGTTTCAGGTACATATTTAAATTCAAGCAAAACTTCATATTTTACACTGGGACTCGGCGAGTTTGAGGCCCAACTCGTTGAGTAGGTTCGACTTCGGATCAGGGGGGGTGGGGTAAGTGACCTACTCGACGAGTCGGGAGATCGACTCGGCGAGTAGGATCTGTCTGAGTGAAACCCTAAATTTGATGGTTTGCACCCTATTTAAACACTTTATGAGGCCTCCACCCAGCCTCCATCACCTCCAAACCCTATTCACGAAACCCTAATCAACTTTTGAGTGTTCTTGAGCTATTTTGTGCCATTCTTTGTGATTTGAAGTTTGAACAAGGAAGGAAAGACTTGGAGATTCAAGAGGAAGTCAGTAGATCCAGAGATTTGGTTGCATTTCCAACTTGTTGGAGGTAAAAAGCTCCAACCTTGACTTCTTATTTGTTAGATCTACTTTAGGGCTTGGATCTTGACATCTTTGGGGTATTTCTAAGCCATTTCGCATTTAGAGTGTAATGTAGAGTAATGGCTTTAGATCTTGAACCTTAGAGGGTTCTCATGGCATAAAGGTGCCAACTTTATGGCCATGAGAGCCCCATGCATCTTGTAGACCTCATTTTTGGGTCTTTTGAGCTTAAAGACCCATGCATGGACGTAAAGTTTGTGACTTTACGTGTTATATCGACCCTAGGAGGTCATATCTACCCTTTGGATGAGATGAGCTCAACAGAAATTGAGTTTATGGATATGGACTTTAGGGGACTCGGCGAGTCGTTCATGGGACTCGACGAGTCGGGTATTGGTTCCCCAACCTTTTCTGTTTCTGAGGAATCTGGTTGAGTCTAGAAGGGGACTCAACAAGATGGACGTGATTATGGACCTGGAAATCATGGGACTCGGCGAGTGTATGAACAAACTCGGCGAGTCCAAGGCAATCTCCCAACTCATATAGACGGACTCGACGAGTTGTTCATAGAACTCGGTGAGTTATAGACTGGACACATTCATATGATGAAGATGAACTCGACGAGTTCAAGGATGAACTCGGCGAGTCGGTTGAAGATGGTCTCGATGTTATGGTTGAAGGTGAAATAGTCGAGTTCTTGCTAGACTCGACGAGTAGATTCGGGGGGTTGTATCATTTTGAAAGAATAGGGACTCGACGAGTTGGTGGACCAACTCGGCGAGTCAAGTCAACTGGATGTTGACTTTGACCAAAGTTGACGTTGACTTTGACCTTGACCTGGACTTCAGTTGACCCTTGTAAAGGAGGGTTGTGGGTACGGATTAGTAATCAAGGAGGGTTGTTGTGTAGGGATTGAGGAGTTGAGACGAGAGGATTTCCGTACCAAGGATTGTGCAGACACTACGCGACATCGAGGTGAGTTACCTTTTAGTAGCGGTGGGTCTACGGCCACAATGCCGACCCACCAGTAGGAGTGTATGTTAGACAATTGTCTTTGTGATAATTTTTTGTGTTTATTGCTACTTGATATGTTTATGTGTTAGCATGTTATGATGTTATGTGATCGTAGCAATAGGAGGAGATAGTCCCCAAGTTACCGGCCGATAGGGCCGAAGGGGGTAGTTTAGTACCCAACTATGCTAGACAGATTATGATTATATGATGATATGTGGTAGTAGTATGGGGTGAGATAATCCCCCGAGACCGGTCGAGAGGACCGAAGGGGTAGGCCAGCACCCAGATATGCTAGGCAAGGTTACCGGTCGAGAGGACCGAAGGGGTAGGTCGGGCACCCAAATATGCCTGGCAGTATGTATGTCATGTGATTGTATGGTATGTGGTATGATGGGGGAACTCACTACGCTTCGTGCTTACAGTTTTTAGCTTTGTTTCAGGTACCTCTTCAGCGAAGGGGAAGGAGTCGGCGCGGTAGCGGCACATCACACACACGCAGGATTTCCGCACTATGAGATTTCTTGGGATTGTACTCTGACATTGTTACTATTTTTATGATATGATTTTGAGACATGAGATTATGGTTTTATGAAATGATATGACTCAATTATGTTTTCTTATAAATGTTTTCTAAATTGTTATATCAAAAATGAAATTTTTGGTCTTGAAATTTGGGATGTTACATTGTGGTAATGATTCTAATCCAATTGAGGCCAAAAAACCCCGAAAATCTGAAAACAGACTGCCCAACTTGTCGACTCAAGGCATGGACTCGTCGAGTTCATGATGAACTCGTCGATTTCATATGTGGACTCGGCGAGTTCACCCTGGCATAGTGCAAAAAATGCAATTTTTTCTACTTTGGACAATAAACAAATGCATCTATAACAGAAAACTACCCATGCCTCTAATATCACTATTGGGTTTTAGGTACTATAACACTCCTATGGTGCACATACAACCCTAATAGCTTTGGATCTAAGTTTTCTCTAGTTATACATGCAACAAAATTTTCCAAAGCTTGAAACCTACAACTAGCATACAATTTGACATATGAATCATAAAAGTAAGTTAGAAGATTACCTCTTTGTTGTAGCTTGTAGGAATTGGTCTTTCAAGAGCCTAGCACCTTAAGTGTGATGCCTCAAATGTCTTTTAACAAACCAAATGTAACACCCTAAATTTCAATTGTTCAATGAAGGGCCAAAAGTGTAAATTTAGGAAAGGGACTCGACGAGTAGGTCTGCTTACTCGCCGAGTCGGAGCGGGATTCTATCGCGGTTTAAGTGGCCAACTCGCCGAGTCGGCGGCTTGGACTCGACGAGTTGGTGCTGAAGAGAGAAAACCCTAATCCTGGGGGTTGTGCCCTATATAAAGCACATTATAGCCCACCCTCAGCCTCTTTGCTACCCTTTTGAGATCCAGAAACCCTAGAATCGAGTGAGCTTCCATTAATAGAGAGAATAGAGCTTTGGAGGAGAATATCTTGGAAAGGGGCTTGAAGATCAAGAGGCTTGCTGCAAAGGAGTGGTGTAGATCCGGGATCTACTTCAGTTGGAGCTTATATTGGAGGTAATAATCTGTTGCTTGGGCTCTTTTGCATCTAGATCTTTTATCATTTGAGATTTGGGGCATTTGTGGTATGATTGTGAGCTATTTCGAGTTAGAGGCTTAGATCTGAGGTTGCTACTTCAGATCTAGGCTTGTGATGGTCCAAAATGTCATAAAGCTTCTGTCTAAGAGTTGTTGGTAAAGCCCCTTTGTCATGAACCCTAGCCCTAGAGTGTTTTGGGCCTATATCTCCTTGGTTTCACGTAAAGTTTGCAACTTTATGTAAGGGTTAGAATGTAGAAGAGTGGATCTATGGATTGGAGCCCCTGCATGGCTCGAAAAGCCTCTATATGGATTGAGAACTGGAGAGACTCGGCGAGTCACATGGGTGTACTCGACGAGTTGTATGAACATGTGCATGGACTCGGCGAGTTGAAGAACAACTCGGCGAGTCTGTTGAAGATTGCCTTGGACTCGGCGAGTCAGGTCGCATTACCCCTAACCTCTTTTGGTTAAGACGCAGATCAGTGAGTTGGACAGGATGGGACTCGGAGATCGTTGGACTCGACGAGTCTTGGGGTGACTCGGCAAGTTGAGTCGTGTTCTAAGAGTTTTCAGAGTATAAGGACTCGACGAGTCAACGGGTTGACTCGGCGAGTAGGGTCAGTCAGGAAGTTTGACTTTGGCCTGGACTTTGACTTTGACCTTCAAGGGTGTTATGGTAATTGGTTATTTATGTAAATGGTCCATTGATGGCAATAGGTGTTGGAGTTTGGAGCAGTGCTTCGAGTGTGTGTTTCCGTGGTTCGGTTCTTCATTTCAGGTGAGTTATCCTCACTGTACTCAAGGGTCTAAGGCACCAAGGCCGTCCCTTTGAATTGTTGTTTAGAGCTTGTTATGCTTATGTGATGATATGCTTGCTAGTATCTTGGTAGATATGATAATGTTATGATGTTATGCTCTGTTAGCTTAGTATCCTAGAGGAATGGATAGTTAAGTGATGGCTAGTTCTGTTGGATCAGCGCCCTGGTAGTTGGGTAGTGGTTATTTATAGACCTGTAGTTGGTCTTGCCTTATGTACGCTGGTAGGAGGTTACCTGCGGGTTATGTATGTTGAGCAGTAGCAGAGGGTATTCCATCCCGGTAAGATGATAGGGCCCTAGTATGTTGGTTCTGTAGAGTGTTATGTGGTTGCCTATTATATGTGCATGTTTGCTAGTGTAGGGGGCATTTCAACCCGATGGTTGTGGGCCAGGAGTATTCCATCCAGGTAGGATGATTGGACTCGTAGTAGGTGGGCATTCCAACCCGATGGTTGAGGGGCCTGGGGTATTCCATCTTGAGGGATGATTGGACCCATAGTAATAGTTGTTGTATGTATAGGAAGTGGGGCATTCCAACCCGATGGTTGTGGGCCAGGAGTATTCCATCCCGGTAGGATGATTGGACTCATAGTATGTTGGCATTCCAACCCGATGGTTGAGGGGCCCGGGGTATTCCATCTTGCGAGATGATTGGACCCATAGTAGTTATTGTTGTCCGTATAGGTGTATGGGCATTCCAACCCGATGGTTGTGGGCCGAGAGTATTCCATCCCGGTAGGATGATTGGGCTCGTAGTATGTAGCCATTCCAACCCGATGGTTGAGGGCCAGGGGTATTCCAACCGGAAGGTTGTTTGGACCCATAGTATGTTGTTATTTGCTGTATGCGTATGTTTATGTGTGTATGGGTGCTTTGGGGGAACTCACTAAGCTTTCGGGCTTACAGTTGTGGTTTATTGTTTCATGTGCTTTAGGAGATCGTGGCAAGGCAAAGGCGTGATCGTACCGCTCCTCATGTTTTATGATTTATGTGATATGGTTCTGGGGGATACTCTGATGTTTAAACTATTTTGAAAACAAGATGTATGAACTTAATGGTTTTTGAATGAAATAAAATGTTTTAAATTGGTTGGAATTTTTGGTCGTTACAAGTTGGTATCAGAGCCTTGGTTTGAGTGAATTGGAGGAACATTCGTGTGAATCTAGTCTCAAATCTAGGGGAGATTTTCAAAAAATAGTTTTCAAATGGTTTTCAAAATAAGTAAGGGAGGACGCAGAGGGTACGATCAGCCGGAGCCAGTAAGTTACCCCAAAATACCATACAAGTTATTTGTTTATGTGATATGTTAGAACAGCATGCTAGTACTAGGCTAGGGATCTTCAGGAATTGCATGATAGAATTGTCTGATTTGTGATGCCTGCTAGCCTAGGGTTTTCTTGATATGAGATATTCGATATTCCTCTAGGGGTGAGGATTGAGTGCTCGCTATGTATGTTTGTGCTTAGGGCGTTGTGGTGATACTTGAGACAAATATGGGTAGGTGTGGAAGGTAGTATGGGCCCGTACTACTGAAAGCACAGGACCCATACGCGTGTCAAGGAAGTCACAACCCCTAGGTTGTTGGTTAGAGGTTAGTTCGCGGTGGTTATGCGAGGTATCTGAGGTTCTTGTGGTTTTTTTTCAGTATGGCGGCTGCGAGACGTTTCGAGTCAGGATCCGGTTCGGGATCGGGAGAGGGTGGTCAGGATGGATCAGCACCACCCGAGGTTATTGGTCAGATGAGGACGGATGAGTTGGATGCTAGGATTCGGGAGATCCTGCATGAGGAGGTTGCTGCTATGTTCCGGGTCGAGTTACCAGAACTGTTTGGGCCGATCAAGACCGCCATGGTTGAGTATTTTGATGAGCGCTATGCAGCTCTGGCAGAGACAGCGGCCGCGGCAGCCGCAACGGCTGTGGCAGCGGCAGGGGGAGGAGCCAGTCGGGGCTTTCAGTATCGGGATTTTGACAATACGAAGCCCCCTACTTTTGATGGAGTTCAGGATCCGATTGTAGCTATGAGATGGTTGTCAGATGTGGAGGGATGTTTCTTCACATGTTCATGCCCTGTTGATCAGAGGGTGAGGTGTGCTCTGAACCTGTTGAGGCTCGGGGCGAAGGATTGGTGGTGGTTGACCACGGGATTGTATTCTGATGCGCAGAGAGCTGCGGTTACTTGGGACCAGTTCCGAGACATGTTCAGTACTCGTTATGTTCCGCGGGTGGAGCGGGAGAGATTGGCTCAGGAGTTTTTGGAGCTGAAGCAGGATTCTGAGTCGGTGACAGAGATCACCAAGATGTTCACGAAGAGGGCGATGTTTTGCCCTGAGTTTGCTTCGGAGCAGGCTCAGATGACTCGATATCTGAGCATGCTCAAGACGAACATCAGGCAGTTCGTATCCACGCAGAGGTGTAGTACCTTGTTGGAGTTGCAGGAGGCCGCCAGGCGGCGCGAGTTAGAGATTGAGCTCCAGTTGAGAGAGCAGAGGCAAGCCCGGTTACAGTCGCAGCCTGCACCGAAGCGGATGAGGCCCGCTGATTATCGACAGGGAGGTCAGAGGAGTCGCACTTGCGGGGAGTGCGGCAAGGTGCACGAGAGAAGTTGTCGTTCTTCTTCGGGATGCCACAAGTGTGGCAAGGAGGGCCACATAGCCAGAGATTGTAGGCAGTCGACTCCAGCTGCAGGAGTCCGACTTTGTTATAATTGTGATCAGGTGGGCCATATGAAGGCCCATTGTCCTCTGCTGGTTGCCAGGTCAGTGCAGGCCCCAGCGCCAGCCACTTTGAGACTTACTGACGGAGGTCAAGGTCGAGCAGAGCCTCCGAAGGCTCCAGGGCGTGCTTATCAGCTTGTGACCGAGGAGATCAGGTCAGCGCCAAAGGTGTCAGCCGGTATGTTTTTCTGCCTTCTTTTGTTTATGTTGTGGTTATGAGATGTTGTTTCTTGCAGGAGATATTAAAGTGTTGTATGTGTTAGAGAAGAGTTAGCATTGAGGGTTTTTTTAGAGGGTTAGTATCCGATGTGAAATTCGTGAGAAAGGAAGGTTATGGTTCGGGAATTCGGGAACTTTCAGCAGGAACTTAGGTTCCTTGAAGTTCGGTGTATTAGTAGGGTTCGATTGAGCAGCGTGCCAGCCTCGCCGCCAGTTGATGGTGGTTAGTGCCCTAAGTGGGGGAGAATTGGAAATTCTCGAATGAGCCGCTGGTTGTAGAAGGTTGTCTGACGCGGTTTGAATGTTGGTTATTGGGATGGTGCGATAAGGCGGTTCAGTTATAGTAAGGGCTTTGCAAGTGTCGTGGATCTTTGAACCAGTAGTGAGGATGGTGTTATGAGATAGCGGCTAGTGGGGTTGTCCCCGGATGGTGGAGATGTCGAGGAAATGCGGCAGGCTATGTATGGGTTGCTGGTTATGCGATCAGTCTCTGAGTATGTATGCATGTTATGAGATAGCGGTGAGCACCACTAAGGGGTGATGTATAGCGAGGATCTGTCGTTGTGGCAATGTTGGATGATGCGTAGACATGTTTTCAGTCTCCTTAGAAGAGGAAGGGGGATAGTGGCTCCAGATTGGAGGTTTGGACAGAGGAAAGTGAGATAGCAGGTTAACAGACTCGGGAGCAGTCTGGACCGGTGATGAGGACTGTATAAGGATATTACAGTCGGAGGTCAAGGACCTAGAGATCGTGATAGGGAGGTATGAGTGGGTTACACTCAGTTGTGCGAACCGAAAGGTTCGAGGGTGACGCAAGGACAAGGTCCTTGGTCCCGAGTATGGTTGTAGGTTTGAGTTATGTATGTGGAGGTATCCCAATCTGGGGTATTCCATCATGAGGATGACCGGACCCTATGATTGATTGGACCTGGTGTGTTTGGTATTCCAACCCGAGGGTTGATTGGGCTAAACATATATGAGGATGCGAGGGTATACCATCCTAGGGATGACTGGACCCGTTATAGGCGTGCCTGGTATTCCAGCCCGAGGCTGATTGGGCCAGGTATGAGTGGTTACGCGATATGGTTGGTTGATGGGTTATGGGAGCTGAAGGATGCAGCATCCTGTCAGAGCGTAAGGGATAGAACCAGAGGGTGGAACAGGATTCGTTCCAGGTTGCAAGTTATCAGGGTTATCGCCAATTTTGGGCGAAGGAAGATGGATTAGTTTCTTAGCAGAGCTCAGAGGGTTTTTGTGGAATCTAGCGTTGTAGGGCGCGGAAGCGTGTCTCTGATATGAAGGGTTAGTATTATCGGGTGATTCGTGGTTAATTCGTGGTGCTATTGAGTTGAAAGGCCGATGATCGGCTTGGAGTAGTGGCAAGGATGCCACGTGACAATAAGCCATTTTAAGAGAGATGCAGAAGTAGGGTTTGTATGAGCATGAGTTGATTGAGAAGTCGGAGTCTGCAGTGCAAGGGGTTTGTTCTGAGGCGTATACTACAGTAGGCTTCGAGGACGAAGCCTAATTTAAGTGGGGGAGAGTTATAACACCCCAAATTTCAATTGTTCAATGAAGGGCCAAAAGTGTAAATTTAGGAAAGGGACTCGACGAGTAGGTCCGCTTACTCGCCGAGTCGGAGCGGGATTCTATCGCGGTTTAAGTGGCCAACTCGCCGAGTCGGTGGCTTGGACTCGACGAGTTGATGCTGAAGAGAGAAAACCCTAATCCCGGGGGTTGTGCCCTATATAAAGCACATTATAACCCACCCTCAGCCTCTTTGCTACCCTTTTGAGATCCAAAAACCCTAGAATCAAGTGAGCTTCCATTAATAGAGAGAGTAGAGCTTTGGAGGAGAAAATCTTGGAAAGGGGCTTAAAGATCAAGAGGCTTGCTGCAAAGGAGTGGTGTAGATCTGGGATCTACTTCAGTTGGAGCTTATATTAGAGGTAATAATCTGTTGCTTGGGCTCTTTTGCATCTAGATCTTTTATCATTTGAGATTTGGGGCATTTTTGGTATGATTGTGAGATATTTCGAGTTAGAGGCTTAGATCTTAGGTTGCTACTTCAGATCTAGGCTTGTGATGGTCCAAAATGTCATAAAGCTTCTGTCTAAGAGTTGTTGGTAAAGCCCCTTTGTCATGAACCCTAGCCCTAGAGTGTTTTGGGCCTATTTCTCCTTGGTTTCACGTAAAGTTTGCAACTTTATGTAAGGGTTAGAATGTAGAAGAGTGGATCTATGCATTGCAGCCCCTGCATGGCTCGAAAAGCCTCTGTATGGATTGAGAACTGGAGAGACTCGGCGAGTCACATGGGTGTACTCGACGAGTTGTATGAACATGTGCATGGACTCGGCGAGTTGAAGAACAACTCGGCGAGTCTATTGAAGATTGCCTTGGACTCGGCGAGTCTGTTCTTGGACTCGGCGAGTCAGGTCGCATTACCTCTAACCTCTTCTGGTTAAGACGCAGATCAGTGAGTCGAGGGGTGACTCAGTGAGTTGGACAGGATGGGACTCGGAGATCATTGGACTCGACGAGTCTTGGGGTGACTCGGCGAGTTGAGTCGTGTTCTAAGAGTTTTCAGAGTATAAGGACTCGACGAGTCAACGGGTTGACTCGGCGAGTAGGGTCAGTCAGGAAGTTTGACTTTGGCCTGGACTTTGACTTTGACCTTCAAGGGTGTTATGGTAATTGGTTATTTATGTCAATGGTCCATTGATGGCAATAGGTGTTGGAGTTTGGAGCAGTGCTTCGGGTGTGTGTTTCCGTGGTTCGGTTCTTCATTTCAGGTGAGTTATCCTCACTGTACTCAAGGGTCTAAGGCACCAAGGCCGGCCCTTTGAATTGTTGTTTAGAGCTTGTTATGCTTATGTGATGATATGCTTGCTAGTATCTTGGTAGATAGGATAATGTTATGATGTTATGCTCTGTTAGCTTAGTATCCTAGAGGAATGGATAGTTAAGTGATGGCTAGTCCTGTTGGATCAACGCCCTGGTAGTTGGGTAGCGGTTATTTATAGACCTGTAGTTGGTCTTGCCTTATGTACGCTGGTAGGAGGTTACCTGCGGGTTATGTATGTTGAGCAGTAGCAGAGGGTATTCCATCCCGGTACGATGATAGGGCCCTAGTATGTTGGTTCTGTAGAGTGTTATGTGGTTGCTTGTTATGTGTGCATGTTTGCTAGTGTAGGGGGCATTCCAACCCGATGGTTGTGGGCCAGGAGTATTCCATCCAGGTGGGATGATTGGACTCGTAGTAGGTGGGCATTCCAACCCGATGGTTGAGGGGCCTGGGTTATTCCATCCTGAGGGATGATTGGACCCATAGTAATAGTTATTGTATGTATAGGAAGTGGATCATTCCAACCCGATGGTTGTGGGCCATGAGTATTCCATCCCGGTAGGATGATTGGACTCATAGTATGTTGGCATTCCAACCCGATGGTTGAGGGGCCTGGGGTATTCCATCTTGCGAGATGATTGGACCCATAGTAGTTATTGTTGTCCGTATAGGTGTATGGGCATTCCAACCCGATGGTTGTGGGCCGAGAGTATTCCATCCCGGTAGGATGATTGGGCTCGTAGTATGTAGCCATTCCAACCCGATGGTTGAGGGCCAGGGGTATTCCAACCGAAAGGTTTCTTGGACCCATAGTATGTTGTTATTTGCTGTATGCGTATGTTTATGTGTGTATGGGTGCTTTGGGGGAACTCACTAAGCTTTCGGGCTTACAGTTGTGGTTTATTGTTTCAGGTGCTTCAGGAGATCGTGGCAAGGCGAAGGCGTGATCGTACCGCTCCTCATGTTTTATGATTTATGTGATATGGTTCTGGGGGATACTCTGATGTTTAAACTATTTTGAAAACAAGATGTATGAACTTAATGGTTTTTGAATGAAATAAAATGTTTTAAATTGGTTGGAATTTTTGGTCGTTACACCAATAAGAAGAGCATGAATTTGAGAGAGAAGTTGGAGACTCAAAATCGGCTAGAGCTTCTAAGAAGACTAAGTGAACGATTTTGGCTTTAGAGGAGTACATATATAGTGTAGAATTCCAAGAGCCATAAGAAAACCCTAATTCTTAGACTTTGGCTTATGATCCATAATTCATATGGACTAATATTTCATGGACTTTCACATAAGCTTAGTCCATCATGGATCAATAGCTCAAACCATATGTATCACTGATTTACACAATCAATCCCCGTTAATTTAATTAGTCTCTTTTGATCACTAAATTAATTCCAAATTAATTCTTGATCAATACTCATTAAATAATATGATTTCTCAATTAATATATTATACTTATAATATATTAATAAATCACAAATAACCTCTTACTCAAATATCCATCCTATCAAATTGTTCCAGAGTGTTACAACCCAAATGGACCATGTTGTATCGGTCAAATACATACCAATTATAGTTATGGGCATAGACACATAATCCAACAAAAACGACGATGAATAAAAGATTTGTTTTGAGTAAAACACGCTATCGAAACTGCTTCGGCCCATAGATATTGAGGTAAATTCGCATAGGTGAGCATAGTCCTTGTTGCTTCACATAGTGATCTATTTTGCCTTTCGACAACACTATTTTGTTGTGGTGTATAAGGTGATGAAAAATTATGCGTAATCCCAAGATCAGCCAGGAATGAGTCAACAACTTGATTCTTGAATTCAGAGCCGTTGTCGTTTTGATCTTTCTCACTTTCTTTCGTAGACTGAGTTCAATGTGCTTGATGAAATCGATCATTACTTGAGTGGTTTCAGACTTCCGACGAAGAAAGTAAACCCAAGTGAACCTTGAAAAATCATCAAAAATGACTAAGATGTACCTCTTCTTATTGAGAGTCGCAACAATCGAAGGTCCACAAAGGTCAATGTGAAGAAGTTCCAGCGGTTCGATGATCTTGGAGTCGATGATGATAGGATAACCTTGACGATATTGCTTTCCTTTTTCACACGCTGCACACAACGAATCGTTATCAAATTTTAAAATGGGTGAGCCTTGAACAAGATTATTTACCAACCATTTGTTCAGATTTTTGAAATTCAGGTGAGATAGTCTTCGATTCCACAGCCAGCTCATGTCAAACGATGCCTTCGAAAGTAAGCACATAGAAGGAACACCAACAATTTACTTGATGTCAAGGGTGAACATATCACCTTTCCTCTTCGACTTGAGCAAAACATATTTGGTTTCTTTGTTCGAAATGACATTGCCTTCCTCATCGAAGACAACTTGATCACCAGTGCCCACAACAAGTTGCGAAATAGATATCAAGTTGAGTTGAAGACCATCAACATATGCCACTCGATTGACTGTAAACTTCCCATTTGTAACTTTTCCATAACCTTTAACCTTTCACTTTTGGTTATTTCCGAATTTCAGCACTCCAACATTTTCCAAACTTCTATAATCTCGCAAGTTTTCCTTTCTACCAGTCATATGACATGAGCAAACATTGTCGATGTACCAGTGTTCATCGTATGCTCATCACACAATACTTAAGATCAATGAAAAAATTTAGGTCCTATTCACACGGTCATAGTCATGAACTTTTGAAGTTGAGGGTTGGTCGTTGTTAACCTTATCCAATGAATCATCACAAATTTCTTTACCCTTACTTATCGAAGTGACATGAATGATAGATAACTGAGAACAATCAACAACTTCCTCTGCCTCAATTTCACTGATATTGTCAGAATCATCTTTGATATCAGCAAAATTGTGTTGTGTTACACATTGTGAATGAGACCTTGACCAAGACTAAACAAATCAAAATCTTGAAAAAGACTGAGAATTTGACATATGCATATGAATCATTTGGGACTTTTTCAAATTCTGAAATCTTTTTCTCACAATCATAGGATGTAGAATCTATTTTCTCCCTTTTGAATACCAATAAGGGCAATAGTTTCTTATGTTGTTCCTTACTAATGTCAGAGGAATGATGTAAATCTGTCAGTTTAGCATACAATCTTTTAGCTTAATGCAATAAATGTTACGTTGTTTCATTAAGATACAATTATCCATTCTAATAGTATCCCTATCAAAAGTAACATTTTTCAGTTGCTTCTCAAGATTGTCTACTTTACTCCTCTTTGATTTCAATCTTTTTTGTGTTTCTATCAATAAGGATTTTGATTTTTCAGCATCACTACTAACAGAAATAAGCATGTCATTAACGTAAGATAGTATCATCGAAGTCAGATAAAATAGCATCATATGAACTGAAAGGAATATCAAAGTATTTGAGAAGAGAACGTACCTTCAAAGTCATTGGAGACTTGTCAACTCCAGTAGAAACGAAACACTTACCGATCACCTTCTCCTCATCCTGACTTCCCTCTTCATACCTTGCATACATAGCTCCATTTGTGGGGTTTCTCATCTCTTCATCATCTGATCCAGATGACCAGATTTGATAAGTGCCATCCCCATCACCACTTCCCTTTGCGACAAGTGACATCCCCTTCGTCCTAGCTCTCACTTCCTCTAGCCTTTCGACATAATAGGCTTCATCCTTTACTCAATCCTTCTTCTCCTCTCTTTTCCTCAACATGCAATCTACTGCCAAATGATTTGCACCATTACAGTAGTTACAATCAAATCCAGAGTCACCTTTCAACTTTTTCTCCACCTTCTCACCAGTAACCTTACTCTCTTTCTTTTTAACCTTCAACTCTTCTATAACATTCTTCCCGGACGATGAGTTTCCATTGAAATCACTATTTCCTTTGAACTGCAGATTGAATGGTTTCTTGAAGAATTTCTTGACTTTCTTATTTGAGTAGTATGCCACAGCTTCATCCGAGTTCATGAGAAAACCTTCATCATCAGAACCATCAACCTCAGCAGATTCGACTTCAGTCTATTTTCCAGACACCTTCGAAACCAATGCAAGAGGACCGGCCAAACTTATTTTTCCTTCTTCAGCTATTTCGTTAATCTCACTTTCATGAGCTTTTAGAACATTGTAGAGATCACCCAGTGAATGGTTGTCGAAGCTTTGTTTTGTCTTTATCATCAAACTAATGTTCCTCGACTCCTTTCGAAGTCCCATCAAGAAAGTAAGATTGTACTCAAGAGTCGAACGATTAACCCCATATCGACTGCATTTTAAGATTAATTCATTCAGACGATCATAGTACAGTTCAATGGTCTCATTTTCCTTCTGTTTGAATTCACCTAATTCAAGTAGACACTGCTTCACAGAACTTTTTCTAGTGTTCTCACTTCCCAGATACTTCTCTTTCAAAGTATCCTAGATCTCCTTTGTTGTTTTGCAACCACGGACGTAATTGTATACCACTGGTGGAAGAGCAATGCAAAGTTCACGCAAACATTTATTGTCATTTGCTTTTTGTTTCTCAGCTTGTAGTGAAACATCTGCAGATGAACCAGCAGTTCCAATCTGTTCTAGCCTCCCTAGACGATAGTCTCCACTCGTTATGCATCGCCACAGTTCTTCATCGATCCCCTTGATATAATCTTCCATTTTGTCCGCCCATTGCTCGTAATATTCATGAATTAGTGTCAGAATTTTGGTTGAAGAATCAATAAGATGAAAGAAACCAGTCATCGTGTTCATGTTGAAGTTCGTCTTTAACGTACAGACAAAAGTGATGAAAAGCTTTAGAAAGAAGAATCTAATAAATGAATCTTTCAGAAAACAATCAACGAACTCTCGATTTATCAAACGAAAATCATAACTGAATCAAAACAATTGAAAAGAAAAGATTTTCTAGATCAAAAGTGCGGAATATTTTTGAATCTAAAACAGCAATTCAAAAACTTTTGAAACTATGAGAAAATTAGAAATCAATTGAAAGAATCTTCCTCTGATACCAAATGAAGTTCGTATGAATCGAGTAAATGAAATGAAATCAGAGTATGATTTGAATCAAGAACACAAAATATAAATATAGTATGTTTGGCTCTTTATTGCTTCTGAATGAGTATACAAGATGAGAGAGTAAAGTGTTCTTCGGTTCACAAAAGTACCCTATCTTCTATACATACCCCTATTTATAGGAGTTAACAGAAGCACAAAAAATACATAAGGGCTAAGACACTGAAACTTCGAACTCTAAAATGCCCTTATGAAATACATACAACGAATACATGAAAACATACTTCGACACTAAACATGACAAAAGACACTTGGACATCTCACAACATATTTCGAACCCAACATATGCTTTGAATTATAACCTATAAAACATATCAGTGGTATCGGAGCCTTAGTTTTCTATTTGATTGTGCAAAATAATAAATAGATCAAAATTATGGTTTATAGAAATTAAACCCTAAAGGACATGAAATTTCGCAAATGGCTAGGGTTCTTGAAACCCTACTTCCACCATTATTTTCGAAAATGCCAAGGTTTCCCTTATGGTTTTCTAGTTTCGTTAATTATTATTTTAAAAGCCTTAAAATTTGAATAATTAAAATTGGATAACCCAAAACCCTAATTCGAAAATTAGAAGGGTTTTGGGTTAGGATTAAATTTGAATTATTTTATGGATTGTTTAATAGAAAATACTTATTTAATCCCTAAATGATTTAATTAATTTAATTAATTGTTTAATTAAAAGATAATGATTAAATCATATTTAGTTTAAAATTTAATTAATTAAATATTTAATCTAGATAATTAATATTTAAACCCCGTATTTTGAAAAGTTTTAAAATACACCTTGTTAGGGTGCAAAGCACTTCATTGGATGGTGTCTTCACTTACCCCTTGTGATATGGGTTTTTGGATTGAGCTACCTATAAATACTAGTCTTAGTATCATTGTATAGGCTGAGAGAGCTCCCATTGTATTGATATCTCGAGAGTAGTTCTAGAAAGAGAGAGAGAGAGAGAGAGAGAGAGAGAGAGAGAGAGAGAGAGAGTAATGTAGTAAGCAAGCACATGCTTCTACATCTTTTGTACTTTCCTCATTATCTATACAAACTGTGCTTAAATTTTAAACTGGGTCTTATCGATTATGCATTGATTCTTCAATTCCGCATTTGTCGTCTTCAATGGGATCCTACATGTGGTATCAGAGCTTAATCTTGAAGGTTTAACAACTTTGTCAAGATCAACAATCCTTGATGGCAACATTTTTGGTGTGTAATCGACTCGAAGATTCGAATTTTTGTTGAGTCTCTCCATTGGATCTTTTTGCTTTCAATTCTATATTTGTTCATCCAGTTGTCTTTGTAATTCAAAATCTATAAGAATCTCTTGGAGTCGTGTTTTTGAACTCGTTTTTGATCATTTTGATTCCATGGAATCTATTTGCTTTTAATTCCAAATCTTTTGATCCGATTCGTTTCTTTCATTGATCTTGTTCGAAATTGAATTAAAATTCATGTTGATAAATTTTATTCTATCAAAATCATTCCATTTGTTAATTTTGATTATTGTTCACTGAGTTCGATTTGATCTTACCCAAATATTTGTGATCTGTTACTGTTCATGTTTAATCAAAACCCAATCCAAATTTTGACCTATTACTGTTCATCACATTATTTTGATCCAATATTTGACCTAAATACCAAAGGGCTTCTAACCCATCAGGTGTTGCCCTCTCTCCTTGAGGTTGAGGGTTCAAGACTTTCCTAAGCCATAGGTGGATTTATGAGTAGTGTAGGATTAGATTATATTTGTAGTTCAAAAAAAAAATATTTGACCTAAATTCATTCCGATTTAATTTTTAATTGAACTCGATTCTGTTTGTGAATATTTTTCATCATCGCATCTTGTTGTTCACAACTCCAGTCAAAATTCAATAACAAGGTGCCGATTGTATTTGTTTCTTCACTAATCATTATTCTTCACGACATAGCTTAAATTCGTGATTCATGTCTCTTTCACTGTATCATGCAATCAATTTGGTTTTTGATTCATAAATTCATTATTATCATAAATCTGAACCTTTTGCCCTTTCGATTTTCACATTTATGTTCATGTGATTGATCTATTGTTCTTGCTTACGAAAATGAAATTACCAAACTTCTGGATGAATTCGATTTTAATTGTTAATGTTGAATTGATTTGCTCAAGATTAAAGGCAGTTATGATCTTGTTCGTTCTCATTGAAGTGATTTATGTTGATGATACATGAGTTCTTAATTGAAATTCTGATCCAATGGTTTCTAAGTTCTTGGTGATGATACAAACTGATGGTGTGTTAATGGCTGAAGTCAACCCAAAAAGTCATGATCGAAACCTCTCAGTTGATGAATTTGATCTCACACTTTAGGCGTTGACTGGATTTTGCAAGCAGTCTCGTTCTCAAACCAGACTCGCATGTTTATTACAATGGACTCGCAATCTGGTCAAAGATGGGTTGAAAAAGTCAAAATCGTAACTAAAGCAAATGAAATTGATGTGATGAAGGTCTCGCAAATTGAGACTCACATTTGCAATTAATGGGTCTGATAATCTGGTTAATTTGCGAATGACTGAGTTAAGAATGTTTGATAACAAAGACTTGATTTCAAAGGTTGATTGGGAATGTTCGATTTTTATCGGTCACTGATTTGGAATTTTTGATCGGCTTTGCTAGTGGTTCACAATTTAGATTTGAAGGCTTTGGGTAGGGATGAGAATTTGGCCCGAAAACCTGAACGGAACCGAAAACCGAACCGAATTAGACCCGAATAAGCAATTCGATTCGGTTTTCGGGTATCTATATAAGGCTTATTGGGTTTTCCGGTTATTCGGTCCGGGTTACCCGAATAAGGGCTTATTCGGTCCAAAAGGACCGAACCGAATATGAAAAGTCACATTTTTTTTCCTAACACGATTGCTTATTCAATCTTCTTTTCTATCGATCGTTACCCAACAAAACCCACGTAATACACCAAAAAAATCAACGAAATCGAATTCGAGCATCCGTATTACACCAAATCGACAGTTTTGTATTACACCAAATGGACGAGTCGACGACATTACTCTTTGATCGATTGAGGTTTTTCTCATCCTTACGACATTACTCTTTGATCGACGATTGCGGCTACTGCCCTTGCGACTTGCGATAACCTGGACTCATTGATCGATCATCACTAGTTCAAAGTTCAAACTTCAAAGTCCATTCACGATAAAAAAAAAGTCGGCCCTTGCGTCTGGAAAAAATAATCGTCTCCTCATCTTTGTTTTCTAGTTTCTAGTGTGATCAAACTCCACTCAAGTCATGGAAAATTGGGTTCCAAATCAAGAAAATCAAGTAAGTATTTGTATCTTAATCTACGACTCAATCTTTCAATGTGTTATTATGTATGTTACTCATTGAAATTTGAATGTGTTAATCAACTACTCAATCTTTTAATTTGTTTCTTTAAAAGATTTGTTATGAAATCATAAGCTACAAAAGTCCATACAAAATACAATATTTATAATCACATTCTAAATGTTATTTGGGTTATTCGGGATATTCGGCTCCTTAATCATCTTGTACATGTTATTTGGGTTATTCGGGCCGGAACCGAACCGAACCGAATAATACCCGAACCGAACCGAACCCATATTGCTTATTTGGTTTGGTTTTCGGTTCATATAATTACCCTTATTCGGTTTTCGGTTTATTCGGGTTCGGGTCGGGTCGGTTCGGTTCCGACCCGAATAACATCCCTAGCTTTGGGTATCAAGGTTTAATAGTCGAATTAGACGTTGAGATAATTTCGCTTTTGGGAAAGAGGACTCACAGGTTGTTGGTTCGCATATGAATGGTTGAAGGGCTGATATCGAATGGTCGAATTTTTTTGGAAGGTTGAACGAAGTATTTACAGTATGATTTTGGAGTCCAAGTGTATTGAATATTGATGCATTCGATAGTTGAATGTCGAATATGAGTGTGAATAGTCGAATGGCTGGAAATCAAGCCTTATGGTTGAAATCTAGTTTACTAGTCGAAGTTCTTATTCATCTTGATTGTGCGAAACTTATGTTTTGACTGTAATTGGTCGAAAGATGGACAAAGGCTTGGGAACAAATGTTCAAAGGTTTGAGAGTCTAAAGTTGATTTTTGTTTCGAGTCGAAAGTTGAAGTTTTGACTGGTGTTGTGTTCATTCGTGTGCTCATTCTTGCAACTGGAACTAGATTCGGAAGAAGTTGATAGAAGTTTACTTTTGGTCCCTATAGTTTCAGCATTATGACACTTTTACCCATAAACTTTATTTTTTCCAAATTTTGGAGATTCTTTTGAGGGATTTCAAGAGTGTTATTTGTGCAAGAAATTTTCCAGCAACATGAAAATTTGTGTTCATTTTTTAGGAGAAAATGGGATCCAGAAGTAAAAGTTTCGAAAATTGACAAAAAATGTCGTCTTTTCAGAATTCATTGCTTCATTTTTGTCTCGTATAGAAGGGGAGGATTGTAATGCCAAATCCACATTGAGCACTTTCTCATTCCCATTTTGAGTTTTATAATCATTTTTTGAATATAAAAAGGGGGAGAGATTATGAAATGGATATTTGAAATCGAAAGTTTTTGGATATTCATTTTTGGCGAATGATCATTTTTTATTGAAGACTGATGTGACCTTGAAGAAAAATTGTTTATGAAGTGACTTGAGTTCAAAATTTTAAAGTGGTTTGTGTTTTCCAGTTCTCTAAAGGATTTGGACATAATGAAGATCTTTGGGATGTGTTTTTTGGTTCAAACTTGGGTAGTTATCCTTGGAGTTTTGGATACTCGAAGACTCACGAATTACCTTTTGATGCTTTGGATTGTATTGTCTCACATTCTAGAACCCGGATTAGAAGATCATTGAAGAATTGAAGATTTGTTGGTTTCTTCTAAATTTGTCACGCTTGAGTCTTGTTCGCTTGTTGTTCATTTTTGGAAATTGAAGCCATTTCATCCATTCCAAGCTTTGAGGGATAGAATGTTAGGGTGCAAAGCTCTTCATTGGATGGTGTCTTGGCTTACCCCTTGTGATATGGGTTTTTGGGTTGAGCTAGCCTATAAATACTAGTCTTAGTATTACTGTATAGGTTGAGAGAGCTCTCATTGTATAGATATCTAGATAGTAGTTCTAAAGAGAGAGAGAGAGAGAGAGAGAGAGAGAGAAAGAGAGAGAGAGAGTAATATAGTAAGCAAGCACATGCTTCTAAATCTTTTGTACTTTCCTCATTATCTATACAAACTATGCTTAAACTTTAAATCGGGTCTTATTGATTATGCATTGATTCTTCAATTCTGCATTTGTCATCTTCAATGGGATCCTACACACCTTATACTATATATGATTAAATGTTTAATATATTATATATATAAGAAAATTCAGTCGAATCGCTAGTAAGCCTCATTCATGAAGTCATGCTATAAATAGGGTATAAGGAAACATCCTAGAAAATGGTCATTGAACGGGTGTCCACTCTCAACCACCGCTCTCTTGTGTATTGGTTGGTCGTTAGCTGAACGGGTTTGATAGGACATAATCTCATTAAAATTAAAATGTTATAAAAGTACTAGAACCTTATTTTAAAATCTCAATCTAGTTACTTTAGGAAAATGTGAAAAGTATGTTAAACCATGAGAATGCACATCATTCTTTATAATTCGTTAGTGGAGCATGTGTGGCTAACCGCACACTATTTTGGGACTATAAAGTTGATATTGTGGCACAACTCGAAAATTATCATTGTTATGATGGGTTTTGAGCATTCTAACACTTCCTAAGTGTACATGCAACCCTAATAACCTTGGATCTATGTTTGTCTAATAATCATGCAAAGTTGAATTCCAAGGTTATATTCCTATCTAGCATACATGGGGAACATTTTTAACTTGAATGAAAGATAGAATAACTTACCTTGTTGTTGATTATGATCCTTGAAACCTTGTGAGCCTAGCACCCCAAGTGTGATGCCTCAAATGCTTCACACAACACCAAATGCAAAGGAGTAAACTTTGAGAGAATCTTACACTTGCAAAATCGGCTCTAGCCCTCTTATTTCTTAGTGTCGCCGATTTTGGTGGAGAACATGTTGCTTATATAGTGTGTCACATCTAGGGTTACACCATGTAAACCCTAATGTGGCATGACTCTTCATTTCCATGACCCATGGGTTTGTAACTCCCATGGATCCTCCATGGAGCATTCAATGGGTTTAACCCAACTTGATTATCCATGGAGCCTTTTAGCCCACTATATAAGTTATGGATGATTTACATGATCAACCCATATATTTAAATACACATCCCGCTACAAATTCAAACTTCAGGGTTACATATAAAAGGGGATTCAAGGGTTCATTGTCAGTTTACACAATCAAAAAGCAAATTTCACAAATTCTATGTTCATTATTATCTTCAAACCCTAACAATGGCGACTTCTGCTCATGTTGATTCTCATACCACTGAAGATGCCTCTTCATTACCAATAATGAAGATTCAAGCAACAAACTATTACTTGGAGGGTGAAGTTTCTCAGTACCCGGAAGAATTGAATATGCTAATAGTTGCCTTGAAGAACTCTGTTTTGGCTAAGACGATGTTCAATTCTTTCTATGTTCCATTGTCTTGGCTTTCTCAAGAAGGATCAACTGCGACTTATAACAAAGCATCTGATACGATTACTTTTCATCTGGTGAACGATAAAAAGGTCAGGCTATCCAAGAAACTCTTCTGCCAAATTCTTGATATTCCGAATTCGCCTCCATATGTTTCATTTACTTTTCCACAAATCGTTCACATGTTTAATGAAATGGGATATCAGCCACCATTGTCCAAGATTAGTGATTTTAAGAAGTCTGGTCTTCCACGCCTATGGAATTTCTTATTTGGTATTTTTCTACGATGTTTGACTGGGAGATATGTTGGTCTTGATAAAGGAAGAATGGAGGTTTATGCCATGGTTGCTGGCATTTATTATGATCTTCAAGTAGATTATTCTACACAGTTGTGGAAGGAATTTCAAAAAGGTGTAGAACACACGAATGCTATTCATGGTATTTCATGTGCAAGATACTGGAGTTTGATTTTGCAATACTTTTACAATAAGGAAGGGATTTTGGTACCCAATGATGAAGACAAATCAGTTTTTCAATCATACCACTATCCGAAGGATGTCACAGATAATGCTGAAGCTTTTCCATCAGTTGCTCGTATTCCAGATGTTATGCTTAAAAGAGTTGATCCTTCGAACTCTGTCTTGGTAGCATATTTGAAGACTATTGATTCTTCAATCGAAACTGGCATACTCTTGGATAGAGATGATACGAAATCCAAGAAGACGAAGAAGAATGAAACTGAGTCAAAATCTTCGAAATCTCCAAAGAAGAAGCCTGAAACCGTTGAAGTATCTGTTGCTGAGACTCAAGTAATTGATGTGACAACCGTCAAAATTAAATCAAGTCAAAGTCAAACAAAGTCAACAAGTCAAAACCAATCGACTCAATTAACCCTTGTATATTAGGGTTTACACTATGTAATTACTGTACAATGCAATATCTTAATGAGAGAAACATCATTTGGAAAGTTCGTGTGTTGAATTTCCTAAGTAAACATTGAACCAAAACGATAAAACATTATTGCACACTCATCGGGAGTGTGTACGACACTAAAAAACGGTTTAACGGGGTTTATGGACCTTGCGTTGCGAAGCCGGACACTCAAAAAGATCACAAACGAAACCTCTCTCAATCTCTTTCACTCAATCTCTCTCTATTAAAATCTCTCCCAAATCTCTCCCGAATCTCTCTCAAAAGTTACTTTAACTTTTTGTAATCATTTGGGTCATCTCGACCCTTAACTGGGTCAAAAACCACTTGAAACGGGGTAAAAACGGGTAAAATAACCTTAAGGAACCAAAACCCTCCTATTAGAAGCGAAAACTCTCATGAGAAGCCTCTCAGGACCGAAGCCTCTCAGGACCGAAGCCTCTCATGAGAAGCCTCTCAGGACCGAAGCCTCTCATTAGAAGCCTCTCAGGACCGAAGCCTCTCATGAGAAGCCTCTCAGGACCGAAGCCTCTCATTAGAAGCCTCTCAGGACAGAAGCCTCGCATGAGAAGCCTCTCAGACAGCCCATGCGAGAGGTCTCGCAGACGGCCCCTTTTTACCGGTTTTTCGACTACGACTACGTTTTAACTCCGTTTTTCATTATTTTAACGTGGGATTTTCACCCAAAACTTTATTTTATAAACTAAGGCCCCAAAATATATAAATCTCCAGGGTTTTTATAAAAATATATTAAAAGAATTAGTGGTTGAACTAATTATTGAGGGAATATTTGCGTTTCCTTAATTTATGGCAAAAGCAAACCACCACCACCTCACTCTATGATTAGCCACTCTTTCCCACTACCTCTTGTCACCTTAGTGGACCTTTACACCCAATCTCCAGCTCTTCCCACGTTCTAAGAGCTGGAGAATTGGTCATCTCTCCTCATTCTCATTAACTTCTTTCATTTTACACTTAGCAACCAAAGAACACTCTCCAAAATTCTCTCATCTTTTCTCTCAACTTCAAGAACTTCAAGGCTTTCTCCAGGGATTTCTTTCTTCAATTAGTAAGTATCTTCATCATTCATATAATTATTACACTCCATTCTACTCAAATCATTGATATCTTACACAAATTCCATCTTATTCGGTGTTAGATTCTCGAATCATCAAGACATCTTCTTAGTGTTCTTGGGTTGAACACTTCCTCTCTCTTACTTTCATCTACTGAAACCACATAGGGTGAGTTCATACCCCTACATTTACATGTTCTTCTTAAGTTTTAAGGGGGGGGAATACAAGTAAAATCATCAAGAACACAATTAAACTTTTTCTAACAGATTACATCAGAAAAGATGGACTTCGATTACGGACTGTTTTGGTCAACTTAAATATTTTAGTTTTCAAAACTGTTCCAGGTGCAAGTAGTTCAAACTCTTAGATTTAAAATGGCTACTTGCACATCTCCATATGATTGTTCTACAATTTATGGTGATTTTTACAAAACTGCCTATCATTTCAGAGGCAAACCCGGACCAGTCTGTGATTATGAACATTTTCACCTCTGTTAGAAATCACTAAAAATCATGATAAAATTTACGAACAAACTAGACTCATATTCCAAACTCTTAGAATTTTCGGATTTGGATTTGGAGATTTGATGATTTTTCTATAAATTTTCTAAGAACAGTAACAGAAACTGTATTCAACAAAAAGCTGCTGTCAATTTCATTTCACCTTGTAACATGTTGAGCAAGGTGTATATCTTTTTGTGATTATATGTTATTGCAATATATGACATTTTATCTTAATATTTAGACACACATCAGTTTACAAATGGATTTGGACATATAAAATATAAAGAATAACAAGTGATTATAATCAAAGTACAACCGATACATTCAAACATTTAATAAACTATTTTGAATATAGTTTGCATACATTACAACGTACTACCCTTGGTTGATAAACTATAATAGGTATAGTTTATGATACATTACATAATACATACATTTAAAAAGGGTACATTTATACAAAGGATATTTTCATTAAGCAAGGTACGGCCATACGGTACCAAGTTTTCATAACACGTAATTCCGTTAATGACTTTATGAAACATTACATAACACATACATTTAAAAAGGGTACATTTATACAAAGGATATTTTCATTAAGCAAGGTACGGCCATACGGTACCAAGTTTTCATTACACTACACGTAAATTCGTTAATGACTTTGTGAGACATTTACTTCAAATTACCATTAAGTCCTGTATTGTAACTAGAGTCTCCTTGAGGGAGAGCGTGATAGTTGTGTATAGATCTATATTGGGTTTGACAAACCCACACCTAAACTGCATGCAACAGTTAGACCGATAGGTCTGGGGTGACAAATGTCATAACATTTCCGACGCCTGAAGAACGTCGTTTCAGGCCAACTAGGTCATAGCATGGTTATAATAACTCACATGTGGTATTAACAAACATAGAATTTACGGGGATTTCACAAAAATCAAACGAGTTTATGTCGATTTAAACTTGCATTGTTTTACTATAAGGAACGAACACTACTTGTACATTTCGGTCTTTGGGTTTTAAGACTACATTTACACATTAAGGAAAATATTGCATTTTCTGGAACGAACACTACTTTTACAAGAAAAGGTTATAATAAACTCACACAAAGTATTAATGAATATTGGAATTTACGGGAACTTCATTAAAATTAAATGAGTTTACGTCGATTTAAACTTACATTATTTATTATAAGTAAGAACACTACTTGTACATTTCGGTCTTTGGGTTTTAAGACTACATTTACACATTAAGGAAAATATTGGATTTTCTGGAACGAACACTACTTTTACAAGAAAAGGTTATAATAAACTCACACAAAGTATTAATGAATATTGGAATTTACGGGAACTTCATTAAAATTAAATGAGTTTACGTCGATTTAAACTTACATTATTTATTATAAGTAAGAAAAGTTACTTGTACATTTCGGTCTGTGGATTTAAGACTACATATACATTTTAAGGAAAATATTGGATTTTTCTAAAACAAATACCACTTTTACAAACGAAAGGCTTTTAATAATACCAAACAAAAGCTTATGAACTCACCAACCTTTGTGTTGACACTTTTTCAAACAACTTGTATTCTTAGGAAATCATTAAACAGGTAATCAAGTGCTTTTGAGGATGGGACGCTAAGGCGTCTACTATTTCATATTTTGTCAACATATTGTAATTGATTCGTAAACATGTAATTCATATAATGATGTAACTTTTTCAATTATATATATGTTGGTTGTGTTTGCTTGAATTACTATTACAATTGTTGTTATGATACTATACATGAAGTCCTCCACCCCCGGACGTTTCCGCCATCCTTGGTTTGGGGGTGTGACAGATTGGTATCAGAGCATAGTTTATAGTGAATTAAGTATATCAAACCACATAAGATATACAAACTATAAACACAATTGGGACTAATAGTCTCTGATTTGTGCATTTTTCAAATAAATATACTTTTAGAAAATGAATGGTTTCTTATTAAAAGTATAAATACATGCATACATGCTCACATAGTGTCATAACTAGAAGAACATAAAGTAAAAGAAGAGGAGTTGTACATTATGGGTATGCCTTGGTATATGTAAATCAAGTCTGGGAAGGATATAGCCTGATCAACTATATATGTCCGAGGAGTGACTTGCATATACTGGGGGATAGTCATAATGGGCAACAAATCTAACAACCTAACTACACCCTACAGGGAATACTTTTAGAATCGAATCTAAACACCTAAAAATACTATAGGAGTATTTGGTGATACTATAACCAACTTATGTGAAAACTAAAGACCTCTATTAGTAGGCCTATGATAACTGAGTGCATATGCCAAGGTTATACATAATTAAAGATATTATAGACTCAGAATCTATGACTATTGCTCTACTTCCTGTTCCTTGTTTGGTTGTGGACTTAGAGTAGAGTCATTTATTCGAAAGTCTATTCTATCTCAAATTATGTATAACTGATATGCACTACGTGATTATAGACGTAATTAATAAGGATCACCCCTATAAGTAATTATAGGATTAGGCGTCTATTAATTATCTCTTCTATCCCTATTTTCGCACGAGCAACATGATGTGTAAAATTTTAACGCCCGTACAAAACCTACTTCTACCCACTACCATAACTCCGTCTCCAAGACGTTAACAGAAACACCAAGAATAGTTCACTAAAGTGCGAAATTATACATGTGTATATAAATGGTAAGGATACTTACTAAAAGGTTTATCAATGAAATAGGCATGTATTTTATTTCATTGAATCTCACTACTTGGTATTACAAACAATTTACAACTGGTAACTCTAAGATTCTTTAGGTGTACCTCGAAGTTATGTGTAATTAAGAAATGATTGACCTAGAAATGGTGAGTCCGCCTTAGGACCTGTTCCTTGTTTGGTTGTGGACTTAGGGTAAACTCATTAGGATCAACAGTCTAATAAAATTTTAATTACACATAACTGGGGGCATGTCAAGTGAATCTTAGGAGTGGATCAGACATGGAACAAATCACAAGATTATAATCAAGTTATTCCTACTAAATTCATAAGTCTATTTATATAGACCTCTGGTATAGAGTCGTCGGCGTAGTCGTGTCGGCAATCTAGAATATGGCTAAATACATAATACAAACTATAATACCCAAATTATACAAAATTTTCTGCATTAAAAATCAATAGACAAATACATAAAATGAAACTAAAAAGGGTAACAAACTATCAAGAGAAAAACACATACAATGTAGATTAAAATCCACTAATTATAACAAAATGGCTAAGGATTGTTAAGTCCTCTCTTCTTATAAATAGCTTTGAATCAAGCTTGCCTAAGCTTCTTTGTTCTTTCTGTCAATTCCATACCTGGCAATTTCTCCATCATCTTCTTGTGCCCTTCTAACGTCTCTATCTCCTCCTTTAATCCCAACTCCTAAATTTTTTTTAAGGTAGATACAATATATTTTTCATGTGAGTTCACAAAATTTACAATGAGTTAATTTTATATAAATATAAATCAGGAGATCGTAGTAAATCAATTGATTTGATGTGGCATATGCCTAGGACCTATGTTTAGTTATAAAGAAACTAACGATTAAAATTTTAGAAAATACCAAAACTACTTTGGTTACCAAGTGCATGAGTAATGTATAGAAGGTTATTATCATAATTTACCTTGGCATTTTCAATGAGGGATTGAAGGCTCTTAAGTTTTCTATGAGGCCATCTGTTTATGTTTAGCTCTCTGCATCTTTTCTTCAACACTGTTAAACTTATCCCTAGTTCCTTTGCTGCCATGATTATCGGCATCCCAAAATACTTCTCTATCTCTTCAAACTCCAATGGTCTCAATCTCTTTGCCACCTTCCGGCCACCGTGATCAGTGGTGGCAGCACTAGAACTACATGTAGCCTCACCACCGGATTTACAGTCTTCACTGAAACTAACCAATGGTAAATTACCATCCTCCCAAGAATCCCATAAGCTTATATCTTCAAGGGGATCAAAATCGTGAAACTCATTTCTAGAAATGATGTTTTGATCTTTGTTAAGTACTGTGGAAACGTTCTGATCGAGCACTTCAGGCAATTTTTCCGACAACTCGTAATCATGATGGTTGAGCATGTCTCCACTGCAAAAAAAAAAAAAAAAAAAAAACTCAAGATAATCAAATCCAACACGATGAAAGACTCTTTTTAATCACTACAAATCCAAACCATGTTTTGATCAATGTCGACAAAATCACTTTTCTGTGCGTAAGATGGTGTAATAAGTGACGTTTATATATACCTGAAAAGATCTTGATGATCAAAGTACTGAAACCAATCGAGGTCATCTATGGGGTTTTGATGATCTGCAGGTGGATCCATTTGTGAGGGAGAAGTTAAAAGTCGCGGTAAGAATGTGATGATTTATATAAGTAAAGTGGGAGAAGTAATTAATAGCAAATTGTTCGGAATGCAACAAAACAAGTTAAGCACTTCTGAAAATTTGATAAATGATTTCGGTAACACTCGCGGAATATAAACTAGTGAAAATTACAAATGAAATGGAATATATATAGTCTATGATGTTATGGTTATTGTGTATCTAACAAATGAAGAGAAAATGAATATATATATATATATATATATATATATATATATATTCTTTGAGCCGTAACCTTCTTCTTCAATTCACACACATATACGGATATGTTGCTGCAAATTATGACTTGTGTGCCTCATGCATTTAATGCATCACATGCCTACTGCATATTCTTGACTTTGAAGCTACGTACCAGTTTCCAATTTCCCCAGTAGCACAGTTTCATTAGAAAGTACTCCAAGTCTTCACACATGAACCAGTTAGAAAGTACTCCAAGTCTTCACACATGCAAATTATGACTTGTGTGTCGCTATAGGTATGTCGTTGGCTCTTGTTAAAAACCTATAGCGACAACAAGTCATCGTAATAGATTAAACCTGTGGTGAAGACAAGTCGTCGCTATAGGTAACTAATAAAACTTTATTTTTTTAACCCCGAAAATATGATTGACAAAATCTATCCGACGAGACCCTCGTAATACCACTCGACGAAATCAAAGTTAACAAAAATCTCCACTTCGTGGAGGAACCAGTCAAAATCATGGATCGGGAAATCAAACGAACGAAACAAAGTCGTATTCCCATCGTGAAGGTCCGTTGGAACGCTAAACGAGGGCCTGAGTTCACCTGGGAACGCGAAGATCAAATGAAACAAAAATACCCACATCTTTTCCCAAACTCTTGATGTCCCAGTCAAATGCAAATTTCGGGACGAAATTCCTTCTAACGGGGGGATGATGTGACAACCGTCAAAATTGAATCAAGTCAAAGTCAAACAAAGTCAACAAGTCAAAACCAATCGACTCAATTAACCCTTGTATATTAGGGTTTACACTATGTAATTACTGTACAATGCAATATCTTAATGAGAGAAACATCATTTGGAAAGTTCGTGTGTTGAATTTCCTAAGTAAACATTGAACCAAAACGATAAAACATTATTGCACACTCATCGGGAGTGTGTACGACACTAAAAAACGGTTTAACGGGGTTTATGGACCTTGCGTTGCGAAGCCGGACACTCAAAAAGATCACAAACGAAACCTCTCTCAATCTCTTTCACTCAATCTCTCTCTATTAAAATCTCTCCCAAATCTCTCCCGAATCTCTCTCAAAAGTTACTTTAACTTTTTGTAATCATTTGGGTCATCTCGACCCTTAACCGGGTCAAAAACCACTTGAAACGGGGTAAAAACGGGTAAAATAACCTTAAGGAACCAAAACCCTCCTATTAGAAGCGAAAACTCTCATGAGAAGCCTCTCAGGACCGAAGCCTCTCAGGACCGAAGCCTCTCATGAGAAGCCTCTCAGGACCGAAGCCTCTCATTAGAAGCCTCTCAGGACCGAAGCCTCTCATGAGAAGCCTCTCAGGACCGAAGCCTCTCATTAGAAGCCTCTCAGGACAGAAGCCTCGCATGAGAAGCCTCTCAGACAGCCCATGCGAGAGGTCTCGCAGACGGCCCTTTTTTACCGGTTTTTCGACTACGACTTCGTTTTAACTCCGTTTTTCATTATTTTAACGTGGGATTTTCACCCAAAACTTTATTTTATAAACTAAGGCCCCAAAATATATAAATCTCCAGGGTTTTTATAAAAATATATTAAAAGAATTAGTGGTTGAACTAATTATTGAGGGAATATTTGCTTTTCCTTAATTTATGGCAAAAGCAAACCACCACCACCTCACTCTATGATTAGCCACTCTTTCCCACTACCCCTTGTCACCTTAGTAGACCTTTACACCCAATCTCCAGCTCTTCCCACGTTCTAAGAGCTGGAGAATTGGTCATCTCTCCTCATTCTCATTAACTTCTTTCATTTTACACTTAGCAACCAAAGAACACTCTCCAAAATTCTCTCATCTTTTCTCTCAACTTCAAGAACTTCAAGGCTTTCTCCAGGGATTTCTTTCTTCAATTAGTAAGTATCTTCATCATTCATATAATTATTACACTCCATTCTACTCAAATCATTGATATCTTACACAAATTCCATCTTATTCGGTGTTAGATTCTCGAATCATCAAGACATCTTCTTAGTGTTCTTGGGTTGAACACTTCCTCTCTCTTACTTTCATCTACTGAAACCACATAGGGTGAGTTCATACCCCTACATTTACATGTTCTTCTTAAGTTTTAAGGGGGGGGAATACAAGTAAAATCATCAAGAACACAATTAAACTTTTTCTAACAGATTACATCAGAAAAGATGGACTTCGATTACGGACTGTTTTGGTCAACTTAAATATTTTAGTTTTCAAAACTGTTCCAGGTGCAAGTAGTTCAAACTCTTAGATTTAAAATGGCTACTTGCACATCTCCATATGATTGTTCTACAATTTATGGTGATTTTTACAAAACTGCCTATCATTTCAGAGGCAAACCCGGACCAGTCTGTGATTATGAACATTTTCACCTCTGTTAGAAATCACTAAAAATCATGATAAAATTTACGAACAAACTAGACTCATATTCCAAACTCTTAGAATTTTCGGATTTGGATTTGGAGATTTGATGATTTTTCTATAAATTTTCTAAGAACAGTAACAGAAACTGTATTCAACAAAAAGCTGCTGTCAATTTCATTTCACCTTGTAACATGTTGAGCAAGGTGTATATCTTTTTGTGATTATATGTTATTGCAATATATGACATTTTATCTTAATATTTAGACACACATCAGTTTACAAATGGATTTGGACATATAAAATATAAAGAATAACAAGTGATTATAATCAAAGTACAACCGATACATTCAAACATTTAATAAACTATTTTGAATATAGTTTGCATACATTACAACGTACTACCCTTGGTTGATAAACTATAATAGGTATAGTTTATGATACATTACATAATACATACATTTAAAAAGGGTACATTTATACAAAGGATATTTTCATTAAGCAAGGTACGGCCATACGGTACCAAGTTTTCATAACACGTAATTCCGTTAATGACTTTATGAAACATTACATAACACATACATTTAAAAAGGGTACATTTATACAAAGGATATTTTCATTAAGCAAGGTACGGCCATACGGTACCAAGTTTTCATTACACTACACGTAAATTCGTTAATGACTTTGTGAGACATTTACTTCAAATTACCATTAAGTCCTGTATTGTAACTAGAGTCTCCTTGAGGGAGAGCGTGATAGTTGTGTATAGATCTATATTGGGTTTGACAAACCCACACCTAAACTGCATGCAACAGTTAGACCGATAGGTCTGGGGTGACAAATGTCATAACATTTCCGACGCCTGAAGAACGTCGTTTCAGGCCAACTAGGTCATAGCATGGTTATAATAACTCACATGTGGTATTAACAAACATAGAATTTACGGGGATTTCACAAAAATCAAACGAGTTTATGTCGATTTAAACTTGCATTGTTTTACTATAAGGAACGAACACTACTTGTACATTTCGGTCTTTGGGTTTTAAGACTACATTTACACATTAAGGAAAATATTGCATTTTCTGGAACGAACACTACTTTTACAAGAAAAGGTTATAATAAACTCACACAAAGTATTAATGAATATTGGAATTTACGGGAACTTCATTAAAATTAAATGAGTTTACGTCGATTTAAACTTACATTATTTATTATAAGTAAGAACACTACTTGTACATTTCGGTCTTTGGGTTTTAAGACTACATTTACACATTAAGGAAAATATTGGATTTTCTGGAACGAACACTACTTTTACAAGAAAAGGTTATAATAAACTCACACAAAGTATTAATGAATATTGGAATTTACGGGAACTTCATTAAAATTAAATGAGTTTACGTCGATTTAAACTTACATTATTTATTATAAGTAAGAAAAGTTACTTGTACATTTCGGTCTGTGGATTTAAGACTACATATACATTTTAAGGAAAATATTGGATTTTTCTAAAACAAATACCACTTTTACAAACGAAAGGCTTTTAATAATACCAAACAAAAGCTTATGAACTCACCAACCTTTGTGTTGACACTTTTTCAAACAACTTGTATTCTTAGGAAATCATTAAACAGGTAATCAAGTGCTTTTGAGGATGGGACGCTAAGGCGTCTACTATTTCATATTTTGTCAACATATTGTAATTGATTCGTAAACATGTAATTCATATAATGATGTAACTTTTTCAATTATATATATGTTGGTTGTGTTTGCTTGAATTACTATTACAATTGTTGTTATGATACTATACATGAAGTCCTCCACCCCCGGACGTTTCCGCCATCCTTGGTTTGGGGGTGTGACAGATTGGTATCAGAGCACAGTTTATAGTGAATTAAGTATATCAAACCACATAAGATATACAAACTATAAACACAATTGGGACTAATAGTCTCTGATTTGTGCATTTTTCAAATAAATATACTTTTAGAAAATGAATGGTTTCTTATTAAAAGTATAAATACATGCATACATGCTCACATAGTGTCATAACTAGAAGAACATAAAGTAAAAGAAGAGGAGTTGTACATTATGGGTATGCCTTGGTATATGTAAATCAAGTCTGGGAAGGATATAGCCTGATCAACTATATATGTCCGAGGAGTGACTTGCATATACTGGGGGATAGTCATAATGGGCAACAAATCTAACAACCTAACTACACCCTACAGGGAATACTTTTAGAATCGAATCTAAACACCTAAAAATACTATAGGAGTATTTGGTGATACTATAACCAACTTATGTGAAAACTAAAGACCTCTATTAGTAGGCCTATGATAACTGAGTGCATATGCCAAGGTTATACATAATTAAAGATATTATAGACTCAGAATCTATGACTATTGCTCTACTTCCTGTTCCTTGTTTGGTTGTGGACTTAGAGTAGAGTCATTTATTCGAAAGTCTATTCTATCTCAAATTATGTATAACTGATATGCACTACGTGATTATAGACGTAATTAATAAGGATCACCCCTATAAGTAATTATAGGATTAGGCGTCTATTAATTATCTCTTCTATCCCTATTTTCGCACGAGCAACATGATGTGTAAAATTTTAACGCCCGTACAAAACCTACTTCTACCCACTACCATAACTCCGTCTCCAAGACGTTAACAGAAACACCAAGAATAGTTCACTAAAGTGCGAAATTATACATGTGTATATAAATGGTAAGGATACTTACTAAAAGGTTTATCAATGAAATAGGCATGTATTTTATTTCATTGAATCTCACTACTTGGTATTACAAACAATTTACAACTGGTAACTCTAAGATTCTTTAGGTGTACCTCGAAGTTATGTGTAATTAAGAAATGATTGACCTAGAAATGGTGAGTCCGCCTTAGGACCTGTTCCTTGTTTGGTTGTGGACTTAGGGTAAACTCATTAGGATCAACAGTCTAATAAAATTTTAATTACACATAACTGGGGGCATGTCAAGTGAATCTTAGGAGTGGATCAGACATGGAACAAATCACAAGATTATAATCAAGTTATTCCTACTAAATTCATAAGTCTATTTATATAGACCTCTGGTATAGAGTCGTCGGCGTAGTCGTGTCGGCAATCTAGAATATGGCTAAATACATAATACAAACTATAATACCCAAATTATACAAAATTTTCTGCATTAAAAATCAATAGACAAATACATAAAATGAAACTAAAAAGGGTAACAAACTATCAAGAGAAAAACACATACAATGTAGATTAAAATCCACTAATTATAACAAAATGGCTAAGGATTGTTAAGTCCTCTCTTCTTATAAATAGCTTTGAATCAAGCTTGCCTAAGCTTCTTTGTTCTTTCTGTCAATTCCATACCTGGCAATTTCTCCATCATCTTCTTGTGCCCTTCTAACGTCTCTATCTCCTCCTTTAATCCCAACTCCTAAATTTTTTTTAAGGTAGATACAATATATTTTTCATGTGAGTTCACAAAATTTACAATGAGTTAATTTTATATAAATATAAATCAGGAGATCGTAGTAAATCAATTGATTTGATGTGGCATATGCCTAGGACCTATGTTTAGTTATAAAGAAACTAACGATTAAAATTTTAGAAAATACCAAAACTACTTTGGTTACCAAGTGCATGAGTAATGTATAGAAGGTTATTATCATAATTTACCTTGGCATTTTCAATGAGGGATTGAAGGCTCTTAAGTTTTCTATGAGGCCATCTGTTTATGTTTAGCTCTCTGCATCTTTTCTTCAACACTGTTAAACTTATCCCTAGTTCCTTTGCTGCCATGATTATCGGCATCCCAAAATACTTCTCTATCTCTTCAAACTCCAATGGTCTCAATCTCTTTGCCACCTTCCGGCCACCGTGATCAGTGGTGGCAGCACTAGAACTACATGTAGCCTCACCACCGGATTTACAGTCTTCACTGAAACTAACCAATGGTAAATTACCATCCTCCCAAGAATCCCATAAGCTTATATCTTCAAGGGGATCAAAATCGTGAAACTCATTTCTAGAAATGATGTTTTGATCTTTGTTAAGTACTGTGGAAACGTTCTGATCGAGCACTTCAGGCAATTTTTCCGACAACTCGTAATCATGATGGTTGAGCATGTCTCCACTGCAAAAAAAAAAAAAAAAAAAAAAAACTCAAGATAATCAAATCCAACACGATGAAAGACTCTTTTTAATCACTACAAATCCAAACCATGTTTTGATCAATGTCGACAAAATCACTTTTCTGTGCGTAAGATGGTGTAATAAGTGACGTTTATATATACCTGAAAAGATCTTGATGATCAAAGTACTGAAACCAATCGAGGTCATCTATGGGGTTTTGATGATCTGCAGGTGGATCCATTTGTGAGGGAGAAGTTAAAAGTCGCGGTAAGAATGTGATGATTTATATAAGTAAAGTGGGAGAAGTAATTAATAGCAAATTGTTCGGAATGCAACAAAACAAGTTAAGCACTTCTGAAAATTTGATAAATGATTTCGGTAACACTCGCGGAATATAAACTAGTGAAAATTACAAATGAAATGGAATATATATAGTCTATGATGTTATGGTTATTGTGTATCTAACAAATGAAGAGAAAATGAATATATATATATATATATATATATATATATATATATATATATATATATATATTCTTTGAGCCGTAACCTTCTTCTTCAATTCACACACATATACGGATATGTTGCTGCAAATTATGACTTGTGTGCCTCATGCATTTAATGCATCACATGCCTACTGCATATTCTTGACTTTGAAGCTACGTACCAGTTTCCAATTTCCCCAGTAGCACAGTTTCATTAGAAAGTACTCCAAGTCTTCACACATGAACCAGTTAGAAAGTACTCCAAGTCTTCACACATGCAAATTATGACTTGTGTGTCGCTATAGGTATGTCGTTGGCTCTTGTTAAAAACCTATAGCGACAACAAGTCATCGTAATAGATTAAACCTGTGGTGAAGACAAGTCGTCGCTATAGGTAACTAATAAAACTTTATTTTTTTAACCCCGAAAATATGATTGACAAAATCTATCCGACGAGACCCTCGTAATACCACTCGACGAAATCAAAGTTAACAAAAATCTCCACTTCGTGGAGGAACCAGTCAAAATCATGGATCGGGAAATCAAACGAACGAAACAAAGTCGTATTCCCATCGTGAAGGTCCGTTGGAACGCTAAACGAGGGCCTGAGTTCACCTGGGAACGCGAAGATCAAATGAAACAAAAATACCCACATCTTTTCCCAAACTCTTGATGTCCCAGTCAAATGCAAATTTCGGGACGAAATTCCTTCTAACGGGGGGATGATGTGACAACCGTCAAAATTGAATCAAGTCAAAGTCAAACAAAGTCAACAAGTCAAAACCAATCGACTCAATTAACCCTTGTATATTAGGGTTTACACTATGTAATTACTGTACAATGCAATATCTTAATGAGAGAAACATCATTTGGAAAGTTCGTGTGTTGAATTTCCTAAGTAAACATTGAACCAAAACGATAAAACATTATTGCACACTCATCGGGAGTGTGTACGACACTAAAAAACAGTTTAACGGGGTTTATGGACCTTGCGTTGCGAAGCCGGACACTCAAAAAGATCACAAACGAAACCTCTCTCAATCTCTTTCACTCAATCTCTCTCTATTAAAATCTCTCCCAAATCTCTCCCGAATCTCTCTCAAAAGTTACTTTAACTTTTTGTAATCATTTGGGTCATCTCGACCCTTAACCGGGTCAAAAACCACTTGAAACGGGGTAAAAACGGGTAAAATAACCTTAAGGAACCAAAACCCTCCTATTAGAAGCGAAAACTCTCATGAGAAGCCTCTCAGGACCGAAGCCTCTCAGGACCGAAGCCTCTCATGAGAAGCCTCTCAGGACCGAAGCCTCTCATTAGAAGCCTCTCAGGACCGAAGCCTCTCATGAGAAGCCTCTCAGGACCGAAGCCTCTCATTAGAAGCCTCTCAGGACAGAAGCCTCGCATGAGAAGCCTCTCAGACAGCCCATGCGAGAGGTCTCGCAGACGGCCCTTTTTTACCGGTTTTTCGACTACGACTTCGTTTTAACTCCGTTTTTCATTATTTTAACGTGGGATTTTCACCCAAAACTTTATTTTATAAACTAAGGCCCCAAAATATATAAATCTCCAGGGTTTTTATAAAAATATATTAAAAGAATTAGTGGTTGAACTAATTATTGAGGGAATATTTGCTTTTCCTTAATTTATGGCAAAAGCAAACCACCACCACCTCACTCTATGATTAGCCACTCTTTCCCACTACCCCTTGTCACCTTAGTAGACCTTTACACCCAATCTCCAGCTCTTCCCACGTTCTAAGAGCTGGAGAATTGGTCATCTCTCCTCATTCTCATTAACTTCTTTCATTCTACACTTAGCAACCAAAGAACACTCTCCAAAATTCTCTCATCTTTTCTCTCAACTTCAAGAACTTCAAGGCTTTCTCCAGGGATTTCTTTCTTCAATTAGTAAGTATCTTCATCATTCATATAATTATTACACTCCATTCTACTCAAATCATTGATATCTTACACAAATTCCATCTTATTCGGTGTTAGATTCTCGAATCATCAAGACATCTTCTTAGTGTTCTTGGGTTGAACACTTCCTCTCTCTTACTTTCATCTACTGAAACCACATAGGGTGAGTTCATACCCCTACATTTACATGTTCTTCTTAAGTTTTAAGGGGGGGGGGGGGAATACAAGTAAAATCATCAAGAACACAATTAAACTTTTTCTAACAGATTACATCAGAAAAGATGGACTTCGATTACGGACTGTTTTGGTCAACTTAAATATTTTAGTTTTCAAAACTGTTCCAGGTGCAAGTAGTTCAAACTCTTAGCTTTAAAATGGCTACTTGCACATCTCCATATGATTGTTCTACAATTTATGGTGATTTTTACAAAACTGCCTATCATTTCAGAGGCAAACCCGGACCAGTCTGTGATTATGAACATTTTCACCTCTGTTAGAAATCACTAAAAATCATGATAAAATTTACGAACAAACTAGACTCATATTCCAAACTCTTAGAATTTGCGGATTTGGATTTGGAGCTTTGATCATTTTTCTATAAATTTTCTAAGAACAGTAACAGAAACTATATTCAACAAACTAGACTCATATTCCAACTTCACCTGTTCAAGAAACCGTTTTTATGGAGACAGAGACTGATAATGAGGGGTTTGGTGGTATGTTTGATGAATTGGAATTTCATGAAGAAGAAGAACAGTGTCCCGATCATATATTGATGACCATGAAGCAGTTCAAAATTCTGAATCAGAAATTGAATTCAATAATTCAATCTCAAGCAGATCTAGGGGGTGGTTCATCTGTTTCTAGTTTGGAGGTTGATTCACTGTTGAAAATGCTCGAAGCCAGAGTGGTTAGCAAAGTATCTGGAATGATTACTGACTCTGAGTCTCGAATTCTGGAGAAGGTTGATTATAATGATCAAAATAATGAACTTCAGATCAAATCTCAAAATTCAATGTTTACCAGTGATGTAAAAAATTTGAAGAATGTCGCAAAGGAAAGGCATGTTCTTTTTGTGCAAGAAGTGAAGAAGGTCAGGGAGGATGTAAATTTGCAGATTCACGAACTTCGTGAAGATATGCAAAAAGAAATTGTCACTGTTCAACAAGATTATGCATCCTTAAATCAAAAGGTTGATATCATTTGTGATGCAGTCACACGATTTGTTAAATTGTATGAAAGTTTGAGTCTTCAAATAACTCAACTTTCAACATCCGAAAGTGCAAGCTTTGAGGAAGTGCTTAAGTTGCTTAAGGAGTTAAAAGAGATTTATAATAGGCCGGTTTCTTCTCCATTGGTTACTCCTGAATTTTTATCCCAGAAGTTTATCCAATTCGAAACCATTCTCAATAAGCAACTTGCTCCTCTCTTTCGCATATCAAGCCTTCTTCCAACAACAAATGCCCCGCCTGTTTTCACAGGGGTGCAAGGGGGAGAAAGAAAAACTACTGAGTCGAAGGCTAGTGGCGAGGATGCGAAAGTTGTGGGAAAAGTTTTTTCTTCAAAAATCCCAACAACAAAACCAGTAATAGTTTCTGCTGAACTGGTTACTTCAACTGTTGTAACAACATTGCCAATTGCAAGACCAATTTCGAAAGGAATTGTTATTGGTAAATCTTCAGAAACTGGTGGGAGTGGTTCGAATCCAAAAGAGACAATTGTCAATCCAGCCTTGAAAGATAAAGGGAAATCAATTGCAGTGGAAAAGTTGAAAGAGGAAAAGAAGGCTGAAGCAGAAGCTGAACTTGAAAAACTGAGGATTATTCAAAGCATTATGACTCAGCGTGCTAGTGATCCGAAGGGAATGGATAAAGGTAATCCAGCTAAACACTATAATTACGAAACAATTGAGGCCAAGGTTGCTTTTAATCACATGTATACATTCGAGAAGAAACCAAAGCAGAGTTATTTGGTCACGAATACTGATGCAAGCCAGCTGGATTTTCCCATAAACGAAATGATGTTTATCATGCCTCAGTTCAAAGCAGAAGGAAATTTTAAAAATAAGGATGAAGGTACACAAATGAAAATTCGTTTTCATGCTGTTCTTGGAAAAGCCCCTGAGGAAGTTTGGTCTTTAATAAAAATCAAGAAGGTCATAAGTATGAAAAAGGATGTGATTTTCGAAAACACAGTCCAGAATGTTAAGTATGTGGTTGCCAGGGCAAATGGAAATATTTGCGAATTCACTGTTGCTGATTTTCCATTGATGAACTTGTATGATCTTATACAAGTTGCATTACTTCTAAAAGACAAATCATTTTCATTCCTTCAAAACACTGAACCAGATGAATTCAAGCTTGGAGTTACTCACATCAAGATTTTTATCGAAAACTATTATGAGTGCTTGGCACTAACAGATGTGGAATTAGCTACTGCCAAAGGAATGGAAATAAAAGCACTGATGGCTCCTACGAAGACTCAGGCGGAATTGAAGAAATATGCTGATGGTGAAATTTGCCTGAAGCCTTTTGGAATGGTCTTCGCAGGAAAAGACAAAGATGGAAAAGCTAAACGGTTCTTATTCCAAGCAAGTAAAGTAGAGAGATATTCAACATCTCAATATACGAACTTGATTGTTCGTATGAATAATTGCAAGAAGAACAATGAAGGAGACAAGAAAGAGCTGAAGAAGATTATCTCCTGGTACACGGAGATTCGAAGAGTGTTACTGTATTCCATCACACTTCTTACGAATTGAAGACTTCGACTATGATTACAAAGGGGGAGATTATAAGGGTCGAATTGTTGTAATTAGTCGAAATATATTTTGTACTCTTCGAATGTTTTGTAATGTATTTTACTAGGGCACTTTTATTCGAAGCTTTAGAGTCAATGCCTTAGTATATTTTTTGTACGCTTTCGGTTCCCTATAAATAGGGGTTATTTACTAGAGTTAGATAAGAGTTTTTATAGACCTGTCTATTTTCTCTATAAACATTTGAAAGCGTAAATCAAGCTGAAACAAGATCATATTTACATCTGGTGTTCAATCTTGCATTCATACTTGAATTCATACTCTGATTAATTCAATACTCGGTTCATTAGTTCATCAGTTATGATCCTTAGGAGAGGTCCTAGCGATGAATATATAAGAAAATGCGATGTTGGCGAAGATCCTTAGGATAGTAAAATAGAAATGGATATAGAAGAAAATAGGAATGGGTAATCGAGTTAATTGTTTGATATATCATTAAACATATTAATTACATTATTGTGGGTTGAAAACCCTATGTACTCACCAAGTTTTCCAACCTGACCCACTCAGTTTCTTTATATCACAGGTAGCGGTACTGATGCGGGCCTTAGTGCGGAGGATCGGGACCTTATGTTCCTAGAGGCCCATGAATTGTTGAAATGGTTAGATCAGGAAGATGATTCATACTTCGTTCCAAAGCAATTCTTAGAGTCATACTCCAAGATTGTAACTTGAGTGACATATCTTAAAGAAAGGTTTAAAACACTTGTCAAATGTAAGAGTAAAAGTGTCCTACTCTTGTACATTTGAAATTGGTAAGTTGTGATGTTTTGGATAAAACAAAGACCAACTAAGGCCAATTGTGTGAAGTGTTTGTCTTGAAAAGAATCTGCACTATCTCTTGAATATTTGGCAAGATAGTCTTATATGTCAAGAGGATAGTGGGAGTTTTAAAGATCCTAAAAAGAATTTCAAGAACTAATCAAGAATAAAAAACCTGAGGTTCTTCACTAGCACACGACTTGAGGTTTATAACCTATCGTGTTGACATATTCTGTGCCCATTCCAGTTAAAGTTGGCTTTGCATAGGAGTTCTGAAAGTTCTCAATTGGTTGCATAACAACTTGGAAGCAATGGCAGGCCCTGTACTGCCAGGTGGCAAGAAGTTAAGATTGCATAAGTTCAGTCCATATGAGTTTGGATTTGTCATTATCCTTGTCTTGTGACTATGGTTTTGACGATTCACATGGATAAGAACACATACACCATAAAATCTAAGGGTCATAAGGTTTCTCTCCGATTCATGAAAATGATGGTGAGGAAACACTTCCACCAAGTAGATTTGAAGAAGATGGCAAAAGGTCTAAACAATTGAGACTATGATTACGGCATCCCTTTTCATAGTTCTGAAATTATTTAGACACACATGCATGCTATCTAAGGAAAGGTGTATGATTTTGATAAAGTTTTATCAAAGCATCTCGTATTAGAAATCTGAACTTTGGTAAGAAAGTCAATAAAGTATTGATTTCTAGAAGTCCAGCTGATTTCTGAGTACATGTCAAAGCTAGTAGGAGCATAAGTGTTATGTTAATAATCATCATGTTAGTGGGAGCATGATAATTATTGTTAATGTTGCAAGTTAGCAATGTTAATTATAGAAAACAAAAGTTTCAATTCGTGAGGCTGCAGGGATTGAAAAAGTTGTTTTGCTATAATTAAGGGAGAGGATATACTTCATTCCAGTTCTAAAGGCTTAGATTGAGACCTTAATCATCTTTAGTCAAGAATATATATATGAATTTCATGTTGGATTGGTTCAACTTAAGGAAATTCTATATATTGCGTTCTCAAAATTCGATTATGATTACGGCATCCCTCTTCATAGTCAAATTTTGAAAACATGGCAAATAAAATTATTGTAGCAAAAGACTAGTCTAGAATCATGTCTTTATGTGAGACATCATGAATCGTGTACCATTTGCTTTGGGTACAGGATCGATTGCATGTGCTATAATATTTGTCATTTCTAAATTTTTCCAAATGCCCAGAGGCATTAAGAAGGGAAAAGGTCTAGAATTGGATATGACTAAAATGATTAAGCAATTGTCGAGGACAATCTGAGGTTTACCAAAGATTGGTTGCTCAGGGAAAGTTGGAAGTATAGTGCTAATTTTGGAAGGACCATATTGACATATTCTGAAAAGCGGCATCTCTTCTTCAGAAGTGATAGTCAAAACGAGAATATGGAGTTGTCTCCATAGGTGGAAGTTATCTGTGTAAGATTAGAAAACTTAATGCAAGAAGCATGTCCAAAGCAATGTACTTTGAATATGAGACTTAGTTTCCATGGAGTTGATCACCATTGGAATACCTTATAATGACTGTTGACAAGTCTTTGTGACTTTGTACATATTCATTACAGGAGGGTCAGTGCATATAAGTTTAAAATCTAAACAGATTTCGATAAATGATAGGAATTTGAAATTCTCACATTTTTCGATAAGGATTTGGGAGTGTGAAATTAGAATCATTGAAATTATGTTCAATTGGTTTATTTCACAAAGTAAGGATCATAGACAAACATAGAGTGCATACTTGGTGTATGGCAAAGCTATTGTTTAAGAAAAACATAGTGTACATGCTTGGAGCATGGGACAACTAGTGTTTTTAATTCAAGTATAAAGTTGATAAAACCGAAACAATGAATAATGAGTAATCAGTATGGTGATAAATAAAAGTGTTTATTTATATTCATAGGGTTTGATACCATATTTGATTCATTTATTCTTGTGTTTCACTTTGCATGTTTTGACTTCCAGAATAACTAACTCGCTCTTCCTGAATGATTAAGTTATTCAAACCATCCACAGTCGGTCATATGTTGGAAGTAGATATGAATCAAGACTTTCATGGGTTGGTTTGTAGAGGTCCAAGTTGGTGGACAAAGTGGTGCTACAACACTCATGAGTGCTCATAAGTTCTGAGTATTGGATTCAACCCACGCTCATTTGAATCACTTCATGGATTTTATCACGAGTGATCATGAGACGATAATATCTTATATTCTTAAAACCTAGAGATATGAGTTGTTACTATGAGTTGGTTATACATTGATTGCACGAAAACGCATTGGTAACTCGATGTTATAAAACGTGCCTTTGTGTATGATTCAACAAGTAGTAGAACAAGCCATATGAGTCGAAGTTTATCCATTCCTTTTACCTTCGGGATAAAAGCGATATATGTGGGCCCCTCGATGATTTAGCAATGACACATGTGAGTGCTTGGCCAAGCCAGGACTGATTTGATTTGTTCAATTAGTCAGTCGTCATAAATCGGAAATCGGGAAACAACAAATGGACAGAGAGAATGATTGATAATCCATGTCTCAGTCCATATGATATCTAGAATGGAGGAATATATGATCCCTTATCTAATGGACAAGTCATTGACAAAGGTCAGAGTTCGTTGACAAGATCAGAGTTCGACAGCGACTTTAAGAGCTACGATTGCCAGTTGGTTTTTGAAGTCATACTCAATAATAGTTTTAGACTTATCCAAGTGGGAGACTGTTGGATTAATGTCTAAGTCCATAACTATATTTGGTATGTACTTGACCCGACCCGGCATGGTCCATTTGGGTTGCACTTCACCGGCACAATTTATATGGATGGTCTTTTGAGAATAGTATATTTATGATTTATATTAATATATTATAAGTTCTAATATATTAATATATAATCATATTATTTAATTAGTATTGATCAAGAATTAATTTATAATTAATTAAGTGATCAAAAGGAACTAATTAAATATGGACTCTTAGATATATATGTGTAGTGGGCCAAGTTCATTTAGGTTGGGCTAAGTCTTCATGGATAGTCCATGGAGCTTTTAACCCATGGATCCTATGTAAATGAAAGGTCATGGGTATTAGGGTTTACATGGATGTAACCCTAATCCTCCATAATATATAAAGGGGTCCTTGGCTCACAAAATTGGCACAAGTGTGTGAAAATAAGAGTGGGCCGATTTTAGTGTGCATACATATTCTCTCAAGTTCTTCCAAGGTGTTTTGGTGATTTGTGATTCCATTTGAGGCTTCCACACTATTGGGGCTAAGCTCTTAAAGCTTGAAGACATCAAGCTACATCAAAAGGTATGTCATCTAACTAGAACTTTGTAGTATAGGTGCTTCATAATATGCTAGTTAGGATGAAACCTTGGAATAGTTAATATTTGCATGTATAATAGAGAAACACATAGATCCAAGGTTTATAGGTTTGCATGTACACCATAGGAGTGTTAGAATGCTCAAAAACCCAACATATACAACTTAATTCTACCAATTGGTTGCCCGAAATGATATCCAGGAGACAGAGGAACAACTTGTTGCTCGATATATTGGCGGTTTACGGGTCCAAATCATTGACTCTGTAAATATGTTTGACCCGGTATCCATTTCTAAAGCACACCAACGGGCATCGACTTTTAAGAAACAAAATCGTGGGGTGAGTGGTTCGTCTTCGACTGCCATTGTTGGAGGAAGTTTCGGGATAGGTGGTATATTACCCTGTATTGTTTCTAATCATCAAAAACCGGTAGTTAGCAGTGTTGTACCAACTCCTAGGGCAACTGGTAGCAGTAGCTTGAAATGTTTTAATTGTGGGGAGACATGTCACTGAAAATAAGAGTGCAAGAAGGTTGGAAAAAAAATATTTGTTTGTTGAGCAAGATGATTGGTAAAATGATGATTATGATGAAAATTATGAAAATGCCCATGTGTATGATAATGAGCCTCAATTCGAAGAAGAAGTTGTAACTGGTGATGATTGGCTCAAGCACGCCATCTTCCAGTCGACATGTACTATTCTGGGTAAGGTTTGTACCTTTTTTATTCATTCAGGAAGTTGTGATAACCTGATATCTTAATAAGCGATTCAAAAGTTGGCTTTGAAAACAGAAAATTGCACCATGCCTTACAAGCTACAGTGGCTTAAGAAGGGAGGTGAGGTAACTGTATATAAACGACCCATTGTTCCTTTTTCTGTTGGTACCACATATAAAGATGATGTGTGGTGTGATGTGGTTCCTATGGATGTGTTAACACGTTGTCGCAGGCGTATTAAGCAAATAAAATTTCACTGATGGTTGCACTAAAAGATAGCACAGGGAAGCAGAGTCGAATCCTCAGGGACACAACCAAACGGTCAATGCCTTTTCGCACAAGGCACATTCTAGTTATTTAAACAGAAAATAAAAAGGGGGATTTTTTATTAATAATTAAACTAAAAACTGCAGTGAAAATAAAACTAAATAAAACTCAATAATAAAATCGGTTTCAGCTCTGCTGCGACTTTCCTAATCATGCAATCATTTCAGATCTGGTTATTTAGAATGCATTCAATCTAAGCTGGTACTGAGAAAAACTAACAAGCTCTAGTATAATCTCTTTTACCTAGATTAATTAACCAAAACAATCTCTTTGAATTAACCTTAACTTTTTATTGTTCAATTAAACAAGCTCTTAAATAAATCAGAAAAGCAGCTTTATGATCTGTGTAAAATTCCCAGCAGTGCCCAATACTTATTATAAGCTCGGAAGCGTAAAGATATGATTTTTCAGTTTCCAGAGTTAAATCCCTAACACAAAACCAATCTGATACTTACTACTTATTACCAGTTGATAAGAACAATTACAGATTCTATTAACTGATTAACTGGAATGATAATACGCTAGCTAGGTGATCAGACTAACAAGAATTAAAATCAAACATTCATTAAGCTCAAAACTGAAAAAAAAATATAGAAACACAAAAATAAAACCAGATCTGATAACTGATTACATGAAAAGTATTAGTATATGTAGAACTGAAAACTAGGGTTTTAGCCAGACATGACAAAATATGATCTAGAACAATAAAAAGAAACATTAAACTACCAAATCTTACTAAACTAAACGTGGGAGATGATCCACAGCCTTCAGATCTTCAGAAAGTGATGAAAAGTGCATAAAATCGCCTTCAGAAGGGTTTTTCGTCGTCTGGAATCGTCTCTGGAATTGAATTAGAGGGTATCTGGTATTTATATGGCAGTCTGGGCAGCAAATAAGGATTTTGGTAGTAAGCACAGCCCATGCTTAGGATGCCAGGTCATCGCAACTTTAAAATCCAAAATAAATCAGAAAAACTCAAAATCTAGGGAAGCACGACCCGTGCTTGGGTGGCACGGCCCGTGCTTGGGATTCACAGGTTAAAATAGCAAAAATAAAGGCAGCAGGAGGTAGGCATGGTTCGTGCTTCAGGACCGGAATTTTAAATGCCCAAAAAAATCAGAAATCCTTCGGTTATGTTTCGTAAGTGAAGAACGAACCTTTTTGGTGAGAAATAGCCCATATTTGGTCTGTTTTTAGCATTTTAGCTCCAAATAAGCTCCATATATGCTCCAGATGTGCTCCAAAGACTTTCAAACTCCCGCTCCACTTCAAATTACCTGAAAATAAACACCAAAACATGAGCAGTACGGCAATTCTTACGAAATACATGATTTGGACATTATTTAAACTAATGCACATGAAAAGGCATAAAAAATGATGCAAAATGCTAATAAAAACTTCCCTAAATGATGTATAAAATGGCATCTATCAAATCTCCCCAAGCTTGAACCTTACTTGCCTTCAAGTAATAAAAAGATTAAACATTATGAACAAGTGGAAAAATGTAGATGACCTAAAAGAACTTAACATAAAATAAAGGAAACTAAAAAAACTTGAAATAAAAATACTTCACTTTTTTTCACATGATCAGATTTCACAACGAGGAAGCTCCAATGAAATCACTACCTAGACAACAGTCTCAATACATTTATATTGCAGATTCATAATTCATATTTAATAGTTAAACTAAGCTTGAGCAAATAATTTTTACGCCAAATTAAATTTGTGAAAACAGTGTATTTTTAGAAAATAATTTTACGAAAATTCGTTTGTAAAAACTTAGCTTGACCAACCCCTCCTTTTTCCGAACTTGTCTAGTAAACACAGTAAGCTCCATTATGGACAGAAAATTCAAGCTTACCCCTATGATTCCACTATCGAGGGATCAACCTCATTATACCACACATCTTCTTTGTCTTGATCAACTCTTCAGATTTAACTTTGTTTGCTTCTTGATTTCGACTTGAACTGTACTTGTATTTGACTTGGAATTTCATATTTCTTCAAGTTTCTTGATGTACCATTTCAAACAAATATATATTGATTGGGCGCGGATTTTATTTTGAGGCCCACTATATCTTCAATATGTCACACCCCGCTAAAGCGGAAACGCAAGATATGACAGCGATAACGGTTTCATTGCAAAAGATAAAGATACATCACCATAGCAATATTCAAAAGTTTACAACCCATAGCTTAAACAAAACAAAGTACAAGTTTTTCCAAAATAACATTGTTCAAAATATAACTTCATAAATAACTTCAACACGATGCAGCATGCTCTATCATGATGAATCTTTATATCCACTTACTAATTATTTCCTGAAAAAGCATGTAAAACGAGCGTCAACTATGAAAATAGTTGGTGAGTTCACAAGTTTATAAAATCAAGATTTGGAATAAGGCTTTTCATAAATACAAGTACATTGCTTTAATAAGAAACAAAGTTGATTGCTATGATTGATAACAAGTTTATTGCTATAACGAGCAACGAGTTTGTATGTGTATGAGCAAACAATGAGTCTCAACCAAACCTATGACTGAAGCCCTATCAAGATCTATGCTTATCGTTCCATAGATGAATATGGTATCATGCACTCCAGCAATAGGGCGAGTGAGGAGTTGTCAATTCCTAATAGTGCTATCCATAATGACCATTGGCTCAAAGAGTTAATGGTTAGAGATAAGGGAAGGGCCTTAATACGATAAGTTCTCATGTTCTGTATTGCATAGACATACATAGAGAGATATAGCAATAAAATAGCAATCATGTTTGATACAAATCAATTTAAATACAACATTCAAATAATAGTTTTTCGGGACATGCTTTTCCACCCCAAAACATAAAAACTGAAAATAGGGGAGTGCGTGAATACTCACAATGTTTCGAGTAGATACAAGTGGTGCCTTGGAATACACCAACGTCTTAATGCCGGGATCCTACGACATCAAACACACACTAGTGAGTTTCCATGTCGAAATCTAATGCTAATATACTAAACTCTACATATAGTGAAATGCCAATTTATGTTCTAATATTGGATTTTATATTAATTGGTTACACTTTTTCTGAAATGATGAAATTCTACAAGTCATGCGATAAATACAACTTTGGGATATTAATTTTCCAGATTTAGTAATATAAATTTAAGGGTGTTTCAACACATTTAAAGGTGTTTTAAATTCCTAAAAATGTAAAATATTATCAAATAGTTTCCAAAAATTGTCAAACCTCGTATTTTTCATTCTAAATACAATAGAGGTTTTCCAGAAAATTTTCCTTGAATTTTTGATATGGTTAACTATTTTCCAAATTTTTAAGCCTTCATAACAACATAAATTCACGAAAAATAGCATTCAAAGGATAAAAATTCTCAAACTTTTTATTTTACTGTTATTACACATTACTAAGCTGGGAAAAATATAAAAATGGATTTCCAAGCTGTTTAATTATATTTTACGATTTTTGAGCATTTATTCCAATAAAAATTGAAATAAATAGAAAACAGTTTCCAAAATTACCCAAACTTTTTATTTAACTGTTATTATACATTACTACGCTGGGAAAAATATAAAAATGGATTTCCAAGCTGTTTAATTATATTTTACGATTTTTGAGCATTTATTCCAATAAAAATTGAAATAAATAGAAAACAGTTTCCAAAATTACCCAAACTTTTTATTTAACTGTTATTATACATTACTAAGCTGGGAAAAATATAAAAATGGATTTCCAAGCTGTTTAATTATATTTTACGATTTTTGATCATTTATTCCAATAAAAATTGAAATAAATAGAAAAAAGTTTCCAAAATTACCCAAACTTTTTATTTAACTGTTATTATACATTACTAAGCTGGGAAAAATATAAAAGATATTTTTCAGTGGGTATTTCTATTTTTCCTTGTTTTATCCCATTAAATAATCATTAATTGAAGAATAAATAATAAACAGTTAAAATAAATTACCAAAAACTTTTGTAACATCATTTACAGTGTAAGTAATCTGGGAAAAATATCAAAAGTGGTTTTCATGTTGTATAATCCGGTTTTGGGTATTTATGTGTATTTAAGTGTATTTAAGTGTATTTAACCTTAGCAAATAGGAGAAAAATAGTATACAGTAGAGGAAAATCATCAAAATTTTTATGTATCCTCCTAATGTACAACATGATGTTCTGGTAAATGTTCATGAATTTTGGATAATCAGAACTATTTTTCCTATTTTTAGGCCATTATAACTACCAAAAATTGGGAAAAATAGAAAGGCATGATGAAAAATTCTGAAATTATTTTTCTGAGTCTCCCACCATAGGTAAGAGCTGCGAAAAGTGTTAGATACAATTTTCACACTCTTTAAAGTGGTTTTGTGATTTATTGCACCCAAACAAAAAGAAAATCGAAAATCATACTAAACAGCAACATAAATCGATGAAATTTAATGAGAGGTCATTATTCACCATAGGGGTCATCCACGAATTTATTCCGGATTTATAGACCTCTGGAAGTATTTTATGTGATTTATGCCCTTGTTTTCTTGTAACAATTTTATTAAATCAAGGAAATGATAAAAACTCTTGAAATTTTCCAGATGTTCATATTACCTTAATGGGAATCTGGAAAAATTTTGATTTGAACAGAAAAGAACTTTTAGATATTTTTATAGACAAAATCATTTACATGCACTATTAACAATGTACTTTGATCACCAAGCTCTTTAGCTTGGTGTTCATCACATGCATCACGGTTTGAAGACCATGCATGGACATATGTTTGTCATAGTGATGTTTTTAAAGGAAATACTTGAATGCATAAGGTGTATGAACCTTTAAAACTTGTAAAATTCCGAACTTTAGTGTTTGACATAGGTTTTGGTCCTTGGATTTCACCATTAAACAACATGCATGTTGTTCTTGGGTGAAACCCTACCACCATCATCATCAAACTCGACATTCATGAACATGTTCATGAATGTTCATAAAGAATGGGGTAGAAGGAAGAGAAATACAAGAAAACTCTTCAAAAACAAGAAGGAAAAGTAAGGGAGGGTGAAAGATTTTCGTGTATACCTTGAAGAATAGCCTTGGAAGATGAAGATTTGAGTGTGGAGAGGTGTTCTTGACTGAAAATTTTCGTGAGTTTAGAGAGAGAGGAGGAGAGTTTGAGAGTTGAAAGGGTGGAGTGTGAGAGAGAGTGAAGAGAGAAGTGGAAGAGTGGGGATTGTGTTTTAATGATTGAAGTTTTGGGAAGAGAGAGGGCATGGGGGAGAGGATGCACGAATTTTATGAGTGAGAGAGGCTCCCTCTCTCCTAAATTCAAACTTTATAAAACTCCCTCCTTAATTTTTATAAAACCCTAATTTTTATAAAAGTGTTTATTAAAGCAATTCTTGATTTATTTAAAAATCTTGTTTTTTAACTAATAAATTATGATTAATGTATGATAATTTAACTTTCTATTTCATTGATTATAATTCATAATTTTGATTAATAAAAATTTGATATTAGGAAGTTTATAGCCAATTTTATAAAGTTTTTAAGCTTTAAGGTTTATAAATTTGGATTTTTGGCTCTTTAGGGTTTTTGGAATATTGTTTGATATTCACTATCATATTGGAATGTAATTAGAATATTTTAATTTATTTTTAGGGTTTTATACCCTTTTTCAATTGTAACAAAGTTTGAAGTTTCATTCTAATTATGGTATTGGCATTTCCTATTGTAGTCAAGCAACTTACTAGAATCGTAAGAGTCAAGTATATTAGTCCTAGATCTTAGTTGGATCCTAGTTTATGCAAGATTTTGACCTAATTTATACTACTAGGCCATGGCATGTTGTGCATGAATGGTTTTTATAAAGATGCATGAGTCCGAGAATGACCTGAATTGACAGTTGTCACACAATACTTCAAAGATGATAATAAAAAGTGGGTATAACAAGAGTTCTCTCCCAACCTCAAAAGGCGCAAAAACTATAGGGTTCAGTACTTGAAGGAAAGAAAAGGGTTATCCAATCTAGGTTCTTTTTAAGGCATTTAAGGAAATTATTTCTAAAACACTGTTTGTTTTTCCATCCCACACTTCCATTGTAAAAATTATCTGATTCTTATGTTGCTTCATGTTTCGAAAACATTTAAAGCATTTGAAAAGATACTAATTAAAAATTGATGGTAATGAGACTATTGTTTTCGGTAACTATCACACTTCATCTTAACAGAGCTATCGAGTTTAAATAATATCCTCATCTCATGTAAAAAAAATTAAAAATTTTCATTTTTTAATTTTTTAATTTTTTTTATATGTAGAAAATAAAATTTAAAAAAAAACTAAAATAACTATAAATAAAATCTTTTTGGGTTTTTTCTTTTATGAATGCATAAAAATAAAAGGGAAGACATTTTTTGGATTTTTTCAAAAAATGTGTAATATGCAAATGCAATGCATAAAATAAAATGCAAAAAGAAATATAAAATTTGAAAATTTTAACTAAAAAAACTGAAAAATTTTAAATTTTAAATTTAAAACTAAAAAATGCAAATTTTCATACTAACCCCGTCCCCAAACTTAAAAATGATGCATTGTCCTTAATGCTCAGAGAGGAATTGTAACACTCGGAATCCAGAAGGCTAACTAAAGGAAGAAAAACTCTAAGTCAAGAAGGTTTACTCGTCGAGTCCATGGAGGGTAACTCGACGAGTAGAAGCAAGTTTAGGATGCGGGTGGAAGGACCTACTCGACGAGTCGGGGAGGACCTACTCGACGAGTTGGACTAGGTTTGAGAAACCCTAAATCTAGGATTTGTACCCTATTTAAGCATCCTTAACCCACACCCCCTGGCCTCATTTCTAGCCACCATTGTCCAAACCCTAGATCTCGAAACCCTAATGCTTATGAGCCATTTTTGTGAGTATCTTGTGTGTTTGAAGTTTATGAAGAAGAGAGGAAGCTTAGAGATTCAAAGGGAAGCTAGTATATCCAGAAACAACTTCTCATCCTCTTCATTTTCTGGTAAGCAAGTCTCAACCTTACTTAATAGCTTGATAGATCTCTTCTTTGTCACTTTATAGGGTTTTTGGTCCAAAGAACTTGATTCTTGGGTTATGGATGTCCCAAGCAAGGATCTATTCAGATCTAGAACCATTGAGGAGTGTTAAGGCATAAAGGAGCAAACTTTATGCCATTGAGGTCCCCATGCAAGCTTTAAAGTGTTATTTTGGCCTTGATAAGCCCAAAAGGCCATTTATGGAAGGAAAGCACGAGACTTTATGTGCTCATGTGATGCCTAAGACCTGGATCTCAATTTTCATGCTTTGGTTAGAAGTAATATGAGTATTGGGACAAAGACTTATGTCTTAAGGAGCTAGGGTTTGAGCTAAACCCATTAAGAAGGACTAGTAGTGGGTAAAGTTGGAAACTTTACCCTTAAGAGATCATTTCCAGCATGTAGACGAAGTTTGGAAACTAGATCTGAAGTGTATGGGCTTAACCCATTAAGATAGCCCAAACAGACTGAGGGACTCGACGAGTTGAAGTGAGTTGTCCCGTTTTCTGTGATGGTGGAACTCGACGAGTCTGGGGAATGACTCGACGAGTTGATTCGATAAATTGCGACCATGAGTAGACAGGGACCTTGGCGAGTCAAGGGTTGACTCAACGAGTTGGATCGCGATTTCAGGATTCAGAGTTTTAGAACTCGACGAGTTGATGGAGCAACTCGACGAGTTGAGTCAACTCGGAGTGTTGACTTTGACCTTTGACCGTTGACCGTTGACTTTGACTTGGACCAAGGTTGACCTAGTTTGACTTATGAGGGTATTTTGGTCTAAGTGTTACTTTGGTACTGATAGCTTGGGGAGCCGAAGGAGCAGAAGTTCGGGGAATTGCCAGTTAGCAGCCAGAGGAGTATCAGCAGGACTTCAGCAGTGCGAGGTGAGTCTCCTTACTGTGTGAATGGTTCTACGGCCACAATGCCGGCCCATTATATTTGTATATAGTAGGAAGACCTATGAGTTAGCCCTAGACATTTTTATGATACATGTTCTGGATTACGATATGATGTCGGGCGAGACCCAAGGAATGTTAGTATGCTAGAGGTCTTAGTGATTCTTGCATGTGTCAGTGTTATAGGTTCCGGACCAAGCTCCAATGTCGGGGTAAGCCCGAGGAATGTTTATATGATAGTATGGTTCCGGACCAGGGTCCGATGCCAGGGGCAAGCCTGAGGAATGTTATATGTTGCATGTTAGATTATACTTGTTGTCTTGGTGATACATGTATGTGCCTGGTAGGGAGGTGAGTGTGGGCGAGGTCCCGTATCTCATCACTAACTGAGTATGGACGGGGTTACATATCTCATTATTTAGTAGAGTAGGGGCGAGGCCCGTGATAGGAGAGAAGTGAGTGAGGGCGGGGGGCCCGTATCTCACTATCAGCAGGAGTGTGAACGGGGTTCCATGACTCATCAGTAGCAAGGACAGGGGCGGGGCCCAAGTTAGCCGAGGCCTTAGAACAGGATTACAGTTAGAGTATGTTTTCTTTATGTATTAGCATGCTTATGTGTATAGCGGGCGAGGCCCAGAGACAGGCGGGGCCTGGAGAGAAACAGATATGTATACCGAGCGGGGTCGATGCCAGGCGGGGCCCAATGCCCGTGCGAGTCCGATGTCGGGCAAGTCCTGATGCATCGGGCGGGGACCCAGTATGTGTGCTTATGTGTATGGTATGTGGTAGTATGGGGAACTCACTAAGCTTCGTGCTTACGGTTTTCAGTTTTGGTTTCAGGTACTTCCGGTAGCGGAGGGAAGAGCTCGGGATGACTGCATGGCACACACCATAATGTTTTAGCCTGGGATGTTTTACTCTGATGTTTTGATACTCTGATTATGATGTTTTGAGATATTGATTAAGTTTTGATGAAAAGATTTGATAATCATGGTTTTACTTAATGATTTAAAATGAAATTTTTGGACCGTATTTTTGGGATGTTAAAAGTTGGTATCAGAGCCTTGGTTTGAGGGATTCGGATACACTCTCGGGTGTGTTTGAACTCAAAATGAGGACTTGGTATGAAATTTTTCAAAAGAAAAATCATTTTTATAAAAGATCTTTGAGGAAAAGAAAAGAATTTTGAAGTGAGAAAAAGAACTTTGGAAAGAGAAAAAGGGTGTGGTGCATGCAATCAGCCGTGCTCAAGTAAGTTCTCCCAAATTACCCATACATGTTTATGTTATGATATGATTATTAGAAATGCATGCTAGATTAGTACTAAGGGTCTAGGAAGATGCCTTATGTGTCTGTTATATGTATATGAGCTTTATGAGTTGCATGCTAGTATAGATTACTGATTAGAGGATAGAACAGTTTGATTGGATTATGTGGTTAGTTTTCCCAATGCCCGAATGCTGCTTGCTTTGTGCTATTAGGAGTTCTAGCTATCTCTAATTAACTAGTAAACGAATATGTTAAGTTACATATTGCAAGGACTAAATAATTTCAGAATGTTAGGTCTAGCCTTATTTTGCAGCTCTCGTTTGAGTCTAACCGTTGTAGGACAGGACCACTCATTCGAAGAATTATCTAGTCTTAGCGATATGTAATGGTAATCGCAAGCTAGTTAGGGGGAGATAACAGGGACTTCTTATGCAGCTGATGGTAGAGAGTGAGTCGGAGGATACCCTAGGGCAAGCCTAGGATGAGAGTAGTGTTGGGAGCAGTAGTAGTAGTGAAAGGGACTTGGTGGAGTCGAGGCAATTCTTGAGGAAAGTACGGATAGATGTGGAAGGTAGTATGGGCCCGTACTACTGAAAGAAGAAGATTCGTACTCGATTCAAGAAGGGCTGAGATAAAACCAGGGAACTTGTAGTGCGTGTGTGATCCCTCAGTGGTAATGAGTATTTTGATGGTTATTATGATATGTTGCAGAATGGTGACGATACGTACTAGACCAGTGGGTAGTTCTGGTGCAGGCGAGGGATCAGGATCGGACTCAGGATTTCCACCTTTACGTGACATCCAACACCATATTGATTTACAACCAGGGGCCTAGTTGCCTAATAGGACACATTACAGAATGAGTCGCAGGGAGCATGAGGAGTTACATCGACAGGTGGAGGACTTAATTTCAAAAGGTCATGTTCGGGAGAGCATGAGCATGTGTGTTGTTACTGCTTTGTTGACTCCTAAAAAGGATGGTACTTAGCGTATGTGTGTTGATAGCCGTGCCATCAATAAGATCACATTGAGGTGAAAATTTCCAATTCCCCGACTTGATGACTTGCATGAACAGATTAGTGGTGCCACTATCTTTATGAAACTGGACTTGAAGAGTGGGTACTACCATGTTCGAAATAGACTTGGGGATGAGTTGGAAATTGCCTTCAAGACTCGTGAAGGATTGTATGAGTGGTTGGAGATGCATTTGGTTTATCAAATGCTCCTAGAACATTTATGTGTGTGATGAACCAGTTGTTTAGGCCCTTTATTGGTAAATTTGTAGTTGTCTATTTTGATGAAATACTTATTTACAGTGCTACTTTTGGTGACAATGTCAACCATGTAAGGCGGTTTTTGGCCTTACTTCGATGAGATAGTTTGTATGCAGCTGTGAAGAAATGTGTGTTCATGGTCCCTAAGGTCCTTTTCTTGGAGTATGTTGTACCTGGTGAAGGAATACAGGTGGACGAGTCAAAGGTGGCGGCTTTCAAATAATGGCCAACTCCACTATCATCATTGAAGTTCAAAGCTTTCACAGTCTTGCTTCATTCTATAAGCGGTTCATTCCAAATTTCAGTTCACTTATGGCACTAGTGACTGATTGTATGAAAGGGAAGACCTTCGCTTGGTCCGTGGCGGCAGAATCGGATTTCCAATTGGTAAAAGAGAGGCTTACCACAGCACTGATCCTTGTATTGCCTGATTTTGCTCAAGTTTTTGAATTACACACAGATGTTTCCAAGTTTGGAATTGGAGCAGTTCTAAGTCATGGGGCAACCGATTTCCTATTTTAGTGAGCAGTTGACGGGGCCGAAGCTACGTTATAGCACTTACGATGTTGAATTATATGCAGTGGTCCAAGCTGCAAAGCACTGGCACCGTTATTTGTTTCATAAGGAGTTCGTTTTGTATACACATCATGATTTGTTAATACATATTCACAATCAAGATAAGGTGTCACATAAACATGGTAGGTGGATGTCGTTCTTGGAAAAATTCACTTTTGTGGTGAAACACAAGTCTGGAATATCGAATGGGGTGGATGATGCTTTAAGCAGAAGGAGTAATTTGCTAGTTTCCATGAGGGTTGGTGTGTCGGGGTTGGATGTCCTCATTGAGCAGCTTACGGTTGATCCTTATTTTTCTGTTATTCTGCAGGGTATACAATCTGAAAAGAGGTCTGATTTTTTTGGTGCATGAAGGTTTCCTTTTTAAAGGGAATCGGTTGTGTATCCCTGATTCTAGTCTCCGCCTTCAAATTATCAAGGAATTAAATGGGGAAGTACATGTCCGGCGAGATCGCACTTTACAGTTGGTGATATCATCTTATTTATGGCCTACTATGCGCAAGGAGGTGGATCAATATGTTAAACGGTGCAGAACCTGCTAGGTTTCAAAGGGCACAGCCAATAATGTTGGGCTTTATACACCTTTACCTATTCCATCGTAACCTTGGGTGGATATCAGCATGGATTTTGTGTTGAGATTACCACATACTCAACGGGGTAGTGGTTCAATATTTGTTTTTGTTGGTCGTTATTCTAAGATGGTGCACTTTATCCCTTGCAAAAAGACGACAGATGCAGCTAATGTGGCTCAATTATTCTTTCATGATATCTATCATTTTCATGGATTGCCATCTTCTACACATTCAGATCGAGACACAAGGTTTTTGAGTCACTTTTGGCGTAGCTTGTGCAAAATGGTGGACACTTAGCTCAATTTTAGCAATGCCTATCATCCTCAAACGGATGGGCCAACAGAAGTTGTCAATCGATCCATTAGTAACCTTTTGCGGTGTCTAGTGGGTGAACATGTGAAGACCTGGGATCAGAAACTTTGTCAAGCTGAGTTCTGTCATAATCATGTTGTTAACAGCAGTATTGGATTTAGTCCATTTCAGGTGGTCTATTCTGCCCAGCCACGGGGACCACTTGATTTGATGACACTCGCAGTTTCTGGTGTTGTTCAAAAAAAGTGTTGGATTTCAAGGAGGGACTACATGGTGTTCATAAGGTTGTTCATGACAACTTGGTTCGAGCCAACTTCAAGTACAAGCAAGATGCAGATAAGAAACACAAGCAAGTTGATTTTGAGGTGGGTGACTTTGTTTGGTTTGTTTTGTCTAAGGATCATTTTTTGGTTGGTGAGTACAATAAGTTGTCAGCCAAGAATATTGGACCCATGGAGATTCTGGAGATGATCAATTCCAATGCTAACCGTCTGAAGTTGCCAAGTCACATTCGTTGTTCTGATTTTTCAATGTAAAACATTTGCTTCCTTTCCATGGGGATTCTTCAGATGATGAGAATGGTGAAAATTCAAGGTCGAATTTTGTCTTCCCAAGAGGGGATGATGTGGGCCTTAATGTGAAGGTTTGGGCCCTTATGTTCCTAGAGGCCCATGATCGAGTGACTAATGGGGCTTCACGGAAATGGCCATAATTTTGGCTACAGGACTCTGTTTTGGGCCTAAGACCAGTCAAATCGAAGCTTGGAACAAGGAGCACGTCATGATAAGTCCGTAACTTACCCACTTTTGAGTCCAGAAATCGCTTTCTAAATGGATTTATAGATAAATTTGTGGATTTTTCATTATTTTTAGGTTTTGTTTTTTGGTTTGTGTTTGGCTCATGGTCGTTTTGAGGTCCGTTTTAAATTTTGCTCCTTATTTATTTGTAATTGATGTAATTTGGATGATCATTCATTAGTTTTCTCCCAAAATTATGTGTGTGTTAGACCAGATTTTGAAATCAATCCCACAGTATTTGTAGAATCAACGTGGTTTTGAAGAGATTGTCATGGGTATTCTGTTAGAATCAACAGGCTCACTCTTATTTATCTTTGTTCCATTTTGTACACTGCATCAGTTGGTATCATAGCCGAATTCCTGGTTCAAAATGCCTTCGAGGAGAAACAGGCCACACGCCAACGTTCATGAACAAGAGCTGGAAGAACGTCTTATGGGCCGAATGGAGGAGTAGATTGATCATATCGTTGATCAATTGACTGGTCGGATAGTCGAACTAATGAATTGAGGAAGGAAAAGGTCTCGAACTTATTCTCAGGTGGAAGATGATGAGTTTAGGAACCCGTTCGGCGGTAGTAACAGTTCATATTCTGAAGACGATCTGGAAAGGCGACCAAGGCGTGATCGTAAGGGTGAAAATATGCGTTGGGAGGCCGGAATGAAAATTTATATCCTAGAATTCGATGTGTTTAGTTTGAATCCGGAGGAGTTCATCGACTGGTTGGCTACTGTGGAGGAAGTTTTTGTGATCAAAGAAGTCCCTGAGAACAAAAGAGTGTCATTGATCGCTACCAGGCTACGTGGCAGGGCATCTTCCTTGTGGTAACAATTGAAATTGACAAGAAACAGGCTCGGAAAGTCAAAGGTCATGACTTTGAGGAAGATAAAGAAGTGTTCACGGTCCCACTTTGTGACAACCCGAAACTTTTATCCTGTGCAATTGATCTGTATATCAATATTAAACTCGAATTTATCATCTTTTAACGAAATTGTGGGTCCATATGAGTGCTCTAGGCTTAGTATAACCTAGATATGAGTCTTAAGAAGGATTAGAGAGTGTGTAGCATCACAATATCGGGCCAAACACACCAAATAAGGTGTGTGCGGCCGCACACCCGCATGTGCGGCCAGCCAGCCGCACACCCAGCCGCACACACCCTCTAGCCTCACACCCGACCCTATATATTGAAGGAGACCCCCTTCATTCAATCTTTTCTTCTTTTGGCTGCACCCTACTCTCTCTCTCTACTTTCTCTCTCTAGAAACATCATCCAAGAACACTCTAAAGGCCTCAAAAACGTGAACTACTCCATCATTCAGCTTGTTATAGTGGTAAGACACCTGAATCTAAGCCTAAAACTCATTGTGTTCTTCGTGTTCTTCACTCTTTGAAGGTGTACGGCCGCACACCTTCATAAGGTGGCCGCACACACACACTAAAACTCTCCAAAGTGAAGAGTTTGGCCTTCATTTACTAGTAGGACTTAGTATTAGCACAAGAACACCTCAAAATCGACATTTCGGGCACAAATGAGGAGTGTACGGCCGCACACTCCTATGTACGGTCGCACACACCCTCTGTACGGCCGCACACTCCTGTGTGCAACCGCACACGCAGCCTGGCCACACACCCTGGCCGCACACCCACTCAAATGGCCGTACACCTCCCTTATTTGATCATATAGGGTCCCGACAAGCATTTCCAAGTCTTTAGGGTGGTTTCCCGTCATGTTTAGTCATGAAACACCCAAATTCTAACACACATATGTGTTATCACCTGGTAATAGGATCCACTTGCGTACGAAACATCGTTTGACACTCAACACTCGTAACCAATTGTACTTTCGGATCCTAGGATAAACTGTGAGTTCATACCCCTATACTTTTCCGAGTTTTTCATGTTTTCAGGGGGGAATACAAGCAAAAGTACAAGGAAACTTGTGCTCAAATATATTATTTTGTTTAAAATAATTTCATGTTCAGTATGCTTTCAAACACAGAAAACCGTTTTACCACTCGATTTAGAAATCAATTCGTAGAAACAGTTTTCAAAACTAAAGCAAGGAACTTGTGAACCTTATCATAATATGTATTATTTCATAAAGGATTCACGCAAATCATAAACAGGATTTTCAACATTGTTATTTGTAAGTTCGTTAGGCTAAGTTTGAGACATGTCCTCGGTAACACTCCCCCGGATTCGTGAGTGGAGGACTACGACTTATAACCAGAATCTCTTGGAGGGAGAGCGTGACTATTGTGTATAGATCTATATGGGACTGACTATCCCACACCCTCACTGCTAGCTACAGCGGAACCATTTGGTTTAGGGGTGACAAAGTCATAAAAGATACTGGCCCATTTACGCGCCTTATCCAGTCTCAGTACGGTTATGGCACTCACAACTTAGGTAACGAGAATTTACTTTTCCAATATACTCCTCTGGGTGTAACCAGAGCTTCGAAAATTCAGCTAATGTACTCCTCTGGGTGTAACCAGAGCTTCGAAAATACGGCTAATGTACTCCTCTGGGTGTAACCAGAGCTTCGAAAATACGGCTAATATACTCCTCTTGGTGTAACCAGAGCTTCGAAAAGAAAACTGCTGTCCGAGTCTGGTAGATATTCGCGTATGGATAATCAACTATCAATCTTTAAGAAAACATGGTATTTTCTGGGATAACTTAATCTTTCATAAACAGTCTGTTTAATGTGTAACTAATGGATAATCAAACCTCTTTCATAAGAAAATATGGGATTTTCTTGGGGAAATAACTTTTCAAAGAATCAAGGAAATCTTTCTTTCACCAGAATTAACTGCTTATGAACTCACCAGCTTTATGCTGATATTTTAAAACTGCTTGTATTCACAGGGCATCAATAGGCAGGTACTTTTGCCAACTTTTGGAGAAGATGGAACATCCTGAAGTCACATCTTTTACTTTTGCTATATATACTGATATGTATAAACCATGTTTTCGAACAATGTAAATATTCTTATTATAATGTAATGGTTGTGTTTACTATGCTTACTATAATACAACTGTTGTGGTACTACGCATGACGTCCTCCGACCCGGAACGTTTCCGCCTTCGGTTTCGAGGTGTGACAGATTGGTATCAGAGCGATTATTTATAGTGAACTAAGTATACTGAACCTTACATGGTATACAACTATAAACACTAAGGGGCTGAAGTGCTCTGAACTAAAAGTATACTTTTAAAAATATAAGTATTTTTACAAAAAGTATACAAGTATACCTACATACCAGAATCCGTATCACGAGTAGAACAAAACAAAAGTATTTTGGATGTTGAACACTGCGGTTAAACCTGGGCAGTTATGTAATCATGTCTAGGGTCAATATAGCCTGATCAACTATATTCATTCGAGACATGACCAACATGTGTTTGGGAGTGACTTTGGTGTTGCAACAGGCCTAAAACTTACCCGGTATTTTTACAACTTAAAATACTATAGGAGTATTTTAGTCAAAGCCGAATACATGGTAGAAATTCATTCCTAGTGTTGCTACCTATTCGTTTCTTAGCGATAACTTACTTGCATAGTAAACTTTCTTTGCTTATTGCTTAGTAGAACACTCTAACCATCGTAATGAGATATATATTCTTGCTTCATATCTCTTGGTTCGATTCAGAGGACTTACCACCCTCTTCTTCCTAATTCTTTTTAGAACGAGATGCCTCCCCAAAGAAGACCTATCAGAAGGAACAACGACACTCCACCACCACCACCGCCCCCCCCCCCCAGTTCGATCCCGTTATGTTCCAAGCAGTTGTTACTGCTGCTGTGGCAGCCGCGATGTCACAGATGAATCCTGGCGGATTTGGTGGTCAGGGAGGTGGTACTCATCCCCAAAATCATGAAGGTGGTCAGGGACACCAGAAGGAGTGCTCCTATAAAGACTTCATGAACGCAAAACCCACATCTTTCGACGGAAAAGGAGGAGTTATTGCCCTAACTCAATGGATCGAGAAAATTGAGTCCATCTTTGAAATCTGCTCTTGTTCCGAAGCTAACAAGGTGAAATTCGCCGCTTGCACTTTCGCCAACAAAGCATTGACCTGGTGGAATGGCCGGGTCAAGTCCCTAACCCTGCCCATAGCAAATGCTGTCTAGCGCAGACCCCGGGGCGAAATTCGCCGCTTGAAAGAGCTCATGCTTGCTGAGTACTGCCCCCGGGGCGAAATGCAGAAACTGGAGCACGAACTCTGGAACCTAAAGATGAAGGGTTCCGACATTTCCGCTTACACGTCTAGGTTTGAAGACCTAGCACTTCTCTGTCCGGGGATGGTCACCAAAAAGATTGAAAGATACATTTGGGAACTGACCCAACCGACCAAAGGAAATGTCCTGGCTGCTAGGCCAAAGACCTTCGACAGCACTAAGTATCTAGCGCAGACCCTCATAGATCATGGAGTCGATCTCGATGAAGTGACAGCCACTCCCGAACCGGCTAAAGGGAGTGGTGAGAAAAGAAAGTTCTGGAGACAGAAAAAGGGCCAATATTCGCAGGAACCCTCAAAGAAGCAACACACGGTAGCAGTCCAAGCTGCTACTACTCCTACTGCTACTCCTGCCACTCAAGCACCTACCAGTGGATATATTGGTACCCTCCCTTGGTGCAGCAAATGCAACTATCATCACCGCATCCCCGGCCCATGCCGTGAAACGCTCTGCAGCAACTGTGGCAAGAAGGGTCACATGGCTCGAAGCTGCAAGACACCAGTCCAACCAACCGACCAGGCCTCTGGAGCAGGTGTCGGTAAAGCCTGTTATAGTTATAGGGAAGTCGGGCATTTCAAGAGAAACTGCCCCAAGGCAACAACAACAGTTGGCACAGGGAGAGTGCTAACGATGGGTCAAGAGGAAGTCGTGGCTGACCCTACCGTTGTGACGGGTATGTTCCTCCTCGATAACTCTTATGCATGCATTCTTTTCGATTCTGGTGCTGAAAGAAGTTTTGTTAGTCATGCATTCAAGCATTTTCTTAAACATAAATCCCGACCTTTAACCGAAATGTTTACCGTCTAAATGGCTAACGGTGAGAAAGAGAGCACTAAAGACCTATTCGTGGGTTGTATCCTCACTCTGAACGACCATTCATTCCCCATCGATCTTATGCCAGTCTCTATAAAAAGCTTTGATGTCATCATCGACATGGATTGGTTGAGCCCCAATCATGCTGATATTCTTTGTTACGAAAAAGCTATCCGTCTCAATCTTCTCTCCGGAGAACCCTCATGATCAACGGTGATAAACTCAGTTCAAACCTTCGCATCATTTCGTGCATCAAAGCTCAGAAACTCCTGCGAAAGGAGTGTTATTTATTCCTAGCCCATGTCATTAACGAGAAGCAGGAAGTTAAAGACTTCGAGAGCATCCCCGAAGTCTGCAACTTTCCCGATGTCTTTCCCGAAGATCTCCCGGGAATCCCTCCTGAACGCCAAGTCGAGTTTCGTATCGACTTAATCCCCGGAGCTACTCTCGTAGCTAAATCTCCATATCGCCTAGCACCCGCAGAAATGCAGGAGTTATCTAGTCAGCTCAATGAGCTACTCAGCAAAGGATTCATCAGACCGAGTTCCTCACTCTGGGGAGCCCCGATCTTGTTCGTGAAAAAGAAGGATGGATCCTTTAGGATGTGTATCGATTATCGGGAGCTGAACAAGCTCACAGTCAAAAACCATTACCCTCTTCCTCGAATCGACGACCTCTTCGATCAACTTCAGGGAGCCAGCTACTTCTCGAAAATAGATTTAAGATCAGGGTACCATCAGGTGCGATTCCATGAGGGTGATGTTCCTAAAACAGCATTTCGGACTCGATATGGTCACTACGAGTTCGTAGTTATGCCCTTCGGTCTAACTAACGCACCGGCAGTATTCATGGACATGATGAATCAGGTATGCCGTCCTTTCTTGGACAAGTTCGTCATCGTGTTCATCGACGATATACTTGTCTATTCCAAAAGTTAGGAAGATCATCGACAACACTTGAGATCGGTGTTGGGAACCTTAAGGACGGAGAAGCTATACGCAAAATTCTCCAAGTGCGAATTCTGGATTCGAAAAGTAACCTTCCTAGGTCACGTGGTAAGCGAAGAAGGCATACACGTGGACCCCTCCAAAATCAAAGCGATAGAGAACTGGTCAGCACCAAAGACACCCACAGAAATCCGTCAGTTCTTGGGTTTCGCTGGCTACTATCGCATGTTTATCCAGAATTTCTCTAGAATTGCCAAACCCTTAACCACTCTAACTCAGAAAGGCGTACCCTTTTGTTGGAGTGAAAAACAAGACACTGTGTTCCAAACGTTGAAGCGGGCCCTATGCAGCGCACCTGTCATGTCTCTACCCGAAGGGACGGAGGACTTCGTTGTCTACTGTGATGCATCCAATCAGGGCCTAGGCTGTGTGCTCATGCAGTGGGGAAAAGTTATTGCTTACGCCTCGAGACAGCTGAAAGTACACGAAGTTAACTATACAACGCATGACCTAGAATTGGGGGCAGTGGTCTTCGCACTGAAGATATGGAGACATTATCTCTACGGAACCAAGTGCACTATCTTCACTGACCATAAAAGTTTGCAGCATATCTTCGACCAGAAGGAGCTGAACATGCGACAACGGCGTTGGGTCGAGCTACTCAGCGATTACGAGTGCGAAATCTGCTACCATCCCGGCAAGGCCAATGTGGTGGCAGATGCCCTCAGCCGAAAAGAGTATTCAGGTCGCAGAGTGAAGGCACTGACTATGACTATCCATTCCCATTTATCCGCGCAAATCAAGGAGGCTTAGTTGGAAGCCTTAAGACCAGAGAACATGCCGGGTGAAGCCTTGAGAGGAATGGAAAAGAACCTAGAGATCAAGGGAGACGGAGTCTATTACTTCATGGACCGGGTCTGGACCCCAAAGTTCGATGGTTACAGAAAGGTTGTAATGAACGAAGCTCACAAGACCAGATACTCCATTCACCCAGGATCGGACAAGATGTATCTCGATCTCAAGAAACTGTATTGGTGGCCGAACATGAAAGCAGAGATCGCTACTTTCGTGGGCAAGTGCCTGACTTGCGCCAAGGTGAAGGCCGAATATCAGAAGCCCTCAGGTCTACTCCACCAGCCAAAGATACCTGAATGGAAGTGGGAGAGGATTACTATGGATTTCATCACCAAATTACCCAAATCTCCGTTTGGGTACGACGCCATCTGGGTAATTGTCGACCGACTGACTAAATCCGCCCATTTCCTGCCAATCAAGGAAAACTTCAAAATGGAGAGACTCACAAGAATCTACATCCGTGAGATAGTTCGACTGCATGGTGTGCCTGTGTCCATTATCTCCGATCGAGATAGCAGGTTCACTTCGAGATTTTGGCAGTCCCTGCAGAAGGCCCTTGGAACTAAGTTGGACATGAGTACAGCTTATCATCCTCAAACTGATGGGCAGAGTGAGAGAACCATACAAACCTTGAAAGACATGTTGAGAGCATGTGTCATCGATTTCAGTAAGTCATGGGATATCCATTTACCCTTGGTCGAGTTCTCCTACAACAACAGCTACCATACCAGCATCAAGGTTGCGCCTTTCGAAGCCCTCTATGGTCGCAAGTGCAGATCCCCTCTATGTTGGGCTGAGGTGGGCGACACGCAGCTAGCCAAGGGACAAGTCCCTGACAGCACTCTCACTGGTCCAGAAATCATTCAAGAAACCACAGAAAAGATCGTCCAAATCCGAGAACGACTGAAAGCCTCTCGAGATAGACAAAAGAGCTACGCAGACATACGACAAAAACCCTTGGAATTCCAGGTTGGAGACCGTGTTCTGTTGAAGGTCTCGCCCTGGAAAGGCATGATACGCTTTGGGAAGCGTGGAAAGCTAAATCCAAGATACATAGGACCATTCGAGATCCTCGCTAGGATCGGCCCTGTAGCCTACAAACTCCGATTACCTCAAGAGCTTAGTAACATTCATCCCGTCTTCCACGTCTCGAACCTTAAGAAATGCTTATCCGACGAAACCCTTACAATCCCTCTCGATGAGATTGAAATCAACGAGAATCTAAACTTTGTGGAAGAACCAGTCGAAATCATGGATAGAGAGATCAAACGAACGAAACAAAGTCGCATCCCGATAGTGAAGGTTCGCTGGAATGCCAAGCGGGGACCTGAATTCACTTGGGAGCGCGAAGATCAGATGAACCAGAAATATCCCCATCTCTTTCCTAATTCATGATTTGTATTCTATATTCGAATTTCGGGACGAAATTCCCTCTAACGGGGGGATGATGTGACAACCCGAAACTTTTATCCTGTGCAATTGATCTGTATATCAATATTAAACTCGAATTTATCATCTTTTAACAAAATTGTGGGTCCATATGAGTGCTCTAGGCTTAGTATAACCTAGATATGAGTGTTAAGAAGGATTAGAAAGTGTGTAGCATCACAATATCGGGCCAAACACACCAAAGAAGGTGTGTGCGGCCGCACACCCGCGTGTGCGACCAGCCAGCCTCACACCCGACCCTATATATTGAAGGAGACCCCCCCCCCCCTTCATTCACTCTTTTCTTCTTTAGCTGCACCCTACTCTCTCTCTACTTTCTCTCTCTATAAACATCATCCAAGAACACTCTAAAGGCCTCAAAAACGTGAACTACTCCATCATTCAGCTTGTTATAGTGGTAAAACACCTGAATCTAAGCCTAAAACTCATTGTTTTATTCGTGTTCTTCACTCTTTGAAGGTGTACGGCCGCACACCTTCATAAGGTGGCCGCACACACACTAAAACTCTCCAAAGTGAAGAGTTTGGCCTTCATTTACTAGTAGGACTTAGTATTAGCACAAGAACACCTCAAAATCGACATTTCGGGCACAAATGAGGAGTGTACGGCCGTACACACCCTCTGTACGGCCGCACACTCCTGTGTGCAACCGCACACGCAGCCTGGCCGCACACCCACTCAAATGGCCGTACACCTCCCTTATTTGATCATATAGGGTCCCGACAAGCATTTCCAAGTCTTTAGGGTGGTTTCCCGTCATGTTTAGTCATGAAACACCCAAATTCTAACACACATATGTGTTATCACCTGGTAATAGGATCCACTTGCGTACGAAACATCGTTTGACACTCAACACTCGTAACCAATTATACTTTCGGATCCTACGATAAACTGTGAGTTCATACCCCTATACTTTTCCGAGTTTTTCATGTTTTCAGGGGGGAATACAAGCAAAAGTACAAGGAAACTTGTGCTCAAATATATTATTTTGTTTAAAATAATTTCATGTTCAGTATTCTTTCAAACACAAAAAACCGTTTTACCACTCGATTTAGAAATCAATTCGTAGAAACAGTTTTCAAAACTAAAGCAAGGAACTTGTGAACCTTATCATAATATGTATTATTTCATAAAGGATTCACGTAAATCATAAACAGGATTTTCAACATTGTTATTTGTAAGTTCGTTAGGCTAAGTTTGAGACATGTCCTCGGTAACACTCCCTCGGATTCGTGAGTGGAGGACTACGACTTATAACCAGAATCTCTTGGAGGGAGAGCGTGACTATTGTGTATAGATCTATATGGGACTGACTATCCCACACCCTCACTGCTAGCTACAGCGGAACCATTTGGTTTAGGGGTGACAAAGTCATAAAAGATACTGGCCCATTTACGCGCCTTATCCAGTCTCAGTACGGTTATGGCACTCACAACTTAGGTAACGAGAATTTACTTTTCCAATATACTCCTCTGGGTGTAACCAGAGCTTCGAAAATTCAGCTAATGTACTCCTCTGGGTGTAACCAGAGCTTCGAAAATACGGCTAATGTACTCCTCTGGGTGTAACCAGAGCTTCAAAAATACGGCTAATATACTCCTCTGGGTGTAACCAGAGCTTCGAAAAGAAAACTGCTGTCCGAGTCTGGTAGATATTCGCGTATGGATAATCAACTATCAATCTTTAAGAAAACATGGTATTTTCTGGGATAACTTAATCTTTCATAAACAGTCTGTTTAATGTGTAACTAATGGATAATCAAACCTCTTTCATAAGAAAATATGGGATTTTCTTGGGGAAATAACTTTTCAAAGAATCGAGGAAATCTTTCTTTCACCAGAATTAACTGCTTATGAACTCACCAGCTTTATGCTGATATTTTAAAACTGCTTGTATTCTCAGGGCATCAATAGGCAGGTACTTTTGCCAACTTTTGGAGAAGATGGAACATCCTGAAGTCACATCTTTTACTTTTGCTATATATACTGATATGTATAAACCATGTTTTCGAACAATGTAAATATTCTTATTATAATGTAATGGTTGTGTTTACTATGCTTACTATAATACAACTGTTGTGGTACTACGCATGACGTCCTCCGCCCCGGAACGTTTCCGTCTTCGGTTTCGGGGTGTGACAGACTTCCTGCCCCATAATTTTCAAAGGTTGATGTACCAACGCTTGCAGAACCTAAAGCAGGGTGCCAAGTTGGTTGATGATTATACAACTTAATTCTACCAACTGATTGCCCAAAATGATATCCAGGAGACAAAGGAATAACTTGTTGCTCGGTATATTTGGGGTTTACGGGTCCAAATCATGGACTCTGTAAATATGTTTGACCCGGTATCCATTTCTGAAGCACACCAATGGGCATCGGCTTTTAAGAAACAAAATCGTGGGGTGAGCGGTTCGTCTTTAACTGCCATTGCTGGAGGAAGTTTCGGGACAGGTGGTATAGTACCTCGTATTGTTTCTAATCAGCAAAGACCGGTAGTTAGCAATAATGGACCAACTCCTAGTGTAACTGGTACCTGTAGCTTGAAGTGTTTTAATTATGGGGAGACAGGTCACCGACAATCACAGTTCAAGAAGGATGGAAAACAACATTTGTTTGTTGAGCAATATGATTGGCAAAATGATGATGATTGTGAAAATTACGAAAATGCCCGTGTGCATGATGATGAGCCTCAATTCGAAGAAGAAGTTGTAACTGGAGACGTGGGGGGGAATTTGGCGGTAAGGCGCTCTTGTTTTACACCAAACGTTATTGGTAATGATTGGCTCAAGCACAACACCTTCCAGTCGACATGTACTATTATGGGCAAGGTTTGTACATTTGTTATTGATTCAGGAAGTTGTGATAACCTGATATCTGAAGAAGCGGTTCAAAAGTTAGCTTTGAAAACAGAAAACCGCACCATGCCTTACAAGCTATAGTGTCTTAAGAAGGGAGGTGAGGTAATTGTATCTAAACGAGCCCTTGTTCCTTTTTCTATTGGTACCACATATAAAGATGATGTGTGGTGTGATGTGGTTGCAATTGATGCTTGACATTTGCTGTTGGGCAAGCCTTGGGAGTATGATCGTAACACAGATCATAACGGGCGGAACAATACTTACAGTTTCTTTTTTAGAGGTGTGAAGATAACATTGGTTCTGAGTTAGCCAACGGAACCAGTTTCTAAACCTTCGGGTACTCTATTGACCCTTACTCAGTTTGAAGACGAGTTAGAGGCGGAAGGTGACATTTTTGTTTTGATAGGGAAGGAAGTGGATAAGGAGCTTGAAATTCCTAAGGCTATGATTCCTCTTCTCAAGGAATTTGTTGATGTTTTCCCTAACGAATTACCTGATGGATTTCCACATTTACGTGACATCCAACACCATATTGATTTACAACCAGGAGACCATTTGCCTAATATGCCACATTACAGAATAAGTCTCCAGGAGCATGAGGAGTTGCGTCGACAGGTGGAGGACTTAATTTCAAAAGGTCATAATCGGGAGATCATGATCCTATGTGTTGTTCCTACTTTGTTAACTCCTAAAAAGGATGGTACTTGGTGTATGTGGGTTGATAGTCTGCCATCAATAAGATCACAGTGAGGTACAGATTTCTAATTCCTCACCTTGATGACTTGCTTGACTAAATTAGTGCTAACACGATCTTTACGAAACTAGACTTGAAGAATGGGTACTACCAGATTCGACTTAGACCTGGGGATGAGTGGAAAATTGCCTTCAAAACTCGTGAAGGATTGTATGAGTGGTTGGTGATGCCTTTTGGATTATCAAATGCTCCTAGTACATTTATACGTGTGATGAACCAGTTGTTTAGGCCCTTTATTGGTAAATTTGTAGTTGTTTATTTTGATGAAATACTAATTTACAGTGCTACTTTTGGTAAAAATGGCAACCATGTGAGGCAGGTTTTGGCCTTACTTCGACAAGATAGTTTGTATGCAGCTGTGAAGAAATGTGTGTTCATGGTCCCTAAGGTACTTTTCTTGGGGTGTGTTGTTTATGTTGAAGGAATACAGGTAGACGATTCGAAGGTGGCGGCTGTCAAATAATGGCCAACTGCAACTACCATCACTAAAGTTCGAAGCTTTCATAGCCTTTCTTCATTTTGTAGGCAATTCATTCCAAATTTCAGTTCTCTTATGGCACCAATGACTGATTGTATGAAAGGGAAGACCTCCGCTTGGTCCGTGGCGGCATAATCTGCTTACCAATTGGTAAAAGAGAAGCTCACCACAGCACCGATCCTTGTATTGCCTGATTTGGCTCAAGTTTTTGAATTACACACGGAAGCTTCCAAATTTAGAATTGGAGCAGTTCTAAGTCAAGGGGGCGAACGATTGCCTATCTTAGTGAGATGTTGATGGGGATGAAGCTTCGTTATAGCACTTACGATGTTGAATTATATGTAGTGGTCCAAGCTGTAAAGCGTTGGCGTCATTATCTGTTTCATAATGAGTTCATTTTGTTTACAGATCATGATTCGTTAAGACATATTCGCAGTCAAGATAAGGTGTCACATAAACATGGGAGGTGGATGTCGTTCTTGGAAAAATTCACTTTTGTGGTGAAACACAAGTCTGGAATATCGAATCAGGGGGCTGATGCTTTGAGCGGAAGGAGTAATTTGCTAGTTTCCATGAGAGTTAGTGTGTCGGGGTTGGATGTCCTCATGGAGCAGCGTACGGTTGATCCTTGTTTTTTTGTTATTCTTTAGGGTATACAATTTGGACAGAGGTCTGATTTTCTTGTGCATGAAGGTTTCCTTTTCAAAGGGAATCAGTTGTTTATCCCTGATTTTAATCTCCACCTTCAAATCATCAAGGAGTTACATGGGGAAGGGCATGTCGGGCGATATCGCACTTTACAATTGGTGAAATCGTCTTATTTTTGGCCTACTATGGGCAAGGAGGTGGATTGATATGTTAAACGATTCAGAACCTGCCAGGTTTCAAAGGGAACAGCCACAAATGATGGGCTTTATATGTCTTTACTTGTTCCATCACAACCTTGGGTGGATATCATCATGGATTTTGTGTTGGGATTACCATGTACTCAACGGGATAATGATTCAATATTTGTTGTTGTTGATCGTTTTTCTAAGATGGTGCACTTTATCCCTTGCAAAAAAGACGACAGATGCAGTTAATGTGGCTCAGTTATTCTTCTGTGATATCTATCGTTTTCATGGATTTCCATCTTCTATTGTTTCAGATCGAGACACAAGGTTTTTGAGTCACTTTTTGCGTAGCTTGTGGAAAATGGTGAACACTCAGCTCAATTTTAGTAGTACCTATCATCCTCAAACAGATGGGAAAACAAAAGTTATCAATCGATCCCTTGGTAACCTTTTGCGGTGTCTAGTGGATGAACATGTGAAGACCTGGGATCAGAAAATAGATCAAGTTGAGTTCGCTCATAATCATGTTGTTAACAAAAGTACTAGATTTATCTATTCTACCCAGCCACGGGGAACACTTGATTTGATGACACTTTCTATTTCTGGTGTTGTTCCAAAAAAAAATTGTTGGATTTCATGGAGGGACTACATGGTGTTCATAAGGTTGTTTATGACAACTTGGTTCGATCCAACTCCAAGTATAAGCAAGATGCAGATAAGAAACGCAAGCAAGTTGATTTTGAGGTGGGTGACTTTGTTTGGGTTGTTTTGACTAAGGATCGTTTTTCGGTTGGTGAGTACAATAAGCTGTCAGCCAAGAAGATTGGACGCGTGGAGATTGTGGAGAATATCAATTCCAATGCTTAACGTCTGAAGTTGCCAAGTCACATTCATTGTTCTGATGTTTTCAATGTAAAACATTTGTTTCCTTTTCATGCGGATTCTTCAGATGATGAGCATGGTGAAAATTCGAGGTCGAATTTTGTCTACCCAGAAGGGGATGATGCGGGCCTTAGTGTGGAGGATTGGGCCCTTATGTTCCTAGAGGCTCATGATCGAGTGACTAAAGGGGCTTCAAGAAAATGGCCATAACTTTGGCTACGAGACTCCGTTTTGGGCCTACGACCAGTCAAATCGAAGCTTGGAACAAAGAGCACGTCATGATAAGTCCCCAAAGGGGACTTACCCATTTATGAGTCCAGAAATCGCTTTCTAAATGGAGTTATAGACAATTTTGTGGTTTTTTCATTATTTTTGGGTTTTGTTTTTTGGTTTGTGTTTGGCCCATGGTTGTTTTGAGACCCGTTTAAGTTCTTCTCCTTATTTATGTGTAACTGATGTAATTTGGATGATCATTCATCAGTTTTGTAAACTTTCAGTTTTCTTCCAAAATTATGTATGTTAGACTAGATTTTGAAGCCAATCTCATGGTATTCGTAGAATCAACGTGGTTTTCAGGCCCGGCCCTGTGGGTGTGCAATGTGTGCAGCCGCACAGGGCCCGAAAAAAAATAGGGTCCGAAATTTTGTGAAATTATCTAATTAAATAGTTAATATATATTTTCTTATTCAAATTTAAACATATAACAGATTTGGTTCAGGTGGTAAACGGCTTAATACTCCGCTTTTATTCACGGTTCAATGAAGGTTCGAATCCTCCTACTCACACTTTTTCCGTAGAATGCTTAATTTAAAATGATTTTTATCAGTTTTCACTTCCAGCCCTTCATTTATGCTCAATACTTTAAAATCTATCCAACCATCCAATTTATATACAAAATCAGTTTTTAAAAATTATATATTTATCCCCTAAACTTTTAAAAAATTACATTTTTCCTTTTTTAATTAATTTACTTTACTTTTTTGAAAATTTACATCTTTATGTTATATATATATAGGGGCCCATTTGGTTTGCACAAGGCCTTCAAAATCAAAGGATCGGCCCTGGTGGTTTTGAAGAGATTTCCCTGGGTATTCTATTAGAATCAATAGGCTCACTCTTGTTTATCTTTGTTCGGATTTGCACGTTGCATCAGGTACGAAGGTACTTGGATAAAAATGTATATATTTGATGAGGGATTCAAAAATGTATGTCAGTAGCCTAAGATGTTGTAGGGCCTGTTAAGGCTAGTTTATGCTTATGCTTCTGAATCAGTTATGATATCCCAAGTTTTTAATGAAAAGCATTTCCTCGGAAATATTTTTATGCGACAAATTCTGCACTTAACAAAAATATTCTATTTTAAAATAAGCATAAATAAAAGTTCTTTTCGAGCCGTGAAAATTAGGGATGTCACATTTTCTAAACATGTACTTCATCCATGTAAGTTAACATTCACATATAGACATCATCCATTTAAATTGACGTCTACATATGGACTTCATCTATACAAGAACACGCATATTCATGGAATTCATCCATATATGTTTTCTTATAAGTATGTACTTATTTGTTATATTATCCCACACATATTCCATTAGTATAAAAATATCTTCCAACTCATAGTTTCTTTCAAATATGATACAGATATGGTATTATTATACCTGCAACATTATGTTAATAACACAATACGCTACTAAATTAAGAGCTTAGAGTGACAAACTTGTTTGTGTGTGTCTTATTCCTTTATATTACCTTTCCAACCAATAATTTGTCATATATTCACTACAATGCAATATCTTGGTTGTAACATAATTTCATGTGTGTTTCACCATTTATATCGATATGCAACCCACACACAAATTCATTTGATTTGTCCTTGACCCAGTCACCATGGAACTTTGTAAGTTAATCTTAATTCATGTTAACAATGAAGGAAATAATGTTTATATTATTTATACTTGCATTATCTACTCCTAATTTCATCATGCACACCAAACCCTACCATTTGAGGTTCATCCAAAAATGTTGCAAATAACAAGTAAAGAATGAATGTGTACCTTCCATCCAAGTTTTAATGTTGGAAATCTTGATATACTCAATTTAATTCACCTCCAATTTGTTAAACACATTGACTATCCCTTGACTATCATGATTTAATTGCCTTTCAGCCCCATTTCACCCCTAGAACATCCAAAACTCTCTTTAAACATATATTTGTGTTTTTAATATAGTTTGTGCATGAAAATGGTGTGAAATGGGGTTGAAAGGCAATTAAATCATGATGGAAGGCATGGGTGTCTAACCTAAACCACTAGCTTATCCATATGGGTTGTGTATGTCCTTAGCATGGTGGTGTGTGACACCCTTCTTTGTCCTCTTACTTGGATCATGCAAGGCATAAACCTATGTGCCACTTTGACCTAACACTATTATTTTTATCATAACTTTCTCATACAATGTATAAAAAGGAAAGGAGACTTGATTCTTTTTGTATGAGCTTCCTTTTTATCGTAGTCTCATGATTAGCTACTTGGAACACTAAAATTTCACACTTCGGCTTAAGTGGTATCATATTGCCCAAATAAACATCACTTATTTGACACATTTTCAACAAAAATCTCTTATTCAAGATAAGACATGGAAAAGAAAATTTCCTACTTCGGAAAATATTGCACGACCCCACAATAAACTTCCTCATCAAAACAGATTCCTGAGACGGATTGTGTGCTACTATTTACCCTTGACACATAATTAAACTAAACGTCTCACTTATATATTATAAACATATGTTAGATAAACAAACATTACTTTATAATAATCTAATAATAGAAAAACCAGTTCTTTTTCGAAGCCGGGAAAATGACAAGTATAATAGCAGCAAAGAAACAAGAAACATGTAAAAGTAAACCTAAATTTTCTTACTCTTTGATAAAAATAACTAATAACCCATCATCATGATCATGATATGCTATTTTTGTTGAAAAATTAGAACCAAAAATTGAGCAACCAACCAACCAACAAAAACCCAAATTTCTTTGCACAATCAGTAGAACCAAATTCCCCTTGATAAACCCTAAAAACCCTACTACTCTCTACTACTGTATTCCCACAAAGTTGATGCATGCATGCATATCCCATCCCTTCACTTCTGGACCAATATGTTTGTTATGTACTCCATTTTCAAAACTTTCTTCATTTGCACTTTCACCATTAATAGAACAAATCAAAACAAAAACCCCACCCCAAAAATCAAAGTCAAGCATCCACCTTTGAATCAGATGAAACCTCCATCTCCCCCACTCTCATCAATACCTTCACCTCTCTCCCCTTCAAAAATTTTGAGGCCGGCTTTAAACTCAAGTACTGCAATCACACACTTCCATGTCAGCATATGATATACTTTTTCGGGTAAATGACCATTTTGCCCTTCTAAGATTTAACACTTTATAGCATTGTGCTTTGAAGAATCAACCCAATTATACAAAGCAACTTTCACCAAAACAATAAGAAAAAACAAAATAAAAACACAAAGCTATAATTGGGTAGCTTTTTCAAAGTACAATGCTTCAAATTCAATAGAAGGAAACAAAAGTAAGATGCTATAACATAAGAAACAAAAGGGTTTAACTTTTAACATATAAATGGAATTATAATTTATAAAAGTAGGTTGCTATTTCTTACGTTTCTGTAGAAAGAACTAATCTCTTCTTCAGTAAGACCTTCTTCCTCCTCATCCTCAGCAGTTTCATCCCAACCCAAAGACCTTAAAAACCTCGCCTCTTCTTCCTCAGAGTAAAGAATCACATCATGATGCTTCCCATTATCATTAGCATTAGCAATAGCATCACCATTGACTTTGACCTCAGTCGACTCAGACCCACCCTCAGGTGGTGGTGGTGGTGGTGGTGGTGGTGGTGGTGGAGGAGCCGCCACCTGTTCACCGGATTTTTCTCCAGAAGAGTTGTTGTTACTCATTGATTTTTTCCTCATAAGGTTAAAGAAGTTGTTTCGGCTTTGAGCTTGTGAAGAGGGTCTTTTTTCCACAACTGGAACTGAGGGTATGGCTAAAGGGCTGTTTGGTAATTTGGCATTACTACTACTAGCTGTTGGGCTTAAACTCTCTTTTGTAGTAGGTGAGATTCCATTTCTTTCACGTGAGGGTTTTAGGACAAGAAGTTTTCCTACACTTGATGTTTTTGAAACTTCAGGCTTCATGGATGATACTACATGTCTAGGAGAATGTGGATGGTTGACTATTTGTGATTGGTTGACCTTCAGTTTTGGTTTATCAGAGTTCAACACCTAAACAAAATTATATTAGTATAATTACTTTTAGTAAACTCCCAAAAAGGTAATAACTTTTCATTTATATAAAATTATAAATTTATATTACAAAATAAAGATTTTACCAAAGCTTTAGGAAAAGATGGAGTCATGGGAATCAATTGTCTGGATTGCTTAACTGCAAGCTCTTCAAGCCTTTGAGTTCCAGCATTCAACTACAATTAATTAAAGACCAAATGTTAAAAAAACAAAAAATGACATAAATTATAGTGTAAAGAAAAAGTAGAACACATTCAAACACTGTTTCTTTTTTATTTATCACAGAAAGAATTACTTAATAAAGAAAGTCAAGAAAAGAAGCTTTTCACTTTTTGCAATAAAGTCCTTATTTTTTATAAACTTTTCAAGATTAATAATAAATACCTGAGGAGCAGTTTGAATACGTGGAGGACCATGAGCCAAAGTTTCTGCCATATTCCTGCCACCTGTCATGCTTGTAGTTGCAGAAACTGAAGATGGTTGAACTTGAACAGCAGTGTTGTTACCATTACTACCAACAATCACAGGCACCTCAGCCAGGGCGGAGGTCCACCCATCACCGCCAATCACCGCCGGATTCCCGATTGGAAGGCTCTGAATGGCAGAGCTTAATCCAGGAGAAGGTACTCTTCCTATATCATTATCAACTTGTTTTTCATCTGTTCCAAGAGAAGGAAAATCCCTCTCAAATAATGTCTTTACATTGCTACTTTTGTTAGCAATGCTTAAGTCACTTGCTACTTTTCTAGGCCATGAGTCAACACGTTTTCCAGATACACCTGAAAATGACCTTCTTAACCCTTCCTTTTCAAACCTAGTGGGCAATATGTTAGCTAAAGGGTCAGAATAGTCTTTTTGCCTGTTGTTGTTGTTGTTATCTTTTTCCCAATCTCTATCCCTATCCCTATCCCTATCACGATTGTTTCGATTAAAGCTACTGTAAGATCTTGAAAGAGCCGAACCATTACTAATAGAAGATCGGCGAAAATATGAAGAAGTTGTTCGATCTGAAACTGATACGCGGTGTAATTCGTTATCTAATGACTTGTTTCTCACGGATTTTGATGATTTTGATACCCCTTGTTCATCTACATCAAGAAAATGGGGTGAAACTGAGAGGTGAAAGAGATTGTTTAATTGGAAAACAAACATGGAAAGAGAATTACCAGGGTGTGATGATGATGATTGGTGAGATGTGCTCAAGCCTCCACTGTTCTTTAACCATTCGGGTACAAATGTTGGCTCAGTTCTTTCCATAATTAGTAACAAACATCATAAGTAAGGAACAAAAAAGTCCCAAATTGCATCAGGGTGATAATTCTCAATTCTCAAATACTCCCACCTTTTGCGTTCTCTAATGAATCAAGATACTCAATTTAACTAGTTAACCAGCTTCCACCTAACGTTGTAAGACTTGAATACCACCACTATCATCCAATAAAAGAATCCAAAACTATCAACTAAACTGTAAAATAGGGCTCTTTATCTCCCTCACTCTTCGTATATACTGTGGTTCACTTCCAAATTCGATTCAAGAACAAAGATCAACAACGCTTCTCAGTGTTCAGAAGGCATGGTTCGCGATTAAACAAACTTACAAGACCTTCATGTAATAAAGAGGCTCAATAACCACCCCCAGCGAAACGAAAACCGTTTTATATCATCAGAAAGCACAAAATATAACCCCTCTTGATGAATTAGCCTACCACCATTACCAATAAACAAACCCTAGAACCCAAAACTCCACAAACAAGCCAGACAAATTGAAACCCCTAGGGTTTGTCCGTCAACCAGAGTACGAAAAAATCAAGACAAGGGTATTGTAAATTTGTAATATATCAGCCGCAAATTATCAAAAATTAAACTGACTAACCCTTAACCGCTTGAATTAAAGGAAAACCCAAAAGAACCCGAAGGCGCCGCCTCTGCTCTTTTGTATGTCTTCGATTAAGCGATTGATTGGGAATGGGAATTTCAAATTCGTTAATATGTGAAACAAGAAAGGAAGCGAAGAGTTTCAATTGGCTTTTTATGAACGACGAAGATATATCGATAAAGAGAGCATGTAGGTATATAGTACGTGATGGTTTCACAGAGTGTAGAGGGAGAAAAACACCAGGAAGCCGCTTTGATTGCGCCGTGTAGACGAAGAGATTTTATCTCAGTGTGTGTGAGAGAGAATAGGAGAGAGATGGGGGTAGAAGGAAGAAGGGATTCCGGAAGTTTTCTTTGTGTTGGGTGTTGGTTTTTTTGGTGTGAAGGCCAAGGGTGAGTTTTTGTGATTAACGTTTTGTAATTATAGAAAATTTGGATTAACCCTAAATCCCATTTTGTTACCAATTCTAATCCAAATCAAAAACCCCAATTTCCTCCAATGTTGTTTGGATATATTTAATTTTTTTGAATATTATACCCATTTAATAAATGCAAATACACGATAATATGACTAAATATGGTTAATCACATTACTTAAAAAAGTTTGTTGCCATTCTTATTAGTCAATTGGCTTACAATTTAAATTTTAGGTGGCATGTTGTTCAAACGAATTTAAGACAAAGTTTGGTCTAACAATGGCAACTAAATTTGGCCATACTCCTAAGGGATCCTTTTTTTTTTTTTGTAAAGTTTTAGTTTTTGTTATTGATTTTCAATATTCAATAATTGGTTAGAAATTAATTAAAACATTTTGATCTATTATGTGAATGCAACATGCATAAGGATGGTGTCCTGATGAGTGTTGAACATTTAAACCAATCTAAAGATTTCTTCTAGAGATTAAATGCCATATTACATGATATCACAATTAGTTTATAATATCATATTATTGGGTGATGTAAAACATGTTTGTACTAATTTAGATAGTAATTTTTATATGCTTAGGTGCAGTTAAAAGCCAAAAGCGACAGACGATTTAGAATATGTTTGATAGACTAATTGATAGTTGAAAATCACATATTTGATAATAGAATATTATGAATGATGCAAAACTGGTTTCTACCAATTTAGATGGTAACTTTTATATGCGTAAGTGTGATTGAAAGCCAAAGACGACAGAAGGTTTAGGCTAATGTTCGGCAGACTGACTGATAACTGAAAAGCTAGCTGTTAACTGATTAAAAAAATGATGTTTATTAAAACTAGATGATAAGCTAAAGGGTAAATGTAAAAGGACACGTAGAAAAACGAGTTTTATATAATTAATAACAAGAATATATAGGAGAATTTTAAAAGAGTTCATAAGTTCGTCGAACCACTGTTGTAAATAGTTTTTAAGAGAAATTGAGTGATCTAACCCATATAAATATTTTTTAATAAAAACAACTAATTTTATATTTTATTGTAACAATGACCACTTTAGGGCATCCTCTTCAGCCTCCATCTCACCATCTTGAAATTCTAGCCTCCATGCATGCTTGAGAGTCCATTTCTTCATTTTTAAGCTTTGTTCTTGGGTTTTTGGTAGAGTTTTGGAAGAGGAAAGCTCACAAGGAAGCAAAGGAACAAGAAGCAAGTTTGGATCCAGCATTCTCTTCAGTTTTCTGAGTTGTTGAAGGTATAAAGTTCATACATTGACACCTTTCCTTTTATATTCAAGTTTTAGGTCATATTTGGGTGGTTTTTGTCCCGTTCTTGGATGTTCTTGGAGTTTGAAGAACTCCACAACATATAGTGGCTTTCCTAGGTCCTTGGATTTCTGTTGATTGAGAAAAAGGACCATGCTTAGTGTATATTTGTGTCCATGTTCGAGTTACAACCTCATTAAGGACCTAATGGACTTTAAATGCTAGATCTAGCCTTGAAATGGAGTCTAAATGGATAAAGTTAGAAACTTTATCCATTAAGTCATTGTGGAAGAGTAGATCTGGAAGTATGAGCTTAGATTTGAAAGGATTAAGCTCTTAACGAGAGAAATGACATTTTTCCAGTAGCCACGGCGTGGCGAATGGTAGGGGTGAGCAAACCCAAACCAAGAAACCGAGAAACTGACTAAAACCGACGAAACCGAAACTGAAGCAAAACCGACGGTTAGGGTTTGAATTTTTTAAAAACCGAAAAATCGGGTTCGGTTTCGGTTTTTACTCAGAAAACGACCCATCCAACCCGAGAAACCGACCCATACTTAAAACCGACAAACCGCCCCAAGAAACCGACCCATCCAACCCGTGAAACTGACCCATACTTGATTGTTTTTTGGTTGTAATATACTATTTTGGGCTTTGGTTGTAACTTGTAATAGACTATTTGTTGTAAGACTCATGTTTTTTGAAGTATTTAACTTAAATTTGGTGTTTTTTGAAGTATTTAACTTGTTGCTTCATTTATGGAAAATCGGTTTAAACCCAAAACCCGTGAATATATGGGTTGAACCCAAGAAACCGAAAAACCGCCCAAACCGACCTCAGAACCCGAGAAACCGAACTGACCAGAAACCGATCCTATTGGGTTCTGAAAACCAGAAACTGACCATTTATGGGTTGGGTTGGGTTTGGGTCCAAAACCGACCCATGCACAACCCTAGCGAAGGGTAGCCACAGAAGTCAAAAATCGTGACTGCCTTGTTCTGGCATTGCCACAGCGTGGCAATGTCATTCATAATTGACTATTTAACTTTACGCTCCCACGACGTGGTCAGGGGAGGCCACGATGTGGCATTTACTTTGACCAAGATTAACTGTTGAGTTTTTGACCAAGTTGGACTTTTGGTCAAACTTGAGGGTTTTGGACTGTTGATTAAGATTCTACCATGTTTTAGGTGTTAAAAGGTTCGTGGGAGCAAGCAGTACAGAAAGGGGAAGCGCGTCGCAGTGTTTCTTGGTTCTTCCATTTAGGTGAGTTTTTCCTCACTGTACTCGTTGGTCGAAGGCACTAATGTCGTCCCACTAGTTTTGGTTATCATTTATTAGAGGGGTGCCCTAGGGACTGTTTGTAGTTACATAGGATAGATTGAGGACTTTTGATCTAGGCTTTCTTGTTTGTTCCTTGTTTGGTTGTGGCTCTAGAGTAGGATCATCTGTATGGGTGTTTATCTCACCTCTGGGTACATATGGTTACACATTCCTTGGAGGGTTGGTTGTGTATCCTTGTGTATAGGATGTTGTTATGTTGTAGTGATCTGCTAGATTTATATTTATCATTGTATGATAGGATGTAGCAGTATTTGTATGATGGTTATAGTACTAGTAGGTTGGTTATCATTTAATTAAGTGACCTAGGGGTTGTATGTAGTCATGTAGGATATTCTGAGAACTCTTGATCTAGGCTTTCTTGCTTGTTTCTTGTTTGGTTGTAGTTCTAGAGTAGGATCATCTGGTCGGGTGGTTATCTCACCTATGGTTATTTATGGTTACACATTCCATGGAGGTTAGTTGGTAGCGGAGTAGTGTGTTGTGAGGGGTCTAGTAGGCAGTAGTGAGCTATATGATTGATAATTGCTTGTATTATGTGTGTACTCTATCCTTGATTGTTTATATGTCAACATATAGTGGCGGATAAGGTTGAGGCGGTTCTGATGTGTGTTGTAGGATAAGATACCAGGTGCGGTCCAGATGTAAGCCGTATGCACGGAGGCTCGAGAGGAGCGGTTGGGTTGAAGCGACAGGCCAACAAACCCGACACATTCCATTCGGGAGACTGTGGGCCGAGGGTATTCCAGTCCGATGACTGAGGACCCGATATGCATGCTTGTATGATTGTTGTGTTGGGTATTCTGGGGGAGCTCACTAAGCTTCGTGCTTACCCATATGTTATTGTTTTCAGGTATCATTGGTTATCGTGGTAAGGCGGAGGTATGATTGTATGTAACGACCCAAATTCCCATCGGTCATCAAGGTTAGCTTACGTTACTCGAATATTAATTTTCCTTAGTGAATTTGTTTCTTTTATGATTAAATTCAATAAAGAAAAAAATAAACAAACAAATAAATAAATAAATAGATGTTAAATTATACCTAAGGTTTAATGATTTGGGTGCTTAAGATAATTAAAAAAAAATGGTTTATTATGAGTTGAGGGGCTAAGGTGTCATTTAAAGAAATTTAATTTGTCAAGATTCTAGGGTTAGGATGGGAAGGATTTAAATTTTGATTTATGAGGATCCAATAGGTAAATTTGTGATATAACCCGTAATGATGAGGATCGATCCTCCTCCATACGTCTGTTTCCTCCTGGCTCATGTAAAAAAACGATCGAGGCTTCCTAATGCTTTGGTGTGTTGTCGATTGAAGTCCAAGAGAAAAAAAACGAGCACTCCCTTTTGTCTGCGTCGACAACTAGAGAGGGGGGGAGGATGAACGATCGGTCTTAGAGGGTGGGAAGAATCGTGACGAGAAGAGAAGGGGAGGAAGAAATGTTGTTATTGTCGAGTTGTGTGGTGATCATAGGCTGCGATTTTTGGTCAAGTATTTGTAAAATTCTCTTATAATCTCTTTTGTTATGTTAATATATCAAGTTCTTTGTCAATTGAAGATTGTTGTTGTCAATTCTCTTCCTAATTGATGATCACAATATCATCTTCTTCTTCCTAGAAACCTTTAAAATTTCATATGGTTTAATTTCACTTTTATTGGGTGTTTATGATGGCTCAATTGTTGTCAAATTTTCTTTATGAGCACCTTCAATAATTTTATTGTTTAAGTTCATGTTTTGATCAAAGTTTTGGGGTTACAATCGCTCTTGTGATTTCTAAAACTTATGTTAACTCCCACCATGAATCAAGTAGGTATTTTTCTGTGATAAAATCATGTTTTGAGTCACCCAATAAGCCTCAAAACAATCTCTCAAAGTCCTTCTATGAGACTTGGTGGTGGAAGAAATCCAAATTCATTAAGTCCAAGAAAAGGGACAAAACTCATAAAACTCCATATGGCTAGATCTCTTAGAAATACAAGTAAAGTTCAATACTTTATACCTTCTGGAGCTTCCCAAAGAGATGAAGATCTTAGATATACAAGCTTGAATCCCACACCAAAGCTTCTCAAAGAATCATTTCTTATTTCTTCAACACCAAGAACACACACACATACACTCAAGCTCAACATACACAAGGGCTAGGGCTTGCAAAATCGACTCAAGGAGGGTGGAGGTTGAAAGGGTGAGGGAAATGAGGTTATAAGGGGGATTATATATGGCCCAACCCTAAAAATTAGGGTTTTCAATATCTGATGAGTACGCCCCGCGTACATGCACGTACGTGCAGCGTACTAGGGCGCGCCCTAGCACGCTAAGCGTACACACGTACACATGGCGTACTCGCATTCCTTCCAAATTATGATTTTGCCATTAGGGCTTCTCATGGCTACTTCCTTCCACTACAGGGACCAAAATGAGATGAATTAAATTATAAGGATGAATTTAAAAGTACCTGAACATCAGGGTGTTACGCCCGAATCCTCCAAGTCACTCCCTTATCAATTCAAACAACCCTCAACAAGACCAGACTCTCGACATCGAATCACCTCCTAGGTTTTTCCTAGGGCTACCACCTCACCACTCTACGCCATCAGCTGCAGAAGGAACTCCCCCTAACACCCTTTAACTAGATTACGAATACAATTACATACCAATGATGCCAGATAATTCTTCGAATGAAAGGTCTCACACTACAACGCCTGGAGTCAAACAAGAGTTGCGCAATAGAGGTAAAACCTAACCTTCTAAAATTATTTAGTCTCAATAATATGTAACTTAACATATTCGCTTACTAGTTAGCTGATGTTAATGGGAAGTCCTAAAAGCACAAAGCAAGCAACATTCGAGCATCAAGTAATCAGAATCAAAACATAACCCAAACATGCAATCCTATCACTGACTGATCGGTACTAGCATGCAAGTCTACAAGCTCATATAATAGGAATATAAACACATATCTCCTAGCATCCTATCATGCAATCCCGAGCAAATCCTTAGCCCTAATCTAACATGCGATTCACATATTCACAATTCAAAACATAACACAAAACATGTATGAGTGTTTTGGGAATACTTACTTGAGCTCAGCTGATTGCACGCACCATACCCTTTTCTTTTATTAGAAAAATCCATTTTTATAAAATATTCCTTTTATGAAAAATTTACCAAACCCTCAGTTTGAATTCAGACACACCTGAGAGTATGCTTGAATCCTCAAACCAAGGCTCTGATACCAACTTGTAACGTCCCAAAATTCAAAACCAAAAATTTTCGTTTTTATATTAAATAAACATCAACCATCGTGATAAACAAACCTATAAAAAGTCATAGGGTATCAATAACCATCCAAACTACATCAGAGTCAATAAAGTGGAAAAATCATGGAGTGTGTGTGATGCGATCATCCCAAGCTCTTCCCCTTCGACCCGGAAGTACCTGAAACGTAAACTAAAAACCATAAGTATGAAGCTTAGTGAGTTCCCCAAAATACCGCATACCACACATATATGTCAGCTCAAGGCTATGCCGAGTCTATTTCACCCCCGAGTCTATTTCAACTCATGCGTCGGCCCCAAGCCGTACCGGGTCTATTTCACCCCCGAGTCTATTTCAACTCATGCGTCGGCCCCAATCTGTACCGGGTCTATTTCACATCCGAGTCTATTTCAACTCATATGTCAACACAAGGCTGTACCGAGTCTATTTCACCCCACACACATATAGCAAACAGGCACACATGCATACAACACATACATCAGGAGTCACAAAGACTACAAACACATAACATATCCTAGTGCCCTACGGTATAGTGAGCAAACTCACCTCAGTCTTCTATCAGTCAATAGATGCTCGAGCTGTTGAACCGGAGAATCCCCGCACTAACCAACCAAATAAAACCCCAATTAATAACCAGGTCATAATCCATAACCGGGAATCTAGTTCATTGGTCTAACAACGAGGGTAAAAGACCATTTTACCCTTTCCTCACCTGACCCAATATCTGAGGCCCAGCTCAATGACACTAAAAGGCTAATAGTGGCCCAATTTCCTAAGGGTTACCCAAAGCTCAATATGGGCCCAAATCCAAGAAGGACCAAACCCTAACAATGGTCCAAATTCAGAAAGGCTAGTGGCCCAACAAGGCCCAAAATCCTAGTAGGCCAAACATGGCCCAAAATGCAAAGTCCAAGACCAGGCATGGTATGCTGCACGTACCAGACGTACGCCCAACGTACTAGGCAGCGCGCCTGATCAGGGACTCGAACACGTACACGCAACGTACGCTTGCCTACACCCAGCGTACGCGCCCATTAAACACTTTTCCCTTTTAGCACTTAATGCTAGTAGCCAAATGTCCAAACTTCATATCCAAGCCTTGTGGGACATCTTAATTCATAAATTCATTAACTTGGAGCCTTTGCATGGTCTCAAACCTAAGATTTAGCATTCTACTTTCGCCAAATGAATACAAACACATGCATGGTTGATCCACAACCATCAAGATGTTAACTTTATGAAATAGAAACCTCAGAAACATCAAGAGAAGCAACTCCTAATTTATGGAGTGGAAGAATTCCCACTAGATCTCATTCATGGGACCAAAAGTGACGAAAACTTCATAATACTAGATCTAAGCATACAATGAGCAAGTTCCAAGCTTTATACCTCAATGAAACTGGAAATGATGAGTAAAATCTAGATCTAAAAGCTCTCATTTGATCAAAGCTCCTTCTTCAACACTCTTCTTCCTCAAAGCTCACCAACACACACTAAAACACACACAAAGAGGGTCAAATCTTCTCTAGAGGGGCTAGGGTTTTGAAATGAGGCTCAAAGGCCGGTGGAGGTTGAGAAATAAGGGGATAATGGGTCATAACGTTTTTTAAATAGGGTTCAAACCCTAAAAATTAGGGTTTGTCCCATGGGTGCGTACGCCCAACATACCCCCAATTTTCTGAAAATGGAAAAAATGCCCCCTAAGGACCATATTTGAAAACCAATTATACACATCAATGATCAAAAATGAAAAGTACCTTGAATCGGGTGTTACAATGTGTTGTCTTTAAATCATTGGTGAGCATTAGTGGAGCCAGGGAGGTCCTGAGCCACTACTTCAACTCCGACAGTTAGTGTTAAAAACAATTGTTTTTCTATTGGGTGCAACGTCTTGAAATATGAGTGTCACTTTGAGTTATATTTGTTTGAACTTTTTTTGGGTGTCACCACTACTCGAACTTTCTGCGTCCGTCACTGCTTGAAATGTCGATGTTGATGGGATTTATGTACTCTAACATTCCTATGGTGCACATACAACCCTAATGCTTTGGATCTAAGTTTTCTCTAATTATACATGCAACATTGTTTTTCCAAAGCATAAAGCCTAAACTAGCATGCAAAGTAACATTTAAAACATAAAAACAATTAGAAGAGTACCTTGTGTAGTAGCTTGCTTGTCTTTGACCTTTAGGAGCCTAGCACCTCAAGTGTGATGCCCAAAATGTCTTATAACAAACCAAGAACAAGAGAATGGACTTGAGAGAAAGGCGTGGGAGCTCAAAATCAGCTAGCAACTCTTAGTGTGCATGGGGTAACCGGTTTTAGGTGTTAGGAGTTTCTTATATAGTCTAGGTTTACATCCATGCAAACCCTAACCCACCATGACCCTTCATATTTTGTAGGCCCTTTGAGCTAAACCTTTATGGACTTGCATATAGGTTTAGTCCAACTCTAATCAACATGAGTCATGAGTCCAACTACAAGAATTACTGATTTACTTAATCAGTCCCCGTAACTTTAATTAGTTTCTTTTGATCACTAAATTAATACCAAATTAATTATTGATCAATACTAATTAAATAATGTGATTCCTCAGTTAATATATTATACTTATAATATATTAATAAATCACAATAACCTCTTCTTCAAGTATCCATCCTATCAAATTGTTCCAGAGTGTTACAACCCAAATGGACCATGCTATTATCAGGTCAAGTACATACCAATTATAATTATGGGCTTAAACACCTAATCCAACAGTCTCCCACTTGGATAAGTCTAATAACTATAATTTCCAATGTTCTTTAAAACCCGAGTAGCAATCGTAGCTCTCTAAAAGCCAATGTCGAATCCTGACGCGCCATTTAGATAAGGGATCATATAATCCTTTGTTCTTCAAGATATCATGCGGACAAATACATGGAATATAGTCATACTTATTGTCCAGCAGTTTTTTTCCCGATTTTTGATTTGTTTGACATAGAACTTAATTGAACACATCAATTTAGTCCTGACCGGGCCTGACACATAAGTAAAAAAAATCATCGAGGGGCCCAAGATATTGCTTTTAATCCTCTTAGGATAAAAGGAACAGATAAACTTCGACTTATATGCTTGTACTAACTATTTGTTAAATCATACATAACAGCGCGTTTTATAACATTGAGTTACTGATGCGTTTTCGCACTATCAATGTACAACCAACTCATAATCAACAACCCATATATCTCGGTTTGAAAATTATACGATATTATCATCTCACAATCACTCGTGATAAATTCCATGAAGTGATTCATGTGAGTGTGGGTTGATCCAATACTCAAATCTTATTTCAAGAGTACTCATGAATGTTGTAGCAAACCTTTGCAATGTCTAACTCCTTAGACAATCTTACAAAACCCATTCATGACAGTCTACTTACATACCTACTTCCAAAGTATGATCGACTGTGGATAGTTTGAATAATCTTGTTATTCTGGAAGTCAAAACATGCAAAATGAAAGAATAGTAAATATTGACACAAGATAGTAACTTTACTTATAAATAAAACTCCTTTTGTTCAATCATCAAATGTCAATTACATTTTAGCTATTACAAGTTTCTAGATATCTATCTAATCATTAAAACTAATATCGTCCTTCAGCCCAATACTCCTTGCATGCAGCAAGTGCTTTTCCCTGCTGAGTCCCTTTGTAAGGGGATTTGCTAGGTTATTCTCTGATGATATCCTCTTCACTACGAGTAATCTTTCTTTTACTTGATGTCTTATAAAGTGATATTTTCTATCGATGCACCTTGATCTGCCATGATCCCTTGGTTCCTTGGCTAAGGCAACTGCGCTTTCATTGTCACAGAAAATATCCATAGGCTCCTTTACATCTGGTACAACTCCAAGGTCTCCAATGAAGTTCTACAACCATATTGCCTCCTTTGCTGCTTCGCTTGTTGCTATGTACTCTGATTCGCACATTGAATCAGCCACAGTTTCCTGTTTGGAACTTTTCCATATTATTGCTCCTCCATTAAGGGTAAATTCCCAGCCCGACCGAGAGCGGAAATTATCTCTGTCGGTCCGAAAGCTGGCGTCACTATACTCTGTCACTCTCAAGTCATCACTCCCACAAAGGATAAGGACCCAGTCCTTAGTCCTTCCCAGGTACTTAAGAATGTTCTTTACCGTAGTCCAGTGAGATTTACCAGGGTTCCCTTGATATCTGCTGACCATGCTCAGAGCAAAGGCCACATCAGGGTGAGTACATGTCATAGCATACATGATCGAGCCAACTGCGGAAGCATATGGTACTCGACTCATTTCTTCTATCTCAGCCTCTATACTCGGACTCTGAGTCTTACTCAGTTTGGTATTGCTCTGGATAGGTAAGTTTCCGCTCTTGGAATTCTCCATGCTGAATCGTTTCAACACCTTATCCAAGTAGGTGCTTTGACTAAGTCTTATTAGTCTTTTACTCCTGTTTATCAATATCCTTATCCCTAGAATGTAAGCAACTTCTTCGAGGTCCTTCATAGCGAAACACTTCCCAAGCCATGACTTAACCTCCTGCAAGGTTGGAATGTTGTTTTCTGTGATCAGTATGTCATCCACATACAACACGAGAAAGCTAACTATACTCCCACTAGCTTTGACATATACGCAAAACTCATCATCGCTTCTCGAAAATCCAAACTCTTTGACTTTCTCATCGAAACAAAGATTCCATCTGCGAGATGCTTGTTTCAATCCATAAATGGATTTCTCAAGCTTACACACTCTATTAGGTTACTTTGCATTGACAAAACCCTCAGGCTGATTCATGTAAACATCTTCAGCCAACTTCCCATTAAGGAAAGCGATTTTGACATCCATTTTCCATATTTCATAATCATGAAATACAACTATGGCTAGCATAACCCTTATAGATTTAATCTTAGCCACTGGTGAGAAGATCTCATCATAGTCAACTCCAGGAGTTTGAGTAAAGCCCTTCGCAACCAATCGTGCCTTATATGTGTGTACTTTCCCATCCATGTCGGTCTTCTTCAAGAAGATCCATTTGGGCCCGACTGTCTTACGGCCTGATACATTGTCAACCAAGTTCCAAACTTGATTGTCATGCATGGACTGAATCTCGCTGTCCATTGCCTCTTTCCATTTAGCAGACTCGGGGCCTGTCATGGCTTCCTTGCAGTTGTTAGGTTCATCCAAGTTTACCAGTGTACTATCACTGATAAATGTGTCACCTTCAGTAGTAATATGGAAACCATAAAACTCAGGTGCCTGTCTAACTCTACTGGAACGCCTCAGAGGTAAGGACTCGTCAATTGGTTCAACAGGAGTTTCCTCCTCGGGTTGGGTGCTAGTGTTTGAGGTTCCTTCATCACTTAACTCTTGAAGCTATTCAAGGTCAATTTGCCTCCCACTGTCGTCTTGGCATATGAGTTCTCTCTCGCGAAAGACTCCTCTCCTCGCAACGAAGACAAAATTGTCACTCGGTCTATAGAAGAGATATCCAAAGGATTTCTGTGGGTAGCCGATGAAAATACATCGTTCACTATGAGGTTCGAGCTTGTCGTGAGTCTCTCGTCTTACGAAAGCCTCGCAACCCCAAACCTTTATGTGGTCTAGCGAGGGAACCTTCCCTGTCCACACCTCGTGAGGTGTTTTGGAAACCTTTTTAGTTGGGACTAGATTAAGGATATGGGCGGCAGTCTCTAAGGCATACCTCCAGAATGAGATAGGTAACGAAGCTCGACTCATCATAGAACGAACCATGTCTAACAAGGTTCGATTGTGCCTCTCGGCCACACCATTAAGCTGTGGTGTCCTAGGTGGTGTCAATTGTGAAACAATTACACATTCCTTAAGATAGTCGTGGAACTCGATACTAAGATACTCTCCTCCTCGATCGGATCGAAGTATCTTTATCTTTTTGTCCAATTGATTCTCCACTTCTTGCTTAAACTCTTTGAACTTTTCAAAAGTTTCTAACTTATGCTTGATTAAGTAGACATACTCATATCTACTATAATCATCAGTAAAAGTCACATAGAAGCAGTTATCATCCCTTGTGGTGGTTCTGAAGGGTCCACACACATCGGTGTATATGAGATCCAACAGTCCCTCATCCATTGCACAAGTTCTAGTGAAGGGTGACGGGGTCATCTTTCCAAGCAAACAAGATTCACAAGTGTCATCCGAATTTAATTTAAATGACTCCAATACTCCATCATTTTGGAGTTGGGCTATGTGCTTCTTGTTGACATGTCCAAGACGACAATGCCATAAGCATGCTTTATCCAAACTATTGGACGAATCCATATGCAATACATTATTTCCTAAGTTATCTACAACCATCACAGTTTCATACATGTCATTGCAAGGTAATGCTTCAAAATAATATACACCATTAGAAAAAGAATTTATTGAACCAATTTCATTATTAAAAGAAAAGTTAAAACCTTGTTCATACAAACTGCGAAAAGAAATAATATTTCTCGCCATATCAGACAAGTAGCAACAATTATTCAAATCTAATTTTAAACCATTACTAAGCAACAAAGAATAAACTCCAATCTTGGTGACAGACGACTTTCCCATATTCCCCATGATTAAGTTCATCTTCGCGTGCTCCACATCCATACTTCTTTTTAGACCCTGCAAATCAGAACACATGTGTAAACCACATCCTGTATCAAGGACCCAAGAATTAGCATTTGATGAGTTATTAGACAGAATAGTATAAATACCTGCGAATGAGGGTTTGATCTTCCCATCCTTTATGCCGTGCAAGTATTTGGGGCAACTTCACTTTGTCACACCCCAAAACCGGAACGGCGGAAAGGTTCGGGGGTGGAGGACGTCATGTTCAGTATCACAACAATGCAAAGTAGTAAACAAGCAACAACATCATCCATTGCATTAATAATATAATTTCATACAAGTGTGTTCTGTCAAGTTATATAGACACCAAAAATATACATCAAAAATAAAAGATGAGTCTTGAACGAGCTCCATCTTCTCAGAACCTGGCACCGGTACCTGTCTACTGGTGACCTGAGAATACAACTTATTTTGAAAGTGTAGATCAGCTTTAAAGCTGGTGAGATCATAAGTATATTAGTGTCTGTGTTTGTATGAAAGCATTTGTAAGATGTTTGTAATGTATAAGTTTTGTAAAAGTTTGTATTTGTTTGAACTCTCCTAGAAAACCCTATGTTTCCTACTAAAAGTAGCCTTCTACCAAGGCATCTAGTGTCTCTGTGTGTGTGTCTCTTGTAAGAGTGTGTATTTTCCCAAATCTGACTATCATTAACCAAAAATATAGTTCTTACATTATTGTTTATTGTGTGAATATCACAAAGTAAATGTAAAAGGAAAATAAAATAGTATTGTAGTGTTGTATTAAGTAACTACTGCTGTACTAACTACTTTAAACTAATTGTTATTTAAAGTACCATGTGATCGGCCTGTATCCTGCTACCGACTCTAGTAAAACGACGATGTAAGACGCCGTAAGAAATGACGTTTGGCACCCGTAGACTTGCAAGTCCCACTGTAGCAAGCAGCAAGGTGTAGGATAGTCAATCCAGTATAGATCTATACACAAACTCATACGCTCCCCAATTAAGGAGATTCTGGATACAAAACGGGTCATGACAGGTAGTGTCATGTCCCCCCGTTAAGTGGCTCACATAACTGTAAGTAATGTATATGTATATGTATATGTATGTGCTAGCTGTGTTGTGTGTTCTTTCTCTGTCTAGCCTGTATGTTTTGTTTCTCATCACTGTGTATTATGTTTGTTTCTCATCACTATGTATTATGTTTGTTTCTCATCACTATGTATTATGTTTGTTTCTCATCACTATGTATTATGTTTGTTTCTCATTACTATGTATTATGTTGGTTTCTCATCACTATGTATTATGTTTGTTTCTCATTACTATGTATTATGTTTGTTTCTCATCACTATGTATTACTCATGAATGAACTGACTCATTGAATGTTTCATTGTTCTAGTAATAGTATCTTCCTAAACCATACCTATTATAGTTTACTAGTAATGTTGTTTGTGTATATGAACATGTTTGTATACCTTTGCTACCCAAAGGCATTGAACTGAATGAAAGAAGTAACCTTTTATATCTATACACATTTACATGATATATAAGTAGGATTCAAACGACCTTCGGACAAATAACCTGAATGCCCTAAGTCCACAACCAAACAAGGAACAGGAAGTAAGGTGAGCTATCAGTCCTAAGTCCTTTCAATCCTACTTATATAACTATATCTATATAGATACACAGAATATAAGTTAAAAGAATTTAAGTAAAAGTATTTAACATGTAAAAGAGTTTGATAAAAGCATTTGGTATGTAAAAGAGTTTGTAAGACAGTTTGAAGTAAAACAGTTTGGTAACATAGTTTGAAAAGTAAGAAATCCACTTGTTTGGTAGTTATTAATCACATGTGATTGATATAATAACTATAATTGTTCAACTTGTATTCCCCCCCCCCCCCCATAAAAGCATTTAAAAACATTTAAAAGGTTAATTAAGGGGTATGAACTCACCTGTAGTGAGTGGTTTGGATGAACGGAATGTATAGGATGCTAGGTGTCAAGTGAAGACTTGTACACACACGATGATCCTAATTAACATATAATATCACATATATGTATCCAATTAGTCTTTAAACAACTAATTAACAAAGTTATGACATCCTAGGACATGTAAAACACCTTATATAAGTGCTATAAGTCCTAAGGATCGTATCTAAGTGTTGTAGGACATTGCTATTGAGTTTAGGGTTCAAGGGAACCCTTTATTTGAGTTTACGGTTTTGTGACCATAACTCCTTGAGTTTACGGTTGTAAACCCATGAGTTTACGGCCGTAAACTCATGTTTCTTTGACCATTTGTGTTTTGAAGCCTTAAAGATCACAAGAAGCATTCCTACTTCATGTTTAAGCCTTAGGAAGGGATTAGGGCACCATTTCACTCCTTTTTAGGAGTTTACGGTCCTTAGACCATTTCCCTTTGGGTTTACGGCCGTAAACCCAAATGATTATGGTCGTTTGGTTGTTTTGAGTCCTAAGCACAATAAGGAAGGGTCTAGACTAGTTTCCAAGGTTTAGAAGGGACTAGGGCACACTTTGGCACCCTTAATAGGGTTTACGGTCCAAGAACATCTTGGACCGTAAACACCTTGATCTTGTGTTTCTTGGGTGTTTTCTTGATGTTTAGAAGTGTAACAAGCTTTATAATACACTAGGGTAGGAGTACTTACTAGGTAGAAGCTTGAAAAGGTGCTAAAAGTCCAAGAACACTAGTGTGTGTTCTTGGTGAAACTTGAAGATCTACGCTTTTGGAATGATTTCACGGATGGAATCATGTTAGATCACTAGATTAAGTAATATATAAACTTACTAGGGCTAGAAACACTTAGAAGTTGAAGATCAAGAAGGAAAATTCGGATGCTACTTGAGAGGATTTGAGTTTTGCTCTTGAAAAGTGAAAAAGTGATTAAAATGGCTAAGTGCCATATATATACTCTTGGGGTTTACGGCCGTAAACACCAAGTTTAGGCCGTAAACTCCAAAATCTTAGAGTTTTGAAACTTTATTGTTGTACAATAAACCCTAGGGCATCCTATCTCCTAATATCTCCCGAAGTACTAATCTTAAAACACTCAAACTTATTCCAAAAAGTTTGAAAGTTTGCAGAAACTGTTCTGACTTCTATTGAAGTGAATGGTTGTACAGAATAGAAATTTTGGGTTGTCACATCATCCCCCCGTTAGAAGTAATTTTGTCCCGAAATTAGAATTTAGGTAAAGGAGTAGGCATGAATAATCGAGACAAGAAGTGGGGATACTTCCTAATCGATTTATTCTCGCGCTCCCAAGTGAATTCAGGTCCTCGGTTGGCATTACAGCGAACCTTCACTAATGGGAAGCGGCTCTGAATCGTTCGTCTGACCTCTCGGTCCATGGTCACTACGGTTCTTCCACGAAGTTGAGGCTCTCATTGATCTCGATCTCGTCGAGTGGGATTACAAGAGTCCTGACGGAAAGGTACTTTTTCAAGTTCGAGACGTGGAGGGTAAAATGTACGTTACTGAGTTCGCGAGTAGGTTGAATTTGTGAGTTACAGGGCCGATTCTGGCAAGAATCTCGGAGGTCCTAACTATCTTGGATTTTAGCCTTCCACGCTTTCCGAAGCGTATCAAGCCTTCCCAAAGTGAGACTTCCAAAAGAATTTGGTCTCTCACCTGGAGTTCCAAAGGTTTCTTCCTCTTGATTCTCTTCCCAGTCAAGGGCCGCTCCCTTCTGGGTCAAAGTCGTAAGAGGTTCCGTAATTTGCGAGGAGTTCTAAATGAACTACGACAGTAGGTCAGCGAGACCTAGAATTTGGCGAATTCCCGTCGGCGTCTTCGGTGCTGAAAAATTCTCAACGGTTTTGATTAATTGAAAGGGTCCTCAAGAATTCCCACCTCACTAATGGTGTGTCTTAGGAATTTGACTCTTCAATTCCAAAACTCGTATTTAGAGAACTTCGTGTAAAGCTTCTCTGATCGTATTGTTTCCATGGTTTGTTGTAGATGATCTTTATGATTTCCTTCTTACTTCGAGAGTAGATAAGTAAGTCATTTACAAGGACAATGACGAACTGATCCAAGTAAGAATGGCGTACCCTATTCATTAAGTTCATGAATACTACGGGCGTATTGGTCCTATCCGAGGGGTATCACTACGGACTTGTAGCGTCCGCATCGAGTTCGGAAGATTGTCCTCGGGACATCCTTCTCTAATACTCGCAACTGGTGATATTCGGATCTCAGGTCCATGTTTGAAAGGTACATCGTTCCTTGCGGTTGGTCAACCAACTCATCTATGCGAGGTAGAGATAATGATTTCTAATGGAAATCTTGGTGAGGTCTCCGATAGTCGATGTACTTATGATACAATCCGTCTACCTTCTTGAAGAATAAGACCGGAGCTTTCCATGGTGAGGAGCTTGGTCTTCCAATTCTATTGCTGAGTAGTCGTTAAGTTGTCCGGACGGTTCTTGTATCTCCGTAGGTGTTAGACTGTAGGGGGATCTGGTTACAAGAGTCGTGTTGGGTTCTAGGTTTGTTCGCATAACGGCACGATCACTCATAGTCTTGAGTAGTCTCCGTCCTGAAGTTTATATTAGAAGTCATACATGGTTCATCAATCACAGTCTCGTGTATACGAGTCGTATATAATTAAGATTGAAAAGGTAGTCGAATAAATGATTCTCCTTTAAGCTCACATCCAAACAAGGAAAAGAAGTTAAAGCGGAATCATCAATTCTAAACCTGTAGAACCTTGATTATATACTACCCTTGCGTATACATTCTTCAGGGATAGATCAACCGTAAGGGTCCTTGTATTGAACTTGACGTACTGTACGAGTGGTATTCCGGGGAGGTTTTCTGAGGTTTCTTCGGAAAGTTACGAAACATGAGGCACTCTATGCATGAGTACTTCGGAGTTCTGGAATGACGGCTTCGCTAGAAAGGCGATTTCGAGAAAGAGATGTGAGCACGAAACTGGTATTGTGTGGATCGAACTGACTCAAGTCGTATGATAATATCGGAATCACTCGGAAATAAAGGCACTAGACTTGATCATAACGGCGTTACAGACAAAACACGAAAGTGCAACTTTTAACAGAGTTATAGTACTTTAGATTAACTACTAGACTACTGCTGCGAACAAGGTATACTACAAAAGACAAGTATACGCAGCACGAGGATCCCTTTTATTGACGGGATCTCGCAAAAGATACGACTCGAGTTGCACTAGTTTTAAACAATTTGAAGCATACACAATACTGCCGATTGGAAGCGTTCCTACACTATAGTAGGGTCCTTAGCTGTCTTCCGTTGTTCTGGGGTCAAATTCCTCCTGTTCCCCCATCACCCCTCTCTGTTGGGCAGTCCCTTTTGAAATGTCCCATTACGCCACATAGATGGCATATCCGAGAAATTTCGACATTGGTGGTTGAAGTAAGGTGTTGGATCCTTGTCCTGCAGAAGCGGGTAGCGTGTCCGTCTTTGTTGCAGTTATTGCAGTGCAACAGACGACAACTATGTAGATGATGGAAGCTGCACTTATTGCACTTCGGTAGGTTTTCAGCATACTGTCTGGCTGGGTTAGGAATAACCGAGATACTAGTAGGGATGGTAGTAGGAGTTACAGACGTCGTGGCTGCGAAGGCTGCCACATGTTGTTGTCTCTTGTTCGTTCCTTAGGGTGATTTGCCTTTAAATCTATCCCGAAATTTTCGTTTATTACTCTTGGGTTTGAGATTCGGAGTGTCGTGGTAGTTTGATACTCGCTGATGTATTTGGTTGTTACTTTTATTAGAATTATTGATACCCATCCCGCTAACATTTGCATTGTTAGCGTTTAGGTGTGTCATGACAGCTGTCACGGCAGCTGTGACTGCAGCTTGAAAGGTGGCTGCATCAATCTGAAGGGTTGGTGTTTGGCTGATGGGTTGTTTACTTTTCTTTGGCGACATGATTCTGTTACATGAAAAGAAAATGAGTTCGTGAGCGATTATGTTTGAACCTAGATGTATTTCGATCGCTCATGAAAAGAGTAGAAGTATGTTCTCGAGGGTTTGACCTACACCCCTATGATGTAGTCATAGTACAGGGTAGGAGTAAGTTCATAGAATGGGTACAAGACGTTTGTCGTTCAAACCGGGGTTCCATTGGTTGGTGGATAACATGATCCAACCTTCGAAAGAGAAATGGGAATGATCCCTGAGTTAAATTACCCTAGTCCAATAACTTGACTAGAGTGGGTTTCAGATAGACTGCAACGATAGTATGATGAAAGTATTTGAACAAAGCGTGACACGGAAATTAGCCGACTGCCAAAATCATTGATATTTAAGATGTAATACGCTTGGGAAAAATGACCTTGGAGTAGGTCTTACATCTTATACGAGGTAACAAAAGTTTTGACGGCATACTAGCCTAACTAGAAGGTACTTACAGTACAAAGTTAGCTACTTAGAAAGGTAGTACTTAGACCATAGCTAAGAAGACTATTCTTTCAACTAGGGAAAGAAAGGTAGAATGTCTCTTACTGGGGACGGTTATCCCTTGGGTGAACCCTTAGTTCAGCTAGTTGGCGCTCCATATCAATTAGGTGCCTTTCGTACACCCTTTGGCGTACTCGGAGCTCTATGACTTCAGCTCGAGTTTCGGCTAGCTCTTGCTGCAGGGTCTCATGGTCTACTCTAGATCTGTCACGAGCATCTTCCAGACGAATGGTGCGGAGGGTATGCATTCTTGCATTGGTGACAACTTCCGTGATTTGATGGAGAGATGTCCTGCCTTGAATCTCATTTCGGGCCACTCTGCGGACCAGGATTGGCAAGACTCTGTCTGTTGAGCCCCCTTCGCTCAGGTCATAAAAGCTTCGGTCTCCATTGAATGGTATGGGTTGATCCTGTCCTTGGCTCCATGTTTCCAAGCTTTCCACCCACGGAGGCGTCAGGCCTTGAAAAGCCGGACGAGGGTTAGGATTTGGAACAAGAGCCATCGGGGGTAGGTTCTCAACTTCTGGCTCGGAGTCAGAACCATCTGCAAAGCCTTCAGCCTGGTGACCATCCATAGGGATTGGGTGATCATTTTCTGGCTCTGCTTCAAACCCTCCATCATTACCTTGGTTCGGGAGGTACAAGTTTCCGTGGGGATAGAATCCAGCCATGTTATCTACGCGAGAAAAGGGATAAAGAAATAACTAAATAGACGAACTAATTAGATAATTATAAGATGATCTTTATCAGTTACTTCAACACTTGTTTAGTGCATACCAGTTATATGTAACCAAGACAGGATCGACCTTCAAATAGTGACCCTAACTCTAAGCCCACAACCAAACAAGGAACAGGAAGTAGAGCAAATATCACAGATTCTAAGTCTGTGCCATCCTAGTTACCTATAACCTTAATGTATCCACCCCGCAACTATTGACATACCAATAAAGACCTTTTTAGTTCTCAGATAAGTAATTAATAGACACACAAAATACTCCTATAGTATTTTAAGTTTATGTTATGTTCTAATGTTCTCGTTGTAGTAGTGTTGGTAAGTTTTTAGACTTGTTGCAACCTCACAACCATACTTAGGCACATGCTAATCACTCCTCGGATAATGTAGTTGATCAGGCTACATCTTCCCAGGGTTGACCATATGTCTCTAAGTCTACTTGTGCTGTCCAACAATCGTAATACTTTTGTTCTGTCCTAGTGACACTGATTTTAGTATGAATGCAGGTATGTATACTTGGTTAAATATTTTATTATTTAAAAGTATAAACTCTTTATCAGAGTATTTTAATCCCGCTGTGTTTATAGTTCGTATATCTTTTATGGGTTGATACACTCGATTCACTATAAACAAAGCTCTGATACCAATCTGTCACACCCCAAAACCGGAACGGCGGAAACGTTCGGGGGTGGAGGACGTCATGTTCAATATCACAACAATGCAAAGTAGTAAACAAGCAACAACATCATCCATTGCATTAATAATATAATTTCATACAAGTGTGTTCTGTCAAGTTATATAGACACCAAAAATATACATCAAAAATAAAAGATGAGTCTTGAACGAGCTCCATCTTCTCAGAACCTGGCACCAGTACCTGTCTACTGGTGACCTGAGAATACAAGTTATTTTGAAAGTGTAGATCAGCTTTAAAGCTGGTGAGATCATAAGTATATTAGTGTCTGTGTTTGTATGAAAGCATTTGTAAGATGTTTGTAATATCTAAGTTTTGTAAAAGTTTGTATTTGTTTGAACTCTCCTAGAAAACCCTATGTTTCCTACTAAAAGTAGCCTTCTACCAAGGCATCTAGTGTCTCTGTGTGTGTGTCTCTTGTAAGAGTGTGTATTTTCCCAAATCTGACTATCATTAACCAAAAATATAGTTCTTACATTATTGTTTATTGTGTGAATATCACAAAGTAAATGTAAAGGGAAAATAAAATAGTATTGTAGTGTTGTATTAAGTAACTACTGTTAGACTAACTACTTTAAACTAATTGTTATTTAAAGTACCATGTGATCGGCCTGTATCCTGCTACCGACTCTAGTAAAACGACGATGTAAGACGCCGTAAGAAATGACGTTTGGCACCCGTAGACTTGCAAGTCCCACTGTAGCAAGCAGCAAGGTGTAGGATAGTCAATCCAGTATAGATCTATACACAAACTCATACACTCCCCAATTAAGGAGATTCTGGATACAAAACGGGTCATGACAGGTAGTGTCATGTCCCCCCGTTAAGTGGCTCACATAACTGTAAGTAATGTATATGTATATGTATATGTATGTGCTAGCTGTGTTGTGTGTTCTTTCTCTGTCTAGCCTGTATGTTTTGTTTCTCATCACTGTGTATTATGTTTGTTTCTCATCACTATGTATTATGTTTGTTTCTCATCACTATGTATTATGTTTGTTTCTCATCACTATGTATTATGTTTGTTTCTCATTACTATGTATTATGTTGGTTTCTCATCACTATGTATTATGTTTGTTTCTCATTACTATGTATTATGTTTGTTTCTCATCACTATGTATTACTCATGAATGAACTAACTCATTGAATGTTTCATTGTTCTAGTAATAGTATCTTCCTAAACCATACATATTATAGTTTACTAGTAATGTTGTTTGTGTATATGAACATGTTTGTATACCTTTGCTACCCAAAGGCATTGAACTGAATGAAAGAAGTAACCTTTTATATCTATACACATTTACATGATATATAAGTAGGATTCAAACGACCTTCGGACAAATAACCTGAATGCCCTAAGTCCACAACCAAACAAGGAACAGGAAGTAAGGTGAGCTATCAGTCCTAAGTCCTTTCAATCCTACTTATATAACTATATCTATATAGATACACAGAATATAAGTTAAAAGAATTTAAGTAAAAGTATTTAACATGTAAAAGAGTTTGATAAAAGCATTTGGTATGTAAAAGAGTTTGTAAGACAGTTTGAAGTAAAACAGTTTGGTAACACAGTTTGAAAAGTAAGAAATCCACTTGTTTGGTAGTTATTAATCACATGTGATTGATATAATAACTATAATTGTTCAACTTGTATTCCCCCCCCCCATAAAAGCATTTAAAAACATTTAAAAGGTTAATTAAGGGGTATGAACTCGCCTGTAGTGAGTGGTTTGGATGAACGGAATGTATAGGATGCTAGGTGTCAAGTGAAGACTTGTACACACACGATGATCCTAATTAACATACAATATCACATATATGTATCCAATTAGTCTTTAAACAACTAATTAACAAAGTTATGACATCCTAGGACATGTAAAACACCTTATATAAGTGCTATAAGTCCTAAGGATCGTATCTAAGTGTTGTAGGACATTGCTATTGAGTTTAGGGTTCAAGGGAACCCTTTATTTGAGTTTACGGTTTTGTGACCATAACTCCTTGAGTTTACGGTTGTAAACCCATGAGTTTATGGCCGTAAACTCATGTTTCTTTGACCATTTGTGCTTTGAAGCCTTAAAGATCACAAGAAGCATTCCTACTTCATGTTTAAGCCTTAGGAAGGGATTAGGGCACCATTTCACTCCTTTTTAGGAGTTTACGGTCCTTAGACCATTTCCCTTTGGGTTTACGGCCGTAAACCCAAATGATTATGGTCTTTTGGTTGTTTTGAGTCCTAAGCACAATAAGGAAGGGGTCTAGACTAGTTTCCAAGGTTTAGAAGGGACTAGGGCACACTTTGGCACCCTTAATAGGGTTTACGGTCCAAGAACATCTTGGACCGTAAACACCTTGATCTTGTGTTTCTTGGGTGTTTTCTTGATGTTTAGAAGTGTAACAAGCTTTATAATACACTAGGGTAGGAGTACTTACTAGGTAGAAGCTTGAAAAGGTGCTAAAAGTCCAAGAACACTAGTGTGTGTTCTTGGTGAAACTTGAAGATCTACGCTTTTGGAATGATTTCACGGATGGAATCATGTTAGATCACTAGATTAAGTAATATATAAACTTATTAGGGCTAGAAACACTTAGAAGTTGAAGATCAAGAAGGAAAATTCGGATGCTACTTGAGAGGATTTGAGTTTTGCTCTTGAAAAGTGAAAAAGTGATTAAAATGGCTAAGTGCCATATATATACTCTTGGGGTTTACGGCCGTAAACACCAAGTTTAGGCCGTAAACTCCAAAATCTTGGAGTTTTGAAACTTTATTGTTGTACAATAAACCCTAGGGCATCCTATCTCCTAATATCTCCCGAAGTACTAATCTTAAAACACTCAAACTTATTCCAAAAAGTTTGAAAGTTTGCAGCAACTGTTCTGACTTCTATTGAAGTGAATGGTTGTACAGAATAGAAATTTTGGGTTGTCACATCATCCCCCCGTTAGAAGGAATTTCGTCCCGAAATTAGAATTTAGGTAAAGGAGTAGGCATGAATAATCGAGACAAGAAGTGGGGATACTTCCTAATCGATTTATTCTCGCGCTCCCAAGTGAATTCAGGTCCTCGGTTGGCATTACAGCGAACCTTCACTAATGGGAAGCGGCTCTGAATCGTTCGTCTGACCTCTCGGTCCATGGTCACTACGGTTCTTCCACGAAGGTAAGGCTCTCATTGATCTCGATCTCGTCGAGTGGGATTACAAGAGTCCTGACGGAAAGGTACTTTTTCAAGTTCGAGACGTGGAGGGTAAAATATACGTTACTGAGTTCGCGAGTAGGTTGAATTTGTGAGTTACAGGGCCGATTCTGGCAAGAATCTCGGAGGTCCTAACTATCTTGGATTTTAGCCTTCCACGCTTTCCGAAGCGTATCAAGCCTTCCCAAAGTGAGACTTCCAAAAGAATTTGGTCTCTCACCTGGAGTTCCAAAGGTTTCTTCCTCTTGATTCTCTTCCCAGTCAAGGGCCGCTCCCTTCTGGGTCAAAGTCGTAAGAGGTTCCGTAATTTGCGAGGAGTTCTAAATGAACTACGACAGTAGGTCAGCGAGACCTAGAATTTGGCGAATTCCCGTCGGCGTCTTCGGTGCTGAAAAATTCTCAACGGTTTTGATTAATTGAAAGGGTCCTCAAGAATTCCCACCTCACTAATGGTGTGTCTTAGGAATTTGACTTTTCAATTCCAAAACTCGTATTTAGAGAACTTCGTGTAAAGCTTCTCTGATCGTATTGTTTCCATGGTTTGTTGTAGATGATCTTTATGATTTCCTTCTTACTTCGAGAGTAGATAAGTAAGTCATTTACAAGGACAATGACGAACTGATCCAAGTAAGAATGGCGTACCCTATTCATTAAGTTCATGAATACTACGGGCGTATTGGTCCTATCCGAGGGGTATCACTACGGACTTGTAGCGTCCGCATCGAGTTCGTAAGATTGTCCTCGGGACATCCTTCTCTAATACTCGCAACTGGTGATATTCGGATCTCAGGTCCATGTTTGAAAGGTACATCGTTCCTTGCGGTTGGTCAACCAACTCATCTATGCGAGGTAGAGATAATGATTTCTAATGGAAATCTTGGTGAGGTCTCCGATAGTCGATGTACTTATGATACAATCCGTCTACCTTCTTGAAGAATAAGACCGGAGCTTTCCATGGTGAGGAGCTTGGTCTTCCAATTCTATTGCTGAGTAGTCGTTAAGTTGTCCGGACGGTTCTTGTATCTCCGTAGGTGTTAGACTGTAGGGGGATCTGGTTACAAGAGTCGTGTTGGGTTCTAGGTTTGTTCGCATAACGGCACGATCACTCATAGTCTTGAGTAGTCTCCGTCCTGAAGTTTATATTAGAAGTCATACATCGTTCATCAATCACAGTCTCGTGTATACGAGTCGTATATAATTAAGATTGAAAAGGTAGTCGAATAAATGATTCTCCTTTAAGCTCACATCCAAACAAGGAAAAGAAGTTAAAGCGGAATCATCAATTCTAAACCTGTAGAACCTTGATTATATACTACCCTTGCGTATACATTCTTCAGGGATAGATCAACCGTAAGGGTCCTTGTATTGAACTTGACGTACTGTACGAGTGGTATTCCGGGGAGGTTTTCTGAGGTTTCTTCGGAAAGTTACGAAACATGAGGCACTCTATGCATGAGTACTTCGGAGTTCTGGAATGACGGCTTCGCTAGAAAGGCGATTTCGAGAAAGAGATGTGCGCACGAAACTGGTATTGTGTGGATCGAACTGACTCAAGTCGTATGATAATATCGGAATCACTCGGAAATAAAGGCACTAGACTTGATCATAACGGCATTACAGACAAAACACGAAAGTGCAACTTTTAACAGAGTTATAGTACTTTAGATTAACTACTAGACTACTGCTGCGAACAAGGTATACTACAAAAGACAAGTATACGCAGCACGAGGATCCCTTTTATTGACGGGATCTCGCAAAAGATACGACTCGAGTTGCACTAGTTTTAAACAATTTGAAGCATACACAATACTGCCGATTGGAAGCGTTCCTACACTATAGTAGGGTCCTTAGCTGTCTTCCGTTATTCTGGGGTCAAATTCCTCCTGTTCCCCCGTCACCCCTCTCTGTTGGGCAGTCCCTTTTGAAATGTCCCATTACGCCACATAGATGGCATATCCGAGAAATTTCGACATTGGTGGTTGAAGTAAGGTGTTGGATCCTTGTCCTGCAGAAGCGGGTAGTGTGTCCGTCTTTGTTGCAGTTATTGCAGTGCAACAGACGACAACTATGTAGATGATGGAAGCTGCACTTATTGCACTTCGGTAGGTTTTCAGCATACTGTCTGGCTGGGTTAGGAATAACCGAGATACTAGTAGGGATGGTAGTAGGAGTTACAGACGTCGTGGCTGCGAAGGCTGCCACATGTTGTTGTCTCTTGTTCGTTCCTTAGGGTGATTTGCCTTTAAATCTATCCCGAAATTTTCGTTTATTACTCTTGGGTTTGAGATTCGGAGTGTCGTGGTAGTTTGATACTCGCTGATGTATTTGGTTGTTACTTTTATTGGAATTATTGATACCCATCGCGCTAACATTTGCATTGTTAGCGTTTAGGTGTGTCATGACAGCTGTCACGGCAGCTGTGACTGCAGCTTGAAAGGTGGCTGCATCAATCTGAAGGGTTGGTGTTTGGCTGATGGGTTGTTTACTTTTCTTTGGCGACATGATTCTGTTACATGAAAAGAAAATGAGTTCGTGAGCGATTATGTTTGAACCTAGATGTATTTCGATCGCTCATGAAAAGAGTAGAAGTATGTTCTCGAGGGTTTGACCTACACCCCTATGATGTAGTCATAGTACAGGGTAGGAGTAAGTTCATAGAATGGGTACAAGACGTTTGTCGTTCAAACCGGGGTTCCATTGGTTGGTGGATAACATGATCCAACCTTCGAAAGAGAAATGGGAATGATCCCTGAGTTAAATTACCCTAGTCCAATAACTTGACTAGAGTGGGTTTCAGATAGACTGCAACGATAGTATGATGAAAGTATTTGAACAAAGCGTGACACGGAATCTAGCCGACTGCCAAAATCATTGATATTTAAGAGGTAATACGCTTGGTAAAAATGACCTTGGAGTAGGTCTTACATCTTATACGAGGTAACAAAAGTTTTGACGGCATACTAGCCTAACTAGAAGGTACTTACAGTACAAAGTTAGCTACTTAGAAAGGTAGTACTTAGACCATAGCTAAGAAGACTATTCTTTCAACTAGGGAAAGAAAGGTAGAATGTCTCTTACTGGGGACGGTTATCCCTTGGGTGAACCCTTAGTTCAGCCAGTTGGCGCTCCATATCAATTAGGTGCCTTTCGTACACCCTTTGGCGTACTCGGAGCTCTATGACTTCAGCTCGAGTTTCGGCTAGCTCTTGCTGCAGGGTCTCATGGTCTACTCTAGATCTGTCACGAGCATCTTCCAGACGAATGGTGCGGAGGGTATGCATTCTTGCATTGGTGACAACTTCCGTGATTTGATGGAGAGCTGTCCTGCCTTGAATCTCATTTCGGGCCACTCTGCGGACCAGGATTGGCAAGACTCTGTCTGTTGAGCCCCCTTCGCTCAGGTCATAAAAGCTTCGGTCTCCATTGAATGGTATGGGTTGATCCTGTCCTTGGCTCCATGTTTCCAAGCTTTCCACCCACGGAGGCGTCAGGCCTTGAAAAGCCGGACGAGGGTTTGGATTTGGAACAAGAGCCATCGGGGGTAGGTTCTCAACTTCTGGCTCGGAGTCAGAACCATTTGCAAAGCCTTCAGCCTGGTGACCATCCATAGGGATTGGGTGATCATTTTCTGGCTCTGCTTCAAACCCTCCATCATTACCTTGGTTAGGGAGGTACAAGTTGCCGTGGGGATATAATCCAGCCATGTTATCTACGCGAGAAAAGGGATAAAGAAATAACTAAATAGACGAACTAATTAGATAATTATAAGATGATCTTTATCAGTTACTTCAACACTTGTTTAGTGCATACCAGTTATATGTAACCAAGACAGGATCGACCTTCAAATAGTGACCCTAACTCTAAGCCCACAACCAAACAAGGAACAGGAAGTAGAGCAAATATCACAGATTCTAAGTCTATGCCATCCTAGTTACCTATAACCTTAATGTATCCACCCCGCAACTATTGACATACCAATAAAGACCTTTTTAGTTCTCAGATAAGTAATTAATAGACACACAAAATACTCCTATAGTATTTTAAGTTTATGTTATGTTCTAATGTTCTCGTTGTAGTAGTGTTGGTAAGTTTTTAGACTTGTTGCAACCTCACAACCATACTTAGGCACATGCTAATCACTCCTCGGATAATGTAGTTGATCAGGCTACATCTTCCCAGGGTTGACCATATGTCTCTAAGTCTACTTGTGCTGTCCAACAATCGTAATACTTTTGTTCTGTCCTAGTGACACTGATTTTAGTATGAATGTAGGTATGTATACTTGGTTAAATATTTTTATTATTTAAAAGTATAAACTCTTTATCAGAGTATTTTAATCCCGCTGTGTTTATAGTTCGTATATCTTTTATGGGTTGATACACTCGATTCACTATAAACAAAGCTCTGATACCAATCTGTCACACCCCAAAACCGGAACGGCGGAAACGTTCGGGGGTGGAGGACGTCATGTTCAATATCACAACAATGCAAAGTAGTAAACAAGCAACAACATCATCCATTGCATTAATAATATAATTTCATACAAGTGTGTTCTGTCAAGTTATATAGACACCAAAAATATACATCAAAAATAAAAGATGAGTCTTGAACGAGCTCCATCTTCTCAGAACCTGGCACCAGTACCTGTCTACTGGTGACCTGAGAATACAAGTTATTTTGAAAGTGTAGATCAGCTTTAAAGCTGGTGAGATCATAAGTATATTAGTGTATGTGTTTGTATGAAAGCATTTGTAAGATGTTTGTAATGTATAAGTTTTGTAAAAGTTTGTATTTGTTTGAACTCTCCTAGAAAACCCTATGTTTCCTACTAAAAGTAGCCTTCTACCAAGGCATCTAGTGTCTCTGTGTGTGTGTCTCTTGTAAGAGTGTGTATTTTCCCAAATCTGACTATCATTAACCAAAAATATAGTTCTTACATTATTGTTTATTGTGTGAATATCACAAAGTAAATGTAAAGGGAAAATAAAATAGTATTGTAGTGTTGTATTAAGTAACTACTGCTATACTAACTACTTTAAACTAATTGTTATTTAAAGTACCATGTGATCGGCCTGTATCCTGCTACCGACTCTAGTAAAACGACGATGTAAGACGCCGTAAGAAATGACGTTTGGCACCCGTAGACTTGCAAGTCCCACTGTAGCAAGCAGTAAGGTGTAGGATAGTCAATCCAGTATAGATCTATACACAAACTCATACGCTCCCCAATTAAGGAGATTCTGGATACAAAACGGGTCATGACAGGTAGTGCCATGTCCCCCCGTTAAGTGGCTCACATAACTGTAAGTAATGTATATGTATATGTATATGTATGTGCTAGCTGTGTTGTGTGTTCTTTCTCTGTCTAGCCTGTATGTTTTGTTTCTCATCACTATGTATTATGTTTGTTTCTCATCACTATGTATTATGTTTGTTTCTCATCACTATGTATTATGTTTGTTTCTCATCACTATGTATTATGTTTGTTTCTCATTACTATGTATTATGTTGGTTTCTCATCACTATGTATTATGTTTATTTCTCATTACTATGTATTATGTTTGTTTCTCATCACTATGTATTACTCATGAATGAACTGACTCATTGAATGTTTCATTGTTCTAGTAATAGTATCTTCCTAAACCATACCTATTATAGTTTACTAGTAATGTTGTTTGTGTATATGAACATGTTTGTATACCTTTGCTACCCAAAGGCATTGAATTGAATGAAAGAAGTAACCTTTTATATCTATACACATATACATGATATATAACTAGGATTCAAACGACCTTCGGACAAATAACCTGAATGCCCTAAGTCCACAACCAAACAAGGAACAGGAAGTAAGGTGAGCTATCAGTCCTAAGTCCTTTCAATCCTACTTATATAACTATATCTATATAGATACACAGAATATAAGTTAAAAGAATTTAAGTAAAAGTATTTAACATGTAAAAGAGTTTGATAAAAGCATTTGGTATGTAAAAGAGTTTGTAAGACAGTTTGAAGTAAAACAGTTTGGTAACACAGTTTGAAAAGTAAGAAATCCACTTGTTTGGTAGTTATTAATCACATGTGATTGATATAATAACTATAATTGTTCAACTTGTATTCCCCCCCTCCCCATAAAAGCATTTAAAAACATTTAAAAGGTTAATTAAGGGGTATGAACTCACCTGTAGTGAGTGGTTTGGATGAACGGAATGTATAGGATGCTAGGTGTCAAGTGAAGACTTGTACACACACGATGATCCTAATTAACATATAATATCACATATACGTATCCAATTAGTCTTTAAACAACTAATTAACAAAGTTATGACATCCTAGGACATGTAAAACACCTTATATAAGTGTTATAAGTCCTAAGGATCGTATCTAAGTGTTGTAGGACATTGCTATTGAGTTTAGGGTTCAAGGGAACCCTTTATTTGAGTTTACGGTTTTGTGACCATAACTCCTTGAGTTTACGGTTGTAAACCCATGAGTTTATGGCCGTAAACTCATGTTTCTTTGACCATTTGTGTTTTGAAGCCTTAAAGATCACAAGAAGCATTCCTACTTCATGTTTAAGCCTTAGGAAGGGATTAGGGCACCATTTCACTCCTTTTTAGGAGTTTACGGTCCTTAGACCATTTCCCTTTGGGTTTACGGCCGTAAACCCAAATGATTATGGTCTTTTGGTTGTTTTGAGTCCTAAGCACAATAAGGAAGGGGTCTAGACTAGTTTCCAAGGTTTAGAAGGGACTAGGGCACACTTTGGCACCCTTAATAGGGTTTACGGTCCAAGAACATCTTGGACCGTAAACACCTTGATCTTGTGTTTCTTGGGTGTTTTCTTGATGTTTAGAAGTGTAACAAGCTTTATAATACACTAGGGTAGGAGTACTTACTAGGTAGAAGCTTGAAAAGGTGCTAAAAGTCCAAGAACACTAGTGTGTGTTCTTGGTGAAACTTGAAGATCTACGCTTTTGGAATGATTTCACGGATGGAATCATGTTAGATCACTAGATTAAGTAATATATAAACTTATTAGGGCTAGAAACACTTAGAAGTTGAATATCAAGAAGGAAAATTCGGATGCTACTTGAGAGGATTTGAGTTTTGCTCTTGAAAAGTGAAAAAGTGATTAAAATGGCTAAGTGCCATATATATACTCTTGGGGTTTACGGCCGTAAACACCAAGTTTAGGCCGTAAACTCCAAAATCTTGGAGTTTTGAAACTTTATTGTTGTACAATAAACCCTAGGGCATCCTATCTCCTAGTATCTCCCGAAGTACTAATCTTAAAACACTCAAACTTATTCCAAAAAGTTTGAAAGTTTGCAGAAACTGTTCTGACTTCTATTGAAGTGAATGGTTGTACAGAATAGAAATTTCGGGTTGTCACACACTTCTAGTGCCCTTTTTCATGACAATGGAAGCACACTTCTTCCTTTGGGTTTGAGGAGGATGTAGCAGGACCACCTTTGGACCCACTAGAAAAGGATCCAACATGGGACTCTCCCTTGTGGCTCTTCCCTTCCCATGTGCAATTGCCAAGACAAGGGCAGTAGCAGTAGGAGTAGAAACAACAGATTTTTTCCTTTAAGACTACTTTCGGCAGTCCTTAAAAGACCTTGAAGCTTGCTTAGAGTCACCTCCTCCTTGTTCATATGATAAGTCATACAAAACTGATCATAACAAACAGGTAAAAAGTGTAGGATAATGTCAATTGCCAATTCTTCATCGAAATTGACATTCAACTTTAGCAAGCGGTCCACAAACCTTTGCATCTTTTGCAAGTGGGACGTGATGGACTCTCCATCCTTCATTTTGGTAGTAATCATGGAGGCTATGATTTCATACCTCTCATGCCGAGCACTTTGATGGTACCTTTCCATCAAATCCTGGTGTATTTCATAAGTCCAAAAGTCCTCATAGGACTTCTGAAGCTCAGCACTCATGGTAGCAATCATAATACACGACACCTTTGTCGCGTCCCTCTCATGGGTCTTGAACTCAACAATCTGTTCGGGAGTAACGGTAGATTCATCAATCTCATTAAGCTCTTTATCTAGGAGATATTCTTTGTCCTCATAGCGAATGACCATATGGATGTTGCGAATCCAATCATTGAAGTTCGATCCATCAAATATGACCCTCCCACATAGGTTCATGAGGGAGAAAGAGCCAGAAGCAGTTGAGTTTGAAGCAGTGTTGGAAGACATCTGAAAAGAAAGACAAAGTTTAGATTAGATAATAATCCTTAATATAACACCCAAAATGAGATATTAAGGCTAGGACCCAACACAATATTTTACAATTCGGAAAAGGGATGCCGTAATCCAATTGCAAAATATTTGAAGGTAGGTAAATGACGATTTACCAATTTCCACCATGAAAAACGAAATTGAGTATTAAGTTTTAAATGAATTGAAATTCCTAGATTATTTTGAGATTCATTGAACTTTTTCAATGGCATGTTTAAATCTCGATTATGCCCTTCAAGTTTGTGACTGGGATGCCGAGGATCACAAACAAGGTGTGCATAACCATGCAAATTAGCTTGGTACACTTAATGTTACAAATCACCTAATCAATGTGTCGGTAAATCACACACGCTCCATTGATCCATGATTAACATCAAGCTACCCTTTGCCACACATTGTCAGTCCCAAATTAGTGTGCCGGTTAACCACACACACTCCACTAACGACTTAACAAGGTGCAAAGTGCAATTTATAAAGTTTTAGTTACTTTAATTATTATCATTATACTTATTAATGAGAATTAAGGTCCTATCCTACCTGTTCGGCTAACGACCCGCAGTATTCATGGATTTAATTAATAGGGTGTGTCGTCCTTACTTGGATCAGTTCGTCATCGTCTTCATCGATGGCATACTTATCTACCCTCGTAGTAAGGAGGATCATAGTCAACAACTTCAGCAAGTACTGGAAACATTTCGATCAGAGAATCTTTGCGCGAAATTCTCTTAAATGAGAGTTTGGATTCGAAGGGTCAAATTCCTGTGTCACATTTCTAGTGAAGAGGGAATTCCAGTAGACACTTCCAAACTCCAGGCCGTTGAGAATGATTAGATCCGAAGATACCTACGGAAATTCGCAAATTTTTAGGTCTCGCAGTCTACTAAAGTAGATTCTATCAGAACTTCTCCCGATTCGAGAAGCCCCGTACAGCTTTGACCCAGAAGGGCGTGGCCTGTGACTGGGAAGAGAAGCCGGAGAGAGCGTTCTAAACGCTAAAATGAGCCTTGTGCACCACGCCAATACTATCCCTCCCTGAAGGGATAGAAGACTTCGTTGTCTATTTCGATACGTCAAATCAAGGGCTCAGGTGTGTTCTGATGCAGTGAGGTAAGGTTATTACCTAAGCCTCCCATCAGTTGGAAACACTCAAATCTAGTTATGAAATGCACGATCTGGTGTTAGAGGACATCAATAGAGAAGATCGTTCAGTTTAATGGACGATTAAAAGCCTCTAATTGTCCGACAGAAAGGTTACGCAGGGCTTTTCGAGATTCTCGCTGGAATCGGCCCTGTAGCTTACAGACTCAACTTACCGCGCGAACTCAGTAACATACATTCTACTTTCCACGTCTCGAACTTGAAAAAGTGTCTGTCCGACGAGACTCTTGTAATCCCACTCAACGAGATCGAGATCAACAAGAGCCTCAACTTCGTGGAAGAACCTGTAGAGATCATGGACCGAGAGGTCAAGAAAACGAAACAAAGCCGTATCCCGATAGTGAAGGTTCGTTGGAACGCCAAGCGAGGACCGGAATTCACTTGGGAGCGAGAGGATCAGATGAAACTGAAATATCCTCATCTTTTTACTTAGTTATTTGTAACTACTTATTTGCTTAAACTCTAATTTCGGGACGAAATTCCTTCTAACGGGGGGATGATGTGACAACCCGAAATTTCTATTCTGTACAACCATTCAATTCAATAGAAGTCAGAACAGTTTCTGCTAATTTTCTAGCTTTTTGGAATAAGTTTGAGTGTTTTAAAGTTAGTGCTTCAGGAGATAACAGGAGAGTGGATGCCTTAGGGTTTATTGTGCATCGATAAAGTTCCAAAAACTCCAAGAGTTTGGAGTTTACGGCCCAAATGGTATTAGGGCCGTAAACCCTAATGACTATATAAGTGACACTTAGTTTATTTTTAACTTTTTTTCACACTTCCAAGTCTAGAACCAATTCTCTCTCAAATATCATCCAAAGTTCTTCAAAAATCTTCAAGAAAGTAAGTGTTTTCTTCCTTGTTTAGTTGATACTTACCCTAATCTAGTGATCTTACATGATTTCATCCATGAAATCATTCCATTTGTGTAGATCTTCAAGTGTTCTTAGTTTCACCAAGAACACCAAGAACACACATTAGTGTTCTTGGACTTCTAGCACCTTTTCAAGCTTCTACATAGTAAGTACTCTTACCTTGGCTTGTTATAAGATTTGTTACACTTCTATGGGGGGGGATACAAGTGGAACAATTATAGTTATTATATCAATCACATGTGATTAATAACTACCACGCAAGTGGATTTCTTGCTTTTCAAACTGTTTTACTTCAAACTGTTTTACAAACTCTTTTACATGTCAATTACTTTTACTTAAACTCTTTTACACTTATTTTCTGTTAAATGTATATCTTTATAGATATAGTTATATAAGTAGGATTGAAAGGACTTAGAACTGATAACTCACCTTACCTCATGTTCCTCGTTTGGTTGTGGACTTAAGGTATCGGTTATTTGTCTGAAGGTCGTTTGAATCCTAGTTATATATTATGTATATGTATATAGATATAAAAGTTCCTTCTTTCTATTCAAAACCTTTGGGTAGCAAAGGCATACATACATGTTTATACATTCAAATCATACTACTAGTAAGCTACTATAGGTGTAGTTTAGGGAGTTACTAATACTATTACTAGAACAATGAATCATACAATGAGTCAGTTCATACATGAGTCAATACATGCTAGATAGAGAGAGAACACACAATACAGCTAGTACACACAATACATTACAATACATGCTAGATAGAGAGAGAACACACAATACAGCTAGTACACACAGTATATTACAATACATGCTGCTAGATAGAGAGAGAACACAATACAGCTAGTACACACAGTACATTACAATACAGGCTAGACAGAGGGAGAACATACAATACAGCTAGCACATACATTACATATACATTTCTTGAGTTATGCGAGCCACGTAACGGGGCATGGCATCACCTGCCATGACCGTTTTGTATCCAGAATCTCCTTAATTGGGGAGCGTATGAGTTTGTGTATAGATCTATACTGGATTGACTATCCTACACCTTGCTGCTCGCTATAGTGGGACTTGCAAGTCTACGGGTGCCAAACGTCATTTCTTACGACGTCTTACATCGTCGTTTTTCTATAGAGTCGGTAGCAGGATACAGGCCGATCACATGGTACTTTAAATAACAATTGGTTTAAGGTAGTTAGTACAGCAGTAGTTACTTAATACAACACTACAATACTATTTCATTTTCCCATTACATTTACTTTGTGATCTTCACACAATAAACAATAATGTAAAAACTATATTTTTGGTTAATGATAGTAGGATTTGGGAAAATACACACTCTTACAAGAGACACACACACAGATACTAGATGCCTTGGTAGAAGGCTACTTTTAGTAGGAAACATAGGGTTTTCTAGGAGAGTTCAAACAATTACAAACTTTTACAAACTTATACAATTACAGACTTACAAACACTTTCATACAAACACAGACATTAATATACTTATGATCTCACCAGCTTTAAAGCTGATAAACTCTTTCAAAATAACTTGTATACTAAGGTCACCAGTAGACAGGTACCGGTGCCAGGTTTTGAGAAGATGGAGCTCGTTCAAGACTCATCTTTTATTTTGATGTATATTTTCGGTGTCTATATAACTTGACAGAACACACTTGTATGAAATTATATTATTAATGCAATGGATGATGTTGTTGCTTGTTTACTACTTTGCATTGTTGTGATACTGAACATGACGTCCTCCACCCCCGAACGTTTCTACCGTTCTGGTTTTGGGGTGTGACAGATTGGTATCAGAGCATTGTTTATAGTGAATTGAGTATATCAACCCATAAAAGATATACAGACTATAAATACAATGGGATTAAAATACTCTGACCAAGAGTTTATACTTTTAAATAATAAAATATTTAATTAAGTATACGTGCCTGCATTCATACTAAAATCAACGTCACTAGGACAGAACTAAAGTATTACGATTGTTGGGCAACACATGTAGACTTAGAGACATATAGTCAAAACTGGGAAGATATAGCCTGATCAACTATATTATCCGAGGGTTGACTAGCATGTGCCTATGTGTGGTTGTGAGGTTGCAACAAGTCTAAAAACTTACCCACAATACCACAATGAGAACAATAGAACATAAACCTAAAATATTATAGGGGTATTTTGTGTTACTATAAACTACTTATGTGCTAGATTCTTATATCCCTTTTCTCGCGTAGATCATGGCTGGATTCCATCCCTACGGCAACTTGTACTTCCCTAACCAAGGTAATGGAGGAGGGTTTGAAGCTGATCCAGGAAATGACCACCCAATCCCCGTGGATGGTCACCAGGCTGAAGGCTTCGCAGATGGTTTTGACTCCGAGCCTGGAGTTGAGAACCTACCCCCGATGGCTCTTGTTCCAAATCCTAACCCTCGTCCGGCTTTTCAAGGCCCGACGCCTCCGTGGGTGGAAAGTTTGGAAACATGGAGCCAAGGGCAGGATGGGCCCATGCCATTCAATGGAGACCGAAGCTTTTATGACCTGAGCGAAGGAGGCTCAGCAGACAGAGTCTTGCCAATCCTGGTCCGCAGAGTGGCCCGAAATGAGATTCAAGGCAGGACAGCCCTCCATCAAATCACGAAAGTTGTCACCAATACAAGAATGCATACCCTCCGCACCATTCGGCTGGAAGATGCTCGTGACAGATCTAGAGTAGACCATGAGACCCTTCAGCAAGAGCTAGCTGAAACTCAAGCTGAAGTCACAGAGCTCCGAGTACGCCAAAGGGTGTACGAAAGGCACCTCATTGATATGGAGTGTCAGCTGGCTGAACTAAGGGTTCACCCAAGGGATAACCGTCACCAGTAGGAGATATTCTACCATTCTTTCGTTGGTGGAAAGAATAGACTTCCTATCTATGCTCTAAGTACCACTTTTCTAAGTAACTAACTTTGTACTATAAGTACTTTCTAGTTAGGCCAGTATGCCGTCACAACTTTTGCTACTTCGGATATGATGTAAGACCTACTCCAAGGTCATTTTTCCCAAATATATTACATCTTAAATATCAGTGATATTGTCAGTCGGTTAAATTCTGTGCCAATCCCTGTTCAGATACTTTCGTTTGCTATCGTTAGAATCCTATCTAAACCCTCACTTCGTCGAATTAATGAGCTATGGTGAATTAGCTCAGGGATTCCTTCCAATTCTTGCCGAAGGTTGGATAGCAATTGTCTTATAACCATTCTATGAACTTACTTCTACTCTTTACTAGGACTGCATCATAGGGATGTAGGTCAAACCCTCGAGAACTTACTCCTACTCTTTACATGAATGGTCGAAATACTCCTAAGTTCAACCCTAACCACTCACGAACTCATTTTCTTTTCCATAACATAATCATGTCGTCACCCAGAAATATCAAGCCGAGCAACGAAACCCCTATCCTTCATATCGACGCCGCTACTTTCCAAGCCGCAGTATCAGCTGCCGTGGCAGCTGTCCTTGCAAACCTCAGCACTAACAACACAAGCAAGGTTGTCAAGGGGGTAGACGATTCCGATCGTTGTATCAATCCGGGAAACCAACAAATGATAACAGTCACAGACTTGCAAAGCCTTACAACCGAGAAAAGAAAATGAAAGCGTCAAGCCCAAAAGGAGCGCAAGCGATCCCAAAGACTTGCCATGCAACAGCAACAAGTGGCAACCCCTGCCATCCCAGTACCGATCAGACCATACGAAGGAAAGCTTCTAAAGTGTGACAAGTGTAGCTTTCATCATAATGGGGATTGCCATGAAATGCAATGCTGCAATTGCCACAAAATAAGGCACCATGCTCGTAGCTGTGGAGCACCGGCACGACCCATCACTCAATCCCCTGACATCGGAGTCAGCCAGGCTTACTATGGTGCCGGTGAAATCGGACACCTTAAGAGGAATTGTTCGAAAAGAAGGAGCAGCGAAAGCAATCGTGTCTACATAACTCTGACCCGACACATCATTTCCACCACCGATACGGGTGCTAGCCAGATGTGTCATTTATGTGGTGAGATAGGACATCTCAAGAAGGATTGTCTAATAACGAAGAACTCTGGCGCAGACGGGAAGATACTAAGGATCACAGCCGTAGGGGAGACTACTCCGGACCCACGTTGAAATATTAGGGCGTTTTGTTTTATTAGACTTATAAACTGTTAAAAACTGGTGCAAATCGAGTCTTATCTTTTTGGCGAGATCCCGTCAGTCAAGGGACTCTCGTGCTGCGTATACTTGCTTTTTGTGGTATACCCTGTTCGCAGCAGTAGTCTTATAGATAAACCTAAGGTACTTAAAATCTGTAGAAGTTGCACTGTGATGTTTTGTAACCCCTTTATGATCTAGTCTAACGCCTTTTATTCCGAGTAGTCCGACATTATCGTTTAACTTGAGTAAATGCGATCCTCACAATGCCAGTTTCATGTGTAAATTCTTTTCTCCGAAATCGCCTTTCTAGCGAAGCCGTCATTCCAGAACTCCGAGGTACTCATGCAGAGAGTACCTTATGTCTCGTATCCTTCCCGAAGACACTTCAGCAAAACTCCCCGGAGTACCACTCGTACAATACGTCAAGTTCAACCCGAAGACCCATACGATTGATCTATCGCTGAAGAAGGTATACGCAAGGGTGGTATATAATCAAGGTTCTACAGGCTTAGAATTGATAATTCCGCTTCAACTTCTTTTCCTTGTTTGGATGTGAGCTTGAAGAGGAATTATTTATTCGATTGCCTTTTCAGTCTTAATTATATACGACTCGTATACACGAAACTGTGATTGATGAACCAAATATGACTTCCGATATGAACTTTAGGACGGAGACTGCCCAAGACTACGAGTGATAGTACTGCCATGCAGATAAACTTAGAATCCAAATCAAATGCCCTTCCCACCGATCAAATAAATAGATTCAGATAGAACCGAAAACTCCCAGGATTACCCCCGGAACGTCAAGTCGAGTTCAGAATCGACTTAGTTCCAGGGGCTACCCCAGTAGCCAAATCGCCCTATCGCCTAAAACCTGCAGAGATGCAAGAACTATCCAGTCAACTTAACGAACTGCTCAGCAAGGGGCTTAATAAGACCAAGCTTCTCACCATGGGGAGCTCCAGTCTTGTTCGTCAAGAAGAAAGATGGGTCGTTTAGTATGTGCATCGACTACAGGGAGCTCAACAAGTTGACCGTTAAGAATCGTTATCCTCTGCCTCGTATTGAGGATTATTTGACCAACTTAAAGGGGCGAACTTCTTTTCAAAAATCGACTTAAGATCCGGATATCACCAACTACGAGTGCTAGGGGAGGATGTTCCGAAGACAGCCTTCCGAACTCGTTATGGGCACTACGAATTCGTAGTGATGCCGTTCGGATTAACAAACGCGCCCGCAGTATTCATGGATTTAATGAATAGGGTGTGTCGTCCTTACTTGGATCAGTTCGTCATCGTCTTCATCGATGAGTTACTTATCTACCCTCGTAGTAAGGAGGATCATAGTCAACAACTTCAACAAGTACTGGAAACATTTCGATCAGAGAATCTTTGCGCGAAATTCTCTTAAATGAGAGTTTGGATTCGAAGGGTCAAATTCCTGTGTCACATTTCTAGTGAAGAGGGAATTCCAGTAGACACTTACAAACTTCAGGCCGTTGAGAATGATTAGATCCGAAGATACCTACGGAAATTCGCAAATTTTTAGGTCTCGCAGTTTACTAAAGTAGATTCTATCAGAACTTCTCCCGATTCGAGAACCCCGTACAGCTTTGACCCAGAAGGGCGTGGCCTGTGACTGGGAAGAGAAGCCGAAGAGAGCGTTCCAAACGCTAAAATGAGCCTTGTGTACCACGCCAATACTATCCCTCCCTGAAAGGATAGAAGACTTCGTTGTCTATTTCGATACGTCAAATCAAGGGCTTGGGTGTGTTCTGATGCAGTGAGGTAAGGTTATTACCTAAGCTTCCCATCAGTTGGAAACACTCAAATCTAGTTATGAAATGCACGATCTGGAGTTAGAGGACATCAATAGAGAAGATCGTTCAGTTTAATGGACGATTAAAAGCCTCTAATTGTCCGACAGAAAGGTTACGCAGGGCTTTTCGAGATTCTCGCTGGAATCGGCCCTGTAGCTTACAGACTCAACTTACCGCGCGAACTCAGTAACGTACATTCTACTTTCCACGTCTCGAACTTGAAAAAGTGTCTGTCCGACGAGACTCTTGTAATCCCACTCAACGGGATCGAGATCAACAAGAGCCTCAACTTCGTGGAAGAACCTGTAGAGATCATGGACCGAGAGGTCAAGAAAACGAAACAAAGCCGTATCCCGATAGTGAAGGTTCGCTGGAACGCCAAGCGAGGACCGGAATTCACTTGGGAGCGAGAGGATCAGATGAAACTGAAATATCCTCATCTTTTTACTTAGTTATTTGTAACTACTTATTTGCTTAAACTCTAATTTCGGGACGAAATTCCTTCTAACGGGGGGATGATGTGACAACCCGAAATTTCTATTCTGTACAACCATTCAATTCAATAGAAGTCAGAACAGTTTCTGCTAACTTTCTAGCTTTTTGGAATAAGTTTGAGTGTTTTAAAGTTAGTGCTTCAGGAGATAACAGGAGAGAGGATGCCTTAGGGTTTATTGTGCATCGATAAAGTTCCAAAAACTCCAAGAGTTTGGAGTTTACGGCCCAAATGGTATTAGGGCCGTAAACCCTAATGACTATATAAGTGACACTTAGTTTATTTTTAACTTTTTTTCACACTTCCAAGTCTAGAACCAATTCTCTCTCAAGTATCATCCAAAGTTCTTCAAAAATCTTCAAGAAAGTAAGTGTTTTCTTCCTTGTTTAGTTGATACCTACCCTAATCTAGTGATCTTACATGATTTCATCCATGAAATCATTCCATTTGTGTAGATCTTCAAGTGTTCTTAGTTTCACCAAGAACACACACTAGTGTTCTTGGACTTCTAGCACCTTTTCAAGCTTCTACATAGTAAGTACTCTTACCTTGGCTTGTTATAAGACTTGTTACACTTCTAAAACATCTAGAAATCACAAGGAAACACTAGATCAAAGGTGTTTACGGTCCAAGATGTTCTTGGACCGTAAACCCTAACAAAGGGGCCAAAGTGTGCCCTAGTCCCTTACCAAGCCTTGGAAACTAGTCTAGATCCCATCCTTGATGTGCTTAGGACTTAAAACATCAAAAAGACCATAAACCATATGGGTTTACGGCCGTAAACACATGGAGAAGTGGTCCATGGGCCGTAAACTCCATTTAGGAGTGAAATGATGCCACAAACACTTCCTAAGGCTTATACTTGAAGTAGGATGCTTCCTTATGCCTTGAAAAGCTTCAAAACACAAAATGGTAGATGTACCATGAGTTTACGGCCGTAAACTCATGAGTTTACGACCGTAAACTCAAAGGGTGATGGTCACAAAACCGTATACTCCAAGAAAGTTTACCCTTGAACCCTAAACTCAAATACAAGGTCCTACCACCCTTAGATGCAATCCTTAGGACTTATAGCACTTAAATCAAGTGTTTTACATGTCTTAGGATGTCTTAAACTTGGTTAATTAGTTGTTTTATGACTAATTGGATACATATATGTGTTATTATATGTTAACTAGGATCCTTGTGTGTGTTCAAGTCTTCACTTGACACTTAGCATCCTATACATTCCGTTCATCCAAACCACTCACTACAGGTGAGTTCATACCCCTTTAATTAACCTTTTAAATGTTTTTAAATGCTTTTATGGGGGGGGATACAAGTGGAACAATTATAGTTATTATATCAATCACATGTGATTAATAACTACCACGCAAGTGGATTTCTTGCTTTTCAAACTGTTTTACAAACTCTTTTACATGTCAATTACTTTTACTTAAACTCTTTTACACTTATTTTCTGTTAAATGTATATCTTTATAGATATAGTTATATAAGTAGGATTGAAAGGACTTAGAACTGATAACTCACCTTACCTCATGTTCCTCGTTTGGTTGTGGACTTAAGGTATCGGTTATTTGTCCGAAGGTCGTTTGAATCCTAGTTATATATTATGTATATGTATATAGATATAAAAGTTCCTTCTTTCTATTCAAAACCTTTGGGTAGCAAAGGCATACATACATGTTTATACATTCAAATCATACTACTAGTAAGCTACTATAGGTGTAGTTTAGGGAGTTACTAATACTATTACTAGAACAATGAATCATACAATGAGTCAGTTCATACATGAGTCAATACATGCTAGATAGAGAGAGAACACACAATACAGCTAGTACACACAATACATTACAATACATGCTAGATAGAGAGAGAACACACAATACAGCTAGTACACACAGTACATTACAATACATGCTGCTAGATAGAGAGAGAACACAATACAGCTAGTACACACAGTACATTACAATACAGGCTAGACAGAGGGAGAACATACAATACAGCTAGCACATACATTACATATACATTTCTTGAGTTATGTGAGCCACGAAACGGGGCATGGCATCACCTGCCATGACCGTTTTGTATCCAGAATCTCCTTAATTGGGGAGCGTATGAGTTTGTGTATAGATCTATACTGGATTGACTATCCTACACCTTGCTGCTCGCTATAGTGGGACTTGCAAGTCTACGGGTGCCAAACGTCATTTCTTACGACGTCTTACATCGTCGTTTTTCTATAGAGTCGGTAGCAGGATACAGGCCGATCACATGGTACTTTAAATAGCAATTGGTTTAAGGTAGTTAGTACAGCAGTAGTTACTTAATACAACACTACAATACTATTTCATTTTCCCATTACATTTACTTTGTGATCTTCACACAATAAACAATAATGTAAAAACTATATTTATGGTTAATGATAGTAGGATTTGGGAAAATACACACTCTTACAAGAGACACACACACAGATACTAGATGCCTTGGTAGAAGGCTACTTTTAGTAGGAAACATAGGGTTTTCTAGGAGAGTTCAAACAATTACAAACTTTTACAAACTTATACAATTACAGACTTACAAACACTTTCATACAAACACAGACATTAATATACTTATGATCTCACCAGCTTTAAAGCTGATAAACTCTTTCAAAATAACTTGTATACTAAGGTCACCAGTAGACAGGTACCGGTGCCAGGTTTTGAGAAGATGGAGCTCGTTCAAGACTCATCTTTTATTTTGATGTATATTTTTGGTGTCTATATAACTTGACAGAACACACTTGTATGAAATTATATTATTAATGCAATGGATGATGTTGTTGCTTGTTTACTACTTTGCATTGTTGTGATACTGAACATGACGTCCTCCACCCCTGAACGTTTCCGCCGTTCTGGTTTTGGGGTGTGACACTATAGTCCAGATCTGAGGTTTCAACCTCAAGATATGCTCAAGGGACTCAATAACACAAGGTGGATGGGAGGAAATCCTAAAAGCTCCCCCAAACCAAGATCTACACAAAAGATAATCAAGTTAGCATCTTTTTACCTCCAACAGAAGCTAACCACTGAAGAATATCTGGATCCAAACGTCCCTCCCTGGTCCAAGCCAAGATGCTCTCCAAATCTTCTTCCAAAGTTGCACAAGAACACCCAAATTAGTCTCTTTCTCCTTCACAATGGATGAAACCGATCTAGGGTTTCTCACAGGGCTCTCTGGGGATAAGGGAGGCGGATTTGAGGGCTTAAGGCCCTTTAAATAGGACATAAACCTGGAAAATTAGGGTTTCTCCAAACAGCTCCAACTCGCCGAGTTGGTCTCTCTACTCGCCGAGTTGGTCACTAAACCCACGCGACCAAAATGACTCCACTCGCCGAGTTGGACATCTAACTCATTGAGTTGCTCTGCTAAGGAACATAAATTTCTCAAATATGATACCTGGAGATTCCAGGATGTTACATGGATGGGGATTAACATTACCATATCATTAAAATCGAATTTTATGAACCAAAACAGTTTGTGGTAATGTTCCTAATCCAAAACAGGCCAAAACTCGAAGATTCTACCCACAAACAGTCCAACTCGTCGAGTGCACTTATGAACTCGACGAGTTCATCATCATAAGGAACCTACTCGTCGAGTTCATATATGGACTTGTCGAGTAGGCCCTGGCAGGATCCAGTTTTGCAGTTTTTTCAACTTTGAAAATGACACAGTTGCATCAATACAATAGAAAACGTCCTAGGCTCTGATATCACTGATGGGATTTATGTACTCTAACATTCCTATGGTGCACATACAACCCTAATGCTTTGGATCCAAGCTTTCTCTAATTATACATGCAACATTGTTTTTCCAAAGCATAAAGCCTAAACTAGCATGCAAGGTAACATTTAAATCATTAAAACAGTTAGAAAAGTACCTTGTGTAGTAGCTTGCTTGTCTTTGACCTTTAGGAGCCTAGCACCTCAAGTGTGATGTCTCAAATGTCTTATAAGAAACCAAGAACAAGAGAATGGACTTGAGAGAGAGGCTTGGGAGCTCAAAATCGGCTACCAACTCTTAGTGTGCATGGGGTAACCGATTTTAGGTGTTAGGAGTTTCTTATATAGTCTAGGTTTACATCTATGCAAACCCTAACCCACTATGACCCTTCATATTTCATAGGCCCTTTGGGCTAAACCTTTATGGACTTGCATATAGGTTTAGTCCAACTCTAATCAACATGAGTCATGAGTCCAACTACAAGAATTACCGATTTACTTAATCAGTCCCCGTAACTTTAATTAGTTTCTTTTGATCACTAAATTAATACCAAATTAATTATTAATCAATACTAATTAAATAATGTAATTCCTCAATTAATATATTATACTTATAATATATTAATAAATCACAATAACCTCTTCTTCAAGTATCCATCCTATCAAATTGTTTCAGAGTGTTACAACCCAAATGAACCATGCTATTATCGGGTCAAATACATACCAATTATAATTATGAGCTTAGACACTTAATCCAACAGATGTATCCATACAAGTTGTAGAGGCGGATTAATATAGTTTTAGTTGTATATAAAGAGAAAAGAAATAACCGAAGATTAATTGATATTTGGCTAATAAGTTGTTGCTTTTTAATACAATATATAAACAATTATAAATTTATAATGGTTAATAATTAAAGAATGAGTTATGAAATTTTTTTAGCAACTAATATATCAATTTTAATATAAATTGTTTATATATATATATATATATATATATATATATAGTTTTTGCCAAATATTCGGTTTAACTAAAATACAGTAATAAAAATTTAAACAAAACTAAACCAAGAGGGTGTTTGGGATTGCTTTTAAAATAACATTTTAACTTTTAATTTTTTTAAAAAGTTAAAAAATTCTGAAAATGTTTGGGAATTAAAAAAAAAAAATTTCAAAAGAAATTTTTGCCAAAAAGAAAAAAAAAAGTTTTTCAAAAGTAATGAAATTGTAATTTTTTGTGACTTTTGGCCATTTAAAAAGTAAAAAACATTCCAAATTCAAAAATTAAGAAATATCATCCAAACATTTTTTAAAAAATTTTTAACTTTTACTTTTTAAAATAACTTTTAAAAAGAAAGAACTTTTGTAAAAAAAAAATTGATGCGAAAAATAATCCAAACACCCCCAAATAAAATATATTTGTCGTGTAGTACGTTAATACGGTGGTAAAACTATGTCAACAAAACCCGCATACGCGTAGATTCATCCGATTTCACGCAGACACCAAATCGTCTTCTTCGCTGGGCTGCTCCATCGTTCAAAGCGAAGGCGTATACGTACACCGATGCATACACAGAGAGAAACCCATGTTGGATTCAAGATCTAAAGAGAGAATCAAAAGGAGCATGAACTTGTACTCGAGACCGAAGCGGACAGGGCCGAGGCTCGATCGAAGAAACGCAATCAAGAACATCGATTACGACGCGTCTACATCTTCATCATCATTCGACACTCAATCGGCTCACCGAACTCGATCACTTGATATTTCATCGCTATCCGATAGAACGAGTTTTCGAATTGGAGGAACCGACGGCGAATTGGACTTGATCTTCAGCACTTTAGGGCTTTCGCCAGAGGATTTCGCAATACCGACGGCTGCTTGGGAAGCGCATAAATCTTATTCTCCTACGGGAGGTAGCTTACCCCATAGCTCTAGGCTTCGTCATTCTCCTCTGGGTTCGACTAGGGAATCGCCGGAGAGTGATTTCTCCGTGAGTTTTGAAAGTAAAATTAGCTTTACAGATGACGACGATGTTAAGTCCGACGGCGAGTGTTCAAGAGCGGCTGAGGTTGGTGAAGCTAGGGTTTTGGCGACAAATGGAATTGCGATTCGTGATGACGTCGGCGTATGTGGGATTGATGAAAACAGGCTTGGAAATGATTGCTCGGAAACAAGCAATGGTGCTGATTTATTGAAAGCTCAAAGGGCTAGGGTTTTGGAAGATGGTGGTGATAATGACACGAATAAAACGCGTGAGAGACGACATCCAGTCGTTGAAAGTGGAATCAAAGGTCCACGGCCACCGTTACTCGCTCCTCCACCTCCTATGTCACGAGCGATTGTGGATACTATGGATTCAAATTGGGATTTGATTCGGAGTTTTGCTCCTGGAGATAACGAAGACTCAGGATCAGATGAACCAGATAGGGCCATTACCAACGTTGATGCAAACAGGACGACGACATCAAGAATCAATACAACTGGTTCAAATACGCTGGATGATGAAAACGACGGCTACTCTAGTGCACCTGCTGAACTTGAATATTCCCTTTCGTCCAATGGATCATTTGGCAGTTTTAAAAACTGGCAGAAGGGAGATTTTCTTGGAAGTGGTTCATTTGGCACTGTTTACGAAGGCTTTAACGAGTAAGTTCAGTGGCTATCATCATATAAAGCCTCTGATATCTTACGCATAAATGGAGTTGATTGAGCTTTGCTTTTGTTTGCAGGGCTGGGAACTTTTTTGCTGTGAAGGAGGTTTCTTTGCTTGATCAAGGTAGCCAGGGAAAACAGAGCATTTATCAACTTGAACAGGTGATTCATAAATTCTCTTAACATCAAACCCTAAGTTTCTGCACACTAAACAATTACCCCTTTTTCTCTTCCTTTTACTTTTCCAGGAGATATCTTTATTAAGTCAGTTCCATCATGAAAACATAGTCCGATATCTTGGTACAGATACGGTATGCATTTCATGTCATAAAACTTAAAACCCCAAAAATTATAGTCTTTTCTTTTTCATCATATTGATACATGGTAATGGTTTTCAGGATGATGGGAAACTATATATCTTTCTTGAGCTTGTAACCAAAGGTTCACTAGCAAAACTTTATCAAAAATATGAACTTCGTGATTCCCAAGTTTCAGCATACACCAGACAGATTTTGAGTGGTTTAAATTACCTCCATGAACGAAAGGTTGTTCATAGGTATATACTTTCTTTCATCTTTAAAATCTATCATATCATGTATCAAAATTTAACTGTTGTATGCCACCTTGTAGGGATATCAAGTGTGCTAATATCTTAGTTGATGCAAGTGGATCTGTGAAGCTAGCAGATTTTGGATTGGCAAAAGTGAGTGAAACACACTTATCATTTTCTTTTCTACATTAGATTATGAGAACTCATTCATATTCACTGTATATATAATATTTATATACAGGCAACCACATTGAATGATATAAAATCTTGCAAAGGGACTCCATATTGGATGGCACCTGAGGTTGTTAACAACAGTAGATCAAATAATGGGTATGGACTTGCAGCTGATATATGGAGCCTTGGATGCACTGTGTTGGAGATGTTAACACGTAAAATTCCATACTCCCACTTGGAAGGGGTAAGTTTGACATTTCACTTATTATTATTATTATTATTATTTTCATAACTATATCAAATTAATACAATATTTGATTTGTTAGATGCAAGCACTTTTTAGAATTGGGCGTGGAGAACCTCCTCCAATTCCCAACACATTGTCTCGTGAGGCCCAAGATTTTATACTTGAATGCCTGAAAGTCAACCCAAATGACCGCCCTACTGCCGCCCAATTACTGCAGCATCCTTTTTTGAAGAAATCTGGTTCTATGAATTCGGTTCTTGCTTCTCCACGTTATAATGGTGTACAGTTGTAGCAGACTGTTTTATTGTGATGTGTGACTGATGTCAATGAGACAAAAATTGAAAATTGTCTCCATTCTGCTTGTGAAAAATGTATTGTTAGTGGAATTAGATTTGTTTTTTGTTTCTGTTTCTGTTTCTGTTTTGATGAATTTTATTTTTTTGGGGTTGTGGTTTGTTTGCTTTCTCTGGCGATGTTGTAAGTTGTATTTACAGAGGTGGTTGTGGTTTCAGTTTGTTGTAAAGAGTGGCATAAATAGGGGTGTTTGTTACTGTTTGTAGAGAGATGTTGTACATAATTTGGACAAATGGGAAAATCAAAGAAAATTGTTTGATTGATCGATCAATCGGATTTTAAATTGTATATGTACGCTTGTTTTGGTTATCATTACATCATTGAAATGCATTTCAACTGGGTAATTCTACTACAGTGGGTGTTAGGGAGGAGGGAGTCATTCCTTTCCAACCCACTGTCACATCACTTTTTCTCTTTTATTTTTCTTCATTTTTCCGAACCTACAATACATGGAAATCTTATCTTTTTGAACCCACTCAATTAAAAAAAAAATACAAAATAATCAAATGTAAAATCTTAATTAGCAATAGAGTTATCGGCGGTACCACTCCCGCTTCAACGAGTGGGTTGATTGGTTTCACTAACCCACTTCATCATCTCTCTCTACGTTCTCTTTCTTATTTTCTCTTGTACCATGTGTTTTAAAACTTATACCTTAGTTGTTTTGTATTTTTTTTAATTGAGTGGGTTCAAAAAGATAGGATTCCATGTGTTGTGGGTTCGGAAAGATGAAGAAAAATAAAAGAGAAAAATTGATATGGCAGTGGGTTCGGTGGGTTAGGAGGGAACGACTCCCTCCTCCCTTATAGTACATATAATATCAGTGTTAGATTGATGTATATAAATATTGAATGTCACAATTAAAAGATAAGTGACATAAAGATAAAATTATGGATTATTGGTTGTCTTTTATGACATTAACCCATCTAAAAATACAATTATACCACTTTTAAACAATGGTAGGGGTATCCATTGGTGATGTCCAAGATATGTAAAGTGTTGATATTCCATATGCACTAAAAGCCGTTGACGATGGATGGAAAATACTACTAGGCGAAATGGAGAATGATGAAAGTAAAAAACATATAATATGCTACTTTAATTAGTAGGAAACGAGAGATAAGAAAGAAATGATAGTATGCCCTCATATGAAACACACGTAAGGGTACTTAATGGGAGGCCACACACGGCTATTAGAGCCAGAGACAAGGGATGCAAAAAATAAATTTTAGGGACCATTAAAAAATATAACATCTAAACCATATCCATAATTTTTCACATAATACATCTTCACATATCTTTTGGAAGCTTCTAGAAATGACATGAAAAATTCTAAAACTCCCTAAAATATTTTAAAATGTTTCATAATGGACAATTCTTGAATGTTTGGAAAGACCTTGGAAGATTCCATAACATTATAGAATTCTCTAGAACATGGTTGAAGGTTTTAGGATTGCTTATAAACACGAGGAGCCTTGAAAATAGTTGTATTGTAGAACATTTAAAACTCTGTAAAGAACATATATAGATACACATAGTTGTCAGAATACTCTAGAGAAGTCTTTCATATACCAAGCAGCTAGGAGACTCTAGAACCTTCCTATAGTAAGGTGGAAGGTTAGACTAGCACCTATAAATAAGAGTGTAACTCATTTGGTCCAACCATCAAAGAAGCTCTCAAAGTTCTCTTATTAAGTGCTCAACCTTTCTATAGTAGGGGGTGTTGTGATTTTTCACCAAGACATTCAGATACCGAGAAAACAACCCTAAGTAATGTGTACATAACGCTTCAGTCTTCGATTTTCCATTCCAAGTACATTATATCAAGGTTCAAAGATTCTTTAACGAACGTAACAAGCTAGAGTAACATTCAAAGCCCTAGAACCAAGGTTCTAAAAAGCTCGTTATAGCTTCAAGGCTTGTACTTGACACCAAACTTTAACAAAAGCTCGACTCGGGATCGGATCGTGAGCTACTCGGGATCGGATCGTTAAAAGCTCGACTCGAAACCGATTTTAAACGAGCCCGAGCCGAACTTAAGCTTAATATTAAGCTCGTTTATTAAACGAGCTCGAGCTCGAGCCTATGTCATTAAGCTCGATTAGGCTCGCGAGCCTAAACGAGCCTTTATATAAAATAATTTATTATTATTTTTATATATTAAAATAAAAACATATTTAGGGATTAGGGATTTAGGGTATTAGTAAACGAGCTTCTTAACGAGCTCGAGCCGAGCTTAATCTTATTTAGGCACGTCAGACAAAAAACGAGCCAAACCCGAGCCCTAGTTGAGCTTGTATAATTATTTACGAGCTCGAGCCGAGCTCAGTACAAGAAGCTCGAATCGAGCCGAGCTCGAGCTCGAGCCTCGTATAATTTAAACGAGCCCGAGCCGAGCCTGACCATGCTCGGGCTCGGCTCGACTCGACTCGTTTGCACCCCTATATATAAAAATATATATAAAATATTAATTATATACACAATTGTAAACTTATGCCACGCCTTACAAACGATGTGGCTCACCACGGCTCGTAAAAGCTTGAGGCTTGATATTGCCGCCAAGTTACGCCTAACGTTATTTAGAACCTCTATAACACATGAGAGGTTCAACCGACCAAAAGAATGCACATTCCATTTCATGTTGATGTCCAAGACGTGCAAATTGTTGTTGATAAAACACATGCATAAAAAGCCATTAGCGATGGATGGAAACATTCATAATAGAAATGGAGAAAGAAAATGAATGTAAAGCAAATATAGAATATGTTAACTTAATAAGGAGGAAATGAGAGATACAAAATAAATAACATTATTGCCTTTATGTGCAACGTACATCAGGGTACTTAATCGGAGGTCGTTTTGAACAAGCCAATATCTTCAAAAAAACGTTATATCGTCTCTGTGAAATAAATATGCCATATTTTGAACAAGCAATATCAAGGGCTAGGAAATGTTTAAATTTACCAGTCTTTAAGTTTAAATTGCCCATTTAATCGTGACTTTGATTATAGTGATCTCTTATAGAGAGGCACTGATTAATCCGATGTCATCAACGTAGAGTAGTAGTGCAACATAAAAAATGTTGTATCAAATGATTTTGGCACGAGTGAGAAGGTGGAATCAAAGTGCAAAGTGGAATATGCTCGACATCTAGATGTTTGTTCACATTGCAAGGTTTTGTTGGCTTAGGTGTCTAAGCCCATAACTATAATTGGTATAAACTTGAATTGATAGTAGCACAGTCCTTTTGGGTTGCCCTCAAACCTAGGAATTGGACAAGATGATTTTTAGAGAGAGAGATTGATTTATTATTTGATTAATAAATTGAAATAAATAATCTATTATTATATTATGAGAATAACATGTGTAACACCTGGTTTGAATTGGAAAGGATTTAAGCATGGACTCAGCGAGTTGGGAGGCCAACTCGTCGAGTAGGGTCGTGAGATCATGAAACGCGGAACGGGACCGACTCGGCGAGTCAAAGGTCAACTCGACGAGTCCGAGCTGCTTAAAGAAAACCCTAAATTTTAGGTTTTACCCATATATAAACGTCATTATCCGCCCCAGTAGCCTCCCTTAGCACCATAGAAGAACGTTTACGGCCGCACACCCTCTTGTGAGTGAAGTAAGATCAATTGAGAGCTTATCCTTGAGATTTTGGGGAGGATTCCAAGTTTGAAGAGGAAGTATCAATGGAGAAGTGTTAGATCAAGCATCTATTTCGTCTTAGGCTTAAAATTGAGGTATGAATCTGTTACCTTGAGCCTAGATTCTATTTGAGAATTGTGACCAACTTTGAGGAAATAGAAGCAACCTTGGATCTGGACCTATCACAAGGATATGGTTCCACATCTGGACCTCCTTAGGTCCCAAACATCATAAAGTTGCACCCTTTATTAAGCTCCTTTTCTCTCCATGCATGAAAACCTTGTTGGAAGGTTAGTTTTGGTGATTATGGCCATGTGAGGCTTTGCATGCATGTAAAGTTTGCAACTTTACGTGTTATCCACACTAGTAGAGTATAGATCTGAAGTTTGGGGCCTTGAGTCCCACTGGAAGAGGCCGTAAACATAATGGACTAATAGGGACTCGGCGAGTCGTGCAAGAGACTCGGCGAGTCGAGAGGGTTTCCTCGTTCACGGCCAAGGGTTTACGACCAAGGGTGTACGGTTGGTGGTTTACGGCCGTAAACATCAAGGAACTCGACGAATCCCTTGGGTGACTTGGCGAGTCGATGAGTTAAGCAGGGAACCCGACGAGTGAATGATTGTACTCGACGAGTCAAGGTCAATATGGACTGTTGACCTTGACTATAGACTTTGACTTTGACCTTCGGGGTATTTATGGGGTTATGCTGAGTTATTTACTCATTGATTATAGGCAGTTGGGAAGAGCAGCATAGGGTATACCTGAATTTAGTTGCCGATTCAGCTTTGTGAGGTGAGTTTTCTCACCATACCAATGGGTCTAAGGCACCAAGGCCGGCCCATTTTGTGATAGTTGGTTTACTTGTTATGTAGAGGTGTGATATGTATGTGTGCATGATATGTGGTAGAGATAGCCTTCGTGGCTAACGGTAGAGATAGCCTTATGGCTAATGGTAGATATGGCCTTATGGATAATGGTAGAGATAGCCTTTGTGGCTAACGGTAGAGATAGCTTCATGGCTAATTGACATGTGATAAGTGGTAGAGGTAGCTTTATAGCTAATGTGATATGTGGTTTGTGTGGGGTATGCTCTGGGGGGACTCACTAAGCTTTCAGCTTACTGTTTGTGGATTTGTTTCAGGACCATCGGAGCCCAAGAGCAAAGGCAAGGCGTGATGATGCGGCGTGCACTCTATCTCTCTTTTCCAATCTGGTTTGGGGGACACTCTGATGTTTTGAAAATAATAATGTTGTAATGTTTGTGGTTTTGAAAACAATTATTGGAATCTTTATGTTTTATGAAAAATGGTTGACTAATTAAAAATGAAAAAATTTCTTTGTAAAATTTGGGTCGTTACAAGTTGGTATCAGAGCCTTGGTTTGAGGGATTCAGACATACCCTCGGGTGTGTCAGGACTCAAACTAAGGAAATGGTAAATTGTTTTCAAAAATGACATAAAAAGCTTTTGAAAGAAGGAAAAAATGAGAGTGCAACGCGCGTGATCAGCCGAGCCAAGTAAGTAGATCCCCAATATGCTAGTCATGCTATTTGATATTTGAACTCGGATGATCATATGGAATTTGCTATGTGTATGCTTTTAAAATTATATACGGAGGGCAGGACCATTTTGGCATTATAGCACTTCTGAAATCCAACAACCCTATGCGGCCCTTCAAACCAGATTCTCCGTACCGCGAGTAGTTCAAAGATATTATAATAACACTTTGTATATTATATTTTATAATATATGTATTGTTTATAAGTTCATAATAACGATATTGAACTTAAACATAAGCTATACTTAAAGTAGGGTAAGCATAACTCACTTACTAGGAGGTTTGGCTAGGAACCGGGCTCTGCGGGGGCAGAACTTCCGAGCCGAAAGCTCTTCTTCTCGGAGCCTTCTGGTGCTCCAGGACTCGCCTTTAGCACTTAGAAGTTGCTAGGGAATGGAAGTGATAGATTGGGAGTGTTGAGAGAGAAAGAAGGGTGAATGTGTGAAGAAAATGGATGATTTGTGTCTCTATTAATAGGGTGTTTGGGGGCGATTCACGTCGTGAAACTTAAATTCACGTCGTGGACTTGCGTGGGCACCAAGGCTTCGCCTGGTGCTGACACGTGGCGCCAGACGCACGTAAAACAACCAATTTAAAAAAAATCACAACTTTCGCATAAGAGCTCTGTTTTTTACGTTTTTTATATCCACACGTAGGTATTGACAAGATCTACAACTTTCCTTTTGACTCAATCGGCTAATTCTTGACCGATTTTAAATTTAACAGTATGATAAGATTACACTATTTAACGACCGTGTAAAATTCATAACTTCTATATACGGAATCCGTTTTTGACTGTCTTTTTATCATTGAGCTCTTATTAATGATATCTTCAATTATCATTTAGGTTGTGTCAGCTAAAAATCGATCGATCATAAATTCGAATTTCGGGCTGTGTACTGCTATGCTAAATCTTAGAAAAATTATAACTTCCTCATACAAAGTCAGATTTGGACGTTCTTTTATGCACTCTCTCGGTTTAATGTATACTACGACTTACGTTTACATCGCTAAGGCTAAAAAGTATTTTATCGCAAACTCACTTTTTACGATTCCCGGTGTTGTGACGTATACTATAACTTGGTTAAGATTATTTATTATACAAAATCTTCCATCAAAAAGTCATTTTTGCCGCTTATTGTCTCTAAATTGACTAGCTCGAATCTGCGGGCGTTACATAACACACCTTTAAACATATATGATCCAAGTAGATGGAATAATATTAGTACTAATTTAAGAGATTTAATTGTATAAAAAGGTCCTATTAAAATTTATGATTTTAAATTTCCAAAAGATCAACATTTAGGAAGCTTTAGTACATCTCTTTATATGCAAAAAATACCAAATGGAGAAAAATATGAACGAACATGGTTGGTTTATTCCATAGATGTAGATAAAGTGTTTTGTTTTTGTTGTAAATTATTTAATATGAATATATCTACATGTTCATTAGCACATAAAGGTAACAATGATTGAAATAATATTTCTAGTATACCAAAAATACATGAAGCAAGTAACAGACACATTCTTAATATGAGGTCACAGATTGACTTAGAAACTAGATTAGCAAACAATAAAACAATTAAAAAGCAAATCCAAGAACAAATAAATAAAGAAAAAAAACATTGGAAAAATATGTTAATAAGAATCATTGTTGTAGTAAAAACTTTAGGAAAAAATAATTTAGCATTTCGTGGAACAAATGAAAAAATTTATGAAGAAAATAATGGTAAATTTTTAACTATAATTGAAATGATTGCGGAATTTGATCTTATTATCCAAGAACATATTAAGAGAATTAATGACAAAGAAATTCATAATCATTATCTTGGACATAATATTCAAAATGAACTTATTAGTTTATTAGGAGAAGAAGTTAAAACTAAAATTATTAAAAAAGTAAAAGAGGCTAAATACTTTTCAATAATACTTGATTGTACTCCTGATACAAGTCACAAGGAACAAATGTCAATTATCTAACGATGTTTAGATCTTTCAACAACTCCAATAGAAGTTAAGGAGTACTTTCTATTGACGACTAGAGAGCTAAAACTTTTATTGATTGGCTTTTTGTATATTGATTACAATACATTGGAAGCTAATATTTATAGGATACTAATGACATATACAAGGAAAGGTTGTGCATGATTCTAGGCTAGAGAATAGCTGTAACATATCGAGATTGATCCTTAAATTTGGGAGGGATATTTGAAAAATAATTTTCTTTTTCAACACTCCCCCTCAAGTTGAGTAATGGGAGCCCCAAAACTCAACTTGCCAAGATAGCGATTAAAGATTCTTCCATTGACCTCCTTTGTTAGAATGTTTGCCACCTGGTCTTCTGATCGGACAAACGGAAGTTCGATAATTCCAGCTTCCACTTTTTCTTTAATGAAGTGTCGGTCAATCTCCACGTGTTTTGTTCGATCATGTTGAACTGGATTTTCGGAGATTTGAATCGCAACCTCATTATCACACATCATTCTACTTGTGCCCTTCGGAGGAAAACCAAGTTCTGTTAAAAGCTTCTTGATCCATATAATTTCTGCCAGTCCTCGATCTATGCCCCTGAGTTTAGCTTCTGCACTTGAGAGTGCAACAACCTTTTGTTTCTTTCTCTTCCACGTCACAAGGTTCCCGCCAACCAACGTGAAATAACCTTATGAGAATTTTGTGCCTTATGAGAATTTCGAGCCATTTTAGCATGTCTAACAGTTTGGGGTTCATTTTGTAATATTTCAAGAGTTTGGGGACTAAAAAATTTAGGATTTAATAACCAAGGGTCTGAGGATAAAGCCCCAAACCCTTTACCTGCATTTTCTTCGTCGTTTTTCACACCAGAGGTGGCGATACCACCAAATCCCCCTTGCATCTGATTGTCGTCGGTGCCGGTACCCACGACTGCCTTCCTTTTCTCAGCCGGAACACCAGTTTTCTTGTGGCCATCATTCCACCATTCTAGGTAACCGACCGGTTTAAAATACTGATCTTTAGTGTGCTTCAACATACCACAATGGCTGCACTTCAGTTTTGATTTATCCATTCGAGATGGAGGTTTCCCAGAGGAGTCAGATCTGTGGTGTTTCCCCTTCGTGACCAGCCCTATCCCACTGGAATCTTGTGACCCACCGGAATCGTATGAGCCGTCGCCGGCGACAAGGCCGGCCGCCAAGCCAGGCAGTGAGTTTTCAGTGGTGCCTCCAAGGATTCCTTGGTGAGCCATTTCTTTCCTAACAGCCGCGTAGGCCCTCTCTGCAGAGGGAAGTGAATCCCATCCAAGGATTTTCCCGTTTGATGGGGTCGAATCTTCGATCCAAGGCATTCAAAAATTGGAAGAGTTTTTGTTCAGCCCTGATACTATTGTATGTGGCTATATCGATGTCACACTTCATTGGATTCAGATCTCTCCTCTCAATTTCACCCCATATGCCTTGTAGGGCTATCCAAAAATCTTCGAGAGGAGCCCCATTCTGCTTGATTTCATTTGCTTTGACATGAAGGTCGAAGGTCTGTAACTTATCATTTCCACTACTGTACGTAACCACTAAGGCATCCCATAGTTTTTTTGCCGTGGGAAACTCAGTGAGATTACTAGCGAGTGCAGGTTCAATGTTTTGTATTAGCCATGAGAACACGATTAAATCATATTGTTCCCATTGCTCGTACCGGTCGTCTAAGGGATTTGGCGGTGTAGGAACACCCGAAAGATGGCTTAACAAACTTTTAGATTTCCCCCAATCGCAACTCGGATCATCTGAGCCCAAAGGGCGTAATTCTGGCTGTTAAGCTTGAGAATGATCTTCAAGCTATCTGATAAACTCTGTTTTGTGGTTTGATTCTGGTTATTGAGGGTTGTTTTGAAAAGGTTTGTAAGTTGGGCAGTAAGATCATTGTTGCTGTTATTCGAGCTACCATCTTCGGACATGGCAACTTGATTTTGGGTAGAAGATGAGTTTGGGTTAGTTGAGTCTGTGAACGTCTCACTGCTCTGATACCATATTGACGATCAGAGAGCTGAAAACTTTTATTGATTGACTTTTTTGTATATTGATTACAATACATTGGAAGCTAATATTTATAGGATACTAATAACATATACAAGGAAAGGTTGTGCATGATTCTAGGCTGGAGAATAGTTGTAACATACGGAGATTGATCCTTAAATTTGGGAGGAATATTTGAAATCATTTCCTTTTTCAACACTTTCTAGGATTTTTAATTGTAGATAATACAAACGATAAAGGCTTATATGATGCTATAGTTGATGAAATTAAAAATATAGGACTAAATATAAATGATGATAGGGGTCAAGGTTACGACAATGGTTCAAATATGAAAGGAAAACATCAAGGTGTACAGAAACGATTGTTAGATATTAACCCTAAAGCATTCTACACTCTTTGTGGTTACCATAGTTTAAATTTAGTAATTTGTAATATGGCTAATTCGTGAGATAAAGCTAGTGAATTTTTTGTAGTTATACAACGTATATATTCGATATTTGCTTCATCAACTCACAGGTGGAAAATATTACAAGATAATATATCAAACCTAACACTTAAATCATTATCGCAAACTCATTGGGAAAGTAGGGTAGACAGTGTAAAAACAATTAGATTTCAAGCACCACAATTAAGAAAAGCACTTTTACAATTATCCAAAAATTATGGAGATCCAAAAATTAAAAGTGAGGCTAAATGTTTAGCTACATATGAACTTGAAAACTATGAATTTTTATTAGGAATGATTATTTGGTATGATGTTTTGTTTGCTATTAACACTGTTAGTAAAAGCTTGCAATCAAATGATATGTGTATCGATGATACTATAGATCAACTAAATGGACTTTTGTGTTTCTTTGAAGAATATAGAGAAAATGGATTTGAAAAGGCTTTAGATTATGCAAAAGAATTGGCTTTAGAAATGAACGTAAAACCTGAATTTCGTGAAAAACGTATCATTCAAAGAAATAGACGATATGATGAAAATGTTGCTAATGAAACTATTAAAACTCCTCTTCAGTTATTTAAAACTGATTACTTTTTATATATAGTAGATAAAACAATTACTTCACTTAAAAGTAGATTTGAGCAATTTAACGAGTTCAAAAATATTTTTGGTTTTCTATTTAGTATAGAACAATTAAAATCATTTGATGAAAATACTTTAAAAGAACATTGTTTAAATCTTGAAAAATCTTTAACACCTCGTTCCCCAATTTTAGCAAAGAAAAAGAAAAGAAGAGAAAAGAAGAGAAAGGAAAGAAAAATAATTTTGTCTTTCGTTTTCCCCAATCGGAGAGAAGTGAAAGGAAAGTTAAACATTTTGTTCTTTCTCTCCAAATCCGTCCAAATCAGAAGGAAAGTTAGGAGGGAAAGTGATCATTTCATTTCTTTCCACTTCTCTCATTTAATGAAACTCGGGAACACTAATTTCTTTTACTTTCCTCTCACTTCCATCCATTTACTTTCTTTTCTCTCGTTAAGTTGAACCCGGGAACGGGGTGTAAAGCATGATGATAGCTTAGATATCGATGGTTTAGATTTATTTCATGAACTAAAACTTTTAAGACATATTGTACATTTAGAACGTGATACAATTATTAATATACTTAATTACATTAAAAAGTTTAGTTCTTTTCCAAATGCATATGTTGCTTATATGATTATGTTAACTATTCCTGTAATCGTTGTCTCCGCAGAAAGAAGTTTTTCTAAATTAAAACTGTTAAAAAATTATTTAAGATCTACAATGTCGCAAGAAAGATTAAATGGATTAGCTATTTTGTCAATTGAAAAACATTTAGTAAAAGAAAGTGATTATGAAAATTTCATTTAAGAATTTGCATCTAAAAAGGCTAGAAAAATTAACTTTATGTCATTAAATATATTCACAAAAACATATGTATAATTTTTTTAACTCTGCAATTTGTAAACTTTTTAGTTTATTATTGCCGGTCCCAAGCCCGGATAAATGATGAGGGTTTATAACATTAAGTATAGTAACTGTCAACGGACCCCAAATTTTTGGTTCGCTTAGAGCTCCCAAACTCTTTGAGCCGGCCCTGAAATTGTTTTTAATGCAATTTCACATATCTAATTACGTAAAATATATTTTAATACCTCTAAAGTTATGTTATTGAAGTTGCTAATATAGTTGAATGAATTGTTTTTAGTGCCATTACATAAATCTAATTACACAAGACTTACTTTAATACCTTTATATAGTTATGTTATCGACTGACACAATGAGTTTCGTCTCAAAACTCATTTGTGAAAACCTTTTACTTAGCTAAGAAAATTTATAATATAATGTTTATAACAAATTGTTAATATAGTTGAATAAATTGTTTTTAATGTCATTTTTAAGACCTATTTTAATATTTCTAAAGTTATGTTATTGATGTGCGCGATGATTTTTATCTCAAATTTCATTTGTAAAACCTTTTACTCGGCTATGAAAATTGATAATGGAATGTTTTTGGTGCTATTTCACAAATTTAATTAATTAAGACCTACTTTCATACTTATGAAGTTATGTTATCCCTAAACAAAAACAAAAAGGAGTTTTAAAAGTGTATCAAAACATTTTTTTTATTATAGTTTATTACTTTTCAAGAACATCCTTTAAGACTCTAAGCCAAATACTTTTCAACTCATTCACTTATTCGTTTTTACAAATATAAAAGCTAATCTAATATTTTTTTTAAAACTTCTTTTCTCATTTTCATACGTCAATAAGTCCATTTGATAAAAATCTTTTTAACTACAAAATAAAATCTACAACACCTCTTAATAATCAAACCGTAATGATATTAGACTGCTCATTTGGTCTTTCGATATTGATATACTTATTATAATCGATACCCGGTCGGTTTTAATGGGTTTTAATCGGATTTGACCGTACTGATCGGATGTTTTGGGCGGGTCTGGGCATCCCAATCAAAATCTTTCAAAAGGCAGTTATGGTATCAGAGGGGAGGTAGATCATAGATGAGATGCCGATCAAAGAAAGATTATTAGATATCGAAGAACACAGTTCATGTTACGATTGGTGACCTAAGACTCAATTGAGTCGCTGTACCTCACCATGAAATGGTTCCCCGATCACGAGAAACACGCTAGAAAAAACTATTCCCTTCAGAAGTTGATACTTGGGACCGAAACCTCCGAGAATGAACCTAATTACCTTACGCTGGCTCAAGTTCACTTCAGTATCCTCTTCAAGATGCCAATACTGATGCTTTTCATCATGGAGCTGACCCCTCCGGGGGTTTGGGTGCTCCAACGTCAAGGTTTGTGCGCATGTGTATTTTCTGAAATTAGGGTCGCAGGTGACAAAATTGGTATTATTTACTTTTTCTAAATGTAGTTTATTTGCCAAATGAGAAAATATTTCATAGTAGAATAGGGTAGAACTTATCAGAGAACAATAAGTTCTTATATCCATCTGCACACATGGTTTCGAGAAATCAGTGTTTTGCCATAAGATTAAGTCATGAAACATACTTGTTGCATACAACAAGTCAACAACATAATCTAGTGGTTTGGGTAATGTTTGATTTGTTGAACAATGGGGTTGGATGATAAGGATGATATGAAGTGATTTGCCAATGTGCAAACTTACTAAATTTGCTCAAAAGGTACCAGATTCTAGTTCATGAAATCCCTTTTCAATGTGTAGAAAGATGTATGCATATACTATTATTAGTAAGTAACAACTCAAAACCATCATTTGATTCTTGCCACTAAGTTAAAACCATTTGAAGATGTACTTACTCACAAGACACAACTAGAAGATTCATACACTGGAGAGATGCAATAAGCTAGGTTGAAGTAGAAAATATAAACCTTGAGGGGTTCTTAATTCACTAAGTTCTTTAAAGTTGCCACTTTTCCACTTTTCTACATAATCTAGTTACCTTTAGAGTTACCAAATCCAGTTCTTGATTGGTACTTTATTCACTAATTTGTATGTTAGACAACACAAGATACTAGTATCAATAGGTAAACTCTTCATGAATGGCATCTTGAATTGCTCACCATTTGTGAACCATATCAATTTATTATCTCTTAGCAGCCAAATTAATGGTATTTAAAAGTGTAACAGTTGTATGACTTGGAAATGAAGAGTAATATATGAATTAATTTCAATGCAAAAGCAGAAACTATCATATAACACAAGAAAAAGTACTAATGAACTTAGTTAGTGGTCTAGTTCTTTGTTTATGATTATAATTGTCTCTTTCTGTAGTAAATAAGTTCAACCTTTTCATTTTGCAATGAATGCACTTACACTCACCTTATTTGCCAATATCTAATAAGACTTTTTTAGTGATTAAGGAAAACAATCTACATTGAGAGATTAAGAGACAAATATGTACATGATCTTGTCCATTGAAAAGTTCATTATAGTATAATGACATGGACACATGGTGACACTTTCCATTTTAGATATAAGAAAAAAAACAAAGCATGTCTAGAATTGGAACAAATCCAACAATATCCCACAAATCATTTATGGGTATGAGTAACATGTTTATAAAAATCGGCCCAATAAGTTACCAATCCAGTAATTAATGCTCATTCTTTACACCGGCCCATCATCGGTCTCGACATTCAATCTTTATAACCAATTTTGTGCATCAAATCCCTAGGGTTTGCTCAAAGGGGAATCAATCCTTCAATTCTTGATTTTGGAGATAAGATTGCTACAAATTCAAGCAAACCCTTTTGAATCCATAGAGTCTTGAAGATGGAGGACGAAAAGGATACGAATCTTGAAAAGAAAGAGGATGAAACAGGAGACAAGATCGGTGAAGAAACACTAGTCAACATAGACATAGACGACTCAAGGGGGGAAGAATTTGAGAGAATGGTTAATGAAGAGTACAAAATTTGGAAAAAAGAAACTCCATTTTTGTACGATTTGGTCGTTTCACGTGTACTTGAGTGGCCTTCACTCACTGTTGAATGGCTTCCTGATCAGGTAGAGTCGCCAGACGGGGAGTATTCTGTCCAAAAGATTATCTGTGGGACCCACACTTTAGATGATGAACCTAATTATCTCATTATTGCACAAGTGAAGCTTCCTTTATTTGATGTGGAGTATGATGATTCTCATGTTAATGAGAATGAACATTCTGGTCGCAAGGTTTGTGATTTCTTACTAAAAGTAGATTGGTATTTGAATTTTGGATTTTTAAATTTTAAAAATTTGATCAGATTGAAGTGGTGCAACAAATTTGTCATGAAGGAGAGGTGCATAGGGCTCGTTATATGCCTCAAAACACTTGTGTAATTGCCACAAAGACAATTGATTCAGGAGTTTATGTTTTTGATTATGGGCATCATCCAATAAAGCCTTGTCCTGATGAACAATTCAATCCTGATTTGATATTGAAAGGTCATGAAAGTGATGGATTTGGGTTATCATGGAGTAAATTCAAACAAGGTTTGTTGTTGAGTGGCTCTTATGATGAAAAAATCTGCATGTGGGACATAAATCGGACCCCAGAGAATCATGCTTTGGATCCAATGCAAATATATAAGGTACAATATAACATAATATCTTTACCAATAATCTTTGTTGAATGAAAGAGTAAGAAGAATTTAAACATGGTTTGTTTTTGACAATACACAATGACACAATGAAGAAACAGAAGAGATAGATCATAGAAGTAGAAATGAAATCAGTTTTATACATAAAAGTTTACACATAATTATCATTTTTTTTTTTTTTTTGATATGTTTTAATAGGTTCATAATGGTCCTGTTGAAGATGTAGCTTGGAGTTTGAAGCATGACTACTTATTTGGTTCATGTGGTGATGACAAATACTTGCATATATTTGATCTTCGTTCTCCATGTCTCACCAAACCCATCCAAACTTTAATGGCCCACCAACATTTCGTACTTTTTCCCCAACATACTTTCATTTCCTACTTTCTGTTACAAGGATTATACTTTGAAATTTTTTTTTTTTTTTTTTTGTGGTAGATTAACTGCTTGGCATTCAATCCTTTTAACGAATGGATAGTGGCAACGGGGTCCGTAGACAATACAGTGAAGCTGTTTGATTTGCGAAAATTCACAAGTGCTCTCCATACGTTTAATTTTCACTTGTAAGAATTCTCATTTATAAATATTATTTGAAGTTGTCTATGCCTTTTTTCATCTTTCTACTTGTGTTATCACAGGAATGAGGTGATTCAGGTTGGGTGGAGCCCACAGAATGAGACAATTTTAGCTTCTTCTTGTGCTGGTAGGAGACTCCTGGTCTGGGATCTTAGTAGGTAACTTCAGTAAATAGCAACCTACTTTTATTCTTTTCTTCTTATTACATCTACAGAATTATAGCAATTCTTTTTAAAAAAAAAAAAAATTAAAAAACACAGGATTGGGGAAGAACAATCGGCACAGGATGCAGAAGATGGGCCACCAGAGCTGATGTTCATCCATGGTGGACATACAGATAGAGTTGTAGATTTGTCATGGAATCCATGTGAAGATTGGGTGATTGCTAGTGTTGCTGATGATAACATCCTCCAAATATGGCAGATGGCTGACCATATTTACAATGATGAGTAACTACCAGCCATTAAAGCTGCTTAGTTTGGTTATATAAACAGTTGACTTTAGATGTTGATTTTCTGTTAGGATGTTTAATGGGGATGATATGATGATGCTATATAAGTTTGAGGTTGAAATGAACATATTACATATGGTATTAGAATCGGTTTTATGTTTTGGTTTCCCTTTTGTTTCTTCATAATCATATGCAGTGTTGTTATAGAAAGTTTTAGTTAATCATTTTGAACAAATTCAATTTTGTCATCGAAATCTTGTTTTGAAAATGCTTTTATCTTTTTTTTTTTCTTTCAAAAGGGGATAAAAATTGCTGTAGTTTTGATTTTTTTTAATCACCAAAAAAAATTTCAGGCCAGATTCTATAAAATTTGCTGTAGTTTTGATTTTTTTTAATCACCAAAAGATTTTTTTTTCTAAGTTAACCACTGAGATTTTTTTTCTCGGAAAAACAAAGATTTTCGAATAATGAGTTGAAAAAAACAAATGGAAGATTATTTTTTGAGGTTAAATATGGTTTTATTTTTTTAATTCAAACTTTTAATGGTTAACTTCAAAATAAAGTTTTCTTTGAATGCCCGGGAGGGGGTTTTGCCACTAAATGCTAAATCGGATATTGTCTCCGAAGATAAATACTTAGGTTTTTTCGATTCACCGGTTGCGGAAGCTGAATTAAGAAGATAAGCCGCTGAAGGGTCTGTCTCCCTTGAGGGCTAAACCAAAAAATTTCAAACTAAAGTGGTTTAAAATTCAAAAGGCTATTTAGTGTTTATTAAAAAAAAAAAACAAACTTCGATTTTATGGAATTTTCCCTCTATTAAAAAAAAATCCTTGACCGTCCAGAGGTTATCAAGGCTTTTAAGATTGACAAAACTGCACAAATGGTCATTTTGGTTAGGCTGAAAATTACCAATTTGATCCAAAAAGGTTTTGACTATCAACAGAGGTTCAAACTTTTCATTTTGTTGTGAATTTGGTCCAATTTGCTTTGAATTTTTTTATAATGATGATTTTGCCCTTATTTTTTTTTATTTTTCAGTTTTTTTGTTAATTTATTAATTTTTTGATTAAAATAAATAAAAAACAAAAATAGAAATCTCTCTCTCTCTCTCTCTCTCTCTCTCTCTCTCTCTCTCTCTCTCTCTCTCTCTCTCTCTCTCTCTCTCTCTCTCTCTCTCTCTCTCTCCTGGAAATTAAAACACACATGCACACAAACACTTCAAAAAAACTTCACAAAAACCTACACATACCTTCAAAACCCCAACATTTTCAAAGAGATCAGATGAAATCTAGTGAAGAATAAAGGGATTAAATATGAACCACCTCCATCGTCACCAAAAAATATAATAGATGAGCTTCAATTCCTTTTTACAGATGAAGGTGAATACGAAAGATGGAACTTATGGGTTCAACTTGTGTACCATTTTCCCCACAAGTATCCTCCTCCTTTCTCTCTCGCTCTCTCTCTCTCTCTCTCTCTCTCTCTCTCACACACACACACACACACACACATGTACACATACATAATAAAAGATGCTCAAGAAGAAAACCCACATTTCCTTATTGTAACACTCAATTTGGGTATGTTTCCTTTTGCCCTTTATATTTAATTTATTGTAATTTAGTCCCTGGAGTTAGTACGCGGGGCGTACCATTGGATACACTTAGGGTACTAAGGAGGGCACCTGATCGGAGCAGAAGCCTCGTACGCTGGGCGTACGAGGGTTACGCATGGCGTACATGGAGGATAAAAAACCCTAATTTTAGGGTGTTTCACCCTATATAAGGTCCTTAAGTCCCTAGGGCTGGCATCTTTACCAGCCTCCATTGTCCTAACGCCCTAATCTCGAACCCTAATAGCCTCTTTGAGTGTTCTTGAGCTTTGATCTTGATTTTTGGTGGTTCTTGAAGTGAAAGAAGAAGAAGTGGAAGACTCATTCATAGAAGGAAGCTTAAAGATCCAAATTTAGCTTCATCTTTTGGTGACTTTTGAGGTATAAAGTCCCAACCTTTATCACTGTATGTTTAGATCTCTTCATGTCATAGTTTTTATGCTTTTGGTCCCTTTTGGGTTAGTTTGTTGAGCTAAGTCGTTTGTGGAGCTTACTCTTTTAGATCTGGGCATATTATGAGTTTCTTAAGCTTAAAGGTGCAAACTTTATGGTGTTTGTGGTCTCATGCATGCATTAAGTCATCTATTAAGTCCTTTTGAGTTTTAAGAGCTTCATTAAGCCATGCGGGGGTTATCCTCTCAGCTTCATTAAGTCATCTTTTCCAAGTCAACCCATTGATCGAGCATCTTCCATTCACCACGTCGTGTTGGAAGATCTCCATGACGTGGTATTCGGTCTTCTAGTCTTCTTTTTGCCTTTGCTTCCATTTTCCTGCTTCCAGCTCCTCGTATGCTCCCTTTTTGTCCCAAGCATGTCTTCGCTACTACAAAACATATTTCAAACATAATAAGTATCTTTTGTCCCAAAATAAACATAATTATAGTTAAAAGTATTAGAAATATGCATTAAATATATAGTTAAATATAAACATATCAATGAGCAGATGCAAGAGTTCATATCGTCGGAGATCACCTGCGGTATTTTGGATCATACTCCTGTGATCTTTGGTATGATCAATGAGGGTATCATGGAGATTATGGATGAGCGTCTGGGCATGTTTCGCACTAGGATTCTGGAGCTGCTGGATGAGCGACTCGGGGCCTTCCGGGACGAGGTTCCAATATGTCAATTCGAAGTACATACTCCCTCTTTTCAGGAGTTCAAGGCATATGGAGTTCTAGAGTTCTTTGGGGCTAAGGACCCCATTGGTAGCCACCGATGGGTCGTTGACATGGAGAATGGTAAGTGAAAAAGCTTCTGTCCTGAGGAGCGGAGGTGGGATTTACATCCTGCATTTTGAGAGATCGAACCTGTGATTGGTGGGAGGAGGTCGGTGCATTATGATTTACGACTGTGGTGGCCATGACTTGGGAGGAGTTTGTTACGAGATTCAATGAGGAGTTTGCACTAGTGATTGAGGTGCAACAGCTGGCGAGGGAGTTTTAGGATCTTCGCCAGACTACTGAGACTGTGGAAGAGATCCTGCCAAGTTTTCAGAGAGGTCATTGTTGGTTCCGTAGTACGTTGTGGATGAGGAGATGAAGAAGACGAGGTATCACGATATGTTGAAGGACGACATCAGAGAGTTTGTGAGTTTGTCAGGGTGCAATACCCTGAATGACATGATTGCTAGAGCCCGGGAATGGGAGATTGAGCTGGAGCTTCAGGCTAAGTGCAAGCCAGAGCAGGCTTAACCCATAGTGGGCCAGGCGAAAAGGCCAAAGAATCAAGATTCGTGATTGGGAGGCCATCAGGGTCGGGGCCGTTGTTCTAAGTGTGGGATGACTCACGAGGGGAGCTATCGTGTAAAAGGAAGGGGTTGTTTCAGTTGCGGTCAAACTGGTCACTTTAGCAGGAATTGTCCTCGAAGCTCAATTCCGATGTCTTTTCACTACAATCAGGTAGGCCACAAGAAGGTCGACTATCCGAGATTGATGAGTGGAGCAGTGAGAGCACCTGATCTTGCTACATTTAGGATTACCGATGGTTACAAGAGCAAGGCAGAGGCTCCAATAGTGAGGATCCGAGCATTTCAGCTGCAGTGGAGGAGACCTAAGTCTCTTCAGATGCTATCGCGGTTATGTTTCATTCGTTTTCTTCACTCTTTATATATATATATATATATATATATATATATATATATATATATATATATATATATATATATATATATATGCTTGTTTGTGTAAGACTTTATGTTCGGTTTAGTTAGTCCCCCGTAAGGATCATAGTTCCTTTTTGATTTCTTGGTTGTTATTATCAAGAGTCATCATATGCCATTTTGTATACCGCGAGTTATGATTAGTGTGTATCTGGCTGAGTTGGTCATAGGATGTCAGCCGTTGTTAGTGCGAGCTTTGGGTAGAAGAGAACTGAGTGTTTAATCAGACGATAAGTAGCTGTATTGATACGTAAGATTTAGCACAATGGGTCAGACGAAGTTGCAGTGTTGTGACATCCCGAAATTTATGGCTAATATTAGACGGCCAATTCATTGTGAATGTCGTTGTAACTTGACTTATTAAGTTTTAGTGCATTTTAAGTAAAATAAATAAGTTCATTTCAACTATTATATGATACCTGATGATATCATACTTCCAAATGTACAAAATCTCAAACGAATCAAATAGCACAAACTATAACCTTAGTAATACGTCTGAAAAACTAAAATTTTGCATTAAGTAGTTTTGAGCAAAGCAAACATTAAAAACTTATAGTACATGTTACCCTATTTCCGAAATATAAATAACGTCCGAAATATAAATAACGTCGAAAACGGAGTTTGTATGCAAAAGATGCGACAGTTTTAAGAAAACAGACAGTAAAACACTGTTTTTCTTTAATCGCGTAAAACCGAATCGATCCGTTGAGACACTTACGCTTTGCCGAAGGGATTTCCAGGAACGTTTTTTGAATCAGACTATAGATATTTTTAACGAAAATATTTACAAAAGTCGTGAAAAACGGACTTTATGGCTATTTAGACGCAAAACTTTGAACGCAAATTCCCGGAGTTCCGTAACTCCAAAAATTAATCCGTTTGATGTTCTGGAATCCTTGAATTAAACTCTATGTAACGGTACTTTCAAAAAAATTTCTCGACTTTCGGATTCCGATGCACCCGGTTTGGAGTGCTTTTGGGCATTTAATGGGGGTATAACGCAAATTCCCGAAGTTCCGTAACTTGCTGCCTCTAGCTCCCATTGCCGTTGTATGCCACCAGTCACCACCTGCTGCAGCCGTAAGTCCTTACCACCACTATTTTGTTGCTTTCCTTTCGTCAATCATAAGGACTAGGGACTTTTTTTGTTTAGATACATGGACGACGAACCAAAAAGGAGGTATTAACCTCTTGTTACCAAACTTCAATACAATTTAATTGTATTAAAACCCAATCCCTTAAATCATTGCAAATCTAGTCCTAAGTTCTAGAAACTCCATTTTAAAATATTAAAATCTCACCCTCCCTTGGAAATTCCTTACAAACTAAGACCTAGGGTGTCAAACTTCCATTTCCAAAATAATGTTTATGGCCTATTTCCAGAAATCTTTTCAAATCAAGTCCTAGAATATTGAAACTCCAATTAAAAAGTGCAGAACACACCCCTCCCTAGGAAATATTTTATGAGACAAGTCCTAGAACCTAAACTATTAATTATTTATTTAAGTTTAACCCCTCCTTGTGATTTATTTGCCAAATAAATCCAAAAATCAACCTTAGAATTTAAATAAATAATTTTAATCCCTCGTTTGAAAAGTATTGACAAACTTAGTCCCATTTGATTTATTTAAATTAATAAATGAACCTCATACTTAGTCAAAAGACCAATCACTCCCAAATATTAATTTATATCGAAATTTTCTAGGAAGTCGAATTAATCTCGGAGATCACGACTTCACGAAAACACATCCCAGTTTTCTCGCATCCACTCTCGAAAACAAATCGACATTTGCACGTTAAGGTTAGTGTTACGACCCCACTTTTACATATTTTCCGGGGGGGGGGGGATACATGTACTATATATATATATATATACACACACACACACACACACATGTGTGTGTGTGTGTCTAAATGTATTGTTTATACCAACAACATCATCATTTTTTTGCGATATAAATCACACAAAAATATTATTTACTACTCTACTACTTACGGTACGAGGAATCTGGTTTAAAGGACCGCATAGGGTTGTTGGATTTCAGAACGACTTAATTGCTAAAATGATCATGCCCTCCGGTGTTTCATGTCTGGCCCTCGTCTGTACATGGTAGTACGGGTACTAAGTAATATTTATCATACAAAATACACATAAAATATCATTATTTTGTGTAAACACATTACTAGTTTGAGAAATAATTGTTTAAATGCTTATAGGTTAAGTAAAGAAAATTGTTTTAAAACATTAATATTTACATATGTTATGTTGTAAAAATAATACAACAAATAAAAAATAACATATACTTTTCGACTACAAATGTGCTATGACTGTATAGACGGTTATCAACTTGGTAGTTTCAATATACCTCATACATACACAAAAATATATAAGTTTATATATTTATACAAGTTATAGAACTTGTATCTTAGGCTCATATATGTGCTTGTGTACACTAGCCTAAGTTTTATCAACTGTTTAAACAAGTATCGTACACCTTTACGCTTATGCTTATCAATTATACTTTCCTTCCATCCGTTTATCCGTATCTGCGGTTGTTAAGTACAACCTTGGCAGATAACTTTATCCGTATATTCATATGTCTGTTTATCCGTTATCCGTACAACTTTGTCACTATAAACTTTAACAAGATTTCATTATCTAGAAACCACAGTTTAGATTTCTATCTTTATCAAACATTTCCAAACACAGTTTTACTTACAACAAAGACAATACTTTTTAGATCATATTAAAAGTATAATTATTTCAGAAAACTTGTGACACTCACCAACCTTTGTGTTGATCCTTAAACTTACATAAATTCTCAGGAGATCATTAGACAGGCTTCAGACAGAAGATTGATCATTGATTACAGACGACCTATCTATCTAGTTTTTGTTAACTACTTACCTGTTTAAGGCGACTACTATACTATTATTATCTGTAAAAAACCTGTATTCAAACTTAATGATTGAATACAAATGTTGTTTTGTTTATCCTTTTACTTGTTCTATATATTCAGTTTATCTGTGATCCATGAACTTAGTCGCACTCCTGGTATGTTCCGCCTCGGCCGGGGGTGTGACAGAATGGTATCAGAGCTAAATTGGCTATAGAGAACTCGTATCCTTGAAAGAGGAAATACAACTATAGCAACAAGCTCCTAATAAAAGTATTATTATTAATTACAGTACTTCTTGGCTACATACGGTACGGGGAATTTGGTTTGAAAGGCCGCATATGGTTGTTGGATTTCAGAACAACTTAATTGCCAAAATGGTCCTGCGCTGAGGTGTTTCATGTATGACCCTCGTCTGTACATATTAACCTTGGAGTACAAAACAAAATTTTAATAATACTAAAAACTCCACCAACCATAATATATATGATTTGATATACACTCTGACCCGCGATGAGGACACTTAAGAAAATTCTAAACATCCCTTCAACTAAAACTACCAACTCAACCCTTTAGGTTAGACGCCTCAATTATAGTTAGTACCGTACATAAGTCATACCATAAATAAATCTGGAATGCGCACCTATGTTGTTTATGGTCGAGCCAGTGCACAACCAACCTTGAGCAAGGAGTTTGACAGACTACAACGGTTGATTGTTTTAAAGATTGAAGAATGTTCTTCAGATTCGCTGTAGCAACCTAGTACCTTAGAATCCATATATACATTTTAAAACAATTATACATTTCAAAATCATTAGCAATTAAGGTCCCCTTTCTATCATTTGGAAATATAGAGGATTTCTGAACCAATCACATTCTCCTTATCATTTGGAAATCTAGAGGATTTCTGAACCAATCACCTTCTCCTTATCATTTGGAAATCTAGAGGATTTCTGAAACAATCACCTTCTCCCTATCAGTTGGAAATCTTGAGGATTTCTAAATCGATCACCCTTTCGTTTAGAAATCTGTAGGATTTTATGAACAAATTATACTAATACACTATCATATAATGAAACTCATACATACTTGTTCAGGACTTCATAGTGTTAACACAACAGAACGTGTCCGTTTTGAACATATTAGGAGGATGAACCCATGAAAGGAACAACGAGTTCGTCCACCGCCAACTCCTCGAGGCAACTGGAGGAAGGTCCCACAAGTAACGCAAACCTCAGTAGAAACTCTGAATCGTGAAGAAACTACTAATGCAACAAATGTAAAACCAACATTCCAAATAGACCTCACCATGATGCAAAACATGCTTGCACAAGGAATTTCCACAGCCTTGGCAGCATACGAGGCAGCCCGAAATGGAAACACTGGGAATAGTGGAAGTGACACTCCAATAACTCACCAAAACAACCCTAGACACTGCTCCTACAAGGAATTCATGGGCTGCAAACCTTGATCCTTCTACGACACTGAAGGAGCTATTGGTCTATCCCGTTGGATAGAAAAGACTGAGGCAATTTTTCACATCAATGCTTGCTCCGATAACTGTCGGGTCAAGTTCGTTACCTGCACGCTGATGGACTCCGCCTTAACTTGGTGGAATAACCATGTAAAGTCCATGGGAATCACTAAAGCTTATGCCATGGGTTGGGAACCACTGAAACAGATGATGATCAGAGAATACTGCCCCCGAAAGGAAATCCAGGCTCTAGAACAAGAGCTTTGGAATCTGACCATGCAAGGATGAGATAACCGCCTACACCTACCGATTCAATGACCTTGCTAACATTTTCCCATGAATGGTACCCACGAAAAATAAGAAGATAGAGAGATACATTTGGGGACTAGCTTCACATGTTCAAGGTCTGGTTACTGCATCTAGACCCTCCACTTTCCATAGTGCTAAGAAACTGGCCTATCAGTTGACTGAGTAGTGTATCCTTCAGGGTACCATGGCCCCACCAGCAGAAAAGAACCATAATGGAAGTACCAAAATAAATTTTCATAGGAAATCCAAGGGGTCCTCTAAGCATCACAAAACTGAACCAGAACCTATGGCTGTCTATGCCGTATTTACCAACACTCCCACCCCAGCTAAGTCCTACACTAGGACTTTACGTCATTGTATAGAGTGCAATTTCCACCATGTCGGAAATTGCAGGGAGGTAATCTGCAACAAGTGTAACATGAGAGGTCACATCTCGAAGTATTGCAGAAAAACCTCAACCACTACAACATGAGGAAGCCGTAACTGTTTTAAATGCAATCAACCAGAGCATTTTAGGAAGTACTGTCCGAAACTGAAGAATCAGGATGGCAATGGAAGAGAACTTATGATCACTGCTGGAAATGCTCTCCATGAACCACCTGTGGTTATTGGTACATTTCATATCAACAATGTTTAGGCTTCGGTATTAATTGATACTGGTGCCGATGAAAGCTTTATTGACCATAGGTTTCGAAACACGACAAAAACATAAATTCCGCAAAATTAATGAAACTTACACAATAGAGATGGAAAGAATCCAAATAAAGAAAAGCACTTTAGAGATACTTACTAATTGCCTTCTCACCCTGGATAATCACGTCATTCATGTAGAAACTAAGGACCCTTGCTGGTAATCTATGCTTGCTAAGTGTATATGTTAGGGGTGTATATAAATAAGATTCTATGAACTTAGGATTTGTGACTCCGCTTTACTTCCTGTTCCTTGTTTGGTTGTGGGCTTAAGGTAGAATCACTTATTCGATCGTCTATTCAATCTTGATTATATACGACATGTATGCACAAGGCGATTATAGAAGGACCAGACATGGATCAAGTACCATAAAAATACATTATAATTCATCGAAACCCCGTGTACTATCGGTACGAACTCAATTCGGGACGAAATTTCCTTTAACGGGGAGGTAATGTGACATCCCAGAATATATGGCTAATATTAGGTGGCCAATTCACCGTGAATCTCGTTGTGACTTGAATTATTGAGTTTTAGTGAATTTAAAGTAAAATAAATAAGTTCATTTCAACTATTATATGATATCTGATGATATCATACTTCCAAATGTATAAAATCTCTAACGAATCAAATAACACAAAATGTAACCATAGTAATACGTCTGAAAAACTGAAATTTTGCATTAAGTTGTTTTGAGCCAAGCAAACATTAAAATCTTTTAGTAAATGTTCCCCTATTTCCGAAATTATAAAGAACGTCCAAAATGGAATTCGTATGCAAAAGATACAACAATTTTAAGAAAACAGACAGTAAAACACTTTTTTCTTTAATTGCGTAAAACCGAATCGATCCGTTGAGGCACTTACGCTTTGCCAATGGGATTTCCGAGAATGTTATTGGAACCATACTATAGTCTATTATTTAATTTCATACTCGAAATATTTATAATGAAACTATTTACAAAAGTCGCGAAAAACGGACTTTACGACTATTTAGACACAAAACTTCGAACGCAAATTCCCGGAGTTCCATAACTCCAAAAATTAATCCGTTTGATGTTTTGGAATCCTTGAATTAAATTCTATATAATGGTACTTTTGAAAAAATTTATCGACTTTTAGATCCTGATGCACTCGGTTTGGAGTGTGTTTAGGCATTTAATGGGGGTATAACCCCATGTGGGGCCCACATGTGACCCAAGAGACCAAAAATATGATTTTTTCCCTCCTTGGATCAAACCCACGTGGGCTTCCTTCTCCCCCTCTCTTCTTCTTGAGTGTAAGTTTACACAAAGTGGTACAAAGCTTAGATGGAAGTATGAAGCATGTGTGTGTACATTTTAGTATAAATAAAGCCTCATATCACCTCATAAACTCACTCAAAACTTCCATCTATCTTCACTTCCTCTAAAACCTCACTATCTCTCTTTAAAACCAGCCTCCATCTCTTTCTTGGTTTACCACCAAGAACACTCAACACCACCACCCTAAACCACCTAAAACCACCACCAAAACCCCCAACACCTCCCTTATAACCCCGCTTAAACACCACCATCATCTCAGCCCTCCTTCACATCGTTCCAGCTCAAAAAAAAGGAAAAATTGAGGGCAGTCACCAACGGCCACCACCTGCCGCCTTGCTGCCGCCAGCTCCCATTGTCGTTGTATGCCACCAGCCACCTCCTGCTGCAGCCATAAGTCCTTACCACCACCACATTGCATTTCGTTGCTTTCCTTATGTCAATCATAAGGACAAGAGTCCTTTTTTTAGATGCATGGACGACGAACCAAACTTCATGATTCAGGTTATCTGCTCGAATACGTGAAGCATCGGTAGCGAAGTTTTATGGGTTCGTGGCTGGGTTTAGGTTAAAGTTTGTGTTAGAACCTCTCTGTCTGTTCTTGTCTGATGAAGGCTTTAGGGTTCGAAGCATGATCCAAAAACCTGATCGTGGTATAGTCGGACACGGTTTCGACTCATGATTGATTATGGTTGTTTATGGTTGATTGAGGGCAAGACCATGGGATGAGCCCATGGAAATTATGGGAGTGTTATAAGACTATGGGGTGGCCGTAGCAAAAAAAGGTTGATAGGCTATTGTGGAAGTGTTGTATGTATATGATGGAGTCGTAGCATTCACCAAGATGGGATAGACCATTGCATGAGTGGTTCTTGTGTGTAGGAGGATCACAACACATGCATGTGTCAATTCGGACTGTTATTATTAGTTGACCACTCCTTGTTGGGAATGAGGATTGTTGGAGTTGTGTCGGTATTCTAGGCTTGTATATCCCTCAGGTGGGCAAGACCCGTGGGTAAGGCCCGTTCAAGCATGTAGATTGGGTGAGACCCATGGGCGAGGCCCGTTCGAGTATGTAGATTGGGTGAAACTCTTGAGAAGGGTCCGATTGGTTAGGTTAACTTGGTTAAGCAGACCATTCAGGAATTCGAGGATATGCATAGGGAAGTTAGTGCATGACTCCTAAGGGTGAGACCCGTTAGTATTTGGCTTGGTTAAGGTGTTGGATCGCATTTAGAGTGGGGAAACTCCATGATCAACAGATTTAAGCCACATGGTAACTAGGGTAGGGTAGCGTTAATCAGCTAGACTCTTGGGTGGAGTCTCGTGGTGTGATCATGTATGAGAATATCAGTATCAACGGACGATTAGGGATTCTGCATCCCAGTTTAGTAAAAGGTCAGCATGGAATCAAAAGATCTCAGATAAATTAATAACGCGAATCTTTGGTTATCAGGATGTGAGTTATATATTGGATTGGCACTTAGGGGCGAAACTCCTGTTGGGAGTTCCCCTTGTTTTCAAATGTAAGGTTTCAACATCGATGAATGGTCTTGGATTATGTTTTCCGGTTATCAGCAAGATAATTCAGGGTTGGAAGGGTTTTGTTCAGTTCGTGAAGTGTAGTGGAGTCATATTGGATGTGTTTCAAATAGTTCTATCTGTCTGGAAGTCAGACAAGCTTTTAGGTTTTCGGATTTCTGGCAGAATAGTGATGGTTATTCTTCATTGGTTAAAGTTAGTGGGTTAAGGATCTGTTCTTCGTCAGGGTATATGATACCTGTAAGTTTGGGTTTTGATTGTAGTATTGGGAGGCAGTTGTCAGCATGAGATGATTTACCTAATCTAATCAGAAGTTAAGAATTTTAGGCAAAATCGACCAGTATGGTAGTGGAAGTAGTGAGAAATGATTTCGAGGACGAAATCTAATTTAAGCGAAGGAGAGTTGTAACACCCTTTTCAGATCGTTTCTAAATTCGAGGTTGTGGACTGGAATTCGATCATGAAAAGGCTTCGGGCTTTGAGAAAGTAAAGTTTGGACCTTATTAAAGGATGATAATATTGGTTGTAAGGTCTAAGCCCTTGATTCGTATGTTGGACCAAAAAAGGGAAGAAAGGGGAAAAGTTATAGATCGGGTTTCTTGCGTTTATTAAGAATTTTAGTTCGGTATGTTTTAAGTCAAAAGTAATGAGATACGATTGTGGGGATCTTCAATACCTTTCCATGTATATAAAGAACACCGAAAACAGAGTTGGAACGAAGGGTTTATGGCTGTTTGAAGTTAAGATGGAAATAGAGTTGGTTGTATGTTGGGCGTACATAAGATGTACGCAGGGCGTACATCATTAAAATGGTTGTGGGGCCTTCATGCAGTTGGCAAGGCATACTTAATGTACACAGGGTGTACGCTGGAAGATCCCAAAACCCTAATTTAAGGGTTTGGACCATATTTAAAGGACCTTAAGTCCTTGAGGCCTCCCTCATCACCAGCCCTCACTGTCTCAAAGCACCATTTCGAAAGCCTAGCTACCTTGTGAGATTCTTGAGCTTTTAGAGTGTTATTTTAGGTGTTTTGTGAAGATGGTGATTATTGGAGTAGCTCTTGGGAGTCCATTGCTTGTAGATCCAGGTTTTGTTGTTCATCTAGCTTCTTCAGAAGGTAAAAAGCTCACACCTTGATGGTTCATTTGCTAGATCTTATTTGCTGGTGAATCCTTACATGTTTTTGGTCCCATAGCTTTGGTTTTTTGTAAGTATGGCCTACTCTAGAACCCTTGAGCATCATTTCTAGCCATTTATGAGGTTGATAAGTCATAAAAATCGAATCTTGATGGTTATATTCCTTCCATGCATGGATTATTGGTCATTTTGTGAAGGTTTGGAACTAGGGCTTGGTTTTGGGCTCTCCCAAGCAATGCAAAGTCATAAAGTTAGGAACTTTATGATTTTATACGTCCTTAGAGTCAGAGAGTTAGACTTAAGGTCTTAAGGTATTAAGAGCGTAAAAGTGGATTTTCGCATCAGAAGTGTACGTAGGGTGTAACCCTATAGTACGCATGGTGTAACGGGTTTTGTCCCGTTTCCCTATCGGTGGCAACTTAATATGTAGCGCGTAAGTATGGAGTACATAGGGCATAGTCCAAGAGGTTCACTTGGGCCATTTTTAGGCTTTGGGCCAAGTTAGGTGGCTTTAGCCTTGGAAGGGTAAAATGGTCTTTTACCCTTAGTGAAAGAGAATATGTTGTTGGATATAGTGTCTAAGTCCATAACTATATTTGGTATGTACTTGACCGACCCGACATGGTCCATTTGGGTTGCACTTCACCCGAACAATTTATGGATAATCTTTTGAGAATAGTATAAGTTATGATTTATTAATATATTATAAGTCCTAATATATTAATATAAAATCATATTATTTAATTAGTATTGATCTATAATTAATCTAGAATTAATTTAGAGATCAAAAGTATGACTAATTAAATATGGGCTCTTGTATTTATATAGTGTGGGCTAATGCTTATTTGGAATGGGCTAGGCTTGCATGGAAAGTCCATGGATACTCCATGGAGCTTTAACCCATGGATCTCATGGAAATGAAAAGACATGGGTATTAGGGTTTACATGAATGTAACCCTAATCCACCACACTATATAAAGGAGGCTTTGGTTCTTGAAATCACACGAGTTGTGGTGAGTAAAGTAAGAGGGCCGATTTCAAGAAGGTGATTACTATTCTCTCAAAGTTCCAAGTTTGTGGTGATTTGTGATTTCCATTTGAGGCATCCACACTATTGGTGCTAGGCTCTAAAACTCCAAGCAATCAACTACAACTACAAGGTAAGTAATTCTACTAGCTTGATTTGATTCAAGTTCCCCATGCCATGCTAGATAGGATAAGAACCTTGGAAAAATAATTATTTGCATGTATCATAGTCAAACATAGATCCAAGGTTTCTAGGGTTGCATGTACACCATAGGAGTGTTAGAATGCTCAAAAACCCATCAGTGGTATTAGAGCCTGGTTTGTTTATTTGATACTTGATGCAAAAAAAAAAAAAAAAACTTGAAAATCGAAGTTTTGTTCAAAAGCTCGTATCAAAATTTCAAGTTTTGTATATGTACTTACGATTCTTGAAATTTTTTATATGAACATTCATAAACATATGAGTTTAGAAGATCATAGAAATTATGTGCTAATAATTGATTAGATTAATTCTTGATCTTTATGTGTTTTAATGGAGTCCATAACTAGTTCCTAAGTTATGGATAACCAAAAGTCACATTTATAAATAACCATTAAAAGAACACATAGGTTACAAAAAATGAAGAGTCTTCATTTTTAATAACCATTAACTCATAAGTTATGAGAAATGAAAAGTTTTGAAAGTTTACAAAACTTGCCCTCAAGTTTTGGAACATGTAAAGTCATATTAAAAACTTTAGTTCCAACCCCTAGAATTTTAAAAGTTAAAATTCAACCCTTATACTTTATAATATTATAAGTTTAATAATATTTATATATGTATAAGATCAAGTCGTCTTACCGCTAGTACGCCTCATTCACGAAGCCGGTCTATAAGGGGGGTATAAGGTTGTTGCCTATAAAATGGCAACTTAATGGGTGTCCACTCTCACCCACCGCTTCCTTGATCGGTGGAGGGTCGTTAGCCGAACGGGTAGGACAAGGACTTATAAATTCTCATTAAAAGTATAATGATAATACTAAAGTAACTAAACTTTATTGAATTCCCAATCTTAGTTATTTTAGGAAAATGTGAATAAGGTGCTAATCCATGAAATTACACTTTACACTTTGTTTAAGTCGTTAGTGGAGCGTGTGTGGTTAACCGGCACACTAACTTGAACTTAACAAGGTAGGTAAAGGGTGACTTAATGTTTATCATAGTATCGATGGAGCGTGTGTGGTTAACCAGCACATCGATTGAGGGGTAATACATTAAGGGTACCAAGTAATTTGTATGGTTACTTCACACCTTGTTTTGTGATTCTCGGCATCCCAGTCACAAAACTTGAAGGGCACACTCGAGATTGAAACATGCCATTGAAGAAAGTTCAATGAATCTCAAAGAATCTAGGAGTTTCTAAACCAATTAAAACCTAATTAAATATTTCGTTTTTCATGGTGGAAATTGGTGAATCGTCATTCACCTACCTTCAAATATATTATAGCTTAGATTACGGCATCCCTCTTCTAAGTTATAAAATATTGTGTTGGGTCGTAGCCTTAATATTACATTTGGGTGTTTTGTTAAGGACTATCTCTATATCTAATCTAATCTATTCCCTCTTCTTTTCAGATGTCTTCCAATAACAATGCTTCTGGCTCAAACCCTACTAGCTCCTTCTCTCTCATGAATCTTTGTGGGAGAGTCATCTTTGATGGGTCCAACTTTACAGATTGGATCAGAAACATCAGGATGGTCACTCGGTATGAGAAAAAAGACTATGTTCTCGACAAGGAGCTGAAGGTACCCGAGCCAACTGCTACTCCTGAAGAGCTTGCTGAATATGAGGTACATGAAAGAGATGCTACAAAAGTGGCATGCATCATGATGGCCACCATGACAGCCGAGCTCCAAAAGTCCTATGAGGACTATTATCCTTTTGAGATGCACCAGGACTTGATGGACCGCTACCATCAAAGTGCTCGTCAAGAGCGATATGAAATAATCTCCTCCATGATAACAACCCGAATGAAGGATGGTGAACCCATCACGGGCCACATGAAGAAAATGCAAAGGTATGTGGACCGTTTACTGAAGCTGAATGTGAACTTCCCTGAGGAGTTAGCAATAGACATCATTTTGCACTCCTTGCCATCGTGTTATGATCAATTCCGCATGACATATCACATGAACAAGGAAGAAGTCAGCCTCAGCAAACTTCAAGGACTCTTGAAGACCACCGAAAGTGGTCTAAAGGGTAAGTCAGTTGTTACTACTCCTACTCCTACTCCAACTGCGGCCAATGTCTTGGCAATCGGGCATGGCAAAGGGAAGAAGAGAAAGAACCCTTCTAAGGGTACCAAGGGTAAGACCCTTGAAGGCTCCTCTTCAAGCAAAACCAAGAAAGGTTTTGTCACTCCTTCTGCTAACCCTAATGAGGCTGAATGCTTCTATTGCCATGAAAAGTCGCACTGGAAGCGAAACTGTCCAAAGTACCAGCAAGATTTGAAGGATGGGAAAGTAAAACCCAACCATGCAGGTATATACACTATATTGTCTAATAACTCACCTCATTCTAAGTCTTGGGTCCTTGATACAGGTTGTGGTATTCACATATGTTGTGATTTGCAGGGACTAAAAAGAAGTGAGAATGTGGAGCAGGGAAAGATAAACTTGATCATGGGAAACAGGAAAGCTTCACCTGTCACCAAGATAGGAGTTTATTCCTTAGTGCTAAATAGTGGGTTTACATTAGATTTGAATAAATGTTATTATTCGCCCGAAATGGCAAGAAATGTTATTTCCTTTCATGCATTGTATAAACAAGGTTTTACCTTTTATTTTGATAATAATAATGGTAGTATTGATGCTTTCTTTAATAATGTTCTTTATTTTAAAGCATTACCTTGTGATGGCGTGTATGAAACTGTATCTGTTGTAGATAATCTAGAAAATAATGTATTGTGTATTAACTCTTCCACTAGCTTAGATAAAGCATCCTTATGGCATTGTCATCTTGGACATGTAAGCAAGAAATGCATAGGCCAACTCCAAAAGGATGGAGTCTTGGAGTTATTTGACCTAAAGTCAGATGATAGTTGTGAATCTTGTTTGCTTGGTAAAATGACAAAGTCACCTTTTACTGGCACTTGTGCTAGGGGTGAAGGTTTGTTGGACCTCATACACACGGATATGTGTGGACCCTTCAGAACCGCCACAAGAGATGCTAATCGGTTCTATGTGACTTTTACTGATGATTTTAGTAGATATGGATATGTCTACCTAATCAAGCATAAGTCAGAAACCTTTGAGAAATTCAAAGAGTTTAAGCAAGAAGTGGAGAATCAGTTGGGCAGGAACATTAAGATGCTTCGATCCGATCGTGGTGGTGAGTATCTTAGTACTGAGTTCCTTGACTATCTTAAGGAATGTGGGATTGTCTCACAATTGACACCTCCTAGGACACCACAGTTGAATGGTGTAGCTGAGAGACGCAATCGGACCTTGTTGGACATGGTTCGTTCCATGATGAGTCGAGCTTCGCTACCAATCTCATTTTGGGGGTATGACTTAGAGACTGCCGCCCATATCCTTAATCTAGTCCCTACAAAAAAGGTTGCCAAAACACCTCACGAGGTGTGGACTGGAAAAGTTCCCAATCTAGACCACATCAAGATTTGGGGTTGCGAGGCTTTCGTGAGACGCGAGACTCACGATAAGCTCGAACCCCGAAGCGAAAGGTGTACTTTCATCGGCTACCCACAGAAATCCTTTGGTTACATCTTCTACAAACCCAGTGATAATGTGGTCTTTGTAGCAAGAAGAGGATTCTTTCGAGAGAGAGAATTCATGAGCCAAGGAGACAGTGGGAGGCAAATTGACCTTGAGGAAATTCAAGAGTCAAGTGGTGAAGGAACCTCAAACCCTAGCCCTCAACCTGAGGAGGAAACTCCTGTTGAGCCGACTGAAGAATCTATACCTCTGAGGCGTTCCACCAGAGTTAGGAATGCACCTGAGCATTATTATGGTTTTCATATTACTGCAGAAGGTGAGACACTTATCAGTGATAACACACTGGTAAATCTGGATGAGCCTAACAGCTACACGGAAGCCATGGCAGGCCCTGAGGCTGCTAAATGGAAAGAGGCTATGGATAGCGAGATACAGTCCATGTATGACAATCAAGTTTGGAACTTGGTTGACAATGTACCTGATCGTAAGATAGTTGGGTGCAAATGGATCTTCAAGAAGAAGACCGACATGGATGGTAATGTACACACTTATAAGGAACGACTGGTTGCAAAGGGTTATTCTCAAACTCCAGGAGTTGATTATGATGAGACCTTTTCACCAGTGGCCAAGATTAAGTCTATTAGGGTTCTGTTAGCCATTGCTGCATTTCATGATTATGAAATATGGCGAATGGATGTCAAAACCGCTTTCCTTAATGGAAAGTTGGCTGAAGATGTTTACATGGTTCAGCCAGAGGGTTTTGTCAGTACAGAGTACCCTAGTAGAGTGTGTAAGCTCGAGAAATCCATTTATGGATTAAAACAGGCACCCCGCAGATGGAATCTTTGCTTTGATGAGAAAGTCAAAGAATTTGGCTTTTCAAGGAGTGAAGATGAATCTTGTGTCTATATCAAGGCTAGTGGGAGTATAGTCAGCTTTTTGGTACTGTATGTGGATGACATACTACTCATAGGAAATGACATCCCAACCCTGCAGGAAGTAAAGTCCTGGCTTGGGAAGTGTTTCGCTATGAAGGACCTTGGAGAAGCTGCCTATATCCTAGGGATAAGGATTTTGAGAAACAGGAGTAAAAGACTAATTGGACTTAGTCAAAGCACCTATGTGGACAAAGTGTTGAAAAGGTTCAACATGCATATCTCCAAGAAAGGAGAGTTACCCATGCAGAGTAACGCCAGATTGAGTAAGACACAAAGCCCTAGTACTGAGGCTGAGATAGCAGAAATGAGTCGAATACCTTATGCTTTAGCTGTAGGATCGATCATGTATGCTATGACGTGTACTCGACCTGGTGTAGCCTTTGCTTTGAGCATGGTTAGCAGGTATCAGGGGAACCCTGGCAAGGCACACTAGACTGCGGTAAAGAATATCCTCAAGTACCTACGGAGGACTAAGGACTGGGTCCTTACCCTCGGTGGCAGTGAGGACTTGAGAGTTGTAGGGTACAGTGATGCTAGCTTTCAGACTGACAGGGATAATTTCCGCTCTCAGTCGGGCTGGGTCTTTACTCTAAACGGAGGGGCAATTACTTGGAAAAGTTCCAAGCAGGAGACAGTGGCTGATTCCACTTGTGAATCAGAGTATATAGCAGCAAGCGAGGCAGCAAAGGAGGCTATATGGCTAAAGAACTCCATCGGAGACCTTGGAGTTATACCAGCTATAAAGGAGCCAATGGAGATTTTCTGTGACAGCAATAGTGCGGTTGCCTTAGCCAAGGAACCAAGAGATCATGGGAGATCCAGACACATTGACAGAAAATATCACTTCATTAGACATCGAATAGAAGAAGGAATCCTCGTGGCAAAGAGGGTATAATCGGATGAGAACCCAGCAGATCCCCTCACGAAGGGACTGACTCGGGCTAAGCATCTCCAGCATGCTCGGAGCATAGGGCTGAAGGATGATATTAGTTTTAGTAGTTAGATAATATTGAAATTTGTAAAATGTAATTGACATTTGATGATAAATAAAAGCTGTTATTTATGAGTAAAGTGTTGCTATCTCTTGTCAATCATTTACTATTATTTCTTTTTGCATGTTTTGACTTCCAGAATAATTATGTTATGGTTTATATCATATTATTCAAACTCTTCACAGTCGGTCATATGTTGGAAGTAGATATGAATCAAGACTGTCATGGGTTGGCTTGTAGAGGTCTAAGATGTTAGACAAAGCGGGGCTACAGCACTCATGAGTGCTCATAAGTTCTGAGTATTGGATTCAACCCACGCTCACTTGTATCACTTCATGGAATTTATCTCGAGTGATCGTGAGACGGTAATATCATATAAGTATTCAAACCTAGAGATATGATTGGTTGCCTATGAGTTGGTTATGCATTGATTGCACGAAAACGCATTGGTAACTCGATGTTATAAACCGTGCTTTTGTGTGTAATTCAACAAGTAGTAGAGCAAACAAATGAGTCGAAGTTTATCTGTTCCTTCTAGGATTAGAAGCAATATCTGGGCCTCTCGATGATTTTGTTTTGACCTATGTACCGGGCCCGGTCAGAACTAAATTGATGTGTTCAGTTAAGTTCTATGTCAAACAAATCGGAAATCGAGAAACAAATGCTGGACAATAAGCAAGACCATGTTCCATGTATTTGTCCGGCTGATATCTAGAACAGAGGATTATATGATCACTTATCTAAAATGGCACTTCATAGTTCAATAGAGTTTAAAGAGCTAACGATTGCTGATCGGTTCCTGAAGTCATACTTGCAACTATAGTTATTAGACTTATCCAAGTGGGAGACTGTTGGATATAGTGTCTAAGTCCATAACTATATTTGGTATGTACTTGACCCGACCCGGCATGGTCCATTTGGGTTTCACTTCACCCGAACAATTTATGGATAATCGTTTGAGAATAGTATACGTTATGATTTATTAATATATTATAAGTCCTAATATATTAATATAAAATCATATTATTTAATTAGTATTGATTTATAATTAATCTAGAATTAATTTAGAGATCAAAAGTATGACTAATTAAATATGGGCTCTTGTATTTATATAGTGTGGGCTAATGCTTATTTGGAATGGGCTAGGCTTGCATGGAAAGTCCATGGATACTCCATGGAGCTTTAACCCATGGATCTCATGGAAATGAAAAGACATGGGTATTAGGGTTTACATGAATGTAACCCTAATCCACCACACTATATAAAGGAGGCTTTGGTTCTTGAAATCACACGAGTTGTGGTGAGTAAAGTAAGAGGGCCGATTTCAAGAAGGTGATTACTATTCTCTCAAAGTTCCAAGTTTGTGGTGATTTGTGATTTCCATTTGAGGCATCCACACTATTGGTGCTAGGCTCTAAAACTCCAAGCAATCAACTACAACTACAAGGTAAGTAATTCTACTAGCTTGATTTGATTCAAGTTCCCCATGCCATGCTAGATAGGATAAGAACCTTGGAAAAATAATTATTTGCATGTATCATAGTCAAACATAGATCCAAGGTTTCTAGGGTTGCATGTACACCATAGGAGTGTTAGAATGCTCAAAAACCCATCATATGTAGTTGAATGAAAAACCTCTTAGAAAGACTGTTGGATTTGCTCTCTAATTATACATGCATATTTTCAATTTTCCAAAGCATATATCCTAACTAACATACAAATTGTTAAATGAAAAACCTCTTAGAAGGACTTGTAGTTCTTGACCTTTGAAAGCTTGAACACCTCAAGTGTGATGCCTCTAATGGTTCACAAACACCAATATGCAAGAGGAGGCTTGAGAGAATAAGTTACTTGCACAAAATCAATATCACTCTTCAAGAATGTTGTGTCATAATGTTTTAACTGATTTTGGCCATGAGGAGTTTCTTTTATAGTGTAGCAAATGCTAGGGTTACACTTTGTAAACCCTAATGACCTTTCATATTACTTAGGATCCATGGGTTAACCTCCATGGACTATCCGTGGATTATCACATTGGTTTAGCCCATCCTAAATAATCATGGATCATTAGCCCACACTATTAGAATCATTGATTTACATAATCAATCCCCATCTATTTAATTAGTCTCTTTTGATCACAAAATTAATTCCAAATTAATTCTTGATCAATACTAATTAAATAATATGATTTCTCAATTAATATATTATACTTATAATATATTAATAAATCACAAATAACCTTATTCTTAAAAGTCCATCCTATCAAATTGCACTGGTGAAGGCAACCCAAAAGGACCATGCTACAATCGGGTCAAGTACATCCCAGTTATAGTTATGGGCTTAGACACCAAATCCAACAGTCTCCCACTTGGATAAGTCTAATAACTATAGCTGGCAATGCGACTTCAGGATCCGACTTAGCAATCGTATGCTTTCAAAAGCCGCTGTTGAACTCTGACCTAGTCAGTGACGCGTCTGTCAGATAAGGGATCATATACTCCTCTGTTCTCAAGATATGTATGCGGAAAAATACATGGAACATAGTCATACTTTTTGTCCTGCATTTTGTTTCCTGATTTCCGATTCGTCTGACAAAGAACATAACCGAACACTTCAATTTAGTTCTGACCGGGCCCGACACATAGTCAAAAAAGAATCATCGAGGGGCCCAAGATATCGCTTTTAATCCTCTTAGGATAAAAGGAACAGATAAACTTCGACATTATATGCTTGTACTAACTACTCCTTAAGTCATCCATAACGATACGTTTTATAACATCAAGTTACTGATGCGTTTTCGTATCATCAATGCATAACCAACTCATAGTCAACAACTCATATATCTTAGTTTGAAGATTATATGATATTATCGTCTCACAATCACTCGTGATAAATTCCATGAAGTGATTCAGGTGAGCGCGGGTTGAATCCAATACTCAAAGCTTATTTCAGGAGCACTCATGAATGGTGTAGCACACTTTTGCTATGTCTAACGCCTTAGACAATCTACAAGCCAACTCATGACAGTCTTATTTCATACTTACTTCCAACGTATGATCGACTGTGGATAGTTTGAATAATTTTATTATTCGGGAAGTCAAAACATGCAAAGTGAAACACAAGAATAATACTAATCCTATATGGCCCCAAAACTTTTGAGTGTAAATAAAACACCTTTTATTTTATCACCATATTGATTACACATTATTCATGTATATTTTTTCGATTTATCAACTAATACTTGAATTAAAACAACAACTATCCCTTGCTCCAAGCATGCACACTATGTTTACCTACGGTCCTTACTTTGTGAAATAGATCAATTGTAAACATTTCCAACGATACTCATTTCACAATTCCAAATCCATATCGTAAGTGTAAGAATACCAAGTTCTTGCCACTTACTATAATTTTTTAGGTTCTAAACTTATATGCAGTGATCCTTTTTGTAATGACTATGTACACAAGTCACAGAGACTTTGTCAATTACAAAAATTTCCATTGGAGATTGTTACAAGATAATTCCATAGATCCGAAGTCTCATATTCAAAGCACATTCCTTTGAACATTCTTCTTGCATAAAAGTTTCTAACTTTCTCATAGATTCTTGATATCCATCTCCCATTATGGAAACATTTCCATATTTGCCATATGACAACTCAATGTTAATAGATTCCTGTCTATTCATAATAATGTCAATATGGTCCATCATTACTATACTTGCAACTATCCATAAGCAACCAATCTTTGGCGAACCTTGGATTGTTCATAGCAGTTGTTTAATAACTTTAGTCATATCCTGTTCTAGTCCTTTTTCCCTCTTAATGCCCTAGGCATTTGGAAAATTAGAACACATGAATATTATAGCATATGCAATCGATCCTATACCCGAAGCATATGGGATACGATTCATAATGTCTTACATAAAGACATGATACTTGACCAGTCTTTTGCTATAATATTTCCATATATAGAATTTCCAATGTTGAAGCATTTCAACATGGTATTCATATAAATCCTTGACTAAATTTGATTAAAATCTCAATCTAAACTTTTAGAATTGAAATGAAGTATAAGTTCCTCTCCCTTAATTATAGCAAAACAACTTTTCAACCCTGCAACTTTGCGAATTGAAAACTTTGTTTTCTATAATTAACATTGCTAACTTGCAACACTTACCATAATAATTATGCTCCCACTAGCATAACAATTATTTTGTTACTTGCATAACATTTATGCTCCCACTAGCTTTGACATAAATCCAGAATTCAGCTGGACTGCTAGAAATCAATACTTTATTGACTTTCTTACCAAAGTTCAGATTTCTGACACGAGATGCTTCGATAAGCCTTTATCTAAGCTCACACACCTTTTATTAGAAAGCTCGTATGTGTGTCTAAACAATTTTAGAACTTACAACAATAAGTCTTAAATGTTTAGACCTTTTTCCATTTCTCACAATTCGAACTATGAAGAGGGATGCCGTAGTCATAATCGAATTTGAGAATGCAAATATCACAATTGCTAACTCTTTAAAATTTACTTAGTGAAAGCGTTTCTTCACAATCATTTTCATGAATTGGAGAGAAACCTTATGACACTTAGATTTTATGGTGCATGTGTTCCTATCAATGTGAATTTGTCAAAACCATAATCACAAGACAAAGTTAGTGACAAATCCAAACTCATATGGACTGAACTTGTTCAATCTTAATTTCTTGCCACCTGGCAGCACAAGGGCCTGCCATTGCTTCCAGGTTGTTATGCAAACAATTAAGAACTCATAGAACTCACACGCATAGTCAACTTCAACTGGAATGGGCATGGAAACAAGAATATGTCAACACGATAGGTTAAAAACCTCAAGTCGTGTGCTAGTGATTAACAATAGGTTGACTCTTGATTAGTTCTTAAAACTTTTCAAGATTTTTAAGACTCCCACTGACCTCTTGACATATAAGATTCTCTTTGTCAAGGACCATTCCTTGACAACCAAATATTCAAGAGTTAGTGCGTTTTCTTATCAAGACAAACACTTTTGATAATCGGTCTTAGTTGATATGTGTTTTACCCAAAACATCACAACTTACCAATTTCAAATTTACAAGAGTAGAAAAAATTTTAATCTACATTCGATAAGTGTTATAAACCTTTCTTAAGATTATGTCACTAAAGTTACAATCTTGGAGTATGTGACTCTAAGGCCTGATTTTGGAACGAAGTATGATCCATCTTAATTGATTTAACCATTTCAACAACTCCTGATTCCTCTTCTTAGCCAAACAAATGCACTAAGGCGTCCTTTGAGGATCAAATTGTGATATGGTTTTTCATAATCATTAAGATGATCATAAAACATGATACTCAAGTACTCTCCCATCTTTTAAGTTTGGAGAAACTTTTATCTTTCTGCCGACTTTGATTCTTCTTATTCGTTCTGCTATACATTGAGACTTTTCAATGACTCAGAATTATACTTAATCTTGTAAGCATAACCATATTTACTTAACTTTAGTAAACCATAATGAATAGTCTTATCGTTCTTTGTGGTGGACCTGATCCCCTAGTCCTTCACTTAACTCACCTCTGTATGTGAACAAGGAATTACTCCTAATTTCCCAAAGATGAAGGTTCTCATTCATCATACAAAACAAGTTGCATGATTCCAAGTTTCTGTCCAATTGAAACTTAGGCGATGAGAATCTTCCCTTATTTGGTAAATTTTGAGACTACCACAAACGAAAGAATCAAATCCATATTGTTAAAAGATACAATCATTTTTCACATATGCCATTGCAAGGAAATATAAATAAGATAAAAAATCAAAGTTTTATTTATTTATAAAAGGTGCGGAAAAAAAACTTTTCCTTACAATGCAATTACAAATGAAAACTATGTTACTACATATTTCTAAGCAATCTATCATAACTCCTAAGCAGCAGCTCAAAAATCTGATCATCGAACTATGCGATTGAAATCCATCTCTTCGCGATCAGACTCAACATGTTTTTTCTTTAAGCTTCCTTTCTTTTCTTCGATCCTGAAGTAGAGTCAAACCTTTTTGACTTTACCTTCTCTTAGATCTTTCAGGTATTCAGGGCAGCTTTGCTTCCAATGTCCCTTCAAATGGCAGTAGAAACAAGTGGACTCTTTGGCATTTGCACATGGAACTATCTCAGAACTGGCTTTTATCTTATGGTCAAATCTTTTGACCATAGCCAATTCTCTTCCTATAGGAGAAGGGATCTTTTCTGGAGTATCTATGTCATTGTCTATGTCCATGGCAGCTTGGGAAGTAGATCTTCCAATCAAATTTTCTTGACCATTGCGCCAAATCATTGCTGATTCAGCAACAATAAGCAAATAGGTAAGATCAATAAGGGTCATGTCGCGGTCTTTCATATAGTAGTCTTTAACAAACTGACTAAACGACTCGGGAAGTGACCGAAGAACCAAGTTAACAACCAACTTCCTCGGGAAAATGACACCCAACATTCCCAGCTTGTCAATGCGTGACTTCATATCCAAGACATGTCCACACACAGACCTTCCATCTTGGTGTTTACTAGCCAATAAGGATTGAGTGACCTTGAACTTTTCAAGTCTTTGAACTTGTGGGCGAGGGAGAATAATTGGAGGAGGTGGAGGAAGTGAAGTATGATATTGTGGAATATCATCTTCATGTGGAAAAGTTTTTCCAAAAGATTCGGGAAGAGCATAGTTGTCTGAACGAGACATCTACAAGGGAGAAATTCAAGTTAGTTAATTTAAATCCTTAATATAACACCCAAAACGAAATATTAAGGCTAGGACCCAACACAATATTTTACAATTGCGAAGAGGGATTCCGTAATCCAATTGTAAAATATTTGAAGGTAGGTAAATGACGATTTACCAATTTTCACCATGAAAGACTAAATAGATTATTAAGTTTTAATTGGATTGAAATTCCTAGATCCTTTGAGATTCATTGAACTATTTAATGGCATGTTTAAATCTGAATTTTGCCCTTCAAGTTTGTGACTGGGATGCCGAGGATCACAAACAAGGTATGAATAACCATGCAAATTAGCTTGGTACACTCAATGTTACAAATCACCTAATCAATGTGTTGGTTAACCACACACGCTCCATTGATCTATGATTAACATCAAGCTACCCTTTGCCACACATTGTCAGTCCCAGATCAATGTGCCGGTTAACCACACACGCTCCACTAACGACTTAACAAGGTGCAAAGTGTAATTTCATGGATTAGCACCATTTTCACATTTTCCTAAAGTAACTAAGATTGAGAATTTTAATAAAAGTTTAGTTACTTTATATTTATCATTATACTTTTAATGAGGGAGAATTAATGTCCTATCCTACCCGTTCGGCTAATGACCCTCCACCAGTCAAGGTAGCAATGGGTGAGAGTGGACACCCATTAAACTGTCATTTTATAGGCAGTAACCTTATACCCCCCTTATAGACCAGCTTCGTGAATGAGGTCTACTAACGGTAAGACTGACTTGTCTTATACATATATATATATATATATATATATATATATATATATATATATATATATATATATATATTTACTTTTAATATAATAATAGTATAAGGGTTGAATTTTAACTTTTAAAACTCTACGGATTGGAATTAAATGTTTCAGTTGTGAGACTTTACAAATTCCAAAACTTGAGGGCAAGTTTTGAAACTTGTCAAAACTCTCCAATTCTATAACTTATGAGTTTAATGTTGGTTTTATGAAAAGACTCTTGATTTTCCATAACTTGAGGATAAGTTATGGAACTCATTAAAGCATTTATGATAAGACTTTTCATGTTGCATAACTTGAGGAAAAGTTATGGAACTCATTAAGGAACATTTAGATCAATTATAACAAGGAAAAATATCATATAATATTCTATTGATCTAATCTAACTCATATAGCAAGACAATTCATATCAAATAATACAAATAATCAACCTAATATCCTAATATTTGACAATTGTCCTTTCATTTTCCATAACTTATGAGTTTAATGTCATTTTAATGTATGATACTTTTCATTTTCCATAACTTGAGAACAAGTTATGGTGGTCATTAAAATTCATTTAGATCAATTTATCAACAACTAAAATTATCATATAATTCAAGATTGATCTAGCTAAACTCATAAACAAGATAATATTAAGTAAACAATTTGCAAGCAACTTTGTTTACCATATAAATCAACAATTATCTTAAAAACTTTGACAATTATCTTGTGATTAGATGTGCATAATCACTACCATATTATAAAATGAATTTAATGATGTAAAACAGTTTGTAGTAGTGATTCCAATCCAATCTAGGCCAAGAAAACTTGAAATCTACCACCAGAACCATGGACTCGACGAGTGCATGAACTGACTAATCGAGTTGCCCTTGATACTGAGTGGACTCGGCGAGTTCATCAGTAAGAGGCCATAAATTCGATTTTTTTCAACTTTGAAAAACAGCAAGCATCAAGTATAACAGAAAACAATGCTAGGCTCTGATACCACTGTTGGGTTTTGAGCACTATAACACTCCTATGGTGCACATGCAACCCTAAATGCTTTTGATCTATGTTTTCTCTAATTATACATGCATATTTTCAATTTTCCAAAGCATATATCCTAACTAACATACAAATTGTTAAATGAAAAACCTCTTAGAAGGACTTGTAGTTCTTGACCTTTGAAAGCTTGAACACCTCAAGTGCGATGCCTCTAATGGTTCACAAACACCAATATGCAAGAGGAGGCTTGAGAGAATAAGTTACTTGCACAAAATCAATATCACTCTTCAAGAATGTTGTGTCATAATGTTTTAACCGATTTTGGCCATGAGAAGTTTCTTTTATAGTGTAGCAAATGCTAGGGTTACACTTTGTAAACCCTAATGACCTTTCATATTACTTAGGATCCATGGGTTAACCTCCATGGACTATCCGTGGATTATCTCATTGGTTTAGCCCATCCTAAATAATCATGGATCATTAGCCCACACTATTAGAATCATTGATTTACATAATCAATCCCCATATATTTAATTAGTCTCTTTTGATCACAAAATTAATTCCAAATTAATTCTTGATCAATACTAATTAAATAATATGATTTCTCAATTAATATATTATACTTATAATATATTAATAAATCACAAATAACCTTATTCTCAAAAGTCCATCCTATCAAATTGCACTGGTGAAGGCAACCCAAAAGGACCATGCTACAATCGGGTCAAGTACATCCCAGTTATAGTTATGGGCTTAGACACCAAATCCAACAGTTAGCTGCCTTTGTGACTCTTGCTTTGTATGTTGGGCTAGGCCTATTGTATGATGGGCTAGGCCCATAGTATGTTGGGCTAGGTGTAGTGAACCGATTATGATGACGAATGCGGAATTATAATGATTAGTGAATCAATCAACCATGAAGAACACAAAGAGTAAATAATTCATTTAAGCTCTCATTAATCTAGTAAGCTATTACAAAGTGGGTCTTGTAATAACTCTCTCACTAGGCTAATATCATAAATGGTTCTTACATAAAATGGGATCCACTTACTTCCTATTTATAGGAAAGGCTAAACCCATTACACATCCAAAGAGGGTAAGCCACATATAAGGATAACTTTGCACCCAAACACTAGGCCCATAGTATGTAGGCTAGGCTCGTTGATTAGGAAGCGCTAGGCCCATTGTTATGGGTTGTGTCCAATGTGCGGACTAGGTCCAATTGTATGTATGGTATGTGGTATTTTAGGGAACTCACTAAGCTTTGTACTTACGGTCTCATATTTATGGTTTCAGGTACTTCCAGTACGAAAGGGAAGGGACCAACGTGACTACACATCGTCCCCCAGTGTTTTTCGCATCAGTTATTTATGACTTTTACTCTGATGTTTAAATGATATGATCACTTGATTGGTTTTGGAACAAATAGTTTGTATTGTTTATGGTTTTAAAAAATGAAAATTTTACTATGAATTTTTGGGATGTTACAGGAGTACCATCAGGTGAAAGTTTAGATTTAGTGTCTAAAGGAGTATTGCTCGGGTTGCAGTTAGACATGTAAGCACGAGAGAGAAGTTCCTTAGCAAAGGAGTTTTAGGAAAGAAACAAAACCTTTGAGGATTGAGTAGCAACGATACGGAGGAATAAGGATAGAGAACCTAAGTCAAACGTGGGAAATTTAGAGGAAAGATGAGTGATGATACAAGAAATATGAGCAGAAGAAAAGGCGGACATGATAATATCATCAACATAAAGAAGAAGGTAGATATGATAAGATCAGTCAGAGCGTCTGCTTGTGAAGCCAGTCGAGATGATAAAAATGAAAAAAGGCTGGTACCAGGCCCGAGGGGCTTATTTAAGACCATAAAGAGCTTTCTGAAGCCGACAAACATGGTTTAGGAAGGGAAGGATGAAAAGAGCCAGGAGATTACTTCATATAGACTTCCTCAGGTAAGTGACGGGGTTCTATTATTTGTGATTTAGTGATAGGACTTCACAACTCGGTAGCCCGAGTGTGATTTGATAACTTCAGACTGAGGTGAGTTTCCTTCACTATACTCGTGGGTCGAAGGCACCAATGCCGGCCCACTAGACTATGTTGGTAGGATGATAATTATCTTCATGAAAATTTTCCGTATTACATGTATATGCTTGTAGTCTTTGTGACTCTTACTGTTATGATAATGTGTTAGCTGTAGGGGTGACATAGACTTGATACTGGTTGAAAGAGACCGAAGGGTTTGAAATATACCTAGTACCGGCTGAAAGAGACTAAAGGTGTTGAAATAGACCCAGTTATGCTTTGACTGTTATGTATGTATGGTATAGGGTATTTTGGGGGAGGTCACGAAGCTTTGTGCTTACGGTTTTCAATTTGTGTTTTCTTCCAACTCGAAAGGGAAGGGCTCGACTTGATCGCACTGCATCCGGCTGTGTTTTCCGCATTATGTGATTTTGGGATTTGTACTATGATATTATTCTCATTATGATACACTTTTCGGTTGTTTTGACATGATTATGAAATGTTTTGAAATGAAGTAAAAACAAAAATTTGTCTGAAATTTCAGGATGTTACATATAATCAACTACGTAAGAACGAGGGTTAGTGACTTTCCCAAAATACCACATACCAAAATACATATACATGCATACAACCATTGAATCACTATCCATCAATAATATGTGTACTTACGGCCTACACATCATTTTGTTAACATGGGTCTATGTGTACTTACGACCTACACGCCATTTCGATAACACGATTCTATGTGTACTTACGGCCTACATGCCATTTCGTTACGAGCCTATAGGCTCCCGACCTTTTTGTCATTTTGCCATCATCTCCTAACTAAATCTATTATCATAACAACCATATACGTAGAGACTGCACTTTAGACTCTCCTAGTAAATGCACATTTATTATTCCTACTATACCAGTCTCAAGTACATTTTCACTTAAGCACATAAAGATTATACTATCAGCTTCACTATACTAGTTCTGTATCCTAACATACATGGACATATATTGTAATACATAGTATAGTGAGATAACTCACCTGGACAATTACTTAGACGAATGACAGCTATCTGGGTGATCCTACCGACGATCCATGTAACAGCATAAAGATTTGTTATCCTCATCCGTTTGATGATTCCGGGATGAAATCATCCTAAGTGGGAGAGAATTTTAACGCCCGTGTTTCCCACTAGACATTAATACAGATAATGAAGTGGTTAGGGTCAATAATTGTAATCTTTTGAGGTTAATAAAAGAGGGTTATTTGATTATTACGTGGTATTTGTATGTATATACATGTATACATTGTGTGTTTATAGCTACGTAATAAAATAGGGATAAAATTCACGTCTAAATAGATTAAAGAATAGCCTATGAGTGAGACGAAGTAGTCATACTGAGGATTCTGTAGGTATAAGGAGCCCTCAAAACAAACTTATAACGGATGAGTTATGACTCGTTGAAGTTTCACGTTCAAACCAGCGCAACGATGATATCGTAAATAACAAATCGGAGTTAGGACGATTATTAGCCTTAGTAATATAAAAGAAAGTCGTAGTAGTCGTTAAACTGAGAGCGTATATATAGAGAACGCCCCAATTTGACTTCGTAAGAGGAAGTTAGGATTTTTAGAAGTTTCAGCGTAGCAGTATGCGACTCAGAAACCGAAGTAGAAATCAGTGGATTGTTAGGAAAAGCAATCTAAATGAGGGTTGAAGATCTTGTCCATATGGTTCCATCGATATAAAGACAGTCGAGAATGGATATCATATGAGCAGGTTATGAATTTTTAATGGACTTTAACAGTGTGAGTCTATTAAAAATATAACTTTAAAAATAAATTCAAAATTAGCTGACGGAGTCTAAACAAAAGTTGTAGATCTCGTCGAGTGCTTTCCGGGGTTATAAAGGATGTCGAAAACGGAGCTCGTATGAAGAAGATACGATTTTCTGAAGTTTTTAGAGAAGCATCACGTGCAGGTGGGTTGCACTGTGCACCTTCTAGAAGGTGGGGCGTAGACCACCATATTTGTGACATGTGGCTGACAGCGGGAGCAGCAACGTCTCAAGTGTGCATGATGCGTACACCAAGCGCGGCATGCATTTGCACTATAAATAGGCCTCGACTGATCATTAATTTCCTCACTCCCCATCCTCCTCCTCCTCTCTCTCTCTCTCTCTCTCTCTCTCTCTCTCTCGAAATTCTCTCAGTTTTAGCCTATTTCCCTTAGTTTTAGCCTTCGGCGAAGCCCTGTGATCCATGAAAAAGTAGCAGCTAGCGAGTAGAAGCTCTGCCAGTTCAATTTACTAACTCCTGTTAGGAAGAACCTCTGTAAGTTAAGCTATACTCTAGTCTTTTCTGTGTAACTTATATTTATAGTCATAATTCGTCATTATGAACCTATAAATAAGATTCATCAGTAATTCCATGTCGTTATACTAATTGATCTACTTACGGGAGAGTTGTCTAGAATGGTCATGTTGCTTGGTTGTTAGATTTTAGAAAAACTATTATGCCAAAATGATCCTGCTTCCTAACTGTCCTGCCTGGCTGATCCTTACTTGATATATCTTGTTGTAGACATTGGGATTAGTAAGGATCTAGACTATTCTTAGTCTCTAGGATCATTAGACTAAACATATTTAGTAATTATACTTAGGTCACGTCAATGAATATTTGAGGTGTTAGACGAAGCTCTGTCCAGATCACCAGTCGCCCATTTTATCATGTGAGTGCATAGTTACTTTAATCTTACACATAGATATAAAGTATTTAAGATAATTACATGCTATATGTGTCTATTATCATTGTTCCTGACATATATGCTAGATAAACGATTTATACATGTTTTACTTGATTTTAAACTGTATATGTATTTTATTACCTATAAATATGTTGGGTAAAGATGGGTAGACATAAGATGACATAGATGATGAGAGATGAAAGGTGAAAGATGATATAAATGATTAGAGTCCTTGAATTTAAAGATGATCCAGTTGTCTAGCGGAGTATAGATAACGACCACAAACTATTCTAGACAGTAAAGTGGAATGCTAGCAGGTTTGCAACCTATAGGTGTTTTTGAACTTAGTGCTCACCAGGTGTACTCCATCCCTCCATGGTTCCCTTACTGAAATATATTGCTATGGACTCGCCTAACCATTATTGTCTATCCCGAAGATGATCCTTAAGATAGGTCCCTTGAAATTAGATGTTACAGACAGAAAAGTGAGGATAACGAGAAGGGGTTATCAGGTTAATGATTTGATAATAATAAAGAAAGATTTAATTAATGTGGGTTGAAAACCCTATGTGATCACCAGGCCCACAAGCCTGAGCCACTCAGTTTCTTATATTACAGGTAGTGGCACAAGAGCATAGATGTGATGATATGATGAGAGATTTATGGATGACTATAGGCTAGTAGTCTAGATAAACTAGTGTAAGGCATGTATTATTTCGTTTGTGCTTATGTACTGTATCAAAAATGACATCCCAAGGTTTTTAATTTAAATAAAATACGTTTCTTCGGAAATGTTTTGATAATATCATTATCATGTTTTTGGGAACAAATTCCACAATATTATTCTTTTAAGGATACTCTGATTTCAAAATAAGCATAAATAAATCGGTTTTTTCTGGCCGTAAAATTGGGAATGTCATAGTTGGTATCAGAGCATTAGTTTAAGCAAACTAGGAATATTATAGGATTTCTATACTTAAATTAGAATGTTAAGCAATGATCGTGAGATGAGTCTCTGCTATATTTAGGAAGTATGCCTGAATAGACACTAGCACTAGCTTATTCTAGGAAAGATGCCTAAAATTGCTTTTATGTGCTAATTGATTTTTATGATGCGCTTAGATGCTTTACGATGTTCGGATCTATGGTCTATTGCCGACCAGATCTGGAAATTTATATGTTCAGGTTTCTAAACTTATAAGTATGGTATTAGAACTAGCATATAATATTTTGGAGTGATAAGGAGGATTATACGTCTATCGTCTATAGAATCTTTCTCTATCTACATTCTCATCACTATACACTGAACATCTACTTTGGTGTATAGAACGTCATGGTTAGAACATGTAGTGGATTAGAAAAAATTAATGGTGACCAACAGCCTGAGCCACGAGTGATTGAGGATGAACCAGAAGTAGCAGCTGCACTCGAGCCAATCATGATGGCCGGAGTTCAGGCCATGATGCAGATGATGTTAGACCATCAGATGGAGGAGACAAGGCGTCTACTTTGGGAGAATGGGAGAGAACCTACTGCATCCGTTGTGCAAAGAGGGTTGTAAGAGGAACAATCAGAAGAAGGGAACTATAGTAGGACTATCAGTCGTGTGGAACCTCATGTGGTTAGAAGGAACCAACCAAATGAAGGAGATGATGGACATGGTTGTAAGTATAAGGATTTCATGGCATCCAAGACACCAAGTCTTTCTGGAATCCCAACACCGGTGGAAGTCATGGATTAGATCTTCGATATGGAAATGATGTTTGAAAGTTGCGACTGCAGCAACAAGCAGAAGATCGTTCTCGCGATTACACGATTGAAGACTGGGGTATTAAGATAGTGGAAGCTACTAGCTGATACCATGCCCAAAGGAGAAGCTAGTAAGATGTCTTGGGAAGACTTTTTGGTGCAACTAAAAGTACAGTAATGCTCTGATCAGGATCTTCTAGAGATCAACAACGAGTTCCAGAATCTGAAGAAGGGAAGGATGAGCGTTAGCGAGTACGCTGCAAGTTTTACGGAGAAAATGTAGCTTGCTCCTTATTTAGTTCCAACTGAACTATACAAGGGCAAAAAGTTTGCTAATGGATTTCCAGAAGACTTTGGTCCAATGGTCAAACAAGAAACAACCTTGAAAGCTGCCATCTAGGTAGATAAGAATGTTGAGACCCGGTTAAGAGAGAAGGGTCTGGAGAGATGAGGTAGGAGAGAAGAGGAAGTTGGATGGATATTCAAGGTCTAACAAGAAAAGCAGGTTCTCGAAGTCTGGTTCCAAGAAGTTTGGAGGAGGATGAGGTGAAGCAAAATGGTGTGAGAAGTGCAAGAAGAAGCACTCTGGGAAGTGTGGTGAAGAGTTGACCTGTTTCAAGTGCGGGAGGATGGGTCATTATGCCAACAAATATACATCCAACAAGAAGGTGTGTTACAGATGTAATGAAGAGGGGATATTGTAAAAGGATGACCGGAGAAGAAGGAGGCTGCAAAGCCTAATGTGCCACCAAGGCCTAAGGTAAGAGCAATCCAGATGACACTGGAAGTAGCAAGGGTGGAAGAAGATGTCGCTTCAGGTACTTTTCTCGTAAATGGATTGCCTGCCAATATTTTATTTGATTCTAGAGCTAACTAGTCCTTTATTTCGCATAAAATTGGTAGAAGACTAGCATTACATGTAGATAGACTAAATAGTGCTCTAGTAGTAAAAGTAGCTAGTGACAAATTCGTACCTGTTAGTGAATGCAATTAGAATATCATCATCAACTTGAATGGGAATATATTCCACGAGGAATTGTTGCCCATTGAGCTAAACGACTTCGACATAGTGTTAGGCATGGATTGGCTTAGTGTGAATGACGTTGACATCAGGTGTAGAAAGAAGATCATAGTATCAAACTGCATAGAAGAGAACCATTTATGGTGTACGGGGACAAACGTAAATTCTAGAATCATCTCCATGATGAAAGCCAGAAAATATTTTTCCAAAGGGAGGTAATCATATGTAGCGTTCGTAATCGATGCCAAGAAAGAGAAGAATGAAATACAGAGGATACCGGTTGTGTGTGACTTTCCGGAAGTCTTTCCCGAAGATCTTCCTGGATTGCGCCCTGATAGACAAGTAGAATTTGGGATAGACTTGTTACCAGGAACCACATCGATAGCTAAAGCACCTTACCCACTAGCACCGATGGTGATGAAGGAGCTTATGATGCAGCTTCAGGAGTTGTTGGAAAAAGGTTTCATTATACCTAGTTCTTCACTCTATGGAGATCCGATGTTATTCGTAAAGAAGAAAGACGGAAGCATGAGGATGTGCATTGACTACAGAGAGCTGAATAAGGCGACAATAAAGAATAAGTACCCTTTACCTAGGATAGATGACATGTTCGATCAGCTGCAGGGTGCGAGCTATTTCTCAAAGGTAAATCTTAGGTCAAGATATCATCAACTGAAGGTGAGAGGGAAGGATATAGAGAAGACTTCTTTCAGAACGAGATATGGATACTATGAGTTTTTGGTTATGTCGTTTGGACTGACCATTGCTCCAACAACATTTATGGATTTGATGAATAGGGTTTGTACACCTTTCCTCAAAAAATATGTAATAGTGTTCATTGATGATATTCTCATATATTCGAAGATCCAGCAGGAGCATGGCAAACACTTAAGAGAAGTGTTAGAAGTTCTGAAGAAAGAGAAGTTGAACGCAAAGCTCTCCAAGTGTGATTTTGGATTCGGAAAGTCCAATTCTTGGGTAATGTGGTTAACCAAGAAGGAATAATGGTTGACCCATCAAAGATCGAAGCTATAATGAAGTGGGAACGAACAAAAAGTCCCACTGAGATTCGTAGCTTTCTAGGATTAGCTGGATATTATAGAAGGTTTATCTAAGGCTTTTCTTTGATAGCTACTCCTTAACGACTTTGACCCATAAAGGAGCTACATATATGTGGATCGAAAAGCATGAAGAAGCTTTCAAAAAGTTAAAGAAGAATTTGTGTGAAGCTCCGATTCTTTCTTTACCTGATAGAATTGAAGACTTCACAGTTTATAGTGATGTATCTGGAGTTGGGTTACGTTGTGTTTTGACCCAGCGAGATAAAGTAATTGCATATGCATCTCGATAACTGAAGGAGCACGAGAAGAATTACCCCACTCATGATCTGGAGTTGGCAGCGGTAGTATTTGCATTAAAGATATGGAGGCCTAATCTTTATGGCATGAAGTGTAAGATTTACACTGATTATAAGAGTCTCTAGTATCTCTTTGATCAAAAGGAATAGAATATGAGCCAGCGACGCTGGTTGGAGCTACTCAAGGACTATGACTGTGAGATACTTTACCACCCTGGTAAAGTAAATGTGGTAGCAGATGCTTTGAGTAGAAAGGTAAATTTGGAAAGAAATAAGCCAAGAGAGTTCAAAATAAAGATTGTCTCAACAATTGTAGAAAGCATTAGGAAAGCTCAGAAAGAAGCTTTGGAAGGAGATAACCGAAAGGAAGAATGTTTAGGAAAAATGTTGGAATTCAGTAGGAGCAGTCAAGGGTTGAAGGTATTCCAAAACAGGATTTGGGTCCCTAAGGCATGAGGAATGAGAGATATTCTCATGGAAGAAGCCCACAAGACCATTTACTTGATTCATCCTGACAGTACCAATATGTATAGGGATCTGAAACCTTACTATTGGTGGACGAAGATGAAGTTTGATGTTGCAAAGTATGTGGCTGATTGTGTAACTTGCGCAAGAGTTAAAGCGCAACACCAGAAACCTTATGGGAATTTGGAGCCTTTACCAGTTCCCATGGGTAAATGGGAAGACGTCACCATGGATTTTGTGACTAAGTTTCCTAGGATGAAGAAGGTCACGATATGATTTGGGTAATCATAGATCGATTGAAAAAGAGTGCACATTTCATAGAAGCCAATGAGAAGTGGCCTATGGATAAGCGTGTAGATATCTATGTGAAAGAGATAGTAAGACATCACATTGTTCTTTTATCAATTGTGTGGGATCATGACAGTTGTTTCACTTCTAGGTTATGGAAAAGCCTACATGAAGGAATGGGTACGAAGTTGTGTTTGAGTACAGGCTACCATCCACAGATTGATGGTCAGAGTGAAATGACGATTCAAACACTAGAAGATATGATAAGAGCATGTACACTAGAATTTCAAGGTAACTGGGATGAACATATACCCCTAGTAAAGTTTTCCTATAACAATAGTTACCAATCAAGCATTAAGATGGCACTTTATAAAGCCTTGTATGGACAGAAGTGTCGTACGCCATCTTGTTGGCTTGAAGCTGGAGAAAAGCAGTTTATGGGACTAGAGATAGTCCATCAGACTGGTGAGAAGCTAAACGTGATTAGAGAAAGGATGTTACGAGCTCAAGATCGTCAGAAGAGCTACACTGATAAGAAGCAACGACCAATGACATTCGAAGTTGGAGATTTGATGTTGCTTAAAGTTTCACCATGGAAGGGACTTATAAGATTCAGTAAGAGAGGGAAAATAAGTCCAAGGTTTATCGTACCATTTAAAGTGTTTCGGAGAGTTGGAAATCAAGCTTACAAGTTAGAATTGTCAGCAGAGCTTGATGGAATTCATAACACCTTCCATGTGTGTTATTTGAGGAAGTTATCGGGAGAAGTTCCTGATATAATTCCATTCTCGGAGTTAAGGATTGATGAGAGTAAGAGGCTAATTGAAGAGCACGAGGAGATTGTTGACCATAAGACAAATAAGTTACGACGAAAGATGGTCAAATTAGTGCTAGTACGATGGAAACATTCGAATGGGCCGAATCTCGCCTAGGAGACAGAGGACGGCATGAAGATTCGTTATCCTCATCTGTTTGATGATTTCGGGATGAAATCATCCTAGGGGGAGAGAATTTTAACGCCCATGTTTCCCAATAGAAATTAATACAGATAATGAAGTGGTTAGGGTCAGTAATTGTAATCTTTTGAGGTTAATAAAAGAGGGTTATTTGATTATTATGTGGTATTTGTATGTAGATATATATATATATATATATATATACACACACACATTGTGTGTTTATAGCTATGTAATAAAATAGGGATAGAATTCGCGTCTAAATAGATTAAAGAATAGCTTATGAGTGAGACGAAGTAGTTGTACTAAGGATTATGGAGGTATAAGGAGCGCTCAAAATGGACTTATAACGGATAAGTTATGACCCATTGAAGTTTCACATTCAAACCGACATGGCTACGATATCGTAAATAGCAAATCAGAGTTAGGACAATTATTAGCCTTAGTAGTATAAACGAAAGTCGTAGTAGTCGTTAAACCGAGAGTATATATATAGAGAACGCCCCAATCTGACTTCGTAAGAGGAAGTTATGATTTTTAGAAGTTTCAGCGTAGCAGTATACGGATCGGAAACCGAAGTAGTGATTGTTAGAAAAGCAATCTAAATGAGGGTTGAAGATCTCATCCATACGGTTCCAATGATATAAAGACAATCGAGAACGGATATCCTATGAGGAAGTTATGAATTTTTAACAAACTTGAACAGTCTAAGCCTGTTAAAAAATATATCTTTAAAAATAAAGTCAAAATTAGCCGATGGAGTCTAAACGAAAGTTGTAGATCTCGTCGGGAGATTTCCGGGGATATAAATGTAACGCCCGTAGATCTGGGCTAGTCAATTTAGAGATAATAGGGGTCGAAAACGACTTTTCGACAAAAGATTATTTAGAATAAATAATCTTAACCAAGTTGTAGAATATGTCTCAAGGGTTCCGTACATATAAAGAACGCCGAAATCCGAGTTATAACGAAGAAGTTATGGCCCGTCGAAGTTTTTCGGCAAAACCGGCACGACACCGGGAGACGTAAATAGTGAATTTACGATAGAGGACTTTTTAGCCTTAGTAATCTAAACAAAAGTTGTAGTATACGTTAAACCGAGAACATACAAAAAAAGAACGCCCAAATCTGACTTCGTATGAGGAAGTTATGAATTTTCTAAGATTTGGCATAGCAGTGCACGACCCGAAACTCGAATTTTAGTTCGAGCGGTTTTTGGTCTACACGAACTGAATGAGAGAAGATCTCATTAATAGGAACTCAACGATAAAAAGACCGACGAAAACGGAGTCCGTATGAAGGAGTTACGAATTCTTCGCCGTCATTTAACATTCTAATATCCTCCTACTGTTAAATTTAAAATCAGTCGAGAATTAGCCTATGGAGTTAAAAGCAAAGTTATAGATCTTGTTTTTACCTATGCGTGTATATAAAGAACGTCGAAAACGGATCTCGTATGCGAAAGTTACGGGGTTTAGAAGTCGGCAGGGTGCTGCCGCAAAAGGGGTGACGTGGCACAATATAGGCCACCCATTTGCCACCAGAATGGTGACACCTTGCATGGACTCGACCATATAATGAGTATTTGGGCTATTATTATGAGTTATATAAGTGTCGTTATAATAGCTTTTAACCACTCGCGGTACGGGGAATCTGGTTTGGAGGGCCGCTTGGGTTGCTGGATTCAGAAGTGCTATATGCCAAAATGATCATGTCCTCCGGTGTTTCATGTCTGGCCCTGTCTGTACATTGTGGGTGAAGAGTATTGTTTAACGTTTATATAATAGTAATAATAGCAAGACTGTTAATTAGTATCGTCAAACATTAGACTAAACTCTAGTGGTAATGATAATAGGTTTTGTCCGAGGGAAATTGTTTTAAGATTAACGAAGCGCTGTCCGAGTACCGAGTGACCACCTTATCAGGTGAGTGCATAGTTACTTTCATCTTACACATAGAAATGAAGTATTTTATATAAATTACGTGCTATGTGTGTGTACTGTTTGAATACTTGCTGTCTATGCTGGATGAAACGTTTTATACATGTTTTAAATGATCTAAACTGTATATGTATTTTATATCTACAAAATGTGTTGGGTAAAACATGGGTAGATTAGAGGTGAGATAAATGATGAGCGATGAAAGATGAGATAAATGATGAGCGATGAAAGATGAGATGAATGATGAGCGATGCTATATGAGTGATAAAATATGGTGTGAAGCGATGAGCCAAAACGATGAGCCAAACGATGACCCAAGCGATGGCCCCGTCATCTACCAGAGTATGGATGACAACCACAGACTATTCTAGACAGTCTAGTGGAACAGTAGCAGGCTCACAACCTGTAGGTGTTGTGAACGATGTGTTCACCCGATGTACTCTAAAAAACCCATTGACAGGTATTACGAGTGGACTCTCGAAAATGATACTGTCAATAAACGAGATAAATCCTGGCGACTATGCAGACTTAGTGCCGATTCCTTAGGATACTCCTGAGGAATGAATGAACGAGGAATAGCTGAATCTTAGGGTAGATCCTTAAGAGTAAAGAAGATAATGGGAATGGGTAATTGGGTTGATTGTTTGATGTTTAAACAAAATAACTATATTATTGTGGGTTGAAAACCCTATGTACTCACCAGGTTTCCCAACCTGACCCACTCAGTTTATTTGTATCACAGGTGTCGATATGAAGTTACATTACACTGAGAGATTGAGGAGATATAAATCACGAGTGATAATGAATGTAAGTTCTGTTTATGGTTATGTTTCTGTATTGACGATGACATCCCGATGTTTTAAAATGAATAAAATACATTTCTTCGGAAATGCTTTGATAACGTATTTATCATGTTTTTCTGGGAACAAATTCCGCAACATTTTTATTAAAAAGGTACTCTGATTTTTATAAAGCATAAACAAAATCGGTCTTTTCTGGCCGAGAAAATGGGGATGTCACAGTTGGTATCAGAGCATTAGTTTAAGTGAACTAGGAATAAGGATTTATTTATAGACTTAAACTTAGAATGTTAAGCGATGATCGTGAGGAGTGTGTCTAATATATGTTAGGAAGTACACCTGAATAGACACAAGCACTAGCTTAATTAGGGAAGATGCCTAAAATGCTTTTATGTGCTAAATGTTTTGTGATGCTTTACGCTATCGTTTGATCGGATCTATGGTCTGTTGCCGACCAGATCTGGAAATTTTATGTGCTCAGGTTTCTAAACGTTTAATTACGACATTAGAACTGGCATGTAACTTTTCGGAGTAATAGGGAGATTTACACGTCGATCGTAAATAAAATATTCTCTATCTAAATTCTCGTCACTCCACATCGAACGTCTAAATTCGATGTATAGATCGACATGGTAAGCACTCGAAGTGGATTCGGAAACAGTAACCCGCAGCCTGAGACACAAGTGATTAAGCGTGCACCGGGAATAGCAGCTGCACCCGAGCTAATCACGATGACAGGAGTACAAGCAATGCTGCGGATGATGTTGGATCAATAGATGGAAGAGACAAAGCGTTTACTTCAACAAAGTAAGGACGAGCTTACTGTGCCAGTACACCAGGCACCTACTCTTGAGGCAACCATCTGGGTTGCTAAGTGTGTCGAAGAAATGATCGACGATAGGATCGTCAACAAGGTTGAAGTTGGCAAGAAGAGGAAATTTGAGGGGTCTTCAAGGTCTAACAAGAACAACATGTTGTCAAAATCTGGAGGAGGAAGTGAAACAAAATGGTGTAACAAGTATGGAAGGAAACACAACGGGATATGCCCTAAGGAAGTGACCTGCTTTAAATGCGGGAAGACTGGTCACTATGCCCACAAATGCTCAACCAAGGAGGTAGTTTGCCTTAAGTGTAGTGGAGAGGGACACTTCAAGCAAGATTGTCCGATGAGAGCTACGACGCCAAATGTACCGCTGAAGCACTATGAGAGATGCGACGAAGAGGTGACTTGCTACAAATATGGAAAGACAGGGCATTACGCCAGCAAGTGCGCATCCAACAAGAGGGTGTGCTACGGATGTAGCAAAGAAGGGCATTTACTTAGGGACTGCCCGAAGAAAAATGAAGCAGCAAGAGCGAATGCACCTCCAAAGCCAAAAAGCATCCTTGACGAAGCAATTGACAATGCAATGAATCAGAAGTGAGAATTGATATCCGAAGATCGAGTCATGAAGTAGCCATATTATCGTAATGGTAGCCTATTAGAGGCATAGTCTAGGGTGAACTTGAACACCTATGTAATCGTTTCAAGAAATAATATAAAACATTCGTTTTGTTATCTGATGTATTGAATGATTGTGTGATTTTCTTGCATGGTGACTTGGGTAAACTGCGAGACAATACTTGGGACGAGTATGAGTAGGTGTGAATGGTAGTAGAGGCCTATACTACCGGAAGCATAGGACTCACACTTGGATCAGGGAAAGTCATAAGGTTACCAAGGAGCTAGTAATCGATTTCGTTTTATTCAAGTATGTCGTTACCATCGTTTCGGTAATGACTAAGAAGATGATTGTTATTCCGACCCTAGTGGTCATATCAAATTGAGTCCGACTCCGATGAGTATGTTAAGTGGTTCAGAGAACCAAGTTCGATGTAGCGTCTGACTGAAGCTAGAAGATTGAAGTGAATCTAAGCGATTAATAGAAGGATCGCGCTCGTTGTTAAATAAGTTGGTAGCTAGAAATGCTACATATTGAAATGTGATTGTATCACATTAGAACATGAAGGAAGGTATAGTCTGTTATGGAATTTGACTCTAAAAGACCTGAGTCTAAGCGTTACAACGTACGATGAGAGGTCATTAGAACATGACCCATCGGTCTATTATGGAAATCAAAGGACTTATCTTAAGTGCATTAGGAAGAAGAAGGAGTCTCCAGTAAGGATCAAGAATGTGACATGAAGGTCATGATTGGAAGTCTAACATGAGGTAAAGAGCGGGTGCAAGATCGAGCACCGCCTGCAGTCAGGAAGTCTTAGAGCTAGATACTCGTTCGAAGAAACATCAAAGTTACGGTTATTACTTAGGATGAAGAGATAATTTATGGAGTCATCATGTGAGCCCTGTTTCGTTGATGATTCCGGGACGTAATCATCCTAAGGGGGAGATAATTGTAACGCCCGTAGATCCGGGCTAGTCAATTTAGAGATAATAGGAGTCGAAAACGACTTTTCGACAAAAGATTATTTAGAATAAATAATCTTAACCAAGTTGTATAAAATTTCTCAAGGGTTCCGTACATATAAAGAACGCCGAAATCCGAGTTATAACGAAGAAGTTATGGCACGTCGAAGTTTTTCGGCAAAACCGGCACGACACCGGGAGACGTAAATAGTGAATTTACGATAGATGACTTTTTAGCCTTAGTAATCTAAACAAAAGTTGTAGTATACATTAAACCGAGAACATACAAAAAAAGAACGCCCAAATCTGACTTCGTATGAGGAAGTGACGAATTTTCTAAGATTTGACATAACAGTGCACGACCCGAAACTCGAATTTTAGTTCGAGCGGTTTTTGGCCTACGCGACCTAAATGAGAGTTGAAGATCTCATTAATAGGAACTCAAAGATAAAAAGACAGACGAAAATGGAGTCTGTATGAAGGAGTTACGAATTCTTCGCCGTTATTTAACAGTCTAATCTCCTCCTACTGTTAAATTTAAAAATCGGTCGAGAGTTAGCCTATGGAGGCAAAACAAAAGTCGTAGATCTTGTTTTTACCTACGCGTGGATATAAAGAACGTCGAAAACGGATCTCGTATGCGAAAGTTACGGGGTTTAGAAGTCGGCAGGGTGCTGCTGCAAAAGGGGTGACGTGGCACAATATAGGCCACCCACGTTTTGCCACCAGAATGGTGACACCTAGCATGGACTCGACGAGTTGGAGGCTAACTCGACGAGTTGAGCAGGAATCCAGTAAATAGAGGTGCCGGGTGAAACTCTTTTCTCACACCTTCAAACCCTTCTTTCTCTCTCTAGAAACTCTCTCTAAGCCCCCCCAACCCCCCCAAAGCCTAGGGTAACTCCCTAGCACGAGGCGGAAGCCCTGGAGCGCCCGACGGCTCCGAAAAGAAGAGCCTTCGACTCAGAAACTCTGCTTCGACGGAGCCCGGTTTTGCGAAAAACCCGCTGTAAGTGAGATACGCCTACCCTATCTTAAATATAGCTTATGTTTAAATATAGTAATGTTATTAGGACCTTATAATGAGTATTTGGGCTATTATTATGAGTTATATAAGTGTCGTTATAATAGATATTAACCACTAGCGGTACGGGGAATATGGTTTGGAGGGCCGCTTGGGTTGCTGGATTCAGAAGTGCTATATGCCAAAATGATCATGTCCTCCGGTGTTTCATGTCTGGCCCCTGTCTGTACATAGTGGGTGAAGAGTATTGTTTAACGCTTATATAATAGTAATAATAGCAAGACTGTTAATTAGTCTCGTCAAACATTAGACTAAACTCTAGTGGTAATGATACTAGGTTTTCTCCGAGGGAAATTGTTTTAAGATTAACGAAGCGCTCTCCGAGTACCGAGTGACCACCTTATCAGGTGAGTGCATATGAGTGATAAAATATAGTGTGAAGCGATGAACCAAAACGATGAGCCAAAGCGATGAGCCAAAACGATGAGCCAAAACTATGAGCCAAACGATGACCCAAGCGATGGCCCCGTCATCTAGCAGAGTATGGATGACAACCACAGACTATTCTAGACAGTCTAGTGGAACACTAGCAGGCTCGCAACCTGTAGGTGTTGTGAACGATGTGTTCACCCGGTGTACTCTAAAAAACCCACTGACAGGTATTACGAGTGGACTCTCGAAAACGATACTGTCAATAAACGAGATAAATCCTGTCGACTATGAAGACTTAGTGCCGATTCCTTAGGATACTCCTTAGGAATGAATGAACGAGGAATAGCTGAATCTTAGGGTAGATCCTTAAGAGTAAAGAAGATAATGGGGATGGGTAATTGGGTTGATTGTTTGATGTTTAAACATAATAACTATATTATTGTGGGTTGAAAACCCTATGTACTCACCAGGTTTCCCAACCTGACCCACTCAGTTTATTTGTATCACAGGTGTCGATATGAAGTTACATTACACTGAGAGATTGAGAAGATATAAATCACTAGTGATAATGAATGTAAGTTCTGTTTATGGTTATGTTTCTGTATTGATGATGACATCCCAATGTTTTAAAATGAATAAAATACATTTCTTCGGAAATGCTTTGATAACGTATTTATCATGTTATTCTGGGAACAAATTCCGCAACATTTTTATTAAGAAGGTACTCTGATTTTTATAAAGCATAAACAAAATCGGTCTTTTTTGTCCGAGAAAATGGGGATGTCACAATAAAGAACGTTGAAAACGAAGCTCGTATGAAGAAGTTACGATTTTCTAAGGTTTTCCGAAAAGCGTCAGGTGCAGGTGGGTTACATGGCGCGCACCTTCTAGAAGGTGGGGCGTGGACCACCATATTTGTGACACGTGGCTGAAAACGGGAGGAGCAATGTGTTAGATGTGCACGACGCGCACACCAAGCACGACACATATTTGCGCTATAAATAAGCCTCGGCTGATCATTAGTTTCCTCACTCCCCATCCTCGTCTCTCTCGAAATTCTCTTGATTTTAGCCCATTTCCATTAGTTTTAGCCTTCGGCGAAGCCCTGCGATCCCTGAAGAAGTCGTAGCTAGCGAGTAGAAGCTATGCTAGTTCAATTTCCTAACTTCTGTCAGGAAGAACATCTGCAAGTTAAGCTACACTCTAGTTTTTTCTGTGTAACTTGTATTTATAGTCATAAGTCGTCATTATGAACCTATAAATTAGATTTATCAGTAATTCCATGTCGTTATACTGATTGATCTACTTACGGAAAAGGTGTCTAGAATGGTCATGTTGGCTTGGTTGTTTGATTTTAGAAAAGCTATTATGTCGAAATGATCCTGCCTGGCTGATCCTTACTTGATAGATCTTGATGTAGACATTAAGATTAGTGAGGATCTAGACTATTCTTAGTCTCTAGGATCATTAGACTAAAAATCTGTAGTAAATATAATTAGATCACATCAAGGAATATCTGAGGTGCTAGAGGAAGCTCTGTCCATATCACCAGTCACCCATTTTATCATGTGAGTTCATAGTTACTTTGATCTTACACATAGATATAAAGTATTTAAGATAATTACATGCTATATGTGTCTATTATCTGTGTTCCTGATATCTATGCTAGATGAACGATTTATACATGTTTTACTCAATTTTAAACTATATATGTATTTTATTACCTATAAATATGTTGGGTAAATATGGGTAGATATAAGATGACATATATGGTGAGAGATGAAAGGTGAAAGATGATATAGATGATTAGAGGCCTTGACTTTAAAGATGATCCAGTTGTCTAGCGGAGTATAGATAACAACCACATACTATTCTAGATAGTCTAGTAGAAACCTACCAGGTTTGCAACCTGTAGGTTTTTTTGAACTTAGTGTTCACCAGGTGTACTCCATCCCCCCATGGTTGCCTTTCTGACATATATTGTTATGGACTCCCCTAAGCATTATTGTCTATCCCAAAGATGATCCTTAGGATATGTCCCTTGAAATTAGATGTTAGGGACAGAAAGTGAGGATAGCGGGAAGGGGTAATCGGGTTGATGATTTGATAATAATAAATAAAGATTTAATTATTGTGGGTTGAAAACCCTATGTGCTCACTAGGCCCCCGTGCCTGACCCACTTAGTTTCTTATATTGTAGGTAGTGGCACAAGAGCACAGGTGTGATAATATTATGAGAGATTTATGGATGCCTATAAGGGAATAGTCTAGATAAACTAGTGTTAAGCATGTATTATTTTGTTTATGCTTATGTACTATATCGACAATGACATCCCAAGGATTTTAATATAAATAAAATATGTTTCTTCGGAAATGTTTTGATAAAATCATTATCTTGTTTTTGGGAACAAATTCCGCAATGTTATTCTTTTAAGGATACTCTGATTTCAAAATAAGCATAAATAAATAGGTCTTTTATGGCCGTGAAATTGGGGATGTCACAATCCAACTGGCGGGTAACGTGCCTAACGAGTATTAACCTACAATACTCTTACTTATTAATATATATGACAATATGGTAATGAAAGCTAGATCTTTCACTAATCCTAATGAATGCTAATAGTTTTATCAAATAAGGATCAGTCATGCAGGACAGTTGGGAGGCAGGACCATTTCGGCATATAGCCTTTCTGAAATCTAACAACCAAGCCAACACGACCATTATAGACACCTCTCCCGTAAGTAGATCAATCAGTATTATAACTGGAATTACTGATAAATCTTATTTATGCATTCATAACAAAGACTGTGATGTAAATATAAGTTACACTTAAGGCGTAGTAAGTGTAGCTTAACTTACAAAGAGTTTCTAATGAATACCGGGAATCACGTGGGCCGAATCTTAAACTCATAAGCTCTATCTCTCATATGCTCCAGGGCCTTATTGCAAATACTTCAAAGAGTCGAAAAGTCGGAAATCTAGAAGGAAAAAGGTTATCTAGAGAGAGAAACCTGAGCGCGATGGTGTTTGGTAAGAGGGAGGCTTATGGCAGTATTTATAGGTGATTTTTGGGGGTGCGCACCAGACGCTTCTGCGACGTCTCTCCTCTAGTCTGCTGCCACGTGTCACAAATTTGGTGGTCCACACTACACCTTCTAGAAGCGTGCATCGCGTAAAATACAGATTTTGTGACATCCGTAATTTCTTCATGTGCGTTCCGTTTTTGACGTTCTTTATATCCACATGTAGCTATCGACGAGATCTATAACTTTCAGTTAGACTTCATCGGAAAATTCTCAATTTATTTTTAAATTTATATTTTAAACGGCTTAGAATGTTAAAACCCGTATAAAATTCATAACTTTTCCATACGGCATCCATTCTCGACTATCTTTATATCGACATAATTGTATCTATGAGTTCTTCAAATCTAGTTTAGATTGTTTCGAATAACAATCAACTAATTTCTATTTCGATTTATGCATCGCATATTGTTGTGCTGAAACTTCTAAAAATCGTAACTTCCTCATATGAAGTCAGATTTGGATGTTCTCTATATGCACGTTCTTGCTTTTACGATTACTATGAATCTTTTCAAGACTATTTATCCTAAATAGTCCTCTATCAAAAACATCTATTTACATAACGGGTCGTGTATACTGTAAGACGAAAATGGGGTGCAACACAATGCTTTCCAAGATGACAAGCGTGGCAGGTGGGAAGTTTATTATTACTGCTAGTGATAAATTTATGAGAGTGCAAAAAATCCAAAATAGAAGAGTTGGGATGTACAAGACGGCGATGCCAAGTAGGAAGAGAAACAACAAGACAGCTTGTAGTAGAAGAGGGACTGCTAAGTGAACGAACAATAGGATAAAGATCACCGACACTGTCAAATCTTTAAATAAAGGTACATGTTTTAAAGTAATTCATAGTAAAACCGAAAGGGCCAAATGTTACAGAAACAAACTTGTCAGTGGTAATTGATGGACATAAACAAGATTGTAATTGATTTTGTTAGAGATAAGAGAATTATTTAAAACTAGGCGATTGTAAGAGTGTGGTAAAAAAGTACAATGTGAGGAAATAAGTAGTACAACACCATTACCAACCATTATAGATTTAGCGTACACAGTGTTAGGGAAAACATCTTACCTGAATTAAAGGACATGTGAGAGCTAGCCCCAAGGTCCATGTAGTAGTTGTTATCGTGAGGTTGTTGAATTAACATAGCTTGAATCATCAAGGCTAGATCTGTGTACTGCTGAGGAGTAGACTGGGCATGAACACTAAACGATGGACCTCCGGGTTGAGATTGTTACTGGTAGGCACTGGCTTGTTGCTATGAAAGAGGTTGCATAGGCAGCTGGTACTGTTGCTGGAAGCTAGATCCAATGCCTAAGGCGGCGAGAGGCTACTGAGGTGCCGAGTGATAAACCTAAGAACCTGCGGAAGCAGTAGGAACAGATGCGGAACCTGCCCATGCTGATGATGCTGCAGATAAGGGCTGGAAGACAACATGTTTGGCAGAGACGGCTGGAGCGAGGCTGCGGAGCCAACAAGGGGACATCTTGTTGTTCCTAATTTGCATAACAAATTGAATGTAGGTTATTGAAGAGTCAACATATTTGAGATCACTGACTAGATTCTTGAGCATGTGACATAACTCAATGATTGAACTCAAACCCTTCTTGGTGTTGAGGAATTTTTCATGCAATTGCAACATAGGGGACATCTTGTTGTTCCTAAAAAAGTCATCCAACTTATCCCAAAGATCTTTAGCGATACAATCATCGCTAGAGATAATCTGCAACAAACCGAGATCACAAGTACTATATAACCATGATTTAATACGAGAATCAACGAAATACCATTCTTCATCATCTGCACTTGTGGGAACTGATTTTCCATTTATGGGACCATAACACAACGTACCCTGACACATATTGGAAAATATTTGATGCCAAATTTTATATCGAGACCCATCAACGTTATGTTTGGAGTGAACACAAGACTTAACTTACACGGAGATGAGGTGGGATATGAACCCGGAGTAGACATTGAAAGAATACCTTAGGGAGCAAAGAAGAACCGTTGATGGCTGTTGCGATGAGGGGATGGGTTTACTATACACATGAACTCGACAGGAGGCAAAGAAAAACAAAACGACGATGTTGTTGTGATCGCCAATAGAGACATCAATGATGTGTAGGAGGCTGAACAGGAGAGTACACTTGTGGTGGTTAACTGGGAAGAAAGGATCCATCGAAGGAGAGCATGATTTCCCAGACAAAAAATATCGAAGGGTACAGAAGATCATGTAGCATGAGAGGGATAAAACCCTAGTTTGATACCATGTTATTTTGGTAAAACTCTCCTTAACGGATATATATATATATATATTACAAAATTCAAATATTTTTAGACAAAAGTACATACCTTATACCGGAGGAAGATGAATTGATATAGATTCAAATGTGAATGTAAGATGAAAGAATTGATAATATAATTCTATTGAGTAAGACAAATTTATAGAGTACAAATAAAATTAAAAAGATATGATTTGACAATTCATAGAGTTATTTTTTCTTTTGCTTATTGGATTGAATAGTGACATTAACCTTTTTTTTTTTGGATAGATTCATTGCTTTTGTTATCAAAATGACAATTCAATAATTTTTAAAAGCTTTATATTCAATATTGGTATAAATTATAATTTTATAGATTATTCTAAGTAAAATAAAAATTATTCTAAAATGAAGATTCAATTATTTTAATTTTTACTTTTATGATGTCACCTATAAACAGTTTATATATTCATAATAAAATTTAATATTAATTGGTATAAAAAACTAAAAATTTTAAAATTAAAATTTGTAAACTTAAAAAATAAAATAAGTATAAGGGCTAAAGTTATAATTTAATAGGGTTAAAAGTGTAACTTCTAAAATTAATCGGATGAATCGGTGGTGTATTATTTGTATTTGCCCTATTTTTTACAAAAACTCAGAAATGGGGAAACAGCTCGGAAGAAGAAGAGAGGGGTGGGTTGCCGAGCGGGGAGAAGAAAGGAAGAGATGAAGAAGAAAGTGACTCGGCGAGATGCCAACTTGCCCTTCCGAGCTCGGCATGCCGAGATCAAAGTCGGTGTTCCCTGAGTCTGTGTCATCATTGCCAAGTAGTGCCGAGTACCACTCTCCACAGCCGTAGAGGTAGTATAGTCAGTGGTGAGTCTAGAATCGAAAACCACATGGTTCACTAATTTTTCTATATATATTTTCTATACAAATTCAAAGATTTTTATAGGTAAGATAGGTTTTAATTTCTTTTTTTTAAGGTAAGTCCCTAAAAAATTTCTATAGAAATTTTAAATAAATTAAAAAAAATTAGGTGGATCCTAAAGGCCGTCTTCCTTATACCTAGCATTGTCTCTCACTTCAAGTTACATACTTAACCTATGGTACCACATCGGTCAAAACCCCAACAACAATTGTCAAACGTTTCTAGAAAAAGAAATGGACTGGAAATACCACATTTTACCAACAACAAAAACCATTATTGTATCAGACTAAAATTTATGCGCCCATACTCATACATATAGAACGTTTTTAATCAAAAAAAAAAAATTTAATCTTATTTTCGGATCTTTAATTATTTGATGTGGTACAACCTCCAATACTGCTTAGCAACATATGGTATCTCCCATTTTATTCACTCCACAGCATCCCTTCTTACAAAGGCTCGAACCTCGTGTCGAACCACATGGTTGTCGTTTTGCCGGTACTGAAACACCACTTCCACCTCCACTACCACACCCGGGTATATCTTGTTGTATCGGGGAATTGCAATCCGTAGCTGCATACATAAATTTCAAATTTCAAATATATTTTTTTCTTTTATTGAAGGACCCAAAGACCTCAACTAATAGTATTTAACAATTTTGTTACTTTCGATGTGTGGATCAATAATAATTATCCAATTGTGTTCACTCAAGGTTTTATCAATATAATGTGTTTTTTTGAGTTGTATTGGTACGTGACATCTGGAAATAGGCGAATGAAAAACAAATTGGTGATAGTAGAAGATACACAAATGAAAGAATTATAGAAAACAAAATCCATATTAACCCTAAAACTAAGGTAATGTTAAACTCTGTTTTGTATTCTTGAAAATTTATTTAACTGTATACACGTATTTAAAAATAAACTTAGTTAAATAATAAGAAATGCTGGAACAACTTCATTTAGGGTTTTCCTATTATTAACTGTTAGATGTGTAGAGAAAACCAAACCTAGTTGTCGGACATGGTGGTATGGTGTTCGAGTTGCAGTGGCAATTGTCATGATGTGAGATGATGAACTAATGACGATGAGGATGATAAGAGCCAAGGCAAGTCCTCCCTCTTTTAAGAACGATGCCATTATTGAAAGTGAATGACTAACAAATGAACTGTGTGTGTAACCATTTATCAATGATCGATCTATTTATACACAATCGTCCCCAAGCGTTTGTTTAAACAATGACTAAATATTTGACCATTTGGGTCAATGATATATTAATTATTAAGCAGTAACGGAAACCGGTAGGAAAAGAGTATGGCTCACCGTTGTTAGCCGCCTAAGAAATCCTACCTTCTCACTCATTTCCTGAATTTTCACTGTTTTGCCTTCACTTCCAACTAATATATATGTTTAATCCTATTATGTTCTGCAAAACTATGCCCAGAAGTGACGGAATATATCACGATTCCCCTTAGATTTGTATTTAATAATTCTCTTCTATTTGATTTTGATTTTTATCCACTAGTATTTTAGTACGTAAAACATTTGTTGATATGGTTAAAATGATTAATTGGTACGGGTATCAAACTGCATTTACAAACATCATATCAAAAAATACATTTATTTAATGGTGCGGTTACGCACCAAAAAATAGCCACAACGGCACCAACAAACAACCAGGAAAAAATACAAAACCACACCAAAAAACTTTTATAACCGCATCAAAAAAGTTGTTTAATTACCAGCTGCCTATGATGCATGGAAACGGCATTTAGGGTGGCGTACCCGTATCAAATACTTGGGGGAAACAGATACTTGGGGGAAACGGCTAAGAAACGTTTCCTGGACGTATCAGATTATCTAGAAACGTTTCCTTCAAGTTTCCACAATGTTTACTTTTTTTTTCTTGCATGGGCTTTTTAATAGAGTAATAATATGCTATTGTAATCAACAATTCGACATTACCCTACAACTATCACCGGCCGCTGCTTCCTGGTTTATTATAATCGACGTCCAGCCAGGTTTAGTGGTTTACTCGTTTATTGCTTTGCATCAATACCTTATACCCGTCGACGATCAAGAACAGAAGAAGAAAAAATTCACCACTCAGGCACTCTCCAATTCAGAAATCGATTGATTATTATCATATTTTGGAATTCCTTTATATATATATATATATATATATATATATATATATATATATATATATATATATGTGTTATGAATTAAGCGTAATTAATGTAACTATAAATCAAACCAAACTAGTAAACTTTGATAAGAACTTTAATTGAGAAGAAAGAATATTTAGAGAGAATATGAAAGTTATATCTCTTATAACTTTTTGGTGTGTTTCATTCTTTACAATGGAGGGGTATTTATACTACAAATTTTACTAACATATAATTGTAACTAGTTAGAAATGTTGACAAATTTACCATGCACCAATTATTATGTCATCCACCAATTATTTACAACACCACCAATTATTTCCAACACTCCCCCTTGGATGACATCATTTTAGCATTCAACTTTGACGTACTGCCTCATTAAAAACCTTGCTAAAGAAAACCCAGTGGGAAAAAAACTTTAGCGAAGGGAAAAAGAGTGCAGTGTATAGTTGACTCCCCCTTATTTAGACGTCCGTCACATTATATTCTATGCACATGTCGCATTCCGATGCCATGGACATGTTTCCTGAAGATTGCAGTAGGAAGTGCCTTCGTAAAAAGGTCTGTTGCATTGTTACTGGATTGAACATATTTGATTTCAACTTGATGGTTCTTTATAAGCTCTTGAGTGTACTCAAAAAACTTTGGAGGTATATGTTTTGTCCTGTCGCTCTTGATATATCCCTCTTTCATTTGAGTGACACATGCTGAGTTATCTTCATAAATTAAAGTTGGACATATATCCTTTTCAAGTCCACATGAAGTTAAAACTAGTTGTGTCATCGATCTTAACCATGTACATTCTCTACTAGCTTCATTTAGTGCAATTACTTCAGCATGATTTGAGGATGTGGCAACAAGTGTTTGCTTTTGAGAACGCCAGGAAATTGCAGTACCTCCATTCATGAATACATATCCAGTTTGAGATCTAGCTTTATGAGGATCAGACAAATAACCTGCATCTGCATAACCAATCAAGCCTTGTTTTGAATTGTTAGGGTAAAATAACCCTAAATCACTAGTTCCTCGAAGGTATCGAAAAATATGTTTGATTCCATTCCAATGTATTTTTGTTGGGGCTGAACTAAATCTTGCTAGCAAGTTTACAGCGAAAGAAATGCCAGGTCTAGTACAATTGGTAAGATACATAAGAGCTCCAATTGCATTTAGATATGGTACTTCTGAACCAAGGACTTCTTCATTTTCTTCGCATGGACGAAATGGATCCTTGTCAATATTTAATGATCTAACAACCATTGGAGTGCTTAAAGGATTTTCATTTTCCCTATTGAAACGTTTCAAGACTCTTTCTGTGTAATTTGATTGATGCACAAGTATTCCGTTAGGCATATGCTCAATCTGTAAACCAAAACAATATTTGGTTTTTCCAAGATCTTTCATTTCAAATTCTTTCTTTAAAAGTTTAATCACTTCAAGGATTTCTTTATTCGTTCCAATGATGTTTAGATCATCAACATAGACTGTTATGATCACATATCCAGATGTTGTTTTCTTAATAAATACACATGGACAAATAGTGTTATTTTTATAACCTTTACTTGTCAAATAATCGCTTAAACGATTGTACCACATGCGCCCAGATTGCTTTAACCCATACAAAGATCTTTGTAATTTTATAGAATACATTTCTTTGGGTTTTGCACTTAACGCTTCAGGCATTTTAAATCCTTCAGGGATTTTCATATAGATATCACTATCAAGTGATCCATACAAGTAAGCTGTAACAACATCCATAAGACGCATCTCTAAATTTTTAGATACTGCCAAGCTGATTAAATATCTGAAAGTGGTTGCATCCATTACCGGTGAATAAGTTTCTTCATAATCAATTCCAGGTCTTTGAGAGAAACCTTGAGCAACAAGCCTGGCCTTGTATCTTAGAATTTTGTCTTTCTCATTTCTTTTTCGTACGAAGATCCATCTATATCCTAATGGTTTCACAACTTTAGGTGTGAGGATAATGTTCCAAAAACCTTTCTCTTGTTAAGAGAATTTAATTCAACTTGCATAGCTTCCTTCCATTTAGCCCAATCATTTCTTCTTTGACATTCAATGGCAGATTGTGGTTCGGGATCATCATTCATAATATCACATGCAACTGAATAAGAAAATATTGCACCTATATTGTCAGTTTCATTTTGGTCACATATTCTATTTGTCTGACCATAATTTAATGCATCATCCTCCTTTCCTGGGGGAATTTGAATAATTCGTGTTTCTCCAGGAACACTTTCATCGTGATATAGTGCATTTTCTGCTCCTCTTCTTTTTCGTGGGTTCTTATCCTTGGAACCAAATGGCCTTCCACGCTTCAGGCGTGTTTTAGACTCTTGAGTGACTTTATCATCAGATTGTCCATGTGGAATGTCAATTCGAGCTGGAACATTGACATCTGGTATATATGATTTAGTCACCCTTTTTGTGTCAGTAAATGCATTAGGTAATTGATTTTCCATTTCTTGGAAATGCATTATCTTTTGAACTTCCATGTCACATTGCTTTGTGCGAGGGTCAAGATATGATAAAGTAGGCTCATGCCATGACACATCCTTTTCCAGAATCTTCTTTTCTCCACCTAATGATGGGAAATTTGCCTCATCAAATTGACAATCTGCTAGGCGTGCTGTGAAAACATCACCTGTTAATGGTTCAAGATATCTTATAATAGAGATTGACTCATAACCAACATATATTCCCAACCTTCTTTGAGGACCCTTTTTTGTCCGTTGAGGTGGTGCAATAGGGACATATACTGCACACCCAAAAATTCTCAAATGGGATATATTTGTCTCTTGACCGAAAGCAAGTTGTAGTGGAGAATATAAATGATATGAACTTGGTCTCATGCGTATCAATGATCCAGCATGTAAGATTGCATGGCCCCAAATAGAAACAAGAAGTTTGGTCCTCATTATCAATGGTCTAGCTATTAGCTGGAGACGTTTAATCAGTGATTCAGCTAAACCATTTTGTGTGTGTACATGAGCAGTTGGATGCTCAACAACAATTCCTACAGACATACAATAGTCATTAAATGCTTGTGAAGTAAATTCACCAGCATTATCAAGTCTCACTCTTTTGATAGTATAATCAGGGAAATGTGCCCTTAATTTAATAATTTGGGCAATAAACTTTGCAAATGCCATATTACGAGTTGATAATAGGCAAACATGAGACCATTTGCTGGATGCATCTATTAAGACCATAAAGTATCTAAATGGTCCAGATGGTGGGTGAATCGGTCCACATATATCACCTTGAATTCTTTCTAGAAATCTAGGTGACTACCTTTCAACTTTCATTGGAGAATGTTTTATAATTAACTTTCCAAGGGAACAAGATGTACATGGTTTTATGCTATTGGATTGAGGGAACTTTTGGTCCTTCAATGGATGCTCGTGTGTATTCTCAATTATCCTTCGCATCATTGTTAATCCTGGGTGGCCCAACCTATCATGCCATAAACTGAATGTCCCAGGATCACAATGTTTTCCTTCTACTACCATATTTGATTCAATCATATGTATATATGTATAATGCAGACTAGAATCAAGTGTTGGTAGTTTTTCAAGCACATGGTTTTTGTCTATAATATACATATATTTCTTATTTTCAATGGTCACAGTTTTTGTGTCATAACCTTTGAAATATATGTCATTGAAACTTAATAAGTTTCTATTAGACTTTGGAGAAAATAAGGCATTTTCTATACAAAAGCTTGTACCATTTGGTAATATAAAATGGGCTTTCCCGGTTCCCTCTATCAAGTCTGCAGGACCTGATATTGTATGTATGACTGTTTTTGTTGGTACTAATTCTGAAAAATATTTCTTTGATTTCAGAATAGTATGTGTACTACCACTATCTGCTATACAAAGATCTCCAATCTTTTCTTGGTGTTGTGCTCCAGTTGGACTCATATTAAACTTCACATATAAAAGGAATAATAAGTGAATAAACATAATCATAATTATTATTAAAAAGAAAGCTCATTTATTGTAGGAAAGACATTACATGAAAAACAAACGAAGGAAAAACAGTTTTACTAGAACAATAATAGATTTTTTTTTAGTTTATGTCTTCCATGTCATTACAGAAATCAGCAACATTTAGCGGAGTGAATTCAACATTATCAATGAGGTTTGCTTCTTTTCCTTTTCCTTTAATGGACTCTTGATAAAGTTGACAAAGATGTGCAGGTGTGCGACAGGTCCTTGACCAATGGCCTGTGCTACCACATCTATAACATGAACCATCAGATTTTTGTGATGTTCCAGTGTCATGCCTTGCCACTTTGGCCTTATCTTGTGTGTGGACATTGTTTCTTTGTGAATATTGGTAATTATTTCTTTTCTGGCCACGACCACGATTATTACCTTGTCCACGACCAGAATTATGGTTCTGATTATGGCTTTGGTTTCGATTAAAATAGCCACGGCCTCACCCTCGACCACGACCTCACCCTTGTCCACGTGTATTGTTTCGATGACCATCAATATTTGTAGCATTTGCTTTAGGAAGTGCTACTGATCCCGTTGGACGAGATTCATGGTTTTTCATTAAGAGTTCATTGTTTTGCTCTGCAACGAGCAGACATGCATTCAGTTCAGAATATCTTGTGAACTTTTGCATCCGATATTGTTGCATCAAAGTAATGTTTGTTGCATGAAATGTTGAGTAAGTTTTCTCCAACATATCTTCATCAGTAACCTCTTGTCCAGAATACTTGAGTTGTGAACATATTCTGAACAAAGCTGAGTTGTATTCATTTACTTTCTTGAAGTCTTGAAACCTTAGTGTTCTCCATTCATCTCTAGCATTTGGAAGTATAATTTCCTTTTGATGATCAAATCTTTCTTTCAAAAGATTCCAGAGAATACTTGGATCAGTAACATCAAGATATTCAAATCTCAACATTTCATCAATATGCTTACGAAGGAAAACTTGTGCTTTTGTTTTGTCTTGTGCCAAGCAATTATTAAATTCATATATAGTATTTGAGATACACATGGATTCAAGATGCATTTTTACATCTATCATCCATGGCACATAGTTTTTCCCACTAACTTCAAGTGCTGCAAACTCGAACTTTGCAATATTGGACATAATGTAACTATAAATTTTAAACAAAATAAAAATTAAAATTAAAATCCATTTATTTCAATAAATATAACACAAAAAAGAAGCGGTAAAGCTAACATTGCATACAAGCCTAAAAGTAGATGAAATTCCATATTATCTTCGATGTTAAGGATTGGGATGAAAAGTAACATGACTATTATAGTCATGATTATCACAAAAGGATGAATCATCTTGAAGTTTGATTTCTTGAAATTGATTTATTTGATAGAAAAGAGAAATATTTGTTGTGGGTAAAATAAGCAGGGTAAAGATGTTTATTTATGGTAAAAAAATATAGCCGTTGTTTTTGCTGTTTATAACTGTTGCATATATATTCCCGTTGTGTATATATGTATATGTATTTTATAAATCATATAATAAGACTTATAACTAATACATAACTTTACTAATTAGAAACATAAATAAATATTAGTAAATGTTTAAATAAAATTATGAAGAGTATCTAAAATATAAATAAACATTGACATGTATAAATAAATATAATTTAAATGTTAGTATGCACAAATAAAAGTTAGTAGCATAATATAAATGTTAGTATGCATAAATAAAAGTTAGTTGCATAATGTAAATTTTAGTATAAAAATTAGAATACATAAAGAAATGTTAGTATAAGAAATAAAAATTGTTAGTAGTCCATAATCTATAAGTTTCATTAATTCATTAGTATTATTATTATTTTAATATGATTGAAGTTTTTATAATTAATAGTGTTTTTAATAAGTAATACATACCTTGATTAAGATAGATGTGATTTTCCACTTGTTTAATAACCTTGATTAGAGCTTTCGTGCTGATAACGTGTTATGAATTAAGCGTAATTAATGTAACTATAAATCAAACCAAACTAGTAAACTTTGATAAGAACTTTAATTGAGAAGAAAGAATATTTAGAGAGAATATGAAAGTTATATCTCTTATAACTTTTTGGCGTGTTTCATTCTTTACAATGGAGGGATATTTATACTAAAATTTTACTAACATATAATTGTAACTAGTTAGAAATGTTGACAAATTTACCATGCACCAATTATTATGTCATCCACCAATTATTTACAACACCACCAATTATTTACAACAATATATATATATATATATATATATATATATATATATATATATATATATATATACACGTTTTTTTATATTTTTATATTGTCGTATCTCTGCCACATCCGTATCTTGAATTTTTGAGTTTTGCCGTTTCCCGTTTCCGTTCTGTATCCGTTTCCCGTTGCTGTATCCGTTTCCGTGCAACTTAGCCAGTGCCACTAGACGCTCCTTCTACATATACAGTTAAGAAAGGCGAAGTTGTGCAAAAGGCTGAAGAAGATGTAACCATGATGCTTGCCAAGGGCTTTGTTTTAGGAACAACCGCACTTAAAAAAGCACAATCGTTTGACGAAGAACATCAGTTCACATTCAACGCATCTGCCAAAGATGCTGACCTTGATTGGGAAATGGGTCTAAGTCCAAAGTTGAAAGAAGTGAACAAGTACCAAGTGGAGATAAAGAATCATTTGCTCCTCTTCATGGGAGAACTTCTCTCTTAATATAAGGTCTCAAGTAGTTGGTCCACCCCAGTCTACAACTCCTCCATTATTACCCAAAACAGATTAAAATGAAAGCCCCACTTGATCGATGTTAATTACAAATGTACGGAAATTCATAAAAAAAATTGATAATCAAAAAAGGCTTAGTAAATTGCTAGCGGTATTAGGTGTTGTCTTCTCTCATTGAGATCGAGGGTACAAATCTCTTCAGGACATAAATGAATTTAGGAGTAGTTTAGGAATATAATAAATTTGACATTCCAAAAAAAATTAATGGTAAATTGGTATACATGAGTGATTAGTACAAAACTGAGTTTTTCCGATGCAAAAAAACCCGTCATTAAAGACATATTACGACGTTTTTTTTTTCATTCAATGTGTAAGGAAATATGGTGTCATTGATGATATGTTATGGTGATGTTGAATTGTAGTGACTATCTTATTTTGATAACCGTCACCAATAATACTGTTGGATTAATGTCTAAGTCCATAACTATATTTGGTATGTACTTGACCCGACCCGGCATGGTTCATTTGGGTTGCACTTCACCGACACAATTTATATGGATAGTCTTTTGAGAATAGTATATTTATGATTTATATTAATATATTATAAGTTCTAATATATTAATATATAATCATATTATTTAATTAGTATTGATCAAGAATTAATTTATAATTAATTAAGTGATCAAAAGGAACTAATTAAATATGGACTCTTAGATATATATATGTGTAGTAGGCCAAGTTCATTTAGGTTGGGCTAAGTCTTCATGGATAGTCCATGGAGCTTTAACCCATGGATCCTAGGAAATGAAAGGTCATGGGTATTACGGTTTAACCCTAATCCTCCACATTATATAAAGGGTCTTATGGTTCATGAAATTAGGCTAGTGGCTAGTGTGGATACACTAAAGAGGGCAATAACCGATTTCATAGTGTGAGCCAAGTATCCATATTCTCTAAAGGTTTTCCAAGGTGTTTTGGTGATTTGTGATTCCACTTGAGGCTTCCACACTATTGGGGCTAAGCTCTTAAAGCTTGAAGACATCAAGCTACATCAAAAGGTATGTCATCTAACTAGAACTTTGTAGTATAGGTGCTTCATAATATGCTAGTTAGGATGAAACCTTGGAATATTTAATATTTGTATGTATAATAGAGAAAACATAGATCCAAGGTTTATAGGGTTGCATGTACACCATAGGAGTGTTAGAATGCTCAAAACCCAAGAGTGGTATCAAAGACATGGGTTGTTTTCTGTTATATTCATGCAAATGTTTGATTTTTAAAGTTGAAAAAAAAAGAAAAAAAAACATAAAGTTTGTCAAATTTTAAGATAATTACTTGTTTTGTGAAAAACTAATTATTTGTAAAATTTGAATCATTTGCTATATGAGTTGAATTAGGTCAAATTTAGTAAAAGATAAAATGATATGATTATTTTATTAGTTTTAAAAGTTTGATCTAAATGTTTTAAGGAGTTACAAATTTTGTCATAAAATTTTGGAGCTCAAAAGTTTTTTTTTTTAATTTGTGATCTTAAGTGTTTTGAAACCTCCATAAGTTATGGATATGAAAAGGTTTTAAAAAAAATTGATTCAAAGTTTTTATGGAGTTACAAAATTTGGTGTTAATGTTTTAAAGAATTCCATAACTTATTCTTAAGTTATGGAACATGAAAAGTTTCATCATAAAACAAGCATTTAACTCCATAAGTTATGGATTACCAAAAGTGTTTATGTTTCCTTGATTTACGAGTTAGTTTAGATTAATGGAATTTTTTTTTGTGTTTTAGTTGTTTTCAATCCTAATTAATCTAGAGGTAGTTCATAAAATGTGTTTTTGTAACTTGTCCTCAAGTTACATAAAAGGTCACATTTATGAATCTTAAAACTCATAAAAGTGTCATAGGTTACATAAAAAAAATGAAGAGTCTTTTTCATTAAATAGTATTATGACTCAATAACTTGTCCTCAAGTTATGGATGTTTAAGGGTCACTTCTTTAAAAGTGTTATTAAAGAATAAGAGGTTACATAAAAAATGAAGAGTCTTCATTTTAATGAACCATTAAACTCATAAGTTATGAAATGAAAAGTTTTGAATAGTTTCAAAAACTTTCCCTCAAGTTTTGGAATTTGTAAAGTTTCACTTATGAATCCTTTAATTCCAAGTTAAGCCCTTAGAATTTTAAAAGTTAAAATTCAACCCTTATACTTTATAATATTATAAGTTAATAATATTTATATATATGTATAAGAGTAAAGTCGTCTTACCATTAGTAGGCCTCATTCACGAAGCCGGTCTATAAGGGGGTATAAGGTTACTGCCTATAAAATGGCAGTTTAATGGGTGTCCACTCTCACCCACCGCTTCCTTGACCGGTGGAGGGTCGTTAGCCGAACGGGTAGGACAAGGACTATAATTCTCCCTTCATTAAAAGTATTAATGATAAATACTAAGTAACTAAACTCTTAATAATACCCAAGCTTAGTTACTTAGGAAAATGTGAATTTGGTGCTAACCCATGAAATTACACTTTGCACTTTGCTTAAGTCAGTTAGTGGAGCGTGTGTGGTTAACCGGCACACTAGCTTGATTTAACAAGGTAAGAAAAGGGTAACTTAATGTTTATCATAGTATCGGTGGAGCGTGTGTGGTTAACCGGCACATCGATTGAGGGGTAAATATTAAGGGTACCAAGTATATTTGCATGGTTATTCACACCTTGTTTTGTGATCCTCGGCATCCCAGTCACAAAACCTGAAGGGCACACTCGAGATTGAAACATGCCTTTGAAAAGTTCAATGAATCTCAAAAGAATCTAGGAGTTTCAAAACCAATTAAAACCTAATAATACATTTCGTTTATCTGGGTGGAAATTGGTGAATCGGCATTCACATACCTTCAAATATTTTATAGCTTGGATTACGGCATCCCTCTTCCAAGTTATAAAATAGTTTGTTGGGTCCTAGCCTTAATATTTCATATTGGGTGTTATATTAAGGACTTTAGATCAACTATCTTGAATATCTCCCAAAAAGATGTCTGTTTCAGACATCTATGATCCTCCTAAATCTCTTGGAACTTCACTTCCTCCACCTCCTCCAATTATTCTCCCTAACCCACAAGTTCAAGGTCACTCAAGCCCTATTGGCAAGCAAGGTCTATGTGTGATCGCATCTTGGAGATGAAGTCACATATTGACAAGTCGGGAGAGTTGGGTGTCAAACTCTTGAGAAAGTTCGTGGTTCAATCACTTTCTAAGTCATATAGTGAATTCCTTTGGGACTACTATGAAACAGACTATGACATGACCCTTAATGATCTTATCTATTTGCTTGGTGCTACTTAATCAGCAATAATTTGGAGCACTGGGAGAGCAAATTTGATTAGTAGATCAACTTCCCAAACTACCATGGACATTGACAATGGTAACATTGGATATCTAGAAAAGCCTTCTCTTCCCAAGGAAAGGGATTGACCATAGTCAACTAGGTTGACCAAATGGTAAAGAGAAATGCTAAGTCTGCGATAGTCCCATGTACCATTCCCAAAGAGTCCCTATGTTTCTCTTGCCAAAGGAAGGGGCATTGATTGCGAAGCAGCCTATTTACCTGAAAGATCATAAGGTTGATCAAGTCAAGAAGATTGACTCTACTTCAGGTAAAGTCCACTATCTAACTATGTTAAGTTTCTATTCTGACATTCTTGTTACATGATGTTACTGGGTCACATGTTGATGTTTTAAGAATCAAAGAAAAGTGAAGAAACTTAAAGAAAGTATATGCTGATTCTGATCGCGAAGATGATCGCATGGTTCTGTCATCAGAATTTTGAGCTATTGCTTAGGAGTTATGATATATTGCTTAGGAATAGATAACAACAAAGTTTTTCATGTGCTTTTGCACTGTAAGGATAGTTTTTCCGCAAAGTTTTTAAAATAAAAGGAAAAAAAATTTGTTTTTATTTATTTTAAAATATCCTTACAATGGCATTTGTGAAAAGGAAAAAAAATTGTTGCTTATATGATTCCATTAATAGCAAGAGTGGAAATATGAATTTGATTCTTTCATTTGTGGTAGTGTCTAAATTTTCCAAATAAGGAAAGATTCTCATCACCCAAGTTTCAGTTGGATAGAAACTTCGAATCATGCAAGTTGTATAGTATGATGAATGAGAACTTTCAAGCATTGGAAAATTAAGACTAATTACTTGTTCACATGGATGTGTGAGTCAAGTAAATGACTAAGGGATCGAGTACACATTCTTGTGCACTGATCAAGCCCACCACAAATGTAACTTGAGTGATACATCTTAAAGAAGGTTTATTAACACTAGTGAAATGTAAGAGTAAAAGGTTTTCTACTCTTGTACATTTGAATTTGGTAAGTTGTGATGTTTTGGATAAAACAGCGACCAACTTAGGCCAATTGTGTTAAGTGTTTGTCTTGATTAGAATCCACACTATCTCTTGAATATTTGGAAAGAAAGTATTATAGGTCAAGGAGACAGTGGGAGTCTAAAAGATCCTGAAAGGGTTTCAAGAAGTAATCAAGAATAAAACCTGTATTTCATCACTAGCACACAACTAGAGGTTTATAACCTATCGTGTTGACATTTCTGTGCCCATTCCTGTTAAGTTGGCTATATATATTTGAGTTCTACATGTTCTCAATTGTTTGCATAACTACTTGGAAGCAATGGAAGGCCCTTGTGCTGCTAGGTGGCAAGAGGTTAAGATTGCACAAGTTCAATCCATATGAGTTAGGATTTTTCACTAACCTAGTCTTGTGATTATGGTTTGACAAATTCACATGGATAAGAACACATACACCATAAAATCTAAGTGTCATAAGGTTTCTCTCCGATTCATGAAATTGATGGTGAGGAAATTCTTTCACTAAGTAGATTTTAAGTAGATAGCAATTATGATATTTGCAGTTCTCAAAGTCGTTAGTGGAGCGTGCGTGGTTAACCGACACACTAACATGGACTTATGAGAAATGGCAAAGGTCTAAACAATTGAGACTATGATTACGACATCCCTTTTCATAGTTCTGAAATTGTTTAGACACACCTGTGAGCTATCTAAGATAAGGTGTATAATTTTGATAAAGCCTTATCAAAGCAATCTAGTATCAGAAATCTGAACTTTAGTAAGAATGTCAATAAAGTATTGACTTCTAGAGGTCCAGCTGTTTTCTGGATACATGTCAAAGCTAGTGGGAGCATAAGTGTTATGCTAATAATCATCATGTTAGTGGGAGCATGATAATTATGATAAGTATTGCATATTAGCAATGTTAATTATAGAAAACAAAAGTTTCAATTCGTGAGGTTACAGGGGTTGAAAAAGTTGTTTTGCTATAATTAAGGGAGAGGAAATTATACTTCATGTCAATTCCAAAAGGCTTAGAGTGGGATTTTAAGCTTAGATTGAGATTTTAATCATCTTTAGTCAAGAATATATATATGAATTTCATGTTGAATTGGTTCAACATAAGGAAAAACTCTATATATTGTGTTCTCAAAATTCGATTATGATTACGGCATCCCTCTTCGTAGTCAAATTTTGGAAACATGGAAAATAAAAATATTGTAGCAAAATACTGGTCTAGAATCATGTCTTTATGTGAGACATCATGAATCGTGTCCCATTTGCTTTGGGTACAAGATCGATTACATGTGCTATAATATTTATCCTTTCTGAATTTTCCAAATGCCTTGCGGCATTAAGGAGGACAATGTCTAGAATTGGATATGACTAAAGTGATTAAGCAATTGTCGAGGACAATCTAAGGTTTACCAAAGATTGGTTGCTCAAGGACAGTTGGAAGTATACTGTTAATATTGGAAGGACCATATTGACATAGTCTGAAAAGAGGCAACTCTTTTTCAGAAGTGGTAGTCATAATGGGAATATAGAGTTGTCTTCATAGGTGGAAGCAATCTGTGTAAGGTTAAAGAAACTTAATGCAAGAAGCATGTTCAAAGCAATGCGCTTTGAATTTGAGACATCGTTTCCATGGAATTTCTCTCCATTGGAATACTCTGTAATGATTGTTGCCAAGTCTTTGTGGCTTTGTGCATAATCATTACAAGAGGAACAATGCATATAAGTTTAAAATCTAAACAGATTTCGATAAATGTTAGGAATTCTTACATTTACGACAAGGATTTGGAAGTGTGAAAAGAGAATCATTGAAATTATGTTCAATCGATCTAGTTCACAAAGTAAGGATCATAGATAAACATAGAGTGCATACTTGGTGTATGGCGAAGCTATTGTTTAGAAAAACATAGTGTACATGCTTGGAGCATGGGAAAACTAGTGTTTTTAATTAAGGTATAAAGTTGATAAAACTGAAACAATGAATAATGAGTAATCAGTATGGTGATAAATAAAAGTGGTCTATTTATATTCATAGGGTTTGATACCATATTTGATTCATTTATTCTTGTGTTTCACTTTGCATGTTTTGACTTCCATAATAACTAGGTTATTCTTCCGGAATGACTAAGTTATTCAAACCATCCACAGTCGGTCATATGTTGGAAGTAGATATGAATCAAGACTGTCATGGGTTGGCTTGTAGAGGTCCAAGTTGGTGTACAAAGTTGTGCTACAACACTCATGAGTGCTCATAAGTTCTGAGTACTGGATTCAACCAGCGCTCATTTGAATCACTTCATGGATTTTATCACGAGTGATCATGAGACGATAATATCTTATATTCTTCAAACCTAGAGATATGAGTTGTTACTATGAGTTGGTTGTACATTGATTGCACGAAAACGCATTTGGTAACTCGATGTTATAAAACGTGCCTTTGTGTATGATTCAACAAGTTGTAGAACAAGCCATATGAGTCGAAGTTTATCCATTCCGTTTACCTTCGGGATAAAAGCGATATCTGTGGGCCCCTCGATGATTTAGTGATGACACATGTGAGTGCTTGGCCAAGCCAGGACTGATTTGATTTGATCAATCAGTCAGTCATCATAAATCGGAAATCGGGAAACAACAAATGGACAGAGAGAATGATTGATAATCCATGTCTCAGTCCATATGATATCTAGAATGGAGGAATATATGATCCCCTATCTAATGGACAAGTCATTGACAAAGGTCAGAGTTCATTGACAAGATCAGAGTTCGACAGCGGCTTTAAGAGCTACGATTGCCAGTTTGTTTTTGAAGTCATACTCAATAATAGTTTTATACTTATCCAAGTGGGATACTGTTGGATTAATGTCTAAGTCCATAACTATATTTGGTATGTACTTGACCCGACCCGACATGGTCCATTTGGGATGCACTTCACCGACACAATTTATATGGATAGTCTTTTGAGAATAGTATATTTATGATTTATATTAATATATTATAAGTTCTAATATATTAATATATAATCATATTATTTAATTAGTATTGATCAAGAATTAATTTATAATTAATTAAGTGATCAAAAGGAACTAATTAAATATGGACTCTTAGATATATATATGTGTAGTGGGCCAAGTTCATTTAGGTTGGGCTAAGTCTTCATGGATAGTCCATGGAGCTTTAACCCATGGATCCTAGGAAATGAAAGGTCATGGGTATTACGGTTTAACCCTAATCCTCCACACTATATAAAGGGTCTTATGGTTCATGAAATTAGGCTAGTGGCTAGTGTGGATACACTAAAGAGGGCAATAACCGATTTCATAGTGTGAGCCAAGTATCCATATTCTCTAAAGGTTTTCCAAGGTGTTTTGGTGATTTGTGATTCCACTTGAGGCTTCCACACTATTGGGGCTAAGCTCTTAAAGCTTGAAGACATCAAGCTACATCAAAAGGTATGTCATCTAACTAGAACTTTGTAGTATAGGTGCTTCATAATATGCTAGTTAGGATGAAACCTTGGAATATTTAATATTTACATGTATAATAGAGAAAACATAGATCCAAGGTTTATAGGGTTGCATGTACACCATAGGAGTGTTAGAATGCTCAAAACCCAACAAATACATATATAGTGAGTTTTACTTTATTTTACATGACTATTGTGTACTTTTTGTCACCAGTTAGAAGGTAATGAGTCACCATAAAATAGTTTTACTGATGAGAATATTATTCTAGAATGACGTTGTATACATTACTCACTCACAAGAAATTTGACAGTGACCATAAAGTACTTATAGCGGCGTGTTTTTTTTTTCTAATGACAAATGTTGACATATATTTACCCTGATGAGTTATGAAATCAATAAACGAATCAAATCAAATGTAATTGTATAAACACTTCATGTAAATAATTTTTTAAGCTCAGATTGATCACGAAAATAGAATTGAGTATAAAGTGATAACGAAAGTGTTATGAGAAAGTGTAGATTAAATGTTTTTCAGGTTGTACTTTCGGTATTGAGAAGACTCCAATTGGACAGTAATGCATGCGCATCTCATATGTTTATGTTTTAGACTTCTGTTGTTTTTGATGTATGATACAGTGGTTTTCACATGACATGTTTTTTGGATTTTAGAACTATTGTTAATTCATTTTTTGTAACACTCGGTTTCGGATTGCTTCATTATTCGGGGTTGTGGCCCAATCATCAGTTGTCATGAGGCTTAGGGCCTTAGGGAAGAAATGATTTGGCCCTTTTTGGATGTGGGTGTTATGGTTTTAGTGATCCAAGAGTTCGATTGTGTTTCAGAGCCCAAGGGTATAATCGTAATTTAGGCAGTTTGGGTCTTCATGAATTTTGGGTTATTGTTCGGGAGGTTTTAAGGCGGGGTGAGTTGTTAGAATTGTAGGGCTTTTCGTTACTTTCCGTGGATATAAAGTTCGTCGGAAACAGACTTAGAACGAGGAAGTGAGACCCAAGTGAAGTTAGGCTTTTAGAGGTTCATTGAGTACACGGGGCGTACTCATTGTGAACGCGGGGCGTAGAGGGTTAAGTGGTCGCGAATGGTCTTAGAGTACGCCGGGCGTACTAAGGGGTACGCGAGGCGTACTCCCTTTAGAGCAAAACCCTAATTTTGGGGTTCCTACCCTATATAAACATCATTATGGTCTTTCTTTGGGTCTTTAAGTCAGCCTCCATCCCTTATCATCTACCTTGAAACCCTATAGTGCCTTAAGTGAGTCTTGGAACTTAGAAGAGTGTTTGTGGTGGCTTGTGCAAGAGAAGGAGAAGGTTAAAGTGTAACGCCCGGTTCCTGGTAGGTATTTTAAAGAAGAATTCTCATTTTTGCAAAGGTACTCGACGAGTTGGAGGCCCCAAACTCGTCAAGTAGAAATGGGAATAAGTTTGGACACGGGTTGAGAAACCTACCCGACGAGTTGGGGAGGACCAACTTGGCGAGTTGGAGCTGGTGAACGAAACCCTAATTTCAGGGTTTTGTACCCTATTTAAGCATCCTATTCTTCACTTGTTGGCCTCATTTGCTGCCTCCATCATCATAAACCCTAGCTACAAAACCCTAATCCACCCTTGAGTGTTTTGGAGCCATTATTGTGTGTTCTTGGTGACTTTGAAGCTTGAGAAGGAAGGAGAAGCTTGAGGATTCAAGAGGGAGGCAGTAGATCTAGAGTTCAAGCTTCATTTTGGACTCATTTGAGGTAAAAAGCTTATACCTTGACTTCCTATCACTTAGATCCTCATTTAGGTTAGTATGTTGTCACTTTTGGGCCATTTTGAAGTCACTTTCAGGATTCACGTGTTTTATGGAGTTGTGACTTCAGATCTAGGCACATATGAGCTCATAAAGCTCAAAGTTGCCAGATTTATTAGTCCATGGCCTTTCTCCATGCCCTAGATCTCCTTTATAGCTTGGTTTTTGGTGTTTCTAGCTCATAACACCATGCATGGGCGTAAAGTTAGCAACTTTACGTGTTATGCGAGCCCTAGGGAACCAGATCTATGATTTAGAAGCATTGGACTCGATTGGAATCGACTGAACGAGTGAGGGCTAAGAGGAACTCGACGAGTTGCTCATGCAACTCGGCGAGTTGGATCGTGATTCCCTACTTTTCTGACTCCGGAGCAAACCCAGTGAGTCTAGGAGATGACTCAGTGACTGGGTAAGGTTCTCCGAGTTTTGAAGAATGAGGAACTCGTCGATTGCAAGGAAGAACTCGACGAGTTGTTCCGGTTTTTCCTGACTTTGTTTGAAGGAGAACTCGACGAGTCCAAGGAAGAACTCGACAAGTTGTGAGGAAAATGTTCCATCTCGGTTTGAAGGGGAACTCGCCGAGTTCATGAAAGAACTCGACGAGTAGGATCGAGATTTCCAAAGTTTCATGGATCAGGAACTCGGCGAGTTGAGTCAACCAGAATGTTGACTTTGACCAAGGTTGACCCTTAGAGGGTTATGAAGTTCGGATTGGATGCTAGAGGGTAGTTGGGGCCCAATTTGGAAAATTAGGCCAATAGTGGGCCATTAGTGGGCTCTTATGAATTTTGGAGTTTTGGACTTGATTGGTTTTGGACTTGGGCCGTAGCTAAGTATCTTGTGGGCCAGGGGTAAAATGGTTATTTTACCGAAGTAAGGATTATGGACCATGGTTTGGAACCCATTTGCTAATTGGGTGATTTACCTTCCAGTAAAAGTGGGTCTACGGCCACAATGTTGGCCCACTAGTAGGAGTTGTTTGATTAGGTGATTGTCTTTGTGATAATTATATAGGTTTGCTACTGCTTGATATGTTTTATGTGCTAGCATGATATGATGTTATGTGATAATGATAGTTGGGGGAATAGTCCCCGTGTCACGGTCGTAAGGACCGAAGGGTAGGTCGGGCACCCCAGAATTGTCTGACAGTATATTTATGCTATGATATTATATGGTAGTAGTAGGGGTGAAATAGTCCCCGTAGTCGGTTGAGATAAACCGGAGGGTAGTTCGGGCACCCCATAATGGCCTGGCAGGGTAGGTCGGGCACCCCAGAATGGACTGGCAGGGTAGGTCGGGCACCCCAGAATTGTCCGGCAGTATGTTTGTTATGGTATGAGGTATGATGGGGGAACTCACTAAAATTCGTGCTTACGGTTTACAGTTTTGGTTTCAGGTACATCGTTTTCAAAGGAAAGGAGTTGGCTCGATCGCAGCGCATCACACTATGACTTTCAGCACATGAGATCTTTGAGATTACACTCTGATATTGGTTATGATCACATGTTTTGATTATTGACACTTTGGTTTTGACATGGGATGTTATTATGGATGTTTTCTTATACTGTTGGTTTTATAATAACCTAATTAAAAATGAAATTTTTTGGTCATGATTTTTGGGATGTTAGAAGTTGGTATCAGAGCCTTGGTTTGAGGGATTCAGACACACTCTCGGGTGTGTCTGGACTCAAACTAAAGACTTGGTATGAAAATTTTCAAAAGAAAAATCATTTTCTAAAAAGAATTTTGAAAAGAATTTGAAAAGAGAAAAAGAACTTTGAAAAGAACAAGGTGTGTGATGCGTGCAATCGACCGAGCTCAAGTAAGTTTTCCCCAAGATACCCATACATGTTATGATATGTTATGTTATGATATGAATTGAGGATATGAGAATTGCATGCTAGATTAGGGCTAATGATATAGGAAGGATGCCTTATATGCCTATTGTATGTGCTTGTAGACATGTATGCTAGTACTGATCAGTTAGTGATAGGATGGCCTGTTTAGGTTATGTCTGATTGCGTGAGTCATAGAATTTCGTGCCAGTACAGATTCCTGATTAGAGGATAGAATGGTTTGATTGGAGTATGTTGGTTAGATTTTTCCATTGTCTGAATGCTACTTGCTTTGTGCTTTGTGGGACTCTTAGTGATGTGAGTTAGCTACTAAGTGAATATGCTAAGTCACATGGGACACAAGCCATATAATCTCAGAGTGATGGACTTGACCCTATTACGCAGCTCTTGTCTGTGTCCAACCGTTCTAGGGATGGGTATTTTACTCGAAGGATTATCCGATCTCTGTTGCATGTGACTATATTCATGAGGTAGCTAGTTGACATTACTGGGAATCTTTCAGCAACTGAGGACTGGGTGGGTTCGGGAACCTAGGAAAGCCTAGGATATGCCTCGGTGGGTTAGTAGTGAGGTTTAGGGAGACTTGGGTGCATCAGATTGAGGAAGTGACTTGGAGGATTCGGGAGGATTGCTGAGGAAAGTATGGATAGGTGTGGAAGGTACTATTGGGCCTGTACTACTGAAAGCACAGGATCCATACTCGAATCGGTGAGAGTCTTGGAGAATCTGAGAAGCTTCGGGGAGGAGAATCCTTGAGTATGTCTTGATCAGTGGTTTTGTGGTTTTCAGTTTGGAGATGAGCACTCAGGGAGATGGTTATAGTTTAGGATTCGGTCTCGGCTCAAGTGGTGAGCCAGTCGGGGGAAGGACTGCCAAGATTTTGAGTTTGTGTTGGATTGAGGAGATGGAAGGTGTTTTCCGCACTAGTCCCTACCCCATAGGAGACAAGGTTCGGTTCGCCTTGGATCTCATCTATCGGGCAGCAAGGAGCTGATGGGAATTGATTGTGCGATTTGTTGCGCTTTCTGAATTGGAGACTATGTCTTGGGAGGAGTTTGTGACCCAGTTTGGGGCAGAGGATGTTCCAGCGGTTGCAGTTCAGCTATTGGCAAGTGAGCTAGTGAGCGTGACAGGGTGTCAGACCCTGTAGGATATGACTTCCAGAGTCCAAGGATGCGAGATCGATTTGGAGCACATTGGGAAGAGACCCAAGACTTCTGATCATTGAGCGAAGGGCCAACAGGGCCGCAGTCAGTGCAGCACGTGTGGGAAAGTGAACAGGGGAGTTTGTCGCTCCAAGGGTTTAGGCAGCTACAAGTGTGGCGAGGTTGGTCATGTCAGCACAGATTGTTCTCAGGGGGAAAGTGTTGGGTTATGAGCATTCTAACACTCCTAAGTGTACATGCAACCCTAAATACCTTGGATCTATGTTTTCTCTATTATGCATACAATTATGAACATCCAAGGTATTATCCTAATCTAGCATACAAAATAATAAATATAACAAGATAGAATACATACCTCTTTGATGTAGAATGTCTTCATGAAGCTTGAGTGCCTAGTGCCCCAAGTGTGACACCTCAAATGGTTCACACAACACCAAATACACTTGGAATAACTTGAGAGAAACTTGAACACTCCTTGAAATCGTCTAGCCCTCACACTCACACATTAGTGCACGATTTCTTGAGCCATGGGATTCTTTTATATGGTGGCTATTAGGGTTACACCATGTAACTCATAACTTTACCCATTCCTTATGCTCCATGGATTTTAACCTCCATGGAGTATCCATGGGTCACCCCATGGACTTCGTCCAACATAAGGAATCTTGGATCACAAGCCCACATATATAAGAATGAATGATTTACACAATGAATCCATATATTTAATTAGTCTCCTTTTGATCACTTAATTAGTTCCAAAATAATTCTTGATCAATACTAATTAAATAACCTTATTAATATATTAGAACTTATAATATATTAACCAACCTTAAGTGTTATTTCTCTCATTATAGTCTATCCAAATGCATGATGCCATACAACCCAAATGGACCATACCGGGTCGGGTCAAGTCTTACCAATTATAGTTATGGACTTAGACATTAATCCAACAGTCTCCCACTTGGATAAGTCTAAAACTATTATTGCGTATGACTTCAGGAACCGATCAGCAATCGTAGCTCTCAAAAGCTTCTGTCGAACTCTGACCTTGTCGATGAACTCTGACCTTTGTCAATGACTTGTCCATTAGATAAGGGATCATATATTCCTCCATTCTAGATATCATATGGACTGAGACATGGATTATCAATCATTCTCTCTGTCCATTTGTTGTTTCCCGATTTCCGATTCATGATGACTGACTGATTGAACAAATCAAATAAGTCCTGGCTTGGCCAAGCACTCACATGTATCATCTTTAAATCATCGAGGGGCCCACAGATATCGCTTTTATCCCGAAGGTAAAAGGAATGGATAAACTTCGACTCATATGGCTTGTTCTACTACTTGTTGAATCATACACAAAGGCACGTTTTATAACATCGAGTTACCGAATGCGTTTTCGTGCAATCAATGTACAACCAACTCATAGTAACAACTCATATCTCTAGGTTTGAAGAATATAAGATATTATTGTCTCATGATCACTCGTGATAAAATCCATGAAGTGATTCAAATGAGCGCGGGTTGAATCCAATACTCAGAACTTATGAGCACTCATGAGTGTTGTAGCACCACTTTGTCCACCAACTTGGACCTCTACAAACCAACCCATGACATTCTTGATTCATATCTACTTCCAACATATGACCGACTGTGGATGGTTTGAATAACTTAATCATTCAGGAAGAGCGACTTAGTTATTCTGGAAGTCAAAACATGCAAAGTGAAACACAAGAATAAATGAATCAAATATGGTATCAAACCCTATGAATATAAATAAACACTTTTATTTATCACCATACTGATTACTCATTATTCATTGTTTCGGTTTTATCAACTTTATACTTGAATTAAAAACACTAGTTGTCCCATGCTCCAAGCATGTACACTATGTTTTTCTTAAACAATAGCTTTGCCATACACCAAGTATGCACTCTATGTTTGTCTATGATCCTTACTTTGTGAAATAAACCAATTGAACATAATTTCAATGATTCTAATTTCACACTCCAAATCCTTATCGAAAAATGTGAGAATTTCAAATTCCTATCATTTATCGAAATCTGTTTAGATTTTAAACTTATATGCACTGACCCTCCTGTAATGAATATGTACAAAGTCACAAAGACTTGTCAACAGTCATTATAAGGTATTCCAATGGAGATCAACTCCATGGAAACTAAGTCTCATATTCAAAGTACATTGCTTTGGACATGCTTCTTGCATTAAGTTTTCTAATCTTACACAGATAACTTCCACCTATGGAGACAACTCCATATTCTCATTTTGACTATCACTTCTGAATAAGAGATGCCTCTTTTCAGAATATGTCAATATGGTCCTTCCAAAATTATCACTATACTTCCAACTGTCCCTGAGCAACCAATCTTTGGTAAACCTCAGATTGTCCTCGACAATTGCTTAATCATTTTAGTCATATCCAATTCTAGACCTTTTCCCTTCTTAATGCCTCTGGGCATTTGGAAAAATTTAGAAATGACAAATATTATAGCACATGCAATCGATCCTGTACCCAAAGCAAATGGTACACGATTCATGATGTCTCACATAAAGACATGATTCTAGACCAGTCTTTTGCTACAATAATTTTTGTTTGCCATGTTCTCAAAATTTAACTATGAAGAGGGATGCCGTAATCATAATCGAATTTTGAGAACGCAATATTTAGAATTTCCTTAAGTTGAACCAATCCAACATGAAATTCATATATATATTCTTGACTAAAGATGATTAAGGTCTCAATCTAAGCCTTTAGAACTGAAATGAAGTATATCCTCTCCCTTAATTATAGCAAAACAACTTTTTCAATCCCTGCAGCCTCACGAATTGAAACTTTTGTTTTCTATAATTAACATTGCTAACTTGCAATACTTATCATAATTATCATGCTCCCACTAACATGATGATTATCAGCATAATACTTATGCTCCCACTAGCTTTGACATGTATTCAGAAATTAGTGGACTTCTAGAAAACAATACTTTATTGACTTTCTTACCAAAGTTCAAATTTCTGATACTAGATTGCTTTGATAAGACTTTATCAAAATCATACACCTTATTGTAGATAGCCCACTGGTGTGTCTAAACAATTTAAGAACTATGAAAAGGGATGTCGTAATCATAGTCTCAATTGGTTAGACCTTTTGCCATCTGCTTCAAATCTACTTGGTGGAAGTGTTTCCTCACCATCATTTTCATGAATCGGAGAGAAACCTTATGACCCTTAGATTTTATGGTGTATGTGTTCTTATCCATGTGAATCGTCAAAACCATAGTCACAAGACAAGGATAATGACAAATCCAAACTCATATGGACTGAACTTATGCAATCTTAACTTCTTGCCACCTGGCAGTACAGGGCCTGCCATTGCTTCCAAGTTGTTATGCAACCAACTGAGAACTTTCAGAACTCCTATGCAAAGCAAACTTTAACTGGAATGGGCACAGAATATGTCAACACGATAGGTTATAAACCTCAAGTCGTGTGGTAGTGAAGAACCTCAGGTTTTATTCTTGATTAGTTCTTGAAATTCGTTTTAGGATCTTTAAGACTCCCACTATCCTGTTGACATATAAGACTATCTTGCCAAATATTCAAGAGATAGTGCGGATTCCTTATCAAGACAAACACTTCACACAATTGGCCTTAGTTGGTCTTTGTTTTATCCAAAACATCACAACTTACCAATTTCAAATGTACAAGAGTAGGACACTTTTACTCTTACATTTGACAAGTGTTTTAAACCTTTCTTTAAGATATGTCACTCAAGTTACAATCTTGGAGTATGACTCTAAGAATTGTTTTGGAACGAAGTATGACTCATCTTCCTGATCTAACCATTTCAACAATTCATGACTCCTCTTCTTAGTCATAAGAATGCACTAAGATGACCTTTAGAGGACTAATTGTGATATGATTTCTAAATCATTAAGATGATCACAAACATGATACTAAAGTACTCTCCCATCTTTTCAGATTTGAGAAACTTTTATCTTTTTGCCATACTTTGATTCTTCTTATTCGTTCTGTCTCACATTGAAACTTCTCAAATGCTACAGACTTATACTTAAACTTATAAGTATAACCATATTTACTGAACTTAAGTAAATCATGACGAATAGTCTTAACGAGCTTTGTGGTGGACTTGACCAGTGCACAAGAATGTGTACTCGATCCCTTTAGTGCTTAACTTGACTCACACATCCATGTGAACAAGTCTTAATTTTCCAATGCTTGAAAGTTCTCATTCATCATACTATTCAACTTGCATGATTCCAAGTTTCTATCCAACTGAAGCCTTGGGAATAAGAATCTTTCCTTATTTGGTAAATTATGACACTACCACAAACGAAAGAATCAAGTCCATTTTTTTTCCAAATATTGATATCAATGGAATCATATAAACAACCATTTTTCACAAATGCCACTTGTAAGGATATTTAAAATAAATATAAAATTAAAAACTTTTATTTTATTTCAAAACTTTGCGGAAAAAAACTTATCCTTATAGTGCAAATGCATACGGAAAAACTTGTTGTTATCTATTCCTAAGCAATATATCATAACTCCTAAGTAACAGCTTCAAAATTCTGATGCGATCGAAATCCACCTACGCGATCAGAATCAGCATATACTTCCTTTAAGCTTTCTCTCTATTCTTTGATTCTTAAAACATCAACATGTGACCCAGTCACATCATGTAATGAGGATCTTAGAATAGAAACTTAACAGAGTTAGATAATGGGCTCCACCTGAAGTAGAGTCAGACTTATTGACTTTAACATCCTTAGGTAAACTTGGCAGCTTAGCAATCAACGCCCCTTCCTTTGGCAAAATAAACATATGGACCCTTTGGTAATGGGACTATCTCAGACTTAGCCTTTCTCCTTACCATTTGGTCAACCGGGTTGACTATGCCCAATCCCTTTCCATTGGGAAGAGAATGCTTTTTCTGGATTTCCAGTGTCACCATTGTCACTGTCCATAAAGTTTTTGGGAAGTTGATCTTCTAATCAAATTTGCTTTACTATCGTTCCAAATCATTGTTGATTCAGCAGCACCAAGCAAGTAGATATGATCATTAAGGTTCATGTCATAGTCTGTTTCATAGTAGTCCCAAAGGAACTCACTATGTGACTTAGAAAGTGATTGAACATCCAACTTTCTCAAGACTTTGACACCCAACTCTCCCAGCTTGTCAATATGTGACTTCATCTCTAAGATGTGATCACACATAGACCTTGCTTGCCATTAGGGCTTGAGTGACCTTGAACTTGTGGGTTAGGGAGAATAATTGGTGGAGGTGGAGGAAGTAAAGTTCCAAGAGATTTGGGAAGATCATAGATGTCTGAACTAGACATCTTTTGGGAGATATTCAAGATAGTTGATCTAAAGTCCTTAATATAACACCCAATATGAAATATTAAGGCTAGGATCCAACAACCTATTTATAACTGGAAGAGGGATGCCGTAATCTGAGTTATAAAATAGTTGAAGGTAGGTAAATGACGATTTACCAATTTCCACCATGAAAAACGAAATAATGTAATTAGGTTTTTAATTGGATTTGAAACTCCTAGATCTTTTGAGATTCATTGAACTTTTCAATGGCATGTTTCAATCTCGAGAGTGCCCTTCAGGTTTTGTGACTGGGATGCCGAGGATCACAAAACAAGGTGTGAAGTAACCATGCAAATATACTTGGTACCCTTAATATTTACCCCTCAATCGATGTGCCGGTTAACCACACGAGCTCCACCGATACTATGATAAATATTAAGTTACCCTTTGCCTACTTTGTTAAATCCAGGTTAGTGTGCCGGTCAACCACACACGCTCCACTAACGGTTTAAACAAAGTGCAAAGTGTAATTTCATGGATTAGCACGTTATTCACATTTTCCTAAGTAACTAAGATTGGGAATTTATAAGTGTTTAGTTACTTAGTATTTATCATTAATACTTTTAATTAAGGGAGAATTATAGTCCTTGTCCTACCCATTCGGCTAACGACCCTCCACCAGTCAAGGAAGCGGTGGGTGAGAGTGGACACCCATTAAACTGCCATTTTATAGGCAGTAACCTTATACCCCCCTTATAGACCGGCTTCGTGAATGAGGCCTACTAACGGTAAGACTGACTTTACTCTTATACATATATATAAATATTATTAACTTATAATATTATAAAGTATAAGGGTTGAATTTTAACTTTTAAAATTCTAAGGGCTAACTTGGAATTAAAGTATTCATAAGTGAAAACTTTTCAAATTCCAAAACTTGAGGGCAAGTTTTGAAACTATTCAAAACAAATTAATTCCATAACTTATGAGTTTAAAGTAGTTTTAATTAAAAAAAAAGAAAAAAACTCTTCAAGTTCCATAACTTGAGGACAAGTTATGGAAGACTTTAAACTAATTAATAAAAAAAAATAACTTTTTTTTTATTGTAACTTATGGAACTAATTAAGGTTACACTTTTTTTTTAATTTAATGAAGAGACTCTTGAACCTCCATAACTTGAGGACACGTTATGGAGTCATAAAACCATTTAATTAGAACTAGACTCTTCATTTTGTAACCTTTGCCAACTTTTATGAGTTTTATGATTCTTAAATGTGACTTTTCATATAACTTGAGGACAAGTTACAAAAACAAACTTTGGAATCAACTCTTAGATTAAAATGGATTGAAAACAACTATTTCACACAACTTTTCTATTAATCTAAGAACCTCATAAGAACAAGATAATTCAAATCATCAATCTTCAAGAAATTAGCATGAACATACAAACTAATAAAAATCTTGTTATGACAATTATCTTAGAAATTGGATTAGCATGAACATTACCACATCAAAAACAAGTTTATAAGTCCAAAAACATCTTAGGGTAATGTTCCTAGTCCAATTCCAGCCAAAACAATCGAATATATGCATCCAACTCGATTTTTCAGCTACTTTTGCAAGTATAACAAGAAAACAAGCCTAGGCTCTGATACCACTGTTGGGTTATGAGCATTCTAACACTCCTAAGTGTACATGCAATCCTAATTACCTTGGATCTATGTTTTCTCTATTATACATACAATTATGAACATCCAAGGTATTATCCTAATCTAGCATACAAAATAATAAATATAACAAGATAGAATACATACCTCTTTGATGTAGAATGTCTTCATGAAGCTTGAGTGCCTAGTGCCCCAAGTGTGACACCTCAAATGGTTCACACAACACCAAATACACTTGGAATAACTTGAGAGAAACTTGAACACTCCTTGAAATCGTCTAGCCCTCACACTCACACATTAGTGCACGATTTCTTGAGCCATGGGATTCTTTTATATGGTGGCTATTAGGGTTACACCATGTAACTCATAACTTTACCCATTCCTTATGCTCCATGGATTTTAACCTCCATGGAGTATCCATGGGTCACCCCATGGACATAGTCCAACATAAGGAATCTTGGATCACAAGCCCACATATATAAGAATGAATGATTTACACAATCAACCCATATATTTAATTAGTCTCCTTTTGATCACTTAATTAATTCCAAATTAATTCTTGATCAATACTAATTAAATAACCTTATTAATATATTAGAACTTATAATATATTAACCAACCTTAAGTGTTATTTCTCTCATTATAGTCTATCCAAATGCATGATGCCATGCAACCCAAATGGACCATACCGGGTCGGGTCAAGTCTTACCAATTATAGTTATGGACTTAGACATTAATCCAACAACAAGCCCATTATGCTTTCACTGCAATCGGGTGGGCCATAAGAAGGCAACTGTCCGACGATGAAGGGTGGGTCAGTGAGCGCACCTGTTCCAGACACTTTGAGGATCACTGACGGACGAGAGGGTAGAGCAGGAGCCCCATCAGAGAGGAGTCAGACTTTGTAGTAATATGCATGAAATATTAGGATTACAGCAGGCGACGTTACGGGTATGTACCTTTTTCTCTTATCAGTTCTATCCGTATTTTATGGTTGTTTTCTTGAATCGAATTTGAGCAATTATATCTATGGGGTCAGCCCTCTGCTTATGTTTGGGTTATATATTCAAATATTGTCATATGCCATTTGCATACCGTGAATTATTGAGTAGTTAGTAAAAGGTCGTTCCCTTTTTGTTGCGTCAGGGTGTTCAGTGTTCTCTCGGTTTGTAGTAGAGATCGATCAGGGGTATTATATGGAAGGCCTGTGGCTAGTTTCATCAAGCTAGTCCATCTGTATCGATGGGATATAGTAGCTTCATTATCTGTTATGGTATGATCGGTGGTAGCCTATGAGAGAACTTATAGGTTCTAGCACTACCGATGCTAGGAGAGAAGTGGTAGCAGAAGGACGCGGGTGTAGTCGCATGGGTTGTTTGACCATTGGGTGTTCCAAGGAAATTGTATTCTTCGCGTGGGTCGTGTTTGATTAGAGTACAGTGGTTCTACGAGGATTCGTCAGCCAGAGTAAAGGTTAAGGTTTCTAGTCGCCATCATGGAAACCCAAGGAGTTGGTATAATCTCGTGGAAGGTGGATTGAAGTCTCGAACTCGATCCGATTTCAAGAGTACTCTTCAAGATTTCAGAGGGTGAGTGATCTTAGGGTCGACTAGTAATTGATCACTAGCATTGGTAAGCACAGGGTGTCAATAGTGGATTATTAGGAAGCAAGAAGGACTTGGGAATCCTTCAATTCTTACATGCCATGAAGACTTAGTAGAATCTAAGTGAGGGAGAATCGATCAGGTATCCAGGAGCAGAAATAAGTGTGAAACTAGGATGAGGTTCGCATCCCCATCAGGGATGAAGGCGGTCGAGTGGCCATTTAGGTTGAGGATTGGGTGAGTTGGGAGTTTAGAAAACATTCCAACATTTGGTTCATGCTTTTCCTTGGCATCAGATACCAGGCCTCGGGAAACACGTCAGTGATTTCAGTCAGGACATGAGTTCAGCTTGGGATAGTAGATCGTGTATATATGCTCGACTTTGGGTGTGTTAGGATTAGTAATCAACGGAAGGACCATGGTTAGCGGTTGAATTAGCATGAAAAGTGTTGTAAGTCTGTGGGTGTAGCCGTAGCATTCACAAGATTGTCAGATAGTGTTAGAAGTGTTGTAAGTCTGTGGGGGTAGCCGTAGCATTCATAAGGTTGTCGGATAGCGTTAGAGTGTTGTAATCATGCGGGGGTAGCCGTAGCTTTCACTAGGTCGATAGCTAGTATGGGAGTGATGTTAGATCATGAGAAGAACAATAGTACCCACCAGTTCGGGTACAACAGTGTGGGCGTGGCAAATCCACAGATTAGTTTACGGATTCTCCTATATGAATTAGACCTGGTTAAGCTAGTGACTAGACCGTAAGGACACCATTGCAGTCATGGGAGCAAGGAATAGATGGATCGTATAAGGTCGTTGTGATATAAGGCTATCTTTGGTCATGTAGCATTCGCTTTTAGCTTGGATTTGGTGACGTCAGGATTCGATGTATGGACCCGGTCGGTTGGATCATGAGGTCGTTAGAGCCACAGTGACAAGTAACTGGTGGCAAATATTGTCAGGTGAGGATTTCGTTTGGAAGCCGCGAGAGGTGACTATAGGGGAGCCTTTGGCTCAGTAACCAGGTAGGAACCCGATATTTCAGATGACTGGAAGACAAACTGAGACCAGGAAGGTCTTGGTGGATTTTGGAAAGCGGCCAGAAGGTAACAAACTATTTCAGGCAGTTCAGTGTTTCAGGCAGAGCAGCGTTTCCGACAGTATTGGTGCATTTATGATTCCATGTACAGACAGAGTAACTGAGTGATTGGGAAGCAATAAGTCACTCGAAGTGGGATTCAATAATCTCAGAGTAGTTGATTTGACTCTGTTGCTCAGCTCTCGTATGAGTCTAACCGTTGCAGGGATGAATCTTCTACTCGAAGGATAATCTGAGCCTTCTATTAGATATAAGTGTTCTGTATCCGTTTATGGACAGCGACTTGTTTCCCTTTTCAACAGCAGCATGATGGGTGGCAGTTCGGTCTGAGGGGTATGACAGGGAGCCAGACCACTGAGACCTTAGGGTTCAGATTTCATGGGGAAGAAGGATTGGTTTTGCTTGAAAGATCGAGGAGTCGTTCTTCACCGAGGTTGAAGAATTACTCTAAGAATGGTTTTAACAGTTCAGAATAGGCTGATATATGAACATAGTTGGAAGGGTCGTGATTGTTTCGCTAGCAGTTTGGGGACTTGACGGAGAGTTGTTTCAAGTCGTTTCATCATGGGCGAGCCATCGGGAAGCTAAGTTACGATATTTTCCGGTCTCAGAGGGTAGAAGTAGCCTTCAAGGGTTGAAGGTTCGGGTGATATATCATGGATAGAAGTTTCGGTGGCCTTTTGAAGGCCATTGATTGCGTAGGGTGATGGGTGTACCCTCAGGATAGCAAGTGTCAGTGCTTGTAATAAATGTCATTTGGTTCTTGACAAATATAGGGAGCCGCGGGCTTATAGCGTGAGTCGTTTTTGGGGATAGGTGATTGCGGTAGACTTCGAGGAATAAGTCCAAGATAAGTGGGGGAGAGTTGTAAAGCCCAGTTACTGGTAGGTATTTTAAAGAAGAATTCTCATTTTGGCAAAGGGACTCGACGAGTTGGAGGCCCCAAACTTGTCGAGTAGAAATGGGAATAAGTTTGGACGCGGGTTGAGAAACCTACTCGACGAGTTGTGGAGGACCAACTCGACGAGTTGGAGCTGGTAAATGAAACCCTAATTTCGGGGTTTTGTACCCTATTTAAGCATCATATTCTTTACTTGTTGGCCTCATTTGCTGCCTCCATCGTCATAAACCCTAGCTACAAAACCCTAATCCGCCCTTGAGTGTTTTGGAGCCATTATTGTGTGTTCTTGGTGACTTTGAAGCTTGAGAAGGAAGGAGAAGCTTGAGGATTCAAGAGGGAGGCAGTAGATCTAGAGTTCAAGCTTCATTTTGGACTCATTTGAGGTAAAAAGCTTATACATTGACTTCCTATCACTTAGATCCTCATTTAGGTTAGTATGTTGTCACTTTTGGGCCATTTTGAAGTCACTTTCGGGATGTGAGTGTTTTATGGAGTTGTGACTTCATATCTAGGCACATATGAGCTCATGAAGCTCAAAGTTGCCAGCATTTTTAGTCCATGACCTTTCTCCATGCCCTAGATCTCCTTTATAGCTTGGTTTTTGGTGTTTCTAGCTCATAACACCATGCATGGGCGTAAAGTTAGCAACTTTACGTGTTATGTGAGCCCTAGGGAACCAAATCTATGATTTAGAAGCATTGGACTCGATTGGAATCGACTGAACGAGTGAGGGCTAAGAGGAACTCGACGAGTTGGATCGTGATTCCCTACTTTTCTGACTCCGGAGCAAACCCAGTGAGTCTAGGAGATGACTCAGTGAGTGGGTAAGGTTCTCCGAGTTTTGAAGACTGAGGAACTCATCGAGTGCAAGGAAGAACTCGACGAGTTGTTTCGGTTTGTCCCGAATCTTTTTGAAGGAGAACTCGACAAGTCCAAGGAGGAACTCGACGAGTTGTGAGTAAAATGTCATGAATTGGTTTGAAGGGGAACTCGACGAGTTCATGAAAGAAATCGACGAGTAGGATTGAGATTTCCAAAGTTTCATGGATCAGGAACTCGACGAGTTGATGGACCAACTCGGCGAGTTGAGTCAATCAGAATGTTGACTTTGACGTTGAATTTGACCAAGGTTGACCCTTAGAGGGTTATGAAGTTCGGATTGGATGCTAGAGGGTAGTTGGGGCCCAATTTGGAAAATTGGGCCAATAGTGGGCCATTAGTGGGCTCTTAGGAATTTTGGAGTTTAGACTCGATTGGTTTTGAACTTGGGCCTTAGCTAAGTATCTTGTGGGCCAGGGGTAAAATGTTTATTTTACCCAAGTTTGGATTATGGACCATGGTTTGGAACCTAATTGCTAATTGAGTGCTGTTTATGTATTGATAGCCCAGGGAGTTGCCAGGACAGCAGCTAAGGATTTCCTGCAGTGGACTTCAGCAGTGTGAGGTGAGTTACCTTCCAGTAGAAGTTGGTTTACGGCCACAATGTCGGCCCACTAGTAGTATTTGTTTGATTAGATGATTGTCTTTGTGATAATTATCTAGGTTTGCCACAACTTGATATGTTTTATGAGCTAGCATGATATGATGTTATGTGATAGTGATAGTAGGGGGAATAGTCCTCGTGCCACGGTCGTAAGGACCGAAGGGTAGGTCGGGCACCCTAGAATTGCCTGGCAGTATATTTATGCTATGATATTATATGGTAGTAGTAGGGGTGAAATAGTCCCCGTAGCCGGTTGAGATAAACCGGAGGGTAGGTCGGGCACCTCAGAATGGCCTAACAAGGTAGGTCGGGCACCCCAGAATGGCCTGGCAGGGTAGTTCGGGCACCCTAGAATGGCCTGGTAGGGTAGGTCGGGCACCCCAGAATTGCCCGGCAGTATGTTTGTCATGGTATGAGGTATGATGGGGGAACTCACTAAGCTTCATGCTTACAGTTTACAGTTTTGGTTTTAGGTACTTCGTTTTCAAAGGAAAGGAGCCGGCTCGATCGCAGCGTATCACAATATGATTTTCGGCACATGAGATCTTTGGGATTACACTATGATATTGGTTTCGATAATTGGGTGTTATTTACGTGGATTCTAGTGGATCTTTGGAACCCAATTGTTAATTGGGTGTTATTTGTTTGATAGTTCGGGGATTCTAGTGGATCTGCAGTCAGAGATATTTACGTGGGATCAGCTGTTGAGGTGCGTTTCCTCACTGGGTTTAGCGGGTCTAAGGCACCAAGGACGTCCCTTGTTTGGTTATGTTATTATACTTGTTGTCTGTGTGATACTTGTATGTGCTTGTATATGTACGTTTATTGGGCGGTGCCCGTTATGCGAGCGTGGGCGGGGCCCGTATCTCATTTGGGCGGGACCTGTTATATAATATGTATGGTATGTGGTATATTTTGGAACTCACTAAGCTTTGTGCTTACAGTTTGTGGTTTATGCTTTCAGGTACTTCCGGTTCGAAAGGGAAGGTCCCGGCTTGATCGAAACTCATACACCCGTGTTTTTCCACAATTCATGATTTTGGGATTTTACTCTAATAATTGTTTTACTTTGGAATACCTTTGAATGTTTAAATAAAAATAAATGAATGTTTGAATACATATTAAAAATGAAACTTTACCCTATGATTTTCGGGACGTTACAAGTTGGTATCAGAGCCTTGGTTTGAGGGATTCGGGCATACACTTGGGTACGTCTGGACTCAAACTGAGGATTTGGTGAAAATTTTCATAAAATAAATGTTTTATCAAAAAGGATTTCTAATCAAAGAAAGGGGTGTGATGTGTGCAATCAGCCGAGCTCAAGTAAGTGGTTCCCAAAATACCAATACATGTATATTATGATATATGATATGATTGTGAGAATTGCATGCTAGATTAGTGTAAGTCCCTAAATTTGCCTGTGTATCAATCAGATCCGTTTGATGGTGCAGAATCCCAATCAAACGGATGATGCCAGATCACAATAAGAAGAGAAGGAGAAGGAGAATAATATGAATCTTGTATAGTATTGATTAGAATGAAGATCCGGATACAAGATTCACACACACTAACACACACTCTCTTCTCTCTCTCTTTCTCTCTCTAGAACACCTTGGGTTTCACACACTTAAGCTCCCCACTATTCTATGTGTTCATCAATCTACTCCTCACCCCTTACACTTATATTTATACATAAGAAACATGGGCTTGGTGAACATGGGTCGTAAATGGGTTTACGACCGTAAACATGTTTATGGCCGTAAACACAACCGTAAACACCCATTGGACCGTAAACAGGGTTTACGGCCGTAAAACACCGAGCAGTTTACGGTTCCAGACATAAAATTACATTTTCCTAGAAAAGCAAAGTATAAACCATATTTTTGACCCAACAATTAGGGCTAAGGATCTGTTCAATATAGTATGATAAGAGATATGCCTTTATATGCCTGATTGCATAAGCTTTAGAATTGCATGCTAGTATGAATTTTTGATAAGTGGATAGAATGGCTTGATTAGTGTATGTTGGTTAGATTTTCCGTTGCCTGAATGTTTCTTGCTTTGTGCTTTGTGGAACTCTTAGTGATGTGGACCAGATACTAAGTGAATATGTTAAGTCACATGTTGCACATGTTAAATAATTTCAGAGTGATGGACTTGGCCCTATTGCACATCTCTTGTTTGAGTCCAACCGTTCTAGGATTGAGTCTTTTACTCGAAGGATTATCTGATCTCTGTTGCATGTGACTATATTTATGACGTAGCTAGTTGACATTACTGGGAATCCTTAAGCAGCTGAGCTCAAGGTGAGGTCGGGATCCTAGGAGAGTCTAGGATATGCTTCAGTGGGTTTAGTGAGTTTTTGGTGCATCAGTTTGAGAAGGCGACTTAGAGGATTTGGGATGATTCTTGAGGAAAGAATGGATAGGTGTGGAAGGTAGTATTGGGCCCGTACTATTGAAAGCACAGGATCCACACTCGAATCGGGAGAGTCCTGGAGAATATAAGACGCTTATGGGAGGAGAATTTTTGGATATGTTATGATCTTTGGCATGTCATATTTCAGTCTAGTGATGAGCATTCGGGGAGGAGGTTCAGGTTCTGATTCCGGCTTAGGTGCAGGTACTGAGCCGATTAGCGAGCAAATGCAGGAGTTCATCTCGTCGGAGATTACTCGCTGTATTTTGCAGCAGACTCCTTTGATCTTTGGTTCAGTAAAAATTGAGATTTTGGAGCTATTGGATACTCATCTCGGGGCCTTTCAGGTCGAGATTGTAGCAGGGCAGTTGGGGGCTCATCTGGAGACCAAAGCTTGTGGATCCCTAGGATCCTTCAGGAAGGAGGATCCTATTGTTAGCTTTTGTCATTGGGGATCGAAGGTGAGTTGTGCGTCATGTCTTCAGGAGAGTCAACAACATGATTGGATTGTTGCAGAGGTTTCGTGAGTCCTACGCGAGGAGTTACCCGACATCATTGGGCGTGTCACTTATAGAGTGGTCACCAGGTTCGAGGGTCGGGCCTCAATTATTCGGGCGGTTCATGGGGTGATTGGGGTAACCGGGGAGCAGGAGATTGGTTTAGATAGATAGTTGGGGAAGAGGAAGCGAACTTCTGGTCTGGCTCGACGATCTGAGCAGTTAGACGCTGCCATAGATGGTGTCAGAGACCCGAGGGGTCGAGATGGTTGCACGAGGGATGAAGGGACACATGGGGATGTGCGCAGCAGGTCTAAGTGCGGCAGGTGCATATGGAAGGGTTACAACAACCAAGAATATGGGGGGACTCGTCGAGTCCAAGCATAATTTCATTAGGTTCATGCACTCGACGAGTAGGAGGGCCAGAGTGCAGTTTTTCGAGTTTTTAAGCTGAAATTGGACTAGAATCATTACACTAAACTATTTTGGACTTATAAAACTTGTTTTTGATATTGTAATGATTTTGCTAATCCAATTTCAAAGGCAATTATCAAAATTTCAAGTTTTGTATGTGTTCATATGATTCTTGAAATTGTTGATATGGATGTTCATGAACTTATGAGTTTTGTTAGATCATAGGAATTATTTGCAAATTGTTTGTTAGTTAATTCTTGATCTTGATGTGTTTTAATGGAATCCATAATTTGTCCTCAAGTTATGGATTACCAAAAGTCTTTTCTTTTAAATAGTTTTATGGACTCCATAAATTGTCTTTTCATCATAAATAGTTTATGGACTCCATAAATTGTCCTCAAGTTATGGATGTCCACGAGTCTCTTCGTTAAAAGTTTTTTAAACCTTAATTAAACTCATAAGTTATGAAAATCCAAAAGTTTTTGAATTGTTCAAAACTTGCCCTCAAGTTTTGGAATTTGTAAAGTCTCACACATACTTTAGTTCCAACCCTTAGAGTTTTAAAAGTTAAACCCCTTATACTTTATAGTATTATAAGTTAATAATATATATATATATATATATATATATATATATATATATATATATAAGAGCAATCAGTCTTACCGTTAGTAGGCCTCATTCACGAAGCCGGTCTATAAGGGGGGTATAAGGTTGTTGCCTATAAAATGGCAGCTTAATGGGTGTCCACTCTCACCCACCGCTTCCTTGACTGGTGGAGGGTCGTTAGCCGAACGGGTAGGACAAGGACTATAATTCTCATTAAAAGTATAATGATGAATATAAAGTCACTAAACCTTTTATAAATCCCAATCTTAGTTACTTTAGGAAAATGTGAATTTGGTGCTAAGCCATGAAATTTACACTTTGTACCTTACCAAGTCGTTGGTGGAGAGTGTGTGGTTAACCGACACATTGATTAGGTGATAATATTAAGGGTACCAAGTGAATTTGCATGGTTATTCACACCTTGTTTTGTGATCCTCGGCATCCCAGTCACAAAATCTGAAGGGCACAATCGAGATTGAAACATGCATTGAAAAGTTCAATGAATCTCAAAAGATCTAGAAGTTTCAAACCAATTAAAACCTAATTTTATTTCGTTTTTCATGGTGGAAATTGGTGAATAGTCATTCACCTACCTTCAAATATTCTATAGCTTGGATTACGGCATCCCTCTTCCAAGTTATAAAATATTGTGTTGGGTCCTAGCCTTAGTATTTCATATTGGGTGTTATATTAAGGACTTTAAATCAACTATCTTGAATATCTCCCAAAAGGTGTCTGGTTCAGACAATTATGATCTTCCCAAATCTATTGGAACAAGCTTTCCTAATGAAGATGATGTCTCGGAAATCATTCTTCACTCCCTCCACCTCCTCCAATTATTCTCCCTAACCCACAATTTCTTGAATAGTTCAAAGTCACTCAAGCCCTATTGGCAAGCAAGGTCTATGTGTGCTCACATATTGACAAGTTGGGAGAATTGGGTGTCAAAGTCTTGAGAAAGTTGGTTGTTCAATCACTTTCTAAGTCACATAGTGAGTTCCTTTGGGAAAACTATGTAACAGACAATAACATGACCCTAATGATCTTATCTATTTGCTTGGTGCTGCTGAATCTGCAATGATTTGGAGCTCTGGTAAAGCAAATTTGATTAGTAGATCAACTTCCCAAACTACCATGGACATTGACAATTGGTAACATTGGATATCTAGAAAAGCTTTCTTTTCCCAATGGAAAGGGATCGGCCATAGTCAACTCGGTTGACCAAATGGTAAAGAGAAAGGCAAGTTTGAGATAGTCCAGTGTACCATTCCCAAAGGGTCCATTTGGTTCTATTGCCAAAGGAAGGGGCATTGGTTGCGAAGCTGCCCTAACTACCTGAAAGATCTAAGAGAAGGTCAAGTAAAAAAGTTTGACTCTGCTTCAGGTAAGTCCACTATCTAACTCTCTTAAGCTCCTATTTGAAGATTCTTAATACATTTTGATGTATGGCAGGATCAAGCAAAGGGAAGGAAGCTTAAAGGAAGAGTATGCTGAATCTGATCGCGAAGATGGACTTCAATCGCATGGTTTGAAGATTGGATTCTTGAGCTACTACTTAGGAGTTATGATAGATTGCTAGGAAATATGTAATAGCATAGTTTCCATTTAAAGTTGCATTGTAAGGAAAAAAAGTTTTTTCCGCAATTTATAAATAAATAAAATTTTTGTTTTACTTTATTTTATATCTCCTTTCAATGGCATTTATGGAAAGTTAATGTTTGTATGTTTCTAGCAATAATGAATTTGTTTCTTTCATCTGTGGTAGTGTCTAAATTTACCAAATAAGGAAAGAATCTCATCACCCAAGTTTCAATTGGACCGAAACTTGGAATCATGCAGGTTGTATTGCATGATGAATGAGAACTTTCATCTTTGGAAAATTAAGACTAATTCCTTGTTCACATGTATATGTGAGTCAAGTGATGGACTAAGGGATCGAGTATACATTCGTGTTCACTGGTCAAGTCCACCACAAAAAGATCGATAAGACTATTCGTCATGATTTGCTAAAGTTTAGTAAATATGGTTATACTTAATAGTTTAAGTATAATTCTGAAACATTGGAAAACTTTCGATGTATGGCAGAACGAATGGGAAGAATCAAATTTGGTAGAAAGATAAAAGTTTCTCAAATCTGGAAAGATAGGAGAGTACTTTAGTATCATGTTTTATGATCATCTTAATTACTGTGAGACCATATCACAATTCATCCTCTAGGGACATCTTAGTGCATTCTTATGGCTAAGAAGAGGAGTCATGAATTATTGAAGTGGTTAAAATCGAGAAGATGAGTCATACTTCATTCCAAAACAAGTCTTAGAGTTATACTCCAAGATTGTAACTTGAGTGACACATCTTAAAGAAGGTTTATAACACTTGTCAAATGTAAGAGTAAAATGTTTTCTACTCTTGTACATTTGAAATTGGTAAGTTGTGATGTTTTGGAAAAAACAAAGACCAACTAAGGCCAATTGTGTGAAGTGTGTATCTTAATAAGAATCCACACTAACTCTTGAATATTTGTTTGGTTGTCAAGGAATGGTTCTTGGCAAAGAGAAACTTATATGTCAAGAGGACAGTAGGAGTCTTAAAGGTCTTCAAAGTTTGAAGAACTAATCAAGGATAAAACCTATAGTTTATCGCTAGCACACGACTTGAGGTTTGTATCCTATCATGTTGACATAATTCTTGTTTCTGTGCCTATTCCGATAAAGTTGACTATGTATGTGAGTTCTGTGAGTTCTCAATTGTGTGCATAACAACTTGGAAGAAATGGTGGGCCCTTGTGCTACCAAGAGGCAAGAAATCAAGATTGATCAAGTTCAATTCATATGAGTTTGAGTTTGTCACTAACCTTGTCTTGTGATTATGGTTTTGACAAATTCACATGGATATGAACATATACACCATAAAATCTAAGTGTCATAAGGTTTCTTTCCGATTCATGAAAATGATGGTGAGGAAACGCTTTCACTAAGTAGATTTTAAGTAGATAGCAATTGTGATATTTGCATTCTCAAAGTCGTTAGTGGAGCGTGTGTGGTTAACCGGCACACTAAGATGGACTTGTGAGAAATGGAAAACAGGTCTAAACATTATGATTATGGCATACCTCTTCATAATTGTTAGACACACATGTGAGCTATCTAAGGAAAGATGTATGAGTCTGAGAAGCTTAGATAAAGTTTTGTCGAAGCATCTCGTATCAAGAAATCTGAACTTTGGTGATGAAAGTCAATAAAGTATTGATTTCTAGAAGTCGATTTCTAAGTACATGTCAAAGCTAGTGGGAGCATAATTGTTATGCTAAATAATTATTATGCCAGTGGGAGCATAATCAATTATGATAAGTATCGTTAATTATAGAAAACAAAAAGTTTCTCTTGGAAAAGGTTGTTTTGCTATAATTAAGGGAGAGGAGATTATACTTCATTTCAATCCTAAAAGTTTATATTGAGATTTAAATCATCTTTAGTCAAGGATATATATATATATATATATATATATATATATATATATATATATATATATATATATATATATATATATATATATATATATATATATATATATATATATATGAATTTTATGTTGGAATGGTTCAACATAAGGGAATTCTATATATATTGCGTTCTCAAAATTTGATTATGATTACGGCATCCCTCTTCATAGTCGATTTTTGAAAACATGGCAAATAAAAAATATTGTAGCAAAAGACTGATCTAGTATCATGTCTTTATGTGAGACATCATGAATCGTTTCCCATATGCTTCGGGTATAGGATCGATCACATGTGCTATAATATTTATCCGTTCTAAATTTTCAAAATGCCTAGAGCATTAAGAGGGAAAAAGGAATAGAACCGGATATGACTGAAATATTTAAGCAATTGTCGAGAACAATCTGAGGTTTACCTAAGATTGGTTTCTCATGGACAGTTGGAAATATGATGTTAAATTTTGGAAAGAGCCATATTGACATATTCTGAAAAGAGGTAGCTCTTGTTCAGAAGTGATAGTCAAAATGGGAATATGGAAATTTTTTCCATATTGGGAGTTGGATTTTAAGAATCTATGAGAAAGTTAGAAATTTTTATGCAAGAAGTATATTCAAAGGAATGTACTTTGAATGTGAGACTTCGTTTCCATGGAGTTGATCTCCACTGGAATACTTTGTAATGTCTGTTGCCAGGTCTTTGTGACTTTTGTGCATAGTCATTGCAAGAGGATCAATGCATATGAGTTTAAAATCTAACAGATTATAGTAAATGACAAGAATTTGATATTCTTACATTTACGGTAAGGATTTGGGATTGTGAAATGAGCATCATTGAAATCGTGTTCAATTGATCTACTTCACAAAGTAAGTCAAACATAGTTTGCATACTTGGAGTATGACATGACTATTGTTTAGAAAAACATAGTGTACATGCTTGGAGCATGGGACAACTATTGTTTTAATTCAAGTGTTAAGTTGATAAATCGAAACAGAATAATGTGTAATCAATATGGTGATGAATAAAAGGTGTTTTATTTATATTCATAAGTGCTGAGACCATATTAGATTCAATTATTCTTGTGTTTCACTTTGCATGTTTTGACTTCCATAATAACTAGGTTATTCTTTCCGAATGACTAAGTTATTTAAACTTCCACAGTCGGTCATACGTCGGAAGTAGGTATGAATTAAGACTATCATGAATTGGGCTTGTAGATGACTAAAGGTGTTTAGCCATAGCAATGGTTTCTACAACATTCATGAGTGCTCATAAGTTCTGAGTATTGGAATAAACCCACGCTCACTTGCATCACTTCATGGAATTTATCTCGAGTGATCGTGAGACGGTAATATCATATAAGTCTTCAAACCTAGAGATATGAGTTGTTATCTATGAGTTGGTTGTGCATTGATTGCACGAAAACGCATCAGTAACTTGATGTTATAAAACGTGCCTTTGTGTATAATTCAACAAGTAGTAGAGCAAGTATATGAGTCGAAGTTTATCTGTTCCTTCTAGTCCTTAGAGGATTAGAAGCAATATCTGGGCCCCTCGATGACTTTGTTTTGACCTATGTACCGGGCCCGGTCAGAACCTAATTGATGTGTTCAATTTAGTTCTATGTCAAACAAATCGGAAATCGGGAAACAAACTGCTGGACAATAAGTACGACGTTGTTTCATGTATTTGTCCGGCTGATATCTTGAGAACAGAGGATTATATGATTACTTATCTAAAATGGCGCTTCATAGTTCAACAGAGTTTTGAGAGCTACGATTGCCGGTTGGTTCCTGAAGTCATATCTGCAAATATAGTTATTAGACTTATCGAAGTGGGAGACTGTTCGATAAGTTGTCTAAGTCCATAACAATATTTGAGATGCACTTGACCCGACCCGGCATGGTCTATTTGGGTTGCACTTCACCCGAACAATTTGTATGGATACTCTTTTGAGAATAGTATGTTTATGATTTATTAATATATTATAAGGTATAATATATTAATATGAAATCATATTATTTAATTAGTATTAATCTTAAATTAATTACGAATTAATTTAGTGATAAAAAAGGTGACTAATTAAATATGGGCTCTTGTATTTATATAGTGTGGGTAATGCTTATTTAGTATGGGCTAGGCTTGCATGGGAGTCTATGGATGGTCCATGGAGCTTTTAACCCATGCATCCTTGGAAAGGAAGAGTCATGGGTATTAGGGTTTACATGGATGTAACCATAATCCTCCACACTATATAAAGGAGTCTTTGGCACTAGTTGTGTGTGTACAAGAGTGGTGGCCAATTCAAGAGTGTGCATTATTCTCTCAAGAGTTTTCCAAAGCTTGTGGTGATTTGTGATTTCCATTTGAGGCATCCAAACTATTGGTGCTAGGCTCTCCAACTCCAAGCAATCAACCACTACTAAAAGGTATGTCATTCTACTAGTAATATTATGATTCAAGTTCCCCATGCCATGTTAGTTAGGATGTAAACCTTGAAAATTCTTATTTGCATGTATTTTAGAGAAAACATAGATCCAAGTTTTATAGGGTTGCATGTACACCATAGGAGTGTTAGAATGATCAAAACCCATCACATTGGAAGTAGAGTTATGTCATCGTTGTCATCAACCTGGTCATATCAGGGCGAATTGCCCTCGCTTAGTGGTTGGGCAGCTCAGGTTTCATCGTAGGTACTTCGGAAGGAAGACGGATCCGGGGTTTCTTTAGACGATATTGCGGGTATGTTATCATTTGCCTTCTTTGTTTTATTCATGTTTTTAATGCTTGGGATTTTGTATCGTTTTGGGTGAGCGTTATTTTTGGTATATTTCTCTATTTATGTTTGGGTTATATCTTCAAGAAGTGTTATATGCATTTTGCATGCCATGAATCGTTAGTGGATTAGTGAGGGGTTGTATCTCATGTGGCGGATTCCAAAGTGTTCAGTTGTTATTCTAGTTCTTGGTCGAGATCGGTTCAGGGGTATTGTATGGTAGGTCTTTGTTCAGGATTCAACGGGTTAGTTCTCCAGTATCGTCAGCGTTCAATGGTTTTAGCAATTGTGTTTGGTTGGCTCTTGGGGGTGCCAAGGGAAGTGGTCTATTGCTAAGGTTTTGGTCCAGACATCAGTTCAAAGGGCTTCAAGATTTGGGTATTGTATCGTAATAAGCGTCTAGGGTCATCAGTTTTGCTGGGATTTCAGGGAGTTTTCATATGGTCTTCATGTGTGTGCGGTCTGTGGGTGTGACGAGTAAGTGCAGGCTGTTAGCAGTTTAATCTTAAGGGGGTAATATGGATTGGGAATCCTTCAAACCTTGAGTGTTGGGAGAGCTTAGTTGGATCAAAGTGGGGGAGAACTGTTCAGATCTCCGGGAGCGGAATCAGGTGTGAAACCTAGATGAGTTTCACATCCCCGTAGGGGGGAAGGGAGGCCCAAGTGGTCATCTGGATTGAGGATTGGGTGAGTTGGGAGTTTGGGAAACCTCCCAACAGTTGGTTAGCACCTTCTTGGTGATGGATAGCAGGCTTTTGATGGACCCAGGTTGGGATTCCAGTCAGGACTCGGGTTCATCTTGGGTGCTTGGTCGAGTGCGTGCTCGACTTTGGATGTGCTCAGATTGATAGATTAGCTGTAAGGCCATGGACGGCGGCTGTGGCAAGGTAAAAGTATTGTAAGACTGCAGGGTGGCCCGTAGCATCCACTAGTATGTAGTTAGTGTAGAAGTGTTGTAAGACTGCGGGGTGGCCCGTAGCATTCACTAGTTGGCAGATAGTGTGGGAGTGTTGTAAGACTGCGGGGTGACCCGTAGCATTCACTAGTTGGCAGATAGTGTGGGAGTGTTGTAAGACTGCGGGGTGGCCCATAGCATTCACCGGTCCCTGTGCAATAGTAAGGGTGTGGTAAATCCTTGATTGGTCACAAATTTCTTCAGATGGTTAGGACCAGAGTAGGTCAGCTCGTGAGACTGTGGGAAGGCCACAACATTCTTGGAATCAAGAAATGGTAGGCCGTCGGAGACCGGGTATGATATAAGACTACAGTTGGTTATGTAGCATTCATTTTAGCATTGGGTTTGGTGACGAGATGGTTTAGGTGATTATTTGCAGTTGAGGCTTTTCGGAAGTCGCGTGGGGTGACTGTGTGGGTGTCTTTTGGTTCAGCAACCGGACAAGAATCTGATATTCTAGATAGTTGGCAGATAAGTTGGGACCAGGGAGGTCTCGACTGCTTTTGGAAAGCATCTAGGAGGTAGCATGATTTTTCGGGCAGTGTTAGTGATTTGGGATTCGGGTGTGTGGATTAGCTTGTGGTTCGGGAAAAAGCTAAGTCATTTGCAGTTTGGATTAAATAATCTCAGAGTAATTGATTTGACCCTGTTGTACAGCTCTCGTTTGAGTCTAATCGTTACAGGGATGAATCTTCTACTCGAAGGATTATATGAGCCTTCTGTCAAGTATAAGTGTTTTGCAGCTGTATATGGTCAATGAATTTGTTCCCATTGGTAGCATCAAGATAATCAGGGTTAGTTTGTTATTCGACGAGGAATTGGAATGGTAATGTTTCAGCGTGGGCATTCTGTCAGGGAGTCAGAACAATGTAAGAATTCAGGTTTTGGAAAGGTAGAAGTGGTTTTATACAGGGTCTAAAGATTTGTTCTTCTTCAGGCTGGAAGTATCTGTTTGTGTGGGGTTTGTTTGCCTTGGGAAGGCCATTTTATGCTTAGAATTTTCGGTTGTGTTACTCGGGTTGTTCGGTATGATCTGAGTGTTAGTAACGAGCGATTTCAATGACGAAATATAATTTAAGTGGGGGAGAGTTGTAACACTCAGTTTCGGAGTTGTGGCCCAATTATCAGTTTTCATGAGGCTTAGGGCCTTTGGGAAAAAAGGATTTGGCCCTTTTTGGATGTGGGTGTTATGGTTTTAGTGATCCAAGAGTTCGATTGTGTTTCAGAGCCCAAGGTTATAATCGTAATTTGGGCAGTTCGGGTCTTCATGAATTTTGGGTTATTGTTCGGGAGGTTTTAAGACGGGGGTAAGTTGTTAGAAGTGTAGGGCTTCTCGTCACCTTTCCGTGGATATAAAGTTTGTCGGAAACAGACTTAGAACGAAGAAGTTAGAGCCAAGTGAAGTTAGGGTTTTAGAGGTTCAATGAGTACACAAGGCGTACTCATTGTGAACGCAATGCATAGAGGGTTAAGTGGTCGCGGATGGTCTTAGAGTAAGTCGGGCGTACTTAAGGGTACGCGGGGCGTACTCCCTTCAGAGCAAAACCCTAATTTTGGGGATCCTACCCTATATAAAAATCATTATGGTCTTCCTTTCGGTCATTTAAGTCAGCCTCCATTCCTTTTCATCTACCTTGAAACCCTAGAGTGCCTTAAGTGAGTCTTGGAGCTTGAAAGAGTGTTTGTGGTGGCTTGTGCAAGAGAAGGAGAAGGTTAAAGACTCACTATCTTGAAAGGAGCTTAGAGATCCATAAGTTACATCATCATTTCATGATCTTGAAGGTACAAAGTCTCTATCTTGCTCACTCTTCAGTTAGATCTTCTTTTGGGTTTGTTCTTAGTCATTTTAGCCTCTTTTGCCGGTTCTTGTGAGCTATATTTGTTTCAGAGGATTGATCTTGTGCATCTGGACATTTTAGGTGTCCCAAAGGCATAAAAATGTGATCTTTATGGTTTATTTGGACTCATGCATGTGTTAAGACCTTTCATTAGGCTCTTTAGAGCTCTAGAGTCCCATTAAGCCATGTATGCAAGTAAATTTGCCAACTTTACGTAATAAGTCATCTATGGGAATCAGATCTGAGAGTTTGGAGCAAGGACTTAAGTGACTAAGTGCTTAATGGAGGAGATTGGGGTTCAAGGGAGTACGTTGTGCGTACCCATATGGTACGCTGCACGTACTGGCCCCAAAGGGTGTAGGCTGGGTGTACACTGAGTACGCGGGGCGTACTCGGCCTGTTTGACCTTTCTTGTTTTGTTAACTTTTTTGGGCATTTGACATTTGACCAGAAGTAGACTAGGGTGGACCATTAGATCTTTTGGGCCTTTCTGGATATTGGGCCTTCTCGGGATAGGTCCATGATGGATTTGAGCCTAATTTGGATATTTGGGCCTTATTGGGCCTTGTGTTGTCATTTAGGATTTGGGCTATCGTTTGGGCTTGAATTGCTTGGGGTTTGTTGGACCAACTGTGAATATGTGTTTTAAATTAGGAATAAGTTATTAGGATTTAGGGTAAGGCCCATGTAAGGGTTGGGCCCAATTTGGAAAATTAGGCCATAAGTGTAACACCTGGTTCCCGGTACGTATTGTTTTATAAGTTTTTGCATTCTTACACTGGGACTCGGCGAGTTGGAGGCATCGACTCGTCGAGTAGACTTGGACGCGGGTGGAAAAGTTTACTCGCCGAGTCGGAAGTACGACTCGACGAGTACATCAATTTGGATGAAACCCTAAATTTTAGGGTTTTCACCCTATTTAAACACATTAACCAGCCTCCCATGCAGCCCCCATCGTCTCCCTTAGTCCAGAACGCCCTAACTTGTGTCCCTTGAGCATTTACAAGTGTGTGAGTCATTTTTGAGAGTATTTGTGTGATCTTGAAGCTAGAGGAGGAAGAAGAATGAGCTAGAAGGTTCAAGGAAGCAGTAGATCCATGGTTCAAGCTCCATTTACAGTTCCTTTAAGGTATAAAGTTGCTTAATTGACTTCTCTATTGCTAGATCTCTCTATATTTGAGTTTAGGGCCATCCTTGAGCAAATTTGTGAACCTTTTGAGTATGAAGTGTGATCAGAAGTTGTAACTTCAGATCCAGATCCCTTTTAGCCCCTATAGCCATAAAGTTTACAAAATTATCATGCTTTAGCCCTTCCCTTTAGCCTAGACTTCATTTTAGACTAGGAAATGGTGTTTTTTGCACATGATTCCTTGCATGCACGTAAAGTTTGTAACTTTACGTGCAATATGGACCCTAGGAGGTCAGATCTACGTTTTAGATGTGTTAAGCCCGACTGAAAGTGGCTGTATGGATTTGGACATTGAGGGACTCGACGAGTCGCTCATACGACTTGACGATTTGGGTCGCAGTTTCCCTAATCTCTTCTGATATTGAACAACTTGTTGAGTTTTGAAGAGAACTCAGCAAGTTGGGCTCGTTTATGGACTTTAAGATCATGGAACTCGGCGAGTTCAAGAACAAACTCGACGAGTTCAAGGCAATGTCCCAACGTATATGAAGAAGAACTCGACGAGTTCAAGGAATAACTTGGCGAGTCAAGGACTAAATGCTTCAACTTGTATGAAGAAGGACTCGATGAGTTCATGGACGAGCTCGACGAGTCAAGAGCAAAAAGGTCCTGATTCTGTATGAAAGAGAACTCAACGAGTTCTTGAAAGACTCGATGAGTAGGATTGAAGTTCCAGGATTTTTGTGGATTATGGAACGCGACGAGTTGGTGGACCAACTCGGCGAGTTGACTTTGACCAAAAGTTGACTTTGACCAGGGTGTTGAGCTTGACTTTGACTTTGACCTGAGTTGACCCTTGAAAGGTAATTAAGGAAGGTTTTTCTGTGTAGGAGTTTGAGAGGAGTCGATTCCAGCGCCGAGGAGAGTTCTGTTACTGCACGACATTGAGGTGAGTTACCTTCCAGTAGAAGTGGGTCTAAGGCCACAATGTCGGCCCACTAGTAGGAGATGTTTGTTAGATGATTGTCTTTGTGATAATTATCCGGTATGTTATGTTTATGTATTGGTATGCTACGATGATATGTGATGATGGTAGAAAGGGTAGGATAGACCCTACTACCGGTCGATAGGGCCGAAGGGGTATGCCGGCACCCGAATAAGCTAGGCAGTATATGATTTATATGTTATGCTCTAGTATGATATGTGGTAGAAGTAGGGGTGAAATAGTCCCCGGTACCGGTCGACAGGACCGAAGGGGCAGGCCAGCACCCTGATATGCTAGGCTAGGTACCGGTCGACAGGACCGAAGGGGTAGACCAGCACCCTGATATGCTAGCCAAGTTACCGGTTGAAAGAGACCGAAAGGGTAGTTAGTACCCAGATATGTTGGACAACATGTGTTATGTATGGTATGTGGTATGATGGGGGAACTCACTAAGCTTTGTGCTTATAGTTTTCAGTTTTGTTTTCAGGTACCTCTTCTTCGAAGGGGAAGGAGCCAGCACAGTAGCAGCGCATCACACACACACAGGATTTCCGCATTATGATATCCTTGGGATTGTACTCTGACATTATTACTATTTTATGATATGGTTTTTGAGACACGTGACTATGGGTTTTTGAAATGATATGAATCGATGAAGTTTTTTTCAGTAAACTGTTTTATAAGTTACTTCATTAAAAACAAAATTTTTGGTCTAGAAAATTGGGATGTTACAAGTTGGTATCAGAGCCTTGATTTGAGGGATTCGGATGCACCTTCGGGGGTGTCTGGACTCAAATCGAGGGTTTAAATTTTTTTTCAAGAAAATAATTTTTCTAAAATTTAAAAATAAAAAGGTTTTGAGAAAGAACAAGGTGTGTGATGCGTGCAACCGGCCGAGACTCAAGTAAGTTTCCCCAAGATACCCATACATGTTATGTTATGATATGATTATGAGAATTGCATGCTAGATTAGGGCTAAGGATCTAGGAGTGATGACTTATATGCCTATTGTCTTTGTATGAGAATTGCATGCTAGATTAGGTCTAAGGATCTAGGAAGATGCCTTATGTGCCTGCTATATGTGCTTATTGAGCTTTATGCTAGAAATGATTAGTCATTGATATGATGGCCTGAATAGGATATGCTTGGTGGGGTTACTCAATGATCGAATGCTGCTTGCTTTGTGCTTTTAGGAGTTCTAGTTATCTTTAGCTAACTGGTAAACGAATACGGTAAGTTACATATTACGAGGACTAAATAATTTCAGAAGGTTAGGTCTAGCCCTATTGCACAGCTTTTGTTTGAGTCCAACCGTTGTAGGGTAGGACCTCTCATTCGAATAATTATCTGGTCTTAGTGATATGTAATGGTATTCGCAAGCTAGTTAGGTAAAGGTAGAAGGGATTCCTTATGCAGCTGATGGCGGAGAGTGGGTCGGGGAGCTACCCTAGGGTGAGCCTAGGATGAGATTAGTGCAGTAAACAGTAGCAGTAGAAGGGATTTGGTGAAGTCAAGGAAATCCTTGAGGAAAGTACGGATAGATGTGGAAGGTAGTATGGGGTCGTACTACTGAAAGCAGAGGATCCATACTCAAGTCAAGGAGGGCTGAGATAGAACCAGGGAACTTGTAGAAAGTGTGAGACCGCTCGAGGTTATGTATGACCATGACAATTATGTGTTTTGTTTCAGAATGGTGGTAATTACGCGACATGGAGGAGGAGGTTCAGGGTCAGGATCGGGTTCAGGATCAGGTTCGGGATCGGGTGCCGAGCCAGTTGATGAGGGACTACGTGAGTTCATTGCTTCAGAGATCACGAGAGGCATCATTGAGTCGACCCCGGTGATTTTCGGGTCGATCAAGGAAGGGATTATCGAGCTGATGGAGGATCGCCTCAGGGCATTTCAGAGTGACATGGCTGCCACTCAGTCAGGGACACACACACTCTCTCCTTCAAGGACTTTAGGGGATGTGCTGCGCCAGACTTCCACGGGGTGAAGGACCCTATTGTTGCCAATATATGGATTGCAGACATCGAGTCTGCACAGTTGACGAGCTTCTTCCCTGAGGGTTCGTAGGTCCAGTATGCTGCAGGGTGCTTGAGAGACCGCACTCGAGATTGGTGGGAGGCGGTCAGTGATTCGTTTGGAGCCCCAGCCGTTGAGGCTATGACTTGGTCAGACTTTGTGACCAAGTTTAGGGCGGAGTTTGCGCCAGCTGTGGAGATTCAGCAGTTGGCCAGAGAGTTTCTTGACATGAGGCAGACGACAGAGACAGTGGCGGATATTACCGCCAAGTTTAGGGAGAGGGCCTTATTGGTGCCTCAGTATGCAGGGGATGAGGAAGACCCGGTACTATGATATGCTGAGAGCTGACATCAGTAAACATGTCAGTTACTCAGCATGTTCGACTTTGGAGGACATGATAGCCAGGGCGAGAGAGAGGGAGATTGATATCGAGCACATCCGGAAGAGGAAGGCGGAGACTGGGCAGGTTGCTGGGGTTTCGGGGAAGAAACCCAAGGGATCCGACACTAGGTCGAAGGGCCAGCAGGGTCGGAGCCGCTGTGGGAAATGCGGCAAGAATCACGAGGGAGTTTGTAGATTGGGATCATCGGGCTGCTATAAGTGCGACAAGCTTGGGTACTTTGGTAGGGATTGTACTGCCCCTACCCCCACATTTTAGACATCAGACTTGATTTTCTTTCATTGCAATCAGTATGGCCATAAAAAGGCCAACTGCCTGAGATTGACAGCAGCAGCGCCAGTGGCGACGCCATCTCCAACGACCCTGCGGATTACGGATGGCCGACAGGGCAAGACCGATGCTCCGGTGGTGAGGGCAGAGCCTTCCAGCTGACCGCCGAGGAGGTGCGAGTCGCACCTGATGTGGTGACAGGTATGTTTTCTTCTCCCTAACTCTTACCTCATGTCGATTATGATATTTATGTATTGTGTTTATGTGTTATGTTTAGGACCGTTCCGTGTGAACGGTATCCCAGTTCAGGTGTTATTCGATTCGGGGGCTACCCGATCATTCGTTTCTCTCGCACTTAGCAAGAGGTTTTCCGAGTCTTCAGGAATGTTGGATTATCCCTTAGAGGTTGAGATTGCTGACGACCAATATGTCTGAGCATCAGAGGTTTTCAGATATTGCGTGTTGAGGTTATATGACGAGCGTTACCTCGTAGACTTGGTTCCCATTCCGTTGCGTGGGAACAAGGTTATCATAGGCATGGATTGGTTGAGCCCTAATGTGGCTATGATCGACTGTGCGCAGCAGCTGGTGTGTATCAGGACCCCAAGTGGGGGAGATCTGGTGATCCAGGGCGAGAGGCCACAGTGAGGACCAGCTTTGTGCTCAGCAACGAGGGCTAGGCGCTACCTTCAGTAGGGTTGCGCAGGGTACGTCGCCAACGTTATGGATACCCGGGAAGCAGGTAAGGCGACCGTGAGTGATGTGCCAGTGGTGCGAGAGTACCCGGATGTATTTCCAGAGGAGCTGCTTGGGATACCTCCGGAAAGGAAGGTGGAGTTCCGGATCGACCAAGTTCCCGGTGTGGCTCCGATTGCCAAAGCACTTTATCGGTTGGCTCCTCCTGAGATGCAGGAGTTGTCTACACAGCCGCAGGAGCTGTTAGACAAGGGATTTATCAGGCCGAGCAGTTCACCTTGGGGAGCCCCGATCTTATTTGTGAAGAAGAAAGACGGGTCGCATCGGATGTATATAGATTACCAGGAGCTGAACAAGGTAACGGTGAAGAACCGTTACCCACTCTCGAGGATTGATGATCTCTTCGACCAGCTTCAGGCGGCATCTTGGTTTTCCAAGATACATTTATGTTTAGGCTACCATCAGATGAGGGTCAGAGACGAGGATGTATAGAAGACTACATTCCGGACTCGCTATGGCCACTACGAGTTCGTGGTGATGCCTTCGGACTCACCAATGCTCCTGCCGCGTTCATGGATCTCATGGACCGCGTATGCAGACCGATGCTGGATCGGTCTGTGATAGTTTTCATTGATGACATCTTGGTTTAATCCAAGACGCAGGAGCAGCACGAGGAGTACTTGCGAGAGGTGTTGGATACCTTGAGGAGGGAGAGCTTGTACGCCAAGTTCTCCAAGTGTGAGTACTGGTTGTGCGAGGTGCAATTTCTTGGGCACCTTGTCAACCAGAACGATATTTTGGTTGACCCGACCAAAGTGGAGGTCGTGATGAGATGGGAGGCTCCGAAGTCTCCATCTGAGATTCGGAGTTTCCTGGGATTGGCAGGCTATTACCGGAGATTCATTAAGGACTTCTCCAAGATAGCCGTACCCTTGACCCGGTTGACGAAGAAGGCCGTTGTCTTTCACTGGGGGCCTGAGCAGCAGGTATCGTTTGAGACATTAGGACAGAGAAAGAATCGGTGCTTCACATAATTTCTTCTTTAGCAACTCGAATGCTTCTTTGTGCTTATCACACCAAGTATAAATAGCTCCTTTGTGGGTCAAAGCTGTTAATGGAGTAGCGATCGAAGAAAATCCTTGGATAAACCTTCGGTAATATCCAACTAATCCTAGAAAGCTTCGGATCTCCGTGGGACTTTTTGGTTGCTCCCACTTCATCACAGCTTCAATCTTTGCTGGATCAACCATTATCCCTTCTTGGTTGACCACGTGACCCAAGAATTGGACTTCTTGAATCCAAAAATCACATTCGGAGAACTTTGCATACAACTTCTCTTTCTTTAAGACTTCTAACACTTCTCGCAAGTGTTTGCCATGCTCCTCTTGGCTTTTCGAGTAAATCAGAATGTCATCTATGAACACTATCACAGATTTATCGAGGAATGGTTTACAAACCCTATTCATCAAATCCATGAATGCTGCTGGAGCATTGGTTAGTCCAAACGACATAACCAAAAACTCGTAGTGTCCATATCGTGTTCTGAATGCAATCTTCTCGATATCCTGCTCTCTCACCTTTAGCTGATGATATCCTGACCTTAGGGCGATCTTTGAAAAATAGCTTGAGCCTTGCAGCTGATCGAACAGGTCATCAATCCTTGGCAGTGGATATTTATTCTTTATCGTTGCCTTATTCAGCTCTCTGTAATCTATGCACATTCTCATACTCCCGTCCTTCTTCTTTACGAATAACACCGGAGCTCCCCAGGGTGACGAACTAGGTCTAATGAAACCTTTGTCCAATAATTCCTGAAGTTGTGTCATAAGCTCCTTCATCTTTGTTGGTGCTAATCGGTACGGTGCTTTTTCTATTGGCGTCGTTCCTGGTAACAAGTCTATTCTGAACTCCACTTGTCTATCAGGCGGTAATCCAGGAAGATATTCGGGAAATACTTCTAGATAATCACACACCACTGGTATACTCTGCACCTCCTTTTTCTCCTTCTTTGCATCGATCACGAATGCCATATATGATATACATCTCTTGGCCAAACACTTTCTGGCTTTCATTGTGGAAATGATTCCAGAATTTACTCTGTGTTTGTCCCCATACACCATAAATGACTCTTTCCATGGCGGGTTTACTTTTACTGTCTTCTTTCTGCACAATATTTCGACATCATTGGTGCTAAGCCAATCCATTCCCAGCACGATGTCGAAACCATTTAGCTCGATAGACAATAATTCCTCGTGGAACTTATTCCCATTCAAATCAATGAAGATGTTTTTCATGCGATGGCTAACATGTACAAACTTACCACTAGCAACTTCGACTACTAAAGCATTATCTAGTCTATCGACAGGCAAAGATAGTTTTCTACCAAATTCATGCGAAATAAAGGAGTAGTTGGCTCCAGAATCAAATAAAATTTGGGTAGGCAATTCGTTTACGAGAAAGGTACTTGAAGCGACATCAACTTCTTCTTTTGCAGCTTCAAGTGTCATCTGAAAGGCTCTCGCCTTCGCTTTTGGTGGAATGTTGGGTTTTGCTGCCTCCTTCTTTTTCGGACAGTCTTTCAAAACGTGCCCTTCCTCGTTACATCCAAAGCATACCCTCTTGTTGGACGGACACTCATTGGCATAATGCCCAGTCTTTCCACATTTGTAGCAAGTCACCTCCTCACTACATTTCCCAGAGTGCTTTTTCTTGCACTTTTCACACCATTTCGCTTCGCCTCCTCCTCTTCCTCCAAACTTCTTAGACTTTGAAAATTTCCTTTTTCTTGTTGGAACCTGAAGTTCCTTCAAACTTTCTATTTTCGCCAACTTTTTCCCTCTCTAGACCCTTCTCTCTGATCTGAGTCTCAACATTCTTTGCAGCCCAGATGGCGGCTTTCAAAGTGGTTGCTTGCTTGACCATCGGACCAAAGTTCGCTGGTAATCCGTGGGCAAACTTGTTGACCTTGGAGAGTTCAGTCGGAACTAGATAAGGAACAAGCTTCATCTTTTCCGTAAAACTAGCAGCGTATTCAGTGGCGCTCATCTTTCCCTTCTTCAAATTCTGGAACTCGTTGTTGATTTCCAGAAGATACTGCTCAGAGCAGTATTGCATTTTCAGCCGTACCAGAAAATCCTCCCAAGACATCTTACTAGATTCTCCCTTAGGCATCGAATCAGCTAGTAGCTTCCACCAGCTCAGTACTCCAGATTTTAACAGAGGAATCGCGAGAGCAGTTTTCTGTCTGTTGCTGCATTCGCAACTTTCAAACATTGTCTCCATTTCGGAGATCCAATTCATGACTTCCACCGTTGTCGGGCATCCAGATAGGCACGGTGGTTTGGATGCCATAAAATCCTTATATTTACATCCACGTCCGTCATTTCCTTCATTCTGATGGTTTCGTCTAACTATCGGTGGGTTGGCTTGACCAACAACCCCACTGAAGTCTCCTCCATCCGAATGCCCTTCATTCATTTCGGGCTGTTCAACAGGCATCGTAGTTTCTTCCCTATTCTGTTGTAGTACTCGCCTTGTCTCTTCCATTTGGCGATCCAACATCATCTGCATCATTGCTTGTACTCCAGCCATTGTCATTGGCTCAGGTGCAGCTACTACAACAGGTACTTGCTCAAGTACTTGGGGTTGAGGTTGTTGATTCCTGTTTCCGTTTGCATTTCCAACTCCACTGCGAGTTCTCGCCATTATAATCTATATACCAAATAAGGCGAATTTAGATCTTTATCCACGATCGATATTTTAAATTCTCCTTATCACTCCAAAACGTTTACATGCTAGTTCTAATATCGTAGTCGTACGCTTAGAATCCTAAACACATAAAGTTTCCAGATCCGGTCGGCAACAGACCATAGATCCGAACAAATAACATCATATATCGCAAACATATAACATTTAGCACATAAAAATATTTTAGGCAACTTTCCTAAAATATACTAGTGCTCGTGTCTAAAATATGGTAGACACTCATCTCACGATCATCACTTAGCATTCTAAGTTTAAGTCTAGAAATCCTACAAATTCCTAGTTCGCTTAAACTAATGCTCTGATACCAACTGTGACATCCCCAAATTCACGGCCAGAAAAGACCGGTTTTAATTTATGCTTTTAAAATAATTTCAGAGTAATCATTTGATTAAAAGAGTTGCGGAATTTGTTCCCAAAACGAAATATGATAAAATAAGAATTACCAAATCATTTCTTAAAGAAATGTATTTTCATTATATAATAAAACTCGGGATGTCATGTTCCGATACAGACCAAAAGCATAAACGACACATTATAAGCCTTACAACAGTTATATACACTACAGGCCTATAATAAAAATATATTGATAAGTCGTTCAACTTATGCTCTCGCGCCACTACTTGTAATACAAAGAAAAGTGAGTGGGTCAGGCTTGGGAGCCTGGTGAGCATATAGGGTTTTCAACCCACAATAAATAAATTTATTAATTTCATCAAACAACAATAACCCGATTACCCATTCCCGTTATCCTCACTTTACGTCCCTAAAACAACTATCACAAGGGACCTAGTCTAAGGATTTTCTTCGGGGCGACAACACTGCTTTGGGGGTTTCCTAGCAATTTATGTCAAATAAGGCAACCATGTGGGGGATGGAGTACAACAAATGAACACCCAAGCTCATTAACACCTACAGGTTGCGAGCCTGCCAGCGTTCCACAAGACTATCTAGAAAAGTATGTGGTCGTCATCCATACTCCGCTAGATGACTGGATCACAATAACATCGAGGCCTCTCATCATTTTATTTCATCACACATCAACTATCTACCCATGTTTTACCCAATATATTTGTAGCTAAAAATACATATACAGTTTAATTTATTTAAAAACCTGTATAAATCATTCTTTCATCATCCATCTCAAATAACTAAACAATATATATTCACATAGCACGTATTTTATATAAAATACTTCATATCTATGTGTAAGATGAAAGTGACTATACACTCACTTGATTTAACGATAATCGGGCAGCACTTCGTTTCCTAAAACGATCGTTTCTGATAAAACCGGGAGTTTTAATGAAAAACCGGGCTCTGCGAGGGTGGAGCTTCAAAACCAAAAAGATAAATTTCTCGGGCTCTTCGGGCACTTCGGGGCGTGTTTCGGGTGTTGGAAATAATCCCGGGGCTTCGGGGGAAGTTCAAATAGTGAAAATATGAGTTTAGGGTGAAAAAGTGCCAAAATCCCAAATTTACTCCGAAAATCTCGTAGCCCTCCCTTTTATAGGGTGCGAGCTTCGGACCCGAGGGCTGAGAAGCGAACACGCGGCAGCAGATGCGAGGGAGGCAGGTGGCGGGTGCGAGGCTCGGACACCGGTGCGACACGCGTCGGACGGAGGCGAGGCGGCTTCGGAAGCGAGGAGTCACCGGGAACGCGTCGGATTTCGGTTGGACCGCGCATCAGATGACTAAGCTGCTTCGGACACGAGGCGGGCTCCGGACGAGGGTGACGTGGCCGAACACCAGCCATGCGAAATTCCTCGGTTTTAATATTTTTCTCGATTTTTGTGTCCCAAACTTCTAAAATCCATAACTTTCGCATACCGACTTTGTTTTTGACGTTCTTTATATCCACGATTAGGTAAAATTATGCTCTACAACTTTTGTTTAGACTCCGTCGGCTAATTTTGACTTTATTTTTAATATTTTTATTTTTAACAGACGGGGACAGGAAAATCCCTTAAAAATTCATAACTTCTTCATCCGACGTCCGTTTTCGTCTGTCTTTTTACCGTTGTACTACTATTGACGAGACCTTCGATTCTCGTTTAGGTTGTGTCGGCTAAAAATCACTCGAGCTAAAATTTGAGTTTTTAGCTGTCTACTGCTAAGCTGAAACTTAGAAAAATCATAACTTCCTCATACGAAGTCAGATTTGGGCGTTCTTTTTACGCATACTCTCGGTTTAACGAACACTAGAACTTTCATTTAGATCACCAAGGCTAAAAAGTAGTTTATCAAAAACTCACTTTTTACGTCATTCGGCGCCGTGCCGGTTTTGTCGCGGAACTTTGATAGGTCATAACTTCTTCGTTATAACTCGGATTTCGGTATTCTTTATATATCCGGAATCCTTGCCGCGACCACTACAACTTCCTTCATAGATATTGGGTTTATCTAATATTTATTTTCGACGCTTATTTTTATTCTTAATTCATTAATCATAATAATTAAGCAGATAAGCACATAATTCACATAATATTCACATAATTCCTCTTTATTACTTCAAAATGAGTTACAAAGGTTAACCTAGACTATTACGTCAATATTAATGACTAGCCTAGAAACACGGCCGTTACACCTACGCCTCGAGGCAGCTGAAGCCTCACGAGGCGAACTACCCGACGCATGATTTGGAGTTGGGGCGGTCGTCTTCACCCTCAAGATTTGGCGGTATTACCTCTATGGGGTCCGTTGTACCATTTACAAGGATCACAAGAGTCTGAGGTACCTCATGGATCAGCCGAATCTGAACATGTGGCAACATCGGTGGCTAGATGTGGTGAAGGATTACGATTGTGAGATCCTTTACCACCCGGGAAGGCCAATGTGGTGGCCGATGCTTTTAGCCGCAAGGCGGCCCCGATCAGAGATATCTGCCTGCAGATGACAGTAGTGACTTCGCTTCTGGAGCAGATCCAAGAGGCTCAGCAGGAGGCTATGAAGGAGGAACATCGGAAGAGCGAGCATATTGTGGGTCAGTTTTCTTCCTTCGACTATGATAGTCGAGGGTTGTTGACACTACACCACAGGGTGTGGGTTCCATATCATGGAGGCGTGCGCCAGGTTCTGATGGAGGAGGCGCACAAATCCCAATTTTCCATTCATCCCGGGGTGACGAAGATGTAAAGAGATCTTTTTCCGGATTATTGGTGGCCCTGCATGAAGCGGGATGTAGCCTGATATGTCGAGAGATGCCTGGCCTGATGGAAGGTCAAGGCCGAGCACCAAAGGCCTCACGGCAAGACGCAGCCGTTGGATATCCCTATGTTGAAATGGGAAGATATTACTATGGATTTCATCACAAAGCTTCCCAGGACCGCACGAGGGGTGGATTCGATTTGGATCATCGTGGATAGGTTGACCAAGATTGCCCATGTCATACCGATTCAGGAGAGCATCTCGGCCGAGAGGTAGTAGCTTGACACAGAGTGCCAGTTTCCGTGATTTCTGACAGAGACGTGCGGTTCACTTCCAGATTCTGGAAGAAGTTTCACGACGAGTTGGGTACTCGTCTGCACTTTAGCACCACTTTTCACCCGCAGACGGATGGTCAGAGCGAGCGGACCATCCAGACTTTGGAGGATATGTTGTGGGCATGTGTTTTAGACTTCGGTGGTAGCTGGGATACCTACCTTTCCTTGGAAGAGTTTTCCTACAATAATAGCTATCATGCGAGTATTGACTGTCCTCCCTTCGAGATGTTATACGGGAGGAAGTGCAGAGCCCCGATATGCTGGGGTGAGGTTAGGCAGAGGGTCATGGGGAGTACCGAAGTGGTACTCAAGACGATTGAGAGGATCCAGCAGGTCCGGAGCAGGCTTCAGACTGCTCAGAGTCGGCAGAAAAGTTATGCCGACAAGCGCCGTTCGGACCTGGAATTCCAGGACGGAGATATGGTTCTCCTGAAGGTGTCGCCTTGGAAAGGTGTCATTTTATTTAGGAAGCGGGGAAAGTTAGGCCCCAAGTACATCGGTCCTTTTAGGGTTGCAGCCCGGGTGGGCAAGGTGGCGTATAGGCTGGAACTGCCAGCCGAGCTGAGCCAGATTCACAATCCCTTTCATGTCTCCCAGCTGCGGAGGTACCTGGTAGACGACTCTGCAGTGGTGCCTCTAGAGGATATTCAGGTGGATGACAACCTGAACTACATTGAGCTACCAATAGCTATCATCGACAGGAATTCGAAGGATTTGAGGAACAAGAGGGTCGAGTTGGTGAAGGTGCAATGGTAGCACCGCAAGGGCTCAGAATGGACTTGGGAGCCGGAGGACAAGATGAGGGAGAATTACACCAAGCTTTTTGCAGATGCATCAGCAGAATTCGAGGATGAAGTTTAAATAAGTGGGGGGGATTTGTAACACCCGGTTCCCGGTACGTATTATTTTATAAGTTTTTGCACTCTTACACTGGGACTCGACGAGTTGGAGGCCCCGACTCGTCGAGTAGATGTGAATCTTGGACGCGGGTGGAAAAGTTTACTCGCCGAGTCGGAAGTCCGACTCGACGAGTAGATCAGTCTGGATGAAACCCTAAATTTTAGGGTTTGCACCATATTTAAACACATTAACCAGCCTCCCATACAGCCCCCATCATCGCCCTTAGTCCAGAACGCCCCAACTTGTGACCCTTAAGCTTTTACAAGTGTGTGAGTCATTTTTGAGAGTATTTGTGTGATCTTGAAGCTAGAGGAGGAAGAAGAAGAAGCTAGAAGGTTCAAGGAAGTAGTAGATCTAGGGTTCAATCTCCATTTCCAGTCCCTTTAAGGTATAAAGTTGCTTCCTTGAATTCTCTATTGCTAGATCTCTCTATATTTGAGTTTAGGGCCATCCTTGAGCAAATTTGTGAACCTTTTGTGTATGAAGTGTGATCTGAAGTTATAACTTCAGATCCAGATCCCTTTCAGCCCCTATAGCCATAATGTTTACGAAATTATCATGCTTTAGCCCTTCCGTTTATCCTAGACTTCATTTTAGACTAGGAAATGGTGTTTTTGGCTCATGATACCTTGCATGCACGTAAAGTTTGTAACTTTACGTGTAATATGGACCCTACGAGGTCAGATCTACGTTTTAGATGTGTTAAGCCCGACTGAAAGTGGTTGTATGGATTTGGACATTGAGGGACTCGACGAGTCGCTCATACGACTCGACGAGTTGGGTCGCAGTTTCCCTAATCTCTTCTGATATTGAACAACTTGTTGAGTTTTGAAGAGAACTCAGCAAGTTGGGCTCATTTATGGACTTGAAGATCATGGAACTCGGCGAGTTCAAGGCAATGTCGCAACTTATATGAAGAAGAACTCGACGATTTCAAGGAAGAACTCGGCGGGTCAAGAACTAAACGCTTCAACTTGTATGAAGAAGGACCCGGCGAGTTCATGGACGAGATCGGCGAGTCAAGAGCAAAAAGGTATTGATTCTGTATAAAGGAGAACTCGACGAGTTCTTGAAAGACTCGACGAGTAGGATTGAAGTTCTAGGATTTTGGTGGATTATGGAACTCGACGAGTTGGTGGACCAACTCGGCGAGTTGAGTCAACCAAAAGTTGACTTTGACTAAAAGTTGACTTTGACCAGGATGTTAACCTTGACTTTGACTTTGACCTGAGTTGACCCTTGAAAGGTAATTAAGGAAGGTTGTTATGTGTAGGAGTTTGAGAGGAGTCGATTCCAGCGCCGAGGACAGTTCAGTTACTGCACGACATTGAGGTGAGTTACCTTCCAGTAGAATTGGGTCTAAGGCCATAATGTCGGCCCACTAGTAGGAGATGTTTGTTAGATGATTGTCTTTATGATAATTATCTGGTATGTTATGTTTATGTATTGGTATGCTACGATGATATGTGATAATGGTAGAAAGGGTAGGATAGACCCTAGTACCGATCGATAGGGCCGAAGGGGTATGCCAGCACCCGAATAAGCTAGGCAGTATATGATTTATATGTTATGCTCTAGTATGATATGTGGTAGAAGTAGGGGGTGAAATAGTCCCCGGTACCGGTCGACAAGACCGAAGGGGTAGGCCAGCACCCTGATATGCTAGGCTAGGTACCGGTCGACATGACCGAAGGGGTAGGCCAGCACCCTGATATGCTAGGCAAGTTACCGGTTGAAAGAGACTGAAGGGGTAGTTAGTACCCAAATATGTTAGACAACATGTGTTATGTATGGTATGTGGTATGATGGGGGAACTCACTAAGATTTGTGCTTACAGTTTTCAGTTTTGTTTTCAGGTACCTCTTCTTCGAATGGGAAGGAGCCGGCACGGTAGCAGCGTATCACACACATACACAGGATTTCCGTATTATGAGATCCTTGGGATTGTACTCTGACATTATTACTATTTTATGATACGGTTTTTGAGACACGTGACTATGGTTTTATGAAATGATATGAATCAATGATGTTTTTCAGTAAACTGTTTTATAAGTTACTTAATTAAAAACAAAATTTTTGGTCTAGAAAATTGGGATGTTACAATAAGTGGGCTTTGGATGACTTTTGGTTTGTGGGCCTTTTAATAGGGAGTTTAGGCCTTAATCTTGGACCAAACTAGGTGGAGGGTAAAATGGCCTTTTACCCCATTTATGGATTATTGGATTTGGTTATGAACCCAATTGTTAATCGGGTGTTATTTTTTTCATAACGCGAGGATTCTAGCAGATCTGCAGTCAGAGATATTTTCATGGGATTAGCTGTTGAGGTGGGTTTCCTCAGTGGGTTTAGCGGGTCTAAGGCACCAAGGGCGAACCTCGTTTGGTTATGTTATTATACTTGTTGTCTGTGTGATACTTGTATGTGCTTGTATATGTATGTTTATTGGACGGGGCCCGTTATGCGAGTGTGGGCGAGGCTCGTATCTCATTTGGGCAGGGCCCGTTATATGATATGTATGGTATGTGGTATTTTGGGGAACTCACTAAGCTTTGTGCTTACAGTTTGTGGTTTATGGTTTCAGGTACTTCAGGTACTTCAGGTTCGAAAAGGAAGGGTCCGACCTGATCGCAGCGTATACACCCGTGTTTTTCCACAATTCGTGATTTTGGGATTTTACTCTGATAATTGTTTTACTTTTGAATACCTTTAAATGTTTGAATAAAGATAAATGAATGTTTGAATACATATTAAAAATGAAATTTTACCCTATGATTTTCGGGACGTTACATTTTTATTAAAATGGTTGTTATATATATATATATATATATATATATATATATATATATATATATATATATATATATATATATATATATATATATAAAGAGAGAGAGAGAGAGAGAGAGGTAGGTTCAAATGTTTCTCACATCTATTGTGTGCTAGAATTTATCAATAATAATTTAGTAAAAATTAAATTATTATTTAATCAAATAAATGTAGATATTAAATTATTTCCATAATTATATGTATATTAAATGATATCTATAATTATAATTTTTTTATGGAAACTAATTAAATTCGTCTTTAGTGTCAACAATAATATTCTTTCAGAATGAATTCGTATTAAGAAGAATGAGATTGTATTCTAGCAGAATAATAGTGTATTCTAGTAGAATACACTCTCGTTCTGCATATTTAATGCAACTTTATTATATTTTAAGTGAGTATGTCCTGAAACAAAACACGAATCCATACATGGAAACCTAAATACGAATTCATTCTGAAAGAATGTTATTGTTGATATTAATGATAAATTTAATTAGTTTACAAAAAAAAGAATTATAATTATTGATATTATTTAATACACATACAATTATGGAAATCATTTAATATCTATCTTTATTTAATTAAATAATTATTTAATTTTTACTAAATTCCTATTGGTTCATTATAACACACAATAAATGTAAAAAACACATTAATATATATATATATATATATATATATATATATATATATATATATATATATATATATATATATATATATATATATATATATATATATATATCAAGGTTGTAAAAAAACGCTCGACGTTAGCTAGTCGGTGGACTGGGGTCAAGAGATTAATCGGCTAAGCGGAGATTATTCGGGGGATTAATCGGGGACCATTAATTGCTAATTTTTTAAATTTTAAAAAATTTAATATGACTAATATCATATCAAACTTCGTAAATACCACTAATATGATAACAAAATAGGTTAATATGATTAATACAACACTAATCATGTCTCAAGTAGTTTCCATTGAAATAAAACTTTTTCAAAATGTTAAAATTTGATCGTTTTATAATGTTTCACTCATTATGTATGCAGAGATTAATCGTTAGGCGCCCTCTAATCGGTCGAGTAGCGCCTAGGGATATATCAGAGATTAATCGAGACCTAGTCGGGATTTTTACAACAGTGATATATATATATATATATATATATATATATATATATATATATATATATATATATATATATATATATATATATATATATAAGGTTAGGTTCATGTGAGACGGCCTAATTTTGTGAGACTGTGAGACGCATTTTTTTATTTTTTTTATTTTTTTTTATTTTTTTTTAGTTAATTGAAGTTCCGAAAATAATATTTAAAAAAAGAATTTTTGGATTTTTCCATTTATTTTGCATTCTAATATTATTTTTTTGAATATGTACAGTGTAATATTCTATTAGAATATTTCACGTATTTTTCAAAAAAAATGAGATTTTTTTTTATTTTATTTATTTATTTTTAGTTAATTCAAGTTCCGAAAATAATATTTAAAAAAAGAATTTTTAGATTTTTCCATTTATTTTGCATTTTAAAATTATTTTTTAGAATATGTCAGTGTAATATTCTATTAGAATATTTCACGTATTTTTCAAAAAAAACGGGATTTTTTTTTATTATTTTATTTATTTTTATTTTTTTTAGTTAATTCAAGTTTCGAAAAGAATATTTAAAAAAAGAATTTTTGGATTTTTCCATTTATTTTGCATTTTAAAATTATTTTTAGATTTGGTCTCACGGTCTCACAAAATTAGAATGGTCTCAAATGAACCTGAACCTATATATATATATATATATATATATATATATATATATATATATATATATATATATATATATATATATATATATATATATATATATATATATATATATATATATAGGGAGATGATCAAATGAGAACACCTAAAAGGTTGAGAACGCGAGAACAATTGTAGACCAATGATTCCATAAGGGCGTAAAAGGAATTTTACAATGTAATTAAATATGGATAATTAGTTAATTCCTACAATCATGGGATGCTATCTAATGAATTGATTTTTTTACCTAAATACTAGAAATGAATTTAATCTATTTTTAATCAATAAGATTATTAAAAAAAAACTTTTTTACCATGATTAAAAAATGTTTTTTATTTTTTATTTTTTACCGGTATATCAAAAAGATTGATGAATTAATCATTTCAACCGAATATGTGTAATCATACAAAAATAAAAACATATTTGTAGTCATGTACGAAGCCGTTGTAATCGTCAATGAATAGATGAATTAAGTTATAATAATAAATGAATATAATACACTTTATAAAGAAAAATTACAATACAACTATAATCATAAATAAATCAAAACATATTGGATATATATATTTGGATTATACGTCTATTCATAAATAATAACACAAAAAGTTACAATGTAATACATACCTATTTTTCTATAATCACATTTGAATACAACAAAAACAAAAATTATAATAAAAATAATTAATTACTATTATATAATCATAAATGAATAAGACGAGATCTTTTCCACTTTGTATTGTTTGGTTGTATATTAGCACTCCAACATTCCGTTTGTAGAAGCATCTCGATTTCCTTTATATACTGTCAAATAAAGAAATAAATACAATTAACAATCAACTAAATTAAAAAGATTTAGAAAAACACATATGCCATCAAATTATATATGAAGAGACATAAACAAAATATAAAATGCATATGAAATCCTATAATTATAATTAAATTCATAAATGAATATATATCATTAATCACAAATAAATACACTTCTAATCATAATGAATACCACTTTAACCATAAATGAATACCATAGCTGCAGATCCTATGAGGCATGGGGTCCTTCAAAATACTTCTGAAATCCAATGTCATATGATTTTTTTGCCAAGCATGTGAAGTTCATCTTTATGGCAATATCTTTTATGGCAATATCTTTTGCAGATTCAAGGTTAACGATTAAATGTTTAGCTTTTACAGAGGGACACAATTTGACATCATCACTAATTTTAGCAAGAAGACAAAGCTGAACAATGTTTGCAAAGGAAAAACGCACCAAAAATTTGAAAAGATCATAGAAATTCATGCCTGCATGAAAAAAAAACTTTGTAACTTAACTTATATAAGAATGCATGATTTTTTTATTGGCTAATCACTAAAATAACTTCCTACCTGTATTAGCTGCAATATTTTGTTGACAAAGTCCTTCAAAATCATCACACATGTCGTTGATATCTTCAATATACTCTGTAGCTTCTATGTAACCTCTCAAAAGATGATCCCACTAAAAGTACAATAATAAGTGAATGATAAAAACAAATGTTCATAAATTGTTTTTGGTTTATTTGATTGTTACTTACCACCCAAGAAAGGTTATATGCATTGAACCAATTGTGGTTTATTGATATTGTATCTTCCTGTAACAAATATATTAAGCACAAATATATAAAAAATCTATCACATACCACAAATATATGTGCATTTGTATCATACCAGATTATAACCTTGATGATGCCATCCACTAGGAACAAAAATTATTTCATAGATATCAATTGGTACTAGCTTTATGGAAACTCTACTGATGCCCTTGCGTTATGGAAATCGACTAGAATAAAAGGATGTTATTATAGAGATTAATTGGTACTAGAACTCGATTAAAGCCCTGTTTGATAGAAATCAATTGTGATTTTGATAATGCTTGCAAGTATATGAAGAGGGTAAAATCGGAATTATAGAGTTCCGATTCCCTCTCAATACGTGATTAATTTCCTTTCATACCAAGTAGCCCTTGCTTTATGAAAACCCTAATTTCAGAAAAATAATGATGATTAAGAGGAACAACGATGGTGATAGAAAGTCGACAAAATCACCTGAAAAGGGGATGCCGATCAATCTTTTGAAGATTGATCTGGAGGCGGAAAATGTGGACCATGGTTTCGACGGACGTGAATGATGGCGTCTTGGGTGGTGGTGGTTGTTCGGAGACACGATGCCCGACCTAGAAACGCCGGCTATACATAAACTCCATGCGTTGGCGAGTTGTGATGGTCAGATTATGGCTGCGAGACTGTGAAAATTGATGGTGCGATGGAAGGAGGGAGTTTGAGAGTTTGAGAGAAGAAGATATCGTGGTGTGCAAGAGGTGGTTTACGGTTTATTGATAAAACCCTAGATATATAGAAACAAAGATGAACAACGATATGGAGAATTAGAAAGGAAATACGGGAGCGAGTGAGAAATTATAGGAACGGGCTAAAGATGTAACTACCATCATACCCTTATCACCTTTTTAAAAGTTACACTTTAATACCAGCAATTTCAGAATTTACGTAAATGGTCCATTTGATATTAGCCTTAGATTTCAATATTTATATGCTCTAGATCTGTTCTCGCGTTCTCAACCTTTTAGATGTTTTCATTTGATCCTACTCCTATATATATATATATATATATATATATATATATATATATATATATATATATATATATATATATATATATATATATATATATATATATATATATACTTAAAAGAATGGTTGAAATTTGGGGAGTTACAAAAAGATTAACAAATGATCAAGCCACTATATATGTGTTATTGGTGAATAATGAATCGATCGTTGATTTTTTTTTTTTTTTTTGGATTAACGATGATCAAGCACCAAGAATCGTCAAGTGTGTGGAAACGGATGTAAAGGGGCAGACCTTCATTGGTGACATACGACTTTAACTTTGACATTTATTTGGCACTTGTGACACCAATCAAAGTCTATAGAGGGAATGTTTGCGGGTTTTTTTAGGGGTTTTAGCGGCGACAAGGTGTCACTGCTAACACCGTCGCCGCTAAAGGTATGCAACATACACGATTGATTGCAGTTAGATTTATCCTACTATCAACGTTCTAGCCTAGAGACATCAAATGTTGTCCTCCCTCCTAAAGGTTGATGATTCAAGTCTTCGTTGGGACATAAGTGATATTAGGGGCAGTTTGGTAGGAATAGGTTAGATTTGCCATTAACAACGACACTTATTATTAGTGGCGACACAAAACACATGTCATGTGTCACCACTATAACTGCCATTTCTTGTACTGGTCCACGTAGTCAACGGTATACATGACAAAAAAAGACGTCTTTATTCCATCATGTTTTTCTGACGGTAATTACCAACGAAATACTAATAAGGGTGTGAAAAGAAAAGTAATCAATAATTTTGCGACGGACTACCAACACACTCATAGACCGTTAGAATTTCATCTGCAGTTTCTGACAGAGTTTAAAAAGAAATTATTTAATTTTTAAAATTTGTTGGTATTCAGTCGGAAATTATGAATGGATTTTCAAAGGCACTAAAATAAGTAATTAATGATCGGTCGATATTCTGTCGGAAAAACACAGGCTAAAAAAAGTCTTGACCATGATTCGTATTCGACAACACCGTAAGTTGTGACCACTTTCTCATTCGACCATTAAGCTTCATCCTTTTATTTTCTTTCGTGTTTCTTTTATTTAGTATAATTCAATTATTATTATAACTTCTTAATTAATTATTATTAATATTATTGTTACTGTTATCATTATAATAATAATAATAATAATAATAAAATTAAATGCTCCCAAATGAAATATAGAGAAAACATAAATTCCCGATAGAAAATTGGAGTATGGTTCATCTGAACGAAGTGTCGACACCATGTTGACACCATGAACACAAGAAAATCTTCCCATTTGCATATTTTCTTGGAAGTATAACTAAATTACAAAAATGACTTGGACATATAGTCCTTAGGTCTAACTCGAGTTGAAAATTTATGATAAGTTAATAGGAAAATTGAATAATCTAACTCTTATAACTGGCATTTTTAATATAAATGATCCAATTTTTTTTAAAAGTAACCTCCGGAACACATTGTTCCGGAGAACTCTTTGAAATTCCGGAATATAGTTTAATTTTTTTTTTTTTGCTTGTGACTTGTGATTTTTCATTTAAAGTAAGTTTTGGTTTTATATAATGTACATGTTTTGCTTTTATAAAATGTATAAGTTTTGGTTTTATAAAATATAAAATGCAATTAAAATCAACAAACAACTAATAAATACATAAACTAAATAAAGGATGTATCTGTAGGTCATATTACAAATACGATGTTTAAATTATCATTGTCCTTCTACCGCAAAAAATTTCCGTTAGTCATTTTCGATAACCCATAACCCATGGACCGGTTTTACCCTCTATAGAAATCGATTTCCCGATGATCAACGCCTCTAGGAACCAACACAAAAACACCCCACAATCCTCTCTGTTGTCAATCTGTTGTGGTACGTCTGGAGCCTTTTCGAGGGTCATCTTGAAGCTCTCCGGTAGGATTGAATAAGTTGGTTCGGTACCCCAGTAGTTGACTCCCACTAGCAGTTTGTGGATGCGGGCTGTCATACTTATAAACCAATCCCCATTTTCTGTACAGTAGTCGCCCTTCCAGTGACTATTGTATATAGTCATTTTGAATGTTTTCATATCTAAAGCACCCAAAAACCAATGAGCTTGTGGTATGTTGATTGGGATGGAAAGCTACAAAAAAAAGTTAGAAATAATTAATTAGTATAAAAATACTCAGGTAATGTAATCCAAACAAAATTCTACCATTTCACACTCTGCCCAAGCTGGGTAAACGAATCCGTCAGCCATGTCACTCCAGTCAAATTTATCAGTGTTGAAAGCTGACGGCACAATGTTAAGTTTTAGATGTTGTTGTGTCAATGTTGTAGTGTTCTGAATTGTATTAGTCTTTACTTTATTTTCGAAGTTAGTATGCTGTTTTCGGAATTTATATATCCTTTCAAGTTACTCTTTTCACGCCCTATATATAGAGTACTTGTTAGTAGAATAAGCATATTGTTCTGAGGAGCATATACAGAACAGTTCCAAACTCTTGTAACGAACTGTTCTACAGTGCTTATTAATCAAATCGTATCTTATTTAGTCGTTGTTGTTCAAATCCTTCAACACAATTCTTTTGTTGACATTTTCGTTATAGAATCTTTTGTTCCTAAATTTCTATCAAGTGGTATCAAAGCGGGAGATCATGTGAATTTGTTTCAAATCAATTTCGAGTCAAGTGTTCTTCGTTTTTCTCAGATTTACTTTTATTTCTAGATCGATTCCGTAATTTGCAATTTCTTGTCTACAAATTGATCTTAGATTTTAAATCTAAATCTTTCATATTCACTTTGTTACTCGATTCAAGTTTACAAATCTGAATCTATAATCTTTTCTTGTTAAAATGTCAAAAAAAGATTCTCATTCGTTCTTTTTCAATCTTCCAAGTAGCATTGGGTCAATCACAAGAATTCCTATTCTCTTTCCAGAAGATTATGAAGTATGGGCTTTTCACTTTAAAGATTATGTGTTAGGAATTGAAACACATGGATCTAGCATTTGGCTCCCAATCACAGAAGAAACATACATATATTCCAAAACAAAAGCTGAAATCAAAACTCAAGCAGATTACAATACTTTTATTGCAGAAAAATATGTTCCAAATGATGAAAATGACAAATTAATGTGCAATCTGAAGGCCATGAGAATCATATGATTCACTCTTCCTCTAGATACTTTTAGATTGGTTAATTCATATGATACAACAAAGAAGATTTGGGACAGATTAAAGGAATTGTATTCTGGTGATGACGATTTAAAGCATTCTCTACAAACAACACTCTTGTCAGAATAAAGTTCTTTTAAGCAAAAGCCAGATGAGAATTTAGAACAAACTGTTAATCGTTTCAATCATCTTTTAAGCAGTTTGCTTAAAAATAACTTGAAACATCAATATATTGAACAAAAAGTAACTTTCATGAATAGTCTCAGATCAGAATGGAAGACAATTGTGTCAGCAGTCAAAGCTCATGAACAATTCAAAAATTACTCTCTGGCAAAATTAGTTGGAATTCTAAAGTCTCACGAAGAAGAAGTCATGAAATAAGCAAAACTCACTTATGATGTTGGTTCATTGGCGCTGGTTACTAAAAGTGAAAAACAAAAGAAGACAAAGGTAGTAATTGAAGAATTTGATTCAGACATTTCTGATGATGAACTTTCAAAGGAAGATAAGGTGTTAATGGTGACGAATCCAAAGAAAATTTTCAAGAAAAATTTCTCTCGTTTCAAAAACAACAATCAAAACAGAGGAGATTCAGGAGGAAACATGTAACGACGTAAATTTCCAAAACAATTTTTCATTTTTAAAACATACTTTTATTCATAAGGTAATATCAAAACATAATGTATCCAATATTATCATAACAAAACATATCCCAGGAATCACAAGACATAAACTCCATGAGTGTGTACGAATCATGCCGGCGCCTTCCCGCGATCCTCGCTAGTACCTGAAACACATAACACAACAACTGTAAGCATAAATGCTTAGTGAGTTCCCTAAAATACCACATACGCACATACGCCACTCAAGGCTATAAGACCTTCCGGTCGCTGTGTCTCAGAGGACTTCCGTCCCACAACCCTGGTAGACCTTCCGGTCCTACCCGTAATGACCTTCCGGTCCATATCATGTTGACCTTCCGGTCCATACCAGAATGACCTTCCGGTCCTTAGCATAATGACCTTCCGGTCCTTAGCATTCATAACATACATACCACATCCATATCATATAACAGCATACAGCACATACATCTCATAGCATATAAGACCTTCCGGTCACACATAGGTACCACTCCAGGTACAGTATAGTGAGAAGACTCACCTCGTACGATGTCAGATAACCTCTCATGCTCGATAACCCGACCTAGCCTCCTCCTATTAACATAATAACATTCCTGATCAATACCCTCTCATAGAATCATCTCTAAAGATTGGGTAGAAGGCCATTTTACCCCTCCCTGAACTCTCCTGAATCAGCTTGACCAAACCCTATGGTCAACTGAAGTCAACGGTCAAACTTTAACCCGACTCGTTGAGTGCACATGGGCGACTCGGCGAGTCCCTGCGGGTCCTCTGAATCCTTCTAGCCTCACTTGGCACGTCGATTCATCCCTTCACTCGACGGGTTACACATGTCATGAATCGCGGGGCAACCCCGACTCGACTCGTCGAGTGTATTAATGGACTCGGCGAGTTCCTTCCATGGCAACACTCAAATGACCTTCTGAGGTCAGATTTGTTTCTCTAACCTATAGATCTGACCTTACCATACCCTAAAATCATGTAAAGGTCCGACCTTTACACTCATGCAACGTCCAAAAAGCTTCTTTTGGTGAAATAGCCCCAAAAATGGCAACCTAGGTTCATATCTCAAATGGAATAGCATAAAGCAAGATAGATAGGACTCTCTGGACCTCTGAAGGTCCAGATCTAAGAAGAACTCCACCTTGGGACTTCACATACTTCGAATCCAAGCTAAAGAAGGCATAAGAAAACCCTAGATTCAAGTAGATCACCAAATACACGAGATTGAGCACATATTAATACCTCTAACAGCCTCTTCTGATCAAATGGTGGTAGATCTGAGCTCCTCAATCTTCCTTGCTTGCCCTCCTTCCTTCTTTCTTGCAAAAACACACTTAGAATGAAGAAAACGGCTTCTTCTCTCTCTCTCTCTCTCAGAACGCTCTCAGGTGCTCTGGTGCTCTCAAGGGTGAAGGTGGCCGCAAATAAGGGCCATAAGGTCCCTTAAATAGGGCACATGCCCGGGGATTTAGGGTTTCCACCCACAGCGCCTACTCGGCGAGTCTACTCTTGGACTCGTCGAGTAGTTCATTAAACTTACGTGGCCACCCCGCTCCTACTCGACGAGTTATCGCACCAACTCGTCGAGTAGATCAAAGACTCTCAAAATAAATAATTAAAAATAATATACCTGGAAATTCGGGTGTTACAATTCTCCCCCACTACAATCAGACTTCGCCCTCGAAGTCTCGCTCCGCAAATAACTCAGGATGCTACTCCCGCATCTCCGCCTCCGGCTCCCAAGTCAACTCGGACCCTCTCCGATGTTGCCATTGGACTTGAACCAGGGGCACCTCCTTGCTTCGCAGGACCTTGATCTTCCGATCCAGGATCGCGATCGGTCTCTCAACATAATTCAGTCTCGCATCCAACTGAATATCCTCCAGTGGCACCACCGCCGACTCGTCGGCTATACACTTCCTCAATTGAGACACGTGGAAGGTATCATGAATCTGGCTCAACTCCGCAGGTAGCTCCAAACGGTACGCTACCCTGCCCACCCTCGCGGTCACCCTGAACGGACCAATGTACCGGGGCCCCAACTTGCCCCTCTTCCTGAATCAGATCACTCCCTTCCAAGGAGACACCTTCAGGAGTACGAAGTCTCCGACCTGGAACTCAAGCTCGGATCGTCGCCTATCCGCATAACTCTTCTGGTGACTCTGAGCTATCAACAACCTCTTCCTGACCTGCTGTATCTGCTCAGTCGTCTGAAGCACTATCTCGGTGCTACCCATCACGCGCTGCCCTACCTCTCCCCAGCAGATGGTAGTCCTACATCTCCTCCCACACAACAACTCGAAGGGAGGCATACCAATACTCGAATGGTGGCTGTTGTTATAGGAAAACTCAGCCAACGGCAAGTACATGTCCCAACTTCCTCCGAAGTCCAACACACATGCTCGAAGCATGACCTCGAGCGTCTGAATCGTCCGCTCACTCTGCCCGTCAGTCTGTGGGTGGTAGGCGGTACTGAAGTGCAACCTCGTACCCAACTCCTCATGGAACTTCTTCCAGAACCTGGAAGTGAAACGTACATCTCGATCTGACACAATCGAGATCGGTACTCCATGACGCGATACCACCTCTCTCACATACAAATCGGCCAACCTCTCTGCGGAAGACCTCTCACTGATAGCAAGGAAGTGAGCGCTCTTCGTTAGCCGGTCAACAATCACCCAAATTGCATCGACACCCCTTGCGGTCCTTGGCAATTTGGTGATAAAATCCATGGAAATCTGTTCCCACTTCCACTGGGGAACCTCAAGTGGCTGCAACTTGCCATGCGGACGCTGGTGCTCGGCCTTAACCCGGCGACAGGTCAAGTACCTCTCAATGAACCACGCAACATCCCTCTTCATACAGGTCCACCAATAGTCTTTCTTCAAATCCAAATACATCTTAGTGGCTCCGGGATGGATCGGGAACCTAGATCTATGCGCCTCCTCCATCAGAATGGTACGTGCCTCGCCTACATACGACACCCAAATCCGACCTTGAAAGGTCATCAACCCTCGGCTATCGGTAACGAACTCAGACACCTGTCCGATCACCCGCTCCCTCTTGCGATTCTCTGGTATCACGGCCTCTGCCTGGGCCTCCCGAATGGTGTCCAACAGCGGAGTCATCACCGTCAATCGCATACAAGTGTCTCGAATCGGGGCACTCTCTGCCCTACGGCTCAGAGCATCAGCTACAACATTAGCTTTACCCGGGTGGTACAGGATCTCACAATCATAATCCTTCACCACATCCAACCATCTTCTCTGGCGCATATTCAGGTTGGGCTGATCCATCAAATACTTCAAACTCTTGTGGTCCGTGTATATGGTACACCGAACCCCATACAGATAGTGACGCCAGATCTTGAGGGCGAACACCACTTCCCCTAACTCCAAATTGTGGGTGGGATACCTCGTTTCATGAGGCTTCAGCTGCCTCGATGCATACACTATCACATGCCTTCTCTGCATAAGCACCACACCCAACCCCGATATTGATGCATCGCAGTACACCACAAAATCCTCCATTCCCTCTGGAAGGGATAACACCGGGGCTTCGCACAACCTCTGGCGAAGAGTCTCAAACGAGGTCTGGTGCTCCGGACCCCACGAAAAAGCAACGCCCTTCCGGGTCAACTTGGTGAGAGGCACAACAATCTTGGAGAAATCCTTGATAAATCTCCGATAATAGCCGGCCAACCCCAGAAAACTCCTGATCTCGGTGGGGGATCTCGGCACTTCCCAACTCATCACAACCTCAATCTTGGCCGGATCGACCAATATCCCATTCTGGTTAACGAAATGCCCCAAGAACTGGACCTCTCGTAACCATAAATCGCACTTGGAGAATTTAGCGTAAAGCCTATTTGACCTCAATACTCCGAGGATCTCTCTCAAATGCTCCTCATGCTGCTCTCTGGATCTCGAATACACCAGTATATCGTCGATGAATACGATCACCGAACGATCCAACATCGGTCTGCACACCCTGTTCATGAGATCCATGAACGCTGTCGGTGCGTTGGTGAGCCCAAAAGGCATCACCATGAACTCGTAATGCCCATAACGAGTCCTGAACGCCGTCTTCTGGATATCCTCATCTCGCACCCTCATCTGGTGATATCCAGACCTCAAATCTATCTTGGAAAACCAAGATGCTCCCTGCAACTGATCGAATAGATCATCAATCCTCGACAGTGGGTAACGGTTCTTGACCGTTAACTTGTTCAACTCCCGGTAATCAATGCACATCCGGTGTGAACCATCCTTTTTCTTGACAAAAAGGATCGGCGCTCCCCAAGGTGAGCTACTCGGCCTGATAAATCCTTTCCCCAACAGCTTCTGAAGCTGTGAGGATAACTCCTGTATCTCTGGTGGCGCAAGGCGATAGGCGCCGCTCCCGGAACCAAATCAATGCGGAATTCCACCTGCCTCTCGGGAGGCACACCCGGAAACTCCTCGGGAAAAACATCCGGAAACTCACGCATTATCGGAACATCATCAACCGAACTCGGCCTCCCTGCGGCCACTCGCGTATCCATCACATAAGATACAAACCCGCTGCAGCCCTGTTGTAGACTCTGCCTTGCTCTAGCAGCCGAACAGAACGCTGACCCAGATCGGGTACCATCGCCGTATACCGTAAGTACTCCCCCACTAGGGTCTCGTATCGTCACCAACTGTCGCTCGCAGTCTATGATAGCCCCAAATCGGCTCAACCAGTCCATGCCCACTATGACACACACGTCCCCCATCGCAATCGGGACTAGATCTATCGGGAACTCAACACCGAAGATCTCGAGTACACATCCTCGAATCACATCCGTAGCATACACCGCTCGCTCGTCAGCTATGGAAACTCATAGAGGTCGACTCAACGCCTCCCGCTGGATACTGATGTGCTGACTAAACGCTAAAGCACAAATGACTGACTTGCACCCGAGTCAAATAACACCAAAGCAGGTACAGAACTAACAAGAAAAGTACCTACGCATATCATAATATAAGCATAATATCCCAAACTCAGCATAAATAAATGAAGGAATACATACCAGCCACAACATCGGGTGCTGCGCGGACCTCCTCCGCTGTCAACTGGAAGGCTCTCCCGCGAGCCTTCGGTACCTCGGCCTTCATCGGCCGAACTTCAGTAGCTCGCACGGCAGCAGGGGCAAATCCCTGCGGTGCTCCCTGTGCTGTCCCCCGCAGCTGCGGACACTCGGCCTTCCGGTGTCCGGTTTGGTTGCAATGAAAGCAAACCATGAACCCCTTGGGGCAATCCTTGGCTATGTGCCCCTCCTTGCCACATTTGTAGCAAGCACCTGATCGACAAACCCCATCATGTCCCTTGCCGCACTTCCCACAAGTGCGGCCCTTCTGGCCTCCAGATCTCGAATCGGCGGGCTTTGCCCGCTTGGCTGTCGGCTGAGACTGTGCCGGCCGCCGGTCCCTCCCCTGAGACTCGGCCTCCTCCCGGGCCTGAGTCTCCAGCTCAATCTCCCTCTTCTGGGCATTTTCCTGGAGCTCAGAAAATGTCCGGTATGATGAGTTCCCCACGAACTCCCTGATATCCCTCCTCAAAATGCTCAAGTACCGGCTCATACGTGCCTGCTCAGACGGCACGTGCTCAGGGCAAAACAACGCCCTCCATGAAACATCCTCGTAATCACCGTCACAGAATCAGTCCCCTGCTTGAGGGACAAGAACACCTGGGCTAAACGTTCCCTCTCCACAGGGGGAACATACTCATCTCGAAACATCGTGGTGAACCTCTCCCAGGTCACCGCAGTACGCTCCGCCGTAGTGAAGTCTGCCGTCACAAACTTCCACCAGTCCTTCGCCCCCAAGCGAAGCTGGTTCAGTGCAAACCGAACCCTCAGATGCTCCGGACATGAGCAGGTGTAGAAGCATCCCTAGATATCAGAAATCCATCTCATCACAGTAATCGGATCCTGCGTCCCATCAAACTCTGGTGGCTTCGTGTTGCTGAACTCCCGGAACAGCAACGAGTCACCCCCCTGAGGTCTAGCAGCAGCAACAGCTGCAGTAGCTGCAGCAGCCGCAGCCTCAGTAACCGCTACATACCGCTCATCAAAGGTCTCAATCAATGTGGTCTTGATAGACCCAAACATCTCCGGAATCTCGGCTCAGATCGCCGCAGCCACCTCATCGTGGATCATCTGACGAAGCTCCTCGTCACTCACGCCACTCGCCTCAGGTCTGTCGCGTGTCCCAACCATGATGTCTCTGAAATACAACATAAAAATATCAGAGACTCGCTCGAGCATACTCGCACTCGATAACTCAACCCTACTTGTTCCCTAGTACCCTAAGGATTCTTACTTGGACTGCGCACTGATCCGGTGTCTTCAGTAGTATGGGCCCTATACTACCGTCCACACCGCATCAGTATTCACCCCAAGTCCTCCTCCTAGGATCCCAGATCACAAGTACCCTACATCTCGCTGGCATAGGCTACCCTTCGGTAGACCTCTCATAAGCTCCTCACTGCTACCTACTCACTCTCAAGCATCACATAGCAGCAGAAATCTTCCTAGGCTAAGGCATCACAAATCAGGCCACTCTAGTCCTAATATGAATACCTAGCCTACTCTAGCATGCATAACATATCATAACATATCTCATAGCACATAATGTAAGGGTATTTTGGGAAATCACCGTTCGAGCGCTGGCTGATCGTACACACTGCTCCTTTCTACTTTTCTCAAAATCTTTTACTCTTTTACAAAAATTGTTCTTTTTTATGAAAAACTTTCTGAAATCCTCAGTTTGAGTTCAGATAAGCCCGAAGGTGCATTCGAATCCCTCAAACCAAGGCTCTGATACCAATTTGTAACGACGTAAATTTCCAAAACAATTTTTCATTTTTAAAACATACTTTTATTCATAAGGTAATATCAAAACATAATGTATCCAATATTATCATAACAAAACATGTCCCAGGTATCACAAGACATAAACTCCATGAGTGTGTACGAAACATGCCAGCGCCTTCCCGCGATCCTCGCTAGTACCTGAAACACATAACACAACAACTGTAAGCATAAATGCATAGTGAGTTCCCCAAAATACCACATACTCACATACGCCACTCAAGGCTATAAGACCTTCCGGTCGCTGTGTCTCAGAGGACTTCCATCCCACAACCCTGGTAGACCTTCCGGTCCTACCCGTAATGACCTTCCGGTCCATATCATCTTGACCTTCCGGTCCATACCATAATGACCTTCCGGTCCTTAACATAATGACCTTCCGGTCCTTAGCATTCATAACATACATACCACATCCATATCATATAACAACATACAACACATACATCTCATAGCATATAAGACCTTCCGGTCACACATAGGTACCACTCCAGGTACAGTATAGTGAGAAGACTCACCTCGTACGATGTCGGATAACCTCTCGTGCTCGATAACCCGACCTAGCCTCCTCCTATTAACATAATAACATTCCTGATCAATACCCTCTCATAGACTCATCTCTAAAGATTGGGTAGAAGGCCATTCTTCCGCTCCCTGAACTCTCCTGAATCAGCTTGACCAAACCCTAAGGTCAACTGAAGTCAACGGTCAAACTTTGACCCGACTCGTCGAGTGCACATGGGCGACTCGGCGAGTCCCTGCGGGTCCTCTGAATCCTTCTAGCCTCACTTGGCACGTCGAGTCATCCCTTCACTCGACGGGTTACACCTGTCACGAATCGCAGGGCAACCCCGACTCGACTCGTCGAGTGCATTAATGGACTCGGCGAGTTCCTTCCATGGCAACACTCAAATGACCTTCTGAGGGCAGATCTGTTTCTCTAACCTATAGATCTGACCTTACCATACCCTAAAATCATGTAAAGGTCCGACCTTTACACTCATGCAACGTCCAAAAAGCTTCTTTTGGTGAAATAGCCCCAAAAATGGCAACCTAGGTTCATATCTCATATGGAATAGCATAAAGCAAGATAGATAGGACTCTCTGGACCTCTTAAGGTCCAGATCTAAGAAGAACTCCACCTTGGGACTTCACACACTTCGAATCCAAGGTAAAGAAGGCATAAGAAAACCCTATATTCAAGTAGATCACCAAATACACGAGATTGAGCACAAATTAATACCTCTAGCAGCCTCTTCTGATCAAATGGTGGTAGATCTGAGCTCCTCAATCTTCCTTGCTTGCCCTCCTTCCTTCTTTCTTGCAAAAACACACCTAGAATGAAGAAAACGGCTTCTTCTCTCTCTCTCACAACCCTCTCAGGTGCTCTGGTGCTCTCAAGGGTGAAGGTGGCCGCAAATGGGGGCCATAAGGTCCCTTAAATAGGGCACAAGCCCGAGGATTTAGGGTTTCCACCCACAGCGCCTACTCGGCGAGCCTACTCTTGGACTCGTCGAGTAGTTCATTAAAGTTACGTGGCCACCCCGCTCCTACTCGACGAGTTATCGCACCAACTCGTCGAGTAGATCAAAGACTCTCAAAATAAATAATTAAAAATAATATACCTGGAAATCTGGGTGTTACAAAATAATTATAAACAAGGGAATTCAAGTTCAGAGAAGTCTAAATAGGAAAGTTATAAAAGTATTTAAAAGGATGAGGAGAAGAAGGAGAAGAAGTTGCTTGGAGATTCTGGTTATAATTGTAACTATTGTCATGGTAAAAATCACTTTGCAAAAGAATGTATGTTGCGGAGGATGAGTGAGAAGAAGGAGAAAAATAAGGATGAAGAATATTATATGCAAAAGATTGAGAAACTTAGAAAGAAGGATGCAGCAAAGCCAGTTCTGATGGTACAAGAAGAAATTGATGAAGGGAAGATAGAAGTTTGGTCAACAGATTCCGAAGATGAGGAAGTTAGGATGCCTACTCAAGAGAATTTTTTGTTGTTAAATCATAAGAGAAAAGAAATGAAAGAAGGTGTCTGATGGTGCAAGGCAATCATTCGGAAGAGAAAGGTTATTTCACTGATGGAGGGAAGGCTTCTGAAGGAGGAAAGGTTTCTGATAATTGCTTTTCTACGAAATCAATCAAAGAACAGGTAGTTGAGTGTGAGAAGGTTGTCGACAAGGTACATTCTATCCTTAAATGTCTTAATATTCTTATCTCTTGTTATGATAATGAATTGAATGATTTATGATATACGATTTCTGATTTTAGCGATAGCTTAAAAATGATTTGTATTAGTAATTCTAATCCGAATGATAATCTTAGCAGGGTTTCTTTTAAAAATGAAGAGAGAAGAATAAAATTAGAAGCATTGGAGATTGAGCTAAATAGAATTATGGATGATGTAATTCTACTTAAAAGAGACAATATGGTTAATTTAGAAAAAACAAAACATCTTTTGTCTGATTGGCAAACATTTGTAGTTTAATATTACTCAACTCCATCTATATTGTGAAATAGGAAAGAACATGCATAAAATGATTTTACATTTTCTTGAATTAAAGGAGGATGAAATAGATGATGAATGTTACAGGTGTGAATCAATGGTTTCATCTAGCTAAAGCGTTTCTGATTCATACAGGGTTGGACTTGAGAAAACTGAAGAATACATTTAAGTCCAAAGAAAAAATGTCACACCCCCGAACCGGGACGGCGGAAACGTCCGGGGGCGGGTGACTTCATCTTGAAATATCATAACAATTGAATATGAATGAAACATAGAAACCATCATCATCATACATTATGATATCAACATACATAGTTTACATCATTGTGTTTGTTTATGAATTACATCCAAATGCATAATGTATGATAAAATAACAAAAATATATCAAATATCAAAAAGTCCATAGCTGCCGAACTGCTTAGTGTGTTCCTGAGAATACAAGTCGTTTTGAAAAGCGTCAACATAGAATGTTGGTGAGTTCATAAGTATGTTTGTATGAAAACTTTGTAATAGTTTGTAGACCTCTAGAAAATCCAATATTTTCTTGTAAAAATAGTTTGTGAGTCTCGTTTCAAATCATGTATAATTGCATGCGTATTCTTTGTTTATCTTGTTTGAAAGTGTATAGAGAGTGATTCCCAGAAAATCCTGTATTTTCTGTTTTATGAGAATTTGTGGCCTTAAACCCTAAGACCGGAGTGATGTGGCTAGTTACAAAATAGTCGACACAATGTTTGTACTTTGTAAAAATGAGTAGTGTGTATATTCAACGTAAATCTTATAATAGCATTGTTATTCTCTATGTGAGTCGTTATAACCATACTAATATGACGGAGTGCCTGTCTCGACGTTCTTCAAGCGTCAGTTTCTGAGAAGATATTTGTCACCCTAGACTGGCCTGTCTAGCTGTAGCGAGCAGCTCAGGTGTGGGGTGTCAACCCCGTATAGATCTATACACAAACTCCCGCTCTCCCTCCAGGAGACTCTGGTTATAACTACAGGGCTTACGGTGTACACTAAGTGGGTACCAGTGAAGGGGTGTCTCACAAGAGCCTTAACGAAATTTACGCAAACATTGAGTTTCATTATTTAACGTTATAAATAATATTACTAGGGTATATTTTTTATTACAAACCATAGGTGATAAAAATATAATCGTTTTTACCGAAAGTGTCAAAATATCACGTTGTTACAATTATTGTCACTAAAGGCCCAATTCAAATAGAATTGTCACATAAGACCCAATTTTATCCAAAGTATTATAAGAGACCCATTTTTATTAAAATGTTCACAAATTGCCTAATATTATCCAAAGTGTCAATAATGGCCCATTGTTATCAAGAATGTCGAAAAATGCCCATTTTTACTAGAGTTGACAAAAATAGCCCATTTTTACAAAAATATTCATTTAAGGCCCATTTTTACAAAAGTATTCAAACACGGTCCATACTTACTAAAAATGTTCAAAAATGGCCCATGTTTACTAAAAAGCCCATTTTCAGCCCACTTTTACTAAAATGCTCAAAAATGGCCCAAGTTTATTAAAAAGCCCATTTTCGACCCACTTTTACTAAAATGCTCAAAAATAGCCCAAGTTTATTAAAAAGCCCATTTTCGGCCCACTTTTACTAAAATGCTCAAAAATGGCCCAAGTTTATTAAAAGGCCCATTTTCGGCCCACTTTTACTAAAATGCTCAAAAATGGCCCAAGTTTATTAAAAAGCTCATTTTCGGCCCTTTTATACTAAAATGTTCAATAAAGGCCCAAGTTTATCAAAATGTTCAAAATGGCCCATTCTTACCTTTATGGCCCAAAATAGTCCAATTTTTAGTGAGACTTCCACATTTTAACATTTTTCATGTTTTCATGCCAAAATTTGTTTAAAACATATTCTTGGACTAATCTTTGTGATATTTATCATGCATCAAGTGAAGAAGTTTTCATTTAGGAGCTTGTTTTCATTTTTAACAACATTTTATGTTAACTAAGTCCAACATCTTGAGATCTAACCAAGAATCTCGAGTTCTTGGACTCTTAGCATGGATTTCACAACATTTAACACACATATTATACAACACATACACATACAAGCAAATATACAAAGATTTACACAAGACTTTGACTTATATCCTCCCCCACAAGAAAGAAATGTTCGAAAATAGGGGTATGAAGCTCACCTTGGGGCTTTTTCGGTTTTGAAGAGGAAAATGGAGTAAATTTTTGGCCTAGATTGCTACCCTGAGATGACTTTCGAAGCTAAGATGGTTCTAGGAGGTAAAACACAAAAATGATGAGAGTGAGTGAAGGTTTTTTAACACAAACCTTGAATAAAGCAAAAGAGTTTGTCATAACTTACCAAGCTATGAGGTTTGAAGAGAATTTCTTGAATCCACACACCACCCATGAATTCTTGGAGAGGAGAGTTAGAGGATTTTTCTTGAGAGAATAATGGGGCTTGAGAGAATATGGAAATGAGAGTGAGTTTTGAAATGAAAAGTGGAGAGAGATGGTGGTGGTTTGGCCGAGATAAGGGAGAGGAGAGGGAAGAGATGGGGATTTTTACATGTTGGACAAGAGTTTCATACATGGATGCATGAAATGTAAGAACTTGGTTGTATGAGATACAAATATGAGGTGGCACTCAAAGTCAACCTCTTTCATTGGTGTTCTTTTATATATATATATATATATATATATATATATATATATATATATATATATATATATATATATATATATATATATATATATATATATATATATATATATATATGGCCGATCGGATTTTGGAGAGGGGAGAAAGAAAAAATTTGGGCTTGATTTTGATCCAAGGGAGGTTTCAGCCCAATAGAGATTTTTAACCCATTAGGGCCCATTTATGGGTTTTCGACCCAAATGATATTATGTGGAAGGGTTTTTGGCCCAAATGAAGGCCCAATGTTGATCTTTCGATTCAATGGGCCCAAAAAATGATTTTCGGCCCAACTATGGCCCAATTATGATCTAGGAAAGATGTTCACGGCCCAAAAGGATCATTTTGAGGGTTATTGGCCCATTAAGGCCCAATAGGAGAGTCTTGGCCCAAATAGGGACTTGGGCCGAGAAGCTTGGGCTAAGGCCCAAAGTTGAGTAGACTTAGCTTATTGGGTTAATTTCTTGGGCTACATGAGGAAGTTTCGACTTGAATTATGATTATTGGATGTATAACTTATATAGTATTGAAGTTTGATTTATGTCAAAGGTATGGTTACAAGGTTACACTAAGAAATTATCTTGTACGAAGATAGAAATCTTAGCCCAAGATTTGCTAGTTGTGACAAAAAAAACATGATGAAAGATATTTTAACCAAAGAGGATAAACAAGATTTCAAGTTGAGTGCAATACAGAAACATAACTTGTTATGCAAGAAATTAAGTTCGGATAATAGACTCGATTCCGAGTTTGTTTATGAATTTGATGAAAGGGAAATAAGTAAAATTTATGTTGAAGATGAAATTGATTGTTCTTTTTTTGTGAAAAATATGGATGCACCAAAAACGAATATGATTTTTGAAGATTCAATTGAGTTTATTGAAATTGTTGAAAACAAAGGTTTGAAAAATTTAAAAGAAAAGGCAACTATTTTTCCAAAAGTTCAGAAAACTCTAAATCAAGTTATTGTGACCACTGGACTAGACAAAAGTGATACACCAGAATTAACGTCAATGGTAAATCTTGATAATGAAAAAGGATGTGTTGATTGCTTTCGGTCCAAACCAATTGATAATGCTCATGAAACAAAAGGTCTTTTGGAAAAGACAACATGGAAAGAAAAAGGAAAATATGTTTCGGAACCTTTGAATCATGTGAATTATAACTATGATGAGGTTGGACCAAGTGGTGAAAAAGAGATTCCGAGTGACATTTCAATGGAAAAGGATGAGAAGTTGAAAAGAAAAAAGAAACCAAAAATCAATCTTCAATCTTCAAAAGTCAATTGAAGAAAGAAATGAATGCTAGATATAAAAGGAATTTGATTAAAAGGAAACAATTTTGGAAGAATAAGGAAAATCATAATGAATATAAGAAAGTTGATGTTTAATCTCAAAATTCAAATCTGAAATTTTCTAATTCATCAAAATCGTTTAATCAAAAGATTGACTCATCTCATGTTCGAAAGTCAAACTCTAACTTTTCACCGAATTCATTCTATTCCAAGAATGAGAGAAGATCAAAAGATCTCAAAATTTCAAGTAAGAAGGTTTCTGATCAAAATGTTACTCTTAAAAGGTTTGAAGAAAAAATTAAAAAGGAAGAAAAGGTTTTTTCAAGAAACATGGTTCCAAAATACAAAGAGTTTATTCAAAGAAAATCTTCTTTTGTTGAAATAAATCTTTGTGATAAAAGAATGAAAGTTTACAAAATTGAAAAATGGATGAATAATTCTTTGATTAAGAGATTATATTGGATTGAAAAAACTAAGGTTTTTCCTTTTTACTTTTCGAAATCAAAAATCTCACATGGGCCCAAGATGGTTTAGTCTCCTAAATCTATTTAATTTTTGTAGGTTATGCATGACGAGCAGTTTGATTCAGAATGTTATATTGATAGTGGTTGTTCTCGTCACATGAATGGAAGGAAGTCAGAATTGAGAAAGTATCAGACTTTAAAAGGTGGAGGAAAAGTAAAATATGGAAATAATGCAACGGGTGAAATTAAAGGATATGGCATGATTTCAAATGGAGAATTCACAATTCGGAAGGTAGCTTATGTTGAAGGCGTGCAACACAATTTAATAAGTATTTCTCAATTGGTTGTAGGTACAGGTCTCAAAGTATCTTTTGATGAAGAAGGTTCAGAAATCATTCAAAAAGAAACTAATAGTGTTCTTCTAAAATCAAAGAGAAAGGGAGAAATGTATCCACCCAATTTAAATCTGATTCAAGGCAAACCATCTATTTGTATTCCTGCAAAAACTTCTTCGGATGATAGTTGGTTGTGACATAGAAGGCTTTCACGTCTTAACTTCAAAATATCAACAAGCTTGTTATTGGTGATCTTGTTCGAGGTCTTCCACTTCTGAAATATTAAAAGGATCATTTATGTGCTGCTTGTGAGTTGGGTAAACAAAGCCGAAAGAGTCATTCTTCAATAACGAATACCAAAATAATCAACCCACTGGAATTAATGCATATTGATCTTTGTGGTCCATCTTCAATTGAAAGCATTGGCGGTAACAAATACATTTTGGTTATTGTTGATGATTTTTCTCGATTTACATGGCATTTTTTCTTAAACAGAGATCTGAAGCGACTCAGAAACTGATTGATTTTATCAAGCAAGTTAAACTTCAATTACGAAAACCTGTTCGGAAAATAAGAAGTGATAATGGTTCGGAATTCAAGAAGCAAGTTTTTGAAGAGTTCTTAACAAACAAAGGCATTGTTCATAATTTTACCTCACCATACATGCCTCAATAGAATGGAGTTGTAGAAAGAAGAAACTGATCTTTGTGTGAAGCTGCACGAACAATGTTATCATTTACGAACTTACCATTGTATTCTTGGGCAGATGTTATTGCAGATGCTTGTTTCACTCAAAATCGTTCATACATTAACAAGCGTTTTATAATTACTCCTTATGAAATTTTGAATAATCGGAAGACTAACGTCAAATTTTTCCATGTTTTTGGCTACAGGTGTTTCTTATACAATTCAAAAGAACATCGCAACAAGTTTGACACAAAAGCAGATGAAGCAATCTTTTTGGGTTATTCATTAACTTCAAAAGCTTATTGAGTTCTCAATAAAAAGAAGAAAAAAATTGAAGAAAGTTATTATGTTACTTTTGATGATAAATACGTCAAATCGTATCAAATTAAACCAAATCTAGTTGAAGAGATTTTTCCATCAACAATTTCAAAAACAATTTCGATTATGTCTTTATATGAGGATTTTCTGAATTTGTTTGATGAATCCGAGAAGGCTATTTCTTCATAAACAAAGGAAATTGATAATCATGAAGATGAATTATTGAAACTAGTGGATGAGGCTATGGAAAATATTGAAACTCGTGAAGATGAAGCTGTTCTGAACACAACAGGATTACCAAATCAAATGGTTGAGGGGGAGAGTGAAAACAATTCACCAAGTTTAAATTCAATTCCGAATTCTGATCTAAATTATTCTAATTCTATTCAGGATAATCATTCTGATCATGGTGTTCAATTCGAGGGGGAGAGTTCAAATCGGAATACTAACTCTAGTGCAGATTTCCAGGGGAGAATAGTGAAAATGATGAATCTGAAGTGCAATTGGAAGTTGAAGAGATTGTAGCTGAGTTAGATCCAGTTTATGATCAGAATTATCCACCATTAATAAAATGGACTAAGGATCATCCCAAATCTCAAGTGATTGGTGATACTTACTCTGGGGTTTTGGCTTGTGCTCAACAGAAAGAGAAACAAATTGCATTATTTTCTAAAATGGAATTTTGCATGTTTAATTCTTTTATTTAAAAAATTGAACCTAGAAATGTTAAAATTGCTCTTGATCATGCAGATTGGGTGAAAGCAATGAAAGATAAACTTAATGAATTTGAGAGGAATAAAGTTTGGAGACTGATTCTGACTCCAGAAAATGCTTCTGTTGTTGGTTTGAAATGGGTTTTTCGAGATAAAATAGATAAATAAGGAAATGTTGTTTGCAAGAAGGCACGTCTTGTGGCCAAAGGATATTGTTAAGATGAAGATATTGATTACGAAGAGATGTTTGCTCTAGTTGCACAACTTGAATCAGTTCATATATTTTTAGCATATGTTGCTCATTAAAATTTTGAAGTATTTCAAATGGATAAAGTTATATATGGTCTTAAACAAGCTCCGAGGGAATGGTGTGAAACTCTTAACTCGTTTCTTAAAACAATCTATGTTTAAACAAGGTTCTGTTGATCCTACATTCTTTCGTAAGAAAGATGCTGACCATTTAATGATTGTTCAAATTTATGTTGATGATATTATTTTTGGATCAACAAAACCTACCTTAATTGTTGAATTCTGAAATTTAATGGATACTAAATTCGAAATGAGTTCTATGGGTCCAATTAATTTTTTCCTTAGACTGAATATAAGACAGAGTAAGGAGGGGATATACATTAACCAAGAAGCTTTTACAAAAACTCTACTAGCCAAATTCGGTATGAATGGTGATTAAAAATCAAAGTTCCAATGGCATTTAAACGAAGCTGACTCCTTCACTTGACAAAACGGCAGCAGATATTACTTTATATCGTTAGATGATAGGTTATTTATTGTATCTAACCTCTAGTTGGCCTGATATAATGTTTGATGTATGTTATTGTGCTAGGTTTCAAAAAAATCCAAGAGAACCACACATGATGGCGTTGAAGAATATATTTAGATATCTCAAGAAGACTACTTCACTTGGTTTATGGTATGAATCTAATTTAGGATCTTATGTGCAGACGTATTCTGATGTTGATTTAGGTGGATGTGGTCTTGATCGGAAAAACACAACTGGTGGATGTCAATTTCTTGACGGAAAGCTTGTTATTTGGCAATCTAAGAAACAAACCTGTGTTTCCTTATCAGCGGCTGAAGCTGAATATATTGTTGCTGCTTCATTTACTTCTCAAATAGTCTGGATATAAAGTTAGTTATGAGATTATGGGATAAGCATGAAAAAGATTCCATTGTACTGTGATTCCGAAAGTGCTATACGTATTTGTCATAATCCAGTACAACACTCAAAGACGAAACACATTGCACAAAGATATCATTTTATCAATGATCATGTTGAAGTTCATTTCATCAGATCCACAAATTACTGATATTTTCACAAAAGCTTTACCAAAAGTATCTTTTACTTGGATCTTACAAGGACTGGGAATGATTGAAGCTAAATTTGTTCTGAAATCAACAACTTAGTTTCGCTCATAATCACTGTTCACTTCCGAATCATTCTGAGCTTCGGAGGCTATCTGAATTCACTATTCACTTTCTGATGAGTTCCGATTTTCGGAGGTAGTCTGAAGTTACTGTTCACTGGAAGATTGTTTTGATTTTCGAAATTTATAAGTATTTTCTTTGTTTTTGCATTTATTTTTCCAAAATCCAAAAATCCAAATATATTTTCTTTTCTTTACTTTTGTATTTTGAAAAATCAAAAATACCAAAAATATTATACTTCTATGGAATTAACGGTCGATATCATACTTTCTTACCACCATAACTTTTCATGATTTTCATATATTCCCTTGATTGTTAAAGTAATACATGCTTCCGTATAGGGGCTACAAACATTATGTTTTTATGATCGTAAGTCATTGATACCATAATTTGCGTGAGACCCACCAACCGTTCTTTTCCAATCTCATATTATCCAATAATTCTAGTTCATACATTGTAATCCTAAGATTCCTGGGGTCGAGATTACAAAAACATCTGTGTTTAAGATCTCGAAGTTGTTATTACGATGACTTCAGTGAAACCCAACAAACAACTCCTTAATGAATTGACGGTGAACAATTTATTATTCTAGATTTTTACTTAATGAATTGACGGTGAACAATTTATTGTTCTAGATTTTTACTTAATGAATTGAAGGTGTACCAAAAAATTTTGATATCTCAAATATTCTTTTGTGCGATCCTAATGAGGTTATTGAATCCAGATCATTTCTTCCAAACAAATCCAACTTTTACATTCAATTTTTGAGATCTTTCTTTGATTAACCTCGGTGTTACGTCCTATGAGCCATGTTAATTTTTTTTCTTGATTGATATCACATTGATCAATCAAGGTTTCGCATTTGTATCTCTTCTCTAATATTAAGATGCATCTACATATGGAAACAAGCCTACCCAAGAGACTTATCAAAAGAAGCCTTTCGCAATTTCTTAACAAATTGGCGATCGTAATTCAACGGGAAACCACACAAGCACTTCTGAGTCTCTCTTGACTAAGAAGGAAGAGATCGTTGCGCAGGATCATACTATTTTTCATATCAAATAATTTTGATATCACAAATTCCACACTATTTTAATTTGCTTAATTCTTTTTCTTTGGTACACTCTTGCACTAAAATCTTACTGATTTTACAAACTCTGGTTTCTATTCCGAATGGTGTTACAATTCCAAAGATGAATCTTGATTATAATTCGAATGAAAAATATTTTGGCTTATGAAAAGCTGAAGGATGGATCAATGATTCCGAACTACTTCAAACCGAAACGGGCATGTTCAAATAAAGGTAATTCACATGACTGCACGTCTTTTTGTATTCTCTGACGTATGCTTTGGAAAATCAAACGAAACTTGATGGTTACAGGAATATGTTGAGCTGACATTCAATTATTGGCTCTAATTGAGATGTGAAAGGCATGGGAAGCGGCTATTTTCTCTCACCACTTATCATCTTTGATTTAAAAGGAAGATACAATGTTTTATTATCTACCATTTCAATTAAAGCTCAGGCGTTTATTGAAAATTTTCTCTACTGTTCATCATCTTCTACAACAATCATGACTTCATCCGAGCATATTTCTTTTGTTGATCAGTCTACTTCAACTATTATGTTGAACAATAAAGCAAATCAAAACCTTATTTCTGATATCGATGCTTCAAAATACAACACACTGATCAAGCCCTTAATCGAGTGTTTACGTTTCTCGCCATTGATGAAGGCTCTAACGACGAATGAAGTAGTTCCTCTTGTTCATCTCTCAAAGGCGTATTATACTGTAATTTACAACAAACCACTCGAGATTATCAATTTTGAAGTTTCTGGGCACAAAACTTCAATCTCGAAAACACATTTTTGTCAATTGCTATCGCTCCAATTGTCTACTGAGTTTGTTGATCTAAATCAATTCAAGCAACAAGTATGATTGAGATGTTCTTCCGGATGGGTTATACTTCTGATATTTCCTTGCTCTCTAAATTCATAAAACCCTTTTTGCCACCAGTTTGGAATGGTTTATTTACCATTTTATTTAAAAGTTTATCGGAGAGGGTTTCAGGGTCTAAAAGTGCAAGTAAACTCTTTTACACACTGATTTATAGACTTTTCACTGGAACAAAGGTTGATTTTGGTACAGTTATATGGAATCAGTTTGCACAGAGTGTTAATTCAAATACTCGACACATAGAAATTTCTTGTGCTTGATTTTGGTCTATTGTGCTAAAGAGAGCTCTTCTTCACTACAAAGTTTCGGAGATGACAGATTCGTTGATGGAAAAAATTCCGATGATGCAGACAACTTTTTTTACTACAGAGCCGAGGAATTTTAATTTTGTTGGACCGATTCCTAAAGCAATGATAGAGAAAGCCCTTTTGAACAATGCAATCATTTGGGCTTATCGGAAATTGTCTGTATCTGGTGTTCGGGAACATCCTATTGAGTTGAGGAAGATTACTGAAGCTGGTGATTTACCGAAGCGAGGAGGTTAAATGAAAGCCAAAGCAGTTGTAACTGTTGCCGTGAATGTTTCTAAGAAACTCAAAAAGCTGGTGAAAAATCCAAAGTCACCACCGTCTGTGTTCGAGGACGATTCTGAAGAGCGAACATATAGTGATGTTCAAGGAGAAGATGTGATCAGAAATGATGAAGATGATACTGCTAATAATACTGCAATTCCAATCGTTTCGGAACCTCCTACAACAGAGGCATCTTCGCAGGTATCAACTCTACCATCTTCATCTGTTCCACCTGAGTCGGATATATTTAAGAATATTGAGCCATTTCTGAATTTATCTCCAACTCCACCACCACCTCTTTTTCCTACATCTACTTCTCCAATGACAACATCAATTCTGATTTCATCCATTCCACCTTTACCAAAATTCAGTTCAGTAAATACATCTCAACCTTAGATTTTTATATCTTTGTCCACTCCAATCTTTACTAAATCCACTACAACTCATCAACAACCACAACTGTGAATCTAATAGAAGGTTCTACTTTCGAATCCGATAAGGAGGAGAATAGATCTTCAGACATCACTGGTAACACATCTAATATGGAATCAAATGTCAATATTAGTGTATCTACTGGGAACATTTCTTCTTCCATTCCAACTTCAAATGTTGATGACAATGTAATTTTTGGGGATGATCCAGATCCTATTGATGATTTCGTTCTTCTAACTTTTACTGTGAAAGTTGATAGTGATGATGATGATGCTCCGATGACAAAGGGTCAGTTCAAAGAGTTGAATCAAAATTTTGATTTAATCTTAAATCATACAAATGCTTTTTCTACATCGAACTAGGAAAATCTTGTGATAACTCATTTGGCTACAGTTGAATTGTTAACTTCTGCAAATGCAAAGGTTCATGAAGATACAAGGAAAATGGTTGAAACTTCTGCAAAGCAAATTTCTAGGCAACTGAGAAATTTGAAAAGCTTTTGAACGAAGTACATAAATTTATGCGTGATTTCAGAACTTCTTCGGGGAAAAATGTTGTTGATATGAGCAAAGTGATTGAAGGTTTTCGTATTTATTTACAATCGGAGAAAGATGATTTGTCTACTTTAAGGTTTGAAATACATAAGGACAATGCAGATCATCATACGTCTATATCAAATACGATTCTCCGAATGCAGAATGATCTTGCTGTTGAAAACAAGATTATGGATGAACTTGCTCTACAAACTCAGAAGGTGAAAGTTCTGAAGGAGAAACTAAAAAATGCTTCTGTTAATCTCGGAAAAATTCAAGAAGAGATAGATTTGGTTCAAGGAAGAAATTTTGAAATTAGCAAACGATTGTTAAGAATTTTTGAAACAAGGGATGCTCCATTTGTTGATTATGTTGGTCTGATAATCAATGGAAAATTGAAACCGATCATGGAAAAGTTGAATAATATTCAAAGTGTTTCGAGATGGGGCTTCTGAGAAACAAGGGGGGAGAACCGAAGGTGAATATTAAAGACCCTTATCAGACATGATTCATGGAGAAAATAGATGATGCTGATAGGGTTGTGCTTGAAATGAAGAAGTTTTCTGAAAAGATGAAGCATATGAAAGAAGTTAAGACTGATCGGAAGGTTAATATAACTTTCAAATCAGGTAAAGGAAATGTAAATACTGTTATAGAGGAGGTTTCTGAATTAAATCCTCAGATGACTGAGAAGGAAAAGATTGAGAAAGAGAAGAGAGACAAGGAGATGGATGAGCTTAATGCCTTAAAAGTGAAATTGGATGTTGAAGATGTTGAGCTCAAGAGTGTTGATTAAATTCTTGCAAGCAGGAAAGAATTATTTCCTGAATGGACGCTTGATCGGATGCAAAATGAAGCAATTGATCATCCGAACTTATTTTGGTTGGAACCGAAGACATCCTTTGATACTAACAATGATGTTGAGTGTCAATTGGATTTTCCGATCACTCCCTGAGTTTTTCTCTTCTGATGCTTTGAAAATATAGAGAAAGATTCTCTATCAAATGCTGCAACAAATAAGAAACTCTTTTCATTTTATCTGAAGTTCTCTAAGCCACAGTATGAATCCTAAAGTCTGAAAGGGATTGTTGGACTCAAGGTTGGGCTTCTTAAAAAGGATGATGGGTTTCTAAACATATACTTCAAAGCTTACAGAGGACACAATCACATCATTCATGAGTTTACTTTGGCTGACTTTCCATTTCTAAGCCCTTATGATTTGATTTCGATGTTCAATATTGTTGCAAAGGATGTGGCGAAGTATGATCCAATTTATCAACATTTGAGGAAATTGATCAAATGTTATATTCTTGAAATGTCAAAGATGGATGTTGAGATTGCAGCGGTACTTAAAAGGAAACCAATTCTGAAGCTTTTTGATCAACCTGACAATATTGAAAATTTTAATGTTGAATCAGTCGATAAATAAGAATGGAGTATTGCTTACAAGGAACATGAGAATAAAGTGATCAAGACTTATATGTTCTTCTTAGGAGAAAAGCACTTATATTCTACGGCAGCTCGAATCAAATCTTAGTGAGAGCAGAAGTGAACAAGACAAATCTAGAAGAAGATACATAGTGCATCTCTGATATGATAAAATGGTACATAACTATCAGAATGACTATTTTGAAGATTATTCCAAAAGTTTTTGAAGTTCAGGAGAAGATGAAATGAACACTACAACTGTTGCGAATTGATACAAAGGGGGAGATTGTTAGGCTTCGGATGTTGTTGTGTCAATGTTGTAGTGTTCTGAATTGTATTAGTCTTTATTTTAATTCCAAAGTTAGTATGTTGTTTTCGTAATTTATATATCCGTTCAAGTTACTCTTTTCACGCCCTATATATAGAGTACTTGCTAGTAGAATAGGCATGTTGTTCTGAGGAGGATATATACAGAATAGTTCCAAACTCTTGTAAAGAACTGTTCTACAGTGCTTATTAATCAAATCAGATCTTATTTACTCGTTGTCGTTCAAATCCTTCAACATAATTCTTTTGTTGACATTTTTGTTATAGAATATTTCGTTCCTAAAATTCTATCACACAACCGTCCACCAAGCATCATCCGATCTACGCTCTAGCAGCAATGAGATCCACATCATGATGTGTTGCCAATTAATTTTTTTGCAGTAAAGTAAGTATTATTTTTAGAAGCATAGTATGTAATGATAAAATAATTATATTACTTACATCACATGACAACCATCCTCCATGACTATCTGCATATAACCATGTCCAAAACTCAAGCGTCGCAAAACCGGTCCTCCGAACAATTATATTATTAAAGAAATTATTCTCGACACAACTGGACATGACACTCGCAAATCCGAATTTGTTTAGGCGTCATTTGATAATGACATAGACGAAGAGATAGTGTGTGAATATTCATCCGAGGGCCTGTTTGATACGCAACTGATTGGGTCCGGTCAGCACTTTTGGCTGACTCGGTCCAGTTGGCGTGTTTAATAAAGGGGATAATCCTGTCAGACCCAGTCCATTGTTCTGATTCGGTCCTAGGTAATTGGTTGATTCGGTCCATGGTAAAAAGGAAGCTGACCGGAACATTTCCTCACTTTACCCCTGATTCTTTTTACGCTACATCATGAGGACGTGAACGACAATCCCACCATTTCTCTATCTCCTGCTTCTATCTTCACCGAGTTTGCAACTCCCTTCTGCGATCGTCGACGCCTTCCTCATCATGATTCTTCCTGTTGGGGACTTCTTCAATCACTGGTAAGCTCTGATGTTTTTAATCTTCCTCTTTAATCAGTTCATGAAATCGCTTTTGAAATCGGTTTCACTAAACCGTTTTTGAAATCTATATACATAGTGTGATAGGTAAGCATATCTATCAATAGCAGGTTTTCAGAATTTTTATGTGTGAAATTCTGATGAATATATGTCTGAATTTAGGGTCATTTCTTTGCTGATCGATTTTTGCTCATTTTTGTTGTTTGGTTTTTGTTGTCAATTGTTGCTGTGAAAATCAATTGATACACTTGTTTATTGTTGCTCCGTTTCCACCATTTCTAGTGCCGCATTAATGGAAGAGATAAAAAAAATTGTTTGACTCTTTGAATTTCCACCAAGATAGATTCTATGTGACTCTTTAATTCACATATAAGGAAATATAAATATTTGGTATTATGATTAAATAAATCTTCTATCATGTTGCACTATGTTATGTTGTTCGAACTTGCTCAACAGATTAACCATTCATAGATTTCATGATATATATTCTATATATGTTAATCTCTATCTCTCAAGTGGTGCCAATTGAAACTTGAATGGACCCAAAAAGGTTGAACCTTATGAACGTAGAAATGGCCTTGCAGTTTTTTATATTAATATATGTTGTTATTCTTGTTAAAAAGATTTTTATTGTTGATTTTAAACTTTTATTTTTATCAGGGAGAAGAGTCGAGAATGATTCAAATGAAGGTGAAATATTTAATTGAAAGACAAAGTTGGTGTTCCAAATTGCTTTATAATTTGATTAAAACAAATAATTCATGTTTTTTCTTATTATGTTCACTTTGCGTATGTATATGTATCATCAAAGTTCATTGATTTTTCTGGAATCATGAATAAAATTCTTCATTATTTTTGGCACTACAAAGAAATTTCCATCAAGGGATAGTATGGTTATTTTGCATCATTCATCACAACCAGCCAGAGATATAACCAAACATCATGGTTTCAGTCAGACGTAGACTCGGTCAGAAGTTCTAACCCAATCAGCACTAACTCAGTCAGCACTAACTCGGTCAGCAACTATCAAACGACCCCTGACTCTTGTATCTCTAACTCTGAAGTGATTTCAAAAACAACTCTAGTACCAATTAAGCCAAAGTTCGACAATCCATCCCCTGGACAAACTTCCAAGTCATCATCTGACTCTCGAAAGAAACCTTGGTTAAATAAGAAAGATGTTGTCCACCTTAATATCGAAGCAAAGAATGCTCTTAAGAAAGAAATTAGGTCAATGAAAAATTCTAGATTATTTGATAAATCCAAGAAGAAAGTGTCTCTAACAGGTAGTCCAGCCACTAGGAACCACAATACCTTTATGCCTGTTAAGATTCTTAAGAGGCCATCCAATCCTCCTAGTTCGGTTGTTCGAAACAAAATTTTCTATCCTAATCCGAAAAAGGTCACTGTTGAGACTCCTTCTGTGAAAACTGACTCTCCTTGGACAGTTTCTTCTGCATTTATTGCTAAATCCGACGTCACAATTTTCAAATCAAAACAACTTTCAAAACCAAATGTGCCTTCGAAAGTAGAAAGCAAAGAACATGTTGCTAAGAACAGTGTTGTTTAGAAATCCTCAAATGATTTAAAACAAAATTTTGAGTGGAAAGTAAAAAAGGTTGAAAATGCATCTGTAACTACTGTCAACACAATGATTCCTGCAACATCTCACAAAATTGTTGGTCTGAGAAAAGCAGTATCTAAACAACTTTTGGTTGAATATGATTTTTGGATAAATGAAAAGACCATGGCATTTTGCTTCTTTCCCAAATTATCTCGGAACAAGCCCTCCGAGATGCCAGTTGCTCAAAAGTCACAATCCAAAGCCCATGCTAAAGTCCCTAAACCTAACTCGGAGCCTAAAAACTCCAAAACTCACTGATTTTGCAGGCACTCTGTGCTTCAGAACAAGATACAATATGGTATATTGGTAGTGCTTGTTCCATGCACATGACTGGGCAGAAAGACTTTCTGCATGATCTTGAGCTCACTCCCAATGCTGGTTATGTGACATATGGAAACAACTCAAATTCACAAATTCAAGGATATGGTATCCTGACCAATGGTAATTTCTCTGTCTCCAATGTGGTGTATGTAGCTAATCTTAAACATAACCTGATTAGTGTAGCTCAACTCACTGATGGAAACCGACGGGTTGAATTCTACAAAAAGCATAGCTACACCATGACAAAAGACTGGAAAGAATGTCTAATCAAATCAAATCACAACAAAAACATGTATCCATTAGACATCAACATGATCATCAGAAAGCCTCAACTTTGTCTTCTTTCAAAGGTTGTTCCTGACATTAGTAGGTTATGGCATCAGAGGCTCGCTCATCTAAACTTTCGATACATGAATGATCTTGTTTCTGGTGAAATGGTCCAAGGTCTATCACTCCTCAAATTCGAAAATAATCATATATGTGCTTCATGCAAATGTTGGAAGCAATCCAAGAAAGGTCGTCATGTAATCATTGAAAACTCAATTTCGGAACCATTAAAACTTCTTCATATTAATCTTTGTGGACCCTCCATCGTAGAAAGTTTGCATCACAAAAACTACATTCTTGTGATTGTTGATGACTACACAAGGTTCACCTGGGTCTTCTTCCTTATGCGAAAATCTAAAACAGTCGCGGAACTTATTAATTTCTTTAAAGGAATTTAAGTTCTTGTTAAACTTATTTTTAGAAGAATTCGAAGTGACAATGGCTCGGAATTCACCAATGTCATCATTGAGAAATTCCGCTCCGACAAAGGCATCGACCATAATTTCTTTGCTCTTTACACTCCTCAACAAAATGGTGTGGTTGAAAGAAGAAACCTAACTCTCATTGAAGCTGCTCGATCAATGCTGAACTTTGAAAATCTTCCTCTCTATCTTTGGGCTGAAGCTATGTCTACTGCCTGATTCACTCAAAACCAAAGCATCATTAATCGACGTCTCAACATGACACCGTATGAAGCCATGAATGGTCGCAAGCCGAGTATATCATTCTTACATATTTTCGGCTGCAGATGCTTTATCAAAAACAATAGTGATTAACTCACCTAGTTTCAATTTAAATCCGATGAAGCAATATTTTTGGGATACTCAACCAAATCCAAATCCTACAGAGTTCTGAATCGTCAAACTCGTGTACTTGAAGAAAGCTTTGATGTCACTTTTAGTGACAACTTTGTTCAGAATTCTAGTCCAACTCATGTTACAACTCACATCATAGAGTCTGATGGTCCACCACCAGGATCTCCAAATTCCCTAGTCATCTATGAAGTCGACTTCGAAAGCCTGTTCGGACCATTAGAAACTGCTCTTGATTCAGAATCTCGATCAAGACCGTCCTCATCAAATCTCGCTACAATTTCTCACAACGTTTTTAGTCTGACACCTAACTATCCTCCATTTATTTACGATCCATCGCAACCTTCTCAGGTTGAGTGGGAGAATGGTCATCCTTCCCTCGAATCAAATGTTGATGGATTTCAAGATACAACAGATCAATTCGCTGAATTCGATCCCATTCTAAACAACAACGAAGACGACACTAACTTCTTTGACTTTCCAAAACGATGACGACGTCAACATATCCAGTTTAGAAGTTCAGGAGGAGCATCATCCTCAAATTCAAATTGTTCAGGGGGAGAAACACAATCCCATTGTTGATACCGAATCATCAGTTTCACAAGAACTTTCGAGATTACACATCTGAACAAAGGATCATCCTCCAAACCAAGTTATAGGAAATCTCAATGCTGATGTTCAAACTCGTTCTGCTACTAATATCCAAAATGAGTGTCAGTTCTCGTCATTCATCTCAATTGTTGAACCAAAATCCATCAAGGAAGCTTTATAACATGCTGGGTGGATTACAGCCATGCAAGAAGAGTTAGCAAATTTGATGGAAATGAAGTGTGGACTCTCGTCCCTCCTCCGCAGGATCACCCAGGTCTTCCGAAACAAGCTTGACGACGTCGAAGTTATAATCAGAAACAAAGAAAGATTGGTGGCCAAAGGATTCACTCGGCTCGAAGGACTCGACTATGATGATACTTTTTCTCCTGTTGCTCGACTTGAAGCCATCCAAATCTTTCTCGCTTATGCAGCACATAAAGGCTTCAAAGTTTACCAAATGGACGTTAAAAGTGCCTTTCTCAACGGTGAACTGGATACCGAAGTGTGACTTTAACAACCCCTGGTTTTTGTCAATCTTTCGTATCCGAAATAATGTCACAAACTTAAAAAAAGTTATTTATAGCCTCATGCAAGCTCCACGAGCCTGGTACGAGACTCTCACTGATTTTGTAAAGCGTTCCGGTTTTCAAAGAGGAATTCTTGATCCTACCCTATTCCGTAGATCGAATGGAAACCATCTGATGTTAGTCCAAATTTATGTTGACGACATCATCTTTAGATCCACGGGTTCAATGATGGTTGCTGATTTTCTCAAAGTTAATGGTTAGTCGATTCCAAATGAGCATGAATCGTGAATTAAGTTTCTTCCTTGGACTCCTAGTCAAGAAAACCAACCGTGGAATCTTTATTCACCAGGAGAAATACATTTCCGAACTTCTGAAAAAGAATTCAATGGATACATGTGCCTCTACAAAGGTTCCAATGGGTTTCAGACACAAGATCTTCTCGGACCCATCAGGTGTTGTTGATCAGAAGAAGTATAGGTGAATGATTTGATCGCTACTCTACCTTTCTTCAAGTCATCCGGACATCATATTCTCTACATTCCTATGTGCCAGATTTCAGGTTACTCAGAAGATGTCTCATCTTCTGGCTGTCAAGCAAATATTCCAATATCTCAAAGGAACAAAGAGCCTTAGAATTTGGTATCCAGCAAATGAAAGTTTCCTTCTTCAAGCATACTCCAGCTTAAACTATGTAGGTATTCAACTGGATAGAAAAAGCACTTCAGGAGGTTGTCAATTTTTCAGTGGAGGATTGGTTAGCTGGTCATCTAAGAAACATAACTGTATTGCTCTCTCAACAGCTGAAGCAGAATAATTCGTTGTTGCAAGCTATACTTCGCAAGTTCTCTGGATGAAATCTCAGCTTCTAGACTATGGTTATTGATTTCAACAAATTCCAATCTATTATGACTCTCAAAGTGCAATTGTGATTTCTCACAATCCAATTCATCACTCCGTAACCAACCACATTGATATTTGGTACCATTTCATTAAATATCATGTTCTAAAAGCAAACATTGAACTCATTTTTGTTCAAAATGATCATGAAGTTGTTGATGTCTTTACTAAGGCATTAGACGAAACCAGATTTAATGGATTTCTGAACAAAATGGGAATGATGATGCCTGATCCACAATTCTTCCAAGAGACTTGTACTCTCTGATGGAAACATGAAAAAGTGAAATAATTCCAAATTCAAATTCGTTTCACCTCGGAATTGTTTCCTCTCAGAAAATATAGGATCATTGTACGTGTCTTTTTGTCCAACCTCTTATTCTAGTCTTTAAGTTGTACAGCGTTCCTCTTCTCTTGAAGCTTCTGACCAATATAGTTACATTGGTATTTTTTGCGAATCATTGTATCTCGGAGTTTATTCCAAAATCAAGTGTCTTATGAAGTTCATCTCAGAATTCAAATCTGAAACAGTAATGTGCATTCATCTCTTATTCTTGTTCGAGATCTAATCCTTCATGTCTTGGAATCTAAATCTTTTGTAACTTGTCCTCTAAGATCTTCATGCATTTTTACCTCTGATTTTCAGTTTGAGATTGTGCCATCTTGAACTCTATACTATGTACTAATGATGTGTTCAAATTCTTTCCGAAGTATCTTATGACATCTCATCTCAGAATCTATTTGTTTCGAGATCCACAACTGTAAAAGAATTTCAAAGGTTTTCATTAAACTTTTTTTTAATCCGAACATTTTCTCATTTATATATTAACGGTAATTTTTCTTGATGATTATCCTTTAATTCTCTATAAAAGTGCTTTGGCACACGTTCCTATAAAGCGCATGCCAGTCAGAACTGAAACGACAGTTTTCTTCTTTGGAACAAACAGACATCCCATCTTTTGTGCGTAACAGTTTTTAGGGGTGCCATTTTCGGAAACGCATTAAATGCAACTCATTTCGTGTTCGGGTGTCATCATTGTTTTTCCTTCGACCCGACCCGCAATGTCAAACCTATAAAAGGATTTGGAATCATCAATGTTCCCACTTTTCTCCTTTTTATATCGTCTTCCTTAGAGCCTTCTATGTACTCTGTTCTTCGAAGCATTTAAGCACTCATCAATGGTGTCTCCACAAAATGTTCCTGAAGTTACCAAACCTGCAACCAAGAAGAAATCCTCCAAGGCTTCCGCCTCATCATCGTCTACTGAGCCTATTCTCAGAGAAACCACCTAACTTTTCTCTCTCGATCCCATGGATTACGACAAATCCATTCGAGTGATGATTGAGTTCATCTCCCATCACTCCATTGCAGTTCCATTCACCAAAACCCGAAACCCTAAACTTTCTCTACACATCCTTCACAAAGCATTTGAAAGAATCAAGATCGAGAATGTCGTTCTTGAAACCAAACTCGCTGATGAAAGGATTGTCCCTCTTCACAAGAAAACCTTTCTCAAAGCCATTGGTATTCCAGAAAACCCCAAGGGTTTTTGTGTTTAAGAACCCACATCTGAAGAGTTTTAGTCGTTTCTTAATGAAATTGGGTATAGTGGTGAATTCAAGGCCAAGAAGTTCAAGAAATCAGTTGTTCCAGGTCTATGGACTATTTTGATGCATCTAATCCTTCGAGGATTATCAGGAAAGCATGGTGGTACTGACACCATGAGCAAGGACTGGTTGTACATTGTGTACAACATCTACTACTGACAAAGAAACGTAGTCGATTTGACCGAGGAGCTGTGGCAAGACTTTCGGGAGTTTTCCATCAAAAAAAACCCAACGAGATATCGAGTCCGAGATTTTAGGCTCTGACGCTTCAACATTTGTATGAAGAGAGACAAGAAGCCATTCCTCTCAATTTCAATCTCAAAGAGGTATATCTTCCTTTTAAGGCCATGACAACTTATAGGCTTCCGAACCAATCCGTTTTTGGAACTATTCGTCGCTTTCCACAACACATGTTGGCAGCAGTTCCATCTGAATCGATTTTTCTCAAACACCATCAAGAGACTTTGGTTGTGTATGACCCTACACAATCTACCCCCGTCTCAGATGAGCAGCCCTCGGATGCAAACAAACCAGTTTCCACTGGTAGCCAAAAGAATAAAATAGCCAAACGAAAGGGCTCACCCTCAAAAGCTATAGCCAAAAAGAGAAGCAAAGTCAGTGGTTCCACTAAAAAAAGGAATCACATATTGACATTCGATATGACTTTGGATCACTGCTAACCCAACCCGTCCACTCTTCCGAAGTACCCTTCGGAGTTTCATTACACAAGCACACACTTACGGGGAGCCTACACACAATCTACCCCCATGTAACATTGGGTTCCTGGTACGTATTTAAATTCAAGTATTTTGGTATTCTACTCTGGGACTCGGCGAGGTGGAGGTCCAACTCGTCGAGTAGACTCGACATTATGCGGGGATTTTAGTGATCTACTCGACGAGTCGGGGGACTGACTCGACGAGTAGGATCTGTCTGGATAAAACCCTAATATTTAGGGTTTGCACCCTATTTAAACACTTTATCTCGTCCCAAACCAGACTCCATCACCCCTCCCAACTCAGAGAAGCCCTATATTGAAACCCTAACCTTGTTTGAGTGATCTTGAGCCATTTTTGGTGTGTTTTGTGGTAGTTTGAAGTTTGAAGAAGAGAAGGAAGCTTGGAAGATCAAGAGAAGACTAGTAGATCCAGAGGTTTTGAGTTATTTCCATCCCATTCAAGGTAAAAAGCTTCAACCTTGACTTCTCATTTGATAGATCTCCTCTAGGGCTTAGATCTTGTCATTTTGGGGTATTTCTAAGGCCATATTCGGATTGAGTGTGTATCATGGAGTTGCACTTCAGATATTGAACCATTGAGGGTTCCCATGGCAAAAAGGTGCCAACTTTATGGCCATGGGAAGCCCATACATCTTATAAACCTCTTTTTGTGGATTTTGGAGCCAAAACCCCCATGCATGACATCAAGTTCGTAGCTTTACGTATGAAATAGACCCTAGGAAGTCAGATCTATGGTTTTGATGCATTAAGACCCATTATAATCGACTGTATAGTTTTGGACTAGGAGGGACTCGGCGAGTCGCTTGGGTGACTCGGCGAGCCAGGATGCATTTTCCCCCAAACGTCTTCTGGAAATGGTTTTGGTTGAGTGGAAGGAACACTCAGCCTGCTAGGGGTTTGTTTTGGACCTGGAAATGATAGGACTCAGTGAGTGGATGAACAAACTCGGCGAGTTCAAGGTAATGTCCCAACCACATGAAGACGGACTCGACTGGTTCAAGGATGAACTCGGCGAGTCATAGATTGAACATATTCATATGGATGAAGATGAAATCGACGAGTTTAAGGACGAACTCAGCGAGTCGGTTAAAGATAGTCAGATGGGTAATTGAAGGCGAACCCGTCGAGCTCTTGATAGATTCGACGAGTAAGGACGGGATTATGGCAGTAGGTGAACATGGGGACTCGGCGAGTTAGTGGACCAACTCGGTGAGTCGAGTCAACCAGATGTTGACTTTGACCAGATGATTGACCATTGACCAAGGTGTTGACCTTGACCTTGTCTTGGACTTGAGTTGACCCTTGTAAGGGTTACGAGAATGAATTGATAAGTTAGAAAAATTTGTTGTGTAGGGATTGAGGATTCTAGGAGAGTTGGTTTTCATAACGGGATCAGTGCAGACACTACTCGACTTTGAGGTGAGTCTTCTCCTAGTAGGAGTGGGTCTACGACGACAATGCCGACCCACAAGTAAGAGTGTTGGATAGATGATTGTCTTTGTGATAATTATCTAATGTTGATATGAGATATGTTTATTGTGCCGATATGATTATTGTGCTTAATATGTTTACTGTGCTTGATATGTGTTAGCAGTAGTAGGGGTGAAATCGGTTACCGGTTCAAAGATACCGAAGGGGAGGGTAGGTCCCAGTTACCGTTTGAAAGATACCGAAGGGGAGGTTAGTTCCCGGTTACCGGTTGAAAGATACCGAAGAGGAGCCCAGCTCCTGGCTATGCCCGACAGTTACCGGTTGAAAGATACCGAAGATTATGCATTATTTGGTATGGGTATGATGGGGCAACTCACTAAGCTTTGTGCTTACGGCTTTTAGTTTTTGTTTCAGGTACCTATTCATCTAAGGGGAAGGAGTCGGCGGGGTAGCAGCGCATCACACAGTCACACATGATATTCCGCATTTGAGAAACCTGGGATTGTACTCTGATATTATACTATTTGCTAATATGGTTTTGAGACTTGTGATTTGTGACTTCATGTATGAAAGGATTTCAATGTTGTTTTCCGTTATCTATTTTTACAAGTAATATACTTTAAAACAAAACCTTTTGGGTCTCGATTTTGGGATGTTACAAGTTGGTATCAGAGCCTTGGTTTGAGGGATTCGGGCACACCATCGGGGGTGTCTGGACTCAAACCGAGGGCTTGATGGATTTTTACAAGAAAAATAGTTTTCTAAAATTTAAAAAATAAGGAGTTTGGGAAAGAATAAGGTGTGTGATGTGTGCGACCGATCGAGTCAAGTAAGTTTTCCCCAAGATACCCATACATGCTATGTTATGTTATATGATATGATTATGAGAACTGCATGCAAGACTAGGGCTAAGGAATCTAGGGAGGATGCCTTATATGCCTATTGTATGAGTTTATGAGAACTGCATGCTAGATTAGGGCTAGGGATCTAGGAAGGATGCCTTATATGCCTGTTGTATGAGTTTAGTGAGCTATATGCTAGGGTTGGTTAGCCAACAGTATGGTAGCCTGGTTAGGTTATGCTTGGTAATGGTTACTCAATGCACAAATGGTGCTTGCTTTGTGCTGATAGGGGTTCCAGCTAGCTTTAACTAACTAGTAAGCGAACATGTATTAGTATCTGCAAGCTAGTTAGGGAAAGATGGTAGGGACTCCATGTGCAGCTGATGGCGGAGAGTAGGTCGGAGAGTGCCCTAGGACAAGCCTAGGATGAGATAAGCTTGGAAAGCAGTATCAGTAGAAGGGACTTGGTGAAGTCGAAGCAATCCTTGAGGAAAGTACGGATAGATGTGGAAGGTAGTATGGGCCCGTACTATTGGAAGCAGAGGATCCGTACTCGAAACAAGGAGGGCTGAGATAGAACCAGGAAACTTGGAGAGTGTGAGATCTCTCGAGAGTATGTATGACCCTGACGTTTATGTATTTTATTTCAGTATGGCGATTACGCGACATGGAGCAGGAGGTTCAGGATCCGGATCAGGATTAGGATCAGGCTCGGGTGCGGGATCCGAGCAGGTTGATGACGGGCTATGCGAGTTCATCGCGTCAGAGATCATGAGAGGTATCCTTGAGGCGACCCCGGTCATTTTCGGGTCGATCAAGGAGGGGATTTTTAAGCTGATGAAGGATCGCCTCCGGACCTTTAGGAGTGACTTGGCGTCCATCCAATCGGCTTTGCACACACTGTCCTTCAAGGACTTCAGGGGGAGTGGTGCACCAGACTTTCACGGGGTGAAGGACCCCATTGTGGCCAGGAGATGGAATGCAGACATCGAGTCTGTACAGTTGACGAGCTTCTGCCCGGAGGGGTCGAAGGTCCGCTTTGCTGCAGGTTGTTTGAGGGATCGAGCCAGAGATTGGTGGGAGTTAGTGGGTGATTCACTGGGGGCCCCAGCCATTGAGGCTATGACTTGGTCAGACTTTGTGACCAGGTTCAGGGCTGAGTTTGCGCCAGCCGTGGAGCTTCAGCAGCTGTCCAGGGAGTTTCTTGATATGAGGCAGGCTACTGAGACTGTGGCGGAGATCACCGCCAAGTTCAGGGAGAAGGCCTTATTGGTACCTCAGTATGCAGGGGATGAGGAGATGCGGAAGACCCGCTATCATGATATGTTGAGGGCTGACATGCGGGAGCATGTTAGTTATTCTGCTTGCCCGACTCTGGATTCAAAGATTGCTAGGGCGAGGGAGAGGGAGATTGATTTAGAGCACCTCAGGAAGAGGAAAGCAGACACAGGACAGGTTGTTGGGGTTTCAGGGAAGAAACCCAAGGGATTCGACACTAGGTCGAAGGGCCAGCAGAGTCGGGACTGTTGTGGGAAATGCGGTAGGTCACACGAGGGAGTTTGCCGCACTGGGTCGAGATCAGGCTGTTATAAGTGTGGCAAGACCGGGTATTTTCGCAGGGATTGTACTGCTACCGCCCCCACTGTTCAGATGTCAGACCTGATTTGCTGTCATTGCAATCAGAGAGGCCATAAAAAGGCTAACTGCCCCAGGTTGACAGCAGCAGCAGCAGCGCCAGTGGTAGCGCCAACTCCAACGACTACACGGGTTACGGATGGCCGGAAGGTCAAGTCAGAGGCTCCAATGGTGAGGAGCCGAGCTTTCTAGTTGACAGCCGAGGAGGCACGCGCCGCACCCGATGTGGTGATGGGTATGGTTTCTTCTCTCTAACTCTTACTATATGTCGCTTGTGATATTGATGTATTATGCTATATGTTTTGTTTAGGATCGTTCCATGTGAACGGTATCCCGGTTCAGGTGTTGTTTGATTCGAGTGCTACCCGATCATTTGTCTCTCTTGCGCTTAGCAAGAGGTTTCCTAAGTCTTCAGGCATGTTAGATAGCCCTCTAGAGGTCGAGATTGCGGACGATCGGTCAGTGCGAGCGTCAGAGGTTTTCAGAGATTGTGTTTTGAGGTTGTACGAGGAGCGCTACTTGGTAGATTTGGTTCCCATACCATTGCGGGGGAACAAGGTTATTATAGGGATGAATTGGTTGAGCCCCAATGGGGTAGTGACCGACTGTGCGCAGCAGTTGGTTCGGATCAAGACCCCAGGTGGGGGAGAACTGGTGATTCAGGGCCAGAGGCCACAATGCGGACCGACTTTATGTTCAGTAGCGAGGGATGGGCGCTACCTCCAGCAGGGTTGCGCAGGGTATGTCGCCTATGTTATGGATACCCGGGAGGCGGGTCAGGCGATGATGAGTGATGTGCCAGTGGTACGAGAGTACGCGGATGTATTTCCAGAGGAGTTGTCTGGGATACCTCCGGAGAGGCAGGTGGAGTTCAGGATCGACCGGGTCCCTGGTGCGGCTCTGATAGCCAAGGCACCGTATCGGTTGGCTCCTTCTGAGATGCAGGAGTTGTCTACACAGCTGCAGGAGCTGTTAGACAAGGGATTCATCAGACCGAGTAGTTCACCTTGGGGAGCCCCGATTCTATTTGTGAAGAAGAAGGATGGGTCGCATCGGATGTGTATAGACTACCAGGAGCTGAATAAGGTAATGGTGAAGAACCGTTACCCACTCCCAAGGATTGATGATCTCTTTGACCAGCTTCAGGGAGCATCTTGGTTCTCCAAGATTGATTTGCGTTCAGGATATCATCAAATGAGGGTCAGAGAGGAGGATGTGCAGAAGACTGCCTTTCGGACACGATATGGCCACAATGTGTTTGTGGTGATACCTTTCGGGCTCACCAATGCTCCAGCCGCGTTCATGGACCTCATGAACCATGTGTGCAGACCGATGTTAGATCGATCTGTGATAGTTTTCATCGATGACATATTGGTCTATTCCAAGACTCGGGAGCAACATGAGGAGCACTTGCGGGAGGTGTTGGATACGATGAGGAGGGAGAGCTTGTAGGCCAAGTTCTCCAAGTGTGAGTTCTGCTTGCGCGAGGTGCAGTTTCTTGGGCACCTTGTCAACCAGAACGGGATTTAGGTCGACCCGGCCAAAGTGGAGGCCGTGATGAGGTGGGAGGTCCCAAGGTCTCCATCTGAGATTTGGAGCTTCCTGGGACTGGCAGGTTATTATCGGAGATTCATTCAGGACTTCTCCAAGATAGTCGTGCCCTTGACCCGGTTGACAAGGAAAGTCGTGGTCTTTCGCTGGGGGCCTGAGCATCAGGCCGCATTCGAGATATTGGGACAGAGGTTGTGCGAGGCGCTAATCTTAGCCCTGCCAGAGGGCGTGGAGGATTTTTTGTGTATTGTGATGCGTCCATCTCGGGTTTGGGCGTGGTATTGATGCAGAGGGGGCATGTTATCGCCTACGCTTCGAGGCAGCTGAAGCCTCATGAGGCGAACTATCCGACGCATGACTTGGAGTTGGGGGCAGTTGTTTTTGCCCTCAAGATTTGGCGTCATTACCTCTATGGGGTCCGTTGTACCATTTACACGGACCATAAGAGTTTGAGGTATCTCATGGATCAGCCGAATATGAACATGAGGCAGTGTCGGTGGCTGGATGTGGTGAAGGATTACGATTGTGAGATCCTCTACCACCCGGGGAAGGCCAATGTCGTGGCCGATGCGCTTAGCCGCAAGGCAGCGCCGATCAGAGACATCTGCATGAGGATGACCGTGGTGACTCCGCTGTTGGAGCGGATTCGAGAGACCCAGCAGGAGGCTATGAAGGAGGAACATCGTAACAGTGAGCATATTGTTGGCCAGATTTACTCCTTCGATTATGACAGTCGCGGATTGTTGACACTACACCGTTGAGTGTGGGTCCCATATCATGGAGGTGTTCGCCAGATATTGATGGAGGAGGCGTACAAATCCAGGTTTTCCATCCATCCTGGGGCGACGAAGATGTACAGAGATCTTCGACCTGATTATTAGTGGCCCTGTATGAAGCGGGATGTAGCTTGGTATGTTGAGAGATGCCTGACCTGCAGGAAGGTCAAGGCTGAGCACCAAAGGCCTCACGGCAAGATGCAGCCGTTGGACATCCCCATGTGGAAATGGGAGGATATTACCATGTATTTCATCACCAAGCTTCCCAGGACCGCTCGGGGAGTGGATTCGATATGGGTCATCATGGATCGGTTGACCAAGAGTGCCCATTTCATACCGATCCAGGAGAGCATTTCGGCCGAGAGGTTGGCTGACATCTATATTCGGGAGGTTGTGGCCCAACACGGAGTGCCAGTCTCCTTGATGTCTGACAGGGATGTGCGGTTTAATTACAGGTTCTGGAAGAAGTTTCATGACGAGTTCGGTACTCGTCTGCACTTTAGCACTGCTTTTCACCCGCAGACGGATGGTCAGAGTGAGCGGACCATCCAGACTCTGGAGGATATGATGCGGGCGTGTGTTTTAGACTTCGAAGGTAGTTGGGATACTTACCTTCCTTTGGCTGAGTTTTCCTATAATAACAACTATCATGCGAGTATTGACCGTCCTCCCTTCGAGATGTTGTACGGGAGGAAGTGCAGGACCCCGATATGCTGGGGTGAGGTTGGCCAGAGGGTCATGGGGAGTACCGAAGTGGTACTCAAGACTACGGAGAGGATCCAGCAGGTGCAGAGCAGGCTTCAAACCGCTCAGAGTCGGCAGAAAAGTTATACCGACAGGTGTTGTTCGGACCTGGAGTTCCAGGTCGGGGATATGGTGCTCCAGAAGGTGTCGCTTTGGAAAGGCGTCATTCGGTTCAGGAAGCGGGGCAATTTGGGACCCAGGTACATTAGACCTTTCAGGGTCGTCGCCCGGGTGGGCAATGTGGCGTATAGGCTGGACCTACCAGCCGAACTCTGTCAGATTCATAGCACTTTTCACGTCTCCCAGTTACGGAAGTGTCTGGTGGACGATTCGACAGTGGTGCCTTTGGAGGATATTCAGGTGGATGACATCCTGAACTACATTGAACGGCCTGTGGCGATCCTCGACAGGAAGTCGAAGGATCTAAGGAACAAGAGGGTGGAGCTGGTGAAGGTGCAATGGCATCACCGCACGGGCTCGGAATGGACTTAGGAGTCGGAGGAAGGGATGAGAGAGCACTACCCCGAGCTTTTTCAGGACTCAGCAACAGACTTCGAGTACGAAGTCTAAAATAAGTGGGGGAGATTTGTAACACCGGGTTCCTGATACGTATTTAAATTCAAGTATTTTGGTATTCTACTCTGGGACTCAGCGAGTTGGAGGTCCAACTCGTCGAGTAGACTCGACATTATGCGGGGGTTTTAGTGATCTACTCGACGAGTCGGGGGACTGACTCGACGAGTAGGAGTTGTCTGGACAAAACCCTAATATTTAGGGTTTGCACCCTATTTAAACACTTTATCTCGTCCCAAACCAGACTCCATCACCCCTCCCAACTCAGAGAAGCCCTATATTGAAACCCTAACCTTGTTTGAGTGATCTTGAGCCATTTTTGGTGTGTTTTGTGGTAGTTTGAAGTTTGAAGAAGAGAAGGAAGCTTGGAAGATCAAGAGAAGACTAGTAGATCCAGAGGTTTTGAGTTATTTCCATCCCATTCAAGGTAAGAAGCTTCAACCTTGACTTCTCATTTGATAGATCTCCTCTAGGGGTTAGATCTTATCATTTTGGGGAATTTTAAGGCCATATTCGGATTGAGTGTGTATCATGGAGTTGCACTTCAGATCTTGAACCATTGAGGGTTCCCATGGCATAAAGGTGCCAACTTTATGGCCATGGGAAGCCCATGCATCTTATAAACCCCTTTTTATGGATTTTGGAGCCAAAAACCCCCATGCATGACATCAAGTTCATAGCTTTACGTATGAAATGGACCCTACGAAGTCAGGTCTATGGTTTTGATGCATTAAGACCCATTATAATCGACTGTATAGTTTTGGACTAGGAGGGACTCGGCGAGTCGCTTGGGTGACTCGGCGAGCCGGGACGCATTTTTCCCCCAAACGTCTTTTGAAAATGGTTTTGGTTGAGTGGAAGGAACACTCATCCTGCTAGGGGTTTGGTTTGGACCTGGAAATCATAGGACTCGGCGAGTGGATGAACAGACTCGGCGAGTTCAAGGTAATGTCCCAACCACATGAAGACGGACTTGACGGGTTCAAGGATGAACTCGGCGAGTCATAGAATGAACATCTTCATATGGATGAAGATGAACTCGACGAGTTCAAGGACGAACTCGGCGAGTCGGTTGAAGATAGTCAGATGGGTGGTTGAAGGCGAACTCGTCGAGCTCTTGCTAGACTCAACGAGTAAGGACGAGATTATGGAAGTAGGTGAACATGGGGACTCGGCGAGTTGGTGGACCAACTCGGCGATTCGAGTCAACCGGATGTTGACTTTGACCAGATGATTGACCATTGACCAAGGTGTTGACCTTGACCTTGTCTTGGACTTGAGTTTACCCTTGTAAGGGTTACGATGATGAATTGATAAGTTAGAAAAGTTGTTGTGTAAGGATTGAGGATTCGAGGAGAGTTGGTTTTCATACCGGGATCAGTGCAGACACTACACGACTTTGAGGTGAGTCTTCTCCTAGTAGGAGTGGGTCTACGGCCACAATGCCGGCCAACAAGTAAGAGTGTTGGATAGATGATTGTCTTTGTGATAATTATCTAGTGTTGATATGAGATATGTTTATTGTGTCGATATGATTATTGTGCTTAATATGTTTACTGTGCTTGATATGTGTTAGCAGTAGTAGGGGGTAAAATAGTCCCCGATTACCGGTTGAAAGATACCGAAGGGGAGGGTAGCTCCCAGTTACCGGTTGAAAGATACCGAAGGGGAGGTTAGTTCCCGGTTACCGGTTGAAAGATACCGAGGAGGAGCCCAACTCCTGGCTATGCCCAACAGTTACCGGTTGAAAGATACCGAAGGGGAGGGTAGGTCCCAGTTACCGTTTGAAAGATACCGAAGGGGAGGTTAGTTCCCGGTTACCGGTTGAAAGATACCGAAGAGGAGCCCAGCTCCTGGCTATGCCCGACAGTTACCGGTTGAAAGATACCGAAGATTATGCATTATTTGGTATGGGTATGATGGGGGAACTCACTAAGCTTTGTGCTTAGGGCTTTTAGTTTTGGTTTCAGGTACCTCTTCATCTAAGGGGAAGGAGCCGTCGGGGTAGCAGCGCATCACACATTCACACATGATATTCCGCATTTGAGAAACCTGGGATTGTACTCTGATATTATACTATTTGCTAATATGGTTTTGAGACTTGTGATTTGTTACTTCATGTCTGAAAGGATTTCAATGTTTTTTTCCGTTAACTATTTTTACAAGTAATATACTTTGAAACCAAAAAATTTGGGTCTCGATTTTGGGATGTTACACCCCATCTTACCAAAAAGATGGTATTGGTATTGAACATTGTCCCTTGGAGTCCCCTGGGGTACACCCATGAGTCAATTTGGAAATCCTTCTCAATTATACACTTGCACAATCAGGAGCCCCTACTTATGGTTCTAAGATTTCCAAAGTTGGAGTTGTCCCTCCTTCTTCGAGAGCCCCAACTGGTATGAAACTCGGTTCAGGTAAAGGATCACCAAGTACTTCTGATAAAGATTGGTTTGATTTTGTAGACAGGGCTCATACTCGTCATCCGGAGCTCACTAGAGTACAAGTGGAGTACACTCTTATTTCCTTGCATTATAGATCCATTCAAAGTAATCGTACATTCACTCTTCCATCTGATGAAGAAACTGATCAAGAGTTCACCTCTTCCAAACAAGCTCAACAAAAAGCCACAAGAGATGTTCCCGATCCAAAAAAATTTCCGGATGATCCTCCTCTGACGTTTACAAGTGAAGAAACTCCCTAGCCTCCCTATGATGAATAACACTTCGATGATGTCATGTTTCATGAAGATAGCACATATGTTGGTGCTATTCTGATCCTTACCACTTTCAAGTCTCTACATAAGCCCTCCTCTTACAAACCATCATACGATTTAGACCTTTTCTCGTCCTCCTCGGAAGAATAAATAGAAGTACATGTTGATGCCAATGCTCAAGGTAATCAAGACAACAAAACCGAAACCACTCCAGCTGAAAATCCTAAGCCTTCCGAACCACAAGCTGATAATGATGGTGATGACAATGATAATAAGTCTGAGAGGTCTACCTCGAACACTAGCTCTTCGAATGAAAACATCACAAATCCATTTGCCTTGTTAGAACTCTGAGATAGTGTGGCCAGTGTTGTTTCCAAAGTTGATTCACTTGATAAGTATGTTGCTCAAATGGACTACAAGATCGATCAAAAGGTCACCAACCTCGACTCCAAACTTGAACTCATTCTTAAATCTCTCTCTGAGATCAAAGAACTTGGCCCCTCAGAACTCGATTGAGCCAATCAACTTGATCAACTCATCTCCCACCAATTCAAGCATACCCTGGAAGAAGTCGAACAGAAATACAATGACAGCCTTGATCACCATATCTCCACCACCACTGCCATGCTCAAGATTCATGACGATATGATCAATGCAACAAATGAATTGATCAAACAAACCCATATTCGTCATTAGAAGCAAATCCAAAGGCTGGAGACGGAGATTATGATGATGGAGTACCTAAATCTGATCTTGCAACATGTCCTTATCAATCTTATCCGAGCATGTTAGAACATTATTGATGTTCCAAACAACAAGTTTGATGAAATTCTCTCGATTCTCGGTTCGCTATTCGATCATCTCAAAGCTCAAGCCCCCACCGCTGAAGTCTACGGCTCTCTCTTTAAGCAGATCAACATGATCTTTCAGAGAGTGTTTGAATGCTTAACTGATCTTCATGATAATACCAGACTTGCCTAGGATGTTGGGCCTTCCGACGCAAGAGGGGGGGAAGGAGCTAAATAAAGAACAATCCAATGGAAACTCGTCTCGAAATTTTAGCTCCGAGATGAATATAATGATGACTCTCTTGATGTTGAAGTCATTGAACCTCTTGATAAAGGTGATGAAGAAGAGGAAGTTCTAATAAAAAATGTTGTTCTAGGACTCCATGCTATCAGGGAACGACCAATGAAGGTTCTCTCGAAAGAAGAAAAGAGGATATGGTCCGCTGTCTCTTGGCCATCATCCTTGGCCGAAGTGCTCAACCGAAGCCCTGAAATGGAAAGGATCAAAACGAAACTAACGATGATGCCTACCGAGCTACACAATCCATGCTCCCTCCAATCCCTACTCCGAGATTAGTTCTGATCGATGAAGGTTCCCCAACCCAGAAACTGAATGATCTCCCTGAAGCGCCCCTGGTTACTCCTCCATTTGAATTCATCATCACTGAAATAGTTCAAAAAATCATTATTGACCTTAACGAACCGCCTCAAGACGAAGGAAAGAAAATTGCTACTGAACCTGACAGCCCAGTGAGGACATTCAGAAAGTCTGAGGGCTGGTCCTAAGAACAAATAAATCTAGCACTAGAAGAAAGCATCAAGATTCAAGCCTTGAAAGACAATCTAAATCCGATGATGGGCATATCTCCTCTTTTCTGAGAAGGAATTATTCATGATCTCGATATTGTTCCCTTCATGTACTATGATCTTCCAACTCAAGATTCTGACCAACTTGATCTTACAATCTCTTTACTAGGAAAATTCTACATCAAATACACTCACTTCATCCGAATGATGATCCACAAACAATCATCAGGACAGAGCGTGAGAGATTAAGAACTTTCTACTTCATTAACACACGTCCTCAAAAATAAGTGTGGTCTCGGAAGCGGATCACAAAGATCGTTGGTTTCAGAAAGAAGGTTCAAAGTAAATTTGATCTTAACTGTATGATGTATAGATATTACGTCTCTCGGAATAAAGAAGAAAATCTTACTCTCATGGATGTTGACTTTCCCTCAATGAACCCCAATGACATTCTCACAATTGCTGCTCATCTCCGAGATCGCCAATCCAATCATTCAAACATCGGAGCATACAGTGCTGCCATCAATTTCTTGAAGCACTACGTTGCAGAATTCTGCAGGTCCGACATTGAATTCGCACACTTGTTCGAAATCGAAAATGTCTTGTCGAAAATCACTTATGAATTTCCTGAAGCTCAAATCTTGGCAGAAGGACGCATTGAAGAACCTGAACTCGGATACGTCTATCTCAAGAACTCGGATACGTCTATCTCAAGAAGAAGACCAACCGAAAAGAATTATTTCTAGTTCTGGACCAACACTTGGTTCCATCAAATATCCTTCAAAAGTTCATCACCAATGCTTGTAAAAGTGAAGCTCCAGAGCATGTGAAGAAGAAGTTCATTGAACACTTGAAGTGGTACCTGGAAGTCCGAAGTTGGCTACAAAGTGCCTATCTTTTTGTGTCTGATGAATCCAAATGAATTGATTGATTTCTAAGTCACTTAGGGAGAGATTGTTAATACATAAAAAGTGAACCTCTAGCAAACCGAGCCAAACCAGATCCAAAGTCAACTTCATTATGAGACGTGATGAATTCTGAAGCATACCTTCTTCCAAGATCAAGACTGTTCTAAAGTTAGTCTGCTGATGTGACAGAGCATGTACTAACATTAAATGTTATTTGTCTTTTTATTGATAGAACAATTCTTAGGACCAAATCAAGTAAATCTTTTAAGTGTCACATTTGTCAAACACTTAGTTTTACCTAGTCCATAGAATGTTCCTCGGTTTGTATTGTGTCTCTCCTTTACTATTTAAGGAGTTGATGTTTCATCATTTATATGTGTGGAAATAGCAAGACTAAGATTTATTCTCTTCACATCAATTTAAACTCTCTTACAAGTCAAATCTCTTTCACTTACATTCCACTTGTTCTTAAATCGTCTTTACTTTGATCTTACTCAAATCTTACTTCATTTTTACTTACTTGAATACTTTGTTGAATATTGTCTTCAAGTCTTGACTGGTTTACCAGACTTGATTGGACCAATATATTAGAAGCAAACATTCATCTCAAAAGTTAATTCAAGGTTTGATTTTTCAAAGCTTGTCTGTGCATTGAATCTTGTACTCACAATCAAGTTTGACTTTAGGTTATTTGGGGTATTTTGAGTAGTAGATTGAGGCTTTATCATTGTGTGTTGTACAGGTGACCCGTAGAGCCAGTATTTGGAGCAGCATTCAGATAAGCTATTTTCGGACATTAAGGTGAGTTTTCCTCACTGTACTTGTGGGTCGAAGGCACCAATGTTGGCCCACTAGGTTTTGTATCCTGGTATATAGGATGATGCTATGTTAGCTATGTATTAGACTGGTAGATCTATATGATTACATGTGTTCACTAGTGATATGTTATACTGGTAGATCTATATGATTACTTGTACTTGCTGGCCTTTGGTTATAAGTTGAGGCAGTCCTGCTTTGTGCTGAACTCCAAGATACAAGGGTGGTTTAGTTTACACTGTAGGCCTAAGGGAGAAGTACAGCTTATTTTGTAAGCTCGGGAGCTGTCCAGCTTGTTGCTGAAGGCTCGGTGGCGGTCCAGCCTTGTGTTGTAGACTTGGTTGTGTGCATTGTATTATGTTTTTATGTGTGCTACTTTGGGGGAAACTCACTAAGCTTTTGGCTTACAGTTGTATTTCATGGTTTCAGGTACATCAAAGGAAATGGGCAAGGTGAAGGCGTGATTGCGCACATCATCCTACTTTTTTATATGACTTATGATTTTGGGATACTCTTATTCATGTTTATGGTTTTGAGAAAGTATGTTTTTATGTAACTTATGGATTTTGGAACGGTTTTAAAAATGAAAATTTTTGTCATGATTTTGGGATGTTACAAGTTGATATCAAAGCCCTGGCTTGAGAGAATTGGATGAACACTTGTGTGATTCTAGACTCAAACTAAGGCTCTATAAAATATATTTCAAAATTTATCTCTAAAAAGACCGACAAATAGAATGTGATGTTTACAATAAGTCGGAGCCAAGGAAAGTATTCCCCAAGATACCCACACTTGTTTTGTATATTGATGATATGATAAAAATGCAAGCTAGTATGTAGGCTAGGGATCTTCAGGAATTGTATGATAGAATTGCCTGATGTATGATGCCTGATAGCCTAAGATAATTTCTTGATATGTTATATGAAATTGACATTATTGTTGTAGTTGTTTTATTATGCATCATGGTTGTACATAACTAAGATTTTATGGTCTGAGAATGATTGACTTAGCATTATTTCTTGTTCCTCGTCTGGTTGTGGACGTAGGGTAGAATCGATTATTCGACTGTCTATCGAATCCAGTGTTATGTATGACTAGCATACACAAGGCGACTGCAGGGTTAGTGGAAGTTTCATGAGCGAGTGGGGTTGTTAGTAAGACATCAAGTAAGGAATTGTTAGTTACTCTTGAGAGAGTGGATATAGGACGTATGTGTTGGGTTTTAGGTGCTATAACAATCCTATGGTGCACATACAACCCTAATAGCTTTGGATCTAAGTTTTCTCTAATTATACATGCAATATTCGTTTTCCAAATCATAAAGCCTATACTAGCATACAAGGTGATATTTTAATCATAAAAACTAGTTAGAAGATTACCTTGTGTAGTAGCTTGTAGAACTTTGGCCTTAAGAGAGCAAGCACCCCAAGTGTTGTTCCTTAAACAAGTCACAAACACCATGAACAATTGGATGAATATGAGAGAGAGATTTAGGAGCTCAAAATCGGCTAGGTATGAACCTTGGAGTACTAGTGTCCGATTTTGCAAGCTAGAGGGTTCATTTTATAGTTTGGAATTCCTAAGGTTTAACTTGTAACCCCTAGCCCATTTACTTAAGTCTTTAAGCAATCCAATAATCCACATCATGGACCCTTTGGACTAATTCTTCATGGACTCTCACAAAGATTTAGTCCATCCCTAATCAACATGGATCATTGGCCCAAACTATAAATATTACTGATTGACTTAATTAGTCCCTGTTAATTTAATCAGTCTCTTTTGATCACTAAATTAATTCCAAATTAATTCTTGATCAATACTAATTAAATAATATGATTTCTCAATTAATATATTATACTTATAATATACTAGTAAATCATAAATAACCTCTTTCTCAAATATCCATCCTATCAAATTGTCCTGGTGAAGGCAACCCGAAATGGACCTTGCTAATCTCGGGTCAAGTACATACCAGTTATAGTTATGGGCTTAGACACCTAATCCAACAGTATGTGTATCCTAGATGCTTGGGCCTAATGGTCAGGAATTACGTGTGAGGATCTGCCTGATTTCTATGATGTCTTATTGTCAGCCAGTTCACTGTTCGAATGTTGCTTGCTATGTGCTTTGTAGGATTCATATTGATGAGAGTTAACTATTAAATGAATATGTGAAGTTACATGCTACAAAGGTTAAATAATTTTAAAGTGATTGATTCGGCCATATTTCACAACTCTCATATGAGTCTAACCATTGTATGGTTGGGTCTTTCAGTCGAAAGATTATTTAAGTTTTGTTGCATGTAATTGTAATCATGAAGTAGTTAGCTGGAATTAATAGGGGTTTTTTCAGTAGCTGATGACAGAGTGAAGTGGTGATCCTAGGAGAACTTAGGAAGTGCTTTAGTATGAATGGTGCGTTGTTTAGCGGGTTATGGCAGTAGCGCTATGAGCAGGTGATTTAGAGGATTCAGGATTATTCTTGAGGAAAGTATGGATAGGTGTGGAAGCTAGTATTGGGCCCTTACTACTGGAGGCACAGGATCCATACTCGAATCAAGGAAAGTCATGAGGATTATAAGAAGCCAGTAGAGGATTGATGTGTAGATTTCTGATTAACGGGTGAAGTGTGATGGATTAATAACGACACTTGGGTTATGAGATGACAGTTTGATATTGTTGTATAGGACGTCACGACCTGTACGTGAAGCAAAGTCCTACGAGATTGATGCAGATGACACACGGTTACACAGTTGGATTACCATGGAGGTTTCATAGACATTACTAGAAGAGTTGTCGGGTATCATTGTTTGAATCACTGACAGACTGATTATCAAGTTCGAGGAGCGAACTGCAGCCATTCAGACTGTAGAAGAGACTGCTGAGGCAACTAGGAGGAGAGATCTTGTTGTAGGAGTGCGTCAAGGGAAGAGAAAGCGGGCATATGATTTGGCTTTTCCAGGGATGGGTGAGGAGCTCGATATTGGTAACCTGGGTACTGGAGGCCAGAGGGACCGCGTAATTCACGTCAAGGATGGAGGCATGAGCATGTGCGCTACAGTTTCAGATGTGGCAGGTGCGGACAGAAGGGCCATGTTCGCCAATATTGCACCCTGGAGGTAGAATTATGTCATCGTTGTCATCATCCTGGTGACATTAGGGAAAATTTCCCACATTTGACGACCGGGTTAGCTCAAACTCCATCATTTGTGGTTCTCCAGGAAGCGGAGTCAGGACCTCAAGACCTCACGGGTATGTTTCGTATACAAATCCTTTATTCTATTATTATTTTTCGCTTATAATCATGTTATTGTGTGTGAGATGCTATGTTCGGTTTACTTACGTCTCCACCTAAGAATCTGAGTTTCGTTATGATTGCTTAATGATTATTCAAAGAAGTGTCATATGCCATTTTGCATACCGAGAGCCGTGTTTATAGGATATTTGGATGAACTGGTTTTAGGTTTCGAAGTGGAAGACGTCGGCCAATAAGAGAGCAAGCCTTGAGTGGAGGGAGGACTGGTTTTTCTACTTGAAGGATCAACATCCAGATTGATTTTGATGGTTCCAGCACGATGGGTCGGAGGAAGTTGTAGTGTAAGTTCATTGAATTTCTGGTGTTCGAGATTGTTGAGATCTTTATTGGTATAGAGGATTAAGGAATTGATCGGAAGCGGGTGCAGGGTGAGTTGCTGTCAGATTCATGCTTTCAGGGTTGTGCACATAGTTCTTGCGTCGTAAGCTCCTAGGCAAGATCTTGTTGTATCCAGTTGTCCCTTCTGGGACAACTAAATATAGTTAAAAAGAGTGTGTATCGCTCATGTTGAATATCAATTGAAGGGTTAGTTAGCTCGTTGAATCAATCGCCATCATTGGTAAGGGTAGAGCTATTGTTGATTATCAACCTACTTCAGGGTGGGGTGGATGCACTTTCTCATGGGTTTTGTTCAGTGGTTGAGAATGTTGGAGAATTGTTGATTTGTATCAATTGGCGGAGTTGTGGGTGCATTGACCATTTTTCTGGCAAAACTTCAGGCAAAACTTCAGATCTACGCGAAATCCAATTTCAATGACTCGCACCAGTAGGGTTGGAAAGGAGTCAATATGACCTCGGTTCAGATAGCATTCAGGTCAATTATGGAGTTTCCTTCAAACAGGAAGTTTGGTTCAATCAGTTAAGCAGTTGTAGGATCTATTCGATTATGTAAGATTGGATTATTACTTTAAGAAGGTTTCATGGTTGGAATGTTTAATAATATGAATTGTGATCACAAGCTGGAAATCTTAGGGTTTGGGCGCTAGGAATTATAGACATATAGTGGAATCCTTGAAGACATTACGGAGCGGCTAATTCCAAGTGGGGGAGAACCGCTTGGGAGTATCAGAAGTATTTCCAAGTAGGGATTAATTTGGAGTTTATATCTAAGGACAAGAGGATAGTTGGTTTCTGGTTGTAATCAGGGAATCATATATTAAGGATTTGGGTTATCTCGTATGGGGACGTGAAGCATAGGTAGGGACGCATTTTGCATCCATGGCCAGGTTCATGATGAGGGTTGTGTTAGGACCACTCTTCCCGTTCTTGTATGATGAATGCACTGGGGTTCAAAGCCCAACCCGAGCGCCTGATACGGTTCAGTAGGCCGGGGTTTTGGCTCATATTGATCTATTCATTAGGTATTTTACGGGGTGGCCGCAACATTCACTAGATTGGTAGGTGGTTGTGGAAGTGTGGTAAGTCTACGACTTGGATTGTAGCATGCTATAGGATGAGTTAGGTCGTACCAGGTATGGTCATGAGACTGTGGAAGGGTTGCGTAATGTAGTAGGGTATGGCTCATGTGGTTTTGGTAAGTGTTAAGTGGGACGTTGACTTGATTCTTGTAGGTCGGTGGGATGATGGTCGTATGTCTATTGGCCCACCGGGCGCTGATCGGGATTCTTCACGGCTGAGATTGGGTGATGGCAAGAGTGTGGAACCGTGAGCTTCTCATTCCAATTGTTGGATGGTGACACATCATGTTGTGGACCCTCGTGGATCTCATTTGTGTGTTGGGCTGGAAGTTATGTTGTGGAAATCTTCATGGTGTAATTCATTTGGTCTTGGCATAATTGGGTATTTAAGCAACATGGGAATAATGTTGATGGCTCAGTAGCTGACAGGTATGGGTCGGTTTTCGGTAGGATTTTGACTTGTTGGAAAAGTCACTGTTTTTTATCGGCAGTTCCTCGTTGAGTTCCTTAGTGGATCCTTATTCGTTGTTGCAATATCGGTTTCAATTGAGTTGAGTTGCCAGTGGTAGATTTAGTAGTAGGAGCCTTGGATGAATTGCTAGTTAAATTGTACCCCTGAGTGCATGGGAGTATGTATGTTGCTCAAGATTTTCTTTTGGATTGACCGTTGATACGCTCGTGGGAGCGGTGGGATGGTGATGACTTGGCAGGAAGTCAAGTGTGTATATGAGAACTTTTAGGCGGCTTTTGAGCTTGGTTTGGGTTGAAATCCTTGGTCCAAATATTTGGAGTATTGTTATACTCGGTCTGGTGGTGTTCCTGGTAAGAAACTTGGGATGATAAGTCCGTTCAGTCGCAGCATCGTGATGTTCCCAGTTTGAGTAGTTCGCTATGAGTGGGGTCGAACATTTGGGGGAGAGGGAGATGGTTGTTTCAATTGAATGTTTTCAAGTGTTTGAATTTTTGATGGCATCAGTTGGGTTCTGCACTACTAGAAAACAGCCCTTTAATGACGTGCAAACAATGACACGCAGTGATTTACGATACGCAAAAGCGTGCGCCCTAAAAATAATGTCATCTCTTCTAAAATTTGAAGGATAGAGGACACATGCGTGCCCTGAAATTAGTGTCAGAAAAGAAAAAAAAGAAATACGGAGGGCACCTATCATAAAAATTGTGTCGTGTAAAGGTATCGCTTTATATTTTTTTAAGAAGGCGCGTTCTCGGTATTTTTTTGAGAAATGAAATCCCAAAAAAATTAAATACCCAGCCTGATACTCCTTCTTCTCTTCCAAAATCCTCTGCTAAGAACCCTAAATCATTCATAACCATTTTCCATTCCCAAAAAAAATTAAACTTCCCGCCTACTACTACTCCCCAAATCACCCTAAATCATAAATCCCTAAATATTAAGAACCCTAAATCTAAAATCCTCTGCTAAGAACCCTAAATCATTCAAAGTTTTTGTCATCAGTTGGTCTAAATGTGCCAAGAATCTGGCATGGTATGTATATAATCAACTCAGATATTATCTTTCATAAATTAAATATTTAAATTATATACAAAATGTTGGAAATTTCAGGAATTTAAAAGTGAAAGTGTGGTTCCAGCCTACTCTGCAAGACCAGATCAGGTCAAGAAGGATTTAAAGCACGTGTATACAGCCACTGTGTAGCTCTTTCCATAAACATCTTGTGAAAATGGTTTCTCAGTGTGTCTTTCATGGATGCAGTTTCTTGGAAATTGATCTAGGCCATTTGAAAGTGACCAATGAAGTTAGTTGGGATGGACCTGCGGAAGATCAAGCATTTGTTCATCGTGACATTATGCACACACAGTGACTAAAATGAAGTTAATTCATGTTGCAGCTCCTTACATTATGATGACATTAACTTTTGATATACATGGGTTTAGACCATCTGTTCTGAAGTTCCCACGTGCAGAAAAGTTCAGTGAAATTGCTAAATTTAGTGGAACAAAGTTTTCTTCTTCAGGATCCATTAACTTCACTGCTGACATTTCTAAAGGTGATGCACACTTTTTTTTCTTCTTGATTTCTTTTACTATGTTTTGACACAGTTGTACATGATTAATGTTTAAATTTTGTTGACATGTTGTAGAGACTACGAATTTATCAACAAAAATGTGAAGCATTTGAGACTGTTATACATTCATACACATCTTGCCCTTATGCATGGGATGAACCTTCTTACCCACATCGTCTAACTGTTGAGTTATGCATTCCATCTACCAGTAATATACTGTAATTATTGATTAAGTACTCAATTATTTTAATCTCCAAGGTGTTTTCTGAGAGGGTAGTAGGGTCTTATACTCTTGATGATGCCAAAGAGTACAAACATGTGGTTTTACCTTCAACTTCTAAGGTAAATTTGTAATTTATACAAAAATGTCTACATGGGGTAAATTCGTAGTATCCTTGTTTGGACATTTGACCCAACTTTCCTTCAAACTAGCTTTCAAATTCATTATTATTATTAACTTATTTCATGTTAATCCTCACTACTTAATATTGTTAATGTATTTTGTTTCCAGCTAATCATCGATTACTATGATATGAAAAGAATCCCTTTCCTTGATCAATTGATGAATGAATTCAATGAAGGGAGAATAAACCTGAGGTAAATTTATTTGGCAATATCATGAATGAATTCAATGAGGTCTGTCATTGGGCAGCATATTATGTGAGTTCACTGTTCATGCTGTTGTCCCATTAATTTTTTTTTAAAACCATTATTCTTTTAGTATTGATATTTCTTTTTCTTTTTTTAGGAACATAGGATGCGCCTTGGACAGAAAGCCATATTTCACATTGAAGGTACATTTTTCTATCTTTTGTATCTCCTTTGTCATAGCTCATGAGGGTTGTTTGTGTTTATAATAAGAAATGGGAAGTAGCTTTTGGTTGAAACTCTTTTTTAAGTTATGTTTTATTTTCATGGATTTATATCTTTTTCATAAATTGTGGCTTTTGACGTGGATATAGCTCAATATTATTGTACTAACTTTTTTCAAATATCTAAAATACCCTTTAGTAAAGTTAAAGTAAAGCAACCTTGTGGATCCAAATCAATTACGTTTAGTTTATTTACTTATTTACAACGATGATAAGGGGTAAATATGTAACTTCCATCCTAGAACTTCTTGAAAAAGGAAATGTTACAACTTTCAAGTAAAAAGATTGATGTTTTATTTCTGACTTGTGATTTGCAGCATTTGTGGCCAAGTTCATGAGCATCTACAAAGGCTTTCTGATTGCGACATTTGGCTGAGCTCAACATCATTCTCTATGAACCTCATATGCTTCAAAATTCATCAATGTTGGCTTTGGATGTCTGAGTTTCAATTGACTTGTTAAGAACCCCCCTTCCTTTTTGTTTTGGTATGTTGTTTTCTACTTAAACCATCTATTGAGGTAAGGGGATAGATTTTGTAATGGAATGTAAGAACCCTTTATCATATTTGTGTGTATCTTTTTGGTTTGTATAGCATTACATTGCAGAAGGTGTCCCTTAATAGCAATGTAGTATTAGGTTATATAGTTAGGGAAAACCGCTTAATAACAATGTACAGTTAGATCCCCTTAATATCAATGTATTACAATTTTTTGACATGATGTTATTGGATGAAATTGATTGTTTTGGTATATATTTGTTTACATATTTTTGTATTATGCGTAAATGGGTATCGTAAAGATGCGTCGTAAATGCATATCGTAAATGGTTATTAAAGTTTATGACACGCAAATGCGTGTCATCTTCATTTATGACAGGGGCTTCCTTGATACACATTGCGTGTCATAAGCAGGCACGTCGTAAGGTACGCAAATGCGTGTCGTCTTCCTTTATGACAGGGCCTTCCTTGATACGCATTGCGTGTCATAACTGCGCGTCGTAAATGTGTGTCATTAATGCGCGTCGTAAATGCGCGTCGTAAGTAGACGACGCGTAAAAGCGTGTCGTCTCTCGTTATGACAGGGCCTTCCTTGACACGCAATTGCGCGTCGTCTGAGCGTTTTACGACACGCATTACGCGTCGTAAAAGGCTGTTTTTCTAGTAGTGTTGCATGGTCTCTCGAGATTTCAATTTGGATGATTTAATGTTATGAAGCGATGGGAGGGGGCATGTAGAATATGTTAGTACAGTTTTCAGAAATTCCAACCAAGTCACATTTCGAGGACGAAATCCAGTTTAAGTGGGGGAGAATTGTAACACCTGGTTTTAATGATGTTCTAATTCGATACATTGGGTTGGAATTTGATCAAGTGATGGTTTTGGGCTTCGAAGGAATAGGATTTAGGCCCTTTTCAGATGTTGGTAATGTTGGATTTCTGGTGGCAACTGCCTGGTGATGGAGTCCCACGGCATGGCCAAGGCCAATGTTTGTGTGGGCACTAAGCTAGCGCCATGGTGTTGCATTTATTGTCTGTAGCGTGGTCGTTATTTGATGACAAACCCTAATCCTGGGTTTGAGCTCCTATTTAAAGGAATGTGATGGCTAGGGTTGCCCACCCTTAGCCTCATTCACTCTCCCTCGGCCTCCAAGAGGAAACCCTAGCCTCTACTGCTAATCTTTGAGCTTTTGTGTGTTTTGGTGGTATTTTGAAGAAGAAGAAGAAGAACGCATCATTGAGCTTGGTTTCAGCAAGAAAATCTTTCAATCTACCTTGAGCACGTTTCTGGACTCTTTTAAGCCCCCAGTATCTAATCTTTATGCTATTTATCTCTAGATCGAGCTCTTTTGTCCCTAAATCTTCACGAGGTGATAAATTGGAAAGTTGGATCTCATAAAGTTTGCAACTTTATGGATCCATGTGATCATTCTAGTGTTATACGTTCCGGATCAGAGGATCTATGTAGTTTTTGGTTCCATGCTCAAGTTTAACCTCTTATTTCCATGTTTTTTACCTATAAGTGGAATGGACATGCATGACCATAAAGCTGCAATTTGTAGGGTTGTTACTGTTAGGGTGCAAAGTCACGCTTGGATGTGGCTTACCTTTATTGATGTTAAATGAGTTGTCTTTCCTTTATAAGGAAGTGAGTAACACTCATATTTAGGAGTGATCATTTTCGGAGTGTTAGACTAGAGAGAGAAATTTGTACAAACCCATTTGTATATCCTTTTTAGATCTAATATGATCTTACACATATTTATTTACTCCTTGTGTTCTTGAGTTTACATGATGATTCACTAGATCTTTTCTAATTCCGCACATGCCATCATAATCAACACCACTACAATTAGTATCAAAGCGGGTGTTCTTGATTGGATCAAGAATTGATCCTTGATGGCTTTCTTGATTTGGTGATTCATTTTTTGATCTTTGATCTTCATGATTTAGAGAGTTTTTGGATTCTAGAAATTGAATTCATCTTTGATTCTATTCAAAATTCGATTTTTTTCACTAGAATTCAAGTGATTTTTACTTTCTCTCTATAAAACCCATTTAAAATCACTTTCTCTCTCTAGAAATTCTCAAGATCTTGTAATCATGGTGGATTTTCCATATGATTCTTGGATTGTGATCATTGAAGATATCAAATACAAAGTCAATGAAGATCAATTTTATGGGTTGGTGTTAAGCAAATTGATTTCATGGGGTAATATGGTTTCTTATGGAGATTTGAAGGATGATAATGGAAGCGTGCTTTTTCAACCACTTTGTAAGATTGTATGGTTGAATAAAATTGCATTGTCCATATTAGTTCGTAGTAGAAATCAAAAAGAAGGAGAAGAAAGAGATTTGTTCAATAAGAAATACATTTCTCTAATTGAAAACCCAAATGATCTTCGTGCTCTTAAGTTTGTTGAAGTTCAAGACAATGGAGTTCAATGTGATGTTCTTGATGTTCTTGAAGTTCATGATAAGAAGATTCAAGTTGATTCTCATGAAGATGAAAAAGTTTTTTGCTCGATTGGAGTTCAAACCGATGATATTTTGTGTTCTTGTGATTCGTTTGAAGGAATGATTCCTTATCGAAAGTCAGTGATCCAAAAAATTCACAAGTATCAAACTCACAAAGTTGAAGTTGTGGAAAGTGGGTTTGTTCATGAAATCAAGTCTTCAAGATGCAAAAAGATGAGAAAGAAAAAGACGAAGAAGATTAAACAGAAGAACAACCGGGTTTATTCACAAAAATCGTCGAATGTTGTTGTGAATCTGAAATCCGTGAAGCAAATTTGGGTTCCAAAGCAACAATCTCCAAAGGTTGCATTGAATTTGAAGTCAAAACCCAAAAGTTTTGGTGGTTCTTTTGAAGATGTTCTTGGATCGTTGAAGAACACGAGGAACATGAAGAACGAGTTGTACATCACGCATAATGGGTGGTATAATGTTCAAATTAGAGATTTTCTCGTTCCGAAAAAAGAACCAAGATCTTCTAAATTTGATTCGTTCGTTGCAAATGGGTCTCGATTCGTCAAAAAGGTATCACAAATTCTCAAATGGATTCCAAAACGTCTATGATTTTGATTCGTATTTTACGTTTTTCATTTTTGATCGATTTGCCTCATTGGATCAAATCCGTTTCAACCCCATAGTTGATCCAATTATTTTTGTTTAGATCAAATTTCCAAAAATCAAAATCATATTCTCATATTTTTTTAAATTCGAAATCAAATTTTTTTGAAACTGTTACCGTTCATGTGATACATCTTTCGAAACCCAGCCCAACTACATTGTCTTTATTGTTAATCTAACTTCTTTGTTTGAGCCCAATCCACCAATCTAATAATTCGTTACTGTTCACAAGTTTTTAAGCCCAAATCAAATCCTGTTGATATTCATACAAACCCGATTTGTATCTTACACCGTTCAATTTTGGGTGTATAAGATGTATAAAAGTCAAATTTTGACTTTGATGGTTGATACTCGATTCGTACGACTTTGAAATTAGAATCGAACTTTGTTTTTGTTACCGATTCTTGGAGTCGTATTTGATTCACAGTTGTTTTGGATGATTTCGATTTTGACCGGTTCTTGAGTACATAATCAAATCTTTGATTCAAGTTCTTGTTCTTCACTGATTAACTGTTCTTGTCGATGCTTTTGGATTTTGATAACGAAGGGTCAGAATTTTGAAAATCAAAAGTTTAGAGGTTCGATTGATGATGGTCGACGTATTTGGAGTCGGTGGTTGAACGATTGGGTGTTTTCGCAATCCGGAATTAAACTTAGGAGTCGATTTCGAATGAGAAAGACGTACGATCGAAGACTTTGCAAATTAAAGGATCTGTAAAAGTTTTCATGTCGATCTCGGTTGTAATTGGGTTTGATAGTCAAAGGAAAATTTGAAAAAGTCAAAATCAGTTTGAAGTTCCGACTGGTGTTCGAATTCATTGAGTCCGATTGACGAACTGTGTGTGGATTATTTGGGATTGAATCATTTGTGTGTAGAATCAATGGATTGATTTTCGAAGGTTTGGGAAGTAGATCAAGAATGAAGGCCTAGAGACAAGCATCGATGAGTGATTTTGATTAAAGTTCTAAGGTCGATGGTCACCTGTTGAAATTTGGGTTCATATCGATGCTTGGGTAAGTCAACGTCGAAAGTTTAGAGTTCGTTTATTGGAGTCTGATGCTTGATTTGGAGACGGGAAGTCGAATTTTTTAGATGTTGATGTTGACTGGGATATTTTGGGGCTAAAGAACGAATATTTGGATTTTGATGTTCTAATTTCGAAAGAATCACAGTGAATAGTTGTCGATGTTTATGGAACTGAGATGTAAAATCGAAATTTCGTTGTCGATTGTTGTGAGCCTAATTTTGAAGAACTGAAGGTTTTGAGAAGTCGATTGAGAAGTGAAATCGATTTTGGGGTTAGATTTCGAAGTCCTGTATGGGGCTTGGAATTGTGATATCGATGGTAATGGGTAAGAAAAAGCGAAGGTCTGTTGATTTTGGAATTCAACAGCAACGGCTCGATGATGCATTGTCAATGGTCGAGTTTGATTTACTGGGAAGTGATGTTGATCTTGGAGTCGATATTGCTTGAGTACTTAATTTTCGATAGTTTTGGATTTTGATGTGAAGGCTTGAATCAAAAGCGAATGATAACTAAGGTTTTGTATACCGGGACTAATGAAGGTTTTTTGTCAAAGTGTCAACATTTACAACTGAGTCACGAATTGGAGAAGAAGATATAAAAATTTTCGAAATTAGTCACTCAAGTTTCGAAAGTTTGACACCTTTTACCCACCTTCGAAATTTAGGGTAATTTTCGACAGTTTGGAAGAAATAAGGCATAATTTTCGAATTGGTCCCTACAACTTTCGAAAGTTTGACAGTTTATACCCATATTCGAAAGTTGGACTCGAAAGTTTGGAAGTGAAGAATGCAGAAGTTTCGAAATGAGCCCCTGAAGTTTCGAAAAGTTGGCAACAAATACCAAATTTTGAAAATGGGCTAATTTTCTGAGAAATTGAAGAATGTTCATTTCTGGTCCCTGCAGTTTGTGCGAATTAACATTTTCTACCCAGTTTCGCAAATAGGGGAGAATTTCGCATATTTGATTGTTTTTGGCGCAACGGGTCCCTGCAGAATTCAGAAAGTGACACTTTTTACCGGGATTTTGGAAAATCTTGGAACTTTCACCCAAAAAGTCAAAAATTTTCACAAGTTGGAAATTTTTTGAGGCTTTTTCGTGATTGTTTTTCCATGCAAGATTTTGGTGATTCATTTTTGGTATACATCAAGGGGGAGCATTATGAAGTTTATTCCTCGGGCGCTTCTCACCCTTAATGGGTTTTATAATCATTTTTTGATTATAAAAAGGGGGAGAATGATGGGTATTCGAAGCGGGTTTGGCGAATATTCATTTGCGGATTTGAAGACCGGTGTTACTTCGAGGGTGAGTTTGGTCTTGATCGCGCTAGCTCGTTGGAGACTAAAGTCGGGACATCCAATCCTAACTTTGAGGGGGAGAATGTTAGGGTGCAAAGTCACGCTTGGATGTGGCTTACCTTTATTGATGTTTAAATGAGTTGTCTTTCCTTTATAAGGAAGTGAGTGACACTCATATTTAGGAGTGATCATTTTTGGAGTGTTAGACTAGAGAGAGAAATTTGTACAAACCCATTTATATATCCTTTCTAGATCTAATATGAGCTTACATAGATTTATTTACTCCTTGTGTTCTTGAGTTCACATGATGATTCACTAGATCTTTTCTAATTCCTCACATGCCATCATAATCAACACCACTATAGTTACGAGTAAGAAACCCTTCCGGAAACTTTGGGTGAGCAACTCTGCAGATTGGGTGCTTAATGAGTGTCTTGATGCATCTAGTCAGCCTTAAGGAATTACGGTTTGGGATCTTGACTTGTTGAGGTATCTTAATGGATAAAGTTGGAAACTTTACCCATCAAGACCATGGGAAGGACCAGATCTGAGCTTTGGATCTCTGGAAGTTGTAGGAAAATGGCTTAATGGATTAAGTTGTCTAGACTAGTCCCCACAGTGTGGCCTTAGGTTTCCACGGTGTGGTGACTGGGTAAGAACCTCTCTGCTTTGTCGTTTAGCAACCATGGTGTGGCCAAGGATGGACACGACATGGCGACCAACTGGAAACCCCAAATGAGGAACCACTGATATCCCTCCCTCTCTTCTCCGATCTCAATCAAGAACTCTCAGACTCTTTCTTTCTTCTTTGTTCGAATTTAAACAGAGGCAGCCACTGTCTTTGGTAACATGGTTATGAAGGGTAGAGGGATTGGAGACCATTTTTGATATGTTCAAATCGGCAGCAAGTGCAGATCTTTCAGATATGATGAAATCTGAATGCTAGTTTCTTTCTCTATTTTCTGTTTGTTTTATCGATTTGCAGACTTCAAACTCACAAAGATGAAGGGGGTAGTTTCTAGAGGTCTGAATGTATATGCTTAGGGGATTTCAGCTTCGATCTCATCATTGATTTTAATTTCGTAATTTATAGTGTGGATCTCAGAATCGATTTTGATATGTATGCATTTACCGAAGCTCTAGGGCTACAACAGTGGGTTCCTGTGAAGCTACTAGACCACCCTATTTATTGGAGTTCTAGGTCCAAATTTGAGAGGGTTTCAAATCAAATGAAAGATAAACTATTGTTTGTGACCTAGAGGTGATGGGTGGTGTCGTATTAGGTTTCTAGTGGTATTTCTTGAATAGGTTGGAGGTGGTGGTGACGGAATAAGAGAAGGATACAGAGGGTGAAGGTAATGAGAGTACGTGAGGTGGTGAGGTGATAGGTAGTGGTATTGAAGGTGCTTGCGGTGATGGGTGGTGATGCCCGAGGTACTGGCCATGACAGGTGGTGGTAGGTAATCTTTGGAAAATCTTGAGATGGGTAATGGAAGGGGAGGGGTGGGGATATTTGTATTGTTTTTTTTTAATTTAAAACTGATAAATAAAGAAAAAATGAAAAAATAAATAAATTATTAAGAGTAAAAAAGTCATTTCATGTCAATAGGGACTAAGTGTGCAAGAAAAAATAAACTCAGGGACGGTCTGAGTTAATTTTTGTAAAATAAGGACTAAACTTGCGTTATGGCACATGTACGAGGGAGGAATGGTGTAATTTACCCTACTAGAAAACAAAGGTTGAAGATCAAGTTGATAATTTTATCATATGCTTATCAAGCTTCTTAGACATTGTGTCTTTTGGTCGTAGTCATGTAATTGATTTTCTTTCTTTGGAGTATATATATATATATATATATATATATATATATATATATATATCAGACAAAATTCATAATTTGGGAAAAATTAAACAAAAGTGAAATAATCATAGAAATCAATATTGATATTACATAATAATATTGATGAAATGAACATTGTATCATGGTGATATTCGTAAACAATAAAAAACAATAGACACAAAATACGGATAGTGTTAAATTTTTATGAAAAGAAAGTACAATTATATTAAAAGAGAGAGACGATATAAATAGGAAAGCTAAATAGGTTAAACCTAGCTAAAGGGCTAAAGGGGCCAAACATTGGGCCCGCCCAAACCAAAAAGGTCCAAATAGATTTATTATACTTGATGGGTTTTGTGCAAAACATATAAATCATATGTATGCATGCAACCCTAAAAATTGATCTATGTTTTCTCTAATTGAACATGCAACTTGAACAACAAAATAGAAACCCTAAAACACTAGTATATAATCAAAAATACACAACTGGGGTTATAAGAATCATACCTTCACTTATTATATAGTAATAAAAATATAAATCATTGTGTTGTTGAAGCCTTGAGAGCAAGCGTCACAAATGTCACACCTCTAATGGTTCACACCCAACACTAGCAAAGGAAGACAATTGAGAGAGAGGAGAGAGGCTTAAATTTTCGGCTAGCTCTTAAAAGGTTTCAGTTGTCCAAAAATCATAGGGTAACGCCTTATTTATAGTGCAGTCGGGAAACCCTAGATAAGCCCAAATCCAAGATCAACTTAAATCGGGCAGTTATCAACTTTCCTATTTTGTCTACCAAAGACTATTCTAGAACCCTTAGGCCATAAGAAAACCATCCAAGCCTATGGAGGGTTCTAGATTGCCTCTTTCTCAACTATTGAACAATTGCACTTCAGTCCCTACACTTTTAATTAATTTCTTTAATCCCAAAATTAATTCCAATTAATTTCTGATTAGATATTAACTAAATATTACTATTTCTAATTAATATATTATTTTCATAATATACTAAAAATTATTTATTTCAATTTATTAACCAAATAATAAATCAACATCTCTCTCCAAAATCATCCTCTCTAGTTGCTAGTCTTGAGGGTAATCCAAAAGGACTATGCTACTATCAATTCAAGTATATGCCAATTATAGTTATGGGCTTAGACACCTAATCCAAAAGTCTCCCACTTTGATAAGTCTAATAACTATAGTTTCCAGTATAACTTCAAAAACTGATTAGCAAATTGTAGCTCTCAAAAGCTATTGTCGAACTCTGACCCAGTCAGTTACGTGTCCTAAGATAAGTTATCAATTATTCCTTCGTTCTACAAGATATCGTACAGACATGAGATATGGATTATAACCAATCTCATTGTCCAAGTTTTGTTTCTCGATTTCTGAGTTATGACGACCGAAATCAGACTACCAATTGAACACATCAATTCAGTCCAGGCTTGGCCAAGCACTTTAGATGTCAACATCAAATGATCGAGGGGCCCACAGATGTCGCTTTCCCCGTTAGGGAAAAAGGAACGAATAAACTTTGACTTATATGCTTGTCCTATTTACTCATCAAATTATGCACAACAATACGTTTTATAACATCAAGTTACTGATGCGTTTACGTATTATCAATGCACAAGTGACTTATAAACAACAACTTAGGGATGAGCATATGGACCGGGGAACCGGCCGGAACCGGTACCGGAACCGGAACCGGAACCCGATGGAACCGGTCGGGCCGGGACCGGGACGTTATTTTTGTGGATTTTTGGAACCGGAACCGATATAACCGGAACCGGTAGAACCAGCAAAAACCGGAACCGTATGATGCTATTTTTCGAGGACCGGTTCCAACATTTGAAGACACGACAAGAACCGGTAGGAACCGGGAACCGGTAGAACCGGAACCAGTAGAACCGTCGGGCCGGTTCGGTTCTTGATTTTGGCCGAAGCCGGTTCCTGGGCCGGGTCCGGTTCTGGCCGGTTCCGGCCGGTTCGGTCCTTTTGCTCATCCCTACAACAACTCATATATCTCTGATTCAAACATATAAGGTATTATCGTCTCAAACTTACTCGTGATAAAATCCATGAAGTAATTCTCTGAGCGTGGGTTTATCTAATACTTAAAATCCCCATTTTTTAAGTACTCATGAACATTGCAGCAACCAATTGTTATGTCTAATCCCCATAGATAATCTACAATTCAATTCATAACAGACTTAATTCGCTACTTACTTCCAAAAGTACGATCAACTGCGGAATTTTGAATAATCAAATTATTTTTGGAAGTAAAACATGCAAAGTGAAACATAATAATAACCTAACTAACTATGGTCTCAAACTATTGAATATAAATAAAACTCTTATTATTTAATCACCATATTAATTAGACTTTATTCAATGTATAATGTTTCGAGTAATCAACTAAACACTTGAATTAAACATCAATCATGCCATGTTATAAACATGCATACTATGTCTCTCTATGGTCCTCCCTTTGTGAACAGATCAACTGGACATTATTCCAATGATGCTCATTTCACAATTCAAAATTCTTGTCACTACTAAATCTGTAAGAATTCCAACCTTAAATGCATTGTCCTTCTGTGATGTCGAAGGTTCAAAGTCACAGAGACTTAGCCAACTATATTACAGTTCCATTGGAACTTTGTTAGTAAAAACAAATCCATGGTAACGAAGTCTCAAATTCAAGGCACACTCCTTGAACACCTTCCTTGCATTAAGGTTTCTCACTCACATGTAGATTTTAATCATCAACTCCCATTATGGAAACATTTCCATATTTCCATATGACTATCAGTTTTGATCAATAGATATCTCAATCTAAAACATGTCACTATGGTCCTTCCAACTAATACCATACTTCCAACTGTCTACAAGCAACCAATCTTTTGGTAAAAACCTTAGAATGTTCTTAATAGTTGTTTAGCAACTTTAGTCACACAAAGTTCTAGTCCTTTTCCCTCACAATGCCCAAGGCATTTGGAAAAATCAGAACAAGCGGATATTATAGCATATGTAATCGGTCCAATTTACGAAGCATGTGAGAGTCGATTCATTATGTCTTACATAAAGACCTGATATATGATCAGTCTCTCGCTATAATATTTTCCATATATAAAATTTCCTATGTTGAATCATTTCAACACGATATTCATATATGTCCATGACAAATTTCTATGCAATCTAAACTTTTAGATTCAAAACGAAGTATGAGTGCCCTCTCCTTTAAGCCTTATTTATAGTGAAACAATTTCCAAATTTGCAACTTGCAAATTTGTAAACTGTTCCTACAAATAGTATTGCCAACTTGCAACACTAACATAACAATTATGATCCCACTAGCATAACAATTATGCTCCTAATGACACAACAATTATACTCCCACTAGCTTTGACATGTATCCAAAAATCAACTGGACTTCTAGAAATCAATACTCTTGACTTTCTTACTAAAGTACATATTTCTTATACACGATTTTTCTATAAGTCTCCAACTAGACTTCTCAAGCTTTTACACTTTTCATTGGATAGTATATGTGTGTGTGTGTGTTCAAACCCTTTAAGAACTTATAACCATATGTCCTGAAAGTTCAAACAATTCCTTGCCATCTCTCACAATTCGAACTATGAAAAGGGATATCGTAATCATATTGTGAATTGGATAATGCAATTATCACAACTACTAACCATAATGATATTTATCATATCTTTAAAATCTACTAGTGAAAGTGTTTCCTCATAATCATTTTCACGAATTGGAGCGAAACCTTTTGCCACCTAGATTTTAATAGTGTACATGTTCCCATCCATGTGAATTTATCATTTTCAACCTACAATTATAAGACAAGGTTTATGAAACAATCAAATTCAAATTTAGCTCTCATGGACTAAACTTTGTTTATTCTTAATATCTTGTCATCTGGTAGCACAAGGGCCTACCAGTGCTTCCATGTTGTTAAGCAGTTCACCCATATTGATCAATGTACTTTCACTGACCAACGTGCTCTACCTTTTGCAATCAAATGAGAACCATAGAACTCATAAGCATTGCCAACCCAACTAGAAGGTGCACAGAAAAAAAAATGTGTCAACTTAACATGATAGGTCATCAACCTCAGGTCGTGTGCTAGTGATAACTAAAAGGTTTATTCTTGATTGACTCCTAAAACTCTTCAAGATCATTAAGACTCCCACTGACTTCTTGACATATAAGTTTCTCTCTCAAGGAATATTCCTTGACTAGCAAAAACAAATATTCAAAAGTTAATGTGGATTCTTGACAAGAAAACACTTCATGGAATTGGCCTTAGTTCATCCTTTGTTTTAACCAAAACATTACAACTTCCAATTCTAAATGTGCTAGAGTAAGAAAACATTATTACTCCACATTTCATGAGGTGTTATAAACCTACTTGGAATAAAATAAGATTCAAGATACAATGTGTAGTAACTAGAGCATTGCTCTAAAATTAGATTGGAAATGAAGTGTGACTCGTCTTTTGATTTGAACCATTTCAACAATATTTGATTCCTCTTCTTAGTTAAACAACTGCACTAAGATTTTCCTCGAGGATCAACTGAGATATAGTTCCACAGTCATTAAGATTATCACAAAACACGATAGTAAAGTACTATCCTTTCCTTTCAGATTGGAGAAACTTTTATCTTTCTGCCTAACAGATTCTTCATAATTGTTCTACTACTCTTTGAAACTTTTCAAAGCATCAAAATTATGTTTAATCTTATAAACACAACCATATTTACTAAAACATCAGTAAATTATGACGAATAGACTTGTCGTCCTTTGTAGTGGATCTGAATAGTCCATATCAATATGTACTAGATTCATTAGTCCTTCACTTTGACACACATAAACATGTGATCAATGAATTAGTCATAATCTTCCAACAATCAAGATTTTCATACATCACACAATTCGAATTGTATGACTCCAAGTTTCTATCCAATTGAAAGTTGAGTGATGAGAATTCTTTATCACTTAGTTAAGTATGACATTACCACGAGAGATATAATAAGAATCAAATACCAATTAACATTGCAAATAATAGAAATGTAACCAACACTTTCATAGATGTCATTGCAAGGAAATATAAAGTAAACCAACTATATAAACCAAAATTTCACTTTTATTGAAAATAAATGAAAATTTTGAACTTGTCCTTACAATGCATAAATGAAAACAATGTTTCTGAACACTTCCTAAGAAATCTATTAAATTATCATAACTCCTAAGCGGTAGCTCCGAATTCGGACCATCGAACCATGTGACCGAAATCCATCTTTCACGATCAGATTCAACTCACTCTTCTTAAGCTTCCTTCTTTCTCTTAGATCCTGCAATAACATAAAAATGTGATCATCACATCATGTATTAAGAATCTATGAATAGGAACTTATTAAGACAATAGAGTTAGATAATGGATGTACCTGAAGCAGAGTCACACAGCTAGAATTTACCATCTCTAAGATCTTTCAGGTAGTCTGGACAGCTTAACAATCAATGTCCCTTCAATTGGCAATAGAAACATATGGACTCTTTAGGATTAGCACATGGAACTATCTCAGAACTACCATTTCTCTTTAACATACGATCAAACAAATTGACCTTGGCCGATCCCTTTCCATTGGGAATAGAAATCTTTTCAGGACCACCATTGTCAATGTCCATGGAAACTTTGGAATTTGATCTTTCAAACACTTTTGCTTCACTTGTGCTCTTAAGTATTTCTGCTTAAACAACAATAAACATATGTGTCATATCAATTAGGGTCACGTCGAGATTGCTCATATAAAAGTTCTCAATGAACTGATTATATGACTTAGGAAGTGAAAGTAGAACCAAATCAATGGCTTGCTCCCTTGGGAAAACGACACCCATTCTATCCAAATTGTCAATGTATAATTTCATTTTTAGAACATGCGTACACACAGAATTTACATCTTGATGTCTACATGCCAATATGGATTGAGTAGTTTCGTATCTTTAAACTCGAGGGAATCGTGACGTGGGGAGAGTTACTAGAGGAGGAGGAGGAAGATTTGAAAAAGCATGATATCCATTTCCGCCATTGCTCGAACAAGGGAACATACTTTCATATTGATCAGAATGTGGAAGAACATCGTCAGATGGTAGAGGAAAACCATTTCCAAAAGAATTAGGAAGACCATTGGTGTCATGACTTGACATCTATAAATGGAGAAAAGATAAATCAAGTTAGTTGATTTTAATCCTTAATTGTTAACCCATAAATTTAAATTAAGGCTAGGATCCATATTTTTCGATTCGAACTTTGAATAGGGATGTCGTAATCAAATTCGAATCTATTTTAGGTAGGGAAGGCTTTTACCAATTTCAATCTCATGAAACTCCTAGATCTTTTGAGATTCATTGAATCTAATCAATGGCATGTTTAATCTCGATTATGCTCTCACTTTTGTGACTAAGATGCCAAGGATCACAAACGAGATGTGAATAACCATGCAAATTTGCTTGGTACTCTCGATGTCATTTATCATCTTGTTTTAATGTGCCGGTTAGCCACACACTCTCCATTAATCAACGATAATTTTTGATACACCCACTACTACTCTTTATTAGTCCCCCATTAGTGTGTCAGTTAACCACACACGCTCCACTAACGACTTATAAAGTGTAATGTGCAATTTCATGGATTAGCATACAAATTCACATTTTTCCTAAAGTAACCAAGAGTTGGATTTTAAAATAGTTCAATTACTTTATATCATTATACTTTTAATGAGGTTATGTCCTATCAAACCAGTTCGGCTAACGACCCTCCACCATACAAGAGAACGGTGGGTAAGAATGGATACCCAATGGCGGTCATTTTACAGGCTCCTTCCTTAAACTCCCCTTATAATATGGTTTCGTGAATGAGGCGTACTAGCGGTTTGACTGACTATTCATAAACTTTTAATTATATATACACAGTATAAGGTGTATTTTAAAACATTTTAAAATAGCAAGGGTTTAATATTTTAATAAATTAAACTTTTAATTTAATTAAATTTAAACATTTTATGGATTTATTGATTATCTTTTAATTAATCATTTAATTAAATTAATAATAAGATCCATAAGGATGTATTTTAAACATTTAATTAAATTAATAATAAGATCCATAAGGATGTATTTTAAACTTTTCAAAATATTAGAGTTATATTTTAAAATTTCAAAATTAGTATTCAATTAATTAAATTTAAAAAAAATAAACCAATCATGAATTCATGATATGGATATCCAATTACTTAGATAATTATTTATTTTTACTTATTTAAAATATTATTTAAGGTAATTATCCTAATCAATTCATGATACAAGCAAAAAATCCGGATTTTGTGGATCTGAATGTCCAACACGCCATGGTAACCAATCACCACGCCGTGTTAGACGATTTCGCAGGCCAACACGCGGTGGTGGAAGAACATCACGCAGTGTTTGCGGAAAAAAATGACGATTTTGTTTGCTCCTCCTTGTTCAAGTTCAACCATTGTATCAATTTAATAGAAAACTAAACCCTTCTCTAATACCATTGATGGGTTTTCTGCAAAACATATAACTCCTATGTGTGCATGCAACCCTAAAAATTGATCTGTGTTTTCTCTAATTGAGCATGCAACTTGAACAACAAAATAGAAACCCTAGAACACTAGTATATAATCAAAAATACACAATTAGGGTTATAAGAATCATACCTTTATTGTTATATAGTAATAACAATATAAATCATTTTGTTGTTGAAGCCTTGAGAGCAAGCGTCACAAATGTCATGCCTCTAATGGTTTACACCCAACACTAGCAAAGAAAGAGAATTAAGAGAGAGGAGAGAGGCTTAAATTTTTGGCTAGCTCTTCAAAGGTTTCATTTGGCCGAAAATCATAGGGTTATGCCCTATTTATAGTGCAGTCAGGAAACCCTAGATAAGCCCAAATCCAAGATCAACTTAAATCGGGCAGTTATCCATTTTCATGTTTATCTACTAAAGACATATTCTAGAACCCTTAGGCCATAAGAAAACCGTCCAATCCTATGGAGGGTTCTAGATTGCCTCTTGCTCAACCATTGAACAATTTCACTTCAGTCCCTGCACTTTTAATTAATTCCTTTAATCCCAAAATTAATTCCAATTAATTTCTGATTAAATATTAATTAAATATTACTATTTCTTATTAATATATTATTCCCATAATATATTAACAAATTATTTATTCCAATTTATTAATCAAATAATAAATCAACCTCTCTCTCGAAAATCATCATGTCTAGTTGTTAGTCTTGAGGGCAACCCAAAATGACTTTGTTACTATCAATTTGAAGTATATGTCAATTATAGTTATGGGCTTAGACACCTAGTCCAACAATAATAACATCCTCCCTCAAACTCATAATGTCACAACAAAAAACATTAAGAGTTTGTTAGACATAAAATGAAAACGAGGAGCAGTCAAGGCTTTCGTAAACATATCAACAATCTGCTAGGTGGATGAATCACGAGGTAAAGAAATAGTCCACTGGTCAAATTGGTGACGAATGAAATGAAAAACAATCTCAATATGTTTTTTCCACGCATGCAACACCAAATTCTTGGCAATCATTATCGCACTCTTGTTATCACAGTGCAAAGGGGTAGGTTGAGAAATATAAACACCTGTATCTGCAATGAGCCATCGTAACCAAACAATCTCACAAGTAGCAACAACCATAGCTCTATACTCAAATTATGTAGTGATCAAGAGATAACATCTAGTTTCTTACCCCAATAAAAATACAATACCCAGTAGTGGACTTGTAATCATAAACATAGTTATCTCAATCAGCATCACTATATGCACATAACTCGAGGGAGGACATGAAAGGAAACACAAGGTTGCGAAACTGAGTACCACGAATATATCTCAAAATACGAAGAACAACTTGTTGGATTTTCTATGCATCTATACACATGACCAAGGTGGTGGAAAGAAAAATATAACTTATGTGTACATGCACCCTAAGATCTACGTTTTACTAGTTATAATAACCTACTTTCAAAACGAACCAAAAGATAGAATACTAACCTCTTGTTGCTTTTATTGTGATCTCGTAACCGCCAGCTCTTACAACGAATGAAGGACCCAAAGTAGAATCCTTCAAATGTAGTTAGACCTATAACTCCAAGAAGCTAATAAATATTAACCATAGTTAGGGTTTTGTGAAAATTCTATAACCCTATGAGAGGTTTATAATTTTCGTAGATAGGATAAAAGGAGAGAGATGTGGATGATTTTTTATATGGGAATCAATAGCTATGGTTTAATCCCTAGTAGTCTATTTAAAAGCTGATAAACCCTTACCTTATTCAAAACATGCCTTATCCCTATCTAGGGATAAGCATAAACCGTCTCCAACTATGCTCCATGAACTTCTGGAATATTCCAATTAATCACTTGGATTTAATTAATATTCAAGTTCTTTAATTAATCAAAAATGTTTAATTAATTCCAAAATAATTTCCAATTAATTTATTAATTATTTAATAAATTAATAAATTATTTCTCTTCATTTCCTTATAACTAACTGTGTTATGAATCCAACCCAAATGTGGGGAATTCTGAGCAGCTGCGGGTGTGGGATTCTGAACAGCAGTGGGTGTGGGATTCTGAATAGCAGCGGGTGTGAGATCTGAACGTGGAGGGATGTTTGAAGCCACAGAAACATCAAAAGAATTGTCATCAGTGTTAATGTTAAATGGATTAATAGTCCCAAGTTCCGACTGAGTCATGTCGTGTGACTGAACATGAATGCCATAGAAAGGGATGTGCTCCAAAAAGGTGACATATTGAGAAACATATAATTTTTTACTTGTCGGATCGTAACAACGATATTATATTTGACCAATATCATACCCAAAGAATACACGTAGATCTGATTTTAGAGACAACTTGGTCCACTCTACATGAGATCATAAAACAAAACATGTAGACCTAAATACTCGCAATGAAGAACAATCATGAAGTTTTCCATACATTTTTTCATAGGGAGACATCCCAGAATTGTGTGTAGTGGGAATGAAATTAATAACATATGCATCAGTAAGAATGGATACTCCCAAAAAAATACTAGGGACCTAAGAAGATAGAAGCAAAGACCTTGTAGTTTTAACAAGGTGACAATGTTTTCTTTCTATATTACCATTTTTGTAACGACCCAAAAATCCAAGTAAAACTTTTCATTTAATAATCAAAAATCCCATTTAATAATTAACAATCCATTCAATTTGTTCCCAAGTTTCCATTACATAACAATATTATTCAGAAAGATCAGAGTGTCCGTAACAACTAGTGTGGAAAATGCTGGAGAGTGCATGTTGCGCCATCAAGTCGGGCCCTTGCCCTTAGATCCTGAAGTACCTGAAATAACCAACAAACTGTAAGTTATTTCTTAGTGAGTTCCCCAAACATACCCAAACATATAACCACATAACGTCATGCAACATTCACATAGGGTTTCCATGGACTCCCTCCATGGTATTCATCTGAGATACCATGGGCTACCCCCATGGTCTTATACCCGTGTGTCATGGGCTCCCCCATGGTCTTAGTCAATTGCCATGGGCTCCCCCCATGGTCTGTACATAATCACATAATGCATAAAGTAATACATTCATTGCACATACGATAATTAAATATTTATAACAAGTAATGGTCCGACCTTGGTGCCTTCGACCCATTGTTATGGTGAGGAGACTCACCTCAAAGATCGTCAAAACCTACGAATGTTGCAGCTGCTGCGAAACTGCTCCAAACACTGAACCAAACCCACAGCTAAACTCAGTAAATAGCCATGGATAGATTCAAATTCTAGGCCCCCAAATGGCCCAACTAACTAGGCCCACCAATGGTTCAAACCTATTGAGCTCACTAAGGCCTAAATCCATTGGGCCCACTAAGGCCCAATATACTATCCTAGGCCCAAAAGGGCAAGCCCAACATGACAAGAAGTCCAACACTCAAAAGGAAAACTTCAGTCCAAAACAAGCCCAACAAACAGCACTCAGCCCAAGCCTAATGTAACACCCATTTTTTTTTTCAAAACAACTTTTCATTTCAAAACATACTTTCCACCACATAAAAATCACAAAATCATAATAAATCTCTGTATCATCACAAAACATGTCCCAATATCTCATATAAATAAATCCTCTCTCGTGTGTACGAATCATGCCGGTGCCTTCCCGCGATCCTCACTAGTACCTGAAACACATCACACAACAACTGTAAGCATAAAAGCTTAGTGAGTTCCCCAATATACCACATACAACACATACGCCACTCGAGGCTACAATACGACCCTCCGGTCCGATGTGTCTTAGCGGGACCCTCCAGTCCCGTAGCTCGTTGGACCCTCTGGTCCGGTCATAGCTTGTTGGACCCTTCGGTCCGGTCTGTATCGTTGGACCCTTCGGTCCGGTCTATATCGTTGGACCCTTCGGTCCTGTCTATATCGTTGGACCCTTCGGTCCGGTCTATATCGTTGGACCCTCCGGTCCGGTCTATACAAAACTAGCATACATATAACACAATGCACATAATCTCATACATACACATAGCATACAAGACCCTCTGGTCTACACATAAATACCACTCTAGGTAATGTATAGTGAGAAGACTCACCTCGGATGTCTCGGATAATATCCCGCCCGTGTATATACTGATCTAGCCTCTGCCTATACACATAACATAATCATCTCAATCAATCACGACTCTCTAGGCTAGACTAGACTCTCACATGTCTTCTAAGAAGGCTAAAAGGCTATTTTACCCTTCAAACAGTCCACAAGTTCCATTGTTGACCAAACCCAAAAAGTCAACAAAAGTCAACGGTCAACCCTTGACCAGACTCGCCGAGTGCACAAATGTGACTCGGCGAGTTCAGTCGTGAACTCGAGTCCTCTATCCCCCTTCTGACTCACTGAGTCATTCCCCCAATTCGGCAAGTCACTCACTGTGTGATTCACGAGAAACCCTAACCCTACTCGCCGAGTCTGCCCTTGGACTCGACGAGTTCATGTCATGCACAACTCAATTGACCTCCTGAGGTCAGATCTGTTCCTTAGAACCATAGATCTGACCTTCCCAAGCCTGATAATCATGTAAAGCTTGGATCTTGACACTCATGTGACGCCTAGGAGGCTTTACTTGGTGATTTAGCCCCAAAAACAACAACCTGAGCTCATTGCCTCCATAGCTCAACATAAAGCAAGCTGGAATAAGCTCTTTAGACCACTATGGGTCCAGATCCGAAGTCTCAAAGTGAATAGGGGCCATATTCTCACAACTCCTTCCAATAAAAGACATAAAAACTCTACATCTATGGATTCCTTCAACAAAACAGATAAAGGGGCGACATAATACCTCAAAGATGAAGTCTTTTGCTCGAAATCCCCAGATGCACAACCTCCTTGGTCCCCTCCAAGCTGGAATCACCTCCTTCTTGTAAGAATCAATCACAAAGATCAAGAAATGGCTCCTTTCCTCTCACAAACGCTCTAGCTCTTTTAGGGTTTCTCTCTGGGGTTTGGTAGCCGCAAGTGACGGCCCTAAGGGCCTTTAAATAGGTCCCAAACCCAAGAAATTAGGGTTTCATTAAACAGCGTGGACTCGCCGAGTCCACGTATGGACTCGCCGAGTCCAGTCATTAATCCAGTCCAGCAATGCGCGGCTCTACTCGGCGAGTCTAAGCGCCTACTCGCCGAGTCCCTCTCCAAAACTCCAAAATAATTAGATAAATACAGTACCTAGAAATCCGGATGTTACAATTCTCCCCCACTAGAATCAAACTTCGCCCTCAAAGTCTCTCTCAGCAAATAACTCTGGGTACTGTTCACGCATCTCTAACTCCGGCTCCCAAGTCAGCTCGGACCCCTTCCGATGTTGCCACTGGACCTGAACCAATGACACCTCCTTGCTCCTCAAAACCTTGATCCTCCTATCCCGAATCGCGATCGGCCTCTGAACATAGTTCAGGCTCGCATCCACCTGAATGTCCTCAAGGGGAACCACTGCCGACTCATCGGCGATACACTTCCTCAACTGAGATACGTGGAAGGTATCATGAATCTGACTCAACTCCGCAGGTAGTTCCAAACGATACGTTACTCTGCCCACCCTGGCGATCACCCTGAAAGGACCAATATACCGAGGCCCCAACTTGCCTCTCTTCCTGAATCGGATCACTCCTTTCCAAGGAGATACCTTCAGGAGGACGAAGTCACCAACCTGAAATTCGAGCTCGGACCGTCGTCTATCCGCATAACTCTTCTGACGGCTCTGGGCCGTCAGTAACCTCTGCCTGACCGGCTGAATCTGCTCGGTCGTCTGAAGCACAATCTCCGTACTACCCATCACACGTTGCCCGACCTCACCCCAACAAATGGGAGTCTGACACCTCCTCCCATACAACAGCTCAAAGGGTGGCATACCGATGCTCGAATGATGGCTGTTGTTGTAGGAAAACTCTGCCAAGGGTAAATATGTGTCCCAACTCCCTCCAAAGTCCAATACACATGCCCGAAGCATGTCCTCGAGCGTCTGAATCGTCCGCTCACTCTGCCCGTCTGTCTGTGGGTGGTATGCGGTACTAAAATGAAGCCTCGTACCCAACTCCTCATGAAACTTCTTCCAGAATCTGGAAGTGAAACGCACATCTCGATCTGAGACGATCGAGATCGGCACTCCATGTCGTGATACCACCTCCCTCACGTACAACTCTGTCAACCTCTCAGCAGAAAAGCTCTCACTGATAGCAAGGAAGTGAGCGCTCTTCGTCAACCTGTCCACAATCACCCAAATTGCATCGACGCCCCTAGCAGTCCTCGGCAATTTGGTGATAAAATCCATGGTAATCTGTTCCCATTTCCATTCGGGAACCTCCAACGGCTGCAATTTACCATGCGGTCTCTGGTGCTCGGCCTTAACTCTGCGACAGGTCAAGCACCTCTCTACGAACCATGCAACATCCCTCTTAATACAGGGCCACCAATACTCTATCTTCAGGTCCAAATACATCTTAGTGGCCCCGGGATGGATCGAGAACCTTGATCTATGTGCCTCCTCCATCAATATGGTACGCGTTCCACCCACGAACGGTACCCAAATCCGACCCTGAAAGGTCATAAGTCCTCGACCATCGGTAACGAACTCCGATACCTGTCCGATAACCCGCTCTCTCTTCCGGTTCTCCGGCCTAATGGCCTCAGCCTGCGCCCCTCGAATGGTGTCCAACACCGGAGTCATCACTGTCAATCTCATACAAACATCTCGTATCGGGGCACTCTCCGCCCTGCGACTCAGGGCATCAGCTACAACATTAGCTTTGCCCGGGTGGTACAGGATCTCGCAATCATAGTCCTTCACCACATCCAACCATCTCCACTGACGCATGTTCAGGTTGGGCTGATCCATCAAATACTTCAAGCTCTTATGGTCCGTGTATATGGTACACCGAACCCCATACATGTAGTGACGCCAGATCTTGAGGGCGAACACTACTGCCCCCAGCTCCAGATCGTGGGTGGGATACCTCGCCTCGTGAGGCTTCAGCTGTCTCGATGCGTATGCTATCACATGCCCTCTCTGCATTAGCACCGCTCCCAGCCCCGATATCGATGCGTCACAATACACCACAAAGTCCTCCATTCCCTCTGGAAGGGCTAACACCGGGGCTTCGCACAGTCTCTGGCGAAGTGTCTCGAAGGAGGCCTGCTGCTCTGGGCCCCATGAAAAAGCAACATCCTTCCGGGTCAATCTGGTGAGTGGCACGGCGATCTTGGAGAAATCCCTGATAAATCTCCTATAATAGCCGGCCAACCCGAGGAAACTCCTGATCTCGGTGGGGGATCTCGGCACCTCCCAACTCATCACTGCCTCAATCTTGGCCGGATCGACCAAAATCCCATTCTGGTTAACGAGGTGCCCTAGGAACCGGACCTCTCGTAACCAGAAGTCACACTTGGAGAATTTGGCATAAAGCCTCTCCGATCTCAAAACTCCAAGTAACTCTCTCAAATGCTCCTCATGCTGCTCTCTGGATCTCGAATACACCAATATGTCATCGATGAACACGATCACCGAACGATCCAACATCGGTCTGCATACTCTGTTCATGAGATCCATGAATGCCGCCGGTGCATTGGTGAGCCCGAAAGGCATCACCACGAACTCGTAATGCCCGTAACGAGTCCTGAATGCTGTTTTCTGGATATCCTCATCTCGTACTCTCATCTGATGATATCCAGACCTCAAGTCGATCTTGGAAAACCAAGACGCTCCCTGCAACTGATTGAATAAATCGTCGATCCTCGGTAAGGGGTAACGGTTTTTGACCGTCAGTTTGTTCAGTTCCCGGTAATCAATGCACATCCAGTGTGAACCATCCTTTTTCTTGACAAAAAGGATCGGCGCTCCCCACGGCGAGCTACTCGGCCGTATAAACCCCTTCCCCAGCAGCTCCTGAAGCTGGGAGGATAACTACTGCATCTCTGGTAGCGCAAGGCGATAGGGCGCCTTGGCGATAGGCGCTGCCCCCGGAACCAAGTCAATACGGAACTCTACCTGCCTCTCGGGAGGTACACCCGGCAACTCCTCGAGGAAAACATCCGGGAACTCACGCACTATCGGAACCTCATCGACCGACCTCGGTCTCTCTGCATCTACTCTCGTATCCACCACATAAGCCACAAACCCACTACAGCCCTGCTGTAGACTCTGCCTCGCTCTAGCGGCCGAACAAAATGCTGAGCCAGAACGGGTACCCTCGCCGTACACCGTAAGTACTCCCCCATTGGGGTCTCGTATCGTCACCAACTGTCGCTCGCAGTCTATCACAGCCCCAAATCGGCTCAACTATTCCATGCCTACTATGACACATACGTCCCCCATAGCAATCGGGACCAGATCTATCGGGAACTCGACACCGAAGATCTCGAGTACACATCCTCGAATCACATCAGTAGCATACACTGCTCGCTTGTCGGCTATAGAAACTCGTAGAGGTCGACTCAACGCCTCTCGCTGAACACTGATGTGTCGACTAAACGCTATCGACACAAATGACCGACTCGCACCCGAGTCAAACAACACCAAAGCAGGTACAGAACACACAAGAAATGTACCTATGCATACCTCAAAATAAGCATAATATCACAAACTCAATATAAACCGAGGAAAGAATACATACCAGCTACCACATCGGGTGCTGCGCGGACCTCCTCCACTGTCAACTGGAAGGCTCTCCCGCGAGCCTTCGGCGCCTCGGCCTTCGCCGGCCGACTCTCTGTAGCTCGAACAGCAGGCGCAGATCCATGCGCTGATCTCTGCAGTAGCTGTGGGCACTCGGCCTTCCGATGGCTAGTCTGGTTGCAATGAAAGCAAACCGTGAATCCCTTGGGGCAGTCCCTCGCATAATACCCCTCCTTCCCACACTTATAACACACCCCAGCTCTGCATGTCCCCTCGTGGCTCTTGCCGCACTTTCCACAAATGCGGCCCTTTGGACCCCCAGATCTCGAATCAGCGGGCTTTGCCCGCTTGGCTGCCGGATGAGACTGTGCCGGTCGCCGATCCACCCTCTGAGACTCGGCCTCCTCCCTGGCCTGCGTCTCCAGCTCAATCTCCCTCTTCCGGGCATTTGCCTGGAGCTCAGCAAATGTCCGGTAAGTCGAGTTCGACACGAACTCCCGTATATCCCTCCTCAAAACACCCAAGTACCGGCTCATACGTGCCTGCTCAGTAGACACCTGCTCAGGGCAGAACATCGCCCTCTCATGAAACTTTCGGGTAACCACAGTAACCGAATCAGTACCCTGTTTGAGGGTCAAGAACTCCTGAGCCAATCGCTCCCTCTCCACCGGAGGAACATACTCATCTCGAAACATCGTGGTGAACCTCTCCCAGGTCACCGCAGTCAGCTCTGCAGTAGTGAAGTCTGCCGTCACAAACTTCCACCAGTCCTTCGCTCCCAAGCGAAGCTGGTTCAGCGCAAACTGAACCCTCAGATGCTCTGGACACGAGTAGGTATAGAAACAACCCTCAACATCGGTAATCCATCTCATAGCAGCAATCGGATCCTGCGTCCCATCAAACTCTGGTGGCTTCGTGTTGCTGAACTCTCTGTACAGCAACGAGTCACCCCCCTGCGGCCTGGCAGCAGCAACGGCTGCGGTGGCCGCAGCAACAGCTGCATCAGTAAGAGCGGCGTTCCGCTCATCAAAAGCCTCCATCATCGTGGTCTTGATAGAGCCGAACATCTCTGGAATCTCAGCGCGGATGGCAGCAGCCACCTCATCATGAATCATCTGGCGGAGCTCCTCATCGCTCACAACCCCCTCGCTAGTCCCTGGCCGGTGGTGCGTCCCAACCATGATGTCTCTCTGAAATACAACACAAGATATCAGAGACTCGCTCGAGTATACTCGCACTCGATAACTCAACCCTACTTGCTCCTTAGTACCCAATGGATTCTTACTTAGGGTGCGCGCTGCTCCGGTGTCTTCAGTAGTACGGGCCCTATACTACCATCCACACCGCATCAGCATTCACTCTAAGTCCTCCTCCTTGGATCCCAGATCACAAGTATATAATATCTCACTGGCATAGGCTACCCTTCGGTACGCCTCTCAACAGCTCCTCACTGCTACCTATTCGCTCTCAAGCATCACATAGCAGCAAAATCATTTCTAGGCTAAGGCATCACAAATCAGGCCACTCTAGTCCTAATATGATTACCTAGCCTACTCTAGCATGCATAATATCTCATAATATCTCATAACACATAAGGTAAGGGTATTTTGGGAAATCACCGTTCGGGCGCTGGCTGATCATACACACTGCTCTGCTCTGCTCTTTCAAAACATTCTACTCTTTAATAAAATTTTGTGAATTTTATTTTGAAATTCTCTCAAATCCTCAGTTTGAGTTCAAAAATATGCCCGAAGGTGCACCCGAATCCCTCAAACCAAGGCTCTGATACCAACTTGTAACACCCATTTTTTTTTCAAAACAACTTTTCATTTCAAAACATACTTTCCACCACATAAAAATCACAAAATCATAATAAATCTCTGTATCATCACAAAACATGTCCCAAGATCTCATATAAATAAATCCTCTCTCGTGTGTACGAATCATGCCGGCGCCTTCCCGCGATCCTCACTAGTACCTGAAACACATCACACAACAACTGTAAGCATAAAAGCTTAGTGAGTTCCCCAATACGACCCTCCGGTCCGATGTGTCTCAGCGGGACCCTCCAGTCCCGTTCGTTGGACCCTCTGGTCCGGTCATAGCTCGTTGGACCCTTCGGTCCGGTCTGTATCGTTGGACCCTTCGGTCCGGTCTATATCGTTGGACCCTTCGGTCCGGTCTATATCGTTGGACCCTTCGGTCCGGTCTATATCGTTGGACCCTTCGGTCCGATCTATATCGTTGGACCCTCCGGTCCGTTCTATACAAAACATAGCATACATATAACACAATGCACATAATCTCATACATACACATAGCATACAAGACCCTCTGGTCTACACATAAATACCACTCTAGGTAATGTATAGTGAGAAGACTCACCTCAGATGTCTCGGATAATATCCCGCCCGTGTATATACTGATCTAGCCTCTGCCTATACACATAACATAATCATCTCAATCAATCACGACTCTCTAGGCTAGATTAGACTCTCACATGTCCTCTAAGTAGGCTAAAAGGCTATTTTACCCTTCAAACAGTCCACAAGTTCCATTGTTGACCAAACCCAAAAAGTCAACAAAAGTCAACGGTCAACCCTTGACCAGACTCGCCGAGTGCACAAATGTGACTCGGCGAGTTCAGTCGTGAACTCGAGTCCTCTATCCCCCTTCTGACTCACTGAGTCATTCCCCCAATTCGGCAAGTCACTCACTGTGTGATTCACGAGAAACCCTAACCCTACTCGCCGAGTCTGCCCTTGGACTCGGCGAGTTCATGTCATGCACAACTCAATTGACCTCCTGAGGTCAGATCTGTTCCTTAGAACCATAGATCTGACCTTCCCAAGCCTGATAATCACGTAAAGCTTGGATCTTGACACTCATGTGACGCCTAGGAGGCTTTACTTGGTGATTTAGCCCCAAAAACAACAACCTGAGCTCATTGCCTCCATAGCTCAACATAAAGCAAGCTGGAATAAGCTCTTTAGACCACTATGGGTCCAGATCCGAAGTCTCAAAGTGAATAGGGGCCATATTCTCACAACTCCTTCCAATAAAAGACATAAAAACTCTACATCTATGGATTCCTTCAACAAAACAGATAAAGGGGCGACATAATACCTCAAAGATGAAGTCTTTTGCTCGAAATCCCCAGATGCACAACCTCCTTGGTCCCCTCCAAGCTGGAATCACCTCCTTCTTGTAAGAATCAATCACAAAGATCAAGAAATGGCTCCTTTCCTCTCACAAACGCTCTAGCTCTTTTAGGGTTTCTCTCTGGGGTTTGGTAGCCGCAAGTGACGGCCCTAAGGGCCTTTAAATAGGTCCCAAACCCAAGAAATTAGGGTTTCATTAAACAGCGTGGACTCGCCGAGTCCACGTATGGACTCGCCGAGTCCAGTCATTAATCCAGTCCAGCAATGCGCAGCTCTACTCGGCGAGTCTAAGCGCCTACTCGCCGAGTCCCTCTCCAAAACTCCAAAATAATTAGATAAATACAGTACCTAGAAATCCGGATGTTACACCTAAAGCTCAAGAGTCCAAAAGATGGCCCAAGGAAAAAGCCCACTGATGAACCGAACGTTGGGTGTTCCCTTGTGGAACGGTTGGCGTTCGTCACCGTCCAATAGATCGCGAGCCTTTGTCGGAAAGCAGGGCATTCCTCGACCCTACGTTGGGCGTTCGCACACTGTCTTCCAAAAATGGTCATTAAGCACTTAATGCTTTAAGCCACACGACCAAAACATAGATCCAAGTCCTAAAGAGCATCTAGAGCCATGTCACTGACTTGGTGACTTTGCATGCCCTAAAAGGTCCCAACTTCAAGATATAACATTCAACTTCCATAAAAGGGCTTAATCTCATGCATGGGGCTTATACATCTCTAAAGATGCAAACTTTATGAGTCTAGACCCTCAGAAAGACCAAGAGGAGCAAGTCAAGGCTTCTGGAGTGCTCACAAACTAATAAACCTCACTAAGGGACCAAAAAGGGACTAAAATCCATTAAGTCTTAGATCTAAGCTCCTAATGAGCAAGGTTAGAGATTTATACCTCAAATGAACTGGAAATGGAGCAGAGAACCAATATCTATAAGCTCCTACTTGAACCATCACCTTGCACAAAGCTTCTCTTCCTTGAATGGGCTTCAAACACACACCAAAACACACACAATGAGCTCAAAACACTCTTGGAGGCTCTAGGGTTTCAAGATTAGGGTTTGGAGACTATGGAGGCAGGAAATGAGGCCAACACCTGGGACTTAAGGTGTTTAAATATGACACAAACTCTATAAATTAGGTTTTGAGCTCCATGCGTGAACGTCCTACGTTCCCCAAGGGAACCCCCCGTGTTCGAGCTCCGCCTCCAAAAGTCCAAGCTTGGAAGAAATGGTCCCTTCTCCCCCTTAAACTTGCAAATCAAGGCCAAAAAGCAACAACCTAATATATAAGGGACCAAAAATGAATAATACCCGGATCGAGTGTTACAATTCACCCGCACTAGATTTAGACTTCGTCCTCGAAGTCTCCCGCAGTAAACAATTCAGGGTAATGCATTCACATCTCGGCCTCAGGCTCCCACGTCCACTCTGAACCCTTCTGATGATGCCACTGAACCTTGACCAACTCAACCACCTTGTTCCTCAAGGCTTTTGTCTTCCTATCCAAAATTGCAACCGATCGCTCCATATAATTTAGACGCTCATCCACATGAATGTCGTCTAGTGGTACCACCATCGACTCGTCAGCCACACACTTCCGCAACTGCGAAACATGGAATGTGTTGTGAATCTAACCAAGCTCCTCGGGTAGATCCAACTGATACGCAACCTTGCCCACCCAGGCGATAATCCGGAAAGGACCAATATATCTGGGGCCCAAATTGCCCCGCTTCCTAAACCGGATGACACCTTTCCAAGGTGACACCTTCAGAAGCACCATGTCCCCGATCTGAAACTCCAAGTCCGATCGGCGTCTATCCGCATAGCTCTTTTGTCTACTTTGCGTTGTCTGAAGCCTGTCACGAACTTGCTGAATCAACTCGGTCGTCTTGGGCACCACCTCAGTACTACCCATGACACTCTGACCGACCTCCCCCCAACAGATCGAGGTACAATATTTCCTCCCGTAGATCATCTCAAAACGAGGTCGACCAATACTGGCGTGATAATTTTTGTTATATGAAAACTCTGCCAAAGGAAGATATGTATCCCAACTCCCATCGAAATCTAAGACACATGCATAAAGCATATCCTCCAATGTATGGATAGTCCGCTCACTCTGCCCATCAGTCTGGGGGTGGAAGGTAGTGCTGAAGTGCAGACGAGTCCCCAACTCCTCATGAAACCGCTTCCAGAACCTAGAAGTGAACCGGACATCTCTATCAGAAACTACCGAAAACGGCACTCCATGTCGTGCCACAACCTCTTGAATGTAAATATCGGCTTACTTCTACGCAGATATACTTTCCTGAATCGGAATGAAGTGTGCGCTCTTGGTCAACCGATCCATAATGACCCATATCGAATCCACTCCGCGCACAGTCTTCGGTAACTTCGTGATGAAATCCATGGGGATTTCCTCCTGTTTACACATGGGGATGGGTAGCGGCTGAACCTTGTCATGATGCCTTTGATGCTCGACTTTGACCTTCCTGCAGGTTAAACACCGCTCAACAAACCAAGCAACTTCCCGCTTCATGCAGGGCCACCAATAGCTCAATCTCAGGACTCGATACATCTTTGTGGCCCCCGGATGGATAGAAAACTTGGACTTATGTGCCTCCTCCATGATCTTTTGACTTACTCCCCCAAATGTCGGAACCCAAACCCTGCCACACTGGGTCAGCAACCCCCGACTGTCTCTGACAAACAAAGGAATCTTCCCTCGAATCTGCTCAGTCTTCCAGTTCTCCTTTTTCAATCCCTCCACCTGTGCCTCCATTATCATATCCAATAAAGGCGAGATCACTTTCATCCTCAATCAGACATCTCGGATCGGAGCATTCGTCGTCTTACGGCTCAAAGCATCGGCCACCACATTGGCCTTTCCTGGATGATACAAAATCTCGTAGTCATAATCTTTTACCATGTCTAACCATCTCCTCTGCCTCATATTCAGATTCTGTTGATCCATCAAATACTTCAAACTCTTGTGATCGGTGAAAATGGTGCATCAGACTCCATATAAGTAATGCCTCCAAATCTTGAGGGAAAACACCACCGCCCCCAATTCCAAGTCATGAGTGGGGTAATTCGCCTCATGAGGCTTCAGCTGCCTCGAAGCGTAAGCAATCACATGCCCCCTCTGCATCAGTACAACTCCCAAACCCGTAATAGAAGCATCGCAATATACCACAAAATCATCTAGTTCCTTGGGTAGCGCCAAAATCGGGGCCTCACATAATTTCTACCTCAAGGTCTCGAATGCCAATTTTTGATCGAAACCCCACCGAAAAGTGACACTCTTCTTGGTCAAGCGGGTCAAAGGTACGGCAATCTTGGAGAAATCCTGGATAAATCTCCGATAGTACCCGGTAAACCCAAGAAACTTTGGATCTCGGATGCGTTCTTCAGAACCTCCCAACACATCACTGCCTTGATCTTGGCCGGATCCACCAAGATACCCTCTTGGTTGATGATGTGCCCTAGAAACTGCACCTCACGCAACCAAAACTCGCATTTGGATAATTTGGCATATAGCATCTCCCTCCTCAAGGTCTCTAACATCTCTCTCAAATGTTGTTCGTGCTGCTCCTTGGTCTTAGAATAGACCAAGATATCATCAATGAAAATGATCACAGACCCATCCAGCATCGGCCTACAAACCCGGTTCATGAGATCCATGAACGCCGCCGGAGCATTGGTGAGCCCAAATGGCATCACCAAAAACTCGTAATGACCATAACGAGTTCAGAAAGCCGTATTCGGTATATCTTCATCCCTGGTCCTCATCTGATGATACCCCGATTGAAGATCAATCTTGGAAAACCAAGATGCACCATGAAGCTGATCGAATAGATCATCAATCCTCGGAAGCGGATACCGGTTCTTTACCGTCAGCTTGTTCAGCTCTCTATAATCAATACACATCCTGTGAGATCCATCCTTCTTTTTCACGAATAGGATCGGTGCTCCCCAGGAGGAACTGCTCGGACGAATGAATCCCCGATCTAACAGCTCATGAAGCTGCGTAGACAACTCCTGCATCTCAGGCGGAGCTAGACGATACGGCGCCTTGGCTATCGGAGCCACACCAGGCACCAAATCAATATGAAACTCTACTTGCCTCTCGGGAGGCACCCCATACAACTCCTCAGGAAATACATCAGCGTAATCTTGCACAATAGGTACCCTGCTCATCTCTGACGTGGCCTCCACCCTGGTATCCGAGACATAAGCGAAAAACCCAGAACAACCCTACTGCAGGAGTCTCCTAACCCTTGCAGTCGAACAGAGAGTTGGCCCATGCGACACTGTCTCCCCATGAATAACCAGTTCTCACCCACTTGGGGTTCGAGCTCTCACCAGCTGATGCTCGTAATCAATCATGGCCCCATTAGGCCCCAACCAGTCCATCCCAATGATTACTTTCAATCCCCTTAAAGGAATCGGTACCAAATCGATATGGAATCTCTCACCGAACATATCAGGATACTCCTCCGAAATACGCTCACAGCACACACGGTGCAGTCATCTGTAATCTCCACCTCGAGCGGGGAATCCAAAGTCCCCGGAGCATCTCTAAACTTCTTGTTGAGCGCAAGAGATACAAATGATCGGGTATCCCCCGAGTCAAAAAGAACATGAGCCGACAGCCCATTGACCAAAAAGATCCCTATACAAGATCATAACATAATGAGCATAACAATAAAATATATAAGACATAAATAGATCACATACCAGTCATGACGTCTGGTGCTGCTCGGACCTCCTTTGTAGTCAGCTAAAATGCGCGGCTCTTCACTGCAGGAGCCTCCTCCTTGACAGGGAGGCCATCTATAATCCTCATTGTGGCGGGTGCAGGCGCCGCCACTGCTCCTCCTCCCCCATACAACCTCGGACAATCAGCCTTTTTATGACCGGAATGGTTGCAATGGAAACAAATCAAGCCCTTCTTGGGGCAATCCCTGCTCATATGGCCCGGCTGAACACAAGCATAACATGCCAAGCCTGCCGCCCGACAGGCTCCACTGTGCGGCTTGCCGTACTTGGCACATCGGCCCCGACCCTGTTGGGCCCTACTAGAAAGATCGGAGGTCTTAGGCTTCTTAACCTAACCCACTGCTGTCTGTACCTACTCCGGCTTCCGCTTTGTCCGGAGCTCCAACTCAATTTCCCGTTATCGGGTCTTCTCCACCATATCATTCAGGTTCTTACACCTTGAAAAGCTCACAAACTCCCGGATATCATCCCTCTGCAAGGAATGATACCTCGTCTTCTTCATCTCCTCATCAGTCGTGTACTGCAGAACCAACAATGCCCTCTCCTGAAACTTGGCGGTGATCTCCGCCACAGTCTCTGTAGTCTATTGTAAATCCTAAAACTCTCTCACCAAACGCTGCACCTCAATGGTCGGTGCAAACTCCTGATCAAACCTCCTCAATAACTCCTCCCAAGTCATCTCAGACACACCCGCTGATCCCACCTTGCGAGTAACCTCTTCCTACCAGTCTCATGCTCGGTCCCTCAACATACAAGATTTGAACCCCACCTTTGCCACCTCGGGTTTTGGACTTATCCAAGTGGGAGACAGTTGGATTAGTGTCTAAGTCCATAACTATAATTGGTATGTACTTGACCCGATTGGCATGGTCCATTTGGGTTGCATGGCATCGGAACAATCTGGATAAACTTTTGTGAGAAAAGGATATTTATGATTTTAATATATTATAAGTTCTAATATATTAATATGAAATCATATTATTTAATTAGTATTGATCAAGAATTAATTTGGAATTAATTTTGTGATCAAAAGGAGACTAATTAAATATATGGGGATTGATTGTGTAAATCATTCATTCTTATATATATGGGCTTATGATCCATAGTTCGTCATGTTGGGCTAAACCCATGGAGTAACCCATGGATACTCCATGGAGGTTTTAACCCATGGACCATGAAAAATATGGAAAGACATGAGTTACATGGAGTTACATGATAGCCACCATATATATATATATATATATATATATATATATATATATATATATATATATATATATATATATATATATATATATATATGTATAAGAGCAAGTCAGTCTTACCGTTAGTAGGCCTCATTCATGAAGTCGGTCTATAAGGGGGGTATAAGGTTGTTGCCTATAAAATGGCAACTTAATGGGTGTCCACTCTCACCCACCGCTTCCTTGACTGGTGGAGGGTCGTTAGCCGAACGGGTAGGACAAGGACTATAATTCTCCCTTCATTATAAGTATAATGATAAATATAAAGTAACTAAACCTTTTATAAATTCTCAATCTTAGTTACTTTAGGAAAATGTGAATTTGGTGCTAACCCATGAAATTACACTTTGCACTTTGCTTAAGTCGTTAGTGGAGCGTGTGTGGTTAACCGGTACACTAACCTGGATTTAACAAGGTAGGCAAAGGGTAACTTAATGTTTATCATAGTATCGGTGGAGCGCGTGTGGTTAACCGGCACATCGATTGAGTGGTAAATATTAAGGGTACCAAGTATATTTGCATGGATATTCACACCTTGTTTTGTGATCCTCGGCATCCCAGTCACAAAAATTGAGAGGGCACAATCGAGATTGAAACATGCCATTGAAAAGTTCAATGAATCTCAAAATATCTAGGAGTTTCAAATCCAATTAAAACCTAATAAATTATTTCGTTTTTCATGGTAGAAATTTGTGAATCGTCATTCGCCTACCTTCAAAAATTTTATAGCTTGGATTACGGCATCCCTCTTCCAAGTTATAAAATATTGTGTTGGGTCCTAGCCTTAGTATTTCATATTGGGTGTTATATTAAGGACTTTAAATCAACTATCTTGAATATCTCCCAAAAGATATCTGGTTCAGACAATTATGATCTTCCCAAAACTCTTGGAACAAGCTTTCCTATTGAAGATGATGTCCCAGAAATCATTCTTCACTCCCTCCACCTCCTCCAATTATTCTCCCTAACCCACAAGTTCAAGGTCACTCAAGCCCTATTGGCAAGCAAAGTCTATGTGTGCTCACATCTTGGAGATAAAGTCACATATTGACAAGCCGGGAGAGTTGGGTGTCAAAGTCTTGAGGAAGTTGGATGTTCAATCACTTCCTAAGTCACATAGTGAGTTCTTTAAGGACTACTATGTAACAGACTACGACATGACCCTTAATGATCTTATTTATTTGCTTGGTGCTGCTGAATCAGCAATGATTTAGAGCACTGGTAAAGCAAATTTGATTAGAAGATCAACTTCCCAAACTTCCATGGACATTGACAATGGTAACATTGAAAATCCAGAAAAGCTTTCTCTTCCCAATGGAAAGGGATCGGCCATAGTCAACTCGGTTGACCAAATGGTAAAGAGAAAGGCTAAGTCTGAGACAGTCTCGTGTACCATTCCCAAAGAGTCCATATGCTTATATTGCCAAAGGAAGGGGCATTGGTTGCGAAGCTGCCCTATTTACCTAAAAGATCATTAGGTTAGTCAAGTCAAAAAGTTTGAGTCTACTTCAGGTAAGTCCACTATCTAACTCTATTAATTTCCTATTTGGAGATTCTTATTACATGATGTGACTGGGTCACATGTTGAAGTTTTAAGAATCAAAGAAAAAGAGAGGAAGCTTAAAGAAGAGTAAGCTGATTCTGATCGCAAAGATGGATTTCGATCGCATGGTTCGGTGATCAGAATTTTTGAGCTGCTGCTTAAGAGTTGTGATAGATTGCTTAGGAATAGATAACAACATATATGCATTTGCATTGTAAGGATAAGTTTTTCCGCAAGTTTTAAAATAAAAGAAAATTCTTGATTTTATTTATTTTAAGTATCCTTACAATGGCATTTGTGGAAAATTATTGTTTATATGTTTCCATTGATAGCAATATTGGAAAATAGATTTGATTCTTTCATTTGTGGTAGTGTCTAAATTTACCAAATAAGGAACGATTCTCATCACCCAAGTTTTCAATTGGACCGAAACTTGGATCATGCAAGTTGTATAATATGATGAATGAGAATTTTCATCCTTGGAAAATTAAGACTAATTCCTTGTTCACATGTATATGTGAGTCAAGTGAAGGACAAAAGGATCGGGTACACATTCTTGTGCACTGGTCAATTCCACCACAAAGATCGATAAGACTATTCGTCATGATTTACTAAAGTTTAGTAAATATGGTTATACTTACAAGTTTAAGTATAATTCTGAAACATTGGAAAATTTTCGATGTATGTCAGAACGAATGAGAAGAATCAAATTAGGCAGAAAGATAAAAGTTTCTCAAATCTAAAAAGATGGGAGAGTACTTTAGTATCATGTTTTGTGATCATCTTAATGATTAAGAAACCATATCACAATTGGTCCTCTAAGGACATCTTAGTGCATTCCTATGGCTAAGAAGAGGAATCAAGAATTGTTGAAATGTTCAATCAAGAAGATGAGTCATACTTCGTTCCAAAACAAGTATTAGAGTCATACTCCAAGATTGTAAATTGAGTGACATATCTTAAAGAAGGTTTATTAATACTTATCAAATGTAAGAGTAAAATGTGTCCTACTCTTGTACATTTGAAATTGGTAAGTTGTGATGTTTTGGATAAAACAAAGACCAACTTAGGCCAATTGTGTGAAGTGTTTGTCTTGATTAGAATCCGCACTATCTCTTGAATATTTGGCAAGGGAGTCTTATATGTCAAGAGGACAGTGGGAGTCTTGGAGATCTTGAAAAAGCTTCAAGATCTAATCAAGAATAAAACCTGTAGTTTATCACTAGCACACGACTTGAGGTTTATAACATGTCGTGTTGACATATTCTTATTTTTGTGCCCATTCCAGTTAAAGTTGGCTTTGCATATGAGTTCTAAGAGTTCTCAATTGGTTGCATAACAACTTGGAAGCAATGGCAGGCCCTTGTGCTGCCAGGTGGCAAGAAGTTAAGACTGCACAAGTTCAATCCATATGAGTTTGGATTTGTCACTAACCTTGTCTTCTGATTATGGTTTTGACAAATTCACATGCACAGGAACACATACACCATAAAATCTAAGTGTCATAAGGTTTCTCTCCAATTCATGAAAATGATGGTGAGGAAACACTTTCACTAAGTAGATTTGAAGTAGATAGCAATTGTGATATTTGCATTCTCAAAGTCGTTAGTGGAGCGTGTGTGGCTAACCGGCACACTAACAGACTTCTGAGAAATGGCAAAGGTGTAAACAATTGAGACTAAGATTACGGCATCCCTTTTCATAGTTCTAAAATTGTTTAGACACACATACGAGCAATCTAAGGGAAGGTGTATGACTTTGATAAAGTTTTATCAATGCATCTCGTATCAGAAATCTGAACTTTGGTAAGAAAGTCAATAAAGTATTGATTTCTAGAAGTCCAGCTGATTTCTGAGTACATGTCAAAGCTAGTGGGAGCATGAGTGTTATGCTAATAATCATCATGTTAGTGGGAGCATGATAATTATAATAAGTGTTGCTAGTTAGCAATGTTAATTATAGAAAACAAAAGTTTCAATTGGGAAAAAGTTGTTTTGCTATAATTAAGGGAGAGGAAATTGTACTTCATTTCAAATCTAAAAGCTTAGATCGTGAGATTTTAATCAAATTTAGTCAAGTATATATATGAATGTTATGTTGGAATGGTTCAACATAAGGAAATTCTATATATGGGAAAATTATTTGTGTTCTAAAATTCGATTATGATTACGACATCCCTTTTCATAATCTGAATTATGAGAACATGGAAATAGAAATAGAAATATTATAGCAAAAGACTGGTCTAGTATCATGTCTTTGTGTGAGACATCATGAATTGTGTCCCATATGCTTCGGATATAGGATCGATTGCATTTGCTATAATATTCATCTGTTCTAAATTTTTCCAAATGCCTATGGCATTAAGAGGGAAAAAGTACTAGAACTGGATATGACTAAAGTGATTAAGCAATTGTCGAGGACAATCTAAGGTTTACCAAAGATTGGTTGCTCAGGGACAGTTGGAAGTATGGTGTAAATTTTTGGAAAGGGCCATATTGACATATTCTGAAAAGAGGCAGCTCTTGTGATAGTAAAAATGGGAATATGGAAAATGTTTCCATAGGTGGAAGTTGTTCAATTTGTGTAAGATTATGAAACTTAATTCAAGAAGGATGTTCAAAGCAATGTACTTTGAATTTGAGACTTCGTTTCAATGGAATGTTCTCCATTGGAATAGTCTGTAATGACTGTTGACAAGTATTTGTGACTTTGTGCATAATCATTACAAGAGGATCAGTGCATATAAGTTTAAAATCTAACAAATTTAGGTAAATGGCAGGAATTTAGAATTCTTGCATTTGCGGTAAGGATTTGGGATTGTGAAATGAGTATCATTGGAATTATGTTCAATCGATCTATTTCACAGAGTAAAGATCATAGACAAACTTAGTGTGCATACTTGGTGTATGGCATAACTAATGTTTGGAAAAACATAGTGTGCATACTTGGTGTATGGCATGACTAGTGTTTAGAAAAACCATAGTGTACATGCTTGGAGCATGGGACAACTATTGTTTTAATTCAAATCTAAAGTTGATAGTTTGAAACAGTATGCAATGAATAATGTGTAATCAATATGGTGATAAATAAAAGGTGTTCTATTTATATTCATAAGTTCTGAGACCATATTGGATTCGATTATTCTTGTGTTTCACTTTGCATGTTTTGACTTCCAGAATAACTAGATCGTTCTTTCTGAATGACAAAGTTATTCAAACAATCCACAGTCGGTCATATGTTGGAAGTAGATATGAATCAAGACTGTCATGAAGCTGGATTGTAGATGTCCAAGGTATGGGACATAGCAAGAGTTGCTGCAACATTCATGAGTGCTCATAAGTTCTGAGTATTGGATTAAACCCACGCTCATTTGACTCACTTCATGGATTTTACCACAAGTGATCATGAGATGATAATATCTTATATTCTTCAAACCTAGAGATATGAGTTGTTACCTATGAGTTGGCTATGCATTGATTGTACGAAAACGCATTGGTAACTCGATGTAATAAAACGTGCCTTTGTGTATGATTCAACAAGTAGTAGAACAAGCATATGAGTCGAAGTTTATCCATTCCTTTTACCCTTAAAGGGATAAAAGCGATATATGTGGGCCCCTTGATGATTTAGTGATGACACCCCGAAGTGCTTGGCCAAGCCTGGACTGATTTGATTTGTTCAATTAGTCGGTCGTCATAAATAGGAAATCGGGAAACAACAAATGGACAGAGAGAATGATTAAAATCCATGTCTCAGTCCATATGATATCTAGAATGGAGGAATATATGATCCCTTATCTAATGGACGCGTCATTGATTTGTTCAGAGTTCGACAGCAGCTTTTAAGAGCTACGATTGCTAGTCGGGTTTTGGAGTCATACGCAATAATAGTTTTAGACTTATCCAAGTGGGAGACTGTTGGATTAGTGTCTAAGTCCATAACTATAATTGGTATGTACTTGACCCGATTGGCATGGTCCATTTGGGTTGCATGGCATCGGAACAATTTGGATAGACTTTTGTGAGAAAAGGATATTTATGATTTGTTAATATATTATAAGTTCTAATATATTAATATGACATCATATTATGTAATTAATATTGATCAAGAATTAATTTGGAATTAATTTTGTGATCAAAAGGAGACTAATTAAATATATAGGGATTGATTGTGTAAATCATTCATTCTTATATATGTGGGCTTATGATCCATAGTTCTTCATGTTGGGCTAAACCCATGGAGTAACCCATGGATACTCCATGGAGGTTTTAACCCATGGAGCATGAAGAATATGGAAAGACATCAGTTACATGGTGTAACCCTAATAGCCACCATATATAAGGACCCCATGGCTCAAGAAATTGGCACTTGTGTGTGTACACATGAGGGCTAGCCGATTTGAGCATAGGAACCTTTTCTCTCAAGTTATTCCAAGATGTTGGTGATGTTGTGTGAACCATTTGAGGTGTCACACTTGAGGCACTAGGCTCTTAAGCTCCATGGAATCAAGTTACAACAAAGATATATGTAATTCTACTAGAATTTATATTATATGTACTTCATATTATGCTAGTTAGAACAATACCTTTGAAAATTGATATTTGCATGTATAATAGAGAAAACATAGATCCAAGGTATTTAGGGTTGCATGTACACCTTAGGATTGTTAGATTGCTCAAAACCCATCACTAGAACCATAAAGTCACTGACTTGGTGACTTTGCATGCCCCAAAAGTTCCCAACTTCAAGATATAGCATTCAACTTCCATAAAAGGGCTTAATCTCATGCATGGGGCTTATACATCTCTAAAGATGCAAACTTTATGAGTCTAGAACCTCAGAAAGACCAAGAGGAGCAACTCAAGGCTTCTGGAGTGCTCACAAACTAATAGACCTCACTAAGGGACCAAAAAGGGACTAAAATCCATTAAGGCTTGGATCTAAGCTCCTAATGAGCAAGGTTAGAGCTTTATACCTCAAATGAACTGGAAATGAAGCAGAGAACCATGATCTATAAGCTCCTACTTGAACCACCACCTAGCACAAAGCTTCTCTTCCTTGAATGGGCTTCAAACACATACCAAAACACACACAATGAGCTCACAACACTCTTGGAGGCTCTAGAGTTTCGATATTAGGGTTTGGAGACTATGGAGGCAGGAAATGAGGCCAACACGTGGGACTTAAGGTGTTTAAATATGACACAAACCCTAAAAATTAGGGTTTGAGCTCCATGCGTGAACGCCCTGCGTTCCCCAAGGGAATGCCCCGCGTTCGAGCTCCGCCTCTAAAAGTCCAAACTTGGCAGAAATGGTCCCTCCTCCCTCTCAAACTTGAAAATCAAGACCAAAAAGCAACAACCTAATATATAAGGGACCAAAAATGAATAATACCTGGATCGAGCGTTACAATTTTGTTGAGGAGTATTTGTACATAATGATTGGTGCACAGTACCATCAGATGCAAGTAATTGATTACTCAAAGTATTAGAGGTATATTCCCCTCCTAAATCACAGTGAAGCATATTATAATAGAAGAGTGTTGAGTCTTTATTAGAGCTCTAAAATTGTTATATATGGTGAAAACATCAGACATACGCTTCATAAGGTATACCCATGTATAACGAGTGTAATCATCTATAAAGAAAACATAGTAAGTGGATCCTCCTTATGAGGAAATCGGTGAGGGAGCCCACACATCAGAATGCACAAAATCAAAAGGAGAAACAGAACGAGTGACTAAACAGTAGAGCAGAAAATTTTGGCAGTTTCAACCATAACAGTCAGAAATATCTTGATTGTTTAAAAGACCTAACACACTAGTAAAGGCTAAAAATTGTAAATCTCAAGCATAAACATGTCCCAAATGATAATGCCAAAGATAAAAGTCAGAAGACAAATGACTTAAACGAAAAGAAGACAAATCAACACTACTGGCAGTGACATCAGACACTTTGAGTTGATCCAATACATATAGTTCTCCTATCTTATGACATGCTCCAATCACTCTCTGGGAGTGTGAATCAAGTAAAGATAATCGAAAAATCAACCCCAATAACTAGATTTACACAACTACTAGTTGAAGCAATATTTAAAGCAAGTATGTAAGGGTTCGAAAAGTCAGTTCAAGGATCAAATCCTGATATTCTATGCTTGAGGAATGTCTTTGCGGATGATATGCTAGCAGAAAACATATTGATATGTCAGTATAAAACCTAAGTAAAGAAGATCATTGAAATCCTATTGTTATTGCTTTCACTACAAAAATGAAAAGGATAGAAGCTGGAGACTGGCCTATATTCCTACTAATGTGATCCCCATTACTGAAAATCTATTCTACACTATGATATATTGCTCTGATCTTTTTACAACTATCTTTTTTGAAGCAGATAGTTCACAGTGCTCATTCTATCAATACAGGGAAAGAAAAAAAAAAGAATGTTTACACTCAATTTTCATTACGAAGATGTATCACGTCAGGATCCGTTGCTCAAACCGAATCACGCCAACGTTATGGAAGTTCCTGGATCGTGTAAAATAAGAGTAGTACCAAAGGCAGCACCCTTTGATTTCATAATAAAAAATGGAAAATTGGCTATGGAGATTCCGTGCGGTCAGAAATTAATACAGACACAAAGGGCTTCGACGGGAAAGGAGTTTCGATCCAATCCATTCTTGGGAAAAAATCAAGACAAAAAAGGATATGTCAGTGACCTAGCACGGCAAAGCACTCTCCGAGGGCATGGAATGTCTCATTTTTTGGTAAGAATCTCCGCAATAATGTCTCTGTTAGATTTTCTATATGCATTGGGGTAGCACTATCAAACATGACCGAAATGGTTGATGCATAAGACAAAGAAATAAAGATTGACAAATAAGGTGAGATATGATAAGATGCACTGGAATCCAAGATCCATAAAGATGGAGGAATACCTAAAGTATTAGCTAAGGAAAGACTTGAATGAGACATAGATGCAGAGATGGTTGCATATTTATAAACAAGGAACTATCTGAACTTTTCAAGAACTTGAGGATCCAAAGCAGAAGATGACGTGGTGGTAGCAAGAACATTAGTTTATAATATAGATGCAACATTATTAGAATGTAGTGGATGAGGATTATGTAACTGGAATGCTGGCGGAAATGATCAAAATGGTATGTCTTGTTGATGCGTTGCCTTGTTCAATCACAATGGACACTAATACTTCCAATGGTTATTCTATCTAGAATAAGCACATTCATCAAAATCAAATTTAGGGATTCATCTGTCCGTTATATCCATATTGACAGTAAACTCTCAAACAATAATCCCAACCCAATAATAGTTGAACAAATCAAACCCTCAAAACCAATAACGAAAAATAGCAGACAAACTATACAACAAAATCCTTCAAAAAGGACAAATACCGACAATAACCAAACAAACTTAACTTAGAACAATAATCAAGACAAACAAACAATCGTTTTGTTCAGAAATCATGACGAGATTCACAATTCGCAGCAAGATTCACAAATTGCAATGAGATTCCCAAAATCAAGCCAAAAAAATATCGATCAAAAGTATTTTTATGGCGCGATATAACAGATATCAGTGTGAAAACAACAAAAAAACTAACAAATCAAACCCAAAAGTGACAAAATAACAAAAAAATGAAACCCTCAAAATGGAAAAATTGAACAAATCAAACTAGACGAAATTCAAAAACAAATCATAAAATCATACCAAACAATCATTAAAGACGAATCGAATATGGTTCTGATACCATGTAAACCAACGAACAATAGATACAAAATACAGATAGAGTTTCATTATTATAAAAAGAAAGTACAATTACAATGAAATAGAAAGACGATATAAATCGGAAAGCTAATTAGGCTAAACCTAGCTAAAGGGATAAATAGCCAAACATTGGGCCTGAACCAAAAAGGGCCTAATAGATTTATTAGGATAATAATATTAGACCATTGTATCCCTGATTTTGGGTTTCTCTTACTCTATTGTTCAATCTTCCATTAAGTACAATATCTTCAAATGTTTGTTTTTAAACGATTGTTCTTCTTTTCTCATTTTCCTATATTTTTTGTGTTTTAAAATGTCATAGGTTGATGATTTTAGCATAACCATTCTATGTATAGTGTATAGCTTGATGCATATTTGGCATGAACTTGTTTGTATATACTTTTTATGGTCCATGTCTTTGATATATTATGTTTAATGAGAGAAGTTTATTCATGAGAAAATAATAATTATCATGGTATCATAGCTAAATTCTCTTTGTTATTCCTCTCTTTAAAAACCTCGATATCCCCCCTCGAAGCATAGTCGCTGATCTCCCTTCTCTCTAACCCAAGTCGTCGACGACTCATCTCTCTTTCCCTAGCTTCCAATCATCAATGAAAAAATTCCAACCTTGTAAAGTCTTGTGGCATCACTAACATCGATTTTCATATCATACTCATACTTGACTAGAATCTTTTGAACTATGTTGCATGTCATGAACTCTTTGAGATGCATTGAATTGGATTTGGCGTTGTGGGTCATCTTGACGAATCCATTGTGAAGTAACCTACTAATAGTGGTTATTCTGAATGGAATCAATCAATTCCATTCCTTAGTGAACTTTTGGATCGATAGAACAATATCACAGTCCTTGTTGCTGATGATTTTGAAGAAGAATGCGACGACATAATATATTAAAAAATCTTGAAAGTTTTTTCAAGATAATAAAGAACCAAAATTTATCCAATTTGATAGTGAACTACGAAACATCATTATAGGGTATTCCTCCATTTATCCATTACAGACTATTGTACTCTGATAAAAATGATTGCTTACCTGACAATATCGACACTAGGGTTCCCAAGAAAAACCTTGTTACCTACAACATCAAAGGCCTTTCTCCCCAATATAATTATATTGCTAGACTTATATGTTACTTCTCACCTCTTCCCACGTTCTCATGGACTCGTTGTATGCTTCTTCTTGAAAATCAACAGGTGTTTCAAGTTTAAGCTCTCTTTTTTTAAGCCTCTCACACATACCACTCGCTTGAAGGGTGTATATGCTCAAAATTCATTTTAGAATCATATTACCAATAATATATGATCCTATAGGGTTAAACCAATAACAAGTAGACACAACGTGAATATTTATATGGATTTGATTCATGATGAATATTTATAATTAAGGTTGTGAATATCGTTCGACGGTAGCTCGACGGTCGACTGGGGTCAAGCAATTAATCGGTTTGGTGGATATTAATCGGGGATTAATCAGTGCCCTAAATTACTAATAAAACTATTTTAAAACTTAATATATTTTAAGAAAATTAGTATTTGAAAAATTAAGATTTTGAAATTTTGAAATTTTGAAATATTTGGTATAATTATTGAAAATTTTGAATATTTAAAAATTTAAAATTTTGAAATTTTGTAAATTTTGGTGTAATATTGGAAATTTTAAAATTTTAAAATTTTCCTGCCTAGGAGCGCCAAGGACCGCCTAGCCGAGTTTGACCGATATTGACCAATTTCCGCCAAGCACCCTAATCGTAACCGGTTGCAGACCGCCAAGAGATTAATCCCCGATTAATTGACTGCCAAGGCCGATTTCTGCAATACTGTTTATAACTCTTGCTATTAATTGGAAATTAATATTTTATAAAAATAATAAATTTGCAATGTTAAGGATCATAGTTATATCATAAGGTATAATACATAAAGTCATGTATATCTTTTTGGACTAAAAATGTTTTACTTTTAAATAAGTGTACATAACTTGTAAAAGATATAAAGAATATAAAAGTTATATATATATATATATATATATATATATATATATATATATATATATATATATATATATATATATATTATCCAAACCATATGAACCCTTAAAGGGGACCAAATTTTTGTACTAGTTGCTTTTTTTTTATTAATAACGCCTTAATTTAGAAGCATGGTAGCTCATAATCATAAAGAATAGGTATTGGAGGTAAGGTGTGTCTTTAAGTGTTAAAACACAAAGGTTAAAGACTTGATTAAAGGTCCTTTAAAGGCTTTCATCTTCTTGTTTCTTTCCTTGATGAAAACCGCCAACTTATCTTCCTTTTTTTCTCTTGATTTTAAAGTGTAAAGGCATAAGTGTAAGGGCTTAATACTTTCACTCTCCTTTAAGTCAAATTTATTTCTATGCTTAAAGGCTTAAGATTTTAACATTGCAAGTAAGGAATAGCATCCAAGGTGTTTTTATTCTTCTTGGTGGACTTCTCTAGATGAACTTTATTTTGTGTTCTTGCCATCTTCATCAACTTCCAACCTCCAAAGAGGATTCAAAGTTTTCAAATGTTGTTACTTCCTAACCCTTTTATGGTTGTGTTTAATCTTTCATTTCCATGCATAATGATTACTGGTGGGAATAAAATAGTTTACTGTTATTCAAATTTATAATGCTTCTATTGCAGGTTGTTTCATTTAACCAATTTTTTTAATAAATCCCAACAAGTGGTATCAGTGCCATTTTTTGTATGCATGTTTACATTTTTAGATTATTTGGATAATATTGGTTTTTGAAAAACATGGATGGATTTACTTTGTAAGAAAATGATCATACAATTTTTCTTATGACAACTTTAAAAACTATATAATTGTTATTTTTATGACCAAAATCTTACATGCAATTTTTGAGTCATAAAAGTCGTATTAAAAAACAAAGAGTTGTTTATATATATATATATATATATATATATATATATATATATATATATATATATATATATATATATATATATATATATATATATATATATATATTTGTTGTGCATAAACAAGGAAAATGATCCCTTGTGATGTTTTGTTGTTAATTGTAATGTTTTATTTATTCATATGGTATGTAATCGTAAAATATGTATTTTTCCATTTTGTTATATTTGTAAGTAATATGTTAGTATTAAACTAGTTTATTTTGTTTTATAAAATGTAAGAAGATTGGGGAAAATGACCAAGATGGAGAGTGATGGCAACACACACCGCACGGAGTCCTGAAGTCTTTTGCATGACATTGGTTGTAATGGCAAGTGGGAGATTCTTGAAGATGTGATCTTGCTCCTTAGGAAAGGCTTGACATTTTTTATGATGACTCACAAAATTGTCACTAAATTACGGCTTGGTTTATGCATATTTGCATGTATGTGATGTTTATTTTAAATGTTGATATTTTGCATATTTGCATGTATGTGATGTAACTAATAATCGTTATCTACCTTGTTAAATTAAGTAAAGGAGATAAAAGATACCTAACTATTTATTTGTTTTGTAACTTGGACCCTACACTTTAATAATTAATGTTATAAAAACATAAAGAGTAATAGTTATTGAAGGTTTAAATATTAAAAATTACTAAATGAATTTATTTAGTTTTGTGGATGACCCATAATGCAACAAACTCGTTTACTCAATTCCCGCGACCAATCCTATATAAAAAACAACTTGACCATCACAAATTCCTTTCATGCTATCAAAATTTGAGAACCGTTCTCATCGTTGATAGGAAAACTTATATAATTCGCACACATTTTCCCATCGAAGCTCATATTACCTCAACCGTACATAATGATTGGTTGAAATAGTATGATAATTTAATCAATATATCACACCTTATGTTTGATATTATGTCTCCATTCTTTTCAACAAAGGCGACACATCTCTTGACATACAATATGATAAATTTGTTGAAGGACGGGTTCGATCAGTTTCAAAGAGTTAAATACGTCAAAATAATTCAAAATTTGCATGGGCTATAATGGAGGAAGGCCAAAGCATAAAGTCTCACGTTGACAATATTAAAGATAATCTTGACTGCTTAGGTACACTTTGTCATTCATTTCCTCATGACCATGACTTTAGTCATCAATTCGTTAACCAAATCATATGATGTTTTCAAAGATATGAATATTATTTGGGATAAATCCATCTCACATTTTCATATAATGCTTGAGGCTGCTGGGAAGGATATTTCCATGGGCACACTTACATGTACGACATGTGATGATATTGTTCAATGGAAGGGACATTGCCTTGAGGAGATTCTACATTAGAAACCCAAGATGGGAACTTCAGCTATCTATCTTACAACCCCAGCCAGGGACAGAAACACGGGGTTGTGCGACGTATCATGGATCACATATATTGATTACTGAGAGATCTAGTATGCTCAAGAGTCATATTAAAGTGATATTTCTAATTAACATATGATACTAAATGGTCACACTAAAAACAACTTGATATAATTGATTATTTATTAGAAATTGATTTTAATAAATATTCAATAAACTCTTATAATTAATTGGAAATTATTTATTTCATGGAAATAATAATTTTCATTAGCAAGTAACATAATAAATATCATATGGTATGATTTATTAAGTCATGTACAACATTTTGGACTATAAGGACTTTTGTCTTTTACCAAAAAGTTAAAGTTTATATTTTATAAACTTGGTTTATAAAATATAAAACTAATGACTTCTTTTTATTATATAAAATCCAAATATTTGAGAGAGGAAAGGTGGTATGGACTTTTGATTAGTTTAATGAAGAGTAAGAGCTTTCTTTCAAGCATGGCGGACATCATGTCTTAGGTGCATGGGTTATCTTAAAGGTTTAAGACCCTTTGTGTAAAGATTACACTTTATAATGCTTGCATTTTGTCTTGCTTCCTTAATAGTCTAAAAACCGTAAGTTGCATGGAGGCATGCACTCTTTCTCATTTTGTTCATCTTATGAAGATATTACTTGCATTCATACTCTCTTAAAGTTCATACTTTAGTTATGAACTTCAAGCTTAAGAGTTAAGATTTTAGACTAGCATCTACATCAAGTTGAGTCATTGTTGGTGTCTCTAAAGTTCATCATTCTTCATCAACTTCCAAGCCTCCCAAGAGGACCCAAAGAACTACAAAGGTTGTTATTTCATCATCTCTTCTTTGGTTGGTGTTTAAATCTTTCTACAACTTGCAAGATGATCATTGGTAGGTATAAACTTGTTTATGTTAATCAAAATTATCAAGTCTTCCGTTGCCTAAATTTTATATTTTTGAAACTATTTTTGAATAAAAAACCCAACAATTGGTATCAAGAGCCACCTTGCAAGTTTGGTTAGATTTTTTGATTTTTGGAAATCTTAGTTTTTGGAGAATATGGATAACTTGGTTTTGTATAAAAACAAGTTCATACATATTTTCTATGACAACTTTATAATTGTTATTTTTTATGTGATAAAAGTTTCATGCATCTTTTGTAATTTAAAGTTGTCTTAGAAAAACAAAGTTTCTTTAATATGTATGATGTGCATGAACTAGCCACTGACCATTGTGTTTGTTGTTTTTATTATATAAATGGTTGTAATATTTTATTTATTCATATGGTATATAATAAATTAAATAGGTTAGTTTTCTTGGTTTATTTTTGTAAATAATAGATAGTTGTTAGAAATAATTTATTTGCAAAAAAAATGTAACAAGAAATGAAGTTGGCGCCGTTTTTTGAAGACAAAAGTGCATTTTTCGCAACTATAAAGTGTGCAGGATTTTCAATGACAGTTTCAAACTGTCGCTAAAATTTGTTGCTATTGCTGATGGCAGATTTCTCCAAGGGTTGATGAGCTTTTGCGACACTTTCTGCAGCACTTTCTGAAAATGTTGCATATTGCTGAAATATTGTTTTAAAGAATTTTTTTCCAATCTTTTGCAAACAATGGGTGTTTTCTCAAGTGGGAGCTTCTACAACAACATTACAAGAAGATTTTCGGTCCCTTTAATGTCCCTTTAGGAATGGACTTAGCATCTTTTGTGTTGGCTCACAAAAATGTCATTAGTTGATTATGTTTATGCACATATATTGTATGCATGTTTGTGGTATTTATTTTATGAAATTATTATGTGTGGTTGATAATTAGTTTTTCACATGCTAAAATAACTTTAGACAAAACAAACATCACATGGAGTTTGGTTTTTCAAAATGTATAATGTGGACATAAGATGTAACAAGTTATTGTTTTAAAATGAAATCCAGTTTTATAAAAACGTTAATAATGGAAAACTTTGAAATACTCAATTATAAGTTTTAAAATGGTGATTTTTGTAACTTATACAAACTCCAAATATATAAGTAATAAAACGAAGTTTTATTAAAGATATAAAAGGTTCAGATGCACTCAAACTTAATACCAGTTATTAAAATTGAATCGTTTCAAGCTATATAAAAACTAGCTTTTATATAGAACCTTTAAAAGTGATTTTCTTTTGAAAATTGGTACCATGGCTTATTATATGCGTGTAATAACCATGATATCAGATCTTTTTAAAACTAGAATTATAAAACATATAAAAGACCCTTTCAAACCTCAGATTTATGCAATCTATCTTGAAGAACACTCGCACATCTCTTGTATGCACTAGTGGGATAAATGTCACCTAACCACTTAGTGTTATCTTTAGATGGCCAGGGTGTCTTCCCGATTTATATAACCAAGTTATAGGTCGATTACACATGTTTTTCAAATTGGATGATATGATCGGAAATCTTTTGTGATAAAGATCATCTAAACAAGAAATTTTTGAGGCATAGATGGGATCAAACATGTTCAATTAAATTTGTTATTAGCAATCCCATAAATCTAGGAATTATATAGTAAGATATAATTGATAATCGATATCTATCGGGTTGAATTCAAATGAATGGGATAAAAGTCACCTAACCATTTATTTGTTTTGCAACTTGGATCCTAGACTTTGATAATTAATGTTTTTGGAAATTAAAAGGGTATTAATTATTAAAGGTTTAAATACTGAAATTACTAAATGAATTTTGTTAAATTTTGTAGATGAGAACTAAATCCAATCTCACTACCATGCACCATTTTGATCTTGAAAATCAACGTGAACATTTAATATTCGACGGGTATAATTTCTACCACTGGCTTCGTGTCTTGAAAGAGAATATCGAGAGAGATCAGAAATTGTACATTGTTGAAGGACCTATTCTTGAACAACCTGACATCACCAATATAGTTGAGCATAATGATTGGCGGAAACATTGCAATAATTCTGAAGATATTTCATAAATTATAAAATACTAAGTTATTCCTGACCCCTGGGAGGAATTGGAAGGCATGGAAGCATTTTATATACTTCGCCAAGTGAGGCAAATATTTCACATATACAAATCTACTTGGTTTGAACCAGATCAAACAAGAGAAGATTGCAAATCTGAAAGGTGTCACCCTGTGTGCTCTACAAGGCCATTAATTCATGGAAAAGGCACCTTTAAGACCAAAGATCCAAGAAGGTACACATAGATGGATCAAGTTTCTACTGTGGAGAAACAGGACACCGGAAGAGGAACTGTCCCCCTTATCTAACAAGAAAGTCTGGAGAAACTAGTACTTCCGGTATCTACTAGATAAAACCCATACTTTTCATATACACTTAAGTACTTGGTACTTAAATGTTAATATAATATTTGTAAATGGCTTGCAGAAATTTACAGAAGAGTAACCAGTTGAGCATAATCAAGTTGGAACAACACTCTCAAAGTTTAGTTTATTAATTATGCTAGGAACATAATGCACTTGTATTGTGAAACAATGTTTGTTTTGGAACAATGTATGTTTTAATTTAGCTTGTCTAAATATATGTCTCAGTTATTTCAATTTATGAATGATTGACTATTTACCTAAATCGTTTTTCATAACGATCACCTTCATATTTGGAAATTAGTAAAATTATTCTTATGATACTAGATTTCTTAAAAAGAATTATAAAGTAAATATCAATGTTTTATAACAAGTTCTATATGCAAAATGCTTTTGACTTAGGTGCTGTTTGTTTTTTCGAAGCGAAAATGTCTGAAGTCTGCGGACCACCTCTGCAACCCTCTGTAGCAGAAGAGGTGGAACAAACGGCTGCAGCATTTAAAAAAAAGTCTGTTTGTTTTTTAACGTCTGCAAACTGCTGCAGTAAGTTAAAGTAAGACGTGAAGAGGTTGGAAGCAGCTGGTTTAGTGCTGCGCCACGCAGCACACACGCAACAGTTTTTAAGTCAGAAGTCTTCTGAAAAACAAACAGCTGCAAAGGGCCAAGTGTTGCGCGTGTGCTGCGCGGCGTAGCAATAAGAGGCCAGAAGAGGTTTTTTAGAAAAAACAAACAGCACCTTAAACTTGTTTTAAATCAAACTCATCTTTGACATTGTTATCTTTATTATATAATTGGCATTCACATATTCCAACTTCAAGAAATGGATATTTGAAGCCAAATAATGCATTTTATTTGAAAAATGTAAATCTTATTTATATATAAAATATTCATAATGATATTTTCACCAAATAGTTGAGAAAATAATGATTAAGGAACTATACACTATGGTGTATGCCTTCTTTTCTAATGAATGTCTAAAATTTTGCACAAGATACCAAATCAACTTTATTAACAACTATAGTAGTTATAATTAGATTTACATGGTAAAGCGTAATTGTGAGACATTTGTTAATCCTTTCAAATATAAAGTTGAGATACAAAGCGGTAAGAACTATCTAAAGTCTTCATGATAATAAAGGATGAATAATGTAACGCTTTATCCAGGTATTATTTATTTCTCAACATTATAGGGTTTTGGTCTGGAACTCGACGAGTTGGGAAACTCCAAATCGTCGTGTAGGGATCTAGTTGGACGCGGATTAAGGACTCAACTCGACGAGTCGGGGAGCCCCAACTCGACGAGTAGACGTTGGAAAGGAAAACCCTAATTTTTAGGGTTTGCACCCTATTTAAAGGCCTTAAGCCTCATTGTTAGCCTCCCTTATCGCCCCTTTGTCCAGAGAAACCCTAGTTCGTGCTTTTCCTACCATTTTAAGTGTGTGAGAGCTTAAAGAGTGCATTTATGGCGTTTGTTTGAGGAGGCTTGAAGTAGGAGGTGCATAGTTGAAGGGAGAGGTTGTAGATCTGGTGTCTTCTCTGTTGTGGCAGCCATATTGAGGTATAAAGTTGACACCTTGGTCATTTATTTGCTAGATCTCTTCATGTGGGAGTTTATGGTCATTATTAGCTCTTTTTGGGATCATTCTTGGATTTGAGCATCTCATGAAGCTCTGACTTCATATCTGGACATCTCATGGCCTCTTTTGACTTAAAGTTGCCATCTTTATCAAGTCTTGGCCTTCATTCATGCCCTCAATCCCTTAAGAAGCTATGATTGAGTGTTTTAGCCCCCTTAGTTCTATGCATGGACGTAAAGTCAACAAGTTTACGTGGTATCTCAGCCCTAGGGGATCAGATTTATAGTTTAGAGCTTTAGACTCGCTTAGAAAGTGGCTGAATGAGTTAAGACTAGGAAAAGTCGACAAGTTACCTTTCCAACTCGGCAAGTTGGACCGGGTTTTCCCCGATCTTCTAGACACTGTTTGAAATCGATGAGTTTTTGTGATAACTCGATGAGTTGGCTAGGGTTTTCCCCGGTTTTCTAAGAACTGAAGGAACTCGACGAGTCAGTAGGTGCACTCGACGAGTTGGGTCAACATGGACTGTTGACATTGACTGTTGAATTTGAATTTGACCATGGTTGACCAAGTTTGACTTTAAGGGTATCTTTGGCATTTTGGGATTTTGATGAAGTTAGTCGCATGGTGGTTGTAGGCAGTTGAGTTTGGAGCTGTGAATTGGTATTTGATCTTACCAGTTCAGCATTCCTTGAGAGGTGAGTCTCCTCACCATAACAATGGGTCGAAGGCACCACGGCCGGCCCATTATGTGATATGTGATATGTGATATACTAGTTGTTATGTTATACTTGATATGCTAGCAGTCTTTGTGATATTTTCATGGAAGACCTCGAGGTTTCCCGAGGCAGTTGGATATCAGACCATGTGAGGGTTCCCATGGCATTCCAAGCTAATACCATGTGGGGGTTCCCATGGCATCGGTGTAAGACCTTGGAGGGTTTCCATGACATCCTTATATGTTTGTAAGACCATGTGGGGGTTACCATGACACCCGGTGTAAGACCTTGGAGGGTTTCCAAGGAATCCTTATATGATTGGATGCATGGCTTATGTGGTTTATGTAGCTGATATAGCAAATATGGTTTATGTGATTATGTGGATTGTGTGGGGTATGCTCTGGGGAACTCACTAAGCCTTAGCTTACAGTTGTTGGTTGTTTCAGGTACTTCGGGATCTAAAGGAAAGAGCCTGGCGTGATAGTGTGGCATGCACTCTCTGGCGTTTTATTTGGGACCCTCTGATATTATGATAAAAATTATCTGATGTTATGGATTTTGAAAACAAAAGTGTTTGGAATTTTATATCTTATGGAAATGTTTTGGTTATTTAAAATGAAAAATTTTATTGGAAATTTGGGTTGTTACAAATAAAATCTTACTTGGTATGATTTACTTTCTAATCGATAGAAATGTCCTCTGTTTATTTCCTTGGGATAACACCTAGATCACAATGAATTATACTTTGAGTACAAATACCAACAAATAAGTAGATAAAACATTTTCTTTTTAAGATTTATATGGAAAGGCTCCATCCTTATCTTATCTAATTGTGTTGTGGATTTGAAGCCTATGTTGGACTAAATCTTCTAAACCCAAAATCTACTAAATACATATTTGTATAATACTCTAAAAGTGGCTTAGATTATTATATGCAAACCCACTAAGAATAAGTTCTCTTATTCCTCTGATAGTTGAGTTAGCAGAAAGCAAGCTTCTAATGACAAAGCAATTCGGAGGTACATCCTTAGCAAATCCACAAACACAAATTGTAAAAGTTGAAATCATAACCTAATGTAGTAAAAGTTGGCACTAGTTTTAACAAGGATTGTTAAACTTGAATAATAGCTATTCACAAACACAAATTGTTCGCATTAGTGGTTGAAATCATCTATGATTTGAGAAATGTGGAATCTCTCATTGAAGAGATTTTCTTGATTGTTTCTGGCAAATCCATCAAATACCAAGATGTTATGTAAGATTTCAAATTAGATTAATAACTTAGAGACATGAAAATGAGATGTAATCCATGTATGATAATCAAGTATGGTCTTGATTGACCTTTATATTTATAGAAAGGCTAGAAGGAGTAATTGATTCTTCTAGAAAGAATACATTACATGGATAACCATACATATTTAAAGCAAGATTTGTTATAAAAAGATTTTCTCATACTCATGTCATTGACTATGGTCCTTAATACCAGTTATTAAAATTGAATCGCGTCAAATTATATAAAAACCAGCTTTTTATATTGAACCTTTAAAAGTGATTTTCTTTTGAAAATTGGTACCATGGTTTATTATATGCATGTAATAACCATGATATCGTCTGTTTTTAAAACTAGAATTATAAAACATATAAAAGACCCTTTCAAACATCAAATATATGCAATCCTTTTTGAAGAACATGTTGGATAAGGTGTCTAAGTCCATAACAATATTTGAGATGTACTTGACCCGACCCGGCATGGTCCATTTGGGTTGCACTTCACCCGAACAATTTGTTTGGATAATCTTTTGAGAATAGTATGTTCATGCTTTATTAATATATTATAAGTTATAATATATTAATATTAAATCATATTATTTAATTAGTATTGGTCATAAATTAATTTAGAATTAATTTGGTGATCAAAAAGGTGACTAATTAAATATGGGCTCTTGTATTTTATGCAGTGTGGGCTAATACTCATTTGGAATGGGCTTGGAATGCATGGGAATCCATGGATAGTCCATGGAGCTTTTAACCCATGGATCCTTGGAAAGGAAGAGTCATGGGTATTAGGGTTTACATGGATGTAACCCTAATCCTCCACACTATATAAAGGAGCTTATGATGCTTGAAATGACACTAGTTGTGTGTGAACAAGAGTGGTGGCCTAATTTCTAGAGCACATATATTATTCTCTCAAGGTTCCAAGGTTTGTGGTGATTTGTGATTCCACTTGAGGCATTCACATTATTGGTGCTAGGCTCTCAAACTCCAAGCAATCAATCACTATCAAAAGGTATGTCATTCTTCTAGTGTTTTATGATTCTAGTTCTTCATGCCATGCTAGTTAGGATGTAAACCTTGGAAATTATTATTTGCATGTATTTTAGAGAAAACATAGATCCAAGGTTTATTAGGGTTGCATGTACACTTAGGAGTGATAAAATGCTCAAAACCCAACAGTGGTATCAGAGCCTAGGCTTGTTTTCTTGAATACTTGATGCAAATAGCTGAAAAATGTCGAAAAACTGCATTCTGCACAGCTGACTCGCCGAGTCCCTCATGGAACTCGCCGAGTTCATGCATATATTCAACCAACTCGCCGAGTCAGTTCATGCACTCGACGAGTTGGCAGGCCTGAGCGCAGATTTTCGAGATTTTGTGCTGGAATTGGTCTAGAATCATTACCTTAAACTGTTTTGGACCTATAAAACCTGTTTTTGATGTGGTAATGATTGTGGTAAACCGATTTCAAGGCTAATATCAAAATTCCAAGTTTTTATATGTGTTCATATGATTCTTGAAATTGTTGATGTGGATGTTCATGTTCATATGAGTTTTGTTAGATCATAGGAATTATTTGCAAATTGTTTGTTAGTTAATTCTTGATCTTAATGTGTTTTAATGGAATTCATAATTTGTCCTCAAGTTATGGAATTCCAAAAGTTTTTCTTTTAAATGTTTTTTTAAGAAGTCATAAGTTACATTTTCTTGAAGAGTTTTCTAATAAATGCTTTTATGACTTCATAACTTGTCCTCAAGTTATGGATATCCAAGAGTCTCTTCATTAAAAGTTTTAAAACACTTAATTAAAACTCATAAGTTATGAATATCCAAAAGTTTTTGAATTTTTCAAAACTTGCCCTCAAGTTTTGGAATTTGTAAAGTCGCACACAAACTTTAATTCCAAACCCTTAGAGTTTTAAAAGTTAAAATTCAACCCTTATACTATTTATAACATTAATGGTTAATTATTATATATATGTATAAGATCAAGTCGTTTTACCGTTAGTAGGCCTCATTCACGAAGCCGGACTATAAGGGGGGTATAAGGTTGTTGCCTATAAAATGGCAACTTAATGGGTGTCCACTCTCACCCACCACTTCCTTGATCGGTGGAGGGTCGTTAGCCGAACGGGTAGGACAATGACTTTAATTCTCATTAAAAGTATAATGATTATAAAGTAACTAAATTTTTTTTATAATTCCCAATCTTAGTTACTTTAGGAAAATGTGAATTTGGTGCTAACCCATGAAATTCACACTTTGTACCTTACCAAGTCGTTGGTGGAGCGTGTGTGGTTAACCGGCACACTAACTTGGACTAGTAAGGATCACGAAGGGTGACTTAATGTTTATCATAGATCGGTGGAGCGTGTGTGGTTAACCGGCACATCGATTAGGTGATAATATTAAGGGTACCAAGTGAGTTTTCATGGTTATTCACACCTTGTTTTGTGATCCTCGGCATCCCAGTCACAAAACTTGAAGGGCACAATCGAGATTGAAACATGCCATTGAAAAGTTCAATGAATCTCAAAAGAATCTAGGAATTTCAAATCCAATTAAAACCTAATAATTCATTTCGTTTTTTATGGTGGAAATTGGTGAATCGTCATTCACCTACCTTCAAATATTTTATAGCTTGGATTACGGCATCCCTCTTCCAAGTTATAAAATATTGTGTTGGGTCCTAGCCTTAATATTTCATATTGGGTGTTATATTAAGGACTTAGAATCAACTAATTTGATTTTCTCCCATTGTAGATGTCTGGTTCAGACAACTATGATCTTCCCAAATCTCTTGGAACAAACTTTCTTCTTGAAGATGATGTCCCTCAACATCATGCTTCACTTCCTCCACCTTCTCCATTTATTCTCCCTGACCCACAAGCCCGAAGACTTGAAAGGTTCAAGATCACTCAAGCTCTACTAGAAATGAAACATAAAGATGGAAGACATGTGTGCACCCATGTCTTAGGAATGAAGTCACACATTGACAGGCTGAGAATGTTGGGTGCTGTTATTTCAAGGAAGTTCGCTGTTGACTGGGTTCTTCAGTCACTTCCTTATTCATATAGTGAGTTTATTAAACACTACCATATGACAGATCCTGACATAACCCTAATAGATCTTTCTTATTTGCTTGTTGCTGCTGAGTCAGCAATGATTTGGCGCAATGGTCAAGCAAATATTGATGGAAGGTCTAATTCTCAAACTTCCATGGACATTGACAATGGTAACATTGGAAGTCCAGAAAAGCTTTCTCTTCCCAATGGAAAGGGATCGGCCTTGGTCAACCCGGTTGACCAAAAGGTAAAGGGAAAGGCTAAGTCTGTGATTGTCTCGTGTACCATTCCCAAAGAGTCTATATGTTTTTATTGTCATGAGAAGGGACATTGGAAGCGAAGCTGCCCTGAATACCTGAAATATTTGAAAGCAAGTAGAGACAAAATGTTTGACTCGGCTTCAGGTAAGTCCACTATCTAACTTTGTTAAAGTTCCTAATTGTTGATTATTATTACATGATGTGACTAGGTTGCATCTTGATGTTTAGCAGGATCAAGCAAAAGGAAGGTTAAAAGAAGAGTGTGTTGAATCTGATCACGAAGATGGATTTCTATCGCATGGTTCGAGGATCGGATTTTTAAGCTACTACTTAAAAGTTATGATAGATTGCTAGGAAATATGTAATAGCATAGTTTCCATTTAAAGTTGCATTGTAAGGAAAAGTTTTCCGCATTTTATGAATAAATAAAATTTTGTTTTACTTTATTTTATATCTCCTTGCAATGGCATTTATGGAAAATTGATGTTTGTATGTTTCTAGCAATAATGGAAATATGAGTTTGATTCTCTCATTTGTGGTTGTGTCTAAATTTACCAAATGAGGAAAGGTTCTCATCACCCAAGCTTCAATTGGACAGAAACTTGGAATCATACAAGTTGTATTGTATGATGAATGAGAATTTTCATCTTTGTGAAATTGAGACTAATTCATTGATCACATGCATATGTGAGTCAATTGAAGGACTAAGGAATTAGATACACTGGGTGTGTGCTGGTCAAGGTCCACCACAAAGATCGATAAGACTATTCGTCATGATTTACTAAAGTTTAAGTAAATATGGTTGTACCTACAAGTTGTAGTACAATTTTGAAACATTGGAAAAGTTTCAATGTATGGTAGGACGAATGGGAAGAATCAAATTGGGCAGAAAGATAAAAGGTTTCTCAAATCTGAAAAGATGGGAGAATACTTTAGTATCTTGTTTTATGATCATCTTAATGATTAAGAAACCATGTCACAATTCATCCTCTAAGGACATCTTAGTGCATTTTATGGCTAAGAAGAGGATTCATGAATTGTTGGAATGATTAAAATCAAAAAGATGAATCATACTTCGTTCCAAAACAACTCTTAGAGTCATACTCCAAGATTGTAACATTGAGTGACATAAAGTAAGGTTTATAACACTTGTCAAATGTAAGAGTAAAATGTTTTCTACTCTTGTACATTTGAAATTGGTAAGTTGTGATGTTTTGGATAAAACAAAGACCAATTGACACCAATTGTGTGAAGTGTTTATCTTGATAAGGATCTGCACTGACTCTTGAATATTTGTTTGGTTGTCAAGGAATGGTTCTTGACAAAGAGAAACTTATATGTCAAGAGGACAGTGGGAGTCTTAAAGGTCTTCAAAGTTTCAAGAGCTAATCAAGGATAAAACCTATAGTTTATCGCTAGCACACGACTTGAGGTTTGTAACCTATCGTGTTGACATAATTCTTGTTTCTGTGCCTATTCCGGTAAAGTTGACTATGTATGTGAGTTCTGTGAGTTCTCAATTGTGTACATAACAACTTGGAAGCAATGGTGGGCCCTTGGGCTACCAAGAGGCAAGAAATCAAGATTGAACAAGTTCAATCCATATGTTTTTGAGTTTGTCACTAGCCTTGTCTTGTGATTAAGGTTTTGACAAATTCATATGGATAGGAACACATACATCATAAAATCTAAGTGTCATAAGGTTTATTTCCGATTCATGAAAATGATGGTGAGGAAACGCTTTCACTAAGTAGATTTTAAGTAGATAGCAATTGTGTTGTTTGCATTCTCAAAGTCGTTAGTGGAGCTTGTGTGGTTAACCGGCACACTAACATGGACTTGTGAAAAATGGCAAACAGGTCTAAACATTATGATTACGGCATCCCTCTTCATAATTGTTTAGACACACATGTGAGCTATCTAAGGAAAGATGTATGAGTCTGAGAAGCTTAGATAAAGTTTTGTCGAAGCATCTCGTGTCAGAAGTCTGAACTTTGGTGATGAAAGTCAATAAAGTATTGATTTCTAGAAGTAGATTTCTGAGTACATGTCAAAGCTAGTGGGAGCATAATTGTTGTGCTAAATGATTATCATGCTAGTGGGAGCATAATCAATTATGATGAGTATTGTTAATTATAGAAAACAAGAGTTTCACTTGGAAAAGGTTGTTTTGCTATAATTAAGGGAGAGGAGATTATACTTCATTTCAATCCTAAAAATTTTAGATTGAGATTTTAATCATCATTAGTCAAGGATATATATATGAGTTTTATGTTGGAATGGTTCAACATAAGGAAATTCTATATATATTGTGTTCTCAAATTCGATTATGATTACGGCATCCCTCTTCATAGTCGATTTTTGAAAACATGGCAAATAAAAATATTGTAGCAAAAGACTGATCTAGTATCAGGTCTTTATGTGAGACATCATGAATCGTGTCCTATATGTTTCGGGTATAGGATCGGTCACATGTGCTATAATATTTATCCGTTCTAAATTTTTCAAAATGCTTAGAGCATTAAGAGGGAAAAAGGAATAGAACCGGATATGACTAAAATGATTAAGCAATTGTCGAGGACAATCTAAGGTTCACCAAAGATTGGTTGTTAAGGGACAGTTGGAAGTATAGTGTTAAAATTTGGAAGGACCATATAGATATATTCTGAAAAGAGTTAGCTCTTGTTCAGATATGATAATCAAAATGGGAATATGGAAATTTTCCATACTGGGAGTTGGATATTAAGAATCTATGAGAAAGTTAGAAACTTTTATGCAAGAAAGATGTTCAAAGCAATGTACTTTGAATATGAGACTTCGTTTCCGTGGAATTGATCTCCTTTGGAATACTCTGTAATGACTGTTGACAAGTTTTGTGACTTTTGTGCATAGTCATTGCAAGAGGATCAATGCATATAAGTTTGGAATCTAACAGATTACAGTAAATGACAAGAATTTGGTATTCTTACATTTACGGTAAGGATTTGGGACTGTGAAATGAGCATCATTGGAATCATGTTCAATTGATCTACTTCACAAAGTAAAAAGATCATAGACAAACATAGTGTGCATACTTGGTGTATGTCATGACTATTGTTTAGAAAACATAGTGTACATGCTTGAAGCATGGGACAACTATTGTTTTAATTCAAGTGTTAAGTTGATAAATCGAAACAGAATAATGTGGAATCAATATGGTGATGAATAAAAAGTGTTTTATTTATATTCATAAGTGCTGAGACCATATTGGATTCAATTATTCTTGTGTTTCACTTTGCATGTTTTGACTTCCATAATAACTAGGTTATTCTTTCCGAATGATTAAGTTATTCAAACCATCCACAGTCGGTCATATGTTGGAAGTAGATATGAATCAAGACTGTCATGAGTTGGTTGTAGAGGTCTAAGATGTTGGACATGGCTACAACACTCATGAGTGCTCATAAGTTATGAGTATTGGATTCAACCCACGCTCACTTGCATCACTTCATGGAATTTATCTCGAGTGATCGTGAGACGGTAATATCATATAAGTCTTCAAACCTAGAGATATGAGTTGTTACCTATGAGTTGGTTGTACATTGATTGCACGAAAACGCATCAGTAACTTGATGTTATAAAACGTGCCTTTGTGTATAATTCAGCAAGTAGTAGAAACAAGTATATGAGTCGAAGTTTATCTGTTCCTTCTAGTCCTTGGAGAATTAGAAGCGATATTTGGGCCCATCGATGATTTTGTTTTGACCTATGTAACGGGCCCGGTCAGAACTAAATTGATGTGTTCGATTAAGTTCTTTGTCAAACAAATCGGAAATCGGGAAACAAACTGTTGTACAATAAGTAAGACATTGTTCCATGTATTTGTCCGGCTAATATCATGAGAGCAGAGGATTATAGGATCACTTATCTAAAATGGCGCTTCATAGTTCAACAGGGTTTGAGAGCTACGATTGCCGGTTGGTTCCTGAAGTCATATCTGCAAATATGTTATTAGACTCATCCAAGTGGGAGACTGTTGGATAAGGTGTCTAAGTCCATAACAATATTTGAGATGTACTTGACCCGACCCGGCATGGTCCATTTGGGTTGCACTTCACCCGAACAATTTGTTTGGATAATCTTTTGAGAATAGTATGTTCATGCTTTATTAATATATTATAAGTTATAATATATTAATATTAAATCATATTATTTAATTAGTATTGGTCATAAATTAATTTAGAATTAATTTGGTGATCAAAAAGGTGACTAATTAAATATGGGCTCTTGTATTTTATGCAGTGTGGGCTAATACTCATTTGGAATGGGCTTGGAATGCATGGGAATCCATGGATAGTCCATGGAGCTTTTAACCCATGGATCCTTGGAAAGGAAGAGTCATGGGTATTAGGGTTTACATGGATGTAACCCTAATCCTCCACACTATATAAAGCAGCTTATGATGCTTGAAATGACACTAGTTGTGTGTGAACAAGAGTGGTGGCCTAATTTCTAGAGCACATATATTATTCTCTCAAGGTTCCAAGGTTTGTGGTGATTTGTGATTCCACTTGAGGCATTCACATTATTGGTGCTAGGCTCTCAAACTTCAAGCAATCAATCACTATCAAAAGGTATGTCATTCTTCTAGTGTTTTATGATTCTAGTTCTTCATGCCATGCTAGTTAGGATGTAAACCTTGGAAATTATTATTTGCATGTATTTTAGAGAAAACATAGATCCAAGGTTTATTAGGTTTGCATGTACACTTAGGAGTGATAGAATGCTCAAAACCCAACAGAACACTCATACATCTTTTGTATGCACTAGTGGGATAATGTCACCTAACCGCTTAGTGTTATCTTTTGATGGTCGGGGTGTCTTCGCGATTTTTATAACCAATTTATAGGTTGATTACACATGTTTTTCCAATTGGATGATTTAATCGGAAAGCTTTTGTGATAAAGGTCACCTAAGTAAGAGAGTTATGAGGCATAGATGGGATCAAACATTTCTAATTAAATATGTTATTAGCGATCCCATAAATCTAAGAATTATATAGTAAGATATAATTGATAATCGATATCTACAAAGTTGGATTCAAATAAATGGGATAAAGGTCACATAACCATATATTGGTTTTGAAACTTGGATCCTAGACTTTGATAATTAATGTTTTAAGAAACTAAAAGGGTATTAATTATTAAAGAGTTTAAATATTGAAAATACTAAATGAATTTTGTTAAAATTTTGAAGTTAAATAATTCATTCTCATTACCATGAATTGTCATTTTCTTTAATGACTTAATGAAACAATAACATTCACTAGATACAACTTCAATGGATGGGTTCATGTCTTAAGAGACAATCTCGTAAGAGATATGAAATTGTATACACTTAAAGGTCCTAGTCCTAAACAATTTTTTTTGAGCAATAAACTTGAACATGATACCTAGTAAAGTCATCACTATGATGCTAAATATGTTTCTAACATCAAACTAGGAATAATACAAGGCCAAGAAGAGTCACCTTGTGTGATCTAGGAGGCCCATGGTTTATGGATTGAACACCTTTAAGCCCAAGAAATCCAATAAGGCCCATATTGTCACAACTAGCAAATTAGGGCTAGGATTTCTATCTTTGTATAAGACCATTCCTTTGTGTGATCTTGTAACCCTACTTTTGTTATAAGCCAAATTTCAATACTATGCAAGTTTATACATCCAAAATTGTGATTCACGTCGAAACATCCTCCTATAAGCCCAAAACATAACCCAATAAGCTATGTTTACTCGAACTTCGGGCCTTAACCCAAGCTTCTCGGCCCAAGTCCCTATTGGGCCAAGACCTTTCTATTGGGCCTTAATGGGCCAATAAACCCTCAAACATGATCCTTATGCGCCGGAAACTTGTATTTAACATCGTTTTGGGTCCTAAAACTCTTATTGGGCCTCATTTGGGCCGTGAGCATCTTCCTTAGACCATAGTGGGCCAAATACCTCCACTAGGTATTATTTGGGCCGAAAACCCTCTAATGGGCCTTGTCAGGCCGAAAAAATCACTATTGGTCCCCTATTGGGCCGAAGACTCTTCCACTTAAACTTTTTGGGCCGAAAACCCATATATGGGCCCTAATGGATCAAAAAAATTTATTGGGCTCTCTCACCTAAACCAAAAATCCTTATTCGAATTAATACACTTCTTTTGGCCTAGTATTTGACTGAGACCATTCTTGGGCCGATCCAAGCCCAAAAACTCGAGCAAACCGCAAACCTTATTGGGCTTGAGGAGTTCTCGGTTACACTTAGAAAGTTAAGCCCATTTCTTTTTTTTCCTCCTTCCTTAAACCCGATTGGCCATATTGAAAAAAAACAAATGCAAGGGTTGAATTTGGTGTGCCACCTCAACATTTCATATCATGTAACCAAGCAATTGTTCACCATACTTCTAGGAAAGAACTTATTGCCCAACATACCTTCACACACCTCTCTTCTCTTTCCTCCCCTCTCATCGGCCGATAATCTCCCTCTCACTCTCTCACAATTCATTTCAAACTCACTCCCATTTCATAACTCTCTCAAGCCCCATTATTCTCTCACAAAAAATCCTCTAACTCTTCTCCTCCTCCAATTTTCGTGCGTTGCGTGTGCATCCAAGAGGTTCTTTTCAAACTTTCATAAACTTGGTAAGTTTATATCACACTCAAGTTGTTTTAATTCCAATTCACACTAAGATTACTCCTCAAGTAACTCCATTTTCGTGATTATACTCTTAGAACACCAAAACTCCACAAATCTCTTCAAGGAAACAAGCTAGGGCCGAAAAACCTCCTTCCTCTTCCTCTTCAAAACCGAAAAAGCCCCAAGGTGAGCTTCATACCCCTATTTTCGAGTTTTTCTTTCTTTTGGGGGAGGATGCAAGTCAAAGTCTTGTGTAAATCTTTGTATATTTGCTTGTATGTGCATGTGTTGTATGATATATGTGTTAAATGTTGTGAAATTCATGTTAGGTGTTCATGAACTCTAGATTTTTGGTTAAATCTCAAGTTGTTGGACTTAGTTAACTTGTTATGTTGTTAAAGGTGAAGACTAGTTTCTAAATGAAATGTATTTCACTTAATGCACGGTAAATAACACAAGTTTTAGTCCAAGAATATGTTTAAATAAACTTTTGGCATGAAAACATGGAAAATGTTAAAATATGGAAGTTTTCACTAAAAAGGGACTATTTTCGGCCATAAAGACAACCACGGGCCATTTTTGACCATTTTAGTAAAATGGACCGAAAATGGGCTTTTTAGTAAATATGGTCCATTTTTTATCACTTTTGTAAACACGGGCCTTAAATGAATATTTGTGTAAAAATGGACTATTCTTTACAACTCAAGTAAAAATGGGCCATTTTCGACATTCTTGGTAATAATGGGCCATTATTGACATTTTGGATAATATTGGGCCATTTTTGAACATTTTAGTAAAAATGGGCCTCTTATAACAATTTGGGTAAAAGTGGGTCTTATGCGTCAATTCTATTCTAATTGGGCCTTATATGACAAATTTTATGTTAATTGGGAATTAGTGACAATTTTAGTAAAATTCGGCCTTTCATGACAATTTCGGTAACAATAGGCCATTTTTGACAACAATAGTAAAGACGTGCTATTTCGACACTTTCGGTAAAAATGATTATATTTTTATCACTTATGGTTATAGTCAAAAATATACACTCGTAACATTATTTATGACGTTAAATAATGAAACTTAATATTCGCGTAAATTTCGTTAAGGCTCTTGTGAGCCACTCCTTCACTCGTACCTACCTAGCGTACACAGAAAGTCTTGTAGTTATAACCAGAGTCCCCTGGAGGGAGAGCGGGATATTGTGTATAGATCTATACGGGGTTGACACCCCACACCTGAGATGTTCGCTACAGCTAGACAGGCCAGTCTAGGGTGACAATTATCTTTAGAAACCGACGCCTGAAGAACGTCAAGACATGCGCTCTCGTCATATTAGTATGGTTGTAACGACTCACATAGAGAATAACAATACTATATTAAAAGTTTACGCAATACATATACTCTACTCATGTTACGAAGTACGAAACTATGCATCAACTATTTTACATCTAATTTCACCACTCGGGTCTTAGGGTTTAAGACCACACTTTTTCATATAAAAGAAAATACAGGATTTTCTGGGAATCACTCTCTATACATTTTCAAACAAGATAAACAAAGAATACACATGCAATTATACATGATTTGAAACGAGACTTACAAACTATTTTTACAAGAAAATATTGGATTTTTTGGAGATTTTACATACTACAAAGTTTTCATACAATCATGCTTATGAACTCACCAACATTCTATGTTGACACTTTTCAAAATGACTTGTATTCTCAGGAACTCAATAAGCAGGTGGACAGTTAACGAAATTTGGATATTTGTTGTATTTTTGAATTATCATACATTATGTTATTTGGATGTACTTTGTAAACAAATACAATGATGTAAACCATGTATGTTGATATCGTAATGTATGATGATGATGGTTGCTTTGTTTCATTTAGATACAATTGTTATGATATTACAAGATGAAGTCACCCGCCCCCGGACGTTTTCGTCGTCCCGGTTCGGGGGTGTGACAGATTGGTATTAGAGCATTGTTTATGGTGAACTAGCATATCTAACCATACAAGATATGCAACTATAAATACAATGGGACTAAAATACTCTGAACAAAATAATAAAATAAAAATCCACACATCTGTGTATTAGGAGTATTGTTATAACAAGAAACAATTAAGAATCGTTAGAAGAGTTGAACGTCGCGGTTAAACTCAGGTAGTTATGTAATCGTATTGCGGATAAATATAGTCTGATCAACTATATTTATTCAAAGTACGATCAACATGTGCTTGGGAGTGATCGTGGCGGGAGACGAATCTAAGATTTACCAATTTTGTGTCCAAAAGTTTTAAGGAACCAAACCAAAAACAATTAAAATACTATAGGAGTATTTTTAGCATGCTATATGTTTTCTTATACTTATACATTCTCGTACAGACACCATGGTTGGCTTCCACCCAGGCCCATATATTCCCAATCAGGGAAATGCTAGTTGGCTAGAGGCGGAACCAGAGGAAGACCCAGAGGAGTTAGAAGTGGAGCCCGAAGCACCCGAGGTAGACTTTGAGGAGGAAGAGTTGGGTGTTAGTGACAAGGACATCGAGGAGGATGACTCGGACGCGTAGTCCGAAGTCATCAATTCGCCTTACATGGCACGAGTGTCAGCACATCGGATGGGCCCCAATGGCCCTACGCCTCCATGGGCTCACGACCTTTGGCGATGGAGCAGACATCAGGGGATGCGTCCCCCGTTCGGCATGGATCGAGGATTTTTTTATCTTAGCCATGGAGGGCCCGCGGACCGCGCCCTCCCCGTGATGGTCAGGAGGACCCGAGATATCGGCAATCAGGCCCAGGCCACCGCCGATTAGATGAACCGGATGAGGGCAGACGTGGAGAGGGCCGAGAGGCAGACTCAGGAGGTAGTGAGAGACTACCAGGAGCGACAGGCGGCATTAGAAGCCCGGTTGCGTGTCACCGAGCGCCAGTTAGCCAGGCTCCAGGGTGCATCTACTTCGTCATCAGCACCACCGGAGACCTCCCGCCGTGAGTAGGACCCATCCTACCCACCACTTGCTCCTGATGTGGCCTCCTTTTCCTTTTTACCTTATGTATGTAGGACTGACCCTACGATTAAGTGATTACGCTACTCGTAGAGTCGTTATGCTAGCAGATTTTTATTTTCTTTATGTACTGTAGGCGTACATGAAAAAAATTATCATTAATGAAACGGTTCTGTGTTTTATTGGTGATGTTGTTATCTGCTATGTCCTCTCTCTTTATTTATGTTTGATATTATATAGTTCAATGATAATTACACTCGAAACACCGTAACCGTTAGAAACAAAAAGGATTCATCAACTCATCGCCATTCCTGTCTCATAGCAGGAAAATGCCACGAAGATATATCCGCAAAAACACTACAGCACCGCCACCACCGCCACCTCCGCCGGAAATGAACTCTGCTGCATTCCAGGCAGCAGTCTCAACTGCAGTTACTGCAGCGTTGGCTTACATCCACAACGGGAACAACGGGGGTGGCAATGGTCATGGAACGGGAAGTTCCAATCATGGAGCCAATCAAGGGCCTACAAGAACCTGCACCTATAAATATTTTACCAATGTGAAACCCAGAACTTTCAACGGAACCGGTGCAGTGATAGCTTTAACATGCTGGTTTGAGAAAACTAAATCCATCTTTGAAATTTGTGATTGTCCGGAAGAAAGCAAGGTGAGGTTTGTTGCATGTACGTTTGCTAATCGGGCTTTATCATGGTGGAATGGCCATGTCAAGGCCTTAACTCTTCTAGTTGCAAACGCTATGTCTTGGGAGGATCTCAAGACGTTGATGTTGGCTGAGTACTGCCCTCGTGGGGAAGTACAAAAGCTTGAACAAGAACTCTGGAACCTTACTGTACAAAACTCCGATGTTGAAGCCTATATCGCTAGGTTCGGTGAGCCGGCACTCTTGTGCCCAGGGATGATAACCTCTGAAGGCAAGAAAATCGAACGCATTATTTGGGGGTTAACCCCTCCAATTCAGGGAAACGTGATTGCTGCCAACCCTGAAACGTTCGATAATGCAAAGCGCCTAGCGCAAAAGCTGTACGATCATGGGGATAACAAGGGCACAAAGACTGCCAGCGTTGAAACAAAGAAGGAAAACAGCCGGGGAAACAAAAGAAAGGGGCGACAGAATCAAGACTCGTCTAAAAAGCAGGAAACGGTGGCAGTCCACGCTGCTACCACTCAGATCACACCAGCCCCAGCTGCACCAGCCTTAACCACACCAACACCTGCCAAGGCTTACGTGGGTTCTCTACCCAAATGTGATAAGTGAAATTTCCACCATAGTGGCGCATGCCGAGACTTATAATGCAACAGCTACAATCGCAAAAGGCACACCGCCGGTACTGCAGGTCTCAACCGCAGCAAAACAACCCCCAACCTAATAATATCGGGGCCAGCCGAACCTGCTATGGATGTGGAGAGACTGGTCATTTTAAGCGAAATTGCCCTAAAGCCAACAATCAAGGTGCAGGAGGGTCAGGCAGGGTCCTAGCAATGGGACAGGGGGAGGCGGTACAAGATCCGACTGTAGTCACTGGTACGTTTCCCCTCAACAACACTTATGCATGCATTTTATTCGATAGTGGGGTGGAACGGAGTTTCGTGATTCATAAATTCAAACACTTACTAAATCAAAACCCCCAAAAGCTAAGCGAAGCCTTCACGGTGGAGATGGCTAATGGGAAAACAGAAACAATCAAAGACATTTTCATAGGGTGCGCGTTAACACTAAATAATCACTCGTTTCAAATCAACTTGATGCCGGTTAATATTAGAAGTTTTGATGTGATCATCAGCATGGATTGGTTAAGCCCCCACCATGCCGATATTATGTGCCACGAGAAGGTCGTTCGCCTTCACCTTCCTACCAATGAAACACTAATCATCTACGGCGATAAACCCGGTGCAAACCTCCGTCTTATCTCGTGCATCAAGGCACAAAAGTGACTGCATAAGAAGAATCATGCCTTTCTAGCCCACATAGTGGAAAAACAGAAAGAGTAAAAGAACATCAAGGATATCTCAGCGGTATGTAACTTCCCAGACGTATTTCCTGAAGATCTCCCGGGAATACCTCCCGAGAGACAGGTTGAATTTCGGATTGACCTGATACCTGGAGCCACATCAATTGCCAATTCACCCTATAGGTTAGCCCCTGCGGAAATGCAGGAGTTATCTAGCCAATTGAGCGAACTCCTAGGCAAAGGATTCATAAGACCAAGCTTCTCACCCTAGGGAGCTCCAGTCTTGTTTGTCAAGAAGAAGGATGGATCTTTCAGAATGTGCATCGATTATCAGGAGTTAAACAAGCTCACTATCAAGAACCGATACCCTCTCCCACGGATTGATGACCTATTTGACCAGCTTCAAGGAGCCAGTTATTTTTCCAAGATAGATCTAAGGTCCGGATACCACCAACTGCGGGTCCGAGAAGAAGATATCCCCAAAACTTCCTTTCGAACTCGCTATGGACATTACGAATTTGTGGTTATGCCCTTCGGTCTAACGAATGCACCCGCAGCATTTATGGACCTAATGAACCGATTCTGCCGACCGTTCCTCAACAACTTTGTAATTGTTTTCATCGATGACATACTCGTTTAATCTCGGAGAAAAGCAGAACACGACCAACATCTACGGCAGGTCTTGGAAACTCTAAGGGCAGAGAAGCTATATGCAAAATTCTCCAAATGCGAGTTCTGGATTCGCAGGGTGGACTTCTTGGGACACATAGTCAGTGAAGAAGGGATTCATGTGGAACCTTCCAAGATCAAGGATATTGAGGGCTGGGCAACCCCGAGGACGCCAACGGAGATCAGGCAATTCTTGGGCCTTGTTGGTTACTACAGAAGGTTCATTCAGAATTTCTCCAAGATCACCAAGCCCCTCACCACTCGAACCCAGAAGGGCGTACCCTACAACTGGGATGCAAAACAAGAAGTTGCTTTTCAAACCCTGAAACAAGCCCTCTGCAGTGCTCCGGTGTTGTCTCTCCCAGAGGGGACGGAAGATTTTGTAGTAGTTGCGACGCTTCCAATCAAGGGTTAGGCTGTGTGCTTATGCAGCGCGGAAAAGTGATAGCTTATGTATCCAGGCAACTAAAGACGCATGAAGTAAAATATACCACTCATGATCTCGAGCTGGGAGCTATGGTCTTCGCTCTTAAAATTTGGAGGCACTACCTCTACGGTACAAAGTGCACCATTTTCACAGACCACAAAAGCCTCCAGCATATCCTGAATCAAAAAGAACTAAACATGAGGCAGCGGCGATGGGTCGAGCTGCTAAACGACTACGAATGCGAGATCAAGTACCACACGGGAAAGGCGAAAGTGGTGGCCAATGCATTAAGCAGAAAAGAATACTCAGGACACCGAGTAAAAACACTAACGATGACCATCCATTCCCACTTGTCTTCACAAATGAAGGAGGCTCAACTGGAAGCCTTGAAGCCAGAGAACATCGCAAACGAAGCATTACATGGGATGGACAAGAATCTCGAAATCAAAGAGGACGGAGCATACTATTTTATGAACCGGATCTGGATTCCAAAGTTTGGAGGGTTCAGAGACGTAGTCATGAATGAAGCGCACAAGACACGATACTCCGTCCACCCGGGTTAAGACAAAATGTATCTGGATATCAAACAACATTATTGGTGGCCTAATATGAAAGCTGAAATTGCTACCTACGTGAGCAAGTGCCTGACTTGCGCAAAGGTCAAGGTAGAATATTATAAGCCCTCGGGATTGTTACAACAGCCAGTGATACCCGAGTGGAAATGGGAACGAATAACAATGGATTTTATAACCAAATTGCCTAAGTCGACAGACAGACTGGATGCCATTTGGGTGATTGTCGATCGGTTGACTAAATCCGCCCATTTCCTACCAATAAAAGAAACATATAAAATAGAGAGACTAACACGAATCTACATAAAGGAGGTGGTGAGACTACATGGAGTACCAATATCTACTATCTCTGACCGAGATAGTAGATTCACCTCACGATTTTGGCAGTCACTCCAGAAAGCATTGGGAACTCAATTGGATATGAGTACTGCCTACCACCCTCAGACCGACGGCCAAAGTGAGCAAACCATCCAAACACTAGAAGATATGCTTCGGGCTTGTGTAATAGATTTTGGCAAGGCATGGGATACCCACTTGCCACTAATAGAATTTTCCTACAACAACAGCTACCACACAAGCATTAAAGTCGCTCCCTTCGAGGCCTTGTACGGTCGGAAATGTAGATCACCCCTCTGTTGGGCTGAGGTAGGAGACACCCAACTGGCAATGGGGCAAGTACTAAACAGCACCCTCACAGGACCGGAGATCATCCGGGAAACAACTGAGAAAATCGTCCAAATCAGGGCACGGCTCCAAGCATCTCGGGACAGACATAAGAGCTACGCAGACAAAAGACGAAAGCCGCTGGAGTTCCAAGTAGGAGATTGCTTACTGCTAAAAGTCTCTCCCTGGAAAGGGATGATATGGTTCGGAAAGCGGGGAAAGTTAAATCCGTGATACATCGGACCATTTGAGATCCTTGCCAGGATCGGTTCGGTGGCCTACAAGCTGCAGCTACCATCGGAGCTCAGCAACGTACACCCTGTCTTTCACGTGGCAAACCTGAAGAAATACCTATCGGACGAAACCCTCGTTGTTCCACTCGATGAGATTGAGGTGAATGAAAATCTCATGTTCGTTGAGGAACCAGTCGAAATTATGGATAGGGAAGTGAAACGTACGAAACAAAGCCGCATTCCAATTGTGAAGGTTCGATGGAGCGCCAAGCGCGGACCTGAATTCACATGGGAACGCGAGGATCAGATGAAGCAGAAGTACCCTCATCTCTTCTCTAATTCTTAAGGATAGCTTTCAAAAGAATTTCGAGACGAAATTCCCTCTAATGGGGGGGATGATGTCACAACTAGCAAATTAGGGCTAGGATTTCTATCTTTGTATAAGATAATTCCTTTGTGTGATCTTGTAACCCTACTTTTGTTATAAGCCAAATTTCAATACTATGCAAGTTTATACATCCAAAATTGTGATTCACGTCGAAACATCCTCCTGTAAGCCCAAAACATAACCCAATAAGCTATGTTCACTCAAACTTCGGGCCTTAGCCCAAGCTTCTCGGCCTAAGTCCCTATTGGGCCAAGACCTTTCTATTGGGCCTTAATGGGCCAATAAACCCTCAAACATGATCCTTATGGGCCGAAAACTTGTATTTAACATCGTTTTGGGTCCTAAAACTCTTATTGGGCCTCATTTGGGCCGTGAGCATCTTCCTTAGACCATACTGGGCCAAATACCTCCACTAGGTATTCTTTGGACCGAAAACCCTCTAATGGGCCTTGTAAGGCCGAAAAATCACTATTGGGCCCCTATTGGGCCGAAGACTCTTCCACTTCAACTTTTTGGGCCGAAAACCCATATATGGGCCCTAATGGATCACTTCGTTTGGCCTAGTATTTGACCGAGACCATTCTTAGGCCGATCCAAGCCCAAAAACTCGAGCAAACCGCAAACCTTATTGGGCTTGAGGAGTTCTCAGTTACACTTAGAAAGTTAAGCCCATTTCTTTTTTTTCCTCCTTCCTTAAACCCGATCGGCCATATTAAAAAAAACAAATGCAAGGGTTGACTTTGGTGTGCCACCTCAACATTTCATATCATGTAACCAAGCAATTGTTCACCATACTTCTAGGATAGAACTTATTGCCCAACATACCTCCACACACCTCTCTTCTCTTTCCTCCCCTCTCATCGGCCGATAATCTCCCTCTCACTCTCTCACAATTCATTTCAAACTCACTCCCATTTCATAACTCTCTCAAGCCCTATTATTCTCTCAAGAAAAATCCTCTAACTCTTCTCCTCCTCCAATTTTCGTGGGTTGCGTGTGCATCCAAGAGGTTCTTTGCAAACTTTCATAAACTTGGTAAGTTTATATCACACTCAAGTTGTTTTAATTCCAATTCACACTAAGATTACTCCTCAAGTAACTCCATTTTCGTGATTATACTCTTAGAACACCAAAACTCCACAAATCTCTTCAAGGAAACAAGCTAGGGCCGAAAAACCTCCTTCCTCTTCCTCTTCAAAACCGAAAATGCCCCAAGGTGAGCTTCATACCCCTATTTTCGAGTTTTTCTTTCTTTTGGGGGAGGATGCAAGTCAAAGTCTTGTGTAAATCTTTGTATATTTGCTTGTATGTGCATGTGTTGTATGATATATGTGTTAAATGTTGTGAAATTCATGTTAGGTGTTCATGAACTCTAGATTTTTGGTTAAATCTCAAGTTGTTGGACTTAGTTAACTTGTTATGTTGTTAAAGGTGAAGACTAGTTTCTAAATGAAATGTATTTCACTTAATGCACGGTAAATAACACAAGTTTTAGTCCAAGAATATGTTTAAATAAACTTTTGGCATGAAAACATGGAAAATGTTAAAATATGGAAGTTTTCACTAAAAAGGGACTATTTTCGGCCATAAAGACAACCAAGGGCCATTTTTGACCATTTTAGTAAAATGGACCGAAAATGGGCTTTTTAGTAAATATGGTCCATTTTTTATCACTTTTGTAAACACGGGCCTTAAATGAATATTTGTGTAAAAATGGACTATTTTTGACAATTCAAGTAAAAATGGATCATTTTCGACATTCTTGTTAATAATGGGCCATTATTGGCATTTTGGATAATATTGGGCCATTTTTGAATATTTTAGTAAAAATGGGCCTCTGATAACAATTTGGGTAAAGTTGGGGCTTATGCGTCAATTCTATTTTAATTGGGCCTTATATGACAAATTTTATGTTAATTGGGCTTTTAGTGTCAATTTTAGTTAAAATGGGCCTTTCATGACAATTTTGGTAACAATGGGCCATTTTTGACAACAATAGTAAAGACGTGCTATTTCGAAACTTTCGGTAAAAATGATTATATTTTTATCACTTATGGTTATAGTCAAAAATATACACTCGTAACATTATTTATGACGTTAAATAATGAAACTCAATATTCGCGTAAATTTCATTAAGGATCTTGTGAGGCACTCCTTCTCTCGTACCTACCTAGCGTACATAGAATGTCCTGTAGTTATAACCAAAGTCTCCTGGAGGGAGAGCGGGATATTGTGTATAGATCTATACGGGGTTGACACCCCACACCTGAGTTGTTCGCTATAGCTAGACAGGCCAGTCTAGGGTGACAATTATCTTTAGAAACTGACGCCTGAAGAACGTCAAGATAGGCGCTCTCGTCATATTAGTATGGTTGTAATGACTCACATAGAGAATAACAATACTATATTAAAAGTTTACGCAATACATATACTCTACTCATGTTATAAGTACGAAACTATGCATCAACTATTTTACATCTAATTTCACCACTCGGGTCTTAGGGTTTAAGACCACACTTTTTCATATAAAAGAAAAATACAGGATTTTATGGGAATCACTCTCTATACATTTTCAAACAAGATAAACAAAGAATCATGCAATTATACATGATTTGAAACGAGACTTACAAACTATTTTTACAAGAAAATATTGGATTTTCTGGAGATTTTACAAACTACTACAAAGTTTTCATACAAACATGCTAATGAACTCACCAACATTCTATGTTGACGCTTTTCAAAACGACTTGTATTCTCAGGAAGTCAATAAGCAGGTGGACAGCTAAGGAAATTTGGATATTTGTTGTATTTTTGAATTATCATACATTATGTTATTTGGATGTACTTCATAAACAAATACAATGATGTAAACCATGTATGTTGATATCGTAATGTATGATGATGATGGTTGCTTTGTTTCATTTATATACAATTGCTATGATATTACAACATGAAGTCACCCGCCCCCGGACGTTTTCTCCGTCCCAGTTCGGGGGTGTGACACATATAGATGGACCTTGTTTCTTTTGTGGAGAAACTGGACATTGGAAGAGGATCTGCTCCTTTTATCTGGAAAGAAAGTATGGAAGAGACTAGTACTTCAGGTATCTACTAGATAGAACTCATACTTTTCATATAACACTCAAGTACTTGGTTCTTAAATGTTAATCGAATTATTTGTAAATGGCTTGCAGATATTTACTGAAGGGTAACCAGTTGAGCACAATCAAGTTGAAACTACACTCTTGGAGTTTAGTTTGTTAGTTATTCTAGGAACATAATGCACTTATATTATGAAACAATGTTTGTTTTGAAACAGTGTATGTTTTAATTTATTTTACCTAAATATATGTCTAAGATTAATTTATGAATGGCTGACTATTTACTTAAATCCTTTTTTCTTAACGATCACTTTCATATTCGGAAATGATTAAAACTCTTTTTATGAGACTAGATCTCTTAATAAGAATTATAGAGTAAATATCAATGTTTTATAAATAACAAGTTCTATATGCAAAATACTTTGGACTCAAACTTGTTTTAAATCAAACTCATATTTGACATTGTTATCTTTATTATATAAATGACATTCACATATTCCAACTTTAAGAAAGGGATATTTGAAGGCAAATAATGCAGTTTATTTGAAAAATATAAATCTTATTTATATATAAAATATTCCTAATGATATTTTCACCAAGTAGTAGAGAAAATAATTATTAAGGAACTATACACTATGGTGTATGACTTTCTTTCTGATAAATGTCTAAAATTTAGCACAAGATACCAAATCAACTTTATTAACAACTATAGTAGTTATAAATTGTATTTTACATTTTAAAACATAATTGTGAAATCTTTGTTGAAGGTTTAAAATGTAAAGTTGAAATACAAACCGATAAGAACTATCTAAGGTCTTAAAGATAATAATGGATGAATTAAATCTTACTTAGTATGATTTACTTTCTAATCGGTAGAAATATTCTCCTTTTATTTCCTTGGGATAACACCTAGAACACTATCAATTGTACATTGGCTACAAATACCAACTAATAAGTAGATAAAACATTTTCTTTATAAGATTTTGTATGGAAAGGCACCATCATCTTATCTAAATGTGTTATGGATTTGAAGCCTATGTTGGACTATAACTTCTAAACCCAAAATATACTAGATACATATTTGTATAATACTCTAAATGTGGCTTAGATTATTATATGCAAACCCACCAAGAATAGGTTCTCTTATTCCTCTGACAGTTGAGTTAGCAGAAAGCAAGCTTCTAATGACAAAGCAAGCTTCTAATGACAAAGCAAGTGGGAGGTACATGGAATTTGAAACAGCTCAAGAACCACAACCTAATGTAATAACAGTTGGAACTAGATTTAATAAGGTATTGTTAAACATGAATAATAGCTATTCACAAACACAAATTGTTCGCATTAATGGTAGAAATCATCTATGGCCTGGGAAATGTAGAATCTCTCATTGATGAGCTTTCATTGATGGTTTCTGGCAAATCCATCAAATACCAAGATGTTATGTCAGATCTCGAATCTGATTAATGACTTAGAGTCATGAACATGAGATGTAATCCATGTATGATAATCAATTATGGTCTTGATTGAACTTTCTCTCTATAGAAAGGCTAGAAGGAGTAAGTGATTCTTCTATAAAGAATACATTACATGGATAACCATATACATTTAAAGAAAGACTTGTTATAAAAGGATTTTCTCATACTTATGTCATTGACTATGGTTCTTATAATACTCATAACATTGACTATGTCAAACCTTTTTCACAAGTAGCTATGATTAGATCAACAAGGATATTATTTACTATAAACTCATATTCTTAATATGAGATATAGCAAAATAGATTTCATGAAAGACCATTTTTATTAATAGACATCTACTAGAAGGTATCTATATAATTTAGACTGGAGGTTTTCTTAATCCATGTTATCCTAACAAAATGTGTAAAGCTTAAGATCCACTTGTGGATATAAAGCAAACATCTCAATGTTGTAATCATCATTTTAATATGAAACCATAAGGTATGCTTTTATATCAAAATCAATAGAACAGGTGTGTTTACTAAGAACTAGTGGGAGAATAGTGATATTCCTAATCTTGTATGAGTGAGACATACTAAATCATGAGAAATTACATTTTGACCATGTTGGGCCTTTTCACCTTGATCCGGAATGTATTTCTAAAATGAAAGACGTAGGAAAGATAAGATACATTCTTGGAATGTAAAATCTATAGAGATAGATAAAATGAATGTTAAAATTTTTATATCTTTATGCAAATATAGACAATATCTTGAAAGGGATTAAGACACAAAGTTCCTTTGGAGGAATCTTGGTATTGTCACATGGCACTAATTTTGGGCCAACCTCAAAAGAACTTAGCTTATAGGTTTGAACTAGTTGAAATCCATCGTTTATGCCATGTTATACATAAGATCTAGTATGTGATCATGCTGCAAGCACATTGTAATATACCAATTGAATACATGGTTAAGTCATCAGATGACTATAGGAACATTCTAAGAGTACTTTAGAAGAACTAAGAGAATGTATATGAAACAATTAGGTTAGAATAAAATCTTCATGTAAAGAGATACATAAGATTATGATTTCTAAGAAAATATAGATAATTATGAATTATAATTGGATTATGACTTCACTGTGGGATGAAGAGTAAGTTTAGTTGGAATGAGGTCCAAGCAAAACAAAATGACACAATCTACTACAAAGTAAGAATAAATTACTTTAGAAGTTGAAATCTAATATGATTGGATGAATAAGCTCATTGAAAAACTATGTTGATATCTGTCATTCAATGATCACATAGAAATATGTGTGACTTCGAGAGTATACTTAATCGAGCTAAGAGACTGTATGTCACGAAAAAACACCAATCATATACTCCAAGATATTTAACTATACCTAGAGTAAAATCAAATATGGAGATGATAGTATTCGTAGAATTCACACAAATTAAGTTTAGTCGAACCCGTTAATAAGGTCCTTCTTTTAAGCTAATAATGAATGATCACACTTCAACTATAATACTTTATTATTATAGAAATGGGATTTTGTTTGGATTTAGTATTTGGATATTGGAACACTGTAACAACCACTATTATATAATGTTTTGATATATTGGGATATAATCATAACATCGATACTTGTTGTGTTCTATATTAACATGTTTAATCCATGAATAATCTTATTATTCTAAAATTTCATAGTCAGTAATAATTTTAGGAGCAATTATGTAATAAGACTAATAGGAATTGTATTGGTTGACTTTCACCGGATGAAGGTAGGCAATGGGTTGTAACCAAGTTTCATAGGTACTTGTCAGAAAAATGGTATTGAACCGACCCGCATCAAAATCATATCATGGATCGCTATTATGAATGATACTTAATTAAAAGGTCATATCTTTGTATCCTTAACACTTGAGATACATAGTGGGAATTAAGTGTAGGGAATATTGTGTTTAGATATGGTTAAACGTTGGTCCTTAACCGGGTAGTTATAAAAGTCATTTCCAGGTATGGTGTGAACTATGCAAAAGGCTTATGTAGTCAAGATGGGATTTGTTCCTCTTATGTGTTGAGAGTTAGACATCTAAGGCGCCTTACCAAAAGTTGAACACCTAATGAGATTGATTGCGATCTGTATCTCATGTTTAACATGATGTCTGTGACAAAGGGATAACTGATAAACTTACCTTATACACCAATTGTAGCTTTGAGATTTTTGGGAATTGGGTGTTGATAGAATGGCACAAAGTCATACGTTGTTGGGGGCAGTGAAATGTTGCTAGACGTTCACCACTGTCTATATCAATCTAATATAAGTCTTGTGTAAGTGGGAGATTGAAAGATCTAGTATGCTCAATAGTCATAATAAAGTGATATTACTAATTAACATATGATACTAATGGGTCACACTAACAACAATTTGATATAATTTATTTATTTATTAGAAATTGATTTTAGTAAATATTCAATAAACTCTTATAATTAATTGGAAATTCTTTATTTCATGGAAATAATAATTTTCATTAGCAAGTAACATAATATATATCATATAGTATGATTTATTAAGTCATGTACAACATTTTTGACAATAAGGACTTTTGTCTTTTACCAAAAGGTTAAAGTTTATATTTTATAAACTTGGTTTATAAAATACAAAACTCATGACTTCTTTTTATTATATAAAATCCGAAAATTTGAGAGATGAAGGGTGGTATGGACTTTTGATTAGTTTAATCAAAAGTAAGAACTTTCTTGCAAGCATGGGGGACATCATGCCTTAGGGGAATGGGTTGTCTTAAAGGTTTAAGACCCTTTGTGTAAAGATTACAGTTTATAATGCTTGCATTTTGGCTTGCTTCCTTACTAGTCTAAAAACCTTAAGTTGCATGGAGGCATGAACTCTCTCTCATTTTGTTCATCTTATGAAGATATTACTTGCATTCATACTCTCTTGAAGTTCATAATTTGGCTATGAACTTCAAGCTTAAGAGTTAGGAGTTTTGGACTAGCATCTACATCAAATTGATTCATTGTTGGTGTCTCTAAAGTTCATCGTTCTTCATCAACTTCCTAGCCTCCTAAGAGGACCCAAAGAACTACAAAGGTTGTTATTTTTTTCATCTCTTCTTTGGTTGGTGTTTGAATCTTTCTACAACTTTCAAGATGATCCTTGGTGGGTATAAACTTGTTTATGTTATTCAAAATTATCATGTAACAACGTAAATTTTCAAACAAAATTTTAAAACACATTTTTATCAATTCACACATCTCAAAAAGTGTGATAGTATCAAATCATCCAACACATATCCCAAAAACTAAATATATAACAAATCTAGGATCCTCTCAAAACATGACTCAAATCTCTGACGTGTGTACAATCAAGCCGATGCCTTCCCGTGATCCTGAGAAGTACCTGAAACACATAACACGGTAAGCACAAAGCTTAGTGAGTTCCCCAAAATACCACTCATATCTCATCAGCCTCTCATGGCTATGCTCAGATAAGACCCTCTGGTCAAATGTGTCTCAATGGGACCCTCTGGTCCCACAACTCAGATGGACCCTCCGGTCCCTCAACTTAATGACTCAATAAAACACAGCATACATATCACAAAGACAAATAAGTAGGATATCTCAACACACAGTATATGCACATAAGACCCTCTGGTCACACATAGGTTACCACTCAAGGTAACTATAGTGAGAAGACTCACCTAGTAAGAACTCGGATAATCTCGAACTCGAATCACCGGCCTAGCCTCCGCCTAACACAACGATAATAATCCCTAATTAATAAGGCTATCACTGAAGCTAAACTAACCCTTCTACAAACTCACAAAAGGGAAAAAGACCATTTTACCCCTTTATGGCCTTATAGTCCACAAATTGATCAAACCCTAAAAGTCAACCGAAAGTCAATGGCAGGGAGTACGCTGCGCGTACCAACTCTCTATGATGGGCGTACTCGGCTGCCATGCAGGCATCGGGGATGCTCGACCCCTACGCTGCTGCTAGGGTGCAAAGTCACTCTTGGATGTAGTGTTTTAGGCTTTCCCCTTTGTATGTGTAAATGGGTTGAGTCTTTCCTATAAATAGGAAGTGAGTGACTCCCATTATGTAAGGAACCATTTTGGAGTGTTAGACTAGAGAGAGAAATTGTGTACAAACCCATTTGTATATCCTTTCTAGATCTAATATGAGCTTACAAATATTTATTTACTCCTTGTGTTCTTAAATTGGTATGATGATTCACTAGATCTTTTCTAATTCCGCACATGTCATCATAATCAACACCACTACAATTGGTATCAAAGCGGGTGTTATTGATTTGATCAAGAATTGATCCTTGATGGCTATCTTGATTTGGTGATTCATTTTTTGATCTTTGATCTTCAGATTTAGAGAGTTTTTGGATTCTAGAAATCGAATTCATCTTTGATTCTATTCAAAATTCGATTTTCTTCACTAGAATTCAAGTGATTTTTGCTTTATCTCTCTAGAAAACCCATTCAAAATCACTTTCTCTTTCTAGAAAACCCAAGTTCATATCATTTGATTCAAAAGAAAAGAAGCAATTATGGAGAAATGGATGATACATAGTAAGGATGTTCAAGGTGAATGCACTTTTGAATATCTTCTTTATAGCTTGACTGTTGGATTGAAAAGTGAATCTGATATCGTTGTAAATGGAGAAAAGAATGAAGTTGGTGAATTAATTAGTTGTCCAATTTTTCAAACCAAAGATTTGTTTGATCGTTTGGTTACAACATATCAAAAGAGACGAAGAAATAGAAGAGATGGAGAAGTCATAAAAGGAATTTCTCGTGCTGAATGCAAATATGGAAGCAATAAACTTGAATATTATGCAGATTGTCGTGAAGCTCGGGAAGGTGTTCTTGATGATGATCTTGATGTTCAAGAAAAAGGCGTTCAAGTTGATTTTCAAAATGAAAAAGTTTTTTGCTCGATTGGAGTTCAAACGGATGATATTTTTTGTTCTTGTGATTCGTTTGAATGAATGATTCCTTATCGGAAGCCGGTGATCCAAGAAATTCACAAATATCAAACTCCAAAAGATTTGATTCAAACTCACAAAGTTGATGTTGTGGAAAGCGGGTTTGTTCATGAAATCAAGTCTTCAAGATGCAAAAAGATGAGAAAGAAAAAGATGAAGAAGATTAATCGGAAGAACAAGCGGGTTTATTCACAAAAATCGTCAAATGTTGTGAAGCCAAAATCCGTGAAGCAAATTTGGGTTCCAAAGCAACAATCTCCAAATGTTGCATTGAATTTGAAGTCAAATCCCAAATGTGTTGATGGTTCTTTTGAAGATGTTCTTGGATCGTTGAAGAACACGAAGAACGAGTTGTACATCTCGCATAGTGGGTGGTACAATGTTCAAATTGGAGATTTTCTCATTCCAACAAAAGAACCAAGATCTTCTAAATTTGATTCGTTTGTTGAAAATGGAACTCGATTCGTCAAGAAGGTAACTCAAATTCTCAAATGGATTCCAAAACGTCCATGATTTCGATTCGTATTTTTCGTTTTTCATTTTTGATCGATTTGTCTCATTGGATCAAATCCGTTTCAGCCCCATTGATTGATCCAATTATTTTTTGTTTAGATCAAAATCATTAAATGAAAATTAAAATCATGTTTTCTAATATCTTAATGAAGCCCAATTCGTGTGATATGCTTACTGTTCATGTCCAAACTTTAAGCCCAAGAGTTGATAAATTCCTTCTGATTTCTAACAGTAGCTGATTGAGTCGACTTTATCATACGCTTTCTAGCTTCGTGACTGTCTTCAAGATCGAGTTCTTGTGTTTCTTTTTCTTTCACTGTGAATAGAACATCCCTTTGATCGAGTCTTAATAATTGTTTTGAAGTTTGAATTGGATCACAAGAATCGATTTTTATTAATCAATTTTGACTAATTTTGAAAGATAATTTGTGGTTAACCTGTAACATCGAAATTATTGGAATCAAAATTGAATCAGATCAATCTCAGTTTTGAGGTCAATAATCGATTGTTTTTGTTTGGAGTTAGAATCGAATGCAAATGTTGTTTGGTGTTGAATGCCTTGGAGTCAAACTTGTGAATGGTGGATGTATTTGTGTTCGCATAAGGTTTGATTTGGGATTCAAATTTGATTTGGGATAGTTGATGTCGTGAGTTTTTTTTTTGTTGAAGTCGATTCGAAAGCAAAGTGAAGAACTCAAGTTGATTTCTTGAAATCTGTTCTTGAAGTTGGATTCTGAGAATAGTCAAACAGAGAAAAGTCAAAATCAAAGGTTTCTAGTGCAAATTCGATTAGAATGATAACTGTATTTTGTTTGACTGGTATGATTTGGGTCGAAATCAATTGGAGATGGAGTTATAAGGGCGAATGCTTTTGATTTCGAAAATTTGGTGATGTGAAATCGAATTCGATGGTGATAGTTAAGTTGGATTTGAATTTAATTTTGCAATCGAATTGGTTGATAGGTATCGATTTTATGAATTGGGTTGAACTCAATGACTATGGCAGATAACGAAATTGAGTTTGTGTTCATCAAGATGTTGATTAAAAGCAAAGGTTGTGTGATAATCGAATTTGTGTTGGGTTACATAAAAGCGAAGCGTGATATTTTGGGATGTTGAATGAAAAGCGAAAACGAAATCTATGATGTTTTATATGTTTGGGAATTTGATTTTGGGGTCTCAAAATTTTCGTTTTCAATGGTCAATAATGGATGACGAACAGGAAGCAAAGATTGAAGAACTGATTGCAAAATTGCTATTTGGGAACGCACCAACTAACGAACTCAAATGTTCGTTCTTTGCTTGAAAGGTGGCCGACGTGGTTTTTGATCGATTGGGAAGACTGGATTTCGAAAGTTTTAAGTCTGGGTTTGATTTTTGTTCGTGAAGTTGAGTTGCTGTTGAACAAAAAGCGAATTTTTTTATGTCGATGATTTTGATTTCCAAAGTATGTGATATCGATGTTGGTTTGGTAACTGAATCTAACGAAGGGTTGATGTACGAAGGGTGTTTGGAATCAGTGTGATGTATTAAGAAATTGTTGATGAACGAAGGATATGTGGTTAAAGAACGAAATTATTTTCATTTTGGGAAGAACTGTAAGAATTTGGTGTTAATGTACGAAGGGTCCCTGTGTTTGGATTTGAAGTGAAATAATTCGATTCAGAGGTTAAATGATTAAGAGGTTACTGTTCATTAAGAGGCTTCGAATGCCTTCGAATTCGTGTGTTTGGGAAAATTTTCGTATGAAGAGGAAAAATTTTCGTATGATTGGATGCAAAATTTTCGTATGTTTGGAATGGAGAAGTAAAATTTTCGAATGTAGTCCCTCAAGTTTCGAATGGTTGACAAATGGAAAAAGGCTTCGTATGAATTGATCAAATTTCCTATGTTTTGATCAAAAAGCAGAATTTTCGAATTCAGCCCCTGAACTTTCGAATATTTGGCAACCTCATCAATTAATTGAAGTTTCGAATGTTTGACACTTTTCACCCAAATTCAAAAATTTTCTGAAATTTCGAATGTTTGGGACAACTCTTCGTATGTTTGGAACACAAATGGCAGAATTTTCGAAAATAGTCCCTGAGGCTTCGAATGTTTGACGGTTCATACCCAAATTCGAAAATGGACTGTTTTTGCTGAAAATTGAAGAATATGCATTTCAAGCCCCTGCAGTTTGTGCAAATTGACGCTTTCTACCCAGCTTTGGAAAAGGGGGAGAGTTTTCCATATTTGGCTGTTTTAGGCGCAACGGGTCCCTGCAGAATTCAGAAAGTGACGATTTTTACCCGGTTTTTGAAAAATCTTGCAACTTTCACCCAAAAAGTCAAAAATTTTCATAAATTGGAAATTTTTTGTGGCTTTTTCGTGATTGTTTTTCCGTGCAAGATTTTTGGTGATTCATTTTTGGTACACATCAAGGGGGAGTATTGTATTGTTCATTCCTCGAGCGCTTCTCACCCTTAATGGGTTTTATAATCATTTTTTTATTATAAAAAGGGGGAGAAGATGGGTATTCGAAGCGGGTTTCTCGGATATTCGTTTGCGGATTTTGAAGACCGGTGTTACTTCGAGGGGGAGTTTGGTCTTGATCGCGCTAGCTCGTTGGAGACTGAAGTCGGGACATCCAATCCTAACTTTGAGGGGGAGAATGTTAGGGTGCAAAGTCACTCTTGGATGTAGTGTTTTAGGCTTTCCCATTTGTATGTGTAAATGGGTTGAGTCTTTCCTATAAATAGGAAGTGAGTGACTCCCATTATGTAAGGAACCATTTTGGAGTGTTAGACTAGAGAGAGAAATTGTGTACAAACCCATTTGTATATCCTTTCTAGATCTAATATGAGCTTACAAAGATTTATTTACTCCTTGTGTTCTTAAATTGGTATTGGGATTACGCCCAGCGTACGTCCCAGTTTCACTCTCCTCACATTTTTGGTCTTAATCAGTTAAGACATTGGCTCATATCACAGATATGGACTCCCTAATATCTCTTAATCCATAAAGTCAGTGACTTTAAGCCTTTGCATGGCTGGTTAGGTCACAAACACTCAAAACACCCATCCTCTTTCCTCATGAATCTAATATCTCATGCATGGCTTACTCCTAACGTCCAAGATTGGATTTTTATGACTCTACTCCACAAAATACTCTAAAAGGGGGTAGATCAAGGTCTCTGGAGCTCATTATCTCATAAAGTCTCAATCTTTTGGGACAAAACCCTAAAATACTCCATATAAATGCACAAATCAAAAGAGTGAGAAAGCTTGAAGCTTTATACCTCTATGTGAAGCTTTCCACACAGCTAAGCTCAGATCCAAAAGCCTAGACTCTCACTCCTTTTTCTCCAAAGCTTCTTCTCCACTTCGAGAACACAAGATTACACTCACAAACTCTCAAATGCACTCACAAGCTATAAGAACGAAGATTTAGGGTTAGGAGGGTTTGGTGTCTGGGAATGGTGGCCAAGAATGAGGCCATCATATCCTTTATATAGGGTCACATCCCAAATTAGGGTTTCCACTATGGGCCTAGTACGCCCAGCGTACCCTCCGGTACGCCCAGCGTACTAGGTGGTCTCCGCGTCAAATTCATGCATATGAGTACGCTGAGCGTACACTTTAGTACGCCCGCGTACTCATTTACCACCTTTTCTCTAAAAAGGGCCAAAATGGACAAATGCTCAATAGATCAAGGTTTACAAGATATACCTGGACTTGGGATGTTACAATTCTCCCCCACTAGAATCAGACTTCGCCCTCGAAGTCACGCTCCGCAAATAACTCTGGATGCTGCTCCTGCATCTCTGACTCCGGTTCCCAAGTCGAGTCGGACCCCTTCCGATGTTGCCACTGCACCTGAACCACGGGAACTTCCTTGTTTCTCAGAACCTTCACCTTCCGATCCAAAATCGCAATCGATCTCTCAATATAATTCAGGCTCGCATCCACCTGAATGTCCTCTAATGGCACCACTACCGTCTCGTCGGCTACACACTTCCTCAACTGGGACACGTGGAAGGTGTTATGAATCTGACTCAACTCTGCAGGTAGCTCCAACCGGTAGGCTACTCTGCCTACCCTGGCGGTCACTCTAAAAGGACCGATGTATCGGGGCCCCGGCTTACCCCGCTTCCTGAATCGGATCACCCCTTTCCATGGGGATACCTTCAGGAGGACAAAATCTCCGACCTAGAATTCTAGCTCGGATCGTCGCCTGTCCGGATAACGTTTCTGGCGACTCTGGGCCGTCATTAATCTCTGTCTAACCTGTTGAATCTGCTCATTCGTCTTTAGCACTATCTCAGTGCCACCCATCACTCTCTGTCCCACCTATCCCCAACAAATAGGAGTCCGACACCTCCTCCCATATAAAAGCTCGAAGGGAGGCATACCAATACTCGAATGGTGGCTGTTGTTGTAGGAAAACTCAGCCAGGGGTAAGTATGTGTCCCAACTTCCTCCAAAGTCCATGACACAGGAACGAAGCATGTCCTCAAGCGTCTGAATCGTCCGCTCACTCTGCCCGTCCGTCTGCGGGTGGTACGCAGTACTAAAATGCAGGTGCGTGCCCAACTCCTCGTGAAATTTCTTCCAGAATCTGGAAGTAAAGCGCACGTCTCGATCTGACACTATCGAGATCGGCGCCCCATGTCGAGATACCACCTCTTTCACATAAATCTCGTCCAATCTCTCTGCAGAACAGCTCTCACTAATAGCAAGGAAGTGAGCACTCTTCGTCAGTCGGTCCACAATCACCCAAATCGCGTCAACTCCACGCGCAGTCCTCGGTAACTTGGTGATAAAGTCCATAGAGATCTGTTCCCACTTCCACTAGGGAATCTCCAGAGGCTGCAATGGACTATGTGGGCGCTGGTGCTCTGCCTTGACCCGACGGCAGGTCAAGCACCTCTCAACTACCCAAGCAACATCCTGCTTCATACAGGGCCACCAGTAATCTCTCTTCAGGTCCAAATACATCTTAGTAGCCCCGGGATTGATCGAGAATCTCGATCTATGCGCCTCCTCCATCAGTATACGCCGAGCTCCGCCCGTAAAGGTCACCCAAATCCACCCTTGGAAAGTCATAAGCCCACGACTGTCCGTCACAAACTTGGAAACCTACCCAATCATACGCTCTCTCTTGCGGTTCTCTGGTTTCACAGCCTCCACCTGAGCCTCTCGAATGGTATCTAAGACTGGAGTCATCATCGTCATCCTCATACATACATCCCAGATCGGAGCGCTCTCGGCTCTGCGGATTAAGGCGTCGGCTACCACATTAGCCTTGCCTGGGTGATATAAGATCTCGCAGCCGTAGTCCTTCACTGCATCCAGACATCTCCTCTGCCGCATGTTCAGGTTGGGCTGATCCATCAAATACTTTAAACTCTTATGGTCCGTGTATATGGTACACCGAACTCCGTACAAATAGTGGCACCAGATCTTGAGGGCGAACACCACCGCCCCCAGCTCCAGATCATGGGTTGGATATCTCGTCTCATGAGGCTTCAACTGCCTCGATGCGTATGCTATCACGTGCCCTCTCTGCATCAGCACCGCACCCAACCCGGATATAGATGCATCACAGAAAACCACAAGGTCCTCCACTCCCTCGGGAAGGGCTAACACCGGCGCTTCGCACAATCTCTGGCGAAGAGTCTCAAATGAGGTATGTTGGTCGGCACCCCAAGTAAAAGTAACGCCCCTTCCGGGTCAACCTGGTGAGGGGGACGACAATCTTGGAGAAATCTATGATAAATCTCCGATAATAGCCGGCCAATCCCAGAAAACTCCTGATCTCGGATGGGGATCTCGGCACCTCCCATCGCATAACTGCCTCAATCTTGGCCGGGTCGACCAATATCCCATTCTAATTAACGAGATGCCCTAGGAACTGGACCTCTCGTAACCAGAAATCACACTTGGAGAATTTGGCATATAGCCTCTCCGATTTCAAAAATCCCAAAACCTCTTTAAGATGCTCCTCGTGCTGTTCCCTGGACCTCGAATTCACAAGAATATCGTCGATGAACACGATCACCGATCGATCCAACATGGGCCTGCACACCCGGTTCATGAGGTCCATGAATGTCACCGGTGCGTTGGTGAGCCCGAAGGGCAACACCACAAACTTATAGTTCCCATAACAAGTCCTAAAGGTCGTCTTCAGAATATCTTCCTCCAAAACTCTCATCTGATGATATCCATACCTCAGATCAATCTTGGAGAACCAAGATGCCCCCTGTAACTGATCAAACAAATCGTCGATCCTCGGAAGTGGATAACGGTTTTTGACCGTCAACTTGTTCAACTCCTGGTAATCAATGCACATCCGGTGCGAACCCATCCTTTTTCTTGACAAAAAGGATCGGAGCTCCCCACGGTGAGCTACTCGGTCTAATGAACCCTTTTCCCAGCAGCTCCTAGAGCTGAGAGGATAACTGTTGCATCTCTGGTGGTGCAAGGCGATAGGGTGCCTTGGCAATAGGCGCCGCACCCGGAATGTGTTTTGCGGACGACCGGTCAGTGCGAGCATCAGAGGTCTACCGAGATTGTGTTTTGCGGCTGTTCGATGAGCGTTATCTGGTAGATCTGGTTCCCATTACTTTGCGGGGGAACAAGGTTATTATTGGTATGGATTGGCTAAGCCCCAATGGGGCAGTGATCGACTGTGCACAGCAGTTGGTGCGGATCAGGACCCCAAGTGGGGGAGAGATGGTGATTCAGGGCAAGAGGCCACAGCGAGGACCAGCTTTATGTTCAGCAGCGAGATCTAGGCGCTACCTTCAGCAGGGTTACGCATGATTTGTCGCCTATGTTATGGATACCCGGGAGGCGGGTAAGGCGACGGTGGGCGATGTGCCCGTGGTACGAGAGTTTGTGGATGTATTCCCCGAGGAGTTGCCTGGGATACCTCCGGAGAGGCAGGTAGAGTTTAGGATCGACCTAGTCCCTAGTGCGGCTCTGATAGCCAAGGCATCGTATCGGTTGGCTCCTCCTGAGATGCAGGAGTTGTCTACACAGCTGCAGGAGCTGTTAGACAAGGGATTCATTAGACCGAGCAGTTCACCCTGGGGAGCCCCGATTCTGTTTGTTGAGAAGAAAGACGGGTCGCATCGGATGTGTATAGATTATCGGGAGCTAAACAAGGTAACGGTGAAGAATCGTTACCCACTTCCGAGGATTGATGACCTCTTTGACCAGCTACAGGGAGCATCTTGGTTCTCCAAGATTGATTTGCGTTCAGGGTATCATCAGATGAGGGTCAGAGAGGAGGATGTGCAGAAGACTGCGTTTCAGACGTGTTATGGCCACTATGAGTTCGTGGTGATGCCTTTCAGGCTCACCAATGCTCCTGCCGCGTTCATGGATCTCATGAACCGCGTGTGCAGACCGATGTTGGATCAGTCTGTGATAGTTTTCATCGATGACATCTTGGTTTATTCCAAGACGCGAGAGCAGCATGAGGAGCACTTGCGAGAGGTTTTGGATACTTTGAGGAGGGAGAGCTTGTATGCTAAGTTCTCCAAGTGTGAGTTCTGGTTGCGCGAGGTGCAGTTTCTTGGGCACCTTGTCAACCAGGACGGGATTTCGGTTGATCCAGCCAAGGTGGAGGTCGTGATGAGATGGGATGTTCCGAGGTCTCCATCTGAGATTCGGAGCTTTCTAGGACTGGCAGGCTATTATCGGAGATTTATTCAGGACTTCTCCAAGATAGTCGTGCCCCTGACCCGGTTGACGAGGAAAGTTGTGGTCTTTCGCTGGGGGCCTGAGCAGCAGGCCGCATTTGAGACGTTGAGACAGAGATTGTGCGAGGCGCCAATCTTAGCCCTGCCAGAGGGCATGGAGGACTTTGTGGTATATTGTGATGCGTCCATCTCCGGCTTGGGCGCGGTATTGATGCAGAGGGGGCATGTTATTGCTTACGCTTCGAGATAGCTGAAGCCTCACGATGCGAATTACCCGACGCATGATTTGGAGCTGGGGGGATGTTGTTTTCACCCTCAAAATTTGGCGCCATTACCTCTATGGGGTTCGTTGTACCATTTACACGGACCACAAGAGCCTGAGGTATCTCATGGACCAGCCAAATCTGAATATGAGGCAGCATCGGTGGCTTGATGTGGTGAAGGATTATAATTGTGAAATCCTCTACCACCCGGGGAAGGCTAATGTCGTGGCCGATGCGCTTAGCCGCAAGGCAGTGCCGATCAGGGACATCTGTCTGAGGATGACGATTGTGACTCCGCTGTTAGAGCAGATTCGGGAGGCCCAGCAGGAGGCCATGAAGGAGGAACATCGGAAGAGTGAGCGAATTGTGGGTCAGGTTTCCTCCTTTGACTATGATAGCCGGGGATTGTTGACTCTTCGCCGTAGGGTGTGGGTCCCTTATCATGGGGGTGTGCGACAGGTATTGATGGCAGAGGCGCACAAATCCAGGTTCTCTATCCATCCCAGGGCGACGAAGATGTACAGGGATCTTCGTCTCGATTATTGGTGGCCCTGTATGAAGAGGGACATAGCTTAGGTTGTAGAAAGGTGCCTGACCTGCAAAAAGGTCAAGGTTGAGCACCAGAGACCACACGACAAGGTCCAGCCGTTGGATATCCCGCTGTGGAATTGGGAGGATATTACTATGGACTTCATTACGAAGCTTCCCAGGACCGCGCGAGGAGTGGATTCGATTTGGGTCATCGTTGATCGATTGACCAAGAGCGCCCATTTTATTCCGATCCAGGAGAGTATTTCGGCCGAAAAGTTGGCTGACATCTATATCAGGGAGGTGGTGGCGCGGCACGGGGTGCCAGTTTCAGTGATTTCCGACAGGGATGTGCGGTTCACTTCCAGGTTTTGGAAGAAGTTCCATGACGAGCTGGGTACTCGTCTGCATTTTAGTACCGCCTTCCACCCACAGACGGATGGCCAGAGCGAGCGGACCATCCAGACTTTGGGGGATATGATACGGGCGTGTGTTTTAGACTTCGAAGGTAGTTGGGATACTTACCTTCCATTGGCGGAGTTTTCTTATAATAACAGTTATCACGCGAGCATCGACCATCCTCCTTTCGAGATGTTGTATGGGAGGAAGTGCAGGACCCTGATATGCTGGGGAGAGGTCGGACAGAGAGTCATGGGGAGTACCGAACTGGTACTCAAGACTACGGAGAGGATCCAGCAGGCTTCAGACTGCTCAGAGTCGGCAGAAAAGTTATGCCGACAAGCGTCGATCGGATCTGGAGTTCCAGGTCGGGGATATGGTGCTCCTGAAGGTGTCGCCTTGGAAGGGCGTCATTTGATTCAGGAAGTGGGGCAAGCTGGGCCCCAGGTATATTGGACCCTTCAGGGTTACGGCCCGGGTGGGCAAGGTGGCATATAGGCTGGATCTTCCAGCCGAACTCAGTCAGATTCATAACACATTTCATGTCTCCCAGTTGCGGAAATGCCTGGTAGACGATTCGGCGGTGGTGCCTCTAGAGGATATTCAGGTTGATAACAGCCTGAACTACATCGAGCGGCCAGTGGGAATCCTTGATAGGAAGTCAAGGGATCTGAGAAACAAGAGGGTGGAGCTGGTAAAGGTGCAGTGGCAGCACCGCAAGGGCTCGGAATGGACCTAGGAGCCGGAGGACGAGATGAGGGAACATTACCCCGAGCTTTTTCCGGATTCAGCGGCAGACTTCGAGGATGAAGTCTAAGATAAGTGGGGGAGATTTGTAACACCCGATTCCTGGTACGCAGTTAATTCAAGCATTTCTTGTGTTTTTCTCTGGGACTCGACGAGTTGGAGGCCCAACTCGTCGAGTAGAGTCGAGATCCGCGGACAGTTTAAGTGACCTACTCGATGAGTCGGAATACTGACTCGGCGAGTAGGTGCTGGTTGAGTGAAACCCTAAATCTGAGGGTTTTCACCCTATTTAAACACCTTATCTCAGCCTCCATCGCCCTTATCACTCCCAGAAAGCTGTGTAACGAAACCCTAGCCGTTTTTGTGTGTTCTAAGGCCATTTTGGTACATTTGGTGGTTTGTGTAGATTGGAGAAGAAGAAAGAAGGTTGAGAGTTCGAGTTGGGGCTTAGATAATCAGGGATCTAGTTCCATTTTCAGCTCAATCAAGGTAAAATGCCCCTGTCTTGGTCTTCTATGTGTTTATTCATCTTTAGACTTGGGTTTTGGGCACATCTAGGGCTTTCCAAGCCATATTCGGATTTGTGGAGTGTTATATGAGGTCTTGACTTCATAGCTGAGTCATTGGAAGGGTCTCATGGCATAAAGGTGCCAACTTTATGGCCATGAGAGCCCCATGCACTTTGTAGAGCACCTTTTATGGCTTTTAGAGCCAAATCCCCCATGCATGTGCTCCAAGTTTGGAGCTTTACGTATGAAATGGACATTAGGGGGCCAGATCTATGGTTTTAAGGTGTTAAGGCTCATCTAAATCGACTGTATATTGTTGGTCAAGGATGGACTCGCCGAGTTGTTCTTGGGACTCGGCGAGTCGCGGTGTAATAACCACCAAATCCTTTCTGTGGATGGAATAGTTATTAGGGAGGAAAGTCCCATAGATGTTTAGACATAAAAAGGGACCTGGGAATCATGGGACTCGACGAGTGTATGAACAGGCTCGGCGAGTCCAAGGCAATCTCCCAATCTTTGAAGATAGACTCGACGAGTTGTTCATACAACTCGGCGAGTCGTAGACCGGACACATTCTTATGAGGGAGATGAGCTCGTCGAGTTCAAGGAAGAACTCGGTGAGTCAGATGAAGATGGTCCCAATGGTTTAGATGAAGGAGAACCCGTCGAGTTCTTGCTAGACTCGACGAGTGAAGTCGGGGTTGGATCGGGTTAGTCGGGCATGGACTCGACGAGTTGGTAGAACAACTCGGCGAGTCAGGTCAACTGGGTGTTGACTTTGACCAATGTTGACTTTGCCTGGTTTTGGTATTGACCCTGGTTAGGGTTGTAAGTTCTGTTTGATGACTTGAGGGTTGTCGTGTAGGGATTGAGGAGTCGAGGAGAGCCGACCTTCATGCCGAGGACAGTTCAGACACTACGCGACATCGAGGTGAGTTACCTTCCAGTAGAAGTGGGTCTAAGGCACCAACGCCGGCCCACTAGTGATTGATAGTTGGGACAATTATCTCTGTGATAATTGTCTGGTCTGTTATTGTTGGATATGAGTATGCTAGATTGCTAGATATGTGAGTATGCTAGTTTGCTAGTTACTATGTTATGTGAGATAGTAGAAGGGGACTAGTCCCCGATTCGGTCGCTAGGACCAATGGGTAGGTCGGACACCCCAGATATGTATGACAGCATGATTATGATATGATATTATGTGTTAGTAGTAGGGGTGAAATAGTCCCCGAGTTCGGTTGAGATACACCGAAGGGTAGGTCAGCACCCCAGAATAGCTTGACATGGGTAGGTCAGCACCCTAGAATGGCTTGACATGGGTAGGTCAGCACCCTAGAATGGCTTGACATGGGTAGGACGGGCTCCCCAGAATTTCCCGGTAGTTTGTATGCTATGCGATTGTATGGAATGTGGTATGATGGGGGAACTCACTAAGCTTTGGGCTTACAGTTTCAGTTTTGGTTTCAGGTACCTCTTCGTCCAAGGGGAAGGAGCCGGCGGTGTAGCAGCGCATCACACATACACACATGATTTCCGCTTAGAGTTTTCTGGGATTGTACTCTGATATTTCGCGACTTCAGATGATTTGGTTTTGAGACATGATATCATGGTTTTATCTATTGACATGATCTTGGCAATGTTTTGATAAACTGATTTATAAACCACTTAATTAAAAATGAAATTTTTGGCCTCAAATTTTGGGATGTTACATTCTAATTCCAAGTACTCTATCTCTCTCAATATCAGACTACTCTCGTCTCAGAATTCTCTCTCTCTAAGTGCTCCTGCTCACTACTCTCATTAGCACATACTCAAATCACATAGCAGGTAACAGCGACTCCTAAGCTAAGGCATCACAAATCAAGCAACCCTAGCCCTAAGATATGAAATACCTAGCTTATTCTCTAGCATGCATCACTATCATTATCTCATAACACACTAAGTAAGGGTATTTTAGGAAATCAATGTTCGGGCTCTGGCTGATTGTACACACTGCTCCATCTCGATTTCTCTTAAAACTCTTTCTCTTTTAGAAAAATTAATTTCTTTTGAAAAATTTTCTCAAATCCTCAGTTTGAGTCCAGACATACCCGAAGGTGCATCCGAATCCCTCAAACCAAGGCTCTGATACCAACTTGTAACAACGTAAATTTTCAAACCAAAATTTTCAAATTTTAAAACACATTTTTCTCAATTCAAACATCTCAAAAAGTATTATAGTATCAAATCATCCAACACATATCCTAAAAACTGAATATATAACAAATCCAAGATCCTCTCAAAACATGACTCAAATCTCTGACGTGTGTACAATCAAGCCGACGCCTTCCCGTGATCCTGAGAAGTACCTGAAACACATAACACATAACACGGTAAGCACAAAGCTTAGTGAGTTCCCCAAAATACCACTCATATCTCATCAGCCTCTCATGGCTATGCACAGATAAGACCCTTTGGTCAAATGTGTCTCAGTGGGACCCTCTAGTCCCACAACTCAGATGGACCCTCCGGTCCCTCAACTCAGTAACTCAATAAAACACAACATACATATCACAAAGACAAATAAGCAGGATATCTCAACACACAGTATATGCATATAAGACCCTCTGGTCACACATAGGTTACCACTCAAGGTAAGTATAGTGAGAAGACTCACCTCGTAAGAACTCGGATAATCTCGAACTCGAATCACCGGTCTAGCCTCCGCCTAACACAACGATAATAATCCCTAATTAATAAGGCTCTCACTGAAGCTAAACTAACCCTTCTACAAACTCACAGAAGGGAAAAAGACCGTTTTACCCCTCTATGGCCTTGTAGTCCACAAATTGATCAAACCCTAAAAGTCAACCGAAATTCAACAGCAGGGAATACGCTGCGTGTACCAACTCTCTACGCTGGGCGTACTCGGCTGCCATGCAGGCATCGAGGATGCTCGACCCCTACGTTGCGCGTACTGGGATTACGCCCAACGTACGTCCCAGTTTCACTCTCCTCACATTTTTGGTCTTAATCAGTTAAGACATTGGCTCATATCACAGATCTGGACTCCCTAATATCTATTAATGCATAAAGTCAGTGACTTTAAGCCTTTGCATGGTTGGTTAGGTCACAAACACTCAAAACACCCATCCTCTTTCCTCATGAAGCTCATATCACATGCATGGCTTACTCCTAACGTCCAAGATTGGATTTTTATGACTCTACTCCACAAAATACACTAAAAGGGGGTAGATCAATGTCTCTGGAGCTCATTATATCATAAAGTCTCCATCTTTTGGGACAATACCCTAAAATACTCCATATAAATGCACAAATCAAAAGAGTGAGAAAGCTTGAAGCTTTATACCTCTATGTGAAGCTTTCCACACAGCTAAGCTCAGATCCAAAAGCCTGGACTCTCACTACTTCTTCTCCAAAGCTTCTTCTCCACTTCAAGAACACAAGATTACACTCACAAGCTCTCAAATTTACTCACAAGCTATAAGAACGAAGATCTAGGGTTAGGAGGGTTTGGTGTCTGGGAATGGTGCCCAGGAATGAGGCCATCATATCCTTTATATAGAGTCACACCCCAAATTAGGGTTTCCACTCTGGGCCTAGTACGCCCAGCGTACTAGGTGGTCTCCGTGTCAAATGCACGCATATGAGTACGTTGAGCGTACACTCTAGTACTCCCCACGTACTCATTTACCACCTTTTCTCTAAAAAGGGCCAAAATGGACAAATATCACTTCCATTACAAAAGTCTAACATAAATATCACTTCCATTACAAAATAAAATATTACATATTGTACTAAGTTTTAGAATACCGAAAAGTAAAATACAAATAGTGCCTTAAAAGATAGGCATAATGTACAAACAATAAAGTGGTACTCTTGTGATTCTTTGATTGTTCCCTAAAAGATGATACACGTCTGACTTTTAGTTCCCTTAGAATACATGGGATTTGAAAAGCGTCAACATCAAGTTGGTGAGTTCACAGGTTTGTTGTATTTGTATCAAAAGTATTTTTCCCTATGTTCGTTAATTTATGGGCTTTATGCAAGAATAGCAACAAACCTTCATTTATTTGGTTGTTATAGCATTATACTTTTAATTCTTCGTATCACAACATTGTACTTAAAAAATCTACCTAATAGAACAATGTCATATTGTCATCCAAATCCCAAAATAGCTTCAAACTATACTACTATAATTGAGTATATAATTTTCAAAGTACAATGTCCTAACATGAAATAACTTGAAAGTACAATGCTATAACCAGATTCTTTTTTAAAGAAAAGTATTCATAGTAAGACCCTTTGTAGGTTTCAGTTCACATACTTCTTCATTAGCTTCTTTATCTTTCTATTCTTATTCGTTTTACTGATTGACTTTATAATATTTTTTGCATCTTTCGTATGAAAACAATTGTTTAGTGACCACGAAGTGGCCAAAGGTGCCCATTACGTGGCTACTGAACAAATAGAAAAATTAAATTAATGCAGAAAAATAACCTTTTGTGGTTTTTACCCCACAAAAAGGATCGAATAACCAAAAGTAATTAAACTAAAAATCAAATAAGTCGTTCCCCGGCAAAGGCGCCAAAAACTTTGATGTGCACAAATTATACCTATCAACTTTTAAATTTATAAACCTAACTAACTTAACTAAGTTATGCACCTATAGGCAGTGTACCTAGTCAGATTATAGAATAGCTTAGGTAAGTCGGTGTCGAACTCGGGGAACGAAATTTAATTAATAAAATAACTACTTTTAATTAAACTAAGAAAACAAACTTTAAATTGGGTTTTTACTGATTTTGCAAGTTCAGTAACTTAATTCAAACTACTATCATTTATTAAAACTAAACAAGCAAAGAAAACTATTTTTACTTCAAGATTAAAGAGTACTTCCGCTTAGTTCCGATTTCCCCCTCTCCTATGGTTGATTTCTAGTGGATAAATTATATTAATTACCAATTCTTTAAATTACTAGGTATTATGATCAAATACCTAGATGTACCAATTTATAAATTACCATGCAATGATCAAGCACAAGTTAAATACCAAATTGATATAAGCATGAACTGGAGTATGAATGATAAATCGATAAATTACCTCTCCTAGATCAAGACAAGCAATTCAAGCACAAATTAATGATCAATTATGTTCTCTAACATAATTAAAGTTATTAACTTTAATTTACTTAACCCTAGGATTTGATTAATCACCAACTCTAATTATTTATGATAATAAACAATTAGGTAACAAATTAATGCACCTAGAATGATCATCTATGTAACATCCCAAAATTCAAGACCAAAAATTTCATTTTTAAATAAGTTATTACATAAAACCATCACTATAAAAACATTCATAATAACATCTTGTATCAACCAAAATGTCAGTAATCAAAACATATTATCATAAAACCATATCAGAGTGTACCCCCAAAGATCTCATGTGCGGAAAACATAGTGTGATGCGTTGCGATCAAGCCGGCTCCTTTCCTTTGAAACGAGTACCTGAAACCAAAACTGTAAACCGTAAGCACGAAGCTTAGTGAGTTCCCCCATCATACCACATACCATACAATCACATAGCATACATACTGCCAGGCAATTCTGGGGTGCCTGACCTACCCGGTACGGCCATTCTGGGGTGCCGACCTACCCATGTCAAGCCATTCTGGGGTGCTAACCTACCCTTCGGTCCTAACAACCGAACCTCAGGGGCTATTCCACCCCCTACTGCTACTATCACATATATCATAACATAAACATACTGTCAGACATATCTGGGGTGTCCGACCTACCCTTCGGTCCTAACAACCGAACTTGAGGACTATTCCTCCCTACTACCACTATCACATATAACATATCATGCTAGCATATAAACATATCATCACATACTGTCAGACATATCTGGGGTGTCTGACCTACCCTTCGGTCCTAACAACCGAACCCTACTACTGTCACATATAACATATCATGCCAACATATAACATATCAGGTAGTAGCAACCCAGATGATATCACAAAGACAATCATCTAACATATAACTCCTACTGGTGGGCCGGCATTGTGGCCGTAGACCCACCACTACTGGAAGGTAACTCACCTCACACTGCTGAAGTCCCGTAGACACAATCCCACGCTGTTGAAGTCTCGCAGACTCAACCTCAGCTGCTGGATGACAGATTCTCGAACTGTCAATATCAAACATCACCCAATTAATAATTAGGTCCCACTACATAACCATAAGTACATTCTTTGGGTAATTACCACATTACCCCTAGCTTGGCTTATTCAAGCCCAAGGCCCAATCCATAGGCCCAAAGTCAATTAGGAATCAAAGCCCAACACATGGCCAAATTTTCCAAATTGGGCCTAGGCCTATACATGGTCTCATTCTAAGGCCCAGCATCATATAATCATTAAGGCCGAAACTATGGCCCATCTATGGCCCAATTTTCCAAATTGGGCCCAAACCCCTTACATGGGCCTTACCCTAGGCCCATTAATAACGCAATCATCAAGGCCCAATAGAAGGCCCAACAATACACCCATGTGAAAATAGGGTTTCACATAAAATGACGATTAGGGTTAAGTGTTTCTCACTTAACCCATTAAGGACTTAATCCATTAACGACTTAATCCATTAAGTTCATCATTCTTCTAAATAAGTCATATGGTGTGATTGGGCTTAATCACACAATTCCATTATTCCAATGGCCCAAAGGTGGGTCCCAATAAATCCAAGCCCCTGAATCCAATATTAGGGTTTTCTAAACCCTAATTAGGGTTTCCAACCCCATCTTAGCCCATTAGGCTCAATTGATATGTCTTTTAATCAATTAAGGTTCACTAGACTCATTAAGTTTTCACTAGGCCCATTAGTCATCTGTTTGGGCTTTTAGGTCCATTAATCTTCATTAGGCCCATTATGGTTTATTAGGCCCATTAAGCCTCATTGGGCCCATTAGGGTTTGTTAGTCCCTTTGTCCAAACATCCAAACAAGTCACGATCCAACAAGGCACACCGCCACCCGACACGGCAGCCGGTGGCGGCAGGAGGCGACAGCCACCACCCTAAGGTGGTGGTTTTCAAGTTCTTTCATTATTCCGAAACTATTACAGATTACAATACAAATCCCAAAACACGCACACACTCACTAACATACACATACACAAGCACAGCCACCCAATGGTGGCCGGCGGTGGTGCAAGGCGGCAACCTTGCGATTTCCGGCTAGCCAAATAACCCACAGTACATATGAACGCCAGATAATTGACTGAAGTTAAGTCACACATGAAATACGCGCACCATGCATCACCTAACAGCGGTGGTTGGCGGCAAGGACGGCGGCCACAACAACGACGACTTGGAGTGGCGGCAGTGACGACAGTCTGAACAAACCCTGAGGGGGAGCAATTGGAACCGGTACATCTCGTCGGAATACCCTCGCAGTAGCACCATAGAACCGAGGTCGCTCACCGGTGGCTTAATCTTCAACGGCTGCAGTGAAGTGGCGGCAGCAACCCCGTCGATCACCTCCCGCACATCAACGTTTCCCACTCCGCCTATAGCCACCAGCGGGTTCCCGGACGTCACGATGGCGAATAACAACGCGTTCGGCGGTCTGGGTTCTCAACTATGGTGGTCGCACCTCCACCAGAACGACCACAGCGGCCATAACTCCCGATATACCCAACAGTCTTCGACATCTCCGGACATGGCAGGCGTCGTTGGCGGTCTCCGGCGATTGGCGAACTCATCGGAGTTTGTGCGGCGCCGGAAGTCCAAAGGGTGGATGGAGGCGGCTGATGATACTTTCTAGGGTTAGGGTTACGGGTGATCCATATATACCCCGTCCTCATGGAAGCCTCCTCCCATGTTGACACTATTAGCCCCTCAAATCCAGATTTTCTTCAACATTAGTCCAAAACTTACCAAATAGACCCTGCCCTCAGAAATCTTTTCATAATAAGTCCATATTTTACCAAATATACCCTGATTCCTGAAATCCTTTTCAAATTCAACCCATAAATTACTAAACAGCCCTCAACATTAAAATCCATTGCAATTTAGGTACAATATTTTCCAATTACACCTCTGCCTTCATAAATATTTACAAAGCCAACCTGGAACTTACACTTTTAACCCCCAACTTCTAAAATTGTATCATTTAGCTCCCAAAATCAACATCTCACTGAATAATATGGATTTTAGGGCTACTACTCTTTCATAAATTTTATCTACTTATTTATTAAATAAACAGGGTGTTACAACTCTCCCCCACTTAAATTAGATTTCTTCCTCGAAATTATTCCTTACCATTCCTTACACACCCAATCATTCTAGTAACATGGTTACCATCCTGGCCACAGCCTAGCCTTCCCAGGGTAGCCATGTCCAATCCTCGTAAAGCCCTAAAATCCGTAGATGAACGAATTCCTTGCAATAAGATAACATCTACTCGGTCCGAAGTCTGCTGTCTTGAGATGGTCTGATTTCCCTGACAGACCACTCATACTGAATCATTATCGTTGAAACCAGTCCGCTTATCCCTCAAGTGACTACTCAACTTCTGATAGCCCGAGGCTCCCACTATTAAACAGGTTTCACATACCTAATTATCCCTACAGATCACTTATTCTTGGTTGAGGCTCAGCTAATCCCGCTGGGAGTGACTTGTCACTACCCAATCAACCAGCTTTTCCGTCCGAACTTGCAACCTATACACAAATACTAATAGTGACAATCGCTGAAACTGCACGAACATTGAACTACCTGAAGCAGTATGTTGCCACATGGCTGCTTCCCAACATCTACCGAGACCTACCTGGTCCCAATTTGTTCGCCAATAATCTGAAATATCGGGTTCTGACCCGGCTACGGAGCCAAAGGACTCCCACTTAGTCGCCTCACACGACTCCTGAACGAAATCCTTCTCTGAACTAGTTTCCACTAGTTATCATGCCATTGTGGCTCTAACAACCTCCTAATACAATCGATCGGGCCCATGCGTCGAATCCTGACGTCATCCAATCCAATACTAAAAGTGATTGCTACCTATCCAATGGTAGTCTTACATCACAAACGACCTTAAGCAGTCCATTGCTTCCCTGATCTCATAACTGTAGTGGTGCTCCTACAGTCTCGTCATTGGCTCAACCAGATCTAATCCATCTGGGTAATTCCAAATCCAATCTGTGGATTTCCATATCCTCACTGCTACACCCGAACTGGTGGGTACTACTGTTCCTTCCGCGTCCTAACAACGCGCTCAAGCTATCTACCAACCTAGTGAATGCTACGGCTACACCGGCAGACTTACAACACTCTATCACTATCAGGCTGCTAGTGAATGCTATGGCTACACCCGCAGACTTACAACACTCTAATAGTATCTGGCTGCTAGTGAATGCTACGGCTACACCCGCCAGACTTACAACACTTTAATACTATCTGGCTGCTAGTGAATGCTACGGCTACACCCGCAGACTTACAACACTTCCCATGCTAACTGACCACTAATGAATGCTACGGCTACCCCCGTAGTCTTACAACACTTTCCATACTAACTGACCACTAGTGAATGCTACGGCTACCCCCGTAGTCTTACAACACTTTCCAAACTATCTGACTGCTAGTGAATGCTACGGCTACCCCCGTAGTCTTACAACACTTTCCAAACTATCTGACTGCTAGTGAATGCTACGGCTACCCCCGTAGTCTTACAACACTTTCCAAACTGTCTGACTGCTAGTGAATGCTACGGCTACCCCCATAGTCTTACAACACTTTCCAAACTGTCTGACTGCTAGTGAATGCTACGGCTACCCCCGTAGTCTTACAACACTTTCCATACTGGGTCAAACACGCACTCGACCTAACACACTACTGAACTTGAGTCCTAACCGGAACTCTAACCTGGTTCCCAAAACCTGCTATCACGTGACCCCATTGTATCAGTACCGCACCCATGCTCGTGATCAAAGCGTCACCGTAAACCACAAAATCATCTACACCCTCTGGCAGGGTGAGAATCGGTGTCTCGCACAACCGCTGTCTGAGAGTCTCGAAGGCTGCCTGATGCTCAGGCCCCCAACGAAAGGCCACCGACTTCTTGGTCAGTCGGGTTAAAGGAACCTCAATATCGGAGAAGTCCCGTATAAATCTTCGGTAATAACCCGCTAGACCCAGGGAATTCTGAATCTCAGATGGAGACCTCGGAATCTCCCACTGCATCACTGCCTCTATCTTGGCCGAATCAACTAGAATACCCTTCTGGTTGACAAGGTGGCCAAGAGATTGCACCTTGCGCAACCAGAACTCACAGTTGGAGAACTTTATAAAAAGTCTCTCCCCCACTTAGATTCGACTAAGTCTTCACTGTATGCGAGAATTGAAGGATTCCCGATCCTTCTCACTTCCTAATAGTCCACTAACGGTAACCTGTACTTACCAGTGCTAGCGATCCATCACCAATCAAGCCTTAAGATCGCCCATCCTCTGAAGTCTTAAAGAGTACTTTTGAAATTTGGTCCAATCTGACACCTCAATCCATCTAACATGCTGTCAATTGAAGACCTTAATTTTCACTCTAGCTGACGAATCCTCGTTCCCACTCCCAATCTTGCAGTACCACTGAACTCTAACCGAACACAGCCCATGCGAAAACACAATTCTCTTGAACATCCAATGACCAACCACTTATGCATCTAACACCCGCGACTGACACTACCCTCTTCCTGTCACCAGTTCTGTCCTAGCAACGGTAGTGCCTTGAACTCCAAAGTTCATCCATAAACAATTACCGACCATACCTGAACAATGATAGAATCCCTGAATGTTGACCTCACTGGAGAACTATCACTCCAACCCTGACCGAGTATCCTCTAAATAATACTCCTGCATAGATCCCGACAAGGATCCGAAATGATAATGGTACGCGCGGAACCCACTCCGTAAGATGCGTCCCTATGTGGTTTCATCAAGGACCTTTCGGCATGCAGGATGGCATATATGATCCTTGGTAACCCAAACACTAGCAGAAAAACCGACCCGAGGTCTGACTTATCCAAATCACTCACAATTCCCAAGCGGTACGTATTCCAAACATCCACCTAAGAGCATAGAAGATAACATACCCGCAACACCTGGAGGAATATTGATCCCCTTCTGCTGACATTACCAACCTCGCTACCCTGTAGCAGCCTAAACCCTTGGAGTGACAAACTCCCTCGTGTACTTTCTCGTACGCGCTGCACTGACTCAGGCCCTGCTAGCCTTTCACCCGATGATCAGAAGTCATGGGTCTATTCCCGGGACCCTCTACTATACGCACCTGGCACGCACCTCTCTTTCCAGGGTGCTCCCAAATCGATCCCGCATCTGCAACTCTTGGAAATCATATCCTTCAGGGTCTGACACCCTGTCACGCTCACTAACTCACTTGCCAATAGCTAAGCTGCAACACTGGAACATCCTCTGTCCCCAAACCGGGTCACAAACTTCTCCTCGAAGCTTCTCTGATTCGCCAAGACTCTCACCGATTCGAGTATGGATCCTGTGCTTTCAGTAGTACGGGCCCAATACTACCTTCCACACCTATCCATACTTTCCTCAGCAATCCTCCCGAATCCTCCAAGTTACTTCCTCAAACTGGTAAACCCAAGTCTAACTGAGCCTCACTACTAACCCACTGAAACATATCCTAGGCTTTCCTAGGTTCCCGTACTCACCCAGTCCTCAGCTGCTGAAAGATTCCCAGTAATGTCAACTAGCTACCTCATGAATATAGCTAGCTCACATTACTAAGAGTCCCACAAAGCACAAAGCAAGCAACATTCAGACAATGGAAAATCTAGCCATTATATTCCAATCAAACCATTCTATCCTCTACTTAGGGATCTGTACATGCACTTCAAAGGCTCATACAATCAGGCATAACCTAAACAGGTTATCCTATTACTGACTGGTCAGTACTAGCATGCAAGTCTACAAGCACATACAATAGGCATATAAGGCATCCTCCTAGATCCTTAGCCCTAATCTAGCATGCAATTCTCATAATCATATCATATCATACCATAACATAACATGTATGGGTATCTTGGGGAAAACTTACTTGAGCTCGGCTGATTGCACGCATCACACACTTTGTTCTTATCAAAGTTCTTTTCTCTTTTCAGATTCTTTTCAACTCCTTTTTATAAAATGGTTTTACTTTTGAAAATTTTCATACCAAGCCCTTAGTTTGAGTTCAGACACACCCGAGAGTATGTCCGAATCCCTCAAACCAAGGCTCTGATACCAACTTGTAACATCCCAAAATTCAAGACCAAAAATTTCATTTTTAAATAAGTTATTACATAAAACCATCAGTATAAAAACATTCATAATAACATCTCGTATCAACCAAAATGTCAGTAATCAAAACATATTATCATAAAACCATATCAGAGTGTACCCCCAAAGATCTCATGTGCGGAAAACATAGTGTGATGCGCTGCGATCAAGCCGGCTCCTTTCCTTTGAAACGAGTACCTGAAATTAAAACTGTAAACCGTAAGCACGAAGCTTAGTGAGTTCCCCCATCATACCACATACCATACAATCACATAGCATACATACTGCCAGACAATTCTGGGGTGCCTGACCTACCCGGTACGGCCATTCTGGGGTGCCGACCTACCCATGTCAAGCCATTCTGGGGTGCCGACCTACCCATGTCAAGCCATTCTGGGGTGCTGACCTACCCTTCGGTCCTAACAACCGAACCTCGGGGGCTATTCCACCCCTACTGCTACTATCACATATATCATAACATAAACATATTGTCAGACATATCTGGGGTGTCCGACCTACCCTTCGGTCCTAACAACCGAACTTGAGGACTATTCCCTCCCTACTACCACAATCACATATAACATATCATGCTAGCATATAAACATATCATCACATACTGTCAGACATATCTGGGGTGTCTGACCTACCCTTCGGTCCTAACAACCGAACCCTACTACTGTCACATATAACATATCATGCCAGCATATAACATATCAGGTAGTAGCAACCCAGATGATATCACAAAGACAATCATCTAACATACAACTCCTACTGGTGGGCCGGCATTGTGGCCGTAGACCCACCGCTACTGGAAGGTAACTCACCTCACACTGCTGAAGTCCCGTAGACACAATCCCACGCTGTTGAAGTCCCGCAGACTCAACCTCAGCTGCTGGATGACAGATTCTCGAACTGTCAATATCAAACATCACCCAATTAATAATTGGGTCCCACTACATAACCATAAGTACATTCTTTGGGTAATTACCACATTACCCCTAGCTTGGCTTATTCAAGCCCAAGGCCCAATCCATAGGCCCAAAGTCAATTAGGAATCAAAGCCCAACACATGGCCCAATTTTCCAAATTGGGCCTAGGCCTATACATGGTCTCATTCTAAGGCCCAGCATCATATAATCATTAAGGTCGAAACTATGGCCCATCTATGGCCCAATTTTCCAAATTGGGCCCAAACCCCTTACATGGGCCTTACCCTAGGCCCATTAATAACGCAATCATCAAGGCCCAATAGAAGGCCCAACAATACACCCATGTGAAAATAGGGTTTCACATAAAATGACGATTAGGGTTAAGTGTTTCTCACTTAACCCATTAAGGACTTAATCCATTAACGACTTAATCTATTAAGTTCATCATTCTTCTAAATAAGTCATATGGTGTGATTGGGCTTAATCACACAATTCCATTATTCCAATGGCCCAAAGGTGGGTCCCAATAAATGCAAGCCCCTGAATCCAATATTAGGGTTTTCTAAACCCTAATTAGGGTTTCCAACCCCATCTTAGCCCATTAGGCTCAATTGATATGTCTTTTAATCAATTAAGGTTCACTAGACTCATTAAGTTTTCACTAGGCCCATTAGTCATCTGTTTGGGCTTTTAGGTCCATTAATCTTCATTAGGCCCATTATGGTTTATTAGGCCCATTAAGCCTCATTGGGCCCATTAGGGTTTGTTAGTCCCTTTGTCCAAACATCCAAACAAGTCACGATCCAACAAGGCACACCGCCACCCGACACGGCAGCCGGTGGCGGCAGCCACCACCCTAAGGTGGTGGTTTTCAAGTTCTTTCATTATTCCGACACTATTACAGATTACAATACAAATCCCAAAACATGCACACACTCACTAACATACACATACACACGCATAGCCACCCAATGGTGGCCGGCGGTGGTGCAAGGCGGCAACCTTGCGATTTCCGGCTAGCCAAATAACCCACAGTACATATGAACGCCAGATAATTGACTGAAGTTAAGTCACACATGAAATACGCGCACCATGCATCACCTAACAGCGGTGGTTGGCGGCAGCAAGGACGGTGGCCACAGCAACGACGACTTGGAGTGGCGGCAGTGACGAGAGTCTGAACAAACCCCGAGGGGGAGCAATTGGAACCGGTACATCTCGTCGGAATACCCTCGCAGCAGCAGCATAGAACCGAGGTCGCTCACCGGCGGCTTAATCTTCAACGGCTATAGTGAAGCGGCGGCAGCAACCTCGTCGATCACCTCCCACACATCAACGTTTCCCACTCCGCCTATAGCCACCAGCGGGTTCCCGGACGTCACGATGGCTAAGAACAACGCGTTCGGCGGTCTGGGTTCTCAACTATGGTGGTCGCACCTCCACCAGAACGACCACAACGGCCATAACTCCCGGTATACCCAACAGTCTTCGACATCTCCGGACATGGCAGGCGTCGTTGGCGGTCTCCGGCGATTGGCGAACTCATCGGAGGTTGTGCGGCGCCGGAAGTCCAAAGGGTGGATGGAGGCGGCTGATGATACTTTCTAGGGTTAGGGTTACGGGTGATCCATATATACCCCGTCCTCATGGAAGCCTCCTCCCATGTTGACACTATTAGCCCCTCAAATCCATATTTTCTTCAACATTAGTCCAAAACTTACCAAATAGACCCTGCCCTCAGAAATCTTTTCATAATAAGTCCATATTTTACCAAATATACCCTGATTCCTGAAATCCTTTTCAAATTCAACCCATAAATTACTAAACAGCCCTCAACATTAAAATCCATTGCAATTTAGGTACAATATTTTCCAATTACACCTCTGCCTTCATAAATATTTACAAAGCCAACCTGGAACTTACACTTTTAACCCCCAACTTCTAAAATTGTAACATTTAGCTCCCAAAATCAACATCTCACTGAATAATATGGATTTTAGGGCTACTACTCTTTCATCAATTTTATCTACTTATTTATTAAATAAACAGGGTGTTACAACTCTCCCCCACTTAAATTAGATTTCGTCCTCGAAATTATTCCTTACCATTCCTTACACACCCAATCATTCTAGTAACATGGTTACCATCCTGGGCACACCCTAGCCTTCCCAGGGTAGCCATGACCAATCCTCGTAAAGCCCTAAAATCCGAAGATGAACGAATTCCTTGCAATAAGATAACATCTACTCGGTCTGAAGTCTGCTGTCTTGAGATGGTCTGATTTCCCTGACAGACCACTCATACTGAATCATTATCGTTGAAACCAGTCCGCTTATCCCTCAAGTGACTACTCAACTTCTGATAGCCCGAGGCTCCCACTATAAAACAGGTTCACATACCTAATTATCCCTACAGATCACTTATTCTTGGTTGAGGCTCAGCTAATCCCGCTGGGAGTGACTTGTCACTACCCAATCAACCAGCTTTTCCGTCCGAACTTGCAACCTATACACAAATACTAATAGTGACAATCGCTGAAACTGCACGAACATTGAACTACCTGAAGCAGTATGTTGCCACATGGCTGCTTCCCAACATCTACCGAGACCTACCTGGTCCCAATTTGTTCGCCAATAATCTGAAATATCGGGTTCTGACCCGGCTACGGAGCCAAAGGACTCCCACTTAGTCGCCTCACACGACTCCTGAACGAAATCCTTCTCTGAACTAGTTTCCACTAGTTATCATGCCATTGTGGCTCTAACAACCTCCTAATACAATCGATCGGGCCCATGCGTCGAATCCTGACGTCATCCAATCCAAGACTAAAAGTGATTGCTACCTATCCAATAGTAGTCTTACATCACAAACGACCTTAAGCAGTCCATTGCTTCCCTGATCTCATAACTGTAGTGGTGCTCCTACAGTCTCGTCATTGGCTCAACCAGATCTAATCCATCTGGGTAATTCCAAATCCAATCTGTGGATTTCCATATCCTCACTGCTACACCCGAACTGGTGGGTACTACTGTTCCTTCCGCGTCCTAACAACGCGCTCAAGCTATCTACCAACCTAGTGAATGCTACGGATACACCGGCAGACTTACAACACCCTATCACTATCAGGCTGCTAGTGAATGCTACGGCTACACCCGCAGACTTACAACACTCTAATAGTATCTGGCTGCTAGTGAATGCTACGGCTACACCCGCCAGACTTACAACACTTTAATACTATCTGGCTGCTAGTGAATGCTACGGCTACACCCGCAGACTTACAACACTTCCCATGCTAACTGACCACTAATGAATGCTACGGCTACCCCCGTAGTCTTACAACACTTTCCATACTAACTGACCACTAGTGAATGCTACGGCTACCCTCGTAGTCTTACAACACTTTCCAAACTATCTGACTGCTAGTGAATGCTACGGCTACCCCCGTAGTCTTACAACACTTTCCAAACTATCTGACTGCTAGTGAATGCTACGGCTACCCCCGTAGTCTTACAACACTTTCCAAACTGTCTGACTGCTAGTGAATGCTACGGCGACCCCCGTAGTCTTACAACACTTTCCAAACTGTCTGACTGCTAGTGAATGCTACGGCTACCCCCGTAGTCTTACAACACTTTCCATACTGGGTCAAACACGCACTCGACCTAACACACTACTGAACTTGAGTCCTAACCGGAACTCTAACCTGGTTCCCAAAACCTGCTATCACGTGACCCCATTGTATCAGTACCGCACCCATGCTCGTGATCAAAGCATCACCGTAAACCACAAAATCATCTACACCCTCTGGCAGGGTGAGAATCGGTGCCTCGCACAACCGCTGTCTGAGAGTCTCGAAGGCTGCCTGATGCTCAGGCCCCCAACGAAAGGCCACCGACTTCTTGGTCAGTCGGGTTAAAGGAACCTCAATATCGGAGAAGTCCCGTATAAATCTCCGGTAATAACCCGCTAGACCCAGGGAATTCTGAATCTCAGATGGAGACCTCGGAATCTCCCACTGCATCACGGCCTCTATCTTGGCCGAATCAACTAGAATACCCTTCTGGTTGACAAGGTGGCCAAGAGATTGCACCTTGCGCAACCAGAACTCATAGTTGGAGAACTTTATAAAAAGTCTCTCCCCCACTTAGATTCGACTAAGTCTTCACTGTATGCGAGAATTGAAGGATTTCCGATCCTTCTCACTTCCTAATAGTTCACTGACGGTAACCTGTACTTACCAGTGCTAGCGATCCATCACCAATCAAGCCTTAAGATCGCCCATCCTCTGAAGTCTTAAAGAGTACTTTTGAAATTTGGTCCAATCTGACACCTCAATCCATCTAACATGCTGTCAATTGAAGACCTTAATTTTCACTCTAGCTGACGAATCCTCGTTCCCACTCCCAATCTTGCAGTACCACTGAACTCTAACCGAACACAGCCCATGCGAAAACACAATTCTCTTGAACATCCAATGACCAACCACTTATGCATCTAACACCCGCGACTGACACTACCCTCTTCCTGTCACCAGTTCTGTCCTAGCAACGGTAGTGCCTTGAACTCCAAAGTTCATCCATAAACAATTACCGACCATACCTGAACAATGATAGAATCCCTGAATGTTGACCTCACTGGAGAACTATCACTCCAACCCTGACCGAGTATCCTCTAAATAATACTCCTGCATAGATCCCGACAAGGATCCGAAATGATAATGGTACGCACGGAACCCACTCCGTAAGATGCGTCCCTATGTGGTTTCATCAAGGACCTTTCGGCATGCAGGATGGCATATATGATCCTTGGTAACCCAAACACTAGCAGAAAAACCGACCCGAGGTCTGACTTATCCAAATCACTCACAATTCCCAAGCGGTACGTATTCCAAACATCCACCTAAGAGCATAGAAGATGACATACGCGCAACACCTGGAGGAATATTGATCCCCTTCTGCTGACATTACCAACCTCGCTACCCTGTAGCAGCCTAAACCCTTGGAGTGACAAACTCCCTCGTGTACTTTCTCGTACGCGCTGCACTGACTCAGGCCCTGCTAGCCTTTCACCCGATGATCAGAAGTCATGGGTCTATTCCCGGGACCCTCTACTATACGCACCTGGCACGCACCTCTCTTTCCAGGGTGCTCCCAAATCGATCCCGCATCTGCAACTCTTGGAAATCATATCATTCAGGGTCTGACACCCTGTCACGCTCACTAACTCACTTGCCAATAGCTAAGCTACAACACTGGAACATCCTCTGTCCCCAAACCGGGTCACAAACTTCTCCTCGAAGCTTCTCTGATTCGCCAAGACTCTCACCGATTCGAGTATGGATCCTGTGCTTTCAGTAGTACGGGCCCAATACTACCTTCCACACCTATCCATACTTTCCTCAGCAATCCTCCCGAATCCTCCAAGTTACTTCCTCAAACTGGTAAACCCAAGTCTAACTGAGCCTCACTACTAACCCACTGAAACATATCCTAGGCTTTCCTAGGTTCCCGTACTCACCCAGTCCTCAGCTGCTGAAAGATTCCCAGTAATGTCAACTAGCTACCTCATGAATATAGCTAGCTCACATTACTAAGAGTCCCACAAAGCACAAAGCAAGCAACATTCAGACAATGGAAAATCTAGCCATTATATTCCAATCAAACCATTCTATCCTCTACTTAGGGATCTGTACATGCACTTCAAAGGCTCATACAATCAGGCATAACCTAAACAGGCTATCCTATTACTGACTGGTCAGTACTAGCATGCAAGTCTACAAGCACATACAATACGCATATAAGGCATCCTCCTAGATCCTTAGCCCTAATCTAGCATGCAATTCTCATAATCATATCATATCATACCATAACATAACATGTATGGATATCTTGGGGAAAACTTACTTGAGCTCGGCTGATTGCACGCATCACACACTTTGTTCTTCTCAAAGTTCTTTTCTCTTTTCAGATTCTTTTCAACTCCTTTTTATAAAATGGTTTTACTTTTGAAAATTTTCATACCAAACCCTTAGTTTGAGTTCAGACACACCCGAGAGTATGTCCGAATCCCTCAAACCAAGGCTCTGATACCAACTTGTAACATCCCAAAATTCAAGACCAAAAATTTCATTTTTAAATAAGTTATTACATAAAACCATCAGTATAAAAACATTCATAATAACATCTCGTATCAACCAAAATGTCAGTAATCAAAACATATTATCATAAAACCATATCAGAGTGTACCCCCAAAGATCTCATGTGCGGAAAACATAGTGTGATGCGCTGCGATCAAGCCGGCTCCTTTCCTTTGAAACGAGTACCTGAAATTAAAACTGTAAACCGTAAGCACGAAGCTTAGTGAGTTCCCCCATCATACCACATACCATACAATCACATAGCATACATACTGCCAGACAATTCTGGGGTGCCTGACCTACCCGGTACGGCCATTCTGGGGTGCCGACCTACCCATGTCAAGCCATTCTGGGGTGCCGACCTACCCATGTCAAGCCATTCTGGGGTGCTGACCTACCCTTCGGTCCTAACAACCGAACCTCGGGGGCTATTCCACCCCCTACTGCTACTATCACATATATCATAACATAAACATATTGTCAGACATATCTGGGGTGTCCGACCTACCCTTCGGTCCTAACAACCGAACTTGAGGACTATTCCCTCCCTACTACCACTATCACATATAACATATCATGCTAGCATATAAACATATCATCACATACTGTCAGACATATCTGGGGTGTCTGACCTACCCTTCGGTCCTAACAACCGAACCCTACTACTGTCACATATAACATATCATGCCAGCATATAACATATCAGGTAGTAGCAACCCAGATGATATCACAAAGACAATCATCTAACATACAACTCCTACTGGTGGGCCGGCATTATGGCCGTAGACCCACCGCTACTGGAAGGTAACTCACCTCACACTGCTGAAGTCCCGTAGACACAATCCCACGCTGTTGAAGTCCCGCAGACTCAACCTCAGCTGCTGGATGACAGATTCTCGAACTGTCAATATCAAACATCACCCAATTAATAATTGGGTCCCACTACATAACCATAAGTACATTCTTTGGGTAATTACCACATTACCCCTAGCTTGGCTTATTCAAGCCCAAGGCCCAATCCATAGGCCCAAAGTCAATTAGGAATCAAAGCCCAACACATGGCCCAATTTTCCAAATTGGGCCTAGGCCTATACATGGTCTCATTCTAAGGCCCAGCATCATATAATCATTAAGGCCGAAACTATGGCCCATCTATGGCCTAATTTTCCAAATTGGGCCCAAACCCCTTACATGGGCCTTACCCTAGGCCCATTAATAACGCAATCATCAAGGCCCAATAGAAGGCCCAACAATACACCCATGTGAAAATAGGGTTTCACATAAAATGACGATTAGGGTTAAGTGTTTCTCACTTAACCCATTAAGGACTTAATCCATTAAGTCCGTCATTCTTTTAAATAAGTCATATGGTATGATTGGGCTTAATCACACAATTCCATTATTCCAATGGCCCAAAGGTGGGTCCCAATAAATCCAAGCCCCTGAATCCAATATTAGGGTTTTCTAAACCCTAATTAGGGTTTCCAACCCCATCTTAGCACATTAGGCCCAATTGATATGTCTTTTAATCAATTAAGGTTCACTAGACTCATTAAGTTTTCACTAGGCCCATTAGTCATCTGTTTGGGCTTTTAGGTCCATTAATCATCATTAGGCCCATTAAGCCTCATTGGGCCCATTAGGGTTTGTTAGTCCCTTTGTCCAAACATCTAAACAAGTCACGATCCAACAAGGCACACCGCCACCCGACATGGCAGCCGGTGGCGGCAGGAGGCGGCAGCCACCACCCTAAGGTGGTGGTTTTCAAGTTCTTTCATTATTCCGACACTATTACAGATTACAATACAAATCCCAAAACACGCATACACTCACTAACATACACATACATACGCACAGCCACCCAATGGTGGCCGGCGGTGGTGCAAGGCGGCAACCTTGTGATTTCCGGCTAGCCAAATAACCCACAGTACATATGAACGCCAAATAATTGACTGAAGTTAAGTCACACATGAAATACGCGCACCATGCATCACCTAACAGCAGTGGTTGGCGGCAGCAAGGTCGGCGGCCACAACAACGACGACTTGGAGTGGCGGCAGTGACGAGAGTCTGAACAAACCCCGAGGGGGAGCAATTGGAACCGGTACATCTCGTCGGAATACCCTCGCAGCAGCAGCATAGAACCGAGGTCGCTCACCGGCGGCTTAATCTTCAACGGCTATAGTGAAGCGGCGGCAGCAACCTCGTCGATCACCTCCCACACATCAACGTTTCCCACTCCGCCTATAGCCACCAGCGGGTTCCCGGACGTCACGATGGCTAAGAACAACGCGTTCGGCGGTCTGGGTTCTCAACTATGGTGGTCGCACCTCCACCAGAACGACCACAACGGCCATAACTCCCGGTATACCCAACAGTCTTCGACATCTCCGGACATGGCAGGCGTCGTTGGCGGTCTCCGGCGATTGGCGAACTCATCGGAGGTTGTGCGGCGCCGGAAGTCCAAAGGGTGGATGGAGGCGGCTGATGATACTTTCTAGGGTTAGGGTTACGGGTGATCCATATATACCCCGTCCTCATGGAAGCCTCCTCCCATGTTGACACTATTAGCCCCTCAAATCCAGATTTTCTTCAACATTAGTCCAAAACTTACCAAATAGACCCTGCCCTCAGAAATCTTTTCATAATAAGTCCATATTTTACCAAATATACCCTGATTCCTGAAATCCTTTTCAAATTTAACCCATAAATTACTAAACAGCCCTCAACATTAAAATCCATTGCAATTAGGTACAATATTTTCCAATTACACCTCTGCCTTCATAAATATTTACAAAGCCAACCTGGAACTTACACTTTTAACCCCCAACTTCTAAAATTATAACATTTAGCTCCCAAAATCAACATCTCACTGAATAATATGAATTTTAGGGCTACTACTCTTTCATAAAATTTATCTACTTATTTATTAAATAAGCAGGGTGTTACAATCTATTAAACAGAACTTGATTAATCAGCAATATAAGCTAAAACTTCAACATGTTAGGATTTTTATTATCAAACACAAGTAAAGTCAACATAAAACATCCATGAATTCGAAATCAACACATAAGGATCAGGTTCATCTTCACCAAAGAGAAGTATGGGGTGATTAGCCCATAACTAAAGCAGAAACAAACATGAAATCAAAATTAACTAGAAAATACATGGTAAAATCTAGCAAACTGAATGATTCAATGATGATATTCCTTCAATTATCTTCAAAGCTTGAGTGCAAAACGAAATCTTCACTTCTGATGGTTTTCTAAGGGTTCTTAGTTGTAATCCTTAGCTTAATCCTCAAGCCAACCTCTAGAATTTGACCTAGTGTTCGGTTTATATAGATACCAAAAATATGGTTGCCACAGCGTGGGGAATAGGTGTCACGTCGTGGTCAACACTTAAAACGTGTATGCCTCAAGTCACCAGAAGCTTCTATGTCAGGACAGGTGGTCACGTCGTGGCCTTTAGATTGCCAAGTCGTGGCATGTAATTTTTTGCACGACTTCTTCTCTTCTTCTATGCAGCTACTAGCTTTGACCTCTAAGTTTTCATCTTTTGTCATTTTTGGTCCTTTTCTTCAAGAATGTCCTTTTTTGCTGCAAAATGTAATTTAACTTAGTAAATACCAAATATCTTTGCTTTTAACCAAATTATAGCTTAAATGTATTAAAATAATGCCTAAAAATATGTATAAATATGGCAATATCAATCACCCATACCTTGTAGGATGGAGTGATTTTTGAATTTCCCATTATCTTAAGGGTTCTAGAATATTCAAATTAATTAACATTTAACTAATTAATATTCAACCCTCTAACTAATTAAAACTATTTAATTAACTCCCAAAATATTTTCCAATTAGTTTATTAAACTATAATAAATTAACAAACTTATTTTCTCTTATTTATTTTTGCTCAATTGGGTCACCAAGGCAACCCAAAAGGACTATGTTATTATTAAAAATATTACCAATAGTTAATGACATTAGATACTCTTTTCAACAGTTTGTTCATTTCAACATTTTTATTTTCTTTATTATTATTATTATTATTATTATTATTATTATTATTATTAATTAATTAATTAATTTATAATGTGATATTTTTGTAGTCTCACGTGAATAAGGATCATTTAAATGATACAAATTTTTAGTAGTGATTTCTAAATCTTAGAGTTAGAAAGGAATTGAAACCATATGATTACTTTTTACATACCAACCTAAATTTTGCCAAGTTCCAAGTATAAACGGGGGATCAATTTCCCCTAAATTTTATGCTCTGAATATCTATCTCACCTTCAAGGGTATTCCCCTTCTATTCTTAGTTTTATCCTTTTGTTGAGCTTTCCTCCCTATGTATGGCATGCTGAAAAGAATGAGAAAACTTATGAAGTTGAACATCAACATGAACATGAACATGATCCTTTTCCTTTTCCTGACCCTGAAAATAAGGTACCTTATTAATTAATTTATAGGAATTAATTCCATATTTTTATCTTTTATATAATTTATAAGACTCCCTTGTTTTTATTCGAGAAGAAGATGCATCTGAAGATAGTGAGTCATTATTAATGGAAGAGTTAGGTCAGACCATTGGTTCACGTTGGACAGGGAAAAATATTGAGCATCAAGCTGAAGATGGATGTTATGCTAAGAACCATGATGATCATGTCTTAACCCTGAAAATAAGGTTTCTTTTTAATTAATTTATAGGAACTAATTCCTTATTTCTATCTTATATATAATTTATGGGACTCCCTCTTTTTTATTCAGGAAGAAGATGTATATAAAGATAGTGAATCATTATCAAGGGGAGAGTTAGGTAAGACCATGTGTTCACGTTGGATATGGAGAAAAATCGAGCCTCAAGATAAAGATGGAGATTCTGCTAAGAACCATGATGATCATGAGCATAATGATGATACACATGAGGAAGAACGCATTGGATATGATACCAAAACTAAGGAGGACCACCATAATTATGATGAAGACGACACTGAAGATCATACAAATGGTGTTGGAGATAGAGCACGTGATGATTTTAGTAGTCCACACAAATATGACTTAGATGACGAAATTGATATGTCAGGTGCACAAATTTCCCTATGCTCGTTAATTTATGAGCTTTATGCAAAAATAGTAACGAACTTTCATTTATTTGCTTGTTATAACATTATACTTTTAATTCTTCGTATTACAATATTGTACTAAAAAAAATCTACCCAATATAGCAATGTCATATTGTCACCCAACTCCCAAAATAGCTTAAAACTACGATGATATAATTGAGTAGATAATTTTCAAAGTACAATGTCCTAACATGAAATAACTTGAAAGTACAATGTTAATCGATCTCTTTTTGAAAGTAAAGTATTTGTAGTATGACCCTTCGTAGGTTTCGGTTCACATACTTCTTCATTAGCTTCCTTATTTTTCTATTCATGTTTATTAACCGGTTGACTTATAATATTTTTTTGCATCTTCCATATGAAAAAAATTGAATCACAGTGAAAGTTTCAATGTAGTGTGTTAATGATTGTTATTTCCTGTTTAGCAAAATATTTGAATATATAAGCTCAAAATTAATTCATTTTGGCTGAAAATTGTGAAATAGGTAACAATTACAAAAAATTGTAATAATTTTTTCTCCAACCTATTAATCCATTTCAAACTCCAATGGCTCAGGTAAAAATCAAGATCGAAGGATTTTTGTTCTTCAAAAAATTGTAATAATTTTTTCTCCAACCTATTAATCCATTTCAAACTCCAATGGCTCAGGTAAAAATCAAGATCGAAGGATTTTTGTTCTTTTGAAATTTGAATGTAAGCACCTGCCTGAATTTACTTGAAACTTTATTTATTTCTATGGTTTTAAAGGCTAAAAATTTACAAAAAACAATATGACGATGCAAGTGGGAAGTTATCTAAAATACAATCAAGGGTAAGAAGTTTAACAAAAAAGCTAGGACATGACTTTCATAAGTTTTAACTTTTTGAACTTTTAAAATAAAAAATACCAAAAAAGTACATTGCCTTTTTTGTCTATAACTTATAGTCTTGTATTTTTTATGGTTGGAGATTTCTAATATCTTGACGTTACAGGTATTTTGTTATTTTTGCTTGATCAACATTGATAGTATTTTAGTTTAACCGTACTTAAGATAAGGATAAATGAATTAAGAATGGTTACATGCAATTCCATAGTGAGGGTTCATGGATTGAGATTAAAACATTTCTCTCATCTCTAATTTCCTTATGAAACTCTGTATCAACGAATAATTTTTTGGTTTGTTTTTATAATTGGGATTTTCTAATATATAAGAAACATTAATTGAAATATTAATTATAAGGAATATTATCATAATTAACGTGATAAATATTCATTATAAATAATATTATTTATAATTAATATATTTTACATTTAATTATGATAATATTTCTTATAATTACTACTTCAATTAATAATTCTTATACGTATATTAGAAAATCCCTTTATAATCACATAAGTTCATTCTTAGTACCGATGAAGAACACAAAAAAAAAATTAGATATGCCCTAATCATGTTAGTTTTTAAAACTTGTACCAAAACTATTTATGCCAACCACATGACCAAAACCAGTGATACGACGCGCTCTAGAAGCGCGTGGGATTGTGATACCCAACTTTCTCTCCAAACTTCTATCTTACGTACTCTTTCTCTTTCTACAACCGAATATTGTAGAGGAATCGGATCGATAAATTCGTCTTTCTCTCTCATGCTTTCGTGTTAGCAAGATAGAAAAAATCGAAATGCCCGCGCTCTCGATTGCCCTCATCGATCTCCCCGCTCATCTCGTCAATTTGTAGAAACAAACCCTATCTTGATTTCCAGTAAATCGACGCCCTTCAACTCCCAAGTATTTTCTTCCAACAATTCTCAGGTATGATTTTGTGTTTTCTTCTTTTTTATCGTTTTTACTAGTTGTAAAATCGTATGATTTACTCTTTGATGATTCTCTGAGATTTTTTGGAGGATTATGATGATTTTCAAGTATTTTAATTTCGAATCTCAGATTAGGGGTTGGGTAGACGTCACAGGCATGTGCTTTTCCCTTTTTTAATTATAAAAGAAGTAAATACTGATGCCTATCGCCTTTGTTGCGGATGAACTCGTATTACTTTATTCATTATTAACTGTCGCTCGCGTGATTGGTTGGATATAGCATGTTGTGTAGCTTGCTAGCTACCTATATCTGCCTGACTTGGTTTATTATTTGAACATATACATATTCTGCTTACATCTTATCTTCAATTGCTTTTGGATCCAGATTTCCTTTCAAGCGCAACTGGTATGGTTAGTTTTTGTAGAATTTTGCTTTTTGGAAATCATCGCATTTGAGATCATTATCTTGAAGCAAAGCTTCAATCTTTACATGATCACGAAAACGCACTTATAGATGTTCATCCACATTGACTGTCCCAAATTTATAAAATTGCATCCAGATCATGACAAATTTTGCTATCATGTGTCAAGATTCACCTTTTATATTCAATTGGGATCATCTTCTCACGATGAACGTGTCTAAACTTAGTCATATTGATGTTTGGTTAGCTAGTCTAATTGTTCTTGAATTTCGATCAATCCTCATAAATTTTATCTAGATTTCATTTTTCTGGTAGTTTCGACTTCCTCTATGAGACTCTGATCACATTCTAGAAGTGATCCATCCAATTTCAAATCTTCATCTTCATCCAGCATCATCAATTGGGATTTTTTTAATCGGATTTGTTACTTGTCATCATTGTCTCTTTTTGATTTGGATTTTGATTTGTATAGTTTCTACATTGATGGAAACAACAATAATTCTAAATTTCTTAGATCGATTTTATCCTGAAAACTGGACATTCTTTATGTAACCAAATTTTCCTTTCAACTTCTAACTCTGATCCTTTGAAATTGAACCCCTATAAACTTTCACAAGTTTATCAATTTAACCATTTTCAATTCCCATATTTATCATTTTCAACAGGTTTATCTCAAAAAATGGCAAAAGGCACACGAGGAAGACGCAGAATGGCTTCTAGAAACTTCCGGACAACCCCATACCCAATCCTCCCTAATTTATCAAACCTAAATGAAAAAAAATCCCCAAATGAAAATGAAACACCAAAAAAAGATTGGGAAGACATAACATGTTCAGTATGCATGGAATACCCTCACAATGCTGTTCTTCTTTTATGTTCTTCACACGATAAAGGTTGTCGCCCCTACATGTGTGGCACTAGCTCTCGTTACTCCAACTGCTTAGATCAATACAAAAAAGCCTACACAAAAACCACCCTCACAAACGGGTCGAGTTTCGACCCGTTAACGGGTTGGCCCATTGAGAGGAATCTTGAAGTTGCTGAGCTGGCATGCCCGCTGTGTCGTGGGCAAGTGAAAGGGTGGACTGTGGTGGAATCGGCTCGTGAGTATTTGAATTGTAAGAAGAGGACTTGTATGCATGAGGACTGTGTGTTTGTTGGTGCGTATAAGGAGTTGAAGAAGCACGTGAAGGCGGTGCACCCGGCGGCTAAGCCACGGGAGGTGGACCCCGACCAGGAACAGAAGTGGCGGCGGTTTGAGCGGGAGCGGGAGCGCGAGGATGTCATTAGTACGGTTACATCGTCAATGCCGGGGTCGGTGGTGTTTGGTGATTACGTGATTGAACGGAATTCGTACGAGTCGGAATCGGAATCGGAAGACGAGGAGGGGTTTGATGTCGGTGGGAATCGGAATCGGAATCGGGGATTGGAAGTGCCGGGTGATGACGGTCTTGTTAATGTGTTTCTTTTGTTTCATGCGTTTGGTGCCGGTGATGGCGGCGGCGGTGATGGCGGCGGTGATGGTGGGATGTCGTTGGTGAATCGGCTCCGGCGACAGGGGCGGGTTTTGCTTGGGAGGTCGGGGAGAAGGCGGAATGGGAATCAGGAAGTAGAGATAGATGGAAACGAGACGTAGATTTGTGTATAAATTGGGGTGTAAAGAAGGGAATCAGGAAGTTAGTTTTTAGGGGGGATAAGAAAGAGAAATGGTGATCTTTGGAATTGGAATTGGAATCATTTCAAGTTGGAAAGAAAGTAGGTTGTTATTTATTTTTAATTTTTTTAAGAAAATTTGTGTTCTGACCAAAATTGTTGTAATTTCTGTTTGTAATTTTAATTTGCTGATTCCCTACCCAGGATTTGTTTATGTTTAGTGGAAAGTGTTGGATTTTGAACATTCTTTGGATTTGGATTATTACACTTATGTAAAGATTTGATCTCTTTAATTAAACTTTTGTGTTATACATGTCTTGAATTGTTTGAATTAGACTCATGTAAAGATTTGGATTATTACACTCATACAATGATTACATAATCAATCCCTATATGTCACTTAAACCCTTTCTCAAAAAGAAAACTTGTTCATCTCCATTGACCTAAAGTCTCAATAATTCATGGTACCTAATAAGTGCATATCTAGTATTGGAGACCTACAAGAAAATATAGTCATGATGTTTAGTTGCTAACTAAGAATCAAGGGAAACAGACTGAGAAAATGTATTTGAGATGTTATAACGAGATGATGAATACAAACATCAACATACATATAAAGGTTGAAAAGATGAACATCGATGTAAAGGTGAGGTTGATCAATAGGTGGATGACTACATCGATCGTTGATTTCCCATTTATGTTTGAGTATGAATTGTGGACAAACATTTACGATGTAAAAAAAAAACTAAAAGTACATATAGTGGAGACCAATTTTGGTAGTGATGCACCATATTAATGAGACCCAAATTGTGACATGAAGAATAAGAAGTACTAGAGTAACAAGTGGAAGATGTCAATGAGAAGGGCATACATGTACATACAAGGGAAAAGATACAACAAGTGATAGGTGTTTAAATGTGAAAATGTATCTCAACTGGTTGGGTTAGGAAGGGGAAGATGAGTACTACTATACTAGGTGTTAGGAAGAAAAACCAAGAGAAATAAAGAGTTCATGATACCTTAATGGACATTTTCTAATGTTTTGATGCTTATGTAGTATGGTAGCAATTAGATTATATGATACTTTTCAATGTTTGTTTATGGTACTTGACAATGGTTTTTGTTGTATATTATATGAAAATGATTAACTTGATTTGTTATTATGTTCTATTATTTGCACACTTGTTGTAATGCTTTATGTTTTTTCATTTATACACTTTGTTAGAATGTTTTATCTTCTTTCATTTACACTTTATGCAATGCTTTATATTTTAGAATTTACACACTTTGTTGTAATGATATATATTCAATTTAGACAGTTTGTTGAAATTCTATATGTTATATCATTTACACACTTTGTTGCAATGGTCATACTCAATTCACAAACTTTGTTACAATGCTTTATGAGAGATTGAACATTAGTTGCAACCAATGCTTTATGTTTTTTCAGTCACACATGCTCACTTGAGATGCTTTGGTATTTAGTACTTCTATGGTATTAGGCCTTTGACTTAGTATTTTATGTTTTACCATGACCTTCTAGATTAGAGTGGGCAAGTAATTCCACAACTATGTCTTGCAATCGATCGTGTTCAACCCACTAGTAGGAAATGGGAATGCCATGGCTTTTGTACTTGGTAAGTTGTATAAGGCTATAAGACAATTTATTGGTCGTGCCAATAATATGTTGTGATTTAGTGTCTTTATGTCATTTTATGTAACTGGAACTAACATGTGAATTAAGAGGCTTCATAATTTGTATTCTAATATATATACGGATTCGTGCGAAGTGCAAGCATGTATATGATCGAATTAGAAGCCGGTTTGACGACAAGTTGGAGGTCCGGGGGCAGTGCCCCTGGGTCCAGGGTTTCCAAAGGGGCGGTACCCCTTTGGCGGGGTCTAGGGGAAGCTCCCCTAGCGGGGTCCAAGGGGCAGAGCCCCTGGCTGGGGTCCTGCGACGGCCAACCATAATAGAAACCATAATCTCGTTTATTATATAAACGACTCTTCTCTTTGAGAAGAGACAGACGAAATTCTTAAGCTCTCGTTTTCATCAAACAAACACATAATCCTTCTAGTAATTTGGCTTACGACTTCTGTGCCTAAAATCGTAAGTGTCCTCGTGGATTATCCTAGGCTGAATTTTTTGCAACCCAGGCATAGGTAGAAATATCATTTCGGAAAGTGTTCCACTATGTTCCCATATGTAAAATTCGGTGAGGTTTTGGGGCGCTGCCCCTTGACCCTGCCCGCTGACCTGGCAGCGGGACCCCAGCCAGGGGCTCTGCCCCATGGACCCCGCTAGGGGCGCTGCCCCTAAACCCCGCCAAAGGGGTGCTGCCCCTTCGGAAACCCCAGACCCGGGGGCGCTGCCCCTGGACCCCCGACTAGTCGTCGAACCGGCTTCTAATTCGATCTTATACATGCGTGCACTCCGCACAAAACATGTACATATATTAAAGTACAAATTATGAAACCCCTTAGCTCACATGTTAGTTCCAGTTACTTAAAATGACATGGTGACACTAAAATCACCAACAAATGTTACGTGCAAGTTGTTCATACTCAATCTTCACTCATGTATTATCCTCTCTTGATCATATACCCATACTAACTTGAGTGTCTGAGCATACTCCTTGTTTATACCCATATCCTTTTATTTTATAGTAATTCGAGATCCAAGATAGGATATTAGCCCCAACAAAATACTCATTCTTAACCCCGAAGAACAAGACTTTTATCATTATTCTAATGTACTCACTCGGCTTAATTTAGTTGCAATACTTGGGGTCTTTGACATTATAATTCAAATATTTTATATTCACAAATTGTAGCTTAATGAAACTAACAATTGGATCATTCATTTTTTTAGAAACTTAGGTAGCCATTATGAATATTGTTGAGATACCTTTTCGTATGCAATAATTCAAATGAAATATTTTAAGAAAATTTATAGGAGCACTTTGAGAACCATGTCAAACATGCCAACAACGTGTCAAAAGTCAATATAATATATTTATTAGATACTTATAACTTTTTAAATTGTTTTATATATAAAAAAATCATTGTTTAATAGTATAACTTTCAACGAGATTTGATCCTCTAATTATTTGGAATTATTTTGACAAGTCATTGAATATAATCCACACATTTTGTTGAATCTAGATATTCTATCATAATCTTATTCAATAAAAAATATATTATTAATTGAAAAAAAAAACGGATCATATTTATATTCTTCTACAAAATATATCTAAATGATATAAGGACTTAAATAATCAACAACTTTGATAAAAATAATACTTTGTTGGTATAAACGGGCTTGAGCCCAAGTTATTTGTAAGAGACATTGTATTGTGAAAGCCCACTAAAGAAAACGAAAAGCAAAGGCTTTCTTTAAAGTTTAAACCCTAGAAAAGAGTCTTCGATCTTCTCCAGGGTTTAATTCCATCAAATTCTCGTTAAAAATCGCAAAATTTGATAGAGCTCTAGTTCTACAGACATGCCGAAATCCAAGAGAGATCGGGCAGGTAAAGTGCTTAAATTTACATATTCCTCGAACTAAATTGTTTTTCAATTTTCATTTTAGTGAAAGAGTCGATTTAAATAGGATATGGAAAGTGTGTGCAATGTGTTTGTTTGATCATAAGGCTCTCTAAGAGTTGCTTGCATTTCAAATTTAGGAATTGGAGTAGGAGCTCATTTGATTCAATTTTAAGTTTTTAGTCAAGCTTCATAATTGAAGTCGCAGCTCATCGTTAAGAATCGGCATTTATTTTAGTTGGTTGAATCATCCGATCAATAGGATATTGCATTCAAGTTCAATGATATCAATTAAGGGAGATTCTAGATTGCTAAGATGAATAAGGTCTTAATTTGCTTGTAATTCTTTAGGTATAGTTGCATTTGCATAGAGCAGAAAATGTTGGACACTGGATTTCTGAAAGTATATTATCAATCTTTCATTTTCTTTAATCTTAGCTTGGACTTTTGCTTTTGTTTATTTAAAAAAAAAAATGCATATGGGATTGAAATTTGAATGCAGTGACATTGTCAAAGACAAAGAAGAAAGGGAGAGAGCATAAAGAGAACATTGTGAACTGCATTCGTGAAGCTGTTGAAAAGTATAATTCCATATATGTTTTCAGCTTTGAAAACATGAGAAATCTCAAGTTCAAGCAGTTCAGGGAGCAGCTCAAATCCACAAGCAGGTAACATTTCATAAACATTTAGCACTTTTTATAACATATATTTAATAAAAAAGACTCTTAATCTTTTGCCATTTTTTATCAATTTGTTGTTTCAGATTTTTCCTTGGATCAAATAAAGTGATGCAGGTTGCTCTAGGAAGATCTGATTCTGATGAGATAAGAACAGGGCTTCACAAAGTTTCTAAGGTACACAAAATATTTACATTTACACTAAAACTAACAAGTTTCTTTTATTTATTGTTTATCTAATTATCTAATTATCTTTTCATTGTCTGCATACAGCTTCTTCGTGGGGATTCTGGGCTTTGTGTAACCAATATGCCTAAAGAAGAAGCCCAAAGGTTACATTACAACTAAACACCTGTCTTTTTAAGTCATTTTAATACGATTGATAGTATGACTTTCTTTAAATGGAAAGATAATCATCTTTTGCTCTTATTACAAGAATACTAACTTATTTACTTTGTCATATTTGGCAGAATATTCAATGAGTATGAAGATTATGATTTTGCTAGGACTGGAAGTATTGCCACAGAAACGGTTAGTAGAAATCCATGGAATGTAATGACTGATTCCATTCCTTTGTGATTCCATTCCGTTGATGTTTGAGTTTCCAGGTGGAACTTAAAGAAGGTCCTCTAGACCAATTCACACACGAGATGGAGCCCTTCTTAAGAAAGCAAGGAATGCCTGTTCGATTAAACAAAGGTTTGTCCAATTCCATTCACTCTTACAAAACACACACACACACAATAAAATTAGGGCTTCTCTTATGAACGCATTCAAATTCTTCACCTTTTTTATTTTCTTTTTTGAAATATTGACAGGAATTGTGGAACTTGTTGGAGATTTCGCTGTATGTGAAGAGGGGAAACCCATATCACCTGAATCTTCTCGTATACTGGTTTGTTCTCACCCTTTCTTTATAAAGTAGGGGTTTGACTTTGACTTTGACTTTGACATTGACTTTGACTTTGACTTTGGCAGAGGTTAATGGGTGTGAAGATGGCTACTTTTAAGCTAAAGTTAATATGTAGATGGAGTCCTGAAGATTTTGAAGTGTATGAAGAAGGTTTGGAAGGTTCGGATATTGAATCCACTTAAATTAATTGGTATTTGTGATTGATGTGTAATCTTGCTTTAATTAGCACACAGTTTTGTAAGATCTTAACATGGTAAGTGTACTTTATTTGTTGCATTGGATTCTTAGTTTGTTTTTTTGAAAGTGATGAAGAATTTATGTAAAGATCGAACGGAAAGTATAATGAGATTTTACATATGGTTGTGCTTGTTATTTGGGAGGGGATTCGAGTAGATTGGAGTAAATAGATTTGAAACATTTAAAATGTAGTTATACAATAAATTAACTAAAAATATATAAAACATGAACTTGGAACAATTAAAATACCCAAAACATATGTAAACTCAAACTTATAAAATCAAAATTGTAGGCATGAAACTTTAACATCAAATTTGGTATAATGAATAGTACATCATATTTGATGTTATTTTATTTAAAACATCGACATCGATATTTGATGTAAGAAATGTGATTTTGGTAAGGTGAATTTACACTAAAAATAATTGTAACACTAAATTTGATGTTGGTTAAAGATGCCCTAAGCATCTACAACTAGCACAAAAACTCAAAGTTTATACCGAATTTGGTGTTATGTTGCTCTAACTTTGTATTATATTTGTACCAAATTTGATATCGGTGAAATAACACCAAATATATTGTTATATTATTCATTAACATGGGGTTAAAGTTTAATATAAAATTTTCTTTCAAACTTTAAAGTTATTCATTTTTAGTATATTGTTTATATAATTATGGTATGTATTTAATATTGTTACTTGTGTTATTATATTTAAGAATTTAATTGCAATCCATATTTAAATAAAACACATAATTGATATATTTCAATACTATAATAATAACACAAGTGACATAATTTTAGTAATTTAAAAACCATACAAGTGACATTGATAATATTATAATATTAGTAATTTAATAATCTGGTAAGATCCATGTTTGTTCCGTTTTTAAGATCCTTCGAGTACAACCCGTTCATGAATGAAGAAGACGAAAAAAAAATGTATTTATCTATGCAACAAGCAGGTTGAAAGGATGTAGAGCGTGCTTTCGGAGTTATCCAATCACATTTTGTAATTGTTAAGGGGCCATATTGTTTTTGGAATAAAAAGAACTACATTACATAATGATTAGTATGTGTTATTTTACATAATATGATAATCAATGGTGAATGTGATCTTAATGCACTAACTGAGGTTGCGAGAGAAGTGTCGTCGATGGATGCATGAAACATCGTATCCCATATAGATGGCGTCTAACCCTCTCAACCTCATTTACAATCCCCAAATTCTCCATGACTCCATCAGAAGGACAACATCACTCCCACACTTCTAACCAATTTGTTCTTTCTTTTTTCTTCTAAAATATTTCAGTCTTTTTCTTTCCTATTCAAAAAATTTGTGGGTTCAAAATCATGCTTTCAAACTAAATTAGAAAAAAAAAAATTACATTTCTCAATTTATGCTTATAACAGTTGGCTATACTGTCCTCATTGTAGATCCGCCCCCAATAGACATAGGAACGACAACAGTTGATTATAAACCAACTCCAACAATTTTTTGTTCTGTATACACATCTCAAAGATTAAGAAACTCATTTTGATCTACGGAATGATAGGAAACCCATTTCAATGTTTAAATGTGTAGTATTTTCTTTAAATATATCTTTGTAATAAAATCAACATATCAAGTTTGTGAAAACCTAATATTTATAAAGGTTGTTTTGTAAAAATTATAAAAGTTGATAAAAAAAAATAATATACCTAGAATTTTCTTTTTAATGTTGAATATATTATAATAGGTTGGAAATAATTTAGTTTTGACATTATCTTTAACATTATTTCTATCATTTAAGTGTAAAATATAATATTTGTATTGGGGATGGTCTAAGAAATGATAAAATCTCTAAATATAGATCTTCACATAATCCAATTCATTAGTGACAACCGAACACATTCATTAATAATCTTCTATTCCGACTACTTTAAAATTTATGAACCAAACACGACCTAACGGCTTGTTTGATATGACGAAATCGAACAACATGAATAAAGCAAAGGAACAAACAAGGTAATTTGAACTAGTAAAATGATCATAATTTGGTTGGCTTAGAAGAATATAACGAATCATTTAGATATATTTGTTATCTTTTATGAAAGATTAAACTTTATCACATAAAATTGATCAACAAAGATTACATTATTTAATAAAAATAATTTTTGATCAAATGAAAATGTATGTTAAATAAGTTACATATAAATATATTTCATGTACATTGTAATTATTGTATACAATTCAATAGGTCACAATCCATACTATATACCAAGACTATACCAAGGTTATCAAAATCAGAATCTTAATATAGGATCTTACATATGATCATTTAGGTTTGCAAGATTGAGTTCAAAAGATCCTACCAAAATAAACTAGTCTTTATTTCTTTATTTATTTTTATTTTTTTGTTCGTAAGTTCTTGTTATTCCGGTACCCATTATAACTTGATTTTGATAAATACATCAATGATTGAATAATCTTTAACTTCTTAAACAGTGACCATATTTTTCTAAAAGTAAAAAAAAAAAAAAAAAAAAACTAGGAAGAAAACATCTTAAACAGAAAAATAAACAAGATCAACATGATCATGTAAAACTAAAGACACAAAATCATAGAGGACTAGCTTGTGTGTCATGATTCTCTACCTAATTAATTTGAGATGAATGGATCCTGTTGTATGTTCCATGAGGCTTCCTTCGATCTGCAATGCTCAATTTTACGTTGAATTAAAGGACTTTGAGGCTCAATTATAAGCAAAATTGTATTTAATTTAAGCATTATATTATTTTTTATTTTTTTTTGAACTTTTAGAAGACTAAACACTTAACTATAGAATAAAAACTAAAAAGGTGGGATAGGATCAAAATAAGATCTTAAGATTTATGATGTGTAGATGGAAACCAAAACTTTAATTTGTGTAGAAGTATTCAACAAGAATAATTGTTAGCTTTTAAAATTGTAAAATCAAATAAAAACCAAAAACTAAAAGTTCCTAAAAGCTAAGCTTTTGGATTAAAACAAACTTTTTTTTTTCAAGTTTTTTTCTTAAAAGTTAAAATCTCTCAAAAACTATATACCAGACTTGCCCCTAGTTGGAATCCCAAGACCCCAATACAAATATCAATCTTGGTGAGGTCATGATCGTTTTTTGCTTGTGGGATTTTAAGATCGGAAAATCTTAAGATCAAAATAGGGATCTTACAACCATGCTATTATTGCTACACACCGGTAAATCTCAATAGATATATAACAAAAATACATTAATTAAACTTGTTTATTTTATTTTTTAAAAGCATTTGTGTTGTTGAAAATTATATTCATAAAAAAAAAATAATGTAAAGTTACAATATATCACTCCATTATCAAGAAATAGATGAGAAAGCACCCATTTGCATGAAATGGAAATCACCAAGGGTGAAGAAATCACAATTTGTCATATGCTCAGTTTACTCCTATATGTCTTAACAAACATGGTTTTCGATTTTTGCATACAAAACACAACAATGAAGAGCTGTAAAATTCTGTGTATTTCAACATCTAACCTTTATGATCCCAACAAAAATGCCTTTATGAAGATCCCTGAGAAGTTTCCTGCAAAAGTTTCAATTCTCTCCTCCAATCTTCCAATTTAGCAACCTTCTCCGCTTGTTCTTGTTTCAGATCATTATCATGCCCTGCTTTCTGTTGTTGAGCCTCCATCAATCGGATCTGCAACCCAACATTATAAACAAACAATCATCACCAAAACAACAATTTTGAGGTTCAATCACACTGTTTAAACAGACAATTTATAAGGAGCTCTACCTTCTTTTTCAGTGCACGAATTCGTTTATCAATATCAGGAACATGCTCCGTTGTAGCTGAAGATTCCATTGAATTTGAGGGAGGAGTAGTAGCAACACATTGATTTCCAGAAATCGTGATCTCGTTTATGTGGGACGCAATCGACTCAACGGATTCCAATGCTTGTTCTTCGTCTCCAGTAGATGAAGCTTCATTTTTACCCTGATCGGAATCAAATAAACATATATGAAAATCCGGCCGGAAACGCAAACAAAAGAACATGTGAAATGGGGGATCTGATTACGATACCTGCAAGCGCTTCTCCTTCTTTCGTTCATTTCTCTTAGCTGATTTGGATTTAGGTTTGTTGACGACATCTTGTTCAGGATCATAACCAGGAGGCAGAGTTTCCTCCTTCAACTTCGAATCATTATCGTAAATGCAAGTAGTTCAAGCATCAAAATCAGTTGGAATAATGCAAGTATGAAGTTATGTTGGTAGAACAAATGTACCTTAGAGCCTTTGGATTTGTAAACAGCGACTTCATCTTGAGGGACGAAACCAGCCCTAATTCGAATGGGCTTGCGTAGAGTGCCGTCGGGTCGTCGGGTTGGAGCGAGGAGTTTTTCACCTTCTTTTAGGGTTTTGCTAATCTGAGCTGCTAGCTCTTTGGCTCCTCCTTCCCCTCCGCCGCTGCCGCCTCCCTTGGTGGCCATCGTTAACCTCCGAGGACTCTCTATGGGAACCGTACCACTGCGAGTGTGTCAACAATGATGAAGAACATACTTCGACAACCATTGTTTTAGTTATTTTAGTTGGTGTGTGGAATTGGAAGAAAGGGTGATCAAAACCCTAACATGTATTTTATTTTTTTTAAAAAGAAAATTACAAAATAACAAATTTCCTTAAATACTTTATAGAAAATAATAAATAAAAATAATAAATAAAAAATATAAGTCCATCTGCGATTTCTCATTTGATCTGTGGATGTACAAGTCGGTAAAGCACAAACACGTATTATGAGTTGTATGTTCACATATGGTTTTATTTTTAGTTTTTTTTTTCCGATATAAATACTCTCACACCTGACTAAAATCGCAGATGAACTTAGTCCATCTATGATTTCTTCTTAAGTTCATTTGCGATTTTGGGGTTTTCGTTTTTTTAATGAAAATATAAGTGTTTAAAGCATGGATACGCAGTAGTTCACATGGGGTAATTTTCTTTTTATCTCTTTATCCGTGCTTTAAACACTTGTACTTTCGTTAAAAAAAATTAAACGAAAAACCCCAAAATCGTAGATGAACTTCAGAGGAAATCGCAGATGAACTAAGTTCATCTGCGATTTTAGTCAGGTGTGAGGGGATTTATACCGGAAAAAATCAAATAAAAAAAAACATATGCAAACGTACAATTCATAATGTGCGTCCGTGCTTTACCGACTTCTACATTCGCAGATCAAATGGGGAAATCGCATATGGGCTTAATCCATCTGCGATTTTGATGATTATTTTTGTAATGTTAAGTTTTATTGGCTATTTTCTACAAAGTAATTAAGAAAATTGACTATTTTTGTAATTTTCTTTTTTTTAATGATTTGTAGCTATTAAATTAATATAATGATATACTATTATTTAAACCGATTAAAAAATATCTATAAATTTAAAACTTATTATTAAAATGTAACTAATTATTAGTGTTTAAACAATATATCTTTTATAACAAGTTTAAAATGTCCTTCTTTGTCGTATTTGAATAAGGAACTATTTAAAATGTTTAAAATCATGGCGATATTATGTATGTGTTTATTTTAGGTCATTTTGTTTCGTTTACTCTACCTTAAAATGAAATAAATAATTAAATATTTTGTTATGGTTAGAAAAATACATAATTTAAATACAAAAAGATCATATATTGTTATGGACCTTATGGTTAAGAAGGTTATCCGTGAAAACCATCTTATGAAGAAACATGATATAATTATTTTACTAATTTAGAATTTGAGGGGTATTAAGAAGTATATTGATCCAAAGAAAAAGTCGGGGAAAATATTTATCTAACCATTTGGGAGTGTATTAAGTATTAACCCGAAGAATTTAGAACGATATACTACTAACACTATATGATCTTTTAAGTTGTATGTATATGATAAATTATTCTAACCATAATAATATATTTGAAATAGGGTGATTCTAAGTGCACGAATGAATTGATGTTTTGACATTTTACTGTTTCTCATAATCATTACTTTTTATTACTTAAATAAGATTGAGTGTAAACATTTTATTTCAAGATATATATATATTTCGATATATACCCCTTTTAAATATGTATGCAAGTTATACATCATTTATTTAATTTATTTATTGATTTTGACATCTTAATTTAATTTAACTTATAGCTTTTAATAATTAATATATATTCTATCTTTAACATATTGATAGCATTATTATTGGGAAAAAAATCATGTTGTAAATAAATTAATTGACAAATTAAGATAGATTGAACATAAAATTGTCGCTGTTGAATTTTAAAAAAAATAATGTTGTAAATAAATTAATTGACAAATTAAGATAGATTGAACGGAAAATTGTCGTTGTTGAACTTTATGCGATAGAAAAATTAAGGGTTATTCTAAATACACGAATCTAGTTCCATTTACACGACGAGTTGATTGACTTGATATATATTACAGTTAGCACTTTAACCACTTTTAATATATTAAATTAATTTTACCTCGTCAAAATCATTTATATATATAAACTATTTACTAAATTTAAAAAAAAACAATTTTTTTATTTATAGAGATCTTAATAATTATAAATAACAAAACATAAACTTGATTTTATTAATTATCAGATATTATAACCGTAGAATTGTTACAATTACTGTGTGTTGCAAATGAAAAAATGTAGGAATTCAGGCGAGCAGCATAAAAAGTTTCTCATCCAGCAGACTGTGAAAATGATATCAAGTGCATAAATTGAAACGAAACGACACAATGGTTTTAGATGTGGTATTTCATAGTATCGATGTACAATCAAAATTTTGTTATGCGCAAGACTCGCTTTTATACCTGTGTATTGTGACTTAACAACATCATCAATATGCTTCAATGATTTGGCAATATCTGATCGCGATGTTTTGACATATCTTTTTAATTTGGCATGTTGACTTTCAGGTCTATTAGTTGTGTGGTTGCCAAAGTTAAGAAACTTATCGGTCCATGCAGACACGAATTTTTCTTTGTGTGGTGTCAACCATGTTTTGTTTAGATAAACAAATGCATCTGAAATACATAAACAAATTTCAGTTGATGTAATGAATTATAACATATTATAATGCATATTTAAAAATACTTGGATACGTGTTCGTACTTTTTTCAACTTGTGCCAAATTCTTGTTGTATGCTTCCTTTGTTTCAGAGTTAAACAACCTCGTCCATGACGTATAAAGAACATCCAAACATGATTTGCATTTCTTCATGATATTATTATTTATATGCCATCTGCAAAGTAATCCTTTAGCATCTGGAAATATAATAGTGTATGCGTTCATGAGAGCCATTTCTCTATCAGTCACAATAACACGCGGCAACATACATCCTTCCATTACCGATTTTAGACAGTCTAAAGCCCAAACATAGTTGGACTGTTTTTCTTCATGCATGTACACAAATGCAATGGAAAATGTCATATTTGTTGGAGTTACACCAACAATCTCCAATAGAGGCATCTCGTACTTGTTTGTCTTAAATGTTGCATCCATTAACAAGACATGTGGGAATGCACGCCATATTTCTAATGATCTTGGATGAGCAAAGAATAAATCTTCTAACTTATTTTTCAAAACAGTTGCACGACTATAATAAACATATCCATTTTGATCTAGAATTTCCATAACACCTTGCATTTGAGTTTTACCTTCTCTCTCCCTACGTCGAAGTTTTTCGTCTGCATTGTAGATAGTTTTGAGAGTAGATACATTTTTCGGATTTAGGTTTTTTAGTGCAGATAATATATCTTTTGTTTGACATTTTTCTTCAACAAATCTTCCACTATTCGACATTCATTTTCAGTTAGCCGTCGTGGATAAGGATAACCTTCCAAACATAATGACGGCTCATGGTTATGAAATTCACATATCATTTTATCTTTCAAGAATTATCTACTGACGAATATTTACCCTGTAGGCTAAATGGACAATTAATTTTTTTTTGTCCGTGTTTTTTTTTTTGGAGATTTGTGTACTTTTGTATGTACCTCGACGGTCACATTGAAATACAACATTAAAGTTATGTTTAGAATTTTTTATGACGATGACATAACCTAAAGTATTTGCTACATTTTGCACCAAATCCATCAATTTTTAACGAGAATTGAACACCTGACGATTATATTATTATCAGTAGCTAACAGATCCACTCGATGCTAACATTACTGTAACAATATACTAATGAATTTATACCTTATCCGTTTTGAATGGTGATGTGTCATCGAAGAAATAATTACTTTCATTCAAGCTATTATTTTCATCTGCTTTATTTGTGTCCATTGGATGGATATCCGTTTCGAATGGCGATGTGTCGTCGAAAAAATAGTTACTTTCATTCAAGCTATTATTTTCATCTACTTCATTTGTCTCCATTGGATGAATATCATCTCTCTAAACATAACACAAACATAACACAACGAAAAACATACATTTAACAAAAAAAAACAATAAAAAATAAGAAATGTTAAGTACAAATACCTCATAATATGTGTCACCCATCCATTTTTCCCAACTTGTCATTTAATAAAATCTATATTTATAACAAATATCATATGTTTGCTTTTAACGAAAGTTACTTGACATTGCAAGTCGTTTTCATTTTAACAAATAAGAAATATCAATCGTATATAGTAAGAATTTGAAACCAAATTTTCATTTTTATCTCTTCTATTTTTGTTAATGTTCCATAGTTTATATTTCTTATTTAACAGATTAACTTTTTTTTTATTAATATTTAAAAATATTTAATAATATTCATTATTACTCCTCTTGTAAATGTATTCGTGAGATCATTTTATTATACAACTTTTATGATTAAATAATATGTTTCTATTTGTTAGTTTTCAAAATTAATAAAGTTTCAAGGGTTTAAGATATAAATTAAAAAAAATCTATGGTCTTTTCTAAAACTACAACGTAAACTGAAGGTATAAAATTGTAATATTACTTATCGATAGAATTGATTGGCACTGATTGGCACGCATTTTAAAACCATAATTGAAATGATATATGTGAGTTATCATTTTAATATATTAAATTGAATAGATGATTAATTTACTTAATTTTTCTTAAATAATGTTTTTAGCAATGGGTTAGAAAAGTTATAAATTGGTTGATCGTTAATAATATGAATTTTAAAAATAATAAAATATATTATTAACATTTTGATGAAAAATAAATTTATTGAAAATGGTTAGAATACATATCTTAACATTTTAATTGATATTATTTTGAATATATATTTTTAAGATTTTTAGTATTTATTTTTATATACGTATTTCATATAAAGTTGTTGAAATTAAAAAGAATAAAAAGTAAAGAGGTTTGTTTTGTAACTTACATCTAATTGAAAGGGAAGAAAATGAAAAATATAAAAACAATTGAAAATACCGAATCAAACATATATGATGATATGATGATGGGATTGATTGTCTAATGATTGCTTATACACGAATTTATTCGTGTTAATAGGAGCACCCTTTGAAATATCATATTGGTTAATGGTTATCAACAACGGTTGCGGTGATAACGCCTCAAAATCCAACCAATTGGTGATGCGTGTTAAAGATATGTCTTTTCAGTATTTTTCTGAATTATTATATTAATTTGTTTATAGCTACATGGAAGAAATGAAATGAATTGAAGTTGAGCCAATTTGAAAAATCATAGAGAACATGCAATTTGTAGGTAGGGAATTATTCGTGTTGTCAATGGAAAAGAAGATAGAATTTGCACTTAAAGAATGCATTTCGATAATGAAAGTATCGAGAATTTTCAATGTCCAAAAGATCAAGTCATAAGGTCATGGGAAGTGTGCTCGGCACACACCACCCCTTAGCCTCAACATGGGGGTGTTCTGCAACCCTTCTCAACAAATCTCTACATATGAGAGAGAAAGTCTAAATTTCATATTTGTTCCCATTTTCCTTTTACTTCAAAAAAAAGCAAAAATGTCATGGCAACCCATCACCTTTAAATTGCAATAAGTTAATGAGGTTTGGGAAAAGTAAAGTGACGTCTATGTGGCAGCAAAATAGTATGACAAGAGTAGCACACTCCCCCTGATAGATTCACTATTATCCTTTGTATCAATACTCTCCTAAATGGCCTTCTTATCCTTTTTTATTCAAGATAAATATTTGAATGATCAAGACAAAGAATTTGAGACGATATAGTTTTCTAACTACTCTAGTATATGATCTTTCAAATTGTATTCAAACGATATTGTTTTCGAACCATGGAAATCAAATTGATTCCTTATTCATTTTAGGGATAAATGAGAAACAAAATGACATAAAATAAACAAAAATAAGAATTTGTCTAACTAATTTGTTGTTGTAGATCGAATAATCAAATATAAGTCATCCGATTTAAAAAAAAAAATGTCAGATTGAATGTAGAAGAGGTTAATATCTTATTTATTCAGTCAAATCTTAATTTTAAAGTGTTTGATGCTGCTATTTGCACAAACATTCTTGGTTTATAGTGTTTTTAACATATATTCCAAGTTTAGGGAATTTTTCAAAAAAACATCCCAAATTTGAAAAACTTAACATGTTAAACATGCTAGAAGAGGTTATTATCACATTTTGAACACTTTAAATAGTTTTTATTTTACCTACTCATAACATTTTTAGTTCAAATATTTTATTTGAACATTTTAATAGTTCGTTACCCAATTTTACATTAAACCAAAATGTGACATGTTAAACCTGCTATAGGAGGTCACCAGGATTTTTTTTAACACTTATTGTTTCCATAGTGGAGGTCTTAAGTTCAAACCTTGAGGGTTTTCAATTAAAGGATCACCAATCAAGGGATCGCCAAGAGAAAGGTGTGTGAGTATTCCAAAAAAAGGATGTTATAGTATCATCGCCAAAGGTGAGCCCTCTCCTGCAAATTTGCAATATCGGGGAGCCACAATGGGCGATAGGGAACTCATTTATATAATATTGGTCTAAGTTCTTGCATAAATTTGATCGGTACCAGATTCTCTACCAACCAGTTTTACATCGAGAAGTTATGATTTTTGGATAAAATAAAATTTTCAAAATCAAGCAAAAAATTTCACAGCACACCTTTCCAACTTGCTTGTAAATTTATAATGTTTATGAAACCTTTTTTATAATTATAATAGTCGTTTATTCAGTTATATAGTTTTTCAGGCTAGCCCTTTGTTCCCTTAGTGCTTAGACCTTAGCCTACTAGCTAATTGATTAACTACAACCCCACTATCCGAGTACGGTAATTCGGTAGTTGTTCAATGATAGCTTCATATCCTCGCTTCGATAAGTTACAAGGATGAATGCAAATAGCAAGACGTTGTGTTGTGTGAAGAGAGACTGAGGAGAACGGGAACAACTGACTACCGCTAAAGGTCATATTATGAATACACATTATATGATTGAAAACTGTCTTTACATACTACCCGGTAATTGCAGGTTTTGCAAGTCTGATTGATGTCTTCTCTCCAACAACTGCTTCAATCAATGTGAAGTTTGATTACGAGGCCTCTTAGCCTGCAGCGTTGCTAGGACCCATAATTTTAATATAAAAATTCTTATGTAGTAGAGATAATTTGAGGTTTTCACTTTGTTGAGTAATGCTTACAAGTCGGAAAAAAAAAACAATGAAAAAGTTTTCCTATCTTGGATGCTCTTGAGAATTTAATTTATAAATGAACACATTTTTTATAAAGGTATTAACTTTAATACATTTTGGTTCGTATATGGCATCTCTCTAAAGAACATGAGGAATTCAAGTATTTGAAAGTTTTAATTTCGATCTATATCGGATATTATGAGGCACCTAACCGTCGGGTAGGAATGGCAACGGGGCGGGTTCGGGGCAGGGCATGGTTTCCCAAACCCGCCCCGATATCTTTCGGGTATCTTATCAGGGCGCCCCATTGGGTTTCGGGTTTTTCCGTCGGGTTTCGGGTATCTTATCGGGTTTACAACAATTCATAACGAAATCTGTATTCCGTTTTAGGGTATCGGGTATAAAAAATATGTGTTTTAGCCTCTCTTTTAAATTAAAAATATGATGAATCACTTTAATAAAATAAATTGAACATTATAGTAAAAATTATTTGATTTAAGTTTAGTGTAATACGTCAAAACATAAAAAATGATCAAAAGGATTCGAACATATATATATATATATATATATATATATATATATATATATATATATATATATATATATATATATATATATATATAGAGAGAGAGAGAGAGAGAGAGGTAGGTTGAAATGTGGATGTAAAAATATTGTGTGGATGTAGGGATTAATATGGGCCAAGTATTATTTAATTTTAATAAATAATTAATTAATTCATCTATCCTTTAATTTAGGCAAATTAGTTTATTTAAAACCCTATTGCCTCTTCCACCGACACCCACAAAATCGCATCCCTCCCGTTTCCATTCAGAATTACTGAACCACCTCCGACTAGCACATCCTCTCTCCTATGAAGCTACCATTGAAGCACTGCAGCCCACCATCAGTCTTCAAGCTACGATTGTTGTCGTTATTTCTCTCTCTCTCTCTCTCACTCTTTTTCTCGTTCGATTTGGTTTAAATCAACAAAAGAGCAAAAATCGTGATTTGGTTTTTGAATCATCACCGGATCGATGCCATAGGGATTTACGAGATTGTTATTTGGTTCAGGCAGTATAAGCCCTAATAATTCATTACCCGCCAAAATTACTACAGCAGCTCAATTTCGTAAGGCGTTAACGTCAATTGAAACAGGAAGATTGCTCCTCCTAAAGCTACCTCCACCACACCTTCCCAAACGATGGATACCATATGAGGTTTTGGTTTTTTGATCTCGAATCAGGTAACTAATAATGTCTACTTCTTTCTGATTTTATTAAATTGTATTTGGTCTGCTGATTTCAATCGAAAATTAGGTCCTTCCACTAAAAAATTGTGTCTTGAGGTGGAGTTTGGAAGATTGCACGCCAAGTGTTCGATGACAGGACTCAAATATGTCAACTGGTGTTCTTGGGTTCAAGAACAGCCTTAGTGGTCTTTTGAATTCAGAAATTGGATTCTGTTATACCAACATCTCCGGTAGATAATTCGTCTTGCAACAATGACCGAGGTTCTATGTTTATGTGAGAACGCTCTAATTTATTTGCTAATTGTATGTTACAATGTTTATAGCAGTTGGTAGTCGATTATGTGTCAAACTGATCCCAGTTAATGTGTCCATTTAATGAGGTTATTCTACTGCTGACGATGGTTTCTTTCTTCAGGAATTTATCTGTTACTTATGCAAACAACATTCTGGTCCCAAACACCTGTTCTTCACAATCTTTTTATCATTTTGTGGCGCGGCTGAATTCCATTCCAACAGAATTGGAATTCGTGATTCCAAAAAAGGGCTTATCATGAATTAGCTACCGGAGATATTGGTATAACAGAATCCATTTACTGATGCTGAAAAGATGTATCATTTAGGAGTGCAAAAGTAAGTGATTGTTATTTGTTATTTTTCAAAATGTTCATTCAATTTGAATTGTTCGCTGAAATTCTTAGCTTCATATACTTGAAGCCTTATTGTTTTTTTTTAGTAATACGTTATATGATTTATTGATTTTTACCTTTTGCAAGCTTAATTGATAACTGGTAATGTGATAATGGATTTGTTTGTAGAATCTATACTAGAGTATGAATAATGTGAGGTGAGGTAATTAAATATTTGAATTTTGTTTTACATAATGATCAGGTGAAGTAAAACTTATGAGTTAATTCCAACAGAATACATACGGTAATTGAATCTTGAATTCCAATTCTATTGGAATGGAATCACGAATTCCAATTTTGTTGGAATGGAATATGAATATTTTCTCACTGATTTACGCATGTTCTACAATTCTTGGTTATTGGTTTTGGTGCAATTCACAAGTCCTCATATTTTTCCAAAGGAATTTAGTTTTTTATTTTTCATTTACTAATGCATTATTGGGTTCTAAACTACAATTTGGTTTTGTTTTCATAGAAGTTGATGCTTGAAGAACGGACTACAAAATTGAAAGTGATTCTAAACAACATTATTCTTTTAGAATGTATTAGTGTCTTTGTTAGATGTTGATGTTTTCTTTCCCGATTTGAAAGTTTTTTTAGTTTTATTCTTTAACAATAAATGTAATTCTTAGTAATTGTTACATGTATTCTATAAGAATTAATGTAATTTTTGTTATTATTCTTCAACTCATCGTTCAAATTTTTGTTATTTTTCAAAATGTTCATTCAATTAGAATATGTATTCTGTCCGAATATCATTCTAACAGAATCAGATCGTTTATGATTAAAAAAATATGTTCGATTTGAATTAACTTAAAAACAATCATAATTTTTAAAATTAAAAAATCAATTATCCCTTGAAATCCGATAATTTCCATTTTTAAATATAATTTAATTTAGGAAAAATGTTTGGACCACAAAGGATCCTTACATCCACACAATAGTTACAATCCACATTATAACCTAACCCTATATATATATATATATATATATATATATATATATATATATATATATATATATATATATATATATACAATCCACATTATAACCTAACCCTATATATATATATATATATATATATATATATATATATATATATATATATATATATATATATATATATATATATATATATATATATATATGGGAAAAGTGAATATACCCTTAAGGGTATATAAGATTGGGTACCCATATAGTTGAAACTATGTCGTTTTACAGGAATTCATACCGGTGGAAATAAAATCTATCGACAAGTACGGGTGCCTTCCTATTCGATCAAACTGAAGCACTCTATCGAACCTATTCCTTCAATCTCAAATCTCCACTGATTAGTCCTTGGCCTTGTTGATTGTACTTCCTGCTACAAGATTTTACTAATCAATTGATTATACGACCAATTGGCCTTATCAAACGTGAATTAGAATCAAGTGTTGACGGTCTCCACCTATTGTTGCTGACCTATCCGATTATTATTGTTTTCATCCCCTCTCCACTGTTTAAATGGCGTTTTCTCTAAATTAGAAAACAATTGTTGTCCCTTTACTTCAGTAGTTGAAATCGATCCAAAATCACAACAAGAACAACTATAAACTCACTAAAGTTAGTTGATTGCATATCATTTTGGCTACAAATATTCCCAAACCTGCATCGATATTCAAATGGCTAAACAATTTTGATTGTGTATGTTGCTCAGCTATGGTACTTTACTAATTTAAATGGGCTAGTAGGGGAAGAAGATAAGTTGTGCACATAAGGTGCTCATTGAAATGCCTGAGAGTCTCAATATCAGGGAATCCCATAATCAATGGTGTCACAACTCACAAGTAGTATTAATCAACCCGTTTTTCTTATTACTATACAAAGTAATAAAATTTTTGACTTTTTTGTAAAAAAAAAAAACAAAAAAACAAACAGATCAGGGAAACACCAAACAAGAGACACCATAAGCTCCAGCTTTATGACACCATGTTGGTTTACCTATCATCAACTCTCCACCGGGTTAGTATTATAAAAAATTTATACTTTATCATTAAGACCTTATTTTTATTAATTTGATTTTTTATTTTTTCCATTTGCCAATGCCACCTAGCAGGTAGTTGGTCATCAGGTTTTGGAATCATTAGACCTGCTAACACCACCCCTTTACATGGTCTTGCATCCATAATTCCACAACTTATATCAAATCCCATGGAAATTTCACTAATCGGTAAAGATCAACAATCAAATTCAAGATCTTCCTCTGATCATAACACATCATCTTTTCTTGATTCCAAATTTGACACTTCTTCTAGTATTGGTACCCTATCTGGCCCTGAGATGTAGGGTAGTCCAACTACTTATTCTGACCACCAAGTAATTCTTGGCGGGCATCTCCGGTGGGCCCGTTTAGTCCTAGTCAGCATGGTGCATTCCAAGGACCACCACATCATCATGTAGGCTCTGCGCCACCTGGCATACTTCTTGAAACTCTTCCATATGAAGACCTACACACACTTTCTTCTTTGGGTGTTGCTGCTTATGCATAGATATGATTATTATTTCATATCATAATATAAACTTGGCACTTATTTTTTTTTTAGCCTGTTCATGTCTTTTGTCTATTGCTCATCTGAATGGTGAGTGAAATGTGACATTTATCATCTAATTGAGAAATTAATAACCATGTTCTTTATTAGGAATTATCAATTGTATTAGTTTGAAGTTTTAACCAAAGTCTACTTATATATAAATTTGGATGTTGGTGTAGTTCTATTACCTTTATTGCAAATGTGTTTGATCAAAATTTATCCAATAGTTGGTTGGATATGTTTTCTAAAGAAACATGTATCTCCATTCCAAAAAAAAAAAAAAAAAAAAAAAAAAAAAAAAAAAAAAAAAAAAAAAAAAAACCCTATCGTACAACAGAATTGATCATATGGATGCCACCTATTTTTGTTCTAACAAACTTCAGTTGTTCCATATATATACTAGACATTCTTTAATTTTTACTGAAACTTATTAAGATTCAAGGAAAAGATGGATTTGAGAGTTAATCAAAATTGTTGGAGAAAAAAACACGAAGATAGGAGGAAGAAAGGTGATTACTTTGTTCAAGAAAAACAAATTAACAATGAAAACCTCCACAAGTAATTACATACATTACCACTTAAACTTTTATCTTCATCTTCATTAAACTCATTTTGGATATCACTAACTTCTCAACCTGTATAACTTCCTCAAATTAAGCTTTTTTCAAGAAAAAAAAGTCATCATCACCTTTGCAAACCACGACACATGCATCTTATAAAAGGATATATCACCATGTACTTTTGATGACAGTAATCTTTTCACTATTATACTCCTTTTACGATTGCTTTATTTAAGCTTAGAAAATTCTCAACCATGCTTTTTGTTCAAAAGACCATAATACCCTTGTTTTGAATTAAGGCAACCATGTACTCCTTTGTCTTTTGTTGCAACCTTTTCCTTTTTTTTTTACCAAAGACCCATGAAATTACTACACATTTTGCAGCAAAATCTTAATGCAATGTTGACATATTTTAAGAAACCATCAGTCCATGAGGTTACCCACAAAGCATGACTAGTGACTTTGTTCCTAAACAAAAAACATTTTGCCTTATAACCTTATTTGACTGCAGTAGTATAACGACACACATCTTTACCCACAATAGTATAATGAAATACATCTTTACTGTTGATGTTTGGCATCATCTCATAATTTGATGCAGTCCGTCTGACCCGAATAGCCCCATGTAGACCTTCATTTTTGGAGAGGACCTTTATAGCCACCAATCAAAACTACATCGAATCCTTCATACATCTTTAATCTCTTATCACAAAAAATTATCCAACTTTTTATTTCCACATCAAGATCAATTTTCATCTTCAAAATCTTCTTCTTTTGAAGTTTCATTCTCATCATCATTTATATCAGCTGATTCATACTATAATCATCTGCATCAGATTTCATTATCAAACCCACACAATCATCATAAACTTTGTTGGGACCAATCTCAAACATCATCATCTTGATTTTATTTTATGTAACAAGATGACAGTAACAAGGGAAATTTAACAAACCCTTTTTATTGATCCCCCCCCCCCCCCACACACACACACATCGTTATTTGTATCCAAAATCTTTTCATCTGGATCTAAAAATACACAAACAACATCTACATAAAACTTCATCTTCTTGAACTTTTTTTTATTGATTTAAGTGAAATCGGAATTCTTAAATCATATAAAATTAATCTCCATGCTTAATTGGATTTTAGTGAATTATGTGAAATCGGAATTCACTTGAAAAATCTGATTTTATGTGTTCTAATTCGAAATCGTAACCAAGAAGAATACATATGGCTATTTTTTTTTTTCAAAAACGGTGATGATCACAAAAGGAGTCGAATACAAGAGTGCAACCAACGAACTAGGACAGGAAATTAGGCTAGTGATAGATGCTATACACACATTCCATGCGAAATCAGAATTCTTAATCGAACATCCAAACCAAAAACTACAAGCAATTCGTATAAGGGTTAATCAATTGGGAGTCAACAAAAATCAACAAACGAAAGTATTTAGGAAGGATACGGTGGTTTATTTTAAGAATTATTCATGTAACAATTTTTCACACGAAATCAGTAAGCAAACGACAATCAACAAACGAAAGTATTTAGGAAGGATACGGTGGTTTATTTTAAGAATTATTCATGTAACAATTTTTCACACGAAATCAGTAAGCAAACGACACCGTTTTGGATATAGGGTACCTAATGTTATATACCCTTTAGGGTATATTCACTTTTCCATATATATATATATATATATATATATATATATATATATATATATATATATATATATATATAAAATCGGGACGGGTCGGGGCAAGGATAACCCACTCCCTGCCCCGAACCCGATAAAAAACCAGATAACGACCCGTTACCCGACCCAAAATGATCGGGTTTCAGGTTTCTCCGTCGGGTTCGGGCTTTTTTGCCATCCCTACCGACGGGTGCATATCTAATTAAGTTCATAAATGATGTTCTTAGGACGAGGTTGCTATGAACAAAACTTGCAGAAATGATATAACTTGAAAAACGATGTCTCGGGTCATTTTGTTTTCACTAACAAAAATGTGACATGTCGTAACTATCTCACAATTTAAAACCCCAGTTCTTTGGATTGCTGACATATCTCATCTTTCTTTTAATATCGACTTAACTTTTATCGATAAAAAACAAATAACATTCCAACAAGGTTTAACTCACTTTAACATATAATATTGGAAAGCATCTTTTTGTCTCGCCCATAAAAAACAAAACAATGACTCGTTCTTGATCTCTCATGCATGCAAAAAGACATAAATACCCTTCTCGCCCTCGTATCCAAGAATAACCAAATCCACCTGATTTCAAAAAGTGTAAATTGCAAATCTGACAACTAACCAACCGTGTATCTTTTATAACACAAACATAAGCATAAAACCATAGAATAAAACATGTCTTGAATTTAGGAAAAAAAACATTCCTACACTTGTTCATATCATCATACAGTTAAGTTTGATGGTTTTAGAGAGAGATTGATTTTTCACATCAAGCACCTCGGGATTCCTCAGCAGGCATATCATCTTCATCGTGGTAAATGTTTTCAGCCATCTGCCATATTTGAAGAATATTGTCTTCTGCAACACTTGCAACAATCCAATCTTCACATGGATTCCATGAGAAATCTGATACTTTACTTGTATGTCCACCATGGATAAACAGCAGCTCTGGTGGCCCATCTTCTGCATCCTCTGGTGTTTGTTCCTGATCAATCCTGTATTTACAAAAACATTTAATATTCTTTTCTTTTTTAAATAAAGAAAATCTTAAATCCATAACTCCATATGCATACATACCTACTAAGATCCCACACCATAAGTCTCCTCCCAAGACAACAAGAAGCTAAAATTGTCTCATTCTGTGGATTCCATCCAACTTGAAACACCTCCTCCCTGTGGAAATATAATATTAGTGATTGAAAAAAGGGTGAGGGGCAAAAAAGGAAAAAGTCTTACTTGTGACAATCAAAGGTATGAAGGGCAGTGGTAATTTTTCGTAAGTCAAACAGTTTGACAGTTTTATCGGTTGACCCGGTTGCTAAAACCCATTCATTAAAAGGATTGAATGCTAAGCAGTTGACCTATTACACCTCAAACAAAAACAGTAATGGAATGAGTGATTCCATTCCGACTTATTTTCTTGGAATGGAAAAAGAAAAACAATATGTACCTACTACCTACCTCACTTTGATGAGCCATTACACTTTGAACAGGTTTGTTAACAGATTGAGATCTCAAATCCCATATGTGTAAGTATTGATCATCCCCACATGAACCAAATAAATATTCATGCCTTAAATGCCATGCTACATCTTCTACAACTCCATCATGAACCTATCAAGATTCAAACATGAAAAGATTTACACTCATTCTTTATATATAACATCACTACAACAATCAACTTTACCTTAAATATTTGCATAGCATCGAGTGATTTGTTCTTGGGAGTTCCATTAATGTCCCACAAGCAAATTTGAGCATCATCAGAGCCACTCAATAAATGCCCCTGTTTGAATTTACTCCATGATAAGCCATATCCTTCAGTGTTGTGGCCTCTCAATCTTAAATCAGGGCTACATGCTCCATCTAAAGGAGGCTTTGATGGATGTTTGCTATAATCAAAAACATAGACTTCTGCACTCACTGTTTTTGTGGCAATAATGAAAGGGTTTTGAGGCATATAACGAGCCCTGTTTACCTCTCCATCATGATTTATTTGCTGAATTATTTGCACCTGTAGAAGAAAAGAAAAGAAAATGGTGTGTTTTAGTTTTGTTGTGTTCTTGTGTTGAAGAGGAAGAGAAAGAAAGGTAACAACTTTATGATTATACTCTTTATGTGTAAGTTGTGTTGGTTGAGATTGTTTGGTAATTAAAGGAATAAAAAAAGAAAACTTGCATTACCTTTCTCTACAAATCTTCCAACATTTATGATAGAATTTTTGGTGGGAAAATTTAAGTTTTCAGCCACTTCATTTCTTTCTCCTAAAGAACTTGAAAATACGAAATATTTGGCTTCCCTCCATTTTCTTCCAAAGCACTCCCTTTCTCTCCAAAAAATATATCTTATAAACTATTCTAATGACATAACTACCATATATCTCACATAACCTAATTAACCAGTAGTGGGCATTATTGTAATACTGTTAGCTTTTTCCCTTTCTATCCAACTCTAGAACACTAAAAACTACTAAAATATAACTTAAATTTTGTTTTTTTCTTCTTTTCCATCCAAGCATAGAGAAGATATCGTCAAAGACACCAGTCTGTCTCTCTATAACAGAACTAATGAGAGAATTATATACAAAAAAACCACCAAAACTTCTCATAAACACACGCATAAGCTAACCCTAACAACGAATTCACAAAATATTTGGAGAAGTAAATCTCAAACTACAATTAAAGCTAATTTTGAAGCTTACACCCTAAAGAACTTCTTAAAACAACAGTATAAACACCCATCAACAACTCGATTGTCGATTTCAAATAGCAAAAACAGGAAGAAAAAAAAAATGTAAGCACAAACCTTTCCATTGGCGCAACCAAACCCCCCAAAATCAGTGCGGTCATCATCATAATGACGAGCATCGTACTCAGCATCTTCAAGCGGTAACTGAACCTGGGCTAGCATGAGGTAATTAGGCTCATTCTCGGATGTGTGGGTCCCAAGGATCAACTTCTGAACGGAGTAGTCTTTTCCGGCGGGCTCATCACGGTCCGGGAGCCATTCCACGGTGAGCGAAGGCCACTCGAGCGCGTGCGTGATGACCAAATCGTACAAAAACGGTGTGTTCTTTTTCCAAATTTTGTATTCTTCGTTGATGAGCCTCTCCTCTATCTCTCCTCGCATATCGTCCTCGTCTTTCCCCATAATTTTGTGGAAATTGCAGAAGATTTTGCTTTGAAATAAGTGTGAATCGGAAGTTAGAAGATTTGATTTTGGGGGATTCTTTGAAGGTCCGAGAATCGGAGGGAAAGGGGGGAAAGATAGATGAAGTGAAGATCGTAGCTTTTTGAGAGACGAGGGAAGGGTTTTGCCGTAGAGAATGGAGTTGGGCTGTGTATTTGGGCCCAATTAAGAAGCGGTCCGTGGGCCGAGTGTATTTGAGCCCAATCTGAAATTTAGAATTTTGAAAGATTAAAATGATAGTGGTAACTCATAAGATATAAATCATGATTGGTTAAGATTGTACGGTACGCTATATTAAGGTTGCTAATATTGTGATCTTATATACGATTGATTTTAGGTTTGCAAAATCGAGATCGTAAGATCGGGATCCGGTTCCTAAGATCCCACAAAACATTACATAACAGATCATATATAATTATTTTTTTTTCGTCATGGTTAAATAACTCAAAAAAGAAAAGTAATTGATCATGTAGTGGTTAATGATACGGTTAAATAGCTAAAAAGAGTATTAATACTAATTATTTATCATACAAAAATAGCAACTCACAACCTTCATGTTATTTACTTTAATTATAAGAATGAAATTGATAACAATTTCAAGTTTTGAAGCTCAAATAACAACCGTAATTTCACAAGCTCTCAAGGAAAAAGGCTTGAACAATAAAATAAAAGAAACTGGAAAAATACTCGCTTTATTGTTGAGCTTAAACTATTGAAGGAATAAATTAAGAACAAGTCAAAGCTAAATTTCAAATTCTACCATTTATAAGGGTAAAATGTAAAGGGAAAAAAGATTATATGGTTGTTGGTTATTTACGGTTCAAAAAACAGTATAAGAATGGGGCTATTCTTGATTACGCATTGGGTAAGGAGACCAAGTCAACCAATAAATGGGTAAAGATAATAAAAACTTAATCAAAAGACGAGGAAAAGGAAAAACATCGATTAGAAAAGAGAATATAGCGTCTCAATAATGACAACCGGACCAATAATGACGCAAAACGATTACCATTTTTGGCGAAACATTATGCGTCAATTTCTTAAAGTTATGGGTTGCAACGATTATTGCACTCAAGACCAATGTACTAGCAAGGTTCGCAAGATGATCAAATATGTCAAAAAATCCAATGAAGAAAGCGAGGAAGGCGACGGACAAATTTTAGAGACGGCCCTTAAAAATTTTCTTGTTGATAATAATAATAAGTTGTTCAAGTTTCTCGATGTTTGGAGGTTCTTATCCGCATCCCCGAAATGGGTAGAAGGTTTTGGTAGCAAAGAAGGTGGTAAGAAAATAACCAAAGTTTCTGAGACGAGTTACACTACTTCATCGGACACATATTTTGGGGTTGATTTGAACGAAGTGGATGAGCTCCATATTGAAGAGGTAGTTCGACCGATAGGTCTAGATAAGACAAAAAAAAATAGAGGCTCTTCGTCGATAAAATCGGGAATGGGAAGAGGATATGACATTCACAAAGTTGCTAGTAATTTCAAATTTTATAATTCAAATTTTGAAAGACATTTGAAATTTGAAAATGATAAGTTGGAGGAGAAAAAGAAAGTGCTAAATGTGACTTTAGCATTTGGAGCATTTGAGTTCAATGGAACACTTGGAACTCAATTGATGAAGCTATGGCTTATTATTCGAACAACAAAGTTAAGAATTTTTTTAAGAACCCATTTAATCTGAAGTTCAAAGGAAACAATGACTTCAAAGGAAATTCATCATCTAGGAAGAGTGTTAGAGAAGAGTCGAAGGTTGAGAAGAAGGAGAGTAAGACTGCTGGTGAGAAGGTGGAGAAGAAAATAAAATGAGATTCTGGTATTGATAGTCACTACTGCAATGGTGCGAACCATTTGGCAATTGATTGTATGTTGAGGAAAAGAGAGGAGAAGAAGGAAAGAGTGAAGGATGAAGCCTACTATGTCGAAAGGCTAGAGGAAGTGAGAGCTTTAGCAAGCGTTCCACGTATCGTTGCATTCTTTGCACGTAACTACTGACATGTTGGGTTATGAGCATTCTAACACTCCTATGGTGTAAATGCAACCCTAAATACCTTGGATCTATGTTTTCGCTATTATACATGCAAATATCAATTTTCCAAGGTATTGTTCTAACTAGCATAATATAAACTACATGTAATATAAAATCTAGTAGAATTACATACCTCTTTGTTGTAGCTTGATTCCATGGAGCTCAAGAGCCTAGTGCCCTAAGTGTGACACCTCAAATGGTTCACACAACATCAAAACAACTTGGAATAACCATGAGAAGAGATACTTCACTCTAGAAATCGGCTTGCCCTTCTTGTGTATGCGCTAGTGCCGATTTCACCAACCAATGAGGTCTTTATATAGTGGGCACATTATGGTTACACCATGTAACCCATGACTTTACCCATTCTGTGACAACCCGAAATTTCTATTCTGTACAACATTTCAATTCAATAGAAGTCAGAACAGTTTCTGCTAACTTTTAAGCTTTTTGGAATAAGTTCGAGTCTTTTTAAGTTAGTACTTCAGGAGATACCAGGAGAGAGGATACTCTAGGGTTTATTGTGCAACAATAAAGTCCCAAAGCTCCAAGAGTTTGGAGTTTACGGCCTAAACAAAGGTGTTTACGGCCGTAAACCCTAAATTGGGGGTATATATATGACACTTAGTCATTATTTACCATTTTTCACAAGTTCAAGATCCAAACTCAATTCTCTCTCAAGTATCATCCAACAATTCTTCAAGATCTTCAACTTGTAAGTGTTTCTAGCCCAATTAAGTTGATATATTACTTAATCTAGTGATTTAACACACTTCCATCCGTGAAATCATTCCAAAAGGTTAGATCTTCAAGTTTCACCAAGAACACACACTAGTGTTCTTGGACTTTTAGCACCTTTTCAAGCCTCTATCTTGTAAGTACTTCTATCCTAGAGTATAATAAGGCTTGTTACACTTCTATACATCAAGAAAACACCAAGGAAACCAAGGATCAAAGGTGTTTACGGTCCAAGAACACCTTGGACCGTAAACCCTAAAAAGGGTGCCAAAGTGTGCCCTAGTCCCTTCTAAGCCTTGGAAACTTGCATAGATCCCTTCCCTAATGCGTTAAGTACATGAAAACATCAAAAGACCATAAACCATTTGGGTTTACGGCCGTAAACCCAAAGGCAAATGGTCCAAGGACCGTAAACTCCATTTAGGAGTGAAATGGTGCCCTAATCACTTCCATAGGCTTATACTTCAAGTGGAAATGCTTCTAAGGACTTGTAGAGCTTCAAAACAACACATGGTCAAAGAAGCATGAGTTTACGACCGTAAACTCATGGGTTTACGACTGTAAACTCAATGAGTTATGGTCACAAAACCGTAAACTCATATAAAGGGTTCCCTTGAACCCTAAACTCAATAGCAATGTCCTACAACATTTAGATGCAATCCTTAGCACTTATAACACTTATATAAGGTGTTTTTCATGCCCTAGGATGTCTTAACTTTGTTAATTAGTTGTTTAAAGACTAATTGGATACATATATGTGTTATTATATGTTAACTAGGATCATTGTGTGTGTACAAATCTTCACTTGACACCTAGCAATCCTATATCATCAGTTCATCCAAACCACTCACTACAGATGAGTTCATACCCCTTAATTAACCTTTTAAATGTTTTTAAATGCTTTTATGGGGGGAATACAAGTTGAATTATTATAGTTATTATATCAATGACATGTGATTAATAACTACCAAACAAGTGGATTTCTTACTTTTCAAACTGTGTTACCAAACTGTTTTACTTCAAACTGTTTTACAAACTCCTTTTCATGTCAAATACTTTTACTTAAACTCTTTTAAACTTATATTATGTTAAATGTGTATCTATATAGATATAGTTATATAAGTAGGATCGAAAGGACTTAGGACTGATAGCTCACCTTACTTCCTGTTCCTTGTTTGGTTGTGGACTTAGGGTATTAGGGTTATCTGTCCGAAGGTCGTTTGAATCCTAGTTATATATTATGTATAAGTATATAGATACAAAGGTTCCTTCTTTCATTCAGCTCCATACCTTTGGGTAGCAAGGGTATACATACATGTTCATACATTACTAGTAAGCTACTATAGGAGTAGTTTAGGAATATACTAATACTATTACTAGAACAATGAAACATACAAAGAGTCAGTTCATACATGAAACAATACCATACAGAGAAAGAGATAACAAACAATACCATACAGAGAAAGAGATAACAAACAATACCATACAGAGAAAGAGATAACAAACAATACCATACAGAGAGAACATACAGGCTAGACAGAGGTAGAACATACAATACAGCTAGCACATTCATTACATATACATTATTACAGTTATGTGAGCCACCTAACGGGGCATGGCACTACCTGCCATGACCGTTTTTGTATCCAGAATCTCCTTAAATGGGGAGCGTATGAGTTTGTGAATAGATCTATACTGGATTGACTATCCTACACCTTGCTGCTCGCTACAGTGGGACTTGCAAGTCTACGGGTGCCAAACGTCATTTCTTACGACGTCTTACATCGTCGTTTTTCTATTGAGTCGGTAGCAGGATACAGGCCGATCACATGGTACTTTAAATAACAATTGGTTTAAAGTAGTTAGTACAGCAGTAGTTACTTAATACAACACTACAGTACTATATCATTTTCCCATTACATTTACTTTGTGATATTTACACAATAAACAATCATGTAAAAACTATATTTTTGGTTAATGATAGTCGGATTTGGGAAAATACACACTCTTTCAAGAGACACACACACAAATACTAGATGCCTTGGTAGAAGGCTACTTTTAGTAGGAAACATAGGGTTTTCTAGGAGAGTTCAAACAATTACAAACTTTTACAAACATATACAATTACAAACTTACAAAACACTTTCATACAACTACAGACACTAATATACTTATGATCTCACCAACTTTAAAGCTGATAAACTCTTTCAAAATAACTTGTATTCTCAGGTCGCCAGTAGACAGGTACCGGAGCCAGGTTTTTGCGAAGATGGAGCTCGTTCAAGACTCATCTTTATTTTGATGTATATTATTTTTGGTGTCTATATAACTTGACAGAACACACTTGTATGAAATTATATTATTAATGCAATGGATGATGTTGTTGCTTGTTTACTACTTTGCATTGTTGTGATACTGTATATGACGTCCTCCACCCCCGAACGATTCCGTCGTTCCGGTTTTGGGGTGTGACAGATTGGTATTAGAGCTTTGTTTATAGTGAATCGAGTGTATCAACCCATAAAAGATATACAAACTATAAACACAGCGGGATTAAAATACTCTGATAAAGAGTTTATACTTTTAAATAATAAAATATTTAACCAAGTATACATACCTGCATTCATACTAAAATCAGTGTCACTAGGACAGAACAAAAGTATTACGATTGTTGGACAGCACAAGTAGACTTAGAGACATATGGTCAACCCTGGGAAGATGTAGCCTGATCAACTACATTATCCGAGGAGTGATTAGCATGTGCCTAAGTGTGGTTGTGAGGTTGCAACAAGTCTAAAAACTTACCAACACTACTACAACGAGAACAGTAGAACAGAACATAAATTTAAAATACTATAGGAGTATTTTGTGTTACTATTAATTACTTACCTGAGAACTAAAGGTCTTTATTAAGTATGTCAATAGTTGCGGAGTGGATACGCTAAGGTTATATGTGTCTAGGATATCATAGACTTAGAATCTGTGATCTTTGCTTTACTTCCTGTTCCTTGTTTGGTTGTGGGCTTAGAGTTAGGATCACTTATTCGAAGGTCTATCCTGTCTAGGTTACCTATGACTGGTATGCACTACGCAAATGTTGGAGTAACTGATAAAGATCATCTTATAATTATCTAGTTAGTCCGTCTATTAATTATTTCCTTATCCCTTTTCTCGCGTAGATATAATGGTTGGATTCCATTTTCCCGGAGACCCGTACTATCCCAACAACGGAAATGCTGGATGGCTTGGAGAAGAGCCAGAAGATGATCACCCAATCCCTTTGGATGATCACGAAGCTGAAGGCTTTTCTGATGGTTCTGACTCGGAGCCAGAAGTCAACAACCAACCCCCAGCTGTCCAAAACCCAAACCCTCGTCCAGCATTTCAAGGACCTACACCTCTGTGGGCCACAAACTTGAATAGGTGGAGTCAGGAACAGGGGCAGCCCATACCCTACCATGGAGACCGAAGCTTCTACAACCTCACTGAAGGAGGTTCAGCTGACAGGGTCCTACCCATAATGGTCCGTAGGATTGCTCGGAACACTGAGCAAGGTCGAGCAGCTATTGACCGAGTAGTGGAGATTGACGCCAACTCTGGCGTTAACACTGTCCGCATTCGCCAACTAGAGTCTGCTCATGAAAGGACTCAGGTCCGCAATGCAGTTATACAGAGGGAACTTGCTGAAACCCAAGCTGAAGTCAGGGAACTCCGAGCTCAGCAAGCAAGATCTGATAGGCGCGTGAGAGACATAGAACGCCTTCTGTCGGATTCAAGAACTCACTCTAGTAGTTCTCGTCGCCGATAGAGTCTTATCGACTTCTTTTTTGGATATAACCTAGTTTGTGTAAAAACGCTAGTCTAATTTCCTATCTTTGTAAATCTTAGACCCGTTAGGTCTTGATTAGGTAGTAGTCTGTCATAATTTTCCATCTTGGTTGATGTAAGACCTACTTCTAGGTCATTTATTTTTCGAACTCATTACGTCTGTAATTCCAGTATTATTGACAGATATCTAATCTTATGGACATCAATATCCAATTGCTATCATCTGCTAGTACTAGATCTTCATTCAATCATACTATTCAATCGTGCTATCCATTTGTGCTGTTGGACTATGGAGAGTTAGTCCATGAGTCATTCTTATCTACTTCCTATTAAATTCTTATCAATATCTTCATCTTTCTAAACTTATAGTTAAAAGATGCCTCCACATAAATCAACAAGACGCGATCCTCCTGCACCAACACCACCTGCTCCTCAATTCGATACAGCAACTCTAAATGCTGCTGTAGCTGCGGCTGTGGCTACAACCATGGCTCAATATCATTCCTCGGGTTCCACTGGAGGAGGAACCCCTGTCCTATCTAGTCATGGTGAAATCCCGGTGCGCTTGAGAGAGTGCTCCTATAAGGACTTCACCAACTGCAAGCCCAAGTCTTTCAGAGGGACTGGCGGAGTCATTGCCCTCTCGCAATGGTTCGAGAAAACCGAATCGGTTTTCGAGATCTGCTCTTGCCCAGAAGGGAGCAAGGTCAAGTTCGCTGCTTGCACCTTCGAAGACAAAGCCCTGAGATGGTGGAATAGCCATGTCAAGTCACTATCTCTAATAGTGGCTAATGCTATGGGATGGGAAACTCTGAGAGATCTAATGATTGAAGAGTACTGCCCGAGGGGCGAGATCCAAAAGCTGGAGGAGGAACTGTGGAGCCTAACCATGAAGGGCTCCGACGTAGTCTCTTATACCGCCAGGTTCTGTGAACTGGTGGCCCTCTGTCCCAACATGGTTCATACTGAGGGAAAGAAAATCGAGAGATATGTATGGGGACTGATACCACCATACCAGGGAAATGTTTTGGCATCACACCCCACTACATTTGATAGTGCCAAGCGATTGGCACAACGGCTCATAGACCATGGGGTTCGTACCCCGGCCGCAACAACAACCCTGGCCATCTCAGAACCCGCCAGAACCGCTGATTCCAAGCGGAAGTTTTGGGATGACAAGAAAAAGAAGAAGGCTGCCAAAAAGCAGCAGATCGTGGCAGTACATGCTGCAATAGCACCTGCCGCTGCTGCTCCAGTAAGGCAATACGTCGGAAGTTTGCCCAAGTGCAACAAGTGCAACTTCCACCACACAGGAGCCTGTCGGGAAATGCAGTGCTCTAACTGCAACAGGAAGGGCCACACTGCCCGTTTCTGTAAAGCTCCGGCGAGACCACTCAACCAAGTCACCGGCGCTGGTGTGGGCCAGGCTTGCTACAATTGTGGCGACGTGGGCCACTACAAGAGGGACTGCCCAAAGGCAGGGAATTCTGGTAGAGTTGGAAGAGTTCTGGCCATAGGCCACGAGGAAGCGGTTGCCGACCCCACAGTGGTCACTGGTACGTTTCTCCTCGATAACTCATATGCATGTATACTATTTGATAGTGGAGCGGAGAGGAGCTTCGTGAACCAAAGATTTGCTCATTTACTTAAGCAAAAATCACGAGCACTCAAAGAACCGTTCACTGTAGAAATGGCTAATGGAAAGACAGAGAGCACTAACAGTATATTCATAGGGTGTACCCTAACTTTAGATAGCCATTCATTTTCGATCGATCTCATGCCGGTATCTATTAAAAGTTTCGACGTCATCATCGGCATGGATTGGTTGAGTCTTCATCGTGCCGACATCATGTGTTATGAAAAGGCTGTCCGCCTTAATCTGTCGTCTGGCGAAACTCTAGTAGTATATGGCGACAAACCCGGCACGAACCTCCGTATCATCTCGAGCATTCAAGCTCAGAAATTCTTGCGAAAGGAATGTCGCGCATTCCTTGCTCATGTGGTCGATGTGAGCCAAGAAACGAAAGACATTCAGAACATTCCAGTGGTACGCGACTTTCCCGACATCTTTCCAGAAGAACTCCCGGGATTACCTCCGCAACGACAAGTCGAGTTCAGAATCGACTTAGTTCCAGGGGCTACCCCCGTAGCCAAATCTCCCTATCGTCTAGCACCTGCAGAGATGCAAGAACTGTCCTGTCAACTTAACGAACTGCTCAGCAAGGGCTTTATAAGACCAACCTTCTCACCTTGGGGAGCTCCAGTCTTGTTCGTCAAGAAGAAAGACGGATCGTTTCGTATGTGCATCGACTACAGGGAGCTCAACAAACTGACCGTCAAGAATCGTTATCCTTTGCCTCGGATTGACGATTTATTCGACCAACTTCAAGGGGCGAACTTCTTTTCAAAAATCGACTTAAGGTCCGGATATCACCAACTACGAGTGCTGGGGGAGGATGTTCCGAAGACAGCCTTCCAAACTCGTTATGGGCACTACGAATTCGTAGTGATGCCGTTCAGATTAACAAACGCACCTGCTGTATTCATGGACTTAATGAATAGGGTGTGTCGTCCTTACTTGGATCAGTTCGTCATCGTCTTCATCGATGACATACTTATCTACTCTCGTAGTAAGGAGGAACATAGTCAACATCTGCGACAAGTCTTAGAAACACTACGTTCGGAGAAGCTCTATGCGAAGTTCTCGAAATGTGAATTTTGGATCCGACGAGTCGAATTCTTAGGGCACGTGGTTAGCGAAGAGGGAATACACGTGGACCCTTCCAAAATTAAAGCCATTGAGAGTTGGTCAGCATCGAAGACGCCTACAGAAATTCGTCAATTTCTAGGCCTCGCTGGCTACTACCGCAGGTTCATTTAGAACTTCTCCCGCATAGCGAAACCTCTTACAACACTGACCCAGAAAGGCGTGGCCTTTGACTGGGAAGAGAAGCAGGAGAGAGCGTTCCAAACACTCAAGCGAGCCTTGTACACGCACCAATACTATCCCTCCCCGAAGGGATAGAAGACTTCGTCGTCTATTGCGATGCGTCAAATCAAGGACTCGGATGTGTTCTGATGCAGGGAGGTAAGGTCATTGCCTATGCCTCGAGACAGCTGAAGACACACGAGGTCAACTACACTACCCACGATCTGGAACTAGGAGCAGTTGTGTTTGCTCTGAAGATCTGGAGACACTACCTGTATGGTACAAAAAGCACAATCTTTACAGATCACAAAAGCCTACAACATATATTCGACCAGAAGGAGCTCAACATGAGACAACGACGGTGGGTCGAGCTACTCAGTGATTACGAATGCGAAATTCGTTATCATCCGGGTAAAGCCAATGTAGTAGCTGACGCCCTAAGTCGGAAAGAATATTCCGGTCGTAGAGTCAAGTCATTGACTATGACTATCCATTCACACTTGTCCATACAAATTAAGGAGGCTCAGCTCGACGCTTTGAAACCTGAAAATGTGGCAGGTGAATCCCTGAGAGGAATTGATAAGAACTTGGAGGTTAAGGGTGGCAGAGCTTATTATCTCATGGATCGGATCTGGACCCCGAAACTTGGTGGTTTCAGAGACTTGGTCATGAACGAGGCGCACAACACTCGTTATTCCGTCCACCCAGGTTCAGATAAGATGTATCTGGATCTTAAAAAGTTATACTGGTGGCCTAACATGAAAGCAGAGATTGCTACCTTCGTAAGTAAATGCCTTACTTGCGCCAAGGTCAAGGTCGAATACCAGAAACCCTTCGGTCTACTACAACAGCCAGAGATACCGGAATGGAAGTGTGAGTGGATCACTATAGATTTCATAACCAAGTTGCCCAAGACAACGGGTGGACTTGATACCATATGGGTCATCGTCGACAGATTGACCAAGTCCGCACACTTCCTGCCTATCAAAGAAACAGACAAGATGGAGAAGCTTACAAGAACTTACATTAGGGAGATCGTACGACTGCATGGTGTTCTGATATCCATTATCTCGGACAGAGATAGTAGACGCACTTCGAGGTTCTGGCAGTCGTTACAAAGTTCCCTAGGAACTAGGTTGGACATGAGTACGGCCTACCATCCGCAGACAGACGGGCAAAGTGAGAGGACTATCCAAACCTTGGAAGATATGCTGCGAGCCTGTGTGATCGACTTTGGGAAAGCATGGGATACTCATTTACCCCTTGTCGAATTTTCCTACAACAACAGTTATCACACAAGCATAAAGGCTGCTCCATTCGAAGCCCTCTATGGCCGCAAGTGCAGATCCCCTATGTGCTGGGCTGAGGTGGGTGATACCCAGTTAGCTAAAGGACGAGTTCCTGAAAGCACTCTCACAGGTCCGGAGATCATTCAGGAAACGACAGAAAAGATCGTTCAGATTCGTGAACGATTGAAAGCCTCGAGAGACCGACAGAAAAGCTACGCTGATAAATGAAGGAAACCATTGGAATTCCAGGTGGGCGACCGTGTTCTATTGAAGGTCTCACCCTGGAAGGGCTTGATACGCTTCGGAAAGCGTGGAAAGCTAAATCCAAGGTACATAGGGCCTTTTGAGATTCTCGCAAGAATCGGCCCTGTAGCTTACAAACTTGACTTACCGCGCGAGCTCAGTAACGTACATTCTACTTTCCACGTCTCGAACTTGAAAAAGTGTCTGTCCTACGAGACTCTTGTAATCCCACTCGACGAGATAGAGATCAACGAGAGCCTCAACTTCGTGGAAGAACCAGTAGAGATCATGGACCGGGAGGTCAAGAAAACGAAGCAAAGCCGTATCCCGATAGTGAAGGTTCGCTGGAACGCCAAGCGAGGACCTGAATTCACTTGGGAGCGAGAGGATCAGATGAAACTGAAATATCCTCTTATTTTTACTTAGTTATTTGTAACTACTTATTTGCTTAAGCTCTAATTTCGGGACGAAATTCTTTCTAAGGGGGGATGATGTGACAACCCGAAATTTCTATTCTGTACAACATTTCAATTCAATAGAAGTCAGAACAGTTTCTGCTAACTTTCAAGCTTTTTGGAATAAGTTCGAGTCTTTTTAAGTTAGTACTTCAGGAGATACCAGGAGAGAGGATACTCTTAGGGTTTATTGTGCAACAATAAAGTCCCAAAGCTCCAAGAGTTTGGAGTTTACGGCCTAAACAAAGGTGTTTACGACCGTAAACCCTAAATTTGGGGTATATATATGACACTTAGTCATTATTTACCATTTTTCACAAGTTCAAGATCCAAACTCAATTCTCTCTCAAGTATCATCCAACAATTCTTCAAGATCTTCAACTTGTAAGTGTTTCTAGCCCAATTAAGTTGATATATTACTTAATCTAGTGATTTAACACACTTCCATCCATGAAATCATTCCAAAAGGTTAGATCTTCAAGTTTCACCAAGAACACACACTAGTGTTCTTGGACTTTTAGCACCTTTTCAAGCCTCTATCTTGTAAGTACTTCTATCCTAGAGTATAATAAGGCTTGTTACACTTCTATACATCAAGAAAACACCAAGGAAACCAAGGATCAAAGGTTTTTACGGTCCAAGAACACCTTGGACCGTAAACCCTAAAAAGGGTGCCAAAGTGTGCCCTAGTCCCTTCTAAGCCTTGGAAACTTGCATAGATCCCTTCCCTAATGCGTTAAGTACATGAAAACATCAAAATACCATAAACCATTTGGGTTTACGGCCGTAAACCCAAAGGCAAATGGTCCAAGGACCGTAAACTCCATTTAGGAGTGAAATGGTGCCCTAATCACTTCCATAGGCTTATACTTCAAGTGGAAATGCTTCTAAGGACTTGTAGAGCTTCAAAACAACACATGGTCAAAGAAGCATGAGTTTATGGCCGTAAACTCATGGGTTTACGACTGTAAACTCAATGAGTTATGGTCACAAAACCGTAAACTCATATAAAGGGTTCCCTTGAACCCTAAACTCAATAGCAATGTCCTACAACATTTAGATGCAATCCTTAGCACTTATAACACTTATATAAGGTGTTTTTCATGCCCTAGGATGTCTTAACTTTGTTAATTAGTTGTTTAAAGACTAATTGGATACATATATGTGTTATTATATGTTAACTAGGATCATTGTGTGTGTACAAATCTTCACTTGACACCTAGCAATCCTATATCATCAGTTCATCCAAACCACTCACTACAGGTGAGTTCATACTCCTTAATTAACCTTTTAAATGTTTTTAAATGCTTTTATGAGGGGAATACAAGTTGAATTATTATAGTTATTATATCAATGACATGTGATTAATAACTACCAAACAAGTGGATTTCTTACTTTTCAAACTGTGTTACCAAACTGTTTTACTTCAAACTGTTTTACAAACTCCTTTTCATGTCAAATACTTTTACTTAAACTCTTTTAAACTTATATTCTGTTAAATGTGTATCTATATAGATATAGTTATATAAGTAGGATTGAAAGGACTTAGGACTGATAGTTCACCTTACTTCCTGTTCCTTGTTTGGTTGTGGACTTAGGGTATTAGGGTTATCTGTCCGAAGGTCGTTTGAATCCTAGTTATATATTATGTATAAGTATATAGATACAAAGGTTCCTTCTTTCATTCAGCTCCATACCTTTGGGTAGCAAGGGTATACATACATGTTCATACATTACTAGTAAGCTACTATAGGAGTAGTTTAGGAAGATACTAATACTATTACTAGAACAATGAAACATACAAAGAGTCAGTTCATACATGAAACAATACCATACAGAGAAAGAGATAACAAACAATACCATACAGAGAAAGAGATAACAAACAATACCATACAGAGAAAGAGATAACAAACAATACCATACAGAGAAAGAGATAACAAACAATACCATACAGAGAGAACATACAGGCTAGACAGAGGTAGAACATACAATACAGCTAGCACATTCATTACATATACATTATTACAGTTATGTGAGCCACCTAACGGGGCATGGCACTACCTGCCATTATCGTTTTTGTATCCAGAATCTCCTTAAACGGGGCATGGCACTACCTGCCATTATCGTTTTTGTATCCAAATCTCTCCAAGTATGTGAAATCTCTCCCAAATCTCTCCAAGTATGTGAAATCTCTCCCAAATCTCTCCAAATATGTGAAATCTCCCCAAGTATGTGAAATCTCTCCCAAATCTCTCCAAATATGTGAAATCTCCCCAAGTATGTGAAATATCTCCCAAATCTCTCAAAGAATATGAAATCTCTCCCAAATCTCTCCAAGTATGTGAAATCTCCCCAAGTATATGAAATCTCTCCAAGAATATGAAATCTCTCCCAAATGTCTCCAAGTATGTGGAATCTCTCCCAAATCTCTATACGTACCTTCCTCAGTCGAAAACAGCCCAAAACCGGAGGAGAAAACCCAAAAGGACCCTCTTGGTCCTGAACCTCTTGGCCGGAACCCTCTTGGTCCTGAACCTCTTGGCCGGAACCCTCTTGGTCCGGAACCCTCTTGGCCGGAACACCCTAGTCACTCCGGAACTCCTATTGCTTCGGACAATCTCGCAAGTCCGGAAGAGTGACTCCGGAAAAAGCCTCGCTCCGGAAGACCTCGCTTAGGGCTTGCTTCGGAAATGCTAGACAGCTTCGCACTTTCGGTCCGGACTGATGACTGCGCTTCGGACTTCGCTTGCAACTTCTGATCTCGCACCTGACTCTGGATCCGAGAAGAGCACTCCGGACCTCGCCTATTGACTTCGGAATCCGAGAATACACTCCGGAATGTGATGAATGGCTCCGGAACTCCTCCTAAGCACTTCGGACCCTCGCAGGAGCAACCCTCCACTCCGGATTTTTAACTATTTCGAACCTTTTCTCCATTTTGGGGTATTTTGACGTCGGGAATCCCACCAAACTCGTATTTTTCGTAACTTAGACCCCTAAAACCTCTATTTTATGCCAAATTTGATTACTTAAATCATATTTACATAAAATAAAATTTAGGATTTATAAAGATCCTATCCTAAAACCAAGATAAGGACAAAGAGGTTTGACCTTGTGATTTGAAGTAATCTTCCATTTCCCATGCAAATCATGGTATCCAATGCTTTACCCACCAAATATCAATGTTTTAACTAACAGATAACCAAGCACCTCTTCTCACTCCCTTATCCTCTTTGGGAGTAAACCTATTCCTTATTTTCCATCAAAAACTTAGGCACGTTCTGTGAACTCCTAAGATGCTCCCAAGAGCAAAGTAAGGATCTTGCTGGAAGCAAAATCTCCCAAATCTTCCCTGGAGTTTTTCTAAAGTAAGTTCTCCACTCATCTAAGATTTTATATAATTTTCAAGATGAATCCATATTATTTTATTCATAATAATATGTGCTAATCAACCTTAGGACAACATTCTTCCCAGAGGAGTTCCTCATCTCAGCCAAAAGTTTAAGCTTGAGATCTTCACTCCATAACTCCAAACAACTCCTCAACCAACTCAAGGTGAGCTTCATACCCCACCGTTTTCTAAGTTTTTATTGTTTTTGGGGGAGAATACAAGTCAAAGTCCTGTGTAAATCATGATTTAATTGCTTATTGTGTATGCATGCCAACTTACATGTGTTTAAGTATGAAAACTCTTGTAAATAGTCCAAAAACTCGAGATTTTGGTTAAGTCTCAAGAGTTTGGATTATATCTCACAAATCACGTTTGGAAACAAGAACTAGTATGTTACCAAGTATAAGTCACGAAATTTTTATAACAACAAGTATAAGGATTTATTTTAATATTTGCTTAAACAAGTTGTTGGACAAAATATTATGGAAAATGATTAAAGTATGGAAATAATAATATTTTAGATCATTTTTGGCCAAACATAAATACAAGGGTTATCTTGGAATGTTATGTCATACTCATGACTTTTGCCAGACTAACAAACTATTTGTGATTATTTATAAATATTTAATATAAATACTTTTATCAAGGAAAATATACGAAAACAGAGTTTTCATGACATAAATATTTGCATGTCATAAACTGCTGTCGTAAAACCTCCAAGAACATAACTAATATTCTATATGTCATAAAACAGAAAATGCGTGTCATAACCGGCAGTTATAAATTTATACAAATTATAACTTGACACTTTTTCTCTTGACTAAAATGACTTATTTTTCAATAAACGAAAAGGAACGAACACGAGCACCCAGTTAACGAGCACAAACAACGATATGGAACGAGAACGATATTTCTATTCAATGAGTACGAATTTCATTATTTATCTAACAAATAATGAATCTCTAACGATTGCTCAAAAGGTTGTTAATATTCTAGTCAGACAAATCTCAAAAGTACCTAAATATAAAAATATTAGTGTACGTCTAAAGTCCTGTAAGGAGTTATAGCCAGAGTCTCCTGGAGGGACAGCGGGAATTTGTGTATAGATCTATACGGGGTTGACACCCCGCACCTTCGCTGTTCGCTACAGCTAGAAAGGCCAGTCTAGGGTGACAAATGTCTTTTCCAAACCGAGGGCGCCTGAGAAACGCCAAAACAGGCACTCCGTCAGATTAGTATGGTTATAACGACTCACTAGAATATGTTATGTTATCTAGAAATTTATGCATGGAAAAACCTCATAAATAAATTTTGGCCCGTTGTGTTGACTGTCCTATACATGATAAGTGATGGTCCGCATTTGTTGCGTTGACTGTCCTTTTTCATCGCGTAGAAAGTCCACAATTGCCATGTTGATTCTTTCTCCTAACAAGTATAGAGTCGTAATACTGCTATTTTACAAATTAAAAAGCGTAGGACTCTATGGAAAACGTTTGTAAACGATTTTGAAAACGATAAATTAACCCACACCTACACACAGTTGGAAATAGAAATTACGAATATTTTATAGCAGAAAATATAGGATTTTCTGGAGAAAAAGATTTTCTACGATTTCGATAACGATAAACTAGAACGCACATTCAATTTTACTCGATAAGAGGAACAAGATTTTCAACCATATTCTCTTTTTGAAAATAAGGGATTTTCTGGAAACGGTTGACTATTACTATTCAAAAGAACTATTCTCGAACACAGCTCGCTTTATAAATTTCACTACATTTCAAAATCATTCCTTATAAGGATGAACAAAAGTAATGGCATGCACACATATATCCATGATTTTCAAAGCAAGGCTTCAAATGATTTCATAGAAAATATCGGATTTTCTGAAAGTACAACGAGAACGATTCTAAACAAGTGTAAACGATTTTATACAAAAATGCTTATGAACTCACCAACTTTTTAGTTGACGCTTTTCAAAACGACTTGTATTCTCAGGGATCTAGTAAGCAGGTAACAAGGGACGCGGATGCAGCACCAGAAAACTATGCGGACCATGTGTGCGACAATGTAAATCCAATCCCCCACAAGTAACAAGAACACCATTCCAAATGCCTTACGAAACCCACAAGTAGCACCAGAAAACTATGCGGACCATCTATACTCCTCGAACGAGGAAATGGTTATTTGGAGACCACAACTCATAGCAATCAAGGCTAGGACACCCTTAGCAGTTTAAGGAATACAAAAAGGGCACTCATAGTATAAGTGAAATGGCCAAGCACCTTGTGCGCCACGTCGATAAAAGAGAATCACCGCGCCACTCGCCTTAGGTTCATAATGCCTTTCATCGCAACCAGTAGTAGTAAACCACGCTGAGTACGCCCTCCAAGAATCCATACAACCAAGTCCGTTAATGATATTGCTAACTATGTGCTATTTTGACGGACCTAACATCAGGCAATATATGTTTCCACTCTCTACCATGACTGCATCATAGGGATGTAGGTTGACACAATTAGCACCAGTACGTTAAGATTATACGAGTAAAATCACTTGAAACTAGCTACAAGTACTTACGAGCTCACTTTTCATGTGTAACAGGGTCATGTCTTCCCATGAAGACAACCAGTACTCTGACGATGCATCGATCCTATGAATAGACTCCACCACGTTCCAAGCCACTATAACAGCTGCCGTGGCAGCTGTCATGGCATACTTCAATGCCAACAACACAAGCGAAAATGGAAACAGTATCGATAAATTCAATCCTAACAATAACCAGGAAAACCAACGAAGGACAACTCGCCAATGCACCCTAAAACCTAAACCTAAGCTCAAGAAAAGAAAGTACGGAAACGAAAAAGGAGGCAGTTCGACTCAAAGGCTTACAAAAAGACAACAAGCGGGATCAGTCCCTACCCCTACTAACCCTACTCCTCCCCCATCGGGACAATCATACCTTGGGAACAATCCACCCTGCAACAAGTGCAAATACCATCATTGGGGAGCCTGCCAGACATTTCGTTGCAAAAGGTGCAACAAGATGAGGCACACCTCCCGCTACTGTTGGGCTCCGGCCCCATGCGTTGCCCCAACCCGCAACCCAGAAGTAAGTCCAGTTTGCCACAAGTGCGGTGCAACAGGACATCTCAAGAGAGATTTTCCAATAGAGATGACTAACGAAGGAGTCGACGACTATACAGGAGTTGACGACAAGGAACCCTACCGCAGCTTTTGGTACGTTCCACGATAAACTTAAGCATTGAACTATCACAAAAGTTTTTGTCAATTAAAAACATAATCCAAAAACTACTTTCTCGTTAGAGCAAATCCTGTAAATCACGGGAAGTTAGGGATCCTTACGAATGGACCATGATGGTCCCATATGAACGTTAGTATCATATATGATTAGGATTTCGGAAACTAAGAGCGTGCGATTCCGCCTTATTTTCTGCCCCTGGGCTGAATAGCGATTAGGACAAAACCCCGCAGTCAACCATCTCTAAAAATCCTAAGTATGTACGGTTAGGTCACATCCATCTATGGTGGAGGGACCTGGCAGAATTCGGATTACGAATTTCCTTGCCTTATAACAGCAACCTCGTGTCGCCAGAACACTTAGCAGGCAGAAACGAGATAGACCCAATGGTAACAACGAAAACGAAACTAGCAACGATAAGAACATGAACACTAGAACACCTAACAACCAGAAACGAGATAGACCCAATGGTAACAATGAAAATGAAACTAGCAACGATAAGAACACGAACACTAGAACACCTAACAAGCAGAAAAGAGATAGACCCCATGGTAACAACAAAAACGAAACTAGCAACGTATAAGAATAGGAACATTGGAACACCTAACAAGCAGAAACAAGATAGACCCAATGGTAACAACGAAAACGAAACTAGCAACGATAAGAACACTGTCACAACCAGGAAATTCTAATGCTTTTGTAAACATTAACAAGGATACCATTTGTAACTAAAACTTGAAAACATGCATGATTTTCATTCAATAACACCAAAGTTCCATCAAACACCCTATACAAACACTTCAAATAGTCAACAAAAGATTGGAAACCCTAAAAATCCCGGTTTAAGTCCAATATGGACTAGGATTTTCTTATTGGGCCTAATGGACCAATAAGCTTCCAATTTGACTATTTTGGGCTTAGAACTCTTAATTGGGCTCTAATTCAACCCACCTTCATGAGATTTAACATTTTGTGCCATATTGGGCCTAAAATGGAATAAACTACTCCAATAAGCCTTATTGGGCCATGACTAATCTAATTAGCCCTAATGGGCCACAAACCTATCCTATTTTGCTAAATGGGCCGTGAACCATCCAAAGGAGCCCAATGGGCCGAAAACGTTTTCTAGGAACCTCATGATTTTGAACCAAGGCTAGAGGTGGGCCAAATTAATCCATGATTCTTTTATTAAGCCCAACTCGGCCCAACATTAAAAAAAAGAAAAAGAATTGTGATAAGAGTAATTAGTGAGGTGCCACCTCACTAATAACCATTAGTCCTACATGCCTAATACACAACATACATCCATGAACTCTCATGTTTCCATGCACCATCATTTCAAGCTTCTCTCCTCTCTTCTTCTTATCCTCGGCCGAAGATCACAACACACACACACACATTTACTTTCAAACACCTCCAAATCTCTCAAGAACATCCCTACTTGCTTCTAAGATTTTCGAGATTTAGAGCAATTTCAAGAAGGTTTACCACTAAAAAGTCATCACTCCTTGGTAAGTTCTTGCATGTTCAAGTGTTATAACTCCATTTTATGTCAAGAAACTCCTTCTAATCAAGTGTGTGTAATCATACTCGTAGAAACATCCTAAGTCCGAAAACCAATCCAAGAAGTTTGTTCAAGCCAAAAACAACACCATCTTCTTCCATTTCTACTTCAAAACCGAGAACAACTAAGCAAGGTGAGTTCATACCCCCTTATTTTTGGTTTTTACTTGTTTTTAGGGGGAGAATACAAGTGCTATGTGTTGATCTATGTGTGTATGCTTGTTATATGTGATTTCTTTGGTTTGTGTTGTGAAAATATGATATTATTTGCTATATCTTGAAATCTATGGCTAAAATGTGAAGGATACATAAACAAATAACATAATAAACAAAATACTTCAAATATCTAAGAGTCTTTAGGCTTAAGAAGTGAAAACAAAGTCAAAAATCCTTATAAGTGTCATTTTTGCAAAAATAACAAAGATTTGGGTAAAATATGATATTTTCGGTTTTACAAGGATAAAATAGTATTATTTACATAAAAATCTGACTTTTATGAAAATAACACTTTTCTAGGGGTCAAAAACATAAATTATAGCTTATTGGGCTTACATTTGGGCCTTACAGGTTTTTGGGCCCAAAGTTGCAAAAAATGAAGACTTTTGGGGGCTGAAGTGGTAAACTTATCAAAATATGAGTCTAAAACGTGAATAAACTATTTTAGGGGCTGAAAATGACTTTGATGCAAAAATTGGACTAAAAATGCAAAGTTTTTGATTTTGGGGTCAAAATTGTAAAACTTACGGAATTTGAGCCAAAAATGTAAACTTTTTACAAATGAAGGCTGGAAATGACAAATACAGTAGTTTTGGGCTGAAATTATTATTTAAATAAAGTTTGGGTCGAAAATGTCAAGAAAAATGGTTTAAGGACCAAAAATGTCAATTTTCATAAAAAGGGACTAAAAGTGCCATTTTTATAGATAAAGGGGTTGCAATGGTCAAACTAAATGTTTTTGGGCCGAATAGACAAATATTAATTATTGGGTTAAAAATATCAAGTTTATAACGTATGGTTTTTAAATATATATATATATATATATATATATATATATATATATATATATATATATATATATATATATATATATATATATATATATATATAACCAAAGCTTCGTTATAAATCAAACGTCAAAGTATTTTAACACTTCGAATAAACATTTAGCTTACAACAAATACCTACACTACGAACTTAAAATCGATAAATTATAAATGATTCAATGATTGGGCTCAAAAATCTTCTGTTCGTGCTATTGGGTCTTTGTGACCCAATATCATGACTATTGGGCCCAATATATTCACACATGTTTATTGGGCTTCCGGTGACCCAATTGCATACCCAATGGGCCTTTATCAGCTTTAACATGTTATTGGGCCTTAGTGGTCCATTTGCACTGCTAATATGGTCCTAAACTTTCATCATATGCTTAATGGGCTATAACGTGTCCGTAGCATACTCGACAGCCTGTAATAACATACAAAGTTAGTGGGCCTCCGTTGTCCTCTTTTCTTCGTCTGTTAGGCTTACCTTATATTCAAGTAAACATAAATCGGGTTGTAAAACAATGTTATTCAATTTCATTTGGATTTAGTGAGAAATAACGGGTGACACCAATAAGTGTTGGTCATAGTATGTAGTTATAATCAGAGTCTCCTGGAGGGAGAGCAAGAGTTTGTGTATAGATCTATACGGGGGTGACTCCCCCACACCTGAGCTGTTCGCTACAGTTAGACTCGGCCAGTCTAGGGTGACAAAATCTTAATTCAAGACCGGCATTCGATAAAATGCCAAGACAGGCGAATTAGTCATTATTATGCATGGTTATAACGACTCACATAGAGATCCATTATCATCTAAGTAATCATGGGAAATCATATTCATACGCTGTGACGATACAATAATACAAGACTATCATACTATTTATATCAAAAAACATCGGGTTTTCCGGGGGAACAACATTATTCACTTTTACTTACAACAACTATAATACAAGGAACTATTATGAAAGACATTTCACTTTTACATGTTTTGAAATTATATACACGTATACTTATGGATCATCACACTTTTTTTTGTAAACAATTTTTGTTACAGAAAATATCGGATTTTCTGGGTTTGACAAACATTACAAAACATTTTCACATCAAACCTGCTTATGAACTCACCAACATTATATATGTTGACCGTTTTCAAAATAACTTGTGTTCTCAGGTAACCGTTAGAATGAAGAATTATCAAGCATGTTTCTAAACGTCTTTTGTGTGATGTCAATCGATAAACAATTTATGTTTTGGATTATGTAATGTAAACAATGTACTTGATGTGAACAATGACGGTTGTAATGTATTAATGCATGGTGATGTTTATGTTATGTTTCATGTATATTCATTGTGATGATATTTCAATTTAAGTCACACGAGCCCTCAGACGTTTCCGCCGTCTGGTTCGGGGGTGTGACAGGTTGGTATCAGAGCTCTGTTTATAGTGAACTGGCATATCTAACCACACATTGATATGCAACTATAAACCCGAAGAGGGACTAAATAACTCTGAACAAAACAAATAAAATATAATAATAAACACTCTTACTTGTGCGACCTAGAAAAATAAACATAATAACAATTCAAATAAGACATTGGGAAAAATCCTGACATCTTGGTTAAGCCAGGACTGTTCACAGTTGTATTAGGGATGAATGTAGCTTGATCAACTACATTTCCTTCAGAATACAACTATCACATGCCCTGGACTGTTCACAGTTGTATTAGCGATACCCACTTGCTTCTAATCGAATATTCATATAACAACAACTACCACTCGAGCATAGGAGTTGCACCCCTCAAGGCCATGTGTGGCCAGAGGTGCAGATCATCCTCTGTTAGGCTGACATAGGAGATACCCAACCGACAATATGACAAACGCCCAATAGCACACTCATTAGATCTGAGATTATTCGAGAAACCACGGAAAGGATAGTCCAAACCCAAACACGACACCAAACATCGTAACCCCGACAAAAGAACTATGCAGATAACATCTTAAAACCTTGAAATCCCAAGTAGGGAATCAGGGTATTATTTAAGAACTCCCCTCGGGGAAGAGTGACTTGAGTCGAAAGGAAAAGTAAACTAAGTTCCCGATGCACCAGACTCTTCGAGATCCTCGCATGAATCGGTCTGGTAGCCTACAAACTCCAACTACCCTTCGAGCTTAGTGACGTACACCCTGTATTCCATGTGTCAAACCTAGAAAGTGTCTATCGGACAACCCTCCCGGTTCCATTAAACAAGACTAAAGGGAACTAGAACCTACTAATCATTGATCAGTCTATCAAGTCAATGAACGGGAAGGTTAACAAAGCCGCATCCCGATTGTGAAGGTTTGAGAGAACACTAGACGCGAGCCGGAATTCACTTGGGAACGCGAAGACCAGGTAAATCAAAAGTACCTCACCTATTCCCATATTCAGGACCCTATCCATCGAAATAATTTCGGGACGAAATTCCCTCTAACGAGGGGATGATGTCACAACTAACAATTTGGCTAGGAAATTCCGTCCTCATGTAAGAAATAACTATTGTGAGACTTGTTCTAACACATTAAAAGTGTACTTTATGGTTCCTAATGGACCATGGAAAGATAGAGTGCAATTCCCACCAAGTATGTGAAATCACTCCCAATTCTCTCCAAATATGTGAAATCTCTCCCAAATCTCTCCAAGTATGTGAAATCTCTCCCAAATCTCTCCAAGTATGTGAACTCTCCCCAAGTATGTGAAATCTCTCCCAAATCTCTCCAAGAATATGAAATCTCTCCCAAATCTCTCCAAGTATGTGAAATTTCCCCAAGTATGTGAAATCTCTCCCAAATCTCTCCAAGAATATGAAATCTCTCCCAAATCTCTCCAAGTGTGTGGAAACTCTCCCAAATCTCTCTACGTACCTTCCTTAGTCGAAAACAGCCCAAAACCGGAGGAGAAAACCCAAAAGGACCCTCTTGGTCCGGAACCCTCTTGGTCCTGAACCTCTTGGCCCGAACCCTCTTGGTCCGGAACCCTCTTGGCCGGAACACCGTAGTCACTCCGGAACTCCTCTTGCTTCGGATAATCTCGCAAGTCCGGAAGAGTGACTCCGGAAAAAGCCTCGCTCCGGAAGACCTCGCTTAGGGCTTGCTTTGGAAATGCTAGACAGCTTCGCACTTTCGGTCCGGACTGATGACTGCGCTTCGGACTTCGCTTGCAGCTTCTGATCTCGCACCTGACTCCGGATCCGAGAAGAGCACTCCGGACCTCACCTATTGACTTCGGAATCCGAGAATACACTCCGGAATGTGATGAATGGCTCCGGAACTCCTCCTAAGCACTTCGGACCCTCGCAGGAGCAACCCTCCACTCCGGATTTTTAACTATTTCGGACCTTTTCTCCATTTTGGGGTATTTTGACGTCGAGAATCCCACCAAACTCGTATTTTTCGTAACTTAGACCCCTAAAACCTCTATTTTATGCCAAATTTGATTACTTAAATCATATTTACATAAAATAAAATTTAGGATTTATAAAGATCCTATCCTAAAACCAAGATAAGGACAAAGAGGTTTGACCTTGTGATTTGAAGTAATCTTCCATTTCCCATGCAAATCATGGTATCCAATGCTTTACCCACCAAATATCAATGTTTTAACTAACAGATAACCAAGCACCTCTTCTCACTCCCTTATCCTCTTTGGGAGTAAACCTATTCCTTATTTTCCATCAAAAACTTAGGCACGTTCTGTGAACTCCTAAGATGCTCCCAAGAGCAAAGTAAGGATCTTGCTGGAAGCAAAATCTCCCAAATCTTCCCTGGAGTTTTTCTAAAGTAAGTTCTCCACTCATCTAAGATTTTATATAATTTTCAAGATGAATCCATATTATTTTATTCATAATAATATGTGCTAATCAACCTTAGGACAACATTCTTCCCAGAGGAGTTCCTCATCTCAGCCAAAAGTTTAAGCTTGAGATCTTCACTCCATAACTCCAAACAACTCCTCAACCAACTCAAGGTGAGCTTCATACCCCACCTTTTTCTAAAATTTTATTGTTTTTGGGGAGAATACAAGTCAAAGTCCTGTGTAAATCATGATTTAATTGCTTATTGTGTATGCATGCCAACTTACATGTGTTTAAGTATGAAAACTCTTGTAAATAGTCCAAAAACTCGAGATTTTGGTTAAGTCTCAAGAGTTTGGATTATATCTCACAAATCACGTTTGGAAACAAGAACTAGTATGTTACCAAGTATAAGTCACGAAATTTTTATAACAACAAGTATAAGGATTTATTTTAATATTTGCTTAAACAAGTTGTTGGACAAAATATTATGGAAAATGATTAAAGTATGGAAATAATAATATTTTAGATCATTTTTGGCCAAACATAAATACAAGGGTTATCTTGGAATGTTATGTCATACTCATGACTTTTTCCAGACTAACAAACTATTTGTGATTATTTATAAATATTTAATATAAATACTTTTATCAAGGAAAATATACGAAAACAGAGTTTTCATGACATAAATATTTGCATGTCATAAACTGCTGTCGTAAAACCTCCAAGAACATAAGTAATATTCTATATGTCATAAAACAGAAAATGCGTGTCATAACCGGCAGTTATAAATTTATACAAATTATAACTTGACACTTTTTCTCTTGACTAAAATGACTTATTTTTCAATAAACGAAAAGGAACGAACACGAGCACCCAGTTAACGAGCACAAACAACGATATGGAACGAGAACGATATTTCTATTCAATGAGTACGAATTTCATTATTTATCTAACAAATAATGAATCTCTAACGATTGCTCAAAAGGTTGTTAATATTCTAGTCAGACAAATCTCAAAAGTACCTAAATATAAAAATATTAGTGTACGTCTAAAGTCCTGTAAGGAGTTATAGCCAGAGTCTCCTGGAGGGACAGCGGGAATTTGTGTATAGATCTATACGGGGTTGACACCCCGCACCTTCGCTGTTCGCTACAGCTAGAAAGGCCAGTCTAGGGTGACAAATGTCTTTTCCAAACCGAGGGCGCCTGAGAAACGCCAAAACAGGCACTCCGTCAGATTAGTATGGTTATAACGACTCACTAGAATATGTTATGTTATCTAGAAATTTATGCATGGAAAAACCTCATAAATAAATTTTGGCCCGTTGTGTTGACTGTCCTATACATGATAAGTGATGGTCCGCATTTGTTGCGTTGACTGTCCTTTTTCATCGCGTAGAAAGTCCACAATTGCCATGTTGATTCTTTCTCCTAACAAGTATAGAGTCGTAATACTGCTATTTTACAAATTAAAAAGCGTAGGACTCTATGGAAAACGTTTGTAAACGGTTTTGAAAACGATAAATTAACCCACACCTACACACAGTTGGAAATAGAACTTACGAATATTTTTTAGCAGAAAATATAGGATTTTCTAGAGAAAACGATTTTCTACAATTTCGATAACGATAAACTAGAACGCACATTCAATTTTACTCGATAAGAGGAACAAGATTTTCAACCATATTCTCTTTTTGAAAATAAGGGATTTTCTGGAAACGGTTGACTATCACTATTCAAAAGAACTATTCTCGAACATAGCTCGCTTTATAAATTTCACTACTTTTCAAAATCATTCCTGATAAGGATGAACAAAAGTAATGACATGCACACATATATCCATGATTTTCAAAGCAAGGCTTCAAACGATTTCATAGAAAATATCGGATTTTCTGAAAGTACAACGAGAACGATTCTAAACAAGTGTAAATAATTTTATACAAAAATGCTTATGAACTCACCAACTTTTTAGTTGACACTTTTCAAAACGACTTGTATTCTCAGGGATCTAGTAAGCAGGTAACAAGGGACGCAGATGCAGGACTATTTAGCTGTAGTTTGGATTTTTCTGCTTATGTCTCTTTTGTGTAATTTGAAGGACAAATACAATATGTAAACAATGTAAGTTTGTTATCTCAATGTATGATGCTTGGATTGCTTTGTTTCATTTATATTCAATTGTTATGATACTGCACAACGAAGTCACCCGCCTCCGGACGTTTCCGCCGTCTGGTCCGGGGGGTGACATATGAGGGAGAAATTCAAGTTTAGTTGATTTAAGTCCTTAATATAACACCCAATATGAAATATTAAGGCTAGGACCCAACAAAATATTTATAATTGGAAGAGGGATGCCGTAATCCAAGTTATAAAATATTTGAAGGTAGGTAAATGACGATTTACCAATTTCCACCATGAAAACGGAATATAATTAAGTTTTAATTGGATTTGAAACTCCTAGATCTTTTGAGATACATTGAACTTTCAATGGCATGTTTGAATCTCGATTGTGCTCTCTCAAGTTTGTGAGTGGGATGCTGAGGATCACAAACAAGGTGTGAATAACCATGAAAATTAACGTGGTACCCTTAACTTTATCACCTAATTGATGTGCCGGTTAACCACACGCGCTCCACCAATCTATGATAAACATTAAGTTACCCTTTGCCACACCTTTTCAGTCCCAAGTTAGTGTGCCGGTTAACCACACACGCTCCACTAACGACTTAACAAAGGTGCAAAGTGCAATTTCATGGGTTAGCACCATTTCACATTTTTAAGTAACTAAGATTGGGAATCTATAAGTGTTTAGTTACTTAGTATTTATCATTATACTTTTAATGAAGGGAGAATTATAGTCTTTATCCTACCCGTTCGGCTAACGACCCTCCACTAGTCAAGGAAGCGGTGGGTGAGAGTGGACACCCATTAAATTGCCATTTTATAGGCAGTAACCTTATACCCCCCCTTAGAGACTGGCTTCGTGAATGAGGCCTACTAACGGTAAGATTGACTTTATCTTATACATATCTATATAATTAAAATTATAATAATACTATAAGGGTTGAATTTTAAACTTTTAAAATTCTAGGGTTTGATTTGGAATTAAAGCATTCATAAGCAAAACTTTACAAATTCCAAAACTTGAGGCAAGTATTGAAACTTTTCAAAACTCTTGGATTTTCATAACTTATGAGTTTAATTAAGGTTTTAAAAACTTTAATGAAGAGACTCTTGAACATCCATAACTTGAGGACAAGTTATGGAGTCCATAAAACTATTTATGAGAAAGACTCTTTAATTATGTAACCTAAGAGTTTTAATGACATTTTAAAAGAAAAAAAAACTCTTCATTTTCCATAACTTGAGGACAAGTTATGGAGTTCATAAAAACCATTAATATCAAATTACCAATTAACACAATAATCAAGTAATTTTTCTATGAACAAGATCAAACTCATAAGTGAAGATAATTCATATCAACAATTTTCAAGAACTTAGCTAATCACATAAACTAAAACAAGTCTTGAAACTTTGACAATTATCCTTTATTTGGATGAGAATAAACATTACCATAACATCAAAATCAAGTTTTATGAACAAAAACACTTTGTGGTAATGATTATAATCCAAAACATGCCAAAAAACTAAATTTTTTTCACTGAACAGTCACCACCTCGTGGTAAATTTTACCACCTCGTGGTGAACTGGCAGATTCCAAAAAAAAAAAACGATTGTTCTTGCAAATTGCATCAAGTATAATTGAAAACAAACCTAGGCTCTGATACCACTGTTGGGTTATGAGCATTCTAACACTCCTATGGTGTACATGCAACCCTAAATACCTTGGATCTATGTTTTCGCTATTAGACATGCAAATATCAATTTTCCAAGGTATTGATCTAACTAGCATAATATAAAGTACATGTAATATAAAATCTAGTAGAATTACATACCTCTTTGTTGTAGCTTGATTCCATGGAGCTCAAGAGCCTAGTGCCCCAAGTGTGACACCTCAAATGGTTCACACAACATCAAAACAACTTGGAATAACCATGAGAAGATATAATTCACTCTAGAAATTGGCTTGCCCTTCTTGTGTATGCACTAGTGCCGATTTCACCAACCAATGGGGTCTTTATATAGTAGGCACATTAGGGTTACACCATGTAACCCATGACTTTACCCATTCCTTATGCTCCATGGGTTTTAACCTCCATGGAGTATCCATGGGTCACCACATGGGTTAAACCCAACATAAGGAATCATGGATCATAAGCCCACATATATAAGAATGAATGATTTACATTAGTCTCTTTTGATCACTAAATTAATTCCAAATTAATTCTTGATCAATACTAATTAAATAATATGATTTCATATTAATATATTAGAACTTATAATATATTAATATGTCACAAATATCCTCTTCTCACAAAAGGTCTATCCACATTGTTCCGATGCCATGAAACCCAAATGGACCATGTCGGGTCGGGTCAAGTATATACCAATTATAGTTATGGACTTAGATACTAATACAACATGACATACTCTCCATCTTTCATCTTGCTAGTGATAAGGGACTTTACTACCTCATACTTCTCTTGACGAGCTCGTTGATGGTACTTTTCCATCAAGTCCTTGTTGATCTCGTATGACCAGTAATCCTCGTAGAACCTTTGTAGCTCAAGAGTCATAATCACCACCATTATGAAAGCAAATTTTGTTGCATCATTACAGTGCTTCCTAAACTCAGCTAGTTCTGCAGCAGTAGCTTTGGTTTCATCAATCTCGAGAAGTTCCTTTTCGAGAACATACTCCTTGTCCTCGAAAAGTAGAGACATTTTGATGTTGCACATCCAATCGTTATAATTGGTGCCATCAAAAGTAACCCTCGAGCAGATGTTCAAAAGAGATAAGTTGTTGTTGGAGGAGTTGTTGTTGTTGGAGGAGGAACCAGAAGCATCGTTGGGAGTAGACATCTGAAAGAGAAGAAAGATAGTTTTGGTTCGATAAGAATAATCTTTAATATAACACCCAAATGAAATATTAAGGCTAGGATCCAACTAGATAATTCACAACTTAGAAAAGGGATGTCATAATCTAACTGTGAATTAAATAAAGGTAGGTAAATGACGATTTACCAATTCACCACAAAAACGATATTTTGAACGAATTAGGTTTTTAATGAAATTCCTAGATCTTTTGAGACTCATTGAACTATTCAATGACATGTTTAATCTCGATTATGCTCTACCATTTATGACTGGGATACCGAGGATCACAAACAAGATGTGAATAACCATGAAAATTAGATTGATACTCTTGATGTCATTTATCATCTCATTTTAATGTTCCGGTTAGCCACACGCGCTCCATTAATCAATGATTATTTACGAGACACCCATTGTCACTCTTTATTAGTCCCTATTAGTGTGCTGGTTAACCACACACGCTCCACTCACGACTTATAAAGTGCAATGTGCGATTTCATGGGTTAGCATATAAATTTACATTTTCCTAAAGTAACTAAGATTGGGAATTTTATAAAAGGAATTTAGTTACTTTGTAATCACATTATACTTATTAATGAGAATTATTTTTCCTATCAAACCCGTTGGGCTAACGACCCTCGACCAATCAAGGAAGCGGTGGATGAGAGTGGACACCCATTCAACTACCATTTTATAGGCAATTTCCTTATACCCCCTTATAAATCGGCTTTGTGAATGAGACGTACTAGCAGTTCGACTGACTTGGTCTTATACATATAGTAAATATTAAATATTTAATTTTACATATAGTATAGGGTGATGGGTTTTGAGCACCACATCAATCCTATGGTGTACATGCAAACCCTAAAGCTTTGGATCTAGTTTGTCTAATGAACATGCAATAATCATCCAAAGCTCGTAAACCCTAGATCTAGTATATGATAATCGATATTAACATAAGAATAGGGTTTAGATCTTACCTTGATTGTTATATGGCAATAACAGTCTCAAACCTTCTTGATCTTGACTCTTGAAAGCTTAGTGCCTCAAATGTTGCACCTCTAATGGACTCACAAACACCATAAGCAACAAGATGAACAAGGAGAAGGAGGAGGAGGCTCCAAAAACGTCTAGGGTTCTTTTAGAAGTGTTAGCCACGTTTTTGGGAGCCCTAGGGGTCTTTATATACTTGTGTGGGCTGCTAGGGTTTCAGGTGAAACCCTAATTCTCTGGTTAGGCCTTAAGCAACCCATGGAGTCCCTCTAGAAAGCCCTTGGACGAAATCCATATGGGCTTCCCATAGATTTCGTCCAATCCCCTTTCCATTAGGAATCCATAACCCATCTTGTAACTATCATATAATTATAATATCAGTCCCCTTTATTTAATTAATCTCTTTTAGCCACAAAATTAACTCTTAATTAATTCTTGACTAATATTAATTAAACAATATGATTTCTCTTTTAATATATTATTCATATAATATATTAATAAATCATAATTAATCCTCTTTCTCCTTAATTAATCCTATCAGTTGCTACGGTGAAGACAACCCAAAAGGACCATGCTCATAATCGGGCCAAGTACATACCAAAATAATTATGGGCTTAGACACCTAATCCTACATAAGTTGTATTTTAAACATTTCAAAATACTAGGTTTTAATTATTAAACTTTGAAAATTAAAACACTTAATTTAAATTTAAAATTAAACCATATGATTTAATAATTATTCATTAATTCAATTAATTTATTAAATCAATTTGAGGATTATCTAATTAAATTAATCAAGATAATTTAATCCTAATCCTCTCCCCCTAATTTTTGAAAATCATGGGAGGGATAAACAAATTTGATAATTATCCAATTAATCAATTAAACAGATAATTACCAAAAATAAGATAACCCTACCAAAACCCTAATTTTCAAAAAATGCATATATTGGGGAGGAAGGCAAGGATTTCAATCCTTGCCATTTTCAAAACTCTTGAGGGTTAAGGAAACCCTAATTCGAAAATTGTAGGGCAAGGGAAATGGTTAAAACCCTTTCCTAATTTTCGAATCCTAGGGTTCAAGAAAACCCTAAAATCGAAAATCCCTAAGTCCAAAAGGCTTTAATTACCATAAACACTAATTGATCAAATTCAAACAATTGTAATCAATTAAATAGAAAACAAGTCAAGACTCTGATACCACTGATGATTTTTGAGCATAAAAAACAAAAACCTATGTGTGCATGCAACCCTAATTCTTGATCTATGTTTTCTCTAATTGAACATACAACTTTTGAACATCGAATAGAAAACCCTAAGACTACTAACATATTTTAGAAATCACTAACTAGGGTTAAGAAACCATACCTTAATTGTTATATAGCAATAACAATGTAAATCCTTAGTGTTGATGAAGCTTGGAGAGCAAGCACCACAAGTGTCGTGCCTCTAGTAGATCACACCCAATACTAGCAAGAGGATGAGAGAGGAGAGAGGAGAGAGGAGAAGAGGCTTAAGAATTTTAGCTATTCTTCTAGGGTTTCCAGTGGCCGAAAATCATAAGGGTTAGAGGCCTATTTATAGTGCAGATAGGATTCCCTGGATAACCCTAATCTGAATATATAATATTATGATTTCAAATTGGTAATTATCCAGCTCATTATTTATCCACATGAGATAATTTAGAAACCCTAGATTATCTATATGAAAATCTCCCATCTCCTTCCCTAGGAAGGTTCTGGAACCTCTTACTCAACTATTGAACAGTTGCACTTTAGCCCCTGCACTTTTAATTAATTTTTTAATCCCAAAATTAATTCCAATTAATTTCTGATTAAATAATAATTAACTATCATAATTTCTTATTAATATATTATTCTCATAATATATTAACAAATATTTATTTCAATTTAATAATCAAATAATAAATTCAACCTCTCTCTCCAAAAGTCGTCATGTCTAGTTGCTAGTTTTGAGGGCAACCCAAAAGGACTGTGCTACCATCAATTCAAGTATATACCAATTATAGTTACGGGATTAGACACCTAATGCAACACTATGTTGGAATGGTTGGACTTGTAGCGATCCTAACAAACGTAAGCACAACGCTTAGTGAGTTTTCCCTAAAATACCACATATCATATAAATGGTCCCAGACCAACACATAACTAAATGGGCTCAACCCAACATACATAAATGGGCCCACCCCAACATAATCATGGGCCTAACCCAACCTACATGATAATGGGCCCAACCCACCATAAATAATAATAGGCCCGTCCCAACATACAAATGGGCCCAACCCAACATAAACATGTAAGAGTCACAAAGACAGCTAGCACAATCTAATGGGCCGATATTGGTGCATTCGACCCATGAGTACAGTGAGAAGACTCACCTCAATCAATAACATATAAATTTCGCACCCGAGCTGCTATTACAAGAACCTCCTCACACTATACATATCTAAAATAACCTTAATTAACAATTAGGGTGATATTCCGTAATCGAGGATCCATTACATACATTATATCTCTAGGGTAAAAGACCATTTTACCATTCCAAGTATAAACCCTTCCAAACATGGTCTAAAGCCCTAAAAATGACCAATTCCTTTTCTATGGGGTTTATGCCTTGCATACTCCTTCTCTACGCCGTGCGTATACCTTTTCCATAAAAAACAGGACCAGACCAGGCTACACGCTGCGTATCCAGGTTTACTCCTTGCGTAACCTCGCAGTTTGCCAACCTCCTCATTAAGCCTTTAACAACTTACAACCAAATATACAACACTCAGATCTGAATCTAATGGACGTATAAAAGGATAAAGTTTCCGGCTTTATGCCTTTGCATGGCTTAATGGAGCCCAAAACAAAACCCTAGATCTATATTACTCTTTAATGACCTTAAACCCTTGCATGGGTGAAAAGTAATCATAAAGGTTCCATTTTTATGACATAAGATCCTTCGAAACAACATGAAATTACAACCTTAAGCTCTGGAGTATCTTTTACTTACAAGAACCAAAACTATGGGACCAAAAGCATGCAAATCAAGAATCTAACCTAGATCTAAGCCATAGAACCATAAAGGTGAGAAATTTATACCTCCATAAGATAGCAAAAGGGTTGAAAGCCCTGGATCTTCAACCTTGAGTCACAACAATCCAATATGGTAGATTTCATCTTCTTCAAAATGCACCAAAAAACATTCAAAAGGCTCAAACAAGCTTACAAAGGATTATGGTTTTGAAATAGCTATTTGGGGAGAGTGGAGGCTGAGCATGAAAATGCCTCAAAGGACATACGGTGTTTAAATGGGGTCTCAACCCTAAAAAAACAGGGCTTGGAAATTGCGCATCTACGCCCTGCATAGATGGTCTTACGCACCACGTAGAGCATGCAACCCTCACATGCATTTAATGAACTACACCCCACGTACCCATTACTTACACCCATCGTAAGGACCAATCTTGCAAAAATAAAAATATGAAAGGTTCAAATTGAAAATACCTCAAAGATGGGTGTTACGCAACCTTTCAATGTTCAAGAATCGAGATTGAAGAAGCCTAAATCGATAATTAGTCAATCAGCGATATCGAGAATGGAGAAGAAAGGAAGAATAACAGAAGTCAGAACGCCGCTTTTGATTTTTGAGGAGGCGTGCGTATCAGTAATCATCAAATGGAGTTGAGAAGAGAAGTATCGACATTGAGGTATTTGGATTAAGTGGGGCCATATAGAAAATGGGGCCTAAGCCCTAACTTAACTCAATAACACATGAGGTCGGCCCTGCTACGAGCACTTAATCCACATGTTATAGGCCATCACATTAAGCTTACCATACTCATTTCGTTAGGGCTAAACCTAACTCTTTTGCATGGAACAATTATATGCATAAGTGTTGATAAAATCATTAAATATATAATAGATGAATATAAATGCGAATATTCTTTTACGAACAGTTAAACATACACATAAACATTTTTTTTTGTCGATATGGATTATGTTTGAATGGCAATATTTTACATTTTTCGGAATAGACATATGATCTTCCTTGCAAAATAGTTCATATAACCACATCAAGAACAATATACCTTTGTACATGAAAAAATTAAAGAGAATTTGATTATAGCAACTATTTAAAAAAAAACCTTTATGGAATAATATGATAAATTTCAAATTAACGACCAATACATGATATCAAGCACAAATATTTTGAAATCACAACTATTCATTGTTTACCCGTCACAAGCATATAGATCCATAGCAACAAACATTTTCAAAAACCATACATCCATGTTTAACAACACAAGAAAACAAGTCTTAAACATAACATATACTTTTTTATCTTTCATACAACCGGTGGCTCTCCTTTATCACCATTGTTTCCTTTATCACCATTGTTTCTTTGTATGTCAGATGTAGTTATTTTCATAGTAGGAATACACTCATAATTGGTTTGCTTTATCTCTTCATGTGGAGGGATCAATAGAAGAGCACCAAGAGCAGTCCCGAGTGGGGTGGATGTGGCAGCATCTGCTCGGTCAATGAGCACGTCTTCATCTGTCAGTTTGTTTAGATACACAGCAGGTTGCTCATGCGCAAAATCGAGAAGTTGCTTGCTAAGTCGCCCAATAGGTGTAATGACAAATTGATCTAGGATAGATCTTTTATGCCTAGGAGCATTTTCGAAGACCAAGTGACTTAGATCTACAAACCAAAAAATAAAAATAAGAATACATAGACCCGTTAATATAGATAAAATACATTTTAAAAACACATATAAAAATGTTATTTTTTAGATTCATCAACCTACAAGATAGTAATATTGGTGGTAAATATACAAAATTTATAGCACATGTCTAAAAAATTGTGTTTTATAAATAGATTAATTGTTCATAAAAAACTATTTTTAAAACCATCATCCTGAAATTGAATCACATTTCTAATGGATTATTTACTAAAATGACTTTCACATGAAAAAACAATACTACACAATTTTAAAAGAATCAAACATTTCATCAAAGACTATTTATCATAATGTTTCTTTAATAATAATTTATCTTTTTTTTAAGATACATCATATTTTTTTAAAATAACATATTAATATTTAAAAAAATATGATCATAATAAATTGATAATTTCTGTAAAACATATTTATTTTTATTTTATATATTATTAACTAACAAAAAATAAATATATCAACAAAGTGCTTGTTTTTATCAAAATTATAGTATAAAATAAAAATATGTATACTGCTACTCTGCTGGCCCCCTCCTATTTTGCACCAGTTTCAAAATTGGGTTGGTGCATTTTGGGGAACTTCGAACCGGCTACAAAAGGGAACACAATCTGTTCAAACTATTGTTAAACTGCTGAAATTGATACAAATTCTCAATGAACTCAACTCCAATTTCAATCACCAGAGCGCGATGATCATCGATTTATAGGAGAAACAATCGCAGAGGTAACTCAATAACTCAAATCAATTGACTATTACATACCTATTTATCTAATTTGTGTTGCGTTTTCGTTCATTACGTCGATCAGTGTGAGGTCTTTAGTGTTATATGTTGCAATATCTTAGTGCCAATGATTAGTTTCAAGTTATCGTAACAAGTGATTGTATATTAAACTATTGAGCGATGTTTTTTTTTCGTATTACCATTTGTGCTAGTAGAGCTCGATCCGGAGTGATCATCAGAATCTTCATCGGTTTGGGTGTCCTGAACATTTTTCATGGCATGCTTAGGAATGTAGTCGTTTAAGGTGCCTCTAGTCCTCCACCTTGACCCACACGCATTACACAATACTGGCTTCTCCGGTGGCCCATTTCTCCATAATGGAGTCTCTGTTAAACATTGTAATCCATCAATTAATTCCCTTTACATTATTGTACAACACAAATGTCTAATATCATGCTTCAAATGTGTGTATATGTATACATTATGCATAGTTATAGATGAAAATGTGAGAAATAAACTTGGAATCATTTTAAAGATTGTACAATGTCAATCATGTTGGCACAACTAGTGCTTCTATGATTAAACTTCTGTTGAACGCTCTAAGTAATTCATGTATCAAGTCCAAAAAAAACCAATTTTGTTTTGTGGTCACTTATTACTCAAATCCACCACTCAATTTAAATTTTATTACTTATATAGACAGATTTGGGATTTGGCATTCTGTTAGATCAGAAATAAGGAGAGTTATTTCCATTGAAAGGTTATTTATGTCATTTATAACATATCAATGTTCAAACCAATTTTGAAAGTACATATAGGTTACACTCCTAATACTAAATCACATTAGCACAAAGAAATCATGCTCAAGGTTGCCTAACATTCTCCCAATTATATACTATTTTGTAACGGTTTTTTAGTAGTATCCGATCTTTATGACAACACATTCAATGACAAAATATTTTCTCCACATACAAGAAAGGTAAATAATAAGATAAATATCATAGAAATGAAAATGAAATGCATATACAAAAACAAAATAGGAGTTAAATTGGTAGATTGGTAAAGCCTTACGTTCAATCCCACAATGGTAGCAAGGTCCTTCTTTCCCCATGAAAACTGTTGCCTTATGAACCTTTCACACTACTACAAAAGCAACCAAATCAAACACAAAAGCAACAAGAGTTTAAAACTTAAAAGATCAAATTGTGATTTGTGATACGGTTACCTTTGGTCTCTTGCTCTCCTAAAGTGGTCAAGTAACAATGAGAATGATAGATATAATATAGCTCTTAAGGACAGATAAAACTAAGTTTAATGAAAATTAGTCATCATGATATTTTTAGAAAAATATTAATTTGGTTTTCAATTACTTTTTCATTCTCCAATCACATTTCAAGGATTTGAAATAGAGGTTATTTCTGCATTAAAGAGTTTCATACCTTTTACTTAGTTTCTTTAAAAGGATATTAAAAAAATATTTAAAATGATACTCCCTAGACTGAAGTAATTTTGTTTCCATATAAGAGCAATTAGCTTTGACTAATATTTGATGTATTTTCTTTAAGATTTTTTATGGAACTTTTTAGGTAATTTAAATCTTTTTGGTAGAAAGCATTTAAGTACTATTTGAGGTTAGCTTGAGGTGATAAAAAGATTTTCTTTTATTGCTCTGAGATGAGGCTACATTTATCTATCTATCTGGCCTTTCCAATTACCATATCCTTAACTCTTTAATCAACAATACATAAAATTAGATAAGAAAATAAAACTAGCAGTTAATTGACAACATAAGGTAACTAGATTTTCGTTATTCTGCCATAAGGACACATATATCTTATTGTCTAGTAACTTGTTTGTCATAGAATCACATGTGGAAATATTTATTTTATCGTTGATAGAAAGGATACAACATCAATATATAATTATATATACAATCTACAACCCTTAACGGGAACCAAGATAAAGTACAGTAAGATGCTATAAAACCATATGCTCGATATAACTCTTAACACTCCTCAAGTTGGAGAAAAGATGTTAATCATGCCCAACATTTTAGAAATCAAATCTATTTGTATTTTTTGTAATGGCTTTGTGAGAGTGTCAATAAGCTGGAGATGGAGGGCTAGTGCTCCCGCAACACTGTCTCTAATAAGGCGACAATCAACTTCAAGTCCTCAATTGAAATACTTGATTATTGGCTATATGAATGGATGGCTGACTAGCTATCTATTACACTTGGTAGTTTAGGAAATAGGAAATAAGTAGAGGCATAGTATCTCTAATAATCGAGTGATGAAGGGGCATTTTGGTCTTTCTCATGGTTAGGTTAGTTGAGTGAGTATAAGTAGAAGTTCGGGGAACTGAAGGGGTAGGATTGTTTTGTTTGGTCGGAACTGGAAACCCTGTTCCTTGGGAGATTGTTTTGTAAACCTTTAAACCATTCAATCGTTCAATTAGAAGTTTGTAATTCCATTATGTTCTATGCTAAGTTAGACCTATATTGTGACACTATTGTAATAAAGCCTCATCAAGTTGTTTGTAGTTACACCCAACTCCTCACAAAGTCTTCTTACCCATGAAACTTGCATGAAATATCAACCGTAGTTCTATATGGTGTGGACCCTAATGTTGCACCCTAATGAAATATCCTCGTAGAGTATTTTTCCAAGAGATTAGATTACTTCCGAAGTGTTGCACCCTAATGACTTGTACATGGTGTGGAAACAAAACACTAACAAGTTGACTGTTGGGTAGTTTTATTTCCCAACGAGTCTCATGTATAATTCGGATCCTTGATAAGTTTTCCGTCTTCAGTTTAGGAGCCAACAACTCACACTCATTAAGCATGTCAAGAACGTATTTTCATTGACATAATAGAATCCCTTGAGGAGACTAGGCGATTTCTATATGAAGAAAGTAACGAAGACGACCTAGATTCGTGAATTTAAATTTAAGATTGAAGAAAATGTTTTAACTCTAAAATCCATGTGTTGTCATCTCCGGTGATGCTTATGTGAATCACGTAGACTACTAGGATAATTTGACAACCATTATGATGTCCGAAGAACACATGGTAATTCTAGGAACTATGAGCCGTACTGAATTCCTGAAGAACATAGAGAATCATACAAACCGTATACATACCTTAGATGCCTCCTCCTTAATAATAAAATTGGGTGTCTGCTTCATATGTACCTCCTTATTTTGAAAAACATTCTTGATGTCCAACTGATGAAACTGCCAATGATTAATGAAAACTTTTGCAATACAAATACGAACAAACGACATTTTGGCCACAGGAGAAAAAGTTTCATCATGCTTAATCTCATATGTTTAAGAGTCAAACTTGGCAACTAATCGAGCTTTCAATCTATGTAAAGAGCACTTGGCAACCAAGCGAACTCTTATAGCATAACATGTGAGATGTGGAAATGTTTCTTATGTCATTGATAGCAAGGATACAAGCTCAATATATATACAATATTCAACCCATAAAGGGAAACTAAGATACTATAAAATCCTATACTATATATATCTATAACATTTTTTCAAGTGATACCGTTTTGATTTTGAAAATAAGGAATAAAACCTAAGAGCCGTTATCTCAATCTTGTGATGTTTATTTAGCAAATATGTAACACCCCTTGTATAGAATAGAAAGGGAGGATACACCTAGGGGCAAATTGAATCCCATTCAGGTGAAACTTGACTAATTAAGATCAGTTTGACAAATTTGGAACATAAGGTTTATGTTGGACCTTTGAAGGTTTTGATAAATAGACACTTTCGTGTTGAATTAGTGGTTATCTTGAAGTAATAAATCACACATAAGATAGAAACAAGTAGTTATTGTTTTACCAATTGATAAATCTGATATATGAAGTAAGTTTAGCTTAATATTTCTTAGATTTGTAAACAAAATGTATTGGAAGCATACTTCTATGTTAAATAATTCAAAGTTGCTATAAAGCTGTCATCTTTTGAGGTAGGTTGTCATTGTAGAAAACTTTGGTAACAAAGTATGTTGAAATTGAAAAATGCATTGTCTTCCTTGCAAAATAGTTCATATAAGTATATAACCACAACAACAACATACATTTCATTCATGGGAAATTGATTATAACAACTATTAGAAAAACAAAAACCCTTTATAAAACAACATTTAAAAGTTTAAAATAAATTACCAATCCTCTATATAACGTTAAAGTGTCTTGAAACACTATTAGCAAGGCTAGAGTAAACGACCAATCCACGATATCAAGTTCAAGCATGTACGCCACACAACAACAAACATTTAAAACACCATGCATTTACGTCTAAAACACGAGATAACAAGTCTTAAAAATAATGAATAGAAATTTAATTTCTCATTTCGGCTCTCCTTGATCACCACTGCTACCCGCCACATCACCCACCACGTCAGATGAAATTTTTGTTTTCGTAGTTTCCACAGACTCGAAATTGGAGGGAGTTTCATGTTGAGGAACTAGAATGACTGCACCAAGATCAGTCTCGAGTGTTGTGGACTTAGCAACATCTGCTCGGTCAATAAGTACATCTCCATCCCTCGGTTTCTTGAGATATACTTCGGGTTGTTCATGCGCAATGTCAAGCAATTGCTTGCTAAATTGTTCAACTGGTGTAAGAGCATGCTGGTCAAAATTAGTCCTTTTACGTTTGAGAGCGTTTTCAAAAGGCAACTGACTTGGATTTGGATCTGCAGACCGATAAAACACATATTGTCTGCTTAACATGGTAAAATATAACAATTTTAGGATACATTATTTGTATGTATAAAAAATAATATTATTTTAGATTTTGTATACAAAATTTAAATTGCATGTCTAAAAATACTATTTTCATGATATTATTAGTCACCAATTACGTAAATATACAACTTTCTTTTGTCAAATTATATAAAAACTAGTATTTAAGTCAACTCGCATGTTGCGGTAGAGAACTCGTTTGCAATTAATAAAAGCGAAAACTATAAAAAAAGATTATGTAAGAGAACAAAACGTAATTTTAACATATAAGATAACTCATTTGCAATTCATATATAGAATATGATTTACAAATGTTAACAATCTAATATATGATACGGTGACGATTAGGTAGACCACAAAAGTGTTAAAATAATGTTTTGATCCAAACAATTACGTATGGCAAAGGCGGACAAATATAAGACTTGATAGTATATCAATATAAATAAATACCGTAAAAGTTTATATCGTTTAAATAAAAAGCAATATTAAGAAAAACAAAAACTATAAAAAAAATTTATGTAAGAGACTAAAACGTAACTTTAAAATATAGCAAATGACCAAAATCGCAACTTATAAAATCCTAATAGTTTAACTTTAAACTTATGAAAGATAAAAACCGTTAGATCAAAAAAATTTGAGAAAAAATAGTATAATTTAGTATTTTTGGTTCTGAAAAAAAAAAACAAATGTATATAATTAATATATTTATAGATATAATAGATATAATAAAAATGTATATATACTAGTCGCCCCCTCTTATTTTGAGCATTTTCGAAAATTGGCTTCGACATTTTGGGGGACTTCTAGCAGGCTACAATACGGATGGGCAATCGGTTCACATATTGCAAAACTGCTGAAGTTTTATAGAAATTCTCAATGAGCGAAACTCAAATTTCAGTCAGCAGAACGTGATGATCTTAGAGAGGTGAAATAATCGCAGAGGTAATTTAATGTCGCGATTTAATTAACTACTTCATACCTGTTTATTCCATTTGTCTCGTGTTTTCGTTAATTTCGTTGATTATTGTGATTAATTTGAAGTTATCGTAGCGACTTCTTCTGATTTTGGTCTTCCGGTAGTTAATTTGCTTTTATTTGCGTCGAATCCTTTTGTAAAAACAAATGATTGTAGATAAAACTGTTGCGCATTTTTTGTGTGTGTGTGTGTTATTACCATGTGTGGTGGGTTTAGTTGACGAAGAGCCTGAGGCTGGGTCATAATCCGAGTCTTCATCAGTCTCAGTGCCCTGCAATTCTTTCATGGCATGCTTAGGAATGTAGTCGTTTAAGGTGCGTCTAGTCCTCCACCTTGACCCACACGCATTACACAACACTGGTTTTTCCGCTGGCCCATTTCTCCATAATGGAGTCTCTGTTCAACATTGTAATCCATCAATTAATTCACTTTACATTAGGATACAACACAGATGCCTAATATCATGCTTCAAATGTGTGTATATGTTTACATTATGCATATTTAGAAACACAAATGTGAGGAATAAACTTAGAAATCATGTGAAAGATTGTAGAATGTCTATTATGTTGGCTCTGTTTAAGTTAAGAAATTCTTGTATCAAGTCTATAAATGTGTATATCAGATTTGGAATCTGGCATAGTGTTCATTCAGAAATGCGGATGAAAGTTAATATCTTGAAAGGAAAGGCTATTGCTGTCATTTATAACATATCATTGTGCATACCAACCTTGGAAGTATATATAGGTTACATTTGTTATAAGAAATCACATTAGCAAATAAAGATTTGTGCTCAAGATTGCTGAACTATATATTAAATAGGTGCATGACTTTGAAAACTTGTATATCGAAGAGCTTGGTATTATACAAAAATCATAAAATATTGCTAACGAGCAATGCAATTATGTTAACGATTTTAAGTAGTATTTGACACGTATAACAACACATTTAATAAAAAGAAAGATACTAGGAAGGTAAATAATAAGATAAATAATAGAGAAATGAGATTGAAATGCTCATACAAAAAACCAAATAGGAATGAAATTGCTAGATAGGGAAAGCCTTACCCTCAATTCCACAATGGTAGCAAGGTCCTTCTTTCACCATGATTACTGATGCTTTCAGAAACTTTAACACTATTACAAAAAGAAACCAAATTGAACACAGAAGCAACAAGGATCTAAAACATAAAAGTTCAAATTGTGATAGGGTTACCCCTCTCTTGATAATGGCTCTAGAAGTGGTCAAGTAACAGTTGGAATGATAGGTATTATATAACCCATTAACCTTCAATGACAGATAAGATCAAGTTCAATGAAAACTAGTCATCATGATATTTCTGGAAAAATATTTATTTGGTTTTCATTTTCCTTTCACACACTCCAATCACTTCCATTTCTGCATTAATTTTTATTTTAACCTTTTACTTACTTTCTTTAAAAGGATTTTAAAAATATATATCAAATGATACTCCCTAGACTGAAGTTATTTTTTTTCCATATAAGAGCAATTGTCTTTGACTAATATTTGATGTATTGTCTTTAAGTCAAGATTAGTTAGTGAACTTTTTAGGTAATTTTTATATTTTGGTAGAAGGCAATCAAGTACTTGTTAAGTGTAGGTTGAGACGATTAAAGATGAGGCTTCATTTATCTAATCCATATTCTTAATTCCATAATCAGTTGTATAGACATAGACAAGAAACTACAATTAGCTTTTAATTGACAACATAAGGTAACTAGATTCACAGTTGTTTAGTCATAAGGACACATATGTTATTGCTTAATGTCTAGTCTGTGATAGATCATAGATTCGAAAATGTTTCTTGTGTCATTGATATGAAGGATATAAACTCAACATGTGTACAAAACAAGCTTATAAGCTACCTTTTTAAAAAGCTACTTATACTAGCTTTTCAGGAGCTTTCTAAATTTTTTCCAAATATACCCATTAATTAATTATAGAAAACATATTCTTTTTAATGTCCTTTTTATGTCATTTTATATCATTCAGCTAGTTTTACCAAACGTTATTTTTTATCAGCTAGTTTTCAGCTATCAGCTAGCTTTTCACATAACATTGTTCAAGTAATAAAGTTTTGATTATGAAAATGAGAAAGGCTTGTTATTTATATGATTATATCTATATATATATATATATATATAGTCATCTCAATGTTGTAATTTGCATGTAGGAAATATGTAACATTTAAGTATATAGTATATTATGTAGTAAATTAGGAACACTTAGCTCTTTTTTGGTAATACATGCAATGTTGCGATTTCTACTTAAAAATAAAATCAAAAACATTTGGAAGGATTGTTTCCTTTTTCAAAAATGAAGATGGAATCAGAAATAGAAGTTAAGTTTTACTGAGTTTAAAAACTCAACCTGATTGTGGGCAACCAATTTGAAACTGTGGAAGTCGATTAAATAAATTAACTTCTTCATGTAAACCTTAAAAGATATCATGTAGTAACATTAACTTTCTTGCTACAAAATCAAGGGGCCATATGTTGATCACATTTCAAGCTTTATTTACACTTGCAAACTATTTAAATTCTATCATGCAATTTTTCAATCTAATTGTTGTATTGCTCTTCATGGGTTGAATAGTTGAACTTTTTCAGCTAAATCCATCAATTCAGAAAAATGTGTTCCATGAAAAGGCAGCCTAAGGCTATTTTCATGGCCTTTGGAACCAAAGGCGATGTTTATCCAATAGCAGTAACTCTCTCTCCCTCCTTTTCTTGCTCTATTTTCTAATTTTATATAATTAATATAAAATATTAACAGCTTTATATTAATTATTCATATGTATCTTCTATAGGCAATTGCTGCAGCTTTTACTTGTGACCAAATGCAATACAATGTTATTTTTATAACACATTCTGCACATCAGGTTTTTGGTATACTTTGTAATTTATGTACTTGGTTTTTAAAAAAGTGGTATAAAATATAAAAATCAAGTGTAAAAACATATATAACATTTGTCTCTTGTTCTTAGCAGGATATAAAGGAACATCTAACAAGAAAAAAAGTCACATGCTTTCCTGTTTCATCTCCTCCTGCTCTTTCTCCTTGTGAATTTAACAACACTTCAGGTACTTTTTATTGCCACTATACCTCATTTACTTCTCAAATTTTTTTTTACGAAAAAACCCTCACATTTGACAATTATTTTTTGGAAAAAAAGTTGAGGGGTTTAAAATGTTTGTGTATGTTTGGAGTTTCTCAGGTTTTCATGAAGAGAAAAAGAAAGTCACAAGAGACCATAGACAAGAATGTGTTGTCATATTTGAAAACATCTTTTGTGATGTGGCGTCCATGGAGGGCGATTTGGTCATTATAAACTTCTTTGCATTGGTAATTTCTGCCTCACACCTAAAAAGGTGAATTAACCTCTACAAAAACAAACATATCTGTGCAGTTTATCTAATTATTTTAAAGAAAATCTTTTTCTTATGAACACATGTATTTTTTTTTTTTTTGGAAGCAGGAAGGTTGGAGCCTTGCAGAGGTTTTTGATGTCAGATGTGTGGTAGCAGCTCCTTATGTTGTCCCTTATAGGTATTTTTTTATTTTTATTTTTTATTTTTTATTTTCTTTATGTGTCTGTTTTTTTTCATAGTGCTCCTTCTTCCTTTGAACGAAAATTCAAACAAGAGCTTCCACTTTTATATGATTATCTTCAAACAGCTCCAACTAACAAGGTAAAAAAATCTCAAATCCTCCATATTTTTATAAAAAACTTGGCTAACATATTTATAATCTTTAAATTTTGTTTAAAAATTTAATTAAGATTTGTTGGAAAGATGTAATTCACTGGATGTGGCCACTATTTACTGAAGACTGGGGTACATGGAGATCTACAAAATTACACTTAAGTCCCCTACCTTTCACAGTATGTATAAAAAAATCTTCCAATAATTAATTTTTTTTTTGGGCTTTATTATTTTCAATTGTTGACTATGGTCAACTATGTATCTATAGGATCCAGTCACAAGTCATCCCATGTGGCACAATAGACCTTTCTCTCCTTTACTACTGTAAGATTAAACAACTATTAAAATTAAACATATTTTTATATTATTTTAATTTTCACCACTTTTATATAACAGATATGGTTTCAGCAAACAAGTTGTAGAATGCCCTGGTATAAAACTATAAAACTATAAATTTACAATTTGAAAAATTTTAATGGTTTCAAATTATAATTTGCTATTATGTATTTATAATTCATGTTAGGTTACTGGCCTTCAAATGTTCATGTTTGTGGCTTCTGGAATCTTCCTATGGAGTGGCAGTTCTCGTGCAAAGAGTGTGCACAAATTACAGTTTTGCCCTCTTCAAAAAATATGAACAAAGAAGCTTTATTGTGTTCAGCTCACACCAAATTGCAACACTTTTTAAATGCTCCAGCATCACAACCACCTGTTTTCATTGGTTTGAGTTCCATTGGAAGGCAAGTTTTATAATTTATATTTACAAAATAATTATTACATAAATACCCTCCTGCACTTTCTGTTGTATTTATGCTTTTTTTATAAACCCTTGAAAAATGCTTCCTTTATGCAGCATGGGGTTTATGAAAAAACCTCATTTGCTACTTCAAGTTCTTGGAAGTGTTGTAGAGGTGACAAATTACCGATTTATCCTTTTCACATCTGGATATGGACCTCTGGATGCTGCAACAAGATTTCTTGCTGGAGAAGCATCATCTAATTCTTGTCAAGAAATCAAAGATGGAATTTCTCTTTTTCGTGACAGGATTTTTTGCTTCTCAGGGTAAAAACTAAAAAGCATCTTTGAAAATTATATTTACTTTTTAATTTTTTTTTTCTTATTAAGACATTATCCTTTTTATATATTATAAAATTTTTCAATAGTTCTGTACCCTACAAATGGCTGTTCCCAAAATGTGCTGCTGCTATTCATCATGGAGGCAGGTAAATTTGTTATTTAAAGGTCTATATCTTTTAAGACAATTTTACCCTTCTCTGTACTAATGTTCTATGTTGTGTATAATCTGGTTTGACTAGTGGATCAACTTCAGCAGCCTTGCATGCGGGAACTCCACAGGTGTGTTTGGACAACTTTACCCTTGATTAGTATTAGTTACATTAACAGAAAAAGGAAAAGGGCAATTTAGGAATTATTGATGGATGGCAATGGCAATGGCATACATACACAGGTAGTGTGTCCATTTGTGCTGGATCAATTTTATTGGGCAGAGAGGATGTTTTGGCTTGGAGTTGCTCCTGAAGCCCTCAAGAGAAATCAATTGGTCCCACATGAAGATGATGACATCAGCATAAAGGAAGCTGCAATTGCTCTTACTAAAGCAATTGATTTTGCTTTATCTTCACAAGTCAAAGAAAATGCCTCAAAAATTGCTCAAAGATTGTCTTCTGAGGTAATACTGTTGGTTGTTTTCCAAGGGTATTTTAGACATTTTGATTTTATGTTTTATATTTTTGACAACTTCATGTTGCCCGTTTTAGGATGGTGTGTTGGAAGCAGTTGAGATGCTGAAACAAAGTAATAATGCAAGTCAGTCCCCCAAAGAAGACTAATTCAAAGCTTTTAAAAATTTAATTCAACAAGTGATTTGATCAAAATTGTCACATCTTATTATAAGTATGCAAGATTGATTTCTACAATGATTATCAAATGAAATGATGACTAGTGTCTTGCGATATATATAACCTTATAAAAAAATAGCAATACATAGGTTATTATATTTTTTTTTCTCTAAAAAATCCTTTTTATAAGTTTTGTTAAAATGACGTATACATATATATATTTTGAATGATGTATCAAATGTATGTCATAGATTTTGTCATCAAAACTTACAAGCTTAAATCGGTCGACACGTTAACAAAATTACATGAGTGGAATGTTTTTGTAAGTATAATGCTTTAGCATGTCGAAAAAAAATGTATGAGAAAAAAATGTTATTCTATAACTTTTATTCAAATAAAAAAACTTTATTCTATAATTTTGACTCGCATAATAAACTAATAATAAACTCGTTCAAGGGCGGAGCTTTATTAGGGCAAGGGGGTGTTGTGGCCCCCTCCTGATTTTTTTTTGGTTAGAAGGAGCCCTTATACTTTAATTTTATACATATTAGGCTAAAAAATATAAAATTTTGGCTGTGGCCACCCCTGTTCACTGATTTTTATACATATTATATTTCCGGTCCCCCAAATCAAATGTTGAAGCTCCGCCCCTGAACTTGTTGGCCATATTTGGCGTATTAGTTAAAAAACTAGTTGATAAGAAAATAAAGTCCGACAAAAACTAGTTTATAAGATGGTTGGAAGATATAAAATTACATTTAAGATAATGAGGATCCCCGGTCCCAAATCCGGTACTCGTTTTTGCAGGGAATCCCCGTCCTCGATTGGAGCGGGTCAACCAGGTTCCCCAACGATCGGGTGAAATTTCCATGCCTTGCTAAAAAGTTAGTTTGTAGTCGATAAAAAACGACGTTGGGTAAAAATGACATATAAGAGTATGTAGAAAAATATTTGTATTATAATTAATAAATGATATATATGAGAGAATTTAAAACAAGCTCTATAAACTAGTCTAAAGTCATCTCCAATACATCAAACTTTTTAGAGTTTAATTGATTGCCCCATAAACATTTCACTTACCATATTACTTTACCTTCATAAAACTCTACACTCTCTTAAATCCTAAAAGTTTAATGAATTTCCACATCACAATTTTAATATATATATATATATATATATATATATATATATATATATATATATATATATACCATTTTTAAATAACAAAAGTACATGAAATATAATATTAATTAGAAATTAAAAGTTAAAGATTACAAGATAGAACTAAAAATTACGTCTAATACATTAATTAAAAATACAATATCAAAAATACAAATGTTATTACATGTATTTTATTTTTAGTACTATCACTATAGTATAACTCTGAGCTACGACGATAGTGCATTACATCATGCTTTGTGACACGATTTAATAGAGTACATTTGGTAACGTTCAATTAATATGTAATTTGGTAACGTTCGATTAATATGTAATTTCAATTAATATGTAATTTCAGTGCATTAGATCATGATGTTGTGGATTTTGTTTTGCACTTTTATCACCATTCGAGTATCCCTAAGGGTTGTAATGCTTCATTCTTTACGGTTATTTCTAAAGTGCGTGATCCTAAAATAGTTCGGGACTTTAGACCTATTAGTTCAATAGGTTGCCAATATAAGATAATTGGTAAATTCTTAGCTAATAGATCAGCGGATGTTATTGGGTATGTGGTGAGTCTGGAGCAATCCACTTTTATTAAGGGCAGACAGATTCTTGACGGTCCTTTCCTCCTTAACGAGGTAGTTGCTTGGTGCAAGGCTTCTAAAAATCCAATTTTGATCTTTAAAGTGGATTTTGAAAAGACTTATGATTCCCTCTCATGGGATTACATTCTTGAAATTATGGGCATTATGGGATTCGGTCAGAAGTGGTGTGGATGGGTTATGGAGTTGCTTAGATCCGTTAGAGCTTGAGTGTTGGTTAATGTAACAAACCGTTATTTCAAACCTATGTAATAATGTAGGTCAATTTGTATTTCTTTTTAAAAATAATAAAGAGAAATTTTAGCATAATGTGTATATTTACATAATTGACCCTCAAAAATAAATTATTAAACAATCTCGATTGGGATGAACCAAGTGATAGAGATTGTAACAAGGTTTCCAAAAACATAAAGAACACTAAAATCCGAGTTATAACGAAGAAGTTATGACCAATCAAAGATCCGCGACAAAACCGGCAAAACACTGTTCAGTGTAAAAACTGAATTTTCAATAAAAGACTTTTTAGCCTTAACAATCTAAATGAAAGTTGTAGTTTATCTTAAACTGAGAACTTTCATAAAAAGAACGGCAAAATCTGACTTCGTATGAGGAAGTTACGATTTTTCTAAGTTTCAGTATAGCAGGGTACAGCTAAAAACTCGAAATAATGATCGAGTGATTTTTAGCCGACACAACCTAAACGAGAATTGAAGGTCTCGTCAATAGTAGTACAACGGTAAAAAGACAGACAAAAACGGACGTCGGATGAAGAAGTTATGAATTTTTAACGGATTTCCTGTCCCGGTCTGTTAAAAGTAATAATATTAAAAATAAAGTCAAAATCAGCCGATGAAGTCTAAACGAAAGTCGTAGAATATAATTTTACCTACGCGTGCATATAAATAACGTCGAAAACGGAGCTCGTATGCGAAAGTTATGATTTTCGCAAGTTTTTGGCACACAAATCAAGAAATATTGAAAACTGGGCAATTTCGCAAGGCTGACCTTCGGCCACATCACCCTCACATGCGAGGCTTCCACGTGTCACCATCGGATTGGACCGAAGTCCGGTCCAATGGCCATCTGACACGCCTCGCCAGCTGTCCGAAGCGAGCCTTCTCCCTTCGCCACCTGTCCGAACAGGCGGCAGCCTCCCCTTGCTTCGGATCCGAGGCTTCGGCCTATATAAGGCATGCGAGACCCTCCAGACATTTTACACTTTTCACCCCAAATTTCACACACTTTCATATTTTTCACTTCCACAAACTTATATACAACCCCTAAAGCCCCGGTATCAAGTCTAAAACCCTAATCAAGCCTCGAAGCCCCGAGATTCCCGAGAAGTTAACCTCTGTCCAGTCGAAACTCTGCCCGATTTGAACCGGTTTTTTGTCAAATAAAATCCTTTCCGGGAAACGAAACGCTGTCCGAATCACCACCTATCATGTGAGTTCATACCCTCGTATTTTCATAATTTCTTCTGTTTTAAGGGGGGAATACAAGCATAACACAAGAACTTTGTGTTATAAAATCATGATTTCAAATCATGATAAAACGACATTAAATCATCAAAAATACTCAAAACATTAAACTCTTTTATAATCTTATATTTTCCCCAAAATTCATATATATATATATATATATATATATATATATATATATATATATATATATATAATAAGATTTAAAAGGCTTAGGACTGATAACTCATTCTGGGTCCTTTTCCTTGTTTGGGTGTGGGCTTATAGTACCGGTTATTTGTCCGAGTGTCGTTTAAATTTTACTTATATATAAAATTGTGTATGTATATAAATATAAAAGTTATTTCATCAGTTCAAATACCTTTGTAACATGTTGAGCAAGGGGTTACATGCTAAAAACAGTTAAATACCGGTTCAGAAAGTACATATAAATTATAATAGGTATAATTTATGATACATAGAACAATAATTCGTGATTCAAGCATACTAGAATACACTGTTTTACAAGAAACAAGGGTTTTGATTCAGAACAAATCAAGGGTTTACACGTATCAAATACATGTTCGGAATACTAATTCAAGAACATACTGTCAATCATTTATTTCAGAATGATTAGGTTTTCATAACTAATATACATGTAACGTTTATATGCTTTTTATGAGACATTCAATTCAGGTTGTTTAATTCATTTTAGACAACCAAGGTAAAGTCCTGACATTATAACCAGAATCTCCAACCCGGGGATCGAAACAATTTGTGTGTAGATCTATATCGGGATTGACAACCCCGCACTCAGGCTGCTAGCTACAGTCAGGCATACATGCCAATGAGTGGCAATTGTTATCAACAGTTTAAACGCCCACAAAGCGTTTGTTTCAGCGGATAGTATGGTTATAATAACTCATTAAAAAGATATTAACAATACGTTAATGTATAAACAACTAAACGAAAGTACACCTTCAAAGTACACTTTTACAGAATACAAACTACAATGGTTCAATACAGTTTTCAATAACAGCTGGTGGAGCCAGGCACACTCTCAGTTACGAGTTTTTCATAAAGGAATACAAATACAAAACATTGATACAAAGAGAACGGTTTTATGGGAATAAAACTACTTTTCATATACAACAGAAAATATAGGATTTTCTGGAACAGTTTCATATACAAGATACAGAGACACTCTTTTAAACATGAACACTTATGCACTCACTCAACTTTATGTTGATACTCTCTTTTCAAATTACTTGTATTCTCAAGGAAATAATACACAGGTACTCCCCGAGCTTTTTGAGAAGATGGAGCTACTTTGAGTCATATCTTCTTTTGTATAACTATTTTGGTTCAATATACAATGATTGAACACATGTAAATACTTATACTTTTTAAATACAATGGTTGTTTGTACTTTGATTACTATGATGCATGTGTTGTGATACTACAAATGAAGTCCTCCACCCTCGGACGTTTCCGCCGTCTGGTTTGGGGGTGTGACAGATTGGTATCAGAGCATTGTTTATAGTGAACTCAGTATATCAATCCATAAAAGATATACAAACTATAAATACATTGGGGCTAAGAGCTCTGACTACAAGTATACTTTTTAAGAATTCTAAGTATTTTTACAAGAAGTATACTAACACTCATACCTACAAGTACAGTATCACAGTCATAAGAACTTAAAAGTATTTGGATGTTGAACACTTTAGTCAAACCTGGGCAGTTATGTAATCATATCTGGAATTAATATAGCCTGATCAACTATATTGATTTGAGATATGACCAACATGTGTCTGGGAGTGATAGTAGTGTTGTGACATATCTAAAACTTACCCTACATATTCAGAAGAACTATAGAATAGAACACAAAGATTAAAATACTACGGAGAGTATTTTACTAACCTTACTTCTAATACTAAACCTATGGTTGAACACAATTTACCTGGGGACCCCTACAATCCACAAAATGCAGGCTGGATCTCAGAATCAGATGAAGAACCCTTTGAGGACAGCGAATCAAGTGGTACGGATACAGAGCCACAAGTCTGCAACCCTGGAGAGCGTCCCCTGAGACAAGATGAGGCAGAACCTATACCCGAGTGGGGCCAATATATCAACCATTGGAGTCGGCAAGACGGTCAACGCCCTCCCTACAGAATGACACGAGGTTTCTATAACGTCTCTAGAGGAGGAACAGCCGATAGAGCTCTTCCAGTTATAGTAAACCGAATAGCCCGACAATTCGATCAATCAAGGATGTCGATCAATCGAATCCTAGAAGTGAATACGGTTGCGCAGGCTAACACTGCAGATATCCTTCGTCTTGATGAAATGCAGGATGATAACCAACACCATACAGAAGCCCTTCAGAGGCAAGTCTATGCTGCTCAATCCGAGATAAGGGAGTTGAGAGAGCATCAAGCTGCCCAAGAAAGGCGCTGGAAAGCACAAGACGAAGCGGAACCTAGCAACCGTCGTAGCAATCGCCGCAAGTAGTGTTCGCACTACTTCTACTTTCTACTTTTTATATCGAATGTATATACTACTTTTCACGATATGTACAAAACCGGGTATCAATAAAACAATAAGCACTTTACTTCAACAAGAGTTATTACAATTCTCATAAACATCTTATTCCAAAGTTTTGGATCACAGATATGTTCTAGTGTTATTTTTCATATTTTTCGATACGACCGCGAAAATTTTATTTTCGGTAGGTCGGTTTGATGTCGACACTTCCTCAGTATTGTGGTATATTATAGACCTGCTTTAAGGTCAAGTGTTTCAGATTACATATACATAATATACCAATATAGTCGACATGTATTTTCATACTCTTTGAAAAATAACCACTCAATTTCGTATTATCCTGTTGCAAGTTGTACTTGCAGTGGATTTCTATTTCCAATTCTTTACGAGATTCATGTTGAATTAAGTGTTTAGTTTAGAGATATCAAATTCATATTCATTCTTGATATCTCACTATCTTTTTATCTATTGACTTTTATAGAAAAAGATGCCTCCTCGTAGAAATCCAAGACATATCAATATCAATGAAGCACCGATGCCACCCCCACCACCACCTCCTCAATTCGACCCCGCTATGTTCCAAGCGGCGGTCACGGCAGCTGTAGCTGCTTCCATGTCTCATATCCATACTCCTGGTGTTAGTGGGTCGGGAGTTGGTGCACATCCTTCTAACCATGGCGAAAGTCATGGGCATTCGCGAGAGTGCACTTATAAGGATTTTTCTAATGCAAAACCCAGGACCTTTAATGGGACTGGGGGAGTTATGGCACTAAGGCAGTGGATAGAGAAGACAGAAGCAATTTTCGAAATTTGCTCATGTCTGGAGGGTAGCAAAGTTAAATTTGCTGCCTGTACTTTTTCAGATAGGGCCCTAACGTGGTGGAATGGCCACATTAATTCGCTTACTATGGCAGTGGCTAACTCTATCAGCTGGGAGAGCCTAAAAGCCATGTTAATGCGGGAATACTGTCCGCGAGGGGAAATACAGAAACTGGAGCAAGAACTATGGGGTCTTACAATGGTTGGTTCTGACATATCAACCTATACCAGTAGGTTCTGTGATCTAGCAATTCTTTGTCCGGATATGGTTCCTATGGATAGAAAAAAGATTGAGAGATATATTTGGGGTATGTCGCCCCAAATTCAGTCAAGTGTTTTAGCTTCGAAGCCTATTACTTTTGACAGTGCCAAAGAGCTGGCACAATCTCTTATCGACCATGGAGCCCGTCAAAACTGTGTGGTTTCTGCTCCAGAATAACCCAAGGAGAACAACAACAACAAGAAGAAGAAGGGTTGGAACAAGAGGAAGGGCAAATCTCCTCTCGAACCTGCAAAGAAGCAACAAGTAGTGGCAGTCCATGCTACTACTGTACCTGCTACCATACCCGCTACTGTCCCTAATAACCTTGCACCAACTAAGCCCTATGCTGGTAACCTCCCTAAATGCAACACGTGCAATTTTCACCACAATGGAAATTGCCAAGAAATGCAGTGCCGTAACTGCAACAGGAAAGGGCATACTGACCGATTCTGTAGAATACCACCTCAACCACTTAACCAAGTACCTGCCGCTGGAGTAGGCCGAGCATGCTACCAATGCGGTGATGTGGGGCATCTCAAGAAAGATTGTACATAAGCTGGAAATGCCGGTGGAGTTGGGAGGATTCTAGCACTGGGTCATGAAGAAGCGGTGGCAGACCCTGCAGTGGTCACGGGTACGTTCCTTCTCAACAATACTTATGCATGCATTCTATTTGATTGTGGTGCTGAGAGGAGCTTCGTGAGCCATAATTTTAAACATCTACTAAATCAAAACTCCCAACCACTAAATGAAACTTTCACAGTAGAAATGGCTAACGGGAAATCTGAATCCACCAACGATATATACATAGGACGTATCCTTACCTTGAATGACTTGTCTTTCCCAATAGACCTTATGCCGGTCTCTATCAAAAGTTTTGACATCATAATAGGTATGGATTGGTTGTGCTCCAACCATGCCGACATCCAATGTTATGAAAGAGCTATTCGTTTGAACTTGCCAACTAATGAAACTCTTATTATCTATGGCGACAAACCCGGAACGAACCTTCAGATCATTTCTTGCATCAAGGCACAGAAGTACCTTCGCAAAGAGTACTGTGCTTTCTTAGCTCACGTGGTAGAAAAAAAGCAAGAAGTGAAAGATATCGCGAACATTCCTGAGGTCTGCAACTTTCCCGATATTTTTCCCGATGATCTTCCAGGAGTACCTCCCGAACGTCAAGTCGAATTCCGAATCGACTTAATCCCTGGAGCTACCCCTGTAGCCAAATCCCCCTATCGTCTTGCACCTTCTGAAATGTAAGAATTATCCAGCCAGCTTGACAAACTCCTTAGCAAAGGTTTCATAAGACCAAGCTTCTCACCTTGGGGAGCACCGTTTTGTTCATAAAGAAGAAGGATGGATCATTCCGCATGTGCATAGACTACTGCGAGCTGAATAAACTTACCATCAAGAATCGATATCCTTTACCTCGCATTGATGATCTGTTCGACCAACTTCAAGGTGTGAACTACTTCTCGAAAATAGACTTAAGATCCGGGTATCACCAGTTATGGATTTTGGAGGAAGACATTCCCAAGACCGCGTTTAGAACTCGTTATGGTCATTACGAGTTTATAGTGATGCCATTCGGATTGACGAATGCACCAGGTGTGTTCATGGATCTAATAAACAGAGTGTGTCGTCCATTCCTGGACAAATTCGTCATAGTCTTTATTGACGACATCCTTATCTACTCAAGAAGCAAAGAGGAACATGGCCAACATCTTCGTCAAGTATTACAAACCCTTAGGACAGAAAAACTCTATGCGGAGTTTTCAAAGTGCGAGTTTTGGATTAGGAAGGTTGAATTCCTAGGTCACGTGGTCAGTTCAGAAGGAATACACGTGGACCCTTCCAAAATCAAAGCAATTGAAAACTGGCCAGCACCCAAAACACCTACAGAAATCCAACAATTCTTAGGTCTTGCTGGCTACTATCGCAGATTCATCCAAAATTTCTCCCGAATCGCTAAACCGCTTACCACCCTGACGCAAAAGGGTGTAACTTTTAGTTGGGGAGAGAAGCAAGAAACAACATTCCAAACGCTCAAACAAGCCTTGTGTAGTGCACCGATCTTGTCTCTACCCGAAGGGACAAAAGACTTTGTAGTGTACTGTGATGCTTCAAATCAAGGGCTTGGGTGTGTACTTATGCAAAGAGGAAAGGTTATCTCCTACGCCTCACGACAACTTAAGACGCATGAAGTCAACTATACAACACACGACCTTGAGCTAGGAGCGGTGGTGTTTGCTCTGAAGATCTGGAGACATTACTTATATGACACGAAATGCACAATATTCACGGAGCATAAAAGTCTCCAGCATATCTTCGATCAAAAAGAGCTGAACACGAGACAACGACGATGGGTGGAGCTACTGAACGACTACGAATGTGAAATTGTTTATCACCCTGGTAAATCAAACGTAGTAGCTGATGCCCTTAGCAGAAAAGAATACTCGGGACGCCGAGTAAAGTCGTTGACCATGAAAATCCATTCACATCTGTCCACACAGATCAAAAAAGCTCAACTTGAAGCCTTGAAACCCGAAAACGTGGCAGGTGAAACTCTGAGAGGAATGGATAAGAACTTCGAAATCAAGGATGATGGAGTCTATTATTTCATGAACCGGATCTGGACACCAAAGTTCGGTGGTTACAGAGACGTGGTTATGAATGAAGCACACAAAACCCGATACTCCATTCATCCAGGTTCAGACAAGATGTATCTGGACTTTAAGAAACTATACTGGTGGCCTAACATGAAGGCCGAAATCGCTACCTTTGTGGGCAAGTGCCTTACTTGTGCCAAAGTCAAGGTAGAGTACCAAAAACCTTCAGGTTTATTACAACAACCTGAAATCCCTGAATGGAAGTGGGAGCGGATTACAATGGATTTCATAACCAAATTACCCAAGACTTCGGGTGGTTATGATACTATTTGGGTAATCGTCGACAGATTAACCAAATCCGCACACTTCTTGCCAATAAAAGAAGCCAAGAAGATGGAGAAACTAACCAGAACTTACCTCAGGGATATTGTTAGACTGCATGGCGTACCAATGTCTATTATCTCGGACCGAGATAGTAGATTCACCTCTCGTTTCTGGCAGTCTTTACAAAACTCTTTGGGAACTAGGCTGGACATGAGTACAACCTACCATCCACAAACCGACGGACAAAGTGAGAGGACGATTCAAACATTAGAAGACATGTTGCGAGCTTGCGTGATAGACTTTGGAAAGGCATGGGATATTCATTTACCCCTTGTTGAATTCTCTTATAACAACAGTTATCACACTAGCATAAAGGCTGCTCCATTCGAAGCCCTCTATGGCCGCAAGTGCAGATCCCCTCTGTGCTGGGCTGAAGTGGGTGACACGCAGCTAGCTAGAGGTCAAACTCCTGACAGTGCTCTCACTGGTCCGGAAATTATTAGAGAAACCACCGAGAAAATCGTACAAATTCGGGAGCGACTTAAAGCTTCTCGAGATAGACTGAAAAGCTACGCTGACAAAAGGAGAAAACCCTTGGAATTCCAGGTTGGTGACCGCGTCTTGTTAAAGGTCTCACCCTGGAAGGGCATGATACGCTTTGGAAAGCGTGAAAAATTAAATCCAAGGTACATAGGACCATTCGAGATTCTTGCCAGAATCGGTCCTGTAGCTTACAAACTTCGACTACCCCAAGAACTAAATAACATTCATCCTACCTTCCACGTTTCGAACTTGAAAAAGTGTCTATCCGACGAGACTCTTGTGATCCCACTCGAGGAAATCGAGTTAAACGAGAGCCTCAACTTTGTGGAAGAACCCGTAGAGATTCTAGACAGGGAAGTTAAGAAAACTAAACAAAGCCGTATCCCGATAGTGAAGGTTCGCTGGAATGCAAAACGGGGACCTGAATTCACTTGGGAGCGGGAGGATCAAATGCAACAGAAATATCCACATCTTTTTCCCTAGTCTACTTGTAATACTAATTTCGGGACAAAATTCTCTCTAACGGGGGGATAATGTAACAAACCGTTATTTCAAACCTATTTAATAATGTACGTCAATTTGTATTTCTTTTTAAAAATAATAAAGAGAAATTTTAGCATACTGTGTATATTTACATAATTGACCCTCAAAAACAAATTATTAAACAATCTCGATTGGGATGAACCAAGTGATAGAGATTGTAACAAGGTTTCCAAAAACATAAAGAACACTAAAATCCGAGTTATAACGAAGAAGTTATGACCAATCAAAGATCCGCGACAAAACCGGCAAAACACTGTTCAGTGTAAAAACTGAATTTTCAATAAAAGGCTTTTTAGCCTTAACAATCTAAATGAAAGTTGTAGTTTATCTTAAACCGAGAACTTTCATAAAAAGAACGGCAAAATCTGACTTCGTATGAGGAAGTTACGATTTTTCTAAGTTTCAGTATAGCAGGGTACAGCTAAAAACTCGAAATAATGATCGAGTGATTTTTAGCCGACACAACCTAAACGAGAATTGAAGGTCTCGTCAATAGTAGTACAACGGTAAAAAGACAGACAAAAACGGACGTCGGATGAAGAAGTTATGAATTTTTAACGGATTTCCTGTCCCGGTCTGTTAAAAGTAATAATATTAAAAATAAAGTCAAAATCAGCCGACGAAGTCTAAACGAAAGTCGTAGAATATAATTTTACCTACGGGTGCATATAAATAACATCGAAAACGGAGCTCGTATGCGAAAGTTATGATTTTCGCAAGTTTTTGGCACACAAATCAAGAAATATTGAAAACCGGGCAATTTCGCAAGGCTGACCTTCGGCCACATCACCCTCACATGCGAGGCTTCCACGTGTCACCATCGGATTGGACCGAAGTCCGGTCCAATGGCCATCTGACACGCCTCGCCAGCTGTCCGAAGCGAGCCTTCTCCCTTCGCCACCTGTCCGAACAGGCGGCAGCCTCCCCTTGCTTCGGATCCGAGGCTTCGGCCTATATAAGGCATGCGAGACCCTCCAGACATTTTACACTTTTCACCCCAAATTTCACACACTTTCATATTTTTCACTTCCACAAACTTATATACAACCCCTAAAGCCCCGGTATCAAGTCTAAAACCCTAATCAAGCCTCGAAGCCCCGAGATTCCCGAGAAGTTAACCTCTGTCCAGTCGAAACTCTGCCCGATTTGAGCCGGTTTTTTGTCAAATAAAATGCTTTCCGGGAAAAGAAACGCTGTCCGAATCACCACCTATCATGTGAGTTCATACCCCCGTATTTTCATAATTTCTTCTGTTTTAAGGGGGGAATACAAGCATAACACAAGAACTTTGTGTTATAAAATCATGATTTCAAATCATGATAAAACGACATTAAATCATCAAAAATACTCAAAACATTAAACTCTTTTATAATCTTATATTTTCCCCAAAATTCATATATATATATATATATATATATATATATATATATATATATATATATATATATATATATATATATATATATATATATATATAAGATTTAAAAGGCTTAGGACTGATAACTCATTCTGGGTCCTTTTCCTTGTTTGGATGTGGGCTTATAGTACCGGTTATTTGTCCGAGTGTCGTTTAAATTTTACTTATATATAAAATTGTGTATGTATATAAATATAAAAGTTATTTCATCAGTTCAAATACCTTTGTAACATGTTGAGCAAGGGGTTACATGCTAAAAACAGTTAAATACCGGTTCAGAAAGTACATATAAATTATAATAGGTATAATTTATGATACATAGAACAATAATTCGTGATTCAAGCATACTAGTTTGGAATACTAATTCAAGAACATACTGTCAATCATTTATTTCAGAATGATTGGGTTTTCATAACTAATATACATGTAACGTTTATATGCTTTTTATGAGACATTCAATTCAGGTTGTTTAATTCATTTTAGACAACCAAGGTAAAGTCCTGACATTATAACCAGAATCTCCAGCCCGGGGATCGAAACAAGTTGTGTGTAGATCTATATCGGGATTGACAACCCCGCACTAAGGCTGCTAGCTACAGTCAGGCATACACGCCAATGAGTGGCAATTGTTATCAACAGTTTAAACGCCCACAAATCGTTTGTTTCAGCGGATAGTATGGTTATAATAACTCATTAAAGAGATATTAACAATACGTTAATGTATAAACAACTAAACGAAAGTACACCTTCAAAGTACCAGTTTATAGAATACAAACTACAATGGTTCAATACAGTTTTCAATAACAGCTGGTGGAGCCAGGCACACTCTCAGTTACAAGTTTTTCATAAAGGAATACAAATACAAAATATTGATACAAAGAGAACGGTTTTATGGGAATAAAACTACTTTTCATATACAACAGAAAATATAGGATTTTCTGGAACAGTTTACGTATACATGATACAGAGACACTCTTTTAAACATGAACACTTATGCACTCACTCAACTTTATGTTGATACTATCTTTTCAAATTACTTGTATTCTCAGGGAAATAATACACAGGTACTCCCCGAGCTTTTTGAGAAGATGGAGCTACTTTGAGTCATATCTTCTTTTGTATAACTATTTTGGTTCAATATACAATGATTGAACACATGTAAATACTTATACTTTTTAAATACAATGGTTGTTTGTACTTTGATTACTATGATGCATGTGTTGTGATACTACAAATGAAGTCCTCCACCCCCGGATGTTTCCGCCGTCTGGTTTGGGGGTGTGACAGTTAACGGTTCTCCTAAGCAAGAATTCCAGATTCAGAGAGGGTTAAGACAAGGAGATCCTCTTTCTCCTTTTCTTTTTATCTTGGCTATGGAAGGGCTTCATGTTGCTCTTAAAAAGGCTCGGATGACAGATGTTTTTAGAGGTATCTCTATTAGTGATGTAGAGATTTCGCATCTCCTTTATGCGGATGATGTTATTGTGCTTTCCCCTTGGAGTCTTGATAATGCTTCCCAACTTATTCGTATTTTTCGATGTTTCTTTCTTGCTTCGGGTCTCAAAATCAATCTACTTAAGAGTAAATTGATTGGGGTAGGGGTTCCCTATTCGATGGTTACGGATGTGGCAAGATTTGTGGGGTGTGGGGCGGATATCCTTCCTTTTGTCCATCTTGGAGTGCCGGTGGGTGATAATATGGGTCGGGTGAAGGCTTGGTCATCCATTATTGATAGATTTCGTGGTAAACTTGCGGTGTGGAAAGCCAAATCTCTTTATTTTGGGGGTCGGTTTACTTTGATCAAGTCTGTTCTTGGCTCGGTGGGAAGTTACCTTATATTTGTGTTTCCTACTCCTGTTACCGTTCTTCACATGCTGGAAGTTATGAGAGCTAATTTCTTTTGGGGGACTGATTTGGAGGAGAGGAAGATGCATTGGATGAAGTGGAACAATATTCTAGCTTCTAAACAGGATGGTGGTCTCGGTGTAGGAAGTCTCTTTGCTTTTAATAGAGCTATGGTGTTTAAATGGCGTTGGAGATTCTTTCATGATTCTCAGCTTCCTTGGGTGAGAGTGGTTAAAAACATTTATGGGTTTGATGGTGGTCTTGCTACTTTGTCTCCTTGTCGGTCTTATTCAGGACCGTGGAATAGTCTTATTCGTATGATTGCTAATCTCTAGGATAGGGGGATGAAATTCCTCAACCTTTGTCCGACTAGAGTTGGAGACGGTGCTCTTACTAGTTTTTGGCATGATAAGTGGATCTCTGATAGCTCTCTTGCAACGACTTTCCATAGAGTCTTCGCGTTGGATGTGCATAGAGGGAAATATGTGAAAGAGAGATTTCTTATAGGATGGGATCCGGGTAATCTCCGTCGGTTACCTAGGGGTGGTATTGAGCAGAGTTAATGGGATGGGTTTATAGAAGTGGTTCAAAATGTTCGTTTCCTTGATAGACCTGATACATTGGGTTGGCTCGCCGATGTGTTGGATATGTTTTCTGTCTCCTCAACCAGTACCTTTATTGATTCTGCTACTCTTGCTGATACTGATATTCGGTGTGATACTCGTTGGAACAATTGGGTCCCAATAAAACTCAATATCCTGATGTGGAGGATCAAACTTGGAGGTATTCCAACTAGGGAAAGATTTTCTCATCGTGCTGTGGAGGTGCAATCAATCATGTGTCTGCTATGTAGTGCTGCAGTGGAGACCATTGATCACCTTTTTGTTGGATGTAGAGAATTATTGGAGATTTGGAGCCGTATTGCTATTTGGTGGGATGTTCGTCTTCTGGATAGGTTTGCTATTGATGATATCATGAGGTGGACTGATTCTACAAGTTTAAGGGCTGACCAAAGAAAAGCTTTTGACGCGGTGATTATTTCGGCTTTTTGGTGTCTTTGGAATTTTAGAAATAATTTTGTTTTGGCCCGACTATTCCTAGGAAATCCGGTCTCTTTAATGCTATTGTAGAGAGAACATTTTTTAGGATTTCTAATAGGTCTAGCAAATCTAGGATCAGATGGACCTCTTGGCTTCATAATCCGGTTCTAGCTTCTATTTTGATGTAATTGTTGTTTTTTTTTCTAGCTTCAAAAAAAATATGTAATTTCAGTAAGTTGTATTGTAATATTTGAGAATGTTTTATTTATATGTTATCATTTTAAAACATTTAAAAAAATCGTTTTTTATAGTCTTAGATAATTAAAAAAAATAAACTATAATAAAAAAATTATTTACTTAATTTGATAAATTATATTATTAAACTATATACATTTATTTTTTTATTTAATAATTTATTCAACCATCTAATTACCATTAAACTCTAAACCACGTCATCACCCTCACAACTCATTAAACTGTTAACCACGTCATCAATTCCCTCCCATTAAACTCCCTATTTGAACCCATTGGAGACGACCTAAGTAGTTTTTAAAAGAGTTATCTTAACAAATTGCTTTTTAGTTGGACAAATATTACAACCTAAAAAGGGTCGAAAAATAAGCTAAGTTGTGTCGCACCAAACATAACCTAAATAGTTTTTTATAAAACTAATTTACAAGCTAACTTATAAGTTATTTTTTGGTTTGTCAAACATGACAACTTAAAAAAAGAATGCAACAAAAACAAATGTATTTTCACACAAGAGAATTAAATATTAACAAAATAAAATATTATAATCACTTATATTTTACAAAATTATATTTTATAAAAAGAGTATTTTTCAATAATGGGGTACATAACATGGGTAGTAAAAGTCAAAAGAGTCAGAGGAAAGGAATTAAAGAGCCTAAATGGTCAAAAGTCTACAAAATGAGAGCCTTAAAATCTTAATGGGTTGGTGTTGGTGAATGGTGGATGGGTTCGGTTTTTCCAAATTCAACCAACTTTAATGCTTCTAAATTAGTTGTGGAGATATTTTATTTTCAGAACAGTAGGGTAGTGACCAGTGAGGGGGTCTGAATTTGATTCGGATAAATAATTTTATTTTAGTTCATTTCACTTGAGTGGACTTGGTTTGTGAATAATGTTAAGTTGACCTTCAAATATATCATCTGTATTAGAAGTTGTTTTCATATATTTATTCTAGAGTAACAAAGTCATAATCAGTTATCAGGTTTAAGATGTGTATTTTTCTAGAGATTGTGATTTGGCCCAAAGGGTTCAAGTATATCTATAGCTGGCTTTGATTATATTACCTCTATGTATCAAATCTAAAGTGCATAGAAAAAGCAATTATCAATTTGTTAAAAGTTAAAACAATAAAAAAAACTAAATAAACTTTATTATGTATGGGCAAATTTTCAGGAATAACATATGTTTAATTTCTTTATTTCAATTAAATCACACATATACATTTTTAAATTGATTTTTTTTTGGAAACGACAAAAATATTATAAAATCACAAACTATCAAGCAACAAGGAAGGAAAAAGAGAAAATGAACAAATTACAAAATGTTGAAAGGAGAACCACACACACCAAACCAATTGCAGGTCCCATAATTCCCTATATGTTATTATGTTTGACCCAACTAAATTACAAAACTCAAATTCCATTGTCGAGTTTGTAATGCAAGATTGCTTCTTGGAAGCCCAGTAAATGACATCTCCCCCAATCAAAAACACCCAACCAGTTGTTGATGAATGGTCCTCCATGTTAGTTATACAACTCGCATCCGAATGACCTTTTAAGATCGAAAGACTTCCCAAGTAACTCAATCCATAATCCATGGTTCTCTTGATATACTTAAACACTCTATTGACAGCTTGTCAATATTGAGTACTAGGATTACTGTAACGTCCTAAAAATAAGACCATAAAATTTCATTTTTATTTAATAAAAACAGTGCTCCAACAACCTTATCCATACAAGTTTAACAAAAAAAGTGTATCGATATTATTTCAAATCAGAGTAAATTATAAAATGCGGAAACTTATGGTGCGTGCTCTGCAATCATCCGGATCTCTCTTGTTCGAAAATCGTAGTACCTGAAACACAAACTGAAAACCATAAGCATAAAACTTAGTGAGTTCCCCCCGCATACCACATACAGAACAAACATACTGCCGAGCATATCTGGGTGCTCAACCTACCCTGCCGAGCATATATGAGTGCTCGACCTACCCTGCCGAGCATATCTGGGTGCTGGCCTCCCTTTCGGTCTAATATAACCGGATACCGGGTCTATTTCACCCATACCACTACCACATAATATCATAAGCAATTATTCAAAGAAACATCAACAAATACTGGCATACCAGACAATTATCACAAAGACAATCATCTTAACATAAACATCAACTAGTGGGCCGACATTGGTGCCTTCGACCCACGTATACAGTGAAGGTAACACACCTCGACAGCTGAACCCACGAATAAATCTCTGACCGCTGATCCGCTAGAATCCCCGCGCTATCAAACAAATAACACCCAATTAACAATTGGGCTTCAAACCAAATCCAATAATCCATATTTGGGGTAAAAAGACCATTTTACCCTTCACCTAGTTTGGTCCAAGACTAAGGCCCAAACTCACAATCATAAGGACCCACAAACCAAATAATCATCCAAAGTCCACTTATGGCCCAATTTTCCAAATTGGGCCCAAAGCCTTACATGGGCCTTAGCCAAAAGCCCATTAACTTTTCCCCAATACAAACACTTGTCTACAGCTGGTCCAACAAAGCCCTAAGCAATCCACTCCTAAACGATAACCCAAACCCAAAATGACATAACAAGGCCCAATAAGGCCCAAATATCCAAATTGGGCCCAAACCCATCATGGGCCTAACCCTAGAAGGCCCAACATCCAAAAAGGCTAGAAATAACTAATGGTCAAACCTGATCAAACTTGTGGTCAACACTCCATGGACAACAAGTCAACAAAACAAGAAAAGTTCCAACAGGTCGAGTACGCCCCGCGTACTCAGCTGGTACGCCCAACGTACACCTTTTGGGGCCAGTACGTGCAGCCCAACGTACTCCCCTGAACTCCAATCTTTTCCATTAAGCACTTAACTACTTAAGTCCTTGCTCCAAACTCTCAGATCTGATTCCTATGGATGACTTATCACGTAAAGTTGGAAACTTTACTTGCATGCATGACTTAATGGGGCTCTAGAGTTCAAAAGAGCTTAATGAAGGGTCTTAACACATGCATAAGTCCAATTAAACAATAAAGATCACATTTTCATGCCTTTGGGACACCTAAAACGTCCAGATCTACAAGATCAAGCCTCTGAAACAACCTTAGCTCACATGGACCACCAAAAGAGGCTAAAAAGACCATAAACAACCCAAAAGAAGATCCAACCAAAATAGATGACAAGATCAAAGCTTTTTACCTTCAATAGATTGCAAAAGATGAGAAACCTCTGGATCTACAAGCTCCCTTCCAGGTGGTGATTCTTCAACAAACTCCAAACTCTTCAAAGTGCACACAAATACTCCAAGATTCTTCACAGTGGCTTAAATGCCCCAAGATAAAGGCTAGGGGTCGACTTTTAGGGTTTAGGAGAGGTTGATAAAAGGTGAGGCTCATGAAAGAAATGAGGTTTAAGTAGGGTCAAGGACCAAAAAATTAGGGTTTCATGGCTGAAGGGAGTATGCCCCACGTAATCCTTAGTACGCCCGACGTACTTATCGACCACCCGCGACCAACTTACTCGGTACGCCCCACGTACACATCTAGTACGCCCCGCGTACTAGATGGCCCTCCAAAACACTCAAAATTTAATCGACCTTAACTCCTTCGTCCTAAGTCCGTTTCTAACGAACTTTTAAATATCCACAGAAAGGTGACGAGAAGCCCTATGCTTCTAACAACTCACCCTTGCCTTAAGACTTCCCGAACACGAACCCAAAATTAATAAAGACCCGAACTAACAAATTACGATTATACCCTTGGGCTCCGAAACACCATCGGACACTCGGATCACTTAACTATAGCATCCACATCCAAAAAGGGTCAAATCCTTTCTTCCCTAAGGCCCTAAGCCTCGTGATAAATGATGATTGGGCCACGACCCCAAATAATTAAGCAATCTGAAACCGAGTGTTACAACTCTCCCCCACTTAAATTAGTTTTCGTCCTCGAAATCGCTCCTTACTAACACTCAGATCATACCAAGCAACCCGAGGAATGCAACCGAAAACCCTGAGCATACGACGACCTTCCCAAAGCAACCGAACCCAACCCTGGCAGAACTCTTCGACCCGAAGAAGATGAATCCATAAACCCATGCATAAAACCACTTCTATCCTTCCGCAACTTGACATCTCAACATTGGTCTGACTCCCCGACAGACCGCCAACACTGAACCACTACGAATATCATAGAACCCTAGACCAAACAAAACTCTTTTAACCCTGATTATATTGATGCTTCTATTGGGAACAAAAATCACTGACCAAATACGGCTGCAGAACACTTATACTTGACAGAAGGCTCAGATAATTTCTCGAGTAGAAGATTCATCCCTGTAATGGTTGGACTCAAACGAGAGCTGCGAAACAGGGTTAAATCAATTACTCTAAGATTATTTAATCCAAACTGCAAGTGACTTAGCATTTTACGAACACCAAGCTACTCCACACACCCGAATCCCAAATCACTAATACCGCCCGAATCATTGTGCTGACCAGCTGCTCTCCGAAAGAAGCCGAGACCCCTATGGTCTCAACTTGTCTGCCCACTAACTCAAACACCGGATTCCCGTCCGGTTGCTGAGTCAAAAGACACACAGTCGCCCCACGCAACTTCCGAAAGAAAGCCTCAACTGACACTAATTTCCCAAACCATGTCATCACCAATTCCAATGCTAAAAGAATGCTACATGACCAAATGTAGTCTCATATCATACCCGGTCTCCAACGACCTACCATTTCCTGATTCTAAGCATGTTGTGGCCCTCCCACAGTCTTACGAGCTGACCCACTCTGGTCCTAACCATCTGAAGAAATCCATGACCAACATGGATTTTCTACACCCTTACTGCTGCACCGGGACCGGTGAATGTTACGGGCCACCCCGCAGTCTTACAACACTCCCACACTAACTGCCAACTAGTGAATACTACGGGCCACCCCGCAGTCTTACAATACTTCTACTTTTCCATAGACATCGCCCATGGTCTTACCGATCATCTATCAATCCGAACACTGATGGGTTTTGAGCATTACAACATTCCTATGTGCACATGCAACCCTAATTGCTTTGGATCTAGGGTTTTCTCAAGTTATACATGCAAATTAATTTTCCAAAGCAAGAACCCTAGATCTACTATATAAAATCGAAATCTATATATATTAGGGTTTAGATGAATACCTTTCTTATTAGCTAGTAGTAACAAGCAATCCTCACTTCAATTCCTTGACCTTCGAAAGCCTAGTGCCCCAAGCGTTGCACCTCTAATGGAGTCACAAACACCACAAGCAAAGAATGAGGTAGAAGGAGTAAGAAATCGGCTAGGGTTTCTCTTAGAATGTAGGCAGGCCGATTTCATGAGGCTAGGGGTCCCTTTCATAGTTGAGGCTGCTAGGGTTTTCAACTGGAAACCCTAATTCCCTTGCTTAGGCCCTAAGAAATCCGTGAACCCCCATATGATAGGCCTTGGATGAAAAATCTATGGGCTTCCCATAGATTTTCGTCCACTCCTTATCAATAGAGTCCATTAGCCCAAAACTACAACTATCATTGATTTACATAATCATTCCTCATTCTATTAATCAGTTCCTTTGATCACTAAATTAATTCCAAATTAATTTATGATCAATGCTAATTAAATAATATGATTTCTCAATTCATATATTATTCCTATAATATATTAATAAACCATTAATTAACCTCTTACTCCAAAACTCATCCTGTCCAGTTGCTATGGTAAAGGCAACCCAAAAGGACCATGCTACAGTAAAATCAAGTACATACCAATTATAGTTATGGGCTTAGACACCTAATCCAACAGTCTCCCACTTGGATAAGTCTAATAACTATAACTCCAAGTACGAATTCAAAATATGATTAGCAATCGTAGCTCTCAAAAGCCGCTGTCGAGCTCTGACCTAGTCAATGACGCGTCCTTTAGATAAGGGATCATATAATCCTCCGTTCTGCAAGATATCGTGTGGATAAAGACATGGAATAGAGTCATACTCAATGTCCAACATTTTGTTTCCCGATTTTTGATTTGTTTGACATAGAGCTTAATTGAACACATCAATTCAGTCCTGCCCGGGCCCGGCACATAAGTCAACACAAAATCATCGAGGGGCCCAAGATATCGTTTTTACCCTCCTAGGATAAAAGGAATAGATAAACTTTGACTTATATGTTTGTACTATTTACTAGTCAAATCGTACACAACAATACATTTTATAACATCAAGTTACTGCTGCGTTTACGAATTATCAATGCACAACAAACTCGCAAACAACAACTCATATATCTCGGTTTAAAGATTATACGATATTATCGTCTCAAAATCACTCGTGATAAATTCAATGAAGTGATTCATATGAGCGTGGGTTTAATCCAATACTCAAATCTTATTTCAGAAGTACTCATGAACGTTGCAGCAAACCTTTGCTATGTCTAAGCACTTAGACAATCTACAAACCAATTCATGACAGTCTAACCTCATACTTACTTCAAAAGTATGATCGACTGTGGATAATTTGAACAATCTAATTATTCAGGAAGTAAAACATGCAAAAGTGAAACAATAGTAACCACTTGACACAAGATAGTAAACAATACTTGTATATAAATCTCCATTATATAATCACCAAAATGTCAATTACATTTTATAGGGTTTTGAGCATTCTAACACTCCTATGGTGTACATGAAACCATAGAAACCTTGGATCTATGTTTTCTCTAAGATACATGCAAATAATAACTTTCCAAGCTTTACATCCTAACTAGCATGTTATGGGGTACTTGAATCATAAAACACTAGTAGAATTACATACCTTTTAGTAGTGGTTGATTGCTTGGAGTTTGAGAGCCTAGCACCAATAATGTGGATGCCTCAAATGGAAGTCACAAATCACCACAAACTTTTGAAACCTTTAGAGAGCGTATGAACACTTGTAGAAATCGGCCACCTTTGCTTACACACACACTAGTGCCATTTCAAGTGCCAATGACTCCTTTATATAGTGTGGTGGATTAGGGTTACATTCATGTAAACCCTAATACCCATGACCTTTCATTTCCATGAGATCCATGGGTTAAAGCTCCATGGACTATCCATGGACTTTCCATGTAAGCCTAGCCCATTCTAAATAAGCAATAGCCCACACTATATAAATACAAGAGTCCATATTTAATTATTCACCTTTTTTATCACCAAATTAATTCTAAATTAATTCTAGATCAATACTAATTAAATAATATGATTTCATATTAATATATTACAACTCATAATATATTAATAAATCATAACTTATACTATTCTCAAAAGATTATCCATATAAATTGTTCGGGTGAAGTGCAACCCAAATGGACCATGCCGGGTCGGGTCAAGTACATCTTAAATATAGTTGTGGACTTAGACACCTTATCCAACAGTCTCCCACTTGGATAAGTCTAATAACTATAATTGCAAGCATGACTTCCAGAACCGACCGACAATCGTAGCTCTTAAAACTCTGTTGAACTATGAAGCGCCATTTTAGATAAGTGATCATATAATCCTCTGTTCTAGATATCAGTCGGACAAATACATGGAACAATGTCGTACTTATTGTCCAGCAGTTTGTTTCCCGATTTCCGATTTGTTTGACATAGAACTTAATTGAACACATCAATTTAGTTCTGACCGGGCCCGATACATAGGTCAAAACCAAATCATCGAGGGGCCCAAATATCGCTTCTAATCCAAGAAGGAATAGATAAACTTCGACTCATATGCTTGTCCTACTATTTGCTGAATTATACACAAAGGTATGTTTTATGACATCAAGTTACTGATGCGTTTTCGTACAATCAATGCATAACCAACTCATAGGCAACAACTCATATCTCTAGGTTTGAAGATTTATATGATATTACCATCTCACGATCACTCGAGATAAATTCCATGAAGTGATACAAGTGAGTGTGGGTTGAGTCCAATACTCAGAACTTATGAACACTCATGAATGTTGTAGCAACTCTTGCTATGTCCAACATCTTAGACATCTACAAACCAACTTCATGACAGTCTTGATTCATATCTACTTCCAACATATGACCGACTGTGGAGATTTGAATAGTATGAAATACCATAACATAATTATTCTGGAAGTCAAAACATGCAAAATGAAATGATAGTAAACGATTGACAAAAGATAGTAACACTTTACTCATAAATAAACACAACTTTTATTCATCATCAAATGTCAATTACACTTTACAAATTTCAAAACTATCTAATATGTGAAACTAATATCGTCCTTTAGCCCGATGCGCCTCGCATGCTGCAAATGCCTAACCCTAGTCAGTCCCTTCGTGAGGCGATCTGCTGGGTTCTCCTCTGACGATATCCTCTTTGCTACGAGGAGTCCTTCTTCTATCTTATGTCTTATGAAGTGATATTTTCTATCAATGTGTCTGGATCTGCCATGATCTCTCGGTTCCTTGGCTAAGGCAACCACACTATTGCTGTCACAGAAAATCTCCATAGGCTCCTTTATCGCTGGTATAAATCCAAGGTCTCCAATGAAGTTCTTTAGCAATATAGCCTCCTTTGCTGCCTCGCTTGCCGCTATATACTGTGATTCGCAAGTTGAATCGGCCACTGTTTTCTGCTTGGAACTTTTCCAAGTAATTGCTCCTCCGTTTAAGGTAAAGACCCAGCCCGACTGAGAGCGGAAATTATCCCTATCATTCTGAAAGCTAGCATCACTATACCCTACTACTCTCAAGTCATCACTCCCACTGAGTGTAAGGACCCAGTCCTTAGTCCTCTGCAGGTACTTGAGAATGTTCTTTACCACAGTCCAGTGAGCCTTGCCAGGGTTCCCCTGATATCTGCTGACCATGCTCAACGCAAAGGCCACATCAGGATGAGTACACGTCATAGCATACATGATTGAGCCAAAAGCGGAAGCATATGGAAATCGAATCATCTCAACTATCTCATCCTCTGTACTCGGGCTCTAAGCCTTGCTCAGTTTGGCATTATGTTGGATCGGTAAGTCACCTTTCTTGGAATTCTGCATGTTGAACCTTTTCAACACTTTGTCCACATAGGTGCTTTGTCTAAGTCCAATTAGTCTTTTACTCCCGTCTCTTAAAATCCTTATCCCTAGGATATAGGCAGCTTCTCCAAGGTCCTTCATAGCAAAACACTTCCCAAGCCAGGACTTCACTTCCTGCAGAGTTGGGATGTCATTTCCTATGAGTAGTATGTCATTCACATACAATACCAAAAAGCTAACTATACTCCCACTAGCCTTGACATATACACAAGATTCATCTTCGCTCCTCGAAAAGCCAAACTCTTGGACTTTCTCATCGAAACAAAGATTCCATCTGCGAGGTGCTTGTTTCAATCCATAGATGGATTTCTAAAGCTTACACACTCTATTAGGGTACTCTGCGCTGACAAAACCCTCTGGGTGACTCATGTAAACATCCTCAGCCAACTTCCCATTAAGGAAAGCAGTTTTGACATCCATTTGCCATATTTCATAGTCATGAAATGCAACAATGGCTAGCATAACCCTAATAGACTTAATCTTCGCTATTGGTGAAAAGGTCTCATCATAATCAACTCCCGGAGTTTGAGAAAAGCCCTTTGCAACCAGTCGCGCCTTATAAGTGTGTACATTACCATCCATGTCGGTCTTCTTCTTGAAGATCCATTTGCACCCGATTATCTTACGACCTGGTACATTGTCAACCAAGTTCCAAACTTGATTGTCATACATGGACTGTATCTCGCTGTCCATAGCCTCTTTCTATTTAGCAGCCTCAGGGCCTGCCATGGATTCCAAGTAGCTGTTAGGTTCATCCAGACTTATCAGTGTGCTATCACTGATAAGTGTATCACCTTCTGCAGTAATATGGAAACCATAGTAATGTTCAGGTGCATTCTTAACTCTCGTGGAACGCCTCAGTGGTACGACCTTGTCAGTTGGATCAACAGGAGTTTCCTCCTCAGGTTGATTGCTAGGGTTTGAGGTTCCTTCACCACTTGACTCTTGAATTTCTTCAAGGTCAATTTGCCTCCCACTGTTTTCTTGGCTTATGAACTCTCTCTCTCTCGAAAGACTCCTCTCCTTGCTACAAAGACCACATTATCACTGGGTCTGTAGAAGAGGTAACCAAAGGATTTCTGTGGGTAGCCGATGAAAATACACCTCTCACTTCGAGGTTCGAGCTTATCGTGAGTCTCGCGCCTCACGAAAGCCTTACAACCCCAAATCTTGATGTGATCTAGATTGGGAACTTTTCCAGTCCACATCTCGTGAGGTGTTTTGGCAACCCTCTTTATAGGGACTAGATTAAGGATATGGGTGGCAGTCTCTAAGGCATACCCCCAAAATGAGATTGGTAGCGAAGATCGACTCATCATGGAACGAACCATATCCAACAAGGTTCGATTATGCCTCTCAGCCACACCATTAAGCTGTGGTGTCCTGGGAGGTGTCAATTGTGAGATAATCCCACATTCCTTAAGATAGTCGAGGAACTCTATACTAAGATACTCACCACCTCGATTGGATCGAAGCATCTTAATGTTCATGCCCAACTGATTCTCCACTTCCTGTTTAAACTCTATGAACTTTTCAAAGGTTTCTGACTTATGCTTGATTAAGTAGACATATCCATATCTACTATAATCATCAGTAAAAGTCACATAGAAGCGGTTAGCATCCCTTGTGGTGGTTCTGAAGGGTCCACACACATCAGTATGTATGAGATCCAACAAACCCTCACCCCTAGCACAAGTACCAGTGAAGGGTGACTTTGTCATTTTCCCAAGCAAACAAGATTCACAACTATCATCTGACTTTAGGTCAAATGACTCCAAGACTCCATCATTTTGGAGTTGGCCTATGCGTTTCTTGCTTACATGTCCAAGACGTCAATGCCATAATGATGCTTTATCTAAGCTAGTGGAAGAATCGATACACAACACATTATTTCCTAGGTTATGTACAACCGACACAGTTTCATACACACCATCACAAGGTAATGCTTTAAAATAAAGAACATTATTAAAGAAAGCATTAATACCACCACATTCATTATCAAACAAAAAGGTAAAACCTTGTTTGTACAAACCATGAAAGGAAATAATATTTCTCGCCATTTCAGATGAGTAACAACATTTATTCAAATATAATGTTAACCCACTACTTAGCAACAAAGAATAAACTCCAATCTTGGTGACAGGTGTAACTTTCCTATTCCCCATGATAAAGTTTATCTTCCCATGCTCCACATTCTCACTTCTTCTTAGTCCCTGCAAATCAGAACATATGGGAATACCACAACCTGTATCAAGGACCCAAGAATTAGAATAGGGTGAGTTATTAGACAATATAGTGTAAATACATGCGTGGTTGGGTTTTACTTTCCCATCCTTAACATCTTGCAAGTACTTTGGGCAGTTTCGCTTCCAGTACGCCTTTTCATGGTAATAGAAGCATTCAGCCTCATTAGGGTTGGCAGAAGGAGTGACAGAACCTTTCTTGGTTCCACTTGAATAGGAGCCATCAATGGACTTTCCCTTGGTACCCTTCGAAGGGCTCTTCCTCTTCTTCCCTTTACCTTTCCCAATAGCTAGAACAGGGGCGTTGGTAGGAGTAGAAGTAGTAACAACCGATTTACCTTTAAGACCACTTTCGACGGTCTTCAGAAGTCCTTGAAGTTTGCTGAGTGTAACTTCCTCCTTGTTCATCTGATATGCCATTCGGAATTGATCATAACACGAAGATAAGGAGTGCAAAATGATGTCAATTGCCAACTCCTCGGGGAAGTTCACATTCAATTTCAGCAAACAGTCCACGAATCTTTGCATTTTCTGCATGTGGCCTGTGATGGGTTCACCATCCTTCATCCGGGTTGTTATCATGGAGGAGATGATTTCATACCGCTCTTGACGAGCACTCTGATGGTACCTGTCCATCAAGTCCTGGTGCATTTCAAAAGGGTAAAAGTCCTCATAGGACTTTTGGAGCTCGACTGTCATCGTGGCCAACATGATACATGCCACCTTAGTGGCATCTCTCTCATGTGCTCGGAATTCAGCGACCTCCTCTGGAGTAGCAGACGACTCATCAAGTTCCTTAAGCTCCTTGTCGAGGACATATTCCTTGTCCTCATACCGAGTGACCATCCTGATGTTACTGATCCAGTCCATAAAGTTGGATCCATCGAATATGACTCTCCCACAAAGGTTCATGAGAGAGAAGGAGCCGGTAGGGTTTGAGCTAGAAGCAGCATTGTTGGAAGACATCTGAAAAAGAAAAAGGACAAGTTTAGATTAGATATAAAGATAGTTCTTAATAAGACACCAAAATGTAATATTAAGGCTAGGACCCAACACAATATTTTATAACTTAGAAGAGGGATGCCGTAATCCAAGCTATAAAATATTTGAAGGTAGGTGAATGACGATTCACCAATTTCCACCATGAAAAACGAAATAAATTATTAGGTTTTAATTGGTTTTGAAACTCCTAGATTCTTTTGAGATTCTTTGAACTTTTCAATGGCATGTTTCAATCTCGATTGTGCCCTTCAGGTTTTGTGACTAGGATGCCGATGATCACAAAGCAAGGTGTGAATTAACCATGCAAATTACTTGGTACTCTTAATGTTTATCACCTAAACGATGTGCTGGTTAACCACACACACTCCACCGATCTATGATAAACCTTAAGCCACCCTTTGTCTACCTTGTTAAGTCCAGGTTAGTGTGCCGGTTAACCACACACGCTCCACTAACGACTTAAGCAAAGTGCAAAGTGTAATTTCATGGGTTAGCATCTTTTCACATTTTCCTAAAGTAACTAAGATTGGGAATTTATAAAACATTTAGTTACTTTATAATCATCATACTTTTAATGAGGATTTAAAGTCATTGTCTTACCCGTTCGGCTAACGACCCTCCACCAGTCAAGGAAGCGGTGGGTGAGAGTGGACACCCATTAAGCTGCCATTATATATATATATATATATATATATATATATATATATATATATATATTATTAACTTATAATATTATAAAGTATAAGGGTTGAATTTTAACTTTTAAAATTCTAGGGGTTGGAACTAAAGTTTTTTAAGGTGACTTTACATGTTCCAAAACTTGAGGGCAAGTTTTGTAACTTTCAAAACTTTTCAACTTTCATAACTTATGAGTTAATGGTTTATTAAAATGAGAGACTTTTCATTTTATGTAACCTATGTGTTCATTAATGGACTTTAAAAGAAAGACTTTTGGTAATCCATAACTTGAGGACAAATTATGGATTCCTTTAAAACACATCAAGATCAAGAATTAAACGAACAAAATAATTCCTATGATCTACCAAACTTATAAGTTCATGAACATGCATATCAACAATTTCAAGAATCATAAACAACACATACAAAACTTGAAATTTTGATAATAGCCATTGTAAATGGATTAGCATAACCATTACACCATCTAAAACAAGTTTTATAAGACCAAAACAGTTTAGGGTAATGTTTCTAGTCCATTTCCAGCAGCAAAACTCGAAAATCTGCATCCAGGGGCTCCTACTCGTCGAGTGCAAGAACCTACTCGACGAGTAGGATGAATTATCACATGGACTCATCGAGTCCCCCCATGGACTCGGCGAGTTCATGTCGCAGAATGCAGAAAACTTGATTTTTTCAACAATTTGCATCAAGTATCAAGAAAACAAGCCTAGGCTCTGATACCACTGTAGGGTTTTGAGCATTCTAACACTCCTATGGTGTACATGCAACCCTAGAAACCTTGGATCTATGTTTTCTCTAAGATACATGCAAATAATAACTTTCCAAGCTTTACATCCTAACTAGCATGTTATGGGGTACTTGAATCATAAAACACTAGTAGAATTACATACCTTTTAGTAGCGGTTGATTGCTTGGAGTTTGAGATCCTAACACCAATAATGTGGATGCCTCAAATGGAAGTCACAAATCACCACAAACTTTGAAAACCTTTAGAGAGAGTATGAACACTTGCAGAAATCGGCCACCTTTGCTTACACACACACTAGTGCCATTTCAAGTGTCAAGGACTCCTTTATATAGTGTGGTGGATTAGGGTTACATTCATGTAAACCCTAATACCCATGACCTTTCATTTCCATGAGATCCATGGGTTAAAGCTCCATGGACTATCCATGGACTTTCCATGTAAGCCTAGCCCATTCTAAATAAGCAATAGCCCACACTATATAAATACAAGAGTCCATATTTAATTAGTCACCCTTTTTATCACCAAATTAATTCTAAATTAATTCTAGATCAATACTAATTAAATAATATGATTTCATATTAATATATTAGAACTTATAATATATTAATAAATCATAACTTATACTATTCTCAAAAGATTATCTATATAAATTGTTTGGGTGAAGTGCAACCCAAATGGACCATGCCGGGTCCGGTCAAGTACATCTTAAATATAGTTATGGACTTAGACACCTTATCCAACACATTTATCTATTACAAGTTTCGAAACATCTATCTAATCACTAAAACTAATATCATCCTTCAGACCAATGCTCCTCGCATGCTGCAAATGCTTAATCCTGCTCAGACCCTGTGTGAGAGGATCTGTCGGATTCTCTTCTGATGATACCCTCTTGACCACGAGGAGTCCTTCTTCTATTCGATGTATGATGAAGTGGTATTTTCTATCGATGTGTTTGGATCTGCCATGATCCATTGGTTCCTTGGTTAAGGCAACTGCTCCTTCGTTATCGCAGAAAATCTCCATAGGCTCCTTTATGGATGGTACAACTCCAAGGTCTCCAATGAAGTTCTTCAACCATATCGCCTCCTTCGATGCTTCGCTCGCTGCTATGTACTCTGATTCGCACATTGAATCAGCCACAGTCTCCTGCTTGAAACTTTTTCAAGTAAGTGCTCCTCCATTTAGGGTAAATACCCAGTCGGACTGAGAACGGAAGTTATCTCTGTCGGTTTGAAAGATGGCGTCACTATACCCTGTCACTCTCAAGTCATCACTCCCACCAAGTGTAAGGACACAGTCCTTAGTCCTTCGTAGGTACATAAGAATGTTCTTAACTACTGTCCAATAAGCTCTACCCGGGTTCCCTTGATATCGGCTAACCATGCTTAATGCAAAAGCCACATCAGGGGGAGTACATGTCATAGCGTACATGATTGATCCAATGGCGGAAGCATATGGAACTCAACTCATTTCTGCGATCTTGGCATCGGTACTCGGACTCTGAGTCTTACTCAACTTGGTATTGCTCTGGATTGGCAGTTCCCATTTCTTGGAATTCTCAATGCTAAAACGTTCCAGGACCTTGTCAAAGTAAGTACTTTGACTAAGTCCAAATAGTCTTCTACTGCTATTTCTCAAAATCCTTATCCCTAGAATATAAGCAGCTTCCCCTAGATCCTTCATAGCGAAACACTTCCCAAGCCAGGTCTTAACCTCCTGCAAATTTGGGATGTCGTTTCCTATGAGCAGTATGTCATCAACATACAATACTAGAAAGCTAACTCACTAGCTTTGACATACACACAGGACCCATCCAAACTCTTTGACTTTCTCATCGAAACAAAGATTCCATCTGCGAGACGCTTGCTTTAATCCATAAATGGATTTCTCAAGCTTGCACACTCTATTCGGGTACTTCGCATCTACAAAACCCTCTGGCTGACAAATGTAAACATCTTCAGCCAGTTTCCCATTAAGGAAAGCAGTTTTGACGTCCATCTGCCATATTTCATAATCATGAAACGCAATTATGGCCAACATAACCCTTATAGACTTGATCTTGGCTACTGGTGAGAAGGTCTCATCATAGTCAACACCTGGGGTTTGAGTAAATCCCTTCGCAACCAGTCGTGCTTTGAACGTGTGTACTTTCCCATCCATGTCGGTCTTCTTCTTGAAGATCCACTTGCACCCAACCGTCTTACGACCTGGTACATTGTCAACCAAGTTCCAAACTTGATTGTCGTACATGGACTGGATCTCGCTGTCCATTGCCTCCTTCCGCTTTGCAGACTCCGGGCCTGCCATGGCTTCCTTGTAGTTGTTAGGTTCATCCAAATTTATCAATGTACTATCACTGATAAATGTATCACCTTCAGCAGTTATATGGAAACCATACAACACATGTGGAACACTAACTCTACTGGAACGTCTAAGAGGTAAGGACTCGTCAACTGGTTCAACAGGAGTCTCCTCCTCAGGTTGAGTGCTAGTGTTAGTGGTTCCTTCACCGCTTGACTCTTGAAGCTCTTCAAGATCAATTTGCCTCCCACTGTCCTCTTGGCGTATGAGTTCTCTTTCGAGGAAAACCCCTCTCCTTTCTACGAAGACCACGTTATCACAAGGTCTATAGAAAAGATATCCAAAAGATTTCTGTGGGTAGCCGATGAAAATACACCGCTCACTAAGAGGTTCACGCTTGTCGTGAGTCTCTCGTCTTACGAAAGCCTCACAACCCCAAACCTTGATATGTGCCAACGAGGGAACCTTCCCTGTCCACATCTCATGAGGTGTTTTGACAACCTTCTTAGTTGGGACTAGATTAAGGATATGGGCGGCAGTCTCTAAGGCATACCCCCAGAATGAGATTGGCAGCGAAGCTCGACTCATCATGGAACGAACCACGTCCAACAAGGTTCAATTGCGCCTCTCGGTTACACCATTAAGTTGTGGTGTTCTAGGTGGCGTCAATTGTGAAACAATTCCACATTCCTTAAGATAGTCGTGGAACTCGATACTAAGATACTCACCACTCCTATCGGACCTGCGCATCTTTATCTTCCTACCCAATTTGATTCTACACTTCTTGCTTAAACTCTTTGAACTTTTCAAAGGTTTCCGACTTGTGCTTGATTAAATAGATATATCCATAACTTCTATAATCGTCGGTAAAAGTCACATAGAAGCGGTTAGCATCCCTTGTGTTGGATCTGAAGGGCCCACACACATCTGTGTGTATGAGATCCAACAAACCCTCACCTCTTTCACAAGTACCAGTGAAAGGTGATTTAGTCATCTTTCCAAGTAAACAAGATTCGCACGTGTCATCCGACTTTAGGTCAAATGACTCCAAGACTCCATCCTTTTGGAGTTGTGCTATGCGCTTCTTGTTGACATGCCCAAGACGACAATGCCACAAACATGCCTTGTCTAAACCATTAGACGAATCAATGTGTAAAACATTATTTCCTAAGTTATCTACAACCATCACAGTTTCATATACACCATTACAAGGCAATGCTTCAAAATAAAAAGTACCATTATAGAAAGCATTAATAGAACCAACTTCATTATTAAATGAAAATCTAAAACCATATCTGTACAAACCATGAAAAGAAATAATATTCCTCATCATCTCTGACGAGTAGCAACAATCATTCAAGTCTAATCCTAACCCACTACTAAGCACCAAAGAGTAAATCCTGATCTTGGTGATAGACGATGATTTCCTATTCCCCATTATCAGGTTCATCTTCCCATGCTCCACATCCCTACTTCTTCTTAGCCCCTGCAAATCAGAACAAATGTGAAAACCACATCCTGTATCAAGGAACCAAGAACTAGCATGTGATGAGTTATTAGATTGAGTAGTGTAAATATCTGCGAAGGTGGGCTTTGTCTTCCCATCCTTGATGTCCTGCAAGTATTTCGGGCAACTTCGTTTCCAATGCCCCTTCTCGTGAAAGTAGAAGCACGTTGCTTCTTTAGGATCGGATGGGGGAGTGGCAGAACCGGTTTTACCTTTGGATCCATTTGAAGAAGATCCACCATGGGACTTTCCCTTGTGGTTCTTAGAGGGAGATTTCCTCTTTTTCCCTTTACCATGTCCTATGGCTAGGATTGGGGCAGCAGCAGTAGGAGTGGATTCGACACCTTTGCCTTTCAATCCACTTTCAGCAGTTCTCAACAAACCTTGAAGTTTGCTCAAGGTGACCACCTCCTTTTTCATATGATAAGTCATCTTGAACTGATCATAACAGGGAGGTAAAGAGTGTAGGATTATATCAATGGCCAACTCTTTGTCAAAGTTGACATTCAACTTGAGCAAACGATCCACATACCTTTGCATTCTTTGCAAGTGGCTCGTGATGGACTCTCCATCCTTCATCTTGGTTGTTATCAGCGAGGTGACAATCTCGTACCTTTCTTGACACACACTTTGATGGTACTTTTCCATCAAGTCTTGGCACATCTCTTAAGGCCAGTAGTCCTCGTAGAACCACTGCAGTCCAGGAGTCATAGTGTCCACCATAATACACGACACATTTGTCGCGTCCTTTTCGTGAGCCTTATACTCAGCTATTTCTTGAGGAGTAGCTTTGGTTTCATTTATCTCTTTGAGTTCATTGTCGAGGACATATTCTTTCTCCTCGTATGGCAAGGCCATTCGAATGTTGCAAATCCAATCATTGAAATTGGATCCAAATAAGGTGACCCTCGCACAAATGTTCATAAGAGAAAAAGAGCTTGAGGAGTTGTTGGACTTTGAGCCAGAAGTGTTGTTTGAGCCAGACATCTGAAAAAGAAAAAGAACAATAAAGTTTTGATTAGATAAAGAATCCATAATATAACACCCAAATGAAATATTAAGGCTAAGACCCAACACAATAATTCACAATTTGGAAGAGGGATGCCGTAATCCAATTGTAAACTATTTGAAGTTAGGTAAATGACGATTTACCAATTCCACCATGAAAAAGGAAATGAAAAAATTAGGTTTTAAATGAAATGAAATTCATAGATTCTTTTGAGATTCATTGAACTTTTCAATGGCATGTTTTATCTCGATTATGCCCTTCAAGTTTGCGACTGGGATACCGAGGATCACAAACAAGGTGTGAATAACCATGCTAATGTGCTTGGTACTCTCGATGTCATTTACCATCTAATCAATGTGCCAGTTAACCACACACACTCCATTGATCTATGATAATTTACGAGCTACCGTTTTCCACCCTTGTTAGTCCAAGTTAGTGTGCCGGTTAACCACACACGCTACACTAACGACTTGGCAAGGTGCAAAGTGCAATTTCATGGAGTAGCATCATTTTCACATTTATCCTAAAGTAACTAAGATTGGGAATTTTATAAAAACATTTAGTTACTTTTATTTTTATCATTATACTTATTAATGAGGAATTAATGTCCTATCCTACCCGTTCGGCTAACGGCCCTCCACTAGTCAAGAGTGCGGTGGGTAAGAGTGGATACCCAATGATGGTCATTTTATAGGCCGCTTCCTTAAACACTACTTATGGACCAGCTTCGTGAATGAGGCCTACTAACGGTAAGACTGACTTATATTATACATATATATATATATATATATATATATATATATATATATATATATATATATATTAAACTTTTAATATTATAATAGTATAAGGGTTGTATTTTAAACTTTTAAAACACTACGGTTTTAGAATTTAATATTTCAAAATTCGAAAATACTTTTAATCAAATTTTAAATTCCAAAACTTGAGGGCAAAATTTAAAACTTTTCAAAACTTCTAGATCAAATTTTAAATAATTAAACTAATCATATAAATTTGAACATTATCTTAAAATTTGACCATTATCTTTTTATTAGATGAGGATATCCATTACCATATCAGAAAATTCGATTTTAAACAGCTAAAACAATTTAAGGTAATGATCCTTATCTAATTTAGGCCTGAAACCTGAAAAATCTGCCAACAGATGAACCAACTCGTTGAGTCAGGGCATGGATTCGTCGAGTTGGTCCCTATGGTGCACATACAACCCTAATGTTTTGGATCTAAGTTTTCTCAAGTTATACATGCAATTTTTATTTTATCCAAAGCATGAAGCCTAACTAGCATACAACTTTGACAATTGAAAACATAAAAACAAGTAAGATGATTACCTCTTTGTTGTAGCTTGTAGAACTTGGCCTTACAAGAGCTTAACACCTCAAATGTGATGCCTCAAATAAGTCACAATTACCAAGAGCAATGGAGGATTATGAGAGAGAGGTTGGGAAGCTCCAAAACAGCTAGGGTTTCTTGTAGGAATTCTCTTGTGTCATTTTAGGAGCTTAGGGTTACATTTATAGTGTAGAATTCCAAGGGTCACTTGTAAACCCTAATTCATTCATATAGGCTTTTAGTCCATTAACTCTTTTAGACTAACTCTTCATGGACTATCACGTAAACTTAGTCCATCACCAATCAACATGGATCATTTGCCCAAACTATATGTATCACTGATTTACATAATCAGTCCCCGTTAATTTAATTAGTCTCTTTTGATCACTAAATTAATTCCAAATTAATTCTTGATCAATACCAATTAAATAATATGATTTCTCAATTAATATATTATTCTTATAATATATTAATAAATCACCATTAACCTCTTTCTCAAATATCCATCCTATCAAATTGCTCCGGTGAAGGCAACCCAAATGGACCATGCTACTATCGGGTTAGGTACATACCGATTAGGGATGAGCATCGGAAGCGGGTACCTGCTTTCGGAACCGGAACCGCCTCGGAACTGCCAGTTCTGAAACCGGAACCGCCTTAGGCGGTTCCGGTTCCGGTTCCTAAAGTTTAGGAACCGCCTTAAGCGGTTCCGGTTCCAATTCTCCTTTTTACAAAACCGATACCCGCTGGATACCTGCCGGTTCCGGTTCCAATACCCGGTACCCGGAACCGGCGGTTAACCGGAACCGGTACTGGACTATATGCACCAGTTCACCAGCATTACTGGACTATATGCACCAGTTCACCAACATTTTCTTGTTGCTAGAATGGATATGGCAGTTGATTGTAAGCCTGAAGAAGCATACAAAATAAATGACGAATCAAACTTTTTTATCTAGTATAACAAATTACATTGTTTACATATATGATATTATATGATACAAGTTTCTTTTGTAGGTTGTTGAAGTTGATGTTAAAGTTGAAGAACCAGGAAAAGACAATGTTTATAGTTTGTTACTTTTGTTGTTTTTGCTGTTACTTTTGCCTGTTTTTATTGTTGATGTTTTGCTTTTATGAATTACTATTTTAGTCTCCTGTTGCTATTTTATAGTTTGTAGTTTGTTGTTGGCTCTTGCTATTGTGTTATTTAAAAGTGGGAAATGTTTTTATTAGCTTGTTATTTAAAAGATCATATTTTTGTAAATGTTTTGGCATGTATAAAATAACAAGTTTTAATAGGTTAATTTACATAATTTACATGGCATGTATAAAATAACAAGTTTTAATAGGTTAATTTACATAATTTACATGGAATGTATAAAATAACAAGTTTTAATATTCAAGAAGTCGGGTACCCGGAACCGGAACCGGTTCTGATTTTCTAGGAACCGGTGTAGGCGATTCCGGTTCCAATTCCAAAAACTTAACAACCGTCGGTTCCGGGAGCGGTTCCGGTTCCGCCTAAAATAGGCGGGTACCCGATTATGCTCATCCCTAATACCAATTATAGTTATGGGCTTAGACACCTAATCCAACAGTCTCCCACATGGACAAGTCTAATAATTATAATTGCAAGTACGAATTCAAAATCGATTAGCAATCGTAGCTCTCAAAAGCCGATGTCGAACTTTGACGCGTCCTTTAGATAATGGATCATATAATCCTCTGTTCTTCAAGATATCGTGTGGACAAATACATGGAATAAAGTCATACTTATTGTCCAGCAGTTTGTTTCCCGATTTTTGATTTGTTTGGCATAGAACTTAATTGAACACATCAATTTAGTCCTGACCGGGCCCGACACATAAGTCAAAACAAAATCATCGAGGGGCCCAAGATATCGCTTTTAATCCTCCTAGGATAAGAGGAACAAATAAATTTCGACTTATATGCTTGTACTAATTACTTGTTAAATTATACACAACAACACGTTTTATAACATCAATTTACTGATGCGTTTTTGTACTATCAACGCACAACCAACTCGTAATCTACAACTCATATATCTTGGTTTGAAGACTATACGATATTATTGTCTCGCAATCACTCGTGATAAATTCCATGAAGTGATTCATGTGAGCGTGGGTTTAATCCAATACTCAAATTCTTATTTCAAGAGTACTCATGAACGTTGCAGCAAACCTTTGCTATGTATAAAACACCTTAGACAATCTACAAGCCCATTCATGACTGTCTAACTTCATAACCTACTTCCAAACTATGATCGACTGTGGATAGTTTGAATCATCATATTATTCTGGAAGTCAAAACATGCAAAAGTGAAACACAAAATAAACAATTGACAAAAGATAGTAAACTTTACTTATAAATAAAACTCATATTACTTAATCATCAAATGTCAATTACATTTATTTATTACAAGTTTCTAACTGTTTATCTAATCACTAAAACTAATATCGTCCCTTAGGCCAATGCTCTTAGCATGCTGCAAATGCTTAACCCTAGTCAGTCCCTTCGTAAGGGGATCTGTTGGGTTATCTTCTGACGATACTGTAACAACCCGTTATTTTCCGATCAATGTAATGACTAAGAGTCAAATGCTGTAATCTCTTTATGAATTAATAAAAATAGCGTCAAAAATGAAATGTTCAAAAAGCTCAGTTTGAGTATACTAAGTGGTAGATATCATAATAAGGTTTCCAAAAATATAAAGAACACTAAAATCCGAGGTGTAACGAAGGAGTTATGACCAATTGAAGGTCCGTAACAATTCCGGTAAGACGCTATTAAGCGTAAAACGAGAAATTTCAATAAAATACTTTTTAGCCTTAGGTATCTAAATGAAAGTCATAGATATCATTAAACCGTGAAAGTGCATAAAAAGAACGCCCAAATCTGACTTCGTATGAGGAAGTTATGATTTTTCGAAGTTTCGGACATAGCGGTAGACAGCTAAAAACTCGAAATAGAGATCGAGTGACTTTTGGCCAATGCAACCTAAACGAGAATCAAGGACCTCGACAATAGTAATACAACGGTAACAAGACAAACGAAAACGGACGTCGGATGAAGAAGTTATGGATTTTTAACAGACTTTTCCAGTCCCGGCCTGTTAAAAATATGTTATTAAAGATAAAGTCAAAACTAGCCAACGGAGTCTAAACGAAAGTTGCAAAGTACAGTCTCACCTACGCGTGGATATAAAGAACGCCAAAAAACGGAGCTCGTACGCGAGAGTTACGTAATTTAGAAGTTTGGAAATTCACATTACGCCCCGCGTACCAGGCGATAAGCGCCTTGTCCCTTCGGCCAGCAGACCTCCCATCGGCCATCAGAGGCTCGTGATGTAAACGCTGACGACCCACTACGCCCCGCGTACTCCTAGACTACGCCCAACGTACCGAGACGGTTCAACCTCTATAAAAAGGGTGCGAGGGTTCCGGGCTTAATTGCTCAACTCTTCTCTTTCTCGTGCTTTTGCTCTGCGTTTAACCCCTCGAAGCCATCCCGAAGCCTCGGTTTTCATATCCAAGTTCCGACGGAAGTTTTACGCTCTCGAGATTCCCGAGAATCCTGAGAAATCAGCTTTCTCCAGTCAAAGTTCTGCTCGATTCTTGTCTCATCTTCTTCAAACCGCCACTTCAACCAAGTGAGTTCATACCCCTATCGTGTTGACATATTCTGTGCCCATTCCAGTTAAAGTTGGCTTTGCATAGGAGTTCTGAAAGTTCTCAATTGGTTGCATAACAACTTGGAAGCAATGGCAGGCCCTGTACTGCCAGGTGGCAAGAAGTTAAGATTGCATAAGTTCAGTCCATATGAGTTTGGATTTGTCATTATCCTTGTCTTATGACTATGGTTTTGGCGATTCACATGGATAAGAACACATACACCATAAAATCTAAGGGTCATAAGGTTTCTCTCCGATTCATGAAAATGATGGTGAGGAAACACTACCACCAAGTATATTTGAAGCAGATGGCAAAAGGTCTAAACAATTGAGACTATGATTACGGCATCCCTTTTCATAGTTCTGAAATTGTTTAGACACACATGCATGCTATCTAAGGAAAGGTGTATGATTTTGATAAAGTTTTATCAAAGCATCTCGTATCAGAAATCTGAACTTTGGTAAGAAAGTAAATAAAGTATTGATTTGTAGAAGTCCAGCTGATTTCTGAGTACATGTCAAAGCTAGTGGGAGCATAAGTGTTATGCTAATAATCATCATGTAAGTGGGAGCATGATAATTATTGTTAGTGTTGCAAGTTAGCAATGTTAATTATAGAAAACAAAAGTTTCAATTCGTGAGGCTGCAGGGATTGAAAAAGTTGTTTTGCTATAATTAAGGGAGAGTATATACTTCATTTCAGTTCTAAAGGCTTAGATTGAGACCTTAATCATCTTTAGTCAAGAATATATATATGAATTTCATGTTGGATTGGTTCAACTTAAGGAAATTCTATATATTGCGTTCTCAAAATTCGATTATGATTACGACATCCCTCTTCATAGTCAAATTTTGAAAACATGGCAAATAAAAATATTGTAGCAAAAGACTGGTCTAGAATCATGTCTTTATGTGAGACATCATGAATCGTGTACCATTTGCTTTGGGTACAGGATCGATTGCATGTGCTATAATATTTGTCATTTCTAAATTTTTCCAAATGCCCAGAGGCATTAAGAAGGGAAGAGGTCTAGAATTGGACATGACTAAAATGATTAAGCAATTGTCGAGGACAATCTGAGGTTTACCAAAGATTGGTTGCTCAGGGACAGTTGGAAGTATAGTGCTAATTTTGGAAGGACCATATTGACATATTCTGAAAAGAGGCATCTCTTATTCAGAAGTGATAGTCAAAATGAGAATACGGAGTTGTCTCCATAGGTGGAAGTTATCTGTGTACGATTAGAAAACTTAATGCAAGAAGCATGTCCAAAGCAATGTACTTTGAATATGAGACTTAGTTTCCATGGAGTTGATCTCCATTGGAATACCTTATAATGACTGTTGACAAGTCTTTGTGACTTTGTACATATTCATTACAGGAGGGTCAATGCATATAAGTTTAAAATCTAAACAGATTTCGATAAATGATAGGAATTTGAAATTCTCACATTTTTCGATAAGGATTTGGGAGTGTGAAATTAGAATCATTGAAATTATGTTCAATTGGTTTATTTCACAAAGTAAGGATCATAGACAAACATAGAGTGCATACTTGGTGTATGGAAAAGATATTGTTTAAGAAAAACTTAGTGTACATGCTTGGAGCATGGGACAACTAGTGTTTTTAATTCAAGTATAAAGTTGATAAAACCGAAACAATGAATAATGAGTAATCAGTATGGTGATAAATAAAAGTGTTTATTTATATTCATAGGGTTTGATACCATATTTGATTCATTTATTCTTGTGTTTCACTTTGCATGTTTTGACTTCCAGAATAACTAAGTCGCTCTTCCTGAATGATTAAGCTATTCAAACCATCCACAGTCGGTCATATGTTGGAAGTAGATATGAATCAAGACTGTCATGGGTTGGTTTGTAGAGGTCCAAGTTGGTGGACAAAGTGGTGCTACAACACTCATGAGTGCTCATAAGTTCTGAGTATTGGATTCAACCCACGCTCATTTGAATCACTTCATGGATTTTATCACGAGTGATCATGAGACGATAATATCTTATATTCTTAAAACCTAGAGATATGAGTTGTTACTATGAGTTGGTTATACATTGATTGCACGAAAACGCATTGGTAACTCGATGTTATAAAACGTGCCTTTGTGTATGATTCAACAAGTAGTAGATCGTGCGCCTTCATGGAGTGCCGATATCTATCATCTCGGACAGAGACAGTAGATTCATTTCAAGGTTCTGGCGAACGCTAGAGAAGGCCTTAGGTACTAAGCTAGATATGAGTACAGCCTATCACCCACAAACTGACGGGCAGAGTGAGAGAACGATCTGTTGGATTAATGTCTAAGTCCATAACTATATTTGGTATGTACTTGACCCGACCCGGCATGGTCCATTTGGGTTGCACTTCACCGACACAATTTATATGGATAGTCTTTTGAGAATAGTATATTTATGATTTATATTAATATATTATAAGTTCTAATATATTAATATGGAATCATATTATTTAATTAGTATTGATCAATAATTAATTTAGAATTAATTAAGTGATAAAAAAGAACTAATTAAATATGGACTCTTATATATATGGAATGGGCCAAGTTCATTTAGGTTGGGCTAAGCTTTCATGGATGGTCCATGGAGCTTTTAACCCATGGATCCTATGTAAATGAAAGGTCATGGGTATTAGGGTTTACATGGATGTAACCCTAATCCTCCATAATATATAAAGGGGTCCTTGGCTCACAAAATTGACACAAGTGTGTGAAAATAAGAGTGGGCCGATTTTAGTGTGCATACATATTCTCTCAAGTTCTTCCAAGGTGTTTTGGTGATTTGTGATTCCATTTGAGGCTTCCACACTATTGGTGCTAAGCTCTTAAGGCCAAATACATCAAGACTTCAAGCCACATAAAAGGTATGTTTCCCTAACTAGTATATTATATGGTTTATGTCAAATGCATGCTAGTTATAGGTTTAATGCCTTGGCAACCATTTGCATGTATAATAGAGAAAACATAGATCCAAGGTATTTAGGGTTGTATGTGCACCATAAGATGTTGTAGTATACTAAAACCCAACACTGGTATTAGAGCCATGGGTTGTTTTATATTATATTTGATGCAAATGTATTTTTTTTCTCAAGTTGAAGGAAAAAAAAGAAAAAAAAACATGAAGTTTGTCAAATTTTATGATAATTACTTGATTTTATGAAAAACTAATTATTTATAAAATTTGAGTCACTTTACTACAAGAGTTGAATTAGGTCAATTTATTAAAAGATAGAATGATATGATTATTTTATTTGTTTTAAAAGTTTGATCTAAATGGTTTTAAGGAGTTACAAATTTTGTCATAAAATTTTGGAACTCAAAAGTTTTTTTTAAAGTTATGATCTTAAGAGTTTTGAAACTTCCATAAGTTATGGATGTGAAATGTCTCATTTATTAACTCTTTAGGTTATGAATTCCAAGAGTCTTCAAAGGATAATTGTCAAAGTTTCAAGATTTGTATTAGTTTATATGATTATCTAATTTCTTGAAAATTGTTGATGTGAATTATCTTTACTTATGAGTTTAATCTAGATCATAGAAAAATTATTTGATTATTGTGTTAATTGGAATATTTGATCTTAATGGTTTTTATGAACTCCATAACTTGTCCTCAAGTTATGGAAAGTGAAGAGTTTTTCTTTTTAAAGTGTCATTAAGTCTCATAGGTTATGAAAATAGAAGAGTCACTATTTTTAATGTCATCATTAAATGATTTAATGTCTTCCATAACTTGTCCTCAAGTTATGGAACTTGAATTTTTTTTTCATTAAACCTTAATTAAACTCATAAGTTATGAAAAATCCAAGAGCTTTGAAAGGTTTCAAAACTTGTCCTAAAGTTTTGGAATTTGTAAACTTACCCCCCATGTATACTTTAATTCCAAACTAGACCTTAGAATTTTAAAAGTTTAAAATTCAACCCTTATACTATTATTATAATTTTAATTATATAGATATGTATAAGATAAAGTCGTCTTACCATTAGTAGGCCTCATTCACGAAGCCGGTCTATAAAGGGGGTATAAGGTTACTGCCTATAAAATGGCAGTTTAATGGGTGTCCATTCTCACTCACCGCTTCCTTGACCGGTGGAGGGTCGTTAGCCGAACAGGTAGGACAAGGACTATAATTCTCCCTTCATTATAAGTATAATGATAAATACTAAGTAACTAAACACTTATAAATTCCCAATCTTAGTTACTTAGGAAAATGTGAATAAGGTGCTAATCCATGAAATTACACTTTGCACTTTGTTTAAGCTGTTAGTGGAGCGTGTGTGGTTAACCGGCACACTAACCTGGACTTAACAAGGTAGGCAAAGGGTAACTTAATGTTTATCATAGTATCGTTGGAGCGTGTGTGTTTAACCGGCACATCGATTGAGGGGTAAATATTAAGGGTACCAAGTATATTTGCATGGTTACTTCACACCTTGTTTTGTGATCCTCGGCATCCCAGTCACAAAACCTGAAGGGCACACTCGAGACTGAAACATGCCATTGAAAAGTTCAATGAATCTCAAAAGAATCTAGGAGTTTCAAAACCAATTAAAACCTAATAATACATTTCGTTTATCTTGGTGGAAATTGGTGAATCGTCATTCACCTACCTTCAAATATTTTATAGCTTGGATTACGGCATCCCTCTTCCAAGTTATAAAATAGTTTGTTGGGTCCTAGCCTTAATATATCATATTGGGTGTTATATTAAGGACTTAAATCAAATTTACGTGAATTTCTCCCATTGTTGATGTCTGGTTTAGACAACAATGATCTTCCCAAACCAAGCTTTCCTAATGAATATGACTTCCCGGGTTTGGCTCATGGAAGTCATACTTCTCTTCCTCCACCTCCTCCAATTATTCTCCCTAACCCACAAGTTCAAGGTCACTCAAGCCCTAATGGCAAGCAAGGTCTATGTGTGATCACATCTTAGAGATGAAGTCACATATTGACAAGCCGGGAGAGTTGGGTGTCAAAGTCTTGAGAAAGTTGGATGTTCAATCACTTTCTAAGTCACATAGTGAGTTCCTTTGGGACTACTATGAAACAGAATATGACATGAACCTTAATGATCATATCTATTTGCTTGGTGCTGCTGAATCAGCAATGATTTGGAACGATAGTAAAGCAAATTTGATTAGAAGATCAACTTCCCAAAAACTTTATGGACAGTGACAATGGTGACACTGGAAATCCAGAAAAAGCATTCTCTTCCAAATGGAAAGGGATTGGCCATAGTCAACCCGGTTGACCAAATGGTAAAGAGAAAGGCTAAGTCTGAGATAGTCCCATTACCAAAGGGTCCATATGTTTATTTTGCCAAAGGAAGGGGCGTTGATTGCAAAGCTGCCAAATTTACCTAAGGATGTTAAAGTCAATAAGTTTGACTCTACATCAGGTAGAGCCCATTATCTAACTCTGTTAAGTTCTATTCTGAGATCCTCATTACATGATGTGACTGGGTCACATGTTGATGTTTTAAGAATCAAAGAATAGAGAGAAATCTTAAAGGAAGTATATGCTGATTCTGATCGCGAAGGTGGATTTCGATCGCATCAGAATTTTGAGCAGTTGCTTAAGAAGTTATGATATATTGCTAAGGAATAGATAACAACAATTTTCCATGTGGATTGTAAGGATAAGTTTTTCCGCAAAGTTTTAAAATAAAAGAAAATTGTTTAATTTTATTTATTTGAAGTATCCTTAGAATGGCATTTGTGGAAAATTGTTGCTTATATGATTCCACTGACAGCAATATTGGAAAATGGATTTGATTCTTTCATTTATGGTAGTGTCTAAATTTACCAAATCAGGAAAGTTCCTCATCACCCAAGTTTCAATTGGACCGAAACTTGGAATCATGCAAGTTGAATAGTATGATGAATGAGAACTTTCAAGCATTGGAAAATCAAGACTAATTACGTGTTCACATGGATGTGTGAGTCAAGTGAAGGACTAAAGAGATCGAGTACACATTCTTGTGCACTGGTCATGTCCACCACAAAGCTCGTTAAGACTATTTGCTTTACTAAAGTTCAGTAAATATGGTTATACTTACAAGTTTAAGTATAATTCTAAAACATTGGAAAAGTCTCAATGTATGGTAGAACGAATGGGAAGAATCAAATTAGGCAGAAAGATAAAAGTTTCTCAAATCTAAAAAGATGGGAGAGTACTTTAGTATCATGTTTGTGATCATCTTAATGATTTAGAAATCATATCACAATTAGTCCTCTAAAGGTCATCTTAGTGCATTCTTATGACTAAGAAGAGGAGTCATGAATTGTTGAAATGGTTAGATCAGGAAGATGAGTCATACTTCGTTCCAAAACAATTCTTAGAGTCATACTCCAAGATTGTAACTTGAGTGACATATCTTAAAGAAAGGTTTAAAAACTTGTCAAATGTAAGAGTAAAAGTGTCCTACTCTTGTACATTTGAAATTGGTAAGTTGTGATGTTTTGGATAAAACAAAGACCAACTAAGGCCAATTGTTTGAAGTGTTTGTCTTGATAAAGAATCCGCACTATCTCTTGAATATTTGGCAAGATAGTCTTATATGTCAAGAGGATAGTGGGAGTCTTAAAGATCCTAAAAAGAATTTCAAGAACTAATCAAGAATAAAACCTGAGGTTCTTCACTAGCACACGACTTGAGGTTTATAACCTATCGTGTTGACATATTCTGTGCCCATTCCAGTTAAAGTTGGCTTTGCATAGGAGTTCTGAAAGTTCTCAATTGGTTGCATAACAACTTGGAAGCAATGGCAGGCCCTGTACTGCCAGGTGGCAAGAAGTTAAGATTGCATAAGTTCAGTCCATATGAGTTTGGATTTGTCATTATCCTTGTCTTATGACTATGGTTTTGACGATTCACATGGATAAGAACACATACACCATAAAATCTAAGGGTCATAAGGTCTCTCCGATTCATGAAAATGATGGTGAGGAAACACTACCACCAAGTAGATTTGAAGCAGATGACAAAAGGTCTAACCAATTAAGACTATGATTACGGCATCCCTTTTCATAGTTCTGAAATTGTTTAGACACACATGCATGCTATCTAAGGAAAGGTGTATGATTTTGATAAAGTTTTATCAAAGCATCTCGTATCAGAAATCTGAACTTTGGTAAGAAAGTCAATAAAGTATTGATTTGTAGAAGTCCAGCTGATTTCTGAGTACATGTCAAAGCTAGTGGGAGCATAAGTGTTATGCTAATAATCATCATGTAAGTGGGAGCATGATAATTATTGTTAGTGTTGCAAGTTAGCAATGTTAATTATAGAAAACAAAAGTTTCAATTCGTGAGGCTGCAGGGATTGAAAAAGTTGTTTTGCTATAATTAAGGGCGAGTATATACTTCATTTCAGTTCTAAAGGCTTAGATTGAGACCTTAATCATCTTTAGTCAAGAATATATATATGAATTTCATGTTGGATTGGTTCAACTTAAGGAAATTCTATATATTGCGTTCTCAAAATTCGATTATGATTACGGCATCCCTCTTCATAGTCAAATTTTGAAAACATGGCAAATAAAAATATTGTAGCAAAAGACTGGTCTAGAATCATGTCTTTATGTGAGACATCATGAATCCAAGTGGGAGACTGTTGGATTAATGTCTAAGTCCATAACTATATTTGGTATGTACTTGACCCGACCCGACATGGTCCATTTGGGTTGCACTTCACCGGCACAATTTATATGGATAGTCTTTTGAGAATAGTATATTTATGATTTATATTAATATATTATAAGTTCTAATATATTAATATGGAATCATATTATTTAATTAGTATTGATCAAGAATTAATTTAGAATTAATTAAGTGATCAAAAAGAACTAATTAAATATGGACTCTTATATATATGGAATGGGCCAAGTTCATTTAGGTTGGGCTAAGCTTTCATGGATGGTCCATGGAGCTTTTAACCCATGGATCCTATGTAAATGAAAGTTCATGGGTATTAGGGTTTACATGGATGTAACCCTAATCCTCCATAATATATAAAGGGGTCCTTGGCTCACAAAATTGGCACAAGTGTGTGAAAATAAGAGTGGGTCGATTTTAGTGTGCATACATATTCTCTCAAGTTCTTCCAAGGTGTTTTGGTGATTTGTGATTCCATTTGAGGCTTCCACACTATTGGTGCTAAGCTCTTAAGACCAAATACATCAAGACTTCAAGCCACATAAAAGGTATGTTTCCCTAACTAGTATATTATATGGTTTATGTCAAATGCATGCTAGTTATAGGTTTAATGCCTTCGAAACCATTTTCATGTATAATAGAGAAAACATAGATCCAAGGTATTTAGGGTTGTATGTGCACCATAGGATGTTGTAGTATACTAAAACCCAACACGATGCAAACCCTAGAAGACATGTTGCGAGCATGTGTGATCGACTTTGGTAAAGCGTGGGACATCCACTTACCATTAGTTGAGTTCTCTTACAACAACAATTATCACACTAGTATCAAGACTGCTCCATTTGAAGCCCTGTACGGCCGCAAGTGCAGATCACCTCTGTGCTGGGCAGAAGTAGGCGACACGCAGTTGGCGAGATGTCTAGTCCCTGATAGCACTCTCACTGGTCCGGAGATCATTAGGGAAATGACTGAAAAGATCGTTCAAAGTCGAGAGTGACTGAAAGCCTCGAGGGATAGACAAAAGAGCTATGCCGACAAAAGACGAAAACCCTTGGAATTTCAGGTTGGTGACCGCGTTCTACTGAAGGTCTCACCCTGGAAGGGTATGATACGCTTCGGGAAGCGTGGAAAACTAAACCCAAGGTACATTGGACCCTTCGAAATTACTTCAAGGATTGGTCCAGTAGCTTATAGACTTCAACTTCCAGTCGAACTTAACAAAGTACACCCGATGTTTCATATATCTAATTTGAAGAAATGTCTATCCGACGAAACTGTTGTAATTCCACTCGAGGAAATCAAACTAAATGAAATTCTTAACTTTGTGGAAGAACCCGTCGAGGTCATGGATAGGGAAATCAAACGAACTAAACAGAGTCGCATACCAATAGTGAAGGTTCGCTGGAATGCTAAGCGAGGACCTGAATTCACTTGGGAGCGAGAAGATCAGATGCAACAAAAGTACCCGCATCTTTTCCCTAGTCCATAAACTTTTACTTTGTAATTAATTTCGGGACGAAATTCCCTCTAACGGGGGGATGATGTAACAACCCGTTATTTTCCGATCAATGTAATGACTAAGAGTCAAATGATGTAATCTCTTTATGAATTAATAAAAATAGCGTCAAAAGTGAAATGTTCAAAAATCTCAGTTTGAGTATACTAAGTGGTAGATATCATAACAAGGTTTCCAAAAATATAAAGAACACTAAAATCCGAGGTGTAACGAAGGAGTTATGACCAATTGAAGGTCCGTAACAATTCTGATAAGACGCTATTAAGCGTAAAACGAGAAATTTCAATAAAATACTTTTTAGCCTTAGGTATCTAAATGAAAGTCATAGATATCATTAAACCGTGAACGTGCATAAAAAGAACGCCCAAATCTGACTTCGTATGAGGAAGTTATGATTTTTCGAAGTTTCGGACATAACAGTAGACAACTAAAAACTCGAAATAGAGATCGAGTGAATTTTGGCCAATGCAACCTATACGAGAATCGAAGACCTCTACAATAGTAATACAACGGTAAAAAGACAGACGAAAACGGACGTCGGATGAAGAAGTTATGGATTTTTAACGGACTTTTCCAGTCCCGGCTTGTTAAAAATATGTTATTAAAGATAAAGTCAAAACTAGCCAACGGAGTCTAAACGAAAGTTGTAGAGTACAGTCTCACCTACGCGTGGATATAAAGAACGCCAAAAAACGGAGCTCGTACGCGAATTACATTCATTTTAATACGGAACTTAATTGGGAATTACATTCATTTTATAAGTTTGCATATTATAGAGTAAACATTTCAACTACAACATTGTATATTCACAAGAACATACCAATCTCTATTATGCCTTGTTAATATCGTTGAAAAGGATAAACATTTCAGAAACAAATACATTCATTTTAATACGGGACTTAATTGGGAATTCATGAGTCATTCATCTTCAATATACCTATTAAGGTACCGCTAGAAGTCCTGTTTATAACCAGAATCTCCCGTCCGGAGAACGTGACAAGTGTGTATAGATCTATACGGGACTAATGATCCCGCGCCCTGACTGTTAGCTATAGTCCCCGGGGTGACAAGTGTCATCTCATTTCGACGCCCGAAGAACGTCGCTACAGTTAAATTATGATAGTAGGGTTATGAAAACTCACTGGATAGACAATTATTATGGTATTACGTTTTCAAGGGAAAAGTAACAGATACAGTTCTTTTCACATTCAAATACAAATCTTCTTATAGTTTTGTTTTATAATAAAAGTATACATCATTCTTATGAGCATGTCATAGTTGCTTACAGGTTACGGTCTTGGTCATTTGAGACTGCATTTCACTTTTAGGAAAATATAGGATTTTCCTGGTTCAAATACATACAATTTATACAACAATCTTTCATACTCATTTCATACATTTGTTAGAAAATATCGGATTTTCTGGAAAACATACACAAATTTTCGAATGGCATACATTTTCTCAAAACACTACTTATGAACTCACCAACTTTATTGTTGACACTTTTTCTTTGAAATAACTTGTATTCTCAGGAAAATGCTAAACCAGGTAGCAACTACTTTTGAAGACTAACGCGCTGGCGTTAGTAACATATTTTGGATCACCATATTGTATTTGATATTCAAACATGTAACACATACAGTCATGTAAACTTTTCAAATATATTTATATTATGGTGGTGTGTACTTTCTTTACTATTCAATTGTTATGATACTGAACATGACGTCCTCCGCCCCCGAACGTTTCCGCCATTCAGGTTTGGGGGTGTGACAGATACCCTCTTTACTACGAGGAGTCCCTCTTCTACTCGATGTCTTATGAAGTGATATTTTATGTCGATGTGTCTGGATCTGCCATGATCCCTTAGTTCCTTAGTTAAGGCGACCGCACCCTCGTTGTCACAGAAAATCTCCATAGGCTCCTTTGCAGCTGGTACAACTCCAAGGTCTTCGATGAAGTTCTTCAGCCATATTGCCTCCTTCGACGCTTCGCTTGCTGCTATGTACTCTGATTCGCATGTTGAATCAGCTACAGTATCCTGTTTGGAACTTTTCCATGTTACTGCTCCTCCATGTAGGGTAAATACCCAGCCCGACTGAGAGCGTAAATTATCTTTGTCGGTCTGAAAGCTGGTGTCAGTATACCCTGTCACTCTCAAGTCATCACTCCCACCGAGGGTAAGGACCCAGTCCTTAGTCCTCCGCAGGTACTTAAGAATATTCTTTACCGCAGTCCAGTGAGCTCTACCAGGATTCCCCTGATATCTGCTAACCATGCTGAAAGCATAGGCCACATCAAGGCGAGTACATGTCATAGCATACATGATCGAGCCAACTGCGGAAGCATATGGTACTCGGCTCATCTCTGCTATCTCGACATTAGTGCTCGAACTCTGAGTCTTACTCAGTTTGGTATTGCTCTGGATGGGAAATTCTCCTTTCTTGGAATTATCCATGCTGAAACGTTTCAACACCTTGTCCAAGTAGGTACTTTGACTAAGTCCTATTAGTCTTTTAATCCGATGAAAATACAACGCTCACTGCGAGGTTCGAGTTTGTCGTGAGTCTCTCGTCTTACGAAATCCACGCAACCCCAAACCTTGATATGCGTTAATGAGGGAACCTTCCCTTTCCACATTTCGTGAGGTGTTTTGGCAACCTTCTTAGTTGGGACTAGATTAAGGATATGGGCGGCAGTCTCTAAGACATACCCCCCCGAATGAGATAGGTAACGAAGCTCGACTCATCATGGAACGAAACATATCCAACAAGGTTAGATTGCACCTCTCAGCCACACCATTTAGTTGCGGTGTCCTAGGTGGCGTTAATTGTGAAACATATCCAAATTCCTTAAGATAGTCGTGGAACTCGATACTAAGATACTCACCACCCCTATCGGACCTGAGCATCTTTATCTTCCTACCCAATTGATTCTCCACTTCTTGCTTAAAATCTTTGAACTTTTCAAAGGATTCCGACTTGTGCTTGATTAAGTAGACATATCCATATCTACTATACTCGTCGGTAAAGGTTACATAGAAGCGATTAGCATCCCTTGTGGCGGATCTGAAGGGCCCACACACATCGGTGTGTATGAGATCCAACAAATCCTCACCTCTTTCACAAGTACCAGTGAAAGGTGACTTGGTCATCTTCCCTAAATTGTCTACAACCATCGCAGTTTCATATACACCATTACAAGGCAATGCTTCAAAATAAAATTTATCATTATAAAAAGCATTAATAGAACCAATTTCATTGTTAAATGTAAATCTAAATACTTGTTTATACAAACCATGAAAAGAAATAATGTTTCTCGCCATATCAGACGAATAGCAACACTTATTCAAATCTAGCCCTAACCCATTACCAAGCAATAAAGAATAAACTCCAATCTTGGTGACATGCGACACTTTCCTATTCCCCATGAACAAGTTCATCTTCCCGTGCTCCACATCCCTACTTATTTTTAGACCCTATAAATCAGAACAAATATGAAAACCACATCCTGTATCAAGGACCCAAGAATTAGCATGTGATGAGTTATTAGAATGAATAGTGTAAATACCTGCGAAGGTGGGCTTTATCTTCCCATCCTTAATGTCCTGCAAATATTTGGGGAAACTTTGTTTCCAGTGTCCTTTTTCATGACAATGGAAGCACTCTGCTTCCTTTGGATTGGATGAGGGAGCAACACAACCACCTTTGGACCCACTAGAATAGGATCCATCACGAGACCTTCCCTTGTGATTTTTTGAAGGAGCTTTCCTTTTCTTTCCCTTACCTTTTCCAATTGCCAGGACTGGGGCAGCAGTAGGAGTGGGTACAACAAACTTGCCTTTTAAACTACTTTCAGCAGTTCTCAATAAGCCTTGAAGCTTGCTTAGAATGACTTCCTCCTTGTTCATATGATAAGTCATTCTGAACTGATCATAACAAGGAGGCAAGGAGTGTAGGATAATGTCAATAGCCAACTCTTCGTCGAAATTGACATTAAACTTTAGCAAGTGGTCCACATACCTATGCATCTTTTGCAAGTGGGCTGTGATGGACTCTCCATCCTTCATTTTTGTTGTTATCATGGAGGCAATGATTTCATACCTTTCTTGTCGAGCACTTTGATGGTACCTTTCCATCATGTCTTGGTGCATCTTGAAAGGCCAGAAGTCCTCATAGGATTTCTGAAGCTCAGAAGTCATAGTGGCTAACATGATGCACGACACCTTTGTCGCGTCCTTCTCATGAGCCCTATACTCAGCCGGTTGCTCAGGAGTAGCAGTTCCTTCATCAATCTCCTTTAGCTCTTTTTCGAGGACATATTACTTTTCCTTGTAGCTAATGGCCATGCGAATGTTTCAAATCCAGTCATTGAAGTTCGATCCATCGAAAATGACTCTCCCACATAAGTTCATGAGGGAGAAAGAGCCAGAAGCATTTGAGTTTGAAGCATTGTTTGAAGTAGACATCTGAAAAGAAAGACAAGTTTCATTAAATAGAAATTCCTTAATATAACACCCAAATGAAATATTAAGGCTAGGACCCAACACAATATTTCACAATTCGAAAGAGGGATGCCGTAATCCAATTGCAAAATATTTGAAGGTAGGTAAATGACGATTTACCAATTTCCACCATGAAAAACGAAATTGAGGATTAAGTTTTAAATGAATTGAAATTCCTAGATTCTTTTGAGATTCATTGAACTTTTCAATGACATGTTTAAATCTCGATTATTCCCTTCAAGTTTGTGACTGGGATACCGAGGATCACAAACAAGGTGTGAATAACCATGCAAAGGTGCTTGGTACTCTCGATGTCATTTATCACTTAATCAATGTGCCGGTTAACCACCCACGCTCCATCAATCTACCCTTTGCCACCCTTGCTAGTCCAAGTTAGTGTGCCGGTTAACCACATACGCTCCACTAACGACTTGGCAAGGTGCAAAGTGCAATTTCATGGAATAGCACCATTTTCACATTTTTCCTAAAGTAACTAAGATTGAGAATTTATAAAAAATATTTAGTTACTTTATAATGTCATTATACTTATTAATGAGAATTAATGTCCTATGCTACCCGTTCGGCTAACGACCCTCCACTAGTCAAGGGTGTGGTGGGTAAGAGTGGATACCCAATGGCGGTCATTTTACAGGCCGCTTCCTTAAACACCCCTTATAGACCAACTTCGTGAATGAGGCCTACTAACGGTAAAACTGACTTGTCTTATACATATATATAAGTATTAAACCTTGAATATTATAATAGTATAAGGGTTGAATTTTAAACTTTTAAAATTCTAGAATTTAGAATATAATGTTTCATAAATGAGACTTTTCAAGTTCCAAAACTTGAGGGAAAGTTTTGAAACTTTTCAAAACCTTTTGAATTCGAAAATTTAGAATTTAATGTTTCATAAATGAGACTTTTCAAATTCCAAAACTTGAGGGCAAGTTTTGAAACTCTTCAAAACCATTTAGATCAAATTTTAAACTAATAAAATAATCATATAATTTTATCTTTTACCAATTTGACCTAATTCAACTCTTATAGCAAGATAATTTCAAATCAAATAATACAAATAATTAGTTTATCATGTAAACTAGTAATTATCTTAAAAATTTGACAATTTATCTTTTAATTAGATGAGGATGGTCACTACCATATCAGAAAAAACAGATTTTATGATACAAAACAGTTTATGGCAATGATCCAAATCCAATTCTGGCCAAAAAACCCGAAAATCTGCCAACAGACTGTCCAACTCGTCGAGTCTGGCAATGGACTCATCGAGTTCATCATGGACTCGTCGAGTTCTTCATAGGACTCGTCGAGTCCAACAGTCAGAGTGTAGTTTTCAATTTGCTTCAACTTTGAACAATTAACCAATGTATCAATATAATAGAAAACACCCTAGGCTCTGATACCACTGATGGATTTTGAGCACTATAACATCCCTACGGTGCACATACAACCCTAATGCTTTGGATCTAAGTTTTGTCAAGTTATACATGCAATTTTTTTTATCCAAAGCATGAAGCCTAACTAGCATACAACTTTGACAATTGAAAACATAAAAACAAGTACGATAATTACCTCTTTGTTGTAGCTTGTAGAACTTGGCCTTACAAGAGCTTAGCACCTAAAATGTGATGCCTCAAATAAGTCACAAACACCAAGAACAATGGATGATTATGAGAGAGAGGTTGGGAATCTCCAAAAACGGCTAGGGTTTCTTTTTGGAATTCTCTTGTGTCATTTTAGGAGCTTAGGGGTTACATTTATAGTGTAGAATTCTAAGGGTTACTTGTAAACCCTAATTCATTCATATAGGCTTTTAATCCAATAAATCTTTTGGACTAACTCTTCATGGACTATCACATAAACTTAGTCCATCACCAATCAACATGGATTATTAGCCCAACTATATGTATCACTGATTTACATAATCAGTCTCCGTTAATTTAATCAGTCTCTTTTGATCACTAAATTAATTCCAAATTAAGTCTTGATCAATACCAATTAAATAATATGATTTGTCAATTAATATATTATTCTTATAATATATTAATAAATCACAATTAACCTCTTTCTCAAATATTCATCCTATCAAATTGCTCCAGTGAAGGCAACCCAAATGGACCATGCTACTATCGGGTCAAGTACATACCAATTATAATTATAGGCTTAGACACCTAATCCAACAATCAGTTCCTTTGATCACTAAATTAATTCCAAATTAATTTCTGATCAATGATAATTAAATAATATGATTTCTCAATTAATATATAATTCCTATAATATATTAATAAACCATTAATTAACCTCTTACTCCAAAACTCATCCTGTCCAGTTGCTATGGTGAAGGCAACCCAAAAGGGCTATCCAGGGTCGAACACGCACTCGACCAAGCACCCAAGCTGAACTCGAGTCCTGGCTGGAATCCCCAACCTGGGTCCACCAAAAACCTGCTGTCCATCGCCAAGATGATGCTCACCAACTGTTTTAGGAAGTTTCCCGGACTCCTAACTCATAAAATCCTTATTACAGACGACCACTTGGGCCGCCTTCCTCCCCAACTGGGATGTGAAACTCATCCTAGTTTCACGCCTGCTTCTGCTCCCGGATACCCGGACGGTTCTCCCCCACTTTGATTCGACTACTCTCTTATAACACCGAAGGTTTGAGGGATTCCCAATCCATATTACCCTCTAATGAACGATTTGCTGACAATCTGTGCTTCCCAGAGCTAGTGTTCCATTACTAGCCAAACCCAAAGACTGCACACCCTTGAATACCAGATGAACACTCCCAATATCCCAACAAAACTAATAACCCCAGACGCTTTTAATGATACAACATCCAAATCTTGAAGCCCTCTAAACTGATGCCCAGACCCAAACCTCAACAATAGACCACTTCCCTTCGCACTCCTAAGAGCCAACCAATCACAATTGCTAAAACCACTGAACCCTGACAATATTGGAGAACTAGCCCGCTAAATCCTGTCCATAGACCTTCCGCTCAATACCCCTGAACCGACCTCGATAAAAAACGAGAATAACAACCGAACAATTTGGAATCCGCTACATGAGATACAACCCCTCATTAACCCACTAATTATTCATGGCATGCAAATGGCATATAACAATTCTTGAATATATAACCCAAACATAACTAGGAATAAAACCAAAGATAATGCTTACCCAAATCGATACAAAATTCCCAAGCAATATAAATTCTGATAATAACCAAGAAGAAAGCAACATATAACATACCCGCAATATTGCCTGAAGAAACCCTGACTCCCTCTTCCTACTGAAGAACCTGCGATGGAACCTGAGCTACCCAACCACCAAACGGAGGAAATTCGCCCTGATATGACCCGGCTGATGACAACGATGACACAACTCCACCTCCAATGTGCATTCTTGGCGGAGGTGGCCCTTCCATCCGCACCTGCCACACTTAGACCTGCTGCTCACATCCTCATGGGTCCCTTCATTCTTCGTGCAACCACCCCGGCCCCTCGGGGATCTAACACTAGCTCCGACAGCGTCCAACTGCTCAGATTATCGAGCATGACTATGAGTCCTCTTTCTATTCCCCAGCTGCCTATTCGAACCAATCTCCTGCTCTCGGGTTACCCCGACCAACCCATCATCCGCCTGAACAGCCAAGGTTTGACCCTCGAACTTGGCGACCAATCTATCAGTGACACGCCCAATGATGTCGGGTAACTCCTCAAGTAGGGCTTGAGAAACCTCCGCGGCAATCCAATCATGTGGTCGACTCCCCTGAATACATGGTTTATAATCCACCTCCGATCCCAAAGGACAAAAGCAGATAATAGGATCCTCCGTCCTGAAGGATCTTGGAGATCCACAAGCTTTGGGCTCCAAATTAGCCCCCAATTGACCCGATACGACCTCGGCCCGAAAGGCCCTGATACGACTATCCACTAGCTCCAAAATCCTATCCTTCACTGAACCAAAGATTACAAGAGTCTTCTCCAAAATACCGCGGATAATCTCCGATGAGATGAACTCCCGCACCTGCTCGCTAATCGGCCCAGTACCTACACCTGAGTCGGAACCATAACCAAAACCTCCTTTATGAGTGCTTATCACCAAACTGATATACAACATGCCAAAGATCAGAACATACCCAAGAATCCTCCTCCCATGAGCTTCTTAGATCCTCCATGACTCTCCCTAATTTGAGTATGGATCCTGTGCTTTCGGTAGTACGGGCCCAATATGTAACGCCCGGGTTTCGGGGCTAAGCATTTTTAGACGATGTAATAGTCTAGGTCAACTATTGTAACTCTTTTGATGTAATAAAGATGAAATATTTGAATACTATGTGAATTATGTGTATTTGTGTGCTTATTATTTAACTATAAATGTATAATTAATAAAGAATAAAAATAAGCGCCAAAATTAAAGTGTGAGATAAGCCCGATATCTTTATATAAAGTTGTAGTGGTCGAAACAAGGATTCCGGGGATATAAAGAACGCCGAAATCCGAGTTATAACGAAGAATTTATGACCCGTCGAAGTTTCGTGATGGAATCGGCACGATACCGGGAAGCCTAAATAGTGAATTTACGATAGAGCGAGTTTTTGCCTTAGCGATCTAAACAAAAGTCGTAGAAAACGTTAAACCGAGAGCGTCCATAAAAAGAACGCCCAAATCTGACTTTGTATGAGGAAGTTATGATTTTTCGAAGTTTCGGCTTAGTAGTGTTCAGCCCGAAGTTCGAATATTAGATCGAGCGGTTTTTAGCCGACACAACCTAAACGAGAATTGAAGATCTCGTTAATAGTAGTATAACGATAAAAAGACAGACGAAAACGGACGACAGATGAAGAAGTTATGAATTTTTAACGGACCAATCCTGTCCCGGCCTGTTAAAAATATAACTTTTAAAATAAAGTCAAAATTAGCCGACAGAGTCTAAACAAAAGTTGTATAGTACGTTCCCGCCTACGCGTGGATATAAAGAACGTCGAAAACGGAGCTCGTATGCAAAAGATACAGATTTTTAAAGTTTAGACTCGAATTTGCGAAGCCTGTTGCTCGATTGATGATGTGGCAAGATCCTAGCCGTTGCTTGCTGATCACGGTTTAGCCTTCGGATTTGGACACCTGGCCTCGCTACGCCTCGCGTACAAAGGAACGCCCAGCGTCCGAGGAGCGCCCTGCATCCGAAGGGAACGCTGCGCGTACCCGAGCCTTCTGTGGTCCGAGAGATGGCCACGATGCACCACCAGCAAAGCAACACCTCAGCACACGAACGCACCGCGTCCGAACCTACGCCCTGCGTAGACCGAGGATCTCCGGCCTATAAATTGAATGCAAGATTGCCCGGATTTTTCACACATTTCCACTTCTCTCTCTAAATACTTTCTCTCTCTAACCCATTCCAACTCCCCTAAACCCTAGGAAAAACCCCTAACACCCAAAGGAAGCCCCGAGGCTCCCGGAGTCCTGAGAAAAAGGGTCTTTCGGTTCGGAAACGCTGCTCCGAGCAAAGCCCGATTTTCTTTAAAATCCGCTGTAAGTGAGCTACGCCTACGCTATTTTTAATATAGCTTTTAAACAATTATAGTAATGTTATTAGGTCCTTAAAATAATTATTTGGGCTATTATTATGAGTTATATTGAGTGTTATTTAACGCTTATATAATAATAATAATAGCTAGACTATTAATTAGTCGCGGTTAACGTTAAAACTAAACCCTAGTGGTATTGATACTAGGTTTTGGTCAAGGAAAAATTGTTTTGAGATAACGAAGCGTTGTTCGAGTACCGAGTCACCACCTAATCAGGTGAGTGCATAGTTATTTTCATCTTACACATAGATATGAAGTATTTAATATAAATTACGTGCTATGTGTGCATATTGTCTGAATACTTGTTGTCTATGCTGGGTGAAATATTTTTATACACGTTTTAAATTATTTAAACTGTATATGTATTTTATATCTACAAAATGTGTTGGGTAAAACATGGGTAGATGTAATAGTTGTTGTGTGACAAAATAAAATAATGAGAGGCCTCGTTATAGATGTTATTGATGATCCAGTCATCTAGCGGAGTATAGATGACGACCACAGACTATTCTAGACAGTCCAGTGGATCGCTAGCAGGCTCGCAACCTGTAGGTGTTTATTTGAACTGTGTGTTTACCAGCAGTACTCCATCCCCCACATGGTTGCCTTATTTGACATAAATTGCTGAGGAATCCCCGAAGCATGTGTTGTCACCCCGATGAAAGTCCTTAGACTAGGTCCCTTGAGTTAGATGTTTTAGGGACGTAAAGTGAGGATAACGGGAACGGGTAATCGGGTTTGTTTGGCTTGATAAAGTTAATAAACTTATTTATTGTGGGTTGAAAACCCTATGTGCTCACCATGCTCCCAAGCCTGACCCACTCAGTTTCTTGTATTACAGGTAGTGACGCATGAGCATAGATGTTTGGATGAGAGATAAGGGATTATAGGCCTGTAAATACGAAATAATGTAGTAAGGCTTATGTTGTACTGTTTATGCTTTTGATCTGTATCGAACATGACATCCCGAGTCTTTTAATGAAATACATTTCTTTGGAAATGCTTTTGATAAATCTTTATCATATTTTGTTTTGGGACAAATTCCGCAACACTTTTATTTAAAATGTTACTCTGATTTTCAAACAAGCATAAACAAAATCGGTCTTTTCTGGCCGTGAAAATGGGAATGTCACAAAATACTACCTTCCGCACCTATCCATACTTTCGTCAAGAATAATCCCGAATCCTCCAAGTCACCCTATCAAACTGATACTCCAAATGCTCGCTAATAGTGCAACTAAATCCACTAAAGCATTTCCTAGGTTTCTGTGACAACCCGGAATTTCTATCTTGTACAACCATTCACTTCAATCAAAGTCAGACTTGTTTCTGCTAACTTTTAGCACTGTTTAGAGTCTGTTTGAGCATTCTGAGACTAGTACATCAAAGGAATCAGTGTTTGGATTTATCAGTTAATGTTCCAAACCGTCTAGCAAACTGTAAACCTCCTCAAAAGGAGTTAACGGTCAGGAAGCTTAGAGCTTACGGTCATGGTGACCGTAAACTCCCTATATATGCATAAATTATGATCATTTTGATCATTTCTTTACTTTCCAAGCCAAAAATCTCGAAAACTCTCTCAAGTATCATAAGACCTTCATCTTGATCTTCCAAAAATGTAAGAAATTCCTTCCTTTGATTTGTTGTTACATCTCTTTATCTAGTGATTATACATGATTTCATCCATGAAATCTCTTCTTTTGATATATCTTCAAGTGTTCTTCATTTCACCAAGAACACCAAGAACACACACTAGTGTTCTTGGATCCTAATCACCCTTACAAGCTTCTAATAAGTAAGTACACTACCCTTAGCTTGTTATATACTAGAATCACTAGTTAATCAACTTGAAAACATCATTTTTAGCCAAGAACAAGGTGTTTACGGTCTAGGAGTATCTCCTTAGACCGTAAACTCTAATGAAAGGTGCATTAGAGACCTTAAACCCGTCCTAGGGGTAAGCATGGTCCCTAGAATCCGATACCTTTGATTGAAGCCCTGGAAAACCTTCATTTATGAAAGATTTGGTGAGTTTGCGGTTGGATCTCCTTAGACTGTGAACTCCATGACCGTAAACCATAGGACCGTAAGGTCATAGGACCGTAAACACATGAGACCGTAAACCCATTTGAACCGTGAACTCAATGGACCGTAAACCCATTGAACCGTGAACACATAGGACCGTAAACCATCTTGACCGTAAACACTTATGGTCATGCCATTTGGACCGTAAACTCTATAGGGTGGCCATATACCCTAGTTATGCAATCATATGTGATTGTATCCCTTCAAACTAAGAGTTTCCTAGTCTTTTAGGGTGTTATCCCTTATAATTAGTTGGTTATACACTAATCAAATACACATGCATGTCATTATATGTTTATTAGGATCTTTGTGTGCTCAAGGTTTCACCTGACACTCCACATCCTATTTCCAAACATACTTCAGTATCACTCACTACAGGTGAGTTCATACCCCTTAATCTATCCTTTAGAATGATTTTAAATGCTTTTATGGGGGGGGGGAATACAAGTTGAAACATTATAGTTATTATATCAATCACATGTGATTAATAACTATCAAACAATGGATTTGCTACACTTTTAGCTGTTTTATCAAACAAACTACTTCAAAATATTTATCAAACTCTTTTACATGTTAAACTCTTTATCAAACTTGTTATTACATGCCAAACCTTTTCGTTTAACTCTTTTAAACTAATATATTGTCAAAACCATGTGTAATGCATGTATAGTTATATAAGTAAGGTTGGAAGGACTTAGGACTGATAACACACTTTATTTCCTGTTCCTTGTTTGGTTGTGGACTTAGAGTACCATGTTGTTTGTCCGAGTGTCGTTTGATCCTTAGTTATATATTATGTATATATGTATAGGCATAAAAGCTTTTATCTCAGTTCAATACACTCAGTTATACAAACAACTCTACTAGTAAACTATAATAGGTATAGTTTAGGAAGATACTACTCATTACTTCTAAGTACAATGAATCATACAAAGAGTCAGTTCATACATGAGTCAAAACATACTATTATGAGAAACTAAGAGAACATACTATTATGAGAAACTAAGAGAACATACTATTATGAGAAACTAAGAGAACATACTATTATGAGAAACAATACATACTATACACTATACAAGAGAACATACTATGATGAGAAACAAAGAGAACATACTACATACTAGACAGAGAGAACATACATTACACTAGTACATGCAATACATATACAAGAATACTATAACATAAATGTGAGCCACGATTTCGGGGCATGACATCACCTGTCATGGATCGTTTTGTATCCAGAGTCTCCTTGAAGGAGAGCGTGAATTTGTGTATAGATCTATACTGGATTGACTATCCTACACCTTGCTGTTCGCTACAGTGGGACTTGCAAGTCTACGGGTGCCAAATATCATTTCTTCCGACGCCTTTCATCGTCGTGTTATTAGTCGATAGTATGGTGCAATCATATCACATTTTACCTTAAATAACAATTGGTTTAAGGTATTTAGTACAACAGTAGTGACTATAATACAATACTACAGTACTTTATTATTTCCCCATTGCATTCACATTGTGATCTTCTCACATAAAAGGTAATGTAGAACTATATTTTTGGTTAATGATAGTCACACTTGGGAAAATACACACTCTTACAAGAAACAAACATACATAACATTTGATGCGTGGGTAGAAGGCTACGTTTAATAGAAAATATAGGATTTTCTAGGAGATACAAACATTTACTACAAACATTTACAAACTTATACATCAAACACTTACACACATTTTCATACAAACAATGACACTAAAATGCTTATGAACTCACCAGCTTTAAAGCTGATAAACTCTTTCAAAATAACTTGTATTCTCAGGTCATCAGTAGACAGGTACCGATGCCAGGTTTTGAGAAGATGGAGCTCGTTCAAGACTCATCTCTTATTTTGATTTACATTTTTGGGGTCTTATAAACTTCACAGAACACACTTGTATTAAATTATATTATTAATGCAATGGATGATGTTGTTGCTTGTTAACTACTATGCTTTGTTGTGATACTGTACATGACGTCCTCCACCCCCGAACGTTTCCGCCATTCCGGTTTTGGGGTGTGACAGTTTCCGACCTCACCCTACCATCAGCTGCTGAAGAACTCTCCATAATGTCAGTTGGCTACCTCATGAATATAGTCACATGCAATAAAGCTCAGATAATCCTTCGAGTAAAAGACTCATCCCTACAACGGTTAGACTCAAACGAGAGCTGCACAATAGGGTCAAATCCATCAATCTGAGATTATTCAACCTTTATTACATGTGACTTAACACATTCACTTAATAGCTAACTCACATCACTTAATAGTCCCACAAAGCACAAAGCAAGCATCATTCGTGCAGTAGCCATCCAACCCATAGAATAACCAAAGAACATTCAAACTCACATACTATAACTCATGCTGGAAACCTCCACTCTTACTTCCGATTGCCTTATGCATGCAAGTTATACACGATACAAGATCAAATAGACTGTCGAATAAAAGACTCTACCCTAGGACCACAATTAAACGAGGAACGGGAAATAAATCCAAATCAATCATTCTAAGGCTATAAGATCCTAACTGTATACAGTTTCTAAAGCATACACTTAGCAATTATTGATACCAATACAGATTCCCAATCCATCATAACATCCAATGTTCCCTAGGCTACAAGGCATCACATATCAGGTCAATATATCATGCAATTCCTGAAAGTATCCCTAGCCTCATCCTAGCATGTAGTTCTAAAAGCTCATAAAATCAAACATATAAAGGCATCTCTCCTATCATAAAATCCTGAGCAGATCCTTAGCCCTAATCTAGCATGCAATTCTCATAATCATATCATACATCATAGTAAACATGTATTGGTATTCTGGGAACCACTTACTTGAGATCAGCTGATTGCACCCATCACACCCCTTTCTTTGATTAAAACCCTTTTTAATAAGACATTTATTTTATGAAAAATTTCACCAAACCCTCAGTTTGAGTCCAGGCATACCCAAGAGTATGCCCGAATCCTACAAACCAAAGCTTTGATATCAACTTGTAACGTCCCAAAAATAAGACCATAAAATTTCATTTTTATTTAATCAAAACAGTGCTGCAACAACCTTATCCATTCAAGTTTAACAAAATAAGTGTATCAGTATTATTTCAAATCAGAGTAAATTATAAAATGCGAAAACTTGTGGTGCGTGCTCTGCAATCATCCGGAGCTCCCTTGTTCGAAAATCGTAGTACCTGAAACACAAACTGAAAGCCGTAAGCACAAAGCTTAGTGAGTTCCCCCAACATAACACATACAAAACAAACATACTGCCGAGCATATCTGGGTGCTCGACCTACCCTGTCGAGCATATCTGGGTGCTCGAACTACCCTGGCGAGCATATCTGGGTGCTGGCCTCCCCTTCGGTCTATTAAAACCAGATACCGGGTCTATTTCACCCCTACCACTACCACATAATATCATAAGCAATTAGTCACATAAACATCAACAAATACTGGCATACCAGGCAATTATCACAAATACAATCATCTTACTATAAACATCAACTAGTGGGTCGATATTGGTGCTTTCGACCTACATATACAGTGAAGGTAACTCACCTCGACAGCTGAACCCACGAATAAATCTCTGACAGCTGATCCGCTAGAATCCCCGTACTATCAAACAAATAACACCCAATTAACAATTGGACTTCAAACCAAATCCAATAATCCATATTTGGGGTAAAAAGATCATTTTACCCTTCACCTAGTTTGGTCCAAGACTAAGGCCCAAACTCACAATCATAAAGGCCCACAAACCAAATAATCATCCAAAGTCCAATTATGGCCCAATTTTCCAAATTGATCCCAAACCCTTACATGAGCCTTACCCAAAAGCCCATTAACTTTTCCCCAATCCAAACACTTGTATACAACTGGTCCAACAAATCCCTAAGCAATCCAACCCCGAATGATAGGCCAAACCCGAAATGACATAACAAGGCCTAGTAAGGCCCAAATATCCAAATTGGGCCCAAACCCATCATGAGCCTAACCCTAGAAGGCCCAACATCCAAAAAGGCTCGAAATAACCAATGGTCAAACCTAGTCAAACTTCTGGTCAACACTCCATGCACAATAAGTCAACAAAACAAGAAAGGTCCAACAGGCCGAGTACGCCCCGCGTACTCAGCTGGTACGCCCAACATACACCTTTTGGGGCCAGTACGTGCAACGTACCAGATGGGTACGCCCAACGTACTCCCCTGAACTCCAATCTTTTCCATTAAGCACTTAACTACTTAAGTCCTTGCTCCAAACTCTTAGATCCGATTCCCATGGGTGACTTGTCATGTAAGGTTGACAACTTTACTTGCATGCATGACTTAATGGGGCTCTAGAGCTCAAAAGAGCTTAATGAAGGGTCTTAACACATGCATGAGTCCAATTAAACCATAAAGATCACATTTTTATGCCTTTGGGACACTTAAAATGTCCAGATCTACAAGATCAAGCCTATGAAACAACGTTAGCTCACAAGGACCACCAAAAGTGGCTAAAAAGACCAAAAGCAACCCAAAAGAAGATCCAACCATTATAGATGACAAGATCAAGCTTTTTACCTTCAATAGATTGCAAAAGATGAGAAACCTCTGGATCTACAAGCTCCCTTCTAGGTAGGGGTGTTCAAAAATATCCGTATCCGAATAATCCGATCCGAAAATCCAAAAATCCGATCCGAATTTATCCGAAATTCTGGATATCTGAATTTTCGGATATCCGAAATTCGGATATCTGGTTTTTCGGATTCGGATACGGATACTGATTTTGTAAATATTCGGATATTTCGGATATCCGAAATCCGAAAAAAAATATTTTTTTCTATTATTTGAAAACATAAAAGGCCATTACAATGAGATTACTTGTATTTGATCTTGCGGGTGTTCGTTACGTTATTATTATTTCTTTTTGTTTTTTACATTTTTAACACTAGTACCCATTACAGTATATGGATGTTTGAACTACATTGATCTAAATAAACGTATCCAATTGTTCTGAGAAAAGAAAATATTGTTAAATTATTAACGGTAAATATGCAGTATAACATAATGGTAGTACATATACTTCCACAAAGGCATACAAAAGCTTATGGATTTGTTCCCTTTCTTTTTTTACTTTTTTTATTGTTTATAATGTTTAAATATAAAAAATATTTTTTAGATAACTTAACTAGATTTGTAAACATAAAAAAATAAAACCGGATATCCGAAAATTATCCGATTCCGGATCCGAAATTTTGGATATCCGATATTTCAGATACGAATTCGGATATCAAAATGCACTATCCGAAATTTTCGGATATCCGGTTTTAAACACCCCTACTTCCAGGTGGTGATTCTTCAACAAACTCCAAACTCTTCAAAGTGAACAAAAGTACTCCAAGATTCTTCACAATGGCTTAAATGCCCCAAGATAAAGGCTAGGGGTCGACTTTTAGGGTTTAGGAGGCTTAGAGGTTGATAAAAGGTGAGGCTCATGAAAGAAATGAGGTTTAAATAGTCAAGGACCAAAAAATTAGGGTTTCATGGCTGAAGGGAGTACGCCGTGCGTACCCTTTAGTACGCCCGACGTACTCATTGACCACCCGTGACCAACTTACTAGGTACACCCCACGTACACATGTAGTACACCCCGCGTACTAGATGGCCCTCCAAAACACTCAAACTTCATTCGACCTTAACTCCTTCGTCCTAAGTCCATTTCCAACGAACTTTATATCCATAGAAATGTGAAGAGAAGCCCTACGCTTCTAACAACTCACCCTTGCCTTAATACTTCCCGAACAAGAACCCAAAATTAATAAAGACCCGAACTAACAAATTACTATTATACCCTCGGGCTCCGAAACACCATCGAACACTCGGATCACTTAACTATAACACCCACATCCAAAAAGGGCCAAATCCTTTCTTCCCCAAGGCCCTAAGCCTTATGATAACTGATGATTGGGCCACGACCCCGAATAATGAAGCAATCTGAAACCGAGTGTTACAATTACTAGTCTACCTACTCAACTTTCCCACTTCATAAGAAATATTAGGCATGGTACTTCTCATTGCATACATCAAGCTACTAATAGCCTTAGAATATTCCAATTTTGAGATAGGAATGCCATTGTTAGGCATTAGTTTCACACTTGAATCCATGAGAGTACTCACATGAGAACAATCACTGACGTTAAATCGTTTGAGAATTTTCTCAACATAGTGACTTTGAGTCATCAGTAAACCTTTGATCACCCTTTTAATTCTTATACCAAGAATTACATCTGCCTATCCCAAATTTTTCCTGGAAAACTTAGATGACAACAATTGCTTTGTTTCATTTACTTGTTCTTGGTTAGTACCAAAAATCTACATATCATCTACATATAAGCAAATGATCACTCCTGAACTAGTAACAACATTGAATCTACTATAACACATTTTTCACATTGGTTTAAATTAAAACCAGAAGACAAAATAACCTCATCAAACTTTTGATGCCGTTGGTTGGGTGCTTGTTTCAACCCATACAAAGAATTTACCAGTTTACACACCATATGCTCTTTATCGGGCATAACAAAACTTTATGGTTGTTTTATATAAACTTCTTCATCAAGTTTACAATTTAAAAAGGCTGTTTAGACATCCATTTGATGGATAATCAGATTGTCAATTCTTGCCAAAGCAATTAACAATCTAATAGTATAAATACGTGCAAATGGAGCATACATATCAAAATAGTCAACACTGAGTTTTTGTTTAAAACCTTGAATGACCAATCGGGATTTATACTTGTAAATAGTCCAATTAATATTCATTTTCTTTTTAAAAATCCATTTGTAACCAAGTGGTTTAGAACCTGGAGGAAAATTAGACAACACCCATGTATTGTTCTCAATAATTGATGACATTTCGTCATCAATCGCTTCCTTCCAAAAGACGACATCTCGAGACTCCATGTCCTCTTGAAATGTCTTTGGAGCATACTCAATACTATAACAATATGAGTATTCAACACTAATTTCATCCCTTGAACCTTCCACCAAATACAGCTGGAAGTCATATCTAATTTTTTTTTTTTGCAATTCGGCCCATTTTGCTTCTACGAAGCTCTTGTGGTTCTTTTTCCATTACCACCATCTTGAGTTTATGGATTTTGCACTTATTTAGTGCCAAAAGTCAGATCCTTAGGCCTTTGGATCGATGAAAAACACATCTCATCAAAAATTGCATCCCGTGACTCGATAATGGTGTTAATCGGTACCGAATCATTAGGTTCTATTACATAGAACCAATATGCCTTGTAATGTTCAACATATCTAATGAATATGCAATCTATTCTATGTTCTCCCAAAGTTTTCCTTTTGGGCTTGATGAGTTTTACAACTGCTCGTCATCCTCAAACCTGAAAATAGCTCAAATTTGATTTTTTCTTGAACCAAAGTTCATATGGGACTGTTTTGTTCCTTTTGTTTGGAACCCTATTCAGAAAATAGCAGGTTGTTAACATGGCCTCTCCCCAGAATTCCTCACTCAATCTCAAGTAAGAAAGCATCGAGTTTACCATTTCCTTTAAAACCCGATTTTTGTGTTCGACGATTCCATTTTGTTGGGGCGAGTATGATGTTGTGGTTTCATGAATGATACCCATTAACTGGAACTATATGGTATCTATATTCACCTCCCCGATCAGTTCTAAGACATTCAACCGGATTGCCCAATTGTAATTCCACCTCGATTTTGTATATTTTAAACTTTTCCAATGTTTCATTTTTAGCATTAAGCAAATACACATAGCAAAACCGAGTACAGTCATCAATGAATATGACCAAATACTTTTATTTCCCAAAGATGGAGTAGAGTGGAAATCACACAGGTTACTTTATACAAGCTCCAAAATAGCCAACTTTCTAGAAACACTTGGAAATGGCTGTTTTGTAACTTTTGTAAGCATGCATGTTTTACATTTTTCCAGATTTATGTCAAAGGGTCATATTTTGACATTTCACACATCCTTCTAAAATTGGCATGACCCAATATAGCATGTCAAATCATGAAGTTATCAATTTTAGAAGAAGACGATGACGCAAAAGCAAAATTTTAAATAGATGTCATTTTATCAATAACATTCAAATGAAACATTCTTTTATTCAAATATCCAAAGCCAATAAACATTCCACCTTGAGATAGGATATACCTATCTGATTCATAAACTTGTTTAAAACAACTACCACTAACAAGATTCTTTCAAATCTTGGGAACAAACAAAACATCAAAAAGCTTAATTGTCTTTCCAGAAGTAAATTCTAAACAAACGACACCGACACCACAAATAGGTTTAAAAGAATCGTCTCTCATGTGCACCACAAATCCATCTTCAAGCGGTGTTAATGTTTCAAACATCTGTTTATCTTTGCATACAAGGTTTGTTGCACCCAAGTCGATCCACCAAGCAACATCATCATACTGTACATAGAGTGATTCGGGAATAAAGGAAACATGATAAACATAATTCTGATTAGAATTATCAAAGTTGGTAAAAAACTAACCTCCTTTTACTTGGTCCTTGGAACCGTTTCCACTTCCATTGGCTCCACTATTTCCAGTACCATTATTGCCCAGATTCACACGACAATCACGCTTGCGATGTCCTAACCTTAAACACCTCTAACAAACCAGTTTCTTTTTCTTTTTGTTGGAGTTATTTGGGACATATTCCTGCTTGCGTTTGCTATGTGCTTTGTTGTTTGGATTTCTTGGTTTGTTTTCAGCCATATGAGCTGAGGGCTGTCCTGATTCAACTTTACTTTTGTTTTTGTCACTCGCTTGCGCACAAAGGCATTCTTCAATGCGCAAATGACTACTAAGTTGAACCATGGACAATTCCTCCTTTTGATGTTTCAAATTATGTTTGAAGTCTTTCTATGATGGTGAAAGTTTGTCAATTACACTCAACACAACAATGGTTTCATCCATATTCATCTTGTATAGTTTGAATTGACACAAAATGCGAAGGAGTTCGTTGTATTGTTCCATGCCAAATCTTGAATCAACCATTTTATAGTTATTAAAATCACTGACCAGAAACTTCTTGCTAGAAGCATCCTCATCCATGTATTTTGATACAAGAGTGTCCCACAACTCCTTTGCACTTTTAGCCTCAGAATGGATATAAAATAAAGAATCAGCCATACCATTCAGAATGTGTCTTCTGCAGATGTAGTCATCGTTGTCCCACTTGCTCCTCCTTCTGGTTTCTTCTAATGTCTCATTCTCCACCACTTCTGGCCTCGAAGTACTTACCACATACGTAGCCTTCAACGTGGTCAGCATGAACAACATTTTCTTTTGCTGGCGCCTGAAATCATTGCCTTCAAAATTTTCTAGTTTTGTGAACTTGGAGGTCAACTCGCGGATTAATTTTGCTATCTCCACCAGACGAGAATATCAGTTCGATTGTTGGAGATTATTTAAGTAGGGTGATGGTGGAGAACCAGATTTCTCTTGGATCGTGTAAGTTCACTTTCCGACCTGATATTTCCACCCTATGCCTGGGTTACAGGAAATCCAGTCTAGGATAATCCAAAAGGACACTTGGTATACCTAGACACAGAAACACAAGCCAAATCGCCAGAGGTTTCTGAGTTCGTATAGAAGAAGAAAAGCTCAAGAAAGGTTATCTCTATACAACTAAAAAAAGGAGCCGTATTTTATACTTGACAAATTAGGGTAAATCTTCTAGTTATACAAATCTCGAAATTGCATAATCAATGTTTCCCAAAATTAACGAGATTTGTCAATTTTACCATAATTACCCACTAGAATTCGGGTTTTCCAATCTTCTAAATTAGTTATACAAATCTCAAAATTAATGACATAATTAATGGTTACAAAAATTGACGAGATTTGTCAATTTTACCATAATTACCCACTAGAATTCGGATTTTCCATAATGTAACTAATTCAAATTTTCGAAGACCTTTTGGGGCGCTGCCCTAAACCCTGCAGGGGCACTCCCCTCGACCCTACCCGCTGACCGGTCAGCGGTACCACCTTTCTGTTGTACCGGCTTATAATTCGATCTTATATATGCATGCACTCCGCATTCACCAATTAAAGTACAAACGATAAGATTCTTAGCTCACATGTCAGCTCCAATTACACAAAATACGAAATTACACTAAAATCAGCAACATAATGACCAAAGACAGAACATTTATACAAGATGCTCAAGACATGATAAATACCAAAATGGCTTTGGATGAAAAAGGTGTAAGGCAAACATAGTGATTGATAAGGCTTAAATGAAGGTTTTAGAAATAAATATATTAGATCGGGTTACCAAGCCCTTGACATGGAATGAATTTTGGCTTTGGATGGAAACCCACCAATGGTTAAAGAAAGTAAGACTTTCATAAAAAGAATGAAAAATGAGAAACAAAAAAAAGGTCTAGACGTAAATTAAGACGTAAATATTTGGTTAAATGCAAATTAGAATATATTTTTTTTTCCACTAAACTGACATTGTCATCTTAACATGGTGACTAGACAATGAATAAAATATAAAAGGTTTTTCAAAATATAATAACATAAAAAAAATTAAAATCAAAACAAAATAATATCGTATAAATAAATGTTTTTATGGCGCCCTTGAAAAAGGGTTACAGAAAATAACACAAGCCTCTATGCTATACAAATGTAAACACAATCCCAATATTATTAAATTATATATATCAAACAAATACGGTAAAATTTTATTTTTTAAAATCTTCATATCTTTAAAAGTATATACTATAACTCAAATTCGTGTCTTTATTTTCATATGAATCCTACCAAACCCATTTACTTCGTTCCACAAAACTTAAGTCACTGGGTCCCATATCATTTGACCACACAACTTTTTCTTTTACTATTTCTGCCGTATGTTTGGGGATTGATTCCTAATTCTAAAAAAACAACAATATTTTTGACTTATTTTTCTTCTTCTTATTTTATTTTATACTTTCTACTAGAAAACAGATATATAACTTTAATTTAAAAATTAATTTGATAATCTCTATTAAATTATTAATGCATTAGTAATAAATGTATGCTTGGACCAAACGAAAAGGGGCAGTTTACATATAAAAACTACCGTATCTTCTTTCAAATTTGTCCCCGCAAAATCAATAACGCAGAATAAGTAGACACACATTGGGCTCTACGCGTTGAAGTTAAAGGGCTCCAGGAATAAGATGATAAACGTTCATTAAATTTCTGGCATATGATATAATAATAATAATAAATATTTTGATGTAAATGCGTTGAGATGTTTTGTAGAGACTAGTAACATGTTAATTTTACTATATTGAAGATGTAGATTTAACTTCTGTTTGAATTGTTCATACATAATAGTTATTTTTTTTTTATTCATATGTAATAATCTATGTTATATAAAATTGTAAAATACAATTTACAATACAAATTATTATGTATAAAAAAATTATTATTTACCAATCAACTCTTTTTCATAAGTTGATAACATTTGTTTATGGACAGACATATATTTGTTTAGTTTATGTGAAACAAGTATTTTATATAAATCCCATGAACAAGAGATATAATGTCAAAATTGTATTATATTATCAAGAAATAATAATAATAATAATAATAATAATAATAATAATACAAATTAACTAGCTTGGTTAACTTCCAACCACTAACCGGCCGTTCAAAAAAATAAAAAAATAAATAAAATATTAAAAATTTGATATTGATTATTACTTGGAATGATTCTAAAATATTTCAGAACTATTTCTATCAGTTGGAGTAATTTTTTTTTCATTTATCAACTTTTGTGATGTTCATAGTTCATACTAATTATGTTCATATCACCTAATATATCACACATTTGGAATGTTTTGTGAGAGTACGATTTGTAACAAGAGCACGATAAATAATATAAACATGAATTATACTCAACGGTATTAAATAGTTCTTCGGATGATATTTGCAAAAAATATAATTATAGCTATAAGAGTTTAGCAAATAAATAAATATATTTTTCCAAATAACATCTTTTGACAAATGTTAATAAGAAAATCAATACATTTTCAAAAGAATTCAGAAACTTTTGTATTTTTTTCCAAAGCAACTCGAAGTTAAATAATAATATATCCTCTAAAAGAGCAAGTAAAATTTTCCTATAAATAGGATGCATATCCATCCCTACTTCCCACAAACAAATACAAAAGTCATTAAAACACCATTCCTCCAACACTTTCTTTATTTTGACTTAACCATGGCGGAGGGAAGAGGCAGTGCAATGGTGGCAGCGGTGGTGCTCAGCTTCATGTTGGTGTCACTTCATTGTGAGGTGGCTCAGGCCGCCACTTATGTTGTAGGTGGTCGAAGCGGTTGGACCTTCGGCCTCTCCAACTGGCCACGTGGCAAGAATTTCAAGGCTGGAGACATTCTTGGTACCCTCTTAACATACTATCAAACACTTGTATTATTCTTTTTGAATTTTATGGTGTCCACTTCCTTAACAAGAACCAGACACCATTATATACGTCTTATCGGACCCAACTTGTAAAACCAAACACTATCGAATTCTCTTAATATTGTCGGTTTTATTCAGGGTCTTTTTTTTTTCGAAGTGGACATCATGCATATGTTTGTAGTAGTGACACATTTAACGTTTTTATTTGACAATAATATATAGATATGAACATATGGTTATGGGTTCAAACTTTTAGGAGATAAAGATGACACATTGACATTACATTGTTTTTTTTTAATTGTCTTATTTTATATATAACTGATTTATCATTTTTTTTAGTTGTCTTATTTTATATGTTATATATAACGGGTTTATCATTTGATCATGTCAGTCTTTAACTACAAGATAGGAGCACACAATGTGGTGGCAGTGAACAAGGCAGGGTATAAAGGGTGCAGCAACACTCCAAGAAATGCAAAAGTCTACAGTAGTGGAAAAGACCAAATTAGGCTTGTGAAGGGTCTGAATAACTTCATTTGCACTTTCCCTGGTCATTGTGACGCTGGCATGAAGATTCAAGTAATGGCCTCTTAATTAACTACTACTTTTGACACCAACAAAATATAATAACTAAATAAAAGTGGATCATAGATTCGATATCGGTTGTATGTCAAGTTATATATGTATTATGAGTTTTTGATGGTTTTAGGTGTGTTGTATAAGCATAAGTAAAGGTTCAATCGGAATTATATCTCATTTGAAGTTAAGGATCAATGTGTGTTCTGTGTTTGTTATTATATGGTATGTTTGGTTACATCTGTATTCCGAGATTTTGATTGTTTTGACATTTGGTTGTGCGGTGTCACTTAAATTCATAGTCTTACTAACGTAAAGTTTTTTTTTTATTGTAGCACTTTCGACTTATTTTATAGGTTAACGAGTTAATTTTAATTACACTTTTTTTTGTTAATTTATATGGGTAAAAATAAAGCAATAGTTAAAACGGAAACATGTCAAATGGTCGAAGGTTCCTCAAGGTCTTTTTAAATACTTAACTCATCTTCAAGTGAATTTTATTTAGTTATTTATTTATTTTTATTATTGATATAATATCATCTTGCAATCATATTAATTATTTTATATTTCAAAAATTATAACATATATGTCTTGTAAATGGATTGGCAATAGCAACGTACTTTTACTACAAGTAAATAACTCAAATATATTATGGAAACTACGGAACTTATAAAGAAAATATCTAAATATTCTATTTCTATTTGAGAACCAATCAAAAGACGTAAGAAAATTCCTCTCAACGTAGAGTGTGACTTGGAATTTGGTGACCTGAATGAATAATCCAATCCCGAAACAAAGTGAAGAAACCCGAATGACGATTTCAAGGAGATAAGTGTTTGGAGTATGTCGAGGGTCGTTATACCTGACCCTATAATTGTTAGGGTTTACAGTTATAAGTATTTGTAGCTAAGAATTCCTATATGCATCACTTTGAAAACAATTAAGTAATGGAATAGCAGTTCCTACTCGTGGATGGAGGTCACCTCGACCAAAACATTAATTCTTCGTGACATTTTATTGTTTTTGCCGATTGATTACTTGTGTAACACTCAAAAGTGTTACTTCTTGGAAAAAGTATTACATCGAGTACATCGAGTAACACTAAAAAATGTTACTTCTCGGAACAAGTATTACACTCAACATTACTTTCCACATCAAAATATTGATATTTACTAGAACATATTTATTACACCGAGTACCAATATTACCCATTTGAAACATAGCATCATCAATGTAATATCTAGTACAATTGATCGTGAACATGCCATTGAATGTAAGAAAATGCTCGATGGTTAGTTTAAATGTAATAGAACTCTCTATACAATTACCATCATACTAAATATCTCAAAATTCTCTAAGTCTCGGGACTGTGAATTGTTGTAGCCTTTAACATATGAGACACATCTAATAAAATATGTTAGCCTTGAAATGCATAGTAAGTAACATAAGGTTCAATCAAGAAAATATATACAAACATAAGCATAATCTCTTGAAACATCTCACTGTGAAAAATGATGTAATCAAAACATCTCATAAGCAAGACTCAAAAATCATAACTCGAGAATTTACATGACTTCAAAAATACCTATGACGTGCAAGTGTTAAGGGTTTCACTTATTGATGTTGGATTAGGTGTATAAGGTCTTAACTAAATTGATATATTTTTAGTGAATAAAAGTAAAGTTCTTTTTGGGTTGTTCTCATAATTAGAAATATATAGAATTGATATTAGGAGAGAGATAAAATGATTTGTTAATATGATATATGATTAATATATTAATTAGAAATGTTTAATAATCAATCATAAATTAATTTGAAATGGTTGAAATTAATTAATTATTAATCAGAATTAATCTAGAATTAATTTCGGGTGAACTAAAATTAATTAAAAATCCAATGGTTGAATTGTAATTTTTCTTAATTGAGCAAGGAAGGAAAACTCTAAAATTCTGTAGGGGCAGACAGTTTTTGCAAGGTATTTTAATGATTCTTGAAACTTGTAAAATGAGAAGGATTGTTATATTTGAATAGATAAAATAATATTATTTCATTATTCAACCTACATTATAAATATGTCCCCAAGGGAGCCAAATTTTGGGGATACTCTTCCAAGAGGCATATAGCCGAACTTTTTCCCTCCCTCCCCTCTCTCCTCTTCATTCTAGGTTTTCTAGGGTTTTGGGTGTGAGCCATTAGAGGCAGCCATATTTTGGTGCTAGCTTTCTAAAGACCAAGAAGGTATTCAAGGATATTTTTACTATAACAATATCAAAGGTATGTAATCAAACTTGTAGATTTCTATCATAGGGTTTCTTGTTTTAGGTTTCATAAGTATGTTGCTATTAATGTGTAAAGACATAGATCATTTAGGTTGCATGTACTCTTAAGAGTTTAAGTGATTTTTCCACATGTACATTGAATTTGTAACCTATAAAATCAATCAGAGATATCAGACTGTGGTCTTACAATTAATTGTGCATAATAAATGAAACATGGAAAAAAAAATCCAGGGCTCGACGCGTCTTTCGAGATTTTCAATTTTTTGGTCTTGGCTGGCCTAATTTGAATTGTAGGTTAATTTTTAGTATTTATATGTTGTTTTATCTGATAAAAACCGAACCTTTTAATATTAAATAAACAAAAAACCCTATTTGAATTTTAAGGAAGCAAATATGGAAACCTAATTTTTAATTACAAGATAATTAAATGGAATTATCCTTTGATGAATTTTAATATAAAATGCAATTAATGGTTAATCAAAAGGATAAATATTGAATCCATAATTGGTTTAAATGATTAATTAATTGATTGATTAATTTAGATAATTAATTTTAAACCTTGTGTTTTTACAAGGTTTTAAAATACACCCTATACATATATAAAAGTTTAATACTATATGTATAACTAAAAGTCATTCGAATCTCTAGTACGCCTCATTCATGATGCCACACTCTAAGAGAGGTATAAGGAAACTACCTATTACCATCACCACCAAATTCATATCCCCCCACATCATATATATATCTTCTCCTAATGGTGATGATGGCAAAAAGCGGGAGAATGAAACTCAAGGGGAGTCTTCTGAATGAGCATATAATGTCTCTATTGAAATTGTTGATGACAGTGAAGAAGAAAACGGGGAAGAAAACATTGATGAGGAGGGTCTTTATGACTTATCTTTTCTTGGTGATTCCATTTTCGATGTGCCAATTTCTATTGTCTTGCCCAACCAGCCTGAAAAGGAATCTAAAGGTGAGGGGGATCAATTTGATCAGGGGGACCCTGAATCATCAAGTTCCGAATAATCTGAGGATCAACAACCCATCTCCTATCTTTCAAGAAAAAAGGCTACTACATCTGTCATTCCCCTTGAAGCAGATAAACATTTGAAAATGTTTTTCTCAATCAAAGAAAAGGATGTGGAGTGAAAAATGATTGAATAGAAAGTGAAAGCTTTTGTTAATGAACATAATCTTGTCATGAAAAATAAAAACATTCATATGCATGGTAGGTTGTCAGAAGAATGGTTGTTGCTGGAGGATCTCTTGATCAACGGAAAGAAGTATTTCTCCAGTTCAATGCACTGGGTGCAGAGGAGAAAAAGTTGGAGGAGATAAATACAAAGATTAATTTGTTCTAATACACTGATGTACATACAAGGAGATTCTCCAATGGCCAAATTGTAAAAGTGATGTGCACTAAGCCCAAAGGTTAGAAAATATTGATAGTGCATCTCACTAGGAAAGATGACAAGGGTGAATAACCTGAGAAGGTGCTTCTCCTTGAGATTGTAAAGTATGGATATAATAAGTGGCTTGAGATTGCCAATATCATATAAGGACATCGGGATATTCATGCCCATGAGTTGAAAATGGCCATAACTATAATAATGATCTCAAATTTTTTTCATCAAGTGCATCTGCACCAACATCTTCCTCTAGGGATCCCCCTCTATTTCTTCAAAGAAAAGACAAAGAAGGGTCAAACATGCTTCATATCTCCTGCCCTTTGGCTCTTTTGTAATCGACAGCTCCTTGTCAGTGGGAGTTGACCCTGAAGAGCACATGTTTATTATATCTCTAGTCCATGGAATGTTTTACAGGGATGAAAATGGTTCTATGTGCTTCATGCACTCAAGTGACATCCCCAATGCTCCTACTGATCATTTCTTCCATTTGATACTTATGTATATGTCTCAAAATATTATAGATTGTTTTCACTGGTTCTTTCTTTTGATCATCTGACAGTCTCTCAAACATTGTATATGTTTATCAACGCCAACGTAAAGGGTTCTTTATGCACGAAGAATCAGATATGTAATCTTAGTGATGATGATCTTATCATTGTATAGCTTTTTTTAAATCCCTGATTTGTAGTGAATATATCGTGTATATCCTCTAGTATATAAGTTGTGCTAGGGTTAACAATTATAATCATCGCTTTTTCAATGTCTTGTTTTGTTATTGCTTGTTGTACGAATCTAAGATCCAACATATCTTAGTCTACATGATACACATTCCACCTGTATGATAGCTTAGGGTATACTATACATTTAATACGAGGACATCCTAAAGATAATGTAACATCCCAAAAATCAGAGTAAAATTTTCACTTTTCAAAAACCTTTCGAAGACCATAATTTTTTACAAAATCATTGTTTCAAAAGTATAATTCAAAAATCAGAGTATCCCAAAATCCAATAACATAAAATCTGAAGGATGCGTACGATCACGCCTTCGCCTTGCCACGATCATCTGTAGTGCATGGAACAAGAAACTGAAAACTGTAAGCACAAAGCTTAGTGAGTTCTCCCAAAGTACCACCACACAAACGAATAACATATACAATCATGCATGATGAGTGCACAACCTCCTGGTTGGATTTCCCTACATATCGCATACTGGGTCCACAACCTCTCGGTTAGATTACCCTGGCCCATAACCTCCTGGTTGGATTGCCATACATACTACATACTGGGTCCACAACCTCCCGGTTGGATTACCTTGGCCCACAACCTACCGATTGGATTTCCCTGGGTTTGTTGCATGGCAACACATTAGTACAGCCGCAAACCAACCATTCCATGTCGACATACACAACAAATAAACACATAATCATTCAGCAGACTAATAAGCAGATATACAGATCACTACCTCATAACAACATCCTATATACCAGGATATAGATGTAACATGTCTCAACAACATAATAACATCCTATATACCATGATACGTAACTTAGTGGGTCGGAATTGGTGCCTTCAACCCATAAGTACAGTAAGGAAAACTCACCTCTCAGTCTGAAACGATTGCTGAATAGGACATTGCTCCGACTATCAGCTCTACCGGTCACCTATCCATTCGAACATGACCTAACTTAACTTATAATCAAAATATCAAAAATACCCTTAGGTCAAACTTGGTGAAACCCTGATCAAAGTCAAAAAGTCAAAAAAAAGTCAACCGAGTCAACTCAGCTAAGTACGATGGGCGTACTCAGCCTGTATGCGGGGCGTACTCGAACTTGACAAGAAAACGGGGAGTTGACTGCATACGCGCATCTTACCATTTGGTACGCCCAACGTATGCGAGCACCTCTTCTCCCTTTTATTAAGAGCTTAATCCTTTAAGCTCTTTTGTCCGAATTCCAGATCTAGTACTCAAATGTTGTCCTTAACCATAAAGTTTCCAACTTTATGATCTTGCATGGCTATATTGCGCAATACCAAAAACTCTAAATTATTAATCCTTTAAGATATCATGACTCTTGCTTGGAAGGGATAAAACGACCAAGATCACATTTTTATGGCTCCTAATAACTCCATAATGGATAAAGTTTCCAAATTTATCCATTAGAATGGTCCAAACTGTTGGATAAGGTGTCTAAGTCCATAACTTACTTGGTATATACTTGACCCGACCCGACATGGTCCATTTGGGTTGCACTTCACCCGAACTATTTATATGGATAACATTATGAGAAGAGTATATTTGCGGCTTATTAATATATTATAAGTTATAATATATTAATATGAAATTGTATTATTTAATTAGTATTCGTCTTAAATTAATTATGAATTAATTTAGTGATCAAATGGTGAGTAATTAAACATGGGCTATTATATTTATATAGTGTGGGCTAATACTCATTATGGTAATGGGCTAAGCTTATATGGGAGTCCATGGATGATCCATGGAGCTATTAACCCATGGATCCTTGGAAAGGAAAAGACATGGGTTAATAGGGTTTACCCTAATCATGTGCACTATATAAACAAGCTTGTGATGCATGAAATGACACCCTAGTGTGTGTGAAGAAAGGTGGCCGATTTCTAGAGCATATATATACTCTCTCATAAGTTTTCCAAGTTTGTGGTGATTTGTGATTTCCATTTGAGGCATTCACATTATTGGTGCTTGGCTCTCAAACTCCTAAGGAATCAATTCACAAACAAAGGTATGCAATTCATCTAGTTCTTTTATGTTTAAAAGTTCCCCATGCCATGCTAGATAAGTTATAAACCTTGGAAAACAAATTTTTCATGTATTTTAGACAAACATAGATCCAAGGTTTATTAGGGTTGCATGTACACTTAGGAAGTGTTAGAATGCTCAAAACCCAACAGTGGTATCAGAGCCTAGGCTTGTTTGTTGATACTTGATGCAAAATTGTGTTAAAAATCGAAATTGTTTGTTGTCTGAACAGTGGACTCGCCGAGTCCATGGGGGGACTCGACGAGTCCAAGTGAAAATTCATCCTACTCGTCGAGTAGGTTCGTGCACTCGACGAGTAGAATGAACTGACAGCAGATTTTCGACTTTTGTTGCTGGAAATGGACTAGAAACATTACCCTAAACTGTTTTGGTGTTTTAAAACTTGTTTTAGATGGTGTAATGTTTATGCTAATCCATTTACAATGGCTTATATCAAAATTCCATGATTTTATGTGCTCATATAATTCTTGAAATCTTGATGATCATGTTCATGTTCTTATGAGTTTAGAAAAATGATAGGAATTATTTGCTGAATTGTTTATCATTAATTCTTGATCATTTATGTGTTTTAATGGAGTCTATAATTTGTCCTCAAGTTATGGATATCCAAAGGTCACTTTCTTTTAAACACACATTTAAACACATAAGTTACATAAAAATGAAGAGTCTTCATTTTTATGAACCATTAACTCATAAGTTATGAAATGAAAAGTTTTGAAAAGTTTCAAAACTTGCCCTCAAGTTTTGGAATTTGTAAAGTTACATACACTTTAATATACTTTAATTCCAACCCTTAGAGTTTTAAAAGTTAAAATTCAACCCTTATACTATTTATAACATTAATGGTTAATTATTATATATATATATATATATATATATATGTATAAGATCAAGTCGTTTTACCGTTAGTAGGCCTCATTCACGAAGCCAGTCTATAAGGGGGGTATAAGGTTGTTGCCTATAAAATGGCAACTTAATGGGTGTCCATTCTCACCCCCCGCTTCCTTGATCGGTGGAGGGTCGTTAGCCGAACGGGTAGGACAATGACTTTAAATTCTCATTAAAAGTATAATGAATATTATAAAGTAACTAAACCTTTTATAAATTCCCAATCTTAGTTACTTTAGGAAAATGTGAATATGGTGCTAACCCATGAAATTCACACTTTGTACCTTACCAAGTCGTTGGTGGAGCGTGTGTGGTTAACCGGCACACTAACTTGGACTAGTAAGGATCACGAAGGGTGACTTAATGTTTATCATAGATCGGTGGAGCGTGTGTGGTTAACCGGCACATCGATTAGGTGATAATATTAAGGGTACCAAGTGAGTTTGCATGGTTATTCACACCTTGTTTTGTGATCCTCGGCATCCCAGTCACAAAACCTGAAGGGCACAATCGAGATTGAAACATGCCATTGAAAGTTCAATGAATCTCAAAAGATCTAGGAGTTTCAAATCCAATTAAAACTTAATAATTTATTTCGTTTTTCATGGTGGAAATTGGTGAATCGTCATTCACCTACCTTCAAATATTTTATAGCTTGGATTACGGCATCCCTCTTCCAAGTTATAAAATATTGTGTTGGGTCCTAGCCTTAATATTTCATATTGGGTGTTATATTAAGGACTTAAAATCAACTAACTTGAATATCTCCCATTGTAGATGTCTGGTTTAGACAACTGTGATCTTCCCAAATCTCATGGAAATCATACTTCTCTACCTCCACCTCCTCCATTTATTCTCCCTGACCCACAAGCTCGAAGACTTGAAAAATTCAAGGTCACTCAAGCCCTACTAGCAATGAAACATAAAGATGGAAGACCTGTGTGCACTCATGTCTTAGGAATGAAGTCACACTTTGACAGGTTGAGAATGTTGGGTGTCGTTGTCCCAAGGAAGTTGGCTATTGACTGGGTTCTTCAGTCACTTCCAGAGTCATATAGTGAGTTCATTCAGAACTACTATGTGATAAATCACGACATGACCCTAATAGATCTATCTGATTTGCTTGTTGCTGCTGAGTCAGAAATGATGTGGCGCAATGGTCAAGCAAATATGGGTGGAAGGTCTATTTCTCAAACTTCCATGGACATGGACAATGGTAACAATGTAAGTCCAGAAAAGCCTTTTCTTCCCAATGGAAAGGGATCGGCCTTGGTCGACCCTGTTGACCAAAAGGCAAAGGGAAAGGCTAAGTCTGTGATAATCTCGTGTACCATTCCCAAAGAGTCTATATGTTTTTATTGTCATGAGAAGGGTCATTGGAAGCGAAGCTGCCCTGAATACCTAAAAGATCTGAAAGCAAGTAGAAACAAAAGGTTTGACTCTGCTTCAGGTAAGTCCACTATCTAACTCTGTTAAGTTCCTTATTGATGATTCTTAATACAAAATGTGACTCGGTTACATTTTGGTGTCTGGCAGGATCAAGCAAAGGGAAGGACACTTAATAAAAGGACTATGCTGAATCTGATAGCGAATATGGATGGTTCGAAGATCGGATTCTTGAGCTGCTACATAAGAGTTATGATAGATTGCTAGAAGATATGTAATAACATAGTTTTCATTTAAAGTTGCATTGTAAGGAAAAAGTTTTTCCGCATTTATAAATAAATAAAATTTTATTTTATTTTATTATATCTCCTTGCAATGGCATTTTATGAAAAATTGATGTTTGTATGGTTCTAGCAATAATGGAAATGTGCATTTGATTCTTTCATTAGTGGTAGTGTCTAAATTTATCAAATAAGGAAAGATTCTCATCACCCAAGGTTTCAATTGGACTGAAACTTGGAATCATGCAGGTTGTATTGCATGATGAATGAGAATTTTCATTTTTGGAAAGTTAAGACTAATTCCCTGACCACATGTATATGTGAGACAGGTGAAAGACTAAAGGATCGGGTACACTGGGTGTGTGCAGGTCAAAGTCCACCATAAAGATCGATAAGACTATTCGTCATGATTTACTAAAGTTTAGTAAATATGGTTGTACCTACAAGTTGAAGTACAATTCTGAAACATTGGAAAAGTTTCAATGTATGGCAGGACGAATGGGAAGAATCAAATTGGGCAGAAAGATAAAAGTTTTTCAAATCTGAAAAGATGGGAGAGTACTTTAGTATCTTGTTTTATGATCATCTTAATGATTAAGAAACCATGTCACAATTCATCCTCTAAGGACATCTTAGTGAATTTTATGGCTAAGAAGAGGATTCATGAATTGTTGGAATGGTTAAAATCAAGAAGATGAATCATACTTCGTTCCAAAAACAAGTCTTAGAGTCATACTCCAAGATTGTAACTTGAGTGACACATCTTGAATAAGGTTTATAACACTTGTCAAATGTAAGAGTCAAATGTTTTCTACTCTTGCACATTTGAAATTGGCAAGTTGTGATGTTTTGGATAAAACAAACACCAATTGACACCAATTGTGTGAAGTGTTTATCTTGATAAGGATCCGCACTGACTCTTGAATATTTGTTTGGTTGTCAAGGAATGGTTCTTGACAAAGAGAAACTTATATGTCAAGAGGACAGTGGGAGTCTTAAAGGTCTTGAAAGTTTCAAGAGCTAATCAAGGATAAAACCTATAGTTTATCACTAGCACACGGCTTGAGGTTTGTAACCTATCGTGTTGACATAATTCTTGTTTCTGTGCCTATTCCGGTAAAGTTGACTATGTTTGTGAGTTCTGTGAGTTCTCAATTGTATGCATAGCAACTTGGAAGAAATGGTGGGCCCTTGGGCGACCAAGAGGCAATAAATCAAATTGAACAAGTTCAATCCATATGATTTTGAGTTTGTCACTAACCTTGTCTTGTGATTAAGGTTTTGAGAAATTCACATGGATAGGAACACATACATCATAAAATCTAAGTGTCATAAGGTTTCTTTCCGATTCATGAAAATGATAGTGAGGAAACGCTTTCACTAAGTAGATTTTAAGTAGATAACAATTGTGTTGTTTGCATTCTCAAAGTCGTTAGTGGAGCGTGTGTGGTTAACCGGCACATTAACATGGACTTGTGAGAAATGGCGAATAGGTCTAAACATTATGATTACGGCATCCCTCTTCATAATTGTTTAGACACACATGTGGGCTATCTAAAGAAAGATGTATGAGTATGAGAAGCTTAGATAAAGTTTTGTCGAAGCATCTCGTATCAGAAGTCTGAACTTTGGTGATGAAAGTCAATAAAGTATTGATTTCTAGAAGTCGATTTCTGAGTACATGTCAAAGCTAGTGGGAGCATAATTGTTGTGCTAAATAATTATTATGCTAGTGGGAGCATAATCAATTATGATGAGTATTGTTAATTATAGAAAACAAGAATTTCACCTAGAAAAAGGTTGTTTTGCTATAATTAAGGGAGAGGAGATTATACTTCATTTCAATCCTAAAAGTTTAGATTGAGATTTCAATCATCTTTAGTCAAGGATATATATATATATATGAATTTTATGTTGGAATGGTTCAGCATAAGGAAATTCTATATATATTGCGTTCTCAAATTCGATTATGATTACGACATCCCTCTTCATAGTCGATTTTTGAAAACATGGAAAATAAAAAAATATTGTAGCAAAAGACTGATCTAGTATCAGGTCTTTATGTGAGACATCGTGAATCGTGTCCCATATGCTTCGGGTATAGGATCGGTCACATGTGCTATAATATTCATCCTTTCTAAATTTTCCAAATGCTCAGAGCATTAAGAAGGGAAAAGTCTAGAATTGGATAAGACTAAAATGATTAAGCAATTGTCGAGGACAATCTAAGGTTCACCAAAGATTGGTTGCTCAGGGACAGTTGGAAGTATAGTGTTAAATTTTGGAAGGACCATATGGATATATTCTGAAAAGTGGTAGCTCTTGTTCAGATATGATAATCAAAATGTGAATATGGAAATTTTCCATATTGGGAGTTGGATATTAAGAATCTATGAGAAAGTTAGAAACTTTTATGCAAGAAGGATGTTCAAAGCAATGTACTTTGAATATGAGACTTCGTTTCCATAGAAGTGATCTCCTTTGGAATACTCTGTAATGACTGTTGACAAGTTTTGTGACTTTTGTGCATAGTCATTGCAAGAGGATCAATGCATATAAGTTTGGAATCTAACAGATTACAGTAAATGACAAGAATTTGGTATTCTTTCATTTACGGTAAGGATTTGGGACTGTGAAATGAGCATCATTGGAATCATGTTCAATTGATCTACTTCACAAAGTAAAGATCATAGACAAACATAGTGTGCATACTTGGTGTATGGCATGACTATTGTTTAGAAAACATAGTGTACATGCTTGGAGCATGGGACAACTATTGTTTTAATTCAAGTGTTAAGTTGATAAATCGAAACAGAATAATGTGGAATCAATATGGTGATGAATAAAAGGTGTTTTATTTATATTCATAAGGGCTGAGACCATATTGGATTCAATTATTCTTGTGTTTCACTTTGCATGTTTTGACTTCCATAATAACTAGGTTATTCTTTCCGAATGATTAAGTTATTCAAACCATCCACAGTCGGTCATATGTTGGAAGTAGATATGAATCAAGACTGTCATGAGTTGGTTGTAGAGGTCTAAGATGTTGGACATGGCTACAACACTCATGAGTGCTCATAAGTTATGAGTATTGGATTCAACCCACGCTCACTTGCATCACTTCATGGAATTTATCTCGAGTGATTGTGAGACGGTAATATCATATAAGTCTTCAAACCTAGAGATATGAGTTGTTACCTATGAGTTGGTTGTACATTGATTGCACGAAAACGCATCAGTAACTTGATGTTATAAAACGTGCCTTTGTGTGCAATTCAATAAGTAGTAAACAAACATATGAGTCGAAGTTTATCTGTTCCTTCTAGAAATAGAAGCGATATCTGGGCCCCTCGATGATTTTGTTTTGACCTATGTACTAGGCTAGGTCAGAACTAAATTGATGTGTTCGATTAAGTTCTTTGTCAAACAAATCGGAAATCGGGAAACAAGCTGCTGGACAATAAGTAAGACATTGTTCCATGTATTTGTCCGGCTGATATCATGAGAGCAGAGGATTATGTGATCACTTATCTAAAATGGCGCTTCATAGTTCAACAGAGTTTTCGAGAGCTACGATTGCCGGTTGGTTCCTGAAGTCATATAGGCAAATATAGTTATTAGACTTATCCAAGTGGGAGACTGTTGGATAAGGTGTCTAAGTCCATAACTTATTTGGTATATACTTGACCCGACCCGGCATGGTCCATTTGGGTTGCACTTCATCCGAACTATTTATATGGATAACATTATGAGAAGAGTATATTTGCGGCTTATTAATATATTATAAGTTATAATATATTAATATGAAATTGTATTATTTAATTAGTATTCGTCTTAAATTAATTATGAATTAATTTAGTGATCAAATGGTGACTAATTAAACATGGGCTATTATATTTATATAGTGTGGGCTAACACTCATTATGGTAATGGGCTAAGCTTATATGGGAGTCCATGGATGATCCTGATGGGTTTTGAGCATTCTAACACTTCCTAAGTGTACATGCAACCCTAATAACCTTGGATCTATGTTTGTCTAATAATCATGCAAAGTTGAATTCCAAGGTTATATTCCTATCTAGCATACATGGGGAACATTTTTAACTTGATTGAAAGATAGAATAACTTACCTTGTTGTTGATTATGATCCTTGAAACCTTGTGAGCCTAGCACCCCAAGTGTGATGCCTCAAATGCTTCACACAACACCAAATGCAAAGGAGTAAACTTTGAGAGAATCTTACACTTGCAAAATCGGCTCTAGCCCTCTTGTTTCTTAGTGTCGCCAATTTTGGTGGAGAATGGGTTTCTTATATAGTGTTGACACATCTAGGGTTACACCATGTAAACCCTAATGTGTCATGACTCTTCATTTCCATGACCCATGGGTTTGTAACTCCCATGGAGCATCCATGGAGCATCCTATGGGTGGAACCCAACTTGATAATCCATGGAGCCTCTTAGCCCACTATATAAGATATGGAAGATTTACATAATCTACCCATATATTTAATTAGTTATCTTTTGATCACTTAATTAATTCTAAATTAATTCTTGATCAAACTAATTAAATAATATTATTAATATATTAGAACTTATAATATATTAATAAACCATAAGTGTTATTTCTCTCATTTTAGTTTATCCAATTGCATGGTGCCATGCAACCCAAATGGACCATGCCGGGTCGGGTCAAGTACATACCAGAAATAGTTATGGACTTAGACACCTTATCCAACAGTCTCCCACTTGGATAAGTCTAATAACTATAACTGCAATACTTCAGGAACCGATCGGCAATCGTAGCTCTTTCAAGGTCTCTCGGAACTAAGAAGATGATGATACGCCATTTAAGATAAGTGATCATATAATCCTCTGTTCTAGATATCAGCCGGACAAATACATGGAACAGTGTCTTACTTTGTGTCCAGCAGTTTGTTTCCCGATTTCCGATTTGTTTGACATAGAACTCAATTGAACACATCAACTTAGTTCTGACCGGGCCCGGTACATAGGTCAACACAAAATCATCGAGGGGCCCAGATATCGGCTTCTAGTCCAAGAAGGAACAGATAAACTTCGACTCATATGTTTGTTCTACTACTCATTGAATTATACACAAGAGCACGTTTTATAACATCGAGTTACCAATGCGTTTTCGTACAATCAATGCATAACCAACTCATAAGTAACAAATCATATATCTAGGTTTGAAGACTTATATGATATTACCGTCTCACGACCACTCGAGATAAATTCCATGAAGTGATTCCAGTGAGCGTGGGTTGAGTCCAATGCTTAGAACTTATGAGCACTCATGAGTGTTGTAGCCATGTCCATCAACTTAGACCTCTGCAACCAATCATGACAGTCTTGATTCATACCTACTTTCGACATATGACCGACTGTGGAGATTCGAATAATATGATATACCAAACATAATTATTCTGGAAGTCAAAACATGCAAAAGAAATATAGTAAACGATCGACAAGAGATAGCAACACTTTACTCATAAATAAAACACCTTTTATTCATCATCTAATGTCAATTACACTTTACAAATTTCAAGGTTATCTAACTACTAAATCTAATATCATCCTTCAGCCCTATGCTCCGATCATGCTGGAGATGCTTAACCCGAGTCAGTCCCTTCGTGAGGGGATCTGCTGGATTCTCATCCGATGATACCCTCTTTGCCACGAGGAGTCCTTCTTCTATTCGATGTCTGATGAAATGGTATTTTCTGTCGATGTGTCTGGATCTCCCGTGATCCCTTGGTTCCTTGGCTAAGGCAACTGCACTTTCACTATCACAGAAAATTTCTATTGGCTCTTTAATAGCTGGTACAACTCCAAGGTCTCCAATGAAGTTCTTCAGCCATATCGCCTCCTTTGCTGCCTCGCTAGCTGCTATATACTCTGATTCGCAAGTTGAATCAGCCACTGTGTCTTGCTTGGAACTCTTCCAAGAAATTGCTCCTCCATTTAAGGTAAAGACCCAGCCTGACTGAGAGCGGAAATTATCCCTATCAGTCTGAAAGCTAGTATCACTATACCCTACAACTCTCAAGTCTTCACTCCCACCGAGGGTAAGGACCCAGTCCTTAGTCTTCCGTAGGTACTTGAGGATATTCTTTACCGCAGTCCAGTGTGCCTTGCCAGGGTTCCCCTGATACCTGCTAACCATGCTCAAAGAAAAGGCTACATCAGGTCGAGTACACGTCATAGCATACATGATCGATCCTACAGCCGAAGCATAAGGTATTCGACTCATTTCTGCTATCTCAGCCTCAGTACTAGGGCTTTGTGTCTTACTCAATCTGGCGTTACTCTGGATGGGTAACTCTCCTTTCTTGGAGTCCTGCATGCCGAATCTCTTCAACACCTTATCCAAGTAAGTACTCTGACTAAGTCCAATTAGTCTTTTACTCCGGTATCTCAAGATCCTTATCCCTAGAATATAGGCAGCTTCTCCTAGGTCCTTCATAGAGAAACACTTCCCAAGCCAGGACTTAACTTCCTGCAGAGTTGGGATGTCATTTACTATGAGTAGTATGTCATCCACATACAATACCAAAAAGCTAACTATACTCCCACTAGCCTTGACATATACACAAGATTCATCTTCACTCCTAGAAAAGCCAATTTCCTTGACTTTCTCATCAAAGCAAAGATTCCATCTGCGAGGTGCTTGCTTTAACCCATAAATGGATTTCTCAAGCTTACACACTCTATTAGGGTACTCTGTGTTGACAAAACCCTCTGGCTGACTCATGTAAACATCCTTAGCCAACTTTCCATTAAGGAAGCGGTTTTGACATCCATTTGCCATATTTCATAGTCATGAAATGCGGCTATGGCTAACAGAACCCTAATAGACTTAATCTTGGCCACTGGAGAAAAGGTCTCATCATAATCAACTCCCGGAGTTTGTGAGAAACCCTTTGCAACCAGTCGTGCCTTATAAGTGTGTACATTACCATCCATGTCAGTCTTCTTCTTGAAGATCCATTTGCACCCTACAGTCTTACGACCTGGTACATTCTCAACCAAGTTCCAAACTTGATTGTCATACATGGAGTGTATCTCGCTGTCCATTGCCTCTTTCCACTTGGCTGACTCAGGGCCTGCCATGGCTTCTGCGTAACTGTTAGGTTCATCCAGACTTATCAGTGTCTCATCACTGATAAGTGTATCACCTTCCGCAGTAATATGGAATCCATAGTAATGCTCAGGTGCATTCCTAACCCTTGTGGAACGCCTCAGAGGTACATACTTGTTAATTGGCTCAACAGAAGTTTCCTCCTCAAGTTGAGTGCTAGGGTTTGAAGTTCCTTCACCACTTGACTCTTGAATTTCTTCAAGGTCAACTTGCCTCCCACTGTCTCCTTGGCTTATGAACTCTCTCTCTCTCTCTTGAAAGAAAGCCCTCCTAGCTACAAAGACCGCATTCTCACTAGGTCTGTGGAAGAGGTGGCCAAAGGATTTCTGTGGGTAGTCGATGAAAATACACCTGTCACTTCGAGGTTCGAGCTTATCATGAGTCTCGCGTCTCAAGAAAGCCTCGCAACCCCAAATCTTAATGTGGTCTAGTTTGGGTACTTTACCAGTCCACATCTCATGAGGAGTTTTGGCTACTTTCTTTGTGGGAACTAGATTAAGGATATGGGCGGCAGTCTCTAAGGCATACCCCCAAAATGAGATTGGTAGCGAATCTCGACTCATCATGGAACGAACCATATCCAACAAGGTTCGATTACGCCTCTCAGCTACACCATTCAACTGCGGTGTCCTGGGAGGTGTCAATTGTGAGACAATGCCACATTCCCTAAGATAGTCGAGGAACTCTGAACTAAGATACTCACCACCTCGATCGGATCGAAGCATCTTAATGTTCCTTCCCAATTGATTCTCGACTTCCTGTTTAAACTCTTTAAACCTCTCAAAAGTCTCTGACTTATGCTTGATTAAGTAGACATATCCATATCTACTGCAATCATCAGGTAAAGTCAAATAATAACGATTAGCATCCCTTGTGGCATGTTTGAAGGGCCCACACACATCCGTGTGTATAAGATCCAACAAACCTTCACCCCTCTCACAAGAACCTGTGAAGGGTGACTTTGTCATTTTTCCAAGTAAGCATGATTCACAACTATCATCTGACTTTTGGTCAAATGACTCCAAGACTCCATCCTTTTGGAGTTGGCCTATGCGTTTCTTGCTTATATGTCCAAGACGACAATGCCATAATGATGCTTTATCCAAGTTATTATCATTAACATAATCAATACACAATACATTATTTCCTAAGTTATCAACCACATATACAGTTTCATACACACCATCACAAGGTAATTCTTTAAAATAAAGAACATTATTAAAGAAAGCATTAATCGAACCAACTTCATTATCAAATGAAAAGGTGAAACCTTGTTTATACAATGCATGAAAGGAAATAATATTTCTTGCCATTTCTGGCGAATAACAACATTTATTCAAATCTAAACTAAACCCACTACTTAGCGATAAAGTATAAACTCCAATCTTGGTGACAGGTAAAGCTTTCCTATTCCCCATGATTAAGTTTATTCTTCCATGCTCCACATTCTCACTTCTTCTTAGTCCCTGCAAATCAGAACATATATGAATACCACAACCGGTATCAAGGACCCAAGAGTTAGAATGGGGTGAGTTATTAGATAAGATAGTGTAAATACCTGCATGGTTGGGTTTAACTTTCCCATCCTTCACATCTTGCTGGTACTTTGGGCAGTTCCGCTTCCAATGTGACTTTTCATGGCAATAGAAGCATTCAGCCTCTTTAGGGTCAGAAAAAGGAGTGACAAAACCTTTCTTGGTTCCACTTGAAGAAGAGCCATCAAGGGTCCTAGCCTTGGTACCCTTCGAAGAGCTCTTCCTCTTCTTCCCTCTACCTTTCCCGATTGCCAAAACCGGGGCGGAGTTTGGAGTAGGAGTGTTAACAACCGACTTACCCTTAAGACCTGTTTCTGCGGTTTTGAGGAGTCCCTGAAGTTTGCTGAGTGTGACCTCTTCCTTATTCATGTGATATGTCATGCGGAATTGATCATAGCACGATGGTAAGGAGTGCAAAATGATATCTATTGCAAGCTCCTCAGGGAAGTTCACATTAAGCTTCTGCAACCGATCCACATACCTTTGCATTTTCTGCATGTGGCTCGTAACGGATTCCCCGTCCTTCATCATGGTTGTTATGATAGAGCATATGATTTCATACCTCTCCTGTCGTGCACTTTGATGGTATCTTTCCATCAGATCTTGGTGCATTTCAAAAGGGTAGAAGTCCTCATAGGACTTTTGGAGTTCCGCTGTCATGGTGGCCAACATGATGCATGCCACTTTTGTAGCATCCCTTTCATGTGCCCGGAAGTCAACGATCTCCTGGGGAGTTGCAGTGGTCTCATCAATCTCCTTAAGCTCCTTGTCAAGGACATATTCTTTGTCCTCGTAGCGGGTAATCATCCTGATGTTTCTGATCCATTCATTGAAGTTGGATCCATCAAAAGTGACTTTCCCATACAAGTTCATAAGGGTAAAGGAGCCATTAGGATTAGAGCCAGAAGCAACATTGTTTGAAGACATCTGAAAGAAGAGAACAAGATTAGTTTAGATATTAAGAGAGTCCTTAATAAAACACCCAAATGTAATATTAAGGCTAGAATCCAATCACAATATATTATAACTTAGAAGAGGTATGCCGTAATCCAAGCTATAACATATTTGAAAGGTAGGTGAATGACGATTCACCAATTTCCACCATGAAAAACGAAATATAGATATTAGGTTTTTAATTGGTTCTTAGAAATTCCTAGATTCTTTTGAGATTCAATGAACTTTTCAAAGGCATGTTTCAATCTCGAGTGTGCCCTCCAAGTTTTGTGACTGGGATACCGAGGATCACAAAACGAGGTGTGAAGTAACCATGCAAATCACTTGGTACCCTCAATGTTTATTACTCAATCGATGTGCCGGTTAACCACACGAGCTCCACCGACCTATAATAAACTTTAAGTCACCCTTTACCTACCTTGTTAAGTCCAAGTTAGTGTGCCGGTTAACCACACGAGCTCCACTAACGACTTAAACAAAGTGTAAAGTGTAATTTCATGGATTAGCACCTTATTCACACTTTCCTAAAGTAACTAAGATTGAGAATTTAATAAAAGCATTTAGTTACTTTATAATATTCATCATACTTTTAATGAGAATTTATAAGTCCTTGTCTTACCCGTTCGGCTAACGACCCTCCACCGATCAAGGAAGCGGTGGGCGAGAGTGGACACCCATTAAGTTGCCATTTTATAGGCAACAACCTTATACCCCCCTTATAGACCGGCTTCGTGAATGAGGCGTACTAGCGGTAAGACGACTTGACGTTATACATATATATATTAGTAATTTATAATATTATAAAGTATAAGGGTTGAATTTTAACTTTTAAAATTCTAAGGGTTGGAACTAAAGTTTTAATCAAGACTTTACATGTTCCAAAACTTGAGGGCAAGTTTTGTAAACTTCCAAAACTTTTCATTTCTTATAACTTATGAATTAATTGAGTAATAAAAATGAAGACTCTTTATTTTTATAACTCTTGTGTTCTTTTAATGGCTTTAATAAAAGTGAGACTTTTGGTTTTCCATAACTTGAGGACAAGTTATGGACTCCATTAAAACACATTATGATCATGAATTAAACTACCATGAAGGTTACAAACAATTCCTATGATCATCTAATCTTCATAAGTTCAAGAACATGAATATGAACACTTTCAAGAATCAAAAAATTACACTTAAAAAAACTTGTAATTTTAATAATTGCCATTGTAAATGGATTAGCATAAACATTACACCATCTAAAACAAGCTTTAAAACATCAAAACAGTTTAGGGTAATGTTTCTAGTCCATTTCCAGTAACAAATGTGCAAACTTTCATACGAGCAGAAAATAGAAAAACGATTTTGTTTTCAAGCTGTTTGCACAAAAAAAAACAACAAACAAACCTAGGCTCTGATACCACTGATGGGTTTTGAGCATTCTAACACTTCCTAAGTGTACATGCAACCCTAATAACCTTGGATCTATGTTTGTCTAATAATCATGCAAAGTTGAATTCCAAGGTTATATTCCTATCTAGCATACATGGGGAACATTTTTAACTTGAATGAAAGATAGAATAACTTACCTTGTTGTTGATTCTGATCCTTGAAACCTTGTGAGCCTAGCACCCCAAGTGTGATGCCTCAAATGCTTCACACAACACCAAATGCAAAGGAGTAAACTTTGAGAGAATCTTACACTTGCAAAATCGGCTCTAGCCCTCTTGTTTCTTAGTGTCACCGATTTTGGTGGAGAATGTGTTTCTTATATAGTGTTGACACATCTAGGGTTACACCATGTAAACCCTAATGTGTCATGACTCTTCATTTCCATGACCCATGGGTTTGTAACTCCCATGGAGCATCCATGGAGCATCCTATGGGTGGAACCCAACTTGATAATCCATGGAGCCTCTTAGCCCACTATATAAGATATGGAAGATTTACATAATCTACCCATATATTTAATTAGTTATCTTTTGATCACTTAATTAATTCTAAATTAATTCTTGATCAAACTAATTAAATAATATTATTAGTATATTAGAACTTATAATATATTAATAAACCATAAGTGTTATTTCTCTCATTTTAGTTTATCCAATTGCATGGTGCCATGCAACCCAAATGGACCATGTTGGGTCGGGTCAAGTACATACTAAAAATAGTTATGGACTTAGACACCTTATCCAACAGATCCATGTAGCTCTTAACCCATGGATCCTTGGAAAGGAAAAGACATGGGTTATTAGGGTTTACCCTAATCATGTGCACTATATAAACAAGCTTGTGATGCATGAAATGACACCCTAGTGTGTGTGAAGAAAGGTGGCCGATTTCTAGAGCATAGATATACTCTCTCATAAGTTTTCCAAGTTTGTGGTGATTTGTGATTTCCATTTGAGGCATTCACATTATTGGTGCTTGGCTCTCAAACTCCTAAGGAATCAATTCACAAACAAAGGTATGTAATTCATCTAGTTCTTTTATGTTTAAAAGTTCCCCATGCCATGCTAGATAAGTTATAAACCTTGGAAAACAAATTTTGCATGTATTTTAGACAAACATATATCCAAGGTTTAATAGGGTTGCATGTACACTTAGGAAGTGTTAGAATGCTCAAAATCCAACACAAACAACCAAGATCTAATCTTTAAGTCTCAAAGGGACCAAAAGTGTATCTTCTTCAACTTAATCCTTTAAGTCCAAGTCTCCAACCTTCAGATCTGAATCAAAATGATGTTTAGATGGGTAAAGTTTCCAACTTTATCCATAACAAGGTGTTAACACGCTGTCGCACGCGTATTAAGAAAATAAATTATCACTGCTAGTTGCACTAAAAATATAGCACAGGGAAGCAGGGTCGAATCCTCAGGGACACAACCTAAAAGTCAATGCCTTTTTGCATCAGGCACAATCTAGTCAAGACAGAAATTATTAAAAGGGGGATTTGAATTAAACTAAAAACTAAAATGGCAGTGATATTAAATTAAACGAAAATGAATATAAAAAAAACGATTTCAGCTCTGCTACGACTTTCCTAATCATGCAATCAACCCAGATCCGATTATTTGAGATGCGTTCTATGTAAGCTGGTACTGAGAAAAACTAACAAGCTCTAGTAATTTCTCTTTCACCTTATTTAGTTAACCAAAACAAGCTCTTCAATTAACCCTAACTTTTTACTGTCTAATCAAACAAGCTCTTAATTAAGATCAGAAAAGTTGCATTATAATCTATGTAAAATTCCCAGCAATATCCAATACTTCTCACAGGCTCGGAAGCGTAAAGATATGATTTTTACAGTTTATAATAAAGTCAAATCCCAAACACGGAACCGATTTATTACTTTTTACTTTTACCAGTTGAAAAGAACAATTACGGATTCTATTAACTGATTAACTGGAATGATAAAACCCTAGCTAGGTGATCAGACTAACAAGAATTTAAAACCAAACATTCATTAAGAACAAAACTGAAGAATCTAGATAGAAGCACAAATCAAAAACCAGATCTAATGATCAATCACATGAAAAGTACTTGTCTTATGCAGAACTGAAAACTAGGGTTTAGCCAGACATTTCCAAAATCTGATGAAAACAGATGAAAAGAGACATCAAACAACTAATCTTACTAATCTATTTGAAGGAGATGATCCACAATCTTCAGATCTTCAGAAATTGATGAAATCAGAGAAGGAATGCCTCCAAAATCGTATTTTCGTCGTCTGGTACCTTTGGAATCGCCAACTTAGGTTACAAGAATGCTATCAGGGTCTATTTATACGTCCAGCAACAAAAACGACGCGCATGCGATCGCATGTAGACAACCTTCGATCGCAAAAAGGCCCCATACGATCGCATAAAGGCAACCTGCGATCGCATAAAGGCAACCTGTGATCGCATGTTGTTCCTAAGACATCCGGAATTTTGTCTACTTTTCAGATCATTTTGAATCGTGTCAATCGAAGTTACGGTTCTCGAGATATGGTCAAAATACTGACAGGGGGTCAAAGTTGCCAGCAACATCCTTTAACTTTAGATTGCATATTCTATCTTCGTGTGATCAATTCAATCGAATGTTTATTGACCAAAGAATCTTGCAAGGATTCCTCAACATACTCCATAAGTCCCAAGCTCCATTTTAAGCTCCAAACGCGCATCCGATTGCTCCCAAAGCACTGCTCCACTCGAACTATCTAAAATTGACATAAAAACATGAGCAGTACGGGAATTCTAACGAAATACACGAGCTAGACATTATTTAAATAAATGACATGCAAATGTACAAAATATGATCCTAAATGATAATGAAAACTACCCTATAAGATGCATAAAATGGCATCTAACACAAGGTCACAAACTTTCAAGATCTAAAATTTATGCACTAAAATGACAAAAAGCTCATAATAACCAAAACTAGCTAGATCTGACAAATGCATCATCAAGATTAAAGCTTTTTACCTCTAGAAGAAAGATCAAGGTGAACAAGGTCTGGATCTACAAGCTCCAATGCAACCAACACTTCTACAATGAGTCCCTTCTTCTCCAAGATGCACAAAGAACACTCCAAAGTACTTAAAAACACCTTCTTTTTGCTCACTAAGCTCAAACCAGGGTTATGGTTTCAAGGGAGGATGTTAAAGGGGGAGTTAACGAGCTTAAATAGGGCTCAAAACCCTCAAATTTTGGTTTGGCATTTGATTGCGTACGCCCAATGTACTAGATTGGATTCCACGACCACCTTTGCCTAGTATGCCCAACGTACACCCTGTACGCCCCGCATACTAGGCTAAACCCAAAACCCTCCTAACTGCGAATGGTCATAACTTCTTTTTTCTAACTCTGATTTCAATGATCTTTTTATCCATGTAAAGGTATTGAAGATCCCCACAATATTATCTGGATATCTTCTACTAAAACTTCTCGAACGAAAATCTATATTTCATGCAAGAACCCGACCTATGACTTTTCCCTTTCTACCCTTCGACCCAAAACACAATTCAAGGGTTAAGATCTCGCAACCATCATTTCCTCCTTCCAAAAGGCCTAAACATTACCTCCTTAAGGCCCCAAGCCTTTACACAATCGACTTCCGGCCCACGACCCTGAAATAAGAAATGACAGGAAACATGATGTTAGAATTCTCCCCCACTTAAATTAGGCTTCGTCCTGGAAATTAGCTCTCACTTCCACTTCATGATGCAACCCTTCACATCAACCAAACTAACCGAAAACTTGTTGATTTTATCGGCCCAAATACTCCTCAGCCAAAATCTGTCATGCTAATCCTGAACATAAGTGCACTATCGTAATGAAAACTATTTTGTTCATATACTAAACTAAGCCATGCTCCCACTCGACTCCGACAACCCTGCTTATCTATCTATTGACAACACTCGGGCATACCCCTAATCCACTAACCGATAACAACACTCGGGCTTACCCTCGATCCACTTACTGATAACAACACTCGGGATTAACCCCTATCCACTAATTGATAACAACACTCGGGCTTAGCCTGGTTTGGGGCAAAGGTTGCTTCAGCTACTGCAGTTCAGTCGTGGACGACTGAGCTGATGAATATATCAGGGTGCGGGACCCTGAATGGTATGATTCAAGAGCTCGAGGGCGGTATATCGATTTGGGGTACCTCGGGAAGAGAGGTTCAGGTCAGGTAGATTTTAAAGAGGGTCTCGGGAAGAGACCCAAGGCTTCTAAACAACGTGTGAGAGGCCAGCAGGGCCGGAGTTAGTACAGCACGCGCGGGAAACCGTAAGATGGAGATATCACCCCAGGAGTATAGGTTACTACAAGCATAGCAGGATTGATCGTGTCTGCAGGTGACATTGCGAGTGGGTGCTCGACTTTGGGTGTGCCCGATCTGATGGATCGGCGGTAAGGTTTTGGACAGTTGTGGCGAGGTGAGAGTGTTGTGAGACTACGGGGTAGCCCGTAGCATTTACCAGTCCCTAGACAGCGGTAAGATGGTGATAAATTTGTATTCGCCTTCGGATTTCTTTGGTAAAAGGGTGGCTTGGGAAGTGATTAGGATCATCCGATTGGTTAAGATTACAAGAGTATTCTTCAGGATATCCAGAGCTGGGTGATCATTATGTTTGTCTAGCAATGGGGTGCTTGTGTTGTTCGGCGCATGATTTGGGCGGGTCATGCATATTGATGGAAATAGATCGGAGGTCCATAAGGTGTAAGAGCTAGAAGAGCATTATCGAGCCCAAGTAGGGGTGAAACAAGTGGCTGTTTAGGCCTAGGTTGTGTTGGTGGGAGTTCAGGAAACTCCTAAACGCCGGTCGGCATCGCCTTGATCATGCATGGTAAGCAATGGGATTCCGTAAGGGTGATCTGAACTCCCGATGGGATATAGGATTCGGCTCGAGAGGTGCGACGTTGTGATAGTTTGAGTGTGGTGAGGCCATGGGTGGTAAGCATGGTTGGATGGAAGTAGTGTTAGGCTGCGATAGGATCATAGCATTCATCGGTTCGAAGCAGACTATTTATGTGATGATCACAAGCATGGAAGGGAAATCAGCTCGTTCTTTGGGCACACCGGCCAGGGTTGGCAAGGAATTATTCTCTACTTTGGGATTGAGGATCTTCGGAGTCGGTGGGCAAGCTTGGGTGATTATGGAAATTTAGGTTGGAACTGGTAGAGACTGTTGAGTCAAAGGTTGGATCTTGAGTTGCAGGACATGCGGGTAACCAGTGTGTGACGCAGAGGAGTTCAAGCTGGGTAGCCTGGTTGTTGACTCTTGGGAACTTGGTGGTTCGACGAGGTACGAGATTGGAAGTCTCAAAGATAAATTGGGTATACCAATCCATCAGTTAGGTAAAGGGGTTGGTAATGTGGAGGATGTGGTGTGAAATGCAGGTACAGATTCGTAGATGTTGGGTCATTAGTGTGTATCGAATCGGTTTTGGGTAGGATCTCGAGTCGGGTATCGTGCATGATTTTTCATTCCAGCGGAATAAGGATTGAGATATTTATACGCTAAGGGAATTAATCACAAGGTTCAAGGGTAATGGATGGGTTTAGTTGATGGCAGTTCGAGTTATTATGCTGTGACTTGGGTTGGTTTTATTCGTGAAGGAGCCATGACGTGTTTGAAGTGAGGAAAAGATGGGTTGTTGGAGACCGGGTAGGAGATGAGACTGCAGTGGGTCATGTAGCGTTCATTCTGTTAGCAGAAGTTTGATGACAAGGCGTGTAAGCAAGTCCTTCCAGTCGGTTTTCTTTTCGGGAGATGCATGGTACTTATATGTATGTGTCTTTTGGCTCAACAATCGGTTAGGTGTCCGGTGTTTCAGATAGTGGGCGGACGAGTTAGGACCAGGGAGGTCTCAATTGTTTTTGGGAAACAACTAGGTGGCAGCAAGATAAATCGGAGTGGGTTCCATGATTAGGATTCGTGTGTGGAGTCGCTTGTATTTCGGGGAAGTGTTGAGTAATTGGGGTTGGGTTGACTAATATCTAAGCGGTTGATTAAACCCTGCTGCGCAGCTCTTGTCTGAATCTTACCGTCGTAGGGAGGGATTTTCTGCCCGAAGGAATTATCTGAGCCTTCTGTGAAGTACAAGAGTTTTGCAGCTGTTTATGATCAGTGATCATGTTCTTTGGGAAGCATCAAGATTTTTGGTTGGAAAGTATGTTGTTTAGTATGGTTTCCTTGTGAAAAATAGTTCGATAGCGGTTCAGTGCGGGTGGTCTATCGGAAAATTAGAGCAATTTAAGATTGCAGATTTCGGAAAGGTAATGGTGTTTTTCTTCAAGGGTTTAAGGTTCGTTCTTTTTTAGGTTTGGTAAGTCCTTCTAGGGTTGGCTTCGGTGGCCGTGGGAAGGCTGTAGTTATTCTCGGGTTGTGGAGGTATTGACCAGACTGTTGAATGTGCTGGGGAAGGTAAGGGCAGATTTCGAGGACGAAATCTAATTCAACTGGGGGAGAGTTGTAACATCTTGTTTCGAATTGTTCCCATTTTGAATTGGTGATCAAAGGAGTAAGTTCTATCAAGCTACGGATACCTGAGGGGTTGAGTTTTGGACCCAGTTGGAGTTAGATAATGTATCTTGGTGGCTCGGGTATTCAGTTGAGTTTTTGGGTAAAAGGGTATTTTGGGAATTTGTCATCTCGGGTTTTTTTAGGAAATGGATTTTAGTTTTAGATATTTTGTGGTAGGCAGGAACCGATAATAGTGTTGAGTGTGCCGATACCTTTCTATGGATATATGAATGGTTGGAATCAGAGTTGTATCGAGTGAGTTAGGGTCTTCGGAAGGATTAGGGTGTTGGGAAAAACATTAGTACGCGGGGCGTACCAAGGTGGTACGCAGGGCGTACCGAATTGTACCCTGTATAAGCATAATGTTAAGCCTCCTTCTTCATTCTAAGTTAGCCCCCACCCTATAAAACCCTAGAAATCGTCCTTAATCATTCATGGTGGCATTTTGAGCTTATGGAGTCCATTTTTGGAGTGTTTGGCCCATTTTCAAGAAGGTGGAGTTTGATGCAAAGATGGGGATCACGGAGAAGCTTATGGATATGGCTTTTGTGACTTATTCTCAGCTTGAAGAAGGTATAAAGCTTTGAACTTGATCATTGATGTTTTAGATCTACCATTTGTGGGTTTTTGTTCATTTTAGTCCCAAGTATGAGATCTGGTGGTCTTGATTTCATTCCACCAGCTTTGAGTTGCCCCTCTTAGTGTTTCTGAGGTTTAAGGTCCATAAAGTTGGCACGTTTAGAGTTTAAGACCATCTATGTTGGAGTTTGAGCCATTTCCGTGAAAGTAGGATGCTATATGGTATTTTTGGGGCATGTAAAGTCACCAAGTCAGCGACTTTATGGGTTTAGACGTTATTTGGGACTCAGATCTGTAGTTTGGACTTGTTAGACGAAGCATTAAGAGCTTAATGAGGATTTGGATTAATGGAGTAGTACGCTGGGCGTATAAGCCTGTACGCACAGCATACAAGCCAAATAGCCTTTACGCTTAGCGTACAGATGAGTACGCCCTGCATACCCAGTCAGATTGGATTTCGTGATTGTGGGCCTCGGGATGGGCCATTTCTTGGACTAAATTGCTGTGGGACTTCATGGGCCAAATGGGAATAGGTTTATGGACTGAGGAAATTATTGGGCTTTAGGATAAGGCCTATTAGAAAGGCTTGGGCCAAATTTGGAAAATTAGGCCATAAGTGGGCCATAATTGGGCCTTGGTGATTATGGGATACAGGACTATCGAAATGATAAGTGTTCGGACTAGTTTAAATAGTTGGGTCTTAAGGTAACACCATGTAGAGGTTTGGGCCCAATTTGGAAAATTAGGCCATATGTTGGGCCTTGGTTGATTATTTGGCATTTGGGCCTTTAAAGTGTGAATTGGGCCTTGGTTTTGAACCAAGCTAGGTTAGGGGTAAAATGGTCCATTTATCCCAAGTTTGGATTTAAGGTTATGAAATGAAACCCAAATGGTTAATTGGGTTTTATCTTGATGATTAACAGTTCGAGGATCGGTCAGCCAGCAGCCAGATATTTATTCACGGAATCAGCAGTGAGAGGTGAGTCTCCTCACCATACCAATGGGTCGAAGGCACCAAGGCCGACCCATTATGTGTTATGTGGTATGCTATTTGAGTGTGTGTTATGTGGTATGCTGGTTGATTATGTGGTATGTGGTATGCTAGTTGTCTTTGTGATACTTACATGGAAGACCTCGGGGGGTTCCCGAGGCACTTGGGTGTAAGACCTTGGACGGTTTCCATGGCATCCTAAGTAAAGACCTCGGGTGGTTCCCTAGGCACTAGGGTGTAAGACCTTGGAGGGTTTCCATGGCATCCTTAGTTAAGACCTCGGGGGATTCCCGAGGCATTGGGGTAAGACCATGTGGGGATTCCCACGGCACTCGGAGTAAGACCCTGGAGGGTTTCCAGGGCATGCTTATATGTTTGTATGTATGGTTTATATGGTAGTGGGCTAAGACCATGTGGGGGTTCCCATGGCACCCGGTGTAAGACCTTGGAGGGTTTCCATGACATCCTTATATGTTTATATGCAAGGCTTATGTGATTGATATGGTTTATGTGATTACGTGGATTATGTGGGGTATGCTCTGGGGAACTCACTAAGCTTCATGTTTACAGTTTTGTTTATGTTTTCAGGTATCATCGGTTTGGAAAGGAAGAGCCCGACTTGATCGTAGCACACACAACCGTGTTTTCAGCATTATGTGATTTTGGGCTGTAACTCTGATAAATGTTTTAATTATGAAATGTTTTTGGAATGGTTGGATTTAAAAGATATCCGTGTTTTGATTATAATAAAAATGAAATTTCTACCCTAGATTTTTGGGTCGTTACACACATCCTACCGGTTGGATTGCCCCAAGTTTGTTGACTGGCAGCACAAAGTAGTACAGTCTTAACCCAACCACACTATGTCTACATAAGCATCAGATAAACATATAAACAGTCAGTAGACAAACAAGCAGATCTACAGATCACTACCGCATAACAACATCCTATATACGAGGATACAGATCTAACATGTCTCTACAACATAATAACATCCTTTATACCAGGATACATAACTTAGTAGGCCGACATTGGTGCCTTCGACTCACAAGTACAGTGAGGAAAACACCTCTCAGTCTCAAATGATCGCTGAACATGACACGGCTCTGACTATCATTTCTACCCATCACATATCCATTGAAACATGACCAAACTTAACTTATAATCAAAATACCCAAAATACCCTTAGATCAAACTTGGTCACACCTTGTTCAAAGTAAAAAATTCAAAAAAAGTCAACTGAGTCAACTCAGCTGAGTATGTTAGGCGTACTCAGCTTGTACGCAGGGTGTACTCGATCTTGACATGAAAATGGTGTGTTGAGTGCATACATGCAGTGTAGAATTTGGTAAGCTCAGTGTACGCGACCACCTATTCTCCTTTTTATTAAGGGCTTAGTCATTTAAGCTCTTTCATCCAAATTCCAAATCTAGTCCTCAAATGTTGTCCTTAACCATAAAGTTTCCAACTATATGGTCTTGCATGGCTATAAAGTGCCCAATACCAAAAACCCTAACTTATTAATCCATTAAGACATCATAACTCTTGCATGGAAGGGATAGAAGGGCCACGATCACATTTTTATGGTTCTTAGTAACTCCATAATGGATAAAGTTCCCAACTTTATCCATTACAATGGTCCAAACAACCAAGATCTAGTCTTTAAGTCTCAAAGGGACCAAAAGTGCATCTTCTTCAACTTAATCCAATAAGTCTAATTCTCTAACCTTCAGATCTGAATCAAAATGATGTTTAGATGGATAAAGTTTCCAACGTTATCCTTAACAAGGTCACAAAATTTCAAGAACTAAAATTAATGCACTGAAATGACCAAAAGCTCATAACACCCAAAACTAGCTAGATCTGACAAATGCATCATCAAGATTTAATCTTTATACCTCTAGAAGAAAGATCAAGGTTAACAAGGTTTGGATCTACAAGCTCTAATGAAACCAACACTTCTCCAATGAGCTCCTTCTTCTCTAAGATGCACCAAGAACACTCCACAGTACTTAAAAACACCTTCTTTTTGCTCACAAGGCTCAAACTAGGGTTAGGGTTTCAAGGGAGGACGTTGAAGGGGTGTAGGCTGAGAATGGAAAGGGCTTGGGGGAGTTAAGGAGCTTAAATAGGCCTCAAAACCCTCAAATTAGAGTTTTTACATCTGATTGCATACGCCCGACGTACACCTAGTATGAACTGCGTACTAGGTTGTATTCCACGATCACCCTTTCCTAGTACGGCCAACGTACTAGGTTAAACCCAAAACCTTCCTAACTTGGAATTATCATAACTTCTTTGTTCTAAATCTGATTTCGACGATATTTATATACACATAAAAGGTATTTAAGAGCCAAAAAATATTATCTAGATATCTTGGACTAAAAATTCTCGAAAAAAAATCCATCTTTCATGCAAGAACCTGGTCTATGACTTTTCCATTTCTACCCTTCGACCCAAAACACAATTCAAGGGTTAAGATCTCGCAACCATCATTGCCTCCTTAAATAAGGCCTAAACATTACGTCCTTAAGGCCCCAAGCATTTATAAAATCGAATTGCGGCCTATGGCCCTGAAATAAGAACTGAAAGGAAACATGATGTTACAGATTAGATTCAGGTATAGCTACTAGCTAGTATATACAACACACTATGCGGTCATCCAAATTAACTTCAAACGAGCTAACTTGTAATTACACCAATACCACAAAAAGTGGTTGCAAACCCTTTTGGGTGAAACATCTTGTTTCGAAAAGTCCTTATTTCGATATTGTGGAAAACAAATGGATCAAGTAAAGGCATTGGGCTTTAAGAGAATAGGGTTTAGACCCTATTGGATGTTCATAATATTGGTTATGTGATCTAAGCCCTTGGTTTGTGTCTTGGAGTCAAGGGGTAAAATGGGAAAAGTAATGTTTCGAACTTATTTCATGAATTAAGGATTTTAGTTTTGTATGTCTTAAGTCAAAAGTAATTAGATAGAGTTGTGGGGTTCATCAATACCTTTCTTGCATATAAAGATCGCCGAAAATAGAGTTGAAAAAACGAAGAAGTTCTGGTGTTTGAAGCTGGAATTTATTTGAGTGGAAAATTGTTGCCACAAAGAGGGGATCAGAGTCCATAGCGTGGCAGTTGCCACGAAACGGTGAAGCGTGGCCATGACATGACAATCAATCAGACCCAATCCCATGCTTCTAAGAGTTTTCAACATATTTAAGCATAAGGTTCCAACGTTTTTGACCATTTTATCAGCCTCCATCACCTCTAAAACCTCTTGGGGGAAACCCTAGCCTCCACCTTCAAATTTTTAGCTTCTCCTCTCTCTTTTATCCTCTTTTGGGTGCTTTTTGTGATATTTTGATAAAGTTTAAAGATCAAGAAGGTTCTTTTGGTTGCAAGGAATGATGCTTCAAGTTTGGATCGATCAAAGACACTTAATTTTTGGAATATTATAAGTATAAAGTTCGAATCTTGCTCTCTAGTTCTTTATATACTGTCATTTGGGGTTTTTTTTTGGGACTTTTGGTCCATTTTATGGGTGATCTTGGAGTTGAGTGGACTCCAAAATCTTTTGATTAGTTTAGAATGCTTCACGGACCTCATGGACTAGGAAAGTTGTGATCTTTTGCATTCCCTTATAGACATGCAAGTTATCTTAGTGCTTTCGGTCATTTTGGTGTATTAAAATGTAGACATTGGAAGCTTGAGTCATTGTTATGGATAAAGTTGGAAACTTTATTCATCTAGACATCTTGTTGATTCAGATTTGAAAGTTAGAGACTTGGACTTGATGGATTAAGTTGAGAAAGATGCATTTTTGGGTCCTTTGGAGACTTTAAGTCTAGATCTTGGTGGTTTAGACCTTCCTAATGGATAAAGTTAGAAGCTTTATCCACTAAGACCTTGGAAAGAATTAGATCCGAGCTTTGGAGCCCTTGAAATCGAAAGAAAATGGATTAAGATCGTTTGAGCTCTTCAGACCAGTCCCACAGCGTGTGTAACGCCCCGATTCCCAGGTATTGATTTCTTTTGGATATAAGAACTTTCTTTTCAAGGTCTACTCGACGAGTTGGTTACCCGACTCGTCGAATAGCAGCGGGTTGATCTACGTGTTTTAGTGACCTACTCGCCGAGTCCAAGAAGGGACTCGACGAGTAGGAGCTGGAAGGTGAAACCCTAATTTTCGGGGTTTTACACCCTATTTAAGGATCACTTATCCCCCTTAGCCTCTCTTACTGCCTCCCTCGAGTTCAGAAACCCTAAATTGTGCTTGCTCTCTATTTCTTTGAGTGTTTATTAGCTTGGAAGAAGATTCTTGGAGTAAAGCTTGGAGTTCAAGAAGTTGGAGCAAAGGGCATGTTGTAGATCCGAATCCTTATCTGTCTTGGCATCATTTTGGAGGTAACAAGTTGTTACCTTGGCTCTCTTTTAGTTAGATCTCTTCATTTATGGGTTTAGAGCCCTTTTTAGGGTTTTGTGTGGTGGTTCTCCGTTTTGGGTCAAGATCTGAGGATGCAACATCAGATCTGGACTCCTTTAGCCCCTCCCTATCATAAAGTTTCAGTCCTTGTCAAGCTATGACTCTTCTCTTACCTTAAGCAGCTCCTTTAGCTTGTTTTGGGGCATTATCATCTTGCATGCACGTAAAGTTTGCAACTTTACGTGATAAACATGCCCTAGGAGCTTAGATCTATAATATGGAGCCTTTGCATGGCTTAGAGAGAACCTGTATGGATGATGGATTGAAGGGACTCGGCGAGTCGCATGGTCGAACTCGGCGAGTCATATGAAGATGAGTTGGATGAACAACTCGGCGAGTCCGATGAAGATTGTCGTAGACTCGGCGAGTCAGTAGAGTGACTCGGCAAGAGGGTTAGTTATGCAAGGAACTCGACGAGTGCCTAGTTGCACTTGACGAGTTCAGGTCAACATGGACAGTTAACCTTGGCAGTTGACCTTGACTTTGATCATGGGTTGACTTTTGGACTTTTGGAGGCATTTTGGGGACTTATGAACGTGGTTGTATGGCGATTATAGGTGGTGGAGTTTTCAGCAGTGATCCGAGAGTGTGAGCTTATCTTTCGAGTCGACATTTGCGAGGTGAGTTATCCTCACTATACTAAGGGGTCTAAGGCACCAAGGCCGGCCCATTGGATTGATATTATAGTAGTTGTTATGATAAGCATGTGTTAGATATGCATGCTAGTTGGATATGCTGGTTTGGTAGGCCTGTAGAACTACCTGTGATATTATTGATTATTGGTATGTGCATTTATCTGTTACATGTCGACATGTTATGTGGGATGGGTTGAGGTTGTACTGCTCCGTGCGGTAGCCAACAAACCCTAGGAGCATTCCAGATACGAGCTGTGGTCCCGGTAGACAATCCAGACTCGTACTGTGGGCTCGGTGGCAATCCAGATGTGAGCTGTGGGTCCGGTAGGCAATCCAGACTCACACTGTGGGCCCAGGGGCATTCCAATTTGTAAAGCTGTGGACCCGTTACATGCTGTTATTTGTTCCTGTGTTATTGGACTGTATGTGTATCGGTATTTTGGGGGAACTCACTAAGCCTCGGGCTTACTGTTTCAGTTTATTGTTTGAGTACATCAGGGGATCGCGGCAAGGCAAAGGCGTGATCGTACAGCTCCTCGTATTTATGTTATGTTTCTGGGATACTCTGATATCATACATTTTGAAAACAAGTTTTGTAATAACTAATGGTTTTTGGATTGCTTAAAAAGTTTTAAATTGGCTTGAATTTTTATGGATGTTACAACGTGGCCTTTGGCTGCCATGTGTGGCGACTGGGGAATCAATGACTGTTTCAGCATTTTGTGCCCACGACGTGGGCAAGGAAGGCTATGGCATGGAGGGATGCCGTTGGCAATTTTGACCTTAGTTTTGACTGTTGACTTTTTGACTAGGTTGACTTTTGGTCAAACTGTGGTATAATTGAGTATTTGACTAATGATTAGTCTCAGTTTGGATTTTAGGAAGCTTGGGTTGGCTATAATGTTGATGAGGTAGCTGTTGAGCTTTTGTTGAGTAGTTTACGTGGGTCTTTGTTGGATTAGGTGTCTAAGCCCATAACTATAATTGGTATGTACTTGAATTGATAGCAGCACAGTCCTTTTGGGTTGCCCTCAACCTAGCAACTGGACAAGGAAATTATGAAAGGAGAGATATTAATTTATAAGATTAATAAATTAATATAAATGATTTATTAATATGTTAAAAGATTAATATAGTAATTAGAAATCATTATGTTTAATTAATAGTTAGCCAAAATTAATCAGAATTAATTTTGGGGTTAAAAGAATTAATTATAAAGTGCAGGGACTAGTTTGCAATTAACTAATAGTTGAGTGGAAGGTTCCAGAACCCCCTTGGAAGGAGGTGGACGAAATTCTTAGGGGAAACCCTAGAGATTTCGTCCAAGGGGTCCAAATAAGACCTTTGGATCTTGCTTAGGCCCTAAGCAAAGGATAACTAGGGTTTTCCCTAAACCCTAGATCCCTCAGCTATTTAAGGAGCCTCCTGGCTCACATTTGAGGTCACTGATTTCTTTGGAAGAAACCCTAAGGCCGAAATTGCATACTCTCTCCATCCTCTCTCCTCCAAGTTTCCTTCTTGCTAGTTCTTGGGTGTGATTCCATTAGAGGCATTACATTTGTGGTTCTAAGCTTCCAAGAAGATCAAGATCAAGTTCAAGAGGATTATCAATTGTTTGCTATAACAATTGAAAGGTATGTAACTCCTAAACCGTAGTTTGTTAATTTCGAAATTAGCCTCTCTCCTCTAGGGTTCTTGTTTTGCAATTCAAAGTTATATGTTCAATAGTTAAAACATAGATCCAAAGTAGGTTGCATGTGAACTTAGGAATTGTTTTCTAGTTTATTTGTGTTACCTAAAACCCATCAGTTGTATTAGAGCAAGGTTTGTTTTAAATTGAATTGCTATAATTGTTGAATTGCAAATTAGGGTTTATAGCTATTAAACCCTAAAGGCCAAATTTTCGATTTCTAGGGTTTTGGATAAAAGGGTTTTTTCGAAAACCCTAGCCTCCAAAGAACCCTAATCGAAATTAGGGTTAGGGTTTTGAAAACCTTAGCCTCCTCCCTTGTAAATTTCGAAATTGCTAGAAGTTTTAGGGTTTCTTGTTTTGGATAATTATCACTTAATTAGATTAATTGGATAATTATCCTTACCCTATTTTTCGAAATTTAGAGGGATAAGGATTAGGATTAAATTAATTGATTAATTTAATTAGATAATCCTTACAAGATTTAATAATTTGATTAATAGTTAATTAAAAGATAAATACTAAATCTAGTTAATTGGTTTATTTAAATTTAAATTTAATAGTTTGAATTTCGAAATTTATATAAACCCTTGCAGTTTTAAAATGTTTTAAAACACACCCTATATATGTATTATGATTAAAAGTTTAATATTATATATGTATAAGAATATGGTCAGTCAAATCGCTAGTATGCCTCATTCACGAAGCTAATCTATAGGGGGGTATAAGGAAACTGCCTATAAAATGGTAGTTGAATGGGTGTCCACTCTCACCCACCGCTTCCTTGATTAGTGGAGGGTCGTTAGCAGAACGGATTTGATAGGACAACTACTTCTCATTAAAAGTATAATGACATTAAAGAAAGTACTAGAACATTATTTTTAAAATCCCAACTCTAGTTAGTTTAGGAAAAATGTGAAAAGTATGCTAATCCATGAAATTGCACATTATGCTTTATTGGTCGTTAGTGGAGCGTGTGTGGTTAACCAGCACACTAAAGGGCACTAATAAAGAGTAGTAATGGGTATCTCATAATTGTCATTTTGATGGAGCGTGTGTGGTTTACCAGCACATCAATAGTTAATGATAAAGACAATGAGGTTACCAAGCACATTTGCATGGTTATTCACATCTTGTTTGTGATCCTCGGCATCCCAGTCACAAATAGAAGAGCATAATCTGAGATTAAAACATGCCATTGAATAGTTTCAATGTATCTCAAAAGAATTAGGAATTTCACTTCGTTTGTTTCGTCTAATGGTGGAATTGGTGAATCGTCATTCACCTACCTTTATGAAATTTACACTTGGATCTCGGCATCCCATTTCTAAGTTGTGAATCTTCATAGTTGGATCCTAACCTTGATATTTTATCTTTGGGTTATTATATTGAGGTATCTTGAAATCTAACTAAAACTTTCTTTCTTTTCAGATGTCTACTCCTGGAAACACTTCTGCTTCATCCTCCTCCAACCAGAACTTCTCTTTGCTCAATATCTGCTCCAAAGTCGTTATAGATGGCTCAAACTATAACGATTGGATGCGCAACATCAAGATGGCTCTTCGTTTTGAGAACAAAGAATATGTTCTTGAAAAGGAGCTCAAAGAGCTTGATGAGTCTGAAGCTACTCCTGAAGATCTTGCTGCCTACAAGAAACATTACGATGATGCTACCAAAGTGGCGTGCATCATGGTGGCAACCATGTCCCCAGAACTGCAGAGGTACTATGAGGACTACTGGCCTTTTGAGATGAAAAAGGACCTTATGGAAAAGTACCATAAGCGAGCTCGTCAAGAAAAGTTTGAAGTAGTCAAGTCACTCATGGCTTGCAAGATGAAAGAAGGGGAATCGGTTGTGTCACATGTGCAAAGAATGCAACGCTACATAGAGCGTTTGGTCAAGCTCAACATTCACTTTGATGAGGAATTGGCCATTGACATGGTCTTGAACTCACTACCTGATTCTTATGGTCAGTTTATTCTAACTTACCATTTGAACAATACTGAGCAGACCTTGGCCCAATTGCACAACTTGTTGCAGACAGCTGAGGCAGGAATGAAGGGTAAAAGTATACCCTCCACGCCTACAAGTGCCCCTGTGTTGGCTATTGGACACGGAAAGGGGAAAAAGAGGAAAGGTCCTCCCAAGCAAAACTGGAAGAGCAAGGCTCAAGCTGGGTCGTCTAGTAATGGCCCAAAGGCTAAGCCCAATGGTTCCACTCCCCATGTTTCTGATCCAAAAGAGGCCGTTTGCTTTTACTGCAATCAAAAGGGGCATTGGAAGAGATCTTGCCCACAATATCTGCAAGATATCAAGGATGGCAAAGTGAAGCCATCTTCGGCAGGTATTTACACTATTTATGCTAATAACTCATTATCTTCTCGTTCATGGGTCCTTGATACAGGATGTGGTTTTCATATCTGTTCTGATTTGCAGCGACTAAAGGAAAGTGAGAAGATAGAGCGCGGAAGGATAAACTTGATCATGTGAAACATAAAGTCTTCACCAGTGACCAAGATCGGAGTTTATCAGCTTCTGCTTAGCAATGATGTTAGATTAGATTTAATAAATTATTGCTATTCGTCTGAGATGACGAGAAACATTATTTCATTTCATGCATTGTTCAGACAAGGTTTCAAATATTCTTTTAATGATTTGAATGGTTCAATTTCTATTTATAAGAATGGTGTTTTTATGTTTGAAGCTTTACCTTGTGATGATGTGTATGAAACAGTGACTTGTGTTGATAGCTTAGGAAATAGTGTACTTAATATTGACTTGTCTAATAGTGTAGACAAGGCATGCTTGTGGCATTGTCGTCTTGGACACATTAACAAGAAACGCATAGCCCAACTCCAAAAGGATGGAGTGTTGGAATCATTTGACCTAAAATCAGATGATATGTGTGAATCTTGTCTTTTGGGAAAGATGACAAAATCACCATTCACAGGGTCTTGTGAAAGAGGTGAAGGTCTGTTGGATCTCATACACACAGATGTGTGTGGGCCCTTCAGATCAACTACAAGAGATGCTAATCGATTCTATGTGACTTTCACTGACGATTATAGCAGATATGGATATATCTACTTGATCAAGCATAAGTCAGAAACTTTTGAAAAGTTCAAAGAGTTTAAGCATGAAGTCGAAAATCAATTGGGCAGAAAGATAAAGATACTTAGATCCGATAGAGGCGGGGAGTATCTTAGTATCGAGTTTAACGACTATCTGAAAGAATGTGGGATAGTCTCACAATTGACTCCTCCTAGGACACCACAGTTAAATGGTGTAGCTGAGAGGCGTAATCGAACCTTGTTAGACATGGTTCGTTCTATGATGAGTCGGGCTTCGCTTCCCATTCACTTCTGGGGGTATGCCTTAGAGACAGCCGCCCACATCCTCAATCTTGTCCCTACAAAGAAGGTTGCCAAAACACCTCACGAAATGTGGACAGGGAAAGTTCCCTCGTTAGCACATATTAAAGTCTGGGGTTGTGAAGCTTTCGTAAGACGAGAGACTCACGACAAGCTAGCAGCTAGAAGTGAGAAATGTGTTTTCATTGGTTACCCAAAGCAGTCTTTTGGATATTTGTTCTACAGGCCTAGTGAGAACGTGGTCTTTGTAGCACGAAGAGGAGTCTTTCTTGAAAGAGAGCTCATATTCAAAGAGGACAGTGGGAGCACTATTGACCTTGAAGAAATTCAAGAGTCAGCCAATGAAGGAACCTTAGATGACACTAGCACTCAACCAGAGGAAACAGTTCCTGTTGAACCAATCGATAACTCATTACCTCTTAGAAGATCCACTAGGGTGAGTGTGCCACCTGAGTTGTATGGTTTTCATATTACTTCAGATGGTGACACATTCATAAGTGGCAGAACACTGGTAAACTTAGATGAACCAGTCACTTATAAGGAAGCAATGGCAGGCCCAGAGGCTTCCAAGTGGAAATAGGCAATGGACAGCGAGATTAAGTCCATGTATGACAACCAAGTTTGAAATTTGGTTGATAGTGCACCAGGTCGTAAGACAGTTGGGTGCAAATGGATCTTCAAGAAGAAGACAGACATGGATGGAAATGTGCACACATTCAAGGCTCGACTGGTTGCAAAAGGTTTCACTCAAACCCCAGGGGTTGACTATGATGAGACCTTCTCGCCAGTGGCTAAGATTAAATCTATTAGGATATTGCTCGCCATAGCTGCCTTTCATGATTATGAAATCTGGCAGATGGATGTCAAACTGCTTTCCTTAATGGGAAGTTGGCTGAAGATGTTTACATGAGTCAGCCAGAGGGTTTTGTTGATGCAAAGTTCCCCAATAGAGTGTGCAAGCTTGAGAAATCCATTTATGGATTGAAACAAGCATCTCGCAGTTGGAATCTTTGCTTCCATGAGAAAGTCAAAGAGTTTGGTTTCTCTAGAATTGAAGATGAGTTCTGTGTGTATATCAAGGCTAGTGGGAGTATAGTAACTTTTCTGGTGTTGTATGTCGATGACATATTACTCATTGGTAACGACGTTCCAACCTTGAAAGAAGTTAAGTCTTGGCTTGGAAAGTGTTTTGCCATGAAAGACCTTGGAGAAGCTGCCTATATTCTTGGGATTAGAATATTGAGAGATAGAAAGAAGAGACTAATTGGACTTAGTCAGAGCACATACTTGGATAAGGTACTAAAGAGGTTTAGTATGGAAAATTCCAAGAAGGGAGAGCTACCTATCCAGAGCAATACCAAATTGAGTAAGACTCAATGCCCGAGTACAGATGTTGAAATAGATGACATGAGTCGTGTACCTTATGCTTCCGCTGTCGGATCGATCATGTACGCTATGACATGTACTCGCCCTGATGTGGCATTTGCTTTGAGCATGGTCAGTCGCTATCAGGGAAACCCAGGTAGAGCTCATTGGATAGCAGTTAAGAATATACTCAAGTATTTGCGAAGGACAAAGGACTGGGTCCTTATGCTTGGTGGCAGTGATACTTTGAGAGTAGATGGTTACAGTGATGCCATCTTTCAGACGGATAGAGATAACTTCCGTTCTCAGTCGGGCTGGGTGTTTTTACTGAATGGAGGAGCAGTTACTTGGAAGAGTTCCAAGCAAAATACGGTGGCTGATTCTACTTGTGAATCAGACTACATAGCAGCAAGTGAAGCGTCGAAAGAAGCAGCTTGGTTGAGGAACTTCATCGGGGATCTTGGAGTTGTTCCAACCATCCAGGAGCCTATGGAACTGTTCTGCGATAATGAAGGAGCGGTTGCCTTGACAAAGGAACTGAGAGATCATGGTAAGACCAGACATATCGACAGAAAGTACCATTTCATCAGACATAGAGTTGAAGAAGGCCATCTTATAGTAAAGAGGGTGTCATCTGAAGATAACCCAGCAGATCCCCTCACAAAGGGTCTGAGTAGGGCTAAGCATATTCAGCATGCTCGGAGCATAGGACTGAAAGATGATATTAGTTTTAGTAGTTAGATTAGTTTTATTCTGAAACTTGTAACAAAGTAAATGTAATTGACTTTTGGTGATTAAATAATAAAGTATTATTTATAAGTTCGGTTTCTTCCTTTTGTCAATTGTTTATTATTGTGTTTCATATTTTGCATGTTTTTACTTCCCGAATAATATGATTGTTCAAACTCCACAGTCGCTCATACTTTTGGAAGTAAGTAGTGAATTAAGACTGTCATGAATTGGATTGCAGATTGTCTAAGGATAGACATAGCAATAGAATTGCTGCAATGTTCATGAGTAATCAGAGAGTGAGATTTGAGTATTGGATAAACCCTCGCTCAGAGTATCACTTCATGGAATTCATCACGAGTAATACTGAGACGATAATATCTTATAATTTTGAAACGAAGATATATGAGTTGTGATTTACAAGTCGGTCATGCATTGGTGATACGAAAACGCATCAGTAACTTGGTGTTATAAAATGTATTGTCATGCATAATTTGATGAGTAAAAGATACAAGCATATGAGTCAACGTTTATTCGTTCCTTTTGCCCTAACAGGAAAAGCGATATCTGTGGGCCCCTCGATGATTTGATGTTGACTTATGTGCTGGGCCCAGCCAGGACTAAATTGATGTGTTCAATTAGAAGTCCTACATCATCACAAATCAGGAATCGGGAAACATAGATTCTGGACAAAGAGATTGATTACATTCCATGTCTTATGTCTAGGGATATCTAGCAGAACGAAGGATTATATGATCACTTATCTTAGGACACGTAACTGACTGGGTCAGAGTTCGGCAGCAGCTTTTGGAAGCTACAATTTGCTGGTCAAATTTAGAAGGCATACTAGCAATTATAGTTACAGACTTATCCAAGTGGGAGACTGTTGGATTAGGTGTCTAAGCCCATAACTATAATTGGTATGTACTTGAATTGATAGCAGCACAGTCCTTTTGGGTTGCCCTCAACCTAGCAACTGGACAAGGAAATTATGAAAGGAGAGATATTAATTTATAAGATTAATAAATTAATATAAATGATTTATTAATATGTTAAAAGATTAATATATTAATTAGAAATCATTATGTTTAATTAATAGTTAGCCAGAAATTAATCAGAATTAATTTTGGGGTTAAAAGAATTAATTATAAAGTGCAGGGACTAGTTTGCAATTAACTAATAGTTGAGTGGAAGGTTCCAGAACCCCCTTGGAAGGAGGTGGACGAAATTCTTAGGGGAAACCCTAGAGATTTCGTCCAAGGGGTCCAAATAAGGCCTTTGGATCTTGCTTAGGCCCTAAGCAAAGGATAACTAGGGTTTTCCCTAAACCCTAGATCCCTCAGCTATTTAAGGAGCCTCCTGGCTCACATTTGAGGTCACTAATTTCTTTGGAAGAAACCCTAAGGCCGAAATTGCATACTCTCTCCATCCTCTCTCCTCCAAGTTTCCTTCTTGCTAGTTCTTGGGTGTGATTCCATTAGAGGCATTACATTTGTGGTGCTAAGCTTCCAAGAAGATCAAGATCAAGTTCAATAGGATTATCAATTGTTTGCTATAACAATTGAAAGGTATGTAACTCCTAAACCCTAGTTTGTTAATTTCGAAATTAGCCTCTCTCCTCTAGGGTTCTTGTTTTGCAATTCAAAGTTATATGTTCAATAGTTAAAACATAGATCCAAAGTAGGTTGCATGTGAACTTAGGAATTGTTTCTAGTTTATTTGTGTTACCTAAAACCCATCAGTCTTGTCATTGTACTTGTGGGACGAAGGCACTAATGCCTACCTACTGGATTGTGTTATGTAGAATGCTAGCTGTCTTTGTGACGCTTGCATGTATTATTCGGTAGAAATACATTCTAGGGCTTGGATCATTATTCTATGGTTGGCTTGAAATAAACCTTAGGGCTGGGCCTATTATTGTATGATTGGGTTTAAATAAACCCCAGGGCTGGGCCCATGATTGTATGTTGGGTTGGAATATACCCCAGGGTTAGGCCTACTGATTAGTATATTATGTGGTATTTTGGGGAACTCACTAAGCTTTGTGCTTACAATTTATGTTTAAAATGTTTCAGGTACTTATGGTTTCAAAAGGAAGGACCCGACTTGATCATACTGCATCCCCTGGAAATTTACTTCGTACTGAATGTTTACGAATTACTTTGATGTTTTGTGAATAGTTTGGCTCTAATCGTCTTTTGGAACAATAAATGAGTGGTTTTAACTTATTTATAAATCTAATTTTTACTAGGTACTTTTAGGATGTTATAAGTTGGTATCAGAGCCTTGGTTTGAGGGAATTGGGCTCACTATCAGGTGTGTATGAACTCAAACTGAGTATTTCTAAAATATTTTAAAAGAAAATAATTTTCTAATAAGGCTTTCTAAGAAAAAGGGGTTTGATGCATGCAATCACCCGAGCTCAAGTATGTATTTCCTAAAAACCCATACATGAGTTATGCTTATTGTTTTGGTATGACTATATGAGAATTGCATGCTAGATTAGGCTAAGGATCTGCTCAGGATTGCATGATAGAATGCTAGGAGAGATGCCTATATATGCCTAGTGATTGAGCTTTTGGAACTACATGCTAGTATGGATTTCAGACGTTGGATAGAATGGCGTGCCTTGTGATGCCTTGTAGCTTAGGAGGAATTGGATGCTATGTCAGGTTCGGAATCTATGTCGGTAGAATTGATTGCTAAGTTTATGCTTCAAAAATTGTATACAATTAGGATCATATATCCCTAAAAGGACTTATTTGACCTTATTTCATATTCCATGCATGGTTGTGGGCTTAGGGTAGAATCACTTATTCGACAATCTATGTGATCCCGTTTTGTGTATAATTTTCATGCATAAGGCAACCGACAATTTTGGTAGAAGTTCCTAGCATCGCAAAAGCAATTTAGTTGGAGGATGCCTTTTATGTTTTGTGGGCTACAGAGTGTTATTGCCCGAATGCTGCTTGCTTTGTGCTTTTTGGGACCCATATTGATGTGAGGTATGTAACACCCCGCTCCTGGATGTGGAACTTTAGGATTTAGTGCAAGTGGAAGGGCCTACTCGACGAGTTGGTTGGCCCCAACTCACCGTGTAGGAGTTGATCAGCATGCGTGGAATATGAATTCTACTCGTCGAGTCGGAGGACTGGACTCGGTGAGTTGGGTCTGTTTGATGAAACCCTAATTGTTCGGGCTTGCACCCTATTTAAAGGACTTTAACTCCTTTACCCCGCCTCCTTCATCACCCTATCATGTCCAGAGAGAAACCTTAGTGAGTTAGCCCATATTTTGAGTGTGTGAGGCCAAAATTGTGCATTCTTGGAGGAAGCTTGAAGAGTGAAGAGCTTGGAACAAGAAGGAGTCTTTAGATCCAACATTCATACATTTGTAGCATCTATTTGGAGGTAAAAAGTCCTTACCTTGGCTTTCCATTTCTTAGATCTCTTCTTGTGTGAGTTTATGGGTATTTTGGTGCAAAATGAGGGCCATTTTCGGGTTGAGCTTGTCCAGGTGGAATAGTTGCAGATATGGACTCCTCTAGGCCCTCATGTACATAAAGTCTTAAGCTTTATGAAGCTTTGACCCGTCTTCATGTACTAAACCCTTTCTTGAGCTTAGTTTTGGGTGATTTAGCTTTGTGAGGCCTTGCATGATCGTAGAGTTAACAACTTTACATGGTAACTCCATCCTAGGAGGTTGGATCTGAAGTTTGGACCATTGAAATCGACTGGAATGAGTTTAATGAGAAAGGGCTGAGGAACTCGACGAGTTGGGCATCCAACTCGACGAGTTGAGTTGAGATTTCCCGTTTAAGAGTCAGAGTAAACTCGACGAGTTGGTGGAGCAACTCGACGAGTGGGTAGGGTTTTCCCCGATCTTATGGACACCGCATGGACTCGACGAGTTGGCTAGAAACTCGGCGAGTTGACTCAGGTTTTCGTGATTTACTGAGTACTGAGGAACTCGACGAGTTCATGAGTTGCACTCGACGACTTGGTTCATCTTTGGCCGTTGACTTCCGTTGACTTTAGGGTTTCGGTTAAGCTGTGGATTTTAGGAGGCCATGGAGGAGCGGAGTCTTGACCAGCAGTTCGAGTGTGGGATATATATTGCTTTACTCTGTGAGGTGAGTATTCTCACTATACTTACCTGATTGGTAACATTGTGTGACCGGAGGGTCTTGTATGCTTATTCTGAGTTATGTGATATCATGCATTATGTCTTTGTGATTTATGTTGTGTATTATCCCGAGGTTTATTGAGTTAGGACCGGAGGGTCCAACCCGAGTTGTGGGACTGGAGGGTCTCCACAGAGACACATTGACTAGAGGGTCTTTATAGAGATATAACCATGAGAGGCTAATGAGATGTGTGTGTGGTATTTTGGGGAGCTCACTAAGATTTGTGCTTACCGTATTGTGTGATATGTGTTTTAGGTACTTCTCAGGATTGCGGGAAGGCGCCGGCGTGATTGTACACACCAACTAGAGATCATGTTTTTGAGGATTCTGGGAGATTATCAAACATTTGTTGACTTGTGTTTTCACAAATTATACATTTTGTGGTTTTTGAGAAATGTGATATTGGTTTACGTGATTTTAAAAATGTAAAATTTATTTGATAATTTACAGTGTTACAAGGTAACTATTAAATGAATATGTTAAGTTACATTCTAAAAAGGTTAAATAATTCTAGGATGACAGATTCGACGCTATTGCGCAGCTCTCATTTGAGTCTTTACGTTGTAGGGTTGGGTATTTTATTCGAAATATTATTTAAGTTTTTTTGCATGCAAGTGTATTCATGAAGTAATTAGCTGATATTAGTTAGGGTTCCTTAGCAGCTGATGGTAGGGCGAGGTGGGAATCCTGGGAGACCCTAGGAAGTTCCTTAGAGGAATTGGTGTGTTGTTTAGCAGTGTGTATTGTTGAAGAGTCGGTATATGTGATTGGATCGGATGGTAGTAGACATGAGTAGTTACTTAGAGGATCTGGAACGATTCTTGAGGAAAAGTACGGATAAGTGTGGAAGGTAGTATTGGGCCCATACTATTGAAAGCACAAGATCCATACTCGGACCAAGGAAAATTTTAGGGACTCTAAGGAGCTGGTTGGGGGGTAGATAGCAAGTTTTGGCACCATGATTTATTGCAGTGTGTTTCTGTATTTATCGGTTATCGATCATGGTTGTTCAGGATGAGGATGGGTCTGGTGATTGTTTGTGCCTTAGTAGCCATGTCAGTTTAGATTTGAATGGTGCATACCTAAGTGAGTTAGCTAAGTTTGAGGTCTCAAGGACCTTGCTCGAGGTAGTTCCAGTTGTAGCGCTCGAGTTTCCAGGTATGAATTAATCTATTATTCAATTTAGTTGAATTTAAAAGTGGTGAAGGATTCGTGAGTACGGTAGATGTACATTAGGTATGCACGGTGTACTCCTTGCATGCGCGTTGTCGGGGTGATCCCGACGTACGTTGGACGTACCCATGCGTACGATGGGCGTACTCATGCAAGGGGCAAACCCTAATTTTTAGGGTTTGCACCCTATTTAGATCCTTAAGTCCTTCTTGTGCATCACCCTTTCAGCCTCCATTGCCTTTTAGTGCTAATCTCTAAACCCTAGCCATCTTGAGTGCATTTTTGAGTTTACATACAGTTTTTGGGTGTTCTTTTGTGGTTTTGAAGTAGAAGGAAGCTTGAGGAGAAGAAAAGGATAGGAAGAAGCTTGTAGATCCAGAGTTTGTGCATCATTTCTAGCCCATTGGAGGTATAAAGCATGTAACTTGCTCATTCTAAGTTTAGATCTAGGTTTAGGGAAGATTTTAGCATTCTTTAGAGCTTAATGGATTAAGACATGGGAGCAAATATGGGTTGACTGACCAGTATGCCGGGCGTACTCTAGAGTACACTTCGCGTACTAGGCCAGTGCCCCGATTCTGGATCATCAGCGTACGCCGGGTGTACGAGCAATGTAGGCCATGTGTATGCAGTTTGTGGGCTTATGAGATTTTTGGGCTCGATTTTTGTTGGGCTTTTGACTTGTTTAGGTTTGGGCCTCAGGCCCACCTATTCTAACAAGACATTTTTGGGCTTTAGGCCACTTTGGGTGCTCTTGGGCCATATTAGGCCTTAAGAGGTTTGTAGTTGGGCTTGGAATGCCATTTTGGACTAGTTGGATTTAGGCTTTAGTGGTCCAGGCCCAATGAGGCAAGGCTAAACAACCCTTTCTGCTCTTAAGACAACAATTAATGTTTGGACCTTTTGGTTAGAATATTGGCCTAATTTCTAATTAGGGTTTTATACTTGTGCCTTAGGGAGAGGATTTCGCGAGTCAGCCGCTGAGTGTGATTTGATACCTTTCAGCCGCTAAGTGTGCTTGATGACTCTGTTATTCTTTGTTATGATATTATATGGTAGTGGTAGAAGGTGAAATAGACCCGGTATCCGGTTGAAATAGATGGAAGGGGATTGCAAGCACCCACATATGCTTGACAATATCCGGTTGAAATAGACCGAATGGGATTGCAAGCACCCATATATGCTTGACTGTATCTGGTTGAATTAGGACAAAGGGGATTGCAAGCACCTATATATGCTTGGCTGTATGTTTGTATGGTATGAGCTATTTTTTTTGGGGGGGGGGGGGGGAACTCACTAAGCTTCGTACTTACAGTTTTCAATTTATGTTTCAGGTACTACCAGTTCGAAGGGGAAGGGACCGGCCTAATCGCACCACATCGTCCTATAGGTTCTGCATTTTGAGATTTTGGGAACTGTACTCTGATAATATGTTGCTATGATACATTTTTTATTGTTTTGATATAAGTATCGTATGTTTTGAATGAATTTAAAAACAAAACTTTATCTGTATTTTTGGGATGTTACACCAGTTGAGCCGCAAGACTCAAGAAGGAAGCGATTATGATGATCAACTCGAGGATTGTAGCCGGAGGCTAAGTTATTGGCAGATGGATTGGGATGTCAATATCTATAACGAGGGTTATGTACTTCCATATTTCTGTGATTGGAGGAAAGAGAGAGCATCCATGTGATTTTCAGAGTTTGGAGGTAAACCCAGCGTGGGGGTAGATAGTAGCGGTTTATGGCGGCAAGTATGGCAGTATGGGAATACACAAGAGGATTATTGTTATAGGGTTGCCTTAAGATGAGATCAAGGGTCTGCTTTCTTTGAGTATAGGTAGGTCAGGTGCTAGTTGATTGTTTCAGGTGATTAGAGAAGTGAATCCGGAACGACAATGTTTGTTGTCTCTGAAGCATCCTGACTATAAGAATGATGCCCCTTGGAATTATGAATGATTCTTGCGATGAATGGATGGTTGGGGATTTTTAAATGAGGTGTGTGGTAGTCCATTTGTTTCTAGATAAAGAATAGGTTATATGAATGGACTGCCAGAATTATTGTTCGTGCATCTGTATGAGATTCTTGATCTTAGGGGCGGTTACGCTTGGGAAGTTTCTGAAATATTCTCCTGAGATTCAGAATATATTTGAGGTTGGTTGGTCTTTATCTGGAGGATCATGTTGTGTTGTGTTATACATTCCAAGAGTTAGGGATGGTATGTATCTAGTTGAGCCGGTTTGGAATTTGGTTTGTTACAATGTCAGTTGGTGGTAGTTCGAACCCTAAGTGGGGGAGAGCTGAGTTTTCGGCTTGGGAATCATCGATATTTTTGGGTTTATGGTTTCAGAAGAATGGGTCATAGGGATATGCAGTTCGAGTATGTGAGACTTTGGTTCAAGATTTGGTCAAGACGGGGTGCAGGGCAAGTTTCCATCAGATGTATGTGCTCAGGAATGTGTGAGTTGTCTTCGTGGTAGGAAGCTATTTGAAAAAGGAGCTCGTTGTAGCCAGTTGTTCCTTTCGGGAATGCCGATAAGTAGGTCAAAAGTCTTTTTGGTCGCCCAGGTTGAGATTTGGTTTTTGAGGGATTTGTTAGCTTGTTGTGTAAATTGCTATCTATAGTCTGTTGGATATAGTGTCTAAGTCCATAACTTTATTTGGTATGTACTTGACCCGACCCGGCATGGTCCATTTGGGTTGCATGGCATTGCAATAATTGGATAGACTAAATGAGAGAATGATGCACTTATGATTATTAATATATTATAAGTTCTAATATATTAATAATAGTATTATTTAATTAGTATTGATCAAGTATTAATCTAGTATTAATTTGGTGATCAAAGTGAGACTAATTAAATATATAGGGTTGATTATGACAATCATCAATTCTTTTATGGTGGATTAATGATCCATGGTTTATGGGTTATGGATGTAACCATATGGAGCTCCATGGATAGTCCATGGGAGTTACAAATCCATGGGTCATGGGAAATCAAGAGTCATGACAATTAAGGGCATTCATGTGTAAACCCTAATTGTGACAACACTATAAAAGGAACCCTATGGCTAGCAAAATGGTGACCTAGTAGTGCTAGTGGACATAGTGTTACTAGAGAGGGCATAACCAATTTTGAGTGCTAGAAGTATTCTCTCAAGTTATTCCAAGTCTTGTGGTGTTGTGTGAAGCATTTGAGGCACAACATTTGGGGTGCTAGGCTCACAAAGTCTTGAAGGAATCCAAGCAACAACAAGGTATGTATTTCTACTAGTTTTATGTTTTGTGTAATCCCCATGCCATGCTAGTTAGGAAATAACCTTGGAAATGAAATTTGCATGTATATAGAGAAAACATAGATTCAAGGTTATTAGGGTTGCATGTACACTTAGGAAGTGTTAGAATGCTCAAAAACCCATCAGTGGTATCAGAGCCTAGGATTGTTTTCTGTATACTTGATGCAAAACTGCTTAAAAATCGAAAATTCTGCATTCTGACGACTGGACTCGCCGAGTCCATGAACAAATTCATTCTACTCGCCGAGTAGAATAATGCACTCGGCGAGTAGGAGCGTGCTAGGCAGTTTTTTCGAGTTTTGTTGCTGGAAATGGATTAAGATCATTATCCCAATCTGTTTTGGACTTGTAAAATCTGTTTTTCAAAATGATAATGATTATGTTAACCCATTTTTGCATGGCTTTTATCAATTTTCAAGTATTGTATATAGTTATATGATTTCTTGAAATTGCTTGACATGAATTTGTGTTCTTATGAGTTTTTAGAAGATCATAGGAATTATGTGTAACCACCATGTGTGTTTAATTCATGATCTTAATGGCTATGATGGTGTCCATAACTTGTCCTCAAGTTATGGATAACCAAAAGTCACTTCTTTTAATTGTGATTAAAGAACTAAAAAGGTTTCATAAAATGAAGAGTCTTCATTTTATGAACCATTAAAACTCATAAGTTACAAATTGAAGAGACTTGGAATAGTTTCAAATCTTGCCCTCAAGTTTTGGAATTTGAAAAGTCTTACACTTTAATACTTTAATTCCAAATTAAACCTTAGATTCTTAAAAAGTTTAAAAATCAACACTTATACTATTATTATAATTTTATTATATAGATATGTATAAGAATATGTCATTCTTACCGTTAGTAGGCCTCATTCTCGAAGCCGGTCTATAAGGGGGGTATAAGGTTGTTGCCTATAAAATGGTGACTTAATGGGTGTCCACTCTCACCCACCGCTTCCTTGATCGGTGGAGGGTCGTTAGCCGAACGGGTAGGATACGACTTTAAATACTTGTTAAAAGTATAATGAATTATAAAGTAACTATACATTATAAATTCCTAATCTTAGTTACTTTAGGAAAATGTGAAATTGGTGCTAGCCCATAAAATTAAACTTTGTACCTTACCAAGTCGTTAGTGGAGCGTGTGTGGTTAACCGGCACACTAACATGGACTAGTCAGAGTGGCAAAGGGTAACTTGACCTTATTATAGATCGGTGGAGCGTGTGTGGTTAACCGGCACATCGATTAGGTAATATTGTTGAGGGTACCAAGTCAATTTGTATGGTTATTCACACCTTGTTTGTGATCCTCGGCATCCCAGTCACAAACTTGAGAGGGCACAATCGAGATTCAAACATGCCATTGAAAGTTCAATGTATCTCAAAAGATCTAGGAGTTTCAAATCCAATTAAAAACTTAATTATATTTCGTTTTTATGGTAGGAAATTGGTAAATCGTCATTTACCTACCTTCAACTATTTTATAATTTGGATTACGGCATCCCTCTTCTAGTTATAAATAGGTTGTTGGGTCCTAGCCTTAATATTTCATATTGGGTGTTATATTAAGGACTTTAAATCAACTAACTTGAATTTCTCCCATTATAGATGTCTAGTTTAGACAGCTATGGTCTTCCCAAAATATTTAGGAACAAGCTTCCTCATGAAGATGATATCCCAAATGGCAACCAAGGTGAAAGATCAATCCCTTTGTTGTGCATTAGTGGGACTGGAAATCATACTTTACTTCCTCCACCTCCTCCAATAAATCTCCTTATCCCACAAGTTTCAAGACATGATAAGTTCTAAGTCACTCAATCCCTATTGGAAAACAAAGTCTATATGTGCTTAGGTCTTGGAGATTAAGTCACATATTGACAAGCCGGGAGAGTAGGGTGTCGGAGTCTCAAGGTAGCTGGCTGTTGACTTGGTCACTCCCTGATAACAGATCACGACATGACCCTTAATGATCTTACCTATTTGCTTGATGATGCTGAATCAGCAATGATTTGGAGCATTGGTAAAGCAAAATTTGATTGGAAGATCAACTTCCCAAACTTCCATAGACATTGACAATGGTAACATTGGAAGTCCAGAAAAACTTTCTCTTCCTAATTGAAAGGGATTGGCCATAGTCAACTCGGTTGACCAAATGGTAAAGAGAAAGGCTAAGTCTGTGATAGTCCCGTGTACCGTTTCCAAAGAGTCCATATGTTTCTGTTGCCAAAGGAAGGGCATTGGTTGCGAAGCTGCCAAATTTACCTAAAAGTCCATAAGGATAGTAAAGTCAAATGTTTGACTCTACTTCAGGTAAAGTCCATTGTCTAACTCTATTAAGTTTCTATTCTGAGATTCTTATTGCATGATGTGACTGGGTCACATGTTGATGTTTTAAGAATCAAAGAAAAGTGAAGAAACTTAAAGGAAGTATATGCTGATTCTGATCGCGAAGAGGGATTTTGATCGCATGGTTCGGTGATCAGAATTTTGAGCTATTACTTAAGAGTTGAGACATATTGCTTAGGAATAGATAACAACAAGGTTTTTCATATGGGTTGTAAGGATAAGTTTTCCGCAAAGTTTTAAAATAAAGAAAAGTTTTGATTTTATTTTAAGTATCCTTACAATGGCATTTGTGAAAAATTGTTGATTATATGTTTCCATTAATAGCAATATTTGAAAATGGATTTGATTCTTTCATTTGTGGTAGTATCATAATTTACCAAATAAGGAAAGATTCTCATCGCCCAAGTTTCAGTTAGATAGAAACTTGGAATCATGCAACTTGTATTGTATGATGAATGAGAAGTTTTTGTCTTTGGGAAATTAAGACTAATTCCTTGTTCACATGTACATGTGAGTCAAGTGAAGGACTAAAAGATTGGGTACACTTGGTTGTGTGCTGGTCAGGTCCACCACAAAGATAGATAAGATTATTCGTTATGATTTACTAAAGTTTAGTAAATATGGTTATGCTTACGAGTTTAAGTGTAATTCTGAAACATTGGAAAAGTTTCAATGTATGGCAGAATGAATAAGAAGAATCAAATAAGGCAGAAAGATAAAATTTTCTCCAATCTGAAGAGATGGGAGAGTACTTGTGTATTTTGTTTTATGATTATCTTAGTGATTATGGAACCATATCACAATTGATCCTCTAAGGACACCTTAGTGTGTTTGTTGCCTGAGGAGAGGAATCGTGAATTGTTGAAATGGTTAAATCAAAAGATAATTCATACTTCGTGCCAAAAACAAATCCTGGAGTTATACTCCAAGATTGTGACTTGAGTGACATAGTCTTTAGAAAGTTCATAACACTTGTCAAATGTAGAGTAAGATGTTTCCTATTCTTGTACATTTGAGATTGGTAAGTTGTGATGTTTTGGATAAAACAAAGACCAGCTAAGACCAATAGTGAGAAGTGTTTAACTTGATAAGAATCCACACTAGATCTTGAATATTTGTTTTGTCAAGGAATGGTTCTTGACAAAGAGAAGTCTTATATGTCAAGAGGATAGTGGGAGTCTAAATGATTCTGAAATAGTTTCAAGAACTAATCAAGAGTTTTGATAATCACTAGCCCACGACTTGAGGTTTGTAACCTATCGTGTTGACATATTCTTGTTTCTGTGTCTGTTCCAGTTGAAAGTTGATTATGCTTGTGAGTTCTATGAGTTCTCAATTGTTTGCATAACAACCCGGAAGCAATGGTGGGCATTGTGCTACCAGGTGGCAAGAAATTAAGATTGCACAAGTTTAGTCCCTATGAATTTGGAAGTGTCACTAACCTAGTCCTGTGATTATGGTTATGACAAATTCACATGGATAGGAACACATACACCATAAAATCTAAGTGTCATAAGGTTTCTCTTCGATTCATGAAAATGATGGTGAGGAAACGCTTCCACTAAGAAGATTTTAAGTAGATAGCGGTTGTGATATTTGCATTCTCATATAGTTAGTGGAGCGTGTGTGGTTAACCGGCACACTAACTAGTGAGAATTGCAAAAGGTCTAGACAAACATGTGAGCTATCTAAGGAAAGGTGTATGTTTTTGATAAAGTCTTATCAAAGCAATCTAGTATCAAAAATATGAACTTTGGTAAGAAAGTCAATAAAGTATTGATTTCTAGAAGTCCAGTAGATTTCTGAGTACATGTCAAAGCTAGTGGGAGCATAAAGTGGTATGCTGGTAATCATTATGCTAGTGGGAGCATGACGATTATGTTAAATATTGCAGGTTAGCAATGTTAATTATAGAAAACAAAAGTTTCAATTCGCCTTGAAAAAGTTGTTTTGCTATAATTAAGGGAGAGGATTTTATACTTCACTCCAATTCTACAAGCTTAGATTGAGAATTTAATCTACTTTAGTCAAGAATATATATGAATGTTATGTTGGAATGGTTTAACATAAGGAAATTCTATATATGTTGCGTTCTCAAAATTCGATTATGATTACGGCATCCCTCTTCATAGTTCGAATTATGAAAACATGGCAAATAAAAAATTTTATAGCATAATACATGTCCCATATGCTTTGGGTATAGGTTTGATTACATGTGCTATAATATTCATCCATTCTAAATTTTCCAAATGCCTAGGGCATTAAGATGGAAAAAGGAATAGAACTGGAAATGACTAAAATGATTAAGCAAAGTTGTCGAGGACAATCTGAGGTTTACCAAAGATTGGTTGCTCATGGACAATTAGAAGTATAAAGTAAGGACCATATTGACATATTTTGAAAAGAGGCAACTCTTGTTCAGAAGTGATGGTCAAAATGGTAATATGGAATTTTATCCATAGGTGGAAGTTATTCTTTGAATCTGTGTAAGATTAAAGAACTTAATGCTAAGAAGGATGTTCAAAGGAATGTACTTTGAATTTGAGACTTCATTTCCATGGAGTTGTTTTCCATTGGAATACTTTGTAATTTCTGTTGCCAAGCCCTTGTGACTTCTGTGCATAGTCATTACAAGGGGATCATTGCATATAAGTTTAGAATCTAACAGATTACAGTAGATGGCAAGAGTTTGGTATTCTTTCATTTACAACGAGGATTGGAATTGTGAAATGAGCATCATTGGAATATTGTCAATTGATCTATTTCACAAAGAGAGGACCATATGTAAACATAGTATGCATACTTGGAGTATGGCATAATTGTTGTTTGGAAAAACATAGTGTACATGCTTGGAGCATGGGACAACTAATGTTTTAATTCAAGCATAAAGTTGATTAATCGAAACATAAATAATGAGTAATCAATATGGTGCTTAAATAAAAGGTGTTTTATTTACACTCAAAGTGTTGGGGCCATATAAGATTAGTATTATTCTTGTGTTTCACTTTGCATGTTTTGACTTCCAGAATAATTATGTTATGGTATATATCATATTATTCAAACCATCCACAGTCAGTCATATGTTGGAAGTAGATATGAATCAAGACTGTCATGAATTTGGCTTGTATGATTTGTCTAAAGTGCTTTGGACAATGCAATGGTTGCTACAACATTCATGAGTACTCATAAGGGCTGAGTATTGGATCCAACCCACGCTCACTTGCATCACTTCATGGAATTTATCTCGAGTGATCGTGAGACGGTAATATCATATAAATCTTCAAACCTAGATATATGAGTTGTTGACTATGAGTTGGTTATTCATTGATTGCACGAAAACGCATTGGTAACTCGATGTCATAAAACGTGCCTTTGTGAGTAATTCAACAAGTAGTTAGTACAAGCATATCAGTCGAAGTTTATCTGTTCCTTCTAGAAATAGAAGCGATATCTGGGCCCCTCGATGCTTTGGTTTTGACTTATGTACCGGGCCCGGTCAGAACCTAATTGATGTGTTCAATTTAGTTCTATGTCGAAACAAATCAGAGATCGAGAAACAAATGCTGGACAATAAGTAAGACCATGTTCCATGTGTTTGTCCGGCTGATATCATGAGAACAGAGGATTATATGATCACTTATCTTAAATGGCGTATCATCATCATCTCAGTTCCGAGAGACTTTGAAAGAGCTACGATTGCTAGTCGGATTTTGAAGTCATATTTGCAAATATAGTTATTAGACTTATCCAAGTGGGAGACTGTTGGATATAGTGTCTAAGTCCATAACTTTATTTGGTATGTACTTGACCCGACCCAGCATGGTCCATTTGGGTTGCATGGCATTGCAATACTTGGATAGACTAAATGAGAGAATGAGGCACTTATGATTATTAATATATTATAAGTTCTAATATATTAATAATAGTATTATTTAATTAGTATTGATCAAGTATTAATCTAGTATTAATTTGGTGATCAAAGTGAGACTAATTAAATATATAGGGTTGATTATGACAATCATCAATTCTTTTATGGTGGATTAATGATCCATGGTTTATGGGTTATGGATGTAACCATATGGAGCTCCATGGATAGTCCATGGGAGTTACAAATCCATGGGTCATGGGAAATCAAGAGTCATGACAATTAAGGGCATTCATGTGTAAACCCTAATTGTGACAACACAATAAAAGGAACCCTATGGCTAGCAAAATGGTGACCTAGTAGTGCTAGTGGACATAGTGTTACTAGAGAGGGCATAACCAATTTTGAGTGCTAGAAGTATTCTCTCAAGTTATTCCAAGTCTTGTGGTGTTGTGTGAAGCATTTGAGGCACAACATTTGGGGTGCTAGGCTCACAAAGTCTTGAAGGAATCCAAGCAACAACAAGGTATGTATTTCTACTAGTTTTATGTTTTGTGTAATCCCCATGCCATGCTAGTTAGGAAATAGCCTTGGAAATGAAATTTGCATGTATATAGAGAAAACATAGATTCAAGGTTATTAGGGTTGCATGTACACTTAGGAAGTGTTAGAATGCTCAAAAACCCATCATAGTCTAGGATGGACAGTTATTGATCGACCAATCGGATTTAGAGTTGGGTATGTTTAGTTCTATGTAGGCCTGGTTCTATAGTGTATTGGATCACTGGATTAGTTGTAAATGCAATCTAGATCATTGGTCATTTCATTCATCATCAATAGCGGAGGTTCTTCAAAAGCTTTGAGCTATATCAGTTGAAGTTAAATGGATGCGCCAACCTATCATGAAGTATTGTATGTTGTATATATTTGGCCTCTGGGTATGTCTATCCTCAATTTTTGGTTATGGAAGTATTGTTCATAGCAGGTTCGGGTTTGGCAGTTGTCCTTGGTTATTGGGAGTTTGGACGTTAGAGCGGTGTTGTTTAGTTTTTTAGGTGTGGCTCTGGATTTTCGCAGAATCCAATTTTGGCATGTCGTGTCAGCAGGGTTGGTATTTGGATTGACCCGACCAAGGTTTTAGCAGCATTTCTGGATAACTTTGGAATTTTTTCGAGCTAGTTACGTATTGGTGGAATCTGTTCACTTTCAATCAAGGTGTGGCATCTTGTTTCAGACAATCCTTATGTTAACGGTTGAGGTTTGTCATTTGTTAGATCTACTCGTACTTCACCCTTTAGATAAAATTGTGAGGAAAAAGGAATGCAGTAGATCTAGGTTTGTTTATGGGTTCTATTGAGGGTGTGTATTGTGGTAACTTCATTAGATATTGTCATGAGGTGTGTATGTGGACTGAAGAAGAAAACAAACGAGCACTTGGTTCAAATTATTGGCATGGTTCTTATTCGGGTTGTGGCCATTGAATTGGAACAAGAGTACAAAATCCTATCTCATTCGCTGGTTTGTGTGACCATGTTTTTGTCTAATTTTGCGTTGGTAGTAGCGTGTTTTGTGAAAGTAATTGTATGTTATAGAAGGGTATGGCTCGTGTTGTGTTCGGTTAGTGTTGAGAGGGATGTTGATTGGGTTTTTGCAAGTCGGTCGGTTGATGGTTGAGTATCTTTAGGCCCATGTGTAACATCCCAATTTTCAAGTCCAAAAATTTCTTTTTAATTAACTGTCTCATAAAAACATTCATAAGAAAATTCTGTGAAAACACAACATCTCATAAAACAATGTATCATGTCTGAAAACCCAAGTCACAAAATAATAACATATTAGAGTACAATCCCAGAAAACTCCATGCGGAAATCATGTGTGTGTGTGATGCGCTGCTACACTGCCGGCTCCTTCCCCTTAGACGAAGAGGTACCTGAAACCCAAAACTAAAACTGTAAGCACAAAGCTTAGTGAGTTCCCCCATCATACCACATACCATACAGACATATCGCATTCATACTGCCGGGCAATTCTGGGGTGCCCGACCTACCCAGTAGGGCCATTCGGGGGTGCCGACCTACCCGTGTCAAGCCATTCTGGGGTGTTGACCTACCCATGTCAAGCCATTCTGGGGTGCTGACCTACCCTTCGGTCCTATCGACCGAACCTCGGGGACTATTCCACCCCCTACTGCTACTATCACATATATCATAACGTAAACATACTGTCAGACGTTTCTGGGGTGTCCGACTTACCCTTCGGTCCTAACAACCGAACTTGAGGACTATTCCCTCCCTACTACCACTATCACATATAACATATCATGCCAGCATATAATCATATCATCACATACTGTCAGACATATCTGGGGTGTCTGACCTACCCTCCGGTCCTAACAACCGGACTCTACTACTGTCACATATACATATCGTGCTAGCATATAACATATCAGGTAGTAGCAAACCTAGATGAATATCACAAAGACAATCCAATCATACAACTCCTACTGGTGGGCCGACATTGTGGCCGTAGACCCACCGCTACTGGAAGGTAACTCACCTCGAACGAGTAGCTGCTGATAATCTGTGCGGAAATTCTCTGTCTGCTGCTGCTCCGGAAATCCTCCGTCTATAATCCCCACAAAACACTTAATCAGAGTCTGATATCTATTCTTAGGGTAAAATGACCATTTTACCCCTGACCAAGTCCAAGTCAAAGTCAAAGTCAACTTCCAGTTGACCCGACTCGCCGAGTTGGGCCGCCAACTCGTCGAGTCCCTAACTCTTCAACTGTCCTCATCCACGACCCTACTCGTCGAGTTTAGCGATGACTCGACGAGTTCCTCTTCGATATGAACATCGAATGAACCTTCATCCGACTCGCCGAGTTGTATGAACAACTCGTCGAGTTCACCTTCATCTGATGAACAAGTTCTGACCTTGACTCGCCGAGTTGTATGAACAACTCGTCGAGTTCATCTTCAACCATAAGGAGATTGCATTGGACTCGCCGAGTCTGTTCTAGCACTCGTCGAGTCCCATGAACTCCAGGTCTAAGGCTAAGTCCAATACATTGGGTCACTCCTTCGGACCTTCTACAACCTTTCTAACACCCAACTGAGTTCTGTTGACCCTCAACAGACATGGGACTTTATGCCTTGGACTCGTCGAGTCCCAAGAACGGACTCGCCGAGTCGATAACGTCCACACTCTAAATCCTCGATTTTTGATGTACAACCTTTGACCAAAAGATAGATCCAAGCCCCTAAGCTCGATCTAGCACGTAAAGTTTCGAACTTTACGTGCATGCAAGGGACTTTTGAGCCTAAAAGGCTCTAAAATGGCTCTTATGTTGCATGGGGCCTTCCTTGAGTGCAAAAGCAACCCAAATCTGCCTTTTGACCCCTCCCAAGACATAGATCCGAAGTCTTGACCCCCCAACCATGTTTGCAATCATGGTTGGCTACCTCATATGGCTTAAAAAGCCCTAAATCTTCCCCAAAAAGGGATCTAACAAACAAGCAAGCAAGGTACATACTTTATACCTTTCAAAGACTGCAAATGATGAACCAAACTCGAATCCTTCAGTCTCCTCTTGATCCTTCTATGTTCTTCCTCCTTCCTTGAGGTCAAAACCCACAAAAATCACTCAAAAGCCTTAGATCTTGCATCAAAACACTTAGGGTTTGCTATGGGGGGTTTCTGGGAGCATAAAGGGGCGATGGAGGCTGTATAAGGTTGTTTAAATAGGGTGCAAACCCTCATATTAGGGTTTTGTCCAGTCAGAGCCTACTCGTCGAGTCCGGGACCCGACTCGACGAGTCCATCACTTAAATCCCGCGTCTCATCCCGCTTCTACTCGGCGAGTTAGGCCTTCAACTCGCCAAGTCCCAGGCCAAAAATGCAATATTACTTAAATAAAATACATACCAGGAACCAGGTGCTATAAATCTCCCCTACTTATTTTAGAATTCGTCCTCGAAGTCTGCTGCTCGATCCTGGAATAGCTCTGGGTAATGCTCCATCATCTCATCCACCGGCTCCTAGGTCCATAACGAGCCCTTCCGGTGCTGCCATTGCACCTTTACGAGCTCCACCCTCTTGTTCGTCAGATCCTTCGACTTCCGGTCGAGAATCGCTACAGGCCGCTCAATGTAAGTCAGGCTGTCATCGACCTGAATATCCACTAATGGTACCACTGTCGAGTCGTCCACCAAACATTTTCGTAAATGGGAGACGTGAAAAGTGCTATGAATCTGACTGAGTTCGGCTGGCAGATCCAACCTATATGCCACCTTGCCCACCCGGGCTATAACCCTGAAGGGTCCAATATACCTGGGACCCAACTTGCCCCGTTTCCTGAATCGGATGACGCCCTTCCATGGCGACACCTTCAGAAGAACCATATCCCCAACCTGAAACTCCAGGTCCGATCAGCGCTTGTCGGCATAACTTTTCTGCCGACTCTGAGCAGTCTGAAGTCTGCTCCGAACCTACTGAATCCTCTTTGTCGTCTTGAGCACCACTTCGGTGCTTCCCATGACCCTCTGGCCAACCTCACCCCAACATATCGGGGTTCTGCACTTCCTCCCGTATAACATCTTGAAGGGAGGACGGTCGATACTCGCATGATAGCTATTATTATACGAGAACTCCGCCAATGGAAGGTAGGTATCCCAGCTACCCCCGAAGTCTAAAACACATGCCCGCAGCATATCCTATAGCGTCTGGATGGTCCGCTCGCTCTGACCATCCGTCTGCGGGTGAAAGGCGGTGCTAAAATACAGACGTGTACCCAGCTCGTCATGAAACTTCTTCCAAAACCTGGAAGTGAACCGCACATCCCTGTCGGAAATCACTGAAATTGGCACTCCGTGCCGAGCTATCACCTCTCGGATATAGATGTCGGCCAACTTTTTAACTGAAATGCTCTCCTGGATCGGTATGAAATGGGCACTCTTGGTCAACCGATCCACGATTACCCAAATCGAATCCACTCCCCGTGCAGTCTTGGGAAGCTTGGTAATGAAATCCATGGTAATATCTTCCCATTTCCACAAGGGAATATCTAACGGCTGCATCTTGCCGTGTGGCCTCTGGTGCTCGGCCTTGACCTTCCTGCAGGTCAAGCACCGCTCCACATACCATGCTACGTCCCGCTTCATGCAGGGCCACCAATAATCAGGACGAAGATCTCTATACATCTTCGTCGCTCTGGGATGGATAGAAAATCTGGATTTGTGTGCCTCCTCCATCAAGATCTGGCGTACGCCTCCATGATAAGGGACCCACACCCTACGGTGAAGAGTCAATAACCCTCAGCTATCATAGTCGAAGGAGGAAACCTGGCCCACTATACGCTCGCTCTTCCGATGTTCCTCCTTCATAGCCTCCTGCTGAGCCTCCCAGATCCGCTCCAACAGTGGAGTCACCACTGTCATCCTCAGACAGATGTCCCTGATTGGCGCTGCCTTGCGGCTAAGTGCATCGGCCACGACATTGGCCTTCCCCGGGTGGTAGAGGATCTCGCAATCATAATTCTTCACCACATCCAGCCACCGACGCTGCCTCATGTTCAGGTTCGGCTGATCCATGAGGTACCTCAAACTCTTGTGGTCCGTGTAAATGGTACAACGAACACCATAGAGGTAATGACGCCAAATCTTGAGGGCAAAAACAACAGCCCCCAGCTCCAAATCATGCATTGGGTAATTCGCCTCGTGAGGCTTCAGCTGCCTCGAAGCGTATGTAATAACATGCCCTCTCTGCATCAGTACCGCGCCCAAACCTGAGATGGACGCATCACAATATACCACAAAATCCTCCATGCCCTCTGGCAGGGCTAATATTGGCGCCTCACACAATCTCTGTCTCAGTGTCTCGAATGCGGCTTGCTGCTCATCCCCCCAGCGAAAGACCACGGCTTTCCTCGTCAGCCTGGTCAGAGGCACGACTATCTTGGAGAAGTCCTGAATGAATCTCCGATAGTAGCCTGCCAATCCCAGAAAGCTTCGAATCTCAGATGGAGACCTCGGGACTTCCCACCTCATCACGGCCTCAACCTTGGCCGGGTCCACCGATATCCCGTTCTGGTTGACAAGGTGCCCGAGAAACTGCACCTCGCGCAACCAGAACTCACACTTGGAGAACTTAGCATACAATCTCTCCCTTCCCAAAGTCTCCAGAACCTCTCGCAGATGCTCCTCACGCTGCTCCCGCGTCTTGGAGTAAACCAAGATATCATCAATAAACACTATCACAGACCGGTCTAACATCGGTCTACACACGCGGTTCATGAGGTCCATGAACGCGGCAGGAGCATTGGTGAGCCCGAAAGGCATCACCACAAACTCATAGTGGCCATAGCGCGTCCGAAACGCAGTCTTCTGCACATCCTCCTCTCTGACCCTCATCTGATGATACTCTGATCGCAAATCAATCTTGGAGAACCAAGATACTCCCTGTAGCTGGTCAAAGAGGTCATCAATCCTCGGGAGTAGGTAACGGTTCTTCAGCGTTACCTTATTCAGCTCCCTATAATCTATACACATCCGATGCGACCCGTCCTTCTTCTTCACAAATAGAATCGGGGCTCCCCAGGGTGAACTGCTCGGTCTAATGAAACCCTTGTCTAACAGCTCCTGCAGCTGTGTAGACAACTCCTGCATCTCAGGAGGAGCCAACTGATATGGTGCCTTGGCTATCGGAGCCGCACCAGGGATTAGTTCAATCCTGAACTCTACCTGCCTCTCCGGAGGTATCCCAGGCAACTCCTCGGGGAATACGTCCGCAAACTTTCGTACCATGGGCACATCGCTCACCGTTCCCTTACCCATCTCCCGGGTATCCATCACATAGGCAAAAAATCTTGTGCAACCCTGCTGAAGGTAACGCCTAGCTCTCACTGCTGAACATAAAGCTGGTCCTTGCTGTGGCCTCTCGCCCTGAATCACCAGCTCTCCCCCACTTGGGGTCCTGATCCGCACCAACTGCTGCGCACAGTCAATCACTGCCCCATTGGGGCTTAGCCAATCCATACCGATAATAACCTTGTTTTCCTGCAAAGGTATGGGAACCAGATCTACCAGATAACGCTCCTCAAACAGTCGCAGGACGCAATCTCGGTAGACCTCTGATGCTCGCACTGACCGGTCGTCCGCAATCTCGACCTCTAGAGGGCAATCCAACGTGCCCGGCGACTCAGGAAACTTCTTGCTAAGCGCAAGAGAGACAAACGATCGGGTAGCACCCGAATCAAACAATACCTGAACTGGGATACCATTCACACGGAATGATCCTAAACAGAGCACATGCATAACATATCAAAATCACAACAGCATATCATAAAAGCATAAACAAGAAGTCATACCCGTCACCACATCGGGTGCAGCGCGTGCCTCCTCGGCTGTCAACTGAAATGCCGGGCTCCGCACCACTGGAGCCTCTGTCTTGGCCTTCCGGCCATCTGCAAACCGCGCTGTCGCTGAAACCGGCGCCGCTGCTGGCACTGCTGCTGACGCTGCTGTCAACCTCGGGCAATTGGCCTTTTTGTGGCCCCTCTGATTGCAATGGAAGCAAATCAGGTCTGTCATCTGTACTGTGGGGGCGGGGGCAGTACAATCCCTGCCAAAGTGCCCCGTCTTGCCGCACTTGTAGCAGCCTGACGATCCTCCTCTACAAGCTCCCTCATGCGGCCTGACGCACTTCCTGCAGCGGCTCTGGCCCGGCTGGCCCTTCGACCTAACGTTGGATCCCTTGGGTTTCTTCCCCGAAACCCCTGTAACCTGCTCAGACTCAGCTTTCCTCTTCCTCACATGCTCCAAATCGAGCTCCCTCTCCCGCGCCCTGACAATCATGGACTCCGGGGTCGGGCAGGCTGAGTAGCTGACATGCTCCCGAATATCAGCCCTCAACATATCATGGTAGCTGGTCTTCCGCATCTCCTCATCCCCCACATACTGGGGTACCAACAATGCTCTCTCCCGGAACTTGGCGGTGATCTCCGCCACAGTCTCCGTAGTCTGCCTCATATCCAAAAACTCTCTGGCCAGCTGCTGAAGCTCTACAGCCGGTGCAAACTCAGCTCTGAATCTGGTCACGAAATCTGACCACGTCATAGCCTCGACGGCTGGGGCTCCCAATGAGTCACCAATCAACTCCCACCAGTCTCTAGCTCTATCCCTCAAACATCCCACAGCGAAGCGGACCTTCAACCCTTCCGGCCAGAAGCTCGTCAACTGCGCAGACTCAATGTCTGCGATCCACCTCCTGGCAGCGATGTGGGCCTTCACCCCGTGATAATCCGGCGCACCACTCCCACAGAAGTCTTTAAAGGACAGTGTGCGCGTACTCGTCTGGCTAGACGCCATATCACTCCTGAATGCTCGGAGGCGATCCTCCATCAGCTCAACAATCCCTTCCTTGATCGACCCGAAAATGACCGCGCAGCCCGTCATCCACCTGCTCGGATCCTGCACCCGAGCCTGATCCTGATCCTGATCCGGAACCTCCTGCTCTATGTCGCGTGGTCACCATGTTGAAAAATACGCATAAATGTCAGGATCATACATACTCTAGAGAGGTCTAACACACTCTTCAAGTTTCCCGGTTCTGTCTCAACCTTCCTTGATTCGAGTACGGATCCTCTGCTTCCAGTAGTATGGGCATACTACCTTCCACATCTATCCGTACTTTCCTCAAGGACTGTCTCGACTTCACCAGGTCCCTTAACCAATATCCCTTTTCATCTAGTCTCATCCCAGGCTTTCCTGGGGCACTCTCTGACCTACTCTCTGCCATCAGCTGCACTAGGAGTCCTTACTTCCCTTCCCCAACTAGCTTGCGATTACTGTTAAATAACCGCTCACTAGTTAGTTAAAGTTAGCCAGGACCCCATAAGCACAAAGCAAACAACATTCGTGCATCGAGTAACCGCATCAGGCATAACTTAATCAGGCTATCCTACTGCTGACTAAACAGTCCTAGCATAAAGCACGTACAACAGACATACAAGGCATCCTCCTAGATCCTTAGCCCTAATCTAGCATGCAGTTCTCAGAATCATATATCATATAACTTATTATAACAAGTATAGGTATCTTGAGGAAAACTTACTTGAGCTCGGCTGGTCGCACGCATCACACACCTTGTTCTTTCTAAAAACCCTTTGACTCAGATTTTAGAAAACCATTTTCTTTGTAAAAATCTTTTAAATCCCTCGGTTTGAGTCCAGACACTCCCGAGGGTGTGTCCGAATCCCTCAAACCAGGGCTCTGATACCAACTTGTAACATCCCAATTTTCAAGTCCAAAAATTTGTTTTTAATTAACTGTCTCATAAAAACATTCATAAGAAAATACTGTGAAAACACAGCATCTCATAAAACAATGTATCATGTCTGAAAACCTAAGTCACAAAATAATAACATATCAGAGTACAATCCCAGAAAACTCCATGCGGAAATCATGTGTGTGTGTGATGCGCTGCTACACTGCCGACTCCTTCCCCTTAGACGAAGAGGTACCTGAAACCCAAAACTAAAACTGTAAGCACAAAGCTTAGTGAGTTCCCCCATCATACCACATACCATACAGACATATCGCATTCATACTGCCGGGCAATTCTGGGGTGCCCGACCTACCCAGTACGACCATTCTGGGGTGCCGACCTACCCGTGTCAAGCCATTCTGGGGTGCTGACCTACCCATGTCAAGCCATTCTGGGGTGCTGACCTACCCTTCGGTCCTATTAACCGAACCTCGGGGACTATTCCACCTCCTACTGTTACTATCACATATATCATAACGTAAACATACTGTCAGACGTTTCTGGGGTGTCTGACTTACCCTTCGGTCCTAACAACCGAACTTGAGGACTATTCCCTCCCTACTACCACTATCACATATAACATATCATGCCAGCATATAATTGTTGGATTAATGTCTAAGTCCATAACTATATTTGGTATGTACTTGACCCGACCCGGCATGGTCCATTTGGGTTGCACTTCACCGACACAATTTATATGGATAGTCTTTTGAGAATAGTATATTTATGATTTATATTAATATATTATAAGTTCTAATATATTAAAATATAATCATATTTTTTAATTAGTATTGATCAAGAATTAATTTAGAATTAATTAAGTGATCAAAAAGAACTAATTAAATATGGACTCTTATATATATGGAATGGGCCAAGTTCATTTAGGTTGGGCTAAGCTTTCATGGATGGTCCATGGAGCTTTTAACCCATGGATCCTATGTAAATGAAAGGTCATGGGTATTAGGGTTTACATGGATGTAACCCTAATCCTCCATAATATATAAAGGGGTCATTGGCTCACAAAATTGGCACAAGTGTGTGAAAATAAGAGTAGGCCGATTTTAGTGTGCATACATATTCTCTCAAGTTCTTCCAAGGTGTTTTGGTGATTTGTGATTCCATTTGAGGCTTCCACACTATTGGGGCTAAGCTCTTAAAGCTTGAAGACATCAAGCTACATCAAAAGGTATGTCATCTAACTAGAACTTTGTAGTATAGGTGCTTCATAATATGCTAGTTAGGATGAAACCTTGGAATAGTTAATATTTGCATGTATAATAGAGAAAACATAGATCCAAGGTTTATAGGGTTGCATGTACACCATAGGAGTGTTAGAATGCTCAAAACCCTACAGTGGTATCAAAGCCAGGTTGTTTTCTATTATATTTGATGCAAATGTATTTTTTTTTTCAAGTTGAAGGAGAAAAAAAAAGAAAAAAAAACATGAAGTTTGTCAAACTTTATGATAATTACTTGATTTTATGAAAAACTAATTATTTATAAAATTTGAGTCACTTTACTACAAGAGTTGAATTAGGTCAAATTTAGTAAAAGATAAAATGATATGATTATTTTATTAGTTTTAAATGTTTGATCTAAATGTTTTAAGGAGTTACATATTTTGTCATAAAATTTTGGAGCTCAAAAGTTTTTTTTTTAAATTTGTGATCTTAAGTGTTTTGAAACCTCCATAAGTTATGGATATGAAAGTTTTTTTAAAAAAAAAAATTGATTTAAAGTTTTTATGGAGTTACAAAATTTGGAGTTAATGTTTTAAAGAATTCCATAACTTGTTCTTAAGTTATGGAACATGAAAAGTTTCATCATAAAACAAGTATTTAACTCCATAAGTTATGGAATCCAAAGGTTTTCAAGAGTTACAAAACTTGCCCTCAAGTTTTGGAATTTGGAAAAAGCTTTTTATGAAAAAAAAGAATTGAATTCTAAAACTCTTGGGTTCATAACTTAAACAATTAATTAAATGGTTTTAATTTTGAATTTAATAATTGGAATTATGATGTTTTATTGAATAATTCAAATCAACTCTTATGGACTTTATTAATAGTTAATTAAAGCGTTTAATTAAAAGAGTATTATTAAATCCATAAATAAAGATATGGTTTGAGTTTAATTAAATTAAAAGTTTAGTTTAATTAATAGATTAAACCACCAAGTATTTTTAATGTCTAAAATACACCCTTATAATATTATAATATTAAAAGTTTAATATATTATATGTATAAGAGCAAGTCGTCTTACCAATAGTAGGCCTCATTCACGAAGCCGGTCTATAAGGGGGGTATAAGGTTACTGCCTATAAAATGGCAGTTTAATGGGTGTCCACTCTCACCCACCGCTTCCTTGACCGGTGGAGGGCCGTTAGCCGAACGGGTAGGACAAGGACTATAATTCTCCCTTCATTATAAGTATAATGATAAATACTAAGTAACTAAACACTTATAAATTCCCAATCTTAGTTACTTAGGAAAATGTGAATAAGGTGCTAATCCATGAAATTACACTTTGCACTTTGTTTAAGCTGTTAGTGGAGCGTGTGTGGTTAACCGGCACACTAACCTGGACTTAACAAGGTAGGCAAAGGGTAACTTAATGTTTATCATAGTATCGTTGGAGCATGTGTGGTTAACCGACACATCGATTGAGGGGTAAATATTAAGGGTACCAAGTATATTTGCATGGTTACTTCACACCTTGTTTTGTGATCCTCGACATCCCAGTCACAAAACCTGAAGGGCACACTCGAGATTGAAACATGTCATTGAAAAGTTCAATGAATCTCAAAAGAATCTAGGAGTTTCAAAACCAATTAAAACCTAATAATACATTTCGTTTATCTTGGTGGAAATTGGTGAATCGTCATTCACCTACCTTCAAATATTTTATAGCTTGGATTACGGCATCCCTCTTCCAAGTTATAAAATAGTTTGTTGGGTCCTAGCCTTAATATATCATATTGGGTGTTATATTAAGGACTTAAATCAACTTTACGTGAATTTCTCCCATTGTTGATGTCTGGTTTAGACAACAATGATCTTCCCAAACCAAGCTTTCCTAATGAATATGACTTCCCGAGTTTGGGTCATGGAAGTCATACTTCTCTTCCTCCACCTCCTCCAATTATTCTCCCTAACCCACAAGTTCAAGGTCACTCAAGCCCTAATGGCAAGCAAGGTCTATGTGTGATCACATCTTAGAGATGAAGTCACATATTGACAAGCCGGGAGAGTTGGGTGTCAAAGTCTTGAGAAAGTTGGATGTTCAATCACTTTCTAAGTCACATAGTGAGTTCCTTTGGGACTACTATGAAACAGACTATGACATGAACCTTAATGATCATATCTATTTGCTCGGTGCTGCTGAATCAGCAATGATTTGGAACGATAGTAAAGCAAATTTGATTAGAAGATCAACTTCCCAAAAACTTTATGGACAGTGACAATGGTGACACTGGAAATCCAGAAAAAGCATTCTCTTCCCAATGGAAAGGGATTGGCCATAGTAAACCCGGTTGACCAAATGGTAAAGAGAAAGGCTAAGTCTGAGATAGTCCCATTACCAAAGGGTCCATATGTTTATTTTGCCAAAGGAAGGGGCGTTGATTGCAAAGCTGCCAAATTTACCTAAGGATGTTAAAGTCAATAAGTTTGACTCTACATCAGGTAGAGCCCATTATCTAACTCGGTTAAGTTCTATTCTGAGATCCTCATTACATGATGTGACTGGGTCACATGTTGATGTTTTAAGAATCAAAGAATAGAGAGAAATCTTAAAGGAAGTATATGCTGATTCTGATCGCGAAGGTGGATTTCGATCGCATCAGAATTTTGAGCAGTTGCTTAAGAAGTTATGATATATTGCTAAGGAATAGATAACAACAATTTTCCATGTGGATTGTAAGGATAAGTTTTTCCGCAAAGTTTTAAAATAAAAGAAAATTGTTTAATTTTATTTATTTGAAGTATCCTTACAATGACATTTGTGGAAAATTGTTGCTTATATGATTCCACTGACAACAATATTGGAAAATGTATTTGATTCTTTCATTTATGGTAGTGTCTAAATTTACCAAATCAGGAAAGTTCCTCATCACCCAAGTTTCAATTGGACCGAAACTTGGAATCATGCAAGTTGAATAGTATGATGAATGAGAACTTTCAAGCATTGGAAAATCAAGACTAATTACTTGTTCACATGGATGTGTGAGTCAAGTGAAGGACTAAGGGGATCGAGTACACATTCTTGTGCACTGGTTATGTCCACCACAAAGCTCGTTAAGACTATTTGATTTACTAAAGTTTAGTAAAGATGGTTATACTTACAAGTTTAAGTATAATTCTAAAACATTGGAAAAGTCTCAATGTATGGCAGAACGAATGGGAAGAATCAAATTAGGCAGAAAGATAAAAGTTTATCAAATATGAAAAGATGGGAGAGTACTTTAGTATCATGTTTGTGATCATCTTAATGATTTAGAAATCATATCACAATTAGTCCTCTAAAGGTCATCTTAGTGCATTCTTATGACTAAGAAGAGGAGTCATGAATTGTTGAAATGGTTAGATCAGGAAGATGAGTCATACTTCGTTCCAAAACAATTCTTAGAGTCATACTCCAAGATTGTAACTTGAGTGATATATCTTAAAGAAAGGTTTAAAACACTTGTCAAATGTAAGAGTAAAAGTGTCCTACTCTTGTACATTTGAAATTGGTAAGTTGTGATGTTTTGGATAAAACAAAGACTAACTAAGGCCAATTGTGTGAAGTGTTTCTCTTGATCAAGAATCCGCACTATCTCTTGAATATTTGGCAAGATAGTCTTATATGTCAAGAGGATAGTGGGAGTCTTAAAGATCCTAAAAAGAATTTCAAGAACTAATCAAGAATAAAACCTGAGGTTCTTCACTAGCACACGACTTGAGGTTTATAACCTATCGTGTTAACATATTCTGTGCCCATTCCAGTTAAAGTTGGCTTTGCATAGGAGTTCTGAAAGTTCTCAATTGGTTGCATAACAACTTGGAAGCAATGGCAGGCCCTTGTGCTGCCAGGTGGCAAGAAATTAAGATTTAGTTCAGTCCATATGAGTTTGGATTTGTCACTAACCTTGTCTTGTGATTATGGTTTTGACAGATTCACATGGATAAGAACACATACACCATAAAATCTAAGGGTCATAAGGTTTCTCTCCGATTCATGAAAATGATGGTGAGGAAACACTTCCACCAAGTAGATTTAAAGCAGATGGCAAAAGGTGTAAACAATTGAGACTATGATTACGGCATCCCTTTTCATAGTTCTGAAATTGTTTAGACACACATGCATGCTATCGAAGGAAAGGTGTATGATTTTGATAAAGTTTTATCAAAGCATCTCGTATCAGAAATCTGAACTTTGGTAAGAAAGTCAATAAAGTATTGACTTCTAGAAGTCCAGCTGTTTTCTGGATACATGTCAAAGCTAGTAGGAGCATAAGTGTTATGCTAATAATCATCATGTTAGTGGGAGCATGATAATTATTGTTAGTGTTGCAAGTTAGCAATGTTAATTATAGAAAACAAAAGTTTCAATTCGTGAGGCTGCAGGGATTGAAAAAGTTGTTTTGCTATAATTAAGGGAGAGGATATACTTCATTTCAGTTCTAAAGGCTTAGATTGAGACCTTAATCATCTTTAGTCAAGAATATATATATGAATTTCATGTTAGATTGGTTCAACTTAAGGAAATTCTATATATTGCGTTCTCAAAATTCGATTATGATTACGGCATCCCTCTTCATAGTCAAATTTTGAAAACATGGCAAATAAAAATATTGTAGCAAAAGACTGGTCTAGAATCATGTCTTTATGTGAGACATCATGAATCGTGTACCATTTGCTTTGGGTACAGGATCGATTGCATGTGCTATAATATTTGTCATTTCTAAATTTTTCCAAATGCCCAGAGGCATTAAGAAGGGAAAAGGTCTAGAATTGGATATGACTAAAATGATTAAGCAATTGTCGAGGACAATCTGAGGTTTACCAAAGATTGGTTGCTCAGGGACAGTTGGAAGTATAGTGCTAATTTTGGAAGGACCATATTGACATATTCTGAAAAGAGGCATCTCTTATTCAGAAGTGATAGTCAAAATGAGAATATGGAGTTGTCTCCATAGGTGGAAGTTATATGTGTAAGATTAGAAAACTTAATGCAAGAAGCATGTCCAAAGCAATGTACTTTGAATATGAGACTTAGTTTCCATGGAGTTGATCTCCATTGGAATACCTTATAATGACTGTTGACAAGTCTTTGTGACTTTGTACATATTCATTACAGGAGGGTCAGTGCATATAAGTTTAAAATCTAAACACATTTCGATAAATGATAGGAATTTGAAATTCTCACATTTTTCGATAAGGATTTGGGAGTGTGAAATTAGAATCATTGAAATTATGTTCAATTGGTTTATTTCACAAACTAAGGATCATAGACAAACATAGAGTGCATACTTGGTGTATGGCAAAGCTATTGTTTAAGAAAAACATAGTGTACATGCTTGGAGCATGGGACAACTAGTGTTTTTAATTCAAGTATAAAGTTGATAAAACCGAAACAATGAATAATGAGTAATCAGTATGGTGATAAATAAAAGTGTTTATTTATATTCATAGGGTTTGATACCATATTTGATTCATTTATTCTTGTGTTTCACTTTGCATCTTTTGACTTCCAGAATAACTAAGTTGCTCTTCCTGAATGATTAAGTTATTCAAACCATCCACAGTCGGTCATATGTTGGAAGTAGATATGAATCAAGACTGTCATGGGTTGGTTTGTAGAGGTCCAAGTTGGTAGACAAAGTGGTGCTACAACACTCATGAGTGCTCATAAGTTCTGAGTATTGGATTCAACCCGCGCTCATTTGAATCACTTCATGGATTTTATCACGAGTGATCATGAGACGATAATATCTTATATTCTTCAAACCTAGAGATATGAGTTGTTACTATGACTTGGTTATACATTGATTGCACGAAAACGTATTTGGTAACTCGATGTTATAAAACGTGCCTTTGTGTATGATTCAACAAGTAGTAGAACAAGTCATATGAGTCGAAGTTTATCCATTCCTTTTACCTTCGGGATAAAAGCGATATCTGTGGGCCCCTCGATGATTTAGCGATGACACATGTGAGTGCTTGGCCAAGCCAGGACTGATTTGATTTGTTCAATCAGTTAGTCATCATAAATCGAAAATCAGGAAACAACAAATGGACAGAGAGAATGATTATAATCCATGTCTCAGTCCATATGATATCTAGAATGGAGGAATATATGATCCCTTATCTAATGGACAAGTCATTGACAAGGTCAGAGTTCGACAACGGCTTTAAGAGCTACGATTGCCAGTTAGGTTTTGAAGTCATACTCAATAATAGTTTTAGACTTATCCAAGTGGGAGACTGTTGGATTAATGTCTAAGTCCATAACTATATTTGGTATGTACTTGACCCGACCCGGCATGGTCCATTTGGGTTGCACTTCACCGGCACAATTTATATGGATAGTCTTTTGAGAATAGTATATTTATGATTTATATTAATATATTATAAGTTCTAATATATTAATATGGAATCATATTATTTAATTAGTATTGATCAAGAATTAATTTAGAATTAATTAAGTGATCAAAAAGAACTAATTAAATATGGACTCTTATATATATGGAATGGGCCAAGTTCATTTAGGTTGGGCTAAGCTTTCATGGATGGTCCATGGAGCTTTTAACCCATGGATCCTATGTAAATGAAAGGTCATGGGTATTAGGGTTTACATGGATGTAACCCTAATCCTCCATAATATATAAAGGGGTCATTGGCTCACAAAATTGGCACAAGTGTGTGAAAGTAAGAGTGGGCCGATTTTAGTGTGCATACATATTCTCTCAAGTTCTTCCAAGGTGTTTTGGTGATTTGTGATTCCATTTGAGGCTTCCACACTATTGGGGCTAAGCTTTTAAAGCTTGAAGACATCAAGCTACATCAAAAGGTATGTCATCTAACTAGAACTTTGTAGTATAGGTGCTTCATAATATGCTAGTTAGGATGAAACCTTGGAATAGTTAATATTTGCATGTATAATAGAGAAAACATAGATCCAAGGTTTATAGGGTTGCATGTACACCATAGGAGTGTTAGAATGCTCAAAACCCAACAATAATCATATCATCACATACTGTCAGACATATCTGGGGTGTTTGACCTATCCTCCGGTCTTAACAACCGGACTCTACTACTGTCACATATACATATCGTGCTAGCATATAACATATCAGGTAGTAGCAAACCTAGATGAATATCACAAAGACAATCATCCAATCATACAACTCCTACTGGTGGGCCGACATTGTGGCCGTAGACCCACCGCTACTGGAAGGTAACTCACCTCGAACGAGTAGCTGCTGATAATCTGTGCGGAAATTCTCCATCTGCTGCTGCTCCGGAAATCCTTCGGCTATAATCCCCACAAAACACTTAATCAGAGTCTGATATCTATTCTTAGGGTAAAATGACCATTTTACCCCTGACCAAGTCCAAGTCAAAGTCAAAGTCAACTTCCAGTTGACCCGACTCGCCGAGTAGGGCCGCCAACTCGTCGAGTCCCTAACTCTTCAACTGTCCTCATCCACGACCCTAGTCGTCGAGTTTAGCGACGACTCGACGAGTTCCTCTTCGATATGAACATCGAATGAACCTTCATCCGACTCGCCGAGTTGTATGAATAACTCGTCGAGTTCACCTTCAACTGATGAACAAGTTCTGACCTTGACTCGCCGAGTTGTATGATCAACTCGTCGAGTTCATCTTCAACCATAAGGAGATTGCCTTGGACTCGCCGAGTCTGTTCTAGCACTCGTCGAGTCCCATGAACTCCAGGTCTAAGGCTAAGTCCAATACATTGGGTCACTCCTTCGGACCTTCTACAACCTTTCTAACACCCAGCTGAGTTCTTTTGACCCTCAACAGACATGGGACTTTATGCCTTGGACTCGTCGAGTCCCAAGAACGGACTCGCCGAGTCGATAAAGTCCATACTCTAAATCCTCGATTTCTGATGTACAACCTTTGACCAAAAGATAGATCCAAGCCCCTAAGCTCGATCAAGCACGTAAAGTTTCGAACTTTACGTGCATGCATGGGACTTTTGAGCCTAAAAGGCTCTAAAATGGCTCTTATGTTGCATGGGGCCTTCCTTGAGTGCAAAAGCAACCCAAATCTGCCTTGTAACCCCTCCCAAGACTTAGATCCGAAGTCTTGACCCCCCAAACATGTTTGCAATCATGGTTGGCTACCTCATATGGCTTAAAAAGCACTAAATCTTCCCCAAAAAGGGATCTAACAAACAAGCAAGCAAGGTACAGACTTTATACATTTCAAAGACTGCAAATGATGAACCAAACTCGAATCCTTCAGTCTCCTCTTGACCCTTCTATGTTCTTCCTCCTTCCTTGAGGTCAAAACCCACAAAAATCACTCAAAAGCCTTAGATCTTGCATAAAAACACTTAGGGTTTGCTACGGAGGGTTTCTGGGAGCATAAAGGGGCGATGTAGGCTGTATAAGGTTGTTTAAATAGGGTGCAAACCCTCAGATTAGGGTTTTTTCCTGTCAGAGCCTACTCGTCGAGTCCGGGACCCGACTCGACGAGTCCATCACTTAAATCCCGCGTCTCATCCCGCTTCTACTCGGCGAGTTGGGCCTTCAACTCGCCGAGTCCCAGGCCAAAAATGCAACATTACTTAAATAAAATACATACCAGGAACCAGGTGCTACACCATGTGGTGCTGGTCATGAGTCTTCAGGCCAGTGATGGAATGACATCAAGATCGGCGTAGTACCGTGAGCTTAATATTTTAGTGGTTAGAAGGTGTCACGATGTATCGTGAACCAGTGGTTGTATGATTTATATGGGTGGGACCCAGTAGCCATTTGATTGAGACTCTTAGGTCTCGGTTCGTTAGTCTTATTGGCATGTTTGAGTGTTAGTGTATTGTTGGGAGTCAGGAAGCTTAGTGACCAACTAGTTTTGAATCATGTGGACAGTAAAAGTTTGTTGGGAGTATTATGTGTGTATCAGAAGTCTCTTGCTGGATGTTTGCAATTTTGGATCCATTTTTTTTTCTTATGGGCTGTTTATTAGGAGTTTGGTTACCAATGTTGGGTATTGGTTTTGAAATTTTAAGTCATGAAGTTCGTTGTAAATGCCTCGAGTGATTTGTTAGGTGGATGTGTACCTTAGGTGATAAGGGATTTGGATGCAACATGAGAATCTTGGATGTACCATCATTATGCTCGTGGGAGAAGAGGGTTGGTGATGACTTGTCAGTAAGTCAAGTGTGTATTTAAGGTTTTTGGGCATAACTTCCTGATTTGGGATTAATCAAAATTCACGATCAATATGTTTTGAGTATTCTTTCTTCATGATTTGGTGGTGTTCCTAATCAGGAACTAGGGGTAGGTTCGACGATCGATGATTGTCAGTATTAGAGTATGGGTTATGGAGTTTAGACTGATGGGTTCCTATTTTTGAGGGTTTATTGATAGATTTAGTCGTAGTCCCAGTTTTTGAGAAGTTTCTCGATTTGAGTGGTTTTCACTGGGAGTTGGGCCTTACAGTTGGGAAGAGTATAGTTATTGTTGCAGTTGTTCATTTATTTTCAAGTGAGTGGATCAATTATTGGAAACTGTGGTTTCTGAGTGATCTCTCAACTTCTCAGTATAGATGCCTTGATTTTGAAGTGGTTAGAGGAAGCTTATAGAATATGTTGACGTTGTTTTCGGAGATCCTAAGCACGACAAATTTCGAGGACGAAATCCAGTTTAAGTGGGGGAGAGTTGTAACATCTTGTTTCGAGAAGTCCTTATTTTGGGATTGTGGAATATAAATGGATCTAGTAAAGGCCTTGGGCGTCAAGGTAACATGGTTTATACCCTATTGGATATTGATAATATTGGTTATGTGATCTAAGCCCTTAGTTTGTGTCTTGGATTCAAGGGGTAAAATGGGAAAAGTGATGATCCGGACTTCTTTCATGAATTACGGATTTTAGTTTGGTGTGTTTTAATTCAAAAGTATGTGGGGCTCATCAATACCTCTCCGTGGATATAAAGATCGCCGAAAATGGAGTTGAAACGAAGAAGTTATGACAGGTTGAAACTGGAATGGATTTAAGTGGAAAATCGTCGCCACTGAGTGGGGATCAAAGCGCACGGTGTGGCGGTCACCACAACAGGGCGAACCTTGGCCATGACACAATGATCACTCAAGCCCAAACCCATGAGTTTTAGGGTTTTCAACATATTCAAGCATAAGGTTCCAACTTTTTGGCAATTTTATCAGCCTCCTAAAAGCTAATATGCTTAAATGTCATATTAGAATGATATTGCTAATTAACATATGATCCTAAGGGTCACACTAACAACAACTTGATAAAATTGATTATCTATTAGAAATTGATTTCAATAGATATTCATAATAAATTGCGAAAATATTTATTTCATGGAAATAATTATTTTACAATACAAGTAACATATTATTTCATAAGTTATGAATTAATAAGTGATGCACAATATTTTGGACTACTTGAATCCTTTTGTCTTTTACCTAAAGACAAAGTTTATATTTTGTAAAATTTAAACATTGTCTTCTTTTTTGGGTCCATGGCCGAAAGTATGGAGGGTTTAGAGAAGCATGGGTTTCGAATTTGTTTAATCAAAAGAATTAAGTATGGGTGCATGCATGGGGACAATGTTGTCTAAAGGTCATAATGGTTAAGGACCTTTAGACCAAGATCACAGTTTAACTTTCTAGAAACTTGCATTTTGGCTTCACTTCTTGCAATAAAAAGCCGAGAACACCTCTAGCTTCTCTCCATCTCTTGTATAGTCTTGAAAATTTGAAGATTTGTTATTTTCTTACACTCTCTTGGATAAAATACTTGGGTATTTGATTCCAAGCTTAAGAGCTTACATATAACTAGCATTCTCGTCAAGTTGGTGCATTGTTGGTGTCTCGTTTGCTTCCACATTCTTCATCAAAACTCAAGCCTCCCAAGAGGACTTAAGGGAAAACAAATTTTTTTATCATCTTCCTTCTTCTATGGTCGTGTTTTTATCTTTCCATAAAGTGCAAATAGATCCTTGATTGGTTGTAAATGTTATTATGTTCAAAATCTTCAAGACTTCCGTTGCTATTATTTTTAGTTTTTGGAAAATATTTTTGAACTAAAACCCAACAATTGGAATCAAAGCCACCTTGCAAGTTTGGTTAGATTTTTTGATTTATGGAAATATTATTTTTTGGAGAATATGGATAACTTGGATTTGTTTAAAAGCCAGTTGATACATATTTTCTTTGACAACTTTTTAATTGTTATTTTTTATGACAAAAATTTACATGCGTCACTTAAAGTTGTCTCAGAAAAATAAAGGTTGTTTCATTTTTATATGTATTTTAGAGTACATAAACAAGCCGTGGACGATTTGTGTCGTTTTTTGTGTGATTTGTTTTACAATGGTTTATAATATTCTTTTATTCATAAAAGTATGTAGTAAAAGTAGCTAGTTTTTATTCTTATCATTTTTTATGTAATAGATTAGTTTTAGACTAGATTTATTTTATGAAAAATGTAACAAGATGAAGATGGAGGCTATTTTTGAAGACTACAAGTGGAGGCCATGGTTTTATAAGGTTTTTATATAAGTTCATAACCTTTATACAAATCTTATAAAATTGCAACAAAGGTTGTTGTTATTGAAAGTAGGAGCTTGAAGATCACTTAAAGATCGCATGAAGAACAACTTGTATTATTTGGACCCTTTGTCCCTTAGGAAGGACTTAACACTTTTGTGTTGGCTCACAAAAGTGTTAATTAGATCAATGCTTGTTTATGTTAAATGCATGTGTGGTTGATAATTTAGCTTTTCACAAACTCAAACTTTTTTTGGTCAAAATAAACATCAGATGGAGTTTGGTTTTCAAAATTTAAAAGTTAAATATAAGATGTATCAAATTAATGCTTTTAAAAAAACCTATTTTATTAAAAACATTAACTACGACAAATTTTGAAATAGTAAAATATAAGTCCAAAAATTATGATTTTGAAACTTATACAAAATCCAATTTTTTTTAATGAAAGAAAGTTTTATTAAACAATATTAAAGGTTTTATAAGGCTCAAACTCAAACTTAATATTTGAATATTATCGTTAAAATTGAACCGGTTAAAATATAAAAATCAGGTTTTATATTTGAACCTTAAGAATGAATTTTTTTTTTTGGAAAATTGATACAATGATTAATTGGATGCGTGCAATTATCATGATATCACATGTTTTAAAATAGAATAATAAAATATGAAAATCCATTTTTCAAAAGGCAAGTCTATGCCATCCAGCTTTAGAAACATTTGCACACCATTTGTATAATGCTTATGGGATAAAGGATACCTAATTATTTGTGGTATCTTTTGGTGGCCAAAGTATTTTTGGAAATTCTATAACCATGTTATAGGCCAATTGTACAAGTTTCTTCACTTGGATGACTTGATTGGAAACCTCTTCTGATAAAGATCACCTAAACAAGAGTGTTCTAAGACATAGATGAGACCAAATATGTCGAATTAACAAATGGATTGTAAAGGGTCTCATACATTTCGGAATTACAAGTGGTGTAATTAATAAAAGCAATTTACCATGTTAAAATGGAGTAAGTGAGATAAAGGTTACCTAACCATTTATTTAATTTGTAACTTGGATCCTAGACTTTTAATAAATAATGTTTTGGAAACCAGAGGGTATTGTTTTTAATGAATTAAATACTAAATAAAATTTGTTAAATTTTGTAGATGGCTCCACCAAGAACTATAACACATCATCAGCCCATGAACCTTCGATCCACGCTTGAAAAAGAAAACTGGGCCACTCCAATTTTTTGGATTGGCATAGAAATTATAGAATCATTCTAAAATAAGAAAGAAGACTATGTACTTGAATCACAAGTCCTGAAAGAACCGCCTTCTGTCCAAAAGGTTGCATAGGATGTTTGGCTTAAGCACGTGGATGCTTCACTTGCTGTTTCATGCCTTACGCTTGCCACCATGATTCCTAATCTTCAACAGGATCTGGTACTCTTCACTATCTTTGACATGATGGAACATCTCAAGTATATGTTTGGTCAACAATCTAGGACTGAAAAATTTGAGAATGTTCAAGACCTTCATACTTGCAAAATGGAAGAAACTAGAAATATGAGCACTCATGTTCTGAAATCATTGCCCAAGTGTTATGATGCTTTCGTCATGAACTATAACATGAATGGGTGGGATAAATCAATCTCTAAGTTGCACAAGATGCTTAAAACTGTAAAGAAAAACGTCTCAAGGAAACCCCCCCCCCCCCAAGTGCTCATGATTTGGAAGGGACAAGTGAAGAAGAAGAATCAAGAAAAAAATTCCAAACAGAAGCCACAAGTTGGCAAGGGCAAGGGCAGGGGGAAGAAAGATCCCCAAAACCCACCACCCAATAAGAAGGAAAAGGTTGCTAAATATGGCACATGCTTTGAGTGTGGTGTCGTGGGGCATTGGAAAAGGAACTGTCTTAAGTACCTAGCTGAGTTAAAGAACAAGAAGGTCGGGGAAGGCCATTCAGGTATATCCATTTTCATGATTGAAATGGGAATATTAACTTTTTCATCTAACACCTGGGTATTTGATATTGGTTGTGGAACTCGTATTTGTAATTCGTTGTAGAGGTTTAGAAAGATTAGGGAACTGAAGATAGATGAGATGGTATTGCATATGGGCAACATAGCACGTTTTGCAGTCCAAGAAATATGACATTTTGATTTATGTTTACCATCTGGTCTGTACTTAATATTAAACAATGTGTGTTTGATTACTTCTATCACTAGAATTATTGTATGAGTTTCCCATTTAAGAAAATATTGTTTTAATTTTCAATTTGTTGATGATAATATTCATTCATTCTTGGATGGAATATTATATTTTGAGGCTAGACCAATAAATGGAATTTATGAATTGAATCTAGATGACACTTCAAACGATAAGTCTCTTTATCATGTTAACACCAAAAGGATCAAACAAGGTTTGAACCAAACATATCTATGACATTGTCGTCTTGGACACATAAACAAAAAGTGCATATCCCAACTCAAAAAGAGTGGACTTTTGGGGGAAAATGACACTCGGTCGTTTGACATATATGAATCTTGTTTATGTGGCGAGATGACAAAAACTCCTTTCTCTGGCACTGGTGAAAGGGAAATTGTTTTATTAGGCATCATACACATAGATGTATGTGGTCCTTTCAAAACAATGTCAAGATATGGTGAATGATATTATATCACCTTCACTGACGACTTCAGTCAATTTGGTTCTGTGTATTTGATGAAACATAAACATGAAGCATTTGAAACTTTTAAATTGTTCCAAAGTGAAGTTGAGAATCAATTCGATAAAACAATCAAAATCCTTCGTCCGGATAGAGGTGGTGAGTACTTGAGCCAAGAGTTTGAAAATTATATTAGGAGTTGTGGGATTATCTCACAAACTACTCCACCCAGAACATAATAGCTTAATGGTGTGTTTGAGAGGAGAAATTGGACCTTACTTGATATGGTTCAATCCATTATGAGCAGAAGTACTCTCCCTTTATCATTTTGGAATTATGCCTTACGCACCGCAACCTGTATCTTGAATATGGAACCAATTAAGAAGGTAGAAAAGACACCTTATGATATATGGTATCGAAAAGCTCCATCCATATCTTATATGAAAGTTTGGGGTTGTGTCTACCGAATGTATCTTTGTAGGATATCCTAGAGATTATTTAGGATATTACTTCTATATCCCTAGTGAGAATAAGATCTTAATTTCACAAAAAGCTGAATTCTTGGAAAGCAAGTTTCTAATGGATGAAACAAGGGGGAGGCGTGTGGAACTTGAAGAAGATCAAAAGCCACATCCTGATGCAACTTAAGTTGGAACTAGTACTGAATAAGAGGTTGTTGAAGATGAAGGGATCATTAGTCTTCAACCTGTTGAAACACAAAGCGTTCGCAAATCCGATAGAATTTCTCAAGAACCTGAGATATATGTATTTCTCATTGACGAATTATTCATAATGGGGAATGCTGACGAACCCGTCACTCACTGAAACGCAATGACAGATTCTGAATCTGACAAATGGCTTGAAGCTATGAACGCACAAATGCAATCAATGAGAGAAAATAAAGTCTGGGATTTGGTTTAAATTCCTCCCCAATGTAAGACTGTAGGGAGTAAGTGGGTCTTTAAGAAGAAGATTGACATGGATGGCAATTTACACACATTCAAAGAAAGACTTTTTTGCTAATGGATTCACTCAAACCCAAGGGGTTGATTATGATGAAACCTTTTCACCAGTTGGTATGATTAAATCTATTAGGATACTACTTGCCATAGCCGCATATCATGACTATAAGATATGGCAAATGGATGTTAAAACCGCTTTTTCTAAATGGACACTTAGAAGAAGATGTCTATATGGTTCAGCCCGAAGGTTTTTTCGACCAAAGGCATCCTAATAAAGTGTGTAAACTCAAGAGATGCATTTACGGGTTAAAACAAGCATCTCGAAATTAGAATCATCGTTTTGATGATGAAATCACAAAGTATGGTTTTATTAGAAACGAAGATGAATCTTGTGTTTACATGAAAACTAGTGGCAGCTCGGTGACCTTCTTGGTCCTATATATGGAATGGAATAATTATCATTGGAAATCACATTCCGACTTGACGAGGTGTAAAGGCTTGGTTAGGAAAGTGCTTCTCAATGAAGGATTTGGGTGAGGCTCAATATATTCTTGGAATCAAAATCTATAGAGATAGATCAAAACGATTAATAGGTCTAAGCCAAAGTACATACATTGACAAAGTCTTGAAATGGTTCAAGATGGAAAACTCTGAGTGAGGATCCGTACCCATGGCGCATGACACTGTACTAAGTTCATCCCAATGTCCTAGCACAAAGTCTGAGCTCGACAAGATGAAAGACATTTCATATGCTTTGACAGTTGGATCTATCATGTATGCCATGAATTGTACTAGACCTAATATTTCTTATGCTATGATCATGACAAGAAAGTTCCAAAAAAATCCAGGGGAGAGTCATTAGATAGCTGTGAAGAACATCCTTAAGTACTTGCATAGAACTAAAGATATGCTTCTCGTCTATGTGTAAGGGTAAATAGAGTTGTAATTAGTCGAAGGGTTTCATGTCTTCGAATGTACTGAGTCTTCGTATCTTATGTAATCTATTTTACTAGGGCATTGTATTCAAAGCTTAACGCATAGTCCTTAGTATATTTTTTGTATGCTTTCCTTTCCTATAAATAGGAGTGTTTACTAGAGTCATGGGGACGAGTCTTTCCAGGATGGTCATTTGTACTCTGTAAAACTTGAGAGCGTAATAGAGCTGAAACAAGATCATATTTACATCTATGTTCAAATCTCACAATCCTACTTTGATCAGTAAACTCCGATTCATTTCATACTCGATTCTTTGTTTCATCAATTGGTATCAGAGCAGGAATCATATCTCTGATATGATTTTCATCTTTTCAAAAGTTTTTAAATCAACTTTTTGGTTTAAGAAATTCCGCACTTTTTGAAAGTGAAAAATTCATTGGATCTAAGTAAGTGATTTGATTCTGCACTTGAATCATTGAATCGAGTGTTCTGCTAGTGATTCTGATTTGAATCATATAGTTTGTTGTCAAATTCTCAAAGTTTCTTCAAAAATTCTCAAGGATTTATTCCGTACATCAATGGCGTCTTTCAATCTTAATTCCATGACTTCATTTTCTCATCTTCTAGGATCATCCACCAAAATTCCTATGCTAATCCCTGAGTATTACGATCAATGGGCTGATCGTATGCAGGATTATCTCAACGGATTGGATGAAGAACTGTGGAATTGCATTTCTGGCAATCTCAATCCACCAACGAATATTCAACCAATTGGATCATCTTCTGGAAGTTATGAAGTTGAGAATCAGTCTGATCGTCTGAAAAAGCTAGAGAAGAGATACATGAGAGAGCTAAGAGGTGCTTTGCCTCCAGTTGTTTACAACTATGTGAGGAGTTGTACAACTGCAAAGGAGATCTGGAACATTCTCAAGGAGAAATTTCAGGGGAGTGAGAAGACAAAAGTTAACTCTGTGAAGCAATGCTTAGTGGAACTGAAGGACTTCAGACAGAAAGATGGTGAAACGATTGAAGTTTACTATGATCGACTTAATGAATTAATCTATCGATGCAATCGATATGGTATCACCAGATCAGCCATGGAGTTCAATTTATTTTTTGTTATGGGTCTTCGTAAGGAGTGGCGTAGTGTGAGCATGATGGTTAAGAATCAACAGAGCTTTGATACGTCAACTTTGAATGACTTGTACAATCAGCTGAAGTCTCATGAAAGCGAAGTGAACGAAATTGCTGAAGAATCGAAGGCAAGTTTGGGAGGTCCACTAGCTTTGGTTTCAAAGATCTCTGAAAGGGAATCTGAGAAAGATGTTTCAGACGAAGACGAAGGATTCATCATGAATTCAGATGAAGAGGCGATTGCTTTCTATTCAAACAATCGTGTGAAAAAGTTCTTCAAAAAGCCATTTAATCCGAAGGCAAAGTCATCTGAGACAAAAGGGAATTTTATGAGTAAAAGTGCTGGGGATGAGAAGAAGAAGGAAGAGAAGAAAGATACGAAGTTTGTTGAGGGAAAAACAGAGAAGAAGTTAAAGGGAGATGCTGGGATTGATTGTCATTATTGCAATAGGGCTAATCATTTAGCTAATGATTGCATGCTGAGGAAGAAAGATGAGAAAAAGAATAAGACGAAGGATGAAGCGTACTATGTGGAAAAGTTGGAGGAGGTGCGTGTGAAGGCAAAGAATCTTTCATTAGTTGCTCGTGGTGAACAAGAAGAAGATGGAACTTATCAAATTTGGTCATCTGGATCAGATGATGAGGAGATGCGAAATCCAACCCATGGAGCAATGTTTGCAAAGATGGAAGAAGAATCAGATGATGAGGCATATGAAGTTCATGGGAGATGCTTCGTATCAAAAGCCGCTGACAAATCTCCGATGACCACGAAGGTACGTAATATTCTTGAATCTTTCAATATTCCAGTACATGCTTATAATTCTGAATTAGTATCTTTCGATGAAACTGTTACTTATTTTGATTCAATTGTGGTATCTGCTAGCAATGAGGCTAAGAAGCTGTCTATGCAGTTGCTAGAGACACAGAAGAAACTAGATTCGAAAATTACTAAGATAGATTGTTTAGAACTTCAAATAACTAATATCATGGTTGATAGGGATAACTTGTCTAGTGAATCTAAACTATTGTTAGCTCAGAGGAACATTTACTGTAATTCGGCTAAAAGATTGTATGGGAAATTAACTGAACTACACCATTCGTGCGAAATCAGTAAAGAACAACATAGAAAATTGCTGCCATTTTTAGCTTATGAAAGAGCTACGGTAGATAACATTTCGTATGACTGTGAAAAAGAAATAGCTGATTTTAACAAAGTTCCGAATGATAAGTATAGATGTGGAATAGTCAAAGTAGATGAATGACTTGATTCAACTGAATTGGTTAAAATTGTAAATGACACTTTGACTAAGTCTGAACAAATTCACATCTTGAAAAAGACTGAGAATTCAACATCTGATTCTCAATCTAATTTTGCTGATATTGAGGATAATTCTGACAATATTAGTGAAATCAGTGATATTGAGGATGTTGATTGTTCTCAGTTGTCTATTATAAATGTTGCATCATCATTTAAAGGAAAAGAAAAAGGTAAGGATTTGTTGGTTGAGATTGACACTGATCAACCCTCAACTTCGAAAGTTTGTGATGTGGACTTTGTGGAAGTCAGAGACAGCTAAACAGATGATAGTGATGATGAGAAAGAAGAGAAACAAACAAAGAAAAAGGAAGTTACAAAGGAAAAAGAAATTCCTCGTATAGTTGTTTACCAAGTGTATGGAGATACACAAAAGTTTGAAAAAGTGCTGACTGAACAAGGTACTCATTACCTAGAAGCGAATACGGTGGTTTACCCAATCTTCAAATGTACTGATGATGTTGTTTTTCCAAACCAAGTCTTTGTAACTTCAGGAAATGTTGAAAATATCAAACCCAAATTAAAGAAGTTAGTTGAGGAGGATAATTCAAAAACAACTGATGAAGGCTTTTTCGCAAATCAAAACACAGTTGAAAACAACTTAACAAAGAATTCGTATGTGTTTCAACGACAAAAACCACAAAGCCAATGGGTTGAAAAATCAACAATTGAAAAAGAGAATACAAAACATGTTGAAAAGGAAAATGAAAAAGTTGTCAAACTAAACTCTAAGGAATTTAAAGATCAAATTGACAAATTTTCGAAGGAAAATAACATTTCAAAACGACAAGCAAGAAAGAAAATATTTTGGCAAAATGTTGAGTCTCAAAAGATGTCTGAATCACAATCAACCAAAAATGTTTTCAAAGCTAAAAATTCCTCTTTTTCAACAAAAACCCAACATTCGTCTCAATCAACTCATACAAGGTCTGAAGTGAATAAGGAACCAAAGTTTTCGAAAGTTTCTGACACTAACAAATCAAGAGCATTTTCAAATAAATCTAATTCAAATCAACAAGTCTTTCAAAATCAACATTTTAAATCAACTGTTGATACATCATATGCTCATTCTTCTCTAACAAATCCCAAAGTTAATTTTGTTCCTTAAAAGCCAAATTTTCCTAATCATACGAAGAAACAAACACTAAAGGCTTCGCATGAAAAAGGCATAACTTCAAGGAAAAATACAGATCACTGGCTCGAAGGACGAGGAAAAGTTTATCAATCCAACAAATACTCAGAAAAACAAATCAACGAAGCTTATGAAAAGTATGTCAATACTTCTTCGAATGGAAGTTCATCCTCAAAAGATTCGAACATCTCCATCAAAGCTTGGAGACCAGTCACAAAAGCGAAGACAGTTCAGTCACAAACTCAAAATGCGAAGGGTATAGTCAGTGTACATCCGAAACCAACAAAATCTTATGTTTCGGTTCCTACAAATGATGATGTGGACATTATTGATAGTCTCAAAACTAAAGTTTGTGACTGGGTCAAAAATTCTTCATTTAATTCCATGTTGAAATCTAATTTCCAAGGACCCAAAAAGTCTTGAGTACCTAAATTTTTCCACGAATTGTAGGTACTATGTGACGAGCAATATGATAACAAGTGGTACATTGATAGTGGTTGCTCTCGTCACATGACTGGGAAGAAGGAAAATTTACGAGATTTTCGAAGTCTGAAAAATGCTAGAGTAGTAAAATTTGGGAACAATCAAAAATGTCAAGTTAAAGGATATGGGAAGATCACAAATGTACAATTCACAGTGAATCGTGTTGCATATGTTGAAGGTCTCCAACATAACTTGATAAGTGTTTCTCAACTTGTTGTGGGCACTGGCAATCAAGTTCTCTTTAACGAAGAAGGAAGTATTATTTCGAATGTCAACACAAACGAAGTGTTACTGAAATCCAAAAGGAAAGGTGACATGTTCACTCTGGACATCAATCCTATTGTAGGCAAACCTGCTGTATGCTTCTTTCGAAAGCCACATCTGATCTAAGCTGGCTATGGCATCGAAGACTTTCACATCTCAACTTTCGAAATATCAATAAACTGGTGGTACAAGATCTGGTAAGAGGTTTACCTGTACTTAAATTTGATAAGGATTCTTTATGTGCAGCTTGTGAAGTTGGCAAGCAACATAAACAAGGTCATCCAATTACGATAGATTAGAAAATTGTTGCACCTCTGGAGCTTTTATATATTGATTTGTGTGGTCCTTCGACTGTTTCAACTCTCAACAAGAAACGGTACATTTTAGTTATTGTTGATGATTTTTCCAGATTTACGTGGGTTTATCTTCTCAGGTTTAAATCCGAAGTTGCACAAATCATGATTGATTTTATCAAAAAGATGGAAACAACATTAAAGAAGATTGTTCGAAAAATCAAGAGTGATCATGGAACTGAATTTAAGAACAATGTTCTTGATTCATTTTTGGTGGACAAATGGATTTCGCATAATTTTTCATCTCCATACACACCACAACAAAATGGTGTTGTAGAACGAAGGAATCGCTCACTGTGCGAAGCAGCAAGAACCATGTTGGCATATGCGAATTTACCTCAATATCTTTGGGCTGAGGCAATATCCACTGCATGTTTTACTCAGAACAGATCTTTCATACACAGGCGTTTTAATATTACACCATACGAAATTCTGAATAATCGTAAACCTAATGTGAAATTCTTTAATGTTTTCGGATGTAGGTGCTTTATTATGAATCTCAAGGATCATCTTTCGAAATTTCAAGCAAAAGCTGATGAAGGGATTTTTCTTGGATATTCGCACAATTCTGTCGCATATCGTGTGTTAAATAAGCGAACATGAAAAGTGGAAGAAACTTTCAATCTCACATTCGATGATTACTATGTTAAACAAAATGAGCATAAATTTGTAAATCATCCAATTTTACAAGAAACACAAGTTGAAACTGAATCTTTACAAATGGATGATATTGATTATGATTTCATTTTTGGAATTTCAGATCATGCAGTCGATGCTGAAATTCATGCTCCTGATAATCACATACCAGAATTTGCGATGTTTACTGATGAATCAACATCAACTCCTCAAGAAATAAACGAAAGTATACAAAACAATCCAGTGGAGGGGGAGCACTTGGATTCGAATACATTAGATAATGACGAGCATTCTTTCGAGGGAAGAAAGAAACATTAAATGATGATGTTGAGGGGGAGCATAATGTTGAGGGGGAGCATAATGTTGAGGGGGAGCATATAGAAAATATTGAAAATAATAATGATTTTGATGATGTTTGTTCGATTGCAGGTTCTGAGAATGATGATATATACGAAGATACTCCTTTGGAATTTGATCCAACATATCCACCAATGGAAAAATGGACAAAAGATCATCCGAAGGATCAAGTAATTGGGAATCCACAAGAGTGAGTTTTAACAAGAGCTCAAATTCGTGCAAAGAATGAGGTATTGAATACTCATCAAGAATTTTGCATGTTCAATGTTTTTATATCTAAAATTGAACCAAAAACAATTAAGGTTGCAATGGAACACTCAGATTGCGTTGTTGCAATGCAATCTGAATTGTCTGAATTCGAACGAAACAAGGTTTGGAGATTAATTCCTAAACCTGAAAATGTTTCGATTATCGGGTTAAAATGGATTTTCAAAAATAAAACTGACAAAGATGGAAACATTGTTCGAAACAAAGCCAGACTTGTTGTTAAAGGATATTCACAACAAGAAGGAGTCGACTATGAAGAAACTTTTGCCCCTGTCGCAAGACTCGAGGCTGTTCAAATATTTCTGGCTTATGCAGCTCATAAAGATTTTGATGTTTATTAAATGGACGTGAAGTGTGCATTCTTAAACGGAGAGCTTGAAGAGACTGTTTATGTGGAACAACCCCCGGGTTTTATTAACGAAGAATATCCAAATCATGTTTATATTTTAGATAAGGCAGTTTATGGTTTAAAACAAGCACCACGAGCATGATATGCCACTCTTACTTCGTTTTTGAAACAATCTAAATTTAAACAAGGATCTGTTGACCCCACATTATTTCGAAAGAAAGTTGGGAATCATCTAATGATTGTTCAAATTTATGTTGATGATATTATTTTTGGCTCAACTGACCCTGCTTTGTCTAAAGAATTCGAAGATTTGATGAAAAGTAAGTTCGAAATGAGCATGATGGGCAAAATCAATAATTTTCTTGGATTGAATATTCGTCAAAACAGAGAAGGGATTTTCATCAATCAAGAAAAATATACGAAGAATCTGCTCGAAAAGTTTGGATTGACGAATAACACGAAGTTACGTGTTTCAATGGCAACAGGAATAAAGTTGACACCATCGTTAGATAAACCTGCCGTTGATATAACTCTTTATCGAAGCATGATTGGTTCATTACTTTATCTCACAGCAATTAGACCTGATATCATGTTTTCTGTGTGTAATTATGCCAGGTATCAGTCTAATCCACGAGAGCCAGATCTCACTGCTGTGAAGAACATATTTCGTTATCTTAAAGGAACAATTTCGTTAGGATTGTGGTATCCTTCGAAAACTGGATTCTTTGTCCAAGCATATTCGGATGCAGACTTGGGTGGTTGTAATCTTGATCGAAAAAGTACAAGTGGTGGATGTCAATTACTTGATGGCAAATTAGTGAGCTGGCAATCGAAAAAGCAAACATGTGTATCAATCTCAACAGCTGAAGCAGAATATGTGGCTGCTGCTGCTTGCACTTCACAAATAATATGGATTCAATGTCAATTACGTGATTATGCAATTAATATGAAAAAGATTCCATTATATTGTGATTCTCAAAGTGCAATACGAATTTGTCATAATCCTGTGCAGCATTCGAAGACTAAACATATAGCTCTTCGTTACCACTTCATCAAGGATCACGTGGAGGATGAAAACATTGAAGTACATTTCGTGAAAACAACTGATCAGTTAGCTGATATTTTCACGAAAGCGTTAGATGAAAAATCTCTTGTAAGAATTATAGAAGGACTTGGAATGATCGATGGAAATTCTGTTCCATGCGAAAAAGGAGAAGAGTGACTGATCGAGAATGGTTCAGAGGCTCTGAATCAGTGATCACGTGTCATCGTTCAGTGTTCAGAGGTTACTGTTCATAGTCAACTCTTCGAACGCTTCGAATTCGTATGATTGTCACTTTTCAGTGAATTGGTAAAATGTAGTATGTTTACAACAAGTACTTTCGTTTATTTGAGTAATTTCGTTTTCGAAAAATCAAAAACATCAAAAATATTTTCATTTTCTTTTGTTCTTCGTTTTCGAAAAATCAAAAACATCACAAAGATTTTCACTTTATTTTGTTGTTTATTTTTGAAAATTCAAAACAACAAAAAGATTTTATATTTTTTTTCCTTTAAGAACTTTGTTGCAGATCTATCTGAACATACGAAGAGGCACATGCTTGCAGATCTAAGGTCAGGTAAATGAATCTTACAACTCTTTACATTTTACTTATTTTGAACTAGTTAAGATATCCCTAGAAGCATGCTGCTGCATGTTGTCCGAAGCCTCCAATGACTCAATGTGTATGTACAAAAGCCTTAATGAACTTTTCATACGAAGATTTCTTCCAAATCAGGCTTGTATTCACATTAGTCTCCTGAGCTACCTGACTCTTCTCATATGAGTAAAGAGTTTACTGTTTTGTCCAAATATAACAGAGGTACACTTCGTGTCTTCACCAATCTTTTTCATCTAAAATTTCTTTCACAATCACACACAAAGACATATGTCCGAGAGGTCTCTGATCAAACCAATCGAGACTTAGACATATCAACAATCTGTGTTATTGATCTTACATCATGAGACCGTGATGAAAGTGAAACCCAAATTTCTTGCAAATTAAGGAATTGACGGGGAACTATGTTCCAGATTTTACGAAACATTTGTTTAGTACCTATTTTCAAAACTCCAAATCATATTCATTTCATATGAGTGATCTTGATCAAACATTCGAAACCCACGATGTTTGTTACCCAACAAGATCCAGCACAAATTTTTTTCATGAATATGATTTCCGTGTGAGTTTACTTCGAATCCCAAAGTTACTTTAAACATTTTCCAAAACACACTTGTCACTGACTACACTGGTCAAACAAGTAATTTCTGTTACAATTACTCACCTTATGTTAAGGCTGATATGTAACGAAATTTATTAAGCCACCTATGTAGCCTTACAAAAAATGCCCTTCGAAACTTCTCTACAAGTTTTCGATTGTAATTCACGGGAACATACACAAGCTGTTGATCATCTCTCTTGATGATTAACGAAGCAACCTTTGCCCGGGGTTTAACTGCATTCGTGTGAAATTAAATTTTTGACATCACAAAATCTCAAAAAATTTATTTCATTGTTTCTTGTCTAACTTTCTTTGGAACACTGCACTCACGAAATCCTTGAGGTTCTGAGTAACACCAACTCAGGCTGATGATTTCAAACATCTGGCATATGACTTCGCTTTTAATCCCAAAAGTGAAAGAGCCTAACTTCCATCCGAAGGAGTCCGACGATTACAATTCTCTTGGGGCAAACAAAACAAGCTGTATTTCAATGACGTATGATATCGTGTCCGAGTTTTATGGCGATGGGACAGTTACTTTTTGACGCATGGCTATTTCTACGGAGTAGTGGTCCGGTTTTCAAGGTGCCACGTTGTCAGTAATTAAATGCACCTCGCGCTTTTAATTCAAACAAGAGGGCTACATATAAAAGGGGATTCAATGGTCTTTTGTCACTTTACGCATTCAAAGATAATTCCCAATTCTCTCTGAATTTTCAAGCTTTCAAAACCCTAACAATGGCGAATACTGCTAATGTCAATGCTGAAACTTCTCAAACTCCAGAAGATATTACTTCCATGCCTATTATGAAGATCCAGGGTACCAACTATCAAGTTGAAGCTGATGTATCTAAGTACCCTGACGAATTGAAGATGCTCGTGATTGCCATGAAGAATTCTGTTTTATCCAAGGCAATGTTCAATTCTTTCTCTGTACCGATTTCGTGGTTATCTCAGGCGGGATCAACAGCTTCAATCGCTAAAGCCTTTGATGCAGTCACGTTTAACCTAATCAATAACAAGAAGGTTAGACTTACAAAGAAACTCTTCTGTCAGATTCTTGATATTCCAAATTCTCCACCGTATGAGGATTTTACTTATCCTCAAATTTTCCACATGTTCAACAAGATGGGACATCAACCACCACTATCCAAAATCAGTGATTTCAAGAAGTCAGGTCTTCCTAAGATTTGGAATTTTCTTTTTGGAATCTTTTTACGTTGCTTAACTGGTAGAGCAGTGGGGTTAGACAAAGGAAGAATGGAGGTATACGCCATGGTTGCAGGGCTATACAATGATTTACCAGTGGATTATGCTTCGCAGTTATGGAAGGAGTTCAAGAAGAGTGTTGACAACACGGACGTTGTACATGGTATTTCGTGTGCAAGATACTGGAGTTTGATCTTGCAGTACTTCTACAACAAAGAGGGTATTTTAGTAGCCAATGACGAAGAAAAAGTCACTTTTCATGTATATAGCAGTCCAAAGGAGGCGATTGATGATGCTGATGAGTTGCCAAGTGTTGCTCGTATTCCTGATGCAATGCTAAAAAGAGTTGATCCTACGAACTCAGTTTTGTTGACTTATCTGCAAACAATAGATACCACAGTGACAACTGGTGTTCTATTGGAAAAAGAGAAGAAGAAATCGAAAAGGGGGAAGAAGAATGAAGCTGGTTCTTCTGCAAAACCAGTGAAGGAAAAGAAGCCCAAGAAGTCATCTAAAAAGAAACCCGTAATAGTTGAACAACTTGTTCAAACGGATGTGTCTATCGGTGTTAAAGAACCAGTTACTTCACCTACTGTTGAAGAAACCCAAGAAAAAGAAATAATCCCTTCGAAGACTGGGGTTTTTCGTAGATTTAAGATGAGGTCTCGAAAATCTTCACCCCACGTTGTTCGTAAACCACAACATACACATCAAGGTGTATTATTCAAGGAAGTTCCAGCGCCTGTTTCTCCATCATCAAAGAAACGAAGGGATGAAGATGTGGCAAAACAGTTGACACAAACGAAAACGAAGAAGTCCAGAAAAGTTATCATTGCCACTACTTCAACAGAAGACGAAGAAAGAATTCCTGAAACTCCGGAAGCTGATCTTGTCAAAGAAAGTTCGATTCCTGAAGACATAAGTCTTATTCCACCCGAAGTTTCGCATGTCAAGTCATCTAATGAGGAGACACGAACTTCTGACATCATTGTAGACGTATCTAATACGGATACAAATGTTAACATGGGTGAAGAAGGTGCGAAGACTGATGCTCAAGGTAATCTTAATGTCACTTCTGATATTATCCTATCTTTACCTCCAGTAACTTCTACAACTGATTCACCCACATTCAACAACATAATCAATACCCCTTTCACTTCCATCTTTTCTTCACAATCTACTGATCCACCCAAACCTACTTCACCTGTCGATGATACAATGATGCTGGAGAATGAAACTGATAACGAAGGTTTTGGAGGAACTTTTGAAGATCTAAAGTTTGATGAAGAAGAAGAAAATTTTCCAGATCATATGTTGATGACCATGAAGCAGTACAAAATTATGAATACGAAGTTGAATGCTATCATTCAATCTCAAGCTGATTTTGGGGGAGGTTCATCAGTCTCAAGTCTGGAAGTTGATACTATGTTAAAGATGATGGAATCAAGGATAATCAGCAAAGTCTCTGGAATGGTGAAAGATTCCGAGTCTGTTATTTTGGAGAAGGTTGACTACACTGATCAGAATAACGAACTTCGTGTTAAATCTCAGTGATCTGATTTTATGGGTGAGGTCAAGGATCTGAAAAGCAAAACAAAAGAACGGCATGTTCTTTTTGTTCAAGAAGTTAAGAAGGTACACGAAGATGTCAACATGCAAATTCGTGAACTTCGTGAAGACATGCAGAGAGAAGTTCAAAGTGTTCAACAAGATTATACTTCAATCCATCAGAAGGTTGACATTATTTGTGACGCTGTCACCAAATTTGTCAAATTGTACGAAAGCATGAGTCCTCAACTTACTCATCTTTCTGAATTGGAGAACAAGAATTTTGGCGAGTTGCTTGTTTTGTTAAAAGAGTTGAAGGAGTTGTCTGTGAAACCAGTGTTCACTTCGTTTATCACTCCAGAATTTTTATCTCAAAAATTCATCCAGTTCGAAGCTCTTCTTCACAAACAATTATCTCCTCTTACTCGCATTTCAAGTCTTCTTCCAACAGTATCAGATGCCCTACCTGCTTTCACAGGGGTGCAAGGGGGAGAAAAGATAGATGAATCTAAGAAGACTGGTGAAGAAGTAAAGGTGAATAAAGAAGATTCGAAGGTGGTGGGAAAAGTGTTTCCTTCGAAGATTCCAACTACAAAGCCTGTTATTGTATCTGCTGGTTCAGTTACTTCAACTGTGGTCACAACGGTTCCGATGACCAGATCAGTTATTAAAGGTGTTGTGATTGGAGAAGTTGCTGGAAGTGCTTCGAAACCAAAGATTATGGTGGGAGAGTCTGAGTCTAAAGATAAAGGTAAAGCCAAGATCATAGAAAAGACTAAGGAAGAAAAGAAGGTTGAAGTGGATGCGGAGTTGGAAAGGATGAGGCGTATTCAAAGTGTTATGGCTCTTCGTGCACAACACCCTGTGGGTTTGGAAAAAGGAGATCCTTCGAAGCAATACAACTATGAAACAATTGAGGCAAAAGTCATGTTTGATCATATGTATTCATTCGAAAAGGTGCCAAAACAGAGTTATGTGGTTTCAAACACTGATGCAAGTCAGCTTGACTTTCCTATAAATGAAATGATGTTCATCATGCCTCAGTTTAAAGAAGAAATTATGTGTAAAGATAAATAAGAAGGGAAGAAGATAAAAATTCGTTTTCATTCAGTGTTGGCGAAAGCACCTGAAGAAGTCTGGCACTGTTAAAAATCAAGAAAGTTATAAGCATCAAAAGAGACGTGGTTTTCGAAAATGTTATTCAGAATCTCAAATACACAGTGATCAGATCAAATGGAAAAGTTTATGAGTTTACCATTGCTGATTTTCCGATAATGAACTTGTATGATCTTATACAAGTTGCATTAATCCTGAAACACAAGTCATTCTCCTTTCTACAAGAAACAGAGCCAGATGTTTTCCAACTGGGAGTCAAACACATCAAGATCTTTATTGAAAATTATTTTGAGTGTCTTGCTCAAACTGATGTGGAATTGGCTACTGCGAAAGGTATTGAAATTACTGCACCAATGGCTCCTACGAAGAAACAAGTAGATCTGAAGAAATATGAAGATGGTGAAATCTGCTTAAAACCATTGGGGATTGTGTTCGCAGGAAAAGACAAAGCTGGTAGAGCAAAGCGGTTCTTGTTCCAAACGTGCGAAGTGGAGAGATATGCAACTTCTCAGTATACGAACTTAATTGTTCGTATGAACCAATGCAGGAAGAATAATGAAGGAGACAAGAAGGAGATTAAAAAGATCATTGCATGGTACACAAAGATACGAAGAGTGATGATGTATTCAATTCAACTGCTTACAAGTTGAAGACTTCGACTTTGATTACAAAGGGGGAGATTGTAAGGGTAAATAGAGTTGTAATTAGTCAAAGGGTTTCATGTCTTCGAATATACTGAGTCTTCGTATCTTATGTAATCTATTTTACTAGGGCATTGTATTCAAAGCTTAACTCATAGTCCTTAGTATATTTTTTGTATGCTTTCCTCTCCTATAAATAGGAGTGTTTACTAGAGTCATGGGGACGAGTCTTTACAGGATGGTCATTTGTACTCTGTAAAACTTGAGAGCGTAATAGAGCTGAAACAAGATCATATTTACATATGTGTTCAAATCTCACAATCCTACTTTGATCATTAAACTCTGATTCATTTCATACTCGATTCTTTGTTTCATCACTATGGAGGCGTTGAAGAAAGCTTAAGTGTAAAGTGTTATACTGACGCTTCATTCAAAACAGATCAAGATGATTGTAAGTCACAATCAGGATATGTGTTCATTGTCAATGGGGGTGCAGTGTCTTGGAAGAGCTCCAAGAAAAGTGTTGTAGCACAATCCACTACAGAGTCCAAATACATCGTTGCTTCAGAAGCTGCACAAGAGGCTGCTTGGATGAAGAAATTGATTGGAAATTTAGCTGTGGTTCCTTCCATTCAAGATACCCTAGAATTCTTCTATGACAATGATGGTGCAATTTATTTGGCAAAAGAACCCAGATCACACACGAAGACCAAGCATATAAGCCAGAGATTCAACTTCATTCGGTATAAACTTGAAGATGGTGAAATCAATATTCGCAAAGTTCATACTGATCAAAATTTAGTAGAACCTTTCATGAAGCCCTTTCCTCAAGTAAAGTTTGAAGCACATGCTCGAGAGATTGGACTTTGCTATTCTAGTGATTAGATTTTATCTATGTATTCATATTGAATATTTGAAAATTTTGTAGCATCATCTATTGTAATGACTATGATATATGTGGCATATTATCTTTTCATTAAATATTTGTTGAGTTCTTTATTAACATGTTTAATCCTTGAGTAAATTTATTCACTCTAAAATCCATAGTCGGTTATTATTATGGGAGCAATAATGAAATAAGGCTAATATAATTTGGAATAGTTGACAAAGTGTTGTAACCAGTTTCATAGGTACTTGATAGAGAACAAGTATTGGATTGACTCGTTCAAGATCACTTCATGGATCGCTGTCATGAATGATACTTGATAAAAGGTAATATTTGTATATCCTTAACACTGAGATACATACATGGGTCTTGAGTGTGGGGAATGTTGTGCTTTGATATAGTCAAACACTTTTCTTTAACCAAGAAGTTATAAAGGCTATTTTCAAGTATGATATGAACCATGCAAAAGGCGTATGTGATGAGATGGTATTTGTTCTTCTTATTCGTTTATAGTTAGACATCTAAGTCCTGATGTAAAGTTGAACACTTATATGAGACTGACTGTGATTTATATCTCATGTTTAACATGATGTTTGTATCAAAGGGATAACTGATAAACTTACCTCATACACCATTTGTATCCTTGGGCTTTTGGAAATTAGGCGTTAATAGAATGACACAAAGTCGTATGTTGATGGGGGCAGTGAAATGTTGCTAGACATTCACCACTGTCTATATCAATCTAATATGAGTCTTGCGCAAGTGGGAGATTGAAAGATCTAATATGCTCAAGAGTCATATTAGAATGATATTGTTAATTAAAATATGATCCTAATGATCAAACTAAAAACAACTTGATACAATTTATAATTTGTTACAAATTGATTTAGTAAATATTTTAAGCTCTTATAATAAATTGGGAAAATATTTACTTCATGGAAATAATTATTTTACAATACAAGTAACATATTATTTCATAAGTTATGAATTAATAAGTCATGCATAACATTTTGGACTAGTTAAATCCGTTTGCCATTTACCTAAAGACAAAGTTTATATTTTATAATCTTTGAATTTATAAAATTTAAACATTTTGTCTTCTTTTTGGGTCCATGGCTGAAAGTATGGAGGGTTTAGAGAAGCATGGGTTTCCATTGTTTTTTAATCAAAAGAATTAAGTATGGGTGCATGCATGGGGATAAGGTTGTCTAAATGTCTTAATGGTTAAGGAACTTTAGACCAAGATCACACTTTAACATGCAAGACACTTTCATTTATGCTTAACTTCTTGCAAGAAAAAGCTGAGAACACCTCTAGCTTCTCTCCATCTCTTCACTAGTCTTGAACATTTAAAAATTTGTTATTTTCTTACACTCTCTTGGCTCAAATACTTGGGTATTTGATTCCAAGCTTAAGAGCTTACATATAACTAGCATTCTCATCAAGTTGGTGCATTGTTGGTGTCACATTTGGTTCCACATTCTTCATCAAAACTTAAGCCTCCCAACAGGACTCAAGGGACAACAAAGATTGTTATCATCTTCCTTCTTCTATGGTTGTGTTTTTATCTTTCCATAACTTGCAAGTAGATCCTTGGTGGGTTGTAAATGTTATTATGTTCGAAGTTTTCAAGACTTCCATTCCTACTATTTGAGTTTTTGGAAACTATTTTTGAACTAAAACCCAACACCTCCATCACCTCTCGAACCCCTAGGGGGAAACCCAAGCCTCTACCTTCAAGTTTTGAGCTTCTCCTCTCTCCCTACCTTCTTTTGGGTGCTTTTTATGAGATTTTGATGAAGTTTAAAGATCAAGAAGGTTCTTCTGGTTGCAAGGAATGATGCATTAAGTTTGGATCCATCAAAGACACTATATTTCTAAACTATTGTAAGTATAAAGCTCCAATCTTGCTATCTAGTTCTTTATATCTTGTTATTTGGGGGGGGGGGGGGGGGTTGACACTTTTGGTCCATTTTACGGGTAATCTTGGAGTTGAGTGGACTCCAACGTCTTTTGACCAGTCATTCTCTTTGATTTTATGGATTAGGAAAGTTGTGATATTTTTGTTGGATTAGGTGTCTAAGCCCATAATTATAATTGGTATGTACTTGACCCGATAGTAGAATGGTCCTTTTGGGTTGCCTTCACCATAACAACTTGACTTGATGAATAATGGAGAAATATGTTAATTTTGATTTATTAATATATTATAAGAATGATATATTAATTGAGAAATCAGATTATTTAATTTGTATTGATCAGAAATTAATTTGGAATTAATTAGAGACTAACTGAATTAAGGGGACTGATATTGCAATTATATGATAGTTGCAAAGTTGGGTTTGTGGATCCCTAAGAAGGGATGTACGAAATCCTATGTATAGCCCACATAGATTTCGTCCATAAGAGGCCTTCTGGAAGGATCTACTGGATTGCTTAAGGCCTAAGCAGAGAATTAGGTTTTCAGTCAAATACCCTAATTGCACAACTATATAAAGACCCCATGACACCTTGAAATCGGCCACTTGCTTCTAAGAAAATACCCTAGCCAATTTTGAGCCTGCTAACCTCTCTCATATTCTTCCAACTTGCTACCTGGTGTTTGTGACTCACTAGAGGTGCAACAATTGAGGCACTAAGCTCTTGAAAGTCAAGATCTACAAGCTACAAGGAAAAGGTATTCTTCTAACTTTGTTTTATGTTACAAATTCCGAAAATTGTGTGCTAGTTAGGGTTCATGCTTTGGATGATTTGATTTGCATGCATAGCTTGAGAAAAACATAGATCCGAAGCATTAGGGTTGCATGTACACCATAAGAGTGTTGTAGTGCTCAAAACCCATCAGTGGTATCAGAGCCTAGGCGGTTTTTCTATTATATTTGATGCCATGTTAATTGTTCAAAGCTGAATGAAATCGATTTCTGGCCCCTGACAAATGAACTCGACGAGTCGAAGGCCTGACTCGACGAGTTGACTCCTCTTTGTTGGATAAGGTGTCTAAGTCCATAACTATTTCTGGTATGTACTTGACCCGACCCGTCATGGTCAATTTGGGTTGCATGGCACCATGCAATTGGATAAACTAAAATGAGAGAAATAACACTTATGGTTTATTAATATATTATAAGTTCTAATATATTAATAATATTATTTAATTAGTTTGATCAAGAATTAATTTAGAATTAATTAAGTGATCAAAAGATAACTAATTAAATATATGGGTAGATTATGTAAATCTTCCATATCTTATATAGTGGGCTAAGAGGCTCCATGGATTATCAAGTTGGGTTCCACCCATAGGATGCTCCATGGATGCTCCATGGGAGTTACAAACCCATGGGTCATGGAAATGAAGAGTCATGACACATTAGGGTTTACATGGTGTAACCCTAGATGTGTCAACACTATATAAGAAACCCATTCTCCACCAAAATCGGTGACACTAAGAAACAAGAGGGCTAGAGCCGATTTTGCAAGTGTAAGATTCTCTCAAAGTTTACTCCTTTCCATTTGGTGTTGTGTGAAGCATTTGAGGCATCACACTTGGGGTGCTAGGCTCACAAGGTTTCAAGGATCATAATCAACAACAAGGTAAGTTATTCTATCTTTCATTCAAGTTAAAAATGTTCCCCGTGTATGCTAGATAGGAATATAACCTTGGAATTCAACTTTGCATTATTATTAGACAAACATAGATCCAAGGTTATTAGGGTTGCATGTACACTTAGGAAGTGTTAGAATGCTCAAAACCCATCAGTGGTATCAGAGCCTAGGTTTGTTTGTTGTTTTTTTTTATGCAAACAGCTTGAAATCAAAAATCGTTTTTCTATTTTCTGCTCGTATGAAAGTTTGCACATTTGTTGCTGGAAATGGACTAGAAACATTACCCTAAACTGTTTTGATGTTTTAAAGCTTGTTTTAGATGGTGTAATGTTTATGCTAATCCATTTATAATGGCAATTATTAAAATTACAAGTTTTTTTAAGTGTAATTTTTTGATTCTTGAAAGTGTTCATATTCATGTTCTTGAACTTATGAAGATTAGATGATCATAGGAATTGTTTGTAAACTTCATGGTAGTTTAATTCATGATCATAATGTGTTTTAATGGAGTCCATAACTTGTCCTCAAGTTATGGAAAACCAAAAGTCTCACTTTTATTAAAGCCATTAAAAGAACACAAGAGTTATAAAAATGAAGAGTCTTCATTTTTATTACTCAATTAATTCATAAGTTATAAGAAATGAAAAGTTTTGGAAGTTTACAAAACTTGCCCTCAAGTTTTGGAACATGTAAAGTCTTGATTAAAACTTTAGTTCCAACCCTTAGAATTTTAAAAGTTAAAATTCAACCCTTATACTTTATAATATTATAAGTTACTAATATATATATGTATAACGTCAAGTCGTCTTACCGCTAGTACGCCTCATTCACGAAGCCGGTCTATAAGGGGGATATAAGGTTGTTGCCTATAAAATGGCAACTTAATGGGTGTCCACTCTCACTCACCGCTTCCTTGATCGGTGGAGGGCCGTTAGCCGAACGGGTAGGACAAGGTGCTAATCCATGAAATTAGTTACTTTTATTAAATTCCCAATCTTAGTTACTTTACGAAAATGTGAATAAGGTGCTAATCCATGAAATTACACTTTACACTTTGTATAAGTCGTTAGTGGAGCTGGTGTGGTTAACCGGCACACTAACTTGGACTTAACAAGGTAGGTAAAGGGTGACTTAAAGTTTATTATAGGTCGGTGGAGCTCGTGTGGTTAACCGGCACATCGATTGAGTAATAAACATTGAGTGTACCTAGGGATTTGCATGGTTACTTCACACCTCGTTTTGTGATCCTCGGTATCCCAGTCACAAAACTTGGAGGGCACACTCGAGATTGAAACATGCCTTTGAAAAGTTCATTAAATCTCAAAAGAATCTAGGAATTTCTAAGAACCAATTAAAAACCTAATATTTATATTTCGTTTTTCATGGTGGAAATTGGTGAATCGTCATTCACCTACCTTTCAAATATGTTATAGCTTGGATTACGGCATACCTCTTCTAAGTTATAATATATTGTGATTGGATCCTAGCCTTAATATTACATTTGGGTGTTTTATTAAGGACTCTCTTAATATCTAAACTAATCTTGTTCTCTTCTTTCAGATTTCTTCAAACAATGCTGCTTCTGGCTCTAATCCTAATGGCTCCTTTACCCTTATGAACTTGTGTGGGAAAGTCACTTTTGATGGATCCAACTTCAATGAATGGATCAGAAATATCAGGATGATTACCCGCTACGAGGACAAAGAATATGTCCTTGACAAGGAGCTTAAGGAGATTGATGAGACCACTGCAACTCCCCAGGAGATCGCTGACTTCCGGGCACATGAAAGGGATGCTACAAAAGTGGCATGCATGTTGTTGGCCACCATGACAGCGGAACTCCAAAAGTCCTATGAGGACTTCTACCCTTTTGAAATGCACCAAGATCTGATGGAAAGATACCATCAAAGTGCACGACAAGAGAGGTATGAAATCATATGCTCTATCATAACAACCATGATGAAGGACGGGGAATCCGTCACGAGCCACATGCAGAAAATGCAAAGGTATGTGGATCGGTTGCTGAAGCTTAATGTGAACTTCCCTGAGGAGATTGCAATAGATATCATTTTGCACTCCTTACCATCGTGCTATGATCAATTCCGCATGACATATCACATGAATAAGGAAGAGGTCACACTCAGCAAACTTCAGGGACTCCTCAAGACCGCAGAAACAGGTCTTAAGGGTAAGTCGGCTGTTAACACTCCTACTCCAAACTCCGCCCCGGTTTTGGCAATCGGGAAAGGTAGAGGGAAGAAGAGGAAGAGCTCTTCGAAGGGTACCAAGGCTAGGACCCTTGATGGCTCTTCCTCAAGTGGAACCAAGAAAGGTTTTGTCACTCCTTCTTTTGACCCTAAAGAGGCTGAATGCTTCTATTGCCATGAAAAGTCACATTAGAAGAGAACTGCCCAAAGTACCGGCAAGATGTGAAGGATGGGAAAGTTAAACCCAACCATGCATGTATTTACACTATCTTATCTAATAACTCACCCCATTCTAACTCTTGGGTCCTTGATACCGGTTGTGGTATTCATATCTGTTCTGATTTGCAGGGACTAAGAAGAAGTGAGAATGTGGAGCATGGAAGAATAAACTTAATCATGGGGAATAGGAAAGCTTTACCTGTCACCAAGATTGGAGTTTATACTTTATCGCTAAGTAGTGGGTTTAGTTTAGATTTGAATAAATGTTGTTATTCGCCAGAAATGGCAAGAAATATTATTTCCTTTCATGCATTGTATAAACAAGGTTTCACCTTTTCATTTGATAATGAAGTTGGTTCGATTAATGCTTTCTTTAATAATGTTCTTTATTTTAAAGCATTACGTTGTGATGGTGTGTATGAAACTGTATCTGTGGTTGATAACTTAGGAAATAATGTATTGTGTATTGATTCTGTTAATGATAATAACTTGGATAAAGCATCATTATGGCATTGTCGTCTTGGACATATAAGCAAGAAACGCATAGGCCAACTCCAAAAGGATGGAGTATTGGAGTCATTTGACCTAAAGTCAGATGATAGTTGCGAATCATGCTTACTTGGAAAAATGACAAAGTCACCCTTCACAGGTTCTTGTGAGAGGGGTGAAGGTTTGTTGGATCTTATACACACAGATGTGTGTGGGCCCTTCAAACATGCCACAAGGGATGCTAATCGTTATTATTTGACTTTTACTGATGATTACAGTAGATATGGATATGTCTACTTAATCAAGCATAAGTCAGAGACTTTTGAGAGGTTTAAAGAGTTTAAACAGGAAGTCGAGAATCAATTGGGCAGGAACATTAAGATGCTTCGATCCGATCGAGGTGGTGAGTATCTTAGTTTAGAGTTCCTTGACTATCTTAGGGAATGTGGGATTGTCTCACAATTGACACCTCCCAGGACACCGCAGTTGAATGGTGTAGCTGAGAGGCGTAATCGAACTTTGTTGGATATGGTTCGTTCCATGATGAGTCGAGCTTCGCTACCAATCTCATTTTGGGGGTATGCCTTAGAGACTGCCGCCCATATCCTTAATCTAGTTCCCACAAAGAAAGTTGCCAAAACTCCTCATGAGATGTGGACTGGTAAAGTACCCAAACTAGACCACATTAAGATTTGGGGTTGCGAGGCTTTTGTGAGACACGAGACTCATGATAAGCTCGAACCTCGAAGTGAGAGGTGTATTTTCATCGGCTACCCACAGAAATCCTTTGGTTACCTCTTCTACAGACCTAGTGAGAATGTGGTCTTAGTAGCTAGGAGGGCTTTCTTTCGAGAGAGAGAGTTCATAAGCCAAGGAGACAGTGGGAGGCAAGTTGACCTTGAAGAAATTCAAGAGTCAAGTGGTGAAGGAACTTCAAACCCTAGCACTCAACTTGAGGAGGAAACTTCTGTTGAGCCAATTGACAAGTCTGTACCTCTGAGGCGTTCCACAAGGGTTAGGAATGCACCTGAGCATTACTATGGATTCCATATTACTGCGGAAGGTGATACACTTATCAGCGATGAGACACTGATAGGTCTGGATGAACCTAACAGTTACGCGGAAGCCATGGCAGGCCCTGAGTCAGCCAAGTGGAAAGAGGCAATGGACAACGAGATACAGTCCATGTATGACAATCAAGTTTGGAACTTGGTTGAGAATGTACCAGGTCGTAAGACTGTAGGGTGCAAATGGATCTTCAAGAAGAAGACCAACATGGATGGTAATGTACACACTTATAAGGCACGACTGGTTGCAAAGGGTTTCTCACAAACTCCGGGAGTTGATTATGATGAGACCTTTTCTCCAGTGGCCAAGATTAAGTCTATTAGGGTTCTGTTAGCCATAGCCGCATTTCATGACTATGAAATATGGCAAATGGATGTCAAAACCGCTTTCCTTAATGGAAAGTTGGCTGAGGATGTTTACATGAGTCAGCCAGAGGGTTTTGTCAACACAGAGTACCCTAATAGAGTGTGTAAGCTTGAGAAATCCATTTATGGGTTAAAGCAAGCACCTCGCAGATGGAATCTTTGCTTTGATGAGAAAGTCAAGGAATTTGGCTTTTCTAGGAGTGAAGATGAATCTTGTGTATATGTCAAGGCTAGTAGGAGTATAGTTAGCTTTTTGGTATTGTATGTGGATGACATACTACTCATAGGAAATGACATCCCAACTCTGCAGGAAGTTAAGTCCTGGCTTGGGAAGTGTTTCTCTATGAAGGACCTAGGAGAAGCTGCCTATATTCTAGGGATAAGGATCTTGAGAGACCAGAGTAAAAGACTAATTGGACTTAGTCAGAGTACTTACTTGGATAAGGTGTTGAAGAGATTCGACATGCAGGACTCCAAGAAAGGAGAGTTACCCATCCAGAGTAATGCCAGATTGAGTAAGACACAAAGCCCTAGTACTGAGGCTGAGATAGCAGAAATGAGTCGAATACCTTATGCTTCGGCTGTAGGATCAATCATGTATGCTATGACGTGTACTCGACCTGATGTAGCCTTTTCTTTGAGCATGGTTAGCAGGTATCAGGGGAACCCTGGCAAGGCACACTGGACTGCGGTAAAGAATATCCTCAAGTACCTATGGAGGACTAAGGACTGGGTCCTTACCCTCGGTGGGAGTGAAGACTTGAGAGTTGTAGGGTATAGTGATGCTAGCTTTCAGACTGATAGGGATAATTTCCGCTCTCAGTCAGGCTGGGTCTTTACCTTAAATGGAGGAGCAATTTCTTGGAAGAGTTCCAAGCAAGAGACAGTGGCTGATTCAACTTGCGAATCAGAGTATATAGCAGCTAGTGAGGCAGCAAAGGAGGCGATATGGCTGAAGAACTTCATTGGAGACCTTGGAGTTGTACCAGCTATTAAAGAGCCAATGGAAATTTTCTGTGATAGTGAAAGTGCAGTTGCCTTAGCCAAGGAACCAAGGGATCACGGGAGATCCAGACACATCGACAGAAAATACCATTTCATCAGACATCGAATAGAAGAAGGACTCCTCGTGGCAAAGAGGGTATCATCGGATGAGAATCCAGCAGATCCCCTCACGAAGGGACTGACTCGGGTTAAGCATCTCCAACATGCTCGGAGCATAGGGCTGAAGGATGATATTAGATTTAGTAGTTAGATAACCTTGAAATTTGTAAAGTGTAATTGACATTAGATGATGAATAGAAGGTGTTTTATTTATGAGTAAAGTGTTGCTATCTCTTGTCGATCGTTTACTATATTTCTTTTGCATGTTTTGACTTCCAGAATAATTATGTTTGGTATATCATATTATTCGAACCTCCACAGTCGGTCATATGTCAGAAGTAGGTATGAATCAAGACTGTCATGATTGGTTGCAGAGGTCTAAGTTGTTGGACATGGCTACAACACTCATGAGTGCTCATAAGTTCTAAGCATTGGACTCAACCCACGCTCACTGGAATCACTTTATGGAATTTATCTCGAGTGATCGTGAGACGGTAATATCATATAAGTCTTCAAACCTAGATATATGATTTGTTACTTATGAGTTGGTTATGCATTGATTGTACGAAAACGCATTGGTAACTCGATGTTATAAAACGTGCTCTTATGTATAATTCAATGAGTAGTAGAACAAACATATGAGTCGAAGTTTATCTGTTCCTTCTTGGATTAGAAGCTGATATCTGGGCCCCTTGATGATTTTGTTTTGACCTATGTACCGGGCCCGGTCAGAACTAAGTTGATGTGTTCAATTGAGTTCTATGTCAAACAAATCGGAAATCGGGAAACAAACTGCTGGACACAAGGTAAGACACTGTTCCATGTATTTGTCCGGCTGATATCTAGAACAGAGGATTATATGATCACTTATCTTAAATGGCGTATCATCATCTTCTCAGTTCCAAGAGACCTCGAAAGAGCTACGATTGCCGATCGGTTCCTGAAGTATTGCAGTTATAGTTATTAGACTTATCCAAGTGGGAGACTGTTGGATAAGGTGTCTAAGTCCATAACTATTTCTGGTATGTACTTGACCCGACCCGGCATGGTCCATTTGGGTTGCATGACACCATGCAATTGGATAAACTAAAATGAGAGAAATAACACTTATGGTTTATTAATATATTATAAGTTCTAATATATTAATAATATTATTTAATTAGTTTGATCAAGAATTAATTTAGAATTAATTAAGTGATCAAAAGATAACTAATTAAATATATGGGTAGATTATGTAAATCTTCCATATCTTATATAGTGGGCTAAGAGGCTCCATGGATTATCAAGTTGGGTTCCACCCATAGGATGCTCCATGGGAGTTACAAACCCATGGGTCATGGAAATGAAGAGTCATGACACATTAGGGTTTACATGGTGTAACCCTAGATGTGTCAACACTATATAAGAAACCCATTCTCCACCAAAATCGGTGACACTAAGAAACAAGAGGGCTAGAGCCGATTTTGCAAGTGTAAGATTCTCTCAAAGTTTACTCCTTTGCATTTGGTGTTGTGTGAAACATTTGAGGCATCACACTTGGGGTGCTAGGCTCACAAGGTTTCAAGGATCATAATCAACAACAAGGTAAGTTATTCTATCTTTCATTCAAGTTAAAAATGTTCCCCATGTATGCTAGATAGGAATATAACCTTGGAATTCAACTTTGCATGATTATTATACAAACATAGATCCAAGGTTATTAGGGTTGCATGTACACTTAGGAAGTGTTAGAATGCTCAAAACTCATCACTCTTATTGCTTGATTTTCAGATTTTAAGCCTAAATTAGATTTGGATAATTACCATAAACTGTTTTTCCTGTCAAAATCCGATTTTTATAATATGGTAATGGATATCCTAATCTAATTAGAAGATAATGGTCAAATTTTAAGATAATTACTAGATTATATGATAAACGAATTATTTGTAAAATTTGAATTTGATTTATCTTGCCAAATAAAATTGGATTAGGTCAAATTTAGATAATGGTAAATTTATTTAATTATATTAATTAGTTTAAATTTGATCTAGAAAGTTTTGAAAAGATTCAAAACTTTCCCTCAAGTTTTGGAATTTAAAATTTGATTAAAAAGTTTTAATTTTGAAATATTAAATTCTAAAACCCTAGTTTTTTAAAAGTTTAAAATACACCCTTATACTATTATAATATTAAAAGTTTAATTTATATATATGTATAAGATAAGTCAGTCTTACCGTTAGTAGGCCTCATTCACGAAACTGGTCTATAAGGGGTATTTAAGGAAGCAGCCTATAAAATGACCGCCATTGGGTATCCACTCTTACCCACCTCACTCTTGACTAGTGGAGGGTCGTTAGCCGAATGGGTAGGATAGGACATTAAAATTCTCATTAATAAGTATAATGATTTTTATGAAGTAACTAAATGTTTTTCATAAATTCCTAATCTTAGTTACTTTAGGCAAAATGTGAAAATGATGCTATTCCATGAAATTACACTTTGCACCTTGCCAAGTCGTTAATGGAGCATGTGTGGTTAACTGACCCACAAAATTGGACTAACAAGGGTGGAGAAGGGTAGTTCGATGTTTATCATAGATCAATGGAGCATGTGTGGTTAACCGGCATATTGATTAGGTGATAAATGACATCGAGAGTACCGAGCACATTTGCATGGTTATTCACACCTTGTTTGTGATCCTCGGTATCCCAGTCACAAACTTGAAAGGCATAATCGAAATTAAAACATGACATTGAAAAGTTCAATGAATCACAAAGAATCTAGGAATTTCAATTCAATTAAAACCTAATGTTCATTTTCGTTTTTCTTGGTGGAAATTGGTAAATCGTCATTTACCTACCTTCAAATAATTTTCCATTGGATTACAACATCCCTCTTCGGAATTGTAGAATATTGTGTTGGATCCTAGCCTTAATATTTCATCTGGGTGTTATATTAAGGATTCTTATCTAATCTAAACTTTGTCTCTTTTCTTTTTCAGATGTCAGGCTCAAACTCCTCCAACGCCAACTCCTCGAACCCACTTTCTCTCTTGGGCATTTGTGGGAGGGTCACATTTGATGGATCCAACTTTAACGATTGGATTTGCAACATTCGCTTGGCCCTAAGGTACGAGGACAAGGAAGATATTCTTGACAAAGAACTCGTCGAGATCAACGAATCTACTGCTACTCCCAAAGAAATCACCGCGTATAAGGCTCGATGCAAAGAGGCGACAAAGGTGTCGTGCATCATGGTAGCCACTATAACTCCCGAGCTTCAAAAGTTCTACGAGGACTATTGGCCTTATGAAATGCACCAAAATTTGATGGAAAATTACCATCAAAGTGCACGTCAAGAGAGGTACGAGATAGTTGCCTCATTATTAACAACCAAAATAAAGGATGGAGAGTCCATCACGACCCACTTGCAAAGATTGCAAAGATATGTGGACCGTTTGCTCAAGTTGAATGTCAACTTTGATGAAGAGTTGGCCAGTCATATTATCCTCCACTCTTTACCTCCTTGTTATGAACAGTTCAAGATGACTTATCATATGAACAAGGATGAGGTGACATTGAGAAAACTTCAAGGGTTATTAAGAACTGCTGAAACCGACTTGAAAGGCAAAGCTGTCGCATTAACTCCTACTGCTGCTGCCCCTGTCTTAGAAATTGGACAAGGGAAGGGGAAAAACAGGAAAGCTCCTTCTAAAAGCCACAAGGTAAAGTCTCATGATGGTTCTTCTTCAAGTGGAACCAAAGGTGGTTCTGCTGCTCCTTTATCTAATCTGAAAGATGCAGAGTGCTTCTACTGTCACGATAAAGGGCATTGGAAACAAAGATGCCTGAAGTATCTACAAGATATCAAGGATGGTGTCACAACTAGCAAATTTAGGGTCGAGATTTTATTCATATACAAACAATTTCCCTATGTAACCTTGTTGCAATAAATTATTGTAAGTCAAAAACGACAATGTTATATGAGTTCATATATATGCATTTTCATAATAAACCTTTAGAAGACCAAATAGGTCAAATGCATCATACGTAAATCAAAAATGGACCTTGGCTTAAAACTTCTCGGCCTAAATAACCCTAGGCCGAAAACCCTTTTATTGGACCATGCCAAACCCGAGAACCTATACCCATCCCAAAAACCGAAAACCCTTGAGGATGAACGGTGTTTTCGGCCACCCTAGAACTGAAACCCTCTCTTAAGCTAATAGGATTGGTTTTAGAGGCATAACCCAAGGATTGACCACACATTGACACCTCATAGCTTTACACTTCATTACCCACCAAACATCCAAAGCATGCACCCATTTGTACACCGTGCATCTATATAAGGCAATTGAACAACCATCATGTAAAGATAAAAATGGATCACTCCCCCTCCATAAATAATCATGGCCAAGACGCCATTTTTCCACCCTCCAAAAAGCTTAAAAGTTCTTCTACTCTTCTCCCACTTGTTCTCTCCAAAAATCGGACAAAGAACTTCAAGAATCGGTTCCTCATCAAGTGATTCTTAGCCACTTGGTATGTATTTCGAACTAACCTAATGTTTGTAAGCATTTTTATGTTAAGATCACCATGTTTACACACATTTTTAGTGTGTTACACCCCTAGAACACCAACCTTCTTAAGAAGCTCTTCAAGTTCATCACGACCATCTTAGGCTTAAAATTTTCTCCGTCATCCTTCCTACAACCCACGAAAATCATCAAGGTGAGTTCATACCCCTTCATTTTCGAGTTTTTCTAAGTTTTTAGGGGGGGAATACAAGTAAAAAAATCTTATTTGGATGATCTAAAGGCTTTGAAAACTAAAAATACAAGATATGTCACTAAAACATATCTAAGCTTAAAAATCAACTTTCTACAGAAACGTTGTGGTCTGTTTAATGACTGTTTTGCCCTACTTAAACTTCATATATTTCAAAACTGTTCAATATGTAAAGATTTCAGGTTTATACCTTTTTAAGGACTACTTGCACAGTTTCATACGATGTTTCTACAATTTATGGTAATTTTTACAAAACTGTCTATCATTTCAGAAGATTTTCAGACCAGCCCATAAAAATGAACGTTTTCACTCTAGTTAGGAATTACTTAAGGTCAGGGAAAAATATTATGGACAAAGTAGTCTAATTTTCTAAGCTCCGAGAGTTTACGAATCTAAATTTCGACTTACGATGATTTTTCCATAATTTTTCTAAAAATATGGACAGAAAAGTCAAAAACTAGACATTTGTCTTTATCATATTAAATGTTTTATACATGTGTTTAGATGTAAGTTTATATGTTATAATCTTTTAAAAACATCTAGACATGATAAATTACATGTGCTTATATATTTGATTATATAAATGGATTTGACAAAACATTCATAATAGACTATAATTGGTATAGTTTATGGGTCTCAAATACTATACTATCATTTAAGAAAAACCATATAATTATTCAAAGATATAATTATTTTACAAGAAAAAGGAGTCGTAGTTCACATAAATCTGTTAATGCTCTAGTGAGACACATTCGCTTCACCGTACCTACCTAGCATACACTTTAAGTCCTACATTATAACCAGAGTCTCCTCGAGGGAGAGCGAGATAGTTGTGTATAGATCTATACGGGGATTAACAACCCCACACCTGAGTTGTTCGCTACAGCTAGACGTGCCAGTCTAGGGTGACAAATATCTTCTCGATTCCGACGCCTGAAGAACCTCGTATAGGCATAACAGTCACATTAAGCATGGTTATAATAACTCACATGGGGATTAACAATACTATCTTGGTTTACGGGAAGCTTACACTTCACCGGTTTTATTAAAATATAAAACTGCATACTACTTTTCAGTACTCTATTGGTTACATTCCTGGTCTTGGGGTTTTTAAGACTACAATTTTTCATACATCAGAAAATATTGAATTTTCTGGGAACATACATTTTACAATTACAAGAAAAAGAACAAAGGTCATGCATACATACAATTTTTAATCATTGGTGTAAGACTTACAACTCACTTTTTCAGAAAATATCGGATTTTCTGGAAATGTACAAACCATTTTTAAACAAAGCAGTTACAAATATTTTCATAAAAATATGCTTATGAACTCACCAACATTCAATGTTGACGTTTTTCAAAATCACTTGTATTCTCAGGGAACCAGTAAGCAGGTACCTAAGTCTTGAGAACTGGATTCTTGCATTTTGGAACTTTTACTTTTCTGTCTCTTTTGTGTAACTTATGAACAATTATAGTATGTAAACAATGTAAGTTTGTATTCTCAATGTATGCTGCTTGGGTTGCTACGTTTCAATTATATTGAACTGTTATGATACTATACAATGTTGTCATCCGCCCCCGGACATTTTCGCCGTCCTGGTTCAGGGGTGTGACAGATGGGAAGATAAAGCCCACCTTCGCATGTATTTACACTATTCAATCTAATAAATCGTCACATGCTAGTTCTTGGGTCCTTGACACAGGTTGTGGTTTTCACATTTGTTCTGATTTGTAGGATCTAAGAAGAAGTAGGGATGTGGAGTATGGGAAGATGAACTTGATCATGGGGAATAGGAAAGCGTCGCCTGTCCCCAAGATTGGAGTTTATTCTTTAGTGCTTATTAATGGGTTAGGTTTAGATTTGAATAATTGTTGCTACTCATCAGAGATGATGAGGAATATTATTTCATTTAATGGTTTGTATAGACAAGGTTTTAGATTTTCATTCAATAATGAAATTGGTTCTATTAATGCTTTCTATAATGGTACTTTCTATTTTGAAGCATTGCCTTGTAATGGTATGTATGAAACTGTGATGGTTGTAGACAACTTAGGAACTAATGTGTTGTATATTGATTCGTCCAATGGTTTGGACAAGGCATGCTTGTGGTATTGTTGTCTTGGACATGTCAACAAGAAGTGCATAGCCCAACTCCAAAAGTGCTGGAGTCATTTAACCTAAAGTCGAATGACACGTGCGAATCTTGTTTGCTTGGAAAGACGACTAAGTCACCTTTCACTAGTACTTAATTTTGAAAGAGGTGAGGGATTATTGGATCTCATACACACCGATGTGTGTGGGCCCTTTAGATCCACCACAAGGGATGCAAATTGCTTCTACGTGACTTTTACCGATGATTATAGTAGATATGGGTATATCTACTTAATCTAGCATAAGTCAGAAACTTTTGAAAAGTTCAAAGAGTTTAAGAAAGAAGTGGAGAATCAATTGGGTAGGAAGATAAAGATGCTTTGATCTGATCGAGGTGGTGAGTATCTTAGTATCGAGTTCCACGACTATCTTAAGGAATGTGGAATTGTTTTACAATTGACGCCTCCTAGGACACTGCAACTGAATGTTATGGCTGAGAGGCGCAATCGAACCTTGTTGAACATAGTTCGTTCCATGATGAGTCGAGATTCGTTACCTATCACATTTTTGGGGTATGCCTTAGAGACTGCCGCCCATATCCTTATATTAGTCCTGACTAAGAAGGTTGCCAAAACACCTCACGAGATGTGGACAGGGAAGGTTCCCTCATTGACACATATCAAGATTTGGGGTTGCGAGGATTTTGTAAGACAAGAAACTCACGACAAGATTGAACCTCGCAGTGAGCGGTGTATTTTCATCGGCTATCCACAGAGGTCCTTTGGATATCTCTTCTACAGACCGAGTGACAATGTTGTCTTCGTTGCAAGGAGAGGGGTTTTCAGAGAGAGAGAGAGAGAGAGAGAGAGAGAGAGAGAGAGAGAGACTCATATGCCAAAAGGACAGTGGGAGGCAAATTGACCTTGAAAAGCTTCAAGAATCAAGTGATGAAGGAACCCCAAACACTAGCGCTCAACCCGATGAGGAAACTCCTGTTGAACTGATTGACGAGTCCTTACCTCTTAGACGTTCCGGTAGAGTTATTGTTCCACCCGTGTTATATGGCTTCCATATAACTGCTGAGGGTGATAAGTTTATTAGTGATAGTACACTAATAAATATGGATGAACCTAATAACTACAAGAAAGCCATGACAGGCGTGGAGTCTGCTAAATGGAAAGAGGCGATGGACAGCGAGATTCAGTCCATGTATGACAATCATGTTTGGAACTTGGTTGACAATGTACCAGGTCGTAAGACGGTTGGGTGTAAGTGGATCTTCAAGAAGAAGACCGACATGGATGGGAATGTGCACACATTCAAGGTACAACTGGTTGCGAAGGGTTTCACTCAAACTCCGGGAGTTGACTATGACGAGACCTTCTCACTAGTGGCCAAGATCAAGTCTATAAGGTTTATGCTAGCCATAGCTGCGTTTCATGATTATGAAATATGGCAGATAGACGTCAAAACTGCTTTCCTTAATGGAAAGCTGGCTGAGGATGTTTACATGAATCATCCAGAGGGTTTTTTGGATGCAAAGTACTCGAATAGAGTGTGCAAGCTTGAGAAATCCATCTATGGATTGAAACAAGCATCTCACAGATGGAATCTTTGTTTCGATGAGAAAGTCAACGAGTTTGGTTTTTCAAGAAGCGATGATGAGTCCTACGTATATGTAAAAGCTAGTGGGAGTATAGTTAGCTTCTTGGTATTGTATGTGGATGACATACTACTCATAGGAAACGACGTTCCAAACTTGCAGGAGGTTAAGTCCTGGCTTGGGAAGTGTTTTGCTATAAAGGACCTCGGAGAGGCTTCTTATATTCTAGGGATAAGGATATTGAGAAATAGGAGTAAGAGACTAATAGGACTTAGTCAAAGTACTTACTTTGATAAAGCGTTGAAACATTTTAGCATGGAGAATTCCAAGAATGGGGAGTTACCAATCCAGAGCAATACCAAATTGAGTAAGACTCAAAGCCCGAGTACCGACGATGAGATAGTGGAAATGAGTCGAGTACCATATGATTCCGCCTTTGGCTCGATCATGTATGCTATGACGTGTACTCGCCCTGATGTGGCTTTTGCTTTGAGCATGGTTAGCCGATATCAAGGGAACCCTGGTAGAGCTCACTGGATAGCAGTAAAGAACATTCTTAAGTATCTACGAAGGACGAAGGGTTGGGTCCTTGTACTTGGTGGAAGTGAAGACTTGAGAGTGACAGGGTATAGTGATGCTAGTTTTCAGACCGACAGAGATAACTTCCACTCTCATTCGGGCTGGGTATTTACCCTGAATGGAGGAGCAGTGACTTAAAAAAGTTCCAGGCAGGAGACTACAGCTGATTCAACATGCGAATCAGAGTACATAGCAGCAAGCGAAGCATCGAAGGAGGCGATATGGATGAAGAACTTCATCGGAGACCTTGGAGTTTTACCAGCCATAAAGGAGCCTATGGAGATTTTCTGCGATAACAAAGGAGCAGTTGCCTTGACCAAGGAACTGAGGGATCATGGGAGATCCAGTCACATCGACAGAAAATACCACTTCATCAGACATCGGGTAAAAGAGGGACTCCTCGTGGTCAAGAGGGTATCATCAGAAGAGAACCCAGCAGATCCCCTCACAAAGGGTCTGAGTAGGATTAAGCACTTACATCATGCGAGGAGCATTGGTCCGAAGGATGATATTAGTTTTAGTGGTTAGATAGTTGTTTAGAAACTGGTGATAGATAAAATGTAATTGAAATTTGATCATTAAATAAATGAGTTTTGTTTATGAGTAAAATTACTATCCCGTGTCAATTGTTTACTATTGTTTCACTTTTGCATGTTTTGACTTGCAGAATAATAGGATTATTCGAATTATCCACAGTTGATCATACTTTAGAAGTAGGCTATGAGGTTAGACTGTCATGAATTGGTTTGTATATTATCTAAGCGTTTAGACATAGCAAAAGTTTGCTGCAACGTTCATGAGTACTCTTGAAATAAGATTTGAGTATTGGATTAAACCCACGCTTATATGAATTACTTCATGGAATTTATCACGAGTGATTGTGAGACGATAATGTTGTATAGTCTTTAAACCGAGATATATGAGTTGTTGTTTACAAGTTGGTTGTGCATTGATAGTGAGTAAACGCATCAGTAACTTGATGTTATAAAACGTATTGTTGTGTACAATTTAATAAGTAAATAGTACAAGCTTATAAGTCAAATTTTATCTATTACTTTTATCCTAAGAGGATTAAAAGCGATATCCTGTGCCCCTCGATGATTTTGTGTTGACTTATGTGTCGGGCCCGGTCAGGACTGAATTGATATGTTTAGTTAAGTTCTATGTCAAACAAATCAGAAATCGGGAAACAAACTGTTGGACAATAAGTATGACTTTATTCCATGTATTTGTCTACACGATATCTTGAGAACGGAGGACTACATGATCCCTTATCTAAAGGACGCGTTACTGACTAGGTCAAAGTTCGACAGCGGCTTTTGAGACCTACGATTGCTAGTTGGATTTTGACGTCATACTTGTAGTTATAGTTATTAGACTTATCCAAGTAGGAGACTGTTGGATTAGGGGTCTAAGCCCATAACTATAATTGCTATGTACTTGACCCGATAGCAGCATGGTCCTTTTGGGTTGCCTTCACCATAGCAACTTGACTAGATGAATAATGGAGAAATAGGTTAATTTTGATTTATTAATATATTATAAGAATGATATATTAATTGAGAAATTGTATTATTTAATTAGTATTGATCACAAATTAATTTGGTGATCAAAAGGGACTAATTGAATTAAAGGGACTAATATTGCAATTATATGATAGTTGCAAAGTTGGGCTTGTGGATCCCTAAGAAGGGATGGATGAAATCCTATGTACATCCCACATAGATTTCGTCCATAAGAGGCCTTCTGGAAGGATCTACTGGATTGCTTAAGGTCTACGCAGAGAATTAGGGTTTCAGTCAAATACCCTAATTGCACAACTATATAAAGACCCCATGACACCTTGAAATTGGCCACTTGCTTCTAAGAGAATACCCTAGCTGATTTTGAGCCTCCTAACCTTTCTCATATTCTTCCAACTTGCTACTTGGTGTTTGTGACTCACTAGAGGTGCAACAATTGAGGCACTAAGCTCTTGAAAGTCAAGATCTACAAGCTACAAGGAAAAGGTATTCTTCTAACTTTGTTTTATGTTACAAATTCTGAAAATTGTATGCTAGTTAGGGTTCATGCTTTGGATAATTTGATTTGCATGTATAACTTGAGAAAAACATAGATCCGAAGCATTAGGGTTGCATGTACACCATAGGAATGTTGTAGTGCTCAAAACCCATCAATTTTGCCTTCCCTTATAGCCATGCAAGTTATCTTGGTCCTTTAGGTCATTTTTTATGAAAATAATAGGAACGATAGATTCTAAAATGTAAATGTCATATGAAGATTCAACCAAATATGATGAAGACAAAGATGTAAATAAGATCTGTTTGCATTAGAGGATAGAGAGAACAATTTGTTACAAATGAATGTGCATAAGTAGTCTATCTCCAAAAACTCTATCCAAACTTCTAACTAATATTCATATATATAGGCATCAAAGGAGCAATAGAAAGGAATCCTTAGTCGATAGTTGAGAACTACAAATCTAAGATTAAATACAATTTTGAAATCGAAAATACAACCACCCAATTTGGAACATAAGAAAAGACACACAACTAGTTCCAAATCCTAACAATATCCACCTTTGTGTCAAGTTGCAGTTGTGGTCTTTTCTTCAGTCTTCTTCATAACTTCAAAAGCCTTCAGAATAGTATTCAGTAATAGCCTTTAGAATAGTATTCAGTAAGTCCACCAATTGATCGCATCCAAAATGCACTTAACATCTCCTTCAGAAATAGTCTTGTTTGCTTCTGCCTTTACAACAATTTCAACATTATTTGGAGCTAGAAATGGCTTTAGAATTAGCTTTCAACTAAGAACAACTGCAGTATCTACATCTAATTTCGCGGTTTCGAGAATATAAGCTCTTAACATACTTCTCGAAAATTGAACAACATGATCATATTTCACAGCATCCTTAACCACAATATTGAATAAGAAGATCTAATTATACAGATTCATGAATGGAATGTCAGCCAAAGTAAGGTCGTGTACTTGATTATGCCCTCTAACTGCTTTTAAATGAACATTTGCGAATCCATCAACACCTTCTAGTTTTCCAACTTTCAAATCAGTGATACTCATTAAACTCCATGTTTCAAATTGAGGCTTTGAATTTTTCCCATGAAAGGCAAATAAATTTTTTTATCCCTTTGTTCGACCAAGGACCTTTTAGAATTGAATCAAAATATTCAAATATAAATGGCTTAGTAGTCATTGGAAAATCAAAACTGACAGTCCATTTCGTTCTTAACATCAAAGGATGTCAGAGGCTTTAACCAAAATAGTTTTAGATTATCAATAGCTTCATTATGAATCCGATCTACTGACCATTCAAGGAACATAGCCTTCTTCGCAACAAGTGTTTCCTCAACATTTTTCTCTTCTGCTTCTTCAGCTTCAATCTTTGCTTTTGAGGAATTCAAAGCATCAAGTTCTTTATCCCGTTTCTCTCTTTCTCTCTCTCTATATATATATATATATATATATATATATATATATATATATATATATCCCTCCTTTTCCGACATCTTTGGATTCAAAACATCTCCATGTTCCGAAATGATGTTCATTTTCTGTTTTCCTGATCCGAAAGATACATTAACCTTCTAACCAATTTTGACTTCTTTGAGGTTCTTTAATTTATCTTTAAAAGTTTGTTTCTCAAGAACAACTTTTGCAACTTCTATTTTGTCTATCTTTCCAGTTTCATATGCATTTCGCAAGTTGACTTCTGGAATTTCTTCATTGTTAATAGGAGCTTCTTTTTCATTTACTTCCTTATCTTCACCTTGTTATGTAGTAGAAAAGCTACGCATAACATCCAAGATTTCATTTAACTTCATAATAACCGGCTTCATTTTGGCATAATAATCGGCTTCAGTGTAAGGAGCATCCTTGCTCTCAACAATCGTAACAAGCGTTTGATTTATTTAAAAATTCTTCCCTTTAACCAAAAACATTTCTTCACTCGTCTTGTTGAGCTGAATCATGGCATGATTTAGTTGTTCCTTAAGAACCTTCACCTTTTGAGTAGATTCTGCCAGGGCATCCATGATTCCATTTTCGTGAGCAAGATCATTTTGCAACATCAAGATAAAATTTGCAATGGAAGTGTGATGATCAGCATTATCACGTTGAATACCAAAGAGATGGCTAAAGAGAGATTATTTATCAACTTGAATAGATAAACAAAAACCTTCAATGAACTTGTTAACTTACATAACATTCTTATCAGGAGAAGTTCGAAAGTCTACCATGAAAATTTTCACATTAGAAATCATTTCCTGAACATCAGAAACGACTTTATCAATTTTAGTTTCAACTTCAACAATCTTCTTAGCTAATTCAACAACAAGTTTCTTTTGACTTCAAAAATAGTAGTAGAGGATTGAGTCAATATCTCAATTGTGGCTTGATGAGTAGTAACCAAATTCTGCCAATTAGATGTAGAAAAAGAGTTTGTGTGAAGAAGAATCTCATCAATCTTCTTGTTTAGCTCCCGAAACTCACCACAAGAAATAGGGGAGGATAAACCAGTTTCATCTTCACTTTCAGTTTGAAAATCGAAATTACGAACAGAAAAATCTTCTAATGACTCAGGTTCATCACCAACAAGGAAGTCTGCATCAGAACTTGGAGACAAAGGTGGAACGGAAGTAGAAGGCAGTTTTAAAGTATTCAAACCAATATTAACATTTGATTCCACATTACATGTGTTCTCAGGGATGTTTGAGTTTCTATTCTCCTCCTTATCGGATTCGTAGATTCGATCGGAACTGATGTTGATATCGAAGGAGGTGGTGGAGGGGTGTGAGAAGTTCTTCGGATCTGAAGTGACAAATGTATCTGTTTGCATATTCAGAATTTCAGCCACCACAACATCTTTAATTTCTGGAACTTGGTAGTGGTTTAGGGCTCGACGAACCACAAAATATCTAGCACATGAAATTTCTAAATCTTTGGTGTTGGAACTCAAAAATACTATGCAATAACCCACATTTTCACCAGAAAACAAGCCATAAATCAAGGTATACAAAGTCCTGCTTGCACTATCAGAACCAATAACCCTTTCTAATAGACAATTGAATAAAATTGTGAATAATGCATTCCATACAGGAAGTAGGGCAGATTTCTTGAGCTTAGATAAAAGTGAGATATCAGAGTTATGCCCCATTTGATGAAACATACCAATGAGGCGAGAAATTTCTACAAAATCTGGATAAATCACGTCAGAAGAGGTAAAAAGCCCTAGCATTTTGTAGAAGTTTTCCTTTAAAATCGAAGTTTTATGCCAATGAACTTCAAAATTCATCACCTCTTGGGAACTGTTGTAAAAAGTAGTAGAATGCGCCTGAGATAATAGGGATAGGGGAACCTTCTCATACATCGACAACGCTTTCATCAATGGCGAGAATTTCATATATTCAATCAAGGGGTGAATGGTAGAGTTGTATTTCATTTCATCTAAATCAGCCACCAAGTTCTGATTTACTTTAATCTTCATCTTGGTAGTAGAGGCTGTTTAATCCATTAAAGAAATCTTTTTAGAGGAGTACATTTGAAGAAGAAATCTTGCAGATAATTGAAGAGTATTTGAGAGAATTGTAGAAGACTGTGAAAACTTTTGTGAGCATAAATAGTATAATGTACAACTCTAAAGCTTTATATAGGCTTGGATACTCAAACGGTTTTCATTTGAATTTGAACGGTTTTGCATAAGTGGAGAGAGAAAGCGTCATTCATGAATTAAATGCTTTTCAGCCCATGTCAGCCAAAATTTCCCATGCCCATCGTGTCATAAATAAAGACCTAACAGAAAACTGTCAGCTCATGATAAATTGTAACCACCTTTGACATCGTTTGAAATTTATAAAACGTCATCATTGATCTCCAAGGTTCACGCCATGATTTGATTTTCTATTTTTGAAACATTCCATTTTGTTTTGCAGAAGTTTCATAATCACTAATCGACCTATTAGCTTTGCATAAGCCAAAATACAATCCATTGGAATTAAAATTAGGATTGATTTCAAAATCAAGTATAGTAACCATGGGTAAGAAGAGTTTCATCTAGTCATGGGAAGAATGACCTGAATCATTAACTAGACTTTGTGAAATCTTGGTTCAAATTGGTTTTATCCGAGACCTCAAGGATTTCAAGTGAAGTGTGTGAATGTGCTAGAGAAAATTAGATTTTTGAAATAGGAAAGGATTATGATGCATCATGTTATCCTACAGTGATAGTACGCGATCATCACACAAAATTTTATAACACCGTAAGTCTCAATTGGTTTTATTCAAAACGTCAGGGGTGTTATGTGAAAAGTGGTAAAGATATGGACGAAAGAAATAGATGAAATGATGATACCGTCAATTCCTTTTGTATATTGATGTGTGGGTCTCACTCTCCATTGTAGTGTTAACAATGAAAAGATCATAAACACAAAATTTTCTAAGCCTATATCAAGTTCGTTTTACTTGACAATCAGGGGATTACGTGGAAATCAAAAATAGATATTGTAGAAAGAAAATATGGAATGAAATTGGTACATTGAAACATGAATGAATTTGCCTTCAAGTCATAATTTTGAAAACGCGTTTCTCATAATTTCATGGTAATAATGAAATTGATCGTAGAAACAGTTTTCATAAAACCTCATTCCAAGTTGGTTTAGACTCATAACATCAGGGGTTAAGTGAAAAATCATTGTTGAGAGTTAACAACTCAAAAAAAAATATTTTTGGATATTTAAAATTTTTGAAAATAAAATACAAAAACAAAGAAAATACTTTTGGATTTTTGAAAATTTGAAAATAAAAGACAAAAATAAAGAAAATCTTTTTTGGGTTTTTGAAATTTTTTAATATAAAAGACAAAAATAAAGAAAAATAGTTACTTGGTGCACCGACCTTTGAACAATTGTACCCTCTCGCAACTAAACAGTAACTGTAAAACTAAAACAAAAGAAAATTAGAAACAAACAGTAAATTCTGATGAATTTTGAAGTTCAAAACACTTCGGAGTAAAATTAGAGAGTTCTGATATGAACAGTGGCTTTCGATGACTTCCGATGATCGGAACATTTGGAATTATGCAAGTAATTTCGGAACCGAATTATCCTCAATCATTTTGAGTTTTTGAAGAATTCGATTAAAAGAAACTTTTGGTAAGGCTTTTGTAAAAATGTCCACCAATTGATCTGCTGATCTAACGAAATGAACTTCAATGCTTCTGGCTTCAACATGATCTTTTATGAAATGATATCTTAAGGCGATGTGTTTTGTTTAAGAGTTCTGAATTAGATTGTGAAAAATACGAATTGCACTTTTTGAATCATAATATAGAGGAATCTTCTTCATGCTTATTCCATAGTCTCGTAATTGACTTTGTATCTAAATTATTTGTGATGTGCATGAAGGGACAACAATATATTTAGCTTCAACAGTGGTTAACGAAATGCAGGTCCACTTCTTTAACTGCCAGCTAACATTTTTCCATCTAGAAATTGACATCCACTAGATGTACTTTTGCGATCAAGACCGCAACCTCCAAGATCAGCATCAGAATATGCCTGTACAAAAGAACCCATAGTTAGATGGATACCATAACCTAAGAAAACTAGTCTTACGAAGATATCGAAAAATATTCTTCAATGCCATCAGATGTGGTTCTCGTGGATTCACTTAAAATCTCACACAATAACACACTGCAAACATAATATCAAGATGACTAGATGTTAGATACAATAAAGAACCAATCATCTTCATGCATAATGTAAAATATGTTGTTGGTTTATCAACATAAGCAGTGAGCTTTGTTCCAAATGCCATCAGAACTTTAACCTTTGAATCACCATTCATGCCAAACTTAGCAAGTAAAGTCTCTGTAACAGCTTCTTGATTGATGAATATGCCCTCCGAACTCTGTCTAATATTTAGTCCGAGGAAAAAATTAATTGGACCCATATAACTCATTTCAAATTTAGTTTCCATTAATTTACAAAATTCAAGAGTCATATTAGGATCTGTTGAACTGAAAATAATGTCATCAACATAAATCTGAACAATCATCAAATGATTACCTGATTTCTTATGAAAGAAGGTAGGATCAACCTAACCTTGTTTAAATTTCCATTGTTTTAAAAATGGAGTCCGAGTTACATACCATGCACGAGGACCTTGCTTCAGACCATAAACCGCTTTATCTAGAACATAACAACGATAAGGAAATTTCTCATTTTCGATACCTGGAGGTTTTTCAATATAAACGGTTTCTTCATGTTCTCTATTCAGAAATGCACACTTCATATCCATTTGATAAACTTCAAAATTTTTGTGAGCTGCATATGCCAGAAAAATACGAACTGACTCCAATTGAGCTATAGGAGCAAACGTTTCTTCGTAATCAGTTGCTTCTTCTTAGCAATATCCTTTAACTATAAGATGTGTTTTATTTCGAACAATGTTGCCTTCTTTATCCAGCTTGTTCTGAAAAACCCACTTGATACCAACAACAGATGCATCATTCGGAGTAGGAATTAATATCAAGACTTTGTTTCCTCAAACTAATTTAGTTCATCTTGCAGTGCTTTGACCCAATCTGCATGATCAAGTGCAACTTTAATAGTTTAGGTTCAACTTTAGAAATAAAAGAATTGAACATGCAAAATTCCATTCTTGAAAATAAATAAGCATGTTTTTCTTTTAGTTGAGCACAAGTTAAAACTCCTGAAAAAGTATCTCCAATGACTTGTGTTTTCGGATGAGCTTTTGTCCATTTTGTCAAAGGTGGATAATTCTGATCATATTCTAAATCAATTTCAGCATCGACTTCTTCAAATTCCGATTGCACATCAGTGTCATCTTGCATAATTCTCCCCTTAGATATTTGCATTCAGATTTGAACTCTCCCCCAGGAAATGACCATGATTACTTAATTTCTCCCCATGCACAAGACCATCATTATGTAAATCAGAATTAGAATTTGAACTGTAAATAGGAGTAATAACTTCTTCATTTGAAAGTGCAACAAAATTTTCTAAATGTTCCCCCTCAGAAGTATGATTTTGATTTTCTTCATGAATTTCAATATTTTCAATTACATTTTCAACAAATTCAACAATTCTTCTTCTTTGTTATCTTTAGCTTTCTCTTCGGCAGAAATTGCCATTTCTGGCTCATCAAAAAGATTTAAAAAATCTTCATAATAAGTCATAAGAGGACATGTTTGAGTATTTGAAGATGAAAAGATATCTTCAATCTGAACAATTTGATTTTATGGCAAATTATTGACAAATTTATCATTGATAGTAACATAATAGCTTTCTTCAATTTTCTTGGATTTCTTGTTAAGAACTTGGAAAGCTTTTGACATCAAGGAGTAACCCAGAAAAATTCCTTAATCACTTTAACATCAAATTTGTTGCGAAGTTCCTCTGAGTTGTAAATAAAGCACCTAGAACCAAAAACATGAAAGAATTTAACATTAGGTTTTGACATATTTAGAATTTCATATGGAGTAATTGAAAATCTTTTATTGATAAATGAACGATTTTGAGTAAAGCATGCAGCTCTAATTGCTTCATCCCAAAAATATAAAGGAAGATTGGCAAAGGATAACATCGTCCTCCCAGCTTCACATAAAGAACGGTTTCGCCTTTCAACTACACCATTCTGTTGTGGAGTATAAGGAGATGAAAAGTTATGATTAATTCCTTTGTTTATCAAGAGCTCTTCAAATACTTGATTTTTGAATTCCAATCCATTATCACTAACGATCTTTTGAACTGGCTTTTGCAAATGCAACTCTATCTTTTCACAAAATCAATCATCCTTTTTGTCATTTCATATTTCTACTTAAGAAAGAAAATCCATGTAAATCGTGAAAAGTCATCAACAATAACTAAGATATATTTATTACCCCAATACTTTCAATCGATGAATGACCACATAAATCAATATGATTTAATTCAAGTGGCTCAACAATTTTAGTATTAATGATTGAAGAATAACTTTTTCTGCTTTATTTTCCTATTTCGCAAGCTATGCTCAAATGTTCTTTTTCAAATTTGATAAGTAGAAGACCTCGCACATGATCACCAATAACATGTTTGTTAATATCTTTAAAGTTTAGATGTGCTAGTATCCTGTTCCATAACCACCTATCTTCCGAACATGCTTTAGCAAGCAAGCAAACTGAAGGTTTTCCTTAAATCAGTTTCATATTTTGGGGATACATTTTTCCTTTCCTTTTTAATTTAAGAATCACTTTTTCCGAAGCTTTATCAATGATTTTCGATGCATCTTCATAAAATGATAATTTTAGTCCAGAACCTACAACAAGTTGAGAACCACTTATTTGATTGTGTTGTAATCCTTTAACATAATCTACCTTCCGAATTGTAAAAGCTCCATTCGTAATTATCCTATATCCTTTGATTTCTTTAGTTGCATTGTTACCCAACTTCACTTTTCCACCATCTTTCAAACTTATAAATTATTTGAACACTTATTTCCTTCCCGTTATATGACTAGAACAACCACAATCAATATAACATTCCGAATCAAACTGCTCGTCATGTATTACCAGCAAAATTAAACCAATTTAGGAACCCAAACCATTTTGGGTCCTTGTGAGAAATTTGATTTTGAATTAAAGACAAAAAAATATTTTTTTTGTCGATCTGGAATGATTTCTTAATGACAATATTATCCACTCCCTTTTTCTTTTTGAAAACATGAGATTTTTTGTCACAAAGATTTGTCTCAATAAATCAAGTTTTTCAACTAGAATGAACTTTTCTTTATTGTGCCATTTTCTCCAAAAATTATTCTTCTTCTTGTTTCAGTTTGGCTTCATATGCTTTTTGGATGTGGAGATGAATGAACTTTCGATTTGGATTTTTAGAAACACCATCAACACTTATATCATTAACCTTATTTCCTTTTTCTTCCAAAAAAATTTTCTTGCAATCAAAATTTTCTTATATCTAGCATTCATTGCCCTTTTCTTTGCTTTGATATCTTCAATTGATCTTTGATTATTTTCTTTTCCTTTTGAATCATTTTTCACAACCGCTTTCTTTGTAATAAAAATTGGAACATCTTTTGTGCCACTTGTTTCACCAACATCATGTGAAACATTCACCTTGTTCAAAGGTTCCAAAACATATTTTCCTTTGACTTTCCAGGAAGTCTTTTCAGACAAACCTTTTGTCTGATGACCATTGTCAATTGGTGCAAACCAAAAATGATATTTGCAACCTTTGCATTATCATCATTAACAATTGATGTCAATTATGATGTATCATTCTTGTTAAGATGCTTTTTCACAAAAACTTGATTAGGTGTTTTCTGAACTTTTGGAAAAACCGTTGCTTTTACTATCAAATTTTCAATTCCTTTGTTCATAACATGATTTTAAATTCAATGGAATCTTCAAAAATTAAATTTGTTTTTGGTTAATCAATATTTTTCGCAAAAAAAGAACAATCAACTTCGTCTTCAACCGAAATCTCACTCATTTCGCTTTCATCAAAATTAGAATTATTCTTCTTAGAATGATCTTCTTTAGATTTCAACTTTTGGTATTGTTGGGTATGTTATGTTGCGTCATGGGCTTAGTATTGTATATCCGGATTAGGCCTGTCCATCCGTGATTATTATAGGGTTTAGCTATAAATAGTGCATGCATGTATGCCTTAAAAACTAACGTGATTATAGTTATTATTGCTTTGTAACCCTAAACACCTCTACAGTCGAAGTTCTTAATCGAGCTCTTCTGAGGTGTTAAAGTTTAATCATTCGACATCAGTTAAACCATTCCTGTGTTCTTCATTACGTCTTTAATTGTTTTTCTGCTTAGAATCTATCGATCCTACTAGAACTTTGTTCTAACAATTGGTATCAGAGCGAGCTGAAAAGGAGATTTCATTGTTAAAAACAGAGCGAGCTGTTTTTCGGAGCTGTGTTGGGGATGTCAAGAATATGCTTACCAATCTTCTTAGTGCTCATGATCCAATACTTACTCTGACCATCAGGAATCATTTGACTTCCAAGCTTCTTCCTGCCCTTGCTCTCTTACATGAAATGAAGGGTGTTTCGGAGAGATTCGTGCCTCCAAAACAAGGGGGAGAAGGTGCTCATGCTACTCAATCGAAGGTCACAGTCAAAACCGAACCGAAGGGTAATGAAGCTTCGGGTTCTGGTAATCAGGATAAGAAAAAGGGATTGGATGATGATAGTGATGAAAACGAAACAATTGCTGAGGCCCTGAAGCGAAAGAAAAGGGATAAAGAATTGGATGAAACCCTTCGGGTTGCGAAGGAAGCTGAAGAAAGGGAGCGAAAGAACAAGGAAGAGCAAGATGCTATAAACTGTAAAAAGGCCTTGTTTCCTCTCTGGACAAGAGAAACGCTCATCAAAGAGGCAATAGAGTTTCCAAGCGTGTACTGGCTGGAACCTGTCGCTTCTTTTGATTGTGAAAATTCAAGGGACTCACAGTTCGATATGCCTATAACACGAAAGGCATTTACATTTCATTGCTTTGATTCGACTGTTCAAGTTCCCTTCCCTCATCCTAAAGTTGATCGCGAACTTATCGATTTTTTTCTGAAGTTCGGTCAGCCTCAGTACCTGACATGGAGTGCACAGAAGATTATTACTGTCAAGGTGCTAAAACCTTCATCTGCCGGGAAGTTTATCAATGTTAATTTCAAAATAACCCGAGGTTCAGCAAACTCGGTTTCGGTGATATCCCTGGCAGATCTTCCAAATTTGAATCCTCATGATTGGATCTTGTTGTTTAACATACTTCTCACCAATCCGAAAGAATATGAGCCGATTTTGGATCATCTAAAGAGGATGTTGGCCTCCTATATCCATGAAGTAGTTGCAATGGATCAGGTGATAGCTAAAGTGATGAATAGGAAACCCACTGTAAAGCCAACAGCAAAACCTGGAGATGTGAATAAAATGAAGATAGGCCAAATTGATTCTACACATCTCACGGTGATGTTCACAAGAGGCGAAGCCAATAGATTTCTTTTTGCTCTTGTTGACAAACATTTGTTCTCAACGGACTGCTTAGAGCACATAATTAGTATCATCCATCGGTGCAAGCAGAACTCTGAGGCAGACAAGAAGAACTTAACGGACATGCTTCGGTGGTATATCACGTTTCGTCATACTCTTTTGGCCATCATACCAAAGGTGTTCAAGACTATCAATAAGTCTTCTATAGCTCAACTGAACTGAGCTTTCGGCTCCATTGACGCAAAGGGGGAGATTGTTGGGTACGTTATGTTGCGTCATGGGATTAGTATTGTATATCCGGATTGGGCCTGTCCATCCGTGATTATTATAGGGTTTAGCTATAAATAGTGCATGCATGTATGCCTTAAAAACTAACGTGATTATAGTTATTATTACTTGGTAACCCTAAACACCTCTACAGTCGAAGTTCTTAATCGAGCTCTTCTGAGGTGTTAAAGTTTAATCATTCGACATCAGTTAAACCATTCCCGTGTTCTTCATTAAATTCGATTTTCTTTGGGAGTAGGACGGACCGAAACTTGACTTTTGGTTGTTAGCCTTTGCATTGTGACCGAAACTTGACGTTCGGTTCTGAGCGCTGGTGTTGGAACCGAAACTAGACGTTCGGTTCTGAGCTTTGGAATAGTAAGAGTTTGGACTAAAATTTTCTTTTCCTTTTAACTTTTCCTTTTCTTTGGCAATGGACTCTTGCTTGGAAGGAACGTAGTTGGGGTTTTGATATTGCCAATAACGTTTTCGCTCATTCAGATTTTTCATGTATCTTTGATTTCTTTGGCGTTTCTGTTCAGCTAACTCCTTCTGAGATTTTTGAATATTGAAGCTTGATTTTGGCTTCTCCTTTTGAGTTTCGACAGTCTTGGAAGGAACATTCGGTGTTTTCTTTGGTTCTTCAGGTATCTCTTTTGATCCACTTGTGCTTGGTTTGTCAAAACTTGAGGGTTTGTTGATAGGTTCTGCAACGTATCTACCTTTTACCCTCCATGAGGTTTGCTCCGATAAGCCGATGGTTTCGTCTGCGTTATAAATATGGGCCGACCAGAAATAATCGTCGCACCCTTCAGCATTGTCTTTGTCGACCAATATTTTCAATTCTGCTGTTTGTTTTGCAGTGACCCCTGTAACAGCATATACCTGATTTGGCATATTTTGAACCTTTTGATAAACCATTGCTTTCTCTTTGAGTTTCTGTGGCTTGTCCTTTGACAGACGAGCGTGTTCAACCGAGTTTTCAGATATGAGGGGTTTCTCATTCTCGGTTTCGCTTTTCATAAACTCAAAACAATCAACCACGTCTTCTACCGAGATTTCGCTCATCTCACTTTCCTCATCAAATTCAGACGTATTTTCTATATTCATTTTATGTTCTGAAATTAATTTGGCGTTAGACGAGTCAAATGATTGAATGGTCTCGGACTTAATTTTTAACCTATCATTTTCATCTAAAAGATTTTTGAGCATACACTTATGTTCCTTAGAGTCAAGGAAGGTCTCTATCTTGTCCATTCCGATTTTATAAGTGATGGACGTCTCTTCTGAGGACATTATGGATTCACATTCAGCGATGAACTCATCCTCCTTAAATTCAAGGAAGGGTAAGATCATCTTCTGAATCTTTTTCCCTATTTCACAACTTAAGTGCAACTGAGCAATATTTGTATATAAGCGTTTAGCAATTAAACAAAAAACATTCCTTTGTTTCAAAAACTTTAAATTGTCTCGTTGCAAATAAATAATTTCATCCTTAGCCCTATTTAACTATGTCTCCTTCAGCTCAATCCACATCCTTCTCTCCTCACTCTTTGAAGACACCCTGCTGAGTTGGTCAGTTAGGTTAGAGTTCGCTAAGCGAGTTTGCATGAGACTACCACTTAAGTTAGAAAATTTAAATTTTTATTCATTTAATTCTTCTTCATAATTTGTTACTAGAACTTTAAGTGATTCAAGGATGGATTGTACCTTTTTGATCAGCCGATCACAGTCGTTGATCTTCTCACTCACGGGCTTGGTTGCAAACCACTTGTCCTCAGTTAGGTTCGGCTCCTTACTCGCACTTTCGGTTGGTCTACCAGCTGTGACCATCAAGCATTTTCCAGCCGAATCTGTATCCTTCGCCACATAAGCTCTTCCATGTGTGGGCTTTCTCACTTCTTCATCCTCAGAATCGGTTGACCAGACTTCAACGCCACCGAACTCATCTTCATCCGTATTTTCCTACACAATCAAGGCATTCATTGAACTGTTAGCTGCCTTCTTTTTCTTGATCTCTTCCAACTTTCGCATGTAATACGCCTCATCATCTTCACCATCTCTTTTCTCAGCCATCTTCCTCAGCATATAATCTTTGGCAACGTGGTTCTTGCAATGATAGTAATTGCAGTCGAAACCAGAGTCTCCTGCAAGCTTGCTCTCCTTCTTGTCGTCATCTTTTTGAGAAGTATTCTTCGCTTCATCTTTCACCTTCTCAGAACTGTAACTTCCCTGCCAATTTCGGTTCTTATTGATAGGGAACTTCTTTCGTGCAAACCTTTTTGGATTGGTGACCATCATTGCATACTCTTCGCTTGTAAGGTCACATTCAGACATATCTGACTCCTCCTCTTCTTCTGCAATACTTTTTCCTTTTGAGACAAGGGCTAACGATCCCACACCCGAAACTACCTTCGCCTCCTTGGTTACCACACTCTCATGGGATTTACGTATGCCCACAAGTTTCGCTAATGAATAAGTTTTGAATTGTTCGTGAGCTTTCACTGTTGAAACCACTGCCATCCATTCTGGTCTCAAATCATTCATGAAGGTTACCTTTTGCTCGATCAATTTTCTTTCTATACCATGCTTGATCATCTTGCTAAGGAGATGATTGAAGCGATCGAAGGTATGTATCAGTTTCTCTTCAGGTTTCTATTCGAAAACTCCAAATTCAGAGAGTAGCAAGGTTTGAATTGAGTGTTCTAGATCTTCATCGGTTGAATAAAGTTCCTTCAACCTATCCCAGATTCCTATGTTCTTCATTACGTCTTTAATTGTTTTTCTACTTAGAATCTATCGATCCTACTAGAAATTTGTTCTAACAGGTATAACAAGTTATATTTCTCAATTGAATTTTGTTTGACTTGTTATTTATCCTCATCAGTTAGAATATTGTTCATCATCAATTTATTTTCTTTGGATTTAATGAAATCCTCAACCTTTGCTAGTTCAATCCTGTAAGAATCATGCAAAGATTTATTTGATGAACTCACAGGTCACATTTATAACAATCATCATCAATTCCATCTTTTTTGAATTCAAGAAATGGAAGAATCATTTTATGCAATTTTCACCGATTTCACAATTAAGATAAAGCTGAGTAAAATTATTGTACGATCATTTCACAATTAAAAAAATATATTACACTGCTTAGTCATTAACATATTAAGCGTCTCTAAAATAATAACATCATCTTGAAGCCTAGTGATTTTTATGCTAAGGGCTTCTATTATCATCCTTCTCTCCTCCCTTTGGAAAGTTTCCCTGCTAAGACTATCATTGAGATCAGAATTATTAATACGAGATCGCTTAAGGCCTTTGCTAAAGTTAGAAACTGTATCATGCAATTTAGTTAGTTCGAAATCATAACGAGTAACAGGAATATTAAGAGATTTGAGATATAATGTACCTTATTGATCACCTTCTCACTTTCACCAGCATACTCTTTGACACTCTTTGCAATGAAACACACTTTTGATCTGGTACCCTCTTTAATGAAGTATTCTTGGTTTCCAGAATCTATGCTTCCGAACATCGAACATTTTCCTTCAATCTTCCTCTTATCTGAGAATAAAGCTTTTTCTGTGAGTTGGCCTCTAAACTTCATCATCTTCGGAATCAGTTGACCATACTTCAACTCTTCCATCACTATCATCTTCCTCAACTATCAGATCTTTTCCAGTACTCTTGGTTTTCTGAAGCTCTTTAATTTTCTGAGTGAAGTAAGCTTCATCTTTAATCTTTTCTTTCTTCTCATGCGTCTTCCTCAACATACACTCCTTCGCAAAATGAGTTTTCCCATGACAATAGTTACAATCGTAACCAGAGTCACCAAGCAATTTCTTCTCAACTTTTTCTTCATCTTTCTGAAACTTCCTGTAACCGTCTATTTTTTCTTTTTCAAGAACATAATTCTGATTTGTGAAAGTTCCATCTCCATTTTTTCCTTTTTTAATCTTGTTTTTTATGAATTTTGAGTAGTTTTTCTTGAAAGTTTTTTGCGATTGCTTACCATGAGTGCTCTGACTTCGCTTGTTAATTCATCATCCAAACTATCAGAATTAGAATCTTCTTGAGTCACCTTGGAAGATTTGATTTTAGATCCTTCAGATTTAGCAACAAAAGCTAATGGACGTGCATTTGGAAAATTTTTTGCTTCTTAAAGAACTTCATTCTCATGAGATTTGAGAATTACAACCAATATGGCAAGAGAATAGTCCTTAAACTGTTCGTGAGCTTTGACGGTTGAAACAATGTGTTTCCATTCAGACCACAAGCCATTTAGAAAAGTGGCCTTCTGTTCAATTACTTCCCTGCTCAACTGATGCTTCATCATTCTACTCAGCAAACGAGTAATAGCTAGTTCAATAGTTTCGTCGGATTTTTGTTCAAATGAACCAAATTCTAAAAAAATTGTAGTTTGAGTGGAATGAAGTAAATCAACATCACCAATCATCATAGTATAATTATTTCAGTCTTATCCACATTTTATGAGAAGTATCACATGAACTTACCAAACGGAAGGTATCTGTAGGAAGAGCAAACCTTAGAAATTTGAATGCCTTTAGGTTGCACAACATCAATTCTATTTCTTCATAAACTATGACCTTTTCTTTAACCAGTTCATCAAATTCCTTTTGATTATGAACTATTTGTTGAGTTTTTTCAACTTTGTATGGTCCTTCAATTGCACGCTAGATGATTGACCATGAGTTTCAATGCAAAGAACATCGTCATCAAAATGAAGTGCCCAGACTTCATAGTCTTCTAGAACGATAATTGGAATTCGATTTGTAGAACCAATAGCACTATGAAGATTGAATGAAATCAAGTGAGAATCTTCTTTAGACATTTTCAAACAAATTTTAACAGAAAGAAATTAGAATTAGCTATGTAAGCTAAAAAATAGTTTCAAACCAAAAATTGAATGATTTGAACTAAGAATTTTAGATGAAGTTGCAATTAAAAGTTGAAAAATGCGGAATCGATAGAAAAGTTCAAAGTAAGAAAGATTAAAGAACACGAAGAACTTTGAACAATTTAAGATCTGAAAACAACTTACAAAACCTCCTACTTTGATACCACTTTATGATAATAATAGGAACGATAGATTCTAAAATGTAAATGTCATATGAAGATTCAACTAGTTATAATGAACACAAAGATGTAAATAAGATATGTTTTCATTATAGGATAGAAAGAACAATTCGTTACATATAAATGTGCATAACTATTCTGTCTCCTAAAACTCTATCCAATCTTCTAACTAACACTCCTATATAAAGGCATTAAAGGAGCACTAGAAAGGAATCCTAAGTCGACAGTTCAGAACTGCATACATAATATTAAATCCAATTCCAAAATCGGAAATACAACCACCTAATTCGGAACATAAGAAAAGACACTAAACATTACAAGCACAAATAACTAGACACAACTAACTCTAAATCCTAACAATTTTGGCGTATTAAAGTTTAGATCTTGGAAGCTTGAGACATTGTTATGGATAAAGTTGGAAACTTTATCCATCTAGACATCTTGTTAATTTAGATCTGAAAGTTGGAGACTTGGACTTAATGGATTAAGTTGAGAAAGATGCATTTTTGGGTCGCTTTGAGACTTAAAGTGCAGATCTTGGTGGTTTGGACTTTCCTAATGGATAAAGTTAGTAACTTTATCCATTAAGACATTGGAAAGAATCAGATCTAAGCTTTCGAGCTCTTTAAATTAGAATAAAATGGATTAAGATAGTTTGAGTTGTTCAAACCAGTCCCCAAGGCGTGGCCTTTGGCTGCCACGTTGTTGCGACAGGGGAATAAATGACTGTTTTGGCATTTTGTACCCACGACGTGGCCAAGGAAGGCCACGATATGGAAAGCTGTTGTTGGCAATTTTGACCTTAGTTTTGATCGTTGACTAGTTTTACTTTTGGTCAAACTTGGGTAGAATGAGTATTTGACTAAGGATTGGTCTCGGTTTGGACTTTAGGAAGCTTGGGTTGGCTATGATATTGCTGAGGTAGCTGTTGAGCTTCTGTTAAGTAGTTCAAGTGAGTCTTCTCACTATACATGTGGGTCGAAGGCACCAATGCCGACCGACTAGAATGTGTTATGTAGAATGATAGATGTCTTTGTGACTCTTGCATGCATGATTGGCTTGAAATACACCCTATGGCTGGGCTCATTATTATATGTTTGGGTTGAAATAAGCCCTAGGGTTGGGCCTATTGTTGTATGATTGGGTTGAAATAAACCTTAGGGCTAGGCCCTAGGGAAGGGCCCATGATTGTATGTTGGGTTGAAATATACCCTAAGGCTACGCCAACTGATTAGTAAGGTATGTGGTATTTTGGGAAACTTACTAAGCTTTATGTTTACGGTTTATGCTTAAAATGTTTGGGTACTTGTGGTTTCAAAAGGAAGGGCCCGGCTTGATCGCACGACATCCCCTGGAGATTTCCTCTACACTGAATGTTTACAAATTACACTGGTGTTTTGTGAATACTTTGGCTCTGATCATCGTTTGGAACAATAAAGGAATGGTTTTAACTTATTTAAAAATGAAATTTTTACTCGGTACTTTTGGTACGTTACATTGTGTATGTAAGGCTTTCCTACAAGACCTTTACAAAAACTCAAGCATCTCAAACGACTTAACTGGGTACACAAGTCACACAATCTCAATCCATCTTGTAGTGGATACACAATTAAATCATCAAACATTTTTCAAAATGTTAAACGTCTCCCCAAATAATATATATATGCACATGCACAACATTAACATACGTCACATATGATACTGTCACGCCAGTTGATTGCAATATATATATTTTTAATTAAATGATTTTTCGAATATTTTTTTCCGAACCCTATATATATATATATATATATATATATATATATATATATATATATATATATATATATTTAGAGAGAGAGAGAGAGAGAGAAAGAGAGGATAAGGTTCAAAAGGGAACAAATATAAGGTCGAGAACGTGACAACAAGCCTAAGTCACTCATTCCTTTTAAATATAAAGACATAATATAATTAGCTTAATTAAATATAAAGGCATATAATAATTACTATTATTATTTAAATTATAAAAATAAAATTTGACTTCCTAAAATCACGTTTTAACAATTTCTTGTATCTACAAACCCATCAATCATCAACAATCACATACCTTCAAGATCGCCATACCTCATCCATGATCACATCAAAAATAGATAATATGTAGTTTAACATCATCATATTTCGATCATATTTGATCAATTATGTTTCAATGATTCATATATGCAACATCATCAATCGATTCTACTTCAACATAATCATATCTCCATCATCCATCATCAACAACAAATATGGTTTATATCAATCGTTCAATTTTAATCATCATGTTCACACTTTTTTATTTCAAGAAAATATTGAAGTTAAGATTAGAAAAACATTAAATACACTTTTGTTTTTAATCGAAATCTATGGTTACACGATGTTTAAAAAGTTCTTATAGTGAAGGTTTTGCCATAATTATTTAAATTTACTTGTGTGCACACCAACTGTTTCTTGAAATATTCCACAAACTTTTTTTCTATAATATTTATATCTTATTCACATGTGAATAACATATAACCTTGTATATTTGCTTTCTGCTATTAGTAAACATATATTGATTCATGTATGAAGGTATGTTTACATGTTAATATTACATGAACCGACAATATTTGATTTTAAGACTACCTGTAATAAATTTATATAGTATTCACATGTGAATAACTTAAAAACATTCATTGTTTATATAATATTCACATGTGAATAAATCATTAATGTTATTCACATATGATTAAATCATTTTATGAACTGAAGAGATATAATAAAATACTAGTATATATTATGATATGCCAATTAGATATGAATAACTTATAACCATGTATTTTATATGTAGTAATCACATGTGAATAGATAATTAATGTAATTCACATATGGTTAAGTAATTTTATAAACTCGCAATAAGTGATTATTTAGACCCCACTATTACATACTCTGATGTGGTATTAATATGTGAATAACATATAACCATATGTTTTGTATGTAAAAATATATGCTTATTAACATTTTTATATGTATTTACTTGTTAATCATGGGAATGTTATACTCAACAAATACATAACATAAAAGTCAAAAGTTTATTCATGTCAACAATGGCTAAGAAGCCAAATACTGTTGTCAAAAGTTTATTCATGTCAACAATGGCTAAGAACAAAAGGGTTGATGAATTAGTAGACCATTGTTCTCCCAAAAGAGAATACATCTTATTTGAAGACACTGTATTTTGGTTATATTTATTTGTAAATGTTGTAAAATTTAATAAATTCAACAAATTTTTATCATGTTATTTTTTTATGTAAATGGTCAAAAATCTCATTAGCCATACACGTTGTTTATCTTAGTACACATGTGAATAAATAACAAATATATTATCTATTCATATGTGATTAAAAGTTACATATAGTTTATCTTAGTAAACATTTGAAAAAATGAAAGCTCGATTCACATTTGAAAATTTTAACAAGAAAAGTTTATTGAAAAGTGAATATATATATATATATATATATATATATATATATATATATATTCTTGTGTGTGCATGGAAAAATAAGACAACTATTTTTGTTACACTCTATTGTTATATGAATAAACAATTATTCACATTATAATACATCTAGTTTTCTATTTACTCACATGTGATAAAAAGTAACATCATTAGAAAATATATCGTAACGATTTTCTAGATTTGATTCATATGAGATTAAAAGTAACAAGCCGTGATAATTTTAACACTAGTAGGAATGAAAACTTAGTAACATCATCAAAAATTTACACGGTACATCGAAATTTCATCGAAAAATTGAAAAACCCCTTTTTGAGGCTTTAAACAAGCCATAATGAAAGAAAACACCTTACGCCATGGCAAAGCTATGGGTTTTGTAAATCACATCGTTTTCCATGTACTATGTAAATTTCGACAAAATCAGAAACTAAACATCATTGCAGTAGATTTTCTAATGATGTCACTATGTTTTCATTCCTGACATCATCACAAATTGTTACTTTTAATCACATATGAATCAAATCTAGAAAATTATTCACATGTGAATGTAATTATTTTTCACATATGAATAAATAATATCATACATGAAATGGTTTGTGAATAAAGTATATATATAAGAATTTATTTCAAATAATATTTAAATAATTATATAATCATGACTTGTAAATCCTAAATAATATTTAAAAATTTATAAAGTAAAAAATAAAATGATACTTTCTATCAACATTCCTCATTATTATCTTGCATCTTTCACCTTTATGATCTATCTTTCATTTAGATTTAAGACCTAATTAGATATAGAATGGTGTCAAGTAACCACAAATTAAGTATGCGTTTATGAAGATATTGCCATTGTTTCTATGTTATTCATATAAAGTAAGAAAATAAATAGAATATACATGTAACATCCATAAAATTCGAGCCAATTTAAAACTTTTTAAATCAATTAAAACGATTCAGTTATTACAATTTGTTTTTAAAATAGTTTAACCATCAGAGTTCCCAGAAATCATAATCATCAATCGAGGAAGTGTATGGTCACGCCTTCGCCTTCCCGCGGTCATCAGCTGAACCTGAAACAATAAACTGAAACTGTAAGCTCGAAGGCTTAGTGAGGTACCCCCAAAATACCATACACACAACAATACACATACAATAACAAACAACATGCTATGGGTCCACTCATCCAACGGATGGAATACCCCAGGCCTTCAACCATCGGGTTGGAATGCCAACATACTATGAGTCCAATCATCCTCGGGATGGAATACTCTCGGCCCACAACCATCGGGTTGGAATGCCCACACTCAATACATGTATAACAGATACTATGGGTCTAATCATCCATCGGGATGGAATACCCCAGGCCCTCAACCATCGGGTTGGAATGCCAACATACTATGGGTCCAATCGACCATCGGGTTGGAATACCCCAGACCCTCAACCATCGGGTTGGAATGCCAACATAACCATTCAAACATGTGCACCTATATCAGATAATCATATAACAGTCTATAAAAACAACATACTAGGGTCCTGTCATCCTCGGGATGGAATACCCTCAACTACCAATCAATCATGTGCATATATAACAGGTAATCTCCTACCAACATACAGACAGTCAGACCAAACTATAGGTCACTAAGCATAACCACATCCGATCTACCAGGATACCGATCTAACAGATCATACTAGCATAACCATCCTATCTACCAGGATACTGATCTAATAGATCATACTAGCATATAACCATCCTATCTACCAGGATACCGATCTAACAGATCATACCAGCATATAACCATCCTATCCACCATGATACGAAGCTAACAGATCATATCAACATATAACCATCCTATCTACCAGGATACCGATCTAACATATCATACCAGCATATAACCATCCTATCTACCAGGATACCGAGCTAACAGATCATACAAGCATATAACCATCATATCTACCAGGATACCGATCTAACAGATCATACCAGCATATAACCATCCTATCTACCAGGATACCGATCTAACATATCATACCAACATATAACCATCCTATCTACCAGGATACCGATCTAACATATCATACCAGCATATAACCATCCTATCTACCAGGATACCGAGCTAACATATCATACCAATATATAACCATCCTATCTACCAGGATACCGATCTAACAGATCATACCAGTATATAACCATCCTATCTACCAGGATATCGAGCTAACAGATCATACCGGCATATAACCATCCTATCTACCAGGATACCGAGCTAACAGATCATAATAATAACAATCCCAAATAACAAATCAAAGTGCCGGCCTTGGTGCCTTATACCCTTGAGTACAGTGAGGATAACTCACCTCGCAATGCCGATCTGAACTGAAGAATCGAACTCCCGAATCGCTATCTCACCGGAAATCCCGAACTATCACATAATAAATACTAAATCATTACACAACATAACAATCTTGACTAAGGATCCACACAATCCATCATGCCCATTCTCTTTATTGGGCCAAGGCCCAATGTCAAGTCCCTAACCTTGAAAGTCCTTATGCAAAGCCCATTATTGGCCCAATTTACCAAATTGGGCCCAACTCCCTAATTGGGCCTCATTCCAAGATCGATTATAAAAACTTGGCCCAAAACATTATATTCATAAAGTCCAGCAACAACCCAAAACCCAAAGCCCAATTGTCAAAGGCCCAACAGAGGACGTACGCTGGGTGTACACCTCTGTTACGCGGGACATACTCGCCTAATGTTGACCACCATCGGGGTGGTTGACCCAGTACGCTGGGTGTACTGGATTGACGTTGGGCGTATGCTGGGTTTCACCAAAACCCTAATAAGTGCTTAATGGCTTAAGCACTTAAGCCCAAACTCCAGATCTATCGACCAAATGTGCCATAGGACTATAAAGTCTCGAACTTTATCACTTTAGACGTCCAGAAAGTTCTTAACACATGGTCTTAATCCATTAAGACCTTCCTACTTCATGCATGAGACAAATTTAGCTATTGGGACACTATTTTTATCACTTAGGACCTCTTCTAAGGTCTGAAAGGACAACTCATTTCGTCTAAATCATAACATGCACCATTTTGGGACTTTTGGGACAAAAATGCTTCCGTAAAGCTAAAATGACTAGATCTATCTCATACAAGCATAAAGTTCCAAGCTTTTTACCTTCTGGAGCTTTTAGGGCACAAACCAACTTCAGATCTACAAGATTGATCTTCTTCTCCAACTCCTTGATGCAACATATTTTTCTTAACACACTCAAGAACACTCAAAAAGCTCAAACACTCAAGGAAATGGCTAAGGTTTGGGGAAAATGACTCTAAGCAGTGGAGGCTGGGGTAAGGGAGGGTTTTGTGCTCATAATGTTGCTTATATAGTCCCCAACCCTAAATATTAGGGTTTCCTTCTGCCATGAGTACGCCCAGCGTACTAGGGTGCGCCTAGTACGCTTAGCGTACCCTTGTGTACGCACATCGTACTCCTCCTGATCCTAGTAATTGCAATTTATCCCTTAGACTTTCATGGCTTCACCCTTCTATCCCTAGGGACTATAAATGACAAAATCTTGGGATGTTACAATTCTCCCCCACTTAAACTAGGCTTCGTCCTCGAAGACGGCTGCGACGACCCATTCACGATAATGCTCCCACATCTTGGACTCTGGCTCCCAAGTCTACTCGGATCCTTTCTGATGCTATCACTGGTTTCCCTACATAGTTCAAGTGCTCTCCGACCTGAACATCACCCAGCGATACAACCGCCTATTCATCCAATATGCGCCTTTGTAGCTGCCAAACATGAAAAGTGATGTGAATCCAATCGAACCTTTCCAAAAGGTCTATCCTACATGCCACTTTGTTAACCTGAAAAGATGTTGATGATCCATAGTATTGGAAACCTAACTTTCCCTCTTCCTGAAGTGAACCCCTTTGTGCTGACAGGATAAAGTTGTTGGATAAGGTGTCTAAGTCCATAACTACATTTAGTATGTACTTGACCCGATTTGGCATGGTCCATTTGGGTTGCATGGCATTACAACAATTGGATAGACAAAATGAGAAAGTGACACTGATGGTTTGTTAATATAGTATAAGTTCTAATATATTAATAATATTATTTAATTAGTATTGATCAAGAATTAATTTGGAGTTAATTTTGTGATAAAAAGGAGACTGATTAAATATATGGGGATAGATTTGTAAATCATTCATTCTTATATAGTGGGCTTATGGTTCATGATTCACTAGATTGGGCTAGGACCCATTGGGTGCTCCATGGAGGTTAAAACCCATGGATCATGGGGGAAATGAAAAGCTATGCACATTAGGGTTTACATGGTGTAACCCTACATGTGGCACACTATATAAAGAGCCCCATAGCTAGCAAAATCGGCCACTAATGCAAGACAAAGAGGGCTAGCCGATTTTTAAGTGAAAGTGTTCTCTTCTCAAGTTATTCCAAGAGTTGTGGTGTTGTGTGAAACATTTGAGGCATCACATTTGGGGTGCTAGGCTCACAAAGTCTTAAGGAATCCAAGCTACAAGAAAGGTATGTCAGTCTACTAGGTTTTATATTACAAGTACCCCATGCCATGCTAGTTAGGATGAGAACCTTGGAAAATTCTTATTTTCATGAATATTATAGAAAACATAGATCGAAGGTTTCTAGGGTTGCATGTACACCATAGGAGTGTTAGATTGCTCAAAACCCATCAAAAGCGTCCTTTAGATCCCAAAATATCATACAAAATCAATCCACTAATAAACACGAACACTCATGCCTGGCCCGATCATCCTCGGGCTGGAATGCCAGGCATGCCTACGACGGGCCTAGTCATCCCTAGGATGGAATACCCTCGTATCCCCACACATGTTTGGCCCAATCAACCCTCAGGTTGGAATACCAAACATATCAGGTCCAATCAATCATAGGGTCCGGTCATCCTCAGGATGGAATACCCTAGATTGGAATACCTTTATGAACATAACTCGGCTCTACTCATAACTTGAGATCTAAGGATCTATCCTTGCGTCTCATCCACCATCCTCTGATTCGTCACAACCGAGTGCAACTCCCCCAAATCTCAACAATACATCCAATCCGAACGCACTCCTACCAGATACATAACCAACACAATCTCTATGCCCACAACCTATGACTGGAATACCCTCTCATGGTCCTCAGCATAGGTCTGGATTGCCTTTGAGCCCACAACATGAGTCTGGCATCCCCTCTCTGGCCCTCAGCCCATGGTTGGAATGCTCCCGATAACCTATCGACATCGCTGTCATCACTTCAGATGTCCAGCACTCCATCCTGGAGGTACTCACCTCCTCCATTGCCCAAGAAGGCCTAATCAATATCCTTCACAACACCAACAAGTGTCACAGTGTTGAAACCTCACCCTACACTATCCACTTGCAGAACAAGTTGCTACCCCATAACACATATATACTCAGAACCTGATCATATAAATAAAAAAACCCATACAAATTCTTCAGCATAACTAGGCCGCCTCACCAGGCCTTCAGCCTGTCTGGACCGTTCTTCGAGCCTTCGGCCTGAATGGTACACCCCACCGACCTTCAGTCTATCCGGACCGCTCTAAACTGTTGAGCATCTCCTTGGACCACCTCTCCTGATGATCTTTCCTATGTAGACTGTTCTCACCCACATGGGGTTCCGAACTCCTGATCCACTCCGTGGACTCTAACCTTGGCCTAACCCTAGGCCTCATGTCGATCGTCCACCCTCTCGGAAATCCATGGTCTGATCCCTGACTCGCGTGTCTACCACATACGTTAAATAACTCGCACACCCGTGCTGGAAGTAGTGCCGAGCCCTGGCAGCTAACAAAACCCTCAATCTATCAATCTAAAAACCCTCAGAGTCGAGCACACCCTCGACCGAATACTCGAACTGAACTCAATTCATGAGTAGAACTCCAACCTGGCTCCCCAAGTTCTGCTATCAAGCACCAAGAAGACGTGTTTCTTATGCTGGGGAGTTTTACCGAATCCCCCAACCAACACAACCCTCAAACCAAGCAGCCACTGGGGCCTCCATTCTCCCTGTTAGGTTGTGAAACTTATCCCCGTTTCAAAACCTCTCCTGGTTCTGCATCCCGGGGTAACTCTCCCCCACTTAGATTCATCTAAGCCTTCACAATACATGAACATTGGAGGATTCCCAATCCTTCTCACTTCCAAACGATCGATCCGATGACAACCAAGTCTTTCTAACTAGCGCTCCATTACTAGCCAATCCCGATTGATCCCACTCTTTTAAGAACCAGATGAACACTTCCTGAATCCCAGTGAAACCGATAGTCACTAAAGCTTGAATGACCCCACACTCAAGTCCTGAAAACCAAAAGATAGATGCTCCAAATAATACCTCGGCATACAGCTACTTCCATTGGTGCTTTCGTCCGTTAATCACGAACGGTTGCTAAAGCCACTGAATCCTGATAACGCTGAATAACCCTTCCTTGGGACCCTATCCACAGACCTCCCACATAATACCCCTTTTCCAAAGATGTTCCAAACAAGTTTCCCACTAAAACGTTCACAGCTGAACTGCAGTAGCTGAAGCAACCTCTGTCCTAAACCGGGCTACAAAATACTCCCAAGACATAGTCTACAATCCCAAATGTGCAATAGGTCGCACAATCAATCCTTACCTCCTAATACAAGAGATCCAAGGCAAACCGGATCTTACAAAATACTTATGCCACATCGACCCACCTGCGCTCACCGGCGCTGAAATAATGTCGCCAATCCCTGCAACCCACTGACCCCGAGCTGGAATACAACCTGATCCTGGGGTCACAAGCCTGCTCACTCCTTCGAGCTCAAAAACTGAAAGGGCACAATCCTTGCCCTATAAAACGACAGCCCAATCCATCAATTAACCACTCCACTTCCAGCTACCAAAACCCCAGCTAAACATAATCATTACTCCTTTCCGGAGTCCCCGCGACTTACATTCCGGTCTCGAGCAAACCCCCGGGCCTCAAATCTAGAAACTCATGTGCCATCCTCTCCAGCTCAACCCGTGGAATGCAACGAGTAAATAATATCTAACTGATCTTAAGTAACTGCAGTCCTCTACTCATAAGAATATGTCCCAGTACTAGAAAGTTCGACCAGATCCTCCCCTTGTCGTCGTTATAGCTGTAATAGCTGCCGTGGCAACCGTCTCGGCAATGGCTGTATAGCGCTCGTCGAAATACTCCACCATGGCGGTCTTAATAGACCCAAACATCTCCGAAAACTGTCCCCTGACAACCCTGATCACCTCCTCCCAGATGATCTCTCTGACACGGTCCTCTGAAAATGCTGGCCTATCCTGGCTGCCAGCTCCGGATCCCAACCTAGATCTGATCTCAAGACGTCTCGTAACCACCATTATTGTAAGACACCAGAAGGATCTCTGATAATCCATATAATGAAAGGGGCCAACTCCCAACCCAACCCTAGGGGTTGTGACTTCCTTGCTACGCGTATAGGTCCTGTGCTTTCAGTAGTACGGGCCCATACTACCCTCCACACCTACCCATATTTGTCTTAAGTATCATCACAATGCCCTAACAATATTCATAGTCATAGAGAACGCTCAATCCTCACTCCTAGAGGAATGCTAAATATCTTGTAACTGGCCTCCCGGCCTCACACAACCCACCCATCCATGAAACTTCCATCAACCCTGCAGCACTAGTGTATGCTAGCCATACATAACGTTGGACCCTATAGACTTTCGAATATCTGATCCTACCCTAAGCCCCTAATCAACAAGAACAGAACATAAGGCCAAATCAAACATTCTCAGGGTATAAGATCTTAATTATGTATAGCCGTGATACATACACAAGCAACTACAGTAATGATGTCAATCTCATATAAGGAAACCCCTAGGCTAGCAGGCATCATGTAATTAGGCAATTCTATCATGTAATTCCTGAAGATCCCTAGCCTAGTACTCGCATGCTATTCTAACATATCACAATATCAAATAATTGTATGGTATTTTGGGGTCTACTTATTGGCTCCGGCTGATCGTACACTCTGCATCCTCTTTTACTTACTTTGCAAACCATTTAAAAATCATTTCGAAAATCTTTTTCCTTAGTTTGAGACTGGATTCACATGAATGTTCCTCCAATTCGCTCAAACCATGGCTCTGATACCAACTTGTAACATCCATAAAATTCGAGCCAATTTAAAACTTTTTAAATTATTTAAAACCATTCAGTTATTACAATTTGTTTTCGAAATAGTTTAAACATAAGAGTTCTCAGAAATCATAATCATCAATCGAGGAAGTGTACGGTCACGCCTTCGCCTTCCCGCGGTCATCCGTTGAACCTGAAACAATAAACTGAAACTGTAAGCTCGAAGGCTTAGTGAGTTACCCCCAAAATACCCATACACACAACAATACACATACAATAACAAACAGCATGCCATGGGTCCAATCATCTATCAGGATGGAATACCCCAGGCCCTCAACCATCGGGTTGGAATGCCAACATACTATGAGTCCAATCATCATCGGGATGGAATACTCTAGGCCCACAACCATCGGGTTGGAATGCCCACACACAATACATATATAGAAGATATTATGGGTCCAATCATCCATCGGGATGGAATACCCCAGGCCCTCAACCATCGGATTGGAATGCCAACATACTATGGGTCCAATCAGCCATCGGGTTGGAATACCCCAAGCCCTCAACCATCGGGTTGGAATGCCAACATAACTAATCAAACATGTGCACCTATATCAGATAATCATATAACAGTATATAAAGATAACATACTAGGGTCCTATCATCCTCGGGATGGAATACCCTCAACTACCAATCAATCATGTGCACATATAACAAGTAATCTCCTACCAGCATACAGATAGTCAGACCAAACTATAGCTCACTAAGCATAACCACATCCGATCTACCAGGATACCGATCTAACAGATCATACTAGCATATAACCATCCTATCTACTAGGATACCGATCTAACAGATCATACTAGCATATAACCATCCTATCTACCAGGATACCGATCTAATAGATCATACCAGCATATAACCATGCTATCTACCAGGATACCGAGCTAACAGATCATACCATCATATAACCATCCTATCTACCAGGATACCGATCTAACAGATCATACCAGCATATAGCCATCATATCTACCAGGATACCGAGCTAACATATCATACCAACATATAGCCATCCTATCTACCAGGATACTGATCTAACAGATCATACCAACATATAACCAACCTATCTACCAGGATACCGATCTAACAGATCATACCAACATATAACCATCCTATCTACTAGGATACCGAGCTAACAGATCATACCAACATATAACCATCCTATCTACCAGGATACTGATCTAACAGATCATACCAGCATATAACCATCCTATCTACCAGGATACCGAGCTAACAGATCATATGTAACGACCCAAAAATCAAGGGTAAAAATTTCGTTTTTAATATAGCTAAAACATTAATACCATTTACTTCAAACATTACGAATCATCGTTAAGTAAAACATTTATTAGAGTTTATCCCAAAATCATTCATTGCGGAAATCTTAGGTGTGTGCACTGCGATCAATCCGAGCTCTTCGCTTCCAAATCGGTAAAACCTGAAACCAAAACTGTAAACCGTAAGCACAAAGCTTAGTGAGTCCCCCAGAGCATACCCCACGCACAATCCACATAACACATATCATATTAGCTATAAAAGCTATCTCTACCACATAAGCCCTGCTTAGAATCATATAAGGAAGCCACGGAAACCCTCCAGGGTCTTACACCGGGTACCACGGGAACCCCCACGTGGTCTTATCTGCCTTGGGAACCCCCACAAGGTCTTCCTTCCAAACAATACATAATGCAAACTATATATACAAACATATGAGCTAAACATACAAACATATAAGGATGCCCTGGAAACCCTCCAAGGTCTTACACCGGGTGCCACGGGAATCCCCACATGGTCTTAGCCCACTGCCATGGGAACCCCCACATGGTATTAGCCTGGAAAGCCATGGGAACCCCCACATGCTCTTATGTACAACTGCCTCGGGAACCCCCTGGGGTCTTCCATGCAAGTATCACAAAGACAACTAGCATGCCAAATACCACACAATCAACAAGCATACCATATATATAACTGTTTGCCATGGGAACCCCCGCATGGTCTTAACATAATACATAGTGTATCAATAGCACATTCGCAAAAATCATCACAACTAGATAAATGGTTCGGCCTTGGTGCCTTAGACCCATTGGTATGGTGAGAAGACTCACCTCGCACTGCTGAAGTTCCGCGGTTGCCACTCTAGCTGTTGGTTGACAGGTTCCCGAAGTGCCAACATCAAACAATACCCAATTAATAATTGGGTTCCAATACATAACCACAACTCTACACTTGGAGTAAAAGACTACTTTACCCTAACTTAGCTTTATTCAGTCCAAGGGCCAATCCAAGGCCCAAAAGCCAAACCATGGACCAAAGCCCAACACATGGCCCAATTTTCTAAATTGGGCCCAAACCTCTATATGGGCTTATCTTAAGGCCCAACCAATTATTCCAGTCCAAATGATTGGCATTCTGATGGCCAAATAGCTAATAATCCTCAAGGCCCAATTATGGCCCACTTATGGCCCACAACAGCTTAGTCTAATAAGTGACCCAATAAGAACCCAAATCCAATTGGGGGTTTTCACATAAAATGTCGGTTAGGGTTAAGTGTTCCTACTCAACCCATTAAGGACTTAATCCATTAAGTCCAATATTGTCTTGAGGTTAATTTGCCAATGATTGTTAATTAATAATTTAAGTTTATTAAATGATTCCCGAGCGTGTCGTGATCAACCCCAAAATTAGGGTTTCATGACATTAGGGTTTTCCAAACCCTAATTAGGGTTTCAAGCATCCCAACCGAATCAAACACGACAAGTCAAAGCACACCGCGACACTACATGGCGGACGGTGGCGGCAGGAGGCGGCAGCCACCACCTCATGGTGGTGGTTATGGGTTTCTTTTCATTAATCTTTTTTCTAAATACACTTACAATTCTTGAATCCAAAATATACACACACTAACTAACACGAACATACACACAACCACCCTTCTGTTGGCCGGTGGTGGCAGAACCAAAGTAGAGACGGCAACCACCAGGCTTGGCAGCCATGGTGGTCATTCCGGGGTTTTCTAGCCCACCGAATACACACACACGCACCCCAACTAGCAACAGAAACAACACACACCAAAACAGCCTCCTTAGGGTGGCGGATGATGAACGAACCAGTGGGAGAAGAAATAAACGACGGCGGCAGCGGCGGTTTACGACAGTCATGACCGCAAACGGAGGTAGAGAGGTGTTTACGGTAGGGAAACGGTGGCAATACATCACCGAGGCAACGACCACAGCAACACAATAACCTCCAGCAGCAGCAACGACGTTCGCGACATCCAACACCGAGAGAAATGACAGGGAAGAGACAGAGAGAGAGGTGGCGGTTAGGCCCACCGAAAACTCCTTGGTTGCTCTGTTCAGAGAAAAACTTGGGACACACTTGAACAAACGTTAGAACAAGTATAGTTGTGGAATAGTTTATCTCAAGGATCTAAAAGCTCAACAATAATAATAATAAGTTAGAGTTAGATAATTAGAAAGTTAGGTGCGGAAATGTAAGGAAATATAAATAACAGTCGGTATTATATCAAGTATACACATAAGTTGATTCTTAACAAGGAATGTATTCATACCAAGTTAGTATGTGAGATTAAACTTAGTGATTAAGTCAAGAATGACTTGCTCTGTAAGGAGATAATGATAAGTTATGTTAAACTTTGAAAGTAAGAAGGTGATGAGAGTAATAACACGAGATATGACATTCAAGAAGCGAAGTGTTATCTTAGATGTATTTGACTAACAAGGATTGAGCTCTTATATATAGAGACTCGAATATTACATTAGTTCAACTATCTATGCGTAGCCATGCAAGGCATACTGGACAAAAGAGAGTATTCTAATAAAGCAGATAAAGTGCTAAACTAGAAAACTGGATAGTGAACTGCGGATGATGAAGAATTCGGATGGAGTAGCTGAATGGAGCTAACTGTGGATCTAGGAGAGCTGTGGTAGACTAAGTTCAAGAGGGTCACTTATATGATTCAACAATTTCCCCCTAAGTGACCTCTTTAACTTTTCTTCAGTTATTGAGTTTTAGGAACTTGATGAGAATCCACCAAAATTTTCTGACATTCTCTAACCATGTGATTCTCCTTAGGATTTCGAACTTGACTTCGGTAGTTGTGTGTTTTGACTTTTGAATTGCGGTTCGACAAACTTCAATTTGCTTCCTTGTGAGACGATTCATGGCAGTCATAGGGATGAAATATTTGGTTTCATCGACCTTTCGCTTAAAGATGACTCCAAGATCTGGGAAGTTTGTTGCACCTAGAGATCTCTCTTGAAAACCTTCAGTAACCATCGGTGCAGGATCAAGTGGTGGTAGATCGAACTTTTTGGCAAGGACAGGGTGAATGTCTGCATCAATTTTTGCGAAGTCACAGACAGTTTCCCTTAGAAAAGTGCTTTCCCTCTCCAACGCTATCTTCATCTTCGGATACTTTTCAGTTTTGTTTTGGAACACCTTTGCTATCAGGAAGACTTCTTCTGGATTCATACATGGGAAGTCAGCTTGGGTGCGGACGTAGTCCTGATTCCTTCTTGTAAGAGTATATTGGATGAAGTCAGCTTTCATGAATTCCCAGGGCTTAAAGTTCTTGACTGCGGATGGTCTATCATTAGACCGGATTTTCTCTATTAAAGAAGCATTTTTGGCATGGAAAAGATTGAGTCTTTCAAATTCCATGGGCAGTCTCTTGTGATCAGGTAGGCTGCGGTCAAACTGCTCAAATACAGTGAAGTATTTAGCATAAGGAGAGATTGGAATATCCCAGTAACCGTCAGGTGGGGGTTCAGCATAAGTAAGGTAGGGTTTATAGTCATCATCCAGTAGTCTTCGGTGGGGGTTGATCCAAGAATTGACTAAGGATTCATCCATGGTGATGTCGAATCCGTTTTCTCTCCAGATAAGCTCAGCAAATTTGGCTGCTTTCCAATCTGCTTTCTTCTGTTTCGTTGCGGGAGAGTCATTGGAATGTTCAAATGACATGTTGGATTCTAGGTTCTTGAAGTGGGGAGGGGTCTCTGGTCGCTCAGGAGAAGGATTGGTGTCTTGAATGATTTCCTTTTGCGGTGGAGAGTGATGTTGTGGTGGAGTTTGATGGCTTGGACTCTTTTGAGGAGATGGTTGCGGTGTAGGAATTTTGTCATTTATGATAGGGGAGTTCGTATGTTGGTGAGAAATGTTATTTGAATAATGATGGTCTTCACCACTTCCCCCTCTTGAGGAATACAGAGGTGGGGATTCCTCAAGCCATTGCTTAAGACCATCGACTTTAGCACATACCTCCTGGAATTGAGCTTTGAGTGCATCAACCAGTTGCTGATTGTTTGGGATTGTGGGGTTGAAGAGTAGTCGATGAATCTCTTTGGTAAGTTGAAGAATCTCAGGACCATGAAAGTTGGAAGATAAAGAGCGTTGAAGTCTGTTAATTGTAGATTGGAGGACCGAGATGGTGGACTCATAAGCAGTATGAGTTTCATCTATCAGCTTCTTTTAGTGAGTTGACTGATCCGCAATGGATGTTTGAAGTTCTATCTTGATTGCAGATACCTCAGAGATGAGGCACTCTGCAGCAGCCATAAACTGTTGATGATCAGCCTGACAAATTGTATCTAGGGAACGAATTCCCATTTCAACTTTCAGAGAAATCCGCTCTGGAGCTAGTCGCTCACGGGTTTCAAGTCTCTCAATTCTTTCAATAAGGGACTGCGGTCCTGGTATCTCCTGTTGTTTCTGTTGAAGTTTCTTAGTTTGTTGGTCCTGTCTGGCTTGAAATGCCCTACGGAAAGCGGCATATTTCTTGATATCGGCGTCTGAGACAGGAGTGTAATGTTGCCATGAATCATTTGATTCGTCACCATCAAAACCTTGAAAGCGCACCGAGGTGTCCCTCGGGTTCACAGATCCTTGCACATTTGTGCTCACTGTGCCTAAACCACCTGGAAAAGATGTAAGCATAGTAGGATTTCCTGAGCTTCCTCGGTCTCCTTGACCTGTGGTTAAGTCTGGCCTCGGCTCAGTTCTAGCTAGGGCTAAAGAAGTGCCCTGCAGTTGGGAAGGTGTTTGAAGTGTTTGGGTGACAGACAAAAGAATGGAGTGTAACTCCTCAGGTGAAAAGAAATGTAGACGGGAAGCCCTGGAGACCTTAGGGCGAGAACCAGTTCCATCCCCTTGGGAGTCAACTGGGGGGGAGTCTCCACGATTAGGTGAAACAGACACACTTTCTGTATCTGAGTGGAAAAGGATGGTTGTATTGAATGGGTCTGCGGCCACCCCAAGGACTATCGGAGCCTTTTTGAGAGGCTGAGGTATCAGTCCGGTCACACATTTGGTCAGTGGATTTGGTTTTTCTCTTCTTGAGGATGGCAATTGGTTATTCATCATCATCAGAATCACTCATGGAGGGAGAGTTAGATTTATTTTCATCTGATTCGTCATCCGAGGGTGCAATTTGTTTGAGTTTCCTTTTCTTGGAGGGTTCAGTGTTTTTGAGAACAACTTTCTTCGTTGGGGTTCCATGTTTCTTAGTGATGTTGCGGGGGCCTTGGTTGGCTGAGGCAACCTTCTTGACTCTTTTTGATAGAGTGGTGGAAGAAGGAGCTGCAGTACTACCAGGATTGATGAGTGCGGTTAAGGCTGGTAGAGGCGGGGTAGGAAGGTATGGGTCAATACCTTCCGTAGCCTCGATGTGATTTGTTACATCAATGGTTTCAAGTCCAAGTGTAGACAGTATGTGAACTGGTAGTCGTCTAATGGGTCCGAAAATAGATTGATCTGTAGAAGGGTTGTACCTTTTTAGATCTCTAGTGATGAAGAGGTTGGCGTCGTTACCCATGCTTACTCCTGCATCCGCATGAAGATCCGAGATGCATAGAGACCAGAATCTTGCAAAGGTGAGCTCGGTAGGGTTTTCTTTTGGACTTTCTTCGGGGATGTACTGCAATACGTCATCCCACAGAATCTGACCATAGTTGACGTCGTGGCCAGTAAATATACTCCATACCAATTCCAGCAGCTTAAGACCCATACTGTCAGTGCCTCCGGTTCTGCCAAACAAGCTGCGGATCACGAAATGGCATACGAACTGCCATACTACAGGCAACTGATTTTTCTTGAACTCTCCTATGCCTTTCAGCTTCTTTTGATAACCCATCTGGTAAAGTGCAGTTTGAATGTCGACCATGCTTGGGGTGAAGAACTTTGTTGAAGGATGAACTAACAGGTTGATGGCGTTGAAAAATTTTTCTTTGGTCAGAATAACCAAAGAATCATTCAACAGATTCAAATGCACCTCTTGAAGATTGTTGAGTGGGCGATATGCAGAAAGGGCACACTTGAAGAGGGTTGAAAGAGGTACCACATCAGTGAAAGCATCAAAAGGACCGAACAATGGATGATTTGACAGGAACTTGATCATCAACTTGATCAGAGCATTGTAAGAAGAATGCTCTTCGAACACTGCCCTAAAATTGCTCGAAGCCATTGATGGCGTTGGGTTTCTTGAGGCTGAGTCTGAACCAGTTGGGTGACGAGATGCCTTGGACTATTTCTTTGAGATGTTCGATTTTACCATTTTCAAAAAGAGGTTTGAAGAACTTGCAGGAAAACGGTTTGCAAGAAGATGAAGGAGAGATTAATTTCATCTTGAGAGTTTTCAGAAAGCGTAAAACTTTCTTGGGAGAGAAAAAGAGGGTTTTATAGTGTCGGATTTAAAAACTTTATTGATTTTACCCTAAGTAAATCGGATAAAAACGTTTGGGTTTTTATTTAGATTAGGAGAAGTAATCCTGGCCACAGAAAATTTAATTAAAAGATTTACTTTATTTTTTTGAATTTGCCAAAAGCGGTTGCATTTAATGAAATGTCAGTCCCCATAACCTCACGTCTGACGAACGTATGGTGAGGGGTTAATCTGTTGTATAAAAGAGGAAGATGTAACGGATTTGACGTTTTGATTATGGAAAACTGATCTTTTTGTCATCATACCTAAAATAGGTTTGACACAAAGTTTATTTGAAAAGTGGAACTGTGACAGTGATATGCTGCACAAGGAATGTTTTTCTTTTAATTATTTTTGAGAATGTTTTTCTTATTTAATGAATGATCATTAAATAGCACACAATGTTTCATGAATTTATGAGGCAGTTGAGAAATTAATCAACGTGGCTGCGGATTGAGACTTCATTACGGATGGATCTTTTATCATTGTGGATGGATGGTTAGAAGACTGCAGTAGAAGAACTGAGGAGAGCACTTGAACAAAAATTAGTAACAACAAGCAATAAGAACCATTGAAAGATAGATATGATATGTAGTTGCGGTACATGAGATATGCTGCAGTACATAGAATGTACTGTGGTACATAGGATATACCAAAACTATCTATCATAAATAAATTCAATTAGGACCGCAATCAGAGACCAAGGATGGTCTGCGGTACCTTATTAATTCAAAAAGAATTGTGGGTCCGGATTCACCATTCCTAACATTTGTAAAAAACTTTTGATTTTTGTAGAGTCAAGTGCCTTTGTGAATACATCAACAATCTCTTCATGAGTATGGACGAAGATCAGTTCAATGTTACCTTTCAGGGTGTGGTCTTTGATGAAGTGATATCGTAGTTCAATATGCTTTGTCTTAGAGTGATGAATAGGATTGTGGGAAATCGCTATAGCACTCGCAGAGTCACAGTAAATTGGTATCCGCAGCATTCTGTATCCGTAGTCCATAAGTTGTGTTTTCATCCACAAGACTTGTGAACAACAGCTGGCTGCGGCTACATATTTAGCTTCTGCGGTAGACAGTGATACACAACTTTGTTTCCTTGATGACCAGCTGACGAGTCTTCCACCCAGAAATTGACATCCACCGGAGGTGCTTTTTCGATCTAGTCTGCATCCAGCATGATCCGCATCAGTGAATGCTTGGAGACTGAAGTCATTCCCTGCGGGGTACCATAAACCAAGAGTCTTGCTGCCCTTTAAGTATCTTAGAATCTGCTTGGCTGCGGTCATGTGTGACATTTTTGGATCAGCCTGGTACCTTGCGCATACCCCTGTTGCAAAGATAATGTCTGGTCGGCTTGCGGTGAGATACATCAATGAGTCGATTATACCTCTATAAGTCTTGTGATCCACTAATTCGCCGGAGGGATCAACAGATATCTTATATCTAAAGGCCATGGGGACCTTAGCCGAAGAACAGTTGTCCATTGAGTATTTCTTTAGTAGTTCAGTGGTGTATTTCTCCTAATGGATGAATATCCCTTGAGGGACTTGTTTTACTTGAAGTCCTAGAAAGAAGTTAATCTCTCTATTCATGCTCATTTGGAATTTGTTGGTCATGAGCTTAGCAAATTCACCAACCATTCCTTGATCAGTTGATCCGAAGATGATATCATCCACATATATTTGTACAAGCATAAGGTGATTACCGTTTGCTTTTCTAAATAAAGTGGGATCAATCACTCCTCTTTTGTATACGTACGAGACAAGAAATTCAGAGAGAGTCTCATACCACGCTCTTGGGGCTTGCTTTAGACCGTAGACTGCTTTTTCAAGCTTGTAGCAGTAGTCAGGGAATTCAAGACTTTCGAAGCCCGGAGGTTGCTGAAGATAAACTTCCTCTTTTAATTCACCGTTGAGAAAAGCACTTTTCACGTCCATTTGATGTACTTTGATGTTCTTGTGAGTTGTGTATGCTAAGAAGATTCGGATGGCTTCCATTCGTGCCACCGGAGCGTACGTTTCATCATAGTCAATACCTTCAAGTTGACTATATCCTTTGGCAACTAGCCTTGCCTTGTTTCTGACGACCGCACCGGATTCATCCAAATTGTTCTTGTACACCCATCGAGTACCAACAATAGTGTGACCTTGCGGCTTCAGAACGAGTTGCCACACTTTGTTTCTTTTGAATTCTTCTAGTTCTTCTTGCATTGCGGATATCCAGTCTGGTTCTAGTAATGCTTCTTTGATCGTTCGAGGCTCGACCGAGGACATAAATGTTGCGTAGTGACAGTGATCAGATAAATCCTTGGAAGATCGAGTATGGATACCTGCGGATGGGTTGCCGATGATTTGACCTGGTGGGTGGTCCTTCGTCCATACGTGTAGACGGGGTTACAGATGATCAGCAGCAACGGTAGAGGAAATGTCTTCAATATCAGAAGACTCTGTGGTTGGAGACGGCAGTTCCCCCTGGACTTGAGAACATCCTGCAGAATCATCTTGGGCTGTTGGAGTGAGATTAACATTTTCTTGAGCAATTGGAAGAGGTTCCCCCTGGATTGCTGATGGAAGTTCCTCTTGAGCTTGAGAAGGTTCCCCCTGGATTATTGGAATTGTGAGAACTCTTGGGTCAGTTCTGGTGTCGATATTCTCCATGTTTTCATCATCTGAGTCCGAAGAAACGTTTGATGGTAGAAATCCTCTGCGGAGAGGGACTGGAGCTGTGTCTTGTAGTACTGGAACCTCGATGGTTGTCGTATGATCCAGAGTTGAGTTTTCCCCCTCAACCGGCGAGGTGGAAGTATTAAGTGACACTTCAATGGGTAGCGTAGGACCAGATATTTCTGCATGTTGTATTTGAGCTTCAGGAGACACAAGAACCTCAGATAGTTTAGCAGTTTCTATTGGGTCGAAGAGATCATCATAGTTAACTTTAACTATGTTTAATGGACCCGAAGAGTCAGGAATATCACATTCCAGGATTGCTTTGGTTTCGGTTGATGGAGCACTGTTGCGGACGTAATAGTCATCGAATTTGACATCGAAGCTTTCAACTATTAGCCTTGTGCGCCTAATGAGAACTCTGTACGCAACTTTGTTTGTTGAGTAGCCAAGGAAGATGCCTTCATCAGACTTCGGTGCGAACTTGTTAAGATGATCATTGTTGTTGATCACAAAACATCTACACCCAAAGATATGGAAGAATCTGACATTTGGCTTGCAGTTGTTAAGGCCCTCATACGGAGTTTTACTAAGACGCTTCCACACAATGCTTCGGTTTTGTACAAAGCATGTTGTGGCCACTGCTTCGGCTCAGAAGTAGAGAGGAAGGTTGGTAAAATTGAGCATAGATCTGGCTGCTTCTACCAGAGTGTGGTTCCTTCGCTCTACTACTCCATTCTGCTGCGGTGTGTACGGAGCTGAGAAATTGTGACTGATGCCCTTGGAAACCAAGAAACTATTTAGATGATGATTAGTGAACTCGGTTCCATTGTCACTGAGGATGCGTCGTACTGGTAGTTTGATGTGAAGCTCTATCTCCTTGATAAAATTGATGAATACTTGCGGTGTTTCTGACTTGAGTCTAAGAAAGAAAACCCATGTGAAACGTGTGAAGTCATCTACTATAACCAATATGTATTTCTTGTGGTGAATACTGGCTATGGTGGATGGACCACAGAGATCTATGTGGAGAAGTTCTAGTGGTTCTGAGATTAAAGAATCAATCACCATTAGGTGACATGCTTTGGATTGCTTTCCACATTCACATGCCGGACAGAGAGTATCATTGCTGAACTTGAGAATTGGAAGACCTCGGACGAGTTCTCCAGTAACTAGATTGTTGATATATCTGAAGTTGAGATGAGCTAGCTTGCGGTGCCATAGCCAGCTGACTTCGGATACTGCTTTGGATAGGAAGCATAGCTGCGGTTTGCCTATGATCAGAGAGACATCCAGAGGATACATAGTGCCTTCGGATCTGGATTTGATTACGCAAGTGCTCCTATCGCTTGTCATTATGTAGCAGAATTGGTCATCAAATTCAACTCGATGGCCTGCCTTACATAGTTGGCCAACACTTATGAGATTGTGTTTAAGACCTTCCACATAGGCAACCTTTTGAAAAGAGAAGTTTCCCGTGGTAAGAACACCGTAACCTCTGATGATTCCATTCGCGTTGTTGCCGAATGTGACATTTCCACCGTTGCAAATTGGCCTGAAATCCCGAAGGTATTCTAGCCTTCCGGTCATGTGCAAGGAGCAGGCACTGTCGATTAACCATTCTTCTTCTTGTTCCTCCTTGCACAAGGCCTGAGAATGACACGGTTAGTTTAGGCACCCAAACTAGTTTGGAGCCTGGGGTAAAAGTTGAGTTTCTGAATGATGCATGAACCGAGGTTGCAGGGACAGGTTTTATGTCAACTTTTAAACCTAGTCCTGGGTGTTTGTGAATTTTTGGAGTGTAGCGAGATTTAGAAAAGTTACGAGGTTTTTGATACGAACTAGATTTGACATGAGATGAATCATTTTGACACCTACACTGACAATGACATGCTGAAATTTTGTCTTTTACTCTTACACCTTGTTTGGTCAGCGGTCTAAATGACGAAGTAGACTGCTTGTGACCGGTCCGAGGGTGGTGAGATCTTACATTGGTGCTGTTGGAATTTGAAAAGGTTTGTTTCGAAGAAGATTTAGCACGTGTAGATCTTTTGGACCTTTTTTTTGGTTTTGGTAAAATACCCTTCCACTTATTAAAATTTTGATGTGATTTCAAAAGTATTGGAGTGGGTAAGATACCCTTCCATTTCGGATCATCTGAGGAATAGATTTGAAAACCATTGTTACGAAGAGACTTTACTTGTTTTTGGGTTGTGTCAGATGAGTTTGGAATGGTTGTTGAAACTGTACATTCCTTTTTGTATGTTCTCTTGATGGGAGAGTTTTTTGGGAAATAGTGCGAGAAAACAAACTTTTCTGGACTCTTAGATTTTGAAAATATGACATGCCTTTTGTTTTTAGAAAAGATTTGTCGATTTGTGCCTTGGGATCGAATTTCTTCTTTGAAAGCTCTTTTTGCCTCGGTTTTAGGAGAACCGCAGTCAGTGATATTCAGTTGCGGTTTCCTTGAAACGTTTGGCAATTTTGAAAAACAAGGGCTTGATTTATCCGAACTGGAGAGTTCAGGATTTAGGGAACATTGACCAACTTCAAAGTTTTCGATTGGTAATTCATGATGAATTGGTTGAATGGTCACGATACTTTTGACTTTGGTCTGCGGTTCGGAGCTTTGAACAACCGCAGAGTAAGTCTGAGTGGGTATCTTGGTGGGACAATTGATGGAAGGTAGATGGACAGACTGCAGTTCATGACTACAGTAAGGGATACTGCGGTCTGAAGGCAGTGACGGGAAGTCCATTGAGACTTTGGGACCTTCCAGAACAATTTCCTCATCAGCAATTGATGAAGTCTGAGAACAAGGGAGAGTTGTGCTATCTATAGGACTAGAAAATTCAGGGAGAATTTCTTCGATAAACAATTGTTACATAGATCGTGAAGTCTACCAAAGTGAGTTTTGATATCTTCAGGAAACGTTTTGTCATTGACCGGAAACAAAAATTCACGGTACGGAGGGACGTACGGACGGTCCTTGTTGAACCGGGATGATGAGTCCGTTGCGGTAGAGTACCCATTGGACCAACCCCAATTGTAAGTATTGTCAGTAGTCTCGTTGTTAACAAGATTCTCGATGGCTTCACTTTCATTAAACAGTTCTTCTATTAAAAGATTTAAGCGTACAATTTCACTCTGAGCTAAATCTCTCTGGTTCAAAGCTATTTCTAACTGTGTTTCACTCAACATTCTTGCATCTTTCTCTAATATTAAGTCCTTTTCTAACATAGCCATTTTTAGTCTTTTGTTGTCCAAACGTCCTCTTACGTGAAACATCTCCTGGGACGCAATGTTCTTCTCATCTAATGCTTTGTTATAGTCTGTAAGGACGGCAACACATGTGTCATTAAGGTTGTCTATGAAGGGCTGATAATCATGCATGCTATAATTTAGAGTTCGGATCATGAGTTTTACTTGTTCGACAATGCTGAGTGTTCCATCCTTTGCCATGTAGCAGTAGTTCTTTTCCATCTTTGAGGACCCATCGTCATCCACAGTTGCCAGCATGCAGATCTTGCCTTTTCCTTTGCTGTTGCTGGTGGCTTCGTCTTCATCTCCGGATGACCAAACTTGATGGTCTCTTTTCACTTGAGCAACATACGCTCTTCCTTTTTCTTTTTCCTCCATTTCTTGAGCCATTCTGAGATAGAATGCTCTATCTTTTACCACATTTGCCTTGCAGTCTTTGGCAAAATGATTCTCTTTGTTGCACTTGTGACATATCACAATATCACTTTTATCTTCTGAGGGAGTACCGGAGTCAGTGGTTTGAATGGACTACGGTGCCTCCTTGGGTTGAGTATTTTGAGACTGCGGTGGTGGGTAAGGTTTTTTTAGTGAAACGAGAGTGATTGTTTTCAGAGTTAAGATTGTGGTTGAAAGGTGGCTTGTTATACTGCTGATTATTTCGGAATGTAGGTGGTAATCGATTGAATTGTTGACTGACAAGAGCAATTGCATTCTAAAATTCTTCTTCATCGTTATACTCTGAGTCTGCTTCATAAGACTGCGGAGGGTTGTCATATGCGGTGGAGTATGATTGAGAATGAGAAGATTGTGCTATGAGAGCAAGTGGACCACCGATGTCTGCACAGTCTTTGAGTACCGTAGACTCTTGAGCTTGCAGTTCACCGTAGAGCTTATAAAGAGATAGAGAATGAATTTTCTATCCCCTTGAACAATCATTTTGGCAGTCGTCCAATGTCTTCCTAAGCCATTTAGAAACTAAAGATTTGTTTCATGGTTGCTTCGGACCGTGCCAGCATTGGATAGCTTTGTGACTATTGTTGGGTTATGAGCATTCTAACACTCCTAAGTGTACATGCAACCCTAAATACCTTGGATCTATGTTTTCTCTATTATACATACAATTATGAACATCCAAGGTATTATCCTAATCTAGCATACAAAATAGTAAATATAACAAGATAGAATACATACCTCTTTGATGTAGAATGTCTTCATGAAGCTTGAGTGCCTAGTGCCCCAAGTGTGACACCTCAAATGGTTCACACAACACCAAATACACTTGGAATAACTTGAGAGAAACTTGAACACTCCTTGAAATCGTCTAGCCCTCACACTCACATATTAGTGCACGATTTCTTGAGCCATGGGATTCTTTTATATGGTGGCTATTAGGGTTACACCATGTAACTCATAACTTTACCCATTCCTTATGCTTCATGGATTTTAACCTCCATGGAGTATCCATGGGTCACCCCATGGACTTAGTCCAACATAAGGAATCTTGGATCACAAGCCCACATATATAAGAATGAATGATTTACACAATCAACCCATATATTTAATTAGTCTCCTTTTGATCACTTAATTAATTCCAAATTAATTCTTGATCAATACTAATTAAATAACCTTATTAATATATTAGAACTTATAATATATTAACCAACCTTAAGTGTTATTTCTCTCATTATAGTCTATCCAAATGCATGATGCCATGCAACCCAAATGGACCATGTCGGGTCGGGTCAAGTCTTACCAATTATAGTTATGGACTTAGACATTAATCCAACAGTCTCCCACTTGGATAAGTCTAAAACTATTCTTGCGTATGACTTCAAGAACCGACTGGCAATCGTAGCTCTCAAAAGCTTCCGTCGAACTCTGACCTTGCCGATGATCTCTGACCTTTGTCAATGTCTTGTCCATTAGATAAGGGATCATATATTCCTCCATTCTAGATATCATATGGACTGAGACATGGATTATCAATCATTCTCTCTGTCCATTTGTTGTTTCCCGATTTCCGATTCATGATGACTGACTGATTGAACAAATCAAATCAGTCCTGGCTTGGCCAAGCACTCACATGTATCATCTTTAAATCATCGAGGGGCCCACAGATATCGCTTTTATCCCGAAGGTAAAAGGAATGGATAAACTTCGACTCATATGGCTTGTTCTACTACTTGTTCAATCATATACAAAGGCACGTTTTATAACATCGAGTTACCAATGCGTTTTCATGCAATCAATGTATAACCAACTCATAGTAACAACTCATATCTCTAGGTTTGAAGAATATAAGATATTATCGTCTCATGATCACTCGTGATAAAAGCCATGAAGTGATTCAAATGAGCGCGGGTTGAATCCAATACTCAGAAGTTATGAGCACTCATGAGTGTTGTAGCACCACTTTGTCCACCAACTTGGACCTCTACGAACCAACCCCTGACAGTCTTGATTCATATCTACTTCCAACATATGACCGACTGTGGATGGTTTGAATAACTTAATCATTCAGGAAGAGCGACTTAGTTATTCTGGAAGTCAAAACATGCAAAGTGAAACACAAGCATAAATGAATCAAATATGGTATCAAACCCTATGAATATAAATAAACACTTTTATTTATCACCATACTGATTACTCATTATTCATTGTTTCGGTTTTATCAACTTTATACTTGAATTTAAAACAATAGTTGTCCCATGCTCCAAGCATGTACACTATGTTTTCTAAACACAAGTCATGCCATACACCAAGTATGCATACTATGTTTGTCTATGATCTTTACTTTGTAAAATAGATCAATTAAACATCACTCCAATGATCCTCTTTTCACAGTCCCAAATCCTTACTGCAAATGCAAGAATTCCAAATTCATGCCATTTACTGAAATCTGTTAGATTCTAAACTTATATGCATTGATCCTCTTAATGATTATGCACAAAGTCAGAAAGACTTGACAACAATCATTACAGAGCATTCCAAAGGAGATCAGCTCCTTGGAAACATCCTTCTTTCATTAAGTTTCCTAATCTTACACAGATTGAATAATTTCTAACTTTGAAACATTTCCATATTCCATTTTGACTATCACTTCTGAACAAGAGTTGCCTCCTTACAGATTATGTCAATATGGTCCTTCCAGAATTAACATTATACTTCCAACTGTCCTTGAGCAACCAATCTTTGGTAAACCTTAGATTATCCTCGACAATTGCTTAATCATTTTAGTCATATCCAATTCTAGACCTTTTCCCTTCATAATGCCCGAGGCATTTGGAAAATTTTAGAAAGGATGAATATAGCACATGCAATCGATCCTATATCCGAAGCATATGGGACACGATTCATGATGTCTCACATAAAGACTAAACCAGTCTTTTGCTATAATATTTCCATTTCAATTTGCCAAGTTCTCAAAATTCAAATTATGAAAAGGGATGCCGTAATCATAATCGAATTTTAGAACGCAAATAATGGACCCATATATAGAATTTCCTTATGTTGAGCCATTCCAACATGAAATTCATATATATATATATATATATCCTTGATTAAATACGATTAAAATCTCAATCTAAGCTTTTAGAATTGAAAAGAAGTATAATTTCCTCTCCCTTAATTATAGCAATACAACTTTTTCAACCCCTGCAACCTCACGAATTGAAACTTTTGTTTTCTATAATTAATATTGCTAACTTGCAACCTTTGTCATAATTATCATGCTCCCACTAACATGATGATTATTAGCATAACACTTACGCTCCCACTAGCTTTGACATGTACTCAGAAATCAGCTGACTTTCTTACCAAAGTTCAGATTTCTGATACTAGATTGTTTTGATAAAACTTTATCAAAATCATACACCTCTCTTAGATAGCTCACATGTGTGTCTAAACAATTTTAGAACTATGAAAAGGGATGCCGTAATCATAGTCTCAATTGTTTAGACCTTTGCCACTTCTCACAAGTCCATGTTAGTGTGCCGGTAAACCATACACGCTCCACTAACGACTTTGAGAATGCAAATATCACAATTGCTATCTAGCTAAAATCTACTTAGTGAAAGTGTTTCCTCACCATCATTTTCATGAATCGGAGAGAAACCTTATGACACTTAGATTTAATAGTGTATGTGTTCTTATCCATGTGAATTTGTCAAAACCATAATCACAAGACAAGGTTAGTGACAAATCCAAACTCATATTGATTAAACTTGTGCAATCTTAAATTCTTGCCATTTGGCAGCTCAGGTGCCTGTCATTGCTTCCAAGTAGTTGTGCAACCAATTGAGAACTCTCAGAACTCCTATGCAAAACCAACTTGAATAGGCACAAAAATTTCAACACGATAGGTTATAAACCTCAAGTCGTGTGCTAGTGAAGGACTTTAGGTTTTATTCTTGATTAAGTCTTGAAACTTTCAAGAGCTTTAAGACTCCCACTGTCCTCTTGACATATAAGACTCCCTTGTCAAATATTTAAGAGATAGTGCGGATTCTTTATCAAGACTAACACTTTACACAATTGGCCTAAGTTGGTCTCTGTTTTATCCAAAACATCACAACTTACCAATTTCAAATGTACAAGAGTAGATAACCTTTTACTCTTACATTTGACTAGTGTTAACAAACCCTCTTTAAGATATGTCACTCAAGTTACAATCTTGGAGTATGACTCTAAGAATTGTTTTGGAACGAAGTATGACTCATCTTTCTGATTTAACCATTTCAACAATTCATGACTCATCTTCTTAGTCATAAGAATGCACTAAGATGACTTTAGAGGACCAATTGTGATATGGTATCTTAATCATTAAGATGATCATAAACATGATACTAAAGTACTCTCCCATCTTTTCAGATTTGAGAAACTTTTATCTTTCTGCCAGACTTTGATTCTTCTTCTTCGTTCTGTCTCACATTGAAACTTCTCCAATGCTACAGACTTATACTTAAACTTATAAGTATAATCATATTTACTGAACTTAAGTAAATCATGACGAATAGTCTTCTTGATCTTTTGTGGTGGACTTGACCAGTGCACAAGAATGTGTACTCGATCCCTTAGTCCTTTCCTTATTCTCATAAGGAATTAGTCTTAATTTTCCAAGCTGAAAGTTCTCATTCATCATACTATACAACTTGCATGATTCCAAGTTTCGGTCCAATTGAACCTTGGGTGATGAGAATCTTTCCTTATTTGGTAATATTAGACACTACCACAACCGAAAGAATCAAATCCATTTTTCCAATATTGCTATCAATGGAATCTTATAAGCAACAACTTTTCACAAATGCCATTGTAAGGATACTTAAAATAAATAAAATCAAAACCTTTTTCTTTTATTTTAAAACTTTGCGGAAAAACTTATCCTTACAATCCATATGAAAACCTTGTTGTTATCTATTCCTAAGCAATATAAATATCATAACTCTTAAGTAATAGCCCAAAATTCTGATCACCGAACCATGCGATTGAAATCCATCTTCGCGATCAGAATCAGCATGTACTTAATAGAGTTAGACAATGGACTTTACTTGAAGTAGAGCCAAACTTATTGACTTTAACATCCTTAGGTAAATTTGGCAGCTTCGTAACCAATGCCCCTTCCTTTGGCAATAGTTACCTATGGACCCTTGATAATGGGACTATCTCAGACTTCGCCTCTCTCTTTACCATTGGGTCAACCGAGTTGACTATGGCCGATCCCTTTCCATTGGGAAGAGAGAGCTTTACTGGATATCCAATGTCATCATTGTCAATGTCCATAGCGTTTTAGGAAGTTGATCTTAGCAAATAGATAAGATCATTAAGGGTCTTGTCTTAGTCTGTTTCATAGGATTCCCAAAAGAACTCACTATGTGACTTAGAAAGTAGTTGAGCCACCAACTTTCTCAAGACTTTGACACCCAACTCTCCCGGCTTGTCAATATGTGACTACATCTCCAAGATGTGATCACACCTAGACCTTGCCTTGCCAATAGGGCTTGAGTGACCTTAAACTTTTTAGGAACTTGTGGGTTAAGGAGAATAATTGGAGGAGGTGAAAGAAGTATGATATCCATGGGACATCATCTTCATTTAGGAAAGCTTGTTTCAAGAGATTTGGGAAGATCATAAATGTCTAGACCAGACATCTTTTTGGGAGATATTCAAGATAGTTGATTTAAAGTCCTTAATATGACACCCAATATGAAATATTAAGGCTAGGACCCAACAAACTATTTTATAACTTAGAAGAGGGATGCCGTAATCCAAGCTATAAAATATTTGAAGGTAGGTGAATGACGATTCACCAATTTCCACCATGAAAAACGAAATAATTTATTAGGTTTTAATTGAATTTGAAAGTCCTAGATCTTTGAGATTGAACTGTTCAAAGGCATGTTTCAATCTCGAGTGTGCCCTTCAGGTTTTGTGACTGGGATGCCGAGGATCACAAAACAAGGTGTGAATAACCATGCAAATATACTTGGTACCCTTAATATTTACCCCTTAATCAGTGTGCCGGTTAACCACACACGCTCCACCGATACTATGATAAATATTAAGTTACCCTTTTCCTACCTTGTTAAGTCCAGGTTAGTGTGCTGGTTAACCACACACGCTCTACTAACGACTTAAGCAAAGTGCAAAGTGTAATTTCATGGGTTAGCACCAAATTCACATTTTCCTAAGTAACTAAGATTGGGTATTAATAAGAGTTTAGTTACTTAGTATTTATCATTAATACTTTTAATGAAAGGAGAATTATAGTCCTTGTCCTACCCGTTCGGCTAACGACCCTCCACCAGTCAAGGAAGCGGTGGGTGAGAGTGGACACCCATTAAACTGCCATTTTATAGGCAGTAACCTTATACCCCCCTTATAGACCGGCTTCGTGAATGAGGCCTACTAACGGTAAGACTGACTTTACTCTTATACATATATATAAATATTATTAACTTATAATATTATAAAGTATAAGGGTTGAATTTTAACTTTTAAAATTCTAAGGGCTAACTTGGAATTTAAGTATTCATAAGTGAAAACTTTTCAAATTCCAAAACTTGAGGGCAAGTTTTGAAACTATTCAAAACTAATTAATTCCATAACTTATGAGTTTAAAGTAGTTTTAATTAAAACTACTTTAAACTAATTAATAAAAAAAATAACTTTTTTTATTGTAACTTATGGAACTAATTAAGGTTACACTTTTTTTTTAATTTAATGAAGAGACTCTTGAACCTCCATAACTTGAGGACAAGTTATGGAGTCATAAAACCATTTAATTAGAACTAGACTCTTCATTTTGTAACCTTTGCCAACTTTTATGAGTTTTATGATTCTTAAATGTGACTTTTCATATAACTTGAGGACAAGTTACAAAAACACACTTTGGAATCAACTCTTAGATTAAAATGGATTGAAAACAACTATTTCACACAACTTTTCTATTAATCTAAGAACCTCATAAGAACAAGATAATTCAAATCATCAATCTTCAAGAAATTAGCATGAACATACAAACTAATACAAATCTTGAAATTATGACAATTATCTTAGAAATTGGATTAGCATGAACATTACCACATCAAAAACAAGTTTATAAGTCCAAAAACATCTTAGGGTAATGTTCCTAGTCCAATTCTAGCCAAAACAATCGAATATATGCATCCAACTCGATTTTTTCAGCTACTTTTCCAAGTATAACAAGAAAACAAGCCTAGGCTCTGATACCACTGTTGGGTTATGAGCATTCTAACACTCCTAAGTGTACATGCAACCCTAAATACCTTCGATCTATGTTTTCTCTATTATACATACAATTATGAACATCCAAGGTATTATCCTAATCTAGCATACAAAATAATAAATATAACAAGATAGAATACATACCTCTTTGATGTAGAATGTCTTCATGAAGCTTGAGTGCCTAGTGCCCCAAGTGTGACACCTCAAATGGTTCAGACAACACCAAATACACTTGGAATAACTTGAGAGAAACTTGAACACTCCTTGAAATCGTCTAGCCCTCACACTCACACATTAGTGCACGATTTCTTGAGCCATGGGATTCTTTTATATGGTGGCTATTAGGGTTACACCATGTAACTCATAACTTTACCCATTCCTTATGCTCCATGGATTTTAACCTCCATGGAGTATCCATGGGTCACCCCATGGACTTAGTCCAACATAAGGAATCTTGGATCACAAGCCCACATATATAAGAATGAATGATTTACACAATCAACCCATATATTTAATTAGTCTCCTTTTGATCACTTAATTAATTCCAAATTAATTCTTGATCAATACTAATTAAATAACCTTATTAATATATTAGAACTTATAATATATTAACCAACCTTAAGTGTTATTTCTCTCATTATAGTCTATCCAAATGCATGATGCCATGCAACCCAAATGGACCATGCCGGGTCGGGTCAAGTCTTACCAATTATAGTTATGGACTTAGACATTAATCCAACAACTATCAGATTGAATCTCTTAAAGGAATCTTCCAAACTTTCACCCGCATGAGCTTTAAAGTTATTAAACTCATTGAGTGCAGTAGTAAGCTTTTTGTCTTGAGCTTGTTCAGTTCCTTCATACAGGTTTTTAAGAACATCCCAGATCTCCTTTGCGGATTTTCAATTTATGATTATGTCGAAGTTGTCAGGTGCAACTCCACACGAGATCTCATAAAAGGCAATAGCATCATTTTCAATTTTGTCAAGATCGTCTTTGGTGGGACGATTCATTGTTGGTTGACCTCCTCCAAGTCTGGCTGTGGCTCCATCGGTTTGTACCGGAGTTAGAACAGGGACATGAGGCCCTTCTTCAACAGATCTCCATACGTCTCTTCCAAGTCTCCTCAAATACCTTTCCATTCTTTGAGACCAGTGATGATATTCATTTGCCACAAGTATCGGTGCTCTATTCGAACCGCCAACACTGTTTGACACATTAAGAGATAATGCCTGTGCCATATTTCCTTGTTTTGAAAAGTTTTTTTTGTTTTTTTTTTGAAGAAATGAGCTTTAGTGGTATAGACGGCTTTTTGAAACACAGAGTTTGCTTCAAAAGGCAACCACTTTGGCTCTGATACCAATTGTTGAGAGAAAAACTTGGGACACACTTGAATAAACGTTAGAACGAGTATAGTTGCGGAATAGTTTATCTCAAGGATCTAAAAGCTCAACAATAATAATATTAAGTTAGAGTTAGATAATTAGAAAGTTAGGTGCGGAAATGTAAGGAAATATAAATAACAGCAGGTATTATATCAAGTATACACATAAGTTGATTCTTAACAAGGAATGTATTCAGACCAAGTTAGTATGTGAGATCAAACTTAGTGATTAAGTCAAGAATGACTTGCTCTGTATGGAGATAATAATAAGTTATGTTGAACTTTGAGAGTAAGAAGGTGATGAGAGTAATAACACGAGATATGAGATTCAAGAAGCGAAGTGTTATCTTAGATGTATTTGACTAACACTGATTGAGCTCTTATATATAGAGACTCGAATATTACATTAGTTCAACTCTCTGTGCGTAGCCATGCAAGGCATACTGGACAAAAGAGAGTATTCTAATAAAGCAGATAAAGAGCTAAACTAGAAAACTGGATAGTGAACTGCGGATGATGAAGACTTCGGATGGAGTTGCTGAATGGAGTTAACTGCGGATCTAGGAGAGCTGCGGTAGACTAAGTTCAAGAGGGTCACTTATATGATTCAACATGCTCACGGCTAACAACTCGTCGTTCACAGCCCCATAGCGCGACGTTTGGCAGCGGAGTTATGGATAGTGGCGTTTGGCGACAGGAAGCAGAGGAGTGGAACGACGGCGTTGCTAGTGGTTCTCCGACTTCGACAGCAAACGAACGGCGGTGGGGAGGGTCATGAGGTTTGCGGCCGCAAACGGGAGATATAAGGTGGTGCGGCTGCATTCCTCTTCTAGCGTTAGGGTTTCACTGGGGTGACGGGTTTATATACCCCGAGCCCCATAAACTCTCCTCCATAATAACAAGTCTAGTCCCTCCCTTCCCTCATCCTTTTCAAAATAAATCCACATTTTACCCTTTTAACCCCAGCCATCTAAAATCCTTACAAATTGAATCTGAAATTTACCATTTAACCCTTGCCTCCCAAAATCTATCTGAATTTAGTCCCAATAATTAGCATGCGGCCCCTCCCTCCACAAAATCTTTTCAACTTAGGTCCAGAATTTACCAAACACACCCTAACTTCTAAAATCCTTTGCCAAACAAGTCCCGAAATTACACTTTATCCCCGGAATAATTCAATTTATAACGTCCGGCTCCCCAAAACCAACAATCCACTAAATAATACAGGTTTAGGGCGACTACTCGTTCATCAGTTTTTATCTATTTATTTATCAAACAAACGGAATGTTACAACTATCCCCCACTTAAATTAGATTTCGTCCTCGAAATCATTCCTTACCATCCCTTACATGCCCGACGAATTGGACGACATGGTCACAATCCTGGGCTCACCCTAGCCTTCCCAGGATAACCGTGACCAACCTTCACAAGGTTCTAGAACCCGAAGATGAACGAATCTCCTGCAACAAGATCACATCTACTTCGTCCAAATTCCACAGTCTCGAGAGGCTCTGTCTCCCTGACAGACCGCCCGTACTAAATCATTGTTGAATTCATTACACTTATCTCCCAACTGGCTACGTAACTGCTGATAACCCGAGGTTCCCACTAGAAAATAGAGCCACAAACCAAATTTCTCCGCAGATCCCTCATACTTGGTCAAGGCTCAGCTAATCCCGCTGTGAGTGGCTTGCCACTTCCCAGTCAACCAGCTATCTCGATTGTATATGTAACCTAAATCGCCATTACTAATACTGCCCAATCGCTGAAATTGCCTGAAACAACATATTGCTACATGGTTGTTTTCTAACATCTAGCAACACCTCCCAGTTTCAATTCGTTCGTCTATCATCCGAAATACCGGGTTCCAACCCTATTACGGATCCAAAAGAGTCACCTGCAGTCGCTCCATGTGACTTTTGAACGAAATCCTCCTCTGGAACTAGTTGTCACTTATTATCATACAACTGTGGCTCTAACAATCTCCCGATCCAACCAATCGGGTCCATGCGTCGAATCCTGACGTCGACAAATCCAAGGCTAAAATGATTGCTACTCGACCAATGGTAGCCTAATATCCCAAATGACTTTATGCAGTCCATTGCTTCCCTGGTCTCATAACTGTAGGGCCGATCCTACATGCTTATCACTGGCTCGATCAGGTCTAATCCATCTGTGTAATTCCGAAATCCAATCTGTGGATTCCCATATTCTCACTGTTGGACCCGAACTGGTAGGTACTACTATCCCTTCCGTGGTCTAATAACGCTCCCATGCTATCTACCAACCTAGTGAATGTTACAGCTACACCCGTAGTCTTACAACACTCTAGCACTATCTGCCAACCTTGTGAATGCTACGGCTCCCCCGTAGTCTTACAACACTTTCCACACTACCAGACTACTAGTGAATGCTACGGCTCCCCCGTAGTATTACAACACTTTCACCCTGCTGACCATGAGTGAATGCTACGGCTCCCCCATAGTCTTACAACATTTTCACCCTGCTGACCATGAGTAAATGCTATGGCTCCCCCGTAGTCTCACAACACTTTCACCCTGCGCGATTCTACCCCACTTAGATTCAACTAAGTCTTCTCCATACATGAGATTTGAAGGATTCCCGATCCTTATTATTCGTTAATAACCCACTGCTGACAACTTGTTTCTTGCACGAGCGAGTGTTCTATTACCGGCCCCAAACCCCAAAGGCCACACAACTCCTAAAGATCCGACAAACACTTCTCGAGTTCCAGCGAGACTAATAATCTCAGGCGCCTTGAAATGATGCCCCACCTATATCTTGAAGTCCAAATAACCGATGTCCAGACCAAGCCTCAACAGTAACCCACTTTTCCATAGCGCTTCCAAACGCCGACCCGACCATAATGGCCGAGTCACCAATCCTGTCCTTAGGCCTTCCACATCACGTCTCTGAACCGATCTCGACTACCGACCCAAACAACGTTGGACGCTCCAAACCATCAGAAAGGGAAACGATTGCTCACTAACCACCCCGTAACTTACGGTATGCAAAAAACATAAGACAATGTTTGAAGGTATGACCCCAAACACAAGCGGGGAAACAAACCCCGATATACACTTACTAAAACCCTTGAAACGAAAACCCTCGTGTAGTTTCCCACAAGAACTGCATTGAATCCTGCCCTACCGGCCTCTGAAAAGCTGGCCCGAACTCTTGGGTCTCCTCCCGAGACCTTCCAATATAGGCATGATATCTGTTCCCCTCTTCCCAACGTGATCTAATCAATCCCTGCTCTTGCGCTCTAGAAATCATATCTTTCAGGGTCTCACACTCTGGCCCACTCATCAGCTCAATCGTCTACGGCCGAACTGCTATAGATGAAGCAATCTCTGCCCTAAACCGGGCTACAAACTACCCCCACGACATAGTCTCTGATCCCGAAAGTGCAATGGATCGTACAATTAATCCTTGCCGCCTGGTACAAGAGATCCAAGACGAATTCAAAATCCTGGCAGTCCTCCCGCAAAATGTCTCACCACCGGAGACGGGACCAAACCCTGGTCCTTCCCCTTGCGTGTTCATCCTTATCTGGAAAAGCAGCTATCCCCACTATCAGAGCAAAACCAAGAATTATCCTTCCCATAAGCTTCTTAGATTCTCCAAGACTCTCACTGATTCGAGTATGGATCCTGTGCTTTCAGTAGTACGGGCCCATACTACCTTCCACACCTATCCATACTTTCCTCAGCAATCCTCTCGAATCCTCCAAGTCACCTACTCCACTGGTGTACCAAATAGCTGCTAAACAGCAATACAATACCCACCAAAGCAACTCCTAGGCTCCCTCTAGGTTCCTAACCTCACCAAATCGCCCCACTAACTCACTGGAGCATATCCTAGGCTTTCCTAGGTTCCCAACCTCACCCTGCCATCAGCTGCTGAAGAACTCCCCATGATGCCAGCCATCCACCTCTTGGATATCGTAATATCCACTTAGTGGTTGACCCCCATCACTCAGGAGTTCCAAAAATCACAAAACAAGCAACATTCTTGCAGTAGCACTCTGATCCAATGAACTATCATAGAACATTCAGCCCACATATCCCAACTCGTGCTATCCACATCCATCCATTCTCACCGTCGGCTGCCCTATGCATGCAAATTATACACAGAACATGATCTAATAGACTGTCGAATAATAGACTCTACCCTAGGACCACAACCAAACAAGGAACATGAAATAAGGCCAAATCAATTATTCTAAGGCTATAAGATCCTAACCGTATACAATTTTAAAAGCATACACATAGCAGTTACAAATACCAATTATCATTCTCAGTCCAGCATGACATCCAATATTCTCGCGGCTACAAGCATCACATATCAGGACAACCTATTGCTGACTACTCAGCACTAGCATGCAAGTCTACCAGCTCATACAACATACACGTGCATCTCCCCTAGCCCTAACTAGCATGCGATTCACAGATTCATAATCAAATCATAACAGACAACATATGTGGGTATTTTGGGAAACTTACTTGAGCTCGGATGATTGCATGCACCACACCCTTTCTTGTCTTAGAAATTCTTTACTTAAAAACGTTTCCTTTTGAAAACTTTACAGATCCTCAGTTTGAGTTCAGACTCACCCGAAAGTATGTCCGAATCCCTTAAACCAAGGCTCTGATACCAACTTGTAACGACCCAAAAATCAAGGGTAAAAATTTCATTTTTAATATAGCTAAAACATTAATACCATTTACTTCAAACATTACAAATCATCGTTAAGTAAAACATATATAAGAGTTTATCCCAAAATCATTCATTGCGGAAATCTTAGGTGTGTGCACTGCGATCAATCCGAGCTCTTCGCTTCTAAATCGATGAAACCTGAAACCAAAACTGTAAACTGTAAGCACAAAGCTTAGTGAGTCCCCCAGAGCATACCCCACGCACAATCCACATAACACATATCATATTAGCTATAAAAGCTATCTCTACCACATAAGCCCTGCTTAGAATCATATAAGGAAGCCATGGAAACCCTCCAGGGTCTTACACCGGGTACCACGGGAACCCCCACGTGGTCTTATTTGCCTTGGGAACCCCCACAAGGTCTTCCTGCCAAACAATACATAATGCAAACTATACATACAAACATATGAGCTAAACATACAAACATATAAGGATACACTGGAAACCCTCCAAGGTCTTACATCGGGTGCCACAGGAACCCCCACATGGTCTTATCCCACTGCCATGGGAACCCGCACATGGTCTTAGCCTGGAAAGCCATGGGAACCCCTACATGGTCTTATGTCCAACTGCTTCGGGAACCCCTCAGGGTCTTCCATGAAAGTATCACAAAGACAACTAGCATACCAAATACCACACAATTAACAAGCATACCACATATATAACTGTTTGCCATGGGAACCCCCGCGTGGTCTTAACATAATACATAATGTATCAATATCACATTTGCAACAATCATCACAACTAGATAAATGGGTCGGCCTTGGTGCCTTAGACCCATTGGTATGGTGAGAAGACTCACATCGCACTGCTGAAGTCCCGCGGTTGCCACTCCAGCTGTTGGTTGACAGGTTCCCGAACTGCCAACATCAAACAATACCCAATTAATAATTGGGTTCCAATACATAACCACAACTCTACACTTGGGGTAAAAGACTACTTTACCCTAACTTAGCTTTATTCAGTCCAAGGGCCAATCCAAGGCCCAAAAGCCAAACCATGGACCAAAGCCCAACACATGGCCCAATTTTCTAAATTGGGCCCAAACCTCTATATGGGCTTATCTTAAGTACCAACCAATTATTCCAGTCCAAATGATTGGCATTCTGATGGCCAAATAGCTAATAATCCTCAAGGCCCAATTATGGCCCACTTATGGCCCACAACATCTTAGTCTAATAAGTGACCCAATAAGAACCCAAATCCAATTGGGGGTTTTCACAAAAAATGTCGGTTAGGGTTAAGTGTTCCTACTCAACCCATTAAGGACTTAATCCATTAAGTCCAATATTGTCTTTAGGTTAATTTGCCAATGATTGTTAATTAATAATTTAAGTTTATTAAATGATTCCCGAGCGTGTCCTGATCAACCCCAAAATTAGGGTTTCATGACATTAGGGTTTTCCAAACCCTAATTAGGGTTTCCAACCCATCTTAGCCCAATAGCCCCAATAGCTAGGTCCTTTGATCAATTAGGGTCCATTAGGCCCATTAGGGTTTCAAGCATCCCAACCGAATCAAACACGACAAGTCAAAGCACACCGCCACCCGACATGGCGGCCGGTGGTGGTTATGGGTTTCTTTTCATTAATCTTTTGCTAAATACACTTACAATGCTTGAATCCAAAAATATACACACACTAACTAACACGAACATACACACACAGCCACCCTTGTGATGGCCGGTGGTGGCAGAACCAAAGTAGAGGCGGCAACCACCATGGTTGGCAGCCATGGTAGTCATTTCGGAGTTTTGTAGCCAACCGAATACACACACACGCACCCCAACTAGCAACAACAACAACACACACCAAAGCAGCCTACTCGGGGTGGCGGATGATGACCGGAGCAGTGGGAGAAGAACTAAACGATGGCGGCAGCGGCGGTTTACGACATTTATGACCGCAAACGAAGGTAGAGAGGTGTTTACGACCAGGAAACGGTGGCAATCCATCACCGAGGCAACGACCACAGCAGCACAATAACCTCCGACAGTAGCAACGACGTTCGCGACGTCCAACACCGAGAGAAACGACAGGAAGAGAGAGAGAGAGAGGTGGCGGTTAGGCCCACCGGAAACTTCTTGGCTGCTCACGGCTAACAACTCGTCGTTCACAGCCCCACAGCGCGATGTCCGACAACGGAGTTATGGATTTCGGAGCTTGACGACAGGCAGCAGAGGAGTGGGGAGACGGCGTTGCTGGTGGTTCTCCGAGTTCGACAGCAAACGAACGGCGGTGGGGAGGGTCATGAGGTTTGCGGCCACAAACGGGAGAGATAAGGTGGTGTGGCTGCATTCCTCTTCTAGGGTTAGGGTTTCACCGGGGTGAGGGGTTTATATACACCGAGCCCCATAAACGTTTCTCCATAATAACAAGTCTATTCCATCCCTTCCCTCATTCTTTTCAAAATAATTCTACATTTTACATTTTTAACCCTAGCCATCTAAAATCCTTACAAATTGAATCTGAAATTTAACATTTAACCCTTGCCTCCCAAAATCTATCTAAATTTAGTTTTAATAATTACCATGCGGCCCCTCCCTCCACAAAACCTTTTCAACTTAGGTCTAGAATTTACCAAACACACCCTAACTTCTAAAATCCTTTGCGAAACGAGTCCCAAATTTACACTTTATCCCCCGAATAATTCAATTTATAACGTCCGGCTCCCCAAAACCAACAATCCACTAAATAATACAGGTTTAGGGCGACTATTCGTTCATCAGTTTTTATCTATTTATTTATCAAATAAAGAGAATGTTACATCATACCAGCATATAACCATCTTATCTATCAGGATACCGAGCTAACAGATCATAACAGTAACAATCCCAAATAACAAATCAAAGAGCCGGCCTTGGTGCCTTAGACCCTTGAGTACAGTGAGGATAACTCACCTCGCAATGCCGATCTGAACTGAAGAATCGAACTCCCGAATCGCTATCTCACCGAAAATCCCAAACTACCACATAATAAATACCAAGTCATTACACAACATAACAATCTTGACTAAGGATCCACACAATCCATCATGTCCATTCTCTTTATTGGGCCAAGGCCCAATGTCAAGTCCCTAACCTTGAAAGTCCTTATGCAAAGCCTATTATTGGCCCAATTTACCAAATTGGGCCCTACTCCCTAATTGGGCCTCATTCCAAGATCCATTATCAAAACTTGGACCAAAACATTATATTCATGAAGTCTAGCAAACGCCCAAATCCAACTAGTCTATAAACAGCCCAAAACCCGAAGCCCAATTGTCAAAGGCCCAACAGAGGACGTACGTGGGGCGTACTCTTCTGGTACGTGGGGCGTACTAGCCTGATGTTGACCACCATCGGGGTGGTTGACCCAGTACGCTGGGTGTACTGGATTTATGTTGGGCGTACGCGGGATTTCACCAAAACCCTAATAAGTGCTTAATGGCTTAAGCACTTGAGCCCAAACTCCAGATCCATCGACAAAATGTGCCATAGGACTATAAAGTCTCAAACTTTATCACTTTGGACGCCCAGAAAGTTCTTAACACATGGTCTTAATCCATTAAGACCTTCCTACTTCATGCGTGAGACAAATCTAGCTATTGGGACACCATTTTTATCACTTAGGACCTCTTCTAAGGTCTGAAAGGACAACACATTTCGTCCAAATCATAACATGCACCATTTTGGGACTTTTGGGACAAAAATGCTTCTATAAAGCTAAAATGACTAGATCTATCTCATACAAGCATAAAGTTCCAAGCTTTTTACCTGCTGGAGCTTCTAGGGCACAAACCAAATTCAGATCTACAATCTTGATCTTCTTCTTCAACTCCTTGATGCAACATCTTCTTCTTAACACACTTAAGAACACTCAAAAAGCTCAAACACTCAAGGAAATGGCTAAGGTTTGGGGAAAACGACTCTAAGTAGTGGAGGCTGGGGTTAGGGAGGGTTTTGTGCTCATAATGTTGCTTATATAGTCCCCAAACCCTAAATATTAGGGTTTCCTTCTGCCATGAGTATGCCCAGCGTACACAAGTGTACGCCCAGTGTACTCGAGCGCGCCTAGTACGCTTAGCGTACCCTTATGTACGCGCATTGTACTCCTCCTGATCCCAATAATTGCAAGTTAGCCCTTAGACTTTCATGGCTTCACCCTTCTATCCCTAGGGACTATAAATGCAAAAATCTTGGGATGTTACAATACAATGTAATATTCACATATGGATATTTAACAAGAGAAAATAACAAATATACATGGCGATATTTCATTCAGATGTAAATATAATTTTTTTATCATAATATGTGAATATACCTTATATCATATATGTTGGAGCAAGGAAATGCTCTACAAATTATTCGTGATAAGTTAGGTTATTTTATTACATTTTTTTGTATTATAAGTTGTCTCTCTCTATAAATGAAAAGAGATGGTCAGTTTATTTCATGTGCACCAAATATGTAGTCTTTTATTTAGTCAGAGAGAAACTCTCGGCTGGGATCTCTCCCACCGAGGTGTTCTTCGTTCTTCATATTGTAACCTCTCTTTCTAGTAATATCATTCGCTTACTCATCTTATGTTCTTCATTTATATTTTTGTTATCGTTAAATATCAAGATCTTATTATTCCGCAACTAGTTGATTGTAAAAAATGGGTTCCTACAATTGGTATCAGAATCGTACATTGAAGATCTAAGTGATTATTTTAATGGAACGACTCCCGGTCGACTACTTTCATCTTGTATTTTCGATTTTCATACATGAATTTCTAGGTTCGCAACCGGAAATTTTTTATGATGAGTTTTCGATTTTTGAAGTGCTGATCCAATGCTTTTTTAAGCTTTCAAGAATAAATGTTGTTGTTGTTTTGTTCATATTTCTTCTGAAAATCCGAGTTTATGAAGCCTTTTATCATGCTGTTGAAGAAAAAGAAGAAGGAAGAAGTTATTTGTCGTCTAAAAATGTGTGAAGTCTGCTCCACACATTTTTATGCCGTGGAAATAGACAAAATATTTTGTGTGATATGAAGAGTGGAGAAGACTTGATCTTTGAAGATGATGCTAGTTAAAATATTTTAAGTTCATACGATACAACTGGAAAATCTCATGAAGGTATGATGCTCCTGCATTAACTTTACTGTTGATCATATTTTTCTTGATAAAAGTCTTGATGAACCTTGAAAGGTACATCCTTTTACTCTTCTGTAATGGAAGAGTACTTCACCATAGTTTATTACCCATACTTCCCTGAAATTTCCATGTGATAAAGTAATCATTTTACTTGAAACCCACACCTTATCCTTACTTTTTATCTTTCTCTCTCATACTTTCTACCACTTTTTCCTCTTCCCAACACCCCACCTTATCTCCATATACTTTAGAAAACATTTCCTTGGATAAAAACAAGGTTATGGCCTCTACGATATCAATTTTCATGAAAAAATGGCCTTTTTCGTCGTTAACATGCTCATCCTCGAAGCTCAATGCTGAGGTCCATGGCCTGACCGAAGATTTTTCCCATACCGAGAAGTTAAGCTATACCGAGGTCTGCTGGAAGCACATGCTTGCACAAGCTCTGTTGTACTTCTCTCTTTGCAATACCGAAGAGTTGCTGGAAGTCCTCTCATGCGAAGACTCTGCGGTCCCTCTCAAACCAAGACATCACAGACCTAAGACCTACAACAACCGGCTACTGTAGTGTTCAATCCTTGCTTATAGTAGACTAAGGCATACCATAGACTTCCTTCATACCCCGCCTCCATGCAACTCCTTCACTCCTCGCTACTTCAACTCCTCGCTACCCCAATCAAACCTACCTAACCATCCAACCCTCTCACCGGAGACTTCACGTCCTCGGTACTTCCTCCCTCTTTAGCCCACTCACACCACATCACATCACTCTTCAAGCTTACCCACTCATCTCCGCCTCCTCAGTCCTTATCCTTCCTGATCTCACCTCTTCGGATTTGACCCTCCTCATCCCTCCTCTTCTCACCTCCTCTTCTCAATCCTCCTCTCATCAGCCCTCCTCAACCAATTTTTTATCACACATTTTTTTTCTTTTTCTCGTTTATTTTTTTACCACATTTTTTATTTTTTATTTTAATTTTTTTACACTCATTTATTCTTTTTAAAACCCATTATTTTTAATTTCACAAATTTTTTTTTCACCAAATTTTTTTTAACACCAATTTTTTTTTAAAAACCAATTATTTTTTCTTAACACCAATTTTTACCACTGCAACCGATGATCTGAAACACTTTTGTAAAAAATGATTTTTACAAGACTCGATTTATTGTCTTCACAAAAGAGTTTATTATTGGATATTTATTCAAGCTTCGATCGTCACCATGGATTACTTCTCGCTGGTTATATTGGAAGAATTTTATTTTTTCCATGAGGATTGCCCTTTAGTCCAGGTCCGTCGACCAACATTCCTTGGATCAGTGTCTTAGAATCAGTTGTCCTCCATACCGCAATCGCACATCATATTCCTCTTCGTGAAGTTGGCACCGCAGTTACGTCTGATCAACAAATTTTTTTTGCAATCTTTGCTCTATGAAGACTTTTTATGACTTGTCGCTCTTGATCTTCGATTGTCGAACCATGTATATTAAGTAAGTGGAGTTTATTTATTGAATCTGCTTCAAGAGTTCCGACACCGCAGTTTGGGTACATCAGTATTGCTCAGCAGAGCAAATATTTTTTATGCAAGGTTTTTATTTGTTACTACGATACTTGTGCGAGCAGTTTTCAGCAACAAAATCAACCGGATACTTATGACCTTGGAAGTATTTATATACTTTATGTCTTATGTTTTATCGAGACCCTTCATACATCTAGGGAGAGTATGCGAAGCTCTTGGTATCCAACACTCTCCATCTTGTTTGATTTATTTATTTTTGATATCCTGGCATTGGTTATCAAAAATAGGGAGAGAATATTATGAGCATCCGGATTATTGGTTATGTTTTATAGAGTGTGGATTTTGAAGATATTTGGGAAAAGGAGATTATTTAGTAGTTTTAGGTGCTAACTGATCATGGCTTATCACCTACTTGTTTAGTTAAATCGACGCCATCATGACAGTTTTGATTGAAGTTTGAAGTTCGATCCTTGGGCGGATCACTATAGCTTCTATTCCTTAATCCAGACTTATTTATTATTCCAAATCCATCACAAGATGTTCTCATGTTTTTAGCGTGTTATTCTTTTGAAGAAATTTGGGTATGTTATGATACGAGTACCAGAGATGTTTCAAACTTTTGAAGCCGAAGTGTGACTTGATTACGGAACGTTTAGTTCAAGAGTTATTGGTACCCTTTTGAAGTTGATCAACTTGGTTTACTGATCACATCTTTAGATTGGAATCTCATCTTCAACACCAGAGATGTTGGACTTCGTTTCTTAGAAGACTTTGACTACAGAGATTTCATTTCCGTGTTTCAGACATCACAGACACTTCAGAATTTCAGAGACATTTCAGCATTTGGTTCTCATTATGTATCATTTTATTACCGCACTTTCTAGTTGGTTACTATGTATTTTAGCCTTTTATCACTATATTTGTATCTCTCATCATTTGTGAGCATTTAGGGAGAGATTGTTGGAGCATGGAACTCTACAAATTATGAGTAATAAGTTAGGTTATTTTAGTACCTTTTGTTGTATTCTCTCTCTCTCTCTCTACAAATAGAAAGAGATGGTCATTTTATTTCGTGTGCACCAAATATGTAGTCTTTTGTTTAGTCAGATGGAAACTCTCAGCTGGGATCTCTCCTATCGAGGTGTTCTTCGTTATTCACATTGTAACCTCTCTTTCTAGTAATATTATTCGATTACTCATCTTATGTTCTTCATTTATATTTTTGTTATCGTTAAATATCAAGATCTTATTATTCCGCAACTAGTCGATTGTGCAAATGGGTTCCTACAATATAAAAGTTATATCCATATGACAATAAACATAATATATAATGAAAAATTTACATATTAGTATACCTTTACATATGAACCAGTACACATATCATGAACTCCAAGCAATTATACATGGTTATATGTTATTCACACATAAATATACCACATAAACAAAATATATAATCTAGTATTCATATGTGAATATATAATATAAACATAATATATAATGTAACATTCATATATGAATAAATATTGATACATGTATATGTCATACAAACAAAATATAATATGTAATATTTACATGTGAATATACCTTTAAACGTGAATCCATATATGTGAATTAATTGCAGAAAGCAAATATGTAAGGTTAAATGTTATTCTCATGTGAATATAACTTCAAAGGTGAATAAATATATGTGAATTAAGTACACAAAGAAAATATGGAACGTTATATGTTATTCTTATGTGAATAACATATAAATACACATGAAAAGCTATAAGGAACATTTCATCGAATGGTTGGAGTACATATAAGTTAACTTATATAATCGTGGTAAAATATTCACCAAAAATACAAAAAAAAAAGGCATCATCATCATCATCATCAATTTTCAAGTTCTAATCTTATACAAATAACATATAATGATGCACGATTATATGTTATTTATATTTGAATAACATTTAAAAGATACAGAGCTTTATCGAACATTTTATCAAACACTTGCCGTGTAGATAAGTTAACTTGTAAAATTATGGAAAAGTCTTCATACATAGATTATATAAACTTCACAAATCTATAGATTTTGATTAAGAAAGTCTATTTGATGTTCTCTGCCTTAATTTTGATATTTTTCTTCAAATATGAAAGTTACAATGTAAGGATCGATGATGCAAAGTGAATTTGGTATTGATGATCGATGATATGAATTGGACCTGGTTTTACTTAAACGAACGATATAAAAGTGGATCCAGTGTTAATGATGGCTCATGAATATCCGATGACGTTGAATTTAAATTGATTGATGAATATCATAAATGTGGAACATAATTGATCGATGACGATGAAGATCTAATGATGATGAAAAAAATTGATCGATCGAAATATGTTGATCGAAGAGGATGTTATTATGTTAAGGATCTCATATTGATGATGATCAATAATTCAATAGTTTTGAAGATCTGAGAAAATAGAGAAACATCATGATTTTAAGAAGCCAAATTATGTTGTTATGGTTTAATTAATAAACACAATTACTTATTTGCCCACTTTGATTTAATTATGTCATTCATTTCCAATTTTTTTATATTTAACAAAAAAAAGGTGGTCCGTATTCGTTCTTGCATTCTCGATATATATACACACACAAATGATTCTTGTCGTTTGAACCTAAGTCTATGTAGGGAGAGGTTATATCTTCTCTAATAAATGAAGGGTTTTTTTTGCCACTTGTCACACTCTCATTCAATTTGCCAAATATCATTTTATGGTTATTTTGAGTTAATGTTTTTCCCACATTTCATTTTATGAGTTTTTCTATTTTATTAAATTCCACATAATATTTTAATGTATTAATTGTAATAAATTTTGTAATAAATAGATATCAATTTCATTAATGAACTTACCTTCTAATTTCAAAATTCTCAAAATTACAGCTCATTTGTTTCTTTTATTTACTTAAATTATTTGTTTAAATTTAAAATAAAAGATATTTCCATTATAATAATTCATTATTTTTTCTTATTTTCTTATAAATTCAAAGTTCTTAAATATTTTGACATTTATATTTAGTTTTTTTTTAAATTAACCCATGTAATACATGAGTCTCACAACTAGTTGAGAACATAAAGAGGTTCATAATGTGACAACAATTGTGTCCAATCAGTTTCTAAGGGGTGGTATACGAATTGTATAATTACATTAATGAAATGGTCAACCTAATTAAATGATAGTTTTCTATAATGTTAAAATTATTCATTCCAACTTTATTCCAATTATTTTAAAACAGTTAAATTGAATTAATCTACTCTAATAAATGAATTTTTTTTATGTTACATATCAATTTCTCATGAGTTTTTACACATGTCATTTTGTAGTATTTTTGAACTAAATTAAATCCACATGTTAATTTATTTTTTGAATTTTTTCAATTTTAATAAATTAAAATGCCACATATGACTAATTTATATATATATATATATATATATATATATATATATATATATATATATATAACGCATTTATTATATTAAATTATATTAAATATGATAATAAATGAAAAAGAATGCATATCTTCCTTTTTCATTCTAAATTATGGCTAAAATCACTAATATCAACTCCTATTTTCCCTGTTCATTTGTTTCAGATTTATAAACCAGGATCGCATAAAAATATCGACCTTCCTTCCTTCCCTGTTTCCCTTACATTTTCTTTCTTACACATCCTCTATTAGTTACGGTTATATACCCTTTTGTCATAAACACCAATTGGAAGAGATATGCATTCTACCAATAAGAGCGAGAAATATACGAATACACACTGAAAATCTTAAGTAGATTAGCATCATGAAGGTGATTACCTCCATCACAACCCACAACTACCCTCTTTTTCTATCTCCCATTTCTTTATTTTCTTTTCTTTGTCGGTTTTGATACACCAATGTATTCGACTTGTATGGAACCAGTTATTGGGATACCATAATGCACATCAACTATTTTCTTAAATGCTTGGTTTATTTTATTGGGAAACGATACACATTTTCATCTAGATTTGTTATAATTTCTATTCGATTTAGGATATTTTAATAGATTTACTGCTTTGCAACTATAGGAGATAACTTTTATGGGTTAACTATGTTGTATCACTGGTTATATTAATAAGCCCCGACTTGATTTCATATTCAAGATCGATTGTTTGGAATCTTAATTCTTTATTTATTTATTTATTTTTTTGTCTTTTTTAGCAGAATTTAGATTAAAGAAGGTTAGGGTTCCAATATGGTTCGAGTATGCCTTATCTTTTAGTTTTTTTGCCATTAATGTGTTTGTGCTGTTTAGGCTTCCAATATAGTTCGAGCATTTATGTTTTAACGTGTTCGTGCTTTTTAGATTAAAGAAGGTTAGGGTTCCAATCTGGTTCATGCTTTTCATGCAACTATGGAATATGGGATTTGCACACAAGTATGTGGCACCAATGTTCCCATAGTATAATACAAGGGTTTGAGCCAATGTTATACCAAGTTTAGAGAGGAGATGGGTGATCCAGGAGACTTCTGATGAGGCATTGCAATAGCCTTATATTCGTCCTCTATGGAAGAACGTGATATCGATTTTTGACGTGATGACTTCCAAGAGATAATGTTCGACCCAAGGTATATGGCATATCCTGCTGACCTTGCATTTTATGATGCTCATCCCCAATTAGAGTGACTAAAGGCAGTAACTCTCAACGGTTGTCAACGCTTCAAGAATAAGCCATGGTGAATTGTGCCCTTTAGATAACGTAAGAGTCTCTTCAAATCTTACAATTGAGTGTCATTTGGATCATGCATGGATTGAGAGAGGCGATTTGTAGCAAAATCTATATTTGGTCTGGTTATCGTAAGATATTGTAATGCACCCATGATCTGGCGATACCTTGTTTCATCTGATGGGGCTGAGTTGTCGATTAGAGAAGTGGCACTCTTGATGGGTGTTATGACTGGTTTTGCATTAACCATCTTCTGAGTAGTTAGGATATCACGAATGTGTTTGCTCTAAGAGAGAAATAACCCATCATTAGCGGAGATAACATCCACTCAAAGAAAGTGATAAAGTTCACTAAGGTCTTTGAGAGCAAACATTCAATTTAACTGAAACACAAAGTCATCAATAACACTATCATTGTTCCCGGTCAGAATGATATCGTCAACATAGACAACAAAATACATCACTATTCATCCATATTCAAATATGAAAAGGGAGACATCAAATATAGATTTTTGAAAGCCATACTTTATTAAGATTGTCTTAAGCTCAAGATACCAAGCTCGTGGTGCTTTTTTGAGCCCGTAAAGAGCTTTGCGCAACTTACATACATGATTTGGGAATTGCGGGTTGACAAATCCCAGAGGTTGGACCATGTCATTGGTGAAATCCTTTAGCTACTAGATGTGTCGTGTCGTTGGACCATTGTTCCCGTAAAGTATCAGTGTAGTCAATGCCATGTCGTTGGCGAAATCCTTTAGCTACTAGATGTGCCTTGTATTTTTGAATAGAGCCGTCAAAGGATCGCTTCATACGAAAGGCCCAATTGCAGCCGAGAGTGTTTTGGGAAGTTAGAGGTACTAAATCCTAGGTTTTGTTTTGGATGAGTGCATTAAACTCTATAGACATGGCATCCCGCCATTGACGTATTTAAAGGGCTTGGGTGACACATGATGGCTCAAGAGTCTCAGGTAGGGTGTGAGTTCATGTTGTGTTGAGATAAATATGACTGAAGTACCACTATTTTAAGGGCTTAGGTTTTTCTTTGACGAGGTGTAGATGGGAAAGAAACTTGTGGGGATGGTGAATGAAGTTGTGGTGATGGTGGAGGTAGATTATATGTGGGTTGAGGAGTGTGAGATAAATTTTTTGGAGAATGGGTGGTATAGGCGGGGATTGGTGATAGGGGTGGTAGGAAATGGTTTGAGTTATGAGTGATAGTGGTTTCTGGTGGGAGGGTCTGCATAGGAGACTGGTGGGAGGGTCTTGCATAGGAGATACAGTAGGTGTACCTGGTGACACACTAGTGGTTGAGTTGTGAGGGGCTTCCACATAGGCATGCACATCTTGAGGGGATAGAGATTCATCATTACTATCATGCCTCCATGAAAATGTGTGACATCCCCATTTCACCGCCAGAAAAGACCGATTTGTTTATGCTTTGTTTTAAAATCAGAGTAATCGTTTAAAGAAAACTATTGCGGAATTTGTTCGCAAAACAAAATATGATAAGAATCTATCAAAACTTTTCTTGAAGAAATGTATTTTCATTAAATAACAAAATATCGGGATGTCATGTTCCGATACAGACCAAAAGCATAAACAATACTAAATAGACCTTACAACAGTTATTTTCAACTAATGGTCTATATCCAAAGTATCTTGTTAAGTCATCCAACTTATTCACTGGTGCCACTACCTGTAATACAAAGAAAAACTGAGTGGGTCAGGCTTGGGAGCCTGGTGAACATATAGGGTTTTCAACCCACAATAATATAATTATTATATTTAATTATCAAACAATCAACCCAATTACCCATCCCCATTATCTTCTTTATTTCTTAAGGAATTACCGTAAGAATCAACTATCCTTTATTCATTCATTCCTAAGGATTGACCTAAGGAATTGGCACAAAGTCCATTACTGCCCGAGGTTCCTATAACAAACACTAAATCCATAGCTGCCAAGGTTCATCTACACAGTACTAAATCCATAGCTACCAAGGTTTATCTACACAGTACTAAATCCATAGTTACCATTGTATTATAAGGCACTAAGTCCATAGATGCCAGGGTTTTAAGAGTACACCGGTGAACATCAAATCCACAACACCTACAAGTTGCGAGCCTGCTAGTGTTCCACTGGACTGTCTAGAATAGTCCGTGGTTGTCATCCCTACTCTGCTGAATGACGGGGCATCGTTTGAGTAAAGGTTTCACTCATTTTTCACATGTCACCCTCATCTCATGATCTAAATCATCTTTCGTCTCATCCTCAAACTCATATTTCATCACACACCAACTATTTCGTCTACCCATGTTCTACCCAACATATTTGTAGATATAAATTACATATACAGTTTAAACCATTTAAAAACCTGTAGAAAACATTCATTCAACATCCATCTCAAGTAAAAAACAATGTATAAACACATAGCACGTATTTCATAGCAAATACTTCATATCTATGTGTTAGAAGAAAGTAACTACACACTCACTTGTTAAGACGATTGTTAGGTAGCACTACGGCTCTTCAAGTAGAAGTTCTTCTATCAAACCTGGATATCTTCACACATCGGGCTTCTCGTGGGCAGAGCTTCGGCTTGAAACTCTTTTCTCCTCGGGATCTTCGGGGCTTCGGGACTCGCTTCGGGTGTCGGGATGATACCGGGGCTTCAAGGGTGCTTCAAAAGGGCTAGAGAGTGTATCGGGAGTGAGAGAGTGAAGGAATTAGCAACTATGGCCGGCTGCCCTTCGATTTTTATTTATAGGGCCATTTTTCTGGATTCACGTCGTGAATCTCAAATATTCACGTCGTGAGTTCAGTAGTTATCAGGTGCGTCATCGCAACTTGGGTCTGTCAGGCTCCAGAAGACGTTAATATTGAGTTCACGTTGTGAACACTGTGTTCACGTCGTGAACTCTGACACAGTGTCGGGGTTTGTGCCCCGAACTTCAGAAATTCATATCTTTCGCATACGAGCTCCGTTTTCGACGTTCTTTATATGCACGCGTAGGTAAGATTATGCTCTACAACTCTCGTTTAGACTCCGTCGGCTAATTTTGAATTTAACTTTTATTATATTATTTTTAGTACGCTGGGACAAGAAAACTCCGTTAGGAATTCACAACTCCTTCATCTGACGTCCGTTTTCGTCTGTCTTTTTACCGTTGGACTACTATCGATGAGATCTTCAATTCTCGTTTAGATTGTTTCGGCTAGAAACCACTCGATCTCTTATTCGAATTTTGGGCTGCATACCGCTAAGTCGAAACTTCGAAAAATCATAACTTCCTCATACGAAGTCAGATTTAGACGTTCTTTTTATGCACGCTCTCGGTTTAACGTATTCTATGACTTTTGTTTAGATTACTAAGGCTAAATATCGCTCTATCGTAAATTCACTATTTACGTCACGCAGTGTCGTACCGGTTCTGTCACGAAACTTCGACATGTCATAACTTCTTCGTTATAATTCGGATTTCAGCATTCTTTATATATTCAGAAACCTTGCCACGAACACTAAAACTTAGTTAAGATTATTCATTATAAATAATCTTCTATCAAAAAGTCATTTTTGATGTTTATCGTCTCTAAATTGACTAGCCCTGATCTACGGGTGTTACAATTATCTCCCCCTTAGGATGATTACATCTCGGAATCATCAACGAACTAGGTATGGTATAGTGATTCCATACGCTATCTTTCCATCCTAAGTAATAACTGTGATGCTAAATCTTGCACCTGCTCTTCATACTATGTTGGACTATCATTCGTAACCTTCGAGTTACAAAATAAATCCTTATTGAAGACCCCTTCTTCTTCTTAGGATAATTACTTTCCTTTATCTATTGTAACAGACCGATGGGTCATGTTCTAATGACCTTTCATCGTATAATGTAATGCTTAGACTCAAGTCTCTTAGGGTCAAATTCCAGAATGGAATATACCTTCCTTCATATTCTAATGTGATATAATCACATTCTAGCATGTAGCATTTCTAGCTACTAACTTCTTTAACAACGATCGTGATACAATTGATCGCATTTATTTCAATCTTCTGACTTAAGTCAGATGTTACATCGAACTTGGTTCTCTGAACCATGTAACAAACTCATCGTAGTCGGACTCAATTTGATATGACCACTAGGGTCGGAATAACAACCATCTTACCAGTTATTACCGAAACAATGGTAATGACATACTTGAATAAAACGGAATCAATTACTAGCTTCTTGGTAACCTTGTGACTTTCCCTGATCCAAATGTGAGTCCTGTGCTTCCGGTAGTATAGGCCTCTACTACCATTCACACCTACTCATACTCGTCCCAAGTATTGTCTCACAGTTTAACCAAGTCACCATACAAAAATTACACAATCATTCAACACATCAGATAACAAAACCGGGGTTTATATTATTTCTTGAAACGATTACACAAAGGTTTAAGTTCACCCTATACTATGCCTTTTATATTAGGCTACATCATACGAAACTATGGTTACTACATAACCCGATTTTCGGATAAGAAGTCCTCATCCTTGATTCCTCGCGTTATTGTCTGCTTCGTCGAGGATCATTCGGAATGCCCTTGGCTTTGGCGGTGCCTCTAGCCTTGCTACTTCATTTTTCCTTGGGCAGTCTCTAGAGATGTGCCCCTTGCCTCCGCATCCGTAGCATACCTTATCATTATGTGTACAATTCTTGGAATAGTGGCCCATCCTTCCATATTTGTAACAGGTTACTTCTTTGTTGCATGTTCCAAAGTGCTTTTTCTTTCACTTTTCACACCACTTAGCTCCATACCTTTGGTCATCCAGGTTAGACTTTGCGAACTTTCCCTTATTATCAGGCCTTGTGGATCCTTCAAGCTTCCTCTTCTCACCAACTTCAGCTTTCTTCAGACCCTTTTCCTTTATTTGGGTCTCAACATTCTTGGCTGCCCAGATGGCGGCTTTCAATGTGGTTGCTTGTTTGACCATTGGACCAAAGTCCACTGGTAATCCTTTCGCAAACTTGTTGACCTTGGAAAGTTCCATTGGAACTAGGTAGGAAACAAGCTTCATCTTCTCCGTAAAACTAGTAGCATGCTCGGTGACGCTCAATCTTCCCTTCTTCAGATTCTGGAACTCATTGTTGATTTCCAGAAGATCCTGCTCAGAGCAGTATTGCATCTTTAGTTGCATCACAAAATCTTCCCAACATATCTTGCTAGCTTCTCCCTTGGGCATCGAACCAACTAGTAGCTTCTACCAGTTCAGCACTCCTGACTTTAACAGAGGGATCGCAAGAGCGGTCTTCTGTCTGTTGCTGCATTCGCAACTCTCAAACATTGTCTCCATTTCGGAGATCCAGTCGATAACTTCCACTGGCGTCGGGATTCCAGATAGACACGGTGGTTTGGATGCCATGAAGTCCTTGTACTTGCATCCATGTCCGTCGTTTCCTCCATCCTGGATGTTCTGCCTAACTAACGGTGGGTTGGCTTGACCAATAATCCCACTGAAGTTTCCTCCTTCTGACTGCCCTCCATTCACTTCGGGCTCTTCAACTTGTATTGAAAGTTCTTCACGATTCTGCCGAAGCAGACGTCTAGTTTCTTCCACGTGACGATCCAACATCATTTGAATCATCAATTGTACTCCCGCCATTGTCATCGGCTTAGGTGTTGCTGCTACAACAGGTACTTGTTCAATCACAGGTGGTTGATTCCTGTTTTCGTTTGCGTTTCCAACTCCGCTTCTAGTTCTCGCCATTTTTGATCTATACACCGAATAAGGTGAATTTAGATCCTCAACCACGATAGATATTTAAATCATCCTTGTCACTCCGAAATGATTATATGCTAGTTCTAATACCGTATTCGTACGCTTAGAATCCTAAACACATAAGGTTTCCAGATCCGGTTGACAACAAACCGTAGATCCGAACAAATAATATCACATATAGCAAACATATAGCATTTAGTACATAAAGGCATTTTAGGCATCTTTCCTAAAATAAACTAGTGCTCGTGTCGATTTAGGTGTACTACCTATAATGTTTTAGACACACTCCTCACGATCACTACTTAGCATTCTAAGTTTAAGTCTAGAAATTTCCTACAAATTCCTAGTTCGCTTAAACTAATGCTCTGATACCAACTGTGACATCCCCAATTTCACGGCCTGAAAAGACCGATTTGTTTATGATTTGTTTTAAAATCAGAGTAATCGTTTAAAGAAAACTGTTGCGAAATTTGTTCCCAAAACAAAATATGATAAGAATCTGTCACACCCCAAAATCGGAACGGCGGAAACGTTCTGGGGGGGAGGACGTCATGTTTAGTATCACAAGACATGCATCATAGTAATCAAAGTGATAAACAACCATTTCATTAGAAAGAATGTGTTTACAAAGTGTGTGTTCACAAAACATAGAATACATAAGCAAATAACAATCAAGACTTGAAGCTATATTGCTCCATCTTCTGAATTCCCAGCGCGAGTACCTGTCTACTAGGCTCCTGAGAATACAAGTTATTTGAAAGAGTTGATCAGCAATTAAGCTGGTGAGTTCATAAGATTTTAGTGATGTAAGTAAGTTGTTGTTGAAAAATGTAGTTGAAAAATGTAGTGAGTTGTAAGTTCTGTTTAGAAAAGTCCGTCTGTTCCTCTTAGGAAATCCTATATTTCCTACTTTGATGAAAGATACGTAAAAATGATCCTACAATCCTTTCTATGAGTACTAAATGGATACAAGTGATATAAAACTCAGAGCAAACAAGCAATCGACTGTGCGCATCTGCCCTAAGCTCACAACCAAATAAGGAACAAGGAGTAAGGCGGATAGCACACATCCCATTGTTTGTTAGATCATTATTGTATATAACTCTGGCGTGTTCACTTGTTACTCATGGAGTTAATCGTAATGGTTTCTTTATATTTAATGAAAAGATTCTTTAAGAAAAACCCTTATTTCTTATAATAAAAAGGTGACCACAGTGATTACTCCTATAATCACTTAGTTTATATTGGCTATATATGATCTAATATCGAATAGAGAGTTAATTGGGTGAATCTGCCCTAAGCCCACAACCAAACAAGGAACAGGAAGTAAGGCGGAAAGCCCACATCCAACTACCTATTGGGTATCAATGATATATAACCATGCAGCATAAACTAAAGTATTATAGAGTTAATCACCTAAGGTCCTTTAAGTTTATCCTGGTTTAATAAAATGGATTAAACCCTTAACTGGTAAGTTTCTAGTGTTGTATACCAAAAGTTCTGAATTGGCAAGTATGTTCTGCACTAGAAAACTGTGCATTGACTCTGTGTCCTATGACTTGACCCATACCTGATACCCTTATGATGACTCAATGTATATTGGACATATCTATCTAGAATCGAATAGATAATGGGCTGGGTGAATCTGCTCCAAGCCCACAACCAAACAAGGAATAGGAAATGAAGCGGAGAACACACATCCTATTACATGTCGGATCCTATTGATATATATGTATCCTTTGATGTATACATTAGGGAATCATAAGGTTAGCATTATGGTCCTTTCTACTAATCGTAGCCTTCTACCAAGGCATCAAATGTTATGTATGTTTGTTTCTTGTATGAGTGTGTATTTTCCCGAGTGAGACTCTCATTAACTAAATATAGTTTATACATTAATGAATATGTGAGAAGATTCACAAAGTAGATGTAGTAGGGAAAATAATGTTTTACCTTAGCAGTGACACTGCTGGCTATAAAATAATAAAATGCAGACTCCAGGTAGTATTAAATGTACAATACACCTCGGGGAGTCTTTTTGCCTTTAATCCCTAATGAGTTAATTTAAGGTTTAAATGTGAACTCGTATGTAACTAGGAAGATATTTTATTATATTTTATCAACTCGTGTCTGCTAACCCATATACGTGTAATCGTACTAAAGTTAACACAAACCGGAAAGATATATTATTATATTTTATCACCTCGTGTCTGCTAACCCAGATACGTGTAATCGTACTAAAGTTAACACAAACCGGAAAGATATAATTTACGTGCTTTTCGCTGGTACTTAGTGTGGTGTGCTTTTCCCTGGTACTTAGTATGCTTTTCCCTGGTACTTAGTGTACTTTTCCCTGGTACTTAGTGTGCTGTGCTTTTCCCTGGTACTTGGTGTGCTTTTTCCCTGGTACTTAGTGTGGTGTGTTTCTCTCTATATTAGTTATAGTATGTTTCCTCTTTTTGTACTTGTTATAGTATGTTTCTCTATGTATCTGTTATAGTATGTTCTCCTCTATACTTATTATAGTATGTTCCCCTCTGTACATGTTATAGTATGAACTGAACCCTTAAACTATACCTATTATAGTTTACTAGTAATGTACTTGAACTGTTGTTGAAAATACTCAATTTACCACTAAGTTATGCTAGTACTTTAAAACGGAGTTTTGTTAAACTATAAAGTAGCATAACTTGAAAAGAGTTTTTGAAATGTTTTGACAACTTATAAATGACATAAGTAATCTTTTGAAAGATGTTTATAGCAAACATTTACACAATTATCATTGTGTTCAACTTGTATCCCCCCCTTAAAACATTTAAAACAGTTAAAAGATTCATTACGGGGTATGAACTCACCTTATGTGGGTGATTCAAACGAATATGCGCGTAACGATGAGAAGTTCCACGAATGAAGTCCCGAGACTTAACGAGTCCTAAATGACATATAATTACACATATATGAATACATTTAATGTATATAACAACTATTGGTGATAGGGACATGCCTTAGGGACATAAAAACACTTAGAATTAAGTGTTACCAACACCTATGGTTGCACATAAGGGGTGTATGGCCCTATATTGGAGTGTAAGGCCACAAAATCATGGGTTTTGTGTGTGCGGCCAGAGTGTGCGGCCAAGAGTGTGTGCGGCTACACTTGGTGTGTGCGGCCGTACACATGGTGTGTGCGGCCGTACACACTTGAAGATCATATGAAATGGCGTTTTTCATGCATAAATTCCAGGGTCCTTAGCTTATATCAAGCTATTGCAAGTGTATACCCGATTTAGAGGCTTAAAAGTGTAGTTAAAGTCCAAAAAGTAGTGTGTGTTCTTGGCGTTCTTGGTGTTTTTGAAGATCTAACACCAAATAGGTGTTTTCATGGATCGAATCAAAGGGAAAAGCTAGCTAAGGCCTTGTATAACAATTCAAGGAAGCAACACTTACTTGATTTGAAGATTTGAAGAGAAAAGATGGTTGATACTTGAGAGAAAACGAGTTCTAGACATGAAGAAGTGGAAAAAGTGTTCAAAATGACCAAGGACCATATATATACGTTGGGGTGTGCTGCCAGGAGAGGGGTGTGCGGCCGCACACCCAGTGTGCGGCCGTACACTCCTGATGTTGGAGTGTAAGGCTCGATTTTTGGTGCTAGAAGTTTACGCGATCCATTCCTATGCTCAATGTTGGAATGTACTGAGCTTTGAACCTTTAAACAGACTCCAAACGGGGCTAAATGATAGCAGAAATGAGTCTGACACTCAGCGGAGTTGATTGGCTGGGCTTTGCAAGGCAAAAATTTAAAAATTTTCGGGTTGTCACAGAATCTATCAAAACTTTTCTTGAAGAAATGTATTTTCATTAAATAACAAAATCTCGGGATGTCATGTTCCGATACAGACCAAAAGCATAAATAGTACTAAATAAACCTTACAACAATTATTTTCAACTACTAGTCTATATCCAAAGTATCTTGTTAAGTCATCCGACTTATTCACTGGTGCCACTACCTGTAATACAAAGAAAAACTGAGTGGGTCAGGCTTGGGGGCCTGGTGAGCATATAGAGTTTTCAACCCACAATAATATAATTATTATATTTAATCATCAAACAATCAACCCAATTACCCATCCCCATTATCTTCTTTATTTCTTAAGGATGTACCGTAAGAATCAACTATCCTTTATTCATTCATTCTTAAGGATTGACCTAAGGAATTGGCACAAAGTCCATTGTTGCCCGAGGTTCCTATAACAAACACTAAATCCATAGCTGCCAAGGTTTATCTACACAATACTAAATCCATAGCTACCAAGGTTCATCTACACAGTACTAAATCCATAGCTACCATCGTACTTATATAAGGTACTAATTCCATAGCTTCCAGGGTTTTTAGAGTACACCGGTGAACATCAAATCCACAACACCTACAAGTTGCGAGCCTGCTAGTGTTCCACTGGACTGTCTAGAATTGTCCGTGGTTGTCATCCCTACTCAGCTGAATGACGGGGCATCGTTTGGGTAAAGGTTTCACTCATTTTTCACCTGTCACCCTCATCTCATGATCTAAATCATCTTTCGTCTCATCCTTAAACTCAACTTTCATCACACACAACCTATTTCGTCTACCCATGTTCTACCCAACATATTTGTAGATATAAATTACATATACAGTCTAAACCATTTAAAAACCTGTATAAAACATCCATTCAACATCCATCTCAAGTAAAAAAAAACAATGTATAAACACATAGCACGTATTTCATAGCAAATACTTCATATCTATGTGTTAGAAGAAAGTAACTAGACACTCACTTGTTAAGACGATTGTCAGGTAGCACTACGGCTCTTCAAGTAGAAGTTCTTCTATGAAACCTAGATATCTTCACACATCGGGCTTCTCGTGGGTAGAGCTTCGGCTTGAAACTCTTTTCTCCTCAGGATCTTCGGGGCTTTGGGACTCGCTTCGGGTGTCGGGATGATACCGAGGCTTCGGGGGTGCTTCAAAAGGGCAAGAGAGGGTATCGGGAGTGAGAGAGTGAAGGAATTAGCAACTATGGCCGACTGCCCTTCGATTTCTATTTATAGGGCCATTTTTTTGGATTCACGTCGTGAATCTCAAATATTCACGTCGTGAGTTCAGTAGTCATCAGGCGCGTCATCGCAACTTGGGTCTGTCAGGCTCCAGAAGACGTTAATACTGAGATCACGTCGTGAACACTGTGTTCACGTCGTGAACTCTGACACAGTGTCGGGGTTTGTGCCCCAAACTTCATAAATTCATATCTTTCGTATACGAGCTCCGTTTTTGACGTTCTTTATATACATGTGTAGGTAAGATTATGCTCTACAACTCTCGTTTAGACTCCGTCGGCTAATTTTGAACTTAAATTTTATTATATTATTTTTAGTAGGGCGGGACAAGAAAACTCCGTTAGGAATTCACAACTCCTTCATCTGACGTCCGTTTTCGTCTGTCTTTTTACCGTTGGACGATTATCGACGAGATCTTCAATTCTCGTTTAGATTGTTTCGGCTAGAAACCACTCGATCTCATATTCGAACTTTGGGCTGCATACCGCTAAGTCGAAACTTCAAAATATCATAACTTCCTCATACAAAGTCAGATTTAGACGTTCTTTTTATGCATGCTCTCGGTTTAACGTATTCTACGACTTTCGTTTAGATCACTAAGGCTAAATATCGCTCTATCGTAAATTCACTATTTACGTCACGCAGTGTCGTACAGGTTCTGTCACGAAACTTCGACATGTCATAACTTCTTCGTTATAACTCGGATTTTGGCATTCTTTATATATTCGGAAACCTTGCCACGACCACTACAACTTAGTTAAGATTATTCATTCTAAATAGTTTTCTATCAAAAAGTCATTTTTGACGTTTATCATCTCTAAATTGACTAGCCGTGATCTACGGGCGTTACAAAATGTGTCCTCAAGAAATCTAACATGTCGGGAGATATACATTTTACATGTGATAGGATCATCACATTTATAAGTGGACTGAGAAGTGGAGTACCCTTGAAAGACACAAGCTGTAGATTTAGGTTGGAGTTTAGAAGATCTATATGGTTTAAGTAATGGGTAGCATAAACAACCAAAGATTTTAAGTCGTGTATAGTTTGGTTTTTGTTTGAACAGGAGCAATGTTTTAAAAACTGGTTTTTCAGTTGAACCGGTATGGTGACCGGTTCCCGGTTCAACCGATTCGACCGTCGGGTTAACCGGTTTCTATAATTATCATCTTTTTTCCGATTTTTCTATACATTCATACATATATAAATCATGAATTTGATGTTTACAAGTTTAAACATTAAAAATACATATAAAAATAAGTTGTAGATCAATCCAAATACATTAAAATAACAGATAACCATAAGTTTTAGTGTTTTACATCAATCCATATACGTCAAAAAGAAAAAAAATATAATACCGAAACAAAATATAGTTTTAGATCACATCAAAAAACTTTATAACATTTACCACAAGTTTTTATTTAGAAAAAACTAAATAGAATTGAAAAAAATTAACAAAGTTTATTATGCAAATGATTCTTTTCCATGTATTTTTATTTGGTTTAACTGGTTCAACTGGTTTATTTTGACCGGTTCAACCGGGTTTTTCTAAAAACCAGCCGGTTCAATCTGGTTGAAAAATCAACACAAAATCGGTGATAGTTGAATCGCTCCCTCCCCCGGTTTCCGGTCCAACCGGTTCGACCGACCGGTTCAAATTGGTTTTTAAAACATTAAACAGGAGTTACATAGGAGTTTTATGATTTAAAATGGGTTTTGGAAATCGATTTATAAGATATGTGGTTGTTTGAATTGCATAAAACCAAAAGGTGGTTGGCAAATTTGCATGATGACTAAGTGTAAGTGTTGTTTACATGAGATAGCAGTGTCGTCGTTCTGAGATACCGTTTTGTTTCGGGGTGTGAGGAGGTGTATTAAGGTTTTAGATACCATGTGATGTAACAGTATTTTTCAGGAATGTGTATTCCCTCCATTATCCGAGTACACAGTTAATAAGGAAAGTTGAAAACGGTGTTCAACTAACATTTAAATTGTGGAAAAATGATGCCAACATGAGATTTCTTTCTAAATGGGTAAAGCCATGTATATCGGGAGAAATGATCGACCAAGATTATGTAATAACGATATTTGTCAATAGAGATATCGGTGGGTCCCCAAACATCAATATAGACAAGCTCTAGATGTTTATTGGTTGTTAGAGAGCTGTTTGCAAATGGTAGTTTATGACTTTTATGAAAATGACAAGAATGAAAAATTGATGGAAAACAAGAAATTTTATTAGGACTTAAGTGAGAGGAGTTTAAAATAGATTGTAATACGCAAGGATCAGGATGTCCTAAGTGTAAATGCCACTTATTTGCTAGATCTGTGTCGATAACACTGATTTGAGGTTTTCTTGAAGGCATGAAGTAGTAAAGATCATTCTTGTTTTCCCCTTGAAGTAGTTGCACCCCTGTGCGAAGATCCTTCACCAAAAAATGCCATGGAAACATTATTAATGTTACAAAATTTTGCAACATAAATTAAGTTCTTGTTTAAAGAAGGAACACATAGAATATCGTTCACATGAAAATAATGAGATAGTGAGTTTAAGGTTGTGTGACCAATGTGTGTTATTTTGAGACCTGAACGATCGCACAAAATTATTTCTTCGGGCCCGCCATAATCAGAGAAATATTGTAAGTGATCTTTTTGCCTAGTGACATGGTGAGAGTCTCCTGTATGAAAAATCCATGGATTGGATTTGTTTGAGCTCCTTGTAGTGAAGTGCACCTGAGCAGAAATGTTATTGTCTTTTAGAAATTGAGACAAACGTTGGCATTCTTTAGTAAAATTTCCATCAATGTCACAAAAATTACAAAAGTCTTGAGGATTGTAAGAGGTTCAGGAGTTGGAAGGTTGAGAATTTGGTCTTCCTTGATGTTGATTCCCATTTCTGGTGTCTTGATAGGAATTTTGAGAGTACCTACCAGATGTCTTTCGGCCTTTATGAGTGAAATTGATGTTGGGAATGACGATAGATTCATCTTTCGTTCCTTTTTCATGTGAATCTCGAAGTTGGTGAGTTTATGTTGAAGTTCAAAGAAAGAAATCGATGAGTAATGAGCTTGGATGGTAGCCCCCCATCTCATTGAATTCATCTCCTATGTTATGAAGGACATGAACGAAAGATATTCATCATCAATAGGGTTCCTGGCTAGTGCAAGATTGTCAGCAATTTGCTTCATATCTTGAAGGTATGCTTGGATTGTTCGGTTTCCATGTGGGTTGTCAATTAGCTTCTTCATGAGAGAGACGACGTGAGATTTGGAGGGGTTTGCATACAAGGTTGTGAGTCGTTGCCATGCTTCAAGGGCAGTTTCAGTATATGAGATGTTAGGTTGAATAGAATCGGAGCAGCTTCCTAGCAAGACATTGATGATGATTTGATCTTGAAGATACCAAAGCATGTGATCTGGGTTTGATTTCTTTTTTTTTTGGGATCTAAATTTTTTTTTCGGAACAACTACAATACCATCAATGAACCATAGGAGATAAAGACCTATGAGGTTTGAGGAGACTTTTCGACGCCAAACAGAGTAATTTGTTTGGTTAAGCTTAATGGGAAAGTGTGTGGGTGTTGTGAGTAGAATGATGGTTTTTGCAGACATTGGATCGTTAAGCTTGTTAAATCAAGTAAGCTCTGATACCATATAAATAATAGAGTATTGCAGAGCAAAGTTACAGAGAAAAGTTATAGAGGTTTTGTATTCAAAAGGAACGCTTCACAAAGCTAGTATAGAAAACTATATATATATATATATATATATATATATATATATATATATATATATATATATTTTACAATAGGAAATTAGGGAGTCAAATCCCATGATTTTAGGTGATGAATCATCTATGATATAGGATGCTTATAATCCCACAAATCAAATTGTGTATTGATAATTTCCATATCAGATAGATATGAGTTTAATATTGTTGATCTATTTTTTCCCGTTATTATAATCTATTTAAATCCTAAAGATATCTACTTCTTGTAGGTATACAAGAGTTCCCCATTCATTTTTGTTGATATTTCAAAGTACAGTGTTAATCAACAACTAAATGAAATTAAGTTTTGATAGTTAAGTTCTATTACGTTAATTTTAGATCAACGCAAGGTATAGCATTTTTTTCTTCAACATTTTAATCCTTTTTTTTGCATTTTAATCTTTTTACAACATTTTCAAATGGTTTTGATGGCATATTAAGCTTTTCTTCAACATTATAACTCCACCTTTTTACACCTTTAAATTCCAGTTTTTTCGATCCATCTTTCTAGCCAAGTAAGAGCTTAAGGTCTTTTTGGAACTTATAAAATATTTTTTTGTTTTATAGGGAAGGAAAATGATAATTATCGTAAAAATGGTTGATTGGTGGGAAAGAAAGAACTTGTACAAACAAGTAATAGAATGATTTTTGAATTAGGGCGTAGTTATTGTTTTTGTATATGATACTCCCTCCGTCCCAAAATTTTAATCCATCTTTCCTTTTTGGTTTGTCCCAAAATAATAGTCCACTTCTAAAAATAAATAATATTTTTACCAAAATACCCATCATTATTACTTAACCAACTAAGTATTTAATGGAACATTAAATGCAAAGTAAGGACAAAACTGTCATTTTATTGTATAAAGTTAGTTGTAATTAATGATTTATTAATCTGTGTGTTTTTTGTCGGTGAACAAAATTTTTGGGACAGAGGGAATATTTTAAGAAATTCTCAATAGTATTATGATGAAAAGAGTAACCAATTATACTTGGCCATCAGTTGCAGAAACCACCCATCTATGTCGATCCATTATTGTTTGTTTGTGTGTGTGACACATGAGGTATCCAATCAATTCATATGCTTAAGATTACATATTCTACGTAAACTGGTAGACAAGTATAAGTACGTTTCCATTATGTGTTAAAATGTCATTATATGCCTCATATCAATAAATAATTCAAAGTACATTGCAATTTCATATTATTTCCCTATATTTCAAGTCTATTGCTCATATCATTTTGTTATTAATAGGCTTGGAAGCTCTTTTCTTCGAATGACTTTGGTTCTATTTCAAAGGTTATTCAAAATGTATCCCTGGAGTGGCAACATGTATGTTAATAAATTCCATTTACTTATTTTGCTAAAATTACATGTAGATAAAAGTTCATTGGTTCATTCCTATAATTTAGTTCATCATGGGGATATATATATATATATATATATATATATATATATATATATATATATATATATATATATATATATATATATATATATATATGATTTGTATGTGTATTCTGAGCTTTCACACCGCACAGAGCAAATCTATACTCCTGGTCAAAATATGGTACCCGATCATTCCGTGGTTAAACTAGATCCACACTGTTATTTAATTTCTATAAAATGTGACCCAATCCTACATCTTCTAGAAATTGTCCTCTTTGGTACCTTAACTTCAAGCTTTAGCACATCGGTCAATCACTCTTTAGATCGAACATACTCTCTATTGCCCATACTAATTTGCCCAATATCACATATATGTTCATGAATTGTTTCACTAATTGTATTTAAGTGTAATGGATTTACTTTTTGACCATAATAAATCTTGATGAATATTAAAAGAGTAAGGAAAGTGCGGGGTGCACACTTATTTAAGTTTATTCAATATTAAAAGTAGACTGTTATTTAGAGGCAAATCTGCTAAATGAAGGGGGAGGGGGTCCGGGGATAGCACTCCTGGGAGCGGAATCTAAGGGACGGAAACCATGGAGGGTCCAAGGGGCAGAGCCCCTGGCTGGGGTCGAAAATAAACCTCGATTTTTGACATTGATTTGATCTTATAGAAAACTCGAATTCGTGACAGTTTCTGACTTTTGGAAACTATCTTATGACAATTTTCAGATATAAAACTGTTATGTGATAGTTTTTTGATGACGAATGTACTTAACCATATTTTGGTCATAAATATGGTACTTATGAAAACCATAACATCCCATTCTCTTCTTCTGTTTTCCTTCATTTTGTAGTCTTATCCAATTGAGGATTTCAGGAGTACCACCAACTTCGATTTGAAAGTGTTTAACACGATTCTCAGAATTCCAAGTGCTATTCTTACCCCAAATTTCTAACAATATAGTCCATTCTCACTATATCACACATAAAACTTTGCTTAAAACAAAAAATAGAGAAGGTTTCCTTCAAACCATTCCAATGTAAGATTGGTATATTAAGGATTATATTTAATCATACAACTATTTCGAAATCAATTTAAGACATATATTTGTTATAGTTTCTCAAATATAAACTAATTAATATGATATACATATATATATATATATATATATATATATATATATATATATATATATATATATAAGTTGGGGCTAGCCCAATTGGCTAACAATGTGTCTAAAAGCAGTTACTAACAAGGAGGTTATGAGTTCAATCTCATACATATACTAACACATCAGAATATCAAATTCGGTCCCTAACTTTTTTCAGTATCATGGGGGTGCACATGGTTTCCATTTCTATCATGTTTGGTCCCTCATCAATATAAAATGACTTCTATACCCTTTTTAATTTATTTTATATTTTCTTTTATTAAAATTTAAAAATACAAAAAAATAATAAAAAATAAATAATCCCCTCACTCACCCGCCTTCTCCCTTTCATGACCCAACAAATCAACTTTACCCCAAACTACCAACGACGTCTCACCGTCGGCTGCCTACCTCTTCCCTATAGGTCCCGTGAGGAAACCCACCAAAAACCTTGATTCGATGTCGTCTAAAAATGGAGAAGCTCAGAAAACATTATCGTGTGGAGATGAGAAGACAAGACGACAAAGAAGTATAAGGGTCTTTTTTATTCAGGTCCATTTGTAGATTCGATCAATCAAGACGATGATGAAGTAGATGGATAAGATGAAGTGAATGAAGATGATGTGTTATTGTATCCTAAAGGAATCAAACAAGCAACCAGTTTTCCTCTCAAACGATGATATTAGGGTTTAACCGATAACAATGTTTTAGCCTGAAAAAGAAATAGAAACGACCTTCGGATCAAAATCCAAACTTTTTTTTTGCAAATGGTTGATTTGCAGGTGTGTGTGTGTGTGAAAGGACATGATACGATGATGAGTTTAATAACGAGGAAGATAGGTCTGGTAGAGAAGTTGATTCTAGCGATGAGTGGTGACTAGAATGGATGGATATTATGGGGCATGTGCTTTTGTAAGTGCATAATGGTGTGCTGGGTGGTGGTATTACAGGTGGTTGGTAGGGGGTAGGAAGAGTGGTTGATGGTGGTGTTTCGTGGATGATGAAGGTCTTTTCTGGTATTGATTAGAAGTTATGGTAGTGTTGGAATGGATGGATCAAGGTGGTCAACCGTTTTTGTGGTAAGGATGGTTACATGATGGTAGTTGAATGAAAGAATAAGGGTGGTGGATACAATCTCCGACGGTGCTCCGGTGATGATAAAGGTCTTGTGTTGGGGGTGTTGACCGGTGGTGGTAATGGAAGAAGGGAGAGAGAAAAGTGCATATGGTGATGATGTTTAACGGTGATAGGCAATGTTGTGGTAGACGGTGGGGGTGATAGTGCCATGGTGGTGGGCGGTGGTGGTAATGGTAAAGCCTTTTCTGGTGGTAATGTTGATGGTTGGTGTTGGAAGATGGTGGTGGTAGTCGGCAGCGAAAGAAGAGATAAGAAAAAGGTTGACGTTGTAGGATTAAACTGAATCCTGTTTTAATAATAATATAAATATAAATATTAATTTTAATTAATAAAAAAACTAAAAGAAATTAGAAATGGTACAAAAGTCATTTTATATGAACGAAAGATCAACCACAGTATAAATTAAAATCATAATTCATGAGACCGAAAAAATATAGGGATTAAAATTATTGTTATGAAAAACAACCATTTATGAAGATTTGTCTTAAATGAATAATCTATTTTCTCTACACAAAAATTATCTTGAAGATATTTTACGTATTAGAAAAGACCTTGAACGACTTTCGGCCATTTGACGAGTTTCCGTTTTAACTACTTTTTATTTTTACTCATATAACCCTAGAAAAAAATATGTGACTAAAATCAATTCGTTTACTTATGATAAGTCGAAGTTGTTACGACTAGAGGTGAGCGCGGTGCGGTTCGGTGCAGTTATTGGCCAAAACCTTACCGATAACCACAAATGCGGTTAATCCGTTTTCAAAACCGCTTGGTGCGGTTATTTTTGCGGCATGGTTAGGCGGTTATTTTTGCAGTGCTGTTTTATTTTTGTGTGTTTCGGTTATTAACCGCATGGATTTGATGCGGTTATTTTGTGTGGTTTTTAACCGCATTTTAGAGTTCAAACAGTTTTAAGAGTTTAAAAATATTATTTGTAATAATAAAAAACCATAAGGTATAAAAAAACAATTAACTTAAATTAGAAACAACTAATATCTTAAAAACTTTAAATCACTAGTAATTAACAATAAATATTTTAAAATTGTCAAATTTCACCATTTTCCAAAGTTAAACATACAAAAAACCAACACTTTTGTTTTCTAAAATTTTATCGTTTTTTCATCCATGAAACTTGTCTTATTTTTAATATTTAATATATTAATAACTAATAAAAAAATTGTATATAATATATGCGGTGCGGTGTGGTTTTTTGCGGTTTTTGAAAACTAATAACCGCACCGCACCGTAAATTTGCGGTTTTTGAAAAACAGAGAACCTCACCATCGGTTTTTATTGCGGTTGCAGTTAATCGGTTGCGGTTTATGCGGTTTTTGCGGTTAATTTTAATTGCGATGCAGTTTTGCTCACCCCTAGTTACAACCAAAGCCTCTACATACTATACGTCACTATGTCGAAGTCAAAACACTTAACCAAAAGCTTAAGCTCGTAACACAAATATTATGCAACCAAACATATAACCAAGGTTGTAGAACTCGTTACTCGGTACCTGTTCGGCCGACTACTGAGTAGCGAGTACTCGGGAGTACCCGGGAGTACTCGGAGAGTACTCGAATTCGGTAATTCATCTAAAAATATTTTTAGGGATATTATATATGTCAAAATCATAAGTTAAAATCATAAGTTGATTAAAATATATAACATAATTAGATACATATGAATACACAAGAACTGAAAACACATAATGGTCTCATTCCGTGAATAATTACTGAAAATTTAAGATATATGTGTAGTAATAATTAAATGTGTGTGTGTTAAATAATAAATCATTAAGTAAATTATACATATTAATCACCGAGTTTACTGAGTTTTACAAGACTGATCAGTTCAGTAAGGGCTGATCGGGGAGTACTCGGGATTCTGTAACTCGTCTCGGTGTGCCGAGTAGCGAGTACTCGGAGGAGTAATCGGCCAACTCGGCGAGTTTTACAACACTGCATATAACCATATAATAACAAACACATTAAATTTCCTTTATTAACTTGAAATGAGATATAATTCCCATTGAATCTTTACTTAATGCCATATAACACACTTAAAACCAACAAAAACTCATAATACATATATAGCTTGACATGACATACAATCGATACTGAATCTAGCTAAGATTCAAGTTTATTTAGTTATTATATAATTTGTTGATATCACAAGTAGTAGTTAATTAAGAGGCAATTATCTGAATCTTCATGCCAGCACCACAATGACCAGGGAGAGTGCAAACGAAGTTATTAAGACCCTTCACAAGCCTAATTCGGTCTTTTCCACTTGTGTACACTTTTGCATTTCTTGGGCTGCTGCTGCACCCATTATACCCTGCCTTGTTCACTGCGACCACATTGTGTGCTCCTCTCTTGTAGTTGAATACTGATTTCATGATAAAATTATAATAAAATATAAAATAAGATAGTAATAAAAACAATATTAATGTCACGTCATCTAATTATCTGCTTAACCCATAATCATATTCTTATTATCGTAGATATCTAAAATGGTTTAATATGTACTCACTATATATTACATATATACAGGTGAATGGTGTCGAGGTTAATTGGGGGAGGAATACTACTTAGAGAAAGAGTTATGCGTAGTTTTGCAACAAGCCTCGTAATGGTGTCTGGCTATTAGGCAAATATCAGTTAACATACAGACAATTTATTAAATAGTGCATGTAAATATATGTAGTCAAGTTTTTTATTTATAAAAGGTGATAGAATACCAAGCACGTCCCCAGCCCTGAAATTCTTGCCATGGGGCCAGTTGGAGAGGTTAAAGGTCCAGCCACTACGGCCGCCAACGACATAGGTGGCAGCCTGAGCTACCTGGCAATGAAGCACTGCCGCCACTAGGCAGAGCACCACCGCTGCTGCCATTGCACTGCCTCTTCCCTCCGTCATGGTATGGTCAAAACTTAAAATAAAGAAGTGATGGAGGGATGGTGTTCTAATGAATTTTGTGTTTGTTTGTGGGAAGTATGGATGGATATATGCATCCAATTTATAGGAAAAGTATATACTTTTTGAAAAAGAAAACATATATTATTATTATTATTATTATTTTTATTTTGAGTTGTTTCCGAAAATAAACAGACACAAAATTGTTTAAATTTTTTGAAATTTTATTTATTTTCTTATTAACAACTAATTTATAACCCGTGAGAACCACAGTTATAAAATTAATTAAACTTTCATATTAAAAAATAAAAATTATTAATCAATTATTTTAAATAAATTATTGATTAAGAGATATTTTTTTTAGTTATATAAATTATAATCGTTGATTTAAATAAATACGTGAAGTTATATCACCTTATCATCTGTATTAATTTTATTTTATTTTTTAATCTAATGTTATTAATTTAATATAATTAAAATGAAAAATTTTAAAATTTGAAATTTAAAATAGAGAATCAATTATTAATTTAAGGAAATTAGAGTGAAAAATTTAAAATTTGAAATTTGAAATGGATAATTAATAGGTTTACAAGTGGCATGATAGACATATAATATTAATGAAGAGTTTTAATATTATGACACTTGTCAATATGATAATAAACCTTTTTATTTATTAGAATAGGAAGATTGTCAAAATACGTTACCAAAAAAATATTAAATATGATATTTATTGATGCTACAAAAAATAAGGATTTTATAATTTAAATCCAAGGGTTTTTAATAATTCTTAACAATATTGATCTATAAATTTAATTAAAAAGCATAAAAAAAACTTGTCGACATGAGAAAATTTTAATATTTTTATTATGAGACGTTTGGTGAAAATTACTATATTGTTTTATATGGTAAAGTCTTATGGTTGGAATTTTTTTTCCATCAAATATCATCATTAGAACTGGTTAATACCGTTGATTATAGTTCACCTTTATATGAATTCGTTTTCCTTTTGTGAACATACTCTTATGTCTTAATTATAAACATTCCAATTGAATCATATATTGGGTGATGTGAACGTAGTTAGTAATGACAGCACAAAAGTTGATACAGAAGAAGAGCACTATGTTAGACTTAGGTGGCATATGGTTTGATGTCCAATAATAAAAGGTTATATTAGTGTGCTTGTAACATTGAATAAGAATGATTACTAAGATTTTCAAATATTGTTATTCCGTATGCTAGTTTGGTTTGGAAGATATTATTTATTCATGACTTGATCTTTCTTATTAACTAGCGGGTTTGAATGGGTTTGGACCAAAAAAACAGTTTTTAAATGTCAAACACTTAAAGAGAAACCCAATAAAAATAAGTTTCTTAAACATGTATGCACCTATTAGATTAATAACAACATTTGCCTTGGCCATGATTAGATTAATAGAGTCTTCACCTCTTGGGTTATATTTCATGGGAACAATCTGTGTGAGTTAAAAAGAGTAAGCAATGACAGTTTCCTTGCATTGATAATTAAGACAGAACCTTTGGTACGTGGCAAATGTGTAAAAGACGAAAGCTCTGGACAAAAAGTGCAACATTACAAACTGCAATTTGGCACATATTGGTTAGTTACCTTCAATGTTGCAATCAAGAGCAACATAGCAAAGCTTCTTAAGGCCATTAAATATTCAGTATATTCATATCGATTATGGAATGAACCATTTCATTCCATTCTAATTTCTATCAGATTATGGAATGAACCATTCCATTCCATTTAAAAGTAATATATCAACAACACTATCTAAATCATACTTCCTTCATATTCCATCATATGTTTTTAAGTCAAACACCAAAATATCCTTATAATATGTATATCAAAGTATATAAAACCTATTAAAAAAATATTATAAGCAAAAATTTAAAGTTTCTTAATTTTTATTATAAGATTCCATTTAATTTCCTACCAACCAAAAGCATGACAGATTCCATTCCTCACAAGAACTTTCCGCAAACGAAATGAGATGGATACGTTTGAAAATTTAAATTTAAATTTTTTACTTTTAGGAGAGAGAGAGAGAGAGAGAGAGAGAGAGAGAGAGAGAGAGAGAGAGAGTCTACCTTTAAGAAACCAACTAGAATGGAAGACCTTGTTGCATACGAAGCACGAGAGGTATTTTTTTCTAGTAAATATAATCAGTTATGAATACCATCTGCATAAAGTATGAAGGGGAACCTAGTTATATAATGTGGAAATGTCATTATAAACATCACTGAAAGATCACTTACTATGTCCAGGGTACTTCTTTAACATATCTTTATATGCAGAGCAAAAAAAGTCCATTAAGGGCGGACATCAATTTTTTTTTATAAAATTTTGTTTGTTTTGTTTCATTGGGACAGAACTGTAAGAATGTTACTATTAATGTATATTATACAAATGGATAAGTAGCATGTTATAAGATCAACATAAACATCAATGAAGACCATTATATTTCTAATTTCATCTGATGAAGTAACTGTGAAAAAAGTAAATTTGGAAACATTGAGTGAAAAACCTAGAATTTTGAGAAAGCATACCATTGATTCGAACCTTCACCATAGGACTTTCATGTCCACCATAAGCATTGACTGTTATCCCATCGTATACCTTTTATAACCTAGAACGGCTTTAGGATATTTCTAGTAGTCCCAAATTTCGTTGCTTTTTTCGTTATTACATCAGTATTATCACAAACAAAATTCATATCATCTTCTATTACCTTTGTTTCATCTTAATTATGTTGTTGTTGTGCGATTGTTGTATGATAACATCAAAGCCCTAAGAAAATGAATTGGTATGTCGATGAAATTTCAAAACCGGGAAACCCATTCCCAAAAAAAATCAACATCGACACACTAGGGATTTCTTATACATAGTAATAGAGCTTCAGATTCTTTGCTGATCTTAATTTCCATTTTTTTTATTCTAAGCTCATATTGCACTTCGTTGGAGGTACCATGAAGTACAGTTTAGAGAGATCTGTCTTGAGCTCCATTGGTTTCATCGCCTACTCTAATGTTGATTGTGGTAGATGTCGAAAGCTGATGATTTGCCTCAATTTGCAAGATCCTTATTAGAATGAAAAATTCCTATGCGGTTTAACAATTTTGCGTCAATTTGCAAGATCCTTATGAGTCCCACTTCAGAATAGATCAGAAGTCGAAAGCTGATGATTTGTATTATTATGTGAGATTGAGAGTTCTTGAAGAGATATTTTTGAGCGAGTTCTCAGAGAGATAGAGAGAGAGAGAGAGAGAGAGAGAGAGAGATAGAGATTTAGAAAGTGTGTTGTTTTTGAATCATTGTTCTTAAACATAAACCCGATAAATAAAGTATGTTATTTGTTTTTCAAACATATGTGTTATTATTATGCGTTTCATATTGATTCATACACAAGTGTTAGCGTTAGGGACCAACAAACTTGGTGATGAATAAAGCTTATGGTGCTTGGAGAAGTCATGTCCAGCTGAAGATTCCACCTTCTAATCCATTCTCAAGCATCGTATGTCCTGAAGTTCTTTGGTTTATTCAAATTCATGCTTAGATTTAAGTTTTAGGTGGGATTTTGGTCCCTTTTAGCTAATTAACCTTGATGTTCTTTGATTTTGAGCAAGTATAGAACCTTAGAATGGATGTGAGTAGTCTTTTTGCCATTTGAGAGTAGAACAATGTGTGTGCATGGATTTCCTTTGATGCATTCACAAGTTCATTGTCATTTTGAGCTTCTTGAGAGTTAGGGTTTGAGATTCAGCTTGAATGAGCCTTAGATTTGGAAAGGCCCTTCTGAGTTTAAGATCTGAAAGTTTAAGCGATGGTCGAAGGTGTTAAGTGCTTAACGAAAGTGGATTATGCATTAATAAGAGAAGTGTGACAAATGACAGGTCGTGACACGTGTTTGGAAATGAATTCATGACTATTTTATCGTCAGAAAGTGTGTTCTTTCTGAATGTTTGTGCTTAAACATAAACCCAATAAATAAAGTATGTTCTTTGTTTGTCCAACATATATGTTATTATTCCACGTTTCATATTGATTCATACATTAGTGTTAGGGCTAGTGACCAACAAACTTGGTGAAGAAGAAAGCTTGTGGTGCTTGGAGAAGTCATTTCCAACTGAAGATTCCACCTTCTAGTCCCTTGTCAAGCATCGTAAGTCCTAAAGTTCTTTAGTTTATTTAAATTCATGCTTATTTAAGTTTTAGGTGGGATTTGGGTCCCTTTTTTTTTTCCTTTTACCTTGATGTTCTTTGATTTTGAACAACTCTAGAACCTTAGACTGGATTTGAGTAGTATTTTGGCCATTTGAGAGTAGAACAATGTGTGTGCATGGGTTTCCTTTAAGCTATGCACAAGTTCTTGGACATTTTGAGCTTCTTGAGAGTTAGGGTTTGTGATTTAGCTTTAATGAGCCTTAGATTTGGAAAGACCCTTTTGAGTTTAAGATCTCAAAGTTTAATCCATGGTCGAAGGGGTTAAGTGCTTAATGAAAGTGGATTCTGCATTAAAAGGAGAAACATGACCAATGCGATGTCGTGACACGTGTTTGGAAACGAATTCACGACTATTTTATCATTCAAACGTGTGTTCTTTCTGAAAGTATATTGTTTTTTTGTCAGGCATATGTGTTATTCTTCCGTGTTTGATGTTGATTTATACATAAGCATTAGGATTACGGACCAAAAAACCTGGTGAAGAAGAAAGCTTGTGGTGATTGGAGAAGTTATTTCCATCTGAAGATTCCACCTTCTAGTCCCTTCTCAAGCATTGTAAGTCCTAAAGTTCTTTGGTTTATTCAAATGCATGCTTAGATTTAGGTTTTAGGTGGGATTTTGGTCCTTTTTAGCCCTTTAACCATGATGTTCTTTGTGTTTGATCAACTCTAGAACCTTATAAGGGATTTGAGTAGTTTTTGGCCATTTGAGAGTATGAAAATGTGTGTGCATGGGTTTATGTCACACCCCGGGCGGAGGCGGAAGCGCCAAGGTTGCGATGTCGAAAATTGAATCAAAGTTAACAAACATACATTGAACAGTACAAAACTTAAATTACATTACATGTATTCATAGATTTGAATACAAGGATTACATTAATTTAAACTTCAAAAATGCAAGTTTACAAAACAAGTTAAGCAAAACGTAATTTAACTAAAACAAAAGGCCTCAACAGGTTAGCTGACAACAAAAGACAATGAAATATAGGTTATCCCATAACTCACGAGGCTTGAAATCCGACTTCTAGTTTCCTAAGAATACACGCGTCTAAAAATATATCAATCCCAAGTTTAACAATTCTACAATTGTTTATGTTCGGAAAATTTTGGTTGCAAGACTTAACGAACCTTAAGTGTAACGCAACAAAAGTTTTCCTATCTAAATCGGACAGCATAACGACTGCATTTCGACTAAAACTAAACTTCAACTTAAGTGAAACCAAACAAAACCTTAACAATCTAAACCTATACAACTATAGTAGTAAAACGCATGCGAAAAATAATGCAATTTAAGTGTGTACATACACAAAACAAACATTTTAACGAACACATATAACATTTCTTTTTACGTTGATATATATATATATATATATATATATATATATATATATATATATATATATATATATATATATATATATATATATATATATATATATATATATATAACATTTTTACATATCAAAATATATGTACATATCGTCTAGGCAATAAAATATGTAGATATATGAGTATATGTTGATCAGTTTTATGTAAAATGACATATACTTCTATACAATTATTTTTCTATATCTTCTTTGATACATATGTCATTTTATGTATAAAACGTATGTATATATAAACTATAATCATTTTATGTAACAAAGTTCATAAAATGATATATATATATATATATATATATATATATATATATATATATATATAAAACTAGATTAAATGTGATAACCGTTAAGAATGGACGTAAAATGTTTGTGAATATTAACGAATAATGTAAATGAACGTAACATAAACGGGAACGTAAATGAACGTAATTTATAACGTAAACTTAAGGTTGTATTCTCCACCGAAAGATTTAAAAAGATAAAAGGAGTCGTAAAACTCTCCCTCATCAGGTAACATTAGTTATTTTGAGAAAGATTCGCGACATTTCCGGTTCACCAAAGTTTGAGATTTAAGTTTCTTTTAGGAGGTCTTAATACAAAAAGACATGGATTAATAAGTTAGACCTCATCAAGTTTTATTTACAAGATATTTTTATGACAAAAAGAAGTGATAAAGTTCATGTAATCACCTAGTTTTCTTGGATTCCAAAGTATGTTACCAAAAAGAGGGTTGGAACACAAGGATTTTAAGGAGAAAGATGAAGTTTTTCTTGGGTTTTAACACACTCTAAAACAGCTCCTTATGGGGCTATTTAGATCTCGAAATACGGCAGCCAAAAACAGGAACTTTTTGGGTCTTTTTGCTCACTCGAAAACAACTCTATATATGGTATTTTGGATCTCGATTTTTCAGAAAGAATGCAAAGCAAAGGAAAGCTTTTTGCATTGCTTTATGTTCTTAATTATTGCAACAACTAAACACATGTTTTAGGGGGTTATCTATGTTGGGTTTTATGTACTCTAACATTCCTATGGTGCACATACAACCATATTGCTTTGGATCTAAGTCTTCTCTAATTATACATGCAATATTGGTTTCCGAAGCAAGAAGCCTAAACTAGCATACAAAATTTGATATATGAATCATAAAACTAGTTAGAAGATTACCTTTTGATGTAGCTAGTAGAACTTTGGCCTTACGATAGCTTAGCACCCCAAGTGTTGTGCCTCAAACAAGTCACAAACACCAATAAATAACTAGATGAATATGAGAGAGGTTTATGAGACTCAAAATCGGTTTCTTCTTCTTGGAATGCAAGTGATAGCCGATTTTAGTGCTTAGGGTTACATATATATAGTGTAGAATTCCAAGAGTCATGTGTAACCCTAATTCTTACACTTAAGCTTATGATCCAACAATTGATTTGGATTAAGATTTCATGGACTAACCCACAAGCTTAGCCGACCACAAATCAATCATGGATCATTAGACCAATCCATATGTATCACTGATTTATATAATCAGTCCCTATTAATTTAATTAGTCTCTTTTGATCACTAAATTAATTCCAAAATTAATTCTTGATCAATACTAATTAAATAATATGATTTCTCAATTAATATATTATTCTTATAATATATTTATAAATCATAAATAACCTATTTCTCAAATACACATCTATCAAATTGTTCTGGTGAAGGCAACCCAAAATGGACCATGCTACTATCGGGTCAAGTACATACCAATTATAGTTGTGGGCTTAGACACCTAATCCAACAGTCTCCCACTTGGATAAGTCTAATAACTATAACTGTCAATGTAACTTAAAATCTGATTAGCAATCGTAGCTCTCAAAAAGCCGTTGTCGAACTCTGACGCGTCCATTAGATAAGGGATCATATAATCCTCTGTTCTTTAAGATATCGTGCGGACAAATACATGGAACATAGTCATACTTATTCTCCTGCAGTTTTGTTTCCCGATTTCCGATTTGTTTGATATAGAACTTAATTGAACACATCAATTGAGTCCTGACCGGGCCCGACACATAAGTCAAAATAAAATCATCGAGGGGCCCATGATATCGCTTTTAATCCTATTAGGATAAAAGGAACAAATAAACTTCGACTTATATGCTTGTACTAACTACTCGTTAAATCATACACAACTGCACATTTTATAACATCAAGCACTATCAATGTACAACCAACTCATAATCAACAACTCATATATCTTGGTTTGAAGATTATACGATATTATCATTTCACAATCACTCGTGATAAATTCCATGAAGTGATTCATGTGAGTGTGGGTTTAGTCCAATACTCAAATCTTATTTCAATAGCATTCATGAATGTTTGTAGCAAACTTTACTATGTCTAATACCTTAAACATTCTTACAAAACCAATTCATGACAGTCTACTTTCATTACCTACTTCCAAATTATGATCGACTGTGGATAGTTTGAATAATCTTATTATTTTGGAAGTCAAAACATGCAAAAATGAAACAATGGTAAATAATTGACACAAGATAGTAACTTTACTTATAAATAAAACTCCTTTTATTAAATCATCAAATGTCAATTACATTTTATCTATTACAAGTTTCTAAATGTCTATCTAATCACTAAAAACTAATATCGTCCATCAGCCCGATACTTCTAGCGTGCTGCAAGTGCTTAACTCTACTCACTCTCTTCGTAAGGGGATCAGTTGGGTTCTTTTCTGACGATACCCCCTTCATTACGAGGATTTCTTCTTCTACCCGATGTGCCTGGATCTGCCATGATCCCTTGGTTCCTTGGCTAAGGCGACCACACCCTCGTTGTCACACAAAATCTCCATAGGCTCCTTTACAGCCAGTACAACTCCAAGGTTTCCGATGAAGCTCTTTTGCCATATCGCATCCTTCGACGTTTCGCTTGCTGCTATATACTCTGATTCGTATGTTGAATCAGCTACAGTCTCCTGTTTGGAACTTTTCCAAGTTACTGCTCCTCCATTTAAGGTGAATATCCAGCCCGAATGAGAGCGGAAATTATCTCTGTTGGTCTGAAAGCCGACATCACTATACCCTGTCACTCTCAAGTCATCACTCCCACTGAGGGTAAGGACCCAATCCTTAGTCCTCCGCAAGTACTTAAGAATGATCTTTACCGCAGTCCAGTGAGCTTTACCAGGATTCCCTTGATATCTACTAACCATGCTCAAAGCAAAGGCTACATCAGGGTGAGTACAAGTCATAGCATACATGATCGAGCCAACTGCAGAAGCCTATGGTATTCGACTCATTTCTACTATCTCAACATTTGTACTCGAACTCTGAGTCTTACTCAATTTAGTATTTACTCTGGATAGATAATTCTCCTTTCTTGGAGTCCTCCATGCTAAAATGTTTCAACACCTTGTCCAAGTAGGTACTTTGACTAAGTCCTATTAGTCTTTTACTCCTATTTCTCGATATTCTTATCCCTAGAATGTAAGCAGCTTCCCCAAGGTCCTTCATAGCAAAACACTTCCCAAGCCAGTACTTAACCTCCTGCATGGTTGGGATATCGTTTCCTATGAGCAGTATGTCATCCACATACAATACCAGAAAGCTAACTATACTCCCACTAGCTTTGACATATACACAGCACTCAGCCTCGCTTCTCGAAAAACCAAACTCTTTGACTTTCTCATCGAAACAAAGATTCCATCTGCGAGATGCTTGCTTTAATCCATAAATGGATTTCTCAAGCTTACACACTCTATTAGGGTACTCTCCATTGACAAAACCCTCTGGCTGATTCATGTAAACATCTTCAGCCAACTTCCCATTAAGGAAAACGGTTTTGACATCCATTTGCCATATTTCTTAATCATGAAATGCAACTATGGCTAGCATAACCCTTATAGATTTAATCTTTGCTACTGGTGAGAAGGTCTCATCATAGTCAACTCTAGGAGTTTGAGTAAAGCCCTTCACAACCAATTGTGCCTTATAAGTGTGTAATTTCCCATCCATGCCGGTCTTCTTCTTGAAGATCCATTTGCACCCGACTGTCTTACGACCCGATACATTGTCAACCAAGTTCCAAACTTGATTGTCATACATGGACTGTATCTCGCTGTCCATAGCCTCCTTCCATTTCGTAGACTCGGGGCCTGCCATGGATTCCTTGTAGTTGTTAGGTTCATCCAAATTTACCAGTGTACTATCACTAATAAATGTATCACCTTGAGTAGTAATATGGAAACCATAAAACTCAGGTACCATTCTAACTCTACGGGAACACCTCAGAGGCAAGGACTCCTCAATCGGTTCAACAGGAGTTTCCTCCTCGGGTTGAGCGCTAGTGTTTGAGGTTCCCTCATCACTTAAATCTTGAAGCTCTTCAAGGTCAATTTGCCTCCCCATGTCCTCTTAGCATATGAGTTCTCTTTCACGGAAAACCCCTCTACTTGCAACGAACAACATTGTCACTCGGTCTATAGAAGAGATACCCAAAGGACGTCTGCGGGTAGCCGATGAAAATACATCGCTCACTACGAGGTTCGAGCTTGTCTTGAGTCTCTCGTCTTACGAAAGCCTCGGAACCCCAAACCCTGATATATGCTAACGAGGGAACCTTCCCTGTCCACATTTCGTGAGGTGTTTTGGTAACCTTTTTAGTTTGGACTAGATTAAGGATATGGGCGACAGTCTCTAAGGCATACCCCCAGAATGAGATAGGTAACGAATCTCGACTCATCATGGAACGAACCATGTCCAACAAGGTTCTATTGCGCCTCTCAGCCACACCATTAAGCTGTGGTGTCCTGGGTGGCGTCAATTGTGAAACAATTCCACATTCCTTAAGGTAGTCATGGAACTCGATACTAAGATACTCACCACCTCGATCGGATCGGGGCATCTTTATCTTCCTGCCCAGCTGATTCTCCACTTCTTGTTTAAACTCTTTGAATTTTTCAAAGGTTTCTGACTTATGCTTGATTAAGTAAATATACCCATATCTACTATAAGCATCAGTAAAATTCACATAGAAGCGGTTAACATCCCTTGTGGCGGATCTGAAGGGTCAACACACATCGGTGTGTATGAGATCCAACAAACCCTCACCCCTTGCACACGAACCAGTGAAGGGTGACTTGGTCATCTTTCCAAGCAAACAAGATTCACATGTGTCATCCGACTTTAAGTCAAATGACTCCAATACTCCATCCTTTTGGAGTTGGGATATGCGCTTCTTGTTGACATGTCCAAGACAACAATGCCATTAGCATGCTTTATCCAAACCATTGGACGAATCAATATGCAACACATTATTTGCTAAGTTATCTACAACCATCACAGTTTCATATATACCATTACAAGGCAATGCTTCAAAATAAAAAATTCCATTATAATAAGCATTTATTGAACCAATTTCATTATTAAACGAAAAGGTAAAACCTTATTTATACAAACTATGAAAAGAAATAATATTTCTCGCTATATCAGACGACTAGCAACAATTATTCAATTCTAAATTTAACCCACTACTAAGCAATAAGGAATAAACTCCAATCTTAGTGACATGCGACTTTTTCCTATTCTCCGTGATCAAGTTCATCTTCCCGTGCTCCACATCCCTACTTCTTTTTAGACCCTGCAAATCAAAACAAATGCGAAAACCACATCCTGTATCAAGGACCCAAGAATTAGCATGTGGTGAGTTATTAGACAGAATAGTGTAAACACCTGCGAGTGTGGGTTTGATCTTCCCATCCTTTATGTCCTGCAAGTATTTGGGGAAGGTTCGTTTCCAGTGCCCCTTTTCATGACAATAGAAGCACTCTGGTTCCTTTGGGTTGGTAGAGGGTTTACCAGAACCAACTTTGGTCCCACTAGAAGAGGATCCATCATGGGACTTTCCCTTGTGGCTCTTAGAAGGAGCCTTCCTCTTCTTTTCTTTCCCATGTCCAATTGGCAAGACAAGGGCAGTAGCAGTAGGAGTAGGTACAACAGATTTTCCTTTCAAACTACTTTCAACATTTCTTAAAAGACCTTGAAGCTTGCTTAGAGTGACCTCCTCCTTGTTCATATGATAAGTCATACGAAACTAATCATAACAAGAGGGAAAAGAGTGTAGGATAATGTCAATGGCCAACTCTTCATCGAAGTTGACATTCAGCTTCAGCAAGCGGTCCACAAACCTTTGCATCTTTTGCAAGTGGGCCGTGATAGACTCTCCATCCTTCATTTTGGTAGTAATCATGGAGGAAATGATTTCATACCTTTCCTGCCGAGCACTTTGATGGTACCTTTCCATCAAATCTTGGTGCATTTCATAAGGACAAAAGTTCTCATAAGACTTTTGAAGCTCAGCGGTCATGGTAGCAATCATAATACATGACACCTTTGTCGCATCCTTCTCATGAGTCATATACTCAACAATCTGTTCGGGAGAAGCAGTGTTTTCATCAATCTCCTTTAGCTCTTTATCGAGGACATATTCTTTGTCCTCGTGGCAAATAGCCATTCAAATGTTTTAAATCCATTCATTGAAGTTCGATCCATCAAAAATGACCCTCCCACATAAGTTCATAAGGGAGAAAGAGTCGGAAGAGTTTGAAGCAGTGTTTGGAGTAGACGTCTGAAAAGGAAAGATAAAGCTTAGATTAGATAAGGATCCTTAATATAACACCCAAATGAAATATTAAGGCTAGGACCCAACACAATATTCTACAATTTGGAAGAGGGATGTCGTAATCTAATTGTAAAATATTTGAAGGTAGATAAATGACGATTTACCAAATTCCACCATGAAAAACGAAAAAGAAGATTATGTTTTAAATGAATTGAAATTCCTAGATTCTTTGAGATTCATTGAATCTTTTCAACTACATGATTAAATCTCAATTATGCCCTTCAAGTTTGTGACTAGGATACCGAGGATCACAAACAAGGTGTGAATAACCATGCAAATGTGCTTGGTACACTTGATGTTACATATCACTTGATCAATGTGTCGGTTAACCACATACACTCCATTTATCCATGATTAACATCAAGCTACCCTTTGCCACACTTGCTACTCCCAAATTAGTGTGCCGGTTAACCACACACGCTCCACTAACAACTTAGCAAGGTGCAAAGTGCAATTTCCATGGGATAGCATCATTTTCACATCTTTCCTAAAGTAACTAAGATTGGAAATTTATAAAAGTTTAGTTACTTTGCAATATCATTATACTTATTAATGAGGATTAATGTCCTATGCTACCCGTTCAGCTAACGACCCTCCACCAATCAAGGAAGCGGTGGGTGAGAGTGGACACCCATTCAACTACCATTTATAGGCAGTTTCCTTATACCCCCCTTATAGATCGGCTTCGTGAATGAGGCCTACTAACGGTAAGACTGACTTGTCTTATACATACATATAAGTATTAAACTTTAATATTATAATAGTATAGGGTTGAATTTTAAACCTTTAAAATTCTAGGGTTTCGAATTAAAGTTTCATAAATGAGACTTTTCAAATTCCAAAACTTGAGGGCAAGTTTTGAAACTCTTCAAAAAACCTCTTGAGTTTTAGAATTCATGTTACATAAATGAGACTTTCCAAGTTCCATAACTTGAGGACAAGTTATGAACCTCTTCAAGACCTTTGGAATTCTATAACTTAAAGATTTACTGTTTCATGAATGAGACTTTTCATATTTCATAACTTGAGGACAAGTTATGAAACTCTTCAAGAAACATTTAGATCAAATTTTAACTAATACAATTATCATATAATTTATCATTTACCAAATTTGACCTAATACTAGTCATATAGCAAAGTAATTCCAAATTTTACAAATAATTAGTTTTGCAAAAAATCAAGTAATTATCTTAAAATTTGATAATCATCATGTTATTGGATGGGGATAATCATTACCATATTAGTAAAATCAAATTTTATGAAACAAAACAGTTTGTGGTAATGATCCTAATCCAAAACATGCCAAAAACTCGAAAATTCTGCCATCGGATGACCCAACTCGTCGAGCCAGGCAATGGACTCGTCGAGTTCATGGGCAAATTCATCCAACTCGTCAAGTCCGACTTAAGACACGTCGAGTTCATCAGGAAGTGGCCAGAAATGTAAATTTTTCACTTTGAAAATCAAACAATTGCATCAATATAATAAAAAACACCCTAGGCTCTGATACCACTGTTGGGTTTTATGTACTCTAACATTCCTATGGTGCACATATAACCCTAATGCTTTGGATCTAAGTTTTCTCTAATTATACATGCAATATTGGTTTCCAAAGCATGAAGCCTAAACTAGCATACAAAATTTGATATATGAATCATAAAACTAGTTAGAAGATTACCTTTTGATGTAGCTAGTAGAACGTTGGCCTTAAGAGAGCTTAGCACCCCAAGTGTTGTGCCTCAAAAAAGTCACAAACACCAATAAACAACTAGATGAATATGAGAGAGGTTTAGGAGACTCAAAATCAGTTTCTTCTTCTTGGAATGCAAGTGATAGCCGATTTTAGTGCTTCGGGTAACATATATATAGTGTAGAATTCCAAGAGTCATGCGTAACCCTAATTCTTACACTTAAGCTTATGATCCAACAATTGATTTGGATTAACATTTCATGGACTAACCCACAAGCTTAGCCCATCAAAAATCAATCATGGATCATTAGCCCAATCCATATGTCTCACTGATTTACATAATCAGTCCCTATTAATTTAATTAGTCTCTTTTGATCACTAAATTAATTCCAAATTAATTCTTGAATCAATACTAATTAAATAATATGATTTCTCAATTAATATATTGTTCTTATAATATATTTATAAATCATAAATAACCTCTTTCTCAAATACCCATCTATCAAATTGTTCTAGTGAAGGCAACCCGAAATGGACCATGCTACTATCGGGTCAAGCACATACCAATTATAGTAATGAGCTTAGACACCTAATCCAACAATCTATACTTTTAAAGCTTGCAAAAATAGATGAAAAGTTGCTGAAATGGAAAGCTAAAACCGAGGGGCAAAATCATCATTTTGCCTTCGATTCTTGATGATCTTCAAATAGGAGGAGATGAGCTGAAATAGGGCTGGTCTTGAGTAGAATTTAGAGAGAAAATGTGTGAAAGTTATGAGAAAATAGAAGTAAAATCATAGAGGGAGAGAGTGGTAAAGATTTATAAGGAGAGAAGGAGGAAAGATTTATGCAATCTTGTAAGATATTTGGAGATGATTTGGATTTGATCAAATCTCTAACAAGTTGATGCCCTTAACGTTTAGTGAGGAACTCATCTAGTTAGGCCTTTTGTTGGAGAAATAAGAGAGTAAAGGGGGAGGAAATGAGGAGGAAGATGTGAGGAAATTGTGAGTGTATGATCTTATTTTGATTTTTTTTTATAAATCTCATATCTTAAAAAGATACATTGCATGTGCATTATTTTCAAGGAAGCTAGTGAGAAAGAAAGAGGGATACGAGAGGTAGAGAGTGATCGGGATTTAGGATTAGGGAGAAGGAAGATTGTCTCAAATCTTGCAAGATATGTTAGGATCTTATAGATTTGATTTGATTTCCTACAACTTGTTCCTTAAGATCTAGTTAGATTTAGATAAAATGAACTAACTAGTTAGGAAAATAAATGTTTATAAATGCAATCTAGCTAGGAAAGAAAGAGGCCATCGAGATTTAAAGGAAAGAAGTAGGATTCTTGAGTGATTTTTTTAAATGTGATCTTATGGCTTATAAACGTTTAATTTTAACCACTTTCCATCATCTTGGCTCATAATATAGCCAAGTTGGATTCCTTGAAAAAATTAATACAAGTTCATGGATGGAAATACATTTTCTGTAAAACGAAGCTGTGTTGGAACGGTAATTAGAGTTTTGTGTTCAAATGACTTTATTTGATAGATAGAGTATTTTATTTTTTTTGTCAAACATCTTTGTTATTATTTTACGTTTCATATAGATTCATACACAAGTGTTAGGGTTAGGGACCAACAAACAGGGTGAAGAAGAAACCTTGTGGTGCTTGGAGAAGTCATTTCCAGCTGAAGATTCCACCTTCTAGTCCATTCTCATGCATTTTAAGTCCTAAGGTTCTTTGGTTTATTCAAATTCATGCTTAGATTTAAGTTTTAGGTGGGATTTTGATCCCTTTTGGTCCTTTAACCTTGATGTTCTTTGAGTTTGAGCAACTTTAGAACCTTAGAATGAATTTGAGTAGTCTATTGGCCATTTGAGAGTAGAAAAATGTGTGTGCACGGGTTTCATCGAGCCATGATCAAGTTCTTGTCCATTTTGAGCTTCTTGAGAGTTTGGGATTGAGATTTAGCTTGAATGAGCCTTGGATTTTGAAAGCCCCTTATGAGTTTAAGATATAAGAGTTTAACTCATGGTCGAAGGGGTTCAGTCCTTAACGAAAGTGGATTCTGCATTAAAAAGAGAAACATGACCAATGAGAGGCACGACACGTGTTTGAAAACAAATTCACAACTTTTTTATTGATATGTTCTTTTCGAGTCATTTTGCTTAAATATAAACCCAATAAATAAAGTATGTGTAACGCCTGCAGATTTGGGCTAGTCAATTTAGAGATAATAAGTGTTAAAAATGACTTTTTGATAGAAGATTATTTAGAATAAATAATCTTAATCAACGTATAGTATATATCAGAAGGATTTCGTACATATAAAGAACGCTGAACTCCGAATTATAACGAAGAAGTTATGACCCGTCGAAGTTTTGCGACTAAACCGACACGACTCTGAATATTGTAAAAAATGAATTTTTAATAAACTACTTTTTAGCCTTAGAAATATAAAGGAAAGTCGTAGTATACATTAAACCAAGAGTGTACATATAGAGAACGTCCAAATCTGTGACATCCCCATTTTCACGGCCCGAAAAGACCGATTCTGCTTATGCTTTGTTTAAAAATCAGAGTATCCTTTTGAAGAAAAGTGTTGCGGAATTTGTTCCCAGAAAAACATGATAAATATATTATCAAAGCATTTTCGAAGAAATGTATTTTTATTCATTTTAAAATATTGGGATGTCATCGTCAATATAGAAACATAAGCATAAACAGAACTTACATTCATTATCACTAGTGATTTATATCTCCTTAATCCCTCAGTGTAATGTAACCTCATATCGACACCTGTGATACAAATAAACTGAGTGGGTCAGGTTGGGAAACCTGGTGAGTACATAGGGTTTTCAACCCACAATAATATAATTATTATGTTTAATCATCAAACAATTAACCCAATTACCCATCCCCATTATCTTCTTTACTCTTAAGGATTTACCCTAAGAATTAGCTATTCCTCGTCCATTCTTTCCTAAGGATTATCCTAAGAAATAGGCACGAAATCCATTGTAGCCAGGTTTACTCAACAGGCACTAAATCCATAGTTGCCAAGGTTTGCTCAACAGGCACTAAATCCATAGCTGCCAGGGTTATCTCATTTACCGACAGTATCGTTTCCGAGAATCCACTCGCAATACATGTCAATGGGTTTTCATCTCGTTTATCGACAATATCGTTTCCGAGAATCCACTCGCAATACATGTCAATGGGTTTTTAGAGTACAATTGGTGAATACACAGTTCAAATAACACCTACAGGTTGCGATCCTGCTAGTGTTCCACTGGACTGTCTAGAATAGTTCGTGGTTGTCATCCATACTCTGCTAGATGGCGGGGCCAACACTTGGGTAAAAGGCTTCTCTCATGGTTCACCTCTCACCCTTATCTCATGGTCTATATCACCTCTCATCATTTTATTTTTTTTGTCACACAACAACTATTTCATCTACCCATGTTTTACCCAACACATTTTGTATATATAAAATACATATACAGTTTAAATCATTTAAAACATGTATAAAAATCTTTCACCCAACATAGACGAGAAGTATACAGACAATATGCACACATAGCATGTAATTTATATTAAATACTTCATATATATGTGTAAGATGAAAGTAACTATGCACTCACCTGATAAGGTGGTGACTCGGTACTCGGACAGCACTTCGTTTACTTAAAACAGCTTCTTTCGACAAAACCTAGTATCATTACCACTAGACAGGGGCCATACATAAAACACTGGAGGGCAGGACCATTTTGGCATATAGCACTTCTGAAATCCAACAACCCTATACGGCCCTTTAAACCAAATTCCCCATACCACGAGTAGTTAAAAAGATATTATAACGACACTTATATAACCCATAATAGCCCAAATAATTTTTATAAGGTCCTAATAGCATTACTATATTGAAACATAAGTTATACTAAAGATAGGGTAGGTGTAGCTTACTTACAACGGGTTTTTCTCAAAACCGGGCTCCGCCGAAGCAGAGTTTCTGAGCCGAAGGCTCTTCTTTTCGGAGCCGTCGGGCGCTCTGCGGCTTCCGCCTCGTGCTAGGGGATTCCCTAGGCTTTTTTTTGGGGGGGGGGGGGTTTAGGGCTTAGAGAGATGTTTTAGAGAGAGAGGAAGAAGTTGGAAGGTGTGAGGAATGAAGGGAACCCGGAACCTCTATTTATAGGCTTCCTAGACCGTCACCACGTCGTGGTGTTGCGTAGGCTCCAAGGTTTCGCCTGGTGCTGACACGTGGCATCGCACACAGGGTGGAAATCAGCAGATTTTTAAAATTTCATAACTTTCGCATACAAGCTCTGTTTTCGACGTTCTTTATATCCACGCGTAGGTAAAAATAATATCTACAACTTTCATTTTGACTCCGTCGGCTATTTCTCGACCGAACTTAAATTTAACAGTAGGAGAGAGATTATACTGTTAAATGACCGCGAAAAATTCGTAACTCTTTTATACGGACTCCGTTTTCGTCTGTATTTTTACCGTTGAGTTCCTATTAATAAGATCTTTAATTCTCATTTAGGTCGCATAGGCCAAAATCTGCTCGAACTAAAATTCGAGTTTCGGGTCGTGCACTGGTATGCCAAATCTTAGAAAATTCATAACTTCGTCATACGAAGTCAGATTTGGGCGTTCTTTTTATCGACACTCCCGGTTTAACGTATACTACAACTTTGGTTTAGATTAATAAGGCCAAAAATCACTCTATCGTAAATTCACTATTTACGTCACACAGTGTCGTGTCGGTACCGTCGCGAAACTTCGACGGGCCATAACTGTAGTTGAATTAAACGAGTAAAAGTATCAAAATCAGAGTAAGATGAACACGAGAAGTAAATAAGGTCTGGTTTAAGCTCTCATTACTTCCAATGAACGCGAGTACAAAACGTAAGCAGAAACAGGGAAAACTCTACTTACAACTCAATGTTCAGCTCCTATTTATAGGAGACTGAAAGTACAAAAACTACTAAGGCATAGACATTACGCTTCGACAACTAAGACGCCTTAGAAAATACATACGAAACATACGAAAATGACTATTACACAGATTTCGACATTTTGACATATTACAAGATATTTCGACTCTATAATCTCCCCCTTTGTAATCATGTCGAACTTCTCAAGGTGAGAGAATCTGTGCAGCAAAAAGCATCACTCTTCGAATCTCTATATACCATGACAAAATCTTCTTTAAATCCTTCTTATCCCCTTGATTATTCTTTGAACAGTTATTCATACGAACAATAAAATTCGTATATTGGGATGTGGTATATCTTTCAACTTCGCTTGCTTGAAATAAGAAGCTTTTTGCTTTTCCGTTCTTGTCTTTTCCAGCAAACACCATTCCAAAAGGTTTTAAGCAAATTTCCCCATCAACATATTTCTTCAACTCAGCTTGGGTCTTCGAAACTTCCAAAGGGACTTTCACTTCATACCCCAATGTTGTAGCCAACTCCACATCAGTCAAAGCCAAACACTCATAGTAATTATCTATTAATATTTTGATGTGAGCAAGACCAAGTCTAAAAACTTCTGAATCTATTCCTTGAAGATGCGAAGCATTCTTGTCTTTCAAAAGTAATGCAACTTGTATAAGATCGTACAAGTTCATTAACGGAAAATCAGCAACTGAGAAATCACATACTTTACTCTTCCCCCTTACAACATGATACCGAAAATTCTGTATCATATTCTCGAACAACACATCTTTCGTTATGCTTATCACCTTCTTGATTTTCACAAGTGACCAAATCTCCTCTGGTATTTTTCCAAGCACAGCATGAAACGTAAGTTTCATATGAGTATAATCATCATCATTATCAAACTTCTCAGCAATCTTGTATTGAGCCATGATAAACATCATCTCATTCACAGGGAAATCAAGTTGGCTCATATCTGAGTTAGCAACAGCATAGCTTTGTTTAGGCTTCTTCAGAAAAGCATACATATGATTGAATGCAACTTTTTCTTCGATAGTTTCATAATTGTAATGATTGCTTGGATCACCCTTATTCATTCCAGGTGGATCATTCGCACGAAGTCTCATAATACTTTGAATCACCTTTTGTTTCTCCATTTCATATTCAACTTCGGCTTTCTTCTCTTCTTTTGATTTCTCAAGAATAATCGTTTTCCTTTTGTCTTTATTCCTAGGATTTTCAACAGTGTCCTTCGATTTTGAATTACTTCCCTCTTCACTAGAAGATTGAATCACTATGCCTTTGGTAATTGGCTTTGTGGTCACCACTGTCGAACTTACAGGACCAACTATTGAAACAATTGGCTTTGTTGTTGGAATTTTCGTTGTGAAAACTTTTCCAACAACCTTCACTTCTTCATGCAAACTCTCACCAACCTTCCTTTCTCCCGCTTGCACCCCTGTGACAACAGGCATGACATCTGTTGGTAAAATGTTCGAAATTCTGGATAAATGTGCCAATTGCTTATGAAGGATAGCTTCAAACTGAGTAAACTTTTAGGACAAAAACTCTGGTGTAATCAACAAAGAAGAACCAGACTTCAAGATTAAAGCCTTCAAATCCTGTAACTGAGTAGTGATCTCAGTTAAACTATTAGATTCTTGAGTAGATAACTGAATAAGTTGAGGACTCATTGCTTCGTATAATTTCACGAAATTGGTAAACACATCAGCAATAATATCAACTTGCTAATTAAGAGAAGCATAATCTTTTTGTACCACTTCAATCTCTTTTTCCATATCTTCTCGAAGCTGAAGATTGAAGTTGACATCTTCTTGCACCTTTTTCACATCTTGAACGAACAATACATGTCGTTCCTTAGCTGACCGTTTGAAATCTTTAACTTCTCCCAGAAAATTCGAAGATTGAGACTTCACACGTAACTCATTATTCTTATCATTCTGGTCCAACTTCTCCATTATGCGTGACTCAGATGCTTGAATAAATCCATAACATTTGGTAACCATCCTGGCTTCAACAGCTTTGAGCATACCATCAATTTCCATACTTGACACATAATTACTTCCCCCCATATCAGCTTGAGATTGAATAATTGAATTCAAATTCTTGTTAAGAATCTTGAACTGCTTCATAGACATTAACATGTGATCTGGAAAATTTTCTTCCTCATCATCAAATTCCAAATCATCAAAAGTACCTCCAAAACCTCCTTCGTCTGTATCAGTTTCAGGTTCATCAATAGTTTTGGGTGGATCAGTGGATTGGGATGAGAAAAGAGTAGTAAATGGATGGTTGATAACATGTTCAAAAGTAGGTGAATTGGTTGTGTTGGAAACAGGTACAATATAAGGTGGTAATGAAACAAAAGTATCCATGGTAGATAATGCAGGATTACCTTGGACTGATACTAAAATCTCTTTATTAGAATCTCCTTGACCCATGTTGACATTTACATTTGTATCAGATATGTTTGTAGTGATGTCTGAAGTTCGAACCTCCTCAGGAATTGACTTGGTTAACGAAACTTCAGGTGGTATGACTTCAGTATGCTCAGGAGTCGAAGTTGGTTTGAAAAGAGTAGCTTCAGGAGTTTTAGGAACTTGCTCATCTTCGGAAGATTCTTTTTGAAGAATCAACTTCCTTTTTTTAATATTCTTAGAAAGACTTTTCGCCATATCCTCAGCCATTCGTTTCTTGGAAGACGGAGAAACCGGAGCTTGAACTTCACAAATAACTACCACTTGCCTTGTCACATGAGGTTTACGAACCATTGTTGGAGAAAAACTGGATGACCTTTCTGAGGACTTTCGTGAACCACGAGATTTTTTCTTGATTCGATTATAAAGTCCAGTCTTTGATGGAATTCCTTCTTTCTCTGTTTCATCAACAGTAGGCTCAACAATCATTGTCTCTATTAACAAAACATGTTCATCTTCGTTAGATTGTTTCTTCAACGGTTTCTTGGGTTTGGGTTCTTGAATAGGCTTCTCGGGTATAGACTTATCATCCTTCTTGGATTTTCGAGACATTTTAGAAGAACCTGCATTTGTTTTCAACAATAACACTCCTGTTTGAACATCAGGATTAACAGTCTTCAAATATTCTATCAAAACTGGATTCACCGGATCAACACGTTTCAGCAGTGCATCAGGAATCCTTGCAACGCTTGTAAACACCTCTACATCATCTTTAACCTCTGTTGGAAAATGATACTTCAAGAACTCTGCTTTTTCTTCATCAGATGGCACCTCGATTCCTTCTTTATCATATACATACTGAAGAATTAAACTCCAGTATTTGGCATAAGAGATTCCCTAAACCATATTCGTTTTCTCTATACTCTTTTGAAATTCCTTCCAAAGTTGTGTTGAATAATCAACAACAATATCATAATAAAGCCCTGCTACCATGACATAAACTTCCATCCTTCCTTTATCCAGACCAACACTTCGACCAGTCAGGCATCGAAGAAAAATTCCAAACAAAAAATTCCAAATAGTTGGAAGTCCTGACTTCTTGAAATCACTGATCTTGGTGAGTGGAGGTTGATGACCCATCTCGTTCAACATGTAAATAATTTGAGCATAAGAAAGATCAGAGTAGGGTGAAGAATTGGGAATACCAACAGATTGACAGAACAACTTCTTGGTAAGACGGATCTTCTTTTCATTCACCAAATTGAAGGTGATAACATCCATCGCTTTGCTATAGGTTGCAGTCGATCCTGCTACTGAAAGCCAGGATAGTGGAACAGCAATCGAATTAAACATAGCAGTAGATAAGACATAATTCTTCAAAGCCACGATCAACATCTTGAGTTCTTCATGGTACAGAGAAACATCCCCCTCGACTTGGTAGTTAGTGCTTTGAATCTTCATAATTGGTTGAGAAGAAACATCATCAGTGGACTGGGATGGAGCAACAACATCAGCATGATTCGCCATGATTAGGGTTTTGAACCTTTGAAGAACAAGTAAAGATTTCTGAGACAAATTTGGGATTTTTCTTTTGAAAGCGTAAACTGATAAAGAACCCTTGAATCCCCTTTTATATGTAACCCTGAAATTTGAATGTGAAGCGGGAGCAGCATTAAATGAGATCCGACGTGGCACCTTTAAAATCGCACCACTATTCCGATAAAGTAGCCACGCCTGAAAAAGTAACTGTCATATCTCCTTCAAAACCGGACTGAATACAATGCGTCTTGTCAAACAGTCTGTTCGTTTATCCCAATAGAAGTGTAACCGTCACGAACCTTCGATATTGAGGTAAGGCTCTTTCACTTTTAAGATGAAAAGCGAAGTCATATGCCAGACTGTTGAAATCATCAGCCTGAGTTGGTATTACCCAGAACCTCAAGGATTTCATGAGTGCAGTGTGCCAAAGATAAGATAAGAAGCAATGATAACAAAAATTTGGATCTGTGATGTCGAAAAACAAAATTTTGACACAAAAGCAGATAAACCCCGGGAAAAGGTTGCTTCGTTAATCATCAAAAGAGATAATCAACAGCCTGTGTGGTTTCCCGTGAATTACAATCGAATACTTATAGAAAAGTATCGAAGGGCTTCTTTTTCAAGGCTTTGTGGGTGGCTTAAAATTTCGTTACATATCAGCCTAAACATAAGGTGAGTAATTGTAACTGAAATTACTTGTTTGACCAGTGTAGTCAGTGACAAGTATGCTTTGAATTTGTTTGAACGTGACAAGTGAAAGAATTGATACTCCTACGAAAATAATATTCAAAGAAAAATAGATTCAGCTGGATCCTGTTGGGAAACAAATGTCATGGGTTTCGACCATTTGATCAAGATCACTCATTACGAAGAATATGATTTGGAGCATCGAAGGTTGGTACTGAAACAAATGTTTCGTTAAATCTGGAACATAGTTCCCCGTCAATTCCTTAAATGATTTCGATAATTTGGGTTTCACTTTCATCACGGTCTCATGATGTTAGATCATTAACACAGAAGTTTGATATGCCTAAGTCATGATTGGTTTGATCAATGACCTCTCAGACATATGTCATTGTGTGTGAAAGTGTAAGAATTTTGAGATGAAAAAGATTGGTTCACGAAATCAATTGTACATCTGTTATGTTTGGACCAAACAGAAAACTCCTAACTCATTTGAGAAGAGTAAGGTAGCTCAGGAGACTAATGTGAATGCAAGCCTGATTGGGAAGAAATTTTCGTAATGAAACTTTCATTAAGGCTTTCGAAATCACACATTGAATCTATAGAGGCTTGGGTCAAGATGATGCAACATGCTTCTAGGGACATTCTAACTAGTACAAAGTTGTCGAAATTTTACCTTCCCTTAGAAACGCAAGCATGGCCCTTGTAAAACATTCGTGAAATCTGTACGAAGAAAGAAAAGACAAAGTACAAAATAACAAAAATCTTTTTGGTATTTTATATTTTTGAAACAATAGAAAATATTTTTGTGTTTTTAAGTTTTTCAAAAATAAAACAAATAACAAAAGAAAATCTTTTTGGAATTTTTGATTTTTCGAAAAGAATACAAACAAACGAAAATATTTTTGAGTTTTTCAAGTTTTCGAAAATAAAAAAAATTAAACAAAAATGTAAGAATATACCAAACTCACGAAACTTTTCTTTCCCAAAGTCGAAAACGAAGCGCAGAACATGAACAATAACCTCTGAATGGTTAATACGATTAGTCTCTAAATGAATCATTATTGCCTCTGAATCGACAGATTTGTATAACACTTCTTTGTCATACATTCGAAATCATTCCTGGAACTGAATTTGCTTCGATCATTCCCAAACCTATCAAAATTCTAACAAATGATTTTTCGTCCGAAGCTTTTGTAAAAATATCAGCAAGCTGGTCAGTTGTTTTTACAAAATGAACTTCAATGTTACCATCTTCCACATGATCTTTAATAAAATGATAACGAAGAGCAATATGTTTGGTTTTCGAATGTTGTACTGGATTATGACAAATGCGTATAGCACTTTGTGAATCACAATACAATGGAATCTTTTTCATATTAATAGCATAATCTCGCAATTGACTCTGGATCCAAATGATTTGCGAAGTACAAGCAGCAGCTGCAACATATTCATCTTCAGCAGTAGAAATTGAAACACACGTTTGCTTTTTCGACTGCCAACTAACCAACTTTCCATCCAAGAATTGACATCCACCACTTGTGCTTTTTCGATCCAATGTACATCCTTCTAGATCTACATCTGAAAATGCCTGAATAATAAATCCCGATTTCAAAGGATACCACAATCCTAACGAAACTGTTCCTTTGAGATAACGAAAAATATTTTTCACAACAGTCAAATGTGGCTCTCGTGGATTTGCTTGATACCTAACACAATTACATACAGAAAACATGATATCAGGTCGACTTATAGTAAGATAAACCAATGAACCTATCATACTCCTGTATAAAGTAAGATCAACCGCCGGTGTATCTAACGAAGGTGTTAGCCTTGTTCCAACCGCCATTGGTACCCTTAACTTCGTGCTATTTGTCATTCCAAATTCTTCGAGCAAATTCCTTGTATATTTTTCTTGATTGATGAAAATTCCTTCTCTACTTTGATGAATATTTAAACCAAGAAAATTATTGATTCACCCATCATACTCATTACAAATTGGCTTTTCATCAAACATTCGAATTCACTAGACAAAGCAGGGTCAGTAGAGCCAAAAATAATATAATCGACATAAATTTGAACAAGCATTAGATGATTCCCAACTTTCTTTCGAAATAATGTGGGGTCAACTGATCCTTGTTAAAATTTCGATTGTTTTAAGAAACTGGTAAGAGTTGCATACCATGCTCTTGTTGCTTGTTTTAACCCATATACTACTTTATCTAAAATATACACATGATCAGGATTTTCTTCATTAATGAAACCTGGAGGTTGTTCAACGTAAACTGTTTCTTCAAGTTCACCATTGAGAAAAGCACATTTCACATCCATTTGATAAACATCAAAATCTTTGTGAGCTGCATAAGCCAAAAATATTCGAACAGCCTCGAGTCTCGCGACAGGGGCAAAAGTTTCTTCATAATTGATACCTTCTTGTTGTAAATATCCTTTTACGACTAATCGTGCTTTATTTCGAACAATATTTCCATCTTTGTCGGTTTTATTTTTGAAAATCCATTTTAATCCGACAATCGAAACATTTTCAGGTTTAGGAATTAATCTCCAAACCTTGTTTCTATCGAACTCAGCCAGTTCAGATTGCATTGCAACAACCCAATCTGAGTGTTCCATTACAACCTTAACTGTCTTTGGTTCAATTTTCAGGTTTAGGAATTAATCTCCAAACCTTGTTTCTAGCGAACTCAGCCAGTTCAGATTGCATTGCAACAACCCAATCTGAGTGTTCCATTGCAACCTTAACTATCTTTGGTTCAATTTTCAAGATGAAAACATTAAACATGCAAAATTCTTGATGAGTATTTAGTACCTCATTCTTTGCACGAATTTGAGCTCTAGTCAAAACTCCATCTTGTGGATTTCCAATGAGTTGTTCTTTCGGATGATTTCTTGTCCACTTTTCCAATGGTGGATATGCTGGATCAAAATCCAATGGTGCATCTTCGTACATTTCTTCATTTTCTGATCCTGCAACAAAAATATTATCATTTAGATCATGAAATTCATCATTTTCATCAAGATTGATGGTTTCAGTATCATTATGCTCCCCCTCGACATAATTGTCATTTTTATGCTCCCCCTCGACAGCATTATTCAAACTGCTCTTCTCCCTCTCGAAAGGATGCTCCCCCTCAACAGTTGAAGTTATATGCAAGTGCTCCCCCTTTACTTGAGCATCTAGCATACTTTCGGCATTAGTAGTCGTATCTGAGGTGATTTTCGAATCATCATAATGTTTCGAAGATTCAGGAGTTTGATTATCAGCAGCATTTACTTCAGCATCAGCAGCCCTGTCTGGAACACCAAAAATTAAATCTTAATCAAAATCTGATGAATAATAACTTTCAGACTCATCATTCGATTCATTAAGAATTGGTTTTTGTTCGAAATGTTTTTCAACTTGTTTCACATAATAATCATCAAAAGTGAGATTAAATGTCTCTTCAACTTTTCTTGTTCGCTTATTCAACACTCTGTATGCAACCGAATTATTTGAATATCCCAAATATATTCCTTCATCATCCTTAGCTTGAAATTTCGAAAGATTATCTTTGAGATTCATTATAAAACACCTGCAACCAAAAACATGAAATAATTTGACATTAGGTTTTCGATTATTGATGATTTCATACGGAGTTATATTGAAAAGACGATTAATAAAAGATCGATTCTGAGTGAAACATGCTGTCGAAACTGCTTCTGCCCATAGATATTGAGGAAGATTCGCATATGTCAACATTATTCTTGCTGCTTCGCAAAGTGACCTATTTCTCCTTTCAACCACACCATTTTGTTGTGGTGTATATGGCGATGAGAAATTATGCGAAATTCCTTTCTCAGTTAAGAACGAATCGAGCACATTATTTTTAAACTCCAAACCATTATCACTTTTGATTTTACGAACTTTCCTTTTCAGACTGGTCTCAATTTTCTTGATAAATTCGATCATTGTTTGAGCGACTTCAGATTTTAACCTGAGAAAATACACCCAAGTGAATCGTGAAAAATCATCAACTATAACCAAAATGTACCGTTTCTTGTTGAGAGTTTCAACAGTTGATGGTCCACAAACGTCAATATGAAGAAGTTCCAACGGTTCAACAATTTTCGAATCAATGACAATTGGATGTCCTTTGTGATATTGTTTTCCTTGTTCACAAGCTTCACACAAAGTATCATTATCAAACTTTAGTACAGGTAAACCTCGAACAAGATCATCAACGACCAACTTATTCAAATTTCGAAAGTTTAAATGTGATAAACGTCGATGCCATAGCCAGCTGACATCAAAGGAGGCTTTCGAGAGTAAACACACTGAGGGTTTTCCGATGATTGGTTTGAGATCAAGAGTAAACATGTCACCATGTCGTCTGGATTTGAGCAAAACTTCGTTAGTTTCAACATTTGAAATGATACTTCATGCTTCGTTAAACACCACCTAATTGTCAGTGCCCACAACAAGTTGTGAAACAACTTATCAAGTTATGTTGAAGACCTTCGACATATGCAACTCTTTGTACAGTAAACTTCCCATTTGTGACTTTGCCATATCCTTTCACCTGACACTTGTGATTGTTTCCAAATTTAACTACTCCTGCATTCTCCAAACTTCGATAATCACGTAAATTCTCCTTCTTGTCAGTCATGTGCCGAGAGCAACCACTATCAATGTACCATTTATCATCATATTGCTCGTCACATAGAACCTGCAATTAATGAAAGAATTTAGGTACCCAACGCTGTTTGGGTCCTTGGTTATTAGCTTTAAAAACCGAATGAAATGAAGAACCTAAAACCCAATTACGAACTTTAGATTTGAAAGTGTCAATTAAGTCGACATCATTAGGTAAAGGAGCAGAAACATAAGTTTTCGAAGGTTTAGATTTGTCACTGACATTCGCCTTTTTGTTCTCAGTTTGTTTCACAACAGGTTTATCTTTCGAAACTGGTTTCCATGTTTTCACATGAATATTTGATTCTTTGGAAGAAGAACTTCCATTTGAAGAATCATTTAAATATTTCTCATATTCTTCGCGAATCTGTTGTTGGGAATACTTACAAGATTGAAACATCTTTCCTTGTCCTTCAAGCCAATGATCGATATTATTCACATTTGACGAACCCTTTGTGTATGACACTTTCGAATTCTGCTTCCCAGAAGGATTTGGAAAATTTGGTTTTTGAGGAGTAAACTTTGTAGATTGCTTGGTTTTATCATGCACAAATTGCTGATTGTCTGCAAACTTTCGAACATTTTCGAATTTTCGACCGTTCTAAAATTTTCGAACCTTGTCAAATTTTCGAACATTCGCAAATTTTTGAGCATTGTCGAATTTTCGACCATTCTCAAATTTTCGAACATCATCAAATTTTTGAGCATTCTCAAATTTTTGAACATTGTCGAAAGGTCGATTTGTTCTATTTGAAGAAAATCGGTTTTGATTGTTTGTTGGTTTTGAAAATGATGAATTTGAAGTTGAAAACTTTTTTTGGCTTTTTGAATGATAATTCTTTTGTGAATCATGTGTTTGAAAAGTTTTTGAATTTGAAAACTTCTCAGAATTATTTTGAGAATCAGACGAAATTGATTGAGCGGGATTTTTCTTTTTATCCGAATGTTTTGAAAACATTGTTTGTTCAGATTTGGACAACTTATTTTCAAACATTTTCGTGGTCGGTATCTTGGATTCCTTTTCATTTGACACAACTTGCCAAAAAAATTTCTTTCTTGCCTATCTTTTCGAAATTCCTTTTTCCTTCGAAAATTTGTCAACACGATCCTTAAATTTGTTTGAATTACGTTTCATATTCTCAGTTGTTTCTTTAGATTCTTGTTTCAAACATTCTTTTGTATTTTCTTGTTTTTCAATCCATTTTCGTTGGGGTTTTTGTCTTTGAAAAACATACGAATTTTTTGTCAGATTATTTTCGACAGTGCTTTGATTTGAAAAGAATCCTTCGTCTGTTGTTTTCTTGTTGTCATCTTCGACCATTTTGTTGAACTCTGGTTTAATGTTTTCAACATTTCCAGTAGTGACAAACACTTGATTTGGAAGTACAACATCATCTGAACACTTGAAATTTGGATACACCACTTGATTTGTTTCCAAATATTGTGCTCCTTTTTCAGACAGAACTTTGTCGAAATTTTCAGTGTCCCCAAACACTTGATCAACAACAACTCGTGAAATGGTTGTTTCTTTTGAGACAAATTTGTCAGACTTAGATTTGTTTGAAACTTGTTCTTCATCCTCATCATCACTACTGTCCGTTTCAAACTTGTTTGAAACTTCGAAGTTGAGGGTTTGTCAGTGTCATTCTTAACCAACGAATCATTACATTTTTCTTTTCCTTTAGACTTAGATGTGACATTAATGACAGACAACTGTGAACAATCGACACTTTCCTCTTCCTCAATTTCACTGATTTCCCTAAAACTATCAGAATTATCATCGACATCAGCAAAATTAGATTGAGAGTCAAGTTTCGAATTCTCAGTTCTTTTCAAAATTTTGATTTGTTCAATTTTGTTTAAGGTATCATTCACAATCTCAACAAGTTCATCAGCATTCAAGTATTCATCTATCTTAACAATACCATAAGCAAATCGATTATCAGGCACTTTATCGAATTCTGCTATGGTTTTCTCACAATCATAAGACAAGCTATCAATTTTCTCTCTTTCGAAAGCTAGAAAAGGTAATAACTTCCTATGTTGTTCTTTGCTAATGTAAGATGAATGATGTAAAGCAGTCAATTTAGCATATAAACGTTTTGCAGAGTTACAGTAAATGTTTCTTTGAGCTAACAACATTTTAACATCACTGCTTAATGAATCCCTATCACACATGATGTTTGTAATTTGTAATTCCAGATACTCTACTCTGCTTCGTTTCGAGTCTAACAATTTTTGTGTCTCTTGCAATTGGACGTTTAGTTTCTTAGCTTCATTACTAGCAGACACAACAATTGTATCAAAGTAAGCAACAGTATCATCAAATGCAATTATTTCAGAATCATAAGCTTGTAAAGGAATGTTAAAAGACTGAAGAATAGCACGTACCTTGGTTGTCGTTGGTGATTTGTCTCCTGTCCTGGTCATGAAACAATGACCAGTCACCTTTTCGTCCTCATGCTCCTCAAACTGTGCGAACATAGCACTATGCGTCGGATTATCCATCTCTTCATCATCAGACCCTGAAGACCAGATCTAATATGTGCCATCCTCCTCACCTTCGCCTTGAGCAACCAAAGATATGTTGGATATAGTGTCTAAGTCCATAACTATGTTTGGTATGTACTTGACCCGACCCGGCATGGTCCATTTGGGTTGCACTTCACCCGAACAATTTATGGATAATCGTTTGAGAATAGTATAAGTTATGATTTATTAATATATTATAAGTCCTAATATATTAATATAAAATCATATTATATAATTAGTATTGATCTATAATTAATCTAGAATTAATTTAGAGATCAAAAGTATGACTAATTAAATATGGGCTCTTGTATTTATATAGTGTGGGCTAATGCTTATTTGGAATGGGCTAGGCTTGCATGGAAAGTCCATGGATACTCCATGGAGCTTTAACCCATGGATCTCATGGAAATGAAAAGACATGGGTATTAGGGTTTACATGAATGTAACCCTAATCCACCACACTATATAAAGTAGGCTTTGGTTCTTGAAATCATACGAGTTGTGGTGAGTAAAGTAAGAGGGCCGATTTAACGAAGGTGATTACTATTCTCTCAAAGTTCCAAGTTTGTGGTGATTTGTGATTTCCATTTGAGGCATTCACACTATTGGTGCTAGGCTCTAAAACTCCAAGCAATCAACTACAACTACAAGGTAAGTAATTCTACTAGCTTTATTTGATTCAAGTTCCCCATGCCATGCTAGATAGGATAAGAACCTTGGAAAAATAATTATTTGCATGTATCATAGTCAAACATAGATCCAAGGTTTCTAGGGTTGCATGTACACCATAGGAGTGTTAGAATGCTCAAAAACCCATCAGTGGTATCAGAGCCTGGTTTGTTTATTTGATACTTGATGCAAAAAAAAAAAAAAAAAAAACTTGAAAATCGAAGTTTTGTTCAAAAGTTCGTATCAAAATTTCAAGTTTTGTATATGTACTTACGATTCTTGAAATTTTTGATATGAACATTCACAAACATATGAGTTTAGAAGATCATAGAAATTATGTGCTAATAATTGATTAGATTAATTCTTGATCTTTATGTGTTTTAATGGAGTCCATAACTAGTTCTTAAGTTATGGATAACCAAAAGACACATTTATAGATAACCATTAAAAGAACACATAGGTTACAAAAAAAATGAAGAGTCTTCATTTTTAATAACCATTAACTCATAAGTTATGAGAAATGAAAAGTTTTGAAAGTTTACAAAACTTGCCCTCAAGTTTTGGAACATGTAAAGTCATATTAAAAACTTTAGTTCCAACCCCTAGAATTTTAAAAGTTAAAATTCAACCCTTATACTTTATAATATTATAAGTTTAATAATATTTATATATGTATAAGATCAAGTCGTCTTACCGCTAGTACGCCTCATTCACGAAGCCGGTCTATAAGGGGGGTATAAGGTTGTTGCCTATAAAATGGCAACTTAATGGGTGTCCACTCTCACCCACCGCTTCCTTGATCGGTGGAGGGTCGTTAGCCGAACGGGTAGGACAAGGACTTATAAATTCTCATTAAAAGTATAATGATAATACTAAAGTAACTAAACTTTATTGAATTCCCAATCTTAGTTATTTTAGGAAAATGTGAATAAAGTGCTAATCCATGAAATTACACTTTACACTTTGTTTAAGTCGTTAGTGGAGCGTGTGTGGTTAACCGGCACACTAACTTGAACTTAAAAAGGTAGGTAAAGGGTGACTTAATGTTTATCATAGTATCGATGGAGCGTGTGTGGTTAACCAGCACATCGATTGAGGGGTAATACATTAAGGGTACCAAGTAATTTGCATGGTTACTTCACACCTTGTTTTGTGATCCTCGGCATCCCAGTCACAAAACTTGAAGGGCACACTCGAGATTAAAACATGCCATTGAAGAAAGTTCAATGAATCTCAAAGAATCTAGGAGTTTCTAAACCAATTAAAACCTAATTAAATATTTCGTTTTTCATGGTGGAAATTGGTGAATCGTCATTCACCTACCTTCAAATATCTTATAGCTTAGATTACGGCATCCCTCTTCTAAGTTATAAAATATTGTGTTGGGTCCTAGCCTTAATATTACATTTGGGTGTTTTGTTAAGGACTATCTCTATATCTAATCTAATCTATTCCCTCTTCTTTTTAGATGTCTTCCAATAACAATGCTTCTGGCTCAAACCCTACTAGCTCCTTCTCTCTCATGAATCTTTGTGGGAGAGTCATCTTTGATGGGTCCAACTTTACAGATTGGATCAGAAACATCAGGATGGTCACTCGGTATGAGAACAAAGAATATGTTCTCGACAAGGAGCTGAAGGTACCCGGGCCAACTGCTACTCCTGAAGAGCTTGCTGAATATGAGGTACATGAAAGAGATGCTACAAAAGTGGCATGCATCATGATGGCCACCATGACAGCCGAGCTCCAAAAGTACTATGAGGACTATTATCCTTTTGAGATGCACCAGGACTTGATGGACCGCTACCATCAAAGTGCTCGTCAAGAGCGATATGAAATAATCTCCTCCATGATAACAACCCGAATGAAAGATGGTGAACCCATCACGGGCCACATGCAGAAAATACAAAGGTATGTGGACCGTTTACTGAAGCTGAATGTGAACTTCCCTGAGGAGTTAGCAATAGACATCATTTTGCACTCTTTGCCATCGTGTTATGATCAATTCCGCATGACATATCACATGAACAAGGAAGAAGTCACCCTCAGCAAACTTCAAGGACTCTTGAAGACCGCCGAAAGTGGTCTAAAGGGTAAGTCGGTTGTTACTACTCCTACTCCTACTCCAACTGCGGCCAATGTCTTGGCAATCGGGCATGGCAAAGGGAAGAAGAGAAAGAACCCTTCTAAGGGTACCAAGGGTAAGACCCTTGAAGGCTCCTCTTCAAGCAAAACCAAGAAAGGTTTTGTCACTCCTTCTGCTAACCCTAATGAGGCTGAATGCTTCTATTGCCATGAAAAGTCGCACTGGAAGCGAAACTGCCCAAAGTACCAGCAAGATTTGAAGGATGGGAAAGTAAAACCCAATCATGCAGGTATATACACTATATTGTCTAATAACTCACCTCATTCTAAGTCTTGGGTCCTTGATACAGGTTGTGGTATTCACATATGTTGTGATTTGCAGGGACTAAAAAGAAGTGAGAATGTGGAGCAGGGAAAGATAAACTTGATCATGGAAAACAGGAAAGCTTCACCTGTCACCAAGATAGGAGTTTATTCCTTAGTGCTAAATAGTGGGTTTACATTAGATTTGAATAAATGTTATTATTCACCAGAAATGGCAAGAAATGTTATTTCCTTTCATGCATTGTATAAACAAGGTTTTACCTTTTATTTTGATAATAATAATGGTAGTATTGATGCTTTCTTTAATAATGTTCTTTATTTTAAAGCATTACCTTGTGATGGCGTGTATGAAACTGTATCTGTTGTAGATAATCTAGGAAATAATGTATTGTGTATTAACTCTTCCACTAGCTTAGATAAAGCATCCTTATGGCATTGTCGTCTTGGACATGTAAGCAAGAAACACATAGGCCAACTCCAAAAGGATGGAGTCTTGGAGTCATTTGACCTAAAGTCAGATGATAGTTGTGAATCTTGTTAGCTTGGTAAAATGACAAAGTCACCTTTTACTGGCACTTGTGCTAGGGGTGAAGGTTTGTTGGACCTCATACACACGGATGTGTGTGGACCCTTCAGAACCGCCACAAGAGATGCTAATCGGTTCTATGTGACTTTTACTGATGATTTTAGTAGATATGGATATGTCTACCTAATCAAGCATAAGTCAGAAACCTTTGAGAAATTCAAAGAGTTTAAGCAAGAAGTGGAAAATCAGTTGGGCAGGAACATTAAGATGCTTCGATCCGATCGTGGTGGTGAGTATCTTAGTACTGAGTTCCTTGACTATCTTAAGGAATGTGAGATTGTCTCACAATTGACACCTCCTAGGACACCACAGTTGAATGGTGTAGCTGAGAGGCGCAATCGGACCTTGTTGGACATGGTTCGTTCCATGATGAGTCGAGCTTCGCTACCAATCTCATTTTGGGGGTATGCCTTAGAGACTGCCGCCCATATCCTTAATCTAGTCCCTATAAAGAAGGTTGCCAAAACACCTCACGAGGTGTGGACTGGAAAAGTTCCCAATCTAGACCACATCAAGATTTGGGGTTGCGAGGCTTTCGTGAGACGCGAGACTCACGATAAGCTCGAACCCTGAAGCGAAAGGTGTATTTTCATCGGCTACCCACAGAAATCCTTTGGTTACATCTTCTACTGACCCAGTGATAATGTGGTCTTTGTAGCAAGAAGATGATTCTTTCGAGAGAGAGAATTCATGAGCCAAGGACACAGTGGGATGCAAATTGACCTTGAGGAAATTCAAGAGTCAAGTGGTGAAGGAACCTCAAACCCTAGCCCTCAACCTGAGGAGGAAACTCCTGTTGAGCCGACTGAAGAATCTATACCTCTGAGGCGTTCCACCAGATTTAGGAATGCACCTGAGCATTATTATGGTTTTCATATTACTGCAGAAGGTGAGACACTTATCAGTGATAACACACTGGTAAATCTGGATGAGCCTAATAGCTACACGGAAGCCATGGCAGGCCCTGAGGCTGCTAAATGGAAAGAGGCTACGGATAGCGAGATACAGTCCATGTATGACAATCAAGTTTGGAACTTGGTCGACAATGTACCTGATGGTAAGATAGTTGGGTGCAAATGGATCTTCAAGAAGAAGACCGACATGGATGGTAATATACACACTTATAAGGCACGACTGGTTGCAAAGGGTTATTCTCAAACTCCGGGAGTTGATTATGATGAGACCTTTTCACCAGTGGCCAAGATTAAGTCTATTAGGGTTCTGTTAGCCATTGCTCCATTTCATGATTATGAAATATGGCAAATGGATGTCAAAACCGCTTTCCTTAATGGAAAGTTGGCTGAAGATGTTTACATGGTTCACCCAGAGGGTTTTGTCAGTACAGAATACCCCAGTAGAGTGTGTAAGCTGGAGAAATCCATTTATGGATTAAAACAGGCACCTCGCAGATGAAATCTTTGCTTTGATGAGAAAATCAAAGAATTTGGTTTTTCAAGGAGTGAAGATGAATCTTGTGTCTATATCAAGGCTAGTGGGAGTATAGTCAGCTTTTTGGTACTGTATGTGGATGACATACTACTCATAGGAAATGACATCCCAACCCTGCAGGAAGTAAAGTCCTGGCTTGGGAAGTGTTTCGCTATGAAGGACCTTGGAGAAGCTACCTATATCCTAGGGATAAGGATTTTGAGAAACAGGAGTAAAAGACTAATTGGACTTAGTCAAAGCACCTATGTGGACAAAGTGTTGAAAAGGTTCAACATGCATAACTCCAAGAAAGGAGAGTTACCCATCCAGAGTAACGCCAGATTGAGTAAGACACAAAGCCCTAGTACTGAGGCTGAGATAGCAAAAATGAGTCGAATACCTTATGCTTCAGCTGTAGGATCGATCATGTATGCTATGACGTGTACTCGACCTGATGTAGCCTTTGCTTTGAGCATGGTTAGCAGGTATCAGGGGAACCCTGGCAAGGCACACTGGACTGCGGTAAAGAATATCCTCAAGTACCTACGGAGGACTAAGGACTGGGTCCTTACCCTCGGTGGCAGTGAGGACTTGAGAGTTGTAGGGTACAGTGATGCTAGCTTTCAGACTGACAGGGATAATTTCCGCTCTCAGTTGGGCTGGGTCTTTACTCTAAACGGAGGGGCAATTACTTGGAAAAGTTCCAAGCAGGAGACAGTGGCTGATTCCACTTGTGAATCAGAGTATATAGCAGCAAGCGAGGCAGCAAAGGAGGTTATATGGCTAAAGAACTTCATCGGAGACCTTGGAGTTGTACCAGCTATAAAGGAGCCAATGGAGATTTTCTATGACAGCAATAGTGCGGTTGCCTTAGCCAAGGAACCAAGAGATAATGGGAGATCCAGACACATTGACAGAAAATATCACTTCATTAGACATCGGATAGAAGAAGGAATCCTCGTGGCAAAGAGGGTATCATCGGATGAGAACCCAGCAGATCCCATCACGAAGGGACTGACTCGGGCTAAGCATCTCCAGCATGCTCGGAGCATAGGGCTGAAGGATGATATTAGGTTTAGTAGTTAGATAATCTTGAAATTTGTAAAATGTAATTGACATTTGATGATAAATAAAAGCTGTTATTTATGAGTAAAGTGTTGCTATCTCTTGTCAATCGTTTACTATTATTTCTTTTTGCATGTTTTGACTTCCAGAATAATTATGTTATGGTTTATATCATATTATTCAAACTCTCCACAGTTGGTCATATGTTGGAAGTAGATATGAATCAAGACTGTCATGGGTTGGCTTGTCGAGGTCTAAGATGTTAGACAAAGCGGGGCTACAGCACTCATGAGTGCTCATAAGTTCTGAGTATTGGATTCAACCCACACTCACTTGTATCACTTCATGGAATTTATCTCGAGTGATCGTGAGACGGTAATATCATATAAGTCTTCAAACCTAGAGATATGATTTGTTGCCTATGAGTTGGTTATGCATTGATTGCACGAAAACGCATTGGTAACTCGATGTTATAAACCGTGCTTTTGTGTGTAATTCAACAAGTAGTAGAGCAAACATATGAGTCGAAGTTTATCTGTTCCTTCTAGGATTAGAAGCGATATCTGGGTCCCTCGATGATTTTGTTTTGACCTATGTACCAGGCCCGATCAGAACTAAATTGATGTGTTCAGTTAAGTTCTATGTCAAACAAATCGGAAATCGGGAAACAAATGCTGGACAATAAGCAAGACCATGCTCCATGTATTTGTTCGGCTGATATCTAGAACAGAGGATTATATGATCACTTATCTAAAATGGCGCTTCATAGTTCAACAGAGTTTAAAGAGCTACGATTGCTGATCGGTTCCTGAAGTCATACTTGCAACTATAGTTATTAGACTTATCCAAGTGGGAGACTGTTGGATATAGTGTCTAAGTCCATAACTATATTTGGTATGTACTTGACCCGAACCGGCATGGTCCATTTGGGTTGCACTTCACCCGAACAATTTATGGATAATCGTTTGAGAATAGTATAAGTTATGATTTATTAATATATTATAAGTCCTAATATATTAATATAAAATCATATTATTTAATTAGTATTGATCTATAATTAATCTAGAATTAATTTAGAGATCAAAAGTATGACTAATTAAATATGGGCTCTTGTATTTATATAGTGTGGGCTAATGCTTATTTGGAATGGGCTAGGCTTGCATGGAAAGTCCATGGATACTCCATGGAGCTTTAACCCATGGATCTCATGGAAATGAAAAGACATGGGTATTAGGGTTTACATGAATGTAACCCTAATCCACCACACTATATAAAGGAGGCTTTGGTTTTTGAAATCATACGAGTTGTGGTGAGTAAAGTAAGAGGGCCGATTTAAAGAAGGTGATTACTATTCTCTCAAAGTTCCAAGTTTGTGGTGATTTGTGATTTCCATTTGAGGCATTCACACTATTGGTGCTAGGCTCTAAACTCCAAGCAATCAACTACAACTACAAGGTAAGTAATTCTACTAGCTTTATTTGATTTAAGTTCCCCATGCCATGCTAGATAGGATAAGAACCTTGGAAAAATAATTATTTGCATGTATCATAGTCAAACATAGATCCAAGGTTTCTAGGGTTGCATGTACACCATAGGAGTGTTAGAATGCTCAAAAACCCATCAAGATAACCCCATCGTCTTTGCACGTACCTCTTCCAATCTTTCCACATAATAAGCTTCGTCCTTGACCTTATTCTTTTTCTCCTCTTTCTTACGAAGCATGCAATCATTTGCCAAATGATTTGCTCTGTTACAGTAATGACAGTCAATGCCCGAATCTCCCTTCAATTTCTTCTCGCTTTTGACTTCAGTTGCCTTAAAATCATTCTTTTCAAATTTCTTCTTCTCCTCACCCACAGACTTGTTCACGAAACTTCCTTTCACATCACTCTGCTTCATTTTAGGATTGAAAGGTTTCTTAAAAAACTTTTTAACTCGGTTGTTCGAGCAAAACGCAACCACTTCATCATCAGTGTTCATTAGAAAACCTTCTTCATCCGAACCATCTTTTTCAACAGCTTCTTTCTCAGGCACTTTCGAGACAAGAGCTAAAGGACCTCCCAAGCTTAGTTTCGACTCTTCTGCCATCTCATTCACTTCACTTTCGTGTGTTTTTAGTTGGTTATACACATCATTTAGAGATGAAGTATCGAAGCTTTGTTGATTCTTCACCATCATGCTGACACTTCTCCACTCTTTACGAAGTCCCATCACAAATGTGAGATTAAACTCCATTGATGATCTTATGATTCCATAACGATTGCATCGATAGATCAGTTCATTAATACGATCATAGTAAACTTCAATCGTTTCACTCTCCTTTTGTCTGAATTCTTTCAGCTCCACAAGACACTGCTTAACAGAGTTTATCTTCGTTTTCTCGCTTCCCTGATACTTTTCCTTAAGAGTATTCCAGATATCTTTTGCAGTTTTACAACCATGGATGTAATTGTAAACAACAGGTGGCAAGGCACCTCGCAATTCTCTCAAACAACGCTTTTCGTTGTTCCTCAGCCTGGTGGATTGATCACTGACTGTAGATGCTGATCCAGATGGTCCAATTTGTTGAACATTTGGTGGAGGTTGTACAATTCCAGTAATACAGCTCCAGAGTTCTTCATCCAAACCGTTCAAGTAATCCTCCATTCGATCAGCCCACTGATCATAATCCTCCAGAATCAACATAGGAATCTTCGTAGAAGATCCTAACAGATGAGAAAATGAAGTCATTGTGTTCATGTTGAAATTCGCCATTAACGTACGGATGAGTTTTTTCAGAAAAACTTGAAGAAACTTGAAATTTAATAACTGAATAGATCAGAAACTCAAAAACAATTACTCGATTATACAATTCAAACACAGAATCAAACCAAAACTGTAGATCAGTGATGATTTTCAGAATGGAACAGTGCGGAAACTTTTGAGACAAATTCGTGACTCAAAAACTAGTGATTCAAATGAAAATCAGATCAGTGCAGTATGATTCCTGCTCTGATACCAATTGTAGTTGAATTAAATCAGTAAAAGAATCAAAATCAGAGTAAGATGAACACGAGAAGTAAATAAGGTCTGGTTTAAGCTCTCATTACTTCCAATGAACACGAGTACAAAACGTAAGCAGAAACAGGGAAAACTCTACTTACAACTCAATGTTCAGCTCCTATTTATAGGAGACTGAAAGTACAAAAAATACTAAGGCATAGACATTACGCTTTGACAACTAAGACGCCTTAGCAAATACATACGAAACAAACGAAAATGACTATTACACAGATTTCGACATTTCGACATATTACAAGATATTTTGACTCTACAATAACTTTTTCGTTATAACTCGAATTTTGGCATTCTTTATATGTACGGAACCCTTGTGACATATACTATAACTTGGTTAAGATTATTCCTTCAAAATAATCTTTCATCAAAAAGTCATTTTTGACGCTCATTGTCTCTAAATTGACTAGCATGGATCTACGGGCGTTACAAAATCTAACTTTGTTTGGGGAAGTTATGATATTTCTAAGATCGTGCATAGTAGTATATAGCCCGTAAATCGAATTGTAGATCGATCGATTATTAGCCGACACAACCTAAACGATAATTAAAGATCTTGTTTATAGGATCTCAATGATATAAAGACAATCGAACGCCCAACATATGGCAAGGGAACGCCCAACATTCGTCATCTTCGCAGCCTATAAATAGAAGGCACAAATCACTCCATTCTTCACACTTTTCTTACATCTTCTCTCTCAAACACCCCCAAACCCTCTAAGCCTTTCCCTAGCACCTCCTAGGTGTTAGAAGCGAGTCCCGGAGCGCCAGAATGCCCCGAGAAGAAGAGCTTTCGGCTCAGAAGTTCTGCCCGCGTAGAACCCGATTCCTCGCTAAACCCGCTTGTAAGTGAGTTATGCTTACCCTACCTTAAGTATAACTTATGTTTAAGTTCATTATCATTATTATGAACCTATAAACAAAATTTATCAGTGATTCCAAGTCGTTGTACTGATTGCTCTACTTATGGGGATGATGTCTAGGCTGTGATTTAGTGAGGTGTTTAAAGTGGGATTTCCAAACAGTATACTTTGTATACCAAACGGACCCTACCTCCGAAATGATCCTACCTGGTTGTTCCTTATTTGATAGATCATGAAAGTGAACTTTAAGTTAGTGATGAATCTAGACTAATAATTAGTCACAATAAATATTACACTAAGACTTAGTAATAATGATACTAGGTTTCGTCAAAGGGAAATATAGTTCCTAGAAGCGAAGCGCTGCCCAAATTTTGAGTCATCATTTTAACAAGTGAGTGCATAGTCCCTTTCATGAACATGATTTTAATACAAGTATTAATTAAAGTATTAAATATATGTTTATGTGTGAAATATATGAGATTTCCTGAAATACATGTTAAGAGCATATCTGTCAATATATGATGATTTAGGATACATAGTAAACCTCAATTAATTAAGATGAATATAGGGTAGTATCTTCTTATGAGTACGAGTGAGATATACACGGAGGGTAGAACTTTAAAATTTTTCGTTGATCCGAGAGCATGGATTAGACATAGTCATTCATCCCTAGTCCGAGAGTATGGTGTGGGCATAGTCATTTGTCATTGATCCGAGAGCATGGATTAGACATACCTGATTCAGGAGTATGGATTAGGTAAAGCTGTTAATTTTAGATCCGAGAGTATGGATCGTGTCATTGTGAGGATTGACGGGGTGGGGTAAAATTTCTTATATGAGGTGAAATTATATATTACGAGTTCTAAAATAAATATATGATATAACATTGTGGGATTGAAAACTCTATGTACTCACCAAGTTTCCCAACCTGACCCGCTCATTTTATTGTATCATAGGTGCCTATATGAAAGATACATTCTGCTGAGTGATTCAAGGAGTATTAGGCCACTAGTTTAATTATTGTATGGCTTGTAATATTTCGTTATGCTTATGTTTTTGTATTGACGATGACATCCCAATGTTTTAATATAAATAAAAATACATTTCTTCGAAAAATGCTTTAATAATATATTTATCATATTCTTGGGATAAATTCCGCAATAATATTCTTCAAAAAGGATACTTTGATTTTAAAATAAGCATAAATAAATTTTTTAAAATGACTGTGAGTTTGGTGATGTCACAATATGTTCTTTGTTTGTCAAACATTTGTGTTATTGTTTCGCGTTTCATATTGATTCATACATAAGTGTTAGGGTTAGAGACCAACAATCTTAGTGAAGAAGAAAGCTTGTGGTGCTTGGAGAAGTTATTTCTAGCTGAAGAATCCACATTCTAGTCCTTTCTCAAGCATTGTAAGTCCTAAAATTCTTTGTTTTATTAAAATTCAAGCTTGGATTTAAGTTTTAGGTGGGATTTTAGTACCTTTTGGCCCTTTAACCTTGATGTTTTTGAGTTGGAGCACCTCTAGAACCTTAGAATGGATTTGAGTAGTCTTTTAGCCATTTGAGATTATGAAAATGTGTAATATCCTGTTTCCTACCATTTCTGAGCAATGGACCGGAAGTCTATTGTGTAAGGTTTTGGGCCTTAAGGAGTCAAATTTTAGTCCTTGTGGAAGGACGCAATGTTATTATCAGATTTTACCCTTGAATTGCGTTTTGGGCCGAAGGGTAGAAAGGGAAAAGTCATGGGCCGAGTTCTTGCATGAAATATGTATTTTTGTTTGAGAAGTGTTTAGTCCAAGACATTTACGTAATGTGGTAGATCTCTTCAACGCCTTTTCGTGGATATAAAGAACGTCGAAAACAGGTTTGGAACAAAGAAGTTACGACCGTTTGAAGTTAGGACGAGTTTTGGGTTATCCGCGTACGCAGGACGTATGGGGAGTATGTTGGGCGTACTAGGGAATCCCTAGTACGTTGGGCATACTAGGATTCACAGGGCATACATGATCATTACCCAAACCCTATTTTCGTCGTTTGAGCCCTATTTAAGCTCCTTAACTTCCCCAAACCCATTTCATTCTCAGACTCCACCTCTCCAACACCCTCTCTTGAAACCCTAACCCTAGATTGAGCCTTGTGAGCAAAAAGAAGGTTTGGCGCCAATCAAATATGCAGGTTTTTGGCTAGGGTTCCATCGTGAAGCGGAAGCGAGAGCTGATTTCGAGGAAGAAATTTAATTTAAGTGGGGGAGAATTGTAACATCCTGTTTCTTGGCATTTTGAGCCATGGAATGGAAGTCGATTGTGTAAGGTTTTGGGCCTTAAGGAGACAAAGTTTAGTGCTTGTGGAAGGTGGTAATGTTATTTAAGAGATTTTACCCATTAACAGTGTTTTGGGTCGAATGGTAGAGAAGGAAAAGTCATAGATTGGGTTTATGCATGAAATATGGATTTTTGTTCGAGACGTTCTTAGTCCAATATATAAAGATATATGTAGAGCTCTTCAACACCTTTCCGTGGATATAAAGAACATCAAAAACAGAGTTGGAACGAAGAAATTACAAGCGTTACAAGTTAGGACGATTTTTGGGTTAGTCGTGTACACATGGTGTACGAGAAGTACATTGAGTGAACTAGGGCATCCCTAGTATGATGAGTGTACCAGGAGTACGAAGGGCGTATGCAATTAGTGCCTAATCCCTATTTTCATGATTTGAGCCCTATTTAAGCTCCTTAACTTCCCCAAACCCATTCCATTCTCATCCTCCACCTGTCCAACACCCTCTCTTGAAACCCTAAACCTAGATTGAGCCATCTGAGCAAAAAGAATGCGTTTTTAAGTGCTTTGGAGCGTTCTTGGTGCACCTTAGAGAAGAAGGAACTCATTGAAGAAGTGTTGGTTGCATTTGATCTTGTAGATCCAGACTTTCTTCAACTTAACCTTTCTTCTCGAGGTATAAAGTTTGAATCTTGAAGATGAAATTGTTAGATCTAGCTAGTCTTGGGTGTTATGAGCTTTTGGTCACTTTAAGTGAATACAGTTTAGATCCTGAAAGTTTGTGACCCTGTTATGGATAAAGTTGGAAACTTTATCCAACTAAACATCATTTTTGATTCGGATCTGAAGGTTGGATACTTGGACTTAATGGATTAAGTTGAAAAGATGCACTTTTGGGTCCCTTTGGGACATAAAGACTATATCTTGTTTGTTGGGACCATTCTAATGGATAAAGTTGGAAACTTTATCCATTATGGAGCTATTATGAACCATAAAAACGTGATCTTGGCACTTTTATCCCATCTATACAAGAGTTGTGATGTCTTATTGGGTTAAGAACTTAGGGTTTTGGACATTAAGCACTTTATAGCCATGCAAAGTCATAAAGTTGGAAAATTTATAACTTAGGACATCACTTTGGGCTTAGATCTGAGTTTCGAACATAAGGGCTTAATGGAATAAGTTCTTAAAGGAGTTTTGGGATTGGACTGCGTATGTTGGGCGTACCTGGTGGGACGTTGTGTGTGCGCGGTCAACACCCCGTTTTTGGTCAACATTAGAGTAAGTTCGGCATACTCTCTTTGTACACAGGGTGTATTCTGCTTGGAAGAATTATGGACTTTTGGACCTTGACCGTTGACTTTTACTTTGACCAGGGTTGACCAAGTTTGACTTAAGTGTATTTTGGGTATTTTGAGCTATAATTAAACCTTGGTGTCTATCTGTTAAATAGGTGACCTATAGAGCCGGTATTCGGAGCAGTGTATTTTTCTGTTATTCGTCAGACTACGAGGTGAGTTTCACCTCATTATATCATGGGTGGAAGGCACCAATGCCAACCCACTAGTTTCGGTTATCTGTTAGTAGAGGGATGCCTTAGGGACTGTATATAGTCATGTAGGATAGACTGAGGACTATTGATTTAGGATTTCTTGCATGTTCCTCGTTTGGTTGTGGCTCTAGAGTAGGATCACATGTCTGGTTGTCTATCTCACCTCTGAGTATATATGGTTATGCATTCCTTCGATTGTCGATATTTAGTATGCTGTTATGTTATAGCGATCTGTTAGATCTTTATCATGGTATATAGGATGTTGCTATGTTGTAGTGATCTATTAGATCTGCATGTTTATCTATTACTTGTTATATGTTTATTTGTTTCATATGTCGACATATTGTGTTGGGTTGAGGTTGTACTGCTTTGTGTTGTAGCCAAGAAACCCAAGAGCATTCCAGACCTATGTTGAGGACCTTGTAGGGGTATTTCAGACATAGACAGAGGGCTTGGGAGCATTCCAGATATGCGCTGAGGGCTCGAATGGTATACCTGACTCATACTGATGGCTCGGGGGTGAGCGTGACCTGTGCTGAGGACCTTGTAGGGGTATTCCAGACACAGGCTGTGGACCCAGTATATGTTGTTCTCTGTTGTGTGTTTGGTACTTTGGGGAACTCATTAAGCTTTGGCTAAAAGTTTTAGTTTATGGTTTCAGTTACTTCCGAGAGGATCGTGGGAAGGCAAAGGCGTGATCATACACAACTCCTTGTTTTATGTCACTGGGTCTTGAGAAAACTCTTATTTGAAATAATGCTTTTGAAACATAGATTATATTTGTAAACAATGTTGATTGATGGTTTATTTTGAAAATTTTAAATTTATTGTGAGTTTTGGGATGTTACAAGTTGGTAACAGAGCCTTGGTTTGAGGGAATTGGATGAACATTCGTGTGAATACAGGCTCAAACTAGGTAACTGCAAAAGTTTCTAAATGGTTTTCAAAATTGTTGTAAAGAAATCAAGGTAGGATGCGATGTGTACAATCAGTCGGGCAAGAAAGTATACACGAAGTTACGCACACTATTATTTGTTATGATATGGTAGAACAACATGGTAGTTGTAGGGTAGGGATCTTAAGGAATTGCATGATAGAATTGTCTGTTGTATGATGCCTTATTTCCTATATAGTTTTCTTTATTATTATGGAAGGACTCTTTCAGTTGTGAATTAACTATTAACTGAATACGTTAAGTCACATGCTGCGTGCTTTAAATAATTTTTGAGTGAATGATTTGGTCCTATGGTACAGCTCTTGTTTGAGTCCAACCGTTGTAGGTTTGAGTCCTTTAATAAAAAATTATTTAAGTTATGTTGCACGTGATTGTATTCATGCGGTAGTTAACTGGCACCAATGGAGGGTCGTTTGGTACTTGATGGTAGAGTGTGGTGTGGATCCTTGGAGAGCCTAGGAATTGCTTTAGTGTGGTTGCTACGTTGTTTAACGGGTTTTGGAAGGTATCATTATGAGGGAGAGACTTAGAGGATTCAAGATGATTCTGAGGAAAGAACGGATAGGTATGGATGGTAGTATTGGGCCCATACTACTGGAAGCACAGGATCCGTACTCGAATCAAGGAAAGTCCCGAAAATTCTAAGGAGTTGGTTGAGGGTAAGAACATGGTTTGGCTCCATCAATCTGTTGCGACATTTTGGGTATTAATAGCTTTTTGGTTATGGCGGTACGGGAAGTAGACGAGTCGGGTGATTCTTTGGGACTTAGTAGCCATGTCAGTTGGGATTGAATGGTGCAGACCTGGATGAGTAGTTTTGGGGGCCTTACTTGAGGAAATGACAGTCGGAGTTGCGGGACTCAAGAATGGAGCGATTGGGATGAGCGACTTGAGGATTGCAAACTTGAGGTTGAGTGACCGGACGATGTCTTATGATGTCATTTTCTTTGATGAGGATTATCTTCTTCCAGTTTTCGATGTCGAAGGACGACCTAGCGGGGGAAAACGGATGGTTGCGGTATCTGCAAAAAAGGTGGAAATACACGAGATGATTCTTGTGGTTTGATCGCCTCAAAAAAATTCATGTGTGGAAAGAGAGTCATTTCCGTGGAGACTGTACAAGATCAGGACCAGGGGCATGTTTTCCTTGATTTCAGTTAGAGCGTGTCCTAGCAGGTTGTTCCGAGTGATTAGGGGAAGTGAAGCGGGAACGAAAACTTTCGTTGTCTATGTTATATCTCAACTATGATGATGATGCCTCATTTTTTTATGATTATGTCTCGCGATGGAGTGAAGGTCAGGGATTCAGAGGCGAAGTGTGTGGTAGCCCAATTGTTCTTAGATGGAAAATCGGTGCTATTCATGGGCTATCAAAGTTATTGCTGGTGCTTTTGCATGGGATTCTTAATGATAGAGGCAGTTATGACTGGGAAGTTTCTGAGGTCTCCAACTGAGATTCAGAATATCTTTGAGTTGCTGGGTGCGTATCTCGGAGAATATCTTGTGTTGTGTTATACATTCCAAGAGTCAGGGATGATATGTATTTGGTTGGGCCGGTTTGAGATATGGTTTTGTTGCAACAAAAGTGGGTGGAAGTTCGAACCCTAAGTAGGGGAGAACTAGGTATTCTGCTTGGAGGATCATCGATTTGTTCGAGTTTATGGTGTGGGAAGAATGGTTCACAGGATCTGCGGTGCGGGTATGCGGGATTTGGGTTTAATATTTAGTCAAGTCAGGGGTGTAGAGCAAGTGGCTAGCAGATGTATGTGTTCAGGAAATACACGATTTGTCTCGTACCAGGAAGAACTTGGTCAAGAAGCTCGTTGTAGCCATTAGTTCCTTTTTGGGATGCCAATAAACAAATTAGGAGGCACTAGGATCGCTCAGGTTGAGTATCTGTTGTTGAGGGACTTGTCAGATCGTTGTATGGATTTCTATTTACAGTCTAGATTGGGCAGTTGTCAATCAATAAATCAGTTTCAGAAATGGATATGTTCAGCTCCGCGTGGGTTTTGGTTCATTGGATTAGGTGTTAATGCATTCTCGATAATTGATCATTTCATACATCATCAAAGCGGAGATTATTCGGAAGTTTTAAGCTATATCATTTGAAGTTCAACGGGTTCATCGACCTATCGTCAAGTTCAGATCGAGTTTAGAAGATATCCTTGGTTATTGGGAGTATAGAATTGGCGACAATGTTGCTCAGTTTTCCATACGAGACATTAGATATTTGTGGAATCTAATTTTTGGCGTGTCGTGCTAGCAGGGTTGTTATTTGGATGAATCCAATTAAAGTCTTATCAGCATTTCTGGATAACCTTCAATGTATTATCGAGATAGTTACGTATTGATGGGGTTTGTTCAGTCTCAATCAAGGTATGGGATCTTGTTTCGATTGTTCATGAGGATGTCCTCTGTTAATGATTGAGGTTCGTCATTTCGTTAGAACTCTGGTACTTCGCCCCTTTTGGGTAAGTTATGGGTTCTCACAATGTGTGTATTGTGGTAAGTTCATTAGATTTTGTCATGAGGGGTGTATGTGGGCTGGACAAGATAGAAATGGAGCACTTGGTTTGAATTATATGCATGGTTCTTATTTCGGTTATAGCCTTTGAATTGGAGCAAGAGTGTGACCGTGTATCCTATTCCCGGGTCGTGTGCGACCATGTTTTTGTTGGCTTTTGCGTTGGTAGCAGCTTGTACTGTGAAAGGAATTGTACATGGTAAAAGAGTATGACATTGATGCGTTCGGTTAACATTGAGAGGGACATTGATTGGTTTCCTGGAAGGCGGTGGAATGAGGTTGAGAATCTTTAGGTCGCCGTGGTGCTGGTCGAGAGTTTCTAGGCGAATGATGGAATGTCGACAAGATCGGTGTAATACCGAGAGCATTCCAGACATGGGCTGAGGGCCAGGAAGGGAAATCCATACTCATGTTGTGGGCTCGGAAGCAATCCCGACCTATGCTGAGGACTTTGTAGGGGTATTCAAGACATAGGTTGTGTGCCTAGTGATCACGATTGTTTATTTCTTATACATGTGGTACTTTTGGCGTTGGTGCATTATTGGAAGTCGGGAGACTCACGAACTAGCTGGTTGGGTGTACTAGGGTATCCCTAGTACTATCTGGGAGAATATCTTACGTTGGGCGTACTAGGGCATCCCTAGTACTCTGTGTGTACCAGGAGTATGTATGGCGTATGCAATCAGTTCCTAAACCCTATTTTCATGGTTGGAGCCCTATTTAAGCTCCTTAACTTCCCCAAACCCATTCCATTCCTAGCCTCCACCTCTCCAACACCCTCTCTTGAAACCCTAACCCTAGATTGAGCCTTGTGAGCAAAAAAGGTGTTTTTAAGTGCTTTGGAGTGTTGTTGGTGCACCTTGGAGAAGAAAGAACTCGTTGAAGAAGTGTTGGTTGCATTGGAGCTTGTAGATCCAGACTTTTTTTCACCTTGATCTTTCTTCTAGCGGTATAACGTTTGAATCTTGATGATGAAATTGTTAGATATAGCTAGTCTTGGGTGTTATGAGCTTTTGGTCACTTTAAGTGCATAAAGTTTAGATCTTGAAAGTTTGTGACCTTGTTATGGATAAAGTTGGAAAGTTTATCCATCTAAACTTCATTTTGATTCAGATCTGAAGGTTGGAGACTCGGACTTAATGGATTAATGTGAAAAAGATAAACTTTTGGGTCCCTTTGAGACTTAAAGACTAGATCTTGTTTGTTGGGACCATTCTAATGGATAAAGTTGGAAACTTTCTCCATTATGGAGCTATTAAGAACCATAAAAATGTGATCTTGGCCCTTCTATCCCTTCCATGCAAGAGTTCCGATGTCTTAATAGGTTAAGAAGTTAAGGATTCTAGTTTTAAGCACTTCCTACCATGGAAAGTCATAAAGTTGGAAACTTTATAACTTAAGATGATATTTGGGGGCTAGATCTACATTTGGACAAAAAGACTTAATGGAATAAGCGCTTAAACGGAAGGATTTTATTCAGCCAGCGTACAATGGGCGTACATGAGCGTACGATGTGCGTACGCAATGAGAGCCCCGATTTTGGACGTTATGTGCGCTAAGCGTACAAGCTGAGTACACGGGGCGTACTCAGCTGAGCTGACTCGGTTGACTTTTTGACTTTTTGGACTTTTACCAGATTTAACCAATTTGACCATAAGGTATTTTGGGTATTTTGATATTAAGTTAAGTTGGGCCATGATTTGAATAATAGGTGAAGGGTAGAGTCGATGTTCGTAGCATAGATTTATTCAACTATTTGTTCGGCCTGAAAGGTGAGTCTTCCTCACTGTACTCGTGGGTCGAAGGTACAAATGTTGGCCCATTAGATTATTTACCCTGGTTAGGATAGTATTATGCTAGTTTGTAGTTGATTAGTAGATCTGTATGATTATCTATATTTTTTGGATCTGTGTTATGTTTATCTGTTACACATGTCGACACATTGTGTTGGGTTGAGGTTGTACTACTTTGTGCGATTGCCAACAAACCCGGAGCAATCAAAACCTATGTTGCGGACCATGTAGGGATATTCCAGACATAGGTTGTGGGCTCGGGAGCAATCTAGATATTAGTTAAGGGTCTGAATGGCATGCTAGACTCATACTATGGGCTCGAGGGTAATCTTGACCTATGCTGAGGACCTTATAGGGTATTCCAAACATAGGTTGTGGACCCAGTATATGTTGTTATATGTATGTGTGTGATTGGTACTTTGGGGGAACTCACTAAGCTTTGGCTTACAGTTTTAGTTTATTGTTTGAGGTACTTATGAGGATCGTGAGAAAGCAAAGACATGATCGTGCACATCTTCATGTTTTATGTCATGGGGTCTTGGGAAAACTCTGATTTTGAAATATGGTTTTTTGAAAAAATGACTCCTTTTGTAAACAATGTTGGTTAATGGCTGATTTTGAAAATTTTAAATTTCTTTGATTTTTGGAGTGTTACAGATTTACGATTAATTAAGTTTTATATTAAAATTCAACAAGGATAATTACATTTAATTATCTTATAATTGAAATTTAGGTTTCCTTACTTGCTTCCTCAAAAATCGAATTAGGGTTTTTATTTATCTAATATTAAAAGTTTCGGTTTTTATCAGACAAAACAACAGATAAATACTAAAAACTAACCTACAATTCAAATTAGGCCAGCCAAGACCAAAAAAACGAAAATCTTGAAAGATGCATCGCGCCCTGCGATTTTTTTCCAGGTTTCATTTATTATGCACAATTAATTATAATACCACACTCTGATACCTCTTATGGATGGATCCGACTAGAATCTTAGCAGCATTTCTTGATAATGTTAAAAGTTTTATCGAGATAGTTACATATTGATGGGGTCTGCTCAATCTCAATCAAGGTATGGGATCTTGTTTCGATCGTTCATGAGGATGTCTTCTGTTAATTATTGGGGTTCGTCATTTCGTTAGAACTCTGGTACTTTGTCCCATTTGTGTAAGTTTATGGGTTCCCTAAGGGCGTGTATTGTGGTTAGTTCATTAGATATTGTTGTGAGGGGTGTATGTTGGCTGGACTAGATAACAATAGAGAACTTGGTTCGAATTATATGCATGGTTTTTAATTGGGTTATAGCCTTTGAATTTGAACAAGAGTGCAACCTTCTATCCCATTCTTGGGTCGTGTGCGGCCATGTTTTCGTCTCATTATGCGTCGGTAGCAGCTTGTACTGTGAAAGGAATTGTGCGTGGCAAAAGAGTATGGCATTGATACATTTGGTTAGCGTTGAAAGGGACATTAATTAGGTTGCTGCAAGGCGGTAGAATGAGGTTGAGTATCTTTAGGCCCCCGTGGTGCTGGTTGTGAGTTTCCAGGCCAATGATGGAATGTTGACAAAATCGGCATAATACCGGGAAGGGCATTCCAGACTCATGATGTGGGACTAGTGATCATGATTGTTTATTTCTTCTGCATGTGGTACTTTCGATGTTGGTGCATTGTTTGAAGTCGGGAGACTCATGAACCAGTCGGTTTGGACTAATTCAGCACTTAACGGTTGTTGGGGGTATCAGTCGTACATCAGAAATTCTCTTACAGAGTGTTTGCATTATAAATCCCATTTGTTCGCGAGCTGTTATTAGGGGTTTGGTTACCAAGGTTGGGTATAGGTTATGGAGTCTCGAGTCATGAAGTTCATTGTGAACTTCTTGAGTGATTTTCCAGGTAGGGGTACACCTAAGTTAATAAAAATTGGATGCGATATGAAAATTATTGGATTGATCATCTTTGCTCGTAGGAGTAGTGGTTGGTAATGGAGTGTCAGGGAGTCAAGGGTTTATTTAAGGTTTTTGGTACATATTATGGGTTTTGAATAGGTTGAAATTCGCGATCGATGTATTTTGAGAGCTTCATTACGAGCTTTTGGTGGTGTTCTTGGTCAAAGACAAGGCGTGGGTTTAACGAAGTGATGAATATCAATCCTGTAATATGGGTTCTGAAGTTTAGATCTAATGGGTTCCTAGTCTCGGGAAGCATATTGATAAAGTTCATTGGGTGATTGTAGTTTTGAGAATCCCCGGCTCTGTGGTTCTCACTAGAAGTTCAGTATTATAGCTAGGAAGTAGTGGAATATGCTGGCATTGTATGTGCTTCTCTGTAGCGTTTATATAGACGAGTCTCGTCATGGTTGGTTCCCACAATAAATAGTCATGGTAGGTTTCAACAACAATAAATAGTCAGGGGTTCTGTTTTACGGTTGGTTCCCGTCATGGTGGTGCAATTATGTGCAAGATTAACATGATGACGATTGCCCAAGGAGGTTTGGTGTCGATCAAATCTACAGGTTCTCGGCTAGGGGTTCCATCGCGAAGCGGAAGCGAGAGCTGATTTTGAGGATGAAATCTAATTTAAGTGGGGGAGAATTGTAACATCCTATTTACTGTCATTTTTTAGCCATAGAACAGAAGTCGATTTTGTAAGGTTTTAGGCCTTAAGGAGACAAAGTTTAGTGCTTGTGGAAGGAGGTAATGTTAGTTAATAGATTTTACCCTTGAATTGTGTTTTGTTCGAGACGTTTTTAGTTCAATATATTTAGATAATATTGTAAATCTCTTCAACACCTTTTAATGGATATAAAGAACCTCCAAAACGGAGTTGGAACGAAGAAGTTACGAGCGTTAGAAGTTAGGACGATTTTTAGTTTAGCCGTGTATGACCGACGTACGGGAAGTACGTTGGGCGTACTAGGGCATCCCTAGTATGCTCGACATGCCAGCAGTACGCAGGGCATACGAAATCAGTGCCTAATCCCTATTTTCGTGGTTTGAGCCCTATTTAAGCTCCTTAACATCCCCAAAACCATCCCGTTCTCAGTCTCCACCTCTCCAACACCCTCTCTTGAATCCCTAACCCTAGATTGAGCCTTGTGAGTAAAAAGAATGTGTTTTAAGTGCTTTGGAGTGTTCTTGGTGCACCTTAGAGAAGAAGGAATTCATTGAAGAAGTGATGGTTGCATTAGATCTTGTAGATCCAGACTTTCTTCCCCTTGATATTTCTTCTCGAGGTATAAAGTTTTAATCTTGATGATGAAATTGTTAGATCTAGCTAGTCTTGGGTGTTATGAGCTTTTGGTCACTTTAAGTGCATACAGTTTAGATCCTGAAAGTTTGTGAACTTGTTATGGATAAAGTTGGAAACTTTATCCATCTAAACATCATTTTGATTCGGATCTGAAGGTTGGAGACTTGGACTTAATGGATTAATTTGAAAAGATGCACTTTTAGGTCCCTTTGAAACTTAAAGACTAGATCTTGTTTGTTAGGACAATTCTAATGTATAAAGTTGGAAACTTTATCCATTATAGAGATATTATGAACCATAAAAATATGATATTTGCCCTTCTATCCCTTCCATACAAGAGTTATGATGTCTTATTGGGTTAAGAACTTAGGGTTTTGGACATTAAGCACTTTATAGCCATGAAAAGCATAAAGTTGGAAACTTTATGACTTAGGACATCACTTTGGGCTTGGATCTGAGTTTCGGACATAGGGGCTTAATTGAATAAGCTCTTAAAGAAGTTTTGGGACGGGACTACGTAAGCTGGGCGTACCTGGTGGTATGTTGCGTGTGTGCGGTCAGCACCCTGTTTTTGGTCAACATCAGAGTATGCTGGGCGTACTCTCTTGGTACGCATGGCGTCCTTCGCTGGGAAGAAAAATGGACTTTTGGACCTTAACCATTGACTTTGACTTTAATCAAGGTCGAACAAGGTTGACTTAAGGGTATTTTGGGTATTTTGAGCTATAGTTAAGCCTTGGTCTCTATCAGTTGAATAGGTGACCTGTAGAGCCGGTATTCAAAGCAGTGTATTGTTCAGCTATTCGTCAGACTGCGAGGTGAGTTTCGCCTCATTGTATTGTGGGTCGAAGGCACCAATGTCGGCCCACTATTTTCGGTTATCTGTTAGTAGAGGTATTCCTTAAGGACAGTATATTGTCAAGTAGGATAGACTGAGGACTCTTGATCTAGGCTTTCTTGCCTATTCCTCGTTTGGTTGTGGCTCTAGATTAGGATCACATCTCCGGGTGTCTGTCTCACCTCTGAGTATATACGGTTATGTATTCCTTTGATTGTCGGTATTTAGTATGTTGTTATGCTATAGATATCTGTTAGATCTTTATCCTGGTATATAGGATGTTGCTATGTTGTAGTGATCTATTAGATTTGCATTTTATCTGTTAGTTGTTATATGTTTATTTGGTCCATATGTCGACATATTGTGTTGGGTTAAGGTTGTACTGTTTTGTGTTGTAGCCAACAAACCCGAGAGCATTCCAGACCTATTTTGAGGCCCTTGTAGGTTTATTCCAGACATAGGTTGAGGGCTCGATAGCATTATAGATATGAGCTAAGGGCCTACATCATTATGCTTAAACAAAAACCCGATAAATAAAGTATGCTCTTTGTTTGTCAAACACATGTGTTATTATTCCGTGTTTTATATTGATTCATACACAAGTGTTAGGATTAGGGACCAACAAACCTGGGGAAGAAGAAAGCTTATGGTGCATGGAGATGTCATTTCTAGCTGAAGATTGCACCTTCTAATCCCTTCTCAAGCATTGTAAGTCCTAAGTTCTTTGGTTTATTCAAATTCATGCTTAAATTTAACTTTTAGGTGGGATTTTGGTCCCTTTGGCCCTTTAACCTTGATGTTCTTTGAGTTTGAGGGACTCTAGAACCTTAGAATGGATTTGAGTAGTCTTTTGGGCATTTTGAGTACAAAAATGTGTATGCATGGGTTTCCTTTGATCCATGCACAAGTTCTTGGCCATTTTGAGCTTCTTGAGAGTTAGGTTTTGAGATTTAGCTTGAATGACCTTTTGATTTGGAAAGAACCTTATGAGTTTAAGAGCTGAAAGTTTAAGGATTGCTAGAAAGGGTTAAGTGCTTAACAAAAGTGGATTCTACATTAAAAGGAGAAACATGACCAATGAGAGGTCGCAACACGCATTTGGAAATGAATTCACGATTATTGTATCGTCAGAAAGTTTGTTCATTCTGATTCATTGTGCTTAAACATAAACCCGATAAATAAAGTATGTACTTTGTTTATCAAACATATGTGTTATTATTCCATAATTCATATTGATTCATACACAAGTGTTAGAATTATGGACCAACAAACTTGGTGAAGAAGAAAGCTTTTGGTGCTTGGAGAAGTCATTTCCAGCTGAAGATTCCACCTCCTAGTCCCTTCTCAAGCATTGTAAGTCCTAAAGTTCTTTGTTTTATTCAAATTCGTGATTAGATATTAGTTTAGGTGGGATTTTGGTCCCTTTGGCCCTTTAACCTTGATGTTCTTTGAGTTTAGACAACTCTATGACCTTAGAATGGATTTGAGTAGTCTTTTGGATAATTGAGAGTATAAAAATGTGTGTGCATGGGTTTCCTTTGATATATGCACAAGTTCTTGGCCATTTTGTACTTCTTGAGAGTTAGGGTTTGAGATTTAGCTTGAATGAGCCTTAGATTTTGAAAAACCTTTGAGAGTTTAATATCTGAGAGTTCAAGCCATGGTTAAAGGGGTTAAGTGCTTAACAAAAATGGAATACGCATCAAAACGAGTGATACGACCAAGGAGAGGTCGTGACATGTGTTTGGAAACGGATTCACGACTATTTTATCTCCACGTGATCGCAACACATTGAACTGGAACTCGCGAGGATCTTGCAAGTTAAGGAAAATTTTTGGACCGTATAGAAATAGCTCATTCTAGTATAGGTGAGGTACTATTGTGTAACACCCATCTCATATCAACAGGAATTAGCATATATAGAAGAGACATTTATTTCAGTAATATCGATTACAAAGGAAGAAGGGTCCTAAAAGTTTCATAACAAGTGGATACATACTCCTGATGGTTGTTACAAGCCTAATCAAAACCATAGAGAAACAATACACAATCACAAAAAAAAATCATAGTTTCAAAAGTAATGTATAAAGTGGCTTCTCTCCAAGCTAAGCCAAATAGTTCACTTCTTTTAAGCTTCCCAAAAGTTAAGTCTAAGAGGCTAGATCAAATATTCCTCTATACTTGAACCTTGAATATATATCATGAAAAAGAGAGATGCTTAAGACGAAAAGTCTTGTAATACACATAGGTTTTTGACACAAACATTAAACACTAGTAATTCTTTTAACTATATACCTCTTTTCATCGTAAGAAATTATTTTGAATCATGACATAATTTCATTCTAATATGAAATGTATAAAATGAATGAAGTCAAGAACATGTTATAAGCTAGAACCGATGTGTATCAGGTAATGTCCTTCTAATCGACCTTGTACCAAAAAGGTTAGAAAAATCAGACGTTAATGGCATAATATGTGTTCTAAGGGCTATATTATGTCCTTAGTGAACACTTAAGATGGTTACTTCATGAAGGTATGCACCTTTGTTGTAGTGTCCTCCTATACCCCTATAAGGGAGATAATAGTCAAGGTTATCCCATAAATCCAGTGTTAATCATATTCCATGATATGTATGCATGTACACACTTCTAATACATTGTAATTCTTTTATAAAACTAAACATTCTATAAGAAACTTGTAATTCATATGTACATAAACTTCCATGTAAAAATAATTATACGATGAAGATATCGTAATTCGTATGTACATAAAATTTAAAATTCCATGTAAAAATGATATACCATGAAGATGATGTAACTTGTGACATGCAATCCAAGTAGAATGTATATATACACCATAAGAAGTTAGTCTAGGCTAATTTCTACATTTCTTGCATAAAGTTCAATTCCACAACTGTCCAATTGTCAAAGTACCACTCATTTCCAATGAAACCTTTAAATAGAGTTCAACCTTACCTTCCATATATTCCTTATGACATAATTTTACCAAAACATAATTTTCAAATATATTGTATAAGTGTTAGTTTTGACTTTTTAGTCAATCACATAAATCTTTGATAGTACCTAATACTTTTTAACATGATTATTATGAAACATTTAAACAAAAATAGTAGCTTTTACTGACTATATGTATCATACATGTATCCTTTTTTTAATTGTAACATCCCGTTTTTCGAAGAAGATGGGCCAAGACTTAAGGAATCAAATAAGTATTTTTGGAGCGGACCCTCAGCCACGACGTAGGGCATGGATGCCCACGACGTGGCGTGATACTTATCGAACCCGTGTTTTCGAGAGGTACCACGGTGTGGCAATGGATGGCCGCTGTGTGGTTCCTGTTAAATCCTAACCCCATGTATTTTAGGGTTTCATCCATATTTAAGCATCTTAACCTGCATTTTAGGTCATCTTCTTCAGCCACCATTCCTTCATCTCGGAACCCTAGCCTCTCTTCCATGGAAATGAGCTTGGTGTCTATATCTAGAGGTTGTTTGCTTCATTTGGTGAAACTTGAAGAAGAAGGTGGTTCATTTTGGTGCAAGGAAGTAAGGAGCAATCTTGGATATAAGATCTTTTTCACATTTCTGAGTTATTGAAGGTATAAAGTTCCTATCTTGACCTTTATGTTTCTTATTTGATGTTTGAGCCTTTTTTTGATCATTTCGTCCCATTCTTGAGTGCTCTTGGAGTTTGAGGAACTCCAGATTTTGATGTGGTGCTCATTTGGTCATGAACTTTTGAGCTAGTGAGAAAAAGGTCTTCGCTTGAGTATTCATAGCCCCATGTTTGAGTTTTGGTCACATTTAGGACTTAATGGACTTAGGGTTTAAGAACTTGTCCTTTGGTGAGGTCGTAATGGATAAAGTTGGAAACTTTATCAATTAAGTCGGTGTGGAGAAGTAGATCTGGAAGTATGAGCTTAGATCTGAAATGATTAAGCTCTTATTAAGAAATTGGTGATTTTCCAGTGGCCACGACGTGGCGAAGTCAAAAATCGCGACTGCTTTGTTTTGGAATTGTCACGACGTGGCCAAGGAGGACCACGACGTGGAGTTAACCGTTAACTTTTTGACTAACTTGGACTTCGGTTCAAACTTGAGGGTTTGGGGCTATTAATTAAGATTATACTTGGTTTTGGTGATTAGCGAAAACGTGGGCGCAAGTAGTACTAAAAAGGGATCGTATCATAGTGTTTCAGAGTTCTTCGATACAAGTGATTTTTGCCTTATTGTACCCGTGGGTCGAAGGCATCAATGTCGGTCCATTAGTTTTGGTTATCTTTTAGTAAAAGGATTCCATAAGGATGTATATAGTCATGTAGGATAGACTAAGGACTCTTGATCTATACTTTCTTGCTTGTTCCTTGTTTGATTGTGGCTCTAGAGTAGGATCACCTGTCCGGGTGTCTGTCTCACCTATGAGTATTCATGGTCATGTATTCCTTGGATTGTTGGTACTTAGTATGTTGCTATGCTACAGTGATTTGTTAGATCTGTATCCTGGTATATACGATGTTGCTATGTTGTAAAGATCTGTTAGATCTGTATCCTGGTATATACGATGTTTCTATGATGTAGTGATCTATTAGATCTGTATCCTGGTATATAGGATGTTGCTATGCTATGGTGATTTGTTAGATCTGTATCCTGGTATATAGGATGTTTTATGTTGTATTGATCTGTTAGATATGTATGTTGAAACATCCCAAAAATACAGTCCAAAAATTTCATTTTAAATTTATAAATAAAACCATTGTAACCCAAATTATCTCATAAAAACATAAGTGATAGTATCTCAAAACGTCATATCAAAACATTGTATCAATATCACATGTCCAAATAACAGAGTAAATCATCCCAGTCTAAATGTTGTGGTGTGTGCAATGAAGTCATCCCGAGCTCTTCCCTTTTCTAGCGGAAGTACCTAAAACCAAAACTGAAAACTGTAAGCACAAAGCTTAGTGAGTCTCCCCAAACTACCACACACCATACACATATCACATAATCACATAACATCATAACTTGGGCCTGGCCTACTACATTGGGCCCCGCCCGGCATCGAACCGGAATCCAAAATCGGTCCCCGCTCGGCATCGATCAATGCTCGGTATACATAAGAATATCAACAAATATGTATAAACACATAACAAATCATATATACATTCCTCGAGCTTACCTCGGCTTCGGACCGAAGTCCGGAAACATTCTAACAGACACATGCAAGAATCATGAAGACATCAGGCATACAAAAATTCCTCGGGCTTGCCCCGACATCGAACCGAAGTCCAGAAACATATAAACCTGCATCGGGCACGGCCCGACATCAGACCTTAGTCCGGCATATGCTAACATACATAAACGGACCGGCATTGGTGCCTTCGACCCGTTACTACTGGAGGAAAACTCACATCGCAAAGCTGACTGTGAAATCTCGTGGTAAGGAATCTCTAACTGCTGCTCCAAAGACTCCCCGGCTATCATTATCACAATAACACTTAGTCAAAATTCAATAATCCTTCTTAGGGTAAAATGATCATTTTACCCCTAGCCAAAGTCAACATTTTGGTCAAAGTCAACATTCTGGGTTGAATCAACTCGCCGAGTTGACCCATCAACTCGCCGAGTTCTATAAATCTAAAGCGCTGAAATCGTGATCCAACTCGTCGAGTATTCCCCCCTGACTCACCGAGTTCCCTTGCTACTCGTAGTCATGATAAAGCGAGTCAACTCGTCGATTCCTTCCTCAGACTCGTCGAGTTCTACCTTATTCAGAATCGGGACAAATTGACTTAACTCGTCGAGTTCCTCTATGGACTCGATGAGTTCCTCGGTCTGTTTGGGCCATCTAAATGGATTAAGCCCCTACTCTTCAGATCCAAGCTTTATACTTCTCATATACACTGAAAATATCCTTTTAAGGGTAAATTTCCAACTTTACCCATTAATACCTTTTCTTAATGGGTTTAGCCCAAACCCTAACTCTTTAAGACCTAGATCTTGGTCAACAAGCCATCCATACTCCAAACTAAAGCATACAAATAGAGATCTAGACCCTAAACACTACATAAAGTGATTCCAGATCTGAAGGTTTACTCATTTGGGACGTCTAAATCCCAAATATCAAGGTTCTTGGACCAAAAACCCAATAAAGTGATACTAAAGAGATCTAAGAAGCTACTAAGCAAGTTTGAGACTTGATTACAAGAAAACGATGAGAATGAAATGGAGTCTCTGGATCTACTAGCTTCTTCTTGAATCCCCAAGCTTCTCCTTCCTTTACAAGCTTCAAAACACACAAAGTTTCACTCAGAAATGGCTCACAAGCTCACAAATGCATTAGGGTTTCTGAATCTAGGGTTTGGGACTTGGAGGCTGGAAATTAGGCCAGCATGTGGGGATTAGGCTGCTTAAATAGGGTGCAAAACCCCGAAATTAGGGTTTCATCCTGGCAGCCCTACTCGTCGAGTTGAGGCTGTGAACTCGTCGAGTAGGTGACTTAAAATATCGCGTCAATTGTGATTTCTACTTGACAAGTTTGGGGCTCCCAACTCGTCGAGTTGCTCTACATAAATGAATAAATTATAATTAAATGCGTACCAGGAACCATGAGTTACATATGTCTGTATGTACTTCTTGGTTATCATCTAGTGGAGTGCCCTAGTGACTGTATATAGTCATGTAGGATAGCCTGAGACTCTTGATCTAGGTTTTTTTGCATTTTCCTTGATTGGTTGTGGCTCTAGAGTAGGAACATCTGTTTGGGTGGCTATATTACCTCTAATTACTTATGGTAGTTTAGCTGGTAGGAGGACAGTATGCAGTGTGACGACTAGTAGGCGGTTGTGAGTTGTATAATTGTTGTTATCCTATATTATGTGCCTACTTGATCCTGATTGTTTATATGTCGACATATGGTGGTAGTGGGTTGAGGCGGTCCTGCTTTGTGTTGTAGGCCAAGATACCCGGTGCTGACCGACTGTAAGTCATAGGCACGGAGGCTCGGGAGGAGCAGTTGGGTTGAGGCGATAAGCCAACAAACCCTGGGTATTCCAGCCCGATGGCTGATTGGACCCGTTGCATGTTCACATTTCAGTCCGAGGACTGATTGGGCCTGGGCATTCCAACGGGGAGGCTGTGGGCCATTATTCATGCTTGTATGTTTATCGTATCAGGTATTTTAGGGGAAACTCACTAAGCGTTATACTTACCCAGTTGTTTATGGTTTCAGGTATCATCGGTGACTACGGGAAGGCGAAGACGGGACTGTACACACTCATCAGCAGCATTGAGGATTTCACATCCATTATAATACTTTGAATTTCAATAATTGTAATTGGGAATAGTTGGTTTTTCTTAAAATGGTTTTATAATTGGTAAGTTTTACTTTAAATGAAAATGAAATTTTTGGTCGTGAAAACGGGACGTTACATTAGTCTTCATTGAAGCATATTCAAGTAGGTTTAACTTAACACATGTTAAGAACTACAATCAATATCTAAGTCATACTGAAATAAGAAGAATGATGTTAATGTAAATTTTTCTTTCATTATCCACTTCTAACTCCATCATGCAATTAATGTAAATACATAAATTCAGAAACCATCAACTAAATCTATTTGTTGGCTTAGATTGTTAATGACTTTCTATTTTTTGTTCATTTGCATATATTTTGCTTTGAAATGTTATTGTCGATATGTTTAGATCTTAAATTTGTGAAATATTATTGCTCTATTGTTTCTGATACTATAATTATGTCTCCTATAAAAATTGTGTTGTATTTGATTAGATATGTTGTTTATCATACTAGATCTATGTTTCAATGGATATTAGTTAGATCTGGTTGAATACGTCATCGATCTTTGTCTTCAAGTCTATGTTCTGACCTCATATCTAAGATCTTTGACTTTTTATCTTTACATCTTTTAGTCTTTCTCCTTTTAGTTTGTGTTGAAATTGTAAGTTGTTTGGGTTTTGTTTCGTTGTTATAGGAGTGGTTGGAATCACCATTCTCATTCTATATCACACTTCATGAATTTTAGAAGACATGTAATTATTTTCTTTGGATCTTATGTTGTGTCTTAATCTGTTTAAATATTATGGATCCTTAATCATTTTCAGTTTGTTTCCGCTAACAATATGTTAGCATGTTGGGATGTTAGGGTCGAAATGTTGTAATAGTCGAAGTTTGTATTTAGGGTCTTCGAACATTTTTGTAATGTATTTTACTAGGGCATAATACTCGAAGCTTCATGTTTAGTCCTTAGTATATTTTTTGTACGCTTTTCTCTTCTATAAATAGGAGTGGTTACTAGTGTCTTAGTAACGAAGTCTTTACAGAATATTCATTGTACTCTGTAAAATTTGCAAAAGCGTAATAGAGCCAAACATATCATATTTACATCGGTGTTCAAATCTTTCAATTCAACTTTGAATTTACACTCTAATTCATTTAATACTTGATTCATTGTCTCATCAATTGGTATCAGAGCAGGAATCATATCTCTGATCTGATTTTCACTTTGTTCAAAAGGTTTTTGAGTCAACTTTTTGATTCAAAAGTTTCCGCACTTTTTGAAAGTGGAAAATTGTTTAGATCTAAGTCTGTGATTCGATTCTGCACTTAATTCATTGAATCGAGTGTTCTAAGAGTGATTGTGATTTGAATCATACAGTTTGTTGTCAAATTCTCAAAGTTTCTTCAAAAATTCTCAAGGATCTATTCCGTACAACAATGGCGTCATTCAATCTGAATTCCATGACTTCATTTTCTCATCTTCTAGGATCATCCACCAAAATTCCTATGCTCATCCCTGAGTATTACGATCAGTGGGCTGATCGTATGCAGGATTATCTCAATGGATTGGATGAAGAACTGTGGAATTGCATTTCTGGCAATCTCAATCCACCATCGAATGTTCAACCAATTGGTTCTTCCTCTGGAAACTCTGAAGTTGAAAATCAATCTGATCGTCTGAAAAAGCTGGAGAAAAGGTGTGTAAGAGAGCTAAGAGGAGCTTTGCCTCCAGTTGTTTACAACTACGTGAGGAGTTGTACAACTGTAAAGGAAATCTGGAACAATCTCAAGGAAAAATTTCAGGGAAGTGAGAAGACGAAAGTTAATTCTGTGAAGCAATGTTTAGTGGAGCTGAAGGACTTCAGACAGAAAGATGGTGAAACAATTGAAGTTTATTACGATCGTCTTAATGAATTGATATATCGATGCAATCGATATGGTATCACCAGATCAGCCATGGAATTCAATCTGATATTTGTTATGGGACTTCGAAAGGAATGGCGTAGTGTGAGCATGATGGTGAAGAATCAACAGAGCTTTGATATGTCAACATTGAATGACTTATACAACCAACTTAAGACTCATGAAAGCGAAGTGAACGAAATAGCTGAAGAATCGAAGGCTATGTTGGGAGGTCTACTAGCTTTGGTTTCGAAGATCTCTGAAAAAGATGCTGAGAAAGATGCTTCGGATGAAGATGAAGGGTTCATCATGAACTCAGATGATGAGGCAGTTGCCTTTTATTCAAACAATCGTGTGAAAAAGTTCTTCAAAAAGCCTTTCAATCCGAAGGCAAACTCGTCTGAGACAAAAGGGAACTTTCTGAGTAAAGTGCTGGGGAAGAGAAAAAGAAAGATGAGATGAAAGATTCGAAGCCTGTTGAGGGAAAGTCTGAGAAGAAACTAAAGGGAGATGCTGGGATTAATTGTCATTATTGCAATGGTGCTAATCACCTTGCTAATGACTGTATGCTTCGAAAGAAGGATGCGAGAAAGAATAAGGTCAAGGATGAGGCGTACTATGCTAAAAAGTTGGAGGAGGTTCGTGCGAAAGCCAAGAATTTGTCTCTGGTTGCAATGGGTGCGAATGAGGATGAAGATGGTACTTATCCAATCTGGTCATCTGGATCAGATGATGAGGAAATGCGAAATCTAACCCATGAAGCTATGTTTGCAAAAATGGAGGAAGAATCAGAGGAGGAAACATACGAAGTGCATGGAAGATGCTTCGTATCAAAAGCTGCTGACAAATCACCAATGACCACAAAGGTACGAAACATTCTTGAATCTTTTAATATTCCAGTACATGCTTATAATTCGGAATTAGTATCTTTTGATGAAACTGTTACTTATTTTGATTCGATTGTGGTATCTGCTAGCAATGAGGCTAAGAAGCTGTCAATGCAATTGCTAGAGACACAGAATAAATTAGATTCGAAAATCACTAAGATAGATTGTCTAGAACTTCAAATAACGAATATCATGGTTGATAGGGACAATTTATCTAGTGATAATAAACTGTTGTTAGCACAAAGAAACATTTACTGTAATGCTGCTAAAAGATTATATGGGAAAATAACTAAACTTCATCATTCATGCGAAATCAGTAAAGAACAACATAGAAAATTGCTGCCATTTTTAGCTTATGAAAGAGCTAAGGTAGATAACATTTCGTATGACTGTGAAAAAGAAATAGCTGATTTTCACAAAGTTCCGAATGACAAGTATAGATATGGAATTGTCAAAGTTGATGAATTTCTTGATTCGAATGATTTAGTTAACATTGTAAATGATACTTTGACTAAATCTGAACAAATTCACATTTTGAAAAAGACTGAGAATTCATCATCTGATTCTCAATCTAATTTTGTTGATATTGAAGATAATTCTGACAATATTAGTGAAATTAGTGAGCTTGAAGATGTTGATTGTTCTCAGTTGTCTATTGTTAATGTTGCTTCGAATTCTAAAGGGAAAGAAAAAGTTAAGGATTTGATAGTTGAGAAAGAAACTGATATTCCCTCAACTTCGAAAGTTAGTGAAATGAACTTCGTGGATCTCAAAGATTACCAAACTGATGATAGTGATGATGAAGATGTAGAGAAAGTTTCGAAAGAAAAGAAATCTTCAAAGAAAGAAGTAATTCCACGAATAGTTGTTGACCAAGTGTATGGTGATACACAAAAGTTCGAAAAAGTGATGAATGAAAAAGGTGAATATTATCTTGAAACAAACACGGTGGGTTTTCCAAATTTCAAATGCACAGATGATGTCATTTTTCCAAATCAAGTTTTCGTAACTACCGGAAATGTTGAGAATATCAAACCAGAGTTCAAGAAGATGGTTGAGGAGGATAATTCACAAACAACTGAGGAAGGTTTTTTCGCAAATCAAAACACAGTTGAAAACAACTTAACAAAGAATTCATATATTTTTCAACGACAAAAACCACAAAAGCAATGGGTTGAAAAATCAAAAGTTGAAAAAGAGAAAGTAATTCGTGTTGAAAAGGAAAATGAAAAAGTTGTCAAATTAAACTCTAAGGAATTTAAAGATCAAATTGACAAATTTTCGAAGGAAAACAACATTTCAAAAAGACAAGCACGAAAGAAAATATTTTGGCAAAATATTGAGTCTCAAAAGATGTCTGAATCACAATCCATCAAAAAGGTTTTCAACGTTAAAAATGATTCTTTTTCAAAAACTCAACAATCATCTCAATCAAATCAAACAAGGTCTGAAGTACATAAGCAAACAAAGTTTTCAAAAGTTTCTGAAACTAACAAAACAAGAGATTTTTCAGAAAGATCCAATTCAAATCAAAAAGTTTTTCAACGTCAACATTTTAAATCAAAAATTGATACATCCTATGCTTACTCTTATGTTACCAAACCCAAAGTTGATTTTGTACCTCAAAAGCCAAATTTTCCTAATTACACAAAGAAAGAAACTATGAGGACGTCACAGGAAAAAGGAATGACTTCAAGGAAGAACATTGATCATTGGCTTGACGGAAGAGGAAAAATATATCAGTCAAATAAATATTCAAAAGAGCAAATTCATGAAGCATACGAAAAGTATGTCAATACTTCTTCGAATGGCAGCTCATCATCTAAGGATTCGAATATCTCAGTCAAAACATGGAGACCTGTCACAAAAGCGAAGACTGTTCAATCACAAACTCAAGATGCGAAGGGAAAAGTCAGTGAACATTCGAAACTATCAAACACTTATGTTTCAGTTCCTTTAGATGATGAAGTTCCTCAAGAAGAATATTCTTCACTGCAGTAAGATGTGGTCGAAGGGAAAAATCACAAACACTTATGTTTCAGTTCCTCAAGAAGGAGAAACTATGAGTGATAGTCTACTGGAGGGGGAGCATTTGGATTTGAATACTTTAGATGATGAAGAGCATTCTTTCGAGGGGGAGAAAGAACAATTGAATGCTGAAATTGAGGGGGAGCATGTTGTTGAGGGGGAGCATAATGTTGATGATGCATGTTCGAATGCAGGCTTAGAAAATGATGAAATATACGAAGATGCCACTTTGGAATTTGATCCAGCATATCCACCCATGGAAAAATGGACAAGAGACCATCCGAAGGATCAAGTTATTGGGAATCCACAAGAGGGAGTTCTGACAAGAGCTCAAATTCGTGCAAAGAATGAGGTATTGAATACTAATCAAGAATTTTGCATGTTTAATGTTTTCATCTCTAAAATTGAACCAAAAACAATTAAGAATGCAATGGAACACTCAGATTGGGTTGTTGCAATGCAATCGGAGTTGTCTGAATTTGAACGAAACAAGGTTTGGAGATTAATTCCTAAACCTGAAAATGTTTCGATTGTCGGGTTAAAATGGATTTTTAAAAATAAAACCGACAAAGATGGAAACATTATTCGAAATAAAGTCAGACTTGTTGTAAAAGGATATTCACGACAAGAAGGAATCGACTATGAAGAAACTTTTGCCCCTGTGGCAAGACTCGAGGCGGTTCGAATATTTTTGGCTTATGCAGCTCACAAAGATTTTGATGTTTATCAAATGGACGTGAAATGTGCATTTCTCAATGGAGAGCTTGTAGAAACAGTTTATGTGGAACAACCCCCAGGTTTTATTAACGAAGAATATCCTAATCATGTTTATATTTTAGATAAGGCAGTTTATGGTCTGAAACAAGCACCAAGAGCATGGTATGCAACACTTACATCATTTTTGAAACAATCTAAATTTAAACAAGGATCAGTTGATCCCACATTATTTCAAAAGAAAGTGGGGAATCATCTAATGCTTGTTCAAATTTATGTTGATGATATTATTTTTGGCTCGACTGACCCTGCTTTGTCTAGAGAATTCGAAGAATTAATGAAAAGCAAATTCGAAATGAGCATGATGAGAAAAATCAATAATTTCGTTGGATTGAATATTCGTCAAAACAGAGAAGGGATTTTCATTAATCGGGAAAAATATACGAAAAATCTGTTAGAAAAGTTTGGATTGACGAATAGCACAAAGCTTCGTGTACCAATGGCAACAGGCATAAAGCTAACACCATCGTTGGACAAACCTGCTGTTGATATAACGTTGTATAGGAGCATGATTGGTTCATTACTTTATCTAACATCAAGTAGACCTGATATCATGTTTTCTGTGTGTAATTGTGCTAGGTATCAGTCTAATCCACGCGAACCACATCTTACTGCAGTGAAGAATATTTTTCGTTACCTTAAAGGCACAATTTCGTTAGGATTGTGGTATCATTCGAAAACTGGATTCTTCGTTCAAGCATACTCAGATGCAGACTTGGGTGGTTGTAATCTTGATCAAAAAAGCACAAGTGGAGGATGTCAATTTCTTGATGGCAAATTAGTCAGCTGGCAGTCGAAAAAGCAAACGTGTGTGTCAATTTCCACAGCTGAAGCAGAATATGTGGCTGCTGCTGCTTGCACTTCGCAAATAATATGGATCCAAAGTCAATTGCGTGATTATGCAATTAATATGAAAAAGATTCCATTATATTGTGATTCTCAAAGTGCAATAAGAATTTGTCATAATCCTGTGCAGCATTCGAAGACTAAACACATAGCTCTTCGTTATCATTTCATTAAAGATCACGTGGAGGATGGAAACATTGAAGTACATTTCGTGAAAACAACTGATTAGTTAGCTGATATATTCACGAAAGCTTTGGATGAAAAATCTCTAATGCGAATAATAGAAGGTCTTGGAATGATCGATGGCAATTCTGTTCCATGCGAAAAAGAAGAATGATAGGCGAAAAAGAATGAATCAGAGGCGCTGAATAAAAGATAACACAAAGTCATTCAGCATTCAGAGGTTACTGTTCATGGTCAACGCTTCGACCGTTTCGAATTCACATGATTGTCACTTATTTTCAGTGTTGAGTTAGTGGTTACTGTTCATAGTCAACGCTTCGACCACTTCGAATTCGCATGATTGTCACTTATTTTCAGCGTTGAGTTAATGGTTATTGTTCATAGTCAACGCTTCGAACGCTTCGAATTCGTACATTTGTCACTCTTCAAGGAATGCCAAATATTCGTCTGTTTGCAACAAATTCAAAAAGATTTTCTTTTGTTTTGTCTTTAAATTTTCGAAAAATCAAAAATTCAAAAAGATTTTCTTTTGTTTTGTCATTAAATTTTCGAAAAATCAAAAATCCAAAAAGATTTTCGTTTGTTCGGTCTTTATTTAAAAAAAAAAATTCAAAACAACAAAAATATTTTTATTTTTAGACTTTTGTTGCAGATTATGATGATGATTCAGAGAGGACAATGCAGGCAGTTTTAGGGTCAGGTAAAATTTTTCGTATGAATTGATATGTTTCTCATTATTCGAATTAGTTAGGTTGTCCCTAGAAGCATGCTTCTGCATGTCGTCCAAAGCCTCCATGACTCAATGTGTGTGTACGAAAGCCTTAATGAAACGTTTCGTACGAAAATTTCTTCCCAATCAGGCTTATATTCACATTAGTCTCTGAGCTACCTTACTCTTCTCACAATGAGTTAAGAGTTTCCTGTTTGGTCCAAAACATAACAGAGGTACTTTTCGTGTCTTACACCAATCTTTTTCATCCAAAACATTCTTACACGATCACTCACAAAGACGTATATCCGAGAGGTCTCTGATCAAACCCATCGAGACTTAGATATATAAAAACTCTGTGTTTATGATCTGACATCATGAGTCCGTGATGGAAGTGAAACCCAAAAATCTTACAAATTTAGGAATTGACGGGGAACATTGTTCCAGATATATACGAAACTTTTGTTTCTGTACCAATGTTCGAAACTCCAAATCATATTCATTTCGAATGAGTGGTCTTGATCAAGCATTCGAAACCCACGATGTTTGTTACCCAACACGATCCAGTATACAATTTTTTTATGAATATGATTTCCGTGTGAGTTTCATTCGAATGTCCTAGTCATGTTAAAATTTTTCAAAGCCGACTTGTCACTGACTACACTGGTCATACAAGTAATTTCTGTTACACTTTATCACCTTATGTTTAGGTTGACATGTAACGAAATTTTGAACCTACCCACGAAGCATTCGTAAAAGAATCCCTTTGATACTTATCAAAAAGTATTCGATTGTAATTCACCGGAACATACACAAGCTGTTGATCATCTCTCTTGATGATTAACGAAGCAACCTTTGCCCGGGGTTTAACTGCCTTCGTGTCAAATTAAATTTTTGACATCACAAAATTAAAAAAATAAAATAAAATTTGTTGTTTCTTGTCTAAACTTTCTTTGGCACACTACACACACGAAATCCTTGAGGTTCTGAGTAATACCAACTCAGGCTGATGATTTCGAACATCTGGCAAATGACTTCGCTTTTTATCCCAAAAGTGAAAGAGCCTTGCCTCCATTCGAAGGGTTCTAACGGTTACAATTCTATTAAGGGGATAATGACAGGCTGTGTATACGTGACGTATGGTATTCTGCCTGGTTTTCTACGTGATGTTGATGCTGTCACTCGATTTGTCAAGCTATACGAAGGTTTGAGTCCTCAAATAACTCAAATCTCCAAGTCTGTAAGTGAAACTTTTGAAGGTGTGATCAAGTTGTTAAAGGAGTTGAAGGAGATCTCAACGAAACCGGTTTCGTCACCGTTGATTACACCAGAATTTTTATCCCAGAAGTTTGTGCAGTTCGAAGCCATACTTAACAAGCAACTTGCTCCACTATTTCGCATATCCAGTCTTCTTCCTACAACTACTGCCCCTCCTGTTTTCACAGGGGTGCAAGGGGGAGAAAGGAAGTCAACAGAAGAAGAAGCGAAAGTGGTGGGCAAGGTATTTCCATCTACCATCCCTTCAACAAAACCAGTAATTGTGTCTGCTCAACCAGTGACCTGAACAATCGTAACAACATTACCAATTACAAGAACAATTTCGAAAGGAATTGTAATTGGTAAACCTTTGGAATCTGGTGGAAGTGGTTCGAAGCTAAAAGACATAACTGAAAAATCTGCTTCGAAAGACAAAGGAAAATCAATTCTGGTTGAAAAATCTAAAGAAGAAAAGAAGGCTGAAGCTGAAGCTGAACTCGAGAAAATGAGGCTTATTCAAAGCATCATGACTCAGAGGGAAAGTGACCTGAAGGGCATGAATAAAGGTGATCCAGCAAAACATTACAACTATGAAACAATCGAAGCCTTGGTTGCCTTTAATCACATGTACTCATTTGATAAGAAGCCAAAACAGAGTTATGTGGTTACAAACACTGATTTATGCCAGTTGGATTTCCCTATAAATGAGATGATGTTCATCATGCCTCAGTTCAAAGCTGAAGGGAATTTCAAAGAAAAAGATGAAGGGACTCATGTGAAAATTCGTTTTCATGCAGTACTTGGCAAAGCCCCTGAGGATGTTTGGTCACTGATCAAGATCAAGAAGGTGATAAGCATGAAAAAGGATGTGGTCTTTGAAAACATTGTTCAAAATGTTAAATATGTTGTGGCCAGGGCAAATGGAAAAACATGCGAATTCACTATCGCAGATTTTCCTCTGATGAACTTGTATGACCTTATACAAGTGGCATTGCTTCTGAAAGACAAATCCTTTTCTTTTCTGCAAAACACAGATCCAGAGGAATTCAAACTTGGAGTTGCTCACATCAAAATCTTCCTTGAGAATTATTATGAGTGCCTAGCACTGACTGATGTGGAGTTGGCTACTGCAAACGGAATGGAAGTAAAAGTTCCAATGGCTCCTTCGTTGACTCAGACTGAGTTAAAGAAATATGCTGATGGAGAAATATGTTTAAAGCCATTTGCAATAGTTTTTGCTGGAAAGGATAAAGCTGGAAAAGCGAAGCGGTTTTTGTTCCAAGCTAGCGAAATGGAGAGATATTCTACATCTCAATATACGAACTTGATTGTTCGTATGAACCACTGCAAAAAGAACAATGAAGGTGACAAGAAGGAATTGAAGAAAATTATTTCTTGGTATACTGAGGTTCGAAGAGTTTTGCTGTACTCCATTACTCTACTTACAAACTAAAGACTTCGACTTTGATTACAAAGGGGGAGATTGTTAGGGTCGAAATGTTGTAATAGTCGAAGTTTGTATTTAGGGTCTTCGAACATTTTTGTAATGTATTTTACTAGGGCATAATATTCGAAGCTTCATGTTTAGTCCTTAGTATATTTTTTGTACGCTTTTCTCTTCTATAAATATGAGTGGTTACTAGTGTCTTAGTAACGAAGTCTTTACAGAATATTCATTGTACTCTGTAAAATTTGCAAAAGCGTAATAGAGCCAAACAGATCATATTTACATCGGTGTTCAAATCTTTCAATTCTACTTTGAATTTACACTCTAATTCGTTCAATACTTGATTCATTGTCTCATCAATGGATCCAAATTTCATCTATAAGTCTATTAAATACGCTGACTTGGTAGCAAGGTAGTTATGGAAATGAGAACTCGTTTCAATCCATTTTCATTGGCCTATGACAAAGATTCAAAATGTGATTTTCTTTTGGAACTATCTGTTAAAAATGTAATGTTGTCTCATCATTAGCTACTACTCGTACCTTGTATTGGTCTCATATTGACTAAGATTCTTAACAGAGTAGTGGTTGTTGTTGTGACAGTTAACATTGTGTTTCTGTAACTCATTCTTCACATATTATACTTCTCTGAGGTACTGGGTGTGCATGACTTTGTATAATTTTATTGCTTTTATGAAACTACTAAGATTGTTTGTTAATTGCTACCATGTTTGGATATGCATCTGGAACTGTTGTCTATACTAATTATAGGTACAGGGAATTGATGTTGATGATCCCTTTGTCCTTCAATCTAATGATCTTACTAATTTGTCTATTTTAAGTTTTAAACTGCTTGGTACTATGAGTTATAAAGCATGGGCTAGTGCCTCTGAATTATATCTTAGAGATTGAAATAAATTAGGATTTGGTAAACGATCATTGTTAAAACCTGAGAATGACGAAACTAAAAGCAGACAATAGGATAGGGTTGGTGATGTAGTTTTCTCCATGTTATTGGGACGTGTTTCTAAAATTATAACTTAAAGAAACCTATAAGAACTTAGGTTGTTTAATCATTACAGTTTTTATCAAGATATAAACGCTTGCACTCAAAGGATTGATAGTGTATTTGATTACTATAATAAATTGAACTCTCGAAGGAAAGAGTTTAAATTCTTTGAAAAATTAAACTACTTGTACTTGTAATGCATCAAAAAAATTTCTAGTCACTCTCAAAAAATCAAGGTGATGCAGTTCTTAATGGGGTTGGATGAGTCATATTCATAAGTTAAAGTTAGGAGTAGCATCCTAATATGTGAGCCTATTCCCTATGTTAAGTATGTATTTGTCATTTTCTTTAAGTGAGATTCTTACAAAATGTGACAACCCGAAATTTTCATTCTTGTAAAAGTCAATATTAGTCAACAAAAGAAAAACTTCTCATTTTGATCTGTCTTATATTATGTAGATTTATATCTACAAATTTGTCTTAAAAGCCTTTAATTCAAAGGTGTTGTGTGTTTAAGAAGGAAAACTTTTAGAACCGAGAACCCTCGCATCTTTTTCTTCTTTCTTTCATTCGGGCCGCAAACGGCTTCTAAGCCGCAAACCTCGCATGAGCCATGAACGGTTTGCGGCCGTGAACCATTCCTCGGACCGCAAACCTTCGGATTATATCTCCTCGGGAAGGGTGTACGACCGCATTCTCGCATCTTATCGTCTCGGGATGTGTTCTCGGCCGTGAACCCAACCGTAAACGGTATGCTGCCGTGAACTATCTCTCTATATATAGATGAAGTGCGAAAATTATTCTCATTCTTCACATATCAGCAGAAAACACACCATTTTCTCTCTAGATATTTAACCGAAAACCCCCTATCTCCTCAAGAACATGCAAAATTCTCGTGAATTCAACTTAGAATCTTGTAAGAAGCACGCCTTGATCTTTTAATCAGCTTACAAATACTTCCAATCTTCATACCTTTGGGCCGTGAACTCAAGAACACCAAGTGTTCTTAGGCCGTGAGCCCCTCTTCTAGCCGTGAACTCCAATCAACTTACAACTTTGCTTCTAACACTCTTATTTGTAAGTTAAACTTACAAATCAGTTCATTTCCTTATCATATTTGTGATTATATTCACTAAAAGTATACATATATTACATGAAATGCTTACAGGACTCGGGATATAACTCATGGAAATAACATCCTATATTAAACCTCCAATCGAATCACTCACAAAAGGTGAGTTCATACCCCTACATTTTTATGATTTTTAACAGTTTTTTTTTGGGGGGGGGGGGGGGGGGGAGGGATACAAGTGAAACACAATGAAAATTGTGTTAATATCTAAAATGCTTTTAAATGTTTTTAAAGTTTTTAAATGGAAATAATTATCAAAAATTTCATATTTATATATGTGTAAATTATATAATTTGGATTCAAAAGATTTAGAATATATAATTTGACCCCATTTCCTGTTCCTTGTTTGGTTGTGGGCTTGGGGTAAGTTATTTAATCGAAGGTCTAATTAATCACAATTATATAAATATTACATTTATATAAACATAAAAGGGTTTTGAAACTGTTTAGTACTATTTGGTACAAACAGTAAACTTCATGGAAAAACAATATTACCGATTCTTACTAACAGCTAAACTATAATAGGTATAGTTTAGAGAACTCATTCATTGGTTTCAAATTTCAAAGCACATAACAGAAAACAAATAGAGTACTTAACGGAAAACGAGTAGAAAACATTCTTCAAAAAACAACCATATAAACTATATCTTGTATAGTTTATGGAACTGACCTACTGAGTATTTATTACAAAGCAACTTGTCAATATTCTATACATAATCATCAATATAGCATTTGTGAGACAACCTTCAAGTACTTTTATAAGTACCCCCAAGTTCTGAAATTATAACCAGAGTCTCCTGGAGGGAGAGCACGACACTTGTGTATAGATCTATACGGGACTGACAATCCCGCACCAGAGCTGCTTGCAACAACTTGGTCGGCAGACCTGTGGTGACAAATGTCCTACCAATTGTGACGCCTGAAGAACGTCGTGTTCAGGAAATCATAGGTCATCAAGTATAGTTATAATAACTCATACTTTGATATTGAATAAAATGATTAGTGTATGAATAAGTAAAACTTCACATAGTTTTATCTTTATAAAACTATAATACAATATTTTAAAAGTATAAATACTTATACGGAATACTATTTTCGTATTGGAAAACGCCTTTTCTTTATGGTTTTATGTAAACTAAACTACATTTTTACCACTTGAGAACACATAAACTTTCACTCTTTTGCTTACCGTATAATACAACAGAAAATATAGGATTTTCTGGGAAAAACGTGTTTACTTTATCAAAGAACGAGAAAACGGATTTGAGTTATAAACATGCTTATGAACTCACAAACTTAATTGTTGACACTTTTTCAAAACTAATTCTATTCTCAGGAAATTAGTAGACAGGTACACCACCGCTTTTGAGAAGACGGAGCTCTTTAAACTCATGTCTTTTGAACTTATACTTTTGGTTTCATGAATATTATGTTTTGAACACATATGTAAAACTTGTAACTTTGTAAATACAATGGTTGTTATTGTGCTTTGATTACTATTATGCATTGTTGTGATACTGTACATGACGTCCTCCGCCCCTTAACATTTCCGCCATTCCGGTTTGGGGGTGTAACAGATTGGTATTAGAGCATTGTTTATAGTGAACTAAGTATATCAGACCATGAAAGATATACAAACTATAAATGCTATGGGGCTAAAGCGCTTTCACTAAAAGTATACTTTTAAAATCAAAGTATTTTATAAGAAGTATACTAACCTATATATATATATATATATATATATATATATATATATATATATATAAGAAATAGTGTCACAGTAAGAACTATACAAAAAGAATTTGGATGTTGGACACTACAGTTAAACCTGGACAGTTATGTAATCATATCTGGGATCAATATAGCCTGATCAACTATATTTACTTTAGATATGACCAACATGTGTTTGGGAGTGATAGTGGTGTTGCAACAAGTCTAAAACTTACCTAAGTACTAGAAGAATTCTAGAATGAAACATAAAGACAAAATACTATAGGAGTATTTTATGACACAATAACATTGAAACAACAAGATATAAGAGAGTGATCCTTATTAGAAACAAACATGTGAAAACAGAGAGTCATTATTGGTAAAGCTATAATTACTAAGTGTATACATAAAGTTATATATAATTTAGATTTTATAGACTTAGAATCTGTGATTTAGCTTTATTTCCTGTTCCTTGTTTGGTTGTGAATTTAGAGTAGGATCACTTATTCGAAGGTCTATTTAGTCTTGATTAAGTATGATTCGTATACGCTAAGTGATTATAGAAAGACCGAGTATGGATTCTAGTATGCATATTCAGAGATACCACAAGTACCATTGCGATTATTTACTTATATTAGTGAACTCCTATTGTAAATCGCAGAATACTAGGAAAGTCAGGATATAATGTGCTTAAAACTAAATTTATTTATTCAAAATCACCTGACTCATAATTACTATAGAAAACTTATCATCATTTTCTCTTAAATTATTCTAGAGAAAGATGTCTCCTAGGAAGTCTAACAGGAAGAACAACAACAATCCACCAAATCCACCACCACCACCACCTCCACAATATGATGTTGTTGTCTTCCAAGCAGCAATAGCTACCGCCGTGGCCGCTGCCATGACGCAAATTAATTCTAGTGGTACAAGTGCAGCTGGTAGTGGTGCTCTTAACTCTAGTCATGGGGAAAATCTAGGACACCCTCGTGAGTGTTCATATAAAGATTTTACAAATGCAAAGCCCAAAACTTTTGATGGCACTGGAGGTGTCATTAATCTGACACGCTGGTTCGAGAAAACCGAATCAGTGTTCGAAATATGTGCTTGCCCCGAGGTAAGCAAAGTAAAGTTTGCAGCATATACCTTCTAAGACAGAGCCCTTTCCTGGTGGAATGGCTATGTGAAATCCTTATCCCTTCCAGTCGTCGATGTTATGGGATGGGATAATTTAAAAATCCTGATGCTAGCAGAATATTGTCCCCGAGGCGAAATTCAAAAGCTAGAGGAAGAACTCTGGGGTCTGACGATGAAAGACTCCAATATTACTCCATATAATTCCAGGTTTAGTGATCTGGTTATTCTGTATCCAGGGATGGTTCCCACTGAAAGCAAGAAAGTCGAGAGGTTTATCTGGGGACTCTCTCCTCAGATACAAGGCAATGTTATAGCTGCAAACCCTCTCACTTTTGATAGTGCCAAGCGTTTGGCACAGACGCTAGTAGACCATGGAGTCCGTCAGGGCTTTATGGTACCCATCCCGGAGCAACCCAAGGAATGGGGCAGTAAGAAGAAATTGCGGGACAAGCGAAAAGGGAAATCGTCTCAAGAGCCCTTGAAAAAGCAACAAAGAGTGGCAGCACACGCTGTTATTGTTCCTGCTGCTGTTCCAGCCCCTGTTCCTACTTCTGTATCTACTACTCCAGCAACCCCAAGTAGATATGTTGAATCATTGCCGAAGTGCAACAAGTGCAATTACCATCATAAGGGAAATTGCAAAGAAATGCATTGCCAGAACTGCAATAGAAAAGGGCATAATGCCCGTTTCTGTAGGTCACCAGCACAGCCCATTTCCCAAGTCCCTACTGCGGGAGTGAGCCAAACTTGCTATGAATGTGGGGAGGTAGGGAATTTCAAAAGAAACTGTCCTAAGTTAAAGAAAGCTGGTGGTACAGGAAGAGTTTTGGCGATGGGCTATGAAGAAGCTGTAGCAGATCCTAATGTGGTGACCGGTACGTTTCTTCTCAACAATTCTTTCGCATGCATTCTTTTCGATACTAGTTTAGAGAAAAGTTTCGTAAGCCATAATTTCAAACATCTGTTAAAACAAAACCCCGAAGCATTAAAAGAGACATTCACCGTTGAGATGGACAACGGAAAAACCAAAAGTACCAATAACATATACATAGGATGCACACTTACTCTAAATAACCATTCATTCCCAATTGACCTTATGCCGGTCTCAATTAAAAGTTTTGACATCATAATCGACATGGATTGGTTAATTCTTCACTGTGCTGATATCCTCTGTTTCGAGAAAGCCATCCGTCTTAGTATGCCAAGTAACGAATCTCTCGTTATCTATGGCGACAAATCTGGTGCAAATCTTCAAATCATTTCTTGCGTCAAGGCTCAGAAGTATCTTCGCAAAGATTATTATGCCTTCTTAGCTCACGTTGTTGATAAGACTCAAGAAGTGAAAAGCATCAAAGATATTCCTGAAGTCTGTGATTTTCCTGATGTCTTCCCTGAAGATATCTCAGGAGTTCCTCCTGAACGCTAAGTAGAATTCCGAATCGACTTAATTCCCGAAGCTACCCCAGTAGCTAAATCCCCTTATCGTCTTACACCTTCAGAAATGCAGGAACTATCCAGCCAGTTGAACGAACTTCTCAGTAAAGGCTTCATTAGACCAAGCTTCTCACCCTGGGGAGCACCGGTCTTGTTCGTGAAAAAGAAGGATGGATCGTTTCGCATGTGCATAGACTATCGGGAATTAAACAAACTTACCGTTAAAAACTGATACCCTTTACCACAGATAGATGACCTCTTCGATCAACTCCAAGGAGCTAGTTTCTTCTCCAAGATTGACCTTAGATCAGGATAACATCAATTTCGAGTCCAGGAGTAAGACATTCCAAGGACTGCTTTCAGAACTCGCTACGGTCACTACGGATTTGTAGTGATGCCCTCTGGTCTAATGAATGCACTCGCAGTATTCATGGACCTGATAAATCGAGTGTGTCGACCTTCCTTAGATAAGTTCGTCATAGTCTTCATTGACGATATACTAGTCTATTCTCAAAGTAAGGAAGAACACAGCCAACACTTGCGACAAGTATTGGAAATTTGAGGGCAGAGAAATTGTATGCGAAGTTCTCAAAATGTGAATTCTGGATTCGAAAGGTGGAGTTCCTAGGTCATGTAGTCAGCAAGGATGGGATACATGTTGATCCCTCCAAGATCAAGGCTATCGAAAGTTGGGCGACCCCACAAACCCCAACAAAAATTAGTCAGTTCCTAGGTCTCGTTGGCTACTACAGGAGATTCATTCAAAACTTTTCAAAGATCTCGAAGCCACTCACTACCTTGACCCAAAAATGTGTGTCATTCAAATGGGAGGAGAAACAAGAAACTGCTTTCTAGAAATTAAAGCAAGCCCTTTGCAGCGCACGGATCTTGTCCCTCCCAGAAGGGACAGAAGATTTTGTAGTCTACTACGATGCATCCAAGCAAGGGCTAGGTTGCGTTCTTATGCAGTGAGGAAAGGTTATATCCTATGCCTCGAGACTGCTTAAGAACAACGAAGTCAACTATACCATGCACGATCTTGAACTGGGAGCAGTGGTTTTTGCCTTGAAAATCTGGAGGCATTGCCTGTATGGTATAAAATGTATAGTCTTTACTGATCATAAAAGCCTTCAGCATATCTTTAGACATAAAGAACTCAACATGAGACAACGACGATGGGTAGAGCTACTAAATGATTACGAATGCGAAATTCGTTATCATCCCAGTAAAGCCAATGTGGTAGCAGATGCCCTTAGTCGAAAATAGTACTCGGGCCGTCGAGTAAAGTCTCTGACAATAACTATCCATTCCCACCTATCCACACAGATCAAGGAGGCTCAGCTGGAAGCCTTGAAACCAGAGAACATGCCAGGTGAAACCTTAACGGGAATGGAAAAGAATTTGGAAATCAAGGGTGATGGAGTTTGTTATTTCATGAATCGAATCTGGACACCGAAGTTCGATGGCTACAAAGATGTTGTCATGAATGAAGCCCATAAAACTCAATACTCCATTCACCCGGGTTCAGACAAGATGTATCTGGACCTAAAGAAACTATATTGGTGGCCAAACATGAAAGATGAGATAGCTACTTTTGTGGGCAAGTGTCTAACTTGCGCCAAAGTTAAAGTAGAATATCAAAAGCCCTCAGGTTTACTGCAACATCCAGAATTACCTGAGTGGAAGTGGGAGCGGATTACAATGGATTTCATAACCAAGTTACCCAAGACAATGGGTGGTCATGATACCATTTGGGTTATTATCGATAGATTAACCAAATCCTCAAACTTCCTGCCAATGAAAGAAACTGATAAAATGGAAAAGTTAATGAGGACGTACATTAAAGAGATAGTACAATTGCATGGTGTGCCAATATCTATTATCTCTGACCGGGATAGTAGATTTACCTCGCGGTTTTGGCAAACATTGCAAAAGTCCTTGGGAACAAATCTTGACATGAGTACAACGTACCATCCTCAGAATGATGGGCAAAGCGAGAGAAAAATTCAAACGTTGGAAGACATGTTAAGAGCTTGTGTGATAGATTTTGTTAAAGCTTGGGATACACATTTACCACTTGTTGAATTCTCCTACAACAACAACTATCACACTAGTATCAAAGTTGCAACCTTTGAAGCTCTCTATGGCCGTACATGCAGATCCCCTCTGTGCTGGGCTGAAGTAGGCGATACGCAACTAGCAAAGAACCAAATCCCTGATAGTACTCTAACCGGTCCCGAGATCATTCGTGAAATCATAGAAAAGATTGTCCAAATCCGGGAACGGTTGAAAGCTTCTCGAGATAGACAGAAGAGTTATGCGGATAAACGACGAAAACCCTTGGAATTCCAGGGTGGAGACCGTGTTCTGTTGAAGGTCTCACCCTGGAAAGGAATGATACGTTTTGGTAAACATGGCAAACTAAATCCAAGGTACATCAGACCATTTCAAATCATTACTAGAATTGGTCCTGTTTCTTACAAACTCAATCTACCGCATGAACTCTATAACATTCATCCCGTTTTTAATGTCTCGAATCTCAAGAAGTGTTTGTCCGACGAGACTCTTGTTATCCCACTTGATGAAATCGAGATAAACGAGAGCCTCAATTTCGTAGAAGAACCGGTAGAAATCCTTGACAGGGAAGTGAAAAGAACTAAACAAAGTCGTATCCCGATAGTGAAGGTTCACTGGAATGCAAAACGAGGACCTGAATTCACTTGGAAACGGGAGGATCAAATGAAACAGAAGTATCCACATCTCTTTCCGTAGTCTTCTGAATCTTTATAATCCTAAATTTCGGGACGAAATTCCCTCTAACGGGGGGATGATGTGACAACCCGAAATTTTCATTCTTGTAAAAGTCAATATTAGTCAACAAAAGTCAAACTTCTCATTTTGATCTATCTTATATTAAGTAGATTTATATCTAAAAATTTGGCTTAAAAGCCTTTAATTCAAAGGTGTTGTGTGTTTAAGAAGGAAAACTTTTAGAACCGAGAACCGTCACATCTTTTTCTTCTTTCTTTCCTTCGGGCCGCAAACGGCTTCTAATCCGCAAACCTCGCATGAGCCGTGAACGGTTTGCGGCCGTGAACCATTCCTCAGACCGCAAACCTTCAGATTCTATCTCCTCGGGAAGGGTGTACGACCGTAATCTCGCATCTTATCGTCTCGGGATGTGTTCTCGGCCATGAACCCAATCGTAAACGGTTTGCTGCCGTGAACTATCTCTCTATATATAGATGAAGTTCGAAAATTTCTCTCATTCTTCACATATCAGCCGAAAACACACCATTTTCTCTCTAGATATTCAACCGAAAACCCCCTCTCTCCTCAAGAACATGCAAAATTCTCTTGAATTCAACATAGAATCTTGTAAGAAGCACACCTTGATCTTCTAATCAGCTTACAAACACTTCCAATCTTCATATCTTTGGGCCGTGAACTCAAGAACACCAAGTGTTCTTGGGCCGTAAACCCCTCTTCTGTCCGCGAACTCCAATCAGCTTCCATCTTTGCTTCTAACACTCTTATTTGTAAGTTAAATTTACAAATCAGTTCATTTCCTTATCATATTTGTGATTATATTCACTAAAAGTATACATATATTACATGAAATGCTTATAGGACTCGGGATGTAACTCATGGAAATAACTTCCTATATTGAACCTCCAACCGAATCACTCACAAAAGGTGAGTTCATACCCCTACATTTTTATGATTTTTAACTGGTTTAGGGGGGAATACAAGTGAAACACAATGAAAACTGTGTTAATATCTAAAATGCTTTTAAATGTTTTTAAAGTTTTTAAATTGTTATAATTATCAAAAATTACATATTTATATATGTGTAAATTATATAATTTGGATTCATTTAAATATATAATTTGACCCCATTTCATGTTCCTTGTTTGGTTGTGGGCTTGGGGAAAAGTTATTTAATTGAAGGTCTAATTAATCACAATTATATAAATATTACATTTATATAAATATAAAAAGGTTTTCAAACTGTTTAGTACTATTTGGTACAAACAGTGAAGTTCATGGAATAACAGTATTACCGATTCTTACCAACAGTTAAACTATAATAGGTATAGTTTAGAGAACTCATTCATTGGTTTCAAATTTCAAAGAACATAACAGTAAACAAATAGAGTACTTAACGGAAAACGAGTAGAAAACATTCTTCAAAAAACAATCAGAAAACAACCATATAAACTATATATTGTATAGTTTATGGAACTGACCTACTGAGTATTTATTACAAAGTAAGTTGTCAATATTCTATACATAATCATCAATATAGCATTTGTGAGACAACCTTCATGTACTTTTATAAGTACCCCCAAGTCCTGAAATTATAACCAGAGTCTCCTGCAGGGAGAGCGCGACACTTGTGTATAGATCTATACGGGACTGACAATCCCGCACCAGCGCTGCTTGCAACAGCTAGGTCAGCAGAGCTATGGTGACAAATGTCCTACCAATTGTGACGCCTGAAGAACGTCGTGTTCAGGTGATCATAGGTCATCAAGTATGGTTATAATAACTCACACTTTGATATTGAATAAAGTGATTAGTGTTTGAATAAGTAAAACTTCACATAGTTTTATCTTTATAAAACTATAACACAGTATTTTAAAAGTATAAATATGGAATACTATTTTCGTATTGGAAAATGCCTTTTCTTTATGGTTTTATGTAAACTAAACTACATTTGTACCACTTGATAACACAAAAACTTTCACTCTTTTGTTTACCGTATAATACAACAGAAAATATAGGATTTTCTGGGAAAAACGTGTTTACTTTATCAAAGAATGAGAAAACGGATTTGAGTTATAAACATGCTTATGAACTCACCAACTTAATTGTTGACACTTTTTCAAAACTAATTGTATTCTCAGGAAATCAGTAGACAGGTACACCACCGCTTTTGAGAAGACGGAGCTCTTTAAACTCATGTCTTTTGAACTTATACTTTTGGTGTCATGAATATTATGTTTTGAACACAGACGTAAAACTTGTAACTTTGTAAATACAATGGTTGTTGTTGTACTTTGATTACTATTATGCATTGTTGTGATACTGTACATGACGTCCTCCACCCTAGAACGTTTCCGCCGTTCCGGTTTGGGGTGTGACACAAAATGGGGTCAGCTTCTGGTGGGTCTTCTCATAAGTAGTCTAACTTTGTATTTTTGCTAAGGTAAATGATAATAATAAAAACCTTATAATAACAATAACAACAACATGAATACATTTGTTGCAAAAACTATGGTTGTAATGGTCTTACTATTAAAAGATGCAATAAATTGATTGGTTACCCTAAATATTTTAAAATCAGATTTGACTCTCAAGATCAAAACGAATCCATATCTAGTAATTTTGTCCACTCTGATATAATACATGAGTCACATTCCTCCACTGATAACTCAAGTAATTCTTTTGTTTTTTCTCTTACTAATATTTTCAAAAACTCTAGGTATGATAAGTGATAACGAGTGTGGAGGTGAAATATGGAAGGTATGTCATTGTATATGGCTCACATAGACATTAAGGGGGTCATTGATTCTTATGAAAGTTAACATTTTACTACAACTAATTAATTTGAATCTAGGTACTCTCCTTGATATTTCATATTTAAAACTTAAAGTGGGCCATCCTAATGGTATGTAAATCTTCCAAAAATTATAAAATTAGAAAGCTTCACTTGTCCAAATGTAACGTCTCAAAAATAATAAGTCAAATATTTTATTTTTAAATCAACCAAAACCATCAATCATTCATTTCAGAATCATCGTCAAAGTGTGACAATGTAGAAAATAGTTATCAGAGTACAATCCAAAATCATGAAATGCAGAACACTGGTGGATAACATACGACACTTACTGTCCTACAGTATAGTGAGAAGACTCACCTCAATCGATAACGTATAACTCTCACATCCGAGCTGCTGGTACAAGAATCTCCTCACACTGTACATATCAAAACCAACCCTAATTAAGAATTAGAGTAATAATCATAATCAAAGGTCCATTACCTATTACAGTAATAATCATAATCAAAATCTAGGGTAAAAGACCATTCTACCCTTTCCGAGCTAGACCCAACCAAACATAGCCAAAGGCCCAAAAATGACCCAATTGCACTTCTGGGAGTACGCCATGCGTACTCCTTCCTTACGCCGTGTGTATCGAGTTTCAACAGAAACAAAACGGGGGCAAAGTCCTGTTATGCCTTGCGTACTTAGGGCTTACGCCCCCGCATAACCGAGCAAATTGCCAACTCTTCATTAACCTCTTAATAGCTTAAGACCAAACGTAGAACACTCAGATATGACTCTAATGGACGTCTAAAGTCATAAAGTTCCTGACTTTATGACTTTTCATGGCTTAATGGAGTCCAAAACCAAACCTTAGATCCTTAACATCTTCTAATGACTCCAAACCCTTGCATGGGTGAAAAGTAACCATCAAGATCCCATTTTATGACTTAGAATGCTCATAAATGACAAGATACGACAATCACAAGCTCTATAGTAGCTTTTACTCACAAGAACCAAAACCATGGGATCAAAATCATGAAAACTCTAAGCTAACCTAGATCTAAACCAAGGAGTCATAAAGGTTCAAGCTCTATACCTTCTTAGGCTTGCAAATAGGATGGAAGTTCTAGATCTTCAAGCTCCAATCTCACCAATGCTTCTTTAATAGATTCCTTCTTCACCAAACCCACAAACACTCACTCAAAATGCTCAAGATCTTCACAAAGTTGCTAGTGTTTCGAAAGGACTGCTTTGGGGAGAGTGGATGATGAACATGAAGAAGCCTCAAGGGACTTAAGGTGCTTAAATAGGGTCTCAACCCTAAAATTTAGGGTTTTGGGTTCTGCTTGAGTACGCCCTGCGTACACACCATGTATGCCCATCCTACTGTATGAAGTCCGCATTCCACTTTAGTGACTTACGCTCGGCGTATACTTCATGTACGCCCAACGTAAGGACCAAAATTGCAAGATATTAATACTTTGAATCAAGAATGGAAAATACCTAGAAAACGAATGTTACACCAAATCTATGGTAGTATTTGACGTCCTTGTTATACCACAATTTAAAGTCAACTTAATGGTGCGCATAAGTTGATTAAGGATAATAAAATTTATGTTGTGTTTGATGAAAATGAATAATATCTTATGGATTTATGGGAAATATTTATAGTGAGGATTAGTAGTGAATCAGGGGTTTATATTACTTTAATCAAGGTAATTCAAGTAATTTCAATGCTAATTTTGTGTATATGGTGTAACTTTTTATGTTTCTAAGTCTATGGAATAACCGTTTTGGTCATCCTTATGATCCTGTTTTAGAGGTCCATAAGGACTCTTTTAGTTTCCATCATGATGGTATAGGTCCCTGTGATGTATGCAATACAACAAAGCAAACTACAAAACATTTGCGTTGAAGTGATCACAAGTCGGTAGGCTCAGGAGACATTATCCATCTTAATTTTTATAGGTCACACACAACTACCACCACTGAAGAATTCAGATTGTTGTAGACTATTGTGGATGATTTTTACCAGGTTTGTATGGATTTTTTTGTTAAATATAAGAGTAAAGTTTTTGAAAGAATTCAAACCTTTTTTAATCTTCTTAAAACTCAACTATGAAAACCATTAACATATATAAATATTATAATAGAATTGAATTTGTAAATAATTGTGTTAACAAATTTTTAATAAAACGGAGTCGTCTATCAAACCTCTTGTGTCTCTACGCCTCAACAAAATAGCATTATTGAGTACAACCATTATCATATTTTAAATGTTTTTAGATTTTTTCTATTTCAAAGTTGTATACCTTGGTCGCTTTAGGGTGATCCATTACTTCTTAGCTTCCTATCTTATAAATGGCTACCTAACTACGGATATTTATTTGGAGCAACCAAAAGGGCTTGTGATACCCAAAACAGAAAACAAATTATATATTGTTATTATATCCATGTGACTAGTTTTGGTTTTTTTAGGATACTAATTCTCACATGTAAATTTATATCAAATGAACAACTGAATATATATATAGTTATGTTTTGTCTTTATGTTGATGATATGTCGATAATTGGCACTCACCTAGAAGGTATTTATAAGACGAATATATATATATATATATATATATATATATATATATATATATATATATATTTGAACTTTAAGATGAAAGATCTAAGATAAGTAGATATTATTCTTGGTATCAGTGGGAGTTAAATTGATCTTGAAGACATTCAAGACAACCAACAGAGAGCATGTTGTTGGAACTAGTACTCAACCATAGCTTAATGAACTCATTGAGCCTCAACAAAATAATATTAAGGAATCTGACACAATACCACCTCTTTTCTACAGGTCTGGTAGATTACGTCATGAAGAAAAAATGTATAAATTACTCATATGTGAGGGTAATGAGTTAGTTGTATATATTCGAAACCTACAAGTTACTAGGAGGCCATAACAGACCTAATGTTTGATAAATAGAAAGAGGTTGTGGAAATTGAGATGAAATCCATGTACGATAATCATGTATGTGAATTAGTTGATCGAACAACTAACATCAAATAGGATGAAATGGGTCTTCAAGAAGAAGACAAAAATGGATTGAAATGTACACGCATACAAGGCATGACTAGTCGTAAAAGGTTATACTTAAACCCGTGGGATTGACTTTGAAGAAACATTTTCACCAGTGGTAATGATAAAATCTGTCATTATATTGATTTTTGTAACAACATTTCATGATTATGAAATATGGAAAATGGATGTAAAAACCTCTTTCCTAAATGAAAAACTAACATATGATGTGTCCATGAAATGACTTGAAGGTTTTGTATATTCCAAGTATCCAAATAAAGTGTCTAAGCTTCGGAGGGTCATTTACGGTCTCAAACAAGCATCTCGAAGTTAGAATCACTGCTTTGATGAGATAATTAAGGATTTTGGTTTTGTCAATAGTAAAAATAAAGCTTGTGTATATGTCAGACTATTGGGAGGGATGTAGTCTTTGATGCACTGTATGTGGTGACATATTACTCGTAGGAAACAATGTTTCCACCCTAAATAGTGTAAAAGCTTGACTTGGAAATTATTTTTTTATGAAATACATGGGAGATTCATCATATATATTGGGCATCAATTTCTATATAGATAAATGTAGACAACTCATTAGGTTAAGCCAAAGTATGTATATAGACAAGGTATTAATGAGGTTCAAGATGCAAGATTCCATCTATGCAACACAGGTTAGCATAAAGCAGAGTTCAATCTCTTACACTAACTGATGAGCTCAAAAGGACGATCGAGTTCCATATGTATTTGTTGTGGGATCAATCATGTATTTCATAATATGTAAGATAATTTATGTGTCATATGCCTTGAGCATGACGAGTCAGTAGTAGCCCAGTCATGGAGAAGCCCATTTAAAAAAGCTTTCAAGAGCATTCTCAAGTATTTAAGAAGGAAAAAAGTTATGTTATTCATATATGGAGGTGAAGAAGAGCTCATAGTAAAGTTTTACTCTGATATAAGCTTCCAAAATAACAAAAACGATTCATGATCGTGGTCAGGATTCATGCTCTTACTAAATGGAGGAGTGATAACTTGGAAGAGTTCCAAGTACGATACCGTAGCTAACTCAATAACATCGTCTGAGTATGTAGCAAAAAAACTAAAAAACTAAAGAAGATGTATCGAGGAAGAAGTTCATCAACGATATTGATGTTGTCCCTATCATAGAAGACCCTATAGAGATATATTATGACAAAAAGGGTGCGGTCGTTTTGGCCAAAGAACCTAGGGCACATAAATTTACATGACATATACTCAATAAATATAACTATATTCATAACGTTTTTAAAATGAAGATATTTTGTTTAGCATAGTGAATTCAGAATGGAACTTGGATGATCCAATCACTAAGTCGTTGCCCCAAACAAACATGAATCTCACACTAGGTCTATTAGAATTAGATTTACAAGTGACTTAGTTTAATTTATTTGTTGATTTGATGTTTTGTAATTTATACAATATGGAATTTACATGATGTAATATTTATTATATAAAGATCTTAATATATGGTAGAGCATAATTACTTTCATTAACTAATTATGTATTCCATTTTGCATGTTTTATAGAATTCCTTGAATTCATAAATTCATTGTTCGTCTTTCTTCCAAGGAAGGAAACATTGAATTAAGATAGATATTGGGTGTTAGTAGATTATCCATATTGATGGATATGACATATAGATGCGACTGATATCTACATGTAAGAAATATATATCAAGTATTGGAGCAACTGACATAAAATGTTATCAATAGTAATTCTAAGATGGTATTATATTATGTCCTCAAAACAAAGATACATAAGGTTTACTCATAGTTTTTGCTCCCTTGTTGTCCTCCAATGTTCTCCATAATTGACATCAATACATGGTACACTCATGTATAATATGATAAATCGGTAAAGGTTTGTGTAGTCAAATTTGATATGTTCATTCATACCTTTTTAAAGTGATATCTCTAGGGTCCTCGATGATTCAAATATGAAAATAAATATATAGCTATAGACATACTTATTTAATAATCGTTCAATTATGCAGTATTTCTTTTGTTTCACTGTGAATCTCTATTAACAAAAAAAATCTTGAACTTCAGAGCTTGACAAAATTTTCATGTATAACATTCATCTAAATATTTTGAACAAAATCAACATCTTCGTACTAGTCACAGAAGACATAACATGTATAATTTTGTGAGTTCAACTATATATTTGTTGCGACGTGTGCAAGTGGAAGTCTATTGGAGATGTCAACTGACACAACCAGTTAGTGACATAATTATTAATTACATGGCCATATTTGGATCAAAAACTTGGCTTAACTAATAGATGCATTACTTTGTCATCTATCGATTCATCAATGTAATAATTATAAATTAATTAATATAACCTTTATATGCAATAACAGTCTCAAGTTTGTATTACGCTAATGCCACCATAATTTGATTAAACTTAGAGCCTAATAAAGGATCTTAGGGTATGTGCATTATATAAGCCATTAAGTCCAAAGAGCTTCCCAAGGAAGGCCTAACAATATCAGAGCTCACTCATTCACCTCTCTTAGATCGATGATGACACAAAGAAGAAACCCCATAAGGGTCTGTTGTTTTAATTATGCACCAAGAAAAGAAGGATCTTGCTTGCTTGAAGCTAAGGGGTAATATTCTGTTAAAGGAACTCTATTTTGGGTTCTTGATCTTCTTTCCATAAAAATGTATTCTTGTTAAATCCCTTTGTAGATAATTTTTTGTTATTAACTGATAAACAAGGATCCATGGTTCAATCATGATGTTTATATTAAATTGCTTCAATTATGTGTGTCTTAATGTTATCGATTCTATCATGATCCAAAACATCGATAATCGTAAAAACCATTAATGACTTGAGTTATCACTAGTCAAAAATCTATGATCTTACGTTTTTATTAGGTTTTCAGTTTGTTCGATAACAAGACAGACTCCTTCCACTTTTCTTATTAGTAGTTAGATCATGAATGATCAATTTGATTTTGGACGAAACTTGGTAATCATAATAATAATAATCTGCTTATTATTTACTACAAACCAACAATAAAATCTCAATACTATTTTTCCGCATGTTATAGCGATTGGATAGATTATTGTCAATATTGATTATTTACTCATGATTAATGTTGGGTACAAAGTTCTCCATTAGATGACTAGTGAAGGCTTGACATGAGAAGACCCAATTGTATGTGGTATTGATGTCTTGTGACATGATATATATATATATATATATATATATATATATATATATATATATATATATATATATATATATATATATATATATATATATAGAGAGAGAGAGAGAGAGAGAAAGATGTTAGCACCTCTATACATAGTGGGTTGCATACCACATGTAGAGTGTGCTTGAGAGATGTAGTTCATAGTGACTAGTGAGTGAGATATTTATGTAGAGCTAGTCTAGTTTCTTTTTGAACTCATTCCTATGATCGAATGCATCTTTTAGCACCCAAATCACCATGTTCTTTGTGTTCTTTTAATTCTGCATGTCAAATCATATGCACATAATTTACTACATTGGGTATCAGAGCGGGTCTTTGAAGATCAACACAATTTTTGAAGAAATGGTTTTCGGTTTGGCTACATTCAACACAATTGGAACGTTTATGGTGAGTCTCTCAATGATCTCTCAAATTCTCTTTAATTCGTGCTTGCGTTTTTTAATTTTTTATCATTTTGACTCATTAGTTTTTTTTTTAAAAACTCATTTGTTATGATCCAATATTTTTTTTATCAAGCCCAATCCAATCCAATATTCAGTTGTTTGATTCGATTCTTAATTTGCAAATGTTCATTTGAATTAAAATTTGACAATCTAATGTCATATGTGAGCCCACAAATCATTAAATCAATTTTGACTCTGAATTTTTTTTCTCATCATATGCGTATTCAGTTGTAATTCTTGATCTTGATGTTCTTGCTTTTCGGTTTCGTCTCATCATTCCTAATAATCTATTAGAAGTATTTGTTAATCAGAACTTGTGAATCAGTTTTATCTGAGTTGTTTCATTATAAATTGATGATGATCAAGTTAAACTTGAGAAATTGTCAAATTGATTCTTTGATTTTGAAGAAATTGACCAAGAACAGTTGAAGGAGATGAATAACAGTTGAATAATCATTTTTTGATCTGAAATTTGATGTTAGAACCATCAATTTTGTGTTTGTTGACCATTTATTTCAACAAGTCAAACTCGAAAAAAGTCAAAATCAGATTCTCAAGTGTGATTCTATGAATTGAAGGTTGAAATTGGTTGATACAAGTTGAACTTGGGTTGTTTGATGACGAAATTGTGTTTGATTTGGGTTTAATTTTAAAATTGGTTGGTTTCATGTTCTTAGTATCGATGATCGTGACGAGAGTTTATATTCGCATTTTGAACGATGATTTGGAAATCGAATGCTTTCTGGTCAATGTTGAAATCTTTAGATGTGAGAATGCGAAATTGAATGGGTTAGGAATCGAACGAAACTTGATTGTTCGGCTGATTTTTGGAGTTGACTTCTTGGAGTTAAACTTAGTTCGATTGATTTTTTACTCGTTCGCATCTGGGTCTCAATTGAGTTCGCATATGAAGACGATTGGGTTTGGATTTTCGTTATGGGTTGCTTGGTATGAAGTCAAAATCATTTGTTGTTTATGATGAATGTGAAATTGTTTTCTTTGAAACATTCGCATCAAACAGGCATCACTTTGGGTTAGAGATTGACAAGGGTTCGCATTTGGTTAAACAATTTTGAGGTCAAAATCAGTTCGCATATAAGGTTACGATTTGTTCTTTGGGGTTAATTGAGTTAGGTGTTGTTTGTTTTGGAAGTGGTTAAATGTCTTTTGTCTTTTTTCAAGTTTGCGTAAGAAGACGTGCACTTGCGAAACGTCTACCATCCAGAAGGGAAAAGTGCTCAAAAAGTACTTTTGTAGAAAAACAAACGAGGCCTTAGAGAATGTGAAGTCTTCGCATTGTGAATTGGTCGATTGGGTTTGATGGTCAAACTTGAGTTCGCATACATGGTCAAGAACGTTCGCATATAAGGTTGTGATATGGGTCATTCGCATCTAAGATGTCGACTGGGTTTGGAAGTTAAAATGGTTTGTTCGCATCTAGTACCAATTTGGAAGTCAAACAGGAAGTCGTCGTTCGCAATATGTGATGTTTTGGAGACGTTCGCCTCAGGAAGCAAAGTGGAGAAGAAACAGATTATGTCAATTCGCATCCCTGAACTTTCAAAGAAGTGACAATTTTTAACCCACTTTCGCAACGGGGTCATAAAATGAGAAAAATGCAGAATTTCCATTTCGCATACCTGCAGTTTTCGCAAGTTGGAAGAATTTACCCAATTTCGCAATTGGGCTAAAAATTCTGAGAAATGGGAATATTTTCGAATCAGGTCCCTGAAGTTAATGCGAATTGACACTTTATGCCCAGTTTCGCAATTGGGGTAAAGTTTCTCATTTGAAGCTGTTTTGGCGCAACGGGTCACTATAGAATTTCTCTATTGACAGTTTCTACCCAAATTTTTGAATGTTTCGTTAAAGGCGGTCCGAGAATAATCAAATTCGAAAATTATGATATCTTTGGATTTTCTTGATTTATGCAAAACATTTATGCCATGTGTTAAGGGGGAGTTTTGTATGGAAAATTCCGAATTGAGCGCTTTCTCATTCCTTTTCAGTTTTATAATCATTTTTCGAATATAAAAAGGGGGAGAGAATTAAATATGAGAATTCGAAAGTTGTGAATTTTTCATATTACGCGGACTTGAAGACCGATGTGACCTTGAGAAATTGAAGTTTATGAAGTGATTCGATTTTAGATTCCGAAGTGATTTGGGTTTTCCCGGTTCATGGTGGGTTTGGACTTAATGAAGATTTTTGGGGTGTGCTTTTATGCTCAAATTTGGGTAATCTTGTGGAGGTTTGGATACCCCTAATTACCTTTTGATGCTCGATTTGTAAGGACTCACACTCTAGAATCTGCATTGGAAGGTCATTGAATAATTGAAGATTTGAAGTTCATTTCTACAATTGTCACACTTGAGGCTTAGTTTGTAAAGTTGCTCATTTTTGGAAGATTGAAGCAGAGTCATCCATTCCTAACTTTGAGGGGGAGAATTTTGGGTACAAAGTTCTCCATTGGATGACTAGTGAAGGCTTAGCTTGAAAAGACCCACTTGCATGTGATATTGATGCCTTCTGACATAAGAGAGAGAGAAAGAGAGAGAGAGAGAGATGTTAGCACCTCTATATATAGTGGGTTGCATACCACATGTAGAGTGTGTTTGAGAGATGTAGTTCATAGTGACTAATGAGTGGGATATTTATGTAGAGCTAGTCTAGTTCCTTTTTGGTACTCATTCCTATGATCGAATGCATCTTTTAGCACCCAAATCACCGTGTTCTTTGTGTTCTTTTAATTCCACATGCCAAATCATATGCTCATAATTCACTACAATTAACAATTATGTAATGAGTTCATCATAATATTAATTATCTGATTGTTAAGTTGTCAAGTCTAGAATATAGTGGTTGGTTGTAACTACATACAGCTTATGAGGATGAATTAAGATAGTTAGCCATTAATATAGACAATAATCAAGTATAACATGAAAGGATGACATACACTAAAGCTGACCATCACCTTATTAGAGATTGTGTTATGGGAACAATGACATGCACCCCGCCCCCCTTAATCCAACCAGTTCACATCCTGTACCGAGTACTAGCTTGTTGGCATTCTCAAAAATACATTATTAAGATATTTCAATTGTAATAAGTTGCGCCTGATAAACTTCTTTGCTCCATATTGAGAATCTCTAAAGTTATGTATGAAAGATATTTATGCTTAAGAATCATATTAGAATGATATTACTAATAATATATAATCCAAAAGGAGAACACTAACAACAACTTGATGCAAATAGATTATTTATAATAGATTGATTCTTTATAAATATTGTGACAACCTGAAATTTCTATCTTGTACAGTTATCCAAATCAATCAAAGTCAGACTCGTTTTTGCTATCTTCTAGCATTGTTTAGAGTCAATTTGAGTGTTCTAAGCCTAGTACCTTCAAAGTTAGGGTTTGGAATTGGGTTCCATAAGTTCACCACTTCCCAAAATGGCCAAACACTCCAACATGAGGAGTTTACGGTCGTACACGTCGGTGTGCGGCCGCACACACCCCTCCTAGCAGCACACTCTCATGTATAAATGAGAGAATTAGCCTTCATTTAGCTATTTTCACCCTACTAAGCCAAGAACTCATTCTCTCTCAACCATCATCCGATTGTCCACCTAGATCTTCAAGATTGTAAGTGTTCTTCCCTTGATTTGTTGATTCCTTTCACTATGTAGTAAGGGTCATTGATTTCATCCATGAAATCACTTCATTTGGTAGATCTTCAAGTGTTCTTCAGTTTCACCAAGAACAGCTACTAAGATTTTGGACCTCAAACACCCCTAAAAGCTTCTTTATCGTAAGTACCTTCTCCTATGCTTGTTACTTACTGAATATACTCCTTAGAAATCATCCAAACCATGATCATCAAGGAGTGTGCGGCCGCACACACCTCATGTGGCCGTACATCCCTTTGTTTAGTGCATATTGGCCACAAACTCAAGTTGTATGCTAGCACAAAGTCATGGACACTTAAGGGATGCAAGATTTAGCCTTGAAACTCACTTTGGCATGTGTCATAGTGAGTGTACGGCCGTACTCCCACTTGGGCCGTACACCCTGGCCGCACACTCATGAAACTCATGCATTTTGGCCGTACACTCAAAGGTGTGGCCGTACACCCCTTATATATACAATCATATGTGATTGTAACACTTCCAATCAAGTGTTTCCTAGTCCCTAAGGTGTTTCCTTACATGATTAGTTGTTTCAACTCTATTTATATACATATATGTGTCATTATATGCTTATTAGGATCCGTTGTGCTCAAGTCTTCACTTGACACTTAGCATCCTACAAACCGATCTTTCATTCGCATCACTCACTGCAGGTGAGTTCATACCCCTTAACTTACCTTTTAAATGATTTTAAATGATTTTATGCGGGGGAGTACAAGTACAAACATAATAGTTATTATATCAATCACATGTGATTAATAACTATCAAACAAACAGATTTCTTATACTTCAAACTGTGTTTTCAAACAAATTACTTCAAATAGTTTTACAAACTCTTTTAAACTTATAATTTTATCAAAAGCATATATATATAGATATAGTTATATAAATAGGATTGAAAGGACTTTGTACTGATAACTCGCCTTACTTCATGTTCCTCGTTTGGTTGTGGACTTAGGGTATCGGTTGTTTGTCCGAAGGTCGTTTGAATCTTAATTATATATTATGTGTATGTATATAGATATAAAAGTTATTCATTCAGTTCAATACCTTTAGGTAGCAAAGGGTACAAACATGTTCATTCACACAAACAACATTACTAGTAAACTATAATAGGTGTAGTTTAGGAAGTCACTATTACTATTACTAGAACAACGAAACATACAAAGAGTCAGTTCATACATGAGTCAGTACATACTATATCGAGAAACAATACTCACTATAAAGAGAAACAGATAGAGAATACTATATCGAGAAACAATACTCACTATAAAGAGAAACAGATAGAGCATACTATAACGAGAAACAATACATACTACACACTATACACTAGAGAACATACTACATACTAGACAGAGAGAACATACACTACACTAGTACATCCTATACAAATACAAGAATACTATAACATTAATGTGAGATACTACTTTACGGCTCGGCAAGATACTGCTGCGTCACGTTTTGTACCCAGAGTCTCTTGGAGGGAGAGCGTGAATTTTTGTATAGATCTATACGGGACTGACCCTCCTACACCTTGCTGCTAGCTACAGTGGGACCTGCAGGTCTACGGGTGACGAATGTCATATCATTTCGATGTCTCGAACGTCCTGTTATACTAGTTGATCAAGTATGGTTACAATCATATCACATTTTACCTTAATTAACTAACAAGTTTAAAGGTAGTTAGTACATTAGTAGTTACCTAGATAAAACTATAGTACGTCTTTATTTTTCCCAATTCATTCTCATTGTGATCTTCTCACATAAACGGTAATGAGAAACTATATTTTGGTAATGATAGTCATACTTTGGGAAAACTCACACTTTTACAAAAGAACAAAACATAGAGAACAGTTGGGTCTTGGTAGAAGACTACTTTAGTAGAAAATATAGGATTTTATAGGAAGATTACAAACATTTACATCAAATACTTACAAACTTTTACATCAAACATTTACAAGTACATTCTTCAAAGTTATACGAACAATGACACTAAAATACTTATGAACTCACCAACTTTAATGCTGATCTAGGCTTTCAAAATAACTTGTATTCTCATGTCATCAGTAGACAGGTACCGATGACCAGGTTTTGAGAAGATGGAGCACGTTTAAGACTCATCTCTTATTTTGATTATTCATTTTTGGTGTCTTATAAACTATACAGAACACACTTGTATTAAAATATTATTGTTAATGCAATGGATGATGTTGTTGCTTGTTTTACTATTATGCATTGTTGTGATACTGTACATGACGTCCTCCGCCCCGAACGTTTCCGCCGTTCTGGTTTTGGGGTGTGACAGATTGGTATTAGAGCATTGTTTATAGTGAATTGAGTATATCAACCCATAAAATATATACAGCTATAAACACAACGGGATTAAAATACTCTGACCAAGAGTTTATACTTTTAAATAATAAAATATTTAACCAAAGTATACATACCTGCATTCATACTAAAATTAGTGTCACTAGGACAGAACAAAAGTATTACGATTGTTGAACAATACAATTAGGCTTGGGAACATATAATCAGATCTGGGAGTGATATAGCCTGATCAACTATATCTTCCCGAGAAGTGATTAGCATGTGCCCAGGAATGGTTGTGAGGTTGCAGCAAGTCTAAAAACTTACCAACACTACTACAATGAAAACATTAGAACAGAACATAAATTTAAAATACTATAGGAGTATTTTGTGTTACTATAATTACTTATGTGCAAAACAAAAAGGTCTTTACTAGTATGTCAATAGTTGCTGAGTGGATACGCTAAGGTTATATGTGACTAGGGTGTTATAGACTTAGAATCTGTGATCTTTGCTTTACTTATTGTTCCTTGTTTGGTTGTGGGCTTAGAGTTAGGGTCACTTATTCGAAAGTCTATCCTGTTTTGGTTACATATGACTGGTATGCACTACGCAAATGTTGGAGTAACTGGTAAGGATCATCTTATAATTATCTTATTTAGTACGTCTATTAATTATCTCTTTTACCCCTTTTCTCGCGTAGATAACATGGCTGGATTCCATATTCCCGGAGATTCGTACTTTCCCAACCACGGAAATGGCGGATGGCTCGATGCAGAGCCAGAAGAGAATCATCCAATTCCTTTTGTATGATGACTTCGCAGAGAACTTTTCGGAGGATTCTGACTCCGAGCCGGAAGTCAATAACCTACCCCATGTGGCTCCAATCCCAAATCTCAACCCTCGTCCAGCATTTCAAGGCCCCACACCTCTGTGGGCAACAAAATTGAACAGATGGAGTCAAGAACAGGGTCAACCAATGCCATTCAACGGAGATCAAAGCTTCTATACCTAAGCGAGGGAGGCTCAACGGACAGAGTCCTGCCTATTCTGGTCCGCAGGGTTGCTCGTAATGATGAGCAGGGTATGGTGGCCATCAACCGAATCGTAGAGGTTGATGCCGATACGGGAGTCAATATTGTATGCATTCGCCACCTAGAGTCTGCTCATGCAAGAACTCAGAACCAGAATGCGGCCCTGCAGAGAGAATTTACTGCAACCCAAGCCGAAGTCATGGAACTTCGAGCTCGGCAGCCAACATCTGAAAGGCGCATGAGGGACATGGAGCACCCGTCTGTCATAATCAAGGACTCATTCTAGTAGTTCTCGTCGCAGATAGAGTCTACTCAACTTTCTCTTTTGGATATAACTTAGGTCTATGTATAAGCTCTAGTATTAGTTTCCTGTCTATGATAAGACCTTGAACTTTCGGTCAATAGGTCTTTATTCTGTCAAAATTTTCTTATCTTGGTGTGATGTAAGACCTACTCCTAGGTCATTTTTCCCGAACTTGTTACATCTGTAATACCAATATTTTTTACAAATATCTAATCTCATGGAAATTATCCAAATGCTTTCATCTTACTAAGTACTAGACTTCAATTCAATCATGTTTTCAATTGTGTTGTTGGGCTATGGAGAGTTAGCCCATGAGTCACTCTCATCATACTCTCTATTAAATTCTTACCAATATCTTCATCTTTGTGATTTTATAGCTTCAAGATGCCTCCTCGTAGATCAAACAGGCACGCTACTCCAATAACTCCAAATCAAACTCCACCTCCTCCTCCTCAATACAATCCAGTAGCTATTCAAGCTGCTATGAATGCGGCTGTTACGGCAGCCCTGGCACAATTCAACTCAACCGGTACTAGCGGGAGTGGGACTAATGTGCCTCCCACCCCAGTTGAAGCTCCAGTGCGCTCTAGGGAGTGCTCGTACAAGGACTTCACCAGCTGCAAACCCAGGGCCTTCAATGGAACTGGCGGAATCATTGCCCTCTCGCAATGGTTCGAGAAGACGGAGTCGATCTTTGAGATCTGCTCCTGTCCGGAAGGGAGGAAGGTTAAATTTGCTGCTTGCACCTTCACGGACCGAGCCCTGATGTGGTGGAATAGCCATGTCAACTCACTATATCTTATAGTGGCAAATTCTATGGGGTGGGAAGCTCTTAAAGAGCTCATGATCGAAGAATACTGCCCGAGGGGCAAAGTCCAGAAGTTGGAGCAAGAGCTCTGGAGCCTAACCATGAAGGGCTCTGAAATAGTTTCCTACACTGCCAGATTCAGCAATCTGGTGGCACTATGTCCATCCATGGTCACTACTGAGGGGAAGAAGATAGAGAGGTATATCTAGGGGCTGGTGCCTCCATTTCAAGGGAACGTACTAGCTTCTCACCCCACTACCTTCGATAGTGCCAAGCGATTGGCACAAAGGCTCATTGACCATGGGGTCCGAACCCCGTCAACAACAACAACCCTAAACATCTCAGAACCCTCCAAAGCCGCTGGCAACAAGCGGAAGTTATGGGATGACAAGAAAAAGCAAAAATCTGCCAAAAAGCAGCAGGTCGTAGCTGTTCATGCTGTGATAGCGCCTGCCGCCACTGCACCAGTAAGCAGTACGCGGGAAACTTGCCAAAGTGCAACAAATGAAACTTCCACCACAATGGACCCTGCCGGGAAATGCAGTGCTCTAACTTCAACAGGAAGGGGCACACTGCCTGTTTCTGCAAGGCTCCGGCAAGGCCAATCACCCAAGTCCCCGGTGCTTGTGTAGGCCAGACTTGCTACGGATGTGGCGAGGTGGGCGACTACAAGAGAAACTGCCCGAAGGCAGGGAATGCCGGCGGAGTGGGAATGGTTTTGGCTATAGGCCACGAGGAAGCAGTTGCCGACCCTACAGTGGTCACTGGTACGTTTCTCCTCGATAACTCATATGCATGCATATTGTTTGATAGTGGAGTGGAGAGGAGTTTCGTGAATCAGAAATTTGCTTAATTACTTAAGCAAAAATCACGAGCACTTAAAGAACTGTTCACCGTAGAAATGGCTAATGGAAAGAAAGAGACCACTAGCTGCATATACATAGGTTGTACACTAACACTAGATAGCCATTCATTCCCAATCGACCTCATGCCGCTCTCAATTAAAAGTTTTGACGTAATAATCGGCATGGATTGGTTGAGTTCTCATCGTGCCGATATTATGTGTTACGAAAAGGCTGTTCACCTTAATCTGCCATCTAGCGAAACTCTAGTAATCTACGGCGACAAACCCGACACGAACCTTCACCTCATCTCGAGCATTCAAGCCCAGAAATTCTTGCGAAAGGAATGTCGAGAATTCCTTGCTCATGTTGTCGACGTGAGCCAAGAGACGAAAGACATAAAGAACATACAAGTGGTACGCGACTTTCCCGACATCTTTCCAGAAGAACTCCCAGGATTACCTCCGCAACGTCAGGTCGAGTTCAGAATCGAATTAGTTCCAGGGGCTACCCCAGTAGCCAAATCGCCCTATCGTCTAGCACCAGCTGAGATGCAGTAGCTATCCAGTCAACTTAACGAACTGCTCAGCAAGGGCTTCATTTGGCCAAACTTCTCACCGTGGGGAGCACCGGTCTTGTTCGTCAAGAAGAAAGACGGATCGTTCCATATGTGCATCGACTACAGAGAACTTAACAAACTAACAGTCAAAAATCATTATTCTCTACCTCGCATTGACGATTTGTTCGACCAACTGAAAGGGGCAAATTTCTTTTCAAAGATTGACCTGAGATCCGGGTATCACCAGTTACGAGTGCTAGGGGAGGATGTTCCGAAGACAGCCTTCCGAAGTCGTTATGGACACTATGAGTTTGTAGTGATGCCATTCGGATTGACCAATACGCCCGCAGTATTCATGGATTTAATGAATAGGGTGTGCCGTCCTTACTTGGATCAGTTCGTCATTGTCTTCATCGATGACATACTTATCTACTCTCGAAGTAAGGACGAGCATAGTCAACATCTGCGTCAGGTCTTGGAAACTCTGCGATCAGAGAAGCTCTATGCGAAGTTCTCGAAATGCGTATTTTGGATCCGAAGAGTTGAATTCTTGGGTCACGTGGTTAGCGAAGAGGGAATACACGTGGATCCTTCCAAAATCAAAGCCATTGAGAACTGGTCAGCACTGAAGATGCCTACAGAAATTCGTCAATTTTTAGGCCTCGCTGGCTAGTATCGCAAGAAAAAGCATTCCAAACGCATTCCAAACGCTAAAGCGAGCCTTATGCACCGCCCCGATACTGTCCCTCCCTGAAGGGATAGAAGACTTCGTGGTTAATTGCGATGCATCCAATCAAGGGCTCGGCTATATTCTGATTGAACGAGGTAAGGTCATCGCCTATGCCTCAAGACAGCTGAAGACACACGAGGCCAACTACACCACACACGATCTTGAGTTAGGAGCAGTAGTGTTTGATCTGAAGATCTGGAGACACTACCTGTATGGTACGAAAAGCACTATCTTTACAGACCACAAAAGCCTACAACACATATTCGACCAGAAGGAGCTCAACATGAGACAACAACGGTGGGTCGAGCTACTCAGTGATTACGAATGCGAAATTCGTTATCATCCCGGCAAGGCCAATGTACTAGCTGACGCCCTAAGTCGGAAAGAATACTCTGGTCGTAGAGTCAAATCATTGACTATGACTATCCATTCACACTTGTCCAAACAAATTAAGGAGGCGCAGCTCGAAGCTTTGAAACCTGAAAATGTGGCGGGTGAATCCCTGAGAGGGATGGATAAGAGCTTGGAAGTCAAGGGTGGCGAAGCCTTATATCTCATGGATCGGATATGGACACCGAAAAACGGTGGTTTCAGAGACTAGGTCATGACCGAAGCTCACAACACTCGATATTCCGTACACCCAGGTTCAGATAAGATATATCTGGATCTTAAAAAGTTATACTGGTGGCCTAACATGAAAGCAGAGATTGCTACCTTTGTGAGTAAATTCCTTACTTGCGCCAAGGTTAAGGTCGAATACCAGAAACCATCAGGTTTACTTCAGAAACCAGAGATACCTGAATGGAAGTGGGAACGGATCACAATGGACTTCATAACCAAGTTGCCCAAGACAACGGGTGTTCTCGATACCATTTGGGTGATCGTAGACAGGTTAACAAAGTCCGCACACTTCCTATCGATCAAAGAAACTGACAAGATGGAGAAACTAACAAGAACATACATTAGGGAAATCGTACGACTGCATGGTGTTCCCATATCCATTATCTCAGATAGAGATAGTAGATGCACTTCGAGGTTCTGGCAGTCGCTACAAAGCTCCCTAGGAACTAGGCTGGACATGAGTACAGCCTACCATCCACAAACCGACAGACAAAGTGAGAGGACTATTCAAACTTTAGAAGATATGTTGCGAGCCTGCGTGATAGACTTTGGGAAGGCATGGGATACTCATTTACCCCTTGTCGAGTTTTCCTACAACAATAATTATCACACGAGCATAAAGGCTGCTCCATTTGAAGCCCTCTATGGCCGTAAGTGCAGATCCCCTCTGTGCTGAGCTGAGGTGGGCGACACGCAGTTAGCTAAAGGACGAGTTCCTGACAGCACTCTCACAGGTCTGGAGATCATTCGGGAAACGACAGAGAAGATCGTTCAGATTCGTGAACGATTGAAAGCCTCTAGAGACCGACAGAAAAGCTACACAGACAAGAGAAGGAAACCGTTGGAATTCCTGGTGGGCGACCGCGTTCTATTGAAGGTCTCACCCTGGAAGGGCTTGATACGCTTCAGAAAGTGTGGAAAGCTAAATCCAAGATACGTAGGGCCTTTCGAGATTATCCATAGAATCGGCCATGTAGCTTACAAACTCAAACTACCTCGCGAACTTAGTAACGTACATTCTACTTTCCACGTCTCGAACTTGAAAAAGTGTATGTCCGATGAGACTCTTGTAATCCCACTCGACGAGATCGAGATCAACGAGAGCCTCAACTTCGTGGAAGAACCAGTAGAGATCATGGTCTGAGAGGTCAAATAGACGAAGCGAAGCCGTATCCCGATAGTGAAGGTTCGCTGGAATGCCAAGCGAGGTCCTGAATTCACTTGGGAGCGCGAGGATCGAATGAAACTGAAATATCCTCATATTTTCTTTTACTTATTTGTAATAGCTTAATTATTTAAACTCTAATTTCGGGACGAAATTCTCTCTAACGGGGGGATGATGTGACAACCCGAAATTTCTATCTTGTACAGTTATCCAAATCAATCAAAGTCAGACTCGTTCTATCTTCTAGCATTGTTTAGAGTCAATTTGAGTGTTCCAAGCCTAGTACCTTCAAAGTTAGGGTTTGGAATTGGGTTCCATAAGTTCACCACTTTCCAAAATGGCCAAACACTCCAACATGAGGAGTGTACGGCCGTACACTTGGGTTTGCGGCCACACACACCCCTCCTGGCAGCCACTCTCATGTATAAATGAGAGACTTAGCCTTCATTTAGCTCTTTTCACCCTCCTAAGCCAAGAACTCATTCTCTCTCAACCATCATCCGATTTTCCACTTAGATCTTCAAGATTGTAAGTGTTCTTCCCTTGATTTGTTGATTCCTTTCGCTATCTAGTAAGGGTCATTGATTTCATCCAAGAAATCACTTCATTTGGTAGATCTTCAAGTGTTCTTAAGTTTTACCAAGAACACCTACTAAGCTTTTGGACCTCAAACACCCCTAAAAGCTTCTTTATCGTAAGTACCTTCTCCTATGCTTGTTACTTACTGAATATACTCCTTAGAAATCATCCAAACCATGATCATCAAGGAGTATGCGGCCGCACACACCTCATGTGGCTGTACACCCCTTTGTTTAGTGCATATTGGCCTCAAACTCATGTTGTATGCTAGCACAAAGTCATGGACACTTAAGGGATGCAAGATTTAGCCTTGAAACTCACTTTCACATGTTTCATAGTGAGTGTACGGCCGTACACCCACTTGGGCCATACACCATGGCCGCACACTCATGAAACTCATGCATTTTGGCCGTACACTCAAAGGTGTGGCCGTACACCCCTTATATATACAATCATATGTGATTCTAACACTTCCAATAAAGTGTTTCCTAGTCCTTAAGGTGTTTCCTTACATGATTAGTTGTTTAAACACTAATTATATACATATATGTGTCATTATATGCTTATTAGGATCTGTTGTGCTCAAGTCTTCACTTGACACTTAGCATCCTACAAACCGATCTTTCATTCGCATCACTGACTGCAGGTGAGTTCATACCCCTTAACTTACCTTTTAAATGATTTTAAATGCTTTTATGCAGGGGAATACAAGTACAAACATAATAGTTATTATATCAATCACATGTGATTAATAACTATCAAACAAACAGATTTGTTATACTTCAAACTGTGTTTTCAAACAAATTGCTTCAAATAGTTTTACAAACTCTTTTAAACTTATAATTTTGTCAAAATCATATCTATATAGATATAGTTATATAAATAGGATTGAAAGGACTTTGGACTGATAACTCGCCTTACTTCCTGTTCCTTGTTTGGTTGTGGACTTAGGGTATCGGTTGTTTGTCCGAAGGTCGTTTGAATCTTAATTGTATATTACGTGTATGTATATAGATATAAAAGTTATTCATTCAGTTCAATACCTTTGGGTAGCAAAGGGTACAAACATGTTCATTCACACAAACAACATTACTAGTAAACTATAATAGGTATAGTTTAGGAAGTCACTATTACTATTACTAGAACAACGAAACATACAAAGAGTCAGTTCATACATGAGTCAATACATACTATATCGAGAAACAATACTCACTATAAAGAGAAACAGATAGAGAATACTATATCGAGAAATAACACTCACTATAAAGAGAAACAAATAGAGCATACTATAACGAGAAACAATACATACTACACACTATACACTAGAGAACATACTACATACTAGACAGAGAGAATATACACTACACTATTACATACTATACAAATACAAGAATACTATAACATTAATGTGAGATACTACTTTATGGCTCGACAATATACTGTTGCGTCACGTTTTGTACCCCGAGTCTCCTGGAGGGAGAGCGTGAATTTGTGTATAGATCTATACGGGACTGACCCTCCTACACCTTGCTGCTAGCTACAGTGGGACCTGCAGGTCTACGGGTGACGAATGTCATATCATTTCGATGTCTCGAACGTCGTGTTATACTAGTTGATCAAGTATGGTTACAATCATATCACATTTTACCTTAATTAACTAGCAAGTTTAAAGGTAGTTAGTACATTAGTAGTTACCTAGATAAAACTTCAGTACATCTTTATTTTTCCCAATTCATTAACATTGTGATCTTCTCACATAAACGGTAATGAGAAACTATATTTTGGTAATGATAGTCATACTTTGGGAAAACTCACACTTTTACAAAAGAACAAAAGATACAGAACAGTTGGGTCTTGGTAGAAGACTACTGTAGTAGAAAATATAGGATTTTCTAGGAAGATTACAAACATTTACATAAAAATACTTACAAACTTTTACATCAAACATTTACAAGTACATTCTTCAAACTTATACGAACAATGACACTAAAATACTTATGAACTCACCAGCTTTAATGCTGATCTACGCGTTCAAAATAACTTGTATTCTTAGGTCACCGGTAGACAGTACCGATGACCAGGTTTTGAGAAGATGGAGCACGTTCAAGACTCATATCTTATTTTTATTATTCATTTTTGGTGTCTTATAAACTATACAGAACACACTTGTATTAAAATCTTACTATTAATGCAATGGATGATGTTGTTGCTTGTTTTAGTATTATGCATTGTTGTGATACTGTACATGATCTCCTCCGCCCCCAACGTTTCCGCCGTTCCGGTTTTGGGGTGTGACAAATATTCATAACTCTTATAATTAATTGGGAATTATTTAGTTTATGAAATATAATATCCAATGACAAATATCATAATATATCATAAGGTATGATTTATTAAGTAATGTATAACTTTTCGGACTAGAGATACTTTTTTCTTTTAGCTAAAGGGACCAGGTTTTATATCTTATAAAAGCTTGAAAAAAATATAAATTTTGTCTTCTATTTCTCCTCATTGTCGCAGATCACAAGAGGACAATAGTAGATTTCTTTTGCTTTTTTTTATTGTATGGGACATTTTAGAAGCATATCTTACTATAATAATTAAGGGTACGATTTTTGTAACACCCAAATTTTCAAGTAATTTTTCACAAAATTAAAAACACACTTTCATTCATAATTGTTATAAAAATATCATTGTATCACATAATCAATTCATAATATCACATCCCAAGATCATAATATTTAAAAGCTCGTCATGTGTGTACTGATCAAGCCGGCGCCTTCCCGCGATCCTCACTGGTACCTAAAACACATAACACAACACTGTAAGCATAAATGCTTAGTGAGTTCCCCAAAATACCACACACAACACATATTAGCCACTCGAGGCTATAACTCTGTTGACCCTCTGGTCAATGTGTCTCAGTGGGACCCTCCAGTCCCATAACTCTGTGGGCCCTCTGGCCCTAACTCTGTGGACCTTCCGGTCCTAACTTTGTAAACTCTGTAACATACATAGCATAAATCACATAGAAATCACATCATGCAAAAGCATACAAAATACTCTGTCACATAACTCTACCACTCTAGGTAAAGTATAGTGAGAAGACTCACCTCGGGTAACTCGGTAATCTCGAACTCTGTAAAATATGGCCTAGCCTCCGCCTAATCATATGAAATAAATACTCTTAATCAATACATCTCTCAAGGCTAGACTATTCCCTCTCTTGGTACTCTCAGAAGGGAAAAAGACCATTTTACCCCTCTCATGGCTCAAAGACCCTAAAGTTGACCAAACCCTAAAAGTCAACAAAAGTCAACCCTCCGGGTTACGCTGCGCGTACCAATCATGTACGCTGAGCGTACCCGGCGTCCTCACAGAAACGGGGTGCGCGACCCCTTACGCCGCGCGTACTAGGATTACGCCCCGCGTAACTCCTAGTTTTAGACTCTTAAGCTCTTGAGGTCTTAAACAGTTAAGACCCACGTCCAACTTCTAGATCTGACCATTTCTAAGCCTCTTAATCCATAAAGTTGGTGACTTTAAGCCTTTGCATGGTTGGACAAGTGACCAACACCCATAACATTCCATTTCCAATCCCTAGAAAGCTCCTAACTCAAGCATGACCTCATAACAACGACCAAGTTGGGATTTTTATGGATCTATAACACAAATATCATTGAAATGGGACAGATCTAGGTCCATGGAGTCCATTACTCTCATAAAGTCTCCACCTTTGGGACTTTTAACCCTAGAAATGGTCCATGCAACATCAAACCAAATAAAGAGGAAAGTTTTGAACTTTATACCTCTAGATGAAGCTCCTTTCTCTGAAGATCTCAGATCCAAACTTTCACTTCAAGCCCTCTTCTCCACAAGCTCCTCTCCTTCTTCTTCACTAACACACCAAGACACTTTTAGCTCCAAAACACACACACTCAAGCTAAGGACGATGGAAGGATCTCTTAGGGTTTCACTCTCTGATATGGAGGCTGAGAAATGAGCCTTAGCATCCTTTAAATAGTGCACAAGCCAAAAATTTAGGGTTTGCATCTGGACCCGTTACGCCCAGCGTACCCAGGCGAATCCGCATCCAAATTAAGCGCATGAGTACGCGCAACGTACTTCCCAGTACGCCCAACGTACTCATTTGCTACAAGAACTCACTCAAGGGACTAATCTTGACAACTTGACAAAATAGAAGGGTTAAATAGCTTTACCTGAATTTCTGGATGTTACAATTCTCCCCCACTAGAACCAGACTTCTCCCTCGAAGTCTCATGCCGAAAACAACTCCGGATGCTGCTCCCACATCTCTGACTCCGACTCCCAAGTCAGCTTGGACCCCTTCCAATGCTGCCACTGGACCTGAACCAGAGGCACCTCCTTGTTCATCAGAACCTTGACCTTCCGGTCCAAGATCGCGATCGGTCTCTCAACATAATTCAGACTCGCGTCCACCTGGATATCCTCCAACGGTACCACTGCCGACTCGTCGGCTATACACTTCCTCAGCTGAGACACGTGGAAGGTATCATGGATCTGGCACAGCTCTGCAGGTAGCTCCAAACGATATGCTACCCTGCCTACCCTCGCAATCACCTTAAACGGTCCAATGTACCGAGGCCCCAACTTGCCCCTTTTCCTGAATCAGATCACTCCTTTCCAAGGAGACACTTTCAGGAGTACAAAATCTCCAACCTCAAACTCGAGCTCGGATCGATGCCTATCCGCGTAACTCTTCTGGCGACTCTGGGCCGTCAGCAACCTCTGTCTAACCTGATGTATCTGCTCTGTCGTCTAAAGCACTATCTCAATGCTGCCCATCCCTCGCTGCCCTACCTCTCCCCAACAGATGGGAGTCCGACACCTCCTCCCATACAACAACTCAAAGGGAGGCATACCAATGCTCGAATGGTGGCTGTTGTTATAGGAAAACTCAGCCAAAGGCAGATACGTGTCCCAACTCCCTCCGAACTCCAACACACATGCCCGAAGCATGTCCTCGAACGTCTGAATCGTCCGCTCACTCTGTCCGTCCGTCTGTGGGTGGTAAGCGGTACTGAAATGCAGCCTAGTACCCAACTCCTCATGGAACTTCTTCCAGAACCTGGAAGTGAAACGCACATCTCGATCTGACACGATCGAGATCAGTACACCATGCCGCGATACCACCTCCCTCACATACACCTCTGCCAGCCTCTCTGCGGAAGAGCTCTCACTGATAGCAAGAAAATGAGCGCTCTTTGTCAGCCGGTCGACGATCACCCAAATTACATCGACGCCTCTTGCAGTCCTTGGCAATTTGGTGATAAAATCCATGGAAATCTGTTCCCACTTCGACTGGGGAACCTCAAGTGGCTGCAACTTGCCATGAGGGCACTGGTGCTCGGCCTTAACCCTGCGACAGATCAAGCACCTCTCCACAAACCATGCCACATCCCTCTTCATACAGGGCCACCAATAGTCTTTTTTCAGGTCCAAATACATTTTTAGTGGCCCCGGGATGGATCGAAAACCTCGACCTGTGCGCCTCCTCCATCAGAATGGCACGCGCCCCGCCCTCAAATGGCACCCAAATCCGGCCCTGGAAGGTCATAAGCCCCCGACTATCGGCAATGAACTCAGATATCTGACCGATCACCCGCTCTCGCTTGCGGTTCTCCGGTCTCATGGCCTTTATCTGGGCCTCCCGAATGGTGTCCAACACCGGAGTCATCACTGTCAACCTCAAACAAACATCTTGCAATGGGGCACTCTCTGCCCTGCGACTCAAGGCATCGGCTACCACGTTAGCCTTGCCCGGATGGTACAGGATCTCACACTCATAATCCTTTACCACGTCCAACCATCTCCTCTGACGCATGTTCAGGTTGGGCTGATCCATCATATACTTCAAGCTCGTGTGGTCCGTGTATATGGTACACCAAACCCCATACAAATAGTGACGCCAGATCTTGAGGGCGAAAACTACAGCCCCCAACTCCAGATCGTGGGTAGGATACCTCGTCTCATGAGGCTTCAGCTGCCTCGATGCGTATGCTATCACATGCCCTCTCTGCATCAGCACCGCACCCAGTCCCGATATCGACGTGTCACAATATACCACAAATTCCTCCATTCCCTCCGGAAGGGACAACACTGGGGCTTCGCACAATCTCTGGCGAAGTGTCTCGAATGAGACCTGCTGCTCCGAGCCCCAACTGAAAGCTACGCCCTTCCGGGTCAGTCTGGTGAGAGGAACAACAATCCTGGAGAAATCCTGGATGAATCTCCGATAATAACCGGCCAACCCCAGGAAACTCCTGATCTCCGAAGGGGATCTCGGCGCCTCCCAACTCATCACCGCCTCAATCTTGGCCGGGTCGACCAATATCCCATTCTGGTTGACGAGGTGTCCTAGAAACTGGACCTCTCGTAACCAGAAATCGCACTTGGAGAATTTGGCGTAAAGCCTCTCCGATCTTAGAACTCCGAGGATCTCCCTCAAATGCTCCTCATGCTGCTCTCTGGATCTCGAATACACCAATATATCATCAATGAACACGATCACCGAATGATCCAACATCGGCCTGCACACCCTGTTCATGAGATCCATGAATGCCGCCGGTGCATTGGTGCGCCCGAAAGGCATCACCACGAACTCGTAATGCCCGTAACGAGTCCTGAACGCTGTCTTCTGAATATCCTCATCACGCACCCTCATCTGATGATATCCAGACCTCAAATCAATCTTGGAGAACCAAGACGCTCCCTGGAACTGATCGAACAAATCGTCGATCCTCGGTAAGGGCTAACGGTTCTTGACCGTCGGCTTGTTCAACTCCCGGTAATCAATGCACCTCCGGTGTGAACCATCCTTTTTCTTGACAAAAAGGATCGGCGCTCCCCACGGCGAGCTACTCGGCCGTATAAACCCCTTCCCCAGCAGCTCCTGAAGCTGCGAGGATAACTCCTGCATCTCTGGAGGTGCAAGGCGATAGGGCGCCTTGGCGATAGGCGTTGCCCCCGGAACCAAATCGATACGGAACTCCACCTGCCTCTCGGGAGGCACTCCCGGTAACTCCTCGGGAAAAACATCCGGGAACTCACGCACTATCGGGACCTCATCAACCGACCTCGGTCTCTTTGCACTTGCTCTCGTATCCACCACATAAGCCACAAACCCACTACAGCCCCGCTGTAGACTCTGCCTCGCTCTCGCGGCTGAACAAAAGGCTGACCCAGAACGGGTACCCTCGCCATAAACCGTAAGAACTCCCCCACTAGGGTCTCGTATGGTCACCAGCTGTCGCTCGCAGTCGATAACCGCTCCAAATCTACTCAACCAGTCCATGCCCACAATGACACAGACATCTCCCATAGCAATCGGGACCAAATCAATCGGAAACTCAACGCCGAAGATCTCGAGTACACATCCTCGAATCACATCAGTGGCATACACTGCTCTCTCGTCAGCTATGGAAACCCGCAAAGGTAGACTCAACGCCTCACGGCGAATACTGATGTGCTGACTAAAGGCTAACGACACAAAAGACCGACTCGCACCCGAGTCAAATAACACCAAAGCAGGTACAGAACTCACAAGAAATGTACCTACGCATATCATAATATAAGCATAACACCACAAACTCAAAATAAACATATGAAAGAATACATACCAGCCACAACAACTGGCGCTGCGCGGACCTCCTCCGCTGTCAACTGGAAGGTTCTCCCGCGAGCCTTTGGCGCCTCAGCCTTCACTGGCCGACTCTCGGTAGCTCGAACAGCAGCAGGGGCAGATCCCTGCGATGCTCCCTGGGGTGACCCCCACAACTATGGACACTCGGCCTTCTGGTGTCCGGTCTGGTTGCAGTGAAAACAGAATGCAAACCCCTTGGGGCAATCCTTGGCCATGTGCCCCTCCTTGCCACACTTGTAGCAAGACCCTGCTCTACAAACCCCCTCATGACCCTTGCCGCACTTGCCACAAGTGCGGCCCTTCTGGTTCCCTGATCTCGAATCGGCGGGCTTAGCTCGCTTGGCAGCCGGCTAGGACTGTGCCGGTCGTCGATCCCTCCCCTGAGACTCCGCCTCCTCCCTGGCCCGAGTCTCTAGCTCAATCTCCCTCTTCCGGGTATTTGCCTGAAGCTTGGAAAATGTCCGGTACGTCGAGTTCGCCACGAACTCGCGAATGTCTCACCTCAAAATACTCAAATATCTGCTCATGCGTGCCTGCTCGGAAGACACGTGCTCAGGGCAGAACATCGCCTTCTCGTGAAACATCCTGGTGATCACCGTAACAGACTCGGTACCCTGCTTGAGGGTCAGAAACTCCTGGTCCAAACATTCCCTTTCCACCGGGGGAACGTACTCATATTGAAACATAATGGTGAACCTCTCCCAGGTCACCGCAGCGAGATCTGCAGAAGTGAAGTGTGCTGTCAGAAACTTCCACCAGTCCTTCGCTCCCAAGCGAAGCTGGTTCAAAGCGAACCGTACCCTCAGATGCTCCGGACATGAACATGTGTAGAGGCACCCCTCAATGTCACAGATCCATCTCATCGCGGCTATCGGATCCTGAGTCCCATCAAACTCTGGTGGCTTTGTGTTGCTGAACTCCCGATACAGCAACGCGTCACCCCCCTACGGCCTGGCAGCAGCAACGGCTACAGTGGCTGCAACAACAGCAACATCTGTAAGAGCAGCATACCGCTCATCAAAAGTCTCAATCAGTGTAGTCTTGATAGACCCAAACATCTCTGGAATCTCAGCGCGGATGGCAGCAGCCACCTCATCATGAATCATCTGGCGGAGCTCCTCATCGCTCACACCCCCCTCGCTAGTCCCTGGCCTGTGGCGTGTCCCAACCATGATGTCTCTCTGAAATACAACATAAGATATCAGAGACTCGCCCGAGTGTACACACACTCAATATCACATTCCTACTTGATCCCTGGTATCCTATGGATTCTTACTTGGGCTGCGCACTGGTCCGGTGCCTTCGGTAGTACGGGCCCAATACTACCGTCCACACCGCATCAATATTCACCCCAAGTCCCCCTCCTAGGATCCCAAGTCCCAAGTACTCTACTCTCTCTATACATAGTCTACTCTCTAGCAGATCTCTCATAAGCTCCTCGCTGCTATCTATTCACTCTCAAGCATCTCCTAGCAGCAAAACCCCTAGGCTAAGGCATCACAAATCAGGCCACTCCAGTCCTAATAAGAATACATGGCCTACTCTAGCGTGCATAACATATCATAACATATCTCTTAACTCATAATGTAAGGGTATTTTGGGAAATCACCGTTCGGGCGCTGGCTGATCGTACACACTGCTCTGCTCTGTTCTTTCAAAAACTTTTTACTCTTGAGAAAATTTTGTGAATTTTATTTTGAAAATCTCTCAAATCCTCAGTTTGAGTTCAGATACGCCCGAAGGTGCACCCGAATCCCTCAAACCAAGGCTCTGATACCAACTTGTAACACCCAAATTTTCAAGTAATTTTTCACAAAATTAAAAACACACTTTCATTCATAATTGTTATAAAAATATCATTGTATTACATAATCAATTCATAATATCACATCCCAAGATCATAATATGTAAAAGCTCCTTATGTGCGTACTGATCAAGCCGGCGCCTTCCCGCGATCCTCACTGGTACCTGAAACTTATAACACAACACTGTAAGCATAAATCCTTAGTAAGTTCCCCAAAATACCACACACAACACATATTAGCCACTCGAGGCTATAACTCTGTTGACCCTCTGGTCCATGTGTCTCAGTGGGACCCTCCAGTCCCATAACTCTGTGGGCCCTCTGGCCCTAACTCTGTGGACCTTCCGGTCCTAACTCTGTAAACTCTGTAACATACATAGCAGAAATCACATAGAAATCACATCATGCAAAAGCATACAAAATACTCTGTCACATAACTCTAATTACCACTCTAGGTAAAGTATAGTGAGAAGACTCACCTCGGGTAACTCGGTAATCTCGAACTCTGTAAAATATGGCCTAGCCTCCGCCTAATCATATGAAATAAATACTTTTAATCAATACATCTCTCAAGGCTAGACTATTCCCTCTCTTGGTACTCTCAGAAGGGTAAAAGACCATTTTGCCTCTCTCATGGCTCAAAGACCCTAAAGTTGACCAAACCCTAAAAGTCAATAAAAGTCAACCCTCCGGGTTACGCTACGCGTACCAAACATGTACGCTGAGCGTACCCGACGTCCTCACACAAACGGGGTGCGCGACCCCTTACGTCGCGCGTACTGGGATTACGCCCCGCGTAACTCCCGGTTTCAGACTCTTAAGCTCTTGAGGTCTTAAACAGTTAAGACCCACGTCCAACTTCTAGATCTGACCATTTCTAAGCCTCTTAATCCATAAAGTTGGTGACTTTAAGCCTTTGCATGGCTAGACAAGTCACCAACACCCATAAGATTCCATTTCCAATCCCTAGAAAGCTCCTAACTCAAGCATGACCTCATAACAACGACCAAGTTGGGATTTTATGGATCTATAACACAAATATCACCGAAATGGGACAGATCTAGGTCCATAGAGTCCATTACACTCATAAAGTCTCCACCTTTGGGACTTTTAACCCTAGAAATGGTCCATGCAACATCAAACCAAATAAAGAGGAAAGTTTTGAACTTTATACCTCTAGATGAAGCTCCTTTCTCTGAAGATCTCAGATCCAAACTTGCACTTCAAGCCCTAGCCTCCACAAGCTCCTCTCCTTCTTCTTCACTAACACACCAAGACACTTTTAGCTCCAAAACACACACACGCTCAAGCTAAGGACGATGGAAGGCTCTCTTAGGGTTTCACTCTCTGATATGGAGGCTGAGAAATGAGCCTTAGCATCCTTTAAATAGTGCACAAGTCAAAAAATTAGGGTTTGCATCTGGACCCGTTACGGCCAGCGTAACCCTGGCTACGCCCAGCGTACCCAGGCGAGTCCGCATCCAAATTAAGCGCATGAGTACGTGCAACGTACTTCCCAGTACGCCCAGTGTACTCATTTGCTACAAGAACTCACTCAACGGACTAATCTTGACAACTTGACAAAATAGAAGGGTTAAATAGCTTTACCTGAATTTCAGGATGTTACAATTTTAGAGGTATGGTAATGACTTAAAGTGTTAAGACCTAGTGGTGAAAAAAACTAAATTAAAGGCTTGGGTGGTACTTTTTTCCTTCACCCAAAACTGTAAATACATGCTAGTTTTCTCTCATTCTCCTTAACTTGTAAAGGCTTGGAAGAAAAGGTTGCTTGTATACTCTTGTTAAAACATTACTTGGTTTTTATCTTAAAGCCTAAGGGTTCAAGACTAGCATCTTTCCAAGTTGGCTAATTATTGGTGTTATGCTTTGGAGGAGTTCTACTCTACACTCTACATTCTTCATCAACATTCAAGCCTTCTCCTAGGGACTCAAAATCAACAATGCTTGTTATCTTTTTCCCATTATGGTTGTTTAATTTTTCCTATGTTTTCAAGATGATCCTTGGTTGGTTTAAATTTGTTTACGTTGTTCAAAAATTTAAAATGCTTTCACTGCTATCTTTAAGTTTTAGATACTATTTTTTGAAAAAAAACCATCAATATATAGTATAGGGTTCTATAGCATCTTGGTTTACTTTATCTTGGTCTCCCGTCATGGATTATCGATTGTATCTAAACTTAGCCAATAACCTTGCTATTAATAACATAAGGAATATTTGATATGAATCTATCACAAATAAGTTACCGGGTAATTGGTGGGTTTTATATGTTACAAAAAACTTATTTTGGCATAAAAACATAAACCCTAAGTTCACATGCACTCTAAACGATCTATTTTCTCATTATGATTTAAAAACAACTATTGAATATCAAGAACCCTAAAAGTACATTGTTATTTTCGAAAATCACAAAAGGATTATTAGAAAATACTTACATTTAGTTTATTATTGCAAATAAACTAGTAATCCTTCCTTTGTTGGTCTTTAGAAAGCAAGCATCTGAAGTCTCGTCCCTCTAATGACATACACTTAAACCCTAGCAGGTTGGAGGCTAAAGAGGAGAGAAGAGAGGAGGACCAATTTTTGTTTCTACCTATAATAGAAGGGATTAACGAAATTTTGAACCCTTTGGAATGTTTATATAGGTGACAAATGAAGCTATGGATAAGGCAGTTTCCTAAGATAAGCCTTATCCCTTTTGCTTTCCCCCTAAGGCATCCAAGTTTCCTTAGAGCCAAAGAAAAGCTCTAGTAACCCTATAACCATCTAGAATTTTGTCCCCCCCCCCCCTCCTATGGAGATTCTAGAATTGGTCAATGTTCAGCTTTTAAATATTGTCACCTTTAGTGCTTCCACTTTTAATTAATCCAATTAATCCCACAATTAGTTTCAGTTAATTTCTGATTAATTCTTACTTAAATAATACAATTTCTAATTAATATATCATTCTCATAATATATTAATAAATCATTTATTTTTGATTTCTAGTTAATTTATTATACATATAATAAATTAATAAATCAGTCTCTCTCTCCAAAAAGCAATTCAATCAATTACTAGGTTTGAGGGAAACCCAAAAGGACTTTGCTAATAATTCAAGATTATACTAATTTAGTTATTGACTTAGACACCTACTCCAACATTCTTCCACTTGGATAAGTCTAAAACTAAATTACTTGTATAACTTCTAAATTAAACAACAAAGGGTGCTTTCCAAAGCAACTTCCCAACTCTGATCCGATCAGATATTTGTCCTTTAGATAAGTGATCAAATATTCCTCCATTCTTCTAGATATCATATGGATATGATACATGGATTGAAATCAATCTCATTGTCCAAAATTATGTTTCTCGATTTCCCGATTTTATGACGACTGAATTCAAACTACTAACTGAACACATCAATTCAGTTTGGGCTCAGCCAAGCACTTCAGATGTCGACATCAAATCATCGAGGGGCCCAAAGATATCGCTTTTCCTGTTAGGGAAAAATGAATGACTAAATTTTGACTCATATGCTTGTATATTTTACTCACCAAATCATGCATGATACTATGTTTTATAACATCATGTTACTGATGCGTTTTCGCAATACCAATGCACAACCGACTTGCAAATTACAAGTCATATATCTCCGTTTTAAGAATATAAGATATTATCGTCTCATAATTACTCGTGATAAAATCCATGAAGTAATTCTCTGAGTGTGGGTTTATCCAATACTTAAAATCCCCATTTCTAAGTACTCATGAACATTGTAGCAATCTTATTGCAATGTCTATTCCTTATGGACAATCTACAATTCGATTCCTGACAGTCTTAATTCACTACTTACTTCCAAAAGTATGAGCAACTGAGGAATTTCAAATAATAAAATCATTCAAGAAGTAAAACATGCAAAGTGAAAAATAATAAACTAATCAACAATGGTCTCAACCTTATTGAATATAAAGAATCTCTATTATTTAAGCACCATAATAACTACGACTTTATTCATTGTATAATGTTTCGAGTAATCAGATAACCACTTAAACTAAATAACATCAGTTATGCCATGTTATGAACATGCATACTATGCCTCTCTATGGTCCTTCCTTTATGAACAGATCAACTGGGCACGATTCTGATGATGCTAATTTCACAATTCCAAATTCTTGTCGCTGTCTAAAATGTGTTGGAATTCCAACTTTACATGCATTTACCTTCTGTGATGTCAAGGCTTCTAAGTCACAAAGACTACGCCAACGATAATACAGAATGTTCCATTGGAACTTTGTTACTATAAACAATTTCATGATAATGAAGGTTCAAATTCAAGGTACACTCCTTGAACACTTATCTTGCATAAAAGTTTCTAACTCACATGTAGATTTAATAATCAAATCTCATTATGGAAACATTTCCATATTCCAATATGGCCATCAATGCTGATCAAGAATCATCTCAATCCAGAATCATGTCACTAGGGTCCGTCCAAATTAATACCATACTTCCAACTGTCCAGAAGCAACCAATATTCAGTAAACCTCACAATGTTCTTGACAGTTGTTTAATAGCTCTAGTCACACAAAAAATTCTAATCCTGTTCCTCTCAATTCTCAAGGCATTTGTAAAAATCAGAATAAGTGAATATTACAACATATGTAATCAAACCTATATCTGAAGCATATGGGACTCGATTCATTACATTCGATATATGTTCTGTCTCTTGCTATAATATTTCCATATATTGAATTTCATATGTTGAACTATTTCAACATGATATTCATATATGTCTATGACCAAGTTCTATTAAACTATACGATATAATCCTTTATATTCGAAATGAAGTATGAGTGCCCTCTCCCTTAAGCCTGCTATAGCAAAATAATTCCCAACCTTTTCAATTTGCAAATTGAAAACTTTGTTCCCTAAGAATAGTATTGTCAACATGTATAATAGTTATGCTCCCACTAGCTTTGATATGTACCCAAAAATCAAGTGGACTTTTAGAAATCAATACTCTTGACTTTCTTACTAAAATACAGATTTCTGTTACGCGATGCTTCAATAAGTCTCCAACTATACTTCTTATGCATATACACCTTCATTGCATAGCATGTGTGTGTGTTCAAACCCTATCATAACTTATAACTATAAGTCTTGAAATTTCAAACAATTCCTTGCCATTCCTCGCAATTCGAAATATGAATAGGTATGTCGTAATCATATTGTGAATTTGAGAATGCAATTAACACAACCAATATCCATACTGATCTTTATCAGATCCTTTAAAATCTACTAGCAAAAGTATTTCCTCATAATCATTCTCATGAATTAGAGTAAAAACTTTGCCACCTAAATCTTATGGTGCATACGTTCCCATTCGTGTGAATCTATCATTTCAAATCTACAATCATAGAACAAGGTTTAGGAAAAAAATCAAATTTCAAATTTAGCTTTCCTATCAAGGACTGAACTTCGCTTACTCTAAATTTCTTACCCTCTAGTAGCACAAGGGCCTACCAATGCTTCCATGTTGTTAGCATCTCACCCATATTAATCAATACACATTCACTGACCAACGTGCTTTTTGATTTTGTAGTGAAATGAAAACATAAAACTCATAAGCATTTGCAACTCAACTACAAGTGCATAGAAATAAGAATGTGTCAACTGAACACAATAGGTTAAAAACCTCAGGTCACATGCTAGTGATAACTAAAAGGTTTTTGTAAATTGAATCTTGAAACTCTCAAGATCAATACGACTCACACTGACTTCTTGACATATGATTTTTCTCTCAAGGAACATTCCTTGACGAGCTAAAATAAATATTCAAAAGTTTGTGTGGATTCTCAACAAGAAAACACTTCATAGAATAGGTCTCAGTTTATCTTTTGTTTCTCGATTAACGTAAACATCAAAACTCCATTTCTATATGTGCTAGAGTAAGAAAACATTTTTACTCCACATATTTCAAGGTGTTTTCGACCTTCTTAGTTAGAAATGAGTTTCAAGATACAATTTGTCGTTACTAGAGTATGACTCTAAAACTTGATTGGAACAAAGTATGACTCATCTATGATCGAACCATTTCCAACAATGTTTGATTCCTCGTCTTAGTCATACAATTGCACTAAGATGTTATTGGAGGAGTCAATTGTGATACAATTTCACAATTACTAAGATGATCATAAAATATTATACTAAAGTACTCTCCTTTCCTTTCAGATTGGAGAAACTTTTATCTTTCTGCCTAATAGATTCTTCTTATTCATTTTGCTATTGTTTGAATCTTTTCAAAGTATCAGAATTATGCTTAATCTTATAAACACAACCATATTTACTTTAACATCAGTAAATCATGATGAATAGATTTATCGTCCTTTATGGTGGATCTGAATAGTCCATATCAACATGTACTGGATCCATTAGTCGTTCATTTGACTCACATAAACATGTGATCAATGAATTAGTCATAATTTTCCAATGAACAAGATTCTCATATACTATACAATACGATTTGTACAACACCATGTATCTGTCCAGCTAGTGATGATATTTCTTTTCACTTGGTCAATTATGACAATACCACAAGCGATATCATAAGAATCAAATCCATAATTAATATTGCTAATATTAGAAATGTAATCAACACTTTCATAAATGCCATTGCAAGGAAATATATAAAATGAGGCAATCAGATAAACCAAAATTTCACTTTTATTGGAAATAAAGGAAAATTTGGAACATGTCCTTACAAAGCATAAAATGAAAAATTATGTTTCTAGACGTATCCTAAGAGTAATAGCATTCTATTAAATTATCCCAACTCCTTAGTAGTAGCTTCAAACTCAGATCTTCGAACCATATGACCGAAGTCCATTTCCCACGATCAGATTTAGCTCACTCTGCTTAAGCTTCCTTCCTTCTCTTAGATCTTGCAATAACAAAAAATTGTGATCATCACATCATGTATTAAGAGTCTATGCATAGGAACTTGTTAAGATAATGGAGTGAGAAAATGGATGTACTTGAAGTAGATTCACACAAATTGACTTCAATATCTCTGAGATCTTTCAGGTACTTTGGGCAGCTTCGCAACCAATGTCCCTTCAATGGGAAATAGAAACAAATGGACTCTTTGGGGTTAACACATGGAACTATCTCAGAACTAGCCTTTCTCTTTGCCATATGATCAAACTGTTTGACTTTAGCCGACCCTTTTCCATTAGGAAGGAAAATCTTTTATAGACCACCATTGTCACCATTGTCAATGGCCATGGAAACTTTGGAATCAGAGCCTTTAAGCACCTCTACTTCAGATGTGATCTTAAGCATTTCTGCTTCAACAACAATCAACATTTGGGTCAGATCAATTAGGTTCACGTCGATGTTCATCATATGAATGTTCTCAATGAACTGTTCATATGACTTTGGAAGCGAAAGAAGAACCAAATCAATGGCTTGCTCCCTTGGAAAAACGACACCCATTCTATCCAACTTATCAATGTGCGATTTCATTTCTAGAACATGTGCACACATATAATTTCCATCTTGATGTCTACATGCCAATAGGGCTTGAGTAGTTTCGTATCTTTCAACTCGTGGAAAACGCGACGTTGGGAGAGTCACTAGAAGATGAGGTAGAAGAGTTAAAGAAGCAAGATGTCCAGTTCCACCATTTCCCGAAGAAGAGAAAACATTTTCACCTTGATTAGAAAGTCGAAGATCATCTTCAAAAGGAAGAGGAAAACTATTTCCAGAAGAATGAGGAAGACCATTATTGTCTTGACTTGACATCTATAATGGGAAAAAAAGAGAATTCAAGTTAGTTGATTTTAATTATTAATTATTAACCCATAATTTTTATATTAAGGATAGGTTCCATATTTTCGATTCGAACTTTGAAGAGGGATGCTGTAATCAAAATCAAATCTATTTTAAGTAGGTAAGGCTTTTACCAATTCCAATCTTATGAAACTCCTAGATCATTTGAGATTCATTGATTCTTATCAATGACATGTTTAATATCGGATTATGCTCTCACTTTTGTGATTGGGATGTTGAGGATCACAAACTAGATATGAATAACCATACAAATATGTTTGGCACTCTCGATGTCATTTATCATCTCTCATTAATGTGTCAGTTAATCACACATGCTCAATTAACAATGATAATTTTTAGATGCCTATCATTACTCTTTATAGTCACTATTAGTGTGTCGGTTAACCACACGTGCTCCACTGACTACATATAAAGTAAAATGTGCAATTTTATGGATTAGCATACATTTCACATTTTTCCTAAAGTAACTAAGAGTGAGATTTTAAAAATAGTTTAGTTACTTCATATCATTATACTTATTAATGAGATTATGTCCTATCAAATATGTTCGGCTAACGACCCTCCACCACATAGGAGAGCGGTGGGTGAGAGTGGATGTTAAGTCATATTTAGGGTTGTGTCAAATAGCTGTTTTTGGAATTATGTCTTATTCCAATTTCGAAATGGGGCATGTCCATTTTCGGAATTGTTGTCTTATTTGGTCTTTATACAGTGTATGTCTTTTTCTTTTATGTAACAACTTTTGTATCGTTCTCTTCCAGCTAGAAAGAATAGTTCCGACTCACGAACTGTTCTATTGCTGAGATTAATAGAGTTCAACTTCTGTTCAATCATCATCGTTACATTTCATTGATTTAGTTTCGTAATATAGAATCTATCGGTCGTTTATTAGTTCTATCAATTGGTATCAGAGCAGGAGATAGTGTAATGTAATCTCTATTCTATTGTCGATTTGAGGGTTTTTCATTAAGGGTTTTCCAGTTTTCTCAGATTTATTCCTGTTATCTAAATCATTTCCGTATTTTGCATTCTGTTTGTTGCAAATTGATTATAGATCTCATATCTAAATCTTTTCTACCCTTGAACTCTATTCAAGCTTACACATCTAATTCTATATTTTGTTTTCGTTAAATGCCTAACGATGATCTTCATTCTTTCTCATTCAATCTCCCAAGCAGCATTCGATCAACAACAATGATTCCTATCCTTTTTCATGAAGATTATGAGGTTTGGGCTCTTTATTTCGAAGATTATGTGTTGGGAATCAAAACACATGGATCTAGCATTTGGCATGCTATGACGGTTGGAACGTACAAGTATTCAGGCACCGGAGAAGCAGTCAAAACTCAGGCTGATTATGATCCAATCATTGCTGAAAATACAGAAACTCTAAATGATGAGAAGGACATGCTGTTGTGCAATTTTAAGGCAATGAGAATCATTCAATTTGATCTTCCTCTTGACACATTCTGTCTTGTCAATTCACATGACACTGCAAAAGGAATCTAGGACAGACTAAAGGAATTATATTCAGGTGATGACGACTTAGAACATTCTCTACAAACGATGCTTTTTTTAGAGTTTGGATCCTTTATGCAGAAACCAGATGAGAATCTAGATCAGATTGTCAATCGCTTTAATCACTTTTTAAACAGAATGCTTAAATACAAGCTTAAACGATAAGCTATTGAAGAAAAAGTAACATTCATGAATGGTCTCAGATCTGAATGGAAATCGATAGTTTCTACTGTTAAGGCTCATGAACAGTTCAAAAACTATTCTCTAGAAAAACTGGTGGGAATTATGAAATCTCATGAAGATGAAGTCACAAAAGAAGCGAAGCTAGTCTCTGGTGTTGGATTGTTGACGTTGGTTGCTAAAGGTGATCAACAAAAGAAATTGGTTGCTGAGGATTCCGAATCTGAAATTTATGATGATGATCTCTCTATGGAAGATAAAGCATTGATGGTGTCTAACCCAAATAAATTATTTAAGAATAATTTTTCTCGTTTCCGAAACAAGTATAAGCAGGGCAATTCCAATTACGAGAAGCCAAGATAGGAGAGTTATAAAAATTCTCAGAGTGATGATGAGAAGAAAGAGAAGAAGTTGCTAGGTGACTATGGATATGACTGTAACTATTGTCACAACAAGAATCATTTCGCAAAAGAGTGCATGCTATGTAAACAGAATGAGAAGAAGGAGAAGGATAGAGACGAAGCTTACTACACTTAGAAAATCAAAGAACTCCGAAAGAAAAATGCAAAAACTACAAAATTTGTGCTAATGGTACAAGAGAATAGTGATGATGGATAAATTGAAGTGTGGTCCACTGACTGAGAAGATGAGGAAGTAAGGAAGCCTACTCATGGTGAGTGTTTCATGGTGAAATCCTAAAAACAAGTCTATACAGGAAAGTGTTTGATGGTTCAGAATAACAGCTCGGAAGGGAAAGGATACACAATTGATGGTGGAAAAACTTCAGATAAGTGTTTTGATATGGAAACAATCAAGGAGCAAGTGAGTGAATGTGAGAGGGTTATCGACAAGGTACATTCTATTCTTAAATCTATTAATATCCCTACATCATGTTATGATTCTGAATTGAATGATTTGCGTTATACAATTTTTGATTTTAGTGATAGCTTGAAAATGACTCGTATCAGTAATTCTAATCTGAATGATAATCTTAACAGGTTAACTTTCCAGAATTAGGGGAGACGAAGTAGAATAGAATCCCTGGTGGTTGAGCTTAATAGATCGAGAGATGATGTTATTTTGCTTAAGAGAGATAGTAGAGTACTTTTGAAACAGCGAAATATTTTCTGTTTAATTACTAAACGTTTGTATTTCAATATAACTCAGCTTCCTTTAGATTGTGAAATAGGTAAAGGTTTGCATAAGATGATTTTGCCTTTTCTTGAACTGAAAGAAGATGAGATTGATGCTGAATGTTATAAATGTGAATCAATTGTGTCTTCAGATGATGTTTCTGATTCTTACAGAGTTGGACTTGAGAAAATTGAAGAATATATTAAGTCCAAAGAACATAAAAACATGTTAAAAGATATACTAACCGAAGAAGATAAAAAAGAAATCAAAATGAGTGCTATGCAGAAATATGACTTATTATGCAAGAAATTGAATTCAGATAATACTCTTAATTCTGAGAATATTTCTGAATTTGATGAAAGCGAAATGAGTGAAATATCTATAAAAGACGAAATTGATTGTTCTACTTTTGTGAAAAATCTTGATGAACCAAAGAAAACTTTATTTTCTGAAAACTCAATCAAATATGTTTAAATTGTTGAAAATAAGGGTTCCGAAATTTTAAAAGAAGAAGGAACAGTTTTCCCAAGAATTCAGAAAACACCAAATCAAGTTTTTGTAAAGAAAGGACTGGACAAAAATGACACTTCTGAATTAACATCCATGGTTGCTCTTGATAATGCAAAAGGGTGTGATGAATATTTTTGGTCAAAGCTAATTGAAAATGGTGATGAAACGAAAGGTCTCTTAGATATGACCTCCTGGAAATCAAAAGGAAAATACATTTCTGAACCATTGAATCGTATGAGCTATTCTTATGATGAGGCTGGACCAAGTGGTACAAAAGAAGTTTCAAGTGAAACTTCATTGGAAAAGAATTAAACACCAATTAGAAAAGAAAAACCAAAAGAAAACAATCGAAATCTATTGAAGAATTAATTTCAAAGAAAAGACAGATGAATGCAAGATACAAAAAGAATTTGATCAAAAGAAAACAATTTTGGAAGAAATTTGGAATGAATTCAAATCAAAGTTCTATCAATTCATCAAGATCTTTTAATTAAAATACTGATCTATCTCAAATTCCAAAACCAAAATCCTGTTATTCACCAAAGTCATAATTTTCAAAACCAATTGTTAAATCAAAAGATTTTGATGTTGAAAACAAAGTTGTTTCGGATACTGAAAGCACTCTCAAAGAATATGAAGCAAAATTGAAAAATGAAGAAAATGAATTCATGAAAAGGATGGCTCCAAAATACAAAGTATACATTCTCTGAAAATATGATATTGTGGAAATAAATCTTTCCGATAACAAAATTGAAGTTTTTATAATGGAAAAAGGGATGAACAATACTTTGAAAAGAAAATCATTTTGGGTTGACAAAACAAATATTTAACCTGTTCAAACGGAATTCTCACAAGGACCCAAGTTGGTTTGGGTTCCTAAATCTGTTTAGATTCTGCGGGTTATGCGTGACGAGCAGTATGATTCGAAATGGTACATCGATAGCGGTTGTTCTCGTCACATGACAGGAAGGAAATCAGAATTAAGAGATTTTCGGACATTGAAGGATTGAGGAAAAGTGAAATATGGAAACAATGCCACTAGAGAAATAAAGGGATATGGCATGATAACTAATGGTGAATTCACAATTCGAAAGGTAGCTTATGTTGAAGGTTTAGAACAGAATTTAATTAGTGTTTCTCAATTGGTAGGAGGTATAGGTCTCAAAGTATCTTTTGATGAAGAAGGTTCATAAATCATTCAAAAGGAATCTAAAGCTGTTCTTATGAAGTCAAAAAGGAAAGGAGAAATGTATCCTCTCAATCTAAATTCGATTAAAGGGAAACCATCTATTTGTCTGCTTGTGAAAGCGTATTCAGATGATAGTTGGTTATGGCACAGAAGGCTTTCTCATCTGAACTTCAAGGACATCAACAAGCTCGTAATTGATGATCTAGTTAGAGCACTTCCTCATCTGAAATTTGAAAAGGAACACTTATGTGCTGCTTGTGAGCTCGGAAAACAAAGCAGAAAGAGTCATTCTTCCATAATGAATACCAAGATCATTGAACCACTGGAATTATTGCATATTGATCTCTATGGTCCTTCAGCTATCGAAAGAATTGGCGGTAACAAATACATTTTGGTTATTGTTGATGATTTTTCTCGATTTACTTGGGTATTTTTTTCTTTAACAGAAATCTGAAGTGTAACATCAGTCAAAATAAACAACAGTCACATATGATTATGGAAAACAGTTAATATAATAAACTTACTTGGTAGTTCATGGAAAATTATAACACAAATATGAGCTTTCATACATACATTATGGTATAATTCCAAAGTACACGTCCATACGATTCCAAAAGAGTTTAACAAATCTCAATCTAACTTCGCAAGAAGAAGTTATGATAAATTCTAACACTATAGCCTCTATAATAAGAGGAAAATTCAAATAAAGTGAGATATAGCTATTGGACTCTAAAATAAAGTTGTAGTACTCGGAAATACCTACTCGTGGATATAAAGAACGTCAAAAACGGAGCTCGTATGCGAAAGATATGATCTTTCAAAAATGTAGCAGTCTGAGAGCATGACACGTGATCATTTATTCTCACGATGTGAGAGTGCTCCAAGACACTCCTCAAGGCTAGAATGCAAGTGGCAAGTTTATGGAGTGATATGTTTAGGTCTCACGACGTGATCATGTCATTCGCACGACGTGAGATGTTATCCGGACACCTTCCGAAGCTAGAAACCCAAATGGCAAGTGTGCGATGTGATTCAGCCATCGCTCACGACGTGAGCATGCATTCTGACGATGTGAAAGTGCCTTGGACACCCTATAAATATCAATTTCGACCCTTGCTCTCATTACACCAATTTTTCATTCTCTCTCATTTGTTGAAGGCGTTCCTTTCCCGAGCCTGACGATCACGAACCGCTGACCATTTCTAGTTAGATTCTATCAAATCATGCTACTAGGGTGAGTTTCACGACCCCACTTTTTAAATGTTTTCGGGGGAGAATTCTTGCTAAATATTGTATACAAGTTAATATTATAATCGTATGTTCGGATCAACATAAACTTATATTAACCGAGATATAGTAGTTTTAAATCATATATACTTATGATATATCTGATATTTTGAAACTATACAACTACTGGCATGTTGTTATCATAAGTTTTACATTGGTTAAAACCTGATATTGATCTATACATCTGATAATTTGAAGTCATACAACTATCTTTGACTTGTTAAGTGTGTTGTTATTATTGGTTTTATGTTATTTAAAACCTAGTTTTACTTCAAATTATAGCTATTATATTGCCTAAATTTTATTAAAATTAGGGGCAATGTTTAAAGCATAGTGTAGTAACTTAGGGTTTTAGACACGAATATGCTTTCACGGTTGGAACTATCGAAACTCGACAAGTCTACATGAGGTATTCAATTCATCAACTGAGACTGAAAATTTTAGTAAAATCCTCTGACCTGTAACCGCTAATCCCGTGTGAGAGAGGAAGTTGTGTATAGATATATACGGGTTGACACCCCCAGCTGTGGTGGATAGCTAAAACCCAACAGTTTATGAAACACTTCGGGTGACGAACTTGCCTTTTTATATTTTCCAATCCGACGTCGATGAAAAGTGCGGAACCTATTACAAAGGTACGACATTTGTAGTATCAACCAGAGGTTTGAACAGTCATATAGCAGTGGTTATGGACTCATGGTAGTGCAATTATACTCTATAAGTAATATACTTTGTCGATATACACATATTATTGTGAAGTATAAGATTCACAAACACTTATACTCAGAGTACATGACACTTATAGGTATTTTACTTATTCAGTAAGTAAACCATTATACCTAAGATATATATACAATATGTTGGAGACAAGTATGAGTCAAAATGACACTTTTAAACTATGTTTTATACCTTATGTTAATATATTTTCAAAACGCATGTGTTTTCAGATTCAAAACCTATGGACTCACCAACTTTATGTTGATATATTTTCAAAACGCATGTGTTTTCAGGAACCTAATAAGCTGGAATGTAACTCGAGAAGGAGAACTTTTTTTTGACAAATACTACTATCCTTTTTGTTCGTACGGAACGTCTGTTTGTTAAGATGTGTGTAATATTTCAGATACTATTTAATAATGACTAGGAATACAGGAACAATGTAATTTTCTATTATCAATAAAGGTATGTAGTTTATAGAATGCTTTTGTACTGTTCAATGTATGTTTAATAACTATGATACAAAAATGAAGTTACACAGCCCGATGTTTCCACCACCGGCCGGGGGTGTGAATGATTTGTATTAGAGTTATTGAATATAGTGAACTAGTACTTTCTTAGGGAAGAAAGACTATAGTCTAGGGCTTACTCTATTAGGTTTAGGTATATCCCTTAACCTACAATAAAAGGTATTATTAATTATTCTATTGAAGGACTACTTATGGGAGCGGTGAAAGGATAGACATGTCGCTTTGGGTTGCTGGATTTCAGAACGGCTATATGCTAAAATGATCCTGCCCTCCGACTGTCCTGACTGGCCTGTGCCTTATCAACTAGACCTGAAGTAACAAACAATAATTAATAAAGCATGAATACAACAAATAAGAAATATATAGTCATATATGAAGACTCCGACCCGCGATGAGAATACACCTACCACCCGAAATACTCTTGAACTCAAGGATTTAGATCAAATATTCCAACTAAAGTTTATATATGCATAGATCCTATCACAACTAGGTGTAGGTGCGCAATTAAATTTTATTATGATCAGATCATATGGACTATTTAATTTGGAAGTAATATTTGATAGACTAAACACTTCGTGATTCAACATGAAAATACTTATATGCAATTATTATATTTGATATAGGAATGCGATATGGCCCACTCTCGAGAATGGATAATCCTAGAAGATACAGATGAAGAATAAGAAGTTCCATCCCCTCTTTTATCAGGCGATCCTTACTACACTAGGATTCCAACTGTTTTCAATCCAATAACCTCCGACGATGGAGCGCCTTTACCTTCCGACGAACCATCTAAGGAAATAGAAGAGAGTGAATCCATGGAAGAAAGCGAACCTGTGGAAGAGACATAATCAGTTTCATCTTCTCTACCACCAATGAATACCCTTTATCTTCGATTCCCAGTAGGAGCAAAAATGAAGCGTACGGATCATAAGTCCAAACCTAACGGAATAAGGATTAAGAAGAATCAAAAGAGGACATCCTCGGATACCCATAGGATCCATGATGAACCTGCATGGATAGCTGAAACGGTGGCAAGTGGGTAGCAGAAGAAAAAGCTGCTAACAAATATGAGGTTGGACAATCATCTCGACCACATCCCCTACATTCTTCTGAGGTTGATACTTTCTCTCCACTGATTGAGAAAAGTGTGAGAATCGAAAACAAAACGATAATTATCGAAGGGAAGGCTACTTATCTCTCAGGACGGGTACGAAGGCTAAGAGGACAAAGAACCCGAGATCAAGAGGCGGTGATGGATGTCCATCATCGCGTCAACTTCGCTTATAAAGACATAATTACTCATGAATCAAGGATTGCAGAGTTGGAGCTCTACAATAAAACTTCTAGAAATGAGGAACAGACTGGGGAGCTGGAGCAAAGGAATCAAGCACTTGAGCAACAAATCACTCATGTCACTGACACACTGGTTCATCATCTAGGATACTGGTAGATGGAGCAGGACTGGTGGTTGTGTAAGATAGGAGATGAAAATCAGACTAGGTACGGTAATGGGTAAAAGTTCCTAGAAGGGGTGTAGTAAACCTTGCAAATTTTGTGATGTTTTTAGAAAATTTTCTCATATAAACCTATAATAAAATGATGTAACCACTGGTGATGAATATGAAGCATATATTATAATAATCATGTGACAAATTGTGTTGTCTACTATGTTTTATACGTTGGAGAATAATTGACGTCATTAGCATTCATATTTTAATGGCTAACAAAATGCTTCAGAAAACTCACAATATCCTTACTAATTAAAAATGGAACTTACAAAATGCCTAGAAGAAGAAGTGCTAATCAACAACCATAACCACCACCACAAATACACCCATCAACTTGTTCAATAGAACTTGAACAAATTATAGCTCAAAGAATCACTGCAACTCTAGCTAATTTCACAGCATCTGGAGGAAATCAAGGTGGAATTAGAAATAATAATGAAGGCAATGTAGGATCTGCCAGAACTTACACCTACAAAGACTTCATAAATTGTAAACCAAAGAGCTTTCATGGAACTAGAGGAGTTGTTGATTAGACCAGGTGGATCGAAAAGACAGAATCTATCTTCCAAATAAGCTTATGTCTGAATGATTGCAAAGTACGATGTCACACCCCCAGCCATCGGCGGAAACACCGGGTGGTGTAACGTCATTCTTCGTATCACAGTTATATAACATACATTGAACAGTACTAAAGAAAATACATACCTTTATTGATAATTGATAGTTACATAACTCTTTTTCTAGAACCTATTACATAATATCCGACTATGGCATACTTCTTAATGAACAGAAAGGTAATAGTAAAACTTCTCCTGTTCGAATACATACCAGCTTTTCACGTTCCTGAAAACACATGCATTTTAAAATACGTCAACATAAAGTTGGTGAGTCCACAGGTTTTGACTCCATATAAAAATAATACATTTTCCACGTTCAAAAGTATAGTTTTGAAAGTATCATTTTGACTCTCCAACATTTAGTATGTATGTTAGTTATAATAGTTTACTTATCAATTAAGTATTATACTTAAACATTCCTTAAACCTAAGGTATAAGTAGGGGGAAACTTATACTTAACATTAATACTTGTATACGACAAAGTATAATGTTTCTAACAATTTGCTACCATGAGCCTGTAACCGCTGCTATGACATAATACATCTGATAAAACACACTCATGATTTCCATGAGAAATAACACACTCATGATTTCCATGAGAACAACACCGTATGCTTCATCGACGCCGGAACAATAACAAGTAAAAGGATAGTTCGTCACTTGCTTATGGTTGACTGTAGCTAACAATCACAAGTGGGGTGGTCAACCCGTATACTAATTATACACGACTTCCTCGCTCACACGGGATTAACGGTTACAGTTCAGAGGATTTCCGCTAAGATCCCAAATCTTAGTTGATGAATACAATTACTCATGTAGACTTCAACGGCTTCCTATAGCTCTAACAACAAAAGCATTTTCATGTCTAAAACCCTAAGTTACTAGACTATGCTTTTAAACAGTACTCCTAACTTCATAACATTTAGGCAGTATAACAGCTATAACTTGAAGTAAAACCAGGTTTTATCTTCACATAAAACCAATAAAAACAACAACATATAACATACCAAGTTTTATCTTGTCATAAAACTAACAATAACAACATACTTTATAAATTAACATATAGAACTTCCGAATATAACTTCGGAACTATATCGCACACAACATATATATATATATAGAATCCTAAGTATAACTCAAGATCTACATTAGTATAATAACATGCTAACAAGTTGATAATAGTTGTATATGTTCAAAATATTATATTTAAACAACTATATCCCGGTTATAATAACTATCTACATTGATACTAATATACTATCATATAGACATAATAATAACGTATATACAATATTTAGCCTGCGTTTTCCCCCAAAATATTAGAAAGTGGGGCCGTGAAACTCACCCTAGTAGCATGATTTTATGTAATCTAAGCAGAAACGGTCAGCGTACAAGGTCGTCGGGGCTCGGGATGCAAGAGGGCTTCAGCAAATGAGAGAAAGGGAAGAAGGTCAGGTGTAGGAATAGCTAAAGTACCGACCTGATATTTATAGGAAGGATTTTGGACCCTCACGTCATGAGTTTTATAAGACTCACGTCGTGAGTCAAGCATGATCATCTCGTAGACTTGCCATTTGCGTCCCTAGCTTCGGATGGTGTCCCTTTGACTCCTCACGATGTGAATCAATCGTTGCTCACTTCGTGAGTTTGGATATTATCCCCTCGTAGCCTCGTCACACCTTCTAGATTCCGAGATGTGGCAAAATGACTCCTCACCTCGTGAAAATCTATGCTCACCTCGTGTGTTCAGTCAAATTAGGGTTTCTGACAGATGTATCTTCGGAAGGTCATAACTTTTGCATACGAACTCCGTTTTTGACGTTCTTTATATCCACGCGTAGGTATTTACGAGTACTACAATTCTATTTTAGACTCCAATAGCTAATTCTAAGTCTATTTTAAATTCATCTTATTATAGAGATTTATAGTGTTCGGTTTATCATAACTTCTTCATGTGAAGTCAGATTCAGACGTTCTCTATATTTTTGGAATCGTATGGATGTATACTTTGAGTTGTATCATAAAGAAAGTTCATATTTGTATTAGAATTTATCATGAACTACATAGCACTCTTATCACATTACTAGTTTAACAAAATCACATTACATGATTGGTATAATCACATGTGATTGTCTATTGACCTATTTTGACTGGTGTTACATTCTCCCCCCGTTAGAAAAATTTCGTCCCGAAATTTATCTTATGGATGGAGTTTTTTCAAACAGTTGGGGGTATTTTTCTTTAATCTGATCTTCCCGTTCCCAAGTAAATTCAGGTCCTCGTAAAGAGTTCCATCAAACTTTCACTATGGGAATACGACTTTGCTTTAATCGTTTGACTTCTCGATCCATGATCTCAACAGGTTCTTCTACAAAGTTGAGTTTCGTATTGACTTGTATCTCTTCGAGAGGTATAACAAGAGTGTCATCGGATAGACATCTTTTGAGGTTTGATACGTGAAAAACATCGTGCACATTACTTAGTTCTTGAGGCAACTTGAGTTGGTATGCGACAGAACCAATTCTTGCTAGAATTTCAAAAGGTCCTATATACCGTGGGTTTAGTTTGCCTCGTTTCCCGAATCGAATTACGCCTTTCCAAGGAGAGACCTTCAACATTACTTTATCTCCAACTTGGAATTCTAAAGGCTTACGTCTTACGTCAGCATAGCTCTTTTGAAGATCATGTGCAGCCTTTAATCGATCCTTAATTTACACGATATTTTCAGTTGTTTCGTGGATTATTTCTGGTCCAGTACGTAAGGTATCGCCTGTACGTTCTCTGGCCATCTGCGTATCTCCAACTTCTGCCCAACATATTAGGGAACGACATTTTCGTCCATAAAGAGCCTCAAACGGTGCAGCCTTGATGCTGGTCTGATGACTATTGTTGTAAGAAAACTCAATTAACGGTAAATGAGTATCCCACACATTTCCAAAGTCTATTACACAGGCTCGGAGCATATCTTCTAAATTCTGAATGGTTCTCTCACTCTGACCATCAGTCTGTGGATGGTAAGCTGTACTCATATCTAGACGTGTTCCTAAGGATTTTTGTAGAGATTTCCAAAACCGTGAAGTTAATCTACTATCTCGGTCAGAAATAATAGAATTTGGAAATCCATGCAATCTGACAATTTCCTTAAGATAAACTCTAGTCAACTTCTCCATCTTGTCGTTCTCCTTAATTGGTAAGAAATGGGCGGACTTAGTCAATATATCGACTATTACCCAAATAGTGTCGAACCAACTAGGAGCTTTAGGTAACTTAGTGATGAAGTCCATTGATATCTTCTCCCATTTCTATTTAGGTATTTCCGGTTGTTGAAGTAAACCTAAAGGCTTTTGATGTTCTGCCTTTACTCTAGAACAAATCAAACATTTTCTCACATAAGTAGCAATTTCTGCCGTCAAGTTTGGCCACCAATAATTTACTTTTAAATCTAAGTACATTTTGTCAGAGCCTGGATTCACGAAATATCTGGACTTGTGGGCTTCTTCTAAGACCAAGTCCCTGACTCCACCGAACTTAGGCCTCCAAATTCGGTTCATAAAGTGTCGCGTTCCGTAATCTTTTTGTATAAGTTGCTTTCCATTCCTCGCAAAGCTTCGTCTTGATGTTTTCTTCTTTTAGAGCCTCAAGTTGAGCTTCTCTAATTTGTGCGGTAAAGTTAGAATGGATAGTTATAGTTAATGCTCGTACCCGTCGGGGTTTAATATATTCTTTCCGGCTCAAGGCATCTGCTACCACATTTGCCTTTCCGGGATGATAACGAATCTCACATTCGTAATCATTCAACAATTCGACCCATCTTCGTTGTCTCATATTAAGATCTTTTTGGTTGAAGATGTGCTGGAGACTCTTGTGGTCGGTAAAAATAGTACACTTAGTACCGTATAAGTAATGTCTCCAAATTTTTAGTGCAAAAACTACAGCTCCCAATTCAAGATCATGGGTAGTGTAATTATTCTCATGCACCTTAAGTTGTTGTGATGCATAGGCGTTACCTTTTCCTCTTTGCATCAACACACATCCCAATCCTTGATTTGATGCGTCGTAGTATACGACGAAATCTTTTGTCCCATCTGGAAGGGATAGGATTGGTGCACTACACAACATTTGCTTCAGTTTCTGAAAAGCAGCTTCTTGTTTGTCTTCCCAGTTGAACGTCGTATCCTTCTGGGTTAGTGTTGTAAGCGGCTTGGCTATTTTGGAGAAATTCTCTATGAATCTGCGGTAATAGCCAGCAAGTGCTAGGAATTGACGCACTTCTGTTGGCGTCTTTGGTGCTTCCCAATTCCTGATTGCTTCAACTTTGGATGGTTCAACATGAATTCCTTCGTTGCTAACTACATGACCTAAAAATTGTACTTCTCTAATCCAAAACTCACATTTGGAGAATTTGGCGTACAACTTTTATTTTCTTAGTAGTTCCAAGATTCTTTGCAGGTGTTGACCATGTTCTTCCTTGGTTCGTGCATATATCAATATATCATCGATAAATATGATCACGAATTTATCCAAGTATGGTTTGCAAACACGATTCATAAGATCCATAAACACTGTTGGGGCATTGGTCAATCCAAAAGACATAACTAAGAATTCATAATGACCATAACGAGTTCTAAATGCTGTTTTTGGAATGTCGTCTTCTTGTACTCTGAGTTGATGGTATCCTGATCTAAGATCTATCTTTGAGTAGTAGCTGGATCCTTGTAGTTGATCGAATAGATCATCAATTCTTGGAAACGGATAACGATTCTTGATCGTTAGCTTGTTCAGCTCCCGATAATCAATACACATTCGAAAGGATTCATCCTTCTTCTTGACAAACAAGATTGGTGCTCCCCAAGGTGAAAAACTTGGTCGGATAAAGCCTTTGTCAATAAGTTCTTATAGTTGGCTAGACAATTCTTGCATTTCGGATGGAGCCAACCGATAAGGAGATTTCGCTACTGGTGCTGCTCCTGGAATTAAGTCGATTCGAAACTCGACTTGTCGGACGGGAGGTATTCTAGGTAGATCTTCAGGAAACATGTCAGGGAAATCACATACTTGAGGTATGTCCTTGATTTCTTTTGTCTTTCTCTTCTTATCCACAATGTGGGCTAAGAATGCACTACATTTCTTATGTAGATATTTCTGGCTCTTAGTACAAGAGATGACTTTGAGGTTCTTCCCAGATTTATTACCATAGATAATCAGGGCTTCTCCGTTTGGTAAGGGTAGTCGTATGGCTTTCTCATGACATAGAATTTCAGAATGGTGTGAAGATAACCAATCCATGCCAATTATGACATCAAAACTACCGATAGGCATTGGCATGAGGTTAACATGAAAAAGGTAGTTATTAAGAGTTAACAGACAGTTTTCTAGGATTTCATGTGTTTTCTCGGTTTGACCATTAGTGATTTCTACTTCATAGATTTCTTTTAATTTACTAGACTCATGACTTAACAATTTTCTAAACATCGGAGTTATAAAACTTCTATCTGCGCCAGGGTCGAAGAGTATGGTAGCATATAAATTATCTATGAGAAACGTACCAGATACGACCGAAGGGTCCTGGATAGCCTCTCTGCTTCCGATCACAAACGCCTTGCCACGCCCTATGCCTCCTTGACTCCTTAACTTTGGACATTCTTTGTTGATGTGTCCAACCTCTCCACACTCATAGCACTTTCTTCCTTCACCACGACCTGTTCTAATATTTGTTTTTTGATTGACTGTTGCAGGTGTTGTGCTCCTGCAGTAACTAGCAGAATGCCCCTTTTTCTTGCACTCCGTGCAGACAAAACAGTCACCTCGATGATGACGGTTGCACTGATTGCACCATGAAGATTTTGGTTGAGTGGGTACTACTGTCGTGGCTGCATAATTGGTTGCCACTTCTTGTCTTTTCTCAAATGATTGTTTGGGATTCTTCCTATTAAACTTGCGCTTGTTTGTTCCAGATTTGGGAGACTCAGCCTTTGAGACCACTTCTGTTCCTTGGATCTATGTGAGGGTTAGCTGATGAGCTATTCTCTTGGTGCTGACATAGGTCGTAGGCTTTGATGCGATCACCATGCCTTTGATTTGCGATGCTAAACCCCATATATATCGCTCAATATTCTTATATTCAGGGGTTACAAGTGCTGGACACATTACTACAAGATCATTAAATCTGGCGGTATAAGCTTTTATCTCTGAACCTTTCATGGTTAGGGTCCACAATTCTTGTTCCAGCTTATGTATTTCCTCCCTAGGACAATACTCTTCTACTAGCATCATTTTTAGCTCTTCCCTTTTCATGGAATTTGCAGTATCAATTCCCATTGTATTCACATGGCTGTTCCACCATGTAAGTGCTGCATCAGCGAAAGTACAGGCTGCAAATCGTACTTTACAGTCGTCTGGACAAAAGCTTACTTGAAAGACGGACTCTGTCTTTTCTATCCACCTAGTCAAATTAACAACCCCTTCATTTCCATGAAAGCTCTTTGGCCTGCAATTCATAAAATCTTTGTAGGTACACGTTCTAGCGGTCCCTACATGGCCTTCATTTCTAACTCCATCTCTTGTGACATTAGATAGAGCCGCAGCAATTCTTTGAGCCATGATTTCTTCAAGTTGTGTTGTACTTATTGGGGGGTTTGGTTCTGGTGGTTGTTGTTGTGGTGCTGATCATCGGTTAGGGTGTAGTCGAGCACTACTCCTTCTAGGCATTTTGTTTTAGTTCCTATTATAAATAATAAGAATTTTATGAGTTTTGTTTGTCATTTAATACACGAGTACTAAATACTTCAATTATTCTTCAAAGTGTAAAACATAATGGATAACACAATGATTATTGTAATATATGCTTCATATTATTACCAGCGGTTACATCAGTTTATTTAGGCTTATAAGAGAAAAGTTTCTATAAACATTGCAAAATTTGCAAGGTTTTCTACATCCTTGCTATAAACTTTACTCTTCTTGCCTTAACTAGTGTGATTTCTCTATTTACACAACCACTAGTTTTAGCTTATCTACCAGAAACCTAAGTGATGACCTAGCATGTCAGTGACATTAACCACTTGCTCCTCAAGTGCTTAAGTTCTCTGCTCAAGACTTCCCGTGCGTTCTTTATTTCTTGAGGTTTGATTGTAGAGCTCTAACTCTGCAATCCTTGCATCGTGAGTAATCATGTCGTTATAAGCGAAATTTATACGATGATGGACATCCATCACCGATTCCTGATCTCACGTCCTTTGTCCTTCTAGCCTTCGTACTCTTCCAGAGAGATGAGTAGCCCTTCCTTCGACAATTTCCATCGTATCTTCAATTTTCACACTTTTCTCAAACAATTGAGATAAAGTGTTAACTTCAGAAGAATGTGGGAGATGTTGTGACAACTCGAAATTTTCATTTGTATAAACTCTACAGTCAAGCACTACAAATAAAAGTCAAATTCATTTCAGTACATTTTTGGCCGGATTTAAGTCTGTTTGGGTGTTTTTATTTTAAAATCGTCAAACGAATAAATAAAAGGAAGTGTCGTTTAGAAGTGTGGTGTAACAAACAATCATACAACACCTTAGCTAGGTGTTTACGGCCAAACAAGAGGAGTTTGGGCCGTAAACTCCTTTTTACCAAGAACTCATGTATATAGCATGAGTTTACTCCCCACTCTCTCACTTTACACTTCCAACCTCAAGAACACCAACTTTTCTCTCTCAAGTATCATATCACATCTCTTCAAATCCTCCAAAAATGTAAGTATTTCCTTCCTTGATTCGTTCATACAACACTTTATCTAGTGTTTATACATCATTTCATCCATGGATTCTTGATTTTTACTTAGATCTTCAAGTGTTCTTCAAAACACCAAGAACACACACTAGTGTTTTTGGGTCCTAAACACTCTTACAAGCTTCCTATAAGTAAGTACACCCCTCCTATCTAGTTATTTGCTTAGGATACTTGTTAATCCATTGGAAGAACATCAAAATCCCCAAGAACATATGTGTTTACGGTCAAGGGATCTCCTTGAACCGTAAACACCATCAAGTGGTGTTTTGGTGCCCCTAACACCTTCTATGGCTTGGATAAAAGACTAGAACCTTGCATGCATGAACTAGAAACCCCAAAACACGAAATGGTTGGAGTAACCATGAGTTTACGGCCGTAAACTCATGGGTTTACGACCATAAACCCAAGGGTTTACGACCGTAAACTCCCCAAGGGTGGTCCAAGGACCGTAAATTCCAAAGGTGAGCCATTTCGAGCCCTAACCACTTCCTAAGCCTTTGATTTAAATCTAGAACACTTTCTTGTGAGGTATAAGACCTTAAAACACACAAATGCACCAACTACCATGAGTTTACGGCCGTAAACTCATGGGGGAATTAGTCCAAGAACCGTAAACTCATATGGTGTTACCATATGAGGAGTAAACTCCAATGTGAGGCCATACTCTCCTTAGATGCAACCCTTAACACTCCTAGCACTTGAAACATAGTGTTTCCATGTATTAGGATGTCTTTACTTGATTAATTAGTTGTTAAATGACTAATTAGATACATTTATGTATCACTACATGTTACATAGGATCCGTGTGTGTGTTCAAGTCCTCACTTGACACCTAGCATCCTACCCGGCACTTCCATCCAAACCACTCACTGCAGGTGAGTTCATACCCCTTCATTAATCTTTTAAATGATTTTAAATGCTTTTATGGGGGGGGGGGGAATACGAGTTGAACATTTCTAGTTATTGCTTTAATCACATGTGATTAACAACTAGAACAAACAGAAAGATTTACTACTACTTTCAAATTGCTATCAAACTTATGGATTTTCAAGCTTTCAAACCTTTTTATTTAACTCTTTTGATGTTAAAACTATTTTCTAACTCTTTTACACTTGCAATATTTTCAAATCAATATCTACACCAGTATATTTATATAAGTAAGACTTGAAGGACTTAGGGCTGATAGCCCACCTTATTTCCTGTTCCTTGTTTGGTTGTGGACTTAGAGGACCCTGTTATTTGTCTGAATGTCGTTGAATTCTTAGTTATATATATATATATATATATATATATATATATATATGTGTGTGTGTGTGTGTGTGTGTGTTGGATATAAAAGCTTTCACTTCAGTTCAGTACCTTTGTGTAACAAAGGCATCCAAACAACCTTACTATTTAACTATTATAGGTATAGTTAAGGGATTACTACTCTCTACTACTATTACAACGACCCATACAAGAGTCAATACATTTATGAGTCACTACATAAGTACTACATTGAGTAAGAGAACATACTATACACTATACAAACATTAAATACTAAAACAGAATGTGACACACTACTTCTCGATACGACACTTCATTGTGATATCACCGTGTAACCAGAGTCTCCTGGAGGGAGAGCGGGCATCATGTGTATAGATCTATACGGAACAGATACTCCCACATCCCGACTGCTAGCTATAGTCCGAGCCGACTAGGCCCAGGGGTGACAAAATGTCACCATACTACGTGTGACCTGGAGTGTCATCAGTTATTCAGCCGTCGATCAGCATGGTTACATACGAGTTCACATTCAAACCTTAAATTAACTAAATACGGATTTAAGGCAAAATTAGACTTTTCGAGGCGTACCGCCTGGGGTCTACATATTATTACTTTGGACTTTTCGAGGCGCATCGCCTGGAGTCTACATATTTTTACTTTGGACTTTTCGAGGCATATCGCCTGGAGTCTACATATTTCTACTTTGGACTTTTCGAGGCGTATCGCCTGGGGTCTACATATTTCTACTTTGGACTTTTCGAGGCGTATCGCCTGGAGTCTACATATTACTACTATAGACTTGTCGAGGCGTATTGTTCATTCAGTACCACCTGGAGTCTGTGTTTCATTACTTTGTGACTTTGTCACATACTCGTTTCAGTAAACTATATTTTTATACTGATAGTTTTTACTAGGGAAAAACCCTTACATTTACAAAAGGACAATTATACAAACACTCGGGTCTTGGTAGAAGACTACCTCTTTACTGGAAAACATAGGGCTTTCTAGGGAGTATACTATTTTCAAAACTTTGGAAACCGGTCACTACATTACATTGTTACTAACATTTTTATACAATCAATGACACTAAATACTTATGAACTCACTAGCTTTATGCTAATACTCGCTTTCAAAATAACTTGTATTCTCAGGTCATCAGTAGACAGGTACAGCTGAACCTTTTGAGAAGATGGAGCACATACAAGACTCATCTTTTATTTTGATTATACTTTTGGTGTCTTACAAACTATATAGAACACGCTTGTATTACAATTATTATATTAATGCAATGGATGTTGTTGCTTATTTTTACTATTATGCATTGTTATGATACTGTACATGACGTCCTCCACCCCAGAACGTTTCCGCCGTTCTTGGTTTTGGTGTGTGACAGATTGGTATCAGAGCACTGTTTATAGTGAATCAAGTATATCAACCCATAAAAGATATACGAACTATAAACACATCGGGATTAAAACAGTCTGACTAAGAATATATACTTATAAATAATAAAATATTTAACTAAGTATATATATACATTCATTCGTACCAAGGTCAGTATCACACTAGAACATAACAAAAGTATTATGATTGTTGAACATCACGATTAGGCTTAGAGACATATAGTCAAACCTAAGGGGATATAGCCTGATCAACTATATTTTCTGAGGAGTGACTAGCATGTGCCTAAGAATGATTGTAATGTTGCAACAAGTCTAAAAACTTACCAACACTACCACAACAAGAGCATTAGAACAGAACATAAACCTTAAATACTATAGGAGTATTTTGTATTACTATAATTACTTATGTGCAAACGAAAAGGATCTTCATTAGTACGTCTATTAGCTATTCTTTCCCCATTCTCGCGTAGATAACATGGCTGGTTTCCATCTCCCTGGCGATCCGTACTACCCCAACCAAGGCATTGGAGGATGGCTTGATGAGGAGCCAGAAGATGATCACCCAATCCCTTTGGATGATCACCGTGCAGAAGGCTTTTCAGATAGCTCTAACTCCGAACCAGAAGTCAACAACCTACCCCAAGAGGGTCAGGTTCCAACCCCCAACCCCCGCCCGACATTTCAAGGTCCCACTCCCTTGTGAGCAACAACCTTGAATCAATGGAGTGATGAGCAGGGTCAGCCTTTACCTTTCAACGGAGACCGAAGTTTTTACAATCTAAGGGGGGAGGATCAGCTGACCGAGTCCTGCCCATCATGGTCCGTAGGACTGCTAGGAACGTCGAGCAAGGTCATGCAGCCATTGACCGAGTAGCGGAAATTGACGCCAACTCTGGCCTTAACACGGTACGCATTCGCCAACTCGAAGAGGCTATGGAAAGAACCAGGAGGACCAATGAGACTCTGCAGCAACAGCTAGCTGCATCCCGAGCTGAAGTCATGGAACTCCGTGTGCGGCAGAGAGCGTATGAACGAAATCTTCAGGAAGTTGTACGTTAGCTGGCAGATCTGAGGGTTCGCCCAAGGGATACTCGTCGCCGGTAGAAGATGTCGACTCATCTTTCTCTTTTGGTTAAGGAATAGCCTTTTCTTTTCTATGCCCTATGGAGCACCCGTCTGTAAACATTCCTAACTTTGAAAGCACTCAAACTAGATTTCTAAGTTGTCAACATTTTCCCTTATGGTTTGATGTAAGACCTACTGTTAGGTCACTTTTCCTGAACTCATATTACATCATTAATACTAGTAATATTGGCAGTTGTCTAATCTATGGGAAAATTGGTACTTTTATATTTCCCTACTCTATTGGTATGACTCTATCTGATAGTTGGACTATGACGATTTAGTCCATGAAGCACTCTCATCATACTTACAATCGATTCTTACTATTATCATCATCTTTATGAACTTTCAGTAAAAGATGCCGCCTAGAAAGCGTCTGACAAGAAACACGCCTGCAAGTCAAACTCCACCACCACCACCCCCTCTGCAGTTCGATCCAGTGATGTTTCAGGCAGCTGTGACCGCAGCTGTGACCACCGCCATGGCCCAAGTAAACTCTGGCGGTGCTAGTGGAACGGGGACTGGCACAAACTCCAACCATGGTGAAATCCATCCGCATGCACGAGAGTGTACCTATAAAGATTTCATCAGCTCCAAACCTGCATACTTCAATGGGACCAGAGGGATTCTTGCACTGTCCCAATGGATCGAGAGAACAGAAGCAATCTTCGAGATGTGCTCATGCCCTGAAGGAAGCAAGATAAAATTTGATGCTTGCACCTTCACCCAAAGGGCCCTGACGTGGTGGAATGGCCATGTCAAATCACTCTCACTGGTAACAGCCAACGCCATGGGCTGGGACACACTAAAGGACCTTATGACAAGGGAGTACTGCCCGAGGGGCGAAATTCAGAAGCTCGAGGAGGAACTCTGGAACCTCAAAATGCAGGGTTCCGACATAGTGGCTTACACAGCCAGGTTCTGCGACCTGGTGGCTCTATGTCCTAACATGGTTCCCACCGAAAGCAAGAAAATTGAAAGATACATCTGGGGTCTGGTACCCCCATATCGAGGGAACATTCTAGCATCACACCCTGTGACCTTTGATAGCGCCAAGGAATTGGCCCAAAGGCTCATCGATCATGAGGTTCCTTCTTTCCCAACAACAACCACAACTACTGCCCCATCATCAACCAACGCAACCGACAACAAAAGGAAGCGTAGGGACCGAAGGAAGGGCAAATCAAATCAACCCTCTTCCAAGAACCAACAGACTGTGGCTATCCATGCTGCCACTACTCCTGCTGCCCCTGTACCAGCCAAAACATACGCGGGGAGCCTACCCAAGTGCACCAAGTGCTCTTTCCATCATAACGGCACCTGCCGTGAAATGCACTGCACTAACTGCGACCGGAAGGGCCATACCGCCCGGTTTTGCAGATCTCAACCCAAACCCACCACCCAAGTTCTTGGTACCGGAGTGAGTCAAGCCTGCTACGGGTGCGGCGAGACAGGGCACTTCAAAAGAAACTGTCCGAAAACTGGGAATGCGGGAGGAACCGGAAGACTACTTGCTATGGGCCACAATGAAGCCGTGGCAGACCCCACAGTAGTCACGGGTACGTTCCTTCTCGATAACTCTTATGCTTTTATCCTATTCGATAGTGGGGCAGAAAGAAGCTTCGTAAACCAAAAATTTAAGCACTTACTTAATCAAGCACCGCAAACACTAAAAGAAACCTTCATCGTAGAAATGGCTAACGGCAAGACAGAGAGTTCTAACGAGATTTACATAGGTTTTACCCTCACGCTAGAAAATTACTCGTTCCAAATCGACCTCATACCAGTAGCTATCCAGAGTTTCGACGTCATTATAGGCATGGACTGGCTGAGTCTTTGTCGTGCCGACATTCTGTGTTTCGAAAAAGCAGTCCGCCTGAACCTACCAAACAACGAAACCTTGTTAATCTACGGAGACAAACCCAGTGCGAGCCTTCGTATCATCTCAAGTATTCAAGCCTAGAAGTACTTGCGTAAGGAATATCGTGCATTCCTTGCACACATTGTCGACACCAGCCAGAAAACAAAAAACCTAAAAGACCTCCCCGTAGTACGCGATTTTCCTGACGTCTTTCCGGAAGAACTCCCAGGACTACCCCCACAACGTCAAGTCGAGTTCCGAATCGACTTAAGCCCAGGAGCGACCCGCATAGCCAAATCGCCCTATCGTCTAGCACCTGCTGAGATGCAGGAACTGTCCGGTCAACTTAACGAACTGCTCAGCAAGGGCTTCATAAGACCAAGCTTCTCACCCTGGGGAGCACCAGTCTTGTTCGTAAAGAAGAAAGACGGATCGTTCCGTATGTGCATCGATTACAGGGAGCTCAACAAGCTTACAGTCAAGAATCGTTACCCTCTTCCTCGCATAGACGACTTATTTGACTAGCTGCAAGGGGCGAGCCACTTTTCCAAAATTGATCTGAGGTCCGGGTATCACCAGCTACGTGTGCTTGAGGAGGATTTCCGAAGACAGCCTTCCGAACTCGTTACGGACACTACGAGTTCGTAGTGATGCCATTCGGATTAACCAACGCGCCCGCAGTATTCATGGACTTGATGAATAGAGTATGTCGTCCTTACTTAGATCAGTTCGTCATCATCTTCATTGATGATATACTTATCTACTCTCGAATTAAGGGGGAGCATAGCGATCATTTGCGACAAGTCCTGGAAACTTTACGATCAGAGAAGCTCTATGCGAAGTTCTCTAAATGCTAATTTTGGATCCGAAGAGTTGAATTCCTAGGACACGTGGTTAGCAAAGAGGGAATCCACGTGGACCCCTCCAAAATTAAGGCTATTGAGAACTGGTCAGCACCAAAGACGCCTACAGAAATTCGTCAATTTCTAGGCCTCGATGGCTACTACCGCAGCTTCATTCAAAACTTCTCTCGAATCGCGAAACCTCTTACGACATTGACCCAGAAAGGCGGGGCCTTTGACTGGGAAGAGAAGCAAGAAAAGGCATTCCAAACGCTAAAACGAGCCTTGTGCACCATGCCGATACTGTCCCTCCCCGAAGGAACAGAAGACTTCATGGTCTATTGTGATGCGTCAAATCAAGGGCTCGGTTGTGTTCTAATGCAACGGGGTAAGGTCATCGCCTACGCCTCAAGACAACTGAAGACACATGAGGTCAACTACACCACCCACGATCTTGAATTAGGAGCAGTTGTGTTTGCTCTGAAGATCTGGAGACACTACTTGTATGTTACGAAGAGCACCATCTTCACAGACCACAAAAGCTTACAACACATATTCAACCAGAAGGAGCTCAATATGAGACAACGACGGTGGGTCGAACTACTCAATGACTACGAATGCGAAATTTGTTATCATTCGGGTAAAGCCAATGTAGTAGCAAACGCCTAAGTCGGAAAGAATATTCTGGTCGAAGAGTCAAGTCATTAACAATGACTATCCATTCGCATCTATCCGCACAAATAAAGGTGGCTCAGCTCGAACCCTTAAAACCTGAAAATGTGGCGGGAGAATCCCTGCGTGGAATGGATAAGAACTTGGAAGTCAAGGGTGACGGAGCCTTATATCTCATGGACCGAATCTGGACACCGCGACACGGTGGCTTCAGAGACTTGGTCATGAAGGAAGCACACCACACTCGATATTTCGTCCACCCGGGTTCAGATAAGATGTATCTGGATCTTAAAAAGTCGTAGTGGTGGCCTAACATGAAAGCAGAGGTTGCTACCTTCGTGAGTAAATGCCTTACTTGCGCTAAGGTCAAGGTCGAATACCAGAAACCGTTGGGTCTACTCCAGCAACCGGAGATACCTGAGTAGAAGTGGGAGCGGATCACTATGGACTTCATAACCAAGCTACCCAAGACAACGGGTGGACTTGACACCATATGGGTCATCGTCGACAGATTGACCAAGTCCGCACACTTCCTGCCCATCAAAGAAACTGACAAAATGGAGAAGCTCACAAGAACATACATTAGAGAGATCGTACGACTGCATGGTGTTCCGATATCTATTATCTCCGACAGAGATAGTAGATTCACTTCGAGATTCTGGCAGTCACTACAAAGCTCCTTAGGAACGAGGTTGGACATGAGTACAGCCTACCATCCTCAGACCGACGGAAAAAGTGAGAGAACTATCCAAACCTTGGAAGATATGCTGCGAGCCTGTGTGATCGACTTTGGGAAGACGTGGGATACCCACTCGCCTCTCGTCGAATTCTCTTACAACAACAGCTATCACACGAGCATCAAGGCTCCTCCATTTGAAGCCCTCTACGGCCGGAAGTGCAGATCCCCTCTGTGCTGGGCTGAGGTGGGTGACACTCAGTTAGCTAAAGGACGAGTTCCTTACAACACTCTCACGGGTCCGGAGATCATTCGGGAAACGACAGAGAAGATCGTTCAGATTCGTGAACGATTGAAAGCCTCTAGAGACCGACAGAAAAGCTACGCAGACAAACGAAGGAAACCTTTGGAGTTCCAGGTGGGAGACCGAGTCCTTTTGAAAGTCTCACCCTGGAAGGGCTTGATACGCTTCGGAAAGCATGGAAAGCTAAATTCGAGGTACATAGGGCCTTTTGAAATTCTCTCTAGAATCAGCCCTGTAGCTTACAAACTCAATCTACCCCACGAACTTAGTAACGTACATCCTACCTTCCACGTCTCAAACTTGAATCGTGAGTAATCATGTCGTTATAAGCGAAATTTATACGATGATGGACATCCATCACCGATTCCTGATCTCACGTCCTTTGTCCTTCTAGCCTGCGTACTCTTCCAGAGAGATGAGTAGCCCTTCCTTCGACAATTTCCATCGTATCTTCAATTTTCACACTTTTCTCAAACAATTGAGATAAAGTGTTAACTTCAGAAGAATGTGGGAGATGTTGTGACAACTCGAAATTTTCATTTGTATAAACTCTACAGTCAAGCACTACAAATAAAAGTCAAATTCATTTCAGTACATTTGTTGCCGGATTTAAGTCCGTTTGGGTGTTTTTATTTTAAAATCGTCAAACGAATAAATAAAAGGAAGTGTCGTTTAGAAGTGTGGTGTAACAAACAATCATACAACACCTTAGCTAGGTGTTTACGGCCAAACAAGAGGAGTTTGGGCCGTAAACTCCTTTTTACTAAGAACTCATGCATATAGCATGAGTTTACTCCCCACTCTCTCACTTTACACTTCCAACCTCAAGAACACCACCTTTTCTCTCTCAAGTATCATATCACATCTCTTCAAATCCTCCAAAAATGTAAGTATTTCCTTCCTTGATTCGTTCATACAACACTTTATCTAGTGTTTATAAATCATTTCATCCATGGATTCTTGATTTTTACGTAGATCTTCAAGTGTTCTTCAAAACACCAAGAACACCAAGAACATACACTAGTGTTTTTGGGTCCTAAACACTCTTACAAACTTCCTATAAGTAAGTACACTCCTCCTTTTTAGTTATTTGCTTAGGATACTTGTTAATCCATTGGAAGAACATCAAAATCCCCAAGAACATATGTGTTTACGGTCAAGGGATCTCCTTGAACCGTAAACGCCATCAAGTGGTGTTTTGGTGCCCCTAACACCTTCTATGGCTTGGATAAAAGACTAGAACCTTGCATGCATGAACTAGAAACCCCAAAACACGAAATGGTTGGAGTAAACATGAGTTTACGGCCGTAAATTCATGGGTTTACGACCGTAAACCCATGGTTTTACGACCGTAAACCCAAGGGTTTACGACCGTAAACTCCCCAAGGGTGGTCCAAGGACCGTAAACTCCAAAGGTGAGCCATTTCGAGCCCTAACCACTTCCTAAGCCTTTGATTTAAATCTAGAACACTTTCTTGTGAGGTATAAGACCTTAAAACACACAAATGCACCAACTACCATGAGTTTACGGCCGTAAACTCATGGGGGAATTGGTCCAAGAACCGTAAACTCATATGGTGTTACCATATGAGGAGTAAACTACAATGTGAGGCCATACTCTCCTTAGATGCAACCCTTAACACTCCTAGGACTTGAAACATAGTGTTTCCATGTATTAGGATGTCTTTACTTGATTAATTAGTTGTCAAATGACTAATTAGATACATTTATGTATCACTACATGTTACATAGGATCCGTGTGTGTGTTCAAGTCCTCACTTGACACCTAGCATCCTACCCGGCACTTCCATCCAAACCACTCACTGCAGGTGAGTTCATACCCCTTAATTAATCTTTTAAATGATTTTAAATGCTTTTATGGGGGGGGGATACAAGTTGAACATTTCTAGTTATTGCTTTAATCACATGTGATTAATAACTAGAACAAACAGAAAGATTTACTACTACTTTCAAATTGCTATCAAACTTGTCGATTTTCAAGCTTTCAAACCTTTTTATTTAACTCTTTTGATGTTAAAACTGTTTTCTAACTCTTTTACACTTGCAATATTTTCAAATCAATATCTACACCAGTATATTTATATACTTAAGACTTGAAGGACTTAGGACTGATAGCCCACCGTATTTCCTGTTCCTTGTTTGGTTGTGGACTTAGGGGACCTGTTATTTGTCCGAATGTCGTTGAATTCTTAGTTATATATATATATATATATATATATATATATATATATATATATATATATATATATATATATATATATATATATATATATATATATATATATATATATGTTGGATATAAAAGCTTTCACTTCAGTTCAGTACCTTTGTGTAACAAAGGCATCCAAACAACCTTACTATTTAACTAGTATAGGTATAGTTAAGGGATTACTACTCTCTACTACTATTACAACGACCCATACAAGAGTCAATACATTTATGAGTCATTACATAAGTACTACATTGACTAAGAGAACATACTATACACTATACAAACATTAAATACTAAAACAGAATGTGACATACTTCTTCTCGATACGACACTTCATTGTGCTATCATTGTGTAACCAGAGTCTCCTGGAGGGGGAGCGGGCATCATGTGTATGGATCTATAAGGGACAGACACTCCCACATCCCGACTGCTAGCTACAGTCCGAGCCGACTAGGCCCAGGGGTGACAAAATGTCACCATACTACGTGTGACCTGGAGGGTCATCAGTTATTCAGCCGTCAATCAGCATGGTTACATACGTGTTCACATTCAAACCTTAAATTAACTAAATAAGGATTTAAGGCAAAATTAGACTTTTCGAGGCGTACCGCCTGGGGTCTACATATTATTACTTTGGACTTTTCGAGGCGTATTGCCTGGATTCTACATATTTTTACTTTGGACTTTTCGAGGCGTATCGCCTGGAGTCTATATATTTCTACTTTGGACTTTTCGAGGCGTATCGCCTGGAGTCTACATATTTCTACTTTGGACTTTTCGAGGCGTATCGCCTGGAGTCTACATATTACTACTATAGACTTGTCGAGGCGTATTGTTCATTCAGTACCACCTGGAGTCTGTATTTCATTACTTTGTGACTTTGTCACATACTCGTTTCAGTAAACTATATTTTTATATTGATAGTTTTTACTAGGGAAAGACCCTTACATTTACAAAAGGACAATTATACAAAAACTCGGGTCTTGGTAGAAGACTACCTCTTTACTGGAAAACATAGGGATTTCTAGGGAGTATACTATTTTCAAAACTTTGGAAACTGATCACTACATTACATTGTTACTAACATTTTTATACAAGCAATGACACTAAATACTTATGAACTCACCAGCTTTATGCTGATACTCGCTTTCAAAATAACTTGTATTCTTAGGTCATCAGTAGACAGGTACAGATGAAGCTTTTGAGAAGATGGAGCACATACAAGACTCATCTTTTATTTTGATTATACTTTTGGTGTCTTACAAACTGTATAGAACATGCTTGTATTACAATTATTATATTAATTCAATGGATGTTGTTGCTTGTTTTTACTATTATGCATTGTTATGATATTGTACATGACGTCCTCCACCCCAGAACGTTTCCGCCGTTCTTGGTTTTGGGGTGTGACAGATGTGGTCCAGATGATTGACCAGTCTCATACATCTTAGCAGCTCTTTCTTCCGCCACCCACCTATCAACGGTTTGTGCGATCCGTGCAGGTTCATCTTGAACTCTATGACTTCCTGAAGATGTCGCCTTCTGATTCTTCTTAATCTTTTGCCATATCGGTATGGATTTACGTGCCGTGCGTTTCATTTTTGCTCCGCCTGGAACTTAACGGTAAAGAGTGTTCAGTGGTGGTAAAGATGATGTCACTGATTCTGTCTCCTCCATTGATTCGCTTTCTTCCATTGGTTCACTCTCTTCCCATTAGTTGGAGGGTAAAGGTGCTCCGTCGTCAGAAGGTATTGGATGAAAGGTGGTTGGATTTATAGGGTAGTAAGGATCGCCTACCATCATGGGGAATGAAACTTCCTCTTCTTCATCTGTATCCTCGATGATTATCCATTCTCGTGAATGTGCCATGTCGAATTCCTATACATTTTGGATCACCAAGAGTTTAGTGTATCAAATTTTACTCCCAAATTAAATAATTCATATGATCTGATCATAATAAAATGTAGTTGCACACCTACACCTAGTTGTGATAAGATATATGCACATATAAACTTTAGTTGGAATATTTGATCTAAATCCTTGAGATCAAAAACATTCCGGGTATTAAGGTGTGTTCTCATCGCGGGTCTGAGTCTTTATATATGAATCTATATTCTTATTTATTGTATTCACACTTTAACTATTGTTTGTTACTTCAGGTCTATCTGATAAGGCTCCGGCCAGTCAGGACAGTCGAAAGGGCAGGATCATTTTAGAATATAGTCGTTCTGGAATCCAGCAACCCAAATCGACATGCCTATCCTTGTCACCGCTCCTGTAAGTAGTCCTTCAGTAGAATAATTAATAATACTTTTTAATGTAGGCTAAGGGATATACCTAAACCTAATACAGTAAGCCCTAAACTATAGACGTGCTTTCCTAAGAAAGTACTAGTTCACTATAGTTAATAGCTCTGATACCAATTCTGTCACACCCCCAGCCATCGGCGGAAACACCGGGTGGTGTAACGTCATTCTTCATATCACAGTTATATAACATACATTGAACAGTACTAAAGAAAATACATACCTTTATTGATAATTGATAGTTATATAACTGTTTTTCTAGAACCTATTACATAATATCAGACTATGGCATACTTCTTAATGAACAGAAAGGTAATAGTAAAACTTCTCCTGTTCGAATACATACCAGCTTTTCAAGTTCCTGAAAACACATGCATTTTAAAATACGTCAACATAAAGTTGGTGAGTCCACAGGTTTTGACTCCATATAAAAATAATACATTTTCCACGTTCAAAAGTATAGTTTTGAAAGTATCATTTTGACTCTCCAACATTTAGTATGTATATTAGGTATAATAGTTTACTTATCAATTAAGTATTATACTTAAACATTCCTTAAACCTAAGGTATAAGTAGGGGAAACTTATACTTAACATTAATACTTGTATACGCCAAAGTATAATGTTTCTAACAATTTGCTACCATGAGCATGTAACCACTGCTATGACATAATACCTCTGATAAAACACACTCATGATTTCCATGAGAAATAACACACTCATGATTTCCATGAGAAACAACACTCATGATTTCCATGAGAACAACACCGTACGCTTCATCGACGCCGAAACAATAACAAGTAAAAGGATAGTTCGTCACTTGCCTATGGTTGACTGTAGCTAACAATCACAAGTGGGGTGGTCAACCCGTATACTAATTATACACGACTTCCTCGCTCACACGGGATTAACGGTTACAGTTCATAGGATTTCTGCTAAGATCCCCAATCTTAGTTGATGAATACAATTACTCATGTAGACTTCGACGGCTTCCTATAGCTCTAACAACAAAAGCATTTTCATGTCTAAAACCCTAAGTTACTATACTATGCTTTTAAACAGTACTCCTAACTTCATAACATTTAGGCAGTATAACAGCTATAACTTGAAGTAAAAGCAGGTTTTATCTTGACATAAAACCAATAACAACAACAACATATAACATACCAAGTTTTATGTTGTCATAAAACTAACAATAACAACATACTTTATAAATTAACATATAGAACTTCCGAATATAACTTCGGAACTATATCGCACACAACATATATATAGAATCCTAAGTATAACTCAAGATCTACACTAGTATAATAACATGCTAACAAGTTGATAATAGTTGTATATGTTCAAAATATTATATTTAAACAACTATATCCCGGTTATTATAACTATCTACATTGATACTAATATACTATCATATAGACATAATAATAACGTATATACAATATTTAGCATGAGTTTTCCCCAAAAATATTAGAAAGTGGGGCCGTGAAACTCACCCTAGTAGCGTGATTTTATGTAATCTAAGCAGAAACGGTCAACGTACGAGGTCATCGGGGTTCGGGATGCAAGAGGGCTTCATCAAATGAGAGAAAGGGAAGAAGTTCAGTTGTAGGAATAGCTGAAGTCGGACCTGCTATTTATAGGAAGGATTTTGTACCCTCACATCATGAGTTTTATAAGACTCACGTCGTGAGTCAAGCATGATCATGTCGTAGACATTCCATTTGCGTCCCTAGCTTCGGATGGTGTCCCTTTGACTCCTCACGACGTGAATCAATCCTTGCTCACATCGTGAGTTTGGATCTTATCCCCTCGTAGCCTCGTCACACCTTCTAGATTCCGAGATGTGGCAAAATGAATCCTCACCATGTGAACATCTATGCTCACCTCGTGAGTTCAGTTAGATTAGGGTTTCTGACAGCTGTATCTTCGGAAGGTCGTAACTTTTGCATACGAACTCCGTTTTTGACGTTCTTGATATCCACGCGTAGGTATTTACGAGTACTACAATTCTCTTGTAGACTCCAATAGCTATTTATAAGTTTATTTTAAATTCATCTTATTATAGAGATTTATAGTGTTCGGTTTATCATAACTTCTTCATGCGAAGTCAGATTCAGACGCTCTCTGTATTTTTGGAATCGTATGGACGTATACTTTGAGTTGTATCATAAACAAAGTTCATATTTTTATTAGAATTTATCATGAACTACATAGCACTCTTATCACATTACTAGTTTAACAAAATCACATTACATGACTGGCATAATCACATGTGATTGTCTATTAACCTATTTTGACTGGTGTTACATACGATTTGTAGCTTGTACTTTTTATGATCCGACACTAACATGGTGCAATAGCCATGCAATCACAATGGGCATCAGTACTACAAACTCCATGAATTGGGAGCATCTAAAGATGATGTTAATATAAGAGTATTGTCCTAGATATGAGGTGCAGAATCTGGAACAAGAACTATGGAACCTAACAATGAAGGGTTCAGAGATAAATGCTTATACTGCTAGGTTTAATGACCTTGCGGTGATGTGTCCGACACTTGTAACCCCTAAATACAAGAAAATTGAGCGATACATCTAGGGCCTAGCACCACAGATCCAATTGATGGTTATCGCTTCAAAACCCACAATCTATGACAATACAAAATGCATAGCCTATCATCTAACCACCACAAAGATCCGAAGTGGATTCATGGTAGCGAAAGTCGAGCCCCCCAAATCCGGAGTATACAAGTGTAAGTTTAATGGAAGAAACCCAAGACAATCATCCGGAAAGAAAAAAGAAGTGGCAATTGTTTATGCCGCTATAATGACAGCAACACCCACGCCAACAAAGTAATATGAAGGAAATCATCCATTATGTAATCGGTGCAACCGTCATCACCCAGGTGATTGTTTTGTTTGCACGAAGTGTAAAAAAAAGAGGCACACAGCCAATTACTGCAGAAGCACGACACCTACAACAGTAAATCAGGGAACAAACACATGAACATGCTCTGGTGGAGGAAAAACATTTTACGAGTATGGAGAAGTTGGAAACTTCAGGAGGGAATGACCAAAATGGAGGAACCAGGGAGGCAATTGTCACACCCCCAAACCAAGGATGGCGGAAATGTCCGGGGGTGGAGGACTTCATGTATAGTATCATAACAACAATTGTAATAGTAATTCAAGCAAACACAACCAACATATATATAATTGAAAAAGTTACATCATTGTATGAATTACATGTTTACGAATCAATTACAATATGTTGAAAAAATATGAAATAGTAGACGCCTTAGCGTCCCATCCTCAAAAGCACTTGGTTACCTGTTTAATGATTTCCTGAGAATACAAGTTGTTTGAAAAAGTGTCAACACAAAGGTTGGTGAATTCATAAGGTTTTGTTTGGTATTATTAAAAGCCTTTCGTTTGTAAAAGTAGTATTTGTTTTAGAAAAATTCAATATTTTCCTTAAAATGTATATGTAGTCTTAAATCCAAAGACCGAAATGTATACGTAACTTTCTTACTTATAATAAATAATGTAAGTTTAAATCGACATAAACTCGTTTAATTTTAATGAAGTTCCCGTAAATTCCAATATTCATTAATACTTTATGTGAGTTTATTAAAGCCTTTTCTTGTAAAAGTAGTGTTAGTTCCAGAAAATCCAATATTTTCCTTAATGTGTAAATGTAGTCTTAAAACCCAAAGACCGAAATGTACAAGTAATGTTCGTTCCTTATAGCAAAACAATGCAACTTTAAATCGACATAAACTCGTTTGATTTTAGTGAAATCCCCGTAAACTCTATGTTTGTTAATACCACATGTGAGTTATTATAACCATGCTATGACCTAGTTGGCCTAAAACGACGTTCTTCAGGTGTCGGAAATGTTATGACATTTGTCACCCCAGACCTGTCGGTCTAGCTGTTGCATGCAGCTAAGGTGTGGGTTTGTCAGACCCAATATAGATCTATACACAAGTATCACACTCTCCCTCGAGGAGACTCTGGTTATAATACAGGACTTATTTGTAAATTGAATCGAATGTCTCACAGAAGTCATTAACGAATTTACGTGTAGTGTAATGAAAACTTGGTACCGTATGGCCGTACCCTGCTTAATGAAAATATCCTTGGTATAAATGTACCCTTTTTAAATGTATGTGTTATGTAATGTTTCATAAAGTCATTAACGGAATTACGTGTTATGAAAACTTGGTACCGTATGGCCGTACCTTGCTTAATGAAAATATCCTTTGTATAAATGTACCCTTTTTAAATGTATGTCTTATGTAATGTATCATAAACTATACCTATTATAGTTTATCAACCAAGGGTAGTACGTAGTAATGTATGCAAACTATATTCAAAATAGTTTATTAAATGTTTGAATGTATCGGTTGTACTTTGATTATAATCACTTGTTATTCTTTATATTTTATATGTCCAAATCCATTTGTAAACTGATGTGTGTCTAAATATTAAGATAAAATTTCATATATTGCAATAACATATAATCACATAAAGATATACACCTTGCTCAACATGTTACAAGGTGAAATGAAATTGACAGCAACTTTTTGTTGTATACAGTTTCTGTTACTGTTCTTAGAAAATTTATAGAAAAATCATCAAAGCTCTAAATCCAAATCCGCACATTCTGAGAGTTTGGAATATGAGTCTAGTTTGTTCGTAAATTTTATCATGATTTTTAGTGATCTCTAAAAGAGGTGAAAATGTTCATAATCACAGACTGGTCCGGGTTTGCCTCTGAAATGATAGGCAGTTTTGTAAAATCACCATAAATTGTAGAAAAATCATATGGAGATGTGCAAGTAGCCATTTTAAAGCTAAGAGTTTGAACTACTTGCACCTGGAACAGTTTTGAAAACTAAAATATTTAAGTTGACCAAAACAGTCTGTGATCGAAGTTCATCTTTTCTGATGTAATCTGATAGAAAAAGTTTAATTGTGTTCTTGATGATTTTACTTGTATTCCCCCCTTAAAACTTAAGAAAAACATGTAAATGTAGGGGTATGAACTCACCTTATGTGGTTTCAGTAGATGAAAGTGAGAGAGAGGAAGTGTTCAACCCAAGAACACTAAGAAGATGTCTTGATGATTCGAGAATCTAACACCGAATAAGATGGAATTTGTGTAAGATATCAATGATTTGAGTAGAATGGAGTTTAATAATTATGTGAATGATGAAGATACTTACTAATTGAAGAAAGAAATCCTTGGAGAAAGCCTTGAAGTTCTTGAAGTTGAGAGAAAAGATGAGAGAATTTTGGAGAGTGTTCTTGGCTGCTAAGTGTAGAATGAAAGGGCTTTTAAGGAGAATGAGGAGAGAGGACCAATCCTCCAGCTCTTAGAACGTGGGAAGAGCTGGAGATAGGGTGTAAAGGTCCCCCAAGGAGACAAGGGGTGGTTGGAAAGAATGGCTGATCATAGAGTGAGGTGGTGGTGGCTTGCTTTTGTCATAAAATAAGGAAAAGGAAATATTCCCTCAATAATTAGTCCAACCCCCAATTCTTTTAATACATTTTTATAAAAACCCTAGAGATTTATATATTTTGGGGCCTTAGTTTATAAAATAATGTTTTCGGTGAAAATCCCACGTTAAAATAATGAAAAACGGAGTTAAAACGAAGTCGTAGTCGAAAAACCGGTAAAAAGGGGACGTCTGCGAGACCTCTCGCTTGGGCTGTCTAAGAGGCTTCTCATGCGAGGCTTCTGTCCTGAGAGCCTTCTCATGAGAGGCTTCAGTCCTGAGAGGCTTCGGTCCTGAGAGGCTTCTCATGAGAGTTTTCGCTTCTAATAGGAGGGTTTTGGTTCCTTAAGGTTATTTTACCCGTTTTTACCCCGTTTCAAGTGGTTTTTGACCCCGTTAAGGGTCGGGATGGCCCGAATGATTACAAAAAGTTAAAGTAACTTTTGAGAGAGATTTGGGAGAGATTTGGGAGAGATTTCAAATAGAAAGAGATAGAGTGAAAACGATTTAGAAAGGTTTCGTTTGTGATTAATTTGAGTGTCCGGCTTCACAACGCAAGGTTCGTAAACCCCGTTAAACCGTGTTTTAGTGTCGTACACACTCCCGATGAGTGTGCAATAATTTTTTTATCGTTTTGGTTCAATGTTTACTGCATTTGAGACTTAGGAAATTCAACACATGAACTTTCCAAATAATGTTTCTCTCATTAAAATATTGCATTGTACAGTAATTACATAGTGTAAACCCTAATATACAAGGGTTAATTGAGTCGATTGGTTTTGACTTCTTGACTTTGTTTGACTTTGACTTGACTCAATTTTGACGGTTGTCATATCATCCCCCCGTTAGATGGAATTTCGTCCCGAAATTTGCATTTGACTGGGACATCAAGAGTTTGGGAAAAGATGTGGGTATTTTTGTTTCATTTGATCTTCGCGTTCCCAGGTGAACTCAGGCCCTCGTTTAGCGTTCCAACGGACCTTCACGATGGGAATACGACTTTGTTTCGTTCGTTTGATTTCCCGATCCATGATTTTGACTGGTTCCTCCACGAAGTGGAGATTTTTGTTAACTTCGATTTCGTCGAGTGGTATTACGAGTGTCTCACCAGACAAACACTTCTTTAGGTTCGACACGTGAAATGTGGGATGTACTTTGTCGAGTTCCTGAGGTAATCGAAGTTTGTATGCTACTGGCCCAATCCTAGCAAGGATTTCGAATGGCCTGATGTACCTTGGATTTAGTTTCCCGCGTTTGCCGAATCGTATCATTCCTTTCCAAGGGGAAACGTTTAGTAGTACACGATCACCCACCTGGAATTCCAAGGGTTTACGTTGTTTGTCTGCGTAACTCTTTTGCCGATCTCGAGAGTCTTTTCCCTTATGATTTCAGGGCCAGTGAGGGTGCTATTAGAGACTTGCCCTCTAGCTAGCTGTGTATCCCCCACCTCAGCCCAACACAGGGGTGATCTGCATTTGTGACCGTAAAGAGCTTCGAATGGAGCGACTTTGATACTAGTATGATAGCTGTTATTGTAGGAGAATTCGATAAGCGGTAGATGGGTATCCCATGCTTTACTGAAGTCTATCACACAAGCTCTTAACATGTCTTCCAACGTTTGAATGGTTCGTTCGCTCTGTCCGTCGGTTTGTGGGTGGTAGGCCGTACTCATGTCAAGCCTAGTTCCCAAGGATTTTTGTAGAGACTGCCAAAACCATGAGGTAAATCTACTATCTCTATCGGAGATAATGGATATCGGCACACCATGGAGTCGTACAATCTCTTTGATGTACGTTCTAGTCAGCTTCTCCATCTTGTCGGTTTCTTTTATCGGTAGGAAGTGTGCTGATTTGGTCAATCTGTCTACGATTACCCATATGGTGTCAAGCCCGCCCGATGTCTTAGGTAGCTTGGTTATGAAGTCCATGGTTATTCGTTCCCACTTCCACTCAGGTATATCCGGCTGTTGTAATAGCCCAGATGGTTTCTGGTATTCGATTTTGACCTTGGCGCAAGTCAGGCACTTGCTCACATACGTAGCAATCTCAGCTTTCATGTTCGGCCACCAGTATAATTTCTTGAGGTCCAGATACATCTTATCCGACCCGGGATGGATGGAGTATCGAGTCTTGTGTGCTTCATTCATGACGACGTCTCGGAGTCCACCGAACTTTGGTGTCCAAATCCGGTTCATGATATAACGTGCTCCATCATCCTTGACTTCTAAGTTTTTATCCATTCCCCTTAATGTCTCTCCTGCCACCTTTTCTGGTTTCAAAGCTTCCAGTTGAGCTTCCTTGATTTGTATGGTCAGGTGGGAATGGATTTTCATTGTTAAGGATTTTACTCGGCGGCCCGAGTACTCCTTCCTGCTTAGAGCATCGGCCACTACATTGGCCTTGCCCGGATGATAACGAATTTCGCACTCGTAGTCATTCAGCAACTCTACCCATCTCCTCTGTCGCATGTTGAGCTCTTTCTGATTGAGGATATGCTGAAGACTTTTGTGATCAGTGAAGATAGTGCATTTCGTGCCGTAAAGGTAGTGTCTCCAGATCTTCAAAGCGAATACTACTGCTCCTAATTCCAGGTCGTGCGTAGTATAATTAACCTCGTGCGTCTTAAGCTGTCTTGATGCATACGCGATAACCTTCCCTCTCTGCATGAGCACACATCCAAGGCCTTGATTCGAAGCATCACAGTACACTACGAAGTCTTCGGTTCCCTCTGGGAGAGACAAGATCGGTGCTCTGCATAGGGCTTGTTTTAACATTTGGAAAGCAGCTTCTTGTTTCCAAGTATATGACCGTTTGTAAAAGTTTCACACATACTAATTTAGTCGGGACATAATTAATATATTTATGTTTTAAAAAGATCTTTATCGGTTACTTCATTAGTTGCAAAGTGCATACCAGTCATATGTGATTAAGATATAATAGTCCTTCGAATAGATGACCCTAACTCCAAGACCACAACCAAACAAGGACAGGAAGTGAAACAAAGATACATAAATTCTAAGTCTATAGCATCTTAGTTACATATGACCTTAGCGCATCCACTTAGCAGCTATTGATCTATAAATAAAGACCTATTTAATTCTCAGATAATTTATTATAGTAACACAAAATACTCCTATAGTATTTGTAAATGTTTAGTTTTGAGTTCTTAAAGTATCCTTTGTAGTGTGTTATTAGGTTTGTTAGATTTGTTGCCCATCCTGACCATCCCCCGGTATATGCAAGTCAATTCCCGGACAGATATAGTTGATCAGGCTATATCCTTCCCAGACTTAATCCACATATACTAAGGCATACTCAAAATGTTCAACTCTTCTTCTTTTGCTTTATGTTTTCGCTAGTTATGATACCATGCGAGCATGTAATGTATGTATGTATTCTTTAATCAAGAAAATCATTTATTTTCTAAAAGTATATTTATTTGAAAAATGCACAAATCAGAGACTATTAGTCCCAATTGTGTTTATAGTTTGTATATCTTATGTGGTTTGATATACTTAATTCACTATAAACTGTGCTCTGATACCAATCTGTCACACCCCCAAACCAAGGATGGCGGAAATGTCCGGGGGTGGAGGACTTCATGTATAGTATCATAACAACAATTGTAATAGTAATTCAAGCAAACACAACCAACATATATATAATTGAAAAAGTTACATCATTGTATGAATTACATGTTTACGAATCAATTACAATATGTTGACAAAATATGAAATAGTAGACGCCTTAGCGTCCCATCCTCAAAAGCACTTGGTTACCTGTTTAATGATTTCCTGAGAATACAAGTTGTTTGAAAAAGTGTCAACACAAAGGTTGGTGAGTTCATAAGCTTTTGTTTGGTATTATTAAAAGCCTTTCGTTTGTAAAAGTAGTATTTGTTTTAGAAAAATCCAATATTTTCCTTAAAATGTATATGTAGTCTTAAATCCAAAGACCGAAATGTATAAGTAACTTTTCTTACTTATAATAAATAATGTAAGTTTAAATCGACATAAACTCGTTTAATTTTAATGAAGTTCCCGTAAATTCCAATATTCATTAATACTTTATGTGAGTTTATTAAAGCCTTTTCTTGTAAAAGTAGTCTTCGTTCCAGAAAATCCAATATATTCCTTAATGTGTAAATGTAGTCTTAAAACCCAAAGACCGAAATGTACAAGTAGTGTTCGTTCCTTATAGTAAAACAATGCAAGTTTAAATCGACATAAACTCGTTTGATTTTAGTGAAATCCCCGTAAATTCTATGTTTGTTAATACCACATGTGAGTTATTATAACCATGCTATGACCTAGTTGGCCTGAAACGACGTTCTTCAGGTGTCGGAAATGTTATGACATTTGTCACCCCAGACCTGTCGGTCTAGCTGTTGCATGCAGCTAAGGTGTGGGTTTGTCAGACCCAATATAGATCTATACACAAGTATCACGCTCTCCATCGAGGAGACTCTGGTTATAATACAGGACTTATTTGTAAATTGAATCGAATGTCTCACAGAAGTCATTAACGAATTTACGTGTAGTGTAAGGAAAACTTGGTACCGTATGGCCGTACCTTGCTTAATGAAAATATCCTTTGTATAAATGTACCCTTTTTAAATGTATGTGTTATGTAATGTTTCATAAAGTCATTAACGGAATTACGTGTTATGAAAACTTGGTACCGTATGGCCGTACCTTGCTTAATGAAAATATCCTTTGTATAAATGTACCCTTTTTAAATGTATGTCTTATGTAATGTATCATAAACTATACCTATTATAGTTTATCAACCAAGGGTAGTACGTAGTAATGTATGCAAACTATATTCAAAATAGTTTATTAAATGTTTGAATGTATCGGTTGTACTTTGATTATAATCACTTGTTATTCTTTATATTTTATATGTCCAAATCCATTTGTAAACTGATGTGTGTCTAAATATTAAGATAAAATGTCATATATTGCAATAACATATAATCACATAAAGATATACACCTTGCTCAACATGTTACAAGGTGAAATGAAATTGACAGCAACTTTTTGTTGTATACAGTTTCTGTTACTGTTCTTAGAAAATTTATAGAAAAATCATCAAAGCTCTAAATCCAAATCCGCAAATTCTGAGAGTTTGGAATATGAGTCTAGTTTGTTCGTAAATTTTATCATGATTTTTAGTGATCTGTAACAGAGGTGAAAATGTTCATAATCACAGACTGGTCCGGGTTTGCCTCTGAAATGATAGGCAGTTTTGTAAAAATCACCATAAATTGTAGAAAAATCATATGGAGATGTGCAAGTAGCCATTTTAAAGCTAAGAGTTTGAACTACTTGCACCTGGAACAGTTTTGAAAACTAAAATATTTAAGTTGACCAAAACATTCCGTGATCGAAGTTCATCTTTTCTGATGTAATCTGATAGAAAACGTTTAATCTGATGTAATCTGATAGAAAACAGTCCATGATTTTACTTCTATTCCCCCCTTAAAACTTAAGAAAAACATGTAAATGTAGGGGTATGAACTCACCTTATGTGGTTTCAGTAGATGAAAGTGAGAGAGAGGAAGTGTTCAACCCAAGAACACTAAGAAGATGTCTTGATGATTCGAGAATCTAACACCGAATAAGATGGAATTTGTGTAAGATATCAATGATTTGAGTAGAATGGAGTTTAATAATTATGTGAATGATGAAGATACTTACTAATTGAAGAAAGAAATCCCTGGAGAAAGCCTTGAAGTTCTTGAAGTTGAGAGAAAAGATGAGAGAATTTTGGAGAGTGTTCTTGGTTGCTAAGTGTAGAATGAAAGGGCTTTTGAGGAGAATGAGGAGAGAGGACCAATCCTCCAGCTCTTAGAACGTGGGAAGAGCTGGATATAGGGTGTAAAGGTCCCCTAAGGAGACAAGGGGTGGTTGGAAAGAATGGCTGATCATAGAGTGAGGTGGTGGTGGCTTGCTTTTGTCATAAAATAAGGAAAAGCAAATATTCCCTCAATAATTAGTCCAACCACCAATTCTTTTAATACATTTTTATAAAAACCCTGGAGATTTATATATTTTGAGGCCTTAGTTTATAAAATAAAGTTTTGGGTGAAAATCCCACGTTAAAATAATGAAAAACGGAGTTAAAACGAAGTCGTAGTCGAAAAACCGGTAAAAAGGGGACGTCTGCGAGACCTCTCGCTTGGGCTGTCTGAGAGGCTTCTCATGCGAGGCTTCTGTCCTGAGAGGCTTCTAATGAGAGGCTTCGGTCCTGAGAGGCTTCTCATGAGAGGCTTCGGTCCTGAGAGGCTTCGGTCCTGAGAGGCTTCTCATGAGAGTTTTCGCTTCTAATAGGAGAGTTTTGGTTCCTTAAGGTTATTTTACCCGTTTTTACCCCGTTTCAAGTGGTTTTTGACCCGGTTAAGGGTCGGGATGGCCCGAATGATTACAAAAAGTTAAAGTAACTTTTGAGAGAGATTTGGGAGAGATTTCAAATAGAAAGAGATAGAGTGAAAACGATTTAGAGAAGTTTCGTTTGTGATTAATTTGAGTGTCCGGCTTCACAACGCAAGGTTCGTAAACCCCGTTAAATCGTGTTTTAGTGTCGTACACACTCCCGATGAGTGTGCAATAATTTTTTTATCGTTTTGGTTCAATGTTTACTGCATTTGAGACTTAGGAAATTCAACACACGAACTTTCCAAATAATGTTTCTCTCATTAAAATATTGCATTGTACAGTAATTACATAGTGTAAACCCTAATATACAAGGGTTAATTGAGTCGATTGGTTTTGACTTGTTGACTTTGTTTGACTTTGACTTGACTCAATTTTGACGGTTGTCACAGCAATGCTCATGGGAGAGCATTCGTAATTGGAACTAGGGACGCTATCCAGGACCCTTCTGTGGTAACCGGTACGTCCCTTATAAATAACTTGTATGCTACAATACTCTTTGACTCTGGAGCCGATAGGAGTTTTATTACTCCAACATTTAGGCAACATTTAAATCATGAGTCTAGTAAACTAAAAGAAGCATATGAAGTAGAAATGGCTAACGGACAAAACGAAATCACCCAAAAAATTTTAGAAAATTGCCTTCTAAATCTAAATAATCATACTTTTCACGTCAACCTCATGCCAATCATTATTAGGAGCTTTGACGTCATCATTGGCATGGATTGGTTATCTTTACATCACACCGAAATCCTATGCTATGAAAAATCCATACGATTACCCTTACCTAACGACAAAGCCCTGATTATCTATGGTGATAAGTCTGGGAAAAACCTCAAAGTCATTTATTGCACCAAGGCTCAGAAATATCTACATAAGAAATGTAGCACATTCTTGGCTCACATTGTAGATAAGAAAAGTAAAAAAAAAAAAAAGAAATCAACGACATACCTCAAGTATCTGACTACCCAGATGTGTTCCCTAATGATTTACCTGGAATACCACCTGTTCAAAAATTCGAATTTCGAATCGACTTAATTCCAGGAGCAGCACCAGTAGTGAAATCTTCTTATTGGTTGGCTCCATCTGAAATGCAAGAACTATCTAGCCAAGTACTAGAACTTATTGACAAAGGCTTTATAAGACCAAGCTTCTCACCTTGGGGAGCACCAATCTTGTTTGTTAAGAAGAAGGACAGATCCTTTCAAATGATTATTGATTATCGAGAGCTGAACAAATTAACGATCAAGAATCGTTACCCACTTCCAAGAATTGATTATCTATTCGATCAACTTCAAGGATCTAGCTACTACTCAAAGATAGATCTCAGATCAGGATACCATCAACTCAGAGTACAAGAAGACGATCTTCCAAAAACAACATTTAGGACTCGGTATGGTCATTATGAGTTCCTAGTTATGCCTTTTGGATTGACCAACGCCCCAACAGTGTTCATGGATCTCATGAATCTTGTTTGCAAACCGTACTTGGATAAATTTGTGATCGTATTTATCGATGATGTATTGATATATTCACGAACCAAGGAAGAACACGGTCAACACTTACATTTAATCTTGGAACTACTAAGAAAAGTAAAGTTGTACGCCAAATTCTCCAAATGTGAATTTTGGATTAAAGAACTACAATTTTTTGGGCATGTGGTTAGCAACAAAGGGATCCATGTCGACCCCTATAAGACTGAAGCAATTAAGAATTAGGAAGCACCAAAGACGCCAATAGAAGTGCGCCAATTCTTAGGGCTTGATGGATACTACCGAAGATTTATAGAGAATTTCTCTAAGATAGCCAAACCACTCACAACACTAACACAGAAAGACACAAAGTTCAACTGGGACGATAAACAAGAAGCTGCTTTCTAGAAACTAAAACAAATGCTATGTAGTGCACCAATCATATCCCTCCCAGATGGGATAGAAGATTTCTTCGTATATTGCGATGCCACACATCAAGGATTGGGGTGTACATTGATGCAAAGGGACTAGGTTATTGCTTACGCGTCCTGACAACTTAAAGTACATGAAAATAACTACACTACCCATGACCTTGAATTGGGAGCTGTAGTTTTTGCCTTGAAAATATGGAGACACTACTTATATGGTACGAAGTGTACCATCTTTACCGATCACAAGAGTCTCCAACACATCTTTGACCAAAATACCTTAACATTATACAACGAAGATGGGTCGAATTGTTGCATGATTACGAATGTGAGATTCGTTATCATCCCACAAAGGTAAACATTATAGTAGATGCCTTAAGTCGAAAAGAATATGTTAAACCCCGTGGAGTATGAGCATTAACCATGACTATCTACTCCAACTTTACCGCACGGATTCGAGAAGCACAACTCGAGGCTCTAAAAGAAGAAAACATCAAGAACAAAGCTCTGCGGGGAATGGAAAAGCAATTTATACAAAAGTATGACGAAACATGGCACTATATGAACCGAATTTGGACGCCTATGTTCGGTGGAGTTAGGAGCTTAGTCTTGGACGAAGCTCACAAGTCCAGATATTGCGTGCATCCAGGCTCTGACAAAATGTATTTAGATTTAAAAGAACAATATTGGTGGCCAAACATGAAGGCTGAGGTTGCCAGTTATGTGAGAAAATGCCTAACTTGTTCTAAAGTAAAGACAAAACATCAAAAGCCCTCGGGTTTACTTCAACAATCGGAAATACCCGAGTGGAAATGGGAGCAGATATTGATGGAATTCATCACCAAACTACCTAAAACTTCTGGTGGTTTCGACATTATTTTGGTAGTAGTCGATAGATTAACTAAGTCCGCCCACTTCTTTCCAATCAAGGAGACCGACAAGATGGAAAAGATGACCATAACTTATCTCAAGGAAATCGTCAAATTGCATGGAGTTCCGATTTCTATTATCTCTGACAGAGATACTAGATTCACATCACGGTTTTGGAAACCACTGCAGAAATCCTTGGGAACACGCTTGGATATGAGTATAGCTTACTATCCATAGACCGATGGTCAAAGCGAGAGGACCATCCAAACTTTGGAAGATATGCTCCGAACCTGCGTAATAGACTTTGGAAATGCATCGGAAACTCATTTACTGTTAATATGCTCCGCACCGTTTGAGGCTCTTTATGGACGAAAATGTTGTTCCCCAATATGTTGGGAAGAATTTGGAGACACACAATTGTCCAGAGAACATACATGTGATACCTTACGTACCGGGCCAGAAATAATCCACAAGACAACTAAAAAGATCATGCAAATTAAGGACCGATTAAAGGCCGCACGTGGTCGTTAGAAGAGCTATGCTGATGTATGACGTGAGCCTTTGGAATTCCAATTTGGAGATAAAGTAATGTTGAAGGTCTCACCTTGGAAAGGCATGATTCTATTCGGGAAACAAGGCAAGCTAAACCCGTGATATATAGAGCCTTTTGAAATTCTAACAAGAATTGGTTCTGTCGCATATCAACTTAGGTTGCCTCAAGAGCTAAGCAATGTACACAATGTTTTCCATATATCAAATCTCAAAAGATGTCTATCCGATGACGCTCTTTTTGTACCTCTTGATGAAATACAAGTCAATACCAAACTCAACTTTGTAGAAGAACCTATTGAAATCATGGATTGAGAGGTCAAACAGTTGAAACAAAGTCGTATTCCCATAGTGAAAGTTCGATGGAACTCTTTGCGAGGACCATAATTTAATTGGGAACGCGAGGATCAGATGAAATAAAAATACCCCCAACTATTTAACAATATCCCGTCCACAAGATAAATTTCGGGACAAAATTGTTTCAGCGGGGAGAAAATGTAACATCAGTCAAAATAGGTCAACAACAGTCACAGGTGATCATGGCAAACAGTTAACGTAATAAACTTACTTGGTAGTTCATGGCAAATTCTAATATAAATATGAACTTTCATACATACATTTTGTTATAATTCAAAAGTATACATCCATACGATTCCAAAAGATTTTAACAAATCTCAATCTGACTTCGCAAGAAGAACTTATGATACATTCTAACACTATAGCCGTCATAGGAAGAGGAAAATTAAAATATAGTGATAATTAGCTATTGGAATCTAAAAGAAAGTTGTAGTACTTGGAAATACCTACGCGTGGATATAAAGAACGTCAAAAATGGAGCTCGTATGCAAACGATATGATCTTCCAAAGATGTAGCAGTCTGAGATCATGACACGTGGCAAAACCGTAATCTATCATAACTCACGACGTGAACATTTATTCTCACGACATGAGAGTGCTCCAGGACACTCCTCAAGGCTAGAATGAAAGTGGCAAGTCTACGGAATGATATGTTTAGGTCTCACGACATGATCATGTCATTCTCATGACGTGAGATGTTATCCGTACACCTTCCGAAGCTAGAAATCCAAATGGCAAGTCTACCAGGTGATTCATCCATGCCTCACGATGTGAGCATGCATTCTCACGACGTGAAAGTGACCTGGATACCCTATAAATAGCAAGCTCTTCCCTTGCTCTCATTACACCAAATTTTCTCTCTCTCCCTATCTCTCTCTCTCGTTTGCTGAAGGCGTTCCTTTTCCCGAGCCTGACGAGCACGAACCGCTGACCATTTCTAGTCAGATTCTATCAAATCACGCTAGTAAGGTGAGTTTGACGGCCCCACTTTTTAAATTTTTTTGGGGGAGAATGCAAGCTAAATATTGTATACAACTTAATATTATGATCGTATGTTCGGATCAACATAAAATTCTATTAACCGGGATATAGTAGTTTTAAATCATATATATTTATAATATATCTGATATTTTGAAACTATAAAAGTACTGGCATGTTGTTATCATAAGTTTTACATTGGTTAAAACATGATATTGATCTATATATCTGCTAATTTGAAGTCATACAACCATATTTGACTTGTTAAGTGTGTTGTTACTATTGGTTTTATGTTAGTTAAAACATGGTTTTACTTCAAATTATAGCTATTGTACTGCCTAAATATTATTAAAGTTAGGGGCAATGTTTAAACCATAGTCTAGAAACTTAGGGTTTTAGACACGAATATGCTTTCACTGTTAGAACTATCGGAACTCGACAAGTCTACATGAGGTATTCAATTCATCAACTAAGACTGAAAATCTTTGTAAAATCCTCTGAACTGTAACCGCAAATCCCGTGTGAGCGAGGATTTTGTGCATAGATCTATACGGGTTGACACCCCCAACTGTGGTGGCTAGCTAAAACCCAATAGTTTATGAAACACTTCGGGTGACGAACTTGCCTTTTTATGTTTTCCAATCCGACGTAGATGAAAAGTGTGGAACCTATTACAAAGGTACGACACTTGTAGTACCGAGCAGAGGTTTGAACAATCATATAGCAGCGGTTATGGACTCATGGTAGCGCAATTATACTCTATAAATAATATACTTTTTCGATATACACGTATTAATGTTAAGTATAAGATTCACAAACACTTATACTCAGAGTACATGAAACTTATAGGTATTTTACTTATTCAGTAAGTAAACCATTATACCTAAGATATATATACAATATGTTGGAGACAAGTATGAGTCAAAATGACACTTTCAAACTATGTTTTATACTTTTTGAACTTGGAAAAAGTACTATTTTTACTCAGAGTCAAAACCTGTGGACTCACCAACTTTATGTTGACATATTTTGAAAACGCATGTGTTTTTAGGAACTTAATAAGCTGGAATGTAACTCGGGAAGGAGAACTTTTATTGACAAATACTACTATCCTTTTTGTTGGTATGGAACGTCTGTCTGTTAAGATGTGTGAGATATTTCAGATTCTATGTAATAATGACTAGGAATACAGGAACAATGTAACTTTCTATTATCAATAAAGGTATTTGGTTTATAGAATGCTTTTGTATCGTTCAATGTATGTTTAATAACTGTGATACAAAAATGAAGTTACACAGCCTGGTGTTTTCGACGACGGTCGGGGGCGTGACACGAAGAGACTCAGAAGCTGATTGATTTCATCAAACAACTTGAGCTACAATTGCGAAAGCCAATTCGAAAAATTCGAAGTGATAACGGTTTGCAATTCAAAAATCATGCATTTAAAGAATTCTTCACAAGCAAAGGATTTTTTTCATAATTTCTCTTCACCTTACACTCCACAGCAGAATGGTGTAGTTGAAAGATGAAATTGTTCTCTCTGTGAAGCTGCAAGGACAATGCTATCGTTTTCGAATCTTCCTCTATATTTTTGGGTTGACGCTATTGCAACTTCTTATTTTACTTAGAATCGATCTTATAACAAAAATTTTCAAATAACTCCTTATGAAATTCTAAACAATCATAAGCCTAACGTTGAATTCTTTCATGTGTTTGGATCGAGGTGATTTTTATACAATTCCAAAGAACATCGGAACAAATTTCATGAAAAAACTGATGAAGGAATCTTTTTGGGATATTCATTGACTTCAAAATCATATCGTGTTCTGAACAAGAGATCAAATAAGACAGAAGAAAGCTATTACGTTACGTTTGATGATAATTACATAAAGAAATATCAAAAGGAAGATTGTCAATCTGAAGAAAATTTTCCATTAACAAATTCTCAGATTATTCCTCTTATGAATCTATATGAGGATTTTCTAAATTTGTTTGGTGAACCTGAAAGGGCAAGTTCTTCGGAATCAAACACCAAGGATAATCATGAGGATGAATTACTAAAGATTGTTGATGAAGCTGCTGAAGAAATAGAGAATCGTAATGAGCAACCTATTCTGAATGCAACTGATATACCAACTCAATCAGAACCTCACGATGTTCTGATCCAGGGGGAGGGTTCATCTCCAAATATTGATTCGGATGTTCCACTCCATGGGGAGAGCTCAAATTTGAATGATGAGTCACATGCAAATTTCCAGGGGAGAATAACGAAAATAGTGATTCGGATGCTCAATCGAAATTTGAAGAAATCATTGCTGAAATTGATTCTGTCACACCCCCAAACCGGAACGGCGGAAATGTCCGGGGGTGGATGACTTCATGTTAAGTATCACAACACATGCATCATAGTAATCAAAGTAACAACAACCATCGTATTGATAATATAATATTTACATTGTGTTCAAAACGTTACTTGAAATACATTAAAAGTACAACAAAAGTTAAGACATAAAACTCCGTCTTCACAACACCTGAGAGGTACCTATCTACTAACGTTCCTGAGAATACAAGTGGTTTGAAAAAGTGTCAACATTAAAGTTGGTGAGTTCATAAGTATTTTTGTTATAAAAAGTATACTCTTTCTTCTTTGGAAAAGTTCGTCTGTTCCTCCAGAAAATCCTATATTTTCTTTAATAGAATGGTAACCACAATAGTTCCTTCAACAATCACTTAGTTTATACTAACTATAGATAACCTAATATCGAACAAACAATTGAATGTGTGAATCTGCCCTAAATCCACAACCAAAGAAGGAACAGGAAGTAAGGCGGAAGTCACACATTCCACTGCCTATCGGATATTATTTATATATAATTATGATGTATAAACTAAGGAATTATAGAATTAACCATTAAAGGTCCTTTATGTTATACTAGTTTAATAATAATTATTAAACCTTTTGTAAATAAGTTTCTAGTTTCACTTACTCTATTGTGAAACATTGTTTTCAGTAATAATTGTTATTGTTTTCAGGAAGTTCTATCGAAAAATGTTTACCTTTAAATAACAATGTTTACCATAGAAAATCCTATATTTTCTATAAAACCAACTGGTAGTCTTAATCGTTCTAAGATCGAAAAGTACAAGTATAATTAATATACTTACTTTAATGATATCTAGTTTTGTTGATAAGTTAAACTGAATAAACACTTGTTTACCCTGGAAACCTGATGCGACGATATTACCCTCCTATGATCACTTAATACATACGAGTTTTATATAACCGAGATCGAACAGACAGTTGAATGGGTGAATCTGCCATAAGCCCACAACCAATCAAGGAACAGGAAATGAGGCGGAAGTCACACATTTCGCTGTCTATCGGATTTCAATTTTATCTAACCTTATTGTATATACTGAGTATCATATAGTTAATATCTCTTGGGAAAGTTTAGGAAAAGTATATTTTCTTTGTACTGAAGTAGTATTCAGTACTTATACTTGTAAAAGTTTGTATTATAGTTTCAATCTAATAAAACTATGTGAATTTATTATCCTTATTCATACACTAATCTATTTATTCAATAACAAATTGTGAGTTATTATAAACATACTAGATGACCTATGATAGCCTGAACACGACGTTCTTCAGGCGTCTCAAAAGCTACAACATTTGTCACCATAGGTCTACCGACCTAGCTGTTGCAAGCAGCTTTGATGCGGGATTGTCAGTCCCGTATAGATCTATACACAAGTGTCACGCTCCCCCACAAGGAGATTCTGGTTATAATTTCAGGACTTTTGTTGGTACTTGGAAAATTACATGAAGATTGTCTCACAAATGCTATACTGATGATTATGTGTGAAATAATGAAAAGTTATTTAGAAATAAATACATTGTAAATAAGTTTCATAAACTATGTTTTCAGTAAAGTATTATGTTTGTTTTCTGAAAAATATTCTCTACTTGTTTTCCGTTATGTACTATGTTGATTTTCTGTTATGTATTCTGAACCTTGAAACCAATGAATAAGTTCTCTAAACTATACCTATTATAGTTTACTGTTTGTTTTACGGTAATTAAGACCTTTGTTAACTTTTGTAAGAATCTGTAATACTATTGTTCTATAAAATCCACTATGTGTACTCAAATAGTATTTAACAGTTTAAAAATCATTTTATATTTATATAAATGTAATATTTATATAATTGTGATTAATTAGACCTTCGATTAAATAACTTTACCCCAAGCCCACAACCAAACAAGGAACATGAAATGGGGTCAAATTACATATTCTAAATCTTCTAAATCCAAATTATATAATTTACACAGATATAAATATGTAATTTTTGATAATTATAACAATTTAGAAACGCTAAAAACATTACAAACATTTTAGATATTAACACAATTTTTATTTTATTTCAATTTTATCCCCCCCCCCCCCTAAAATAGTTACAAAATCATAAAAGTGTAGGGGTATGAACTCACCTTATGTTGGGGATTCGATAGAAGATTTGGTATAGGACGTTAGCTCCACAAGTGAAGTCTTGTTAACAAAACGAGTCAAATAAGGGTGTTAGAAACAAAGTTTGAAGATTGCATGTTGTTCACGGCCAGCTGGGTGTTCACGGCCTAAGAACACTTGATGTTCTTGAGTTTACGGCCCAATTGGGTGTTCACAGCCCAACAATCTTGAAGAAGGAAGAACACTTGAAGATTCAAGTGTTTTCGGCCCAAATATGTGATGATTGGAAGGTGGTTGTTTGATAAAGATGAAGAATACTTGATGTTATTGAGGAGAGAGGACGTTTTCGGCCCTTGATAGATTGAGAGTGTTTGCGGTTGGGGTGTGTGAAATGAGGGAAAAATCAGTCATTTTTGTATATATACACAAGAGACTTCGGCAGTAAACACTCCCAGAGGAGATAAGATCCTCGGGTTCACGGCCGAGAAGAGTTCACGGTCATGCGAGGGTTCACGGCTACGAAGGGAGTTCACAGTCGTGAAATGTTTGTGGCCCGAAGTATGTGTGCGGTCCGAGGCATGTTTGTGGTCCGAAGGAAAGAAAGAAGAAAAAGATGTGAGGGTTCTCGGTTCTAAAAGTTTTCCTTCTTAAACACACAACTCCTTTGAATTAAAGGTTTTTAAGCCAAAATTTTTGATATAAATCTACTTAATATAAGATAGATTAAAATGAGAAGTTTGACTTTTGTTGACTAATATTGACTTTTACAAGATTGAAAATTTTCGGGTTGTCACAGATTCGGTCTACAATCAGAACTTTCCACTATTGATAAAATGGACTAAAGATCATCCTCGGTCTCAAGTGATCACAGATACTTTTTCAGGCGTTCTCACACATGCTCAACAAAAAGAGAAGCAATTTGCATTATTTTCTAAATTGGAATTTTGCATGTTTAGTTCTTTTATTTCAAAAATTAAACCTAAAACCGTTAAAATTGCTCATGCATATTAGGTTCAAGCAATGCAAGAAGGACTTAATGAATTTGATCGTAACAAAGTGTGGATATTGGTTCCCACTCCAGAAAATGCATATGTGGTTGGTATGAAATGGGTATTCGGAAACAAGATGGATAAAGAAGGGAATGTTATTTGCAATAAAGCTCGCTTGGTAGTCAAAGGATATTGTCAAGAGGAAGGCATTGATTACGAAGAGACATTAGCTCATGTGGCTAGACTTGAATCAGTTCGCATATTTCTCGCCTATGTTGCTCATAAAAACTTTGAAGTATATCAAATGGATGTGAAGTGTGCATTTCTGAATGGAGAACTCGAAGAAACAGTCTACGTTGAACAACCTCCAGGTTTTGTGAATGAAAATTTTCCGAATCACTGTTATACTCTGGACAAAGTTGTATATGGTCTTAAACAAGCTCCACGGGCATGGTATGAAACTCTAACTCGTTTTCTAAAACAGTCTAAATTTAAACAAGGTTCTGTTGATCCCACCTTCTTTCAGAAGAAGGAGGGTGACCATTTAATGATAGTTCAAATTTATATTGATGATACTATTTCAGATTCACTAATCCTAGTGTCACACCCCCGGACCAGACGGCGGAAACATCCGGAGGCGGGTGACTTCATTGTGCAGTATCATAACAATTGAATATAAATGAAACAGAGCAATCCAAACATCATACATTGAGATAACAAACTTACATTGTTTATATATTGTATTTGTCCTTCGAATTACACAAAAGAGACATAAGCAGAAAAATCCAAACTACAGAAAATATACTTGCATCCGCGTCCCTTGTTACATGCTTACTAGATCCCTGAGAATACAAGTCGTTTTGAAAAGCGTCAACTAAAACGTTGGTGAGTTCATAAGCATTTTTGTATAAAATCATTTACACTTGTTTAGAATCGTTCTCATTGTACTTTCATAAAATCCAATATTTTCTATGAAATCGTTTGAAGTCTTGGCTTGAAAATTTTGGATATATGTGTGCATGTCATTACTTTTGTTCATCCTTATAAGGAGTGATTTTGAAAAGTAGTGTAATTTGTAAAAGCGAGTTGTGTCCGAGAATAGTTCTTTTCAATAGTAATAGTCGACCGTTTCCAGAAAAATCCCTTATTTTCAAAAAGAGACTATGGTTAAAAATCTTGTTCCTCTTATCGAGTAAAATTGAGTGTGCGTTCTAGTTTATCGTTATCGAAATCGTAGAAAATCGTTTTCTCCAGAAAATCCTATATTTTTGCTATAAAATATTCGTAAGTTCTAGTTCCAACTATGTATATGTGTGGGTTAGATTATCGTTTTCAAAATCGTTTTCCATAAAGTAAATAGCAGTATTACGACTCTATACTTGTTAGGAGAAAGAATCAACATGGCAATTGTGGACATTCTACGCGATGAAAAAGGACAGTCAACGCAACAAATGCAGATCATCACTTATCATGTATAGGACGGTTAACACAACGTGCCAAAATTTATTTATGAGGTTTTTCCTTACATAAATTTCTAGATGACATAACATATTCTAGTGAGTCGTTATAACCATACTAATCTGATGGAGTGCCCGTTTTGGCGTTTCTCAGGCGCCCTAGTTTTGGAAAAGACATTTGTCACCATAGACTGGCCTGTCTAGCTGTAGCGAACAGCGAAGATGCGGGGTGTCAACCCCGTATAGATCTATACACAAATTCCCGCTCTCCCTCCAGGAGACTCTGGCTATAACTCCCTACAGGACTTTAGACATACACTAATATTTTTATATTTAGGTACTTTTGAGATTTGTCTGACTAGAATATTAACAACCTTTTGAGCAATCGTTAGAGATCCATTATTTGTTAGATAAATAATGAAATTCGTACTCATTGAATAGAAATATCGTTCTCGTTCCATATCGTTGATTGTGCTCGTTAACTGGGTGCTCGTGTTCGTTCCTTTTCGTTTATTGAAAAATAAGTCATTTTAGTCAAGAGAAAAAAAATGTCAAGTTATAATTTGTATAAATTTATAACTGCCGGATTATGACACGCATTTTCTGTTTCATGACATATAGGACATTTCTTATGTTCTTGGAGATTTTACGACGGCAGTTTATAACATGCAAATATTTCTGTCATAAAGGCTCTATTCGTGTATTTCCTTGGTGAAATTATTTATCAAATATGTATAAATAATCCCTAATGGTTTGCAAATAGTCACAAAGTTTCCATTTTCGAAAATTACTAGAAATAGTGTCAACTTATCAAGGTCCCTTTTTATAACTTTTATCTCTAGACATGAAAGCATAGATAAAGGGGTTAAGTTGGACACACCCAATAGTTGGGAGGCTCTTTTGTACACAAAGTATCCACTGTTCTTTATGAAGTTGCGAAATCTTACGTTCATGAGAATATTACTAAAATAATAATTTAATAATATTTCACACACACATACACACATACGTATACATGCAATTATTCAAGTATTTAGGCAAGATTTGACTTGTACTCTCCCCCAAAAACATTAAAACATTGAAAAATGTGGGGTATGAAGCTCACCTTGAGTTGGTTGAGGAGTTGTTTGGAGTTATGGGGTGAAGATCTCAAGCTTAAACTTTTGGCTAAGATGAGGAACTCCTCTGGGAAGAATGTTGTCCTAAGGTTGATTATCACATATTATTATGAGTAAAATAATATGGATTCATCTTGAAAATTTTAAAATATTAGATGAGTGGGGAACTTACTTTAAAATTTCCAGGAAGAAGTTGAGAAATTTTCCTTCAGCAAGATCCTTGTTCTTGCCTTGGAGATGAGTGTTGAGGGAAAAATGGGAAAAGTGAGAGAAAATATGAAGTCTAAACCCCTTTGCTGTCGTTGCCTTGAGGAGTATAAGAAAAAGGGAGGGAATCTTTGGTGCATGGGGATCTGATGGTCCATGCATTGTTATTTGGTGGGTAAAGAATTGAATACTGTGATTTGCATGGGGAAATGGAAGATTACATCAAATCACAAGGTCAAACCTCCTTGTCCTTATCTTGATTTAGGATAGGATCTTCCTAAATCCTAAACTTTTATTTTATGTAAATATGATTTAAATAATTAAATTTGGCATAAAATAGAGGTTTTAGGGGTCTCAGTTAACAAAAACACGAGGTTGGTGGGATTCCCGACGTCAAAATACCTTAAAATGATGAAAAGGTCTGGAAATGACAAAAATCTGGAGTGAAGGGGTGAAATCCGGAGCCACAGCATGAATTCTGAAGCTTCTCTTAGCATTCCGGAGCTATATCCCAAATTCTGGAGGGGAGGATTAGGGCTGCGAGGGTCCGAAGTGGGTAGGCAAGGAGTTTCGGAGGCGCTGGGCGAGGTCCGAAGCATTCTTCTCGGATCCGAGGTCAGGAGCGAAGCTGTCCGGTTCAGCTTGGAGGTTCGAACCACCCCACATGTTCCGGAGTCAGAAGAAGGTTCCGAAGCAGGAGGATAGTCCGGACTAAGGGAGATCCGAAGTGAGAAGCTTCTTGGTTTCATAGAAGGTATCCGGACTAAGAGGGTTCCGGACCAAGAGGAGTCCGGACCAAGAGGGTTCCGGACCAAGAGGGTTCCGGACCAAGAGGAGTCCGGACCAAGAGGGTTCCGGACCAAGAAGTTCAGCACCAAGAGGGTTCCAGACCAAGAGGGTCCTTTTGGATTTTCTCCTCCGGTTTTGGACTGTTTTCGACTGAGAAAGGTACGTAGATAGATTTGGGAGAGATTTCACATACTTGGAGAGATTTGGGAGAGATTTGGGAGAGATTTCACATACTTGGAGAGATTTCACATATAGGAGAGAGTTGGGAGAGATTCCACATACTTGGAGAGATTTCGGAGAGATTTCACATACTTGGAGAGATTTCACATATGGGAGAGATTTGGGAGAGATTCCACATACTTGGAGAGGTTTGGGAGAGATTTCACATACTTGGAGAGATTTGGGAGAGATTTCACATACTTGGAGAGAATTGGGAGAGATTTCACATACTTGGAGAGAATTGGGAGAGATTTAACATACTTCGAGAGATTTGGGAGAGATTTCACATACTTGGAGAGAATTAGGAGAGATTTCACATACTTGGAGAGAATTGGGAGAGATTTCACATACTTGCTGAGAATTGCACTCTATCTTTCCATGGTCCATTAGGAACCATAAAGTACACTTTTAATATGTTAGCACAAGTCTCACAATAGTTATTGCTTACATGAGGACGAAATTTCCTAGCCAAAATGCTAGTTGTGACACCTAGTTTAACTGCTGAATTCCGAAAATTAATGGAGACAAAAGTTGAAATGAGTTCTATGGGTCCAATTAATTTTTTCCTTGGTCTAAATATAAGGCAGAGTTTGGAGGGAATATTCATCAATCAAGAAGCTTTCACAAAGACGTTATTGGCCAAATTCGAAATGGTGGGTGTTTCAAAAGTCAAAGTCCCTATGGCGTTCGGAACAAAAGTAACTCCTTCACTTGATAAACCAGCATTGGATATTACGTTATTTCGTCAAATGATCAGATCTTTATTGTATCTGACATCTAGTCGTCCTGGCATAATGTTTGTTGTTTGTTACTGCTTCAGGTTTCAAGCGAATCCTCGAGAACCTCATATGTTGGCGGTAAAGAACATATTCTAATATCTGAAACGAACCACTTCCCTTGGTTTATGGTACCCATCCAATTCAAGATTATTTGTGCAAGCGTACTCCGATGCTAACTTAGGGGGTTGTGGGCTTGATCTGAAAAGCACATCAGGTGGATGCCAGTTCCTGGATGGCATGCATGTCAGTTGGCAATCTAAGAAGCAAACTTGTGTATCCTTATCCACAGCTGAAGTAGAATACATTGCAACAGCATCATGTACATCACAAGTGGTGTGGATTCAGAATCAACTAAGAGACTACGAAATCAATATGAAACGAATTACATTATGTTGTGATTCCAAAATCGTTATACGAATCTGTCACAATCAAGTGCAACACTCTGAGACAAAGCATATATGTCACACCCCCAAACCAAGGATGGCGGAAACGTCCGGGGGTGGATGACTTCATGTATAGTATCATAACAACAATTGTAATAGTAATTGAAGCAAACACAACCAACATATATATAATTGAAAAAGTGACATCATTGTATGAATTACATGTTTACGAATCAATTACAATATGTTGACAAAATATGAAATAGTAGACGCCTTAGCGCCCCATCCTCAAAAGCACTTGGTTACCTGTTTAATGATTTCCTGAGAATACAAGTTGTTTGAAAAAGTGTCAACACAAAGGTTGGTGAGTTCATAAGCTTTTGTTTGGTATTATTAAAAGCCTTTCGTTTGTAAAAGTAGTATTTGTGTTAGAAAATCCAATATTTTCCTTAATGTGTAAATGTAGTCTTAAAACCCAAAGACCGAAATGTACAAGTAATTTGTCATATTTATAGTAAAACAATGCAAGTTTAAATCGACATAAACTCGTTAAATTTTAATGAAGTTCCCGTAAATTCCAATGTTTATTAATACTTTATGTGAGTTTATTATAACCATACTATGACCAAGGTTGCCTAAAACGACGTTCTTCAGGCGTCGGAAATGTTATGACAATTGTCACCCCAGACCTATCGGTCTAACTGTTGCATGCAGTTTAGGTGTGGGTTTGTCAAACCCAATATAGATCTATACACAACTATCACGCTCTCCCTCAAGGAGACTCTGGTTACAATACAGGACTTAATGGTAATTTGAAGTAAATGTCTCACAAAGTCATTAACGGAATTACGTGTTATGAAAACTTGGTACCGTATGGCCATACCTTGCTTAATGAAAATATCCTTTGTATAAATGTACCCTTTTTAAATGTATGTGTTATGTAATGTATCATAAACTATACCTATTATAGTTTATCAACCAAGGGTAGTACGTAGTAATGTATGCAAACTATATTCAAAATAGTTTATTAAATGTTTGAATGTATCGGTTGTACTTTGATTATAATCACTTGTTATTCTTTATATTTTATATGTCCAAATCCATTTGTAAACTGATGTGTGTCTAAATATTAAGATAAAATGTCATATATTGCAATAACATATAATCACATAAAGATATACACCTTGCTCAACATGTTACAAGGTGAAATGAAATTGACAGCAACTTTTCGTTGAATACAGTTTCTGTTACTGTTCGTAGAAAATTTATAGAAAAATCATCAAAGCTCTAAATCCAAATCCGCAAATTCTGAGAGTTTTGAATATGAGTCTAGTTTGTTCGTAAATTTTATCATGATTTTTAGTGATCTCTAACAGAGGTGAAAATGTTCATAATCACAGACTGGTCCGGGTTTGCCTCTGAAATGATAGGCAGTTTTGTAAAAATCACCATAAATTGTAAAAAAATTATATGGAGATGTGAAAGTAGCCATTTTAAAGCTAAGAGTTTGAACTACTTGCACCTGGAACAGTTTTGAAAACTAAAATATTTAAGTTGACCAAAACAGTCCGTGATCGAAGTTCATCTTTTCTGATGTAATCTGATAGAAAAAGTTTAATTGTGTTCTTGATGATTTTACTTGTATTCCCCCCTTAAAACTTAAGAAAAACATGTAAATGTAGGGGTATGAACTCACCTTATGTGTTCTTAGAGGATGGATGTTGGAGAAGAGAAGTGTTCAACTCAAAAACACTTAGAAGATGCCTTGACGAATCGAGAACCAAGAGTGGAAGAAAGCTTGATGATTAACCTTGGAAATCTTGAAATTGAGAGAGAATGGTGTAGAAAATGAGTGACTTAAGCCTTGTATTTATACTAGTAAGAATTACTATTCATATATAATTCTTTAATAATAAGTGTTAAATGTTGACATTCTCCATATAACTAGTTAGTGTATATGACATATTCATGATGTAATCATGACAAATGTTTCTAGAAGATGGTTAATACTAATTGGCTAATAATAGTAATTTTTAAAACGTAAATAGTAAATAATAGGTAGTAAATAGTAAATAGTAAATAGTAAATAGTAAATAGTAAATAGTAAATATGATGAGATTTTTACAATTGTCAAATTTGTAAACCCCGTTAAGCCATGTTTAAAAGTCTTACACGGCCCCCGATAATTGTGCAATAGTGTTTTATCGCTTTGGTTCGTTGTTTAGCACTGTTAAGGCTAAGGAAAATCAAACACATGAATTTTCCAAATGATGTTTTCTCATTAAAATAGCGAATTGTACAACGTAAACCTTAACATACAAGGGTTAATGGAGTTGACCGGTTTGACTTGTTGACTTTGTTTGACTTTGACTTGACCGAAATTTGACGGTTGTCACATCATCCCCCCGTTAGAAGAAATTTCGTCCCGAAATTTGCATTTTTGACTGGGACTTCAAGAGTTCGGGAAGAGATGTGGATACTTTTGTTTCATCTGATCCTCGCGTTCCCAGGTGAATTCGGCTCCTCGTTTAGCATTCCAATGGACCTTCACGATGGGAATACGACTTTGTTTCGTTCGTTTGATTTCCCGATCCATGATTTCGACTGGTTCCTCCACGAAGTGGAGATTTTCGTTAACTTCGATTTCGTCGAGTGGTATTACGAGTGTCTCATCAGACAAACACTTCGTTAGGTTCGACACGTGAAATGTGGGATGTACTTTGTCGAGTTCCTGAGGTAATCGAAGTTTGTATGCTACTGGCCCAATCCTAGCAAGGATTTCGAATGGCCCGATGTACCTTGGATTTAGTTTCCCGCGTTTGCCGAATTGTATCGTTCCTTTCCAAGGGGAAACTTTTAGTAGTACACGATCACCCACCTGGATTCCAAGGGTTTGCGTCGTTTGTCTGCGTAACTCTTTTGCCGATCGCGAGACGCTTTCAGTATTTCTCGAATTTGAACGATCTTTTCTGTGGTTTCCCTTATGATTTCAGGGCCAGTGAGGGTGCTATTAGAGACTTGCCCTCTAGCTAGCTGTGTATCCCCCACCTCAGCCCAACACAGGGGTGATCTGCATTTGCGACCGTAAAGAGCTTCGAATGGAGCCACTTTGATGCTAGTATGATAGCTGTTATTGTAGGAGAATTCGATAAGCGGTAGATGGGTATCCCATGCTTTACCGAAGTCTATCACACAAGCTCTTAACATGTCTTCCAACGTTTGAATGGTTCGTTCGCTCTGTCCGTCGGTTTGTGGGTGGTAGGCCGTACTCATGTCAAGCCTAGTTCCCAATGATTTTTGTAGAGACTGCCAAAACCGTGAGGTAAATCTACTATCTCTATCGGAGATAATGGATATCGGCACACCATGGAGTCGTACAATCTCTTTGATGTACGTTCTAGTCAGCTTCTCCATCTTGTCGGTTTCTTTTATCGGTAGGAAGTGTGCTGATTTGGTCAATCTGTCTACGATTACCCATATGGTGTCAAGCCCGCCCGATGTCTTAGGCAGGTTGGTTATGAAGTCCATGGTTATTCGTTCCCACTTCCACTGAGGTATATCCGGCTGTTGTAATAGCCCGGATGGTTTCTGGTATTCGATTTTGACCTTGGCGCAAGTCAGACACTTGCTCACTTAGGTAGCAATCTCAGCTTTCATGTTCGGCCACCAGTATAATTTCTTGAGGTCCAGATACATCTTATCCGACCCGGGATGGATGGAGTATCGAGTCTTGTGTGCTTCATTCATGACGACGTCTCGGAGTCCACCGAACTTCGGTGTCCAAATCCGGTTCATGATATAACGTGCTCCATCATCCTTGACTTCTAAGTTTTTATCCATTCCCCTTAATGTCTCTCCTGCCACCTTTTCTGGTTTCAAAGCTTCCAGTTGAGCTTCCTTGATTTGTATGGTCAGGTGGGAATGGATTGTCATTGTTAAGGATTTTACTCGGCGGCCCGAGTACTCCTTTCTGCTTAGAGCATCGGCCACTACATTGGCCTTGCCCGGATGATAACGAATTTCGCACTCGTAGTCATTCAGCAACTCTACCCATCTCCTCTGTCGCATGTTGAGCTCTTTCTGATTGAGGATATGCTGAAGACTTTTGTGATCAGTGAAGATAGTGCATTTCGTGCCGTAGAGGTAGTGTCTCCAGATCTTCAAAGCGAATACTACTGCTCCTAATTCCAGGTCGTGGGTAGTATAATTAACCTCGTGCGTCTTAAGCTGTCTTGATGCGTACGCGATAACCTTCCCTCTCTGCATGAGCACACATCCGAGGCCTTGATTCGAAGCATCACAGTACACTACGAAGTCTTCGGTTCCCTCTGGGAGAGACAAGATCGGTGCGCTGCATAGGGCTTGTTTTAACGTTTGGCAAGCAGTTTCTTGTTTATTTTCCCACTTGAATATCACACCTTTCTGCGTCAAGGTGGTGAGTGGTTTCGCAATCTTGGAGAAGTTTTGTATAAATCTTCGGTAGTAGCCAGCAAGCCCAAGGAATTGTCGAATTTCGGTTGGCGTCTTGGGTGCTGACCAATTCTCGATTGCCTTGATCTTGGAGGGATCCACATGTATGCCTTTCTCACTTACCACATGGCCAAGGAAATCCACTTCTCTAATCCAGAATTCACACTTAGAGAACTTAGCATAAAGCTTCTCCGCTCTTAGTGTCTCTAGCACTTGGCGTAGATGTAGGCGATGCTCTTCTTCGCTTCGCGAGTAGATCAAGATATCGTCGATGAATACGATTACAAACTTGTCTAGGTAGGGTCGACACACTCTATTCATTAGGTCCATGAATACCGCAGGTGCGTTTGTTAAACCGAAGGACATCACCACAAACTCGTAGTGCCCATAGCGAGTTCTGAATGCAGTTTTGGGAATATCTTCTTCTTGAACTCGTAGCTGATGGTAACCTGACCTTAGGTCGATCTTTGAGAAGAAATTTGCTCCTTGGAGTTGGTCGAAAAGGTCGTCGATTCGGGGTAGAGGATATCGATTCTTGATGGTGAGTTTGTTTAGTTCCCGATAGTCGATGCACATGCGAAAGGATCCGTCCTTCTTCTTTACAAAAAGGACTGGTGCTCCCCAAGGTGAGAAGCTTGGTCTGATGAACCCTTTGCTCAAAAGCTCGTTCAACTGACTGGACAACTCTTGCATTTCTGTTGGTGCGAGGCGGTATGGAGCTCTGGCTACGGGGGTAGCTCCGGGTATTAAGTCAATTCTGAAATCGACTTGTCGTGCGAGTGGTACACCAGGAAGATCTTCTGGGAACACATCCGGGAAGTTACACACTTCGGGGATGTCTTTGATGTCTTTCACGTCTTGTTTCTTGTCTACTACGTGGGCCAAGAAGGCGTGGTACTCCTTCCGGAGATACTTTTGGGCTTTGATGCATGAGATTATTTGTAAATTCGCACTAGGTTTGTCACCATAGATGAGAAGGGTTTCGTCATTTGGTAGATTGAGCGGACGGCCCTTTCGTAACATAGAATGTCGGCACGGTGAGGAACTAACCAATCCATCCCGATGATTACGTCGAAGCTTTTTATGGTGACCGGCATCAGGTCAATTTTAAATGTATGGTTGTCTAGAGTGAGAGTACACTCTGAGTATATATCGCTAGTGCGTTCTACTTTCCCATTTTCCATTTCTACTACATAAGTATCCTTTAGTGATTGGGGATTTTATTCAAGTAATTGTTTATATTGGTGGCTCACGAAACTCCTCTCCGCTCCACTATCGAATAGTACGCATGCATAAGAGTTATTGAGGAGAAACGTACCGGTAACCACCATGGGATCCTCGACTGCTTCCCCATGTCCTATTGCCAGGACTCTTCCTGCTCCACCAGTATTAGGGGCTTGTGCTTTGGGGCAGTTTCTTTTGAAGTGACCGGCGTCTCCACAGTTGTAGCAGGTTCGGGTTGCCCCCGTACTGGCGACTTGGTTGATTGGTCGAGCCGGCGCTTTACAGAAACGAGCAGTGTGCCCCTTCCTGTCGCAGTTGTTACAGTGCATCTCCCTACAAGCACCATTGTGGTGAAAGTTGCACTTGTTGCACTTAGGTAGGGTTCCAGCATATGGCTTCGGTGGTGCTGGAGTGGTAGCAGTAGTGGCAGCATTAGTGGCAGCATGGACAGCAACAGTTTGTTGCTTCTTAGCGGGGTCCTGTGCTGGTTGGCTCTTCTTTTGGTTCCAGAACTTCCTTTTGTTGTTTCCCCCTTTTGATTGATCAGTGTTGGTGGTTGTAGTATTATGACCGGCTCGGTGGTCAACAAGTTGTTGTGCCAGCTCCCTGGCACTGTCAAAAGTAGTTGGCCTTGAAGCCAGGACACTACTTTGCACTTGGGGAGACAGTCCCCAAAGGTATCGCTCCACCTTTTTCTCCTCCGGAGTAACCATTGTTGGGCAGAGGAGAGCCAATTCATTGAATCGGGTGGTGTAGGTTTCAAGGTCGGAGCCCGTCATCCTGAGGTTCCAAAGTTCTTGTTCTAGCTTTTGAATTTCACCTCTCGGGCAGTACTCCTTCATCATCAAGGTTTTTAGTTCTGCCCAGGATATGGAGCTAGCTACTTCGAGAGTAAGTGAATTAATCCGACAGTTCCACCAAGTAAGGGCCCGGCCGGTGAAAGTGAAGGCTGCGAACTTAACTTTGCTCGCTTCGGGGCAAGAGCACACTTGAAAGACTACTTCAGTCTTTTCAAACCATTGCATTAAAGTGATGACTCCCCCGCTCCCATTGAAGTTGTCGGGTTTGCCATTGGTGAAGTCTTTGTAGGAACACTCTCTTGTACGCCACGTACTGTCTCCGTGGTTAGAGTTTGTAGCACCCGATCCAGAACCACCAGCTCCGTTTGTCCCTATCTGTGATATTACGGCCGCTACGGCTGCTGTTACTGCAGCCTGGAACATCGCAGGATCAAACTGTGGAGGCAGCGGCGGAGGAGGTGTTGCTGTGTTGCCGGAAGGTCTTGGTCTTCTCCTTGGCGGCATGGTTCTTTCATAAGTCGTAAACCAATGTACTTTTAGTAAAAGTATATTTATAGGAAGAGAAATCTTTTATACATAAAGTATATTATTACGTTGTTTTCCGGTATGTTTATGATACATACGATTTTATACTTTTAATTGACCCAATACATTGGGTTATGAGGTAAAATGAAAGTATAAAATATTTTATTTGAGTTTCCTTGTTTCCAAGTATATGACTGTTTGTAAAAGTTTTACATATACTAATTTAGTCGGGACATAATTAATATATTATATTTTAAAATGATCTTTATCGGTTACTTAATTAGTTGCAAAGTGCATACCAGTCATATGTGATTAAGATATAATAGTCCTTCGAATAGATGACCCTAACTCCAAGACCACAACCAAACAAGGACAGGAAGTGAAACAAAGATACATAAATTCTAAGTCTATAGCATCTTAGTTACATATGACCTTAGCGCATCCACTTAGCAGCTATTGATCTATAAATAAAGACCTATTTAATTCTCAGATAATTTATTATAGTAACACAAAATACTCCTATAGTATTTGTAAATGTTTAGTTTTGAGTTCTTAAAGTATCCTTTTGTAGTGTGTTATTAGGTTTGTTAGATTTGTTGCCCATCCTGACCATCCCCCGGTATATGCAAGTCAATTCCCGGACAGATATAGTTGATCAGGCTATATCCTTCCCAGATTTAATCCACATATACTAAGGCATACTCAAAATGTTCAACTCTTCTTCTTTTGCTTTATGTTTTCGCTAGTTATGATACCATGCGAGCATGTAATGTATGTATGTATACTTTAATCAAGAAAATCATTTATTTTCTAAGAGTATATTTATTTGAACAATGCACAAATCAGAGACTATTAGTCCCAATTGTGTTTATAGTTTGTATATCTTATGTGGTTTGATATACTTAATTTACTATAAACTGTGCTCTGATACCAATCTGTCACACCCCCAAACCAAGGATGGCGGAAACGTCCGGGGGTGGATGACTTCATGTATAGTATCATAACAACAATTGTAATAGTAATTGAAGCAAACACAACCAACATATATATAATTGAAAAAGTGACATCATTGTATGAATTACATGTTTACGAATCAATTACAATATGTTGACAAAATATGAAATAGTAGACGCCTTAGCGCCCCATCCTCAAAAGCACTTGGTTACCTGTTTAATGATTTCCTGAGAATACAAGTTGTTTGAAAAAGTGTCAACACAAAGGTTGGTGAGTTCATAAGCTTTTGTTTGGTATTATTAAAAGCCTTTCGTTTGTAAAAGTAGTATTTGTGTTAGAAAATCCAATATTTTCCTTAATGTGTAAATGTAGTCTTAAAACCCAAAGACCGAAATGTACAAGTAATTTGTCATATTTATAGTAAAACAATGCAAGTTTAAATCGACATAAACTCGTTAAATTTTAATGAAGTTCCCGTAAATTCCAATGTTTATTAATACTTTATGTGAGTTTATTATAACCATACTATGACCAAGGTTGCCTAAAACGACGTTCTTCAGGCGTCGGAAATGTTATGACAATTGTCACCCCAGACCTATCGGTCTAACTGTTGCATGCAGTTTAGGTGTGGGTTTGTCAAACCCAATATAGATCTATACACAACTATCACGCTCTCCCTCAAGGAGACTCTGGTTACAATACAGGACTTAATGGTAATTTGAAGTAGATGTCTCACAAAGTCATTAACGGAATTACGTGTTATGAAAACTTGGTACCGTATGGCCGTACCTTGCTTAATGAAAATATCCTTTGTATAAATGTACCCTTTTTAAATGTATGTGTTATGTAATGTATCATAAACTATACCTATTATAGTTTATCAACCAAGGGTAGTACGTAGTAATGTATGCAAACTATATTCAAAATAGTTTATTAAATGTTTGAATGTATCGGTTGTACTTTGATTATAATCACTTGTTATTCTTTATATTTTATATGTCCAAATCCATTTGTAAACTGATGTGTGTCTAAATATTAAGATAAAATGTCATATATTGCAATAACATATAATCACATAAAGATATACACCTTGCTCAACATGTTACAAGGTGAAATGAAATTGACAGCAACTTTTCGTTGAATACAGTTTCTGTTACTGTTCTTAGAAAATTTATAGAAAAATCATCAAAGCTCTAAATCCAAATCCGCAAATTCTGAGAGTTTGGAATATGAGTCTAGTTTGTTCGTAAATTTTATCATGATTTTTAGTCATCTCTAACAGAGGTGAAAATGTTCATAATCACAGACTGGTCCGGGTTTGCCTTTGAAATGATAGGCAGTTTTGTAAAAATCACCATAAATTGTAGAAAAATCATATGGAGATGTGCAAGTAACCATTTTAAAGCTAAGAGTTTGAACTACTTGCACCTGGAACAGTTTTGAAAACTAGAATATTTAAGTTGACCAAAACAGTCCGTGATCGAAGTTCATCTTTTCTGATGTAATCTGATAGAAAAAGTTTAATTGTGTTCTTGATGATTTTACTTGTATTCCCCCCTTAAAACTTAAGAAAAACATGTAAATGTAGGGGTATGAACTCACCTTATGTGTTCTTAGAGGATGGATGTTGGAGAAGAGAAGTGTTCAACTCAAAAACACTTAGAAGATGCCTTGACGAATCGAGAACCAAGAGTGGAAGAAAGCTTGATGATTAACCTTGGAAGTCTTGAAATTGAGAGAGAATGGTGTAGAAAATGAGTGACTTAAGCCTTGTATTTATACTAGTAAGAATTACTATTCATATATAATTCTTTAATAATAAGTGTTAAATGTTGACATTCTCCATATAACTAGTTAGTGTATATGACATATTCATGATGTAATCATGACAAATGTTTCTAGAAGATGGTTAATACTAATTGGCTAATAATAGTAATTTTTAAAACGTAAATAGTAAATAGTAGGTAGTAAATAGTAAATAGTAAATATGATGAGATTTTTACAATTGTCATATTTGTAAACCCCGTTAAGCCATGTTTAAGAGTCTTACACAGCCCCCGATAATTGTGCAATAGTGTTTTATCGCTTTGGTTCGTTGTTTAGCACTGTTAAGGCTAAGGAAAATCAAACACATGAATTTTCCAAATGATGTTTTCTCATTAAAATAGCGAATTGTACAACGTAAACCTTAACATACAAGGGTTAATGGAGTTGACCGGTTTGACTTGTTGACTTTGTTTGACTTTGACTTGACCGAAATTTGACGGTTGTCACAATATATCACTTAGATACTACTTGATTAAGGACCATGTCAAAGATGGAAATGTGGAAGTTCACTTTGTCCGATCATCAGATCAGTTATGTGATATCTTCACTATAGCTTTACCAAAAGTATCATTCAATCATATTCTACAAGCTTTGGGAATGATCGAAGTTGAATCTGTTCTGAAATCATCGTCGTAATCATCCGTGATACTATAGCATTCCAAATGGTTCCGATCTTCGGAAGCTGTCGGAATTAACTGTTCACTTCTGAATGGTTCCGATCTTCGGAAGCGGTCAGAATCAACTGTTCATTTTCGATTTGTTCCGATCTTCGGAATAGATCTGAAGTAACTGTTCATTCCAATTTCGGAATTTTCTATCTTTGTATGTTTTTTCAGAAATGTAAAAATCCAAAAATATTTTTTTCTTTTCAGAAAATCAAAAATCCAAAAATATTTTTCTTTTCAGAAAATCAAAATTCCAAAAATATTTTATTCATTTCTGTATTTTCTTTTTTAGAAATTCAAAATTTTCAAAAATATTTTCTTCATTTTAGTTCTCTGCAAAATCAAAAACTCAAAAATATTTTATTTTCATGAAATTGTTGGTAAATTCATTGTTGAATTTTAGTCTGCAACAAGGAATTGACAATTGACATTATCACTTCTTTCTACCATATCCTATCACGACTTTCATGTAGTTCCCTTGACTATCGGAACAAAACCAGTTTCGGTATAGGGCTACAACAATTCTTGTTTATGATCACAAAATCATTGCTAACATGATTTTCATGAAACTCCTAACCATTCAACTCCCAATCTATTATTCTACATCTACATCATGTTCACAATCGTAACCCTTTAGACTCTTAGGTATTACTGTTGGAACCTAAAAGTGAACCTCTAGCAATCCTGAGTCCGGATTCGCAAGTACTTGCATTCCGGAACAAATGGTCCGGAGTGAAATGTGAAGAGTGGTCCGTAATCTGTCCGGACCAGGAAAGAAGAAGATACGAAGCTGAATGCATTCCGGAATGACTCTCATGTCCGGAATGGATGCTGATCCAGAACAACACTATTTTGTCTTTGTGTATTTATTAAGTTTGTATTTGTATTGATATGACATTTCATAGGACTTAGTCTTTTGTTGTATTGGACAATCAGAATGTCAGAAACATTTCTATTGTCCAGTCCTATGTAAGTATTCTAGTTAATTCACTGTAACCTTCACTCCTATTTATAGGAGCATTCAATAAAAGTCAACTACGGATCTTTCACTCAACTTTTAGCATTTCACTAAGTTTATTTCAAACATTCTTCTTGTTCTTCATTTATTAGCTTTACCTTGATCATTCATTCTCATTCCTCATTTAATGACTTGATCATTTGTTGAATATATTATCTAAGACTTGACTGGTCTTTCCAGGATTGACTTGAACATTTATTAGCAAGCAGACATTGATCTTAAGAATTCACTCAAGGTTTGAGTTCTCAAACCTTGTCCCTGCGCATCAGATCTATTTTGTTCTCACAATTGGTATCAGAGCTTGAGTGTTTGTCCTTTGAATCCATAAGATCATATTATAATTGGTTTGAAATTACCTTGGTATTTCAACCATTTCTGTGTTAAGGATAACAGTTGTTCTATATACCACTTTAGCTTGAAGATATCTTAACTTCAATGGCTGCTTCTAATCCTCAGCAAATGATTTCAATGCAAATCGCAAATAGTGTGGGTGGCCCTACACGTGCTCCATTACTAGTTGTGGAAGAATATGATCACTGGAAAGTTAGAATGGAAATATTTTTACTGGCCAAGGATAAAGGTGAAGAAATCTGGAGATCCGTCAAAGAAGGCCCACATGTTCCTGTAAAAACAGTTGTAAGAGATGCAACTGCTCAGCTCATGAGAGAAGATGAAACTCGCCCAGCTCCTCTAACTGCAGATGATATCGAGAAGCTGCATGCTGATCAAGTTGCTTTCTCAGAAATGGTGTTTGGTGTTCCTCCCTCACTCGAGCACATCAAGCTGTGCAAATCAGCCAAAGAGATTTGGGACACTCTTCAGGACCTGATTGAAGGTTCGGAAAATATGAAAGACAAGTGCCTCACCTCAGTTGTCAACGACTTCGATACCTTCACTACCACTCCTGGTGAATCAGTGGTCTCAGCCTCCAACCGTTACCGAATCGTTTTCAACAACATGAATGCTCATGGGATTGTCCGAACTCCTTTGCAGTACGACCTCAAATTCATAAACAGTCTTGGCAAAGGATGGGGAAATGTAAAATCTTGTCTCCAAAGCAATGGTTCCTTGAAAAATTTGAAGCTCTATCAACTTTTTGATGAACTTCAAGGACATGAGTCTAATATTTCTCAAACCATAAGGGAACTCTCTGGAGGTCCTCTTGCCCTTGTCAGTTCTTTCGAATCAACCATTCCGAACTCATCTACTTCGGATCCCTTCAAACCCATTATTCCATCTGTTCAAATATCTGCACCCATCTTACCCACACAAATCTATCCTGTTGATGATTCCGAATCCATAGACTCTAAACTCCGTTTCCAACAGGAGTTTGCTCTACTCTCAATGAAATACAAACGTCCTTTCAATCCTTCTTACAAACCATACCAAAACCGATTCCATGCTCCTCACCAGAACAATCCTCAACCATACTCAGCTCCGGAACCTAAGCCAACTTCGGAAAATCCTCCTGCATACAAACCAAACATCACTAAACCAAACTCTACTCCAGAACCCTCTCACAGTTCCAAATCGGACAAACAAAAAATTGTGTGTCATAAGTGTGGACATGCAAACCATTTTTCTAAAGATTGCCTGGCTGATGCTCCACAGAAACCAAAAATCTAGGATTCAGCTTACTACGTCCGAAGAGCACAAGAGATGGATGAAAGCGAAAAAGCCTTTGTAACAACGGTTTCAAGAGATGTTGAAGGATATTGGTCATCCGGGGATGATGATGATATGGTAACTGGAAGGAACATGTGTTTGATGGCAAGACAAACGGTTGAATGTGATGAAGGATATTGGTCTTCTAGGTCAGAAGATGAAGATGATGTTGTTGAACCTCACTACTGCTACATGGCCACCAATGACCCACCCAGTCGAAGCATTGTTCAGCAGGTAAAATCTATGATTACTGATAATAATTTTGATCTATCTCTTTGTGAACCTTATCTGACCAAAATCCAAACAGATATGAGCACCATTTATAAAGCCTATGAGTCTGCCATAGAAGCCAGTGAGAAGAAGGACTGTGAACTAAATCGTCTTAGGTTGCGTTTTGAGGATAAAAAATTGAAAATCGAGTCTTTAGAGCATGAGCTTGTAATGTCAAAAGATGAATGTATCATTTTGAAAGACAAATGTGAAATTACCTATTCTGAAAGAAATATTATGATTACTGATAACAAACGTCTCAATGCTAAGATAGATGCTTTGCACAATTCAATTGACATGCTTGAATCAAATCTTCAGATGACTCATAATTTTCGTCATCCATGGCCAAAAGCACCAGGTCTCGGAAGCGAGTATCCGAAACATATTGCTCGTCCCTTAAAAGAATTGCAAAATTTGACCTTTATGGGAGAGGTTCCAAACATCAAACATTCGGACACCCCCGTTTCTCCCTTGTCTCATCTTCATGAGACCACATATCATTTTGAGTCCTTAATTCCTGAGTTTCAACCAATTGTTGTCAAATGTCCCGATTCCACGCCTCTTCCGCCTCTGATAAACATGGACCTGAATCGGACCACAGAATTTCATCACAGTGTTTCAAATTGCGTAGATTACGTTCCTAGGAGTAACCCTCCCAACAACTGTGTTGTTGAAGAAATTCCTTCCCTGACAACTGAAACTGCTGCCCCTGAGTTTATATGGGCATCTTTAGATGATAAAGTTGAACTCTCAAGTTGTGTGTCCTCTGATTCTTGCGAATCAGATTCCTTAGTCGTCTCAAACACTAAATTGGTTCCCATTACTCCTGAGTTTAGTAATCCATCCATAGGACAAACCTCAAAATCCTTGTCTCACCCTAAGAGAAAACCAATGCTGAATAGGAAGGATATTGTAGATCCTAAAGTAGAAGCTCGATATGCACATAAAAAGGAAGTTAAGGCTAGACAAAATTCCAGGTTCATTGCAAACTCCAAACCAAGTTTGTCCCAGAATTCTGATGCATCAACCCATAGTCAAAACTCCTTTGTTCCCACTAAGATCCTTAAAAGACCTTCTGAATCTCCTAGTCGTGTAGAGCCCAAGAAAGTAGACAGTTCTACTCAGTCTAAATCTCGTGTGAATGCCACGACAGTACAAAACACTTCTCCTCGGACTGTTTCATCTGTATTTATTGCAAAATCTGATGGCACAATTTTTAAACCCAATCTTTCAAAAACTAATGTCTCATCAAACAAGTCTACAAATGCAAAGAAAACAACTTTTTCAAAATCTTCAAAGAAAAATTGTGTGTGGTAAATCAAATCTTCCATTGATGAAACAACAATTCTGGAGGTTACAAATGTTACCAACACTCCGGAAGTCAAAGGTCCGAAGAAGACCGTTCGGAGCCTCCAAGTCATTGAATATGACTACTGGATAGATGAAAAAACATTAGCCTTCTGTCTGTTTCCAAAGAATTCAAAGAATACCACCCAGAAACACAAAGTTGTTCCTAAGTCACAATCAAAGTCCAAAGCCCGTGCCTACGTCCCAAAGTCTAATTCGGAGCCTAAAAACTCCATTACTCATTAATTTTGCAGGCACTTTGTGCTTCAGAGCAAGAAACAATATGGTATATTGATAGTGCTTGCTCCATGCACATGACGGGACAGAAAGATTTTCTACGAGATCTAAAGCTTTCTCCAAACGTTGGTTACGTGATATATGGCAACAACTACAGCTCTCAAATACGTGGTTATGGGATCCTCACCAATGGAAACTTCTCTATCTCACATGTGGCTTATGTAGCTGATCTAAAGCATAATTTGATAAGTGTTGCTCAGCTCACTGATTCAAATCGACGTGTGGAATTTTGCAAAAAGTACAGCTACGTAATGACTGAAGACCGGAAAGAGTGTTTAATCAAGTCACTTCGCAACAAGAACATGTACCCGCTCGACATCAACATGAATATTGGCAAACCGCAACTCTGCCTTCTCATCAAAGCTGTTCCTGACCTCAGTTGGTTATAGCACCGAAGGCTTGCTCATCTAAACTTTCGGTACATGAATGATCTCGTATCCGGCGAAATGGTGAGAGGTTTACCTCTTCTCAAATTCGAAAATGATCATTTGTGTGCTGCTTGTGAGTGTGGTAAGCAATCGAAGAAGGTTCATCCTATTATCATCTAAAAATCCATTTCGGAACCATTGGAGCTTCTACACATTGATCTTTGTGGACCATCCACGGTAGAAAGTCTTCATCATAAGAAATACATTCTTGTAATTGTTGATGATTTTACAAGGTTTACTTGGGTCTTCTTCCTAAGGCTGAAATCTGAAACAGCCTCAGTGCTCATTAATTTTATCAAAGGAATGGAAGTTCTTATCAAACTCCCAGTTAGGAGAATCCAAACTGATAATGGATCAGAATTCACTAATTCAACCATTGAGAAATTTCTCTTTGAAAAAGGAATCGACCACAACTTCTCAGCTCCTTATACTCCACAACAAAACGGTGTAGTCGAAAGACGCAATAGAACTCTTGTTGAAGCTACTCGATCCATGCTGAACTTCGCAAATCTACCACTCTATCTTTGGGCTGAAGCCGTATCTACTGCTTGTTTCACTCAAAATCAAAGTATCATCAATCGACGCCTCAACATGACACCGTACGAAGAAATGAATGGTCGGAAGCCAACAATATCATTTTTGCATGTTTTCGGATGCAGATGCTTCATCAAGAACAACCGTGATCAGCTTACCAAGTTCCAACCTAAAGCTGATGAAGCCATCTTCCTTGGGTACTCCTAAAAATCAAAAGCTTACAGAGTTCTTAATCGGAGAACTCGTGTTCTGGAAGAAAGCTTTGACGTTACTTTCGATGACAACTTCGTTCGGAATTTTGGCCCAACCCATATTACAACTCACATTATGGAGTCTGAAGCTCCTCCGCCAGGATGTCCGAACCCCCAAACAATTCTTGAAGTTAATTTTGAAACTCTCTTTGGTCCTTCCAAATCCGCTCTTGATTCGGAATCTCGATAAAGGCCAACACTCATTCCAATCTCTACTTCGGAAGCCCCTGTCTCGCATAACGTCTCCGGTCCGATCCCCAGCCTCCCTCCATTTGATTCCGAACCATTTCAACCTTCTCATGTTGAGGGGGAGAATGCTCATCCCTCTCTTGAATCAAATGTGGATGGCTTCCAAGATGTAGCTGCTGATTTCGATGACTCCAATCCTCTCAACATTGATGAAAATGAAAACTTCTTTGAGTTCCCTTCTGATGATGATGTCAATCTCTCTGGTTCAGAAGTTCAGGGGGGGGCATCATCCTGACATTCAAACCATTCAGGGGGAGCAAATCAATTCCATTGTTGATATCGGATCGACAACTGCACAAGAACTCCCACGATTACATGTTTGGACAAAGGATCATCCTCCGAACCAAGTAATCGGAAACCCCAATGCTGGTGTACAGACTCGTTCTGCTACAAGTATCCAAAATGAATGCCATTTCTCAGCATTTATATCCATGGTTGAACCTAAATCCATTAAGGACACATTAGATCATGTTGATTGGATTACAGCCATGCAAGAAGAACTGGCAGAATTTGACAGAAATGAAGTTTGGACTCTCGTGCCTCCTCCTCAGAATCATCCCATTGTCGGTACGAGATGGGTATTTCGCAACAAGCTAGATGATGCAGGAGTTATTATTCGAAATAAAGCAAGATTGGTGGCAAAAGGATTTACACAGATTGAAGGGCTCGACTACAATGAGACCTTTGCCCCTGTTGCACATCTTGAAGCCATCAGAATCTTTCTTGCTTATGTTGCTCACAAAGGCTTCAAAGTTTACTAAATGGATGTTAAGAGTGTTTTTCTTAACGGTGAACTTGACACTGAAGTGTACCTTCAATAGCCCCCCGGTTTTGTTAATCTCTCCTTTCCAAACTACTGTTACAAACTCCGGAAGGCTGTCTACGGACTCAAGCAGGCTCCTCGGGCATGGTACAAGACCCTCACTGATTTTCTTAAACGCTCCAGTTTCCAAAGAGGAGTTCTAGATCCTACACTATTCCGAAGATCAAATGGAAAGTATCTCATGCTGGTACAAATTGATGTGGACAACATCATTTTTGGATCTACGGATTCATCTATGGTTGTTGACTTTGCTAAACTTATGATCAATCGATTCCAAATGAGCATGAATCGAGAGTTAAGCATCTTTCTTGGCCTTCAAGTCAAACTGACTAACAGAGGAATCTTCATTCACCAAGAGAAGTACATTTCGGAACTCCTCAAGAAATACTCAATGGAAACCTGTGCCTCAGCAAAGGTACCAATGGGCTTCGGACACAAGATCTTTGCCGACCCTTCAGGTGTTTCAGTTGATGAAAGGAAATACTGCGGAATGATTGGATCCCTGCTTTATCTCACAGCAAGTTGTCCGGATATCATGTTTTCAACATGCTTATGTGCCAGATTTCAAGTCAACCCAAAAATGTCTCATCTCTTGGCTGTGAAACAAATCTTCCGATACCTTAAAGGTACAAAGAGTCTTGGAATCTGGTACCCAGCAAATGAGAGCTTTCTACTTCAAGCCTATTCAGATTCAAACTATTGTGGTCGTCAACTTGATAGAAAAAGCACTTCAGGTGGCTGTCAATTCTTAGGTGGTCGTTTGGTTAGTTGGTCATCCAAGAACAGAATTGCATTGCACTATCTACAGCCGAAGCCGAATACATTGCTGCTGCCAGATGTACATCTCAGGTTCTGTGGATGAAATCTCAACTCTTGGATTATGGTTACCGCTTTCAACGCATTCCTATCTATTGTGATTCTCAAAGTTCCATTACGATTTCCCACAATCCAATTCAGCACTCAATGACTAAGCACATTTATATAAGGCACCATTTCATAAAAGATCATGTTCTAAATGGTAACATTGAACTCATTTTTGTTCCATCTGACGATGAGATTGTTGATGTCTTTACCAAGGCATTAGACGAAATCAAATTCAACGGTTTTCTAAACAAGATGGGTATGATGATACCAGATCCTCAGTTCTTTCAAGAGACTTGTTCTCTTTGATAGACGTATTCGAAAGAAAATTAGTTCTGATCTCAATTTATCATCTCGAAACTACTTTCTCTCTGAATACATAGGATCATTTTACTTGTCTTTATTTCTGACCATCACTTGAGCTTTAAGCTGTACAGTTCGTCCTGATTGTTTGCTATTTAAAGTCCACATTGTCATAGTGCTCAAATTTTCATCTCGGAATATACTTCACAATGGCATCCCAGAATTCCACTCCGGAAAGGTATTGCATTCTGCACTTCGGAATTTCAAAATTCACTCCGGAAGATTTCTCAAATCTCACCCCAGAATGCTTTACAAATCTTGCTTCGGAATTTTATTTAAAGTCTCACTCTGGAATGCTCTCCCAATCATGTTCCGGAAACTTTTTCAAATTCACTCAGGAAATTCTTGAAAATCACTATTCCGAAATTTCTGCTCCGGAATCACCAACCTTTTCAAATCAAACTAAATTTATGTTCTGGAATCACACATCTTTTTCGAAATGACGCTAAATTTTTGACTCCGGAATCAAAACTCTCTCCGGATTATTTCTCATTCCGGACCTCTTTTCAAAACAAGCATGTTCCGAAACACAACTCCTTATCCTCCGGATCATACTCTGTCTGGAACCGCTCATCCGGAATTCCAATGGTTAATAAGGTGAAACGTTTGTTCAACGGTTGCTTTTTAGGAAGATCCTTATCCTATCTTCCTCGAATTTCGTGACACGATTGCACGCCCCCATAAAGCAACCATCGAATCGCCGTTTGGGGATTTCCATTTCCAGTTACAAACAACCTCACCTTTCACCTCCCAGGTCAATTCAATCCCCTAATCTAGTCCCTCATTTAATGCAACCCGTTTCGAACTCGGATCCTCATCAGTACACCCACTGACCCGACCCACTTCCCTTACCTATAAATACCAATTAACACCCCCTTTTACCCCTTTACACGCCCAACACTTCCAAAACCCTTAATTTCTCTCTGAGTTCTTCGTGTTCATCAAGCACTCATCACTCAACAATGGCTTCCCCTCCTTCACCACCAAAAACTGCTCCAACCGCTTCAACTACCAAGAAATCCATTGCCAAGAAGAAACGATAAAAAGGTTCATCTTCATCAACCTCCCCTGAACCGTTTCTAAGGGACACGACGCAACTGTTTTCCCTAAATCCTGAAGATTACGATGAATCTGTTCGTGTCATGGTGGAGTTCATCGCAAATCATACCATCTCCATCCCTCTCACTAAAATTTCTGAACCACCTCTTCCACTTCATCATCTCCACAGAGCTTTCACCAGAATCAAGGAAATCGACGGTGTGTTGGAGACGCAAATCATTGGAGATCAAATCGTTCCCATCTACAAATCTACTTTTCTCAATGCAATCGGTGTTAAACCAAACCCCAATGGATGCTCTGTCCAAGAACCAACCACTGAAGAGTTTCAGACCTTTCTGAATCATATTGGCTACAATCAATATTACAGGGCCAAAGACTTCAAGAAACCAGCTGTCTCTAGACTCTAGACTGTGCTGATGCACTTCATCATTCGAGGGCTATCTGGCAAGCACGGAGGAACCGATACACTCAGCAAGGACTGGCTTCATGTTGTCTATAGCATCTACTCCGGACGTGACAACGTGGTTGATCTTTCGGAGGACTTATGGCAATATTTTTGCAAGTTTGCCATCAAACGGAAGGACAACAAAATTTCGAGCCCTAGATTCTGGGCACTGACGATTCAACAAATCTTCAACGAGCTTTCCGAACCAATTTCGGTCTCCATAATTCCTCCAGAGGTATGTGTTTCCTTCAAAGTTGTCAAGGCCTATAGAATTCCGGACCAATCCTCTTTTGGTCCAATTAGACGAATTCTGGACCACATGTTGGCCTTAATCCCATCCGATTCCATTTATCTGAAACAACACTTAAAGACTTTGGTTGTGTTTGACCCAACATAACCTGCCCCAATCTCAGTTGAGCCCACTTCGAAAGAGGCCAATCCTAACACGTCAGGACCTAAGGTTAAGAAATCTGCCAAACGAAAGAGTTCTCCCACCAAGCCAAATCCTAAAAAGGAAACCAAAGTCAGCTCTTCCTCTCCAAAGGAAGATACTCATGACATTCAGGCCGACTCTGGCCATCCGAACACCCCTCCTGCCCACTCATCTGAGGTACCCCTCAATGTTTCAACATCACCTGCACACACTCACGGGGAGTCTCCACATAATCCACCCTCACCTTCCCAAAAAGGTGATTCTGGTGTTGACAGTAGTTCCTTGAAGCCCCCTGGAACACACCCACGAGTCTCATTTGATATCCCTCTCGTTTCTCACACAAGCACACACTCCGGAACCCCTGTTTCGGACCCTAAGCACTCCTGAGCTAGAGCAGTCCCTCCGACTCCGGATGCCCCAACTGGTCTGATGCCCGGAAGGTGTACAGGACGACCAGGTGCTAACGATCCTCAATGGGAAGATTATGTTAACAGGGCTGTTTCCAGACGTCCGGATCTCACAAGAGCTCAAGTGGAGGCCACTCTCACTTCAATGTACAACAGAGCTCATCAAAGCAATCTTCCATATGTTCCTCCTACAGATGATGATGCCAATCGGGAACTTGCTTCGGAACAACCTCCAATCACCACTCATACCAACGTATTCCAAACTGATTCGGATGAAGAAATCTCCGAAGAAATAATGATCACTGATGAAGGCAACTCTGTTCTGGACCCCAACTTCATGTTATCCATCCGTTTTCAATCCAATCCATCAACCTCCAAGTCTGCTTTTGACTTCGGATCATCCTCTTCAACCACTCCGGATGATGGACCCAACTCTCAGCTACATGAATATGATGTAATCACCAAGCCTGGTCCATATACACATACTTCATCACGTCAAACTCCGCCGCAACACTCAAACTCTGACTCAGAATCCTCTGATGGTGATCACATTGATCCTTTTTCTCTCCTTGACATTCAAACCAATGTGTCAGATACTATGAAGAAGGTCTCCTCCTTCGAAACATCCGTAACATAGCTCAACACAAAAATGGATCAAAAGGTTTATGGTCTTTATTCCAAACTCGATGCCATCCTTCAGTCTCTCTCTCAACAGTCCGGACCTTCCATTACGGAACGTGAAGCCCAACTAGATCAACTGATCTCTCTCCGGCTCAAGCACTCCATCGAGGAAGTTGAATCTAAATATGATTTCATGGTTGACCACTATCTCGACACAATCACCTCTATGCTCAAAGTCCATGATGACTTGGTGTCTGCCACTAACGATCTCATCAAGATGACCCATATTCGTCATGAGAAACAAATCCAAAGGCTGGAGAAGGAGATAAAGAAGAAGGATGAAATGAACCTTATCATTCAACAAGTCCTCATCAAGCTACTCCGATCCACTTGGAACATCATTGATGTTCCGAATCGGAAGTTTGATGAGATGTTAGTTGTTCTCAGTCATTTGTTCGATCACCTTGCTGCCCAAGCTCCCACTTCCGAAGCATACGATACCCTCACTCTTCAACTCAACACGGGCCTTCAGAAAGTCTTCTCCAAATTTGACGATCTCAAGGAAGCTTTAGTACTTGCACCAGTTCCAAGATCCACCGATGCAAGAGGGGGAGAAGGTTCAAGTCAACCGTGGAAACCTGCCTCGGAGTTCACACTCCGAGATGAAGACTTGAATTTCGACGATGAAGTCCAAGTTGTGTCCGGACTTCTAGGAATTTCCTCTGATGATGAAGAAGACAGTGAAGAAGAAAGATATGTCACCAACGGAGTTCTAGGCCTCGAAGCTCCAAAGAAAATATTTCCAAAGGTGTTGACTGAGGAAGAGAAGAGAAAATAGTGCGCAACCTCTTGGCCATCCTCTTTACCAAATGCTCTTCAAAAGGCCATTCAAATAGCCAAGGTTAAATCTATCCTCACAGCTGAAGCCTTCCGAACCACTCCTTCTATGCTCCCACCTATTCCGGCTCCAAAATTGCTCCAATAGACCAGGGCTTTCCACTCCGGATCCCTGATGACATTCCGGAAGATCCTCTTCCGAATCCCACTCCGGAATTTATGGTGGATGAAAACATGAAGCTCATCATGGACGCTCTAAAAGGAAACAAAGGCAAAATGCCAATGACTGCTGAACAACAAGCCTTCCACTCCGGACCTCATCTCAAGCAAAAACAAGGATGGTCTCAGGAGGAAATCAACAAGGCATTAGAGGACAGCATCCAGATCCGAGCTCTTAAGGATAATCCTGATCCGATGTGTGGTATCTCTCCTCTTTGCCGTGGAGACATTCTACGGGATCACGAAATTGTTCTGTGCATGTTCTACGATGTCCCTACCAACGATTCCGAACAGCTCGATCTTCCTCTCTCTCCATACAGCAAGTATTACATCAAATTTGCTCCTCTTCACCCAAATAATGATCTAGAAGTGATCCTCCGGACTGAAAGAGAAAGGCTTGAGACATTCTACTCCAAGAATGCTCAACCGTTTAAAGAAGTATGGACTAGAAAGAGAATCACCAAAGTCCATGGATTTGCAACAAAAATCCTAGTGAAATTCGAACTCAACTGCCCACTATTTCGATTTCACGTCTTCCGGAACAACCCTAACTACCGAACCATTACTGATGCAGACTTCCCTTCCATGAATCCGAATGACATTCTGACTCTAGCTGCTCACTTTCGAGGAATGCAAAACAACGATATCGGCATGGGTGCTTTCCATGCTGCTCTAAGCTTCCTCAAAGATTATGTTGCGGAATTTTGCAGATGCGACTATGAGCTGGCTCATCTCTACGGAACTGAAGACTACGTTGCGAAGATCACCTATGTTCTTCCGGAAGTTGATCTGCTTGAATATGGTCCAATTGATGACCCGGTTATAGGGTTTGTCTAAACAACCAAGAAGACAAACAAGAAGGACTTTTTCCATGTCCTTGACAAACACATAGTCCCAACCAAAGCACTCCGTAAGTTCATCTCTCGAGCATCAAAGTCTAAAGCTCCGGAACAGGTCAAAGCAAAGTTTGTAAGTCAACTGACCTGGTACATTGAATTCAGAGAATGGTTGTTCTGAGCTTTCACCTTCATTAAGGAAGAAGATGTTTTATAGAACAGATTTCTAAGTTCACTTAGGGGGACATTGTTGGAACCTAAAAGTGAACCTCTAGCAATCCTGAGTCCGGATTCGGAAGTACTTGCATTTCGGAACAAATGGTCCGGAGTGAAATGTGAAGAGTGTTCTGGAATCTGTCCGGACTAGGAAAGAAGAAGATGCGAAGATGAATGCATTCCGGAATGACTCTCATGTCCGGAATGGATGCTGATCCGGAACAACACTATTTTGTCTTTGTGTATCTATTAAGTTTGTCTTTGTATTGATATGACATTTCATAGGACTTAGTCTTTTGTTGTATTAGACAATCAGAATGTCAGAAAAATTTCTATTGTCTAGTCCTATGTAAGTATTCTAGTTAATTCGCTGTAACCTTCACTCCTATTTATAAGAGCATTCAATACAAGTCAACTACGGATCTTTCACTCAACTTTTGGCATTTCACTAAGTTTATTTTAAACATTATTCTTGTTCTTCATTTATTAGCTTTGCCTTGATCATTCATTCTCATTCCTCATTTAATGACTTGATCATTTTTTAAATATATTATCTAAGACTTGACTGGTCTTTCCAGGCTTGACTTGAACATTTATTAGCAAGCAGACATTGATCTTAAGCATTCACTCAAGGTTTGAGTTCTCAAACCTTGTCCCTGCACATCAGATCTATTTTGTTCTCACAATTACCACTGAGGTTTAGGTTCCATAACATCTGTGTTTATGATCTTGAGATCGTTATTACCATGATTTTGAGTGAAACCCAAAATCCGATTACCTTTTTTGAATTGACGGTGAACAATTTTTTTTTTCGAGCTTTAACCACTGAATTGACAATGAACAATTTATTGTTTTAGATTTTTTACCCAATGAATTGACGAATAAAACAATTTGGTTTGTACCATTGCATGTTCGAAATCTCATTTTTTTTTCTCTACATGATCTTAATGAAATGTTATTGACCCAAGTCATTTCTTCCCAACAGATCCAGTTTTATTTTTTGAGATTTCCGAACGAACATTTTTCGAAATACCAAGTTACTTCAAAGCATATCCAAAGCTTACTTGTTTTTATGGCTACACTCGTCAAACAAGTACTTCTTTTAGATCTTCGGACTTTTGTTAAGTTTCGAAATTTGTTTGAAGCTGAAACCACCCTTTAAGCATTATAAAAGACGTCTTTCATAGTTTCTCTACAAACTAATGATCGTAATTCAACGGGACACCACACAAGCACTTCAGAGTCTCTCTTGACTTAGAAGGAAGAGATCGTTACCCGGGATCCATCTAATTTTCATATCAAACTTGTTTGATATCATGAATCCCACAGTTTAAATTTGTTTAATTCTTTTTCTTTTACACACTCTTGCACTAAAATCCTTGTGATTTTGCAACGTCTGGTTTCTGTTCCGAATGGTTATTTGATTTCTGAAGACACAAATCTCGGTCGTAATTCCAATGGATACTGTTTTAGCTTATGCAAAGATGGAGGGTAGATCGATGATTCCGAACATAATAATTCCGAAACTGGTGATTCAGAAAAGACATTTTCATCATATTGGCTAATTCAAATCTTGGCGCGACTTTTGAATTTCCCAGACAACCGCGTGTCTGTTATAACGGTTTCTTACTGCATATTGATGAGCTGGCACATTATTATTGGCTGATTTTCGGCGCTATGGAAACATGAAACGACGGTTTCTCTCTCCATTCATCATCCTTGATATATAAGGATTTAAAACGTTTTATTTTCTCTCGCCGCAAACACTGCTCATGAATTTTCAAGCAGAATCAAAGCCATCTACTGTTCATCTTCTTCTTCACTCTTCCATGGCTACCTCTGAGAATGTTTCGTTTGCATATCAATCCGCCTCTGTGATCATGTGGAATGTCAAACCAAACCAGAATCTTATCATTGACCTTGATGCTTCTTGATATAACATTTTGATCACACATTTGATCGAGTGTTTGAGGTTCTCACCATTGATGAAAGCTCTAACAATGTCATAAGATGTTCCTCTCATTCAGCTCTCCAAAGCTTTCTCCACTACAATCTACAACAAGTCTGAAGATGTCATCAATTTTGAAGTTTGAAACCATAAGACCTCGATCTTGAAGCCCAATTTCTACAAACTTCTAGGGCTTGTTACGCCTGAAGTTAGTGTTTGAGGTTCTCACCATTGATCGAGATGTTCTTCCAAATGGGCTACACTGGTGATATCTCCTTGCTATCGAAGTTCATAAAATCCTTCTTACCTCTGATGTGGAATGGGTTGTTTACCCTACTGTTCAAAACGTTGTCAGAAAGGGTTTCAGGTTCTGACAGTGCAAGCAAGCTTTTCTACACATTGATCTATGGGTTATACCATGGTATCAACTTGGATTTTGGGTCTGTATTTTGGGCTCAATTCATTCAAAGAACCAGTTCATCCACACATCATACGGATTTCATGTGCTCGTTTCTGTTCGATCCTTGTCAAAAGAACACTTATTCACTACAAAGTTCCTCAGATGCAAGATTCTATTATGGCTGAAATTCTGACGCTTCAAACCACTACATTCATAATGTCGGCTCCCAGGACCTTTGAATTCGTTGGTTCAATTCTAGAAGCATTGTTGGAGAAAGTTCCGCTTGACAACCCAATTATTAGGGCTTATCGAAAATTACCCTCTTCTGGTGTTCGTCCCATGCCTGCAGAATTAAATAATATCATTGATGAAGGTGACAAACCGAAATGGGGTGGTAAAAGGAAGGTTAAGGATGCTCCTTCTGAAGGAATCAAAGTTACAAAGAAATCAAAGAAGTCGGTTCCAAAACCACGGTCTCCCTCTCCGGTGCTTCAAGAAGAATCCGAAGTGCGGACGAAATCAGATGTTCAGAGAAACACTATTTTACGAAATGATGAGGAAGATACAGCTACAACTTCTGAACCAGCTAATGTTGAAACTATCCCGAAGGTATATTCTCCTCCAATCTCTTCTACTCTGGAACCTGATATTTTTGAAACTATCATGCATAATCCTCTTCTGAATCTCACCAGTCCTCCACCTCTTCCTACATTCAATCTACCAACATCCCAAATGACAACCTCATCAATTCCAATATCCACAATCCCTCCTCTACCACAAATGAGTTATGTTGAATCATCACTTCCTCCAGTTTCAATCTGAATATCCTCACCAATCTTCACAGACTCAACAATACCTACAACATCAACTGTCTCCACTCCACCAGAAGATCCTATTATCAAATTCGTTTCGGAGGAGATTAGGAGTTCAGGCATCCCTGGTAACACATCTGATGTGAGGCCAAATGTCAACATTGGTGTGACTTCTGAACAACATTCTTCTTTTGTTCCTCCTTTTGATGATGATGATGAAATCATGTTCGGAGATGATCAAGAACCGATTGCCGACTTCGTTTTCCGACTGTTCACTATAAATATCAATAGTGACGATGATGAAGCTCCAATGACTAAAGGACAGTTCAATTATAAATGTTGAAACTATTTCGAAGGTATCTTCTCCTCTAATATCTTCCACTCCGGAACCTGATATTTTTATAACTATCATGCATAATCCTCTTCTGAATCTCACCACTCCTCTACCCCCTCCTACATTCAATCCACCAACATCCCAAATGACAACCTCATCAATTCTGATATCCTCAATCCCTCCTCTACCACAAATGAGCTGTGTTGAAACATCACTTCCTCTAGTTTCAATCCTAATATCATCACCAATCTTCACTGACTCAACAATACGTACAACATCAACTGTCTCCACTCCACCAGAAGATCCTCTTATCAAATCTGTTTCGGAGGAGATTAGGACTTCAGGCATCCCTGGTAACACATCTGATGTGGGGCCAAATGCCAACATTGGTGTGTCTTCTGAACAACCTTCTTCTTCTGTTCCTCCTTTTGATGATGATGCTAAAATTATGTTCGGTGATGATCAAGAACCGATTGCAGACTTCATCTTCCAACTGTTCACTATAAATATCAATAGTAACGATGACGAAGCTCCAATGACTAAAGGACAGTTCAAGCATCTGAATGAAAAGCTTGATTCCATTCCGGAGTATTCAAACGCCTTTTCTTCATCCAAATGGGAATATATGTTGACAACATATAAAGCCACTATGGAAATGCTTACATCAACCAATGCAAAATTTCTTGAAGAAACAACCAAGGCTAAACAAACTTCCGAACAGAAAATATCCGAAGCTACAGAAAAAGTCCAAAAATTGCAACAGGAAGTCAAGGAGTTGATGACTGCCTTCCGAACTTCTTCGGAAAAGAATGTAGAAGATATGAACAAATTCATTGAAGGATTTCAGACTTCTTTGCAAGCAGAAAAAGAAGCTATCTCATCCCTCCGCTCAGATATTAAGACTGAAAATGCAGAACTCAATACATCAATTTCTGCACAGCTCACCAAATTACAAAATTACTGAGAACAAGATCATGGACGCTTTAGCTGAGCAAACTCAGAAAATGAAGGTTCTGAACGAAAGCTGAAGATCGCATCACTTAATATTTACAAGCTTGAAGAAAATAAATATTTAGTTAAAGGTTGCACTTCTGATATCAACAAACGATTGTTGCGCATCGTTGACTCTTCAGATGCTCTGTTCACTAACTATGCGTGTCAGACTCTCTTTGAAAAGCTCAAACCCGTGTTCGCAATGCTAAATTAGATTCAGGGTGTTTCAGGAAGCGGGGCTTCTTTGAAAAAAGGGGGAAAAGAGGAGGAAAACTTGAAAATACGTATGGTCGGAAGGATAATGAAGCTTACAGATCAGGAAAAGGCAAAGGCAAAATTGTTTCTGAAGAGGATACGGCTGGGTAGCAGGAGCAACTTTTAATTTATTATGAGCCCAAACGATGGATTCAATAAGTTCTTGCCAATAACCACGTCCACTGAATAAAAACATTAAACTAAAAGCCCATACAAAATGAGCACCTAGGAAAAAAAGGCCATATGCGGATAATGAAGAACCATAAGACTGAATTACCTGGGATGCCTGTGCCTATAAGAAATCGCGGAGCCACCCATTAATAGTAATAGAACTCTGCGCAAAGTTTCCTCCCGTGATATGAGTTACTACTCCTTGATCGCTTATACTGCCCCAAACATCTGACTGCATTTTCCAACTGAAATGAAATATGACTACTGAAATTGAATTGTACATCCAGAATAGTCCTAAGAAAACATGGTCCCAAGCTGATACTTGACATGTCCCCCCCCCCTTTCAGCAGTTCTCCCACTTCCAGGATGAATTCTCCCGTTGCTACTTCAGAAAAAGAACCAGCAGGTTGATGGATCATTACCCTGATGATATAAGAAAATAAAAGGTTTCTTTATTTCGCATGATAAAGGGAAGATAAAACAAAGATAAAATAATAACAAGAAAAAAAGATAGAATCTGAAGAAAATCCAATAATGATTGAGTCGAAAAAAGCAGCAAGAGAGAAAAGGGATAAAGAGCTGGACTCTTGAGCGGATACAAAAAGAAGCAATCAACGATCCGAATCTCTACTGGTTGGAACCAACAACCTCCTTTGACACAAATAACGATGTAGAATGTCAATTGGATTTCCCCATTACTCCAGCGGTGTTTCTCTTTAGATGCTTTGAAAAGATAGAGAAATCCTTAATCTCCAACACAGCTGTAAACCGTAAGCTCTTCTTGTTTTATTTGAAGTATGCAAAACCGCAATACGAGTCATGGAGTCTTAAAAGAATTATAGGACTGAAGGTTGGCTTGCCGGTTCAAACATATGACTTTCTAAATGTACAATTCAAGGGATTCCGAGGTGTCAATCATGTTCTTCACGAGTTCACATTAGCTGATCTGCCATTTATGAATCCTTATGATTGGATCTTGCTGTTTTACATTGTTGCGAAGAATGTGAAGAAGTATGAGCCCATTTATGAACACTCGAAGCGGATGATTAAGTGTTACATTCTGAAAATTGCAAAGATGGATGTTGAAATAGCTTCTGTTCTGAAGAAGAGACCAATTCTAAAGCTGTTTGATCAACTGGAAGACATCCAACATTTAAAAGGAGGACTCATTAGCAAAAAGCATTGGAGCATCATCTACATAATGAAGGAGGGTGAAGAAATTAAGAAATGTATGTTCTTTTTTAGGGATAAGCATTGGAGCATCGTCTACAAGTGCTCTGAACTCCATTCTTACAAAGGTAGAGGCGAACATGTCCAACTCAGATGCGGATGTCAAATGTGTTTCGGACATGATTCGTTGGTATATATCTATCTGGACATCCCTTCTGAAGATCATGCCGAAGATTTTCGACGCTCAAAGGCAATAAAGAAGACCTCCTTCCGATTTGACAAAAAGGGGAGATTTTTAAGTCATATTTAGTGTTGTGTCAAATAGTTGTTTTAGGAATTATGTCTTGTTCCAATTCCAAAATGGGGCATGTCCATTTTCAAAATTGTTATCTTATTTGGTCTTTATATAGCGTCTGTATTTGTCTTTTATGTAACAACTTTTGTATCGTTCTCTTCCAGCTAGAAAGAATAGTTCCGACTTCTGAACAGTTCTATTGCTGAGATTAATGGAGTTCATCTTCTGTTAAATCATCATCGTTACATTTCATTGATACAGTTTCGTAACATAGAACTATCATTCGTTTATTAGTTCTATCAGTGGACATCCATTCAACGACCATGTTATAGGCCGCTTGCTTATACCCTCTTTATAGCATGGTTTCGTTAATGAGATGTACTAGCGATTTTACTGACTTTTCTTATACATATAATATACTAATCTTTTAATTATAAATAATATAAGGTGTATTTTAAAACTTTATTAAAATAGTAGGTTTAAATTTAAATTTTCAAAATTAATATAAAATTTATTTAATTTAAAATTAAACTAATTAATTTAATCTTTATCCTTTAATTAATAATTAATTAAATTAATTTAAATCTTATAAGGATTAAATAATTTTTTACTATTAACTATTAACCAAATAATTTAAATTTAATCTTAATCCAATCCCTACTAAATTTTAGAAAAAAAAATAAGGATATTGGGTTTATCCAATTAATTATTCTATTTTAACTAATTAAAACAATAATTATCAAATAATGAAACCCTAACTTTCCTTCTAAGTAATCGAAAATAAGGGAGGATGCTAGGGTTTCTAAAACCCTTGCAAAAATCGGAAAAAAATAAAACTAAGGGTGGAGGCTAGAGTGTCAAGAACCCTAGCAAATTTTGAAAATGCCTCCATTAGGGTATAGTTTCTATAAACCCTAATTTTGATTTATTCAACGTTGTGCAAGATCAGTGAGAACAATGGATCTGATACCACTGATGAGTTTTATATGTTAACAAAATCTTAATTTTGTTGAAAAACATAAACCTTAAGTTCACATGCACCCTAAAGGATCTATGTCTCACTATGATTTGCAAACAACTAATGAATATCAAGAACCCTAAAAGTACATTGCTATTTTCGAAAATCACAAAAGGATTATTAGAAAATACTTACCTTTAGTTTATTGTTGCAAACAAACTAGTAATCCTTCATTTGCTGGTCTTTAGAAAGCAAGCACCAGAAGTCTCGTGCCTCTAATGGCGCACACCCAAACCCTAGCAAGTTGGAGGCTAAAGAGGAAAGAGGAGAGGAGGAAGGATTTTCGTTTCTACCTCTTGTAGAAGGGATGAAGGATTTTCGTTTCTACCTCTTGTAGAAGGGATGAACGTAATTGTGAACCCTTTGGAGGGTTTCTATATGTGACTAAGGAAGCTATGCATAAGGTAGTTTCCTAAGATAAGCCTTATCCCTTTTGCTTTCCCCCTAAGGCATCCAAGTTTCCTTAAAGCCCAAGAAAAGCTCTAGAAACCATCTAGAATTTTGTCCCCCTCCTAGGTAGGTTCTAGAATTGGTCAATGTTCAACTTTTGAACATTGTCGCCTTTAGTCCTTCCACTTTTAATTAATCCAATTAATCCCAAAATTAATTCCAATTAATTTATGATTAATTCTTAATTAAATAATACAATTTTGTAATTATTATATTATTATCATAATATATTAGTAAATCATTTATTTTGATTTCTAATTAATTTATTAATCATATAATAAATTAATAAATAAGTCTCTCTCTCCAAAAAGCAATCCAGTAAATTACTAGGTTTGAAGGCAACCCAAAAGGACTTTGCTAATAATTCAAGATTATACTAATTTAATTATTGGTTTAGACATCTAATCCAACAGTATTAAAAAAAAGAATATATATATATATATATATATATATATATATATATATATATATATATATATATATATATATATATATATATGTGTGTGTGTGTCCTTACTACAATATGATAGTGAATCTAGTTATCTCATGTTGTCAGCTAACAACTAAATGGTATTTATTTGTTTCTATATTGTTGATTAAATAATTAAGGACATGGGTTAATGAGCAAAGAAAGTAATAGATAAGTTTAGTCGCATCGCAGAAGCCAATAGCCAATGTTGCAGAATTTCTGGTTGAATTAAGTCGGTCGACTAGGCAGTTGTGAATACTTAGTGTAGACGGAGAGTACGCGAGGAGTTCTTGATGGGTTTTAAGTATCCTTAGACAACATTAAAGGGACAACGGAAAGATTCAGAAAAACTCGGTCTAAATCGGCCAATTCGGTCAAATTCGGTCTAAATCGGCCAACTCGGTTAAATCGGGCTAACTCAGTTTTTCCGAAGTTTGACGGAGTTTTTTGGATTTTGACTGAATTTTTTCGAATTTGACCGAGTTGGCCGATTTAGACCGATTTTTTCTAAGTTTGACAGATATCGATTTTTTGATTGATTTTTAAAAAATGGCCTTGATATATATATATCCGATTCCAAATGTTTGACCGAGTAGTCCAAATTTTAGCTAACAAAAGAAAATATTTAGTCATCTTAACCGATCCTCAACGAGTATTTAAATCCTTTTTACCAAAAACATTACAATTACCTAAAACGTTCATTAACAAATGTTAAAAGGAAAAACATCAAACGCTAGTCAAAGCCAATTTCTCTTATATAGAAGAAATGTTAACTTCAGCCTAGGGAGTATCACTACATATATATTTTTTAAATCCTTTTCAAAAAATAAAAAGTAAAAGGTTTAAAACTATTTAATGCAAATATATCCTCTATTCCAAATTAATATTTTTTCCAGATATATCATGATGGCTACATTTCAATGAGATTTAGTTGTATATGTCACTATGAGCTATATATTATATAACTATCATGCCGATTGTTGCTTCACCATTTGAAGAGCTAAATATAACCATTATCAAGAAAGGAGATCAAGAGAGCAAAGGTAACCCTATCACGATTTGAAAATTTTAAGTTTTAAACCCTTGTTGCTTCTATGTTTGATTTGGTTACTTTTGAATAGTACGTAGAGTTTTTTTAATTGAATATATTGTCATAAAGGTCGAATACTACTGAAAATCGTTACAGAATAATGTATATAATTGGGATTTGGGAGAATGTTGATAAATCTTTATTTCTTTGTTTGCGCCAATGCAAGGTTTGTGCTTACATTGCTTTGTGATGTTTTTTCTTTGTAATCGACAATTCAATTCTTGATGCAGTTGTTGTTTAAGTTCTTTAATCTTAGGGTTTATCTTATATCCATTATTGGTTAATTATGTTAATTAGAGATAAATAGGCGTTTTGTTGTTAGAATTGTTTATTCAAGCTATTACAATGTGTTCAAGTTATTGTTTTTGAAAGAAAGGAGGTGATTTGGATTTTGGAAGGAGATGAAGGGAAGCCAAAAATATTTTGTGTTTTCAACTTCTTTCGGGAAAAAGAAGTGATTGAGAGACAATATAAATTTCCCCGCTAAAACTTTTATCTCAAATGTTTCAAGATTTGGAAAGAAAGATTGTGAAATGTTTTATATTTTTTTCATTACCAATCAATCTAAGCTAATATATTTTACACATAACACATGAAGAGTATAATTGTAAAGTTGTTAGCTTTCTTTTTCTTTTTCTTCGACACAAGAACACAAAGAAATCTAAAACATAACACTTTCTTTTCTTTTCTTTCTAACTAAAAACACACAATCAGAATTAGTAACTTTGATAATTATGATATATCATTAAGGTGGATCATTATTATACTATTTTGTACCAAATCTTGAAATTGTTACAAAAGAGGAAGGGGCAAATGGTACATATGTTTCTATTTTTATATAATTTTAATACAAGATTAGTCGACATGAATATAATTAGGGTGTTTTTAATCGAACAATTTTATGCAAAATACCTTATTTGGACATAGTACTTCTAGACATACATTTTAAAATTTTGAAATTCATATATGTATATGATCATTGACGAAAATTGCTATCATGACTATTGATGATTTTGTGATTATGATCATTTGTAAACATTTCAATAATGTGTTTTGATATTGTTGATTTTTTTTATTCATAGCAATTCTATTAATTCAATGTCACATTTTTGTTGGGTTGCAAGTCCAAGTCGACTGATTTTTTTGGAAAAGTTGTAGGCGTAAAAGATCAGTCTTGATCAATATGTTTTCACGTTAGTAAAAAACCTGAACAATTCGACTGACGCTAAAATGTATTGGTCAAGACTAGTCCTTTTACTTAATGCAAAAAGAACAACTTAATGAAGAAAATTGTGAAAGAAGGTTTTTTCAATAAGCGATATTTTTATTACAAATTTTCCTCATATTTTTTCCTCCCTTTTTGCTTACATTTCTCATATATTTGTTTAAATATCATTTATCCAAACAGCAATCAGGGCAAGAAAAACTAAATATAAAGAAATCCATGTTGCTTGAAGCCATATATGTACGTATACATAGTAGTCTTTCTTCCAATATTAAAGCGCACAATACAGAAAAACATTTGTATTTTCACTATTAACCTTCTTCTTTTTTATTCTAAATATTGAATAATTAGTGATCATGGTAATATAAGCTAATCAAGGATAAAGTTGTCTAAACAAACCTACGCAGTTTCTGCATTCAGGGTTGTTGAAGTTGATCCAATAGACGAGCCAGATTATATGCCAAACAACACATCAGTACACAGAGAAGGGTAAAAATGTCACAAAATGATAGAGATATGAAGAGGTTGGATAAAAAAAGAACAAAGTCAGGAGACCTTAGAATATAAAATTAGTAAAAAAGGGAAAGAAAAGGAGAGATGAGATTACATGCTCCCATGATGAATAGCAACAAAAACACTATATATGGGAACAACATTTGTAAGGTACAAAACTATTGAAATTTTATAAACCTTCGTTTCGATACATTTTTAAAACATTCATTTTGATTTATAAAATTTTTTACATTCATTTTGATTTATAAAATTTTTTCTTTATTTTATAAATATATGTATTTTAAATAATTAAATTAACTGTAAGAATGATCAAACCCCTACCTATTATTTTCCCTGTAAAACAAGGTAAAGAATTAGCTGATTTCTTCTCCTAAATTTTCATAAAGTTTGGTCTCATCTTTTAGCTGTCAATATAAAATTTTCAGGAAGATGAAATTACAGAATCGCCCTCTTCATATTGCATAAATGATTCATCAATATGACTCACATTCTTCACATTTAATATTCAAGAACACAACTCAATTCACAAGCAAAATTTCTAACTAAAATTCTTGGGAGGAAGAGGGAAGAGGAAGATGGGTGAAGTAAAAAGTACCATTTCTTAGTTTTCTCTAAAATTAAGTTAATTACAGTTTATTGAATTTGAATTTTAACTTATTTTATTATGAATTAGCATTATATAACTTGAAATTAACAATAGATAAGTGGTAACATCAAAATTTACATGTTGTATAACTTGAAATTAACATTGATTTATATTAAAATGTACAAGTTTCTTTTTACCATGAATTTAAAAGTGTGATGTCATGTAGGTACTCTCATTTGAAAATAAATGAGTTGCACCTGAATATTCAATATAATCATCAATGTTGGATACAAAATAATTTTAATTTAGCATCATAGTTTTGCAGCTATGCTATTTTCTTTAACTAGCCATAAATAGTACATAGTAAATATATAACACTAGGTTAATACCCTTGTATTACACGGATACACGAATTGATTAAAAACCATTAAAATAGAAGGAACCATTAATGATTTTGAAAACAATATTTTTTGAAAAAAAATGAAGTAACTGACACGACTTTAATGACCAAAATGTACATTCACATACCCATTTGCTAGAACTAAACCATTATAGTTTCTTTTTTAACATTTAATTTTTTCTTTTGCGAGTTACCAGGTTATAATATTAGGGTAAAATACAGAAAAACAAAATGTACATTCATAGACCCATAGGCTTGAGATAAAAATCCCCAAATTTCTAACACCAACATACAAACAGTACATATGAAATAAAATAATAAAATCAATCGACACAAAGTGATGCTAGATATTTGAAGAGATAGGAGAAGTAAAATGACCATGATAAATGACTTTCTTAGCACCATTCTTTAGAAAAGAGCAAAGCTAGGCATTTGATATCAAGGTTGGCATCATAATCACACCATAATGTTATAATATGCATGAGTATTAGTTTAAGTAAAATGGATATGTAAGGAACACCCACACCCGAAACAAAATGGAGAACATGAGCAAAAAAAGCAACTATCAAATAAATAAATTTTGTTAAAACATGGCCAAACAAAGAATGTTGAAGCACAATGTTATAAGACTACAAGGTGTGGTAACAAACTAACAAAATTATCATCGGTAATCTGATTTGACATGTTTTGTCGGGGTAAATACCGCCCTCTACTTCTTTTTTTCATGCGGTATTATGTCGCCGATATATTTCCACCGCTGGTAAATTAGACTATTATTTCCATTGTGGCTGTTGATTCGTCACTTGCAAATGAGATATAAAAAAGTTCTTGAAATCAAACTGTACGATGCAATTTTTAGGACATAAATTTTTATATGTCGATTTTATGATCAAACTGTAAGATGCATTTTTTATGCAAATCTACACCAAAATAATTAGTAATATTATAGGTGTGTCACTTTTAAGAGTTACAAAGAAGCAAAAATATCATACTTAATAGTCATCTACCAAGAAAAACCGATTGAGTATAGTTACATCAATAAAACTTTTCTTTGGGTTGAGGACGTGTCAACCCGTTAACAAGGAGGATGCGACATTGTTCTTCGACAATGGGTTGCACGGGACGATTGTGGACATTGTGGTTTGTGGTGGCCCTTTCTTTGGCGACATACAGTGGCGAATTGCTTCCCTACCATTAGTTTTGGTGGTTTGGGTTTATACTCGGCAATAGAGGCTACCTTATATGGTTTTGTTGCTTCAAGGGCCCAATCTTGGGTATTGCAAGTAGGGGTGCAAACGAGCCGAGCTACTCGTGAGCTACTTGGGATCGACTCGTTAAAAGCTCGACTCGAAACCGATTTTAAACGAGCCCGAACCGAGCTCGAGCTTATTATTAAGCCTGTTTATTAAACGAGCTCGAGCTCGAGCCTATGTCATTGAGCTCGATTAGGCCCGCGAGCCTAAACGAGCCTGTATATAATATAGTTTATTATTACTTTTATATATTAAAATAAAAAAAATATTTGAGGAATTAGGGATTTAGGATATTAGTAAATGAGTTTTTTAACGAGCTCGAACCGAGCTTAAGCTTGTTTAGGCACGATAGACAAAAAAACGAGCTGAGCTCAGGCCCGAACCGAGCTTGTATAATTCCTTACGAGCTCGAGTCGAGCTTACTATAAGAAAGCTCGAATCGAGTCGAGCTCGAGCTCGAGCTGAGCCTGGTCAGGCTCGGGCTCGGCTCGGCTCGGCTCGTTTGCACCCCTAATTGCAAGACCACATCTTACGGGATAGTGATATATATGGTATGGATTCCGATTATGCTTGTGCATTGGCTTCTCTTCGTAACAAGCTTCCAGACATTGACCTTAGCTGTAACATCTAAAAAATATGATCCAAAAAATTCATTTTTAATTTAAGTAAAACAGTATTCCAAAAATCCACCATACATCCCAAATAAAAAAAGTGTATCAAATATCATAAAAATCAGAGTGAAATCTCAAATGCGGAATCCATGTGGTGTGGCGATGCAGTCATCCCGAGCTCTTCCCCTTGGGACCAGAAGTACCTAAAACAAAAACTGAAAAACCGTAAGCACAAAGCTTAGTGAGTTCCCCAAACTACCCCATACTATGCATAGTAAATCACATATTGGGCCCCCGTCCTCCATCGGGCCCCGCTCGATATTGAGTCCCACTCAACTTCGGGTCCTGCCCGACTTCGAGCCCCGCTCGGTATACAGATCTGTTATTCTTAGGCCCCGTCACTATTCTCATGAATATATATATATATATATATATATATATATATATATATATATATATATATATATATATATATATCACATAATCATGCTAACACATACAATGATCATAAAACAATAGCATACGAATCAATCATCGGGCCTCGCCTGACATCGACCCCTACCCAACATACATAGCAGCACATAATACATGCAAGGGTCACGCAGAGTCCTAGCATCCTAACATAATCAATAAGGGTCGGCATTGGTGCCTTAGACCCGCTAAGCGAGTGAGGAAACTCACCTCGAATGTTGAATCTCACTGAAGATCCCTAGTTGTTGTCCTGACGACTCCCCGAGCTATCACTACAAAATAACACCAAATTAACACTTGGGCTCCAATCTATATCCAATAATTCATAATTAGGGTAAAAGGACCATTTTACCCCTGGCCTAATTTGATCCAAGAAAAAGGCCCAAATCCACAATCAAAAAGGCCCAATACCAAATAATCTGCCAAGGCCCACTTATAGCCTAATTTTCCAAATTGGGCTCAAACCCCCTATATGGGCCTTACCCTAATGCCCAATAATTTTCCTTAGTCCAAAAGCCTGATTTCAAATGGCGCATTAAGGCCCAAAGCAACAAGATCCAAATATGTGGCCCATCCGAGGCCCAAAAGATGCGAACCCCAATAGAGTGAGTACGCGGGGCGTACTCAGCTGTACGCTAAGAGTACTCACTGTTTGACTTGTACGTTGCGCGTACCGACTTATACGCCCAACGTACTCATCCATTAAGCCAACTTTTCCATTAAGCTCTTAATGCTTAAGTCCAAAGGTCCAAACCACATATCTGAGTCCCAAAAAGTGTTTAGAACCATAAAGTCACTAACTTGGTGACTTTGCATGCCCCAAAAGATCCCAAATTCAAAATTTAGCATTCTACTTCCATTAAATGAACTCAAACTCATGCATGGGGGATTCTAAGCCCTAAAGGTGTCAACTTTATGAATCTAGAACCATAAAAACAGCAAGAGTGGCAACTCTAAGTTCCTGGAGTGGTATCAAATCACTAGATCTCATCAATGGGACCAAAAAGGGTCCAAGACTCAAACAAGGAAGATCTAAGCTTCTAAAGATCAAGATCAAAGTTTTATACCTTAAACAAGAAAGAAATGGAGCAGATAACCCAGATCCACAAGCTCTTCCTTGATCCACCACCTTACACCAATCTTCTACTTCTTGAAAATGGATCAAAATACACCAAAATGAACACTATAAGCTCAAAATGCAAGAGAGAGGCTTAGGGTTTTGGGTATAGGGCTAAAAGATCTGAGGAGGATGAGAAATGAGGGTTTCAAAAGCTATAAGGATGATTATATAGTGGCCAACCCCAGAAATTAGGGTTTCCATAAACATGACGTACGCCCCGTATACGCCTCCAGAACCCTAACCAATCCTTCGCATGAGTACGCTAAGCGTACCATTTGGTACGCCCCACATACTCGCTTTACAGCTTGTACGCTAAGCGTACCTTGTGGTACGCCTCGCATACAACTCAATGACTAAAATGGGCAAATTGAATAATACAAGGGCAAAAGAGAAACTTACCAGGATTCGAGTGTTACATTAGCATCTTTACTACTAAGGACATTGCCCCCCCCCCCCCCCAAAAAAAAAATCCCAAAATACACTGACGAGTTCCCTTTTGAGTAAAATTGTCCAAGATATGGAAGTGCATCTCGACATGACGGCTCGGCAGAAAGAAGATTCCAGTGTTTATGTGCACCACATGCTCAAGATTTTCTTCTAGCTATCCCTATAGTTGGGCTTGGCCAACATATCTCTCATGTGGAGTATCGTACTATCCTCAAATATCGACTCATGATCCCAATATTCCCAGCTGACGAAATATGTCTGGTGTGCCGCAACGTATGTTTGGACTTTTTTGGAGAGCATGAAGTCCATTCTAAAGAACTCTCGGGGTTTAAATACAGGCATGATATTGTTTTGGTCAAAAAATAAAGAAGCAAGAATCGATCAAAGTGTATGAGAGGCTGTGATATTCAAAATAATGCAAGTATAAAATGTTGATCAAAGTAACACAAGTTGCTTACAAGGAAAGCCCTTGACCCTTGCTAGGATCTCCGTCATAAAACCTTGGGAGGTGATAATGATCACATGCCTTGATGATTTTATCGATTGAAAATGTCGATTATAGAGAAAATGTAAAGAGTATCAGTACAAGTGTTGTTGTTCTGCTAAGTCTCGTGTGTAGTGTGATGAATAAAAGTGATTTGTATAGTCTAAATCTAATAACAAGAACTCCAAAAATTTCGAGATCCTCTGAGATGTAACATCCCAATATTCGGGTATAAATTTAAAGCCTTATATATATATATATATATATATATATATATATATATATATATATATATATATATATATATATGCATTTTCAGGGCTACTCGACGAGTTGGAAGGCTCCAAATCGTCGTGTACAGTTTTAAGGGGCCGCATATATTTCAGGGTCTACTCGACGAGTTGGAAGGCCCCAACTCGACGAGTTGAAGGCTAAACATGAAAACCCTAATTTTTAGGGTTTGCACCCTATTTAAAGGCCCTAACTCTCATTGTTGGCCTCCCTCATCGTCCCCTCAGTCCAAAGAAAATCCTAATCACGCCTCTTTCCCCATTTTGAGTGTTTGTAGGCTTAAAAAGTGTTCTTTGGTGCTTTTCTTGAAGGAGCTTGAAATTACTGGTGCAAGGATGAAGGGAGAAGCTTTAGATCCAGGATTTTCAGTGATGTTATAGCCACTTGGAGGTATAAAGTCGTTATCTTGATCATCCCTTCTTCTAGATCTCTTCTTTTAGAAGTTATCGCCATTATTAGCTTATTTTGGGACCATTCTTGGATTTGAGCATGTTATGAAGCCATGGTTTCAGATCTGGACGTTTCATGGCCCCTTTTGACATAAAGTTGTCATATTTATCAAGTATTGGCCCTCCTTCATGCCCTAGGTCTATTGATAAGCCATATTTTAGTTTTTTAGCCCCTTTGATGCCATGCATGGACGTAAAGTTAGCAACTTTACATGGTATCTCGGTCCTAGGGGACCAGATCTATAGTTTGGAGCATTAAACTCGCTTGGAAACGTCTGAATGCATTAAGGCTAGGAAAATTCGACGAGTTTCCTAGTCAACTCGACGAGTTGAGTCGGGTTTTCCCCGCTTTATGGATGATGAAGAACTCGACGAGTCACTCTGGTAACTCAGCGAGTTGTATCGAGCTTTTCACGATTTTCTGAGATATGAAGGAGCTCGACGAGTCAGTAGATGCACTCGACGATTTGGGTCAACATAGACTGTTGATCTTGACTATTGACCTTTACTGTTGACTTTGACTTTGACCATGGTTGAACAAGTTTAAGATTGAGGGTATTTCGGGATTTTGATGAGGTTAATCACTTGGTGATTGTAGGCAGCTGAGTTGGAGCTATGAGTTGGGATTGATATTACCAATTTAACACTACTTGTGAGGTGAGTTTTCTTCACTATACTGACAGGGTCGAAGGCACCAAGGTCGACCCTTTTTGGATTGTTATCGTGGTTATCGCATGATGCTATAATTAGTAATCTATTAGATCTGTATCCTGGTATATAGGATGGTGCTATGTTTAGTGATCTGTTAGATCTTTATCCTAGTGTATAGGATGAGCTATGATTAGTGACTTGTTAGATCTGTGTCACTGTCTGTACATGCTAGCTAGCGTTTGATATCTATGTGTTGGTTGTGTGTTTGCGGGTGGGTTGAGGCTTTGTGCTCTAAGCCAACAGACCTAGGGCGGACCGGATAGACTGAAGGCCCATCGGGGTGTACCAGTCAGGACGAAGGCCCGGAAAATGGCCCATACAGGTTGAAGGCCCGTTGAGGCGGTCCAGACATGCTGAAGGTTCTGAGAGTGGGCCAGATAGACTGAAGGCCGGTAAGGCGGTCTAGTCATACTGAAGACTCTACATGCATGTTGTTTGTTTATGATATTGTTTTGTTATATGGCATTGGTATTTTAGGGGAACTCACTAAGCTTCTGTCTTACAGTTGTGGATTTTGTTTTAGGTACCTCAGATGATCGCGGGAAGGCGAAGGCTTGATCGTGCACCTCCTCACATTTTATGTTATGATTTCTGGGATTACTCTGATGACAAACTATTTTGAAAACAATTTGTAATAAATGGTGGTTTTTGGATGTTTGAAAAAGTTTAAATTTTACATGAATTTTATGGATGTTACACGGGATCATCTTATAGACATTACTTGACTTGGTCTTCCGGGTCTTTTGCATGGTCATGACGACTCTTCGTTGAGAATAAGTCTTTGGCTGATTATTTCTGCACATGTGAGAAAGATAATAGAGTATATAACCGTTATAAATATTTGGAAAAGTATGCCAGGATCCTGAAGTATGTTTGGGATCCTGAGGTTTGAGGATCCTGATTGTAGTTCTGAGATCCTAGCCCTAACAATTGCCCCCAAATTATTCCTACGAAATATTTTGGAGTTAGTTTGCCAAAATTTAAAGGCATGATTTAAAAATAAAAAGAAACAAATATGATAAGGGGTTTTGAATTTTAAACCCTAACGGATAGAATTTATCTGTTCAAAAACCATCATAATCGATCGTTCTTCTGCCATCAGCATCAATAGAGGCAATCGATTAGGGCTATTCTTCCCCACGTCTTTTATCTTTCATCTATGAGTTTACCAGTCGTCTTTGAAGGTACACTTCTCACTTCTTCTACTTAGTATTCTTTTCACTAACAATGGGCAACAAAATAACTGTATCTCGTAAGAACATCCTCGCGCCTTCTGAGGATGATTTCGTTGACCAAAAGATCCTATCATAAGACGAGATATGTTCTTTCGATGAGGACGATATCGAGTTGTTGAAAACAATCGGCGCTTTCTCCAATGATGTTGTTTTCAAACCCTTTGATCCAAAGCAACAACCTGATTTCGCTTCCTCCTGTTGGGTCTACTTTCCCAAATACCCCTTTGCTTTGGGTCTGAAATACCACTTTTCCAGGATCATCTCCAAGTTCTTTGAAGTTACCCAAATCTTCTACATCCAAGTTCCTCTAGCTTGTGTGAGTGTTTGTGACTCTTTTGAGTGTTCTTGTGAAGCTTTTAGTGAAGAAGAAGCCTTGAAGGAAGGATAGTTAGTGCTTCTAGCTCTTGGATCTGAGTTCTACTTCAGTTGGTGCATCTTCCAGAGGTATCAAGTTTAAAACTTGTTCATTGTTTGTTCTAGTTCTTGTTTTGGGTCCTTTTTAGGGTTTTATGTCCCAAGTATGGAACTTTCTGATTTTGATGAACTCCAGAGCTATTCTTCTGTCTTTTTAGGTGTATTAGAGTGTCTTGATCCATAAAAATGAGTGCTTGGACGTCTAGATCTCTCCATGCATGAGTTGTATGGTCTTTTGTATTGAGAAAGGTAGAGTTTTTGGGTTTGGGTCTTGACTAGCCTTGCAAAGGCTTAAAGTCAGCAACTTTATGAATTAAGAGGCCTTATTTAGCTCAGATCTATAGTTGGAATCCTTGTCTTAACGGGTTAAGACCAAGAGAAGTGGGAAGTGGGAGTCTGAGGAGTACGTCGTGCGTACTCCCAGCTACGCCAACAATACACCCAGCATAGGGAGTTGTACACCCAGCGTACGCATTGTGTGTTGACTTTTGTTGACTTTTGAATTTTAGGTCAATTTGTGGACTTTTGACCAAGGAGGGGCAAAATGGTATTTTTACCCTTCCGAGCTTTAGTTGAGAGGCTCGTTCTAGCATTACGAGGTTATTAATATTATTAATTAATTAGAGTTATATGTGGCATATTTTAGGCGCAGTCTTGATCGGCAGTTCGGGTGCGAGATTTATTTTCTTTTCTACATGAGGTGAGTCTTCTCACTATACTTACCGTGTGGTAATTTATATGTGATCGGAGGATCTTATTCGTATTATTGACCGGAGGGTCTTAATTTCTATATATGTTCCTTCTGTCTTTGTGAATTATTTTGTTATATTATTTTGTGTGTGTATATATATATATATATATATATATATATATATATATATATATATATATATATATATATATATATTGAGTTATGACCGGAGGGTCCATACGGAGACGTGAAACTGGGGGGTCTTCATTGAGACACATAACCGGAGGGTCCTTATTGATATATAGCCATGAGAGGCTAATTATTTATGTATGTGGTATTTCTGGGAACTCACTAAGCTTCGTGCTTATAGTGTGGATTTAAATGTGTTTCAGGTACATCTCAGGATCACGGGAAGGCGTCGGCATGATTGTACACACTCGCATGTTAATGAGGATATATATGGATTCTGGGATACTCTGACTTTGTTTTATGATGTTATGTATTTGACATTTATATTTGACATGGGTTGGTGTTAAACCTATGTTTCTGGGAAAGTTAAAAATGAAAATTTTGTTTCAAAAATTTGAGTTGTTACAAGTTGGTATCAGAGCCTTAGTTTGAGGGTTCGGGCACACCCTCGAGTATTTCTGGACTCAAACCGAGGAGTTGATAAAATTTTTCAAAAAGATATGATTTTCTTAAAAAGCTTTTTCCAAAAGAGTAAAGGACTTTTAAGAAGAAAAGCAGGACGAATCAGTGTGTACAATCAGCCAGAGCCCGAGCGGTGATTTCCCAAAATACCCTTACTTGGTTATATTATGAGATGAGTTATTATTGAGCTATTAGAACTGCATGCTAGATGGTAGGCTAGGTATCTTCAAGAAGTATGAGCTAGAGTTGCATGATTCGTGATGGCTTAGCCTAGGTGGTCGCTTCCTTGATTGAACCTATCCTTGCTATTTGCTCTGTGTATGCTGCTTAGTTATACAAGGTTAAGACTTTATAGCGTTAGAATGAATGATTTAGCCTTTCTTACTGTTCCTTGTTTGGTTGTGGACTTGAGGAAGAATCATTTATTCGACTGTCTATCGAGCCCTATATCATGAACAGTTAGTGTGCGTGGAGCAGATGGCGAGAATTGCGGAGATCCCTACGAATCAGTTTAGCATTAAGGAGTAGTCTAGGATGAGTGCCTAGATATTTAGTTTGAGAAGTCTGCTGAGAGAATAGCTAGATATCCATGTGGGATAGAGTACTTGTGACTGAGGGTCTTAAGTGGACGACTTGGGTCAAATACGGATTGGTGTGGAATGTAGTATTGGTCCCATACTACTGAAAGCACCAGATATGTACGCGACTCGAGAAGGAATCTTAGGATGCTAAGGAGCTTGAAGGAATGTGTAAGTGTTGTTTGTACGCTTTATCTTGTCCCTGATGATTTTCGTGTTTATGTTTCAAAGAATATGGTGGTTACCCGAGGTTCAGGCTCCAGCAACCTCGAGAGGCCGAGTGCCAATGACGATGAGATCCGCAGGATATATTGCTGAGGAGGTGGCCGTAGTTATCAGGGAGGTCATCCCAGAGATGTTCGGGTCTATTAAGACCACGTTGATCGATAATTTTGACGAGCGCTATGTTGCCGTCACTGAGGTTGCCGTTGTCGCAGCTGTCTCAGCCGCGAGACCGCAGAGGGTGATTCATTGATGTTCCGAGAGTTCAGCAACACGAAGCCACTAGAGTTTGATGGGACCCAGGACCCGATTGATGTGATGAGATGGATCTCTTTTGTTGAGGGATGTTTTTATACCTGATCATGCCCTAAGAACCTGAAGGTTCGATTTGCGCTGAACCAGCTTCGCTTGGGGGCGAAGGACTGGTGGAAGTTTGTGACGACTGATTATTCTCCTACAGAGCAAGCTGCAATGACTTTGGAGAGGTTTACCGAGCTATTTCGAGATGAGTTCGTTCCCCAGGTGGATGGGGAATGATTGGTCCCGAAGTTTCTGTCTCTCAAGCAGAAGAGAGACACAGTGACTGAGATCACGAGGATGTTCCACGAGAGGGCATTATTCTGCCCTGAGCATGTGTCTACGGAGCAGTCACGTGTGAGCCGATACTTGAGCATTTTGAGGAGGGATATTCGGGAGTTCGTGGCGAACTCATCATATCGGACATTGGTTGAGCTGCAGACCAATTCCAGGAGGAGGGAGATCGAGCTGGATACCCAGGCGAGGGAGGAGAGCGAGTCTCAGGGGAGAGACATGAGGCCAGTGCAGTCGCAGCTGGTAACCAAGTAGTTCAAGCCCGGTGATTCTAGAGCAGGAGGCCAGAAGGGTCGCACTTATGGAAAGTGCGGTAAGAGTCACGAGGGATCTTGCCGGTCGAGGATTTGTTTCAAATACGGCAAGGAGGGGCATATGGAGAAGGATTGCCCCAATGGATTTTCGGTTTGCTTTTATTGCAACCACACTGGCCACAGGAAGGCTGAGTTTCCTCAGCTCACTCAGGGTTCAGCTCAGACTCCTGCTCCTGCTACCTTGAGTATTATTTATGGTCGGTCGGGGAAGGCCGAGGCTCCGAGACCTCGTGGGAGAGATTTTCAGCTGACTGCTGAGGAAGTCCGCGCAGCACCTGATGTTGTTGCTGGTATGTATCTCTTTATTTATGCTAATGATTTGAACTGTTTATGCTTATTTTGTGTTTCATGTTAGGTACTTTCCTTGTAAATTTTGTGCCTGCTTTGGTGCTATTTGACTCGGGTGCGAGTCGATCCTTTGTGTCTTTATCCTTTAGTCGTTTTTTTAGCATCCGGAGCGAGGCCTTAAGTCGGCCATTGAGGGTTTCCATAGCTAATGATCATGCGGTTTATGCTACCGATATCTTTTGTGGATGTGTATTGGAGATTTTTGGTGTCGAGTTTCCGATTGATCTGGTGCCGATAGCGATCGGGGATGTATGTGTTATAGTGGGCATGGATTGGTTGAGCCGATTTGGGGCTTTTATTGATCGCGAGCGATAACTGGTGACGGTTCGGGACTCAACTGGTTTTCTATGGGCGAGTATGGGTGCCATATGCGGGTGGAGCCCGACGGATTTTGATGGAGGAGGCCCACAAGTCATGGTTTTCTATCCACCCGGGGGCCACAAAGATGTATCTAGACCTGAAGCACAATTATTGGTGGCCCTGCATGAAGAGAGATGTGGTGTTTTGTAGAAATATGTTTGACCTGTCGCAAGGTCAAGGCGGAGCACTAGTTCCCTCATGGCAAGTTGCAGCCTCTGGAGGTTCCCCTATGGAAGTGGGAACAGATTTCTATGGATTTCATTACCAAGTTACCGAGGATTGTGAGGGGTGCGGACACTATCTGGGTGATAGTGGACCGGTCGACAAAGAGTGATTACTTGTTAGCTATAAGTGAGAACTCTTCCACGGAGAAGTCGGCCGAGATCTATGTTCGAGAGGTGGTGGCTCGGCACGGGGTGCCGACATCTATTGTGTCCGACCAAGATGTTCGCTTTACTTTCAGATTCTGGAAGAGATTTCATGAGGAGTTGGGTACCCGACTACATTTTAGCACCGCGTACCATCCGCAGACGGACGGGCAGAGCGAGCGGACGATTCAGACGCTCGAGGATATGCTACGCGCTTGCGTTATTTATTTTGGTGGGAGTTGGGACTCCTACCTTCCCTTGGATGAGTTTTCTTACAACAACAGCCACCACTCCAACATTGGAATGCCTCCCTTTGAGTTCTTATATAGGAGGAGGTGTCGGACTCCTATCTGTTGGGGGAAGGTCGAACAGAGAGTTATGGGGAGCAATGAGATAGTGCTCAAGACGACAGAGCTTATCCAGCAAATCAGGGAGAGGTTGCTGATGGCCCAGAGTTGTCAGAAAAGTTACGTAGACCGGCGGCGTTCTGAGCTAGAATTTCAGTTCGGTGACTTTGTTCTCCTGAAGGTATCAACATGGGAGGGTGTGATCTGATTCAGGAAGCAAGTCAAGTTGGGCCCCAGATTTACTGGTCCGTTTAGGGTGGTTGCTCGAGTGGGAAAGGTAGCTTATCGGTTAGAGCTGCATGAAGAGTTGAGTCAGATTCATAACACCTTCCGTGTATCCCAGCTGAGGAAGTGTGTAGTCGACGAGACGGTTGTGGTCCCTTTAGAGGATATCGAGGTTGATGATCTACTGAATTATATTGAGAGGCCAGTGGAGATCTTGGATAGGAGAGTGAAGACCTTGAGGAACAAGGTAGTGAACTTGGTCACAGTTTAGTGGCAGCATCGTAGAGGTTCGGAGTGGACTTGGGAGTCGGAGTCCGAGATACGTGAGCAGTATCCAGAGCTGTTTCCAGAGGATGAATTCGAGGGAGAAGTCTGATTCTGGTGGGGGGGGGGGAATCTTAACATCCCAAAAGGAGGTATAACTCATCGCACCTTAACCTTTTTTATATATGTCAAGATTAGTCCTTATTAAGCAAAAGGTGACATTCGAGTACGCGGGGCATACGCATGAGTACGTGCAGCATACGCATGGGTACGCGCATCGTACCCATGCACTTAGCATTGCCGTGGAGGCCACCTAGTACGCTAGTCGTACCAAATGTCACAACTGGAAATTTCCAAAAACAAACTAGGTCTAAACTTCAAACCATGTACCAGTGGATTCACAATGTAACTTGATACAACAGAATTATGACTTTCATGAGCCATACTTGTATGGGTTTTATTTAAGTATGTGTAGTGATAACCCATGTTAGTTTAAGTTATAATAAGCTAATACAAGTTAACAAAACATTAAGGAGTAAAATGGGTCAATAAAAGTGAAATGCATTACCTTGTTTTAGTGAAATAAAGTTTAGGCTATGTACCCTTGAATTTGTAGTCACATAGGACCGAAAACTCATTCATGGGCTCACATAGGACCGAAAACAAAATTCCTAAAGTCCATTAAGACCGTAAACCCAAACTTATTGGACCGAAATCCCATCTTTTGGTCCATTAGGACCGAAATCTCTCTTTTGTGAGTACATATGTGAGATTTCGGTCATAGTTGGCAGTGAACTCTTTCTTTTGGCCGCAAACCCCTTTAATTAGGCAGTAAACTTCTTAAATATATTCATATCTTATCCTGATTCAGCTTCCCAAGATGATATGATTCAATTACCAACGAAAACATCAACTCACCTCCTCATAATTACTTCATATATAAGATACATCATAGAGTCCATTCGTCATTTTTCACTTCCAGTAAACAAAAACCTTACCCATTCTCTCTCAATTATCAAACTCATTTCCTTTCATTTACAAGATCCAAATTACTCCAGGAGACTATTGCTTCAAGTTTGATTTAAGCTTTGGTAAGTTCCTATAGAATCCTAATGTTTTCACAACCATCTTATGATTATTACCAAATATTCACACATTAATATGTGTTTAAACATTAGGATATGGTTATCATTTCGTGTTCGAAATCGAAAGTCACCGTTTCTATCCCGTTAACAAAACCGCTATCACACTCAAGGTGAGTTCATACCCCTACATTTTTCAAGGCTTTTTCTACGTTTTTAGGGGGGGGGGGGATACAAGTAACACACAATAATATTTTTGTTATAACGCGAACATTTTGAATACGTTACTATAACTATTTTACGAAAAGCATTAAAAACACAAAATGATTTTACTATCAATCGCGTGTGATTTCACGAACAACATTTTGATAACCATTACATTATTTGTACAAATATATATATATATATATATATATATATATATATATATATATATATATATATATATATATATATATATATATATATATATATATTTCAGATACAAAACGTTCATTTTATCAAAACTTTACAATTATAGTTTACGAAACTTTACCCCTTTGTAACCCGTTGAGAAAAGGGTAAAAACGATATAAAATACATATATCGTTGTTTTGCGACACTTTCGACATTATCTTGGAAATATGGGATAACGTCAGTTACAAACATTTTCATTTCAAAAACACGTCCACTCGTTGAATAAATTTGTGATACACTGTCTTCATCGTACCTAACTGAGGTATACAGAAAGTCCTGTATTTATAACCGGAATCTTCGATACGAGAGCGTGATACTTGTGTATAGATCTATACAGGACGGATGATCCCACACCCTGACTACTAGCTATAGTCAGACCGGCAGGTTATGGGTGACAAATGTCATAAATAACTTGGTTCCTGAAGAACGACGATGCAAGTACTGCATCTTAAAAGCACGGTTATGAAAACTCACGTGGGGAAACGACTATACGTACACTTTACAAGAAAACACTTTTCTTCAAATAGTTTTATACATGAATAAAACTACATATTGCCACTTTAATTACGGAAAACACTGGTACATTTTGGTCTTGGAACCTTTAAGACTACGACTCATTTCTACTGAAAATATTGGATTTTCTGGAATAAACATTATCATTTTACAAGTGAACGACTTACATTTCATTTATTAGAAACCCTAATATTTTCTTGTGTCCCTATTTAAGGAACATGATGGCCTCATTTCTAGCCACCATTATCAGCCTCCAACCTGCCTTAAACCCTAATCTCGTTCCTCTAGCTTCTGAGAGTGTTTGTGACTCTTTTGAGTGTTCTTGTGAAGCTTTTGGTGAAGAAGAAGCCTTGAAGGAAGGATAGTTGGTGCTTCTAGCTCTTGGATCTGAGTTCTACTTCAGCTGGTGCATCTTCCTGAGGTATCAAATTTAAAACTTGTTCATTGTTTTTTCTAGTTCTTGTTCTGGTCCTTTTTAGGGTTTTATGTCCCAAGTATGGAACTTTGTGAGTTTGATGAACTCCAGAGCTATTCTTCTGTCCTTTTAGGTGTATTAGAGTGTCTTGATCCATAAAAATGAGTGCTTGGACGTCTAGATCTCTCCATGCATGAGTTGTATGGTTTATTGTGTTGATAAACTTAGAGTTTTTGGGTTTGGGTCTTGACTAGCCTTGCAAAGGCTTAAAGTCATCAACTTTATGAATTAAGAGGCCTTATTTAGCTCAGATCTATAGTTGGAGTACTTGTCTTAACGGATTAAGACCAAGAGAAGTGGGAAGTGGGAGTCCAAGGAGTACGCCGTGTGTACTCCTAGCTACGCGTAGCGTAGAGTTGAAAACCCATGAAACATGCTTAGCCAACAGTACGCCCAGCGTACGCGCTCGGTGTTGAATTTCGTTGACTTTTGAGTTTTGGGTCAACTTATGGACTTTTGACCAAGTAGAGGCAAAATGGTCTTTTCACTCTTCTGAGATTTAGTTGAGACGCTCGGTCTAGCATTACGAGGTTATTAATATTATTTATTAATTAGAGTTATATATGGCATATTTTAGGCGGAGTATGGACCGGCAGTTCGGGTGTGAGATTTATTTTCTTTTCTACGTGAGGTGAGTCTTCTCACTATACTTACCGTGTGGTAATTTATGTGTGACCGGAGGGTCTTATTCGTGTTATTGACCGGAGGGTCTTAATTGTTATATATGTGCATTCTGTCTTTGTGACTTTTATTGTTATATTATTTTGTGTGTGTGTGTGTATATATATATATATATATATATATATATATATATATATTGAGTTAAGACCGGAAGGTCCATATCGAGATGTGAGACCGGAGGGTCCTTATTGAGATTGTTAGGTGCATTTTGTGCACCTTTTTGCACAACCTTTAGCCCTTTGTATGTATGTTTTTAGCATAATTGTTCTTTGCTTTTATTGCATTTCATCATATTTAGGTTAATTTCTGGAACAACTTTATTTGCACTCTTTAATGACATTTTCAGGTAAACCGGAGGTTGGAGCGCGCTTTTGGAGGTGTCGGGGGGCATTGGTGAAGATTGCGGGATGATCGGGCGTACAACGGAAGAATTGAGAAAATCAAGTTTGGACTCGGAGTCAGAGGGAAACACGGGGCGTGTTGGGTTTGGCCTAGAAATCCAACACAGGGCGTGTTTGACCATTCCAGGCATTTTGACCACACTGAACACGACCCGTGTTCATTTACTCTATATTGACACGGGGCGTGTTGGTCCAGTTGAACATTTTTTAGCATCATACTTTAGAGTTGGAATCGAGGATTGAAGGGTGTGTTTTCACTTAACACGACCCGTGTTGATTTACTCTATATCGACACGGGCCGTGTTCAACTTAAAAACTGCTTTTTGGCAGTTTTTCCCTTTTTCCTTATGTTGAAAATGGGGTCATTTTGGGAGGAGATAGAACATACCAGAGCACTTTTGGAGAGGAGAACTCAAGGGTTTTAGCAAGGGTTTGTCTGTTAATCATTGAGAAACATTTTAATTTCTTCTTTGTAAGCACTTTAGCACTTAATTTCATCTTTTAAACTTGTTAATCTTGTTCTAGCCATGTGTGGCTAGAACCCGAACTTCTCCAATTTCATGTTTTGACTTTTTGGTTGTGAATCAAATCATATGACCTGATGTTTGTGTTTAATTTCTATCTAGTGAAACTGATTTTATTTCAATCGAATGTTTGATTCTAATAATGATTCTTATTGGCCATTTGAATTAGGGTTAAGTCATTCAAGTTATTCATTTTGCAAAATCCGTAATTGTTTTGTGAATTGAACTAAGTAACAAGCATTAAATTGATTTCTTATGAATGAATTTAGTGTAAATCTTTTCACACATTCTTACGCTCCCGAGCTTGTGAGGAGTATTGGGTGTTGTTGGGAACATTCACAATAAGCTTAATGCGATCTTTTAATCTAATTCTAAGAGCTTGTTTAGATTAGGTTAGCAAGGTTAGGATTAATCAAAGAGCTTGTTTTGATTGATTAATGTGGTGGATGGAAAGTGTTAGAGCGTGTTAACACTTTCAAGTACCAACTTAGATAGAATGAAACAAATGTCTTGTCATCTTTGATTCACATTTCTGGATTGTCATTCATGAAGTTGGAGTCCTTACAAAATCTAAACTTAATTCACGCCTTTAGTTGATTGCTTATGTTTTAATTGTTTGTTTAATCACTGCATTCTAAACCCCCCCTCTCTTTACTATTGGTGACCATAGTACCTTGTGCAAAGAGGTATAGACCAATTGTCTCGTGTCTCTGTGGATCGACCCTACTTGCCTTGTACTACCTTTTAGTGCAATATAGTAGTGTTATTTAGGAGTATATCGTACCCCTATTATTTGTTGGGTCTGACACGCCTAACAAATTGGCGCCGTTACCGGGGACACGGTGTTACTAATTGTTTATGCCTAGATCTTTCCGTACAGGTACACCATTTCCAATTGACTCAGAGATAGAGAAGACTACAAAGAAGTTAAGGAAGCAAGCCAAGCTTCGTAAGAGGCAACCGGTTTCCGGTACTTCTTCATCATCCAATCCCCCGGTCATCAACATTTGGGAGGACATACCCCTCTCAAGTGTATCCGCATCAGAAACAGAAAGCCCATCACTCTCACCACAATCATCCTCACCCAAAAATACCACTCCACCCTTTTCACCAGTTCATAATATCCCAAACACTACATCCACCGAAACTTCAACTACTTCTCACGCCATGGGGGATAACCATGGAGGAAACCCACCTCCAAACCCACCACCCGAACAAACCCTCCGCCAATGGTCAAGACAAGAGGTTACTCAACAACCTCTTTGTATCACATATCCAGCTGCCACAAACCTTGAACTAAAATCCGGGCTTATCCACTTACTCCCAACTTTTAGAGGATTGGAGAATGAAGATCCTCACAAGTTCCTCACCGAGTTCCATGTAGTATGTGTGGGTATGAAACCACACAATGTCACGGAGGATCAAATCAAGCTTAGGGCATTCCCCTTTGCGGTGCAAGATGCAGCCAAAGACTGGCTTTATGACCTCCCACCGGGGACGGTAACTACTTGGGTAGATCTTGCGAGGTTGTTTTTGGACAAATATTTTCCGGAGATGAAAGCTTCAGCCCTACGGAGGGAAATCATTAGAATTAAGCAACACAAGAGAGAAGCTTTCCACACATATTGGGAGAGATTCAAGAAACTTTGTGCACGCTGTCCCAAACAAGGAATTACCGAGTATCAGCTTCTCCAATATTTCATTGAAGGCATGACTCCAATGGAGAGAAGACTTCTTAATGCTTCTAGTGGCGGCTCTTTACCTGACAAGACTCCAACCGAAATCCGCAATCTAATCAAGAACATGGCTGAAGATTCTAAACATTCAAGCCATGATGAAGAATGGTACACGGATGCACCCCGAGGTGTAAAGGAGGTCCAAACTCCTCAAATTGAAGCTCAATTGTCCGAGCTTACGAAAGTGGTTATGATGCTAGCCAAAGAAAAAGGTGTGAAGCCCACACCCTGCCCATGCGGTATTTGTACTCAAGTGGGGCATCCAACCGACATGTGCCCTCAACTTCAAGAGGAAGATTATGAAGAAGCAAAAGCCATGGGAGGTTTTCTTGGGTCTAATCAAAGGGGATATGAGCAGCCACGGGGTGATCAAAGATGGAGTAACAATCAAGGTTGGGGAGGACATCAACAAGCAAATTATCAACCAAGTCAACCACATCAATACCAACAAAGACCACCTTTTCCACCACAAAACTTTCAGCCAAGGCAACCACAAGACCCTCCTCAACAATCGGGTTCATCAAGTATGTCCTTAGAGGACATAGTGAAGAGTTTGGCAACGAGTACACAAGCTTTCCAACAAGAGACAAAAGCAAGCATAAAGAACTTAGAGAAACAAGTTTCACAACTTGCCACTTCCGTAAGCAAACTAGAATCTCAAGGAAAGTTACCTGCACAAACTGAAACAAACCCAAGGCACAACGTGTGTGCCATCACATTGAGAGGAGGAAAGAGCTATGATGATCCAAAAGTGTCGGTTGATCAAAAGGAAGAAGAAATAGTGGTCGAAGAGGCAACCAAAGAAGAGAAGGAGGAAGAGAAAACAATCGAAAAAAAGCCCTTCATCACTGAGTCTAAAGCCACACCTGCTCCATTTCCCGAAAGATTAAAGAGCACGAAGAAAGAACGGGAGGAGAGTGAGATCATGCAAATGTTCAAGAGAGTTCAAATCAACATCCCACTCCTCGAGGCCATCAAGCAGGTACCTAGATATGCAAGGTTCCTTAAGGATCTTTGTGTATCTAAAAAGAAATTAAAAGGAAATCAAGTCGTAACAGTTGGGGAGTATGTATCTGCGTTTTTGCAAAACAGGATGCCCCCGAAGTGCAAGGATCCCGGTGTCTTTACCGTGCCTTGCAAGTTGGGGAATCTTTATGTACCCCGAGCTATGCTTGATCTAGGTGCATCCGTAAATATCCTACCATATTCTCTTTTCAAATCAATTGGTGTAGGAACATTGAGCAAAACCGGTGTGATCATCCAACTTGCTGACCGGTCTTTGGTACACCCAAAGGGAGTATTAGAGGACGTGTTAGTGCAAGTCGATGAATTTGTCTTCCCGGCTGATTTTTATGTCTTAGATATGGGAGATGATGACTCTCCAAGTTCAAGTTCCATACTTTTGGGTAGACCTTTTCTTAAAACTTCTAAATCAAAAATTGATGTCTACAATGGAACTTTGAGTATGGAATTTGATGGTGAAGTTATCAACTTCAATGTGCATGAAGCAAAAAAGACTCCTTTTGATGTTCAATCTGTTAATTTGGTCAATTTGATCCAGCCCTCAACAAAAAAGGGTTTGAACTTGTCTAACAATGAATTTCTAGAGTTAGTTTTGTCACGAAAACTAGAAAGGGACAAAGCCAAAGAGCTTGCAAAGAAGTTTGATATGGATAATGAGGTGTTGGAGATTTTAGAGTTTATTGATGACAAGAAGCATGTGAGGAGTGATGATATAAAACCCAAGCCATCCACCAAAGTCAAAATCCTTCCACCGGTGGAACAAGCACAAGATTCAGGAGCAAAAACTCCACCGGATCCCTTAAAGAACATACATGTCAAGAAGGAGATGGCGAGGAGGTTGATGTGTTGGAGAAGCCCATGTATCAAGACTGAAGCACATTAAGGGGGCAAAGTCGAGCCAACGACATTAAAAAGGGGCAGCTAACCGGGAGGCAACCCGTGGGGTATTTTCGTCATTTTTCTTTAATACATTTCGTTCTTTGCATTTCTATGGTTTTTAATGTTCCAAATGTGTTTTGTCATTGTTTTCAAACCAAAAAAAAACGGACCTTGGGATGCAAAAGCATTTCATTTCAATGAGAGGGAACTTTTAAGTTCAAAAGAGTGGGGAATAGCATCCAGAGGGGTACACGGGTCGTGCCCCACTTGGCCTAAATAGGACACGGGGCGTGTTCATGAAAAAATTGTCCATTTTTCATCCAGAGACCAACACGGGTCGTGTTGGATTTTGGCCCAAAGTGAACACGGGTCGTGTTCATAAGAAATCGACCATGACGCATACAGAGAGCAACACGGGCCGTGTTGAGTTTTGCCTTATGCACAACACGGGTCGTGTTCGTCCTTCAGTCAGCATAAAAACCCCCAACACGGGGCGTGTCAATTTGGCCTGTGGGAACATGGGTCGTGTTCGCGCAGCAGGCCTGGTGGTTTTTAATGAAAAAAATCGGGACTTGGCCTCATTTACCCCCACAGTCACCTCATAACAGCCCCTCTCTCCCAACAAAAACCCTAGGTCCGATTTTCATCAAAATCTTTCAATTTCTACAAGATTTTGGCTTGCACTCCAAAAAGGTTTGATTTTTATCATCTATACTTCATCTTCTCCATCCTAAACATCATTTTCTTGCATTCTAATGGTGGATTTGGGGGTTTTGACAAACCCTAGGTCCGAAAATCTCATATGATTTTGGTGTTTTTGTTTCTTAATCATCAAAAGGGCAAGCTTGGGGAGGTTGAAGAAGGTCGTTCACATCAAGAACAACACAATCCCACGCACGATTCGATAAATTCCTTCCAACTCTTCACTTATGAGATTTGTGTTCTTGAGTCAAATTTCTTGCAATTGTGGTCAAATTGGACTTGATTCTCAATAGGAAATCATTCAAAACCAAATTTCCCGCGAAATTTTGGTGGTTGAATTCGTGTTGACTGTACCCGTCAACAGTTGACTTCTTTTGACATGTTGACCAGTTGACTTTTAATTTGTCCCAAATTGACTATGGAAGGTGAATCTTCTAAAAGGCTTAGGCACACCAAATCATCTGCCCGTCGTAGTAGGCCTAGGACCCCAACCCCATCACCTCCACCTAGGTCCCCATCACCACCACCCAACCCGGCTCATGGTGGTGTCGTGTGTCTTGGCCCAATTCAAGAGGGCAAATTTGAGGCATTCCTTCAGCGGGGTCATGCCATCCAAAAGTTTGCGCATGTGCCATCCCTTAAAGAATTGCACGTTTATAAACAAGTCCAAACCCTGTTTCACAACATAGGATGGCACGGGTTATTGAGGGCCCACGAACTGAGTTACAAAGTCCCAACAGCTGAGTTTCTATTCTCAGTTTATTTGGACCATAGGATCCTCTACTTCCGTCTCATGAATCAAGATTATGAGATTTCCTTGGATCAAATTAATGCCATTGTTGGGGCCCCAACTGAAAACACATTTGGCCCCACTGACCCAACTCAAGGATACTTTGATTTGACATGGTGGGCCCAACTCACCCATTTACACCCATACGTCTCTAGCGCTGCTAAAGCCTCATCACTTATCCATCCCGTGATGAAGGTGGCCCATAGAATCATTGCTTTGCTCGTCGCCCATAGAGAGGAGTGAAGCACCATCAGCGCGCTAGAGCTCAAAATCCTTTATGCAATGGCTCATCCCGAGGACAACCTCGTTCCTCATTATGGTAAATTTTTGTGCCATAAACTCATCCGCCTGAGCACATCCCGATCGGGAAGGATTTATTACGGGGGTATTGTCAGCATGCTCCTCAAGAGTGCCCAAGTCCGAGCCCCATACCCCGGTCCCCACCAGCCACTGTCGGGTGAGCCTTATCTCACCACTATTGTCCTTGAGTCCATGCGACTATTCCGTTCGGCAGCGGATGGCACACACCACTGGACCGTGGGTCAAAATCATGACCTAAAGCTCCTCATCACACCAGAAAACAATGGAATTCTTGATCTCTGGAACCCCATTCACATGACCGATTGGAAAATCATGCCATACATCTTCCCCCATTCATACTCCACTGAGGTAGATGAGCAAAGTGAAGAAAACGAGGAAGGTGATGATGATGATGAAGAGGAGGAGGAGCCCCACCATGCTCCTCCCACCGGTAGTGCCAGCTCATCCCATTATGTTGCGCCCCCTTCTTATCATCAACAGTATATGGATGAATTCCAGTCCATCCATACCCGCCTCGACACCTACCAGCAAGATATTACAAGCCTCACTCAGAGTTTCTCTTCCATTACCACCCAGTACGCTCAGGATCAAGAGCGTCAACGCAAACATGAGGAAGATTTTTGGGCTTGGACCCGAAATTCCGGTTATTATCCTCCTCCTCCTCCTCCTCCGTTTTAGGTTGTTCCGCCCTCTTCAAGCATCGGGGACGATGCTTATCTTTAAGCTTGGGGAGGGGTAGAGTCACATTAGGTTCATGCATCCATGAAATATAAAAAAAACAAAAAAACAAAAAAAAATGTACGAGATGATGACACTCTTTACATACAATAGCTCCATGAAGTGGGAAAACGAGAAATCAAATGAAAAAAAACAAAATACCCGAGGCAACCGGATAGTTACCGGAAGTGTAGATTCAGCTGCCATAACTAGGGGACCCAAACACCGTAATTCGAAACCCTAGCCTTAGATAATCAAAAGAAATTATATTGAAACGTTTTTTGGGCGGTAATAACAGCTTTAGGATGATTTTCTTCTGAATGTTTAAAAAGAATCTTTATCGGCAACTCTGGACCCACAGAACACGGACCTATTTGTTGACACGCGTCACCCTCGCGGTGACAGAGAGCTTAAGTATCAGATCCACACAGTCAAGAAAGAAGGAAGGGTACAACTGCCATATCTAGTACCCAAATCAGAATTTCAAGTGCCAAAACGAAGAAATCTCAAGAAATTCCAAAAATGAAGATTGAAGAATCCAAACTCAAAACGAAGTACAAATCAAAGTTCAATCAAATCAAAAGCCAATTCAAAGTCAAATCTGGCGAATGAAGAACTGTGTGATATGATACTTGTGGCTCTCGAAAAAGTGAAAGCATAGGATCTGGGCCCCTTCGGGTGGGCTCACTGTTTCAGCGAAAGCTGATTCGTCGTGACGGGTTCTTAAGGATGCGTCGATTCTGATTCTTGGCCATCTAGTCTTAAGGACATGAGATCCGGACTATGTTATTTTCGCCCATAAAGCTTAGTAAGGTATAAAGTTTTAATAAAACTAGGGTTGGACTATTGCGTTACACCGTTTCGGGTCTTCCTCACTTTGGGAGTCTGTGATATATGGAAGGAAGCAGGATGGTTGCCTAGGTATTAATGATTGGAGCAATATTGATGTAAAGTCTGATCGTACTTATATAGATTATTTACTTGTGCCTTAAATTTCTTTTTGATACATTTTGTTTCTTTAATGCTTCTGTACATTTTTTTCTTTTCCTTTTTCATTGGTTGCATTGCATGCATTCATCCCTAGTCCTTAGAACCTTCCCGTCCCCTTTTGTTCTAAGTTTCTTTCTGTCATCTAGAAATCGTCATGTTTTGTCTGTTTCTTGTTCTTTCTTGAGGATAAGAAAGGTCTAAGCTTGGGAGATTTGTTAGGTGCATTTTGTGCACCTTTTTGCACAACCTTTAGCCCTTTGTATGTATGTTTCTAGCATATTTGTTCTTTGCTTTTATTGCATTTCATCATATTTAGGTTAATTTCTGGAACAACCTTATTTGCACTCTTTAATGACATTTTCAGGTAAACCGGAGGTTGGAGCGCGCTTTTGGAGGTGCCGGGGGGCATTGGTGAAGATTGCGGGATGATCGGGCGTAGAACGGAAGAGTTGAGAAAATCAAGTTTGGACTCGGAGTCAGAGGGCAACACGGGGCGTGTTGGGTTTGGCCTAGAAATCCAACACAGGGCGTGTTTGACCATTCCAGGCATTTTGACCTCACTGAGCACGACCCGTGTTCATTTACTCTATATTGACACAGGGCATGTTGGTCCAGTTGAACATTTTTTAGCATCATACTTTAGAGTTGGAATCGAGGATTGAAGGGTGTGTTTTCACTTAACACGACCCATGTTGATTTACTCTATATCGACACGGGCCATGTTCAACTTAAAAACTGCTTTTTGGCAGTTTTTCCCTTTTTCCTTATGTCGAGAATGGGGTCATTTTGGGAGGAGATAGAACATACCAGAGCACTTTTGGAGAGGAGAATTCAAGGGTTTTAGCAAGGGTTTGTCCGTTAATCATTGGGAAACATTTTAATTTCTTATTTGTAAGCACTTTAGCACTTAATTTCATCTTTTAAACTTGTTAATCTTGTTCTAGCCATGTCTGGCTAGAACCCTAACTTCTCTAATTTCATGTTTTGACTTTTTGGTTGTGAATCAAATCATATGACCTGATGTTTGTGTTTAATTTCTATCTAGTGAAACTGATTTTATTTCAATCGAATGTTTGATTCTAATAATGATTCTTATTGGCCATTTGAATTAGGGTTAGGTCATTCAAGTTATTCATTTTGCAAAATCCGTAATTGTTTTGTGAATTGAACTAAGTAACAAGCATTAAATTAATTTTTTATGAATGAATTTAGTGTAAATCTTTTCACACATTCTTACGCTCCCAAGCTTGTGAGGAGTATTGGGTGTTGTTGGGAACATTCACAATAAGCTTAATGCGATCTTTTAATCTAATTCTAAGAGCTTGTTTAGATTAGGTTAGCAAGGTTAGGATTAATCAAAGAGCTTGTTTTGATTGATTAATGTGGTGGATGGAAAGTGTTAGAGCTTGTTAACACTTTCAAGTACCAACTTAGATAGAATGAAACAAATGTCTTGTCATCTTTGATTCACATTTCTGGATTGTCATTCATGAATTTGGAGTCCTTACAAAATCTGAAGTTAATTCACGCCTTTAGTTGATTGCTTATGTTTTAATTGTTTGTTTAATCACTGCATTCTAAACCCCCCCTCTCTTTACTATTGGTGACCATAGTACCTTGTGCAAAGAGGTATAGACCAATTGTCCTGTGTCTCTGTGGATCGACCCTACTTGCCTTGTACTACCTTTTAGTGCAATATAGTAGTGTTATTTAGGAGTATATCGTACCCCTATTATTTGTTGGGTCTGACACGCCTAACAGAGATATAGCCATGAGAGGCTAATTATTTGTGTATGTTGTATTTTGGGGAACTCACTAAGCTTCGTGCTTACAGTGTTGATATAAATGTGTTTCAGGTACATCTCAGGATCGCGGGAAGGCGTCGGCATGAAGGTACACACTCGCCTGTTAATGAGGATATATATGGATTCTGGGATACTCTGACTTTGTTTTATGATGTTATATATTTGACATTTATATTTGACATGGGTTGGTGTTAAAACTATGTTTTTGGGAAGCTTAAAAATGAAAATTTTGTTTGAAAATTTGAGCTGTTACACCCACAAATCCCCTCTCGTTCTGAAAAAAAAAACATAATGACGGTGCTTGGAAGGAGAAATACTTCTTTGTGATATGTTATTCGATCCTTGGTGGGGATTCCCTGCCGAAGACCTGGGTTAAAAAGGGTAGGAATGATTTTTCCTTGTACTGAGGATCCTGGAATTCACATTTCATTATTTTGTTTGATGTTTTGCAGCTTTCAAGTTTGAAGAACTCATCCCTGTCACCAAGGATACCGAAGAGAAGATAGAGAAGCTTCTCATTGTTTTTACAGCTGATAGGTCTTTCAAGTTTGATTGCTCCAATCTCCAAGAAGGTTCCTCAACCACTGCGTCAATGGCTACTAGTAAGAATCCTTGTCTTGCCTGTGATAGTTTAGAATCAATGAGGATCGTGAATTAATGAGGATCCTGAACTAATGAAGATCTTATGTGATGTGTAGGATCCAAGGTTACTCTCTCTAATGCCCGATTTGCTCTGACTGATTTCGAAGACGATATGTCCAGCGGCCTGATCGTAGTCAAGAGAGAGAAAACTGCCTTGCCTCTTCCTCTTAAGAAATCTCACATTGATCTTACTGTGAAGACCCCAAGCTCCCGTAAGAGGAAGACCTCAGAAGCCACGGATCTAAACCTGGAGAATCTCAGATCCGAGGAGGCGCTTCAAAAGTTGTTTTCCTTTTCCCAAGCTGTAAGTGTTCGTGTGACATTAGTTTCTGATTCCTACTTGTTTTCACTAACACCATGCTTATTTCAGGCTTCTGCTCACGTTTCCCAATCATTAGTTGATCTAAGGATCCGGGCAGAGGAGGCTGAGCGAGTTCTGAAGGAGCGAGAGAAGGAGTGGAAGGCGACTAATGAAGATGTCCTCAAGAGGGTCGAGCTGTTAAGAAAAGATAAGGTTGAGAAAGAGGAAGAGCATGTTGTTAAGATGGAGGAGGTGATTGTGGAGGTGAATTCCAGTGCTGTCATAGCTGTTTGGGAAACTAAGATCAGGTTAGCTGAGGATATCGCCAATGCAGGATCCTGAGATCTGACAGGGTGGCGTGAAGCTCTGGCCAAGTTAAATGGTATGCTTGTGAATACCAGTCAGGATTCCGAAGGGCAGCCGTCAAAGGTGGGTAAGGTGGTGAAGAAGAACACAGTCGATGATAACCAACTGACGGTTTTTTGTCAGCAAAAATTTGGTTTAAGTAGTTTATGGTTTCTTTGGTGATGTAAGACAATATTACTATTTCCTTTTCTGTGGGGTTGGTGGGCAACTGTGACATCCCCAAATTCACAGTCATTTTACAAATTTTATTTATGCTTATTTAACAATCAAAGTATCCTTTTTGAATAATATTATTGCGGAATTTGTCCAAAAAATATGATAAATATATTGTCAAAGTATTTCCGAAGAAATGTATTTTATTTATATTAAAACATTGGGATGCCATCATCAATACAGAAACATAAGCATAAACAGGTCTTACATTCATTTACATTAATGATTTACATCTCCTTTAATCTCTTAGTGTAATGTATATTCGCACCGATACCTGTGATACAAATAGACTGAGTGGGTTAGGTTGGGAAACTTGGTGAGTAAATAGGGATTTCAATCCCACAATGTTATATCATATATATTTTCTAGAACTTGCAATATACAATTTCGCCTGATATAAGCAATTTCACCCCACCCCATCGATCCTCACAACGAAACGATCCATACTCTCGGATCTAAAATTGACAACTTTACCTAATCCATACTCCCGGATCAGGTATGTCTAATCCATGCTCTCGGATTAATGACAAATGACTATGTCCACTCCATACTCTCGGACTAGGGACAAATGACTATGTTTAATCCATGCTCTCGGATCAATGACACATTTTAAAGTTCTACCCTCAGTGTATATCACACCCGTACTCATAAGAAGATTCTACCCGATATTCATCTTAATTAATTTAGGTTTATTCTAAATCATCATACATTATCACAAATGCTCTTAACACATATTTCAGGCAATATCAAATATTTCACACATAAACATATATTTAATACTTTAATTAATACTTGTATAAAAATCATGTTCATGAAAGGGAATATGCACTCACATATAAACTCTTTAACATATATTTAATACTTGTATTAAAATCATGTTCATGAAATGGACTATTCACTCACTTGTTAAAGTTATGATTCGTAATCTGGACGGCTCTTCGCTTCTAGCAATTGTCTTTTCCGTTGACGTAACCTAGTATTTTTATCACTAAGTTTTAGTCTATAATTTATTGCAACTAATTATTAGTCAAGATTTATCATTAACTCAAAGTCTACTTTCATGATCTATCAAGTAAGGAACAACCAGGTAGGATCATATCGGAGGTAGGATCAGTTTGGTATACGAAGTATACTGTTTGGAAATCCCACTTTAAACACCTCACTAAATCACAGCCTAGACATCATCCCCATAAGTAGATCAATCAGTATAACGACTTGGAATTACTGATAAATCTTATTTATAGGTTCATAATAACGAATTATGACTTATAAATATAAGTTACACTGAAAACATAATAGTGTAGCTTAACTTACAGGGCTTTTAACGAAAACCTGGAAATTGCTATCTACACAATGTGATTTAATTTATCATAAACTTTCACCGCCTTCATTAGAAACAATGACTCTCTAATTATATATACTCTTCGAATATAGTTCTATTATTGTAAGAGTAACCGTAGTAGTAATTATAGCCTCGGAGATCCTCAATCATTTCGTAATTTATTTTGTGGACGACACTTAAATAGCCTTTACATTTGAGATGTACCAAAACTTCGTTGCCTACCCTTAGTACGTATTTTTAGGAACTTACCCTCGATCGCTTCCCTTTCATTCGTGCTACCCCTTCTTATTTCGAAATATATCTTTTCCAGAGGTAATAGCTAACCCGGAAGTGAACAAATTGTTCCTAATCTCTTCTTTACTAGGCGGCGAATTTACACTTAGTGCTAATTTAGAATGCGACTTAAGCATCAATGCGGATTTAACGCTCAGTGCAGTTGGTGCTTCAGCAAAACTTCTACCGCTCTCTTAATTCAGATAATATCTAACTAGATGATCTTTTTCGAATAGGTCGCTATGGTTGGATCATGATTGCACGACCCAAATTTTCCATAATCTAGACGAAAGAACTCGAATTAAGGAAACACTAACTTGACTATAGCTAAAGAATTGGGCTCTTCCTTTGAGGAAATAAACCCAAAATAATCAAAGAACACTTCAAGTCACCACCTCCCGAACGATACAATTGTATTCGGCTGAGTTCTAATAGAATACGTCACGAATTTAATTTCGGGACGAAATTCTTTCAACCGGGGGAGACTGTGACAGTCGTCAAAATTCGAGTCGGTTTTAGATTTGACTAAACTTAGTTGCACATATAGGCACTACACATACTAGACTTAGTAACTAGAAGCTAAGTTATAACCTACTAGAAACTTGGAAACAATTAGAATCAATGGATAGTGTGCATAGATTTCACATTGATATGTGAATTCTATAACTACTTAACTGTAGAGACTATCCATATTCGGGTCATTCTTTGACTCGAACACCATTTCATGAATCATATACACACATCATGCACTTGACCTAGTAGTAGAAATTAGGTCAAAGTCTCATAGAAACTTAAGTCAAAGTTGAAGACTAGGACTAGTATACTTGATTCCTCAATTTCGCTTGAATCTCGGAGTCACTACATAGAATGCCAATAAACCGATAAAAATAAATTACAAACATTATTTATAACTATAAAAGAGTTATAATACCATTAGATAATTTAAAGTCTCAAATATTCTATTTATTTTGATATCCAAAGATTTACAAAATCTCAAGACCCTAAAAGCCATAAAAACTCATATTTATAAACTTTAACCTTAAAAATTCTATAAAAATAATTATGAAACTTATAATATGATCTTATAATAATTAAAATTATGAAAATGCATTTAAGGAAAATAAAATTTAAGTCATTAACAATTGCCCTAAATTTATAAGTCAAAAATCAAGGTTTCATGAGCAAAAACTTGGTTAGGGTGTATATTTTATAAAAAGTTTGATATTTTTATAGAAATAAAATTTTTTATAAAATTAAAAGAGAGGGAGGGCATTTTACACTCAAAATCGTCCACCCTCTTCCCAAGATGCTTCCCCTCTTCCCAAAACACATAATCACTCCTCTCTCACACTCCATCTCCTTCACTTCTCTCTCTCTCTCTCTCTACACTCTCTCTCACACTCCACCATTTACCACACTCAAACTCTCTATTTCCCTCTCTAAAACCACGAAATTCTCCAGCCAAGAACATCTCTTAACCTTCAAATCTTCATCTTCTAGGGTTGTTCTTCATGGTAATCACGAAAATCCTTCAATCTCCTTCACTTTTCTTTCTAGTTTTAAAGGTTTTTCTTGCATTTCCTTGTTCTTCTACACCATTCTCTTAGAAAAATTGTGTGAATGTTCATTCACTTCAGTTTTGATGATGATGGTGGTAGATTTTCACCAAAAACATCTTGCATGTTACAAAATGGTGAAGATCCATGACCTAAACCTAAGTCAAAACCATGGAAATGCACTTTTCTACACGTTTTGGTGGAAAATCACCACATGCATCCAAAGTTTTCTTTCAAAAACGAATTTTAAACATTTCAAACTCATGAATGAACTTCAAACAAACATGCATGTGATGATCTTCAAGCTTAGAAGCTAGATCATCAAAGTATGTTGTTAAAAGCTTTCAAATATGTTCATGAAGGATTTATTTCCAAATAAATATCAAAAACTCCTTTTCTGACCAAATCCGATTTTTCCCAGATTTCTACCAACAAAATGAGATGTTCTACAAATTTCCAGAAAATAATTCATTTATCTTGAATTATTATAATTATTGAAATAAAATAGGTCAATAAATCATATAAAATACTTTCTGAGGTCTATAAATTCTAGGTAAATTCGTGGATGACCCCTATGCTACATAATGATGCCACATTAAATTTCATCGGTTTTTGCTATTGTTTAATATGGTTTTGAATTTTCTTTTTGTTTAGCCTCAATAAATCATAAAACCGCTTTAGATAACTTTAAAAGGGTATATAATAATTTTCGCAGCTTATACTCTCTGTGGAAGACTTAGAAAAATATTTTCAGAATTTTTCATAATGCATTCCTATTTTTCCCCGATTTTTGTATTTATAATGGCCTAAAAATAGAAAAAATAGTTCTGCTCACCCAAAATTCATGAAAATTTACCCGAACACGTTTTAGTACATTAGGAGGCTACATAAAAATGTTGATGATTTTTCTCTTCTGTATACTATTTTTCTCCTATTTTCTAAGATTAAATACACTTAAATACACAAAATCGGATTTCAGTATATAAAAACCACATTTGGTATTTTTCCCAGATTATTTACTCTGTAAATGAAGTGTACAAAAATTTTGGTAATTTACTTTAACTGTTTAATAATTATTCTCCAATTAATGATTATTTAAGAGGATAAAACAAAGAAAAATAGAAAGACTAATTGAAATATATATTTTATATTTTTCACAGCTTCTACATGTATAATAAAAGTGTTACCAAAAGTTTGGATAATTTTGGAAACTGTTTTCTATTTATCCCCATTTTTATTAGAATAAATGCATAAAAATCATAAAATTGGGTTAAACAGTTTAGAAACCCCTTTTTATATTTTTCTCAGCTTAAGTATGTATAATGACATTGTTATAAAAAGTTTGGGGTATTTTCATAACTGATTTCTATTTTTCATGAATTTGTATCTATTTAGAGAATTAAATATATGAAAAATGGTTATACATATTCATAATCCATGAAAATTTATCTAGAAGTCTTTTAGTACATTTAGAACCAAAATCTGAAGTTTGGTAATTTTTATTAACTGTTTAGTATTTTTCATGATTTTATGGTTATTCAAGAAACTAAAATCGTGAAAAATAGTCAGACAAATCAAAAATTCAAGAAAATTTATCTTGAGGTCTTTGACTTCAATTAAAACTAAAGTGCAAACTTTGGGAAATTTTAGAACTAAATTAATTTAGTTTTTGAATATTTAATCATTGGAATACCTCTTAAAATGTTAAATATTAGCATTTCAATAATGAGAAATTTCCACTTAAATTGTTATATAACAATTGATTCATTGAAATTAAATTTTCACAGAAAAATGTTTGTAACTTATCAATATTAAATTTTGACACACTATTGGCATAATTCTATTTGTAGTAGTATGTATACTAGCGTTAGATTTCGATTAGAGACTCATTAGTATGTAACATTGTTGTAGGAAAACGATAGTGGTACGAGTGGAGCGTAGTTCAAGGCACCATTTGCATCATCTCAATGCATATTGTGAGTATTCACGCACTCCCCTATTTTCAGTTTTTATGTTTTGGGGTGGAAAAGCATGTCCCGAAAAATTATTATTTGAATGTTGTATTTAAATTGATTTGTATCAAACATGATTGCTATTTTATTGCTATATCTCTCTATGTATGTCTATGCAACACGGAACATGAGAACTTATCGTACTAAGGCCCTTCCCTTATCTCTAACCATTAACTCTTTGAGCCAATGGTCATTATGGATAGCGCTATTAGGAATTGACAACTCCTCACTCGCCCTATTGCTGGAGTGCATGATACCATATTCATCTATGGAACGATAAGCATAGATCTTGATAGGGCTTCAGTCATAGGTTTGGTTGAGACTCATTGTTTGCTCATACACATACAAACTCGTTACTTATTATAGCAATAAACTTGTTTATTATTTATAGCAATGAACTTTGCTTCTCATTACAACAACGAACTTTTATTATTGAAAACTCATATACATATTTTAGCAATGAAATTGTTTGCTCCTTGTAGCAACGAAATTGATTGCTCATTTTAGCAATGAAACTTGTTTACTCGTTTGAGTAACGAACTTTATCTTCCATGAGAATATGAATGTTGCATGTTATTTGGGCAACATACCTTATCTCTCATGATGACAAAGAACTTTGTTTTTACAAACTTATTTACTCATTTTAACAATATACTTTTATTATTGGAAAATTTTATCAAAACTTTGATTTCAATTCATGGAACCAGTATTATTTTGTTTATCTGTGAGTACTCACCAACTATTTTTATAGTTGACGCTCGTTTTACATGCTTTTTCAGGAATCATCGAGTAAGTGGCACTTAGGGACACTTCACTTTTAGGAGCATTCGCATGTGTTGTATTTCAATTTACATTGTAATTTCTTTTAAAAGTTGTTCAAACCCATTGTGAATTTGTAATGATTTTTAATACTATGGTTGGTGTTGTCTTTTAACTTTTGCGATGAAACCCTTTGTACTGCCACGCCCTGTGTTTCCGCTTTAGCGGGGTGTGACAGAAAATGGTATCAGAGCCGAAGGTTATAGAGAATACCGGTTTTCCTTTGGAGAACCACAACTATAGCCAAAAAATTTCAAAATGTTTTTAAAATATTGAACATACTACTAGTATAACTAATTCGAGTACACATTATTAGACTTTAATTAAGTATAGCCTGGCCAACTATGCTTAATTAAGGAAAATTAATGCGAGGCTGGAAACGGTTATAGTAGAATTATGTTCAAAACAATTTTCAACTTAAACTTTTGAAAAACAAATTTTTTTTCGGTGTGCGTACGGGCATTGCATATTATAGGCATTCATCTAGATACACTTAGAAACTAAGTGCACTTTTATAACAATGCCTTTATTTAGAAATACTCTTATCCCTTATCAAGTGATAGGTTAACCACTTAGGTTGTATCACTAGCCACTCTAGGAGCAATGCACTTAGTACTGATAATGGGTATTCCTCGGTAGCTATTGACTTTAGATGTAAGGTTAGTAGCTAGATATACACTAGTAATAATCTTAAGTCGAAACCTATACCAATTATTCCTCAATACATCTTCATCGTCTTCGTACTAGAGTTACAACTAGGAAAGCGTTCCGATACTGGCATGGATGAAAATTGGAGCATCGCGTAAGGAGGTAGATGAGTCGTTTCTAAGTAATCACTTGGATACCATTGGTGGGCATTCCGGATTCGACTCACAAGGAGACACAAAGGTTTAACCTATTGCTACTAATATGTGAGATCTTATTACTACGCTACGATTTAGCTTTAGGTTGTTTCCACCTTCAGGTTAAAACTTAACATAGGATATCCCTTTGACCTCTATAAAAGGCCACGAAACTGCATTGACACCATAAAACGTTTTTTCAAACAATTTTCTTGCCCTTTATCTTAGGGAAAAAGACATCGGTACTCGTCTTATACTCGCCTTGTACTCGCCTTAGTATTTAGGTACGATCAGCTACACTAATATACTTATTCCTTACTTCTTAATCTTCCATCGAAAAATTATTTCGCTTCATCGGTTTTATTTATCATCAATAAAATATTTTATAACCACTTCAATCAACTTAGTAGACATTTCTTAACAATGTAAGCAATATTCTCGCTAAAAATCTTTTGACAACTTGCTTTAACTTAACACTTTTCTTCAAAACTCAATTTAACCATTATTGGTTTTAACCTTGCTATTTCAATTTTATTTCAAATCCATTTCAATGGATAGATGTGTTTTTAAGGGATATAAACCATTTTAAACATTGCTTACCATTTTGACACGTCTTCGAAAAACTAGAAACATTTTCTTTTATAATCGTGTTTAAACTCTTTGCTATAAAACTTAAACATATGACGTTAAAGTTCATATTATGTGTAAAAGCTTCATCGGATCTTCAAACCACTTTTGTTTTAAGACTTTTGACTACCTTCTCATTTAGGCATTGTACTTTACTTAAATGTGTTTTTTTGAAACCCAACACGGTATTTTTACAACTTTCTAATTTAAACATGTTTATAAGAAATCTCTAATTCCTACATTTCCAACATACCTCATTTTTTTTATTTTATTTCAAATTAGTTTTATAATTTGTAAAGTTTCTAAAATTTAAAGAATTGAAAACTTAGTGTTCACTTTTAAATTTCCAGTGAGACACTTTCAAATAAAAAAAGTAATTATTCTTTTAAATATGTTAAGTATTTACCTTATCCGTTTTAACCATTGTTGGACCCCAGTCAAAAAAAAAGTCAAAATTGTCAGATTTTCAATTGTCATTTGTAGGGCTTCTTCTTTTTCACAAATGGAGTTTAACTTAATATGTATCTTATGAATTTTTAGCAATCCTTAGCAAACACTTTAGAACTCCCACATGTCTATTTAATCATCAATATACATCAAATATTGAAGTTTGAAATATATCTCAACTTGGTTTTAAATCTACCTATAGGTATTGTTCTTATAATTTTAACAATAACAATCATTGCCGCCGCTACCTTCCTTTTTCTTTCCCCCGCACTTGATTTCTTGCTCTCCTTATGACTTTAGATCTCGCACACCCATAATAGTAACATAATACACTGTCTAACTTTGTTTCTGTCTATTTTGCTTCTCCTGGTATCATGTTTGTACACATACATACTAGAAGTCTATCCTTTCGTTTTGAGCGATTAATACATGTATAGTCATGAGGCATACCTTTGATTTAGTCAACTTGGATATATTCAATTACGCTTTTTATCATATATATCTTGTTTTTATTTTGAAATCTACTATAAACAAGTGATCTTTATTTACATTTGCTCTTTCGTTCTAAGTTCGGAAACTTGATATAAAATGCAATTTTCATTGTATTTTTCCTTATAATTAGTACATAAGATGAATACCCTTATGCTTATCATTTTTCTATATTCGAACATTATATGTGAAGGCTATATTTCCTTATGTTCTTCTTTTCTTTAAATACATCAAAAGTTTTGAATTTTACGATTATCTATTTTCTAAATGATTGTTTTTATAGAAACACTAGACTATGAATGCACTATTTTCAATGATCGATATTTTTACTCTTTTCTTAAAATAGCATTCTACTTTGCAATTTTCAGTGAGTTCCTAAACTCTCAAACTTGTTTTCATAAGTATTCTGACTCCTCGTAAACTTGAATTTGTCCTGATTTTGACAATTGGACAATTTCTCAAAAGTTTAATACAAATATTTCTATACAAATTCCTTTAATGACGTCTTAAACCTTTAACCTTAATTAATCTTTATATTATTTCACTATTTTGTTGGATCGCCACACATGTATCTTCATTATCTTGGAATTATTACACATTTTGATAATAGTGAGATTAATTATCATTTATAAACACACATTTTGATAACAGTGAGATTTTTATCACTTCTAAGCACTTAAAATGCTATCTACACAATGTGATTTAATTTATCATAAACTTTCACCGCCTTCATTAGAAACAATGACTCTCTAATTATATATACTCTTCGAATATAGTTCTATTATTGTAAGAGTAACCGTAGTAGTAATTATAGCCTCGGAGATCCTCAATCATTTCGTAATTTATTTTGTGGACGACACTTAAATAACCTTTACATTTGAGATGTACCAAAACTTCGTTGCCTACCCTTAGTACGTATTTTTAGTAACTTACCCTCGATCGCTTCCCTTTCATTCGTGCTACCCCTTCTTATTTCGAAATATATCTTTTCCAGAGGTAATAGCTAACCCGGAAGTGAACAAATTGTTCCTAATCTCTTCTTTACTAGGCGGCGAATTTACACTTAGTGCTAATTTAGAATGCGACTTAAGCATCAATGCGGATTTAACGCTCAGTGCAGTTGGTGCTTCAGCAAAACTTCTACCGCTCTCTTAATTCAGATAATATCTAACTAGATGATCTTTTTCGAATAGGTCGCTATGGTTGGATCATGATTCCACGACCCAAATTTTCCATAATCTAGACGAACGAACTCGAATTAAGGAAACACTAACTTGACTATAGCTAAAGAATTGGGCTCTTCCTTTGAGGAAATAAACCCAAAATAATCAAAGAACACTTCAAGTCACCACCTCCCGAACGATACAATTGTATTCGGCTGAGTTCTAATAGAATACGTCACGAATTTAATTTCGGGACGAAATTCTTTCAACCGGGGGAGACTGTGACAGTCGTCAAAATTCGAGTCGGTTTTAGATTTGACTAAACTTAGTTGCACATATAGGCACTACACATACTAGACTTAGTAACTAGAAGCTAAGTTATAACCTACTAGAAACTTGGAAACAATTAGAATCAATGGATAGTGTGCATAGATTTCACATTGATATGTGAATTCTATAACTACTTAACTGTAGAGACTATCCATATTCGGGTCATTCTTTGACTCGAACACCATTTCATGAATCATATACACACATCATGCACTTGACCTAGTAGTAGAAATTAGGTCAAAGTCTCATAGAAACTTAAGTCAAAGTTGAAGACTAGGACTAGTATACTTGATTCCTCAATTTCGCTTGAATCTCGGAGTCACTACATAGAATGCCAATAAACCGATAAAAATAAATTACAAACATTATTTATAACTATAAAAGAGTTATAATACCATTAGATAATTTAAAGTCTCAAATATTCTATTTATTTTGATATCCAAAGATTTACAAAATCTCAAGACCCTAAAAGCCATAAAAACTCATATTTATAAACTTTAACCTTAAAAATTCTATAAAAATAATTATGAAACTTATAATATGATCTTATAATAATTAAAATTATGAAAATGCATTTAAGGAAAATAAAATTTAAGTCATTAACAATTGCCCTAAATTTATAAGTCAAAAATCAAGGTTTCATGAGCAAAAACTTGGTTAGGGTGTATATTTTATAAAAAGTTTGATATTTTTATAGAAATAAAATTTTTTATAAAATTAAAAGAGAGGGAGGGCATTTTACACTCAAAATCGTCCACCCTCTTCCCAAGATGCTTCCCCTCTTCCCAAAACACATAATCACTCCTCTCTCACACTCCATCTCCTTCACTTCTCTCTCTCTCTCTCTCTACACTCTCTCTCACACTCCACCATTTACCACACTCAAACTCTCTATTTCCCTCTCTAAAACCACGAAATTCTCCAGCCAAGAACATCTCTTAACCTTCAAATCTTCATCTTCTAGGGTTGTTCTTCATGGTAATCACGAAAATCCTTCAATCTCCTTCACTTTTCTTTCTAGTTTTAAAGGTTTTTCTTGCATTTCCTTGTTCTTCTACACCATTCTCTTAGAAAAATTGTGTGAATGTTCATTCACTTCAGTTTTGATGATGATGGTGGTAGATTTTCACCAAAAACATCTTGCATGTTACAAAATGGTGAAGATCCATGACCTAAACCTAAGTCAAAACCATGGAAATGCACTTTTCTACACGTTTTGGTGGAAAATCACCACATGCATCCAAAGTTTTCTTTCAAAAACGAATTTTAAACATTTCAAACTCATGAATGAACTTCAAACAAACATGCATGTGATGATCTTCAAGCTTAGAAGCTAGATCATCAAAGTATGTTGTTAAAAGCTTTCAAATATGTTCATGAAGGATTTATTTCCAAATAAATATCAAAAACTCCTTTTCTGACCAAATCCGATTTTTCCCAGATTTCTACCAACAAAATGAGATGTTCTACAAATTTCCAGAAAATAATTCATTTATCTTGAATTATTATAATTATTGAAATAAAATAGGTCAATAAATCATATAAAATACTTTCTGAGGTCTATAAATTCTAGGTAAATTCGTGGATGACCCCTATGCTACATAATGATGCCACATTAAATTTCATCGGTTTTTGCTATTGTTTAATATGGTTTTGAATTTTCTTTTTGTTTAGCCTCAATAAATCATAAAACCGCTTTAGATAACTTTAAAAGGGTATATAATAATTTTCGCAGCTTATACTCTCTGTGGAAGACTTAGAAAAATATTTTCAGAATTTTTCATAATGCATTCCTATTTTTCCCCGATTTTTGTATTTATAATGGCCTAAAAATAGAAAAAATAGTTCTGCTCACCCAAAATTCATGAAAATTTACCCGAACACGTTTTAGTACATTAGGAGGCTACATAAAAATGTTGATGATTTTTCTCTTCTGTATACTATTTTTCTCCTATTTTCTAAGATTAAATACACTTAAATACACAAAATCGGATTTCAGTATATAAAAACCACATTTGGTATTTTTCCCAGATTATTTACTCTGTAAATGAAGTGTACAAAAATTTTGGTAATTTACTTTAACTGTTTAATAATTATTCTCCAATTAATGATTATTTAAGAGGATAAAACAAAGAAAAATAGAAAGACTAATTGAAATATATATTTTATATTTTTCACAGCTTCTACATGTATAATAAAAGTGTTACCAAAAGTTTGGATAATTTTGGAAACTGTTTTCTATTTATCCCCATTTTTATTAGAATAAATGCATAAAAATCATAAAATTGGGTTAAACAGTTTAGAAACCCCTTTTTATATTTTTCTCAGCTTAAGTATGTATAATGACATTGTTATAAAAAGTTTGGGGTATTTTCATAACTGATTTCTATTTTTCATGAATTTGTATCTATTTAGAGAATTAAATATATGAAAAATGGTTATACATATTCATAATCCATGAAAATTTATCTAGAAGTCTTTTAGTACATTTAGAACCAAAATCTGAAGTTTGGTAATTTTTATTAACTGTTTAGTATTTTTCATGATTTTATGGTTATTCAAGAAACTAAAATCGTGAAAAATAGTCAGACAAATCAAAAATTCAAGAAAATTTATCTTGAGGTCTTTGACTTCAATTAAAACTAAAGTGCAAACTTTGGGAAATTTTAGAACTAAATTAATTTAGTTTTTGAATATTTAATCATTGGAATACCTCTTAAAATGTTAAATATTAGCATTTCAATAATGAGAAATTTCCACTTAAATTGTTATATAACAATTGATTCATTGAAATTAAATTTTCACAGAAAAATGTTTGTAACTTATCAATATTAAATTTTGACACACTATTGGCATAATTCTATTTGTAGTAGTATGTATACTAGCGTTAGATTTCGATTAGAGACTCATTAGTATGTAACATTGTTGTAGGAAAACGATAGTGGTACGAGTGGAGCGTAGTTCAAGGCACCATTTGCATCATCTCAATGCATATTGTGAGTATTCACGCACTCCCCTATTTTCAGTTTTTATGTTTTGGGGTGGAAAAGCATGTCCCGAAAAATTATTATTTGAATGTTGTATTTAAATTGATTTGTATCAAACATGATTGCTATTTTATTGCTATATCTCTCTATGTATGTCTATGCAACACGGAACATGAGAACTTATCGTACTAAGGCCCTTCCCTTATCTCTAACCATTAACTCTTTGAGCCAATGGTCATTATGGATAGCGCTATTAGGAATTGACAACTCCTCACTCGCCCTATTGCTGGAGTGCATGATACCATATTCATCTATGGAACGATAAGCATAGATCTTGATAGGGCTTCAGTCATAGGTTTGGTTGAGACTCATTGTTTGCTCATACACATACAAACTCTTTACTTATTATAGAAATAAACTTGTTTATTATTTATAGCAATGAACTTTGTTTCTCATTACAACAACGAACTTTTATTATTGAAAACTCATATACATATTTTAGCAATGAAATTGTTTGCTCCTTGTAGCAACGAAATTGATTGCTCATTTTAGCAATGAAACTTGTTTACTCGTTTGAGTAACGAACTTTATCTTCCATGAGAATATGAATGTTGCATGTTATTTGGGCAACATACCTTATCTCTCATGATGACAAAGAACTTTGTTTTTACAAACTTATTTACTCATTTTAACAATATACTTTTATTATTGGAAAATTTTATCAAAACTTTGATTTCAATTCATGGAACCAGTATTATTTTGTTTATCTGTGAGTACTCACCAACTATTTTTATAGTTGACGCTCGTTTTACATGCTTTTTCAGGAATCATCGAGTAAGTGGCACTTAGGGACACTTCACTTTTAGGAGCATTCACATGTGTTGTATTTCAATTTACATTGTAATTTCTTTTAAAAGTTGTTCAAACCCATTGTGAATTTGTAATGATTTTTAATACTATGGTTGGTGTTGTCTTTTAACTTTTGCGATGAAACCCTTTGTACTGCCACGCCCTGTGTTTCCGCTTTAGCGGGGTGTGACATTATTCTGCCCTGAGAACATGTCTACGGAGCAGGCACATGTGAGCCGATACTTGAGCATTTTGAGGAGGGATATTCGGGAGTTCGTGGCGAACTCATCATATCGGACATTGGTTGAGCTGCAGACCAATACCAGGAGGAGGGAGATCGAGCTGGATACCCAGACGAGGGAGGAGAGCGAACCTCAGGGGAGAGACATGAGGCCAGTGCAGTCGCAGCTGGTAACCAAGCAGTTCAAGCCCGGTGATTCTAGAGCAGGAGGCCAAAAGGGTCGCACTTATGGAAAGTGCGGTAAGAGTCACGAGGGATCTTGCCGGTCGAGGATTTGTTTCAAATACGGCAAGGAAGGGCATATGGAGAAGGATTGCCTCAATGGATTTTCGGTTTGCTTTTATTGCAACCACACTGGCCACAGGAAGGCTGAGTTTCCTCAGCTCACTCAGGGTTCAGCTCAGACTCCTGCTCATGCTACCTTGAGTATTATTTATGGTCGGTCGGGGAAGGCCGAGGCTCCGAGAGCTCATGGGAGAGATTTTCAGCTGACTGCTGAGGAGGTCCGTGCAGCACCTGATGTTGTTGCTGGTATGTATCTCTTTATTTATGCTAATGATTTGAACAGTTTATGCTTATTTTGTGTTTCATGTTAGGTACTTTCCTTGTAAATTTTGTGCCTGCTTTGGTGCTATTTGACTCGGGTGCGAGTCGATCCTTTGTGTCTTTATCCTTTAGTCGTTTTTTTAGCATCAGGAGCGAGGCCTTAAGTCGGCCATTGAGGGTTTCCATAGCTAATGATCATGCGGTTTTTGCTACCGATATCTTTTGTGGATGTGTATTGGAGATTTTTGGTGTCGAGTTTCCGATTGATCTGGTGCCGATAGCGATCGGGGATGTATGTATTATAGTGGGCATGGATTGGTTGAGCCGATTTGGGGCTTTGATTGATTGCGAGCGATAACTGGTGACGTTTCAGGACTTAATTGGTTTTCTATGGGCGAGTATGGGTGCCATATGCGGGTGGAGCCCGACGGATTTTGATGGAGGAGGCCCACAAGTCATGGTTTTCTATCCACCCGGGGGCCACAAAGATGTATCTAGACCTGAAGCACAATTATTGGTGGCCCTGCATGAAGAGAGATGTGGCATGTTTTGTAGAAATATGTTTGACCTGTCGCAAGGTCAAGGCGGAGCACTAGTTCCCTCATGGCAAGTTGCAGCCTCTAGAGGTTCCCCTATGGAAGTGGGAACAGATTTCTATGGATTTCATTACCAAGTTACCGAGGATTGTGAGGGGTGCGGATACTATCTGGGTGATAGTGGACCGGTCGACAAAGAGTGATTACTTCTTAGCTATAAGTGAGAACTCTTCTGCGGAGAAGTTGGCCGAGATCTATGTTCGAGAGGTGGTGGCTCGGCACGGGGTGCCGACATCTATTGTGTCCGACCAAGATGTGTGCTTTACTTTCAGATTCTGGAAGAGATTTCATGAGGAGTTGGGTACCCGACTACATTTTAGCACCGCGTACCATCTGCAAACGGACGGGCAGAGCGAGCGGACGATTCAGACGCTCGAGGATATGTTATGCGCTTGCGTTATTTATTTTGGTGGGAGTTGGGACTCCTACCTTCCCTTGGCTGAGTTTTCTTACAACAACAGCCATCACTCCAACATTAGGATGCCTCCCTTTGAGTTATTATATAGGAGGAGGTGTCAGACTCCTATCTGTTGGGGGAAGGTCGAACAGAGAGTTATGGGGAGCAATGAGATAGTGCTCAAGAGGGCAGAGCTTATCCAGCAAGTCAGGCAGAGGTTGCTGATGGCCCAGATTCGTTAGAAAAGTTACGTAGACCGGCGGCGTTCTGAGCTAGAATTTCAGTTCGGTGACTTTGTTCTCCTGAAGGTATCAACATGGGAGGGTGTGATCTGATTCAGGAAGCGGGTCAAGTTGGGCCCCAGATTCATTGGTCCGTTTAGGGTGGTTGCTCGAGTGGGAAACGTAGCTTATCGGTTAGAGCTGCATGAAGAGTTGAGTTAGATTCATAACACCTTCCGTGTATCCCAGCTGAGGAAGTGTGTAGTCGACGAGACGGTTGTGGTCCCTTTAGAGGATATCCAGGTTAATGATCTCCTGAATTATATTGAGAGGCCAGTGGCGATCTTGGATAGGAGAGTGAAGACCTTGAGGAACAAGGTAGTGAACATGGTCACAGTTCAGTGGCAGCATCGTAGAGGTTCAGAGTGGACTTGGGAGTCGGAGTCCGAGATACGTGAGCAGTATCCAGAGCTGTTTCCAAAGGATGAATTCGAGGGAGAAGTCTGATTCTGGTGGGGGAGAATCTTCACATCCCAAAAGGAGGTATAACTCATCGCACCTTAACCTTTTTTATATATGTCAAGATTAGTTCTTATTAAGTAAAAGGTGACATTCAAGTACGCGGGGCGTACGCATGAGTACGCGCAGCATACGCATGAGTACGCGCATCGTACTCATGTACTTAGTATTGCCGTGGAGGCCACCTAGTACGCAAGTCGTACCAAATGTCACAACTGGAAATTTCCAAGAGCAAACTAGGTCTAAACTTCAAACCATGTACCAGTAGATTCACAATGTAACTTGATGCAACAGGATTATGACTTTCATGAGCCATACTTGTATGGGTTTTATTTAAGTATGTGTGGTGATAACCCATGTTAGTTTAAGTTATAATAAGCTAATACAAGTTAACAAAACATTAAGGAGTAAAATGGATCAATAAAAGTCAAATGAATTACCTTGTTTTAGTGAAATCAACTTTAGGCTATGTACCCTTGAATTTGCGATCACATAGGACCGAAAACTCCTTCATGGGCTCACATAGGACCGAAAACAAAATGCCTAAAGTCCATTAAGACCGTAAACCCAAACTTATTGGACCGAAATCCCATATTTTGGTCCATTAGGACCGAAATCTCTCTTTTGTGAGTACATATGTGAGATTTCGGTCATAGTTGGCAGTAAACTCTTTCTTTTGGCCGCAAACCACTTCAATTAGGTAGTAAAATCCTTAAATATATTCATATCTTATCATGATTCAGCTTCCCAAGATGATATGATTCAATTACCAACGAAAACATCACCTCACCTCCTCATAATTACTTCATATATAAGATACATAATAGAGTCCATTCGTCATTTTTCACTTCCAGTAAACAAAAACCTTACCCGTTCTCTCTCAAGTATCAAACTCATTTCCTTTCAATTACAAGATCCAAATTACTCCAGGAGACTATTGCTTCAAGTTTGATTTAAGCTTTGGTAAGTTCCTATAGAATCCTAATGTTTTCACAACCATTTTATGATTATTACCAAATATTCACACATTAATATGTGTTTAAACAGTAGGATATGGTTATCGTTTCGTGTTCTAAATCGAAAGTCACCGTTTCTATCCCGTTAACAAAACCGCTATCACACTCAAGGTGAGTTCATAACCCTACATTTTTCAAGGCTTTTTCTACGTTTTTAGGGGGGGGGGGGGGCGGATACAAGTAACACACAATAATATTTTCGTTATAACGCGAACATTTTGAATACGTTACTATAACTATTTTACGAAAAGCATTAAAAACACAAAATGATTTTACTATCAATCGCGTGTGATTTCACGAACAACATTTTGATAACCATTACATTATTCGTACAAATATATATGTATATGTATATATATATATATATATATATATATATATATATATATATATATATATATATATATTTCAGATACAAAACGTTCATTTTATCGAAACTTTACAATTATAGTTTACGAAACTTTACCCCTTTGTAACCCGTTGAGCAAAGGGTAAAAACGATATAAAATACATATATCGTTGTTTTGCGACACTTTCGACATTATCCTGGAAATATGGGATAACGTCAGTTACAAACATTTTCATTTCAAAAACACGTCCACTCGTTGAATAAATTTGTGAGACACTGTCTTCATCGTACGTAATTAAAGTATACAGAAAGTCCTATATTTATAACCGGAATCTCCGATACGAGAGCGTGATAGTTGTGTATAGATCTATACGGGACTAATGATCCCACACCCTGACTACTAGCTATAGTCAGACCGGCAGGTTATGGGTGACAAATGTCATAAATAACTTGGTTCCTGAAGAACGACGATGCAAGTACTGCATCTTAAAAGCACGGTTATGAAAACTCACATGGGGAAACGACTATACGTACACTTTACAAGAAAACGACTACGACTCATTTCTACTGAATATATTGAATTTTCTGGAATAAACATTATCATTTTACAAGTGAACGACTTACATTTCATTTATTAGAAACCCTAATATTTTCTTGTGTCCCTATTTAAGGAACATGATGGCCTTATTTCTAGCCACCATTATCAGCCTCCAACCTCCCTTAAACCCTAATCTCGTTCCTCTAGCTTCTGAGAGTGTTTGTGACTCTTTTGAGTGTTCTTGTGAAGCTTTTGGTGAAGAAGAAGCCTTGAAGGAAGGATAGTTGGTGCTTCGAGCTCTTGGATCTAAGTTCTACTTCAGTTGGTGCATCTTCCAGAGGTATCAAATTTAAAACTTGTTCATTGTTTTTTCTAGTTCTTGTTCTGGTCCTTTTTATGGTTTTATGTCCCAAGTATGGAACTTTGTGAGTTTGATGAGCTCCAGAGCTATTCTTCTATCCTTTTAGGTGTATTAGAGTGTCTTGATCCATAAAAATGAGTGCTTGGACGTCTAGATCTCTCCATGCATGACTTGTATGGTTTATTGTGTTGATAAACTTAGAGTTTTTGGGTTTGGGTCATGACTAGCCTTGCAAAGGCTTAAAGTCATCAACTTTATGAATTAAGAGGCCTTATTTAGCTCAGATCTATAGTTGGAGTACTTGTCATAACGGATTAAGACCAAGAGAAGTGGGAAGTGGGATTCCAAGGAGTACGCCGTGTGTAATCCTAGCTACGCGTAGCGTAGAGTTGAAAACCCATGTCACATGCTTAGCCAACAGTATGCCCAGCGTACCCGCTGGGTGTTGAATTTCGTTGACTTTTGAGTTTTGGGTCAATTTGTGGACTTTTGACCAAGTAGAGGCAAAATGGTCTTTTTACCCTTCTGAGATTTAGTTGAGAGGCTCGGTCTAGCATTACGAGGTTATTAATATTATTTATTAATTAGAGTTATATATGGCATATTTTAGGCAGAGTATAGACCGGCAGTTCGGGTGCGAGATTTATTTTATTTTCTACGTGAGGTGAGTCTTCTCACTATGCTTACCGTGTGGTAATTAATGTGTGACCGGAGGGTCTTATTCGTGTTATTAACCGGAGGGTCTTAATTGTTATATATGTGCATTTTGTCTTTGTGACTTTTGTTGTTTTATTATTTTGGGTGTGTGTGTGTGTGTGAATATATATATATATATATATATATATATATATATATATATATATATATATATATATATATATTGAGTTAAGACCGTAAGGTCCATACCGAGATGTGAGACCGGAGGGTCCTTATTGAGATATAGCCATGAGAGGCTAATTATTTGTGGATGTTGTATTTTGGGGAACTCACTAAGCTTCGTGCTTACAGTGTTGATATAAATGTGTTTCAGGTACATCTCAGGATCGCGGGAAGGCGTCGGCATGAAGGTACACACTCGCCTGTTAATGAGGATATATGTGGATTCTGGGATACTCTGACTTTGTTTTATGATGTTATCTATTTGACATTTATATTTGACATGGGTTGGTGTTAAAACTATGTTTTTGGGAAACTTAAAAATGAAAATTTTGTTTGAAAATTTGAGTTGTTACACCCACAAATCCCCTCTCGTTCTGAAAAAAAACATAATGACGGTGCTTGGAAGGAGAAATACTTCTTTGTGATATGTGATTCGATCCTTGGTGGGGATTCCCTGCCGAAGACCTAGGTTAAAAAGGGTAGTAATGATTTTTCCTTGTACTGAGGATCCTAGAATTCACATTTCATTATTTTGTTTGATGTTTTGCAGCTTTCAGTTTGAAGAACTCATCCCTGTCACCAAGGATACCGAAGAGAAGATAGAGAAGCTTCTCGTTGTTTTTGCAGCTGATAGGTCTTTCAAGTTCGATTGCTCTAATCACCAAGAAGGTTCCTCAACCACTGCGTCAATGGCTACTAGTAAGAATCCTTGTCTTGCCTGTGATAGTTTAGAATCAATGAGGATCCTGAATTAATGAGGATCCTGAACTAATGAAGATCTTATGTGATGTGTAGGATCCAAGGTTACTCTCTCTAATGCCTGATTTGCTCTGACTGATTTCGAAGACGATATGTCCAGTGGCCTGATCGTAGTCAAGAGAGAGAAACTGCCTTGCCTCTTCCTTTTAAGAAATCTCACATTGATCTTACTGTGAAGACCCCAAGCTCCAGTAAGAGGAAGACCTCAGAAGCCACAGATCTAAACCTGGAGAATCTCGGATCCGAGGAGGCGCTTCAAAAGTTGTTTTCCTTTTCCCAAGTTGTAAGTGTTCGTGTGACATTAGTTTCTGATTCCTACTTGTTTTCACTAACGCCATGCTTATTTCAGGTTTCTGCTCACGTTTCCCAATCAGTAGTTGATCTAAGGATCCGGGCGGAGGAGGCTGAGCGAGTTCTGAAGGAGCGAGAGAAGGAGTGGAAGGCGACTAATGAAGATGTCCTCAAGAGGGTCGAGCTGTTGAGAAAAGAGAAGGTTGAGAAAGAGGAAGAGCATGTTGTTAAGATGGAGGAGGTGATTGTGGAGGTGAATTCCAGTGCTGTCATAGCTGTTTGGGAAACTAAGATCAGGTTAGCTGAGGATATCGCCAATGCAGGATCCTGGGATCTGACAGGGTGGCGTGAAGCTCTGGCCAAGTTAAATGGTATGCTTGTGAATACCAGTCAGGATTCCAAAGGGCAGTCGTCATAGGTGGGTGAGGTGGAGAAGAAGAACACAGGCGATCATAACCAGCTGACGGTTTTTTTTCAGCAAAAATTTGGTTTAAGTAGTTTATAGTTTCTTTGGTGATGTAAGACAATATTACTATTTCCTTTTTTGTGGGGTTGGTGGGCAACTGTGACATCCCCAAATTCACGTTCATTTTACAAATTTTATTTATGCTTATTTAAAAATCAAAGTATCCTGTTTGAATAATATTATTGCGGAATTTGTCCAAAAAATATGATAAATATGTTATCAAAGTATTTCCAAAGAAATATATTTTATTTATATTAAAACATTGGGATGCCATCATCAATACAGAAACATAAGCATAAACAGGTCTTACATTCATTTACATTAATGATTTACATCTCCTTTAATCTCTTAGTGTAATGTATATTCGCACCGATACCTGTGATACAAATAGACTGAGTGGGTCAGGTTGGGAAACTTGGTGAGTAAATAGGGATTTCAATCCCACAATGTTATATCATATATATTTTCTAGAACTTGCAATATACAATTTCGCCTCATATAAGCAATTTCACCCCACCCCATCGATCCTCACAACGAAAACGATCCATACTCTCGGATCTAAAATTAACAACTTTACCTAATCCATACTCCCGGATCAGGTATGTCTAATCCATGCTCTTGGATTAATGACAAATGACTATGTCCACTCCATACTCTCAGACTAGGGACAAATGACTATGTCTAATCCATGCTCTCGGATCAATGACACATTTTAAAGTTCTACCCTCAGTGTATATCACACCCGTACTCATAAGAAGATTCTACCCGATATTCATCTTAATTAATTTAGGTTTATTATAAATCATCATACATTATCAGAAATGCTCTTAACACATATTTCAGGCAATATCAAATATTTCACACATAAACATATATTTAATACTTTAATTAATACTTGTATAAAAATCATGTTCATGAAAGGGAATATGCCCTCACATATAAACTCTTTAACATATATTTAATACTTGTATTAAAATCATGTTCATGAAATGGACTATTCACTGACTTGTTAAAGTGATGATTCGTAATCTGGACAGCTCTTCGCTTCTAGCAATTGTCTTTTCCGTTGACGTAACCTAGTATTATTATCACTAAGTTTTAGTCTAATATTTATTGCAACTAATTATTAGTCTAGATTTATCATTAACTCAAAGTCTAGGCCTCTACTACCTTTCAAGCGAGAGTGATGTGCTTCTGATAGTATAGGCCTCTACTACCTTTCAAACCTACTCATACTCGTCCTAAGAATTGTCTCGCAGTCCCCAAGTTCTTATTTCCTAAAATCACAAAACGATTTAACACATACGAATGTGTCCAAATAATCCTAAAATTTTTTCTAGACTCTACTAGGACTTTTTCCATGCATATCTTCAACAATAATTCTGCTTCAAATCGGTTGGTGGTGGAAACGCTAGACGATAGGACAACTTCAGGAATTATGCCAATCGTTTTATCATCCCGCCGATCGAAGGTGTACTTCGGACGTACCATACTCCTCTAGACGTACTGTTATTTTATCAAACGTATTCTAAAGGTAAGATACCAATCTTTCAATATCTTCTGATATGTATCATTTGCTATCATAATCCTTCTCATTTCCTCCATTTGCTTAATCCGCTACGAGTCCTTATCATGTCGTTTTATACCCCAAAGCAGGCGTTCAGTGTACCGAGACGAGAATATAGATAAAGAAGGTTTAGATGTGTAATCATCCTTATTACTCCGAAAAGTTACATGTCAGTTCTAATATAGTAGTTAAACGTTTAGAAATCTGAACACATAAAAGTTCTTGATCCAGTCGGCAATAGACCATAGATCCGATCAAATAGTAGCATATAAGGCATTTTATAGCTATGCATAAACCATTTAGCACATAAAAGAAATTTAGGCATATTCCGTAAATAAGCTAGTGCTCGTGTCTATTCAAGTATATTTCCTAAATATAGCAGACTCTCATCTCACAATCATCGCTTAGCATTCTAAGTTTAAGTCTAGAATTCCTATAAATTCCTAGTTCATTTAAACTAATGCTCTGATACCAACTGTGACATCCCCAAATTAACAGCCATTTAAAAAATTTTGTTTATGCTTATTTAAAAATCAGAGTATCCTTTTTGAAGAATATTATTGCGGAAATTGTCCCAAAAATATGATAAATATATTATCAAAGCATTTCCGAAGAAATGCATTTTATTTATATTAAAACATTAGGATGTCATCGTCAATATAGAAACAAAAGCATAAACAGACCTTACATTCATTTACACAAATGATTTACATCTCCTTTAATCTCTCAGTGTAATGTATCTTCGCACCGATACCTGTGATACAAATAGACTGAGTTGGTCAGGTTGGGAAACCTGGTGAGTAAATAGGGATTTCAATCCCACAATGTTATATCATATATATTTTCTAGAACTTGCAATATACAATTTCGCCTTATATAAGCAATTTTACCCCCACGCCGTCGATCCTCACAACGAAACGATCCATACTCCAGGATCTAAAATTAACAACTTTACCTAATCCATACTCCCGGATCTGGTATGTCTAATCCATGCTCTCGGATTAATGACAAATAACTATGCCCACTCCATACTCTCAGACTAGGGACAAATGACTATGTCTAATCCATGCTCTCGGATCAATGACACATTTTAAAGTTCTACCCTCAATGTATATCACACCCGTACTCATAAGAAGATTCTACCTGATATTCATCTTAATTAATTTAGGTTTATTCTAAATCATCATATATTATCAGAAATGTTCTGAACACGTATTTCAGTTAATATCAAATATTTCACACATAAACATATATTTAATACTTTAATTAATACTTGTATTAAAATCATGTTCATGAAAGGGACTATGCACTCACACATAAACTCTTTAACATATATTTAATACTTGTATTAAAATCATGTTCAGGAAAGGGACTATGCACTCACTTGTTAAAGTGATGATTCGTAATCCAGACAGCGCTTCGCTTCTAGCAATTGTCTTTGCCGTCGACGTAACCTAGTATTATTATCATTAAGTTTTATTCTAATATTTATTGCAACTAATTATTAGTCTAGATTTATCATTAACTCAAAGTCTACTTTCATGATCTATCAAGTAAGGAACAACTAGGTAGGATCATATCGGAGGTAGGATCCGTTTGGTATACGAAGTATACTGTTTGGAAATCCCACTTTAAACACCTCACTAAATCATAGCCTAGACATCATCCCCGTAAGTAGATCAGTCAGTATAACGACTTGGAATTACTGATAAATCTTATTTATAGGTTCATAATAACGACTTATGACTATAAATATAAATTACACTGAAAACATAATAGTGTAGCTTAACTTACAAGGCTTTTAACGAAAACCGGGAAACTGTGTGGGCAGATCTCCGACTCTAAAAATTTCTTTTCGTTGGATTTTTGACGACTCAGATTTTCTCTATCGCACCCTAAAACTTGGAGAGATCGAACAAGAAAGTAAGAAGGATTCTAGATAGAGTTTAGAGGAATTGAGTAAGACAATATGAAGAATTCATCCTCTATTTATAAGGGTCTGATCATAGAGTATGCCCTAAGTTTCGTCCATATCTTCTGCGTATGAGCTTCATTTTCTACATTATTTATATTCATAGGTTGGTATTTACAATTAATACAACTTTCATTTAGACCCTGCCGGCTAATTCTCATTTTATCTCAGATTTACAAATCTGTATCGAATTTATCGCGCTCGAAGAGTAGGGACTAAGTTTCGTCAATATCTTTAACATACGAGCTTTATTCTCTATGTTCTTTATATCCACCTATTGGTATTTACGAGTTATAAAACTTTCATTTAGACTCCATTGTCTAATTCTCATTCTATCTCAGATTTACAAATCTGTATCGAATTCGTCGCGCTCAAAGAGTTGGGACTAAGTTTCGTCCATATCTTTCGCATACGAGCTCCGTTTCAACTGTCTTTTTATCGTTGAACTCCTATTAACGATATCTTCATTTCTCGTTTAGATTGTTTTGCCTAAAATTCGACCGATCTAAAATTCAATTTCCGAGTTGTACACTGCTACGCTAAATCTTAGAAAAATCATAACTTCATCAAATGAAGTCATATTTTGATGTTCTCTATATGCACACTTTCGGTTTAATGGTTAATATGACTTTCGTTTAGATTACTAAGGCTAAAAAGTAATTTCTCAAAAACTTACTTTTTACGATACGCAGAGTCAGTTTATCCGTAAAACTTCAACGGGTCATAACTTCTTCGTTATAAGTCGGATTTCAGCATTTTGTATATTTATGAAATCCTTGTGACATATACTATAACTTTTGTTAAGATTATTTGTCTTAAATAATTTTCTATCAAAAAGTCATTTTTTACGCTTATTGTCTCTATATTGACTAGCCCGAATCTATGGGCGTTACAGCAACCCCTTAATGCTATGGTTGTTTAATATTTCTTTGCATATTGATTAACTTGTGTGGTTGTAGTATTAGGATTTTCAAGGATTTTTACAATCAGGATCCTAAGTAGTCTAGGGTTTACAAGAACTCTCAGGATCCTAATAACTTGAAAACAACTAATAGCCCATTTAGGATCCCAAAATAGTTGAGATCTACTCAGGATAAATCTTCGATAAGAAATACTAGTAAGAATAAGGATAGATATAACCTGAGTATATTTGGGCTTTGTGACCTTTGGGACTCACTTCTAGGAGAAGTGCAAAATTACAATTCTATAGGATCATAGAGTTCGTCCATAGAAGGATCCTTGATTGTATAAGAGGATATTTGATTGTCTTTAACTCAGTAATCTTTAAAGAGGATCTCCCCTTAGGAATCGAATGGAAACGACTATAACTCGGAGAATAGCTGAAGTAACTGTTGCAACATTATGATGCTACAAATGTTACATATTTTCTGGGGAGTATCCCATCTTCAAGCAAAGCGTTGGTGTCATAATTCTCGAAAAACCTTGGGAAAATTCCAAACTTAGTAGATTTCTAGGGAGGATCCCAAATCATATGATAACATAAAAATGTTATAAATTTTATTTATTTTCTGGGGAAAATCCCAACTTGAGATAACATGAAAATGTTATAAGCCCTGTGTATTATCTGGGGAAGATCCCAACTTGGGATAACATGTCAATGTTATAAACCTTAGGAATTATCTCGGGAGGATCCCAACTTAAGATAACATGAAAATGTTATAAACCTTAGATTTCAACTTTAGGATCTTAACTTATGTTCAGAAATAAGAGGATTATCAAGTCACTGAAACGTGAAATGATCCCCTTATTCACATCCCATATTTAGATAACGTACGTCCAAGCAAGGTGTATAAACCTTAACTCGTGTGAAAGAGGCAATTAACTCTTTAAACCTTAGAGGGAATTAAGTACCCTTATTCGTAGGAGAGATGATCAGTCTCTATTCTTGGGAAATTCATATTGTGAATTGTCGGATGTTTGCAGTCATGGAACTCTTTTATGCCAGTGGTCTTTTGAATGTCAAGATCCTTGAATATTCATCTGTCAATATCCTTAGAGGTCAGGATCCTTAAGTGTCAGGATCCTTGAATATTCATCCGTCGAGATCCTTATAGGTCAGGATCCTTAAGTCCCTGCGTGCAGCAAACATTATCCGAGGGTGGGCGTTAGCCTAGCTAACGCCCCTCCGATGCTTAAGTTAGTAATGGTATTTGAAGAGAATAAATAGTAATAAAAATAAATGGTAAAAGCTAAATAGCATGTGTACCATAAGTGTGTTGGGAAACAACTAATCTTACTTACATAAAATAGGCTTTCAGATGTATAGCATTCCAGGATCTTGGCAAGATATTTCCATCTAGGGTGTCCAACCAATATGCCCCCTTTCCTTCTTCGGCATCTATAAGATATGGCCCTTCCCATTTAGGTGCCAATTTACCTACACTAGGATCCTTGGTATTTTGGAATGTTTTCATTAGTACCAAGTATCCTATTTGGAATCTTTTGACTTTTATATTTTTGTTGTATGCCTTGGTGATCCTCTATTTATGAGCAGCAATACAGATTTTGGCAAGATCCCTAAGTTCATCTATAGTGTCAAGATCCTGGGCCAGGATCCTGTCGTTATCCTCTTGGTTTTGAAGTAGGTATCTTGCTGTTGGGATCCCCACTTCATTGGGAATCATTTCTTCCGTTCCAAACACTAATGAGTATGGGGTTTGGCTCGTATCTACCTTGGAAGTGGTCCTATATGCCCACAATACGAAATGAAGTTCTTCTGCCCATCTTCCTTTCTTTTCAACTAGCCTTTTCTTCAAGTTGTTGACTATAATTTTGTTGTTGGATTCTGCTTGGCCATTGGCTTGAGGATGGACAGGAGTAGACATTACCATCTTGATTCCACAACTTGTGCAAAAGTCCCTTCTCCTTTTGCTTATGAATTGGGATCCATTGTCGCATATAATTTTGGCAGGGATCCCGAACCTGGTCAAGATGTTACATTTGATGAAGGCAACTACCTCTTTGTCTCTTACTTGGACGAAGGCTTCAGCTTCTATCCATTTTGAGAAGTAGTCAGTCATCACTAGCATGAAGACCTTTCCTCCAGGAGCTACTAGCAACTTACCCACTATATCCATTCCTTGTTTCATAAATGGCCAAGGGGAGATGATAGGATGTAGAGGTTCTGCTGGTTGATGCAGGATGTTGCTATGTCTTTGACAAGCATCACATTTCTGGGCATGAAGGAAGAAATCTTTCTTCATGGTTGGCTAGTAGTATCATGTCCTCAACACTTTTGAGCGTAAGGATCTGCCCCCAGTGTGGTTGTCGCAATCTCCTTCATGTATATCCTTTAGGACCCCTGCAGCTTCATGATCTTCTACGCACCTAAGGTATGGACCTGTGATAGATTTTTTGTATAACTTACCTTGGATTATAACAAACCTTGAGATCCTTGTTCTGAATTCCCTTTCGCTTTTCTCTTCCTTAGGTATCGTGCCATTCTGGAGGTATTCCATAATGGGTTGGATCCATGATCCTGAGGTTGGAGAGGGATCCTTGGTGTTGGGATCCTGATGTTGAATCATCGAATCGGGATCTTTGATTGTAGTAACATCAGTAGTTTCTATGTGATTGTCAGGATCCTTCAGTCTCTTGGCAGGATCCTCAATTTCCGGGATCAATACGTGGCTTATAGGGATCCTGGTTTCTGGCAGGATCGTTAGGGAAGATCCTAGATTGGCCAAAGCATCTGCTTCAGCATTGTCTTCGCTAAGAACCTGGTTTAGGCTAAATGTTTCGAATCCTGAGGTCGGGTTTTTGAGGATCTGGAGATATAGTGCTAACTTATCTCCTTTTACTACATAGGATCCATTAAAATGGTTAGTTAATAATAAAGAATCGACGAATACCTGAAGATCCTTGATTTGAAGATATTTGGCTAGCTGTAGTCCCATGATTAGTACCTCGTCTGTTGCTTCGTTGTTGGTTGCATTGAACTCACAACTGATTACTTGGGGTAGGATGTCCCCCTGTGGCGATTTTAGTATGATCCCGAATCTACTTCCTCTTTGGTTTGATGCTCCATCTATGAATAGCGTCCACATTCCCATGTTCTCTTCTACTAGAAGTTGTTTGGTTTCTATTTCTACTTCGACTCTTAGATCATCACTAAAGTCAGCCACAAAATCTGCCAATACTTGGGACTTTATAGCGGATCTTGGTTTGTATTTTATGTCATATATGCTTAACTTCACGGACCACTTTGCCATCCTTCCTGACATTTTTGGTTTTCTCATAACACTCTTAATGGGATGGTTAGCTCTTACAGTTATATGATGTGTTTCAAAATAATGTCTTGATTTAGTAGAAGCTATTACTAACACAAGTATAAGTTTTTCAAGGTGGGAATACCTGGTCTTAGGATCCAGGAGACTTTTACCTACATAGTAGATGGGATGTTGGTCCCCATTGAGATCCTTAGCTAATACTGCACTTACCACATTCGAGGATACTGAGAGGTAAAGAAGTATTGGTTCCCCGTCTAATGGTTTTACCAATAGGGGTTGTGAACTCAAATATCTTTAAGTTCCTGGAAATCATCTTAATGTTCCTGGGTCCACGCGAATCTTTTTTTCTTCTTCAAGATGTCGTAAAAAGGCTTGCATCTTTCTGAGGATCTTGAGATGAACTTGTTTAGGGCTGCCACTCTTCCTGTTAGTTTTTGAATATCTTTTGTCGAGGATGGTGATCTTAGATCAAGTATGGCCTTGATTTGCTCCGGGCTTGCTTCGATTCCTCTTTTGGTTACCATGTATCCTAGGAACTTACCCGATCTCATCCCAAAGTGGCACTTGGGGGGATTCGGCTTCATGTTATATTGGTCCAGGATGTCGAAGGATTCTTCGAGATCCTTGAGGTGATCCTCAGCTATTTTGGACTTCACCACCATGTCATCGATGTAGACTTCCATGGTGTCCCCCAGTTTCTCTTTGAACATCTTGTTGACCAATGTTTGGTACGTTGCACCTGCATTTTTAAGACTAAATGGCATGGCATTGTAACAGTAGATACCTATTGGAGTTATAAACGTCGTATCCTCTTGGTTAGAGGGTTCCATATGGATCTGTTGGAATCCTGTTGATGCGTCCATGAATGTTAGTAATTCATGACCCATTGTTGCGTCTATCATGGAGTCTATGTATGGTAGAGGGAAAGGATCCTTGGGACAAGCCTTGTTAAGATCCGTGTAATCTACACACACTCTCTCCATTTACCATTCTTCTTTTGTAACACGACCACATTATCTAGCCATCTTGGGAATTTCACTTCCTAGATCATGCTAGTTTTGAGAAGTTTTTCTACTTCTTCTTGTATGACTTGGTTTCTTTCCGGTGCAATTTCCTTCTCTTTTGGTGTATCGTCCTGAAAGATGGGTCGATGTTAAGTTTATGGGTTATTATGCTTTTATCAATACATGTAATGTCCTTATGCTTCCATGAAAACGTCTTGCTTCTAACCTTAGACGAACTTTATGAGATCATGTTCGACTTGTTCAGGCATTGACGAGCCTGTGAGACCTTTGGCTTCAGGATCCTTAAGGTTCAGGGGCACTTCTTTTATATCTTGCTCTTTTGCTTCTAGCACGTCTCGTGCCCCCTGCCTTAATTTTTATGCTTGTCGTGGTACTGTTGAAGATTTCATCGAAGTCTTGCAGCTTTCCTTGGATTCTTGTTGGTCTCATATGATCTACACTGTCCCCCATGGGGTGGGCATCTTTACGCATTGATGATACATCGATGGAACGGTCTTCATTTTGTGGATCCATGGTCTACCTAGTATGACATTACAAGAAGATAATGTATCAATTACACAAAAACGTTGTACAGAGTTTACCCCCTCTATGTAGATTGGTAGCTTTATCACGCCGATGGTGTGCTTGGTTTCGCCGTTGGATCCAATTAGCACTGTGGATCTTGCAACTATCTCAGACTCCGGCATGTTCATTCTTTTCAATGCTTCCAGGAGTATGATGTTAACCGAGGATCCTCTATCAACGAGGATCTTTCTGATGAAATGGTTGGTGATGTATAGAGTAATCACTAATATTTCATGGTGAGGATCCTGGATGTCTTGTCTATCCGATTCGTCGAAGGTGATCTCCTTTTCGTTTGTGATCGATGTGTTCTTCTGTGGTCCTTTTTCCTTCTCCGTTTTGGATACCTTGGTGTGCCTCTTTGTTGCAGAGTAAGAGGTACCACAAATGTCAGATCATCCAGAGATCACATAGATTACCTTGGCGTCGGCAGGGGGGATCCTGGTCTGTCAAGGATCTTCTGAGGATCCTGGTCTTTTTCTTTGGATCTCTCCTTTCTTCTTCCAAGGATTTCTTTGAGGTATCCTTTGCCTAGGAGATATCTAATCTCCTTCCTGAGAGCTATGCAATCCTCTGTGATGTGACCAAAGTCTTCATGATATGCGCACCATTTGGACTTGTCTTTCCAAGCGGTGCATTTTTCTCCTTTTCTTGGCCATCTTGCTTTGTCTACAAGATCCTGCATAGCAAATATTACACCAGAAATATACACAGAAAAACAATATTCAGTAATCTTAGGAAAATCTTCTTCCTCTCCCTCATCTTCAAGGTTATTAACCCTATGATGGTCAGGTTTGGAATAAGGTTTTGATTTATAGGATCTTTGGGCCGAGGAATCGGCCTTCCTATTGGGGTGATCATAAGAGCTTGGTGGGTTGCTCCTTTTTTGGATCTCCTTGTCTTCTTCGAGCCTGATGAACCTTAGTACTCTGCTTCTGACTTCGTCAATTCTCTTGCATGTAGTCATTACGAGGTCTTCATAGAAGGGAGAATCCTTCTTTAAGCCCATTTTAAAGGCTTCAACTGTAGTTGCCATGTCGATGTTGGGGATACTTTGAGCTTCCCTACCAAACATGTTCACAAAAGTCCTAAGGGATTCCTTAGGATCCTGGACCACCCGATAGAGATCACTAGTGATCTTTTCGAATGTTCTGCTACAAGAAAATTGATTGTTAAATAAATTAATCAAATGAGAAAACGATGTAATCGAATAAGGAGGAACGTTAAAAATACCTTTTAGAGCTGGTCATGTGAAGGTGGAACCAAAACCCTTGCATAGGCAAGCTTCTTTCAAGTGAGTGGGGATGGGAATGATCACCATCCTCTCCCTGTATTGTGCCACGTGCTCCTTAGGATCCATAGTTTCGTCGTAAGGCTTCATGCTGGGGTCTGAAAGCGCTTTGGGACTTCGGTATCAGCTATCGTTGGAATGAATCTGGAGATCATGTGGCTCGTGGGGGATACTTCTGGTACAGGATGAACTACTCCGAGTACGCTTGAGATCATTTTTCTTTGTTGTTGTAGTTCCTTAGCCATGATCGGGCTTAAACCTATATCAAGATCCATTGAATTAGTAGTAAAGATATTATTATTGACAGGGTTACCAGGATCCTTGTTATCGGGAGTAGCAAAGGTTTCGTTGGGAACCTGAGTCATATGGGCTTGGTTTCTCAGAGTCGTGCCCCAAGCGGGAACAAAGGTCGGTATTGAGGATCCTATCTCGTGACGAACCTCTGAGGATCTCGGGTTGTTGGATCCTTTCAGTAGATCTTGTGAAACGAGATGAAAAAATCACCTTTCACTAGATCTTGTGAAAGAGGTGAAGGGTTGTTGGATCTCATACATACAGATGTGTGTGGACCCTTCAGATCTACCATAAGCGATGCTAATCAATTTTATGTAACGTTTAATAAATAATTATAAAAGGTATGGTTATATCTACTTGATCAAACATAAATCATAAACTTTTGAAAAGTTCAAAGAGTTTAAACATGAAGTCGAGAATCAATTGGTCAGGAAGATAAAGACTCTCCAATCTGATAGACGATGACAGTATCCTAGTATCGAGTTGCATAACTACCTCAAGGAATGTGGAATAGTTTCACAATTGACTCCTCCTAGGACACCACAACTTAATTATGTGGATGAGAGGAGTAATCAGACCTTGTTGGACATCGTTCGTTCCATGATGAGTTGGGCTACTCTTCCTATTTCCTTTTGGGGGTATGCCTTAGAGATAGTCTCCATATCCTCAATCTTGTCCCCACTAACAAGGTTACCAAAACACCTTACGAGGTGTGGACAGGGAAAGTTCCCTCGTTAGCACATATCAAAGTCTAGGTTTGTGAAGCTTTCGTTAGAAGAGAGACTCATGACAAGCTAGAAGCTATAAGTGAGAAGTGTATTTTCATTGACTACCCACAAAAGTCTTTTGGATACTTGTTCTACAGACCTAGTGAAAATGTGGTCTTTGTAACACGAAGAGGAGTCTTTTGTGAGAGAGAGCTCATATGCAAAGAAGACAGTGAGAGCACAATTGACCTTGAAGAGTTTCAAGAGTCAACCAATGAAGGAACCTTAGAAGACACTAGCGTTCAACCAGAGGAAGAAATTCCAGTTGAACAGGTTGACAATTCATTACCTCTTCGTCATTCTACTAGAGTTAGCATGCCACCTCAGTTTTATGGTTTCGATATAATTACAGATGGCGATACATTTATCAGTGATCATACACTGGTAAATTTGGAAGAACCTGCTAACTACAAGGAAGCAATGACAGGCCCTGAGGATGCTAAGTGGAAAGAGGCAATGGACAGCGAGATCAAGTTCGTGTATGATAACCTAGTTTGGAATTTGGTTGATCATGTACCCGGTCTCAAGACAGTCGGGTGCAAATGGATCTTCAAGAAGAAGACCGACACGGATGGAAAGGTACATACCTTCAAGGCACAACTGGTTGCGAAGGGATTTACTCAAACCCAAGGGATTGACTATGATAATACATTCTCACCAGTGTCTAAGATAAAATCTATTAGGATAATATGCGTCATAGCTTCCTTTCATGACTATGAAATATGGCATATGGATGTTAAAACCGCTTTCCTTATTGGGAAGTTGGTTGAAGATGCTTACATGAGTCCGCCAGAGGGGTTTGTAGATGCAAAGTTTCATAATATAGTGTGCAAGCTTGAAAAATACATTTATGGATTGAAACAAGCATCTCGCAGCTGGAATCTTTGCTTCCATGAGAAAGTCAAAGAGTTTTGTTTCTCTATAAGTGAGGATGAGTCTTGTGTGTATGTCAAAGCTAGTGGGAGCCTAGTAACTTTTCTAGTATTGTGTGTTGATGACATACTACTCATATAAAATGACATTCCCACCTTGCAAGAAGTGAAATATTGGCTTGAAAGTGCTTCGCTGTGAAAGATCTAGGAGAGGCAGCCTATATTCTCGGGATAAGAATTTTGAGAGATACAAAGAAAAGACTAATTGGACTTAGTCAAAGTACATACTTACTAAAACGGTTTAGTATGGAAATTTCCAAGAGAGGAGAGCTACCTATTCAAAGCAATGTCAAGTTGAGTAAGACTCAAAGCCCAAGTACGAATGAAGAGATAGTTGATATGAGTCGAGTCCCTTATGCTTTGGCTGTAGGATCGATCATGTACGCTATGACATGTACTCGCTCTAATGTGTCCTTTTCTTTAAGCATGGTCACTCGCTATCAGGGAAATCATGGAATAGCTCATTAGACAACAGTTAAGAACATTCTCAAGTATTTGTGAAGGATAAAGGACATGGTTCTAGTTCTTGGTGGCAGTGACACGTTGAGAGTGAATGGGTATAGTGACGCCAACTTTCAACCAGATAGAGACAACTTTCGTTTTCAGTTTGGTTGGTGTGTTCACATTAAATGGTAGAGCAGTTACTTGGAAAAGTTCCAAGCAAGATATAGTGGTTGCTTCTACTTGCGAATCAGAGTACATAGCAGGGAGTGAAGTATCAAAGGAAGTGGCTTGGATGGAGAACTTTATCGGACATCTAGAAGTTGTTCCGACAATTCATGAGCCAATGGAACTTTTCTGTGATAATAAAGGAGTGGTTGTCTTAACCAAAGAAGCAAGAGATACAGGAAAGTACAGATATATCGATAGAAAGTACCATTATATCAGGCATAGAGTAGAAGAAGGCAATATCTTGGTAAAAAGAGTATCATCAGAAGATAATCCTACATATCCTTTCACGAAGGCTCTGAGTAGCGTTAAACATACTCAGCATGCTAGGAGCATTGGTTTGAAAGATGATATTTGTTTTAGTAGATAGATGACTAGTTTGAAACTTGTAACAAAATAAATGTAATTGATTTTTGGTGATTAAATAATAGAGATTATTTATGAGTTTGTTTACTGCCTTTGTCAATTATTTATTCTTGTGTTTCATTTTTGCATGTTTTACTTCCTGCATAATTTAATTATTCAAAATTCCACAGTCATTCATACTTTGTGTAACGCCTGGTTTCTGGTACGCTTTTATTTATAAATTATTCATTTTTATAGAGCTACTCGACGAGTTGGAAGCACCAGACTTGTCGAGTAGAAACGAGTCTTAGACGTGGGTTTTCAGCTATCTACTCGACGAGTCGAGAGCCCTCGACTCGGTGAGTAGGTCTGCTAGAGTGAAACCCTAATTTCGAGGTTTTTCACCATATTTAAGCATCTTAATCCCCACCTTTTGGCCTCATTTCTAGCCTCCAAGTCCCAAACCCTAATCCATGAAACCCTAGAGATTTATTTGAGAGTGTGAGCCAATTGGAGTGATCTTTGTGCACTTTTGAAGCTTGTGGAAGAAGAAGAAGAAGAAGAAGGAGGGCTCAAGAGGAAAAGAGTAGATCCGAAAACTACACACCATTTGCTACATTTTCTGGTAATCAAGTTTCTATCTTGGCTATTAGTTCATTAGATCTCATTATGTCCATTTTATGAGGGTTTTTGGTCCAAGCATGATAGCTTTTGGAGAATGATCTACCCAAGTGGGTATTCTTCCAGATCTAGGACCTTGAAGGATTGCTAAGGCATAAAGGTGCAAACTTTATGCCATTGGAGCCCCATGCAAGCCTTAAGCATGTTATTATGGCCTTTTAAGCCCCAAAAGGCCATGCATGGAAATAAAGTCTGAGACTTTACGTGTTCATTGGGTGTCTAGGGTCTAGATCCCGATTGTCATGCTTTGGGTTGGAGTAATAAGGCTTGTAGACAAATATCTATGTCTTAATGAACTAGGGATTTAGCTAAACCCATTAAGAAGGGTTACCAACGGGTAAAGTTGGAAATGTTACCCTTAAAATATCATTTTCAGTGTGTAGAGAAAGTATGGACATTTTATTTAGAGAGTAAAGGCTTAATCTGTTAAGATGGCCAACCAGACAGAGGAACTCGTTGAATCCATAGAGGAACTCGACGAGTTGGATTGGGTTGTCCCGTTTTAGCTTAAGGTAGAACTCGACGAGTCGGTGAAGGGACCCGACGAGTTGATTCGATAAATCGTGACTTTGAGTAGCCTGGGAACTCGGCGAGTCAGGGGGAGACTCGACGAGTTAGATCGCGTTTTTAGGTTCTAGGACTCGACGAGTTGGGTCAACCAGAAGGTTGACTTTGACCAAAGAGTTGACTTTGACCAAAGAGTTGACTTTGACCAGGGGTAAAATGGTCATTTTACCCTAAGGAGAATTATTAGGTTTTGAATAAGTGATATTGTGATATTAATAGTCGAGGAGTCGTTGGAGCAGCCGTCGGATATTCCTCACTCGAGATTTCAGCAGTCAGCTTTGCGAGGTAAGTTTCCTCAGTAGGAACGGGTCTACGACACGAAGGCCGGCCCGTAGTATGATATGTTAGTAGTCGAGTGTGGGCGGGGCCCGAATCTCATAGTAGCCGAGTGTGGGAGGGGACCGAATCTTGTAGTATTATTTGAGTATAGATATGTGACTGCTTGATAGGAATAGATATACTTGTTGTCTGTGTGATACTTGTATGAATGTAGTAGCGGAGTGTGGGCGGGGGCCGAATCTCCTAGACAGCGGAGTGTGGGCGGGGGCCGAATCTCCTAGACAGCGGAGTGTGGGCGGGGCCCAAATCTCCTAGACACCGGAGTGTGGGCGGGGCCCGAATCTCCATGAGAGTGGGCGGGGCCCGTATCTCCTAATTACATCTTATGTGTATGGTATGTGGTAGATTGGGGAGACTCACTAAGCTTCGTGCTTATAGTTTTCATTTTTGGTTTCTGGTACTTCCACTAGCAAGGGGAAGAACTCGGGATGACTGCATGACACACACCACAGTTTATAGCCTGGGATGTTATAGACTCTGATGTTTTGACACTTGGTTTTGATACAATATCTTGATTTGATGTTTTGGCAATACATGACTTGTGACTCTATTATGATGATTGATGAATTATGGTTTTCTTAAATGATTTTTAAACAAAATTTTTGGACCGTATTTTTGGGATGTTTCACTTTGGGAAGTAAGTAGTGATTTAAGACTGTCATGAATTGGACTGTAGATTGTCTAAGGAGGTTAGACATAGCAATTGTATTGCTACAACATTAATCAGTACTTAGAAATGGAGATTCAAATATGGGATAAACCCACGCTCAGATAATTACTTCATGGATTATATCACGAGTAATTCTGAGATGATATTATGTTATATTCTTATAAACAGAGATATATGAGTTGCAATTTACAAGTCAGTTGTGCATTGGTATTGCGAAAACGCGTCAGTAACTTTATGTTATAAAACGCAGTATCACATATGATTTGGTGAGTAAAGGATACAAGCATATAAGTCAAAGTTTATTCATTCCTTTTGCCCTAACGGGAAAAACGATATATTTGGGCCCCTAGTCATTTGGTGTTGACTTATAGTGTTGGGCCTAGCCAGGACTCAATTGATGTGTTCAATTTGAAGTCTTATGTCGTCATCACAAATAAGAAATCGGGAAACAATATTTTGGACAATGAGATTGATTCTAATCCATGTCTCATGTCTATACGATATCTAGTAGAACGGAGGAATATTGGATCACTTATCTTAGGGCCAATGAATGGTCAGTTCAGAGTTCGGCAGTTGCTATGGAAGCACTTTTTGTTGTCTAATTTAGAAGTTATATTGGTAATTGCAGTTGTAGATTTATCCAAGTGGGAGACTATTGGATTAGGTGTCTAAGCCAATAACTTAATTAGTATATACTTGAATTATTAACAAAGTCCTTTTGGGTTGCCCTTAGACCTAGTAATTAAATAGGGTGACTTTTAGAGAGAGAGAGAGAGAGATTGATTTATTGATTTATTATATGATTAATAAATAGAAATAAATGAATGTATTAATATGTTATGGAAATAATATATTAATTAGAAATAGTATTATTTAATTAATAATTAATCAAAAATTAATTTGAATTAATTTTGGGATTAATTGGATTAATTAAAAGTGCAAGGGTTGAAGTGTAATTGTCCAACAGTTGAACAAATTAGGGTTCCGGAACCTTCCTTGGAAGGGTGGACGAAATTAGGGATACTCTAGGGTTTCTGGAATATTTCTTACAAATAAATAGGAAGTTGGATAATTATCAATTTGAATTAATATTATTTTATTTAAATTAGGGTTATCTAGGGTTTCCTAAATCCACTATATAAAGACCCCTCAGCCTATGATTTTATCTCTTTATTCCTAAGGATAGCCGAAATTTGTCCATCCTCTCTCCTTTCTCTTTAAGCCTCCTTGTTGCTAGGGTTGGGTGTGAACCATCAGAGACACGAGATTTCCGGTGCTAGCTTCCAAATAACTTTAAGCAGGATTGTGATTGATTATCTACTAGTATAATCAAGAGGTATGTAATTCTAAACTCTTTTTTCTATTTTCAAAATACCTATGGTTCTTATAGGATTCTTGATATTCAATTGGTTATTGGATTCAATAGTGAAAACATAGATACTTTAGGTTGCATGCGAACTTAGGGTTTAAGTTTGCCGCTAAAATATGATTTTTGTAACCTATAAATCTCATCAGTTATATCCCTTAGATGTATGGATGTAGTCTTCAAAAGAATTAGTTTTACCATACAAAAAGGCTTAGCGACGCAGCTTGTTGCTCGTTTATTATCTCAGATAACTAAAATATATCAATCAAACATGTCAATTTATTTGGTCCTACGCTTAAATGAAAAAAAAATGATAAATTAAAAATACAATGTATTTTTATCATTGTACAATATATGCTATATAATTTATATTTCTTTAGTGTAATGAATTTTGTATTTTTAATACCTTTAATATAAAATGAAAGAAAAGTTAATTACTAAAGTAAATTACCAAAAGAGATTACATTGATTTGTTAAAATGGTAAAAAAAAATATGCTTAATTCTTTATAGCATTTGTTTAATTGTTTTTATCATTCGACTTGCTAATACATCTTAAAGATATCCATTTTACCTTTTTTATTTACCTTTGTATAAGCGAAAATTCGTATATTCTACTAGAAATAAATTATAAAACATTGAAAGAACACAAGTTCCATTGTCGTCCAGCGGTTAGGATATCTGGCTTTCACGAGACCCGGGTTCGATTCCCGGCAATGGAAACTTTTTATATACTACTTTCAAGTAATCCCCCCCCCCCCCCCCCCCCCCCTTCACTTTTTTAACATTTTGATCACCGAAAAGAACAGGTTGATTAACTATTAAGCGAAAGGCTACAGATTCTTCGCTCAAAAAATATAACAAGCTTATTTTAGTCGGAGAAATAAAGAAATATGCACGCTCGAGTTCTTAAATAATAAAAGAAAGTTTTTTTGTTTTTTTCTTGATACCAACACTTATCATAAATGCCATTAATTTATCAAATAAAAAATAAAGCAGGTAAAGAAGTTAATTTATATTGGCGTTCTCTACAAATCTGATTTACACTTTTCACTTCCTAAAATCCACTGTTGAGATAATATGTGATTAGATTTTGAGTTAGAGCATATAGATAGTGGATATTTTTAGTTGAACTCTTTTATAAAAAACTCAGAAGAAGAAAAGCTCATTGTATTTATAGAGTTTTTTCATTTTGTTTCTTTAAAAATAGTTTATAGATTTTTAATTACAATTGATTTGAATAAAATATGGAATCCATATAATAATTAAAAGAGCTAAGGCTGGAAAGTATACATGCACCATAAGGTACGGTGGTGATGATTTGGGCGTTCACGGCACCGTAGTACAATATACATGAGTTTAAACTTGTTTAATAATTTTTTATAAAATTTTCACATCATTCTAATCGCTATCTATATAACATACTTCGATATAGGGTATTGGAAAGTCGCACTAATCTTAGGTCTGTCGTTCAAACATGTCCTCTCTTTGACTAATCTGTATAAATTTGGTAAATTTATATCTACAGGCATTTCAATTTTTCGACACCGTAGTTTTTAACAAATGATCTAGCGTGTATCATTTCCTTATTTTCTGACTATTATGAACCACCGATATAAACAACAATAAAGTACTTAGCTAGATGTTTGAAATCATGTTATCTTAACAAGAGTAAAAATGGTAAGTTGGAAACAATTGCTAGTGAAATCAGATAAAAGAATATAAAAAGTTGGCTCCAAAAATCGGATAACTGGATATGGAAAATGCTTTTTTAAACACTTTCTTATAAGATAACATGGTCTACATTCTATGGATTTTCGCAGTACGAATTCTGATTTTCGTAATACAACATTTGTTTTTCGTAGTCAATGTGACAAGACAATACATGTTTTTTTTCCAAAAAATACAATATCTTTACAGATTTACGCAGATGATGTGGATTTGTATAGATACTAAAACGACATCATTTTGGTCGTTAAAAAAACTTCGCTAACCACCAACATTTTCGCAGATGGTGGCCTGTGAATACAATGGTTATTTTAAGTATTTTTCTGATTTGTGGCTATTTTGTAGAAAAATCTTTAAAAAAAATAATTATTATGAAAAAATATGATGTTTCTTTTGTGTAACACTTGGTTTTTATAATGGATCAGTGTGGGGCATTAAGGAGTCAAATGCATGTTTTTGGGAAAAACCATGGGTCACGACGTGACCATAAGGAAGTTGCGACGTGACGAGCCAGATGAGGACGCGTATCTGAAGCAGTGGTCACGACGTGACGCATAGTTGGCACGACATGAAAAGGGATGCAACAGAAGCCCATGATCTTGTACGGTTTCCTTCGTATTTAAGCACCCTAAAGTCAGATTTAGGGTTCATTTCTCAGCCCCTATTTCTCTCAAACTTTAGAAAACCCTAACCCTAGCTCATATTGGTGGTTTTAGCTCATTTTGTGTGGTTATGTGCATATTTAATCATATATTTCATGCGTTATCTTAATATTTTAGCTATAATTGTGCTTATTTTAGGACAAAAAGTACTTAATATGTTTAAATTTTCTTTTATAGCAGCGAAGACATGCTCGGGATTAAAAGGAAGCAAAATGTAGAGTTGGAAGCTGGAAAAAGTGGACCAGGTCAACCAAAGTCAAAGAGCTCTAGGAATCTGAAGCCCACGGCGTGGAGAGCATTAGCCACGCCTTGGGGAGAGGAATATTCACGATCATCTGACAGACTTGGGGAATATGTGTAGAAAATGCCCGCCACGCTGTGGAGGCTATTGGGCACGACATGGGGATCAAATTTTGGAAACTATAAATATAACGTCTAATCCTTCAACCCTACCTTATGCTTCAAGTTATTTTCGACATTTGGAGGCCAAAGACGTACTGGAAAACAGAAGGAGATTTGATTTTGATTGAAGTTTAGTTTTTGAAGAGATTTAAGGCAATAATACTTCTAAACCTAAGTTTTACTTTGTTCTTCATTATGTGTTCCAAAGTAAACTTCGATTTTGATTGTTTGTTTCCAATAATTATGGGCTAAAAACCCTAACTTTTGTTTAGAGTAGAGGATCATTATGACTATGTGTTGATTTATTGGATCTTGAACTGTTGCTAGTTTTTATTCGTTATGATAGCTTGTTAAAGACCCTTTTGTGTTAATTATAACTACTCTTTCTGTTTATTGTTAAGTTTTACTGAATTTAGATGATCATTCTTATTTGGTAAACTTGTATCTTATGAATTTGTGATCATCAAAGTTATAACACTAGTGTTTTGATCATAAATCTAGGATTAAATAGAAAAGTGGGTAAATTAATGCGGAAGCTAATATGTGATGATCATTCATGTATTGAATTGATGTTATTATCCATTAATGTCAATCATTAGTTCAAGTCTAGCATAACTCGAACTTAGCACTAGTATTCTTATTTATTTGTCCACCTGATCAAAGAATGAATGAATTAGTTTTACTAAAGGATTAGTCTTTTGATCATAAATTCTAATCAACTTAGGAATCGGTAAGCAACGACATCTTAATCCATTGCACTTTCCAAGAAATCAACCATAGGAGTAGTGTGAATCGTATCTAAACGGAAGTCTCTTTAATATCTTGCTTTAAACCTTAATTTGGATTGCTTTTTGTTAGTTAATTTTTTTTTGGTGATAACTGTTTTTAAGTAAGCTGGACTTGTAAATCCAGAGAAAAACCCCTATTTAATTGTTTTTAAATTAGTTAACTTTTAGTAGATAAATTAGCTTTAAATCATTCTCGTTCTCCTTGTGTTTGAAACCTTACTTTCTTACTATATTACTATTTGATTAGGTACATTGCCTAATACATTTAGCTAGCTTACAGAGCTTGGTTTATAAATTAAAAACTAGTATATAAATTGTGTATCATTTAGCTCCTTGTTGAAGAAGAAAGTCCCTTTGGTGCATTGTTTCAGCAATAAAGCATCCTCCTCACCATCTTGTGTTGTTTCTGGACCTTCATAAGTCCTCAATTTCTTTCCTTGCTCATTTAAGCATGATAGATCTAAGTTTTACACACTTTTCTCCATATATGGGTTGAGTAGGATGCATGGAATCCATAAAGTTGGCAACTTTATGGATCTTTGAGGTCATTTAATAATCATAAGTATCATATCTGAAGTTTGATGGTGGATTGGACTCCAAGCATGAGTCTTGGTCTCATATTCCTTTGATTTGACCTAGTTAGTGTTCAAGTCATGCATTGGACATGCATGAATAAAAAGCTAAGATTTTTATGGTCCTTTGGGTTGGGGAAATCCCTCTGGAAAGTTGGAGTTAAAGACTTAATGGATTAAGGACTCAAACCATTCGAATTATGCTTCAGATTGTGGTCACATCGTGACTTGGAGAGTGTCACGACATGAGGATGGAGGATCACGCGATTATCTTGTCATGTTGTGTTCACATCGTGACCAAGGAGGGTTTATATTGTGGTGTGTTCTCAGGACATGACCAAGAGTTGGTCAAGACGTGAGGGTCATCTGTTAGTATTGTTGGCTATTAACTTTGACTTTGACTGTTGACTTTTTGGCATGTTTGACTTTGGTCAAACTAAGGGTTTTGGAGTGTAGACTGAGAGGGTACTCTTTATTGTCGTTAGGTACCTTGTAGGATCAGTCGTCACTGGGAGAGAGCTGTGGTGTTTAGCTGCTACTTGCGAGGTGAGTCTTCCCACTATATTTGCATGTGTGGTAGTATATGCTTGTTGACCAGCTGGGTCTTATTTTGTTGATTGTTGTTATATGTGAACCGAGATGCTGATAACTCATATACTGATGTGAGTCTATGGGACTGTTAATAGTTCCCAGGGTTGCTAATAACCCGTGAGGTGTGTTGTTAATCCACAGGGTGTGCTTTTATCCCACTAGGACCGCTGATAGTCCTTAGAGTTGATGATAACCCTTAGTGGATTATTATGTTGTGTTGTGTGCGATATTTTTGGGAACTCATTAAGCTTTTTGCTTATAGTTGTGGATTAAATATTTTGCAGGTTCTTATTAGATTGCGAAGGTAGGACTGTACACACACATCAACAGTTTTATGATTTGAGATTCCGTATTGTCTTCATTATAACTTTGATTTCTGAATAATGGTTTATGAACAAATGGTTTATCCTGAATGTAATTTATTAAAAATGGATGTTATATTATTTTTAAAAATGAAAAATTTAGCCTGGGTTTTTGGGATGTTACATTTTGCCTTTTATATTATATAAATGTGATAACATAAAAAAGATATTTAATAGAATTAGGTTGCGAGATCTAACTTTTCAATAAGACAAGCTTTTTCTAAGTGATTAAATAATATTATTTAAGAAATCCTTTTTATAAAGTTATGCAAGTGGTTTTAGAGTGTGTTTGGCAAAACTAACTGATAACTGGTAGATGGTAGTTGATAGTTGGTAGCTAGTAGTTAGTAACTGATAGCTAGTAGTTAAAAGCTGAAAGCTAGTAACTCGTAGCTAAAAGCTAGAAGTTGTAGTCGTCGAAAATAAGGATTATGGTGACAATTAAACAAGTACTTGTCTAAAATATATAAAATTATATAAAAAGCATATTTCTAAAATAAGGATCACAATGACAATTAAAAGGTGAGATCTAGACCCATTTGGGTGCGAGTAATGTAATTGAAGTGATACGGGTGTTCGGTTCGTGTTTTGGGAGCCTATGGGTATTTCGGTAAAGTTTTAGTTCGGGCTTTTATGGAAATTGGATTTTTGTTCTTAAGGCTGGTATGAGTTGATAGAAGTGTAGGGCTTCTCGTTACCGTTCCGTGGATATAAGGATCGTCAGAAACGTACTTATAATGAAGAAGTTATGGCATTCGGAAGTTTGGTGGTTTTAGGGTTTATTCGGGTACACCGGGCGTACACAGGTGTACGCATAGCGTACTAGTGAAAAGGGAAGTACGCGAGGCGTACCTCGGCGTATGTTGGGTGTAACGCTCGTGTTTCTAGCCTAGGCATTAATATTGATGTGATAGTCTAGGTTAACCTTTGTAACTCATTTTGAAGAAATGAAAAAGAATTATTTGAATATTATGTGAATTATGTGTTTTATGCTTAATTATTAGGGTTTAATTAATTAAGAATAAAAATGAGCGTCAAAAATAAATATTAGATAAAGCCGATATCTATTAAGAAAGTTGTAGTGGTCGTGACAAGGATTACGGATATATAAAGAATGTCGAAATCCGAGTTATAACGAATAAGTTATGACCTGTCGAAGTTTCGCGACAAAACCGGCACGGTGCTGAATGTCGTAAAAAGTGAGTTTTTGATAAACTACTTTTTAGCCTTAGTGATCTAAACGAAACTCGTAGTGTTCGTTAAACCGAGAGTAGGTATAAAAATAACGCCCAAATCTGACGTCGTATGAGGAAGTTATGATTTTTCGAAGTTTCAGCTTAGCAGTAGACAGCTAAAAACTCGAATTTTAGATCGAGTGATTTTTAGCAGACACGACCTAAACGAGAATCGAAGGTCTCGTCAATAGTAGCACAACGGTAAAAAGACAGACGAAAACGGACGTCGGATGAAGAAGTTATGAATTTTTAACGGATTTCCTGTCCCGGTCTGTTAAAAATAATAATATAAAAATTAAAGTCAAAATTAGCCAACGAAGTCTAAACGAAAGTTGTAGAGAGTAATTTTACCTACGCGTGCATATAAAGAACGTAAAAAACGGAGCTCGTATGCGAAAGTTATGGATTTTAGAAGTTTTGGCGCGAAAATCGAGAAATATTGTCAAAACCGGGAAATTTCGCATACGTGGACTTCGGCCACATCACCCTCGCTTAAATCATGCCACATGTCCGAAGTTGCTGTGTCATCAGAAGTGTGTCCGAACCGGAGAAGCCATCCGAAGTGGTCCAATGAAGTTGCGACGCGTGCCGCTTTCCTCGTGCATCCGAGCTTCGCAGGGTGCCACGGACCCCCCCTCCTCGGACCCGGACTTCGGTCCACTTAGAAGATGCTAGCGAGGCCCTCGCATGCGCAGCCCACGTGAACCCTTCTCGCATCTGATGCCACCTGGAAGCCTCTCAGCCGTCCGATCAGCAGCCTCGGCCCCTATAAATAGGAGGGTGCGAGACCTCCCGGGTATATTTTGGAAAATTGTCACTTTTAGCCCCTTTCTTCATATTTCTTTCATTTTAACATCCCCCAAAGCCCCGGTATCAATTATAACCCCCGGAATACGCCACGAAGTGCCCGAGAAGCCCGGAAAATTTATCTTTTCGGTTTCGAAGCCCGACCCTTGCAGAGCCCGGTTTCTCAATAAAACTCCCGGTTTTATTAGAAACGAACGTTTTAGGAAATGAATTGATGCCCGATTTTCATTAAATCAGGTGAGTGTGTAGTTACTTTCACCTTACACATAGATATGAATTATTTTATATAAAATACGTGCTGTGTAAATATATATATTGTTTGTTTATTTGAGATGGATGTTGAAGGAATGATTTATATAGGTTTTTAAATAATTTAAATTGTATATGTATTTTATCTACAAAAATGTTGGGTAAAACATGGGTAGATGAAATAGTGGGTGTGTGATGAGAGGTGAGTTGGATAAATGAGATGAGTGGTGAAATGAGATCATGAGTTGAGGGTGAGTGGTGAAAGGAGATCATGAGTTGAGGGTGAGTGGTGAAATATGAGAAAAGCCCTTACCCAAACGTTGGCCCCCGTCATTCAGCAGAGTATGGATGACAACCATGGACTATTCTAGATGGTCTGTGGAACACTAGCAGGCTTGCAACCTGTAGGTGTGTGAACTATATGTTCATCAGTCGTACTCTAAAAACCCATTGACATGTATGACAGGGAGATTACTGTCAATAATACTGTCGATAAATAAGAGCTATGGACTTACCACAAGTTGTATAAACCCTGGCAGCTATGGACTTAGTGCCTGTTGTAAAAACCCTGGCAGCTATGAATTTAGTGCATGTTGTATAAACCCTGGCGATGATGTGACCTTGTGCCTATTCCTTAGGATGAATCCTTAGGAGTGAGTGATAGTTGAATCTTAGGGTAAATCCTTAAGAAATAAATAAGATAACGAGGTTGGGGTAATTTGGTTGATTGATTGATGTTTAAGTATAATAAATTTATTTATTTTGGGTTGAAAACCCTATATGCTCACCAGGCTTCCAAGCCTGACCCACTCAGCTTTTTATATTACAGGTAGTGGACCCCGAGCATAGTCAGATGATGATGATGAGTATCAGAACATGACATCCCGAGGTTTTGATATGAAATGAAACTATACATTTCTTAAAGAAAGGTTTTGATAAACTTTTATCATGTTTTGTTTTGGGGACCAATTCCGCAACATCTTTTAAAAAGATTTCTCTGATTTTATTTTAAAAAGCATAAATTAAATCGGTCTTTTCTCGTCGAGAAATTAGGGGATGTCACATTGGGCGTACTGATCAGGATGGTCGCAGGTGCTCTACGGAGTACGTTGGGCGTACCATAAGTACGTTGTTCGTACTCCAATCAGAACCAGACCCTATTTAAGCTCCTTATCTCATAACCTAACCCTAATATCTTCAGCCTCGACCCTTAGCCCCCATTTGAGTGATTCTTGAGCTTCAAAGTGATTTATGTGTGTTTTTGGTGTTTAAGGAGGAAGAAGGAACTTCTTGAAGAGTCATTGCTTGACTTGGAGCTTTTGGATCCAGGCTTTGTTCACCTTGATCTAACTTTTGGAGGTATAAAGTCTCAACCTTGACAAGTCTTTCTTGTAGATCTAGCTAGGTGGCACTTTGTTATGATTTTGGTCCCTTTGTGGTGATTTTTGTGAGTAGAAGTTACTCCACAACCTTTGAGCTTCATATTTGGCCCTTGTTGGGGTTATGGAGTCATAAAGTTTGAATCTTGATGAGTATAAACCTTCCTTGCATGATTTTGTAGTCTTTTGGTGAAGCTTGGGACTTAGGGTTTTGATTTGGGTCCCATTAAGTCATGCTAAGTCATAAAGTCAAGAACTTTATGACGTAAGAAGTCCCTTTGAATCAGATCTGGAAGTTTCGACTAAGGTCTTAAGGTATTAAGAAGTTTTTAAGACATTTTGGAGTGATTTTGACCTTTGGAGTCCATCTTTGGTGTTGGGCTTCATTAAGTCATGCAAAGGTTGAAAGCCTTCGACTTTATGGATCAAGTCATTTATATTTAGCTATTCTGAGGTTTTGGACGTCTTGGCTTAAGGGATTAAGACGTTTTCTAAGGTGGTTGTGGACAGGGTCAGTACGCGGGGCGTACCTCCTCGTACGCGGGGCGTACTGGGTTTCTTGGGCATACGCTTAGCGTACCCACTGAGTACGTGGGGCGTACCCATTCAGATGAGACTTTGCATTTTTGAGCTTCAAGTTGGGCTTTCTTGTGGGCTTGGGTGTTTGCGTTATTAATTGGCCATATGAGTAAAAGTGTTTTGAACTAGGAAAATGGTTGGGCTTTAGGGTAAGGACCACTTAAGGGGTTTGGGCCTAATTTGGAAAATTGGGACATAATTGGGCCTTGGTTGATTAATTGGCCTTTGGGCCTTTTAGATTGTGAGTTTAGGCCTTAGTATTGGACCAAGCTAGGTTAGGGGTAAAATGGTGTTTTTACCCCGAGTATAGAGTTATGGATATGGAATTGGACCCAAATGTTGATTTGGTGTTGTTTTGATATTGATAGTTCGGGGATCTGTCAGCCAGCAGCCAGGGATCGTCTGTGTGATTCGGCAGTGCGAGGTGAGTCTCCTCGCTACGTTTAGCGGGTCGAAGGCACCAATGCCGGCCCATGATTTGTTATGCTTAGTATTCTTTTTGTCTGCATGCCTCTTGCATGTGTTATGTGTTTTCTGTTTACCGGGCGGGGCCTAATGAGTATATTGTATGTTAGTTATTTGTATGTGTTTTATGATTACCGGGTACGACCCGATGTCGGGCGGGGCCCGAACTCTAGTATGTATGCTATTTTATCTCTGTGATTATGGCATGTGATGTGTGTTTATGTGTTTATATGTTTATATGCTTATACCAGGCGGGGCTTGATGATTGACAGATCTGTATACCGAGCGAGGCTCGATGTCGGGCGGGGCCCGATACCGGACGGGGTCCGATGTCAGGTGGGGCCCGTTATTTGATTTTATGTATGTCTGGTATGAGGTATCTTGGGGAACTCACTAAGCTTTGTGCTTACGGTTTTCAGTTTATGTTTCAGGTACTTTGGTTTTCAAATGGAAGAGCTCGGGATGATTACAGAGCACACATCACATGATTCTAGTTTGCTCCCTGACCTTCGGGCCCACAACTTATGTCTAGTTTGCCCTTGGGGCCCACAACTTATGTCTAGTTTGCTCCCTGACCCAATTAGTCGTCAGACTGGAATACCAATGTTCAGCCCTCAGTACGAGTCTGGCATACCAACCGGTCCTCAACTTGTATATGGAATTCTACTGAGCCCTCAGTATGAGTCTGGCATGCCCTTCCCAGCCTTCAGCTCATATCTGGAATGCTCTAGGATTTTTTGGCTACAGCACAAAGCAGTACAACCTCAACCCAACACACCATGTCAGCATATAACAAATAACAAACATATACAGATAATCAGGCAGACAGGATCACAGGTAGTCCTACAGATCTACCAGACTAACATATCGGCAACTAGCATAATCATGCAGATTTATTCCATACTCAGCATATCAGTGTATAGCAGGATATCAATCCAATGGGCCGTCCTTGGTGCCTTCAACCTGTAAGTACAGTGAGGAAAACTCACCTCGATCCGCTGATAATCAAATAACTGCTCGGACAGCCGCACCGGATAACCTCGTGCCAACTAACAATAAATACAATCTTAATCAATAATTAACCCGATAACCCAAAATACCCTTAGGTCAAACTTGGTCAAAACTGGTCAAAGTCAAATTCAACGGTCAAGGTCCAAAAGTCAATATTTCTTCCTAGCGGAGTACTCCATGCGTACCAAGAGAGTACACCCAGCGTACTCTGATGTTGACCAATAGCGGGACGCTGACCGCGTACCACCAGGTACACCCAGCGTACTCAGCCCAATCCCAAAACTCCATAAGAGCTTATTCCATTAAGTTCTTACACCCAAAACTCAGATTCAAGCCCAAAATGATGTCCTAAGTCATAAAGTTTCCAACTTTATGACTTTCCATGGCTATAAAGTGCTTAATGTCCAAAACCCTAAGTTCTTAACCCAATAATATATCACAACTTCTGCATGGAAGGGATAGAAGGGCCAAGATCACATTTTTATAGTTCATAATAGCGTTATAATGGATAAAGTTTCAAACTTTATCCATTAGAATGGTCCCAACAAACAAGATCTAGTCTTAAAGTCTCAAAGGAACCCAAAAAATCATCTTTTTCAACTTAATCCATCAAGTACAAGTCTCCAACTTTCATATATGAATCAAAATGATGTTTAGATGGATAAAGTTTCCAACTTTATCCATAACAAGGTCACAAACTTTCAAGATCTAAACTTTATGCACTAAAATGACCAAAAGCTCATAACATCCAAATTAGTTAGATCTAACAAATGCATCATCAAGTTTCAAACTTTATACCTCTAGAAGATAGATCAAGGTAAACAAAGTCCAGATCTACAAGCTCCAAAGCACCCAACCCTTCTCTAAATATTTCCTTCTTCTCCAAGGTGCACCATGCATACTCCAAAGCACTCAAAAACACCTTGTATTAGCACACAAGGCTCAACTAGGGTTAGGATTTCATGGAAGGGGTGTTGGAAGGGTGGAGGATGAGAATAGAGTGGGTTTGGGGGAGTTAAGGAGCTTAAATAGGGCTCAAACCACGAAAATAGGGTTTGGGAACTGATTTCGTACGCCCAGCGTACTCAGGGTGCCTCGGTACGCCCAACATACTCCCCTTTGTACGCCCAACGTACTCAGCACAACCCAAAGCCGACCAAACTTCAAATGGACACAACTTCTTCGTTCTAACTCCGATTTTGATGTTCTTTATATACACGGAAAGGTAACGAGAAGCTCTAAGATTATATCAACTTATCCTTGCCTTAAAACTTTCCGAACAAAGCTCCAAAATTCATAAAAGCCCGAACTAACACTTTAACGAATACCCATTGGCGCCAAAACATAAACCGAACTCCCGGATCATCCAAATTACATTACCCATACCCAAATGGGTCTAAATCTCTTTTCAACAAAGGCCCTAAGCCTGATGATACTCGGTCTTCGGGTCACCACCCCCACATATGAAACGATTTGGAAAAGGGCGTTACAATGGGCCTTGTCCTTCTAGTTACCTTTGGGAGCAAACTTCCTCTTCTTCCCTTTAGTTTGCCCAATGGCGAGAACGGGAGCACTCGTAGTAGTAGGGACTTGATTATTTCCCTTCATTACCGACTCAGCAGTCTGTAGCAAGTTATGGATTTAGGTGAATGTGGTTTCTGTGTTGTTCAAATGATAGGCCAAAATAAACTGATCATAACAACTTGACAAAGAGTTCAAGACCATGTCAATGGCCAACTCCTCATCGAAATGCACATTGAGCCTAACAAGGAGTTCCATGTATCTTTGCATTCTATGCATGTGGTTACACACAGACTCTCCATCTTTCATCGTGCAAGCTATGAGAGCTTTGACCACTTCATATTTCTCTTGATGAGCTCTCTTGTGGTACTTTTCCACAATGTCATTGTTCATCTCATATGGCGAATAGTCCTCGTAGATCCTCTACAATTCGGGAGTTATAGTAGCGACCATGATGCAAGCAACTTTTGTTGCATCGTCATAGTGTTTCTTGTAGGAGGCTAGTTGTTCTGGAGTAGTAGTGTCTTCATCGATCTCAACAAGTTTTTCTTTAAGGAGATACTCTTTACCCTCGAATCAAAGAGTCATCTTTATGTTATGCATCAAATCGTTGTAGTTTGTGCCTCAAATGTCACTTTGGACACGATCGAGAGTAGGGAGAAACCCAAGTTATGGGTTGACGACGAAGGAGCAAAACCATCACCAGGAGTAGACATCTACAGAGAAAAAAGGTAGTTTTAGTTAGATGATAAAACAATCCTTAATATTTAACTGTAATAAATATTTGAGGTTAGGATCCAACTATGTAATTCACAATCTAGATGAGGGATGCCGTAATCTGATTGTAAATTTTATAAATGTAGGTAAAAGCAATTTACCAATTTCAATCAAAATGAAATTCCTAGATTTTTTTGAGATTCATTGAATCTATCATTGACATGTTTAATATCAGATTATGCCCTTCTATTTGTGACTGGAATACCAAGGATCACAAAAAAGATGTGAATAACCATGCAAATGTGCTTGGAAACCTTGATATCATTTATCATCTCTAATTGATGTGCTGGTTAACCACACACGCTCCATCAACAATGATAATTCTCGAGATGCCGATTAATACTCTTTATAGTTACTATTAGTGTGTTGGTTAACCACACACACTCCACTAACGACATATAAAGCATAATGTATTAATGAAGTTAATGTCCTATCAAATCCGTTCTGCTAACGACCCTCCACCAAACAAGGAAACAGTGGGTGAGAGTAGACACCCATTTAACTACCATTTTATAGGCAGTGTCCTTATACCCCCTCCCCTTATAGTTCACCTTCATGAATGAGGCGTATCAACGATCCGACTGACTTAATCTTATACATATAGTAATTAACATTTAACATTATATATATATATATATATATATATATATATATATATATATATATATATATATATATATATATCAAGTGTATTTTAAAAACTTTTCAAAATACTAGGTTTAATTTAAATTTCAAAATAAAAAAAATTAATTTGAAATAAACCAATTAAGAATTATACTTTATCTTTTAATTAACAATTAATTAAATTAATTTAAATCTTTTGAGGATTAAATAATTATTTACCAATAACTATTAATCAAATAATTTAAATTTAATAATAATCCCTTTCCATCTATATTTTCGAAAATCAAGGGATAAGGGTTATCCAATTTTAATTATCCTATTTTAAACAATTAAAATCAATAATTATCAGACAATAAAACCCTACAAAACCCTAGAAATTTTGAAAATAAGGGTGGAGGCTAGGGTTTAAGGGCAACCCAAAAGGACTTTGCTAATAATTCAAGTATATACTAATTAAGTTATTGGCTAAGACACCTAATCCAATAGTTGCGATGAATAAATTCAATAACATTATCACATAACTCCTTTTTCCCATGATTTTCCTAAAGGGTATATATATTGATAAAATAGCTGTTCAAATTAAGCGATATCTAATCACCCTGAACAATAAGCATATTTTCCGTAACCCTTGGTTCAGCTATAAATCATTTCTTAAATATTTAAAAATTATTTCTGGAACTCGACGAGTTGGCGAGATCCAACTCGTCGTGTTGAGAAGGGTGTGGCCGCAGGTTTTAATGACCCAACTTGGCAAGTCGGGGTGTCCCAACTCGATGAGTTGGCGGCTGTGAAGAAAACCCTAATTTTAGGGTTTTGCACTGTAACACCCCGACTCCCATGTATAAGTTTTAAAGCATTATATACATGTTATGGACTTACTCAACAAGTTGGTTGCCCCCAACTCGTCGTGTAGAGGCGGGTTAGCCTGCGTGGATTATTTGATCTACTCGACGATTCGGAGGACCCGGACTCGACGAGTAGGAGCTGGAAAATGAAACCCTAATTTTTAAGGTTTGCACCCTATTTAAAGGACCTTGAGTCCATACCTCCAGTACCTTATCAACTCTTGACGGCCAGAAGAAACCCTAATCACTATTAACCTTGTTCTTTAGTGATTGTGAGGCTTAAAGAGTGATTTTGGTGCATTTTGTGAAGAAGGTGTGAAGTATAAGAAGCTTGGAGCAAAGAGGAGCTTGTGGATCTGACTCTACTTCATCTTGGCATCATTTTGAAGGTAACAAGTCGTTACCTTGGCTTATCTTTAATTAGATCTCTTCATGCTTAAGTTTAGTGCCATCTTTAGGATATTTGGGAGTCATTTCGGGTATTGGTACAAGATCCGAAGTTGTAACTTCAGATCTAGACCCCCCTTGGTCCTTATAGCCATATAGTTATGAGATTTGGCAAGCTTGGGCCGTTCCCTTTAAGTTAACCTTTTCCCTTAGTCTAGTTTTGGCATTTAGGACCATGCATGTACGTAAATTTTGCAACTTTACGTGGAAACCATGTCCTAGGAGGTTGGATCTGCAATATGGAGCTTTGGGGTGGCTTAAAAACATCTGTATAAGAAATGGACTGCATGAAATCGACGAGTCGCTTAGCCGACTCGGCGAGTCGGATGAAGTTTGCTCGTGTCTGATTCTGCATAAACTCGGTGAGTCAGTAAGAGGACTCGACGAGTCAATTAGGGTTTTCCCCGACATCTGGACACGCATGGACTCGACGAGTTGGTTGGAAACTTAGCGATTCAGTTAGAGTTTTATGACTTCCTGAGTTCTTGAGGCGGTCCTGCTTTGTGCTGAAGGCCAACATATCCAGGGCGGTCCGGATAGACTGAAGGCCCTGCGACGCGGTCCGGTCAGGCCCTGCGACGCGGTCTAGTCAGGACGAAGGCCCGACGAGCGGTCTGGATAGGCTGTAGGCCCTGAGAGGCGGTCCAGACATGCCGAAGGCTCGGAGAGCATAGGTTGAAGGCCTGCGAGGCGGTCCAGTCAGGATGAAGGCTCATTATGCATGTCGTTTGCTTATATGTTATTGATATGTTTTATAGCGTTGGTATTTTGGGGGTAACTCACTAAGCCTTCGAGCTTACATTTATCTATTATTGTTTTAGGTACTTCTGATAATCGCGGGAAGGCCAAGGCGTGATCGTGCACCTCCTTATATTTTTATGATTTGATTCTCGGATACTCTGACACTAAACCATTTTGAAAACAAGTTTTGTAATAATTATTAGTTTTGAACTATTTTAAAAAGTTTAAATTTGGCATGGTTTTTATGGATGTTACAAGTTGGTATCAGAGCCTTGATTTGAGTGAATTGGAGGAAACACTCACATGTATCCAATCTCAAACTGAGGACAAGAATTTTAAAATGATTTTCAAACGGTTTTCAAAAATAATAAAGAAGGATGTAAGTGTCCGATCAACCGGATCCAGTAAGTAGACCCCAAAATACCTTACGGATTATTTGATTTATGTCATATGTTAGAACAACATGCTAGTACTAGGCTAGGGATCTTCAGGAATTGCATGATAGAATCGCCTGATTATATGATGCCTGATAGCCTAGGGTTTTTCCTTATATGAAATTGACATCATTACTATAGTTGCTTAGTGCATACATCACGACTGTACATAATTAAGATCTTATAGCCTGAGAATGTTTGGTTTGGCCTTATTTCCTATTCTTTTCTGATGAAGGGCTTAGGGTAGGATCAGGTATTCAAAGTTGGTTTGGCCTTATTTCCTATTCTTTTCTGATGAAGGGCTTAGGGTAGGATCAGGTATTCAAAAGTCTATAGGGTCCAGCGTTATGTATGGCTAGCATACACTAGTGCTGCAGGGTTGGTGGAAGTTTCATGGATGGGTTGTTTGGGATTAGTCCGCCAGTTATGAGATATTTATATTTCCTTTAGGAGTGAGGATTGAGCACATGCCATGCTTACGTATAGTTTTAGGGAGTTGTGATGATACTTGAGAAAAATATGGGTAGGTGTGGAAGGTAGTATGGGCCCGTACTACTGAAAGCACAAGACCCATACACATAGCAAGGAAGTCACAACCCAAGGGTTTTGTCGGGGGTTGGTTCCCGGATTGTATATGGAATATCTGATATCTTCCTGGTATATTTTTCAGCATGGTGGTTACTCGACGATTTGTGAATGGATCCGGTTCAGGATCACGAGGCGGCGGACAGGAGGCACCAACAGTGCCCGAGACTATCGGCCAGATGGGGCCAGACGAGATGGACGCCAGGATCTGGGAGATCCTGCATGATGAGGTTACTGCTATGTTCCAGTCTCAGTTACCGGAGATGTTTGGGTCTATCAATACCTCCATGATGGAGTATTTCGATGAATGTTATGCAGCCCTCATTGAGGCGGCTGCCGCAGCAGCTACAACAGCTGTAATGGTGGCAAGGGGAGGAGCCAGTCGAGCTTTTTAGTATCGGGACTTCAACAACACGAAGCCCCCTACTTTTAATGGGACTCAAGACTCCATCAAAGTCATGAGGTGGCTATCTGATGTGGAGGGGTGTTTCTTCACGTGTTCATGTCCTACTGACCAGAAGATCAGATGTGCCCTGAACCTACTGAGGTCTGGGGCAAAGGACTGGTGGAGGTTGATGACTGGATCGTATTCGAATGATCAGAGAGTTTCGGTTACTTGAGAGCAGTTCAGGGATATATTACGAACTCGCTACATTCCACGAGTCGAGCGAGAGCGGCTAGCTCAGGAGTTTCCAGATTTGAGACAGGATGGTGAGACGGTGGCAGAGATCACCCGTATGTTCACGAAGAGGGCGATGTTATGCCCGGAGTTTGCTTCTGAGCATGCCTAGATGACACGTTATTTGAGCATGTTCAAGACTGACATCCATCAGTTTGTGGCTACCCAGCGATGTGATACCTTGCTGGATTTACAGGAGGCCGCCAGGCAGCTTGAGCTAGAGATTGAGTTGCAGTTGAGGGAGCAGCGGTAGGACCCGGAACAGTCACAGCCGGCGCCAAAGCGTTCTAATACTGCTGATTCCAGGTCAGGGGGACAGCAGGGCCGCACTTGTGGCAAGTGCGAAAAGGGTCACTCGGGGGTTTGTAGATTTATCAGCGCGTGCCGCAAATGCAGCGGGGAGGGGCATTATGCGAAGGATTGTCGCCAGACAGCCCCGACTCAGGATATGAGGATCTGCTACCACTGTCATCAGGTTGGTCACTTGAAGACCAACTGTCCACAACTCGCGGCCAGGCCGGCGTAGGCTACAACACCGGCTACACTGAGGATTATTGACGGGAGTCAGGGTCGAGCAGTGCCTCCGAGGGCTCAGGGACGCGCCTTCCAGCTTACAGCAGAGGAGCCCAGGGCAGCACCAGACGTGGTTGCTGGTATGTTTCTATCCCTTACCTTACTGATGTTGGATTAATGTCTAAGTCCATAACTATATTTGGTATGTACTTGACCCGACCCGACATAGTCCATTTGGGTTGCACTTCACCGGCACAATTTATATGGATAGTCTTTTGAGAATAGTATATTTATGATTTATATTAATATATTATAAGTTCTAATATATTAATATGGAATCATATTATTTAATTAGTATTGATCAAGAATTAATTTAGAATTAATTAAGTGATCAAAAAGAACTAATTAAATATGGACTCTTATATATATGGAATGGGCCAAGTTCATTTAGGTTGGGCTAAGCTTTCATGGATGGTCCATGGAGCTTTTAACCCATGGATCCTATGTAAATGAAAGGTCATGGGTATTAGGGTTTACATGGATGTAACCCTAATCCTCCGTAATATATAAAGGGGTCCTTGGCTCACAAAATTGGCACAAAGTGTGTGAAAATAAGAGTGGGCCGATTTTAGTGTGCATACATATTCTCTCAAGTTCTTCCAAGGTGTTTTGGTGATTTGTGATTCCATTTGAGGCTTCCACACTATTGGGGCTAAGCTCTTAAAGCTTGAAGACATCAAGCTACATCAAAAGTTATGTCATCTAACTAGAACTTTGTAGTATAGGTGCTTCATAATATGCTAGTTAGGATGAAACCTTGGAATAGTTAATATTTGCATGTATAATAGAGAAAACATAGATCCAAGGTTTATAGGGTTGCATGTACACCATAGGAATGTTAGAATGCTCAAAACCCAACAGTGGTATCAAAGCCATGAGTTGTTTTCTGTTATATTGATGATAATGTTTTATTTTCAAGTTGAAAAAAAAAGGAAAAAAAAACATGACGTTTGTCAAATTTTAAGATAATTACTTGTTTTGTGAAAAACGAATTATTTGTAAAATTTGAATCATTTGTTATATGAGTTGAATTAGGTCAAATTTTAGTAAAAGATAAAATGATATGATTATTTTATTAGTTTTAAAAGTTTGATCTAAATGTTTTAAGGAGTTACATATTTTGTCATAAAATTTTGGAGCTCAAAAGTTTTTTTTTAAAGTTGTGATCTTAAGGGTTTTTGAAACTTCCATAAGTTATGGATATGAAAGTTTTTTTTAAAAAAAAATTTGATTCAAAGTTTTTATGGAGTTACAAAATTTGGTGTTAATGTTTTAAAGAATTCCATAACTTGTTCTTAAGTTATGGAACATGGAAAGTTTCATCATAAAACACAATTAATTCCATAAGTTATGGAATCCAAAGGTTTTCAAGAATTACAAAACTTACCCTCAAGTTTTGGAATTTGAGAAAAGTTTTTTATGAAAAGAAAGAATTGAATTCTAAAACTCTTGGGTTCATAACTTAAACAATTAATTAAATGGTTTTAATTTTGAGTTTAATAATTGGAATTATGATGTTTTGTTGAGTAGTTCAAATTAACTCTTATGGACTTTATTAATAGTTAATTAAAGCGTTTAATTAAAAGAGTATTATTAATCCGTAAATATATGGTTTGAGTTTAATTAAATTAAAAGTCTAGTTTAATTAATAGATTAAACCACCAAGCATTTTAAATGTCTAAAATACACCCTTATACTATTATAATATTAAAAGTTTAATATATTATATGTATAAGAGCAAGTCGTCTTACCATTAGTAGGCCTCATTCACGAAGCCGGTCTATAAGGGGGGTATAAGGTTACTGCCTATAAAATGGCAGTTTAATGGGTGTCCACTCTCACTCACCGCTTCCTTGACCGGTGGAGGGTCGTTAGCCGAACAGGTAGGACAAGGACTATAATTCTCCCTTCATTATAAGTATAATGATAAATACTAAGTAACTAAACACTTATAAATTCCCAATCTTAGTTACTTAGGAAAATGTGAATAAGGTGCTAATCCATGAAATTACACTTTGCACTTTGTTTAAGCTGTTAGTGGAGCGTGTGTGGTTAACCGGCACACTAACCTGGACTTAACAAAGTAGGCAAAGGGTAACTTAATGTTTATCATAGTATCGTTGGAGCGTGTGTGGTTAACCGGCACATCGATTGAGGGGTAAATATTAAGGGTACCAAGTATATTTGCATGGTTACTTCACACCTTGTTTTGTGATCCTCGGCATCCCAGTCACAAAACCTGAAGGGCACACTCGAGATTGAAACATGCCATTGAAAAGTTCAATGAATCTCAAAAGAATCTAGGAGTTTCAAAACCAATTAAAACCTAATAATACATTTCGTTTATCTTGGTGGAAATTGGTGAATCGTCATTCACCTACCTTCAAATATTTTATAGCTTGGATTACGGCATCCCTCTTCCAAGTTATAAAATAGTTTGTTGGGTCCTAGCCTTAATATATCATATTGGGTGTTATATTAAGGACTTAAATCAACTTTACGTGAATTTCTCCCATTGTTGATGTCTGGTTTAGACAACAATGATCTTCCCAAACCAAGCTTTCCTAATGAATATGACTTCCCGAGTTTGGCTCATGGAAGTCATACTTCTCTTCCTCCACCTCCTCCAATTATTCTCCCTAACCCACAAGTTCAAGGTCACTCAAGCCCTAATGGCAAGCAAGGTCTATGTGTGATCACATCTTAGAGATGAAGTCACATATTGACAAGCCGGAAGATTTGGGTGTCAAAGTCTTGAGAAAGTTGGATGTTCAATCACTTTCTAAGTCACATAGTGAGTTCCTTTGGTACTACTATGAAACAGACTATGACATGAACGTTAATGATCATATCTATTTGCTTGGTGCTGCTGAATCAGCAATGATTTGGAACGATAGTAAAGCAAATTTGATTAGAAGATCAACTTCCCAAAAACTTTATGGACAGTAACAATGGTGACACTGGAAATCTAGAAAAAGCATTCTCTTCCCAATGGAAAGGGATTGGCCATAGTCAACCCGGTTGACCAAATGGTAAAGAGAAAGGCTAAGTCTGAGATAGTCCCATTACCAAAGGGTCCATATGTTTATTTTGCCACAGGAAGGGGCGTTGATTGCAAAGTTGCCAAATTTACCTAAGGATGTTAAAGTCAATAAGTTTGACTCTACATCAGGTAGAGCCCATTATCTAACTCTGTTAAGTTCTATTCTGAGATCCTCATTACATGATGTGACTGGGTCACATGTTGATGTTTTAAGAATCAAAGAATAGAGAGAAATCTTAAAGGAAGTATATGCTGATTCTGATCGCGAAGGTGGATTTCGATCGCATCAGAATTTTGAGCAGTTGCTTAAGAAGTTATGATATATTGCTAAGGAATAGATAACAACAATTTTCCATGTGGATTGTAAGGATAAGTTTTTCCGCAAAGTTTTAAAATAAAAGAAAATTGTTTAATTTTATTTATTTGAAGTATCCTTACAATGGCATTTGTGGAAAATTGTTGCTTATATGATTCCACTGACAGCAATATTGGAAAATGGATTTGATTCTTTCATTTGTCGTAGTGTCTAAATTTACCAAATCAGGAAAGTTCCTCATCACCCAAGTTTCAATTGGACCGAAACTTGGAATCATGCAAGTTGAATAGTATGATGAATGAGAACTTTCAAGCATTGGAAAATCAAGACTAATTACTTGTTCACATGGATGTGTGAGTCAAGTGAAGGACTAAAGGGATCGAGTACACATTCTTGTGCACTGGTCATGTCCACCACAAAGCTCGTCAAGACTATTTGATTTACTAAAGTTTAGTAAATATGGTTATACTTACAAGTTTAAGTATAATTCTGAAACATTGGAAAAGTATCAATGTATGGCAGAACGAATGGGAAGAATCAAATTAGGCAGAAAGATAAAAGTTTCTCAAATCTAAAAAGATGGGAGAGTACTTTAGTATCATGTTTGTGATCATCTTAATGATTTAGAAATCATATCACAATTAGTCCTCTAAAGGTCATCTTAGTGCATTCTTATGACTAAGAAGAGGAGTCATGATGGTTAGATCAGGAAGATGAGCCATACTTCGTTCCAAAACAATTCTTAGAGTCATACTCCAAGATTGTAACTTGAGTGACATATCTTAAAGAAAGGTTTAAAACACTTGTCAAATGTAAGAGTAAAAGTGTCCTACTCTTGTACATTTGAAATTGGTAAGTTGTGATGTTTTGGATAAAACAAAGACCAACTAAGGCCAATTGTGTGAAGTGTTTGTCTTGATAAAGAATCTGCACTATCTCTTGAATATTTGGCAAGATAGTCTTATATGTCAAGAGGATAGTGGGAGTCTTAAAGATCCTAAAAAGAATTTCAAGAACTAATCAAGAATAAAACCTGAGGTTCTTCACTAGCACACGACTTGAGGTTTATAACATATCGTGTTGACATATTCTGTGCCCATTCCAGTTAAAGTTGGCTTTGCATAGGAGTTCTGAAAGTTGTCAATTGGTTGCATAACAACTTGGAAGCAATGGCAGGCCCTGTACTACCAGGTGGCAAGAAGTTAAGATTGCATAAGTTCAGTCCATATGAGTTTGGATTTGTCATTATCCTTGTCTTGTGACTATGGTTTTGACGATTCACATGGATAAGAACACATACACCATAAAATCTAAGGGTCATAAGGTTTCTCTCCGATTCATGAAAATGATGGTGAGGAAACACTTCCACCAAGTAGATTTGAAGCAGATGGCAAAAGTTCTAAATAATTGAGACTATGATTACGGCATCCCTTTTCATAGTTCTGAAATTGTTTAGACACACATGCATGCTATCTAAGGAAAGGTGTATGATTTTGATAAAGTTTTATCAAAGCATCTCGTATCAGAAATCTGAACTTTGGTAAGAAAGTCAATAAAGTATTGATTTCTAGAAGTCCAGCTGATTTCTGAGTACATGTCAAAGCTAGTGGGAGCATAAGTGTTATGCTAATAATCATCATGTTAGTGGGAGCATGATAATTATTGTTAGTGTTGCAAGTTAGCAATGTTAATTATAGAAAACAAAAGTTTCAATTCGTGAGGCTGCAGGGATTGAAAAAGTTGTTTTGCTATAATTAAGGGAGAGGATATACTTCATTTCAGTTCTAAAGGCTTAGATTGAGACCTTAATCATCTTTAGTCAAGAATATATATATGAATTTCATGTTGGATTGGTTCAACTTAAGGAAATTCTATATATTGCGTTCTCAAAATTCGATTATGATTACGACATCCCTCTTCATAGTCAAATTTTGAAAACATGGCAAATAAAAATATTGTAGCAAAAGACTGGTCTAGAATCATGTCTTTATGTGAGACATCATGAATCGTGTACCATTTGCTTTGGGTACAGGATCGATTGCATGTGCTATAATATTTGTCATTTCTAAATTTTTCCAAATGCCCAGAGGCATTAAGAAGGGAAAAGGTCTAGAATTGGATATGACTAAAATGATTAAGCAATTGTCGAGGACAATCTGAGGTTTACCAAAGATTGGTTGCTCAGGGACAGTTGGAAGTATAGTGCTAATTTTGGAAGGACCATATTGACATATTCTGAAAAGAGGTATCTCTTATTCAGAAGTGATAGTCAAAATGAGAATATGGAGTTGTCTCCATAGGTTGAAGTTATCTGTGTAAGATTAGAAAACTTAATGCAAGAAGCATGTCCAAAGCAATGTACTTTGAATATGAGACTTAGTTTCCATGGAGTTGATCTCCATTGGAATACCTTATAATGACTGTTGACAAGTCTTTGTGACTTTGTACATATTCGTTACAGGAGGGTCAGTGCATATAAGTTTAAAATCTAAACAGATTTCGATAAATGATAGGAATTTGAAATTCTCACATTTTTCGATAAGGATTTGGGAGTGTGAAATTAGAATCATTGAAATTATGTTCAATTGGTTTATTTCACAAAGTAAGGATCATAGACAAACATAGAGTGCATACTTGGTGTATGGCAAAGCTATTGTTTAAGAAAAACATAGTGTACATGCTTGGAGCATGGGACAACTAGTGTTTTTAATTCAAGTATAAAGTTGATAAAACCGAAACAATGAATAATGAGTAATCAGTATGGTGATAAAAAGTGTTTATTTATATTCATAGGGTTTGATACCATATTTGATTCATTTATTCTTGTGTTTCACTTTGCATGTTTTGACTTCCAGAATAACTAAGTTGCTCTTCCTGAATGATTAAGTTATTCAAACCATCCACAGTCGGTCATATGTTGGAAGTAGATATGAATCAAGACTGTCATGGGTTGGTTTGTAGAGGTCCATGTTGGTGGACAAAGTGGTGCTACAACACTCATGAGTGCTCATAAGTTTTGAGTATTGGATTCAACCCGCGCTCATTTGAATCACTTCATGGATTTTATCACGAGTGATCATGAGACGATAATATCTTATATTCTTCAAACCTAGAGATATGAATTGTTACTATGAGTTGGTTATACATTGATTGCACGAAAACGCATTTGGTAACTCGATGTTATAAAACGTGCCTTTGTGTATGATTCAACAAGTAGTAGAACAAGCCATATGAGTCGAAGTTTATCCATTCCTTTTACCTTCGGGATAAAAGCGATATTTGTGGGCCCCTCGATGATTTAGTGTTGACACATGTGAGTGCTTGGCCAAGCCAGGACTGATTTGATTTGTTCAATCAGTCAGTCATCATAAATCGAAAATCGGGAAACAACAAATGGACAGAGAGAATGATTATAATCCATGTCTCAGTCCATATGATATCTAGAATGGAGGAATATATGATCCCTTATCTAATGGACAAGTCATTGACAAGGTCAGAGTTCGACAACGACTTTAAGAGCTACGATTGCCGGTTAGGTTTTGAAGTCATACTCAATAATAGTTTTAGACTTATCCAAGTGGGAGACTGTTGGATTAATGTCTAAGTCCATAACTATATTTGGTATGTACTTGACCCGACCCGACATAGTCCATTTGGGTTGCACTTCACCGGCACAATTTATATGGATAGTCTTTTGAGAATAGTATATTTATGATTTATATTAATATATTATAAGTTCTAATATATTAATATGGAATCATATTATTTAATTAGTATTGATCAAGAATTAATTAAGTGATCAAAAAGAACTAATTAAATATGGACTCTTATATATATGGAATGGGCCAAGTTCATTTAGGTTGGGCTAAGCTTTCATGGATGGTCCATGGAGCTTTTAATCCATGGATCCTATGTAAATGAAAGGTCATGGGTATTAGGGTTTACATGGATGTAACCCTAATCCTCCGTAATATATAAAGGGGTCCTTGGCTCACAAAATTGGCACAAAGTGTGTGAAAATAAGAGTGGGCCGATTTTAGTGTGCATACATATTCTCTCAAGTTCTTCCAAGGTGTTTTGGTGATTTGTGATTCCATTTTAGGCTTCCACACTATTGGGGCTAAGCTCTTAAATCTTGAAGACATCAAGCTACATCAAAAGGTATGTCATCTAACTAGAACTTTGTAGTATAGGTGCTTCATAATATGCTAGTTAGGATGAAACCTTGGAATAGTTAATATTTGCATGTATAATAGAGAAAACATAGATCCAAGGTTTATAGGGTTGCATGTACACCATAGGAGTGTTAGAATGCTCAAAACCCAACAGTGGTATCAAAGCCATGGGTTGTTTTCTGTTATATTGATGCAAATGTTTTATTTTCAAGTTGAAAAAAAAAAGGAAAAAAAAACATGACGTTTGTCAAATTTTAAGATAATTACTTGTTTTGTGAAAAACGAATTATTTGTAAAATTTGAATAATTTGTTATATGAGTTGAATTAGGTCAAATTTGTTATGCAAACCCTAAAGCTTGGATCTAGGCTTCTCTATTGTACATGCAATTCATCCAAGACTTTCAAACCCTAGATCTAGTGTATATAATTCAAAATTGACATAACAAAACAGATCTAGATGATTACCTCTTCTTCAAAGCTTGAATCTTCTTGTCCTTGGAGCTTAGAGTCACAAATGTCACTCCTCTAATGGCTTACAAACACCACAAGCAATAGGATGATCTTGGAGAGAGGTTGGAAGCTCTTGAAGTTGGCTCTGATTCTCTTAGAAGTAGGGTTAGCTGATTTCTGAAGCCTAAAGGGTCTATTTATACTTGTGCTGTTAGGGTTTCAGTGAAAACCCTAATTGGATAGCTTAGGCCTTAAGCAGTCCAAAGAACCTTCCAGAATAAAGGCCTTGGACGAAATTAGATGGGCTCCCACTCTATTTTCGTCCACCCCTTAAATCCAAAAGGATTCTCAACCCAAATCAACTATCCCACAATTGACAGTTCCAGTCCCCTTTATTTAACTAATCTCTTTTAGCCACAAAATTAATTCTTAATTAATTCTTGTCTAATATTAATTAAACTATATGATTTCTCCTTTAATATATTATTCATATAACATATTAATAAATCATAATAACCTCTTTATTCATAAGTCATCCTATCATGTTGCTTTGGTGAAGGCAACCCAAAAGGACCATGCATGAGCGGGTCAAATACTTACCAAATATAGTTACAGGCTTAGACACTAATCCAACAGTCTCCCACTTGGATAAGTCTAGTAACTATAAGTGCAAGCACAATCCGATTAGCAATCGTAGCTCTCAAAGACGTTGTCGAACTCTGATCTTATCAGTAACATGTCCTCTAGATAAGGGATCGTATAGTCCTCCGTTCTAGATATCGTGCAGACAAATACATGGAACATAGTCATACTTATTGTCCAGCATTTGTTTCTCGATCTCTGATTCTTTTGACATAGAACTTAATTGAACACATCAATTCAGTCCTGATCAGGCCTGACACATAAGTCAAACAAAATCATCGAGGGGCCCTGATATCGCTTTTAAGCTCTTAGGATAAAAGGAACAGATAAACTTTGACTTATATGCATTTTCTATTCACTCATCAAATCATACACAACAATGCGTTTTATAACATCAAGTTACTGATGCGTTTACGCATTATCAATGCACAACCAATTAGCAAACAATAAACCATATATCAAGCTTTTAAGAACATATGATATTATCGTCTTGCGATCACTCGTGATAAATTCCATGAAGTGATACCAGCAAGCGCGGGTCTAATCCAATGCTCAAATCAAACTCATAAGCACTCATGAACGTTGCAGCAAACCTTTGCTATGTCTAATACGCTTTAGACAATCTACACACCAATTCATGACAATCTTCTTTCATACCTACTCCCAAAGTATGAGCGACTGTGGAACATTCGAATAATCTTATTATTCAGGAAGTCAAAGCATGCAAAATGAAACAATAGGTAAATAATTAACATAAGACAGTAAATTTACTTATAACTAATACCCTTTTATTTAATCATCAAATGTCAATTACATTTATCTATTAAATCTTTCTAAACTTATTTAATCTAAACTAATATCGTCCTTCAGCCCGATGCTCCTAGCGTGTTGCAAGTGCTTAACCCTACTCAGTCCCTTCGTAAGGGGATCTGCTAGGTTATCCTCTGACGATACCCTCTTCACTACGAGGAGTCCTTCTTCCACCCGATGTCGAATAAAGTGGTATTTTCTGTCGATATGTCGAAATCTGCCATGATCCATGGGTTCCTTGGTCAAGGCAATCGCTCCTTTGTTATCACAGAAAATTTCCATGGGCTCCTTTATGGCTGGCACAACTCCAAGGTCTCCAATGAAGTTATTCAACCATATCGCCTCCTTTGACGCTTTGCTCGCCGATATATACTCTGATTCGCACGTTGAATCAGCTACGGTCTCCTGGTTGGAATTTTTCCAAGTCATTGCTCCTCCATTAAGAGTAAAGACCCAGCCCGACTACGAACGATAGTTGTCCCTGTCGGTTTGAAAACTGGCGTCACTATACCCTCGCACCCTTAAGTCATCGCTCCCGCCGAGGACTAGAAACCATTCCTTGGTCCTCCGAAGGTACTTAAGAATATTCTTGACTGCGGTCCAATGTGCTTTGCCAAGGTTTCCCTGATATCTGCTGACCATGCTCAAAGTGAAGGCCACATCAGGGCGAGTGCAAGTCATAGCATACATAATTGAGCGAACTGCGTGGATTATTTGATCTACTCGACGATTCGGAGGACCCGGACTCGACGAGTAGGAGCTGGAAAATGAAACCCTAATTTTTAAGGTTTGCACCCTATTTAAAGGACCTTGAGTCCATACCTCCAGTACCTTATCAACTCTTGACGGCCAGAAGAAACCCTAATCACTATTAACCTTGTTCTTCAGTGATTGTGAGGCTTAAAGAGTGATTTTGGTGCATTTTGTGAAGAAGGTGTGAAGTATAAGAAGCTTGGAGCAAAGAGGAGCTTGTGGATCTGACTCTACTTCATCTTGGCATCATTTTGAAGGTAACAAGTCGTTACCTTGGCTTATCTTTAATTAGATCTCTTCATGCTTAAGTTTAGTGCCATCTTTAGGATATTTGGGAGTCATTTCGGGTATTGGTACAAGATCCGAAGTTGTAACTTCAGATCTAGACCCCCCTTGGTCCTTATAGCCATATAGTTATGAGATTTGGCAAGCTTGGGCCGTTCCCTTTAAGTTAACCTTTTCCCTTAGTCTAGTTTTGGCATTTAGGACCATGCATGTACGTAAATTTTGCAACTTTACGTGGAAACCATGTCCTAGGAGGTTGGATCTGTAATATGGAGCTTTGGGGTGGCTTAAAAACATATGTATAAGAAATGGACTGCATGAAATCGACGAGTCGCTTAGCCGACTCGGCGAGTCGGATGAAGTTTGCTCGTGTCTGATTCTGCATAAACTCGGTGAGTCAGTAAGAGGACTCGACGAGTCAATTAGGGTTTTCCCCGACATCTGGACACGCATGGACTCGACGAGTTGGTTGGAAACTTAGCGATTCAGTTAGAGTTTTATGACTTCCTGAGTTCTTGAGGCGGTCCTGCTTTGTGCTGAAGGCCAACATATCCAGGGCGGTCCGGATAGACTGAAGGCCCTGCGACGCGGTCCGGTCAGGCCCTGCGACGCGGTCTAGTCAGGACGAAGGCCCGACGAGCGGTCTGGATAGGCTGTAGGCCCTGAGAGGCGGTCCAGACATGCCGAAGGCTCGGAGAGCATAGGTTGAAGGCCTGCGAGGCGGTCCAGTCAGGATGAAGGCTCATTATGCATGTCGTTTGCTTATATGTTATTGATATGTTTTATAGCGTTGGTATTTTGGGGGTAACTCACTAAGCCTTCGAGCTTACATTTATCTATTATTGTTTTAGGTACTTCTGATAATCGCGGGAAGGCCAAGGCGTGATCGTGCACCTCCTTATATTTTTATGATTTGATTCTCGGATACTCTGACACTAAACCATTTTGAAAACAAGTTTTGTAATAATTATTAGTTTTGAACTATTTTAAAAAGTTTAAATTTGGCATGGTTTTTATGGATGTTACAAGTTGGTATCAGAGCCTTGATTTGAGTGAATTGGAGGAAACACTCACATGTATCCAATCTCAAACTGAGGACAAGAATTTTAAAATGATTTTCAAACGGTTTTCAAAAATAATAAAGAAGGATGTAAGTGTCCGATCAACCGGATCCAGTAAGTAGACCCCAAAATACCTTACGGATTATTTGATTTATGTCATATGTTAGAACAACATGCTAGTACTAGGCTAGGGATCTTCAGGAATTGCATGATAGAATCGCCTGATTATATGATGCCTGATAGCCTAGGGTTTTTCCTTATATGAAATTGACATCATTACTATAGTTGCTTAGTGCATACATCACGACTGTACATAATTAAGATCTTATAGCCTGAGAATGTTTGGTTTGGCCTTATTTCCTATTCTTTTCTGATGAAGGGCTTAGGGTAGGATCAGGTATTCAAAAGTCTATAGGGTCCAGCGTTATGTATGGCTAGCATACACTAGTGCTGCAGGGTTGGTGGAAGTTTCATGGATGGGTTGTTTGGGATTAGTCCGCCAGTTATGAGATATTTATATTTCCTTTAGGAGTGAGGATGGAGCACATGCCATGCTTACGTATAGTTTTAGGGAGTTGTGATGATACTTGAGAAAAATATGGGTAGGTGTGGAAGGTAGTATGGGCCCGTACTACTGAAAGCACAAGACCCATACACATAGCAAGGAAGTCACAACCCAAGGGTTTTGTCGGGGGTTGGTTCCCGGATTGTATATGGAATATCTGATATCTTCCTGGTATATTTTTCAGCATGGTGGTTACTCGACGATTTGTGAATGGATCCGGTTCAGGATCACGAGGCGGCGGACAGGAGGCACCAACAGTGCCCGAGACTATCGGCCAGATGGGGCCAGACGAGATGGACGCCAGGATCTGGGAGATCCTGCATGATGAGGTTACTGCTATGTTCCAGTCTCAGTTACCGGAGATGTTTGGGTCTATCAATACCTCCATGATGGAGTATTTCGATGAATGTTATGCAGCCCTCATTGAGGCGGCTGCCGCAGCAGCTACAACAGCTGTAATGGTGGCAAGGGGAGGAGCCAGTCGAGCTTTTTAGTATCGGGACTTCAACAACACGAAGCCCCCTACTTTTAATGGGACTCAAGACTCCATCAAAGTCATGAGGTGGCTATCTGATGTGGAGGGGTGTTTCTTCACGTGTTCATGTCCTACTGACCAGAAGATCAGATGTGCCCTGAACCTACTGAGGTCTGGGGCAAAGGACTGGTGGAGGTTGATGACTGGATCGTATTCGAATGATCAGAGAGTTTCGGTTACTTGAGAGCAGTTCAGGGATATATTACGAACTCGCTACATTCCACGAGTCGAGCGAGAGCGGCTAGCTCAGGAGTTTCCAGATTTGAGACAGGATGGTGAGACGGTGGCAGAGATCACCCGTATGTTCACGAAGAGGGCGATGTTATGCCCGGAGTTTGCTTCTGAGCATGCCTAGATGACACGTTATTTGAGCATGTTCAAGACTGACATCCATCAGTTTGTGGCTACCCAGCGATGTGATACCTTGCTGGATTTACAGAAGGCCGCCAGGCAGCTTGAGCTAGAGATTGAGTTGCAGTTGAGGGAGCAGCGGTAGGACCCGGAACAGTCACAGCCGGCGCCAAAGCGTTCTAATACTGCTGATTCCAGGTCAGGGGGACAGCAGGGCCGCACTTGTGGCAAGTGCGAAAAGGGTCACTCGGGGGTTTGTAGATTTATCAGCGCGTGCCGCAAATGCAGCGGGGAGGGGCATTATGCGAAGGATTGTCGCCAGACAGCCCCGACTCAGGATATGAGGATCTGCTACCACTGTCATCAGGTTGGTCACTTGAAGACCAACTGTCCACAACTCGCGGCCAGGCCGGCGTAGGCTACAACACCGGCTACACTGAGGATTATTGACGGGAGTCAGGGTCGAGCAGTGCCTCCGAGGGCTCAGGGACGCGCCTTCCAGCTTACAGCAGAGGAGCCCAGGGCAGCACCAGACGTGGTTGCTGGTATGTTTCTATCCCTTACCTTACTGATGTTGGATTAATGTCTAAGTCCATAACTATATTTGGTATGTACTTGACCCGACCCGACATAGTCCATTTGGGTTGCACTTCACCGGCACAATTTATATGGATAGTCTTTTGAGAATAGTATATTTATGATTTATATTAATATATTATAAGTTCTAATATATTAATATGGAATCATATTATTTAATTAGTATTGATCAAGAATTAATTTAGAATTAATTAAGTGATCAAAAAGAACTAATTAAATATGGACTCTTATATATATGGAATGGGCCAAGTTCATTTAGGTTGGGCTAAGCTTTCATGGATGGTCCATGGAGCTTTTAACCCATGGATCCTATGTAAATGAAAGGTCATGGGTATTAGGGTTTACATGGATGTAACCCTAATCCTCCGTAATATATAAAGGGGTCCTTGGCTCACAAAATTGGCACAAAGTGTGTGAAAATAAGAGTGGGCCGATTTTAGTGTGCATACATATTCTCTCAAGTTCTTCCAAGGTGTTTTGGTGATTTGTGATTCCATTTGAGGCTTCCACACTATTGGGGCTAAGCTCTTAAAGCTTGAAGACATCAAGCTACATCAAAAGTTATGTCATCTAACTAGAACTTTGTAGTATAGGTGCTTCATAATATGCTAGTTAGGATGAAACCTTGGAATAGTTAATATTTGCATGTATAATAGAGAAAACATAGATCCAAGGTTTATAGGGTTGCATGTACACCATAGGAATGTTAGAATGCTCAAAACCCAACAGTGGTATCAAAGCCATGGGTTGTTTTCTGTTATATTGATGATAATGTTTTATTTTCAAGTTGAAAAAAAAGGAAAAAAAAACATGACGTTTGTCAAATTTTAAGATAATTACTTGTTTTGTGAAAAACGAATTATTTGTAAAATTTGAATCATTTGTTATATGAGTTGAATTAGGTCAAATTTTAGTAAAAGATAAAATGATATGATTATTTTATTAGTTTTAAAAGTTTGATCTAAATGTTTTAAGGAGTTACATATTTTGTCATAAAATTTTGGAGCTCAAAAGTTTTTTTTTAAAGTTGTGATCTTAAGGGTTTTTGAAACTTCCATAAGTTATGGATATGAAAGTTTTTTTTTAAAAAAAATTTGATTCAAAGTTTTTATGGAGTTACAAAATTTGGTGTTAATGTTTTAAAGAATTCCATAACTTGTTCTTAAGTTATGGAACATGGAAAGTTTCATCATAAAACACAATTAATTCCATAAGTTATGGAATCCAAAGGTTTTCAAGAATTACAAAACTTACCCTCAAGTTTTGGAATTTGAGAAAAGTTTTTTATGAAAAGAAAGAATTGAATTCTAAAACTCTTGGGTTCATAACTTAAACAATTAATTAAATGGTTTTAATTTTGAGTTTAATAATTGGAATTATGATGTTTTGTTGAGTAGTTCAAATTAACTCTTATGGACTTTATTAATAGTTAATTAAAGCGTTTAATTAAAAGAGTATTATTAATCCGTAAATATATGGTTTGAGTTTAATTAAATTAAAAGTCTAGTTTAATTAATAGATTAAACCACCAAGCATTTTAAATGTCTAAAATACACCCTTATACTATTATAATATTAAAAGTTTAATATATTATATGTATAAGAGCAAGTCGTCTTACCATTAGTAGGCCTCATTCACGAAGCCGGTCTATAAGGGGGGTATAAGGTTACTGCCTATAAAATGGCAGTTTAATGGGTGTCCACTCTCACTCACCGCTTCCTTGACCGGTGGAGGGTCGTTAGCCGAACAGGTAGGACAAGGACTATAATTCTCCCTTCATTATAAGTATAATGATAAATACTAAGTAACTAAACACTTATAAATTCCCAATCTTAGTTACTTAGGAAAATGTGAATAAGGTGCTAATCCATGAAATTACACTTTGCACTTTGTTTAAGCTGTTAGTGGAGCGTGTGTGGTTAACCGGCACACTAACCTGGACTTAACAAAGTAGGCAAAGGGTAACTTAATGTTTATCATAGTATCGTTGGAGCGTGTGTGGTTAACCGGCACATCGATTGAGGGGTAAATATTAAGGGTACCAAGTATATTTGCATGGTTACTTCACACCTTGTTTTGTGATCCTCGGCATCCCAGTCACAAAACCTGAAGGGCACACTCGAGATTGAAACATGCCATTGAAAAGTTCAATGAATCTCAAAAGAATCTAGGAGTTTCAAAACCAATTAAAACCTAATAATACATTTCGTTTATCTTGGTGGAAATTGGTGAATCGTCATTCACCTACCTTCAAATATTTTATAGCTTGGATTACGGCATCCCTCTTCCAAGTTATAAAATAGTTTGTTGGGTCCTAGCCTTAATATATCATATTGGGTGTTATATTAAGGACTTAAATCAACTTTACGTGAATTTCTCCCATTGTTGATGTCTGGTTTAGACAACAATGATCTTCCCAAACCAAGCTTTCCTAATGAATATGACTTCCCGAGTTTGGCTCATGGAAGTCATACTTCTCTTCCTCCACCTCCTCCAATTATTCTCCCTAACCCACAAGTTCAAGGTCACTCAAGCCCTAATGGCAAGCAAGGTCTATGTGTGATCACATCTTAGAGATGAAGTCACATATTGACAAGCCGGAAGATTTGGGTGTCAAAGTCTTGAGAAAGTTGGATGTTCAATCACTTTCTAAGTCACATAGTGAGTTCCTTTGGTACTACTATGAAACAGACTATGACATGAACGTTAATGATCATATCTATTTGCTTGGTGCTGCTGAATAAGCAATGATTTGGAACGATAGTAAAGCAAATTTAATTAGAAGATCAACTTCCCAAAAACTTTATGGACAGTAACAATGGTGACACTGGAAATCTAGAAAAAGCATTCTCTTCCCAATGGAAAGGGATTGGCCATAGTCAACCCGGTTGACCAAATGGTAAAGAGAAAGGCTAAGTCTGAGATAGTCCCATTACCAAAGGGTCCATATGTTTATTTTGCCACAGGAAGGGGCGTTGATTGCAAAGCTGCCAAATTTACCTAAGGATGTTAAAGTCAATAAGTTTGACTCTACATCAGGTAGAGCCCATTATCTAACTCTGTTAAGTTCTATTCTGAGATCCTCATTACATGATGTGACTGGGTCACATGTTGATGTTTTAAGAATCAAAGAATAGAGAGAAATCTTAAAGGAAGTATATGCTGATTCTGATCGCGAAGGTGGATTTCGATCGCATCAGAATTTTGAGCAGTTGCTTAAGAAGTTATGATATATTGCTAAGGAATAGATAACAACAATTTTCCATGTGGATTGTAAGGATAAGTTTTTCCGCAAAGTTTTAAAATAAAAGAAAATTGTTTAATTTTATTTATTTGAAGTATCCTTACAATGGCATTTGTGGAAAATTGTTGCTTATATGATTCCACTGACAGCAATATTGGAAAATGGATTTGATTCTTTCATTTGTCGTAGTGTCTAAATTTACCAAATCAGGAAAGTTCCTCATCACCCAAGTTTCAATTGGACCGAAACTTGGAATCATGCAAGTTGAATAGTATGATGAATGAGAACTTTCAAGCATTGGAAAATCAAGACTAATTACTTGTTCACATGGATGTGTGAGTCAAGTGAAGGACTAAAGGGATCGAGTACACATTCTTGTGCACTGGTCATGTCCACCACAAAGCTCGTCAAGACTATTTGATTTACTAAAGTTTAGTAAATATGGTTATACTTACAAGTTTAAGTATAATTCTGAAACATTGGAAAAGTATCAATGTATGGCAGAACGAATGGGAAGAATCAAATTAGGCAGAAAGATAAAAGTTTCTCAAATCTAAAAAGATGGGAGAGTACTTTAGTATCATGTTTGTGATCATCTTAATGATTTAGAAATCATATCACAATTAGTCCTCTAAAGGTCATCTTAGTGCATTCTTATGACTAAGAAGAGGAGTCATGATGGTTAGATCAGGAAGATGAGTCATACTTCGTTCCAAAACAATTCTTAGAGTCATACTCCAAGATTGTAACTTGAGTGACATATCTTAAAGAAAGGTTTAAAACACTTGTCAAATGTAAGAGTAAAAGTGTCCTACTCTTGTACATTTGAAATTGGTAAGTTGTGATGTTTTGGATAAAACAAAGACCAACTAAGGCCAATTGTGTGAAGTGTTTGTCTTGATAAAGAATCTGCACTATCTCTTGAATATTTGGCAAGATAGTCTTATATGTCAAGAGGATAGTGGGAGTCTTAAAGATCCTAAAAAGAATTTCAAGAACTAATCAAGAATAAAACCTGAGGTTCTTCACTAGCACACGACTTGAGGTTTATAACATATCGTGTTGACATATTCTGTGCCCATTCCAGTTAAAGTTGGCTTTGCATAGGAGTTCTGAAAGTTGTCAATTGGTTGCATAACAACTTGGAAGCAATGGCAGGCCCTGTACTACCAGGTGGCAAGAAGTTAAGATTGCATAAGTTCAGTCCATATGAGTTTGGATTTGTCATTATCCTTGTCTTGTGACTATGGTTTTGACGATTCACATGGATAAGAACACATACACCATAAAATCTAAGGGTCATAAGGTTTCTCTCCGATTCATGAAAATGATGGTGAGGAAACACTTCCACCAAGTAGATTTGAAGCAGATGGCAAAAGTTCTAAATAATTGAGACTATGATTACGGCATCCCTTTTCATAGTTCTGAAATTGTTTAGACACACATGCATGCTATCTAAGGAAAGGTGTATGATTTTGATAAAGTTTTATCAAAGCATCTCGTATCAGAAATCTGAACTTTGGTAAGAAAGTCAATAAAGTATTGATTTCTAGAAGTCCAGCTGATTTCTGAGTACATGTCAAAGCTAGTGGGAGCATAAGTGTTATGCTAATAATCATCATGTTAGTGGGAGCATGATAATTATTGTTAGTGTTGCAAGTTAGCAATGTTAATTATAGAAAACAAAAGTTTCAATTCGTGAGGCTGCAGGGATTGAAAAAGTTGTTTTGCTATAATTAAGGGAGAGGATATACTTCATTTCAGTTCTAAAGGCTTAGATTGAGACCTTAATCATCTTTAGTCAAGAATATATATATGAATTTCATGTTGGATTGGTTCAACTTAAGGAAATTCTATATATTGCGTTCTCAAAATTCGATTATGATTACGACATCCCTCTTCATAGTCAAATTTTGAAAACATGGCAAATAAAAATATTGTAGCAAAAGACTGGTCTAGAATCATGTCTTTATGTGAGACATCATGAATCGTGTACCATTTGCTTTGGGTACAGGATCGATTGCATGTGCTATAATATTTGTCATTTCTAAATTTTTCCAAATGCCCAGAGGCATTAAGAAGGGAAAAGGTCTAGAATTGGATATGACTAAAATGATTAAGCAATTGTCGAGGACAATCTGAGGTTTACCAAAGATTGGTTGCTCAGGGACAGTTGGAAGTATAGTGCTAATTTTGGAAGGACCATATTGACATATTCTGAAAAGAGGTATCTCTTATTCAGAAGTGATAGTCAAAATGAGAATATGGAGTTGTCTCCATAGGTTGAAGTTATCTGTGTAAGATTAGAAAACTTAATGCAAGAAGCATGTCCAAAGCAATGTACTTTGAATATGAGACTTAGTTTCCATGGAGTTGATCTCCATTGGAATACCTTATAATGACTGTTGACAAGTCTTTGTGACTTTGTACATATTCGTTACAGGAGGGTCAGTGCATATAAGTTTAAAATCTAAACAGATTTCGATAAATGATAGGAATTTGAAATTCTCACATTTTTCGATAAGGATTTGGGAGTGTGAAATTAGAATCATTGAAATTATGTTCAATTGGTTTATTTCACAAAGTAAGGATCATAGACAAACATAGAGTGCATACTTGGTGTATGGCAAAGCTATTGTTTAAGAAAAACATAGTGTACATGCTTGGAGCATGGGACAACTAGTGTTTTTAATTCAAGTATAAAGTTGATAAAACCGAAACAATGAATAATGAGTAATCAGTATGGTGATAAAAAGTGTTTATTTATATTCATAGGGTTTGATACCATATTTGATTCATTTATTCTTGTGTTTCACTTTGCATGTTTTGACTTCCAGAATAACTAAGTTGCTCTTCCTGAATGATTAAGTTATTCAAACCATCCACAGTCGGTCATATGTTGGAAGTAGATATGAATCAAGACTGTCATGGGTTGGTTTGTAGAGGTCCATGTTGGTGGACAAAGTGGTGCTACAACACTCATGAGTGCTCATAAGTTTTGAGTATTGGATTCAACCCGCGCTCATTTGAATCACTTCATGGATTTTATCACGAGTGATCATGAGACGATAATATCTTATATTCTTCAAACCTAGAGATATGAATTGTTACTATGAGTTGGTTATACATTGATTGCACGAAAACGCATTTGGTAACTCGATGTTATAAAACGTGCCTTTGTGTATGATTCAACAAGTAGTAGAACAAGCCATATGAGTCGAAGTTTATCCATTCCTTTTACCTTCGGGATAAAAGCGATATTTGTGGGCCCCTCGATGATTTAGTGTTGACACATGTGAGTGCTTGGCCAAGCCAGGACTGATTTGATTTGTTCAATCAGTCAGTCATCATAAATCGAAAATCGGGAAACAACAAATGGACAGAGAGAATGATTATAATCCATGTCTCAGTCCATATGATATCTAGAATGGAGGAATATATGATCCCTTATCTAATGGACAAGTCATTGACAAGGTCAGAGTTCGACAACGACTTTAAGAGCTACGATTGCCGGTTAGGTTTTGAAGTCATACTCAATAATAGTTTTAGACTTATCCAAGTGGGAGACTGTTGGATTAATGTCTAAGTCCATAACTATATTTGGTATGTACTTGACCCGACCCGACATAGTCCATTTGGGTTGCACTTCACCGGCACAATTTATATGGATAGTCTTTTGAGAATAGTATATTTATGATTTATATTAATATATTATAAGTTCTAATATATTAATATGGAATCATATTATTTAATTAGTATTGATCAAGAATTAATTAAGTGATCAAAAAGAACTAATTAAATATGGACTCTTATATATATGGAATGGGTCAAGTTCATTTAGGTTGGGCTAAGCTTTCATGGATGGTCCATGGAGCTTTTAATCCATGGATCCTATGTAAATGAAAGGTCATGGGTATTAGGGTTTACATGGATGTAACCCTAATCCTCCGTAATATATAAAGGGGTCCTTGGCTCACAAAATTGGCACAAAGTGTGTGAAAATAAGAGTGGGCCGATTTTAGTGTGCATACATATTCTCTCAAGTTCTTCCAAGGTGTTTTGGTGATTTGTGATTCCATTTTAGGCTTCCACACTATTGGGGCTAAGCTCTTAAAGCTTGAAGACATCAAGCTACATCAAAAGGTATGTCATCTAACTAGAACTTTGTAGTATAGGTGCTTCATAATATGCTAGTTAGGATGAAACCTTGGAATAGTTAATATTTGCATGTATAATAGAGAAAACATAGATCCAAGGTTTATAGGGTTGCATGTACAACATAGGAGTGTTAGAATGCTCAAAACCCAACAGTGGTATCAAAGCCATGGGTTGTTTTCTGTTATATTGATGCAAATGTTTTATTTTCAAGTTGAAAAAAAAGGAAAAAAAAACATGACGTTTGTCAAATTTTAAGATAATTACTTGTTTTGTGAAAAACGAATTATTTGTAAAATTTGAATAATTTGTTATATGAGTTGAATTAGGTCAAATTTGTTATGCAAACCCTAAAGCTTGGATCTAGGCTTCTCTATTGTACATGCAATTCATCCAAGACTTTCAAACCCTAGATCTAGTGTATATAATTCAAAATTGACATAACAAAACAGATCTAGATGATTACCTCTTCTTCAAAGCTTGAATCTTCTTGTCCTTGGAGCTTAGAGTCACAAATGTCACTCCTCTAATGGCTTACAAACACCACAAGCAATAGGATGATCTTAGAGAGAGGTTGGAAGCTCTTGAAGTTGGCTCTGATTCTCTTAGAAGTAGGGTTAGCTGATTTCTGAAGCCTAAAGGGTCTATTTATACTTGTGATGTTAGGGTTTCAGTGAAAACCCTAATTGGATAGCTTAGGCCTTAAGCAGTCCAAAGAACCTTCCAGAATAAAGGCCTTGGACGAAATTAGATGGGCTCCCACTCTATTTTCGTCCACCCCTTAAATCCAAAAGGATTCTCAACCCAAATCAACTATCCCACAATTGACAGTTCCAGTCCCCTTTATTTAACTAATCTCTTTTAGCCACAAAATTAATTCTTAATTAATTCTTGTCTAATATTAATTAAACTATATGATTTCTCCTTTAATATATTATTCATATAACATATTAATAAATCATAATAACCTCTTTATTCATAAGTCATCCTATCATGTTGCTTTGGTGAAGGCAACCCAAAAGGACCATGCACGAGCGGGTCAAATACTTACCAAATATAGTTACAGGCTTAGACACTAATCCAACAGTCTCCCACTTGGATAAGTCTAGTAACTATAAGTGCAAGCACAATCCGATTAGCAATCGTAGCTCTCAAAGACGTTGTCGAACTCTGATCTTATCAGTAACATGTCCTCTAGATAAGGGATCGTATAGTCCTCCGTTCTAGATATCGTGCAGACAAATACATGGAACATAGTCATACTTATTGTCCAGCATTTGTTTCTCGATCTCTGATTCTTTTGACATAGAACTTAATTGAACACATCAATTCAGTCCTGATCAGGCCTGACACATAAGTCAAACAAAATCATCGAGGGGCCCTGATATCGCTTTTAACCTCTTAGGATAAAAGGAACAGATAAACTTTGACTTATATGCATTTTCTATTCACTCATCAAATCATACACAACAATGCGTTTTATAACATCAAGTTACTGATGCGTTTACGCATTATCAATGCACAACCAATTAGCAAACAATAAACCATATATCTAGCTTTTAAGAACATATGATATTATCGTCTTGCGATCACTCGTGATAAATTCCATGAAGTGATACCAGCAAGCGCGGGTCTAATCCAATGCTCAAATCAAACTCATAAGCACTCATGAACGTTGCAGCAAACCTTTGCTATGTCTAATACGCTTTAGACAATCTACACACCAATTCATGACAATCTTCTTTCATACCTACTCCCAAAGTATGAGCGACTGTGGAACATTCGAATAATTTTATTATTCAGGAAGTCAAAGCATGCAAAATGAAACAATAGGTAAATAATTAACATAAGACAGTAAATTTACTTATAACTAATACCCTTTTATTTAATCATCAAATGTCAATTACATTTATCTATTAAATGTTTCTAAACTTATTTAATCTAAACTAATATCGTCCTTCAGCCCGATGCTCCTAGCGTGTTGCAAGTGCTTAACCCTACTCAGTCCCTTCGTAATGGGATCTGCTAGGTTATCCTCTGACGATACCCTCTTCACTACGAGGAGTCCTTCTTCCACCCGATGTCGAATAAAGTGGTATTTTCTGTCGATATGTCGAAATCTGCCATGATCCATGGGTTCCTTGGTCAAGGCAATCGCTCCTTCGTTATCACAGAAAATTTCCATGGGCTCCTTTATGGCTGGCACAACTCCAAGGTCTCCAATGAAGTTATTCAACCATATCGCCTCCTTTGACGCTTTGCTCGCCGATATATACTCTGATTCGCACGTTGAATCAGCTACGGTCTCCTGGTTGGAATTTTTCCAAGTCATTGCTCCTCCATTAAGAGTAAAGACCCAGCCCGACTACGAACGGTAGTTGTCCCTGTCGGTTTGAAAACTGGCGTCACTATACCCTCGCACCCTTAAGTCATCGCTCCCGCCGAGGACTAGAAACCATTCCTTGGTCCTCCGAAGGTACTTAAGAATATTCTTGACTGCGGTCCAATGTGCTTTGCCAAGGTTTCCCTGATATCTGCTGACCATGCTCAAAGTGAAGGCCACATCAGGGCGAGTGCAAGTCATAGCATACATAATTGAGCGAACTGCAGAAGCGTATGGTACTCGGCTCATTTCTGCTATCTCAACTTCAGTACTCGAGCTTTGAGTCTTACTCAACTTGGCATTACTTTGGATTGGTAACTCTCCCTTCTTTGAATTCTCCATACTAAAGAGTTTTAGTACCTTGTCCAAGTAAGTATTCTGACTAAGTCCTATCAGTCTCTTATTTCTGTTTCTCACTATCCTTATTCCCAAAATATAGGCAGCCTCTCCGAGGTCTGTCATAGCGAAGCACTTCCCAAGCCAGGACTTGACTTCCTGCAATGTCAGGATGTCGTTTCCTATGAGTAGTATGCCATCGACATACAATACGAGGAAGCTTACTATACTCCCACTAGCTTTGACATATACACATGATTCATCCTCGCTTCGCAGAAAACCAAACTCTTTGACTTTTGCATCGAAAAAAAGATTCCATCTGCGAGATGCTTGTTTCAGTCCATAAATAGACTTCTCAAGCTTACACACTCTATTGGGATGCTTCACATTGATAAAACCCTATGGCTGAGCCATGTAAACATCCTCAGCCAATTTTTCGTTAAGGAAAGCGGTTTTGACATCCATCTGCCATATTTCATAGTCATGAAATGCAGCAATGGCTAGCCTCACCCTGATAGACTTTATCTTCGCAACTGGTGAGAAGGTTTCATCATAATCAACTCCGGGAGTTTGAGTGAAACCCTTCGCAACCAATCGCGCCTTATAGGTGTGTACTTTCCCATCCATGTCGGTCTTCTTCTTGAAGATCCACTTGCACCCGACCGTATTACGACCTGGCATATTGTCAACCAAATTCCAAACTTGGTTGTCATACATAGATTGAATCTCGCTGTCCATAGCCTCTTTCCATTTCGCAGACTCCGGGCCTGCCATGGCTTCCTTATAGCTGTTAGGTTCGTCCAAATTCACTGGTGTACTATCACTAATAAACGTATCACCCTCACTCGTTATATGAAAACCATACAACACGGGCGGAACACTAACTCTACTCAAACGTCTAAGAGGTAAGGACTCGTCAATCGGTTCAATCGGAGTTTCCTCCTCGGGTTGAGCGCCAGTGTTGGAGGTTCCTTCATCGCTCGACTCTTGAAGCTCTTCAAGATCGATTTGCCTCCCAATGTCCCTTGTCTTATGAGTTCTTGCTCTCGGAAAACCCCTCTCCTCGCAACGAAGACAACATTGTCACTCAGTCTATAGAAGAGATATCCAAAGGACTTCTGCGGGTAGCCGATGAAAATACATCGCTCACTACGAGGTTCGAGCTTGTCGTGAGTCTCTCATCTTATGAAAGCCTCGCAACCCCAAACCTTGATGTGTGCCAATGAGGGAGCTTTCCCTGTCCACATATCGTGAGGTGTTTTGGCAACCTTCTTCGTAGGGACTAAGTTAAGGATATGGGCGGAAGTCTCTAAGGCATACCCCCAGAATGAGATAGGTAGCAAAGCACGACGCATCATGGAACGAACCATGTCCAACAAGGTCCGATTATGCCTCTCAGCCACACCATTCAACTGCGGTGTCCTAGGTGACATCAATTGCGAAACAATTCTGCATTCCTTGAGGTAGTCGTGGAATTCAAGACTTAGGTACTCTCCACCTCAATCTGATCGAAGCATCTTGATTTTCCTGCCCAACTGATTCTCCACTTCTTGCTTGAACTCTTTGAACTTTTCAAAGGTTTATGACTTATGCCTGATTAAATAGATATAGCCATATCTGCTATAATCATCGGTAAAAGTCACGTAGAAGCGGCACGCATTCCTTATGGTGGATCTAAATGGTCCACATACATCTGTATGTATGAGGTCCAATAAACCCTCACCCCTCGAACAAGTTCCAGTGAAGGGTGACTTGGTCATCTTTCCAAGTAAACAAGATTCGCACACGTCATCGTCCCTAAGGTCGAATGACTCCAACACTCCATCCTTTTGGAGTTGGGCTATATGGTTCTTGTTGACATGTCCAAGACGACAATGCCACAAGCATGCTTTATCCAAATCATTGGAAGAATCAATACACAACACATCATTTCCTAAATTGTCTACAACCATCACAGTTTCATATATTCCATTACAAGGTAATGCTTCAAAATAGAAAACACCATTAAGATAAGCATTAATAGAACCCTTTTCATTATCAAATGAATATCTAAACCCTTGTTTATACAAACCATGAAATGAAATGATGTTTCTTTCCATATCTGGAGAATAGCAACAATTATTTAAATCTAATCCTAATCCACTACTTAGCACTAAAGAGTAAACTCTGATGTTGGTGACAGACGACGATCTTCTGTTCCCCATGATCAAGTTTATCTTCCCATGCTCCACATCCCTATTTCTTCTTAGGCCTTGCAAATCAGAAAAAATGTGAAAACCACATCATGTATCAAGAACCCAATAAATAGCATGTGATGAATCATTAGATTTAATAGTGTAAATACCTGCGTAGGACGACTTGATCTTTCCATCCTTGATATCTTGCGGATACTTCGGGCAGCTTCGTTTCCAATTCCCTATTTCGTGGCAGTGGTGGCACTCTGCCTCCTTGGGGTTGGAGTTGGGCTTAGCAGGACCAACCTTGGTTCCACTAGAAGAGGAGCCATTTTGGGACTTTCCCTTATGGTGGATCTTTGAGGGAGCCTTCCTCTTCTTACCCTTCCCTTGCCCAATTGCCAAGACTGGGGCAGCAGTAGGAGTTGGAGATGATGCAACAGATTTATCTTTGAGGTTGCTCTCAGCAGTCCTCAACAGTCCTTGAAGCTTGCTCAAGGTGACCTCCTCCTTGTTCATGTGGTAGGACATGCAAAACTGGCTATAGCAGGGAGGCAAGGAATGAAGGATGATGTCAATTGCCAGCTCTTCATCAAAGTTCACATTCAACTTTAGCAGGCGATCAACATATCTCTGCATCTTTTGCAGATAAGTAGTAAGGGACTCTCCATTACCCATTTTGGTAGTGATCATTGAAGTGATGATCTCGTACCTTTCTTGCCTAGCGCTTTGGTGGTACCGGTCCAGCAGATCCCGATGCATTTCATAGGGGTACATGTCCTCATAGGACTTCTGGAGTTCTGCAGTCATATTCGCTAGCATGATGCAATGGACTTTCGTGGCATCACGCTCATGGGCCTCAAAGGTCGCGACCTCTTCAGCAGAGGCAATGTTGATGTTGATTTCCTTTAGCTTCTTATCAAGGACATACTCTTTGTCCTCGTAACGAGTGACCATTCGAATGTTGCGGATCCAATCATTGAAATTGGACCCGTCAAAGATCACTCTCCCACACAAGTTCATGAGTGAGAACGAGCCAGAGGAAGTTGAACCAGAAGCGTTGTTGTTGACGTTCGACATCTGAAAAGGAAAAAGAACAAAGTTTGATTAGAAATGAATCCCCAATTAAACACACAAATGAGAAATTAGGGCTAGGATCCAACAACATTATTTACAAATTAGAAGAGGGATGTCGTATTCTAACAAGTACATAATTTGAAGGTAAGTGAATGACGATTCACTAATTTTCCACCATGAAAAATAAATTAAAGCTAAGTTTTAAATGTATTGAAAACTCCTAGATCTTTTGAGATTCATTGAAAGTTTCAACGAAATGTTTAAATCTCGATATGCCCCTCTAGTTTGTGACTGGGATGCCGAGGATCACAAAGCGGGTGTGAATAACCATGCAAATGTACATGGTGCCCTCATTGTTACAGTCACCTATTCGATGTGCCGGTTAACCACACACGCTCCATCGAATTATGACAAACAATGAGTCACCCTTTGCCACCTTTGCTTAGAACCCAATTAGTGTGCCAGTTAACCACACACGCTCCACTAACGTCTTAGCAAGGGTACAAAGTGTAATTTCATGGAATTGCATCAATTCACTTTTGCCTAAAGTAACTAAGAATAGGAATTTTGTAAAAAACATTTAGTTACTTTTATAATTTCATAATACTTTTAATGAGGAAAGGGTTGCCCTATCCTACCCGTTCGGCTAACGACCCTCCACCAATCAAGGAAGCGGTGGGTGAGAGTGGACACCCATTAAATGGCCATTTTATAGGCCATAACCTTATACCCCCTTATAGATCGGCTTTGTGAATGAGGCCTACTAATGGTAAGGTTGAATTTTAAACTTGTAATATTAATCTTATAATATTATAGAGTATAAGCTTGAATTTTAAACTTGTAAAATTCTAGGGTTTGAAATTTAAATAGTTCAAATTAAACTTTTAATCAAAAAATTTAAATTTCAAAACTTGAGGGCAAGTTTTGAACATATTCAAAACACATAGGATCAAATAGCAAATAATTTAAAATTAAACATTTAATTTAATGATTATCTAAATTTGAACTAATCGATTTTATTCATAAGATAATTCATCAAATAATTTAAACAATCAAATATTATCACATAAGGAATTTATTATTCAAATAAATGGTAATTATCTTTTGTTTTGGAAAGGATAAACATATGACAGCAATAAAATTCGGATTTTATTAGTCAAAAACGATTTTGGCAATTATCCTTAAGCAAAATAGCAAGAAAATCCCGAATATCCCTCTGTAAGACCTCCGACTCGCCGAGTCCCCTTATGGACTCGTCGAGTTCATCCTACTCGTCGAGTTCATCCTACTCGTCGAGCCCACTATGGGACTCGCCGAGTCTGTCAGTCAGGGGGGCACAAATTCGATTTTAAAGCATGAATGAAAACACAAAGCATCAATACAATAGAAGCCAATCGAGGCTCTGATACCACTGATGGGTTTTACACAAAATAACATCCTATGTGCTCATGAAAACCCTAAAGCTTGGATCTAGGCTTCTCTATTGTACATGCAATTCATCCAAGAGTTTCAAACCGTAGATCTAGTGTATATAATTCAAAATTGACATAACAAAACAGATCTAGATGATTACCTCTTCTTCAAAGCTTGAATCTTCTTGTCCTTGGAGCTTAGAGTCACAAATGTCACTCCTCTAATGGCTTACAAACACCACAAGCAAGAGGATGATCTTGGAGAGAGGTTGGAAGCTCTTGAAGTCGGCTCTGATTCTCTTAGAAGTAGGTTAGCCGATTTCTGAAGCCTAAAGGGTCTATTTATACTTGTGTTGTTAGGGTTTCAGTCAAAACCCTAATTGGATAACTTAGGCCTTAAGCAGTCCAAAGAACCTTCCAGAATAAAGGCCTTGGACGAAATTAGATGGGCTCCCACTCTATTTTCGTCCACCCCTTAAATCCAAAAGGATTCTCAGCCCAAATCAACTATCACACAATTGATAGTTCCAACCCCCTTTATTTAACTAATCTCTTTTAGCCACATAATTAATTCTTAATTAATTCTTGTCTAATATTAATTAAACTATATGATTTCTCCTTTAGTATATTATTCATATAACATATTAATAAATCATAATAACCTCTTTATTCATAAGTCATCCTATCATGTTGCTTTGGTGAAGGCAACCCAAAAGGACCATGCACAACCGGGTCAAATACTTACCAAATATAGTTACGGGCTTAGACACTAATCCAACACTATCGGGGTTACGTCTTGGAGATCTTCGGGGTATCTTTCCCGATAGATCTGATCCCGATTCCCATAGGGGACGTGTGTGTGATTGTGGGTATGGACTGGCTTAGTCACTTCGGTGTCATGATAGACTGCGAGGGTCAACGGGTGGTAGTTTGAACCCCAAGTGGGGGAGAACTGACTGTTTACGGCGAGGACAGCAGATTGGGATCAGGGTTTTGTTCGGCTGGCAGGGATCGGCAGTACATTCAGCACGGGTGTGCGGGTTATCTAGCGTATGTGGTGGATACGCAGGTCAGGGATCAGGTTTCAGTATCAGAGGTTCCAGTGGTCAGAGATTTTGCTGACGTGTTCCCGGAGGAGTTACCCGGAGTGCCTCCGGAGAGGCAGGTCGAGTTTAGGATCGACCTAGTGCCAGGTGTGGCCCCTATCACCAAGGCGTCGTACCGGTTGGCACCATCAGAGATGCAGGAGCTATCGTCATAGTTACAGGAACTGTTGGGCAAGCAGTTCATTCGTCCGAGCAGTTCTTCGTGGGGAGTGTCGATTCTCTTCGTCAGGAAGAAGGATGGTTCCCACCGGATGTGCATTGACTACCGGGAGTTGAACAAGTTGATGGTGAAGAACTATTATCCACTCCCGAGGATAGATGATCTTTTCGATCAATTGTAGGGAGCATCTTGGTTCTCCAAGATAGACCTGAGGTCCGAGTACCACCAGGTCAGGGTTTGGGAGGAGGATGTGGAGAAGACTGCGTTCCGGTCTCGTTATGGACATTACGAGTTTGTGGTGATGCCGTTTGGGCTCACCAACGCCCCATCAATGTTTATGGACCTGATGAATCGAGTCTGCATACCGATGCTCGATCGCTCGGTAATCGTGTTTATAGATGATATCTTGGTGTACTCCAAGACTCGAGAGCAACATGAGGAGCATCTTCGAGAGTTATTAGGAGTTCTGAGGCGAGAACGGCTTTATGCCAAGTTCGTGAAGTGCGAGTTTTGGTTACGAGAGGTTCAGTTCCTTGAACATCTTGTTAACCAGGAGGGGATTTTGGTCGATCCGGCCAAAATCGAGGCGGTTATGCAGTGAGAGGTTCCGAAATCTCCCTCAGACATCAGGAGCTTTTGGGATTGGTAGGGTACTACCTGAGATTCATATAGGATTTCACCAAGATTGCAGTACCCCTCACTCATCTGATGAGGAAGGGGGTGGATTTCCGGTGGGGCCCCGAGCAGTAGAGGGCGTTTGAGACCCTCAGACAGCGACTATGCGTGGCTCCAGTCTTGACTCTTCCGGAGGGAGTCGAGGATTTTTTAGTGTTCTGTGATGCATCCATCATGGGGCTGGGAGCGGTCCTCATGCAGAGAGGACGGGTAATAGCCTAAGCATCGCGGCAGTTGAAGCCGCATGGGACGAGATACCCTACTCATGATCTGGAGTTGGGAGCGGTGGTGTTCGCTCTCAAGATTTGGAGACATTACCTTTATGGGGTCCGATGTACCATTTACACGGACCACAAGAGTCTGAGGCACATCATGGATCAACCAAACCTGAACATGAGACAGCACAGGTGGATTGACGTAGTCGAGGATTATGACTGCGAGATCGTTTACCATCCTGGTAAAGCAAACGTGGTTGCGGACGATCTGAGCCGCAAGTCAGCTGGATCTTCTACTCCAGTGACGTGCATGAGGATTTCAGTGGATTCTCCACTTGTGGGCTTGATCAGGGAAGCCCAGGCAGAGGGTATGCGTCAGGAGAACTGGAAGCTTGAGAGGATTACGGGTGAGAACAGCCGGTTTGTACAGGATAGCCGGGGATTATTGACCCATTGCGGTCGGGTCTGGGTTCCGATGTCTGGTGGGGTCGGACAGACTATATTGGAGGAGGCTAATAAGTCTTCTTTCTCTATCCACCCGGGGGCCACCAAGATGTACCGGGATTTGCGATTGAGTTACTGGTGGCCGTGCATGAAGCGAGAGATCGCTTGGTACGTTGAGAGGTGCTTGACCTGCAGGATGGTCAAGGCCGAGTACCAGAGGCTGCAGGGAAAGCTGCAGCCTCTAGAGATTACCATGTGGAAATGGGAGCAGATCACGATGGATTTCATCACCAAATTGTCGAGAACGACGAAAGGGTTCGATGCTTTATGGGTCATCGTGGATCGATTGACCAAGAGTGCTCATTTTCTGCCCATTCGGGAGAGCTCATCAGCCGAGAAGCTGGCCGATGTGTATATCTGCGAGATCGTTGCTCGTCATGGGGTGCCGGTCTCTATTGTCTAAGAGCGCGATGTTTGGTTCACCTCCTGTTTCTGGCAGAAGTTCCACGAGGAGCTAGGCATGCGGCTGCACTTCAGTACATCCTATCATCCGCAAACAGATGGCCGGAGTGAGCTGACCATACAGACTCTCGAGGATATGTTGAGAGCCTGCGTTATTGACTTCGGTGGGAGCTGGGACTCCTACCTACCCCTTGCAGAGTTCTCCTATAACAACAGCTTTCACTCCAGCATTGGTGCTCCACCTTATGAACTGTTGTATGGATGGAGATGCCGCACCCCAGTTTGTTGGGGCGAGGTTGGCCACGTGGTGATGGTTCGGACCGAGGTAGTTCTACAGACTACTGAGATGATTCAGCAGATCAGATAGCGGTTACAGACCGCACAGAGTCGGCAAAAGAGTTACGCTGACAGACGCCGATCTGAGTTGGAGTTCTAGGTGGGTGATATGGTACTCCTAAAGGTCTCATCCTGGAAGGGTGTGATTCGCTTCAGGAAGAAGGGGAAGTTGGGTCCTCGATACTGAAACATCCATAAATTTCATGCCAAATTTAAACTTTTCCAATCATAATTAAAACCCCAAAAGTATTTGTTTACAAATTATTTTCAAAACATTATTCATCAGAGTGTCCCAAAACAGATCATAAGGATGAGGAGGGGTACGGTCACGCCTTTGCCTTCCCACGATCTCCTGAAGTACCTGAAACAAACAACTGAAAACTGTAAGCCCAAGGGCTTAGTGAGCTACCCCCAAAATACCAATACCACACTGAAATACCATGTCCGTAATAATCAATCAATCAATCCATCCATCAACATGCATACTGGGCCATCGGCCTGACTGGACCGCCCTACCGGACCTACAGTCCAACTGAATCTATACTGAGCCTTCGGCATGACTGGACCGCCATGTGGGCCTACAGTCTTCCCAGACCGCTCATAGAGTGTGTTGGCCTTCAGCACAAAGCAGGACCGCCTCAACCCCAAGCAACAAGCAAATAACCATGTGCACATAACTAACATATACTGACATATACAACATCGAACATATCTACCTCACTGAGCACCAAACATAGCAATCTCTCATAACTAGAGCACTGACCTAGCAGGTCACTAACATATCAATCCCTACGGATCATAAGAGCAAAACATACTGTCTATCCTGACTCTGATCTAACAGATCATATCCACATGTAGCATATCATAACAATAACAACTAAAGGGCCGGCCTTGGTGCCGTAGACCCTATCGATGAAGTGAGGACAACTCACCTTGCAGATGCCGACTCGGAAGATAAACTCCAACTCTCGTATCACTTGACACAGGCTCCACCACCTATGATCATAGTACAATATACTCATAAGTCCTTAACCTTATAAGGTACTCCATAACCCACCAGTCAACCCCTGGTCAAAGTCAAAGTCCTCAGTCAAGGTCAACAGTCCATGTTGACCCCAACTCGCCGAGTACCCTCGGTTACTCGCTGAGTTCCTTGAAGCACATTCCAACTCGCCGAGTCATCGGGGTGACTCGTCGAGTTCCTTCAATTTTCCATCAAACTTTAAGGCCACCCGTCGAGTTCCCTCCTTGCAAGTCGATGGATACACACGCATACATATCCTAGGGAAAACTCATCCGAATCGCCGAGTTGTTCATCAACTCGTCGAGTCTTATGGTAATCTTCATCGGACTCGCCGAGTTGTTCATCCAACTCGTCGAGTTCACGGCCATCTTCATGTGACTCGTCGAGTCAACCCTGCGACTCGCCGAGTCCATTCAGTCCTTTTTCCATACAGACTTGTTTTGAGCCATGCAGCAGCTCCAAATCATAGATCCAAGCTTCTAGGGCATGCTTATCACGTAAAGTTGCAAACTTTACGTGCATGCATGGCTATAAAGGCTCTAAATGCCTATTTTAAGTTCTTAATGGAGCTTCATGCTCAAGAGGGACCTCAATCATGACCAACACTGTAACTTTATGCTTCTAGAATCCAAGGAGGGTCCAGATTTGAAGTTACAACCTCAGATCTAGCCCATAGCTCATCTTTCCAACTTAACATCTCACCAAAAACCCTAAAACTCAACCAATAGAAGAGATTCACAAGGAAAAAGGCGATTTGGTTACGTCCAGAAGATGATAACTGAGATAGGTGTTGATTCCCACACTCTACTTGCTCCAATCTCCTTTTCCTCCAAGCCTTCTCCCTCCAAAGATCCTCTTTTCAAGCTTCAAACACACAATGGGCACACACACACACACGCATATTAGGGTTATAAGGAGCTCTCAAAGACTGCAAAGAGGCCAAAGGAGGCTGAGGCTCCTTTAAATAGAGGTGAAAACCCCGGGATTTAGGGTTTCATCTGCCAGCTCCTACTCGCCGAGTCCCAATATGGACTCGTCGAGTAGGTCACTTATCATGCGATCCCACCCCGCTGCTACTCGATGAGTAGGTCAACCAACTCGTCGAGTAGAGCTTCACCCAATAAATCTTATTTAAACAATACCTGAGAATCGGGGCGTTACAGATACATTGGGCCATTTAGGATCATTGTCGTGATTGGCAAGGTGGCTTATTGATTGGATCTCCCGGGGGAGCTTAGTCAGGTACTCAACACTTTCCATGTGTCACAGTTACGAAAGTGCATAGCAGATGAGGGGGCAGTGGTATCATTAGACGATATTCAGGTTGACGAGCGCCTGAATTATGTGGAGAGGCCAGTCGCCGTTCTATAGAGGAAGGTAAAGGTTCTATGAAATAAGCGCTTGAATTACATGGAAAGGCCGGTGGCCATTCTTGAGAGGAAGGTAAAGGTTCTATGGAACAAGGAAGTACCTCTGGTAAAGGTATAGTAGGAGCATGGGAGGGGATCCGAGTGGACATGGGAGCCGTAGGTAGAGATGTGGGAGCATTACCCAGACTTGTTCGCCACAGCAGACTTCCAGGACGAAGTCTAGTTCAAGTGGAGGAGAATTGTAACACCCCGACTCCCAGGTATAAGTTTTAAAGCATTATATACATGTTATGGACTTACTCGATGAGTTGGTTGCCCCCAACTCGTTGTGTAGACGCGGGTTAGTCCGCGTGGATTACTGGATCTACTCGACGAGTCGGAGGACCCGGACTGGACGAGTAAGAGTTGGAAAATGAAACCCTAATTTTTAGGGTTTGCTCCCTATTTAACGGACCTTAAGTCCTCACCTCCAGTCCCTTATCACCTCTTGACGGCCAGAAGACACCCTAATCGCTATTAACCTTGTTCTTGAGTGATTTGTGAGGCTTAAAGAGTGATTTTGGTGCATTTTGTGAAGAAGGTGTGAAGTATAAGAAGCTTGGAGCAAGAGGAGCATGTGGATCTGACTCTACTTCATCTTGGCATCATTTTGAAGGTAACAAGTCGTTACCTTGGCTTATCTTTAATTAGATCTCTTCATGCTTAAGTTTAGTGCCATTTTTAGGATATTTGGGAGTCATTTCGGGTATTGGTGCAAGATCCGAAGTTGTAACTTGAAATATGGACTCCCCTTGTTCCTTATAGCCATAAAGTTATGAGATTTGGCAAGCTTGGGCCCTTCCCTTTGAGTTAACCTTTCCCTTAGTCTAGTTTTGGCTTTTAGGACCATGCTTGTACGTAAAGTTTGCAACTTTACATGGAAACCATGCCCTAGGAGGTTGGATCCGCAATATGGAGCTTTGGGGTGGCTTAAAAACATCTGTATAAGAAATGGACTGCATCAACTCGACGAGTCGTTTAGCCGACTCGGCGAGTCGGATGAAGGTTGCCCGTGTCTGATTCTGCATGAACTCGGCGAGTCAGTAAGAGGACTCGACGAGTCAATTAGGGTTTTCCCCGACACCTGGACATGCATGGACTCGATAAGTTAGTTAGAAACTCAGCGAGTCAGTTAGGGTTTTATGACTTCCTGAGTTCTTGAGGAACTCGACGAGTTGCTAGCTGCACTCGACGAGTCGGGTCAACATGGACCGTTGACTTTGACCTTTGACTTTGAATTTGACCAAGGGTTGACCAATTGGACTTTTGAGGGTATTTTGGTAAAATTAGGAATTTATGGAGGTGAATCATTGATGGATATAGGTGTTGGACTTGGAGCTGCATTTGATGGAGTTTGACTTTATCACTTCGAGCTACTTGTGAGGTGAGTTCTCCTCACTATATTAACGGGGTCTAAGGCACCAATGCCAGCCCTTTTCGGATTTGTATCTGGGTTATTGTATGATATGCTTATTGATTTACATCATGTTAGTTAGGATGGTGATATGTTTAGTGACCTAGTTAGATCGGTATCCTGGTATATAGGATGATGCTATGTTAGTGACCGGTTAGGTCTGTATCCTGGTTATAGGATGTTGTTATGATTGGTAATCTGTTAGATCGGTTTGACTGTTATATATGCTAGCGTATGATATTTATGTGCGCATGTTTGTTTGATTGGGGGTTGGGTTGAGGCGGTCCTGCTTTGTGCTGAAGGCCAACATATCCAGGGCGGTTCGGATAGACTGAAGGCCCTACGAGGCGGTCCAGTCAGGTCGAAGGCCCGTCGAGCGGTCCGGATAGGCTGTAGGCCCTGCGAGACAGTCCAGACGTGCCGAAGGCTCGGAGAGTGGTCCAGATAGGCTGAAGGCCTGCGAGGCGGTCTAGTCAGGCTAAAGGCTCATTATGCATGCAGTTTGCTTATATGTTATTGATATGTTTTATGGCGTTCGTATTTTGGGGGTAACTCACTAAGCCTTCGAGCTTACATTTATCGATTATTGTTTCAGGTACTTCTGATGATCGCGGGAAGGCGAAGGCGTGATCGTGCACCTGCATATATTTTTATGATTTGATTCTGGGATACTCTGACACTAAACCATTTTGAAAACAAGTTTTGTAATAATTATTGGTTTTGAACTATTTTAAAAAGTTAAATTTGGCATGGTTTTTATGGATGTTACATGCACCCTATTTAAAGATCTTAAACCCCATTGGTTGGCCTCCTTACCAGCCTCCCCTGTCCAGAAACCCTAGATACGTGTATTACCTTGCAAGATTGAGTGTGTGAGCTTGTGTGAGCTTGGAAAGTTGATTTTGCTAATTCTTTGGAAGGTGCTTTGAAGTTGGAAGTACCTAGCTTGGAAGGAGGACCTTGGATCCAGAAACTCTTCTTCAATAGCAGTCTTTTTGAGGTATAAAGTCGACATCTTGCTTTGTTATCATCTAGATCTCTTTAATGGAAGTTTTAGCATGATTTTGGGATTTTGGTTGGGCTAGCCAAGATGTTGAAGGTTCCAGGGGTTATTATGTTAGATCTAACCCCTTAATGACTTTGCATGGATGAAAGTTGCAAACTTTATTAGTTCCAAGTCCCATTCATGCAATAAGTCCCTCATTAAGTCCTTATTATGCTTTAAAGTGTATTTCTAGCTTGCATGGACGTGAAGTTGGAAACTTTATGTGATTATCCAACCTTTGGACTCTAGATCTGTGCTTTGGGACTATGTTGGGAGAGTTCAAGGGCTTAATGGATTAAGACTCACTCTAAAGAGCTTAGGGTTTGGGTTTGCTTCTTATTGGATGGTTCTTAAGGGTAAAGTTGGAAACTTTACCCTTCTAGACATCATTTTTCGTTGAGATCTGAGATTGGAGTCCCTAGATTCGATGGTGTAACACCCTTAATCCAGCAGACCAAGAATGGAAAGGAAAAACCCTAAGTCAAGGAGTCAACTCGTCGAGTCCAAGGAAGAACTCGACGAGTAGGGGTGAGTTCCGTGTCGCAGATTAAGTGGCCGACTCGGCGAGTCGGGGGACTGACTCGCGAGTCTGGTCTGGGTTGGGAAACCCTAATTTCGGGATTTGGTGCCCTATTTAAGCATCATATTCTCATTTCCCCAGCCTCTTTAATGCTCTCTCAAATCCAAATCGAAACCCTAGTGCCTTTCTTGTGATTGTGAGCCATTTTTGGAGTGTGTGTGGTCTACTTGGAAGCTTGAAGAAGGAGAAAAGCTTGGAGGAATCAAGAAGAGGATTGTAGATCCAGAAGTAGCTTCTCAATCTCATCACTTTCTGGTAATCAAGTCTTGACCTTTCTCATCAACCTCTTAGATCTCCTCATGTCCCTTTTTGATTAGGTTTTGGTTCAAAAGCTAGATCTATGGGGACAAGGACGTCCCAAGCTTAGATCCATTCAGATCTAGAGCCCCTAGGTGTGGCTAAGGCATAAAGGTGCAAGCTTTATGCCATTAGGATGTCCCATGCAAGCTTAAAGAGATTATCATGGCCTTTTGGAGCCCTAAAGGCCATGCAAGGAAGTAAAGTCCAAGACTTTACGTGGTTATTGGATGCCTAGAGCCTAGATCTTGTTTTCCCTGTTTTGGTTTGGAGTAATAAGGGTTTTGGATCATGGAGTTATGTCTTAATGAGCTAGAGTTTTGTCTAAACCCATTAAGAAGGACTTGGGATGGGTAACGCTGGAAACTTTACCCTTAATAAGTCATTTCCAGAGTTTTTATGAAGTTTGGAGTTTGGATCTGAAGTGTAGGGGCTTAAACTGTTAAGATGGCCCATTCAGACCGAGGGACTCGGCGAGTCCAAGGAGGGACTCGACGAGTCGAAGTGTATTGTCCCGTTTCTGTTCAAGCTAGGCCTCGGCGAGTCTATGAGTTGACTCGACGAGTTGATTTGATGAACCACGAGTCTGTTTAGCCAGGGAACTCGGTGAGTCAGGGGCTGACTCGGCGAGTGGGTTCAGGATTTCAGTGTGCTGGGTTTTGGTACTCGACGAGTTGAATGAGCCACTCGGCGAGTTGAGTCAACTTAGAGTGTTGACTTTGACCATTGACCGTTGACTTTGACCAAGTTTGACTTTTGGAATATTGTGGTCTAAGTGTTACTTTGGGATATTGATAGTTCAGGAATTGAAGGATCAGCAGTCCGAGGGATTGCCAGCTAGCAGCAAGAAGGGTATCAACAGGTCTTCCGCAGTGTGAGGTGAGTCTCCTCACTGTGTGTATGGGTCTACGGACACAATGCCAGCCCATTATGCTTATGCTTATGGTTATGTATAGTAAGAAGACTCGGGGGTTAGCCCTAGGCACTTATCGTGATATGTTGGATTTAGATCCGTTACCGGGGTTAGCCCGACACAGTTTATGTGTTCCGGATTTCGGTCCGTGACGGGTGGTACCCGAGGCAGTAGAGTATGTGTAGTTATACTTGTTGTCTTTGTGATACTTGTATGTGCCTGGTAGGGAGGTGAGTCGGGCGAGGTCCTGTATCTCATCACTAGCCGAGTATGGACGGGGTTCCGTATCTCATTAGTAGCAGAACAGGGGCAAGGCCCGAGTTAGTAAGGAGGTGAGTGTGGGCGGGGGGCCGTATCTCACTACCAGCAGGAGCGTGGACGGGGTTCCATGACCCATTAGTAGCTTACAGGGGCGAGGCCCAAGTTAGGTGAGGCCTTAGATCAGTAGAACAGCAGAGTATGTATAGCTTTATGATATGTGTTATGTTATATGTTTGTATTTTTTAGTAGCGGGCGAGGCCCAGAGACGGGCGGGGCCTAAGAGAACAGATATGTATATCGAGCGGGGCTCGATGCCAGGCAGGGCCTGATGCCGGGAGGGGCCCGATGCCGGAGCTAATCCGATGGCGGGCAAGTCTCGATGCAGCGGGCGGGGGCCCAGTATGTGGTTATGTATGTGGTAGGTTGGGGAACTCACTAAGCTTCATGCTTACGGTTTTCAGTTTTGGTTTCAGGTACTTCCGGTAGCGGAGGGAAGAGCTCGGAATGATCGCATGGCACACACCAAAAAAGTTTAGCCTGGGATGTTTACTCTGATAAAATGAACGAGTGTTTTGAAAAGATACTCTGATTTGTTATATAACCCTTTTAGTATGTTTGAAATGATTTGATACTATGATTTTGTAATGTTTTAAAAAGAAATTTTTGGTCATGATTTTTGGGATGTTACAAGTTGGTATCAGAGCCTTGGTTTGAGGGATTCAGATACACTCTCGGGTGTGTCTGAACTCAAACTGAGGACTTGGTATGAAAGTTTTCAAAGGAAAAATAATTTTTATAAAAGAGCTTTGAGAAAAAGAAAGAGGATTTGAAAAGAGAAAGAACTTTGAAAAGAGAAAAGGGTGCGGTGCATGCAATCAGCCGAGCTCAAGTAAGTTCTCCCAAATTACCCATACAAGTTATATTATGCTATGTGTATTAGAACTGCATGCTAGATTAGGACTAAGATCTAGGAGGATGCCTTATATGCCTTTTATATGTGTATGAGCTTTATGAATTGCATGCTAGTACAGATTCCTGATGTGTGGATAGGACTGCTTGATTATGTTCTGATTAGATCTCCCTTTTTGTCTGAATGCTACTTGCTTTGTGCTTTGTGGGACTCTGAGTGATGGGAGTTAGCCATTAGGTGAATACGTCAAGTCACATGTGATCAAGGTTGAATAATCTCAGAGTGCTGGATTTGGCCCTATTGCGCAGCTCTTGTTTGAGTCTAACCGTTGTGGGGACGAGTCCTTTACTTGAAGGATTATCTGAGCCTCGTCACATGTGATGGTATTCAGGTAGTGGTTAATTGGAATTATGAAGATACCTTCAGTAGCTGAGGACTGGGTTCGGATTGGAGGTTACCCTAGGGCAAGCCTAGGATGAGAGTAGTGTTGGGAGCAGTGTTAGTAACAGTGAAAGGGACTTGGTGTAGTCGAGGCAATTCTTGAGGAAAGTACGGATAGATGTTGAAGGTAGTAGGGGCCCATACTACTGAAAGCAGAGGATCTGTACTCGATTCAAGAAGGGTTGAGATGAAGCCGGGAAACTTGTAGTGTGAGTGTGATACCTCGGTAGAAATATGCATTCTGATGGTAGTTATGATTTGTTGCAGAATGGTGACACTACGGGGTAGACCAGTTGGCGGATCAGGCGCCGGAGAGGGATCAGGCTCGGGTTCAGGGATCGAGCAGCTCGAGGAGCGGATGAGGGAGTTTGTATCAGCCGAGGTTACGCGCAGTATTCTAGATCAGACTCCTGTAATCTTTGGCACGATCACGGAGGGCATACTGGAGATATTGGATGAGAGGCTGGGAGCCTTCCGCCTCGAGATGATAGCTATGCTGGGAGCGCGTACTTTGACATTTCGAGAGTTTAGAGCTTGTGGCGCACCAGATTACCATGGGGCTCGGGACCCCATCGCTAGCAGCAGGTGGTTGGCCGATTTTGCCAACGCTTTCCATACGAGCCGATGTCCCGAGGCGGATAAAGTCCGAATTGCCTCCTGTCTTCTGAAGGGCAAAGCACGGGATTGGTGGGAGGAGGTTGGACATGCCATTAGAGATGATGTAGCGTTGGACGCGATGATATGGACTGATTTCTCGGCTAGGTTCAGGACCGAGTTTGCACCAGTGATCGAGGTGCAGCAGCTAGCACGAGAGTTTCAGGATTTGAAGCAGACGACTGAGACTGTGGCGGAGATCACCGCCAAGTTCAGAGAGAGAGCCCTTCTCATGCCACAGTATGTGGCGGACGAGGAGATGAAGAAGGCTCGGTATCACGAGATGCTGAGATGTGACATCAGGCAGTTTGTGAGCAGATCCAGCTGCAAGACACTGGAGGATATGATTGCTCGTGCCAGGGAGAGAGAGATTGATTTGGAGTTAGAGAGGAAGAGGAAACCGGATGAGATTCAGGTAGCGACAGGTTTAGGCAAGAGACCCAAGGGGCCAGATTCGAGATCGAGGGATTTACAGAGCCACAGTCGTTTTGGCAAGTGTGGCAGGACGCATGAGGGTGCGTGTAGGAGTGGCAGTAGTGGTGATTCAGGCTGCTTCAAGTGCGGCCGGGCTGGCCATTTCAGAAGAGATTGTACAGCTACCACCACTCAGGGATCAGACCTGATATGTTTTCATTGCAGTCAGAGGGGCCACAAGAAGGCCCAGTGTCCAAGTTTATTTCCATCAGGACATGTGATAGCACCTATCCCTGCGACTTTGAGGATCACCAACGGTCGGCAGGGTCGGGCAGAGGCGCCTACGGCACGGAGCAGGGCGTACAAGTTGGTTTCAGATGACATGCGAGCAGACCCGGATGTGCCATGTGCGTATCCTTTAGCTGCTTGATAGTTTTATTTATGATTTATTTGCTATGGTACTGCATCGGTATTAGTGATTGTACTTTGGATTCTGTTTCCTGCTTATGATTGAGTTATATGCCATCTGCATACCATGGGTTTTAGAGTAGGAGTCCATAGTTGTACCCCTTTTTAGAGCAGGTTACTCAGGATGCGGTCGCTGTAGCAAGCGTGCATTGGGACTCTAGAAGTATTTCGCCAGCTTTCAAGGACGGTGGCGTCATGGTATTGATTAGTTTTGGAGCACTGGCAGCGGTAAACATCAGTTTTTTTAGTAGTACAATTATGGAGTGGTAAGAAGAATTGGGAATCCTTTCCAGACAGTGAGCTATAAGGATCTAGTTGAGTCAAAGTGGGGGAGAACCCTCCAAGCATTCAGGAGAAGAAGTAAGTGAAGAGTTGGAATGAGTTCGCAACTCTGTTGAGCAGGGTAATAGTTTGAGTGGCTGTTCGGATTGAGAAAACGCGTGAGATGGGAGTTTGGGAAACTTCCCATTGTCGAGATCGTGTAATTGCGATTAGTAGATGAGTGGTTTGGAAGACCAGGTTGGAGGACCGCCAGCAGGACTCGGGTGAGTCAAGATACAGATTGAGTGAATGTCTGGCATGGGATGCTTTCGGATTAGTAGTCAGTGTAGAGACAATATGGGGAGTGTGGTAAGACTGCGGGATAGCCGCAACATTTGTTAGTAGCCAGTTAGAGGAGTGTGGGTGAGGGCCCGTATCTCCTAGATAGAGGAGTGTGGGCGAGGGCCCGTATCTCCTAGTTAGCGGAGTGTGGGCGAGGCCCGTATCTCCTAGTTAGTATGGTCAGGATTAGGTAGACATAGTTCGTTGATATTTAGTATGGAGGCAGGCCTGCATAGCCCTAGATAGGTGAGACCTGAGGGAGAGGCCACTCCAAGATACAGTTGGGTGAGACCCGTGGGCGAGGCCCGTATATTAGTAGCAGTACAGGTGAAACTAGAGGGAGAGACCGCTCTAGATCTAGTTTGGGTGAGACCCGTGGGCGAGGCCCGTGAGATTTTAGCAGCGCAGGTGGAACCTAGTAGAGACTTCAGAGTCAAGATAGGGGATTGAGGATCCCAGGATTTAGAGAGCCAGAATGGCAAGGTAGACAAAGCAGTTTTAGTTAGCCGAAGTTTTCTTCGGAAGTCCTGAGAGCGACTAGGAGATGGAGTTTGAGTTCAGTAACCGGTAGGAGTCCGGTGGTCAAGATGAGGGCAAAATAGTTGGGACCGGGGTGGTCTCGGTTCATCCGGAGAGCGGATCAGAGACAGCAGAATCTTCGGACAGGGATAGCGATAAGAAAATTCCTGGTGGAGCAGCTAGTTGACTGAGAGGTGCTAAGTCACTAACAGCAGGACTAAATAATCTCAGAGTGAGTGATTTGATTCTGTTGCGCAGCTCTCGTTTGAGTCTAACCGTTGTAGGGATGAGTCTATTACTCGAAGGATTATCTGGTCCATTCGCTGGGAGGGGCTTCCAGCATCAGGATATAGTAAGAGGAAGCATTCAGTAGGTATCAGTGAAGTGACCAGCATTGGGAGTGGCTGGAGATGTAGATACAGCGAAGGGTATGTCCTTCACAGAGATAGGAGAAGGAGTTGATTGTGTACTGTTGCCTTGGGAAGGCCATAGCAGCATAGAGTTAAGGGGTGAGCTCCTAAGATCTCCAGCATAAGTACTCGAGGAGTACCGAAATGATTATCAGTTGGGAAAGAGTCGTGTTCTCAGGATTGTTGGTGAGCAGAGTGCTCTCGAGGTTCTTATCTTCAAGGATTAGTTTTGGCTGAATGATTGGTCGGAAGGTCGATGAAAGTGATCCCTCGAGGATCGGACTCAGTAGGAGATGAATCCACCAGGCAGAAATGTTGTGAGCAGATTGCAAGATTGTTGGCCGTAGCGGACTTCGAGGATGAAGTCTAGTTTAAGTGGGGGAGAGTTGTAACACCCCTAATACAGCAGACCAAGAATGGAAAGGAAAAACCCTAAGTCAAGGAGTCAACTCGTCGAGTCCAAGGAAGAACTCGACGAGTAGGAGCGAGTTCCGTGTCGTGGATTAAGTGGCCGACTCGGCGAGTCGGGGGACTGACTCGGCGAGTCTGTTCTGGGTTGGGAAACCCTAATTTTGGAACTTGGTGCCCTATTTAAGCATCATATTCTCATTCCCTCAGCCTCCTTAATGCTCTCTCAAGTCCAGAACGAAACCCTAGTGCCTTTCTTATGCTTGTGAGCCATTTTTGGAGTGTGTGTGGTCTACTTGGAAGCTTGAAGAAGGAGAAAATCTTGGAGGAATCCAGAAGAGGATTGTTGATCCAGAATTAGCTTCTCAATCTCATCACTTTCTGGTAATCAAGTCTTGACCTTGCTCATCAACCTCTTAGATCTCCTCATGTCCCTTTTTGATTGGGTTTTGGTTCAAAATCTAGATCTATGGGGACAAGGACGTCCCAAGCTTAGATCCATTCAGATCTGGAGCCCCTAGGTGTGGCTAAGGCATAAAGGTGCAAGATTTATGCCATTAGGATGTCCCATGCAAGCTTAAAGAGATTATCATGGCCTTTTGGAGCCCTAAAGGCCATGCAAGGAAGTAAAGTCCAGGACTTTACGTGGTTATTGGATGTCTAGATCCTAGATCTTGTTTTCCCTGTTTTGGTTTGGAGTAATAAGGGTTTTGGATCATGGAGTTATGTCTTAATGAGATAGGGTTTTGTCTAACCCCATTAAGAAGGACTTGGGATGGGTAAAGCCGGAAACTTTACCCTTAATAAGTCATTTCCAGAGTGTTTATGAAGTTCGGAGTTTGGATCTGAAGTGTAGGGCTTAAACTGTTAAGATGGCCCATTCAAACCGAGGGACTCGGCGAGTCCAAGGAGGGACTCGACGAGTCGAAGTGTATTGTCCCATTTCTGTTCAAGCTAGAGCTCGGTGAGTCTACGAGTTGACTCGACGAGTTGATTTGATGAACCGTGAGTCTGTTTAGCCAGGGAACTCGGCGAGTCAGGGGCTGACTCGGCGAGTGGGTTTAGGATTTTAGTGTGCTGGGTTTTGGTACTCGACGAGTTGAATGAGCCACTCGGCGAGTTGAGTCAACTTAGAGTGTTGACTTTGACCATTGTCCGTTGACTTTGGCCAAGTTTGACCTGGATTGACTTTTGGAATATTGTGGTCTAAGTGTTACTTTGGGATATTGATAGTTCGGGAATTGAAGGATCAGCAGTCCGGGGGATTGCCAGCTAGCAGCAAGAAGGGTATCAACAGGTCTTCAGCAGTGTGAGGTGAGTCTCCTCACTGTGTGTATGGGTTTACAGCCACAATGTCGGCCCATTATGCTTATGCTTATGGTTATGTATAGTAGGAAGACCCGGGGGTTAGCCCTAGGCACTTATCGTGATATGTTGGATTTAGATTCGTTATCGGGGTTAGCCCGACGTAGTTTATGTGTTCCGGATTTCGGTCCGATGTTGGGTGGTACCCAAGGCAGTAGAGTATGTGTAGTTATACTTGTTGTCTTTGTGATACTTGTATGTGCCTGGTAGGGAGGTGAGTCGGGCGAGGTCCCGTATCTCATCACTAGCCGAGTATGGACGGGGTTCCGTATCTCACTAGTAGCAGAGCAGGGGCGAGGCCCGAGTTAGTAGGGAGGTGAGTGTGGGCGGGGGCCCGTATCTCACTACCAGCAGGAGCGTGGACGGGGTTCCATGACCCATCAGTAGCAGGACAGAGGCTAGGCCCAAGTTAGGCGAGGCCTTAGATCAGTAGAACAGCAGAGTATGTGTAGCTTTATGATATGTGTTATGTTATATGTTTGTATTTGTTAGTAGCGGGCGAGGCCCAGAGACGGGCGGGGCCTAAGAGAACAGATCTATATACCGAGTGGGGCTCGATGCCAGGCGGGGCCTGATGCCGGGCGGGGCTCGATGCTGGAGCCAATCCGATGTCAGACAAGTCTCGATGCAGCGGGCGGGGGCCCAGTATGTGGTTATGTATGTGGTAGGTTGGGGAACTCACTAAGCTTCGTGCTTACGGTTTTCAGTTTTGGTTTCAAGTACTTTCGGTAGCGGAGGGAAGAGCTCGGAATGATCGCATGGCACACACCAAAGAAGTTTAGCCTGGGATGTTTACTCTGATAAAATGAACGAGTGTTTTGAAAAGATACTCTGATTTGTTATATAACCCTTTTAGTATGTTTGAAATAATTTGATACTATGATTTAGTAATGTTTTAAAAAGAAATTTTTGGTCATGATTTTTGGGATGTTACAGATGGTATCAGCTTAATGCATTACGTGGATGGATTTCTAGCCAACTCGACGAGTTCATTAGTGAACTCGACGAGTTGATGGGATTTTTCCCAATCTGTACGGATGATGGAGAAAATCGACGAGTTGAGGGACAACTCGGCAAGTTGGGTCAACTCAGGTTGTTGAATTTGACCTTTGACCTTAGTCTTTGACCAATTTTGACCTTTAAGGGGTTTTGGGGCATTTTCAGTTGTATTTAAGAAATTTTTTCTGTTATTAGGTTGTGTAGAGCAGATATTTGGAGTCCTAACCTATTCAGCTACTATTCAGTATTGAGGTGAGTCTTCTCACCACACTCGTGGGTCGATGGCACCCAGGTCGGCCCATTAATTGATAAAAGATTATTAGAATTGGAATATGTAATGGTTTGCTATTTGATCTATGTATGGGTTTATGTGAAGAACATGGGAGGAGCCCATGGCACTTGGCAAGACCATGGGAGGAGCCCATGGCACGGGGATATGAGACCATGGGGGTAGCCCATGGCATTCCGTTGAAGATCATGGAGGGAGTCCATGGAAAACTTGTATGTATATGTATGAGCATGACATTATGTGATTATATGATTTGTGTGATTGGGAAACTCACTAAGCTTGTGCTTACAGTTTTATTGAATGTTTCAGGTACTTCTATTGCTAAAGGCAAGGGCCCGGATTGATGGGCTGGCGTGCATTCTCCAGTGTTTTCACATTTAGCTTTTTGTAACCTAAATTCAAAAATAATATGGATATGTATTGGGATTTCCGTACTTCCTATGGATGATGTTTATGAAATTAAAAGTTTAAAAATTTTATGAAAATTTAGGATGTTACAAGTTGGTATCAGAGCCTTGGTTTGAGGAAATGGTAACAATTGTTTTTCAAAAAGAAACCAAAGTTAATTTTCTTGAAAAAAAAATTTGTAAGAAAAAGGGGAGAATGCAATGCGCATAATCGGCCGAGCTCAAGTAAGTATTCCGAATGTGTTAGTCATGCTATTGTATATATGGAAATATGGTTGTATGTTTTATTTGCTAAGTCTATGCTTTCAAAGTTGTAAATCTTTAGGATTGCATAGCCCTTGAATGAGGGAATCTGCCTTATTCATGTTCCTTGTTTGGTTGTGGTTTAGGGTAGAAGCTTTATTTGACAGTCTATGTGATTCTCTTTGTGTATAACTTGCATGCATAGGGCAACCTGCTATGAATAATCTTGGTTCCTGGTTTGGTGAGCGTTGAGAATCCTAGGGAAGTCTAGGATCTGAGTTAGTGTTGTGTTTATGAGTTATGATTTGTGATTGGATGATTTAGGGATATCAAGTATGGTCGTGGGGAAGATATAGGTAGGTGTGGAAGGTAGTATTGGTCCCGCACTACTGAAAGCACAGGACCTGTACCCGAAGCAACGACGGACCTGATAGTTCTTAGAAGTCCAATGAGGAGGAATCTCTTTCAAATTCCTTATCTTGGTTATTTGTGATATTTTCAGTTGAGGATGGTGATGATCATGCGAGGTTCTGGATCAGGATCAGGATCAGGTGAGGATCAAGTGAGGCTACTCGGGCTCCGGTGCAGAGCATATTGATGAGAGGCTGTGCGATCTTATCGCAGCTGAGGTTACTCGTGGCATCCTTGAGGCTACCCCGGTGATCTTTGGTCCCGTCAAGGAGGACATCATAGAGATCATGGAGGAATGGCTCAGGTCTTTTCGATCCGAGATTGCTGCAGGCCACATTGGGGCCCGAACTCCTCGTTCAGGGAGTTCAAGGCGTGTAGAGCGCCTGAGTTCTTTGGGGTCAGGGATCCCATCACTAGCCGACGCTGAGTGGCAGACATGGAGAATGCTCAGCGCACGAGTTTTTGCCCTGAGGCGGCAAAGGTGGGTTTTGCATCTTGTATGTTGATGGATCGAGCACGAGACTGGTGGGAGGAGGTGACCCGTGAGGTGGAATCAGCAGGGGTGGCTGAGATGAATTGGGAGGAGTTTGTGAGGAGGTTTGATCAGGAGTTTGCACCATCCATTAAGGTGCATCGTTTGGTGAGAGAGTTCCAGGACTTACATCAGACTACCGAGACTGTGGCGGAAATCACCGCCAAGTTTCGAGAGAGGGCACTTTTGGTTCCATAGTACGCTGCGGATGAGGAGATGAAGAAGACTAGGTATCATTCCATGCTGAGAGATGATATTTGGGATTTTGTGAGTTTTTCAGTGTGCAAGACTGTGAATGAGATGGTGGAGAAGGCCCGGGAACAGGAGACTGAGTTAGAGCTCTGCACAAAGCAGAAGTCGGAGCAGTTTCAGGCAGCAGTGGGTCAGGCCAAGAAGCCTAAGACCTTTGATCCTCCCAACAGGGGCCAACAGGGCCATGGACGGTATGCCAAGTGCGGTAAGATGCACAATGGAACCTGTCGAGCAGCAGGCTCAATATGTTATGCTTGTGGCCAGCTAAACCATATGAGTAGGGATTTCCCCAAGAAGGGCTTGATTTGTTTCCACTGCAACCAGACCGGTCATAAAAAGTCTGATTATCCGAGGTTGATTAGAGGAGGAGGACCAGTGGCGCGCATGCGCCCGCCACGATGAGGATTATAGATGGCCACCCGATCAAGGCGGAGGCTCCTGCGGTGAAGAGCCGCACATTTCAGCTGACTACTAAGGAGGCCCGAGCAGCGCCTGACGTTGTTACTGGTATGTAATCTATTTTTGTCTTGTTTATTTTATGGTCATGCTTATGTTATTATGATCTTGGATAGGGATCTTATTGGTCAATGGTTTGTTGGCTCATGCTCTTTTTGATTTGGGGGCTACCCGATCATTCATATCTCTTGCGCTCATCAAGAAGTTTCGGGATGCTCCGGGGACCTTGGATTCCCCACTTGAGGTGGAGATTACGGATGACCGCACCGTGAGTGCTGCGAGGGTATTTCGAATGTGTTCGGGGATAGGTTTTCTATCGATTTAGTTCCGATTCCTTTGCAAGGTTGAAGATGATCATAGGGATGGATTGGTTGGGGCCCAATGGGGCCATGGTAGACTGCGAGCGTCAGATGGTGAGATTTCAAACGCTATGTAACACTCCAAACCAGGTATTACCTTAAAGCCCTTAAATATTTTAAAAATTGCATAATAAGTCCCTTAAGTACGTTGGGCATACACATGGGTACGCTTAGCGTACTATGTATAATTGATCGCGGAGGGACAGCACGTACGCTAGGCGTACCAAAAGTACGTTGGGCGTACGTGACGGATCCAAACCCTAATTTCCGGACTTGAGCCCTATATAAGTATCCTTATCTCATTTGAGCCTCACCCTAATCAGCCTCCCTCACCTTCAAACGTCTCTGAAAACCCTAATACCATTTGAGAGTGTGTTTTGAGCTTAAGGAATGCATTTATGGCCATTTTAGTGTCCATTCAAGAAGGAGAAGTTGTCAAGCAAGCTTGGAGTGGCATTGGGCTTCAAGAATCTGCATCTAGTTCACCTTAAGGAGCTTCTGGAGGTATAAAGCTTTGATTTTTCCATCTTATTCATTAGATCTAGCTAGGGTTTTCTAGTTTTGTCCCTTTTGTTGGTTTTGAATCTCCTCTTGTGAGTTGAGCAACTCCAGAGGCTAGAGAGGTTAGATCTGAGGTCCTTTGGTCCATTCATAGCATAAAAATGAAGTCTTGATGGGTGTTTTGACCTCATGCATGGATTAAGACCCTTGGGAAGGTCTTAATGGGTTGTTGGGAGCATATGAGACATGCAAAGGCATAAAGTTGCCAACTTTATGGCCTAGGACGTTTTAATGAACCAAGATCTGACTATTGGACGTGATGAAATCGAGTATTAAGCACTTAATGGAAGAAGTGCTTAATCTGTTAGTACGCTGTGCGTAAATTTGTGTATGCAGCGCATACTGCCTAAGGACTCAGTACGCTGCGCGTACCAGGGTGGTACGCCAAGCGTACGCACAACAGTTGGACTTGGATTTGTTTTGGGCCTTTGAGCTTTTGGGCCTCAATTAGTCATTGGGCCTAGTCACGTTTTGGGGTTAGTGGGCCAGTTTATCTGTTTTGGGCCTTGGATGATATGGTTGGGCCTTATTGGGCCATGAGCCCATTAATGATAATTAGACATAGACTTTGGGCCCAATAGCAAAGGAAGACTTTTGGGCCATTGAGAGAGGACTTGGAGCTTGGACTCTTCAATTGGATTATGTTCAGTCCTAACCTTGAGTAATGTTATTATTGTTTAGCACGGGTGGTTACGGACTGCTAGAAGAGCAGCTTTCGGATTTAGCAGACAAGGTGAGTCTTCTCACCATACCAATGGGTCTAAGGCGCCAAGGCCGGCCCATTTTATGTGATGCGGATTGATGCGACATAAACCTCCGGCGAGCCTTCTGGTCTTCTGCTGCAGCGGATATCTGGACATCACAGTGCAAAGTCGTTAGAGCCGACCCAGGGACTGTGCCCCGGGAGTGGGCTCTGATGGTCAAGTTAGATCAGCTAGAAGATCTGAGATGGTCCTCCATAGCTGAAGAGAACCATCTTGGTGCTGGAGGTGTGGTGGCTGACGGCGGCGGGTGGTGGCTGAGCCACCCGGCCGGAGTATAGTGGCGGCTGAGCCATGGGGAAGCCCCCTCTCCATGGAGGAGGTACTGTTCATTATATAGGGGACAATTAGGTCAAGGGGAATTGGGTCAGGCCTTGGGCCATCCCAATTCAGGCCCAGCTAGCAAGGAGCTGGGTGAGGCAGCCCGGAGGCGTCGGGCGGGTCTGGCGGGCGCGCACCAGGAAGGGATGACAAGGGAGAGCCAGGCGAGGGAGCGTCGGGTCGGGCCGGCAGGAGAGTCCCTAGCATGGCTGGCAAGGGAGCACCAGGCAAGGCTGACAAGGGAACGCCAGGAAAAGCTGGCAGGAGCGCGCCAGGCCAGGTTGGCGCTCTAGAGTGGTCTAGGCCATGCTAATGGACCATATATCATCAAGTCCCCCCAGTCTGGTGTTATTGGTACATGGCCAATGACATCGGACTGGACTAAGTCATATAAACCAACAGGAGAGTCCCCAGCGAGGCTGGCAAGGGAGTGCCAGGCAGGGTTGGCAGGAGCGCGCCAGGCCAGGCTGGCGCGCTAGAGCAGTCTAGGCCATGCCAATGGACCATATATCATCAAGTCCCCCCAGTCTGGTGTTATTGGTATGCGGCCAATGACATCGGACTGGAATTAGTCATATAAATTGTGCATCGTCAAGTCCCCCTAGTCTGATGCGATTGGGTTGCTGACAATCGGATCGGACTAGATAAAGCACCAAAGCATTAAATAATAAAGAGAAATGACCAAACCTCGCCCACGAGAGCCGTAGGGTTGTGCGATGAGCCAAACACTGCCTGAGCTGACTTGATACTCCTTCATTGAGAGGAGTGCGAGCCGATCGGTGCGATGCGGATCGAGGCTGCTAAAGAGTGTTACACGACACTGATGTCGATGGAATGTCGGGTCGGGGTAGCTAAAAACTGTAAGCTTGCCCTTTAGTCCCTAAGACTGTTATGCGGCACAGATGTTGTGGTAGTCATGCGCATATGGAATGTCACCGATATCTGTCTACATAGTCTGCATTAATAACCGCCTTGAAGGTATTTCTTGCTTGGGCTACACCTAGCTGGATTCCCCCCAGTCTGATGTGGGTAGCGTAGGTAGTCGTGTCAGACTATGTTGTCGAACCAATAAACTGTAAGGTTGTTGACCATAATATAAGTGCCAGAGATTCCGAGAGTTGTGCGATTAGGTTGCTAGCGAGGGTCACGCAGTGAGACTATTGCCGATAGCCAGACAATAGAATTGTTGAGGGATAGGCAGTGAGGCTATAGGTTGGGGTTGCATAGCAAGACCGTTTCCGAGAGCCAGGAAACAGAGGTGCTATGGGGTACGCGACGAGGCTACAGGTAGGGTTACACAGCGAGACCATTTCCGAGAGCCAGGAAACAGAGATGTCGTGGGGTACGCGGCGATGCTATAGGTAGGGTTACACAGCGAGACCATTTCCAAGAGCCAGGAAACAGAGATGTTGTGGGGTATGCGGTGAGGCTACAGGTAGGGTTGCACAGCGAGACCATTTCCGAGAGCCAGGAAACAGAGATGTCGTGGGGTACGCGGCGAGGCTACAGGTAGGGTTACACAGCGAGACCATTTCCGAGAGCCAGGAAACAGAGATGATGTGGGGTATGCGGTGAGGCTACAGGTATGGTTGCACAGCGAGGCCATTTCCGAGAGCCAGGAAACAAAGATGCCGTAAGGTAGGGTAGCAGGGCCAATGTCGGGATAACCTCCTTGCTGGAGAGTAACCTCCCTATAGCAGGTTGTAATGTAGATAACACTTCATTAATTATCCGAGCACAAGAGAACCATGATGACTGTGAGAGAGGAAAAACCGAGATCATGGTGTTAGTCATGGAATAAGCTTGTGATGTGCGACTTATGGCGCGACACTTAGGAGAATAGCTCGGACTTAGCAGCCAGTGGACATGGAGATGTCTTGCGGGAAAGCATCGCGTATAACATATCGGGTTTGGTTGCTAACGATCGTAGATAGATCACGCGAGAGAGCATCGCGTGGAATGGATTGGGCTTGGCTGCCAGCGATCGTAGATAAATCACGCGGAAGAGCATCGCGTAGAATGGTCGGGGCATGTTGCTATACTGGAGTCGGGCTGAGAAGCCAGGCGACTCGAGGCAAAGCTACTAAACCTCGCATACGGAGCTTGCCGCTATAATGGAGTCGGGCTAAGAAGCCAGGCGACTCGAGGCGAGGGTACTGAACCTCGCATGCGGAGCTTGCCGCTATAATGGAGTCGGGCTGAGGAGCCAGGCGACCCGCGGCGAGGGTACTGAACCTCGCATGCGGAGCTTGCCGCTGTAATGGAGTTGGGCTGGGAAGCCAGACGACTCGAGGCGAGGGTACTGAATCTCGCATGCGGAGCTTGCCGCTATGATGGAGTCGTTGAGAAGCCAGGCGACTCGAGGCGAGGGTACTGAACCTCGCATGCGGAGCTTGCCGCTGTAATGGAGTCGGGCTGGGAAGCCAGACGACTCGAGGCGAGGGTACTGAACCTCGTATTCGGAGCTTGCCGCTATGATGGAGCCGCTGAGAAGCCAGGCGACTCAAGGCGAGGGTACTGAACCTCGCATGCGGAGCTTGGCTCTATAATGGAGTCAGGCTGAGAAGCCAGGCGACTCGAGGCGAGGGTACTAAACCTCGCATGCGGAGCTTGTCGCTATGATGGAGCCGGGCTGAGAAGCCAGGCGACTCGAGGAGAGGGTACTGAACCTCGCATGCGGAGCTTGCCGCTATAATGGAGTCGGGCTGAGAAGCCAGGCGACTCGAGGCGAGGGTACTGAACCTCGCATGCGGAGCTTGCCGCTATAATGGAGTCGGGCTGAGAAGCCAGGCGACTCGAGGCGAGGGTACTGAACCTCGCATGATTGGGCGTAGCGCCCCATAATCTATGCGTCTAGCTCGTGTGATCAGTTTGGGTTAAAGTGGAATGGTACCTGATGCTTTGCTGCATCGCTAGTCGTACTAATAAATGATGCCTCGCTGTCTTGGATGTTTACGGAGAGCTATGTGGCGGTGCTACTTAGGGCTTGATAGTGTAGCTATTGTCAAGTGGTGCGTAGCGAGACTGCTGTCCGGAACTGGTCAGCAGGGCCGCTGAGGCCCGGGTAGCGAGCTGCTAGCGATAGGTGAGTAACACGACTATTGAGAGTTGGACCACGAGGCTACTCTTTGAATCTTGAGTACCAATGTCATATCGGGGATGCACCGTCATGCATAGTGTCAGTTCTTCATGTACTTTAACTCTGCCCCTTCGGAATGAAAATCACTTCTCCATAGTGTCGTACCCACCCTACTCCCCCCCCCCCTCCCCTCTTCCTTAGAGGAGGCGAGGTATGGAAACGATGGGTGCATAGTTGCAGGAAATTGGGCGACACAGCTACTGAGAAAAGCTAGACGACCCAAGTACTAACAAAAACTGGGCAGCGCAACTTGCACGACAACATAACTGCTGATGACTAGGCTTTGCAGCTGCTGAGCTGGGTCGCATTGGCGGTGAGGGTCGGGCTACACGACTGCTAAGGTCTAGGCAGTGCGATTATTCGGAGTTGAGCAACGAGACTTCCTGAAGTTGGTCAACATAGCTGCTGATATCCAAGCAACACAATTGTTGAAGGTTATTTCAGAACGCTTCACGAGTAGTAGTAGTGTACTACTCTTCTCGTTCCTTTTTTTTTTTTTGAGAATATCGAGTGATCCGGGCCGCAACACGTATTCTGAAAGCATATTCTGTTGGGCGGATCTTGCGCCATGCCAACATTAATTTTTTAATTATTGTCTTGCACAATCAACCCATATCTTGGTGAGTCGGTCTATAAAAACTTAGGGGAAGGCCGATGTAATATTGTAGCCCACTTTCTGAATTAAATGTCCCAAAATGAAATTGTGTAGACCCATTTTGACTTATCATCCCAAACTTTTTTTTTTGAAAACTTCGAGTGAGTTGGACTGCGAAATATCTTTTAAAATCGAATTTTGCTGGATGAAGTCGCAGCACACGAATGATGAGCGGGTGATTGGTTGAATTTATCTTAAAAATAACTGGGCCATTTTACTGCTGCATTAACCCGATAAAATAAAAAGCTAACATGAACCCAAAAATTAGACTTTGAAGGGCCCAAAATGAACTTTGTAAGGAGCCCACATGAAAATGATGAGCCCAATTTCGTTTTTTTGTGAGTTGAATCTATGACAAATTGGTACTAGGGTACCACCTATGGCCCACTATCCTTCTATCGGTTTTGATGAAAGCCTTCCAGCCGATTTTCCCTTCTTCCACGATCTCTTTCAAGCGAGCGCCAAAAGAGAAAAAACGGCGACTAAGATTTGGTGGTTCTGGATGGTCACTCACCGGTCTTCATCACTTCTACAGGCAATCGGAATAGCAAGCTCCGCCGGCGACGCTGGCTTGTTGCGTTCAGTATCGATGATTGGTGGCCGGATATGCTTCTGGAGGCACTTCGGTGGAGCTGTTGCCCGGAGACGATGGCGACTAGGTCCTCCTTGTCGGGTTCAAGAGCGCCTGGAAGTCATTCAGTCTTCAGGGAAGAGAGTCGTTACAGGAGGCGACCGGCTGGCCGGCAGTCGATGTTGACGACGAGAAGTGTTCCGTCGAAATTCGGAGGTCAGTTGGTGACGCCTGGGTTCCGACCACTGGTGGTGCTGGGCTGCTGGGTTCTTCGGCGGGTGTTGTAGGAGATCGTCAACTGAAGATTGTTTGGAAGTCGAGGTTCGGTGACTGATTGGAAGAGATGAACACGGTGGGGCCACCTATATTTGACTTTATTGTATACCGAGAACTGGACCAAGCGGGTCCCACCCGAGAATGCTTTGTTTTTTGATTTATGTGTATAGACCCATACCCCCTCTTTTCCCCCTCTTTTCTTGTAACGTTGCTTTTGTATTTTTGTACAGTTTATTGTAGTCTGTAGAGGTTGCAGGGTAGGATGTATCTTTTGAGTGTGGTAAAACATAATTGAATATATCTTGTAATAAGCGCACACACGGTTTCCTTTTTCTTTTTTCAGCTTGTGATCTGTTGCTTTTGTATACATCTTATTTTTTTTCTCTTTTACAGATATCAGTTCTTCTTATAGAACTCTTCTCCACCCCCTCTTTTTTTTTATTGATGGGATGGAACTATATTGATGGTAAAAACTCATATTCAGATGGAAATACAAACAACTTGAGAAAGCTTATAACTAAATAATTTCTTTCTTCAAGCTTTTAAATAACTTGGGTAAACTTGTATAAAGAAAATCATAAACTAAATGAGATTTTCTGGAAACATATAAACTGAAAGTGGGATAGAACCCATAAAGACCCTCTTCTTCTCTCTTTTCTTTTCCTGAAGAGTTTTGTAAAATGTACAAGCTACACAGCTATATGTACAAATAAATGTTTCCGGAATTGAAGTTCTTTACAGAAGATCTAAACAAAATTTGTTTTTCTTTAACATATAAACTAAAAATGAGATAAAAAATGCAAAAGAATTTCTTTTCTTCTGAAATTGTTCAACAAACCCTCAAAATATAAGCAAAAACGGATGAAACAAGGTTTTTTCTCTGATGAAATTTCCTTTTCTCTCCAGCTTGTTCAACAAGACATTAGAACATGAACAAGGAACAGATCTAAAAATTTATCATTTTCTTTCTCTAAGTTTTTGAAGGAAACACTAAGTAAACAACTTCAAAGAAGTCTTGCAAAGAAAATCACAAACTGAATGTGATTTCTTTAAAAAATAAGCTGAAAATAAATTAAATATTTACCAAAAAGTTCTTCAACTCTCAAGTTGCATCCATAAAACACCAAAATGGGAACAAAAATGGAAGAAAGCTCATAAAAATCTCCTTTATCCCCGAAAATTTGAGTAAAAACGGGTTTGAGCTGGTGTTTCTAAACTTGAAAGGTGATTAAATGAACAAAAACGTACAGATCTGAAGATCTGAACCAAAAAACGTTGATAGATCTAAAATGCCTTTCAAACTTCATAAATGTTCAGATGACTTAAAAACTCAAAAGATCTTGAGATCTGAGCTTCAAAAGGTAAATAGATCTACAGATCTGAACTTGAAAATGAAAATAGATCTAAATATTTGAACTGAGAAATGGAGTAGATCTTGAGATCTAAATGATGGCTTAACAGATCTGAAGAGATCTTGTCAAGAAACAAATTGATCTGAACAGATCTTGGCAAAAGCCAAACGGATCTGAACAAATTTATGCCAAACATGAACAGATCTAAGCAAATGATACTAGAGATTAACAGATCTGAAGAAACCTGAGATGAAAACACATCAGATCTGAGGAAAAAACGAGCTTGAAAGCAACTGAGGCTTTTGCTACTTGCTCGAATCCGGGATGGCGCCAAATGATGCGACATAAACCTCCGGCGAGCCTTCTGGTCTTCTGCTGCAGCGGAGATCTGGATATCACAGTGCAAAGTCGTTAGAGCCGACCCAGGGACTGTGCCCCGGGAGCGGGCTCCGACGGTCAAGTTAGATCAGCTAGAAGATCTGAGATGGTCCTCCATAGCTGAAGAGAACCATCTTGATGCTGGAGGTGTGGTGGCTGACGGCGGCGGGTGGCGGCTGAGCCACCCGGCCGGAGTATAGTGGCGGCTGAGCCATGGGGAAGCCCCCTCTCCATGGAGGAGGTACTGTTCATTATATAGGGGACAATTAGGTCAAGGGGAATTGGGTCAGGCCTTGGGCCATCCCAATTCAGGCCCAGCTAGCAAGGAGCTGGGTGAGGCCGCCCGGAGGCGCCGGGCGGGTCTGGCGGGCGCGCACCAGGAAGGGATGACAAGGGAGAGCCAGGCGAGGGAGCGATGGGTCGGGCCGGCAGGAGAGTCCCCAGCATGGCTGGCAAGGGAGCACAAGGCAAGGCTGACAAGGGAACGCCAGACAAGGCTGGCAGGAGCGCGCCAGGCCAGGCTGGCGCTCTAGAGTGGTCTAGGCCATGCTAATGGACCATATATCATCATGGATTGTTGATTGATTATGCGATATGATGGTATGAAATTTTCATGGAAGACCATGTGCGGGTTCCCGTGGCATTTGGTATAAGACCTTGGAGGGTTTCCATGGCATCCTAGTATATCTGTTTGTATAGTTTGCATTATGTCTTGTTTGGTAGTGAAGACCTTGTGGGGGTTCCCAAGGCAGGAAGACCTTGAGGGGGTTTCCAAGGCAGGAAGACCATGGGGGGTTCCCGTGGCATATAAGACCACGTGGGGGTTCTCGTGGCATATAAGACCACTTGGGGGTTCCCGTGGAATTAGGTGTAAGACCCTGGAGGGTTTCCATGGCTTCCTTATATGTTGTATGCATGGCTTATGTGATATGTGTAGCTTTATAGCTAATATGATATGTGTTATGTGGATTGTGTTTGAGGTATGCTCTGGGGGACTCACTAAGCATTAGCATATAGTTTGTGGATTTGTTTTAGGTACATCTGAGCCCAAGGGCAAGGGCAAGGCTTGATGGCGCGGCGTGCATTCTCTCACCAACATTTTATGGGACACTTTGATGTTTTTAAATAAAGTTGTAATGAATGTGGATTTGAAAACAGTTGTTTTGGGATTTCATGGTTTATGGAAATGGTTTGATTAATTAAAAATGAAAATTTTCTTTTGAAAATTTGGGTCGTTACAAGTTGGTATAAGAGCCTTGGTTTGAGGGATTCGGGCACACTCTCGGGTGTGTCAGGACTCAAAGTAAGGAAATGGTAAAATTGTTTTCAAAAATAAAAGTTAAAAACTTTTAAGGAATGGAAAAGAGGAGAGTGCAACGCACGTGATCGGTCGAGCCAAGTAAGTAGTTCCCCAATATGTTAGCCATGTTATACTGATATTTGAGCTGTGATAATCGTATGGAACTTGTTATGTGTATGCTTTTACAATTGTATACGGTTAGGAGCTTATAGCCTTAGACTGATTGATTTGGCCTTATTTCCTGTTCCTTGTCTGGTTGTGGTCCTAGGGTAGAATCTCTTATTCGAAAGTCTATTTGATCCTTTTCTATGTATAATTTGCATGCATAAAGGCAACCTGTTATGATTGGTCTGATTGATATGGGTAGAGCAAATCTTAGGACAGCCTGGGATTTGGGTTATGCGATGGTTTATGGTATATGATTTGTTTTGGGACGAATTGGAGTTATCAGGTAGAGCTTGGGGAAAGGTACAGGTAGGTGCGGAAGGTAGTATTGGGCCCATACAACTGAAAGCACATGACCTGTACCCGAACTAATACTAGATCTGACAGCTCTAAGGAGGACCGGCGTGGGAAGATCCCCTGTATAGATGTCCTAATTATTATGGTTTATGACATTTCAGTTCAGCATGGTGGTGGCACGATTTAGGACAGGGGGATTAGGATCTCGATCAGGGTCTGGATCCGGATCGGGCAGCGGTACTGAGCCCATTGATGAGAGGCTGCGCGAGATCATTGCAGCCGAGGTTATGAAGTGCATCCTTGATGCTACCCCAGTGATCTTTGGGACGGTCAAGGAGGGTATCTGATGGGAATGGAGCATTCTAACACTCCTATGGTGTACATGCAACCCTATAAACCTTGGATCTATGTTTTCTCTAATATACATGCAAATTTGATTTTCCAAGGTTCTCATCCTAACTAGCATATGATTGGGGTACATGTAATATAAAAACTAGTAGAATGACATACCTTTCTTGTTGCTTGAGTTCCTTAAGACCTTGTGAGCCTAGCACCCCAAATGTGATGCCTCAAATGTTTCACACAACACCACAACTCTTGGAATAACTTGAGAGAAGTACATTTGAGCACAAAATCGGCTAGCCCTCCTTTCTTAGTCTTAGTGGCCGATTTTTGCTTGCCATGGGGCTCTTTATATAGTGTGCTACATGTAGGGTTACACCATGTAAACCCTAATGTGCATGGCTTTTCATTTCCTCCATGACCCATGGGTGAGCACCCAATGAGACTTAGCCCAATCTAGTGACTCATGGATCATAAGCCCACTATATAAGAACGAATGATTTACATAATCAATCCTCATATATTAAATTAGTCTCTTTTGATCACAAAACTAATTCCAAATTAATTCTTGATCAATACTAATTATATAGTATGATTTCATATTAATATATTAGAACTTATAATATATTAATAAATCATAAGTGTCCTTTTCTCATTTTGTCTATCCAGTTGTTGCGATGCCATGCAACCCAAATGGACCATGCCAAGCCGGGTCAGGTATATACCAGATATAGTTATGGACTTAGACACCTTATCCAATAATCTCCCACTTGGATAAGTCTAATAACTATAGGTGCAAGTACGGCGTCAGGATCCGACCAGCAATCGTTGCTCTTTCAAAGTCTCGTGGAACTAGGATGATGCGCCATTTAAGATAAGTGATCATATAATCCTCCGTTCAAGATATCAGTCGGACAAATACATGGAACAACGTCGTACTTATTGTCCAACAGTTTGTTTCCCGATTTCCGATTTGTTTGACATAGAACTTAATCAAACACATCAATTCAGTTCTGACCGGGCCAGACACATAATTCAAAACAAAATCATCGAGGGGCCCAAGATATCGCTTTTAATCCTCCAAGGACTAAAAGGAACAGATAAACTTCGACTCATATTCTTGTACTAACTAATCATCAAATTAAACACAACAGCACGTTTTATAACATCAAGTTACTGATGCGTTTTCGTACTATCAATGTACAACCAACTCATAGTTAACAACTCATATCTCTTGGTTTCAAGACTTATATGATATTACCGTATCAAGATCACTCGAGATAAATTCCATGGAGTGATACAAGTGAGCTTGGGTTGAATCCAATACTCAGAACTTATGAGCACTCATGAATGTTGCAGTAACAATTGCTATGTCTAATACAATTCAGACAAATCTACAAACCTAATTCATGACAGTCTTCTTTCAATACCTACTTCCAAAGTATGGTCGACTGTGGATAATTTGAATAATATGATATACCATAACATAATTATTCTGGAAGTCAAAACATGCCAAAATGAAGCAATAGTAAACGATTGACACAAGACAGTACCATACTAGTAAATAAAAACACCTTTTATTTAAACATCAAATGTCAATTACATTTCAACTATTACAAGTTTCGAAAGCTATCTAATTACTAAAACTAATATCATCCTTCAGCCCAATGCGCCTCGCATGCTGTAAATGCTTAACCCTACATAGTCCCTTCGTGAGGGGATCTGCTGGTTTCTCATCCGATGATACCCTCTTTGCCACGAGGAGTCCTTCTTCTATTCGATGTCTAATGAAGTGGTATTTTCTGTCGATATGCATGGATATCCCATGATCCCTTGATTCCTTGGCTAAGGCAACTGCACTCTCATTATCATAAAAATCTCCATAGGCTCCTTTATAGATGTTACAACTCCAAGGTCTCCAATGAAGTTCTTCAGCCAAATCGCCTCCTTTGCTGCTTCGCTTGCTGCTATGTACTCTGATTCGCAAGTTGAATCAGCTACTGTCTCCTGCTTGGAACTTTTCCAAGTAATTGCTCTGCCATTTAGGTTAAAGACCCAGCCCGACTGAGAGCGGAAATTATCCCTATCAGTCTGGAAGCTAGCATCACTATACCCCACTACTCTCAAGTCATCACTCCCACCAAGGGTAAGGACCCAACCCCTAGTCCTCCGCAGGTACTTAAGAATGTTCTTCACTGCATTCCAGTGAGCCTTGCTAGGATTCCCTTGATATCTGCTGACCATGCTCAAAGCAAAGGCCACATCAGGGCGAGTACAAGTCATAGCATACATAATCGAGCCTACAGCGGAAGCATACGATACTCGACACATCTAAGCTATCTCAGCCTCTATACTCGGGCTCTGAGTCTTACTCAGCTTGGAGTTACTCTGGATCGGTAAGTCACATTTTTTGGAATCCTGCATGCTGAATCCTTTCAGCACCTTATCCAAGTAGGTACTTTGACTAAGTCCAATTAGTCTCTTACTCCTATCTCTCAATATCCTTATCCCTAGGATATAGGCAGCTTCTCCTAGGTCCTTCATAGCGAAACACTTCCCAGGCCAGGACTTAACCTCCTGCAAGGTTGGGATGTCATTTCCTATGTGTAGTATTTTATCCACATACAATACCAAAAAGCTAACTATACTCCCACTAACCTTAACATATATACAGGACTCATCCTCGCTCCTCGAAAAGCCAAACTATTTGACTTTCTCATCGAACAAAGATTCCATCTGCGAGATACTTGTTTCAATCCATAGATGGATTTCTCAAGCTTACACACTCTATTAGGGTGCTTTGCATCGACAAAACCCTCTGGCTGACTCATGTAAACATCCTCAGCCAACTTTCCATTAAGGAAAGCGGTTTTGACATCCATTTGTCATATTTCATAATCATGAAATGCAGCAATGGCTAGCATAACCCTAATGGACTTAATCTTCGCTACTGGTGAGAAGGTCTCATCATAGTGAACTCCCGGAGTTTGAGTAAAACCCTTCACAACCAGTCACGCCTTATAAGTGTGTACATTCTCATCCATGTCGGTCTTCTTCTTGAAGATCCATTTGCACCCGACTGTCTTACGACCCGGCACATTGTCAACCAAGTTCCAAACTTGATTGGCATACATGGACTGAATCTCGCTGTCCATAGCCTCCTTCCATTTGGCAGATTCAGGGCCAGCCATGGCTTCCTTAAAGTTGTTAGGTTCATCCAAATTTATCAGTGTACTATCACTGATAAACGCATCACCTTCTGTAGTAATATGGAAACCATAATAAAACTCAGGTGTGTCCCTAACCCTTGTGGAATGCCTCAGAGGTACGGAATCATCAACAGGAATTTCCTCCTCAGGTTGATTGCTAGTGTTTGAGGTTCCTTCACCGCTTGACTCTTGAAGTTCTTCAAGGTCAATTTTTCTCCCATTGTTTCCTTAGCTTATGAATTCTCTCTCACGAAAAACTCCTCTCCTTGCCAAAAAGACCACATTCTTACTGGGTCTGTAAAAGAGGTAACCAAAAGATTTATGTGGGTAGCAGATGACAATACATCGCTCACTTCGAGGTTCGAGCTTGTCGTGAGTCTCACGCCTCACAAAAGCCTTGCAACCCCAAATCTTGATGTGGCCTACATTGGGAACTTTCCCAGTCCACATCTCGTGAGGTGTTTTGGCAACCTTCTTTGTAGGGACTAGATTAAGGATATGGGCGGCAGTCTCTAAGGCATACCCCAAACTAAGATTGGTAACGAAGCTTGACTTATCATGGAATGAACCATGTCCAACAAGGTTCGATTGCGCCTCTCAGCCACACCATTCACCTGTGGTCTCCTAGGAGGTGTCAATTGTGAAACAATTCCACATTCCTTAAGATAGTCAAGGAACTCGATACTAAGATACTCACCACCTCGATCGGATCGGAGCATCTTTATCTTCCTGCCCAACTTATTCTCCACTTCCTGTTTAAACTCTTTGAATTTCTCAAAGGTTTCTGACTTATGCTTGATTAAGTAGACATAACCATATCTACTGTAATCATCAGTAAACGTCACATAGAAGCGGTTAGCATCCCTTGTCGCGATTCTGAAGGGTCCACACACATCGGTGTGTATGAGATCCAACAAACCCTCACCCCTAGCACAAGTACCAGTGAAGGGTGACTTAATCATTTTTCCAAGTAAACAAGATTCGCAACTATCATCTGACTTTAAGTCAAATGACTCCAAGAGTCCAGCCTTTTGGAGTTGACCTATGCGCTTCTTGTTAACATGTCCACAACGACAATGCCACAAGGATGCCTTATCCAAACTAGTGGAAGAAACAATATGCAAAACATTATTTCCTAAGTTGTCTACAATCGACACAGTTTCATATACACCATTACAAGGTAATGCTTTAAAATAAAGAACACCATTATAAAAAGCATCAATACCACCACATTCATTATCAAATGAAAAAGTAAATCATTGTTTGTACAAACCATGAAAAGAAATAATATTTCTCGCCATTTCAGAGGAGTAACAGCATTTATTCAAATCTAATACTAATCCACTACTAAGAAATAAAGAATAAACTCCAATCTTGGTGACAGGTGAAACTTTCCTATTCCCCATGATCAAGTTTATCTTCCCGTGCTCCACATCCTCACTTCTTTTTAGGCCCTGCAAATCAGAATAAATGTGAATTCCACACCCTGTATCTAGGACCCAAGAATTAGTATGTGGTGAATTATTAGACAATATAATATAAATACCTGCATGGGTGGGTTTCACTTTCCCATCCTTAAGATCCTGCAAGTACTTGGGGCAGCTTCACTTCCAGTGCCCCTTTTCCTGACAGTAGAAACACTGTGCATCCTTCGGGTTGGAAGAGGGAGTAGCAGAACCTCCTTTGGTTCCACTCGAAGAGGAGCCATCAAGAGACTTTCCCTAGGTACCCTTCGAAGAGGCTTTCCTCTTTTTCCCTTTACATTGCCCGATTGCCAGAACAGGGGGTGTGGTAGGAGTAGATACAACTGTTTTACCTTTGAGACCAGTTTCGGCTATCCTCAAAAGTCCTTGAAGTTTGCTAAGTGTGACCTCCTCCTTGTTTATATGATAGGTCATACGGAACTGATCATAACATGGAGGTAAGGAGTGCAATATGATATCAATAGCCAGCTCCTTAGGGAAGTTCACATTCAACTTAAGCAATCGGTCCACAAACCTTTGGAACTTCTGCAAGTGGCCCGTGATGGGTTCACCATCCTTCATCCTGGTTGTTATCATGGAAGAGATGATTTCATACCTCTCTTGATGAGCACTCTGATGGTATCTCTCCATCAGGTCATGGTGCATCTCATAAGGGTAGAAATATTCATAGGATTTCTGGAGTTCTGCTGTCATGGTAACCAACATGATGCAAGACACCTTAGTGGCATCCTTCTCATGGCTAGTGTACTCAATAATCTCCTCTGGAGTAGCAGAAGACTCATCGATTTCCTTCAGCTCCTTGTCTAGGACATATTCCTTGTCCTCATAACGAGTGACCATCCTGATGTTTCTAATCCAATCATTATAGTTGGAACCATCAAAGATGACTCTCCAACAAAGGTTCATGAGAGAGAAGGAGCCAGAAGGGTTTGAGCCTGAAGAATTGTTGGAAGACATCTAAAAAGGAAGAAAGACAAGTTTAGATTAGATATAGAATCCTTAATAAGACACCCAAATGAAATATTAAGGCTAGGACGCAACACAATGTTTTATAACTTGGAAGAGGGATGTCGTAATCCAAGCTACAAAATATTTGAAGGTAGGTAAATGACGATTTACCAATTTCCACCATGAAAAACGAAATAGACTATTAGGTTTTAATTGGACTAAAACTCCTAGATCTTTTGAGATTCATTGAACAATTCAATGGCATGTTTAAATCTCGATTATGCCCTTCAAGTTTGTGACTGGGATACCGAGGATCACAAACAAGGTGTGAATAACCATACAAATTAACTTGGTACTCTTAATTTTATCACCTAACCGATGTGTCGGTTAACCACACACGCTCCACCAATCTATGATAAACCTTAAGCCACCCTTTTCTACCCTTGTTAAGTCCAAGTTAGTGTGTCGGTTAACCACACACGCTCCATTAACGACTTTAGCAAGGTGCAAAGTGTAATTCTATGGGTTAACATCAATTTCACATTTTCCTAAAGTAACTACGATTGGGAATTTATAAAAGGTTTAGTTACTTTATATTTATCATTATACTTTTAATGAGAATTATAGTCTTTGCCCTACCCGTTCGGCTAACGACCCTCCACCAGTCAAGGAATCGGTGGGTGAGAGTGGACACCCATTAAGCTGCCATTTTATAGGCAACAACCTTATACCCCCCTTATAGACCGGCTTCGTGAATGAGGCCTACTAACGGTAAGACTGACATGATCTTATACATATACATATATATATATATATATATATATATATATATATATATATATATTTATATTATTAAATTATAATACTATAAAGTATAAGGGTAGAATTCTAAACTTTTCAAACTCTAGGGTTTGGAATTAAAGTTTTCTAAAGTGACTTTACAAATTCCAAAACTTGAGGGCAAGTTTCGAAACTATTCAAAACCTTTCATTTCTATAACTTATGAGTTTTAATGGAAAAGACTTTTGGAAATCCATAACTTGAGGACAAGTTATGGAGTCCATTAATTTGCATTTAGATCAAGAATTACACTAACAAACAATTTGCAAATAATACCTATGATCTACTAAACTCATAAGCATGAACATTCATATCAACAATTTTATAGAAACACATAAGCATATATAAAACAAGAAACTTTGATAATAACCTTTCAAAATGGATTAGCATAATCATTACCACATCAAAAACATATTTTATAAGTCCAAAACAGTTTAGGGCAATGATTCTAGTCCAATTCCAACAACAAAACTCAAATATTTGCACTCAGGGCCTCCTACTCGCCGAGTGCAAGAACCTACTCGATGAGTAGGATGAGATTTCACTTGGACTCGTCGAGTCCCCCCATGGACTCGGCGAGTTCACTGAACAGTGAGCAGAATTTCGACTTTTTTCAGCAATTTGCATCAAGTATAATAAAAACAAGCCTAGGCTCTTATACCACTTATGGGAATGGAGCATTGTAACACTCCTATGGTGTACATGCAACCCTAGAAACCTTGGATCTATGTTTTCTCTAATATACATGCAAATTTGATTTTCCAATGTTCTCATCCTAACTAGCATGTGATTGGGGTACATGTAATATAAAAACTAGTAGAATGACATACCTTTCTTCTTGCTTGAGTTCCTTAAGACCTTGTGAGCCTAGCACCCCAAATGTGATGCCTCAAATGCTTCACACAACGCCACAACTCTTGGAATAACTTGAGAGAAGTACACTTGAGCACAAAATCGGCTAGCCCTCCTTTCTTAGTCTTAGTGGCCGATTTTTGCTTTCCATGGGGCTCTTTATATAGTGTGCTACATGTAGGGTTACACCATGTAAACCCGAATGTGCATGGCTTTTCATTTCCTCCATGACCCATGGGTTTTAACCTCCATGGAGCATCCATGGAGCACCCAATGAGACTTAGACCAATCTAGTGAATCATGGATCATAAGCCCACTATATAAGAATGAATGATTTACATAATCAATCCCCATATATTTAATTAGTCTCTTTTGATCACAAAACTAATTCCAAATTAATTCTTGATCAATACTAATTAAATAATATGATTTCATATTAATATATTAGAACTTATAATATATTAATAAATCATAAGTGTCCTTTTCTTATTTTGTCTATCCAATTGTTGCGATGCCATGCAACCCAAATGGACCACGCCAAGCCAGGTCAAGTACATACCATATATAGTTATGGACTTAGAAACCTTATCCAACAGTATCATGGAGATCATGGAGGAGAGGCTCATGTCATTCAGAGTCGAGATTGCTGCGGGCCAGATCGGGGCCCGAACTCCCTTGTTTCGGGAGTTCAAGGCGTGTGGAGCACCGGAGTTTTTCGGGGTCAGGGACTCCATTGTCAGCCTACGCTGGGTGGCGGACATTGAGAACGCCCAGCGCACGAGTTCTTGCCATGATGCGGCAAAGGTCGGTTTTGCTTCATGTATGATGAGGGACAGAGCTTGGGATTGGTGGGGAGAGGTAACCAGCCAGGTGGGAGCAGCCGGTGTAGCTGAGATGACATGGGTCGAGTTTGTTCAGCAATTTGACTTGGAGTTTGCACCGGCTATTGAGGTGCAGCGGATGGTGAGGGAGTTCCAGGAGCTCCAGCAGACTATCGAGACTGTGGCGGAGATCACCGCCAAGTTTCGGGAGCGAGCATTGTTGATCCCATAGTATGCTATTGATGTGGACATGCGGAGGACGAGGTATCATTCCATGCTGAGGGGTGATATTCGGGAGTTTGTGAGCTTTATAGGGTGCAAAACCCTGAATGAGATGGTGGAGAAGGCCCGTGAGCGGGAGATGGAGTTGGACTTGCGCACCAAGCAGAAGCCTGAGCAGGCACATCTAGCAGTAGGTTAGGCTAAAAAGCCTAAGACCTCAGATTCATCCAGTAGGGGTCAGCAGGGTCGTGACCGATGTGCCAAGTGTGGGAGATCTCTCGAGGGAGCTTGCTGAGGGACGAACCCAGTGTGTTATACGTGTGGTCAGCCGGGCCATGTGAGCAGGGACTGCCCCAAGAAGGGCTTGATATGTTTCCACTGCAACCAGACTGGCCATAAAAAGGCCGATTGCCCAAGGTTGCAGGGAGGGGGAGGAGCAGTGGCGGCGCCTGCGCCCGCCACGATGAGGATTACTGATGGCCGCCCTGCTAAGACGGATGCTCCAGCGGTGAAGAGTCACGCATTTTAGCTGACTACCGAGGAGGCTCGGGCAGAGCCAGACATTGTGGCTGGTACGTGTTTATTCTTCTCTGATCTCTATTTATTTTTATTGCTTATATGTGCATTATGTTTATGTATAGGGACCTTTTTTTTCAATGGTATGTCTGCTCATGTTTTGTTTGATTCGGGTGCTACCCGATCGTTCGTGTCTCTTGTGCTTAGCAAGAAGTTTCGGGATGAGCCGGGAACTCTGGATTCCCCGCTTGAGGTAGAGATTGCTAACGACCGCACTGTGAGTGTTGCGAGGGTGTATCAGGACTGTGTCCTGAATGTGCTTGGAGAGAGGTTCCGCGTTGACTTGGTTCCGATACCGTTGCGAGGGCTGAAAGTGATTGTCGGGATGGATTGGTTGGGGGCCAATGGGGCCATGATCGATTGTGAGCGCCAATTAGTGAGTGTTCGAACCCCAAGTGGGGGAGAACTGGTTATACATGGCGAAAGGGCCTCGCAGGGGCCGACCCTCTGTTCGGCTGTGAGGGCAAGGATATTTTTACAGCAGGGATGCACGGGATTTCTGGCTTATATCTCGGATACGAGGGTTGAGACCACGACAGATGTGGGCAGTGTGTTGGTTGTACAGGAATTTTGGGATGTTTTTCCCCAAGAGTTACCAGGAGTGCCTCCGGAGAGGCAGGTGGAGTTTCATATTGAGTTGGTGTCGGGTGCCGCTCCGATAGCAAAGGCACCATACCGGCTAGCACCGCCCGAGATGCAGGAGCTATCTACGCAGCTTCAGGAGCTGTTAGACCGAGGATTTATCCATCCGAGCAGCTCCCTGTGGGGAGCTCCGATCCTGTTCGTGAAAAAGAAGGATGGATCACACAGGATGTGCATTGATTATCGAGAGTTAACAAACTAATGGTCAAAAACCATTATCTGCTACCGAGGATCGATCATTTGTTCGATCAGCTACAGGGTGCGTCTTGGTTTTCCAAGATTGGTCTACGTTCGGGATACCATCAGATGAGGATTCGAGATGAGGACATACTGAAGACAGCTTTCAGGACTCGGTATGGGCATTACGAGTTTGTGGTGATGCCGTTTAGGCTCACCAATGCCCCAGCAGCGTTCATGGATCTCATGAACAGGGTGTGTAGACCGATGTTGGATCGTTCGGTGATTGTTTTTATTGATGATATTTTGGTCTACTCTAAGACCAAGGAGCAGCACGAGCAACATCTGAGGCAGGTATTGGAGACCCCGAGGGCGGAGAGGTTGTATGCCAAGTTCTCAAAGTGTGATTTTTGGCTGCGGGGGGTATAGTTTTTGGGGCACATCATCAATCAGGAGGGTATTTCGGTTGATCCATCTAAGGTTGAGGCAGTGATGCAGTGGGAAGTACCAAAGAATGCTTCCGAGATCCGTAGCTTCTTGGGCCTAGCGGGCTATTATCAGAGATTTATACAAGATTTCTCCAAGATTGTTGTGCCCTTGACCCGCTTGACCAAGAAGAATGTGACATTTCGATGGGGTACGGATTAGCAGTTGGCTTTTGAGACCCTGAGACAGAGGTTATGTGAGGCTTCGATTCTAGTACTACTCGAGGGGTTAGATGATTTGGTGGTATACTATGACGCATCGATTTCAGGGTTAGGTGCGGTATTGATGCAGAGGGGCAACGTGATAGCTTACGCCTTGAGGCAGTTGAAGCCTCATGAAGCGAATTACCCCACTCACGACCTGGAATTGGGGGTAGTGGTGTTCGCCCTCAAGATTTGGAGACATTACTTGTATGGAGTGAGGTGCACCATCTATACTGATCACAAGAGTTTGAAGTATTTGATGGATCAGCAGAACCTCAAAATGCGACAGAGGAGGTGGTTGAATGTACTGAAGGACTATGATTGTGAGATTTTATACCATCCCGGGAAGGCCAACGTGGTGGCCGATGCTTTGAGCCGCAAGGCGGCAGGTTCCCCGATTGGTAACGTTTGTTTGAGGATGATCGTGATCTCTCCATTGTTGGATATTATCAAGGAGGCTCAGGTCGAGGGGTGAAGAAGGAGAACTGGAAGATAGAGCGGATTCGGGGACAGTATCATTTGTTTATCCAGGATAGTCGCGGCCTATTGACACAGTGTGGCCGAGTGTGGGTACCGGTGACTGGAGGAGTGAGACAGAATATATTAGAGGAGGCACACAAGTCCAAGTTCTCTATACATCTTGGGGCTACGAAAATTTATAGAGACTTGAGATTGAGTTATTGGTGGCCCTGCATGAAGCGAGAGATCGCCTGGTTTGTGGAGCGGTGCTTGACCTGCAGGAAGTTCAAGGCCGAGCATCAGCGGCCTCATGGCAAGGTTCAGCCCCTACCTATTCCCATGTGGAAATGGGAAGAGATCACTATGGACTTCATCACAAATTTACCAAGGACGGCGAGGGGTTTGGACGCCATATGGGTGATCGTGGACAGGTTGACGAAAAGTGCCCACTTCATCCTGATTTCTGAGAGTATATCCGCTGAGAAGTTGGCGGATATTTATGTACGGGAGGTGGTGGCGAGGTACGGGGTTCCAGTATTGGTAGTCTCTGACAGGGATGTTCAGTTTACATCGAGATTTTGGAAGAAGTTCCACGAGGAACTAGGAACTCAGTTGCATTTTAGTACAGCGTACCACCCCCAGATAGATGGCCAGAGTGAGAGGACGATCCAGACACTTGAGGATATGTTGTGAGCATGTGTGTTGGATTTTGGAGGGAGTTGGGATACGTACCTCCCACTGGCATAGTTTTCGTACAATAACAGCTACCATGCCAGTATCGACCGACCTCCATTCGAGATGTTGTATGGTAGGAGATGCAGAACACCAGTTTGTTGGGGTAAGGTTGGACACCGGGTCATGGGGAGCACTGAGGTAGTGCTCAAGACTATCGGGTTGATTCAGCAGGTGTGTGACCGGCTGCGGGTCGCGCAGAGCCGTCAGAAAAGTTATGCTGACCGACGGCGATCGGATCTGGAGTTTTAGGTGGGGGACTTCGTGTTACTGAAAGTGTCGCCCTGGAAGGGGGTCATCAGGTTTCGGAAGAGAGCAAAGCTAGGGCCTCGATATATCGGCCCGTTCAGGATTACGGCCCGGGTGGGCAATGTGGCATATTGCTTGGAGCTGTCGGATGAGTTTAGCTAGATTCACAACACTTTCCATGTGTCACAGCTTCGGAAGTGTATCACTGACGAGTCCGCAGTCGTTTCTCTGGACGACATTCAGGTAGACGAGGGTCTAAACTACATTGAGAGGCCCGTTGTGATTTTGGATAGGAAGACTAAGGGTCTTCGGGACAAGGAAGTGAAGCTTGTAAAGGTGCAATGGCAGCACCGAAGGGGATCCGAATGCACATGGGAGCCGGAGGAGGAGATGCGGGAGCTTTACCCCGGTCTATTTTCATCTACGGACTTCGAGGATGAAGTCTAGTCCAAGTGGGGGAGAGTTGTAACACTCCAAACCAGGTATTAACTTAAATTCCTTGAAGATTTTAAAATTTTCATAATAAGTCCCTTAAGTACGATGGGCGTACTCATGGGTACGCTTAGCGTACTATGTATAATTGATCGCGGAGGGACAGCACGTATGCTAGGCGTACGTGACGGATGTCCAAACCCTAATTTCCGGACTTGAGCCCTATATAAGCATCCTTATCTCATTTGATCCTCACCCTAATTAGCCTCCCTCACCTTCAAATGTCTCTGAAAACCCTAATACCATTTGAGAGTGTGTTTCGAGCTTAAGGAGTGCATTTGTGGCCATTTTAGTGTCCATTCAAGAAGGAGAAGTTGTCAAGAAAGCTTGGAGTGGCATTGGGCTTCAAGAATTTGCATCTAGTTCACATTAAGGAGCTTCTGGAGGTATAAAGCTTTGATCTTTCCATCTTATTCATTAGATCTAGCTAGGGTTTTCTAGTTTTGTCCCTTTTGTTGGTTTTGAATCTCCTCTTGTGACTTGAGCAACTCCATAGGCTAGAGAGGTTAGATCTGAGGTCCTTTTGTCCATTCATAGCATAAAAATGAAGTCTTGAGGGGTGTTTTGACCTCATGCATGGATTAAGACCCTTGGGAAGGTCTTAATGGGTTTTTGGGAGCATATGAGACATGCAAAGGCATAAAGTTGCCAACTTTATGCCCTTGGACATTTTAATGAAGCTAGATCTGACTATTGGACGTGAGAAAATCGAGTATTAAGCACTTAATGGAAGAAGTGCTTAATCTGTTAGTACGATGGGTGTAAATTTGTGTACGCAGCGCGTACTTCCTAAGGACTCAGTACGCTGCGCGTACCAGGGTGGTACGCCAAGCGTACGCACAACAGTTGGACTTGGATTTGTTTTGGGCCTTTGAGCTTTTGGGCCTCAATTAGTCATTAGGCATGGTCACGTTTTGGGGTTAGTGGGCCAGTGTATCTGTTTTGGGCCATGGATGATATGGTTAGGCCTTATTTGGGCCATGAGGCCCATTAATGATAATTAGACATAGACTTTGAGCCCAATAGCAAATGAAGACTTTTGGGCCATTGAGAGAGGACATGGAGCTTGGACTCTTCAATTGGATTATGTTCAGTCCTAACCTTGAGTAATGTTATTATTGTTCAGCACGGGTGGTTACGGACTGTTAGGAGAGCAGCTTTCAGATTTAGCAGACAAGGTGAGTCTTCTCACCATACCAATGGGTCTAAGGCACCAAGGCCGGCCCATTTTATGTGATGCGGATTGTTGATTAATTATGCGATATGATAGTATGACATTTGCATGGAAGACCACGTGGGTATAAGACCTTGGAGGGTTTCCATGGAATCCTAGTATATCTGTTTGTATAGTTTGCATTATGTCTTGTTTGGTAGTGAAGACCTTGTGGGGGTTCCCAAGGCAGGAAGACCTTGAGAGGGTTCCCAAGGCAGGAAGATCATGTGGGGTTTCCCATGGCAGATAAGACCATGTGGGGGTTCCCGTGGCATTAGGTGTAAGACCGTGGAGGGTTTCCATGACTTCCTTATATGTTGTATGCATGGCTTATGTGATATATGTAGCTTTATAGCTAAAATGATATGTGTTATGTGGATTGTGTGTGGGGTATGCTCTAGGGGACTCACTAAGCATTAGCTTACAGTTTGTGGATTTGTTTCAGGTACATCTGGGCCCAAGGGCAAGGGCCAGGCTTGATGGCGCGGCGTGCACTCTCTCACCGACATTTTATGGGACACTCTGAATTTTTTAAATAAAGTTGTAATGAATGTGGATTTAAAAACAATTGTTTTGGTATTTCCTGTTTTATGGAAATGGTTTGATTAATTAAAAGTGAAAATTTTCTTTTGAAAATTTGGTTTGTTACACCCCAAGTGGGGGAGAACTGGTTATCAATGGAGAGAGAGCCTCGCGTGGGCCAGCTCTCTGTTCGGCTGCGAGGGCTAGGAGGCTTCTTCAGCAGGGTTGTTCTGGGTTCTTGGCTTATGTTTCAGACACGAGGATTGAGGCCACACCAGAGTTGAGCGGTGTTCCGATTGTGCGAGATTTTCCTGACGTATTTCCTGAGGAGTTGCCGGGGGTGCCTCCCGAGAGGCAAGTGGAGTTCCGTATTGATTTACTGCCTGGTGCGGCTCCGATAACCAAGGCACCATATCGTCTAGCTCCGCCTGAGATGCAAGAGTTGTCTACACAGCTTCAGGAGATGCTAGACCGAGGATTTATTCGTCCGAGCAGTTCCCCATGGGGAGCACCGATCCTATTCGTGAAAAAGAAGGATGGGTCACACAGGATGTGTATTGATTATCGGGATCTGAACAAGCTAACGGTGAAGAACCATTATCCGCTTCCGTGGATTGATGATTTGTTCGACCAGCTTCAGGGTGCACCTTGGTTTTCCAAGATTGATCTTTGGTCGGGGTATCACCAGATGAGGATTAGGGTGAGGATATACCGAAGACGACCTTCAGGACTCGTTATGGTCACTATGAGTTTGTGGTGATTCCATTTGGGCTCACCAATGCTCCAGCGGTGTTCATGGATCTCATGAACCGGTTTTGTAGACCAATGTTGGATCGGTCTGTGATCGTCTTCATTGATGATATCTTGGTCTATTCTAAGACCAAAGAGCAACACGAGCAACATTTGAGGGAGGTGTTGGAGACCTTGAGGATGGAGAGGTTGTACGCCAAATTCTCCAAATGTGATTTTTGGTTACGTGAGGTGCAGTTTTTGGAACAAATCATCAATCAAGAGGGTATTTTGATTGATCCAACCAAAATTAAGGCGGTGATGCGTTGGGAGGTTCCGAAGAACGCATCTGAGATCCGGAGTTTCTTGGGTCTTACAGGGTACTATCGGAGATTTATTCAGGATTTCTCCAAGATCGTTGTACCTTTGACCCGGTTGACCAAGAAAAGCGTAACCTTTCGGTGGGGTCCAGATCAACAGTCGACATCCGAGACCTTGAGGAAAAAATTATGTGAGGCCCCGATTCTAGCACTACCTGAGGGATTGGATGACTTTGTAGTGTATTGTGATGCTTCTATTTTAGGATTAGGAGCAAATCTGATGCAGAGGGGGCATATGATTGCTTATGCTTCAAGACAGTTGAAGCCCCATGAGGCGAATTACCCCACTCATGACTTGGAATTAGGGGCGGTGGTGTTTTCCATCAAGATTTGGAGACATTATTTGTATGGGGTCTGATGCACCATTTTCACTGATCATAAGAGTTTGAAGTATTTGATGGATCAGCAGAATCTGAATATGCGACAGAGGAGATGGCTCGATTTAGTAAAGGATTATGACTGTGAAATCTTGTACCATCCCGGGAAAGCCAATGTGGTGGACGATGCTTTGAGCCGTAAGACAGCAAGTGCCCCGATTCGAGATATTTGCTTGAGGATGACAGTGATTTCACCTTTATTGGATATGATTAAGGAGGCACAGGTGGAGGGTTTAAAAAGGGAGAACTGGAAGATCGAGCGGATTCGAGGGAAAATTTCGTTGTTTGTTCGAGATGGTCGAGGGTTATTGACTCAGTGTGGCAGAGTTTGGGTTTCGGCGTCCGGGGGTGTGAGGCAAAGAATCTTGGAGGAGGCACACAAGTCAAAATTTTCTATCCATCCGGGGGCCACAAAGATGTATCGATACCTGAGATTGAGTTATTGGTGGCCTTGCATGAAGCGGGAGGTTGCATGGTTTGTCGAGTGGTGTTTGACCTGCAGGAAGGTCAAGGCCAAACATCAGAGGCCTCATGGCAAGATGCAGCCGCTACCTATTCCCATGTGGAAATGGGAAGAGATCTCTATGGATTTTATCACGAAGCTACCTAAGACTGCGCAGAGTGTGGATTCCATTTGGGTTATTGTGGACAGGTGGACCAAGAGTACACATTTTATTACGATTTCTGAGAGTATCTCCGCAGAGAAATTAGCAGATATTTATGTGCGAGAGGTGGTGGTCAGGCACGGGGTGCCAGTATCTGTGGTCTTGGACCGCGATGTTTGTTTCACCTCCAGATTTTGGAGAAAGTTCCATGAGGAGTTGGGAACTCAGGTGCATTTCAGCACTGCTTACCACCCCCAAACCGACGGTCAGAGTGAGCGGACGATTCAGACGCTCGAGGATATGCTTCGGGTGTGTATTGGATTTCGAAGGGAATTGGGATACTTACCTTCCACTAGCAGAGTTTTCATACAACAATAGTTATCATGCTAGTATTGACCGACCCCCGTTTGAGGCGCTCTATGGTCAGAGGTGTAGGACTCCAGTTTGCTGGGGGGGGGGGAGGTTGGGCATCGAGTTATGGGAAGCACCAAAGTGGTGCTTAAGATGACCGAGTTGATCCAGCAGGTTCGCTACCGGCTTCAGACAGCACAGAGCAGACAGAAGAGCTATGCGGATAGACGCAGATCGGACCTGGAAGTCCAAGTAGGGGACATGGTGCTCCTGAAGGTGTCACCCTGGAAGGGTGTTATCCGGTTCAGGAAGCGGGGCAAGTTGGGCCCCATGTATTTTGGTCCGTTTTGGATTATCGCCCGGGTGGGCAAGGTTACGTATCAGGTGGACTTTCCTGAGGAGCTTGGGCAGATCCACAGTACATTTCACATTTCGTAGCTGTGGAAGTGTGTGGCTGACGAGTCGATGGTTGTATCGCTAGATGATATCCAGATTGATGAGAGCCTGAATTATATGGAAAAGCCCATTGCAATTCTGGACAGAGAAACGAAATCCCTTCGGAACAAGGAAGTGAAGTTAGTAAAGGTGCAATGGTAGCACCGAAGAGGCTCCGAATGGACCTGGGAGCCGGAGGACGAGATGAGGAAGCACTATCGGAAAGTAGGGGTCTCCTGGTAAGTAAAATCTTGTCATGATGTCCGTGCGAGAATAGGGGTGGGGTAAGAGGCATATAATAATCATCTCCCTAGAAATACTTATAGGGGTTTGATCCTCCTTAGTTATTTCTATAATGACATGGTGCATACCAGTTACATATAACAAAAGATATGATAGACCTTTGAATAAGTGATCATACTCCAAAACCACAACCAAACAAGGAACATGAAGTAAAGCAATGATCACAGATTCTAAGTCTATGCTATCTAAGTTATATATAACTTTAGTGTATCCACTTAGTGATTGTAGATCTACTAGCAAGAATCTGTTTAGTTTTCACATAAGTTACAGTTCCACAAAATACTCCTATAGTATTTTAAATGTTATGTTTGGTTCTTAATGATTTTCTTGTATGGGAAGTTTTTAGGCTTGTTGCTCACTACGACCATTCCCCGGCATACATCAATCACACCTCAGATAAATATAGTTGATCAGGCTATATTCGTCCCAAGTCTGATTACATATCCCAAGGCCTACTCGTAGTGTCCAACTCCTCATTTTACTTTTGTGTTTTCCTTAGACGTGACACTAAACCGGTATGCATGTATGTACTTATACTTTTAACAAGAAACTATTTATTTCTAAAAGTATAGTTATTTGAAAATGTTTAAATCATATACTTTAGTCCCAATGCATTTATAGTTTGTATATCTTATGTGGTTCGATATACTTAGTTCACTATAAACAATGCTCTAATACCAATCTGTCACACCCCCAAACCACGGATGGCGGAAACGTCTGGGGGTGGAGGACTTCATGTATAGTATCACAACAATGAGTATAATAGTGCTCAAAGTAAATACAACCATCATAAATATAATTGAAAAGGTTACACCATAGTATATGTTTACATGTTTCAAATTCAATTACATTATGATGACAAAATGAATTGTTTGACGATTTAACGTCCCATCCTCAAGATGTTGTTGATTTCCTGTTTCACTGATTTCCTGAGAATACAAGTAGTTTTGAAAAAGTGTCAACAATTAAGTTGGTGAATTCATAAGAGTTTTATTTGAGAAAGAAGTTGTTTTCCTTGTAAAAGCGATAGAGTATGATTCCAGAAAATCCAATATTTTCTTTATTAAGTGTGAAATGAACGCTCCTATGTTATGCGATAACGTACCCTAGAAAGACCCGTAGATTCCTTCTATAATCACCCAGCGTATATAAGTTATATAAAATTTAAGTTAAATAAACCGTCGAATATAATGGGTCTGCCCTAGGTCCACAACCAAACAAGGAACAGGAAGTAAGGCGGGCCCACCAATTCTAAGTTGATTGCGACTAAATTCTTATATTACTCTAACATGTACTCTTAGCAATTATAGCTGAAGTCTAACAATTCTAGATGAAACGTAGTTTTAATATCATGAAAACCATTTAGTGTAAACCTGGTACTTTGTCATGTATACTTCAAGAAAAATCCCTTATTTTCCTTATAAAAAGTTATGTAGCCTTAAATCCCAAGACCGAGAATATGTGTGTGTTTTGTACTTATGATGTTTATAATAGTAATGCGTTTCCAAAGAAAATCCAATATTTTCCTTATAAAAAGTTATGTAGCCTTAAATCCCAAGACCGAGAATATGTGTGTGTTTTGTACCTATAACGTGCTTGTAGTTTTAAATAGATAAAACCCCTTTTCAAAGTAGAATTTTCCCTGTAAACTTGAAAGATTGTTAACTCCCAATGTGAGTCGTTATAACCATACTACAACGAGAATTAACCTGCAACAACGTTTTTCAGACGTCAAGATCCTATGACTCTTGTCACCCGCAGACCTGCAGGTCCGGCTGTAGCTAGCAGCGAGGTGTGGGGTGTCGATCCCAATATAGATCTATACACAATTATGAAAGAACCCCTTTCTATACTTTCATATTTCTGAAAGACCCAAACTTTCATATTTGACAATTGTTATTCTGACACATGCTACATGCATATTCATAAAACAATATTTTATATTGATAAAACGGTTACAAACTACTGGATACAAACCCACTATCTCATAGTGTTATATATTACATAACTTCCCAGGATTCTATAGATTTATACATATGGGAGTGCAAAATACAATAGTTTCAAACTATTCGAAAATCTTCTATCAATACAGTAGTTTCAAACTATTCAAAAATCTGCTACCAGTATATAACTATACTGGATGCTTATCTCCTGCAAATTAGTTAAACATTGAGAGGGGTAAGCGGTGGCGCTTAGTGAGTTCAATAATAGATACAATATAACGTTATGCCATATATATACTGTAATATGCCAGAAGCAAAGAGGAACAAGGAACAACAAAGGCATAATGCGAAAAGCTTTCCATATTAATCAATGAGACATAACAAATTCCATACTTGATATAGAATCAATAAAGTTTCAGCACAAATGGCACAGTAAATACTCAAGAATATCATTTTGCTAGAATATTTAGGTTTTCAGCCTTATCTTAGCATACTACCGAAGCCAAAGTGATGCCTATGTCATACACTTCATGGTCAACGGTTCATACCAATACCCAAGTGATGCTTATGTCATACACTTCAAGTCAGAGGTACAGCCTTGCTATAAAATAACAGATACAACAACTCGAGATGATAACATGGAAACGCACATAGCACATATAACACATAACATACAATTGTTCCTATATATTAAACTCACCGAGAAATAACCGGGGGTCAAAATAGTAATTTGGGCAGCACTTCGGCTTTAAATATGACTTTCTTCGTTGAAAACCGGGAGTTTTCTTGAAAATCGGGCTCTGCGAAGGTAGAGCTTCGAAACCGAAAAGATAAATTTTTCGGGCTTCTCGGGAATCTCGGGGCGCGTTTCGGGCTTTGGAATAAGTACCGGGGCTTCGGGGGAAGTCGGAATGCAAGAAAATGTTGAAAAGGGGTGAAAAAGTGGCAATTTCCCAAAATTCCCCGGGTAATCTCGCAAGGTTGGTATTTATAGGGGAGGAGATCCGGAGGTTCGGATCCGAGGCTGGGAAGCGAGAGGCTCGCATGAGAGGCTCGGACCAGCTGTCAGCAGGGTGAGGTTCGGTTCGGACACCTACTCGCTTCGGATTGGGCCTCCTCTTCGGTCGAATCAGAAGCCTACACGCGGGTCGGATCACGTGGGTTTCATGTGCGGATCACGTGGCTTTCTTCGGACACCTGTGCGACACGCGTCGCTCCTCGGGCATGCCACGCAGTAGCTTCGGACACGTGGCCAACTCCGAGCGAGGGTGACGTGGCAATTACTATTCATGCGATTTTTCTCGAAAAATGTGCCAAATCTTGTAAAATCCATAACCTTCTCATACGAGCTCCGTTTTTGACATTCTTTATATGCACGCGTAGAGAAAATTATGCTCTACAACTTTCGTTTAGACTTCGTCGGAAAATTTTGAATTTATTTTTATGTTATTATTTTTAACAGACCGGGACTGGTAAATCCGTTAAAAATTCATAACTTCTTCATCCGACGTCCGTTTTCGTCAGACTTTTTACCGTTGTACTACTAATGATGAGACCTTTGATTCTCGTTTAGGTTGTGTCGGCTAAAAATCACTCGATCAAAATTTCGAGTTTTTAGCTGTCTACTGCTAAGCTGAAACTTGTAAAAATCATAACTTCCTCATACGAAGTCAGATTTTGGCGTTCTTTCTATCAAAATTCTCGGTTTAACGAATACTACGACTTTCATTTAGATCACTAAGGCTAAAAAGTAGTTTATCAAAAACTCACTTTTTACGTCATTCGACATCGTGCCGGTTTTATCGCGGATCTTCGATTGGTCATAACTTCTTTGTTATAACTCAGATTTCGATGAGGTTTTCGCCTACGTGTTTCTAACGAGATTATCTACAACTTTCAATAATAAAATTTTACTTATCTCAAATTTTATATTTTCGCTAAATTTCACTATTTGGCTTTTAATTGGAATCTCATAAGACTTCCAATAATTTATGAGTGATTCTAAACATAGTTTTACTTCATTTCTCGTAAAAACTATATGTTAGAACTCAACACTCAATTTCACATAATATTTCATAATATTTTTAACTTTTTGGATTACATAACACGATTTCAAAACGTGTATGTTACAAATTATCACGCTCTCCCTACAAGAGACTCTAGTTATAACTTACAGGAATTTGAACCCGTACTCTAAGAGTACGATGGAAGAATTGTCTCACAACTTACGTTAACTAGTTTACATATAGTTTGAATATAAAACCTATTATGTGGTGGAAGTGAAATCACCTTTTATGAAATAAATTAGTGATATGAAATCCATAAACTATTACTATTATAGTTTATCATGTAGTATTTGAAAAACCCATTTGTTTTGAGAGTAAAACCTTTTCTGTGGTGTGCTTTTATCGTAAAATCCATAAACTATACTTATTGTAGTTGATCATGTAGTATATGAAAAACCCATTTGTTTTGAGTGTAAAACCTTTTTCATGTAGTGTGCTTTTATCGTGAAATCCATAAACTATACTTATTGTAGTTTATCCTAATTGTTTGTAATGTATATGAAACATAAACTATACATATTATAGTTTATCAAAATGTTTGTAATGTATAGTAACCTTTTCTGTGTAAGTAGATTTATAGCAAAAACATAACTATGTTTATTATGCCTCATCTTGCAATACTTGTAATAATAAGGATTCTTACAATTTAATGTCTATTTTTCTGTTATATAATTTTATCACAACATAAAACACATGCAAAATATGACGTCATCAAGGTTTAACACTTTGCTCGACATGTTACAAAGTGTTGTTGTAAACTGTAAATTCGTTTTTTACCATTTTTGCACTGATTTAGAAAAATCACAGAAAATTCATACGAAACCGAAAACTAGATCCGTAAAATCTGAGAGTTTAGAAAATGTGTCTAGTTTATTCATAATTTTTATTATGATTTTTGGAAGTCCCTAACCTGTGTGAAAATGTTCATATTCACAGACTGGTCCGAATTCGTTTCTGAAATGATAGGAAGTTTTGTAAAAATCGCCATAAATTGTAGAAAAATCGTATGGAGATGTGCAAGTAGTCATTTTAAAGGTATGAACCTGAACTATTTGCATATTAAATAGTTTTTAAATATATTAAGTTTAAGATAGTCAAAACAGTCCATGAATAGGACTCAACTTTTCTGATGAAAGCTGTTGCTTGAATTTAGTTAAGTTTTTGGTATTTTAACTTGTATTCCCCCCCCCCCCCCCCTTAAAACTTGAAGAAAACATGAAAATGTAGGGGTATGAACTCACCTTGAGTGATTTCAGTAGATGGATGATGAAGAAAAGAAGTGTTCAACTCAAGAACACTTGGGAGATGCTTGAAGATTCGAAGATCTAGCAACAATTATGATGATGTTTGTGTAAGAAACCCATGATTTGAGTGAAAGGATGCAAGATAATCAAGTGAAGGATGAAGTTACTTACTAAACTTGGAGGGACATGCTCAAGAACAACCTTCAAATTCGAGTTTTTAGAGAGAGAAAGTGAGAGAGAGAAATGGGTTTGATCCTTGGTGAAAGTGTGTAGAAGGTGGGAGGTGGAGTAAAGATTTTCAGCCTTGATCACCCTCATATGCTGGAGAAAGAGGGTGGAAGGACTAATGATTAATTGAATAGTGATGAATAGTGACTGTGGATGGCCATGGAGTGTGTGTGTGGGATTGCTTGTGTCATAACCGAAAGATAAAGTCAACACTCCACCCATAAATCTTACCAACGAGATTTTATTCTTAGGCAATGATTTTCCCTAAAATGTGTTTAAATTATAATTATATAGTGTTTTATATGTAAAAATATGAATTTTGGTGAAAATCCCACGTCAAAATCATGAAAAACGGGCTTAAAATGAAGTCGTGGTCGAAAACCGGGTGAAATGGGTCTTCCTGCGAAGTTGATCGGATAGGACCGAGGTTTGGTCCCTACTGCCATGGACCGAAGGCGAGATGACCCGAAATAGCCCGAAGGCGAAATAGGCCGAAAGTGGGTTCGGTCCGAAGTGACTTGACCCGAAGGCGAAATGGAGCGAAAGGGAGGCTTCGGTTTCGGTCCCTGCAGTTTCGGTTCTATAGCTTCGGTTCCTTAAGGGACCTTCGGGTTCGGTCCTTGGAGCTTTGGCTCTAAGAGGGTTCGGTTCTAATAGAGAGGTTTCGGTCCTTTAAGGCTGTTTTTCATAAGAACTTCCCGTTTCGAGCGGTTTTTCACCAAGTCAAGTGTCGGGATGACCCGAATGATTCTAAAAAGTTAAAAGAGATTTTGGGAGAGATTTTAGATAGAGAGAGATAGAGTGAAAGAGGTTGAGAGAGACTACGTTTGTGACCTTTTTGAGTGTTTGGCTTCGTAACGCAAGGTTCTTACACTCTGTTAAGCCTTGTTATGAATGTTATACACCCCCGAGGGGTATGAAATAATGTTTTATCGAGTAGTTTCATCACTTGCCCTGATTAGGGTTTAGAATTTCCCAACATGTGAAAACTCTAAGTGATACTTTGTATTAAGATTGCGAGTAGTACAATAGGAAACATAATGGAAACCCTAATATACAAGGGTTAAATGAGTTGACTAGTTTGACTTGTTGACTTTATTTGACTTAGACTTGACTAGAAATTGACGGTTGTCACAGGAGAGTTCAAGGGCTTAATGGATTAAGACTCACTGTAAAGAGCCTAGGGTTTGGGTTTGTTTCTTATTGGATGGTTCTTAAGGGTAAAGTTGGAAAATTGACCCCTCTAGGCATCATTTTTGGGTGATATCTGAGATTGGAGTCCCTAGATTCGATGGTATCAGCTTAATGCATTAAGAGGTTGGATTTCTGGCCAACTCGAAGAGTTCATTAATAAACTCGACGAGTTGATGGGATTTTTCCCGATCTGTACAGATGATGGAGAAACTCGGCGAGTCGAGGGACAACTCAGGTCGTTGACTTTGACCTTTGACCTTAGTCTTTGACAAATTTTGACCTTTAAGGGGTTTTAGGGCATTTTTAGTTGTATTTAAGAAATTGTTTCTGTTATAGGGTTGTATAGATCGGATATTTGGAGTCCCGACCTAGTCAGCTACCGTTCAGTATTGAGGTGAGTCTTCTCACCACACTCATGGGTTGAAGGCACCAAGGCCGACCCATTAATTCATAAGAGATGATTAGTATTGGAATGTGTAATGGTTTGCTATTTGATCTATGTATTGGTTTATGTGAAGACCATGGGAGGAGCCCATGGCACTTGGCAAGATCATGGGAGGAGCCCATGGCACGGGGATACGAGACCATGGGGGTAGCCCACGACATTCCATTGAAGATCATGGAGGGAGTCCATGGCAAACTTGTATGTATATGTATGAGCATGACATTATGTGATTATATGATTCGTGTGATTAGGAAACTCACTAAGCTTGTGCTTACAGTTTTATTGAATGTTTCAAGTACTTCTATTGATAAGGGCAAGGACCCGACTTGATGGCGTGGTGTGCATTCTCCAGTGTTTTCACATTTAGATTTTTGTACTCTAAATTCAAAAATAATATGGATATGTATTGGGATTTCCGTACTTCCTATGGATGATGTTTATGAAATTAAAAGTTTAAAAATTTTATGAAAATTTGGGCTGTTACATTTTCCGTGCAGATAACTCGTGTTTTAAGAAAAACAGCAGGGTCCCATATAAAGAGTAAACCACCTGATCGACCTTGCGCGGAGCTAGAGGCAAAGTCGAAACTTTCAACAAATTTGTGCGAGTAAGATGCGTTTCCTGTAAACCCAAAAATTTAACCTAGAGATCACCCGACATTTTTCTGTCTCTAAGCCACATGAATTATAAGACATAACATTAATTATATAAGATTCACACCAAGACTATCAATATATTTGATTAAATCGACTTTACTTCTAGAGACATCATAACCGAAACACTCCCCATTTCTATATGAGCAATAAAATTATCAATAATTGAGCAACGAGTATTAACTTTTCTTTTTCTTTTTCTTACCAACAAGTGAATCTTTAACGACTGTGGATGAGTTTATTAAACTAAAAACTATAAGCTTTTATTTTATTTTCAAATGAAGTTTTTTTGTAATCATTTTTTTGTTTAAACCTAAAAGCTATAAACTTCTAAAAATCTGTTACCAAATAAAACGAAATATGTAATATTTTTTTATATGATCAAACCTAGGGCTGTAAACAAACGGAACGAATACGAACGATGATTTTTCATGTTCGTTCGTTTAAGTTAGCCGAATAAACAAACAAACACGAACGGATAAACAATCGAGTTTTCTAGTTCACGTTCGTTCGTTTAACAAATTACATTATTCATGTTCGTTAGTTTATGTTCGTGGACATGTTAAACGAACATAAACAAACATAATTGAACATATATGAACATAAACGAACATATAATATAGTAATGTAATCAAACACAATTGAACATATATGAACATAAAATGAACTTAAATGAACAGATATAAACGAACGTAAACGAACAATATAAACGAATGTTCACGAACATAATTGAACGAACAAAACCATTCTTCATGATCGTTCAATTCGCAGACCAACATCTGCGAAAATGTTGGTGGTCAACAAATTTTTTTTACCATTCTTCACAAATGCTATTTTAAATCAACAATCCCAAACACCCACTTGTTACTTATTATTACTAATCTTGGTATAATTTATAGTATCTTCTGTTTACCATTTAAAAACGATTTATAGATCTAATTATAAAATTATAGGTTAATGACTTATAAAGGTCATATATATTAGCTCGTGTACACATTTAGTTCATTTTTTTGTACAGATATGACTATTATTGATCATTGAACTTGTTTAGTTTGTTAAAAAAAACATCCGTATTACCGGTTGGAGTAGGTTTTCGGCCAAATATGAATTTTCCTAGTCATCTTTTCCGGTCAAAACACTCAAGCACACACTCATGAACACACACACGCACACGCATCTAAAGAACAAACGCTCTTCAAAAACATATCAAGAACATTGTTTATAAAACTCAAGAACATCTCAAGAACAAACCCTCTTCCTAAACATATGATTTTCTTTCCCTCTTTAGAGTCTGAAAATTTTTATTGAGTTTCTGAATACGAACACAAACACAAACACAAATGGTTTCTTGAGTTTTGGGTTTCCATTTATGAGTTTTCACATCTCAAATTCAAAAACATCTCTAAGAACATATTTTTTGAAACTCAAAAACATCGCAAGAACAAACACTCTTCAAAAACGAAATTTAGAGGGTCGAGGGTCGAAAAACGATTTATGGAACTTCAAGTGTGTATGTGTGTATGTAAAGAACTTGTCAGGTATGGTTTGTTCAAGAGCTTGATGAAAATGTACCTTCAAATGCATGCATGTGTCAAGAAATGGGGTCTTCAAATATGGAAAACCTTATAACTCGATGAACTCGATAAAGTTGGAGATGAACTTGTTTCTCATAAGAAGATGAACTCGTTTTTCAGATTTTCGGTTTAGGGTTTGTTCCACCGGAAAAATACACTCAACGAACATAGATGAAGATGAAAACTCCTGGAACTCGTTTACTCACTTTACACATCTTAATTTCTTGTGTGAGTTTTTACTTAAGAAAATTTTCACACATTTTTGTGAATGTTCAAAACACAAATCTAAAAACCAAGAACATATATATGATGTGTCAAGAACTCGTAGGAAAATTCATGTTGGCTGAAGACTAGTCGAAGAAGATGACAAAAGTTTTGTCAGAGCTACCAAAGGACATCGAAAACTGATTAAACATACAATAGTCAGTCATAATGATATTTTATGAAGAAACTAAATAAATTCAATGATCATATATATACCAAAAAACATAAAATAGAAAATATATACACAAATCGACCTATATTTGTGATTAACCCTAAATTATATTTTAAATGAAATATTAATAAAAAAAAATTACAGCCAAACAAAATTTGTTATTGATTATGTCACCTTATAAACTGGACACTTCCGTCTTAATTTAATATTTTAATCGAAAAAAATGGTTATATACACCAAAACTTCCGTCCAAAAACTCATTTATAACTACCACCGCCGTCCTCCACCGCCCTATTCTTCTCCGATGACAACTTCACTTTCCAATTCCACCCTCTTCCACCGTCCTTCCTTTAACCCTAATCCTAACTCCACCACCAGCACCCTCTTTCGACATCCTCCAACTATACAATTCTCCATAAAGGCCACCTCAAAAGACCCAAACAACATAACCACCCCCGACACCGAGCAACCACCATTGCCGCCACCACCATCGGAGAAGAGGTCCTTTGCAGTGGCGACGGGGGAGCTTTTCCTAGGGATAGCATCTCGGATTATTAAGAGCAGAAATGCGATGGAAAGGGGATTGGATTCGGAGGAGAAAGTTAGGATGTTTGGTGAGGAATTAGGGGGCAAGGAGTCGTATTTTTGGAGTAGGTCGAGGAATCGGAAGGAGGTGAAGGAGGAGGAGATTGCGGCGGTGGTGGACGATGGAGACGTGGTGTGGGAGCAGAGGCTGAAGGATGTGGAAGCGGAACGAGAGCGGAAGGCGGTGACTAGCCCTGGGTTTAGCTTCTCTGCTGCTGGACTTTTGTTTCCCTATCATCTTGGTGTCGCCAAGTTTCTAATCGAAAAGGGTTACATTAAGGTACATCATTTCATTCCCTTTTCTTTTCAGATCATGTGTAATCAGATTGCTTGGTATCAGTTAGGTATCAGTTAGGTTTCTTCTTAGTAAACTACGCTAACATTTGCTTCCTAAGACATAGTTTTCTACATGTATGCAAGCATCAATTAGGGTTCTTATCAATACAAACTTAATTCCTAAATCCTAAGATGTGTTGATATATTTTGAATCAGGATACAACCCCATTAGCTGGATCGTCAGCTGGTGCCATTGTATGTGCAGTTGTTGCATCAGGGGAAAGTATGGAAGAAGCCTTACACGCTACAAAGATTTTGGCTCAAGATTGTCGAACTAGAGGGACTGCATTTCGTCTTGGTGTATATTTCTCAACTTATATATATTAAAATTCTTTTTGTTTGTATCATTTTGCTTCATTCTTACAAATGTTTCTATGGGGACAGGCTGTTCTTAGAGAAGTTCTTGAAGATTTTCTTCCGGTTGATGCTCATATAAGGTCTAATGGAAGGGTTAGAGGTGAGCAAAGCATATCTTGTTTTCCATGATAAGGGCATTTACGTCTTTTTATACAGCTTTCTAATAAATTATATCATGAATACAGTTGCTGTAACACAGATTCTATGGAGACCAAGAGGTTTACTTGTTGATCAGTTTGATTCCAGGGAGGATCTTATTAATGCAGTAATTACTTCTTCTTTCATTCCAGGGTATATTAATTTCTTTTTCAATAAACTAATTTGTTCTTATGTTTATGAATTATGACATCATAAATGTAATATAAAAAATAAAAAATAAATCTCTTTTTTCAGATACCTTGCACCAAGACCAGCAATTGTGTTCCGCAATAGACTCTGTGTAGATGGCGGTTTGACTTTATTTATGCCACCAACATCCGCTGCTCAAACGGTAACTTTTAACTTTTATCTGTATTCGTTTACTTATATGAGTAAATGACCATTTTACCCTTGTAATTTTTTTTTTTAAATTTTACAGGTCCGTGTGTGTGCTTTTCCAGCCAGTCGTTTGGGACTGGAAAACATCGGAATCAGCCCTGACTGTAATCCCGAAAATAGAGCAACCCCAAGAGAGGTACAATACAACTTACAAGATTCTTTTTTTTAGCAGCATTAACATTAAAACAACATTGTTCCCATTATCTTACTATTAAACCTTAATTTCCTCAAACCAGCTATTCAGTTGGGCGTTGGAGCCAGCAGCCGATTTGATTCTTGATAACCTGTATGAGCTTGGATACATGGATGCATCCGTATGGGCTGCTTTAAACCCCGTTGATAATTTGGTTCAAGAAGACAATAATACATTTGTTAGATGATAATAATAATAATTAGGTACAAAAGTAAGAGTATAAGTATTTGTATGTTTAGATACATAGTAGGTATCCTACTTTTAGTGCTTTCTATATATAGAAAATTAGGGTTTTGTATTTCGAGTAATTGTACTTGACACGTAATCTCAACACCACCAACATACTTAGGAAAATGCAAAAACAACAAATATCTGAATTCAACTGTTACAGTGTGAGAATTTTAATTCCAATGTGGATTGGGCTGTTTTTGAGTACCGGGCCCTTATGCTAGCCAACTAGTTGACTGGTGTCTGTCGGACAATGGTTGTTAGAAGGATAAATTAGGGTTTTCAACTATGGTGTTTTTATTTTTGCAAGTATGTTGGATTTGTAGAGATTATTGTCAAATACAATGGTCTGAAATGCCTGAGTACTATATGATAAATGATATTATAAGTTTGTATTTAGAACGACAATTATATTTGTAATAGCTTTAAAATGATTTATCCGTGTATTTTCTTGTATAACTTTTATCCTATGTGAAGGTTTAAGGGTAATTGGCCAATGTGTATTATCGTTGATACGATATGCAAGAAACAATTTTTTTTTAATATTATATATAAATAAATGGTATATTTTGGCATTATCCTACGTGTTATATAATTGTAGTCTAGAAAATCAATTGTTTGCAAAATTATAAAATTATGCGTAATATTTGTTCGTTACATGAGAGATTAGAGTCGTTAAACAAAATACTTCAGTTACCTTCTTTTCGTCTTAGGGTTAATATTATTAAAAAAAACATATACTATTATCTAAAAGATCCAACCTCTCACACATGCTTAACCTTTTTGAGAAGGTGACATGACATACATATTAAGCAAAAGAAAACCATCACAAGTCAAGAATCCTTAGACCTTTAGCAACTTACCAAAGTCATCCCTTATCTTTCCTAGAATTCTTTAAACACACCTTATATATACATTTCATCACATTTTTCTCCTTTTCACACCTTTATCCACACACTTCTTCTTATTTGCTATCTTCTCCTTCTAAACATGCCGTTTCCGCCTCGCCGTCGTGTAAGCGTCAACGGGAACCAAAGGATGAGAACTTATCATTACTACTGGTGTCGACGCTGTCAAAGAACATTTAGAACCAGCTCAAATAATATATCTGAAACTGTCTGCCCACGGTGTTTAGGTATTATTCCCGATGAGCTTGATTTCCAACGGCCTAGGTTGGTATCCAACATCGCAGATATTGAACCGTCTTTAGCCACACAATTTATAGAGAATTTGGCTCTTCTATTTGACCCACCCGAGCCACCACCACAATTTATCAGACAACAAGGTCCTAATACTGAAATTGAACAAGGTCTAGATTCCAACTTTATTTTCCATGTGACTGGCTTGCAACCTAATGGTGAATCTCTTAGTCATCAAAATGCAACTTTTGAGGAACCGAATGATGTTTCCAATGAAGAAGAGGGCACAAGGTCACCACCAACACCAATTTCAGTTATCGAAGCCTTGCCACTTGTCAGCCTAACTCAATCTCACTTGGCTAACAAATCAGATTGCCCAATTTGTAAAGATGAATTTGAAGTTGGAGGAGAAGTAAGGGAGTTACCTTGTAAACATTTTTATCATCCCGATTGTATCATTCCCTGGCTAAGTGTTCATAATACATGCCCCGTATGTCGATATGTGATACAAGGTCTCTTAAACAATTATGCCCACACACATTATGAAGAAGATGGTTTCGCAAGACAAGGTTCTCGAAACTCTATCAACATGAATCGGAGCTTAGAGCAATTTATCACTTTATGGCCTTTCAGAGCTTTCTCAAACTCGACATTTGGACATGCTAATTTTCATGACATGAATAATCCAACTTCTCTCTTAGGTTCGTATATATAAATCTTGAACATTGTTTTTATTTGAATTCCGTTTATTTATTTGTAGTTAACCATCTAATGATCATCCTATATGTTTTGCAGATAGAATTGGCGACACACTTGGTTCGGTTTATGACTTCTTATTTAATTTGGTGTCACCTTTTAGAAATAATATATATTAAGACGTTCTAAACAAGATAAGATAAATTTCATAATGTATGTCATTTGAACAATTTAAAAATGACAATATTATTCAATGAAAATATTGAAATTCGGTTCTATCAAAGATATGTGTTGGATTGGATCCTTACACTACTCTTTATTTGGATTATTCTTGTGTGATGTTCATGTTAATATTCTCTAGATTGATCCTTGTAAAATACGTCTCATGAAATTATAATGATGTGTATTTCTTGTAATGTTTAATATTTATTTGGTTATTAATTTATGTTACCATAACCTTCAATTCGTAAATTGAGTCGTTGCTACGTAAAAAGTTGGTGATTGCAAAAACATACAATCTATGGCAATATAAAAGGCATGTTTTTGTTATTATAAATTTTTATATAATCTTTTCCTATCTATTCTCTACTTCCCTTCCTTTTACTTCTCTTGCGCTCCTATACAAAATCGTTAACAAAAAAAAAAAAAAAAAATCCATAATCCCATATTTCTAAAAAAACTCAAAGATCATAATATTAACAATTTAGTCATCATGGTCAATTAATAATAATTTGATAATAGGTTAAACACCAAAATAAATAAATTTGGGTAATTGATTTTAACTTGTTTATGTAAACAGTTTAAACGTCCGCGCTTAGAAATTAAGCAGGCATCTCGGAAGCAAGTTGGTGAAAAGAGAGAAAGTTTTTTGTGTATATATTTTTTTCTAAAACTCCTTTTTAACCACAATAAATACTAAAATTAAAGACCAATTTACACCCCCATTAACTTTTTCTTTTTAACTTTTGTATAAAATTATCTCTTCATTATCATTGTCTTCCTTTTAGGTGGCTATTAACCATATTGATTTCAATACAACATTTGTTGATGATTTGAAAGTTTGAGACGAAGACTTCTTTTAAATGTTACTAGTTAACCATATTAATGTTTTTAAGTTTTAAGTTATTGTTTTTTTAATTGTTATGGTTTAATGTCTTGTTATGTAATTTTTATTTTTATTTAATGGAAAAAATAGTTTTAAAAAAAATAATTGTTAAAAATATTGTGATGTTTGTTAACCTTCCCCATCTAAATGACATGGTGAGGATGGTTTATGACAAAACTTATATGAACAATACACCAAATATGACACTCAAACACGTTCCTAAGGACAATTTGTTGGTGACACACTCCACTGATACTCGAGGATATTAAGAATTTTAATGGCGAATTCATATTTCTAGAAATAAGTCATTTTATAATTAAAATTATTAATTGTACACGAAATTTCTTGGTGACACTATTGATCCATACTCTAAATAAAGAAAATATTTAGACATTATCGATCAATTTACTTAAAAATGATTAGACATAATAATAAATAAAAAAAACAGAATAAAATATGCAACTTACCAAATGAAATTATAATTTGTTAAGACTGCCGATTTACAAACTATTGTGTTTTCTTCTCATATAAAGCATAGTATGTTTTGTTATAAAAAATATTTTACATAGAAAAGTAAATTCTAATTCTAAGGAAAAACAAATCCACAAATCCGGATGTATTCAAGGGAATTACGTACATTCGGTGCTTATCATACATTTGATAAAAGTCTACTAACGACACTTTTTAAAAAATAAAAGATTTCATGATGACAATTTTCTAAGATATAACTAATAACTAATTCCTTATAAGTTACAAATTTTGGTAAGAGTAGATTACAATTTTCCTCCATGTGGTTGATGAAAAGATAATGGTACGTGACTTGGATTGTGCTAAAAATAAACGTTGAGTGATAAAATGACTATTTGCTCTCGTCTGCATCCACGTATGCTTTAATGAATGTCCTAACATATTCATCGTGTACCTAATTTGAAAACCAAAAAAAAACCTACATGTAAAACATTTCTTTATATAATAAATTCAATTTCCTTAAAATCAAATCAAATAATCCTCCAACGAAATTGATAACCAAATCAAGGAACCCAAAAAGAGTTAGAACCAAATACATATTTTGTGCATTTCGAATCAACATGTCTAAATCTTGGTGTTATGTTGATGGTGAATGAAGTTTCAATTGTGTTTTTTAGTTATTGGTTTATGATTCATGGAGTTCTTATGTTCTTAAAGAAAATCCATAAATCACAAGTTAGTCATTGTAATGCATGTCCTATAATTAGAGCTGGCAAAAATCGATTCAACCCGCTAACCCACCCCGAACTCAATCCAAAATTAGCCGGTTGGGTTGAAATTTTTAACCCATTTAAGTTAAATAGGTTAACCCGTTTAAACCATTTAATTAAATAGATTGGGTTGAGTTGGGTTGAAAACTTCAACCTAGTTAATAAATGGGTTGAACTCAAACTCAACCCAAACAGGGACGTATCTACATACATTGAAGGTGGGTCCTAGAACCTACCTAAATTTTAATATTTTCTACAAATTATATAGAATTTTTTTTAAGACCTACCTTTTAGTATTTGAAAAAATTAAGAAACTACCGAATTTTCAATGAGGGAACCACATGGTTTTTAGTTTAGATTCGCCACTGAACGCATGTCGACCCATTGCTAGCTCTACCTATAGTTGTAATACGTATTTATAAACGCAATTGGTATTTAGGTTAAATGTTTTTGAGTTTGTTAATTTGGTTATTGGGTTTGTATTTGAATTCTTTTTATTTTGCTTTTTTAAGAAATAAAAATTCTTACAAAAGAAGTGTTCTAATGGTGGCAAGTTCATTAAAGTCTTTTACACAGAAAAAAAAAAGGTGGATCCATATTCCATCTTTATGGGCGAGATAAAAAGTTATATTTATATCACATCAAAATTATTCTGATATTCAAGTCCAATCCACGTCAAACACAACTTCAGATTATGATTATGTTTTTGTCATGTCTTGTTACCACGTACTGAAAATACAATGTGAAATAATCAACCACAAACCATAATCAATTTCATATAAAAAGGATGCATCTCATTTTTCACTATGTTTCTTATAACAATAGAGTTGTGATCTTGTTTTTCTTTTATCTTATAAAAACAACCAACATAAGTTACACCTTTTGTTGTGAATCAATAACACGACATGGAGACATTAAACTTCTCAATTAGCCGACATTTTCAAGAACAATTCCCTTCGGGAAACATTCCCATTTCTATCTTTCACAACATGGAACACAAAGCGGCCTGCCACCATTTGACTTTGACCCGCAACTTTTTCTTGTTCATGTACAATATTTTTGTGTGTGTGTATCAAGGTGAGTTTGTGTGTGTATATCAAGGTGTGTTTGTGTAAGTGCATAAAAAGTTTGTACTATACTTTGTAAAAAGGGTAAATTCCACCCCTGGATCTCTCCATCAACCGGTTCCACAACCAACATGGAGCAGATAAATCAGACATTATAATGTTTGGAGGAGTGCCACAAGTGTAAAGAAGAAGAGTAAAGGCCATGTTATGTGATTGAAAGAACCATTTGATAAAGCTGCAAAAACGGAGGAAAGAATATTAGATAGTCGACTCTTTGTCAAATACCTAAAATACCATTTGGTAAAGAAACAAATTAATGCTACAATGCATTTGTAGCGAGTGATGATAAGGATTAAAAGGTGAACTCGAAGGTAACAATTAGCGCAACATACTTTCACCATTATATCGAACGATTATATTTTACGTTTATTATAATAATAATTAGATGACTAAATAAATAAATAATTTTGTGGCTAAACAACAAATTAACAAAGGGTTATATCCAAAATCCTCCACAAAATTATGTTAATGTTCTACGTGGATCCTATAATTATGGAAAAATACATAAAACCATTTTGACCATTGACTTTTTATGAAGTCCTCATTGTACCTAAAGAATATATAAACTTCCAAGTTTCCTTAATGTATTATATGATCCCATGTGACTCCTTGACCTACCAATTAGCCCCCGTTGACTTTAGGAGCTTATATTTACTAAATTGACCCTTGATTATGGTTTTGCTAAAAGTCAAGGGAGTTATATGGTGACCTTCCACAATGTTGAGGATATCCAATTGGATCTTTCAATTCTCCAAGTGAAATAATACTATTTTGCCCCTCGACAGGTCAAACCTCTTTTTTCCCATTATTAGTGTTGTGTGGATAATAATTTTTCTTTAATATAAATAAATAAGGACAAATTTGTTATATATTTGGGCTTAATGGGGTATAAAGCTTTTCAAAAGCTTATTACCACTGGAGACAAGAGTTTTGTGCATTTAAAAGAACACTTATTTTCCCAATAACCAAAAATGCTTATTTTGTTTTTATCTTTTTGACTCTTTACCCTATCTCCTCAATAACATTTTCATTTACCTCCCTTGGTCATATTTAGTTTTAACTATCTATTATTTTTTTAGTAATTAATCTGTTTTATTAAATATGCAAATTAAAAAAGAATATTTTTATGGCAATGTTTATAGCAACTAACTTCAAAAAATCATAAATTACTTAAAATAATATAAGAAAGATTAAAAGGCAACTTACAAGACGCGGTTGGTGCAACTGAAATTGGTGGGCCCGCTTCATCCCCTTTTTGTTGACCAGACGTTGACCCAAATGACACAACCGGTAAAGGAGAAAGACCCGGGGGCATTTCAGACTTTTCACTCATGGGTGGTGAAGCACTTGGACCAGGACCATACATAGGCAAGATCTGGGGCCCACCACAAGAATGGTGCACCGAAGGTGCAGGGGAATTTGGCACAGGAGCATGGTTTTGAGGGCTCGGTGAAATGGTGGGTCCCGCATAATCGTTTAGGTCAGGAGATGGGGCAGGGGTAGGGGCAGGGGCATTTAGGGTATGAGAAAGATAAGAAGATAAACTGATTTCTTTTACTTTACCAAAGACAGAGTGATCTAGGCCAAGATTTCTTGCGGGGGGCGATCTTGTAATTGTTTGTGCCAATTGTTTTAATCTTAGGGGCACAAGGTTGCCTAGATCAGATACTATTGATGCCTGGACTGTAACTGGAGGGTCTCTTGTTGATCCAATTTTGTTGGTCACTTGCATATATACACTCTGGGAAACAAAAAACAGTTATTAAATGAAGGGTAAAATGGTCATTTACTCACAGTTCAGACAGAAGGGTAAATGGTTATTGATTCACATTCTCACATTCAAAAAGATAAATTGGTCATTTACTCACATTCTCACATTCTGTGATAGAAGGGTAAAATGGTCATTTACTCACATTCATACAGTAGGCTAAAACGTCCATTAAGTAAAAAAGAAACATCACCTTATCTTACTGTATGCCAATATTAGTAAAAAAAAAATTACCTCATAAGGTTTAAGGTGCAACCCTAATTTTAGCTGTTCCTTGAGTTCACCAAAGTTTTCTTCAATTTCACGAACAGAATTAGGGAGGGTAAAATTGAAAAGGGCTTGTCGCAGCATCCAAATGGCTGGAGATTGTTTAGGGATAATCGTGATTCCACCAGGAAACTTCACAAGATCAAATGAAGATGGATCTCCAAAAATGGAAGTCGTCAATGTCAAATTGAGACGTCGATTGAACAGATCAAGTAACAATGGTCTCAAAACACTTAAAGAAACAAGATTTATTGGAGAATTTATGGGATCGGGTACAAATCCAAACACCACATGGGTCCAATTAGATGCGCTTGCTTTATGCATCGATAAAATCGCAACCTGTAGATCACAACAAAACAAATTGGTGGTTATAATGTAAATGAAAAATGCATTTTTGGGTGGAGATTATATGATGAATAAAGATTTTATTAGCAAACCGTTGTGTTAGGTACGCCTATTTCTGCGTTTATGTCATACTCTAGTCTCTCGATTTGAGGAAGAAGATATGAAATCGGCTTTTGTAATCTGAAATATGCTTGTACAGTGGCTGCAATCACAAGATACATGAAGATTTTGCTCAAAATTGGGAGGAAGCAGATCCAATCTCAGATCATTGCTAGGAGAATAATATTAAGCAAAGTTGATGTATGAAAATCAACATCTAACAATCGTATATAAAAAGATACTGTTCATAATTCAAATTGGTGCATTTGCTCAATTTAGCAAGAATAACGTTAATTTCAAATCTACAATCTAAATATTAACATTTAAGCCAAACAGCAAGACAATTCCCAGATCGTTGCAGATCATATGATCAATCAGCAACAAAACAAAGCCTAATCACGTTAAAGGAGATTAAAAAAAAACAAAAACCCAAATCATACTGTTTAAATCTAACAAGATCACAAAATAATTACCACTGTGCTTGATTGAAGCTTTTGCATCAAACCCAGATTGTCTATGGTGTAAATGGAAGATTGAAAAAACCGCAGTGAGGAGAACAGAAACACTGAGAAGCAAAACAAACACGCATTTGAAACTACACAACCGAGCTATTCTCGAGAAACACATCGGACATCGAACAAACGAAAACATCCCATCATGATTCTGGTCCTGTTGGTTGTGAATTGGCAATTGGGGTTCGGATTTCCCCATTTGCAACGCATCTGTGCACTCACTACCTCTTTCCCCCCTTTTGTTGCAACTCAATTATCAACCTTTTTTCCTCAGAAATATGGAGATTTGATTCAATTTGAAGCTGTGTGAGATGATGAGAGACTAACCACAGCTATTGATGGGTACACATTCTCTTTCTCTCTCTGTATGTAGGTTTGGCACAACTGTAACTAGCACTGAGGAGGAAGCATCTGATTTGCACCACTACAACTATTTTTGCATTTATTATTATTATTATTTATTTTCAAATTTCCTTCCATGTGGGAATGTAAATTGGTGAATTACGAAAAGTACCCTTTGTTATTGTTTATAATTGAATTCCTAACCTTCAACTTTTTATTGGTGGTTACATTATTGAATTTATTAAGCATTTTTTTTTATTTTGTTTGGTTTAAAAAATATATCTATTTTAGAAAATATGCTTGTTACTCAAGCATATATTATGGTTTCTTTAAAAGTATGTACATACAAAATAAATTATTATTCAAAGCTTATCTAAAAAGTTATTGGAAAATATGTGGAAAATTCTAATTATTTTGGAATTACTTTTAATAAAGTCATAAAATTAATTAATTTTACACGATAATTTATCATTTCCTATTAAAATAAAAATAAGGACATTTTCGTTAATTTTGACAAAATATGGAAGTGGATTTTTCTGTTAAAAAAAATATTTATGCATATTTCCCAAAATTATTCATAAAAATATATTAGTATAGTATACACCTTAATATTTCAGTTCTAGACAGAAATACCATTTTTTTCATAATATTAGGTTTGTTTAAACTACATGTACCACATATTAAGAGATTTTGATTTTTTGGTAAACCTTTTTTGTATAATATATTTAAATAATATTTTTTAGTATCAAACAAATGTCATTATTGTAATGAAATTATTCATTGCTAGCAGATGAAGGTTCAATAATCATGAGCTATTCTTAAGAATAATCCGTTTAGTCCATATATGAATAATTTTTTTCATATAATTTACGTTTATAGTAATAAGAATTTCAATTTATCATTAGAATCTAAAAGGTCAAATAAGATACATATTGTAGAAATATGAAAGAAAATACCATCTTTTAAGACCAAAGTTATGGTGATTACTGATTACATATGTTGAAAGTTGCATAAATAATGTGATTTACAAAAACTAAGAGGACATAATTGTAATTTTGAAAAAGACTAAGGGGTAATATTATAAAAAGGAATGATGATTTGGCTACCGAACGTTGAGGGGAAGCAAAGGCGAAAGGGAAATATGAGTGCAATGGATTGGTGGAGAAAAAAGGGTTCTTTTGTGAAAAAAGAAAAGTTAAAGGGCAAAAAAGGATAGAACATGTCATCGTTATCCCATTTTTTTAAACTATACATTTCCTCTACAAACACGGAATAAATAAAGAGATAAATGCCCAACCTAAAAATTCGTATTCTTCAACTTCGTAGAACTTTATAATAAAAAATAAAACTTAACAGCTATTAATAAAAATATAATTTTTTATTCAACAAATTACAAGTTGTTAATATATTAAACCATTCATGTGCATGCAACCATCGTAAGCATTTTACCAAGAGCTCTATACACGAAAATGACTATACTTAGAAGTTATACATGAAAATAGCCATTTATAACTTTTTTCTTACTAAAAATTGATCATCAGTATCGCAAAAACATCGTGAATATGCAAGTTCATCACTTTCCGATCAAGTTTTCCACATCGTGATAAATTTAGCTACGCAAGATCTACGTGAAGTTCTATAAATTGACAAAGTCTACCACTCTTTGTATTATAAACTAGGGGTGAGCATTTGGACCGTTGGACCGGACCGGACCGGACCGTTTTTTTGGACCCCGGGCTGGTTCTCGGTTCTAGGAATCCATCAAAACCGGTCCGGTTTTTTTCCCGGTCCGGTCCGGTTTTTACCGGGTTTAGAACCGGTTGGACCCGATTTTAAATTTTTTTTTTGTAAACTTTAAACAACCATAACTCATTCGTTTTAAGTCGAATTGACACGTGGTTTTTTCCAACGTTTAATTTACAGTTTCTAGATGAATTTAGACTATAATTTTGTTGATTTTGGTATTATATTCAATGAGTTACAGTCTTTCAAAGTTGATCTATCAAAGCTGAAAATTTTCAGCTTTTCAGCAACGTTTTTAAAATTTTGTAATCTGTGAAAAATTTTAAACAATCATAACTTAGTCGTTTTAAGTCGGATTGATACGCGGTTTTTTCCAACATTTAATTTACAGTTTATAGATAAATTTAGACTATAATTTTGTTGATTTTGATATTATATTCAATGAGTTACAGTCTTTCAAAGTTGAGCTATCAAAGCTGAAAATTTTCAGCTTTTCAGCAAGATTTTTAAAATTTTGTAATCTGTGAAAGTTTTTAAACAACCATAACTCATTCGTTTTAAGTCGGATTGACCCGCGGTTTTTTCCAACATTTAGTTTACAGTTTGTAGATGAATTTAGACTATAATTTTGTTGATTTTGGTATTATATTCAGTGAGTTACAATCTTTCAAAGTTGAGCTATCAAAGATGAAATATTTCAACTTTTTAACTATTATTTTAGACTATAATTATGAATTTTATGTATCTTTGACAGATAAATCATATAAAAGGGATCTTGATGAACTTAATTTATATGTTAGTTGCTTTTATTTAGAAAATTAATTTTGTAAGTTATAATATTATAACATCAATATAGATTAGTTATGCATGAAACGAAAAGGTAATCATTTTTACAAGTTGTATCGTATCAAACCCAATAACGTATTCGTTTTAACGAGTTCTATCAAACCCAAAAACTTATTTTAACGACTTGTACTCTATGCAATTAAAGTTGTACCGGTCCAAACGGGTCCAAGAACCGGAAAACCCGGACCTGGACCCAGACCCGGACACGGACACGACTCATCCGGTCCGGTCCACAGTCCACAATATTCTCCATAACCGGTCCGGTCCAAGAGCCGGTCCGGTCCGGTTCGGTCCAAATGCTCACCCCTATTATAAACGGTGGATTCATTTCTTTTTAAGCCTAAATAATATGTCGATATTATCTAAAAGGAAGCGGATGATGAAAACACGGATCAACCTAAACGTTGTGTCAATTGAATTATAAAGAATTTAATAAAAAAAATTGCCATGTACTCCAATCTCGAATCTCGATACCTTTTTTATAAAAAGTTTGAAAACCTTTACCTAATTTATCTAAAACACTTGTCACTCGATTCAAATCCACATTGTTCTCGGTGCTTGGGATGCTCTCAATGTGTTGTTGTGAGTTTGCTTTTGGGTATGATGATGAACAAGCAAAAAAGACTTTTAATTATAAAAGATATGAAGTAGTGATTTTGAAGATAATGCTTTTTGATTAACCATCGTAATGCTTTTTATCCAACCTGATTAGACTATACAATAGACACTTAATACCATTATTATAATCCTTAACTAACCTAATCTTTCAAATCATTACCTTTTATTTTTTATTTTTATTTTATTTTATTTTATTTTTTTGTAGTTTTGTAGTTTTGTAGTTTCCTAGTCATAAACAGTAGTGTTATAGAGACTTGCATCTTATTTTCGGTTTAAAATTTTAAGTTCTGAATAAGGGTTTAGTCCATTGACCACTACTTATGCAGTTATACTTCCACATTTCAAATGTGAAGTTAGGGATGGTTTTTAATTATAAAATGGATGTTTTGTTTCAGAATATTAAAATGATACGACAATTCTTATGACATTTCATGTTTTTATTGGATAAAATGTGTTATTATTAACACCCACTACCCCATCCCCCACACTTTTGTTGAAATCCTCCATTCCAATGACATTTACGGATTTACCCCATTGTCGAAAGTCTCTTTTTCTTTTTCTTGAAAGATATACAGAGCTTTGACTTCACAAAGGAAGGCGATTCTCGTCTTTATCAAGTTACCTTTTGAATTTTGACTGTAACGTTGCATGCATGTGTGTTTGTATTCAACGATGTTTGTATGTGTGTTATGACTTATGATTGTAACAAAAAAGGTCCAGAGGGTTCCAAAGGTGGATTCAATGGGGTATGCCAGTTGGATGAAGTCGGTGGAACATGGGGGAGTCGTCGATGGGAGTGATGAAGACAAAGGATTGGGGTACGATCATTATATTTTAGAAAGTTAAAGGATAAAAGGACATTATGACTAATTCTGATGATTTTTTGGTCCAAAATAGATCAAATGGCCTATAAATGAATTTAGAATTGCCTAAACAACAAAAATTGTAAGATAATAAATTGATTGATGCTCAAAAGAAAATTACATAGGAATATATAGATAATACTTAAACCCTAATGGCTAAACCCTAAAGATTTGGGCCTAAACCCTAATCACTAACATTCCCCTGCTGTTTGATCGGGTGAAGACTATTACACTGGAAAAATAAACACATAAAACATAAAAACTAGATGAAGATAGCGACAACGGCGGTGGTAGAGCTATGATGATGGCGTCTAACATCTCGTCGGAGAAGAAGATAGAAGAAACGACAACTAGAGACGAATCCGTTGTAGAAGAAAAGAAGAGTGACGATGACGATCATACACATGGTGTAAGAGGAGTCCGGAGAAAGCCAGCGAGAAAGAAAGAGGGCTCGAGTTGCGACGGGCGAAGCCAATTCCAGCGAGATCGGCGACTACAATGTTGATAGAGAAAGAGACGATTGTAGATCAGAGGCTGCCCAACGAAGAAGTTCCATTGACAAGGAGGCAGCAAAAGCATCAGAAGGGGCTGAATCAAAAAAGAGATATGAAGAAGTGGTCAGCCGAGGAGGAGGCGGAAGACTCGGAGGCAGGGGTCATCTGAGGAGGAGGTAGAAGTAGACGAGGCAGTAGAAGAAGCTGATGAAAGAGATATGGTTTGGTGTTGACAACTATTTTATTATTTAGGTGCAAAAGAAAAGAAAGAGAAAAAATATGAAACATAATGAAGGCACATCCAACGTCTATTAGAGAAGGTCATCGGAGGTGGAGGGCGGCAGCTGCGGGTTGTGGTCAACAGTAGTGTTTTTAACCTAGAGCTCTGATATCATGTAAGATAATAAATTGATTGATACTCAAAAGAGAATTACATAGGAATATATAGAGAATATCTAAACCCTAATGGCTAAACCTTAAAAGGCTTGGGCCTAAACCCTAATCGGTAACAAAAATGAAGCTTAAAGTTATATTTGTTTACAGTATCTTATTTACTTTGTATAAAAAATCATTAAGAAAACCAAATCGACTTACGTTTAGGAATTTTTCTCTTCAATAACATATTTTTTTGGTATTAAAAATCATTTTAAACGTTTATATCACCAATATCTAGATGTTGGGAGGAGAAATGGTATCTAAAATTGATGAGAGCTTGGATATTTTGAAGGGTCTTGTGAACACTTTTCAAATATGATATTTCGACCTTATGCATGAGTTATATGAAATCCACGGGTTATATGAAATCCATATTATATGATAATCCTTCGAGGAACATACTCAAATTAAAACATTGATATGAGACCATGAACTAGGGTTTATATAGGATTCAAATTCATTTGAGTACCAAAGATAAGTATCAGTCAACATTAAATGTTGATTTTATTCCATAAATAATGGATGACGGTTTCAAAGATAATTATGAAGAATATATTTCGAAAATAAGATTTTCCATAACATTTTCCGTAAGAAATGAATTTTCGGAGACCCGCTAAGGGCGTTGCTCCTTGGACCCCGCTAGGGGCGCTGCACCTAGGACCCCATTATGGGCGCTGCCCCTAGGACCTCGCAAGAGGGCACTGCCCCATTGAGTCCATTCATTTGGATGAATCAAGATCAAACTCGTTTTATTAAAGCATGCACTCTACACCATCTAACTTGTATACAATTAAGATTTGAACTCCATTGGTAAACTGTAAAATCCAATATACTAAAATGAAGTCGATGACACTAAAATCACAACATAGTATTCAAAAAGTTGTGTCGTTGTTGCAATGAGCAATTCCAACATCACGAAAAACCACATGGTGGTGCTAATAGGTGTGACACATGTCAAGCTTGATCGAGGAACGCCATGTCGAGTTTTTTTTTCTTTTTTTTTTAACATTTGAGGAGTTTTATATACACAAAACTAGCAAGGAGCTAGAAAAAGGTCTAACAAATTACAAAGGGATACTCATAAGGTGATTTTTCAGCTAAGAGTTATAATATGTACTAACCTTTTCATTCATATTATTGAACCAACCAAAGGAAAAAAAATCACCATTGTCTCGACCATCGAAATTTTGTGAAAGATGTTCATGGCAAGTAACATAGAGGTCTGGTACCACCAAAGGACATAAAATATCGAAACAACTATTATGACATCCCCATTTTTACCGTCATTTTAGAACTTTTTGTTTATGCTTATTTAAAACATTTGTTATTGTGAAATTGGTCCCAAAATATCCTTGACATGATATAATATCAAAATCAAGGCATTTCAGAATATTTTATATTTTTAAAAGTCTAGGATGTCATAACTGATACAAGAAACATAAGCATAAAATGGAGAATTACAATGTCTCAATATACTAATGGTCTACATCTCCTTGAATCTCTTAGCAGATACATACATCATTATCCAAGTATCTTTATTTAATAACATGTGATTCAAATAAACTGAGTGGGTCAGGTTGGGAAACCTGTTGAGTACATATGGTTTTCAACCCACAATAATATAATTAATTTGTTTATTCACATATTTCATGTAAAACATTTAACCTGATTACCCACCCCCATTTTCTTATACATATATTCATCTCCAAGGGACTCTCCTAAGGATCATCGCCTACATTGTAACATCCCAAAAACCAAAGGTAAAAATTTCATTTTAATTATATTCCAAGCACTAAGGTAACTTCATCCAAATATTGAAAAGCATTTCAAAAATAAAACGATTATCAGAGTTCATTCCCAAAATCTTATATTGCGGAAAACACGGGTGTATGTGTTGCGATCAAGCCGGGCCTTTCGAACCGAAAGTACCTGAAACCATAAACCACAATTTGTAAGTACAAAGCTTAGTGAGTTCCCCAAATACCACATACCATACATATAAAATGAGCCATACATATCATACATATCCAATCAATCAATGAAAGTGTTATGTGCCGACCATAGTCTTGTCATTTTGCCACGAGCGGCCTCATGATCTTCCTTTCCAGGCCGGGCTCAAAAACCTTGGGTCTTACAGACAAGTGCCAGGAGCCACCTCCGAGTCTTCCATGCAAGTATCACAAAGACAACTAGCATACAATCTATACTACTTAACTAATTAACTGCCAGAGTTCAGACTCTGGTCTTGGATACAGTTTGCCAGGAGCCGCCTCCTGGTCTTTCATACAAACTGCCAAGGGTTACCCCCGGGTCTTCCTAGAATATATAAACCAAATGGGCCGGCATTGGTGCCTTTGACCTATAGAACAGTGAGGAGACTCACCTCGAATGCAGAAGCTCACTGAAAGAAATCCCTAGCTGCTGCTCTGACGACTTCCCGAGCTAACAATACCAAAATAACATCCAATTAGCAGTTGGGTTCCAAACTATGATCCATAATCCGTACTTGGGGTAAAATGACCATTTTATCCCTGACCCAACATGAATCAAAATTGAGGCCCAAGCCCAAAACCATAAGATCCATAAGCCCACTATTGGCCCAATATTCCAAATTGGGCCCAAACCCTTACATGGGCCTTTCCCTAAAGCCCATTTACTTTTCCTAATCCAAAACACATATTCACAGCTAGCCCAACAAAAACCCATGGAGTTCAAGCCCAAACGATAGCCCAAACTCGAAATGACACCACAAGGTCCATTAAGGCCCATGTGACATCCCCATTTTCACGGCCATAAAAGACCGATTTTGTTTATGCTTTATAAAAATCAGAGTACCCTTTTAATAAAAATGTTGCAGAATTTGTTCCCAGAAAACATGATAAATGTGTTATCAAAGCATTTCCGAAGAAATGTATTTTTATTCCTTTTAAAACCTTGGGATGTCATTGTCAATACAGAAACATAAGCATAAACAGAACTTACATTCATTTACACTAGTGATCTACATCTATTTTAAAAATCTCAGTGTAAAGTAGCTTCGTATCGACACCTGTGATACAAATAAGCTTGAGTGGATCAGGTTGGGACACCTGGTGAGTACATAGGGTTTTCAACCCATAATAATATAATTATTATGTTTAGACATCAAACAATCAACCCATTTACCCATCCCCATTATCTCCATTACTCTTAAGGATCTACCCTAAGCATCAGTTATTCCTCGTTCATTCATTCCGAAGTCCATCGTCGCCAGGGTTTACACAATAGGCACTAAGTCCATAGTCGCCAGGGTTTATACAGCAGGCACTAAATCCATAGCTGTCAATGCTCATACGTAAAGCACTAATTCCATAGCTGCATTCATTGAGTACTAAGTCCATAGCTACCAACGTTTATCTAATTGATACTAAGTCCATAGCCACCATAGTTTATCTAATAGGTACTAAGTCCATAGCTACCATCGTTTATCTAATATGCACTAAATCCATAGCTGCCAGTGTTTATCTGATAGGTACCAAGTCCATAGCTACCAACGTTTATCTATCAGGTACTAAGTCCATAGCTACCAGCATTTATTCAATAGGTACTAAGTCCATAGCTACCAACGTTTATCTAATAGGCACTAAGTCCATAGCTGCCAGTGTTCACTCATATCATCTTTAAGCTCTCATCATTCATCTACCCATGTTTTACCCAACATATTCGTAGATATAAAATACATATACAGTTTAAATTATTTAAAACATGTATAAAATCGTTCATCCAACATAGAAAGCAAGTATTCAAATAATATGCACACATAACACGTAATTTATATAAAATACTTCATATCTATGTGTAAGATGAAAGTAACTATGCACTCACCTGTTAAGGTGGTGATTCTGCACTCGGACAGCACTTCGTTAATCTTAAAACAATTCCTTTGACAAAACCTAGTATCATTACCACTAGAGTTTAGTCTAATGTTCAACGAGACTAATTAATAGTCTAGCTATTATTACTATTATATAAGCGTTAAAAAATACTCTTCACCCACTATGTTTAGACAGGGGCCATACATGAAACACTGGAGGGCAGGATCATTTTGGCATATAGCACTTCTGAATCCAACAACCCAAGCGGCCCTCCAAACCGGATTCCCCGTACCGCGAATGGTTAAAAAGATATTATAATGACACTTATATAAACCATAATAATAGCCCAAATAATTATTATAAGGTCCTAATAACATTACTATATTTAAAAAAAGCTATATTAAATATAGTATATGCGTAGCTCACTTACAACGAGTTTTTATTAAAAACTGGGCTTCGCTGGAGCAGCGTTTCCGAGCCGAAAGCTTTTCTTCTCGGAGCCGGCGGGCGCTCCGGGGCTTCCTTCTCATGCTAGGGAGGTTCCCTAGACTTGGTAGGGGTTTAAGGAGGTTAGAGAGAAGTTAGAGAGAGAGAAAGATAGGGTGAAAGGTGTGAGAAATATGAAGGATTCACCCTTTATTTATAGGGGTTTTATCGTAGAGTAGTCCCTAAGTTTCGTCCGTATCTTCCGCGTACGAGCTCCGTTTTCTACGTTCGTTATATCCACGCGTTGGTAATTACGAGTACTACAACTTTCATTTAGACCCCGTCGGCGAATTCCCATTCTATCTCAGATTTACAAAACTGTATCGAATTTGCCGCACTTGAAGAGTAGAGACTAAGTTTCATCCATATCTTTAACATACGAGCTCTATTCTCGACGTTATTTATATCCACGCGTTGGTATTTACGAGTAATACAACTTTCATTTAGACCACGTCGGCTAATTCTCATTCTATCTCAGATTTACAAAACTGCATCGAATTCGCCACGCTTGAAGAGTAGAGACTAAGCTTCGTCCATATCTTTCGCATACGGGCTCCGTTTTCGACTGTCTTTTTATCGTTTAACTCCTTTTAACGATATCTTCATTTCTCGTTAGATTATTTTAGCTAAAAATCGACCGATCTAAAATTCGAATTTTCGGGCTGTGCACTGTTATGCTAAATCTTAGAAAAATCATAACTTCCTCATACGAAGTCAGATTTGGGCGTTCTTTTTATGCACGCTCTCGGTGTAACGTATACTATGACTTCTGTTTAGATTGCTAAGGCTAAAAAGTATTTTATCAAAAATTCACTTTTTACGTTACGCGGTGTCGTGCCGGTTTAGCCGTAAAACTTCGACGCGTCATAACTTCTTCGTTATACCTCGGATTTCGACGTTGTTTATATGTACGTAACCCTTGTGACGTTTGCTACAACTTAGTTAAGATTATTCATTCTAAATAATCTTCCATCAAAAAGTCATATTTTGACGCTTATTGTCTCTAAATTGACTAGCCCGAATATGCGGGTGTTACAATTATCTCCCCCTTAGGATGATTACGTCCCGGAATCATCAACGAAACATGGTTGTATAATGACTCCCTATGTTATCTCTTCATCCTAGGTAATAACTGTAACTTCTATGTTCCTTTGAGTTAGTATCTAACTCTTGGACTTCTTGACCGCATGTGGTGCTTGATCTTTCACCCACTCTCTATCTTATGTTAGATGTTAAATCATGACCTTCATGTTACAATCTCGATCTTTATCAGAGACTCCTTCTTCTTCTTATCAAACTTAAGATAAGTTGTTTGATTTCCACAATATACTGATGGGTCACGTTTAAGGACCTCTTATCGTATGTTGCAACGCTTAGACTCAGGTCTCTTAGAGTCAAATTCCGGAATGGAATATACTTTCCTTCATGCTTGTTGGGGTACAAAGTTTTCCTTGAATGACTTTGTAATGTTTGACTTTTGTAAAACCCACTTGCATGTAGAGTATTAGCCTTGTGACACATGAGAGATAGAGAGTGAGAGAGAGACATGTAAACACCTCTATATAAGGTGGGTTTAGTCCACTTGTAGAGGTGTGCTTGAGAGATGTAAAAGTGAGTGTGTAAGTGTGTGTTATTTATGTAGTCTAGATCTAGATCCTTTTTGTGTAACACCATATACAATCAATACATCTCTTGAACACCCAAATCACCATGTTCATTGTGCAATCTTTAATTCCGCATGCCAAACCATGTTCTTATGTCACTACAATTGGTATCAGAGCGGGTCTTCAAGATCAAGGTGATTTTTGAAGAACGATTTTCGGTTTGGCAAATTTTGTCGCAATTTGAGCAATTTTGGTGAGTCTCTCTCTATGATCTCTCTTAATTTCATTGAATTCGTGCATTGCGTTTTTGATTGTTTGATCGTTTTGTCTCAATGGATCAAAATTCATTTTCATCCCACTGATTGATCCATTTATTGTTGATTAGATCAAAAATTCTTAAATAAAATCAAATTCCAAAATTTTTCGAAATCTACTGTTCATCGATCATGTTTTGAGCCTAACATCTTGTTTGGAACTGATATATTAAAAATTGTTTGATCGGTTACTGTTCATAGATTCAAGCCAATATTGATTCTCGGTTAATATACATTGATTTGAGCCCAAAATCAAAGTTCGTTACTGTTCATGTCCATGTGAGCCCAATATTTTTGTTGTTTGTGATACAAACGAATGGATCCATATTATTCACAAACAATTTTGAGACCATATAATTCTTTTTAATCATATGTTAAATTGATGAAACCTCATTCACCAAAATCTGTTCGACTCATGCTTGCGTCAATTTTTTTTATGTTCTTGCCTCAACATTTCTTCATCTTGTGCATATAAGAGTTGTACATTCTAATAATCCAAGCGATTCATTTGTTGCGTCATCGTTCTTGAGTTCCAATTTCAGTTTAACGATTCTGAATAATCGATTAGAGTTTGGTTTGATTGTTAAAATGGCTTATGAATCGATTTTATGTTCTGTGTTCATCCTTTTTATCGATTTTATTCAAGTCTTGTTAGAAGTCGGCAATTGACTTTTTGATCTTGATGAAATTAATCAAGAACTGTCAAATTTTTGTAAAGAACATGTGAAGAACAGTTGGATAATCATGTTTTCATCTGGATTTTGTCACTAGAAACATCGATTTCATGTTTGTTGACAGTTAATTTAGAAAAGTCAAACATAGCAAAAAGTCAACTTCGATTTTTGAGTGATGAATCAAAGAATAGAAGGCTGAAATCGTTGGTTTTGAGTTGAGAACAAGATATAGGTGTCGAAAGCATGATTGATTGGAGGATCAATTTCGAAAATTAGTTGGATTTATGGTCTTGGTGAGGAACGAAGATACAGATAACGAAAGGAACGAACTGGGAATAAGGTCTGTTAATGATTGTTTTGATTTCGTGCCTGTATGTGTGTTCGTTCGCGTCTACAGGGAAGATTCATTTTGGGTTGGTATTTGATGACAAACGAAAGTTTGTAGTTGATATTGATGGTCGAAATTGGTAGATGGTAGTTGATTGAGAACGAACTGCAATCGAACTCGATTTGGAGTCAATGATAAAAGGATTTCACGAAATCGGGTTTGGTGTCAAAAGGCTTGCTGTTTTGGGAAGATTTGTAGAACGAAGCCTGTTATTTTGAGATCATACGAAATTTTCAAAGATTTTGGAGATATCGACTAGAAACGAAGTCTGTAAAAGGATTGATGTTGTGAAGTGGTGAAATCGAGTGTTTTGATTTCGAAACCTGTATGCAAGATTGATTTTGGAGTTGGGGCATATGATCGATTTTGGAGTCAATGTTCGAAGGATTAGCGAGTCACTGTTGATGATGTTTCAAAGGGTGTTTGATTTTACTGTGATTTAGAAAGAACGAAGGTTTTTGGTGATTTAGATTCGAAGGGTATTTGCTTTGGGTTTGGGAAGAACGAACGAAAATTTGATTTTGGGTTGAATGTACGAAGTGAGTTAATTCGATTCAGAGGTTGGATGATTAAGAGGTTACTGTTCATTAAGAGGCTTCGAATGCCTTCGAATTCGTGTGTTTGAGAAAATTTTCGTATGAAGAGGAAAAATTTTCGTATGTTTGGATGCAAAATTTTCGTATTTTGGAATGGAGAAGTAAAATTTTCGAATGTAGTCCCTCAAATTTCGAATGGTTGACAAATGGAAAAAGGCTTCGAATGAATGATCAAAATTTCGTATGTTTTGATCAAAAAGCAGAATTTTCGAATTCAGCCCCTGAACTTTCGAATATTTGGCAACCTCCACAATTAATTGAAGTTTCGAATGTTTGACACTTTTCACCCAAATTCGAAAATTTTCTGAATTTTTGAATGTTTGGGACAACTCTTCGTATGTTTGGAACACAAAGGGCAGAATTTTCGAAAATAGTCCCTGAGTCTTCGAATGTTTGGCGGTTCATACCCAAATTCGAAAAAGGACTGTTTTTGCTGGAAATTGAAGAAAATGCATTTCAAGCCCCTACAGTTTGTGCAAATTGACGCTTTCTACCCAGATTTGGAAAAGGGGGAGAGTTTTGCATATTTTGCTGTTTTAGGCGCACCGGGTCACTGCAGAATTTTGAAATTGACAATTTCTACCCATTTTTGAGAAATTTTGTCAAAGGCGATCCGTGAACGAAGCTAAAAATTCAATATTTTTTGGATTTTCCAGATTGAAGCACAAAGTTTATGCCACATGTTAAGGGGGAGTTTTGACACGAAAAATTCCGAATAGAGCACGTTCTCTTTCCTTGAAGGTTTTATAATCAATTTTCGATTATAAAAAGGGGGAGAAATTTATATGGAAATTCGAACTTGAATTTTTCATATTACGCGGATTTGACGACCGAAGTGACCTTAATTTTTGAAGCTTACGAAATGATGAAATTGGAAGTTCGGAAGTGATGTATTCGAAATGGGTTTGGTTTTATTGAAGATTTTTGGGGTGTGCTTTATGCTCAACTTTTGGTGATCAATTTGGAGTTTGAGAAGCTCGTGATCATTCGTTGATGCTCGGTTTGTATGGTTTCGCATCCTAGAGCCCAAATTGAAGAATCATGGAAGAATTGAAGATTGCAGTTCGTTTCGACATGTGTCACCCTTGAGGCTCGGATCGCGTAGTTGCTCGATTTTGGAAGATTTGAAGTGGGTCATTCATTCCTAACTTTGAGGGGGAGAATGTTGGGGTACAAAGTTTTCCTTGAATGACTTTGTAATGTTTGACTTTTGTAAAACCCACTTGCATGTAGAGTATTAGCGTTGTGACACATGAGAGATAGAGAGTGAGAGAGAGACATGTAAACACCTCTATATAAGGTGGGTTTAGTCCACTTGTAGAGGTGTGCTTGAGAGATGTAAAAGTGAATGTGTAAGTGTGTGTTATTTATGTAGTCTAGATCTAGATCCTTTTTGTGTAACACCATATACAATCAATACATCTCTTGAACACCCAAATCACCATGTTCATTGTGCAATCTTTAATTCCGCATGCCAAACCATGTTCTTATGTCACTACAATGCTATAATGTGATATAATCACATTTTAACATGTAGCATTTCTAGCTACCAACCTTTTTAACAACGAGCGCGATACTTCTATTGATCGCTTTGATTTCAATCTTCTCGTTTAAGTCATATGCTACATCGATCTTGGTTCTCTGAACCACATAACATACTCATCTTAGTCGGACTCGATTCAATATGACCACTAGGGTCGATATAACTATCAGCTCCTTAGTCATTACCGAAGCAATGGTAACGACATATATGAATAATACGGAATCAATTACTAGCTCCTTGGTAACCTTGTGACTTTCCCTGATCCAAGTGCGAGTCCTGTGCTTCCGGTAGTATAGGCCTCTACTACCATTCACACCTACTCATACTCGTCCCAAGTATTGTCTCACATATTTCCAAGTTACTATCACAAAAACAATTTTAACACATAAAAATGTGTCCAAACAATCATAAAATTTTCCCTAGACTCAACTAGGACTTCCTCCATGCGTATCTTCAATCATCAATTCTGTTTCAACTCGGTTGGTGGTGGAAATTCCATACGATGGGATAACTTCATGGATTATACCAAAAATCTTTCTTTCTGCTAATCGAAAGTGCACTTCTCCGGTACTAGACGTATTATTTATTAGATGCATTCTAAAGGCAAGATATCACTCTTAAAATATCTTCCGATAGGTATCATTTAATATCGTAAGCCTTCTCATTTCCTCCATTTGCTCAGTCTGCTATGAGTCCTTATCATGACATTCTATACACCAAAGCAGGCGTTCGGTGTATCGAGACGAGAATATAGATAGAGGAAGATTTAGACGCGTATTCCTCCTCATTACTCCAAAAAGTTACATGTCAGTTCTAATATTGTAATTAAACGTTTAGAAACCTGAGCATATAAAATTTCTAGATCTGGTCGGCAACAGACCATAGATCCGATCAAACGATAGCCTAAAGCATCACAAATCATTTAGCACATAAAAGCATTTTATGCATCTTCCCTAATTAAGCTAGTGCTTGTGTCTATTCAGGTGTACTTCCTAAAATATATTAGACACACTCCTCACGATCATCGCTTAACATTCTAAGTTTAAGCCTAGAAAAAAATCCTTATTCCTTGTTCGCTTAAACTAATGCTCTGATACCAACTGTGACATCCCCATTTTCACGGCCAGAAAAGACAGAGTTTGTTTATGTTTTATAAAAATCAGAGTACCCTTTTAATAAAAATGTTGCGGAATTTGTTCCCAGAAAACATGATAAATGTGTTATCAAAGCATTTCCGAAGAAATGTATTTTTATTCCTTTTAAAACCTTGGGATGTCATCGTCAATACAGAAACATAAGCATAAACAGAACTTACATTCATTTACACTAGTGATCTACATCTATTTTAAAAATCTCAGTGTAAAGTAGCTTCGTATCGACACCTGTGATACAAATAAGCTTGAGTGGATCAGGTTGGGACACCTGGTGAGTACATAGGGTTTTCATCCCATAATAATATAATTATTATGTTTAGACATCAAACAATCAACCCATTTACCCATCCCCATTATCTCTATTACTCTTAAGGATCTACCCTAAGCATCAGTTATTCCTCGTTCATTCATTCTGAAGTCCATCGTCACCAGGGTTTACACAATAGGCACTAAGTCCATAGTCGCCAGGGTTTATACAGTAGACACTAAATCCATAGCTACCAATGCTCGTTCGTAAAACACTAATTCCATAGCTGCATTCGTTGGGTACTAAGTCCATAGCTACCAACGTTTATCTAATAGATACTAAGTCCATAGCCACCATCGTTTATCTAATAGGTACTAAGTCCATAGCTACCATCGTTTATCTAATATGCACTAAATCCATAGCTGCCAGTGTTTATCTAATAGGTACTAAGTCCATAGCTACCAACGTTTATCTATCAGGTACTAAGTCCATAGCTACCAGCGTTTATTCAATAGGTACTAAGTCCATAGCTACCATCGTTTATCTAATAGGCACTAAGTCCATAGCTGCCATTGTTCACTCATATCATCTTTCACCTCTCATCATTCATCTACCCATGTTTTACCCAACATATTCGTAGATATAAAATACATATACAGTTTAAATTATTTAAAACATGTATAAAATCGTTCATCCAGCATAGAAAGCAAGTATTCAAATAATATGAACACATATCACGTAATGTATATAAAATATTTCATATCTATGTGTAAGATGTAAGTAACTATGCACTCACCTGTTAAGGTGGTGATTCTGCACTCGGACAACACTTCGTTAATCTTAAAACAATTCCTTTGACAAAACCTAGTATCATTACAACTAGAGTTTAGTCTAATGTTCAACGAGACTAATTAATAGTCTAGCTATTATTACTATTATATAAGCGTTAAACAATACTCTTCACCCACTATGTAAAGACAGGGACCAGACATGAAACACCGGAGGGTAGGATCATTTGGGCATATAGCACTTCTGAATCCAGCAACCCAAGCGGCCCTCCAAACTGGATTCTCCGTACCGCGAGTGGTTAAAAAGATATTATCACGACACTTATATAACCCATAATAATAGCCCAAATAATTATTATAAGGTCCTAATAACATTACCGTGACAACCCGAAACTTTTTCCGTTATCCTTACCCAGTTTCCGTTAATAAAATTTGGGTTTTTATTTATTTCCGTCAAATTTCTTAGTTCGGGAAGGACTTTACGTTTTAAATAAATCAATTCGGATTTATTTCCGTTCACGTTAGTATTATTTTTGGTCTAACGGAATATTCTAAGCTCGGTTCAATCGAGTTTTGGATCCAAAAACGAGGTTTTCTAAGTCAAAGCATAGCATACGAGCCAAACAACCATTCGATAGGAGTTTACGGCCGCAAACTCAGTTTACGACCGTAAACCCTGTTCACGGCCGTAAACCCTCCACCTCACCCCTTGGCCGTAAACCTACCCCTATATAAGGGATGAGTGGCCTTCATTTCTCACTTTACACACTCCAGAAGCTTTCTCTCTCTACTCTCTCTCTCTCTCTCTCTACAAACTTCGAATTTGCTCAAGGATCCTCAAGAATGTAAGTGATTCTTCACTTTGATTGTGTTTCTATCCTTATTCTAGTGATGAATCCATGTCTCATCTCCTAAATTTCATAATTTTCTAGATTTTCTCTCTCACCAAGAACACCAAGAACACACACTAGTTCTTGGTGGCTAAAAACCTCATTTCAAGCTTCTTAACAGTAAGTAACTACCATCTGTACTTGTTATCTACTAGAAACCATCGATTTTCGCCTAAAAATCGACCTGAAACGCATGAACTGAGTGTTTACGGCCGTACACCCTTCAATGGCCGTAAACTCCATTTTTGGTCGATTGTTGACCTTTAAACTCTTCCTTGAGTTGGGCACGAGGCTTAGAACACTTCGAGAAGGCTAGAAAGGACCTTGAAACACCGAAAATCGCACTTTTCGCCAAGTGTTTACGACCGTAAACCTATGGACCGCAAACCCTTGGGCCGTAAACATATGGGCCGTAAACCCTATTGGGCCGCAAACCCTTGACCGTACACTCCTTTTACGACCGCAAACTCCCCATTTTCAAATCACATGCGATTCTAACACTTAGTTTCAAGTGTTTCCTGGTCCCTAGGATGATTTCCTTCCATAACAAATAGTGTTAAGCCCTCACCTAATGCATATATGTACTTTTACATGCTAAATAGGATCCGTTTGTGCCCGAGGCTTTATTTGACACTCAACAATTCCTAGCAACTTACACTCGAATCCCACGTCAAACAGTGAGTTCATACCCCTACGCTTTTTCCAAGTTTTTCATGTTTTCAGGGGGGAATACAAGCAAAAGTACAAGGAAACTTGTGCTCAAAGTATATTATTTTGTTTAAAATAATTATAGTTTCAGTATGCTTTTAACACAGAAAACAGTTTTACCAAACGATTAAGAAATCAACTCGTAGAAACAGTTTTCGAAACTAAAGCAAGGAACTTGTGAATCTTGTCATAAAATGTGATATTTTATAAAGGATTCATACAAATCACAAACGGGATTTTCGGTATTATTACATGCAAATTGTTAGTCTAAAGTTGGAGACACGTCCTTGGTAACACTCCCACCGGATTCGAGAGTGTAGGACTAACACTTGTAACCAGAATCTATTGTAGGGAGAGCGTGACTGTTGTGTATAGATCTATACGGGACCGACTATCCCGCACCTTACTGCTAGCTACAGTTGGACCGATAGGTCTAGGGGTGACAAAGTCATAAAAAGATACTGGCCCCGTTACGTGCCATGTCAAGTCTAAGTACGGTTATGATACTCACAACCTAGATAACAGAACTTACTTTTGTAATAATGAAACAAGTGAACTAACCTCAAAGTAATAACCGATTTGATTACTAGAGGGTATTAATAATACCCTTAGGATTTAGTTCACCGCATATTTATTAGTTTTATTTATGTAATAAGGCTAATACATCTCACATGGAGCGAACAGGGTTTTTCAAGGAAACTACATCTAACGATACAAGTATGGTAGATACTTGTACACCTCAGACAAGAACAGATAACCAACTATCAACTTTTAAGGAAAATATAGGATTCTCCTGGGATAACTCAACCTTACATAAACAGGCTGTTAAACAAATAACGAATGGATAATCAAACATCTTTCATAAGAAAATATAGGATTTTCTTGGGAAACACTTTTCAAAGGATCAAAGAAACATTTCTTTCACCAGAACTAAACGCTTATGAACTCACCAGCTTTATGCTGATATTTTAAAACTGCTTGTATTCTCAGGGCAACAATAGACAGGTACTCTTGCCAACTTTTGGAGAAGACGGAGCATTTTGGAGTCACGTCTTTTACTTTTGTTATATACTGTTATGAACAAACTATGTTTTCAAACAATGTAAATATTCTTATTATAATGTAATGGTTGTGTTTACTTCGCTTACTATGATACAACTGTTGTGATACTACGCATGACGTCACTCACCCCCGGACGTTTCCGGCGTCCGTTCCGACGGTTCGGGGGTGTGACAGATTGGTATCAGAGCTATTGTTTATAGTGAACTAAGTATACCGAACCTTACATGGTATAGAACTATAAACACTAAGGGGCCGAAGTGCTCTGAACTAAAAGTATACTTTTAAAATACAAGTATTTTTGCAAAAAGTATACAAGTATACTTACATACCAGAAACAATATCATGAGTAGAACAAAACAAAAGTATTTGGATGTTGAACACTGCGGTTAACCTTGGGCAGTTATGAAATCATGTCTAGGGTCAATATAGCCTGATCAACTATATTTGTTCGAGACATGACCAACATGTGCTTGGGAGTGACTGTGGTGTTGCAACAGGCCTAAAACTTACCTAGTATCCATACAACAAGATATCAAAAGAACAAAACATACAACTTAAAATACTTCAGGAGTATTCTAACCAGAGCCGAATACATTGTAGAAATTCATTCCTAGTTTTGCTACCTATTCGTTTCTTAGTGATAACTTACTTGCATTAGTAACATTTCTTTGCTTATCGCTTGGTAGAACACCTTATTATCAGGATGGGATATATTTTGTTTCATATATCTTGAGGACTTACCATCCTCTTCTTCATGGTTGTTTTTAGAACAAGATGCCTCCCCGAAGAAGACCCATCAGAAGAAATGACAACACTCCACCACCACCACCACCCCCTCAGTTCGATCCCGCTATGTTCCAGGCAGCTGTTACTGCTGTTGTGGCTGCCGCGATGTCACAAATTAATCCTGGCGGATCTGGCGGGCAGGAAGGTGGTACTCATCCCCAAAATCATGAAGGTGGTCAGGGACACCAGAAGAAGTGTTCCTATAAGGACTTCATGAACGCGAAACCCACATCTTTCGACGACAAAGGAGGGGTTATTGCCCTGACCCAATGGTTCGAGAAGATCGAGTCCATTTTCGAAATCTGTTCATGTTCTGAAGCCAACAAAGTAAAATTTGCTGCTTGCACTTTCGCCAACGGAGCACTAACCTGGTGGAATGGTCGGGTCAAATCCCTAACCCTTCCAGTGGCGAATGCTATGGGTTGGGAAAGTGTTGGATTAGTGTCTAAGTTCATAACTATAATTGGTATGTACTTGACCCGACTCGGCATGGTCCATTTGGGTTGCATGGCATCGGAACATTTGGATAGACCGTTTATGAGGAAAAGACATTTTGTGACATATTAATATATTATAAGTTCTAATATATTAATATGAAATCATGTTATTTAATTAGTATTGATCAAGAATTAATTTGGACTTAATTTAGTGATCAAAAAGAGACTAATTAAATATATGGGGATTGATTGTGTAAATCATTCATTCTTATATATGTGGGCTTATGATCCAAGATTCCTTTATGTTGGGTTTAACCCATGTGGTGATCCATGGATACTCCATGGAGGTTAAAACCCATGGAGCATAAGGAATGGGTAAAGTCATGAGTTACATGGTGTAACCCTAATAGCCACACTATATAAGAACCCCTTTAGTTCAAGAAATTGGCACTAGTGATACATATTTTGAGGGCTAGTCGATTTGAACATGTATGTCTTCTTCTCATGGTTATTCCAAGAGTTCATGATGTTGTGTGAACCATTTGAGGTGTCACACTTGGGGCACTAGGCTCTCAAGCTTCATGGAGTCAAGCAACAACAACAAGGTATGTATTCTATCTATTTTATTATCCTAGTATCAATGTTTTGGTATGCTAGTTAGGATAATACCTTGGATAATCATATTTGCATGTATAATAGAGAAAACATAGATCCAAGGTATTTAGGGTTGCATGTACACTTAGTAGTGGTAGAATGCTCAAAACCCAACAGTGGTATCAGAGCCTAGGCTTGTTTTCAATTATACTTGATGCAAATTGCTGAAAAAATGCTGAAAAAGTCGAATTTCGGGCATTCTGGGCACTGGACTCGCCGAGTCCACTGATGGACTCGCCGAGTCCATGAAGAAAATCATCCTACTCGGCGAGTAGGTTGATACACTCGACGAGTAGGAGCCCCAGACAACATATTTTCGAGTTTTTTGGCTAGAAATGGACTAGAAACATTACCATAAGATGTTTTTGAACTTATAAACTTGTTTTGATGTGGTAATGTTCATACTAATCCAATTTCAAAGATAATTGTCAATAGATTCATGTTTTGTATTAGTTTAGTGATTAGGCTAATTACATGAAAAAGTTTGATTTGAATTATTTTGTTCTTATGAGTTGCTTAGATTAATAGAAAAATTAATTGATTATGTGTTTTCAATCCATTTTAATCTAAGATTTGATTCTAAAATGTGTTTTTGTAACTTGTCCTCAAGTTATATGAAAAGTCACATTTAAGTTTCATAAAACTCATAAAAGTTGGCAATGGTTACAAAAATGAAGAGTCTTGTCGTCAAGTTATGGAGGTTCAAGAGTCACTTCATTAAGTAATAAAATGTGTAACCTTAATTAATTCCATAAGTTACAAAATAAAGAAAAGTTACATTCTTTTATTAGTTTAAAGTCTTCCATAACTTGTCCTCAAGTTATGGAACTTGAAGAGTTTTTTAATTAAAACTAATTTAAACACATAAGTTATGGAATTAATTAGTTTTGAATAGTTTCAAAACTTTCCCTCAAGTTTTGGAATTTGAAAAGTTTTCTCTTATGAATACTTTAATTCCAAGTTAGCCCTTAGAATTTTAAAAGTTAAAATTCAAACCCTTATACTATTATTATAATTTTAATTATATAGATATGTATAAGATAAAGTCAATCTTACCGTTAGTAGGCCTCATTCACGAAGCCGATCTATAAGGGGGGTATAAGGTTACTGCCTATAAAATGGCAGTTTAATGGGTGTCCACTCTCACCCACCGCTTCCTTGACTGGTGGAGGGTCGTTAGCCGAACGGGTAGGAAAGGACTATAATTCTCCCTTCATTAAAAGTATTAATGATAAATACTAAGTAACTAAACACTTGTACATTCCCAATCTTAGTTACTTAGGAAAATGTGAATAAGGTGCTAACCCATGAAATTACACTTTGCACTTTGCTTAAGTCGGTTGGTGGAGCGTGTGTGGTTTACCGGCACACTAGCTTGATTTAACAAGGTAGGCAAAGGGTTTCTTAAAATTTATCATAGGCCGGTGGAGCGTGTGTGGTTTACCGGCACATCGGTTGGGTGATAAATATTTAAGAGTACCAAGTAATTTGCATGGTTACTTCACACCTTGTTTTGTGATCCTCGGCATCCCAGTCACAAAACCTGAAGGGCACACTCGAGATTGAAACATGCCATTGAAAAGTTCAATGAATCTCAAAGATCTAGGAGTTTCAAAACCAATTAAAACCTAATATTACATTTCGTTTATCTTGGTGGAAATCGGTGAATCGTCATTCACCTACCTTCAAATATTTTATAGCTTGGATTACGGCATCCCTCTTCCAAGTTATAAAAGTATTGTGTTGGGTCCTAGCCTTAATATTTCATATTGGGTGTTATATTAAGGACTTTAAATCAACTCTCTTGAATATCTCCCAAAAGATGATCTTCCCAAATCTCTTGAAACAAGCTTTCCTAAATGAAGATGATGTCCCATGGAAATCATACTTCTTTCACCTCCTCCAATTATTCTCCCTAACCCACAAGTTCCTGAAAAGTTTAAGGTCACTCAAGCCCTATTGGCAAGCAAAGGTCTATATGTGATCACATCTTGGAGATGTAGTCAGATATTGACAAGCCGGGAGAGTTGGGTGTCAAAGTCTTGAGAAAGTTGGTGACTCAACTATTTTCTAAGTCACATAGTGAGTTCCTTTGGGACTCCTATGAAACAAACTATGACAAGACCCTTAATGATCTTATCTATTTGCTAAGATCAACTTCCTAAAACTTTATGGACATTGACAATGATGACATTGGATATCCAGTAAAGCTCTCTCTTCCCAATGGAAAGGGATCGGCCATAGTCAACTCGGTTGACCAAATGGTAAAGAGAGAGGCTAAGTCTGAGATAGTCCCATTATCAAGGGTCCATTACCAAAGAAAGGGGCATTGGTTGCGAAGCTGCCAAATTTACCTAAGGATATTAAAGTCAATAAGTTTGACTCTACTTTGGGTAAAGTCCACTATCTAACTCTGCTAAGTTTCTATTCTGAGATTCTTGATACATGATGTGACTGGGTCACATGTTGATGTTTTAAGAATCAAAGAAAAAGTGAAGAAACTTAAAGAAAGAATATGCTGAATCTGATGGCATAGATGGATTTCTATCGCATAGTTTGAAGATCGGATTCTTGAGCTACTTCTTAAGAGTTATGATATATTGCTTAGGAATAAATAACAACAAAGTTTTCATGTGCTTTTGCATTGTAAGGATAGTTTTTCCGGAAAGTTTTAAAATAAAAGAAATTTTTTTTTGATTTTATTTATTTTAAAATATCCTTACAATGGCATTTGTGAAAACTTTTGTTGCTTATAAGATTCCATTACGAGCAAGAGTGGAAATATGAATTTGATTCTTTCATTTGTGGTAGTGTCTAAATTTACCAAATAAGGAAAGATTCTCATCACCTAAGTTTCAGTTGGATAGAAACTTGGAATCATGCAAGTTGTATAGCATGATGAATAAGAACTTTCAAGCATTGGAAAAATTAAGACTAACTACTTGTTCACATGGATGTGTGAGTCAAGTAAAGGATCGAGTACACATTCTTGTGCACTGATCAAGCCCACCACAAATAATCGTTAAGACTATTCGTCATTATTTACTAAAATTCAGTAAATATGGTTATACTTACAAGCTTAAGTGTAATTCTGAGACATTGGAAAAGGTTTCAATGTATGGCAGAGCGAATAAGAAGAATCAACTTAGGTAGAAAGATAAAAGTTTCTCAAATCTGAAAAGATGGGAGAGTACTTTAGTATCATGTTATATAATCATCTTAATGATTAAGAGACCTTATCACAATTCATCCTCTAAGTGCATTCTGGTAGCTAAGAAGAGGAGCTATGAATTGTTGAAGTGGTTAAATCAAGAAGATGATTTATACTTCGTTCCAAAAACAATTCTTAGAGTTATACTCTAAGATTGTAACTTGAGTGACATGTCTTAAAGAAGGTTTAAAACACTTGTCAAATGTAAGAGTAAAAGTTTTCTACTCTTGTACATTTGAAATTGGTAAGTTGTGATGTTTTGGATAAAACAAAGACCAACTAAGGCCAATTGTGTGAAGTGTTTGTCTTGATTAGAATCCACACTATCTCTTGAATATCTGACAAGAAAGTCTTATATGTCAAGAGGACAGTGGGAGTCTTAAAGGTCTTGAAAGTCTCAAGAACTAATCAAGAATAAAACCTGAAGTTCTTCACTAGCACACGACTTGAGGTTTATAACCTATCGTGTCGACATGTCTGTGCCTATTCAAGTTGGCTTTGCATAGGAGTTCTGAGAGTTCTCAATTGGTTGCACAACTACTTGGAAGCAATGGCAGGCCCTTGAGCTGCCAAATGGCAAGAATTTAAGATTGCACAAGTTTAATCCATATAAGTGTGGATTTGTCAGTAACCTTGTCTTGTGATTATGGTTTTGACAAAATTCATATGGATAGGAACTCATACACCGTAAAATCTAAGTGTCATAAGGTTTCTCTCCGATTCATGAAAATGATGGTGAGGAAACACTTTCACTAAGTAGATTTTAGCTAGATAACAATTGTGATATTTGCATTCTCAAAGTCGTTAGTGGAGCGTGTGTGGTTAACCAGCACACTAACATGGACTTGTGAGAAGTGGTAAAGGTCTAAACAATCGAGACTATGATTACGGCATCCCTTTTCATAGTTCTTAAAATTGTTTAGACACACCTGTGAGCTATCTAAGATAAGGTGTATGATATTGATAAAGTTTTATCAAAGCAATCTAGTATCAGAAATCTGAACTTTGGTAAGAAAGTCAATAAAGTATTGATTTCTAGAAGTCCAGCTGATTTCTGATTACATGTCAAAGCTAGTAGGAGCATAAGTGTTATGCTAATAATCATCATGTTAGTGGGAGCATGATAATTATGATAAAGGTTGCAAGTTAGCAATGTTAATTATAGAAAACAAAAGTTTCAATTCGTAAGGCTGCAGGGGTTGAAAAAGTTGTTTTGTTATAATTAAGGGAGAGAAAATTATACTTCATTTCAATTCTAAAAGCTTAGATTGAGGTTTTAAGTCGTATTTAGTCAAGGATATATATATGAATTTCATGTTGGAATGACTCAACATAAGGAAATTCTATATATGGGTCCATTATTTGCGTTCTAAAATTCGATTATGATTACGGCATCCCTTTTCATAATCTGAATTATGAGAACTTGGCAAATAGAAATGGAAATGTTATAGCAAAAGACTGGTTTAGTCTTTATGTGAGACATCATGACTCGAGTCCCATATGCTTCGGATATAGGATCGATTACATGTGCTATATTTATCCTTTCTAAAATTTTCCAAATGCCTGGGGCATTAAGAAGGGAAAAGGTCTATAACTGGATATGACTAAAAGGATTAAGCAATTGTCGAGGACAATCTAAGGTTTACCAAAGATTGGTTGCTCAAGGACAGTTGGAAGTATAGTGATAATTCTGGAAGGACCATATTGACATAATCTGTAAGGAGGCAGCTCTTGTTCAGAAGTGATAGTCAAAATGGAATATGGAAATGTTTCAAAGTTGGAAATTATTCAATCTGTGTAACATTAGGAAACTTAATGCAAGAAGGATATTTCCAAGGAGCTGATCTCCTTTGGAATGCTCTGTAATGGTTGTTGCCAAGTCTTTCTGACTCTGTGCATAATCATTACAGGAGGATCAATGCATATAAGTTTAGAATCTAACAGATTTCAGTAAATGGCATGAATTTGGAATTCTTGCATTTGCAGTAAGGATTTGGGACTGTGAAAGAGGATCATTGGAGTTATGTTCAATTGATCTAATTCACAAAGTGAAGATCATAGACAAACATAGTATGCATACTTGGTGTATGGCATGACTAGTGTTTAGAAAACATAGTGTACATGCTTGGAGCATGGGACAACTATGGTTTTAAATTCAAGAATAAAGTTGATAGCTGAAACAGTATACAATGAATAATGTGTAATCATATGGTGATAAATAAAAGGTGTTTTATTTATGTTCATAGGTTTTGATACCATATTAGATTCTATTATTATTGTGTTTCATTTTGCATGTTTTGACTTCCAGAATAACTAGGTCGTTCTTCCTGATTGACTAAGTTATTCAAACTATCCACAGTCGGTCATATGTTGGAAGTAGATATGAATCAAGACTGTCATGGGTTGGCTTGTAGAGGTCTAAGATGTTGGACAAGGGGCTACAACACTCATGAGTGCTCATAAGTTCTGAGTATTGGATTCAACCCGCGCTCATTGGAATCACTTCATGGATTTTATCACGAGTGATCATGAGACGATAATATCTTATATTCTTCAAACCTAGAGATATGAGTTGTTACTATGAGTTGGTTGTACATTGATTGCACGAAAACGCATTCGGTAAATCGGTGTTATAAAACGTGCCTTTGTGTATGATTCAACAAGTAGTAGAACAAGCCATATGAGTCGAAGTTTATCCATTCCTTTTACCTTCGGGATAAAAGCGATATCTGTGGGCCCCTCGATGATTTGGTGATGACAAATGTAAGTGCTCGGCCGGGCCTGGACTGATTTGATTTGTTCAATTAGTCAATCGTCATAAATCGGAAATCGGGAAACAACAAATGGACAGAGAGAATGATTATAATCCATGTCTCAGTCCATATGATATCTGGAATGGAGTAATATATGATCCCTTATCTAATGGACAAGTCATTGACAAAGGTCAGAGTTCGACAGTGGCTTTTGAGAGCTATGATTGCCAGTTGGTTCCTGAAGTCATACGCAATAATAGTTTTAGACTTATCCAAGTGGGAGACTGTTGGATTAGTGTCTAAGTCCATAACTATAATTGGTATGTACTTGACCCGACTCGGCATGGTCCATTTGGGTTGCATGGCATCGGAACATTTGGATAGACCGTTTATGAGGAAAAGACATTTTGTGACATATTAATATATTATAAGTTCTAATATATTAATATGAAATCATGTTATTTAATTAGTATTGATCAAGAATGAATTTGGACTTAATTTAGTGATCAAAAAGAGACTAATTAAATATATGGGGATTGATTGTGTAAATCATTCATTCTTATATATGTGGGCTTATGATCCAAGATTCCTTTATGTTGGGTTTAACCCATGTGGTGATCCATGGATACTCCATGGAGGTTAAAACCCATGGAGAATAAGGAATGGGTAAAGTCATGAGTTACATGGTGTAACCCTAATAGCCACACTATATAAGAACCCCTTTAGTTCAAGAAATTGGCACTAGTGATACATATTTTGAGGGCTAGTTGATTTGAACATGTATGTCTTCTTCTCATGGTTATTCCAAGAGTTCATGATGTTGTGTGAACCATTTGAGGTGTCACACTTGGGGCACTAGGCTCTCAAGCTTCATGGAGTCAAGCAACAACAACAAGGTATGTATTCTATCTATTTTATTATCCTAGTATCAATGTTTTGGTATGCTAGTTAGGATAATACCTTGGATAATCATATTTGCATGTATAATAGAGAAAACATAGATCCAAGGTATTTAGCGTTGCATGTACACTTAGTAGTGTTAGAATGCTCAAAACCCAACAGAAAGTTTAAAGGAACTCATGCTAGCTGAGTACTGCCCACGGGGCGAGATGCAGAAACTGGAGCACGAACTCTGGAACCTAAAGATGAAGAATTCCGACATTGCTGCCTACACTTCTAGGTTTGAATACCTAGCGCTTCTTTGGCCGGGAACGGTCACCCCGGAAAGCAAGAAGATAGAGAGATACATTTGGGGACTGACACAACCCACCAAAGGAAATGTCTTGGCTGCTAGGCCAAACACCTTTGACAGCGCTAAGTGTCTGGCGCAGACTCTCATAGACCACGGAGTTGATCTTGATAATGTGACGGCCGCTCCTGAGCCAACAAAAGGGAGTGGTGAGAAAAGAAAGTTCTGGAAGCAGCGAAAGGGCCAGTCTTCGCAGGAGCCCTGAAAGAAACAGCAAACGGTGGCAGTCCACGCTGCTACTACTCCTGCCACTCAAGCACCTACCAGTAGATATGCTGGTACCCTTCCTTGGTGCGACAAGTGTAACTATCATCATAATCCCGACCCATGCCGAGAAATGTCATGCACCAGCTGTGGCAAAAAGGGGCACACAGCTCGAGGTTACAAGACACAAGTCCAACCAACCAATCAGGCATCTTGAGCAGGCGTCGGTCAAGCCTGTTGTGGTTGTGGAGAAGTCGGGCACTACAAGAGAAACTGCCCCAAGGCAACAACAACAGGTAGCACAGGGTGAGTACTAGCGATGGGGCAAGAGGAGGCAGTCGCTGATCCCACAGTTGTTTCGGGTACGTTCCTCCTCAACAACTCTTATGCATGCATTCTTTTCGATTCTGGTGCGGAGAGAAGTTTTATTAGCCATGCATTCAAACATCTCCTCAAACATAAACCTCAACCACTAACTGAAACATTTACCGTCGAGATGGCTAACGGTGAGAAAGAGAGCACTTATGATATATACGTAGGCTGTACCCTTACCTTGAATGATCATTCATTTCCTATCGACCTTATGCCAGTTTCCATAAAAAGCTTCGATGTCATCATCGGCATGGATTGGTTGAGCCCCAATCATGCTGATATCCTTTGTTACAAAAAAGCTATCCATCTCAATCTTTCCTCTGATGAAACTCTCATGATTTACGGCGATAAACTCAGTTCAAACCTCCGTATCATTTCGTGCATCAAAGCCCAAAAATTTCAACGAAAGGAGTGTCATGCATTCCTAGCCCATGTCATTAACGAGAAGCAGGAAGTTAAAGACCTCGAGAGCATCCCCGAAGTCTGCAACTTTCCCAATGTTTTTCCCAAAGATCTCCCGGGAATCCCTCCCGAGCGCCAAGTCGAGTTTCACATCGACTTAGTCCCCGGAGCTACCCCCGTAGCTAAATCCCCATACCGATTAGCGCAAGTAGAAATGCAGGATTTATCCAGTCAGCTCAATGAGCTGCTCAACAAAGGATTCATCAGACCGAATTCCTCACCCTGGGGAGCCCCAATCTTATTTGTGAAAAAGGATGGATCCTTTCGGATGTGCATTGACTATTGCGAACTGAACAAGCTTACTGTAAAAAACCGTTACCCTCTTCCTCGAATCGACGACCTCTTCGATCAACTTCAGGAAGCCAGTTACTTCTCCAAAATAGACCTAAGATCAGGGTACCATCAGTTGCGAGTTCACGAGAATGATGTGCCCAAGACAACATTCCAAACTCGTTATGGACACTACGAATTTGTAGTAATGCCCTTTGGTCTAACCAACGCACCGGCGGTATTCATGGACCTGATGAATCGGGTGTGCCGTTCTTTCCTGGACAAGTTCGTAATCGTGTTCATTGACGATATACTTATCTATTCCAGAAGTGAGGAAGATCATCGACAACACTTGAGATCGGTGCTGGAAACCATAAGGACGGAGAAGTTGTACGCGAAATTCTCCAAGTGCAAATTCTGGATTCGAAAAGTAACCTTCCTAGGTCACGTGGTAAGCGAGGAAGGCATACACGTGGACCCCTCCAAAATCAAAGCGATAGAGAACTGGTCAGCACCGAAGACGCCCACAGAAATCCGTCAATTGTTGGGTCTCGCTGGCTATTATCGCAGATTTATCCAGAATTTCTCCAGAATTGCCAAACCCTTAACCACTCTGACTCAGAAAGGCGTACCCTTTTGTTGGAGTGAAAAGCAAGAAACTGCGTTCCAAACGTTGAAGCAGGCCCTGTGCAGCACACCTATCTTGTCCCTGTCCGAAGGGACGGAGGACTTCGTTGTCTACTGTGATGCATCCAATCAGGGCCTAGGCTGTGTGCTCATGCCACGGGGAAAAGTCAATGAATAATGTGTAATCAATATGGTGATAAATAAAAGGTGGTTTTATTTATATTCAAAAGGGTTTTGAGACCATATTGGATTCGATTATTATTGTGTTTCACTTTGCATGTTTTGACTTCCATAATAACTAGGTTATTCTTTCCGAATGATTAAGTTATTCACACCATCCACAGTCGGTCATATGTTGGAAGTAGATATGAATCAAGACTGTCATGAGTTGGTTGTAGAGGTCTAAGATGTTGGACATGGCTACAACACTCATGAGTGCTCATAAGTTATGAGTATTGGATTCAACCCACGCTCACTTGCATCACTTCATGGAATTTATCTCGAGTGATCGTGAGACGGTAATATCATATAAGTCTTCAAACCTAGAGATATGAATTGTTAGCTATGAGTTGGTTGTACATTGATTGCATGAAAACGCATCAGTAACTTGATGTTATAAAACGTGCCTTTGTGTATAATTCAACAAGTAGTAGAAACAAGTATATGAGTCGAAGTTTATCTGTTCCGTCTAGTCCTTGGAGGATTAGAAGCGATATCTGGGCCCCTCGATGATTTTGTTTTGACCTATGTACCGGGCCCGGTCGGAACTAAATTGATGTGTTCGATTAAGTTCTTTGTCAAACAAATCGGAAATCGGGAAACAAACTGCTGGACAATAAGTAAGACATTGTTCCATGTATTTGTCCGGCTGATATCATGAGAGCAGAGGATTATATGATCACTTATCTAAAATGGCACTTCATAGTTCAACAGGGTTTGAGAGCTACGATTGCCAGTTGGTTCTTGAAGTCATATCTGTAAATATGTTATTAGACTCATCCAAGTGGGAGACTGTTGGATAAGGTGTCTAAGTCCATAACAATATTTGAGATGTACTTGACCCGACCCGGCATGGTGCATTTGGGTTGCACTTCACCCGAACAATTTGTTTGGATAATCTTTTGAGAATAGTATGTTCATGCTTTATTAATATATTATAAGTTATAGTATATTAATATTAAATCATATTATTTAATTAGTATTGGTCATAATTTAGAATTAATTTGGTGATCAAAAAGGTGACTAATTAAATATGGGCTCTTGTATTTTATGTAGTGTGGGCTAATACTCATTTGAAATGGGCTTGGCATGCATGGGAATCCATGGATAGTCAATGTAGCTTTTAACCCATGGATCGTTGGAAAGGAAGAGTCATGGGTATTAGGGTTTACATGGATGTAACCCTAATCCTCCACACTATATAAAGGAGCTTATGATGCTTGAAATATGACTAGTTGTGTGTGAACAAGAGTGGTGGCCTAATTTCTAGAGCACATATATTATTCTCTCAAGGTTCCAAGATTTGTGGTGATTTGTGATTCCACTTGAGGCATTCACATTATTGGTGCTAGGCTCTCAAACTCCAAGCAATCAATCACTATCAAAAGGTATGTCATTCTTCTAGTGTTTTATGATTCTAGTTCTTCATGCCATGCTAGTTAGGATGTAAACCTTGGAAATTATTATTTGCATGTATTTTAGAGAAAACATAGATCCAAGGTTTATTAGGGTTGCATGTACACTTAGGAGTGTTAGAATGCTCAAAACCCAACAGTGGTGTCAGAGCCTAGGCTTGTTTTCTTGAATACTTGATGCAAATAGCTGAAAAATGTCGAAAAACTGCATTCTGCACAGCTGACTCACCGAGTCCCTCTTGGAACTCGCCGAGTTCATGCATATATTCAACCAACTCGCCGAGTCAGTTCATGCACTCGACGAGTTGGCAGGCCTGAGTGCAGATTTTCAAGATTTTGTGCTGGAATTGGTCTAGAATCATTACCTTAAACTGTTTTGGACTTATAAAACCTGTTTTTGATGTGGTAATTATTGTGGTAAACCAATTTCAAGGCTAATATCAAAATTCCAAGTTTTTATATGTGTTCATATGATTCTTGAAATTGTTGATGTGGATGTTCATGTTCATATGAGTTTTGTTAGATCATAGGAATTATTTGCAAATTGTTTGTTAGTTAAATCTTGATCTTAATGTGTTTTAATGGAATTCATAATTTGTCCTCAAGTTATGGAATTCCAAAAGTTTTTCTTTTAAATGTTTTTTTAAGAAGTCATAAGTTACATTTTCTTGAAGAGTTTTCTAATAAATGCTTTTATGGACTCCATAACTTGTCCTCAAGTTATGGATATCCAAGAGTCTCTTCATTAAAAGTTTTAAAACACTTAATTAAAACTCATAAGTTATGAATATCCAAAAGTTTTTGAATTGTTCAAAACTTGCCCTCAAGTTTTGGAATTTTTAAAGTCTCACACAAACTTTAATTCCATACCCTAGAGTTTTAAAAGTTAAAATTCAACCCTTATACTATTTATAACATTAATGGTTAATTATTATATATATGTATAAGATCAAGTCGTTTTACCGTTAGTAGGCCTCATTCACGAAGCCGGTCTATAAGGGGGTATAAGGTTGTTGCCTATAAAATGGCAAATTAATGGGTGTCCACTCTCACCCACCGCTTCCTTGATCGGTGGAGAGTCGTTAGCCGAACGGGTAGGACAATGACTTTAATTCTCATTAAAAGTATAATGATTATAAAGTAACTAAATATTTTTATAATTCCCAATCTTAGTTACTTTAGGAAAATGTGAATATGGTGCTAACCCATGAAATTCACACTTTGTACCTTACCAAGTCGTTGGTGGAGCGTGTGTGGTTAACCGGCACACTAACTTGGACTAGTAAGGATCACGAAGGGTGACTTAATGTTTATCATAGATCGGTAGAGCGTGTGTGGTTAACCGACACATTGATTAGGTGATAATATTAAGGGTACCAAGTGAGTTTGCATGGTTATTCACACCTTGTTTTGTGATCCTCGGCATCCCAGTCACAAAACTTGAGAGGGCACAATCGAGATTGAAACATGCCATTGAAAAGTTCAATGAATCTCAAAAGAATCTAGGAATTTCAAATCCAATTAAAACCTAATAATTCATTTCGTTTTTCATGGTGGAAATTGGTGAATCGTCATTCACCTACCTTCAAATATTTTATAGCTTGGATTACGACATCCCTCTTCCAAGTTATAAAATATTGTGTTGGGTCCTAGCCTTAATATTTCATATTGGGTGTTATATTAAGGACTTAAAATCAACTAACTTGAATATCTCCCATTGTAGATGTCTGGTTTAGACAACTGTGATCTTCCCAAATCTCATGGAAATCATACTTCTCTACCTCCACCTCCTCCATTTATTCTCCCTGACCCACAAGCCCGAAGACTTGAAAGGTTCAAGATCACTCAAGCTCTACTAGAAATGAAACATAAAGATGGAAGACCTGTATGCGCTCATGTCTTAGGAATGAAGTCACACATTGACAGACTGAGAATGTGGGTGCTGTTATTTCAAGGAAGTTCGCTGTTGACTGGGTTCTTCAGTCACTTCCTGAGTCATATAGTGAGTTTATTAAAGACTACCATATGACAGATCCTGACATAACCCTAATAGATCTTTCTTATTTGCTTGTTGCTGCTGAATCAACAATGATTTGGCGCAATGGTCAAGCAAATATTGATGGAAGGTCTAATTCTCAAACTTCCATGGACATGGACAATGGTAACATTGGAAGTCCAGAAAAGCTTTCTCTTCCCAATGGAAAGGGATCGGCCTTGGTCAACCCAGTTGACCAAAAGGTAAAGGGAAAGGCTAAGTCTGTGATTGTCTCGTGTACCATTCCCAAAGAGTCTATATGTTTTTATTGTTATGAGAAGGGACATTGGAAGCGAAGCTGCCCTGAATACCTGAAATATTTGAAAGCAAGTAGAGACAAAATGTTTGACTCGGCTTCAGGTAAGTCCACTATCTAACTTTGTTAAAGTTCCTAATTGTTGATTCTTATTACATGATGTGACTAGGTTGCATCTTGATGTTTAGCAGGATTGAGTAAAAGGAAGGTTAAAAGAAGAGTGTGCTGAATCTGATCACGAAGATGGATTTCTATCGCATGGTTCGAGGATCGGATTCTTGAGCTACTACTTAGAAGTTATGATAGATTGCTAGGAAATATGTAATAGCATAGTTTCCATTTAAAGTTGCATTGTAAGGAAAAGTTTTTCCGCATTTTATGAATAAATAAAATTTTGTTTTACTTTATTTTATATCTCCTTGCAATGGCATTCATGGAAAGTTAATGTTTGTATGTTTCTAGCAATAATGAATTTGATTCTTTCATCTGTGGTAGTGTCTAAATTTATCAAATAAGGAAAGATTCTCATCACCCAAGGTTTCAATTGGACAGAAACTTGGAATCATGCAAGCTGTATTGTATGATGAATGAGAATTTTCATCTTTGTAAAATTGAGACTAATTCATTGATCACATGCATATGTGAGTCAATTGAAGGACTAAGGAATTAGATACACTGGGTGTGTGCTGGTCAAGGTCCACCACAAAGATCGATAAGACTATTCGTCATGATTTACTAAAGTTTAAGTAAATATGGTTGTACCTACAAGTTGTAGTATAATTCTGAAACATTGGAAAAGTTTCAATGTATAGCAGGACGAATGGGAAGAATCAAATTGGGCAGAAAGATAAAAGGTTTCTCAAATCTGAAAGGATGGGAGAGTACTTTAGTATCTTGTTTTATGATCATCTTAATGATTAAGAAACCATGTCACAATTCATCCTCTAAGGACATCTTAGTGCATTTTATGGCTAAGAAGAGGATTCATGAATTGTTGGAATGATTAAAATCAAAAAGATGAATCATACTTCGTTCCAAAACAACTCTTAGAGTCATACTCCAAGATTGTAACATTGAGTGACATAAAGTAAGGTTTAAAACACTTATAAAATGTAGTGTAAAATGTTTTCTACTCCTGTACATTTGAAATTGGTAAGTTGTGATGTCTTGGATAAGACAAAGACCAACTAAGACCAATTGTGTGAAGTGTTTATCTTGATAAGAATCCGCACTATCCCTTGAATATTTGTTTTGTAAAGGAATGGTCCTTGACTAGGGAAACTTAAATGTCAAGAGGACAGTAGGAGTCTTAAAGATCCTGAAAGGATTTCAAGATTTAATCAAGAGTAAAACCTGAGTTTTATCACTAGCACACGACTTAAGGTTTGCAACCTATTAAGTTGACATGATTCTTGTTTCTGTGTCTGTTCCTATTAAGTTGACTATGCATATGAGTTCTGTTAGTTCTAAACTGTTTGCATAATAGCTTGGAAGCATTGGTGGGCCTTGTGCTACCAGGTGACAAGAAATTAAGATTGAACAAGTTCAATCCATGTAAGGCTGAATTTGTTACTAACCTTGTCTTGTGATTATGGTTTTGACAAATTCACATGGATAGAAACTCATACACTATAAAATCTAAGTGTCATAAGGTTTCTCTCCGATTCATGAAAATGATGGTGAGGAAACGCTTTCACTGAGTAGATAGCAATTGTGATGTTTGCATTCTCAAAGTCGTTAGTGGAGCGTGTGTGGTTAACCGGCACATTAACATGGACTTGTGAGAAATGGCAAACAGGTCTAAACATTATGATTACGGTATCCCTCTTCATAATTGTTTAGACACACATGTGAGCTATCTAAGGAAAGATGTATGAGTCTGAGAAGCTTAGATAAAGTTTTGTCGAAGCATCTCATGTCAGAAGTCTGAACTTTGGTGATGAAAGTCAATAAAGTATTGATTTCTAGAAGTCGATTTCAGAGTACATGTCAAAGCTAGTGGGAGCATAATTGTTGTGCTAAATAATTATTATGCTAGTGGGAGCATAATCAATTATGATGAGTATTGTTAATTATAGAAAACAAGAGTTTCACTTGGAAAAGGTTGTTTTGCTATAATTAAGGGAGAGGAGATTATTATACTTCATTTCAATCCTAAAAGGTTTAGATTGGGATTTCAATCATCTTTAGTCAAGGATATATATATGGATTTTGTGTTGGAATGGTTCAACATAAGGAGATTCTATATATATTGCGTTCTCAAATTCGATTATGATTACGACATCCCTCTTCATAGTCATTTTTTGAAAACATGGCAAATAAAAAATATTGTAGCAAAAGACTGATCTAGTATCAGGTCTTTATGTGAGACATCATGAATCGTGTCCCATATGCTTCGGATATAGGATCGGTCACATGTGCTATAATATTTATCCGTTCTAAATTTTTCAAAATGCTTAGAGCATTAAGAGGGAAAAGGAATAGAACCGGATATGACTAAAATGATTAAGAAATTATCGAGGACAGTCTGAGGTTCGCCAAAGATTGGTTGCTCAGGGACAGTTGGAAGTATGATGTAAATTTTGGAAGGACCATATGGATATATTCTGAAAAGAGGTAGCTCTTGTTCAGATATGATAATCAAAATGGGAATATGGAAATTTTCCATATTGGGAGTTGGATATTAAGAATCTATGAGAAAGGTAGAAACTTTTATGCAATAAGGATGTTCAAAGCAATGTACTTTGAATATGAGACTTCGTTTCCATGGAATTGATCTCCTTTGGAATCCTCTGTAATGACTGATGACAAGGTTTTGGTGAGCTTGTGCATACTCATTACGAGAGGATCAGTGCATATAAGTTTAAAATCTAACAGATTTTTGGTAAATGGTAGGAATTAGGAATTCTTACATTTACAATAAGGATTTGGGATTGTGAAATGAGCATCATTGGAATCATGTTCAATTGATCTATTTCACAAAGTAAAGATCATAGACAAACATAGTGTGCATACTTGGAGTATGGCATAACTATTGTTTAGAAAAACAAAGTGTACATGCTAGGAGCATGGGACAACTGTTGTTTTTATTCAAGTATTAAGTTGATTATTTGAAACATTATACAATGAATAATATGTAATCAATATGGTGATAAATAAAAGGTGGTTTTATTTATATTCAAAAGGGTTCTGAGACCATATTGGATTCGATTATTATTGTGTTTCACTTTGCATGTTTTGACTTCCATAATAACTAGGTTATTCTTTCTGAATGATTAAGTTATTCAAACCATCCATAGTCGGTCATATGTTTGAAGTAGATATGAATCAAGACTGTCATGAGTTGGTTGTAGAGGTCTAAGATGTTGGACATGGCTACAACACTCATGAGTGCTCATAAGTTATGAGTATTGGATTCAACCCACGCTCACTTGCATCACTTCATGGAATTTATCTCGAGTGATCGTGAGACGGTAATATCATATAAGTCTTCAAACCTAGAGATATGAGTTGTTACCTATGAGTTGGTTGTACATTGATTGCACGAAAACGCATCAGTAACTTGATGTTATAAAACGTGCCTTTGTGTATAATTCAACAAGTAGTAGAAACAAGTATATGAGTCGAAGTTTATCTGTTCCTTCTAGTCCTTGGAGGATTAGAAGCGATATCTGGGCCCCTCGATGATTTTGTTTTGACCTATGTACCGGGCCCGGTCAGAACTAAATTGATGTGTTTGATTAAGTTCTTTGTCAAACAAATCGGAAATCGGGAAACAAACTGCTGGACAATAAGTAAGACATTGTTCCATGTATTTGTCCGGCTGATATCATGAGAGCAGAGGATTATATGATCACTTATCTAAAATGGCGCTTCATAGTTCAACAGGGTTTGAGAGCTACGATTGCCGGTTGGTTCTTGAAGTCATATCTACAAATATGTTATTAGACTCATCCAAGTGGGAGACTGTTGGATAAGGTGTCTAAGTCCATAACAATATTTGAGATGTACTTGACCCGACCCGGCATGGTCCATTTGGGTTGCACTTCACCCGAACAATTTGTTTGGATAATCTTTTGAGAATAGTATGTTCATGCTTTATTAATATATTATAAGTTATAATATATTAATATTAAATCATATTATTTAATTAGTATTGGTCATAAATTAATTTAGAATTAATTTGGTGATAAAAAAGGTGACTAATTAAATATGGGATCTTGTATTTTATGTAGTGTGGGCTAATACTCATTTGGAATGGGCTTGGCATGCATGGGAATCCATGGATAGTCCATGGAGCTTTTAACCCATGGATCCTTGGAAAGGAAGAGTCATGGGTATTAGGGTTTACATGGATGTAACCCTAATCCTCCACACTATATAAAGGAGCTTATGATGCTTGAAATATGACTAGTTGTGTGTGAACAAGAGTGGTGGCCTAATTTCTAGAGCACATATATTATTCTCTCAAGGTTCCAAGGTTTGTGGTGATTTGTGATTCCACTTGAGGCATTCACATTATTGGTGCTAGGCTCTCAAACTCCAAGCAATCAATCACTATCAAAAGGTATGTCATTCTTCTAGTGTTTTATGATTCTAGTTCTTCATGCCATGCTAGTTAGGATGTAAACCTTGGAAATTATTATTTGCATGTATTTTAGAGAAAACATAGATCCAAGGTTTATTAGGGTTGCATGTATACTTAGGAGTGTTAGAATGCTCAAAACCCAACACATCCAGGCTCGGACAAGATGTACCTCGATCTCAAGAAACTGTATTGGTGGTCGAACATGAGAGCAGAGATCGCTACCTTCGTGGGCAAGTGCCTGACTTGCGCCAAGGTGAAGGTCGAATATCAGAAGCCCTCGGGTCTACTCCACCAGCCGGAGATACCTGAGTGGAAATGGGAGAGATTTACTATGGATTTTATCACCAAATTACCCAAGTCTCCGAGTGGGCACGACGCCATCTGGGTAATTGTTGACCGACTGACTAAATCCGCCCACTTCCTGCCGATCAAGGAAAACTTCAAAATGGAGAGACTCACGAGAATCTACATCCGAGAGATAGTTCGACTGCATGGTGTGCCTGTGTCCATTATCTCCGATCGAGATAGCAGGTTCACTTCGAGGTTCTGGTAGTCACTACAGAAGGCTCTTGGAACTAAGATGGATATAAGCACAGCTTACCATCCTCATATAGATGGGCAGAGTGAGAGAACCATCCGGACCTTGGAAGACATGTTGAGAGCATGTGTCATTGACTTTGGTGAGTCGTGGGACACCCATTTTCCCTTGGTCAAGTTTTCCTACAACAACAGTTACCACACAAGCATCAAGGCTGCGCCTTTCAAAGCTCTCTATGGCCGCAAGTGCAGATCCCCTCTGTGCTGGGTTGAGGTGGGCGACACGCAACTAGCCAAGGGGCAAGTCCCTGACAGTACTCTCACTGGCCCAGAAATCATCCGCGAAACCACCGAAAAGATCGTACAAATCCGGGAACGACTCAAAGCCTCACGAGATAGACAAAAGAGCTACGTCGATAAACGACGAAAACCCTTGGAGTTCCAGGTTGGAGACCGTGTTCTGTTGAAGGTCTCGTCCTGGAAAGGCATGATACGCTTCGAAAAGCGTGGAAAGCTAAATCCAAGATACATAGGACCCTTCGAGATCCTCGCTAGAATCAGTCCCGTAGCCTACAAACTTCGTTTACCGCAAGAACTTAGCAACATTCATCCTGTCTTCCACGTTTCGAATCTTAAGAAATGCGTATCCGACGAAACCCTTACGATTCCTCTCGACGAGATTGAGATCAACGAGAACCTGAAATTCGTGGAAGAACCAGTCGAAATCATGGATAAAGAGATCAAACGAACGAAACAAAGTCGCATCCCGACAGTGAAGGTTCGCTGGAATGCCAAGCGGGGACCTGGATTCACTTGGGAGCGCGAAGATCAGATGAAACAGAAGTATCCGCATCTCTTTTCTAATCCATGATTTGTATTCTATGTTCGAATTTCGGGACGAAATTCCCTCTAACGGGGGGATGATGTGACAACCCGATTTTCCGTTATCCTTACCCAGTTTCCGTTAATAAAATTTGGTTTTTATTTATTTCCGTCAAATTTCTTAGTTCGAGAAAGACTTTACGTTTTAAATAAATCAATTCGGATTTATTTCCGTTCATGTTAGTATTATTTTTGGTCTAACGGAATATTCTAAGCTCGGTTCAATCGAGTTTTGGATCCAAAAACGAGGTTTTCTAAGTCAAAGCATAGCATCCGAGCCAAACAACCATTCGATAGGAGTTTACGACCGCAAACTCAGTTTACGACCGTAAACCTTGTTCACGGCCGTAAACCCTCCACCCCACCCCTTGTCCGTAAACTCACCCCTATATAAGGGTGAGTGGCCTTCATTTCTCACTTTACACACTCCAGAAGATTTCTCTCTCTACTCTCTCTCTCTCTCTCTCTCTCTATAAACTTTGAATTTTCTCAAGGATCCTCAAGAATGTAAGTGATTCTTCACTTTGATTGTGTTTCTATCCTTATTCTAGTGATGAATCCATGTCTCATCTCCTAAATTTCATCATTTTCTAGATTTTCTCTCTCACCAAGAACACCAAGAACACACACTAGTTCTTGGTGGCTAAAAACCTCATTCCAAGCTTCTTAACAGTAAGTAACTACCATCTGTACTTGTTATCTACTAGAAACCATCGATTTTCGCCTAAAAATCGACCTGAAACGCATGAACTGAGTGTTTACGGCCGTACACCCAGAAGCTTTCTCTCTCTACTCTCTCTCTCTCTACAAACTTCGAATTTTCTCAAGGATCCTCAAGAATGTAAGTGATTCTTCACTTTGATTGTGTTTCTATCCTTATTCTAGTGATGAATCCATGTCTCATCTCCTAAATTTCATCATTTTCTAGATTTTCTCTCTCACCAAGAACACCAAGAACACACACTAGTTCTTGGTGGCTAAAAACCTCATTCCAAGCTTCTTAACAGTAAGTAACTACCATCTGTACTTGTTATCTACTAGAAACCATCGATTTTCGCCTAAAAATCGACCTGAAACGCATGAACTGAGTGTTTACGGCCGTACACCCAGAAGCTTTCTCTCTCTACTCTCTCTCTCTCTACAAACTTCGAATTTTCTCAAGGATCCTCAAGAATGTAAGTGATTCTTCACTTTGATTGTGTTTCTATCCTTATTCTAGTGATGAATCCATGTCTCATCTCCTAAATTTCATCATTTTCTAGATTTTCTCTCTCACCAAGAACACCAAGAACACACACTAGTTCTTGGTGGCTAAAAACCTCATTCCAACCTTCTTAACAGTAAGTAACTACCATCTGTACTTGTTATCTACTAGAAACCATCGATTTTCGCCTAAAAATCGACCTGAAACGCATGAACTGAGTGTTTACGGCCGTACACCCTTCAATGGCCGTAAACTCAATTTTCGGTCGATTATTGACCTTTAAACTCTTCCTTGAGCTGGGCACGAGGCTTAGAACACTTCCAGAAGGCTAGAAAGGACCTTGAAACACCGAAAATCGCACTTTTCGCCAAGTGTTTACTACCGTAAACCCATGGGCCGTAAACCCATGGACCGCAAACCCTTGGGCCGTAAACATATGGGCCGTAAACCCTATTGGGCCGTAAACCCTTGACCGTACACTCCTTTTACGTCCGCAAACTCCCTATTTTCAAATCACATGCGATTCTAACACTTAGTTTCAAGTGTTTCCTGGTCCCTAGGATGATTTCCTTCCATAACAAATAGTGTTAAGCCCTCACCTAATGCATATATGTACTTTTACATGCTAAATAGGATCCGTTTGTGCCCGAGGCTTTATTTGACACTCAGCAATTCCTAGCAACTTACACTCGAATCCCACGTCAAACAGTGAGTTCATACCCCTACGCTCTTTCCAAGTTTTTCATGTTTTCAGGGGGGAATACAAGCAAAAGTACAAGGAAACTTGTGCTCAAAGTATATTATTTTGTTTAAAATAATTATAGTTTCAGTATGCTTTTAACACAGAAAACAGTTTTACCAAACGATTAAGAAATCAACCCGTAGAAACAGTTTTCGAAACTAAAGCAAGGAACTTGTGAATCTTGTCATAAAATGTGATATTTTATAAAGGATTCATACAAATCACAAACGGGATTTTCGGTATTATTACATGCAAATTGTTAGTCTAAAGTTGGAGACACGTCCTTGGTAACACTCCCACCGGATTCGAGAGTGTAGGACTAACACTTGTAACCAGAATCTATTGTAGGGAGAGCGTGACTGTTGTGTATAGATCTATACGGGACCGACTATCCCGCACCTTACTGCTAGCTACAGTTGGACCGATAGGTCTAGGGGTGATAAAGTCATAAAAAGATATTGGCCCCGTTACGTGCCATGTCAAGTCTAAGTACGGTTATGATACTCACAACCTAGATAACAGAACTTACTTTTGTAATAATGAAACAAGTGAACTAACCTCAAAGTAATAACCGATTTGATTACTAGAGGGTATTAATAATACCCTTAGGATTTAGTTCACCGCATATTTATTAGTTTTATTTATGTAATAAGGCTTATACATCTTACATGGAGCGAACAAGGTTTTTCAAGGAAACTACATCTAACGATACAAGTATGGTAGATACTTGTACACCTCAGACAAGAACAGATAACCAACTATCAACTTTTAAGGAAAATATAGGATTTTCCTGGGATAACTCAACCTTACATAAACAGGCTGTTAAACAAATAACGAATGAATAATCAAACATCTTTCATAAGAAAATATAGGATTTTCTTGGGAAACACTTTTCAAATGATCAAAGAAACATTTCTTTCACCAGAACTAAACGCTTATGAACTCACCAGCTTTATGTTGATATTTTAAAACTGCTTGTATTCTCAGGGCAACAATAGACAGGTACTCTTGCCAACTTTTGGAGAAGACTGAGCATTTTGGAGTCACGTCTTTTACTTTTGTTATATACTGTTATGAACAAACTATGTTTTCAAACAATGTAAATATTCTTATTATAATGTAATGGTTGTGTTTACTTCGCTTACTATGATACAACTGTTGTGATACTACGCATGACGTCACCCGCCCCCGGACGTTTCCACCGTCCGTTCCGACGGTTCGGGGGGTGTGACAATTACTATATTTAAATAAAAGGTATATTAAATATAGTATAGGCGTAGCTCACTTACAGCGGATTTTTATTAAAAACCGGGCTTCGCTGGAGCAGCGTTTCCGAGCCGAAAGCTTTTCTTCTCGGAGCCGTCGGGCGCTCCGGGGCTTCCTTCTCATGCTAGGAAGGTTCCCTAGATTTGGGAGGGGTTTAAGGAGGTTAGACAGAAGTTAGAGAGAGAAAGAGAGGGTGAAAGGTGTGAGAAATATGAAGGATTCACCCTTTATTTATAGGGGTTTTATCGTAGAGTAGTCCCTAAGTTTCGCCCGTATCTTCCGCGTACGAGCTCTATTTTCTATGTTTTTTATATCCACGCATTGGTATTTACAAGTACTAGAACTTTCATTTAGACCCCGTCAGCTAATTCCCATTCTATCGCAGATTTACAAAACTGTATCGAATTCGTTGCGCTTGAAGAGTAGAGACTAAGTTTCGTCCATATCTTTAACATACGAGCTCTATTCTTGACGTTATTTATATCCACGCGTTGGTATTTACGAGTAATACAACTTTCATTTAGACCACGTCGGCTAATTCTCATTCTATCTCAGATTTAAAAAACTGCATCGAATTCGCCACGCTTGAAGAGTAGAGACTAAGCTTCGTCCATATCTTTCGCATACGAGCTCCGTTTTCGACTGTCTTTTTATCGTTTAACTCCTTTTAACGATATCTTCATTTCTCGTTAGATTATTTTAGCTAAAAATCGACCGATCTAAAATTCGAATTTTCGGGCTGTGCACTGTTATGCTAAATCTTAGAAAAATCATAACTTCCTCATACGAAGTCAGATTTGGGCGTTCTTTTTATGCACGCTCTCGGTGTAACGTATACTATGACTTCTATTTATATTTCTAAGGCTAAAAAGTATTTTATCAAAAATTCACTTTTTACGTTACATGGTGTCGTGCCGGTTTAGCCGTAAAACTCCGACGGGTCATAACTTCTTCGTTATAACTCGGATTTCGGCGTTGTTTATATGTACGGAACCCTTGTGACATTTGCTACAACTTAGTTAAGATTATTCATTATAAATAATCGTCCATCAAAAAGTCATATTTGACGCTTATTTTCTCTAAATTGACTAGCCCGAATCTGCGGGTGTTACAACCCAAACATCCCAAATTAGGCCCAAATCCATTGTGGGCCTATCCCGAGAAGGCCCAATATCCTAGAAGGCCCAAAATATACAATGGTCAACTTTGGTCAAACTTATGGTCAAATGTCAACGGTCAAAAGTTCAACATTTCATGACTTCCCAAACAGACAGAGTACGCCCCGCGTACTCATCTGGTACGCCCATCGTACACCATTTGGGGCCAGTACGCGCAACATACCAGATGGGTACGCCCAGTGTAGTCCCCTGAATCCCCTTTCTTCTCATTAAGCACTTAATCACTTCAACCCTTGCTCCAAACTCTCCAGTCTGATTCCTATGGATGATTTCTCACGTAAAGTTGGCAACTTTACATGCATGCATGGCTTTATGGGGCTCTGGAGCTCAAAAGATCTTAATGGATAGTCTTAACACATGCATGAACTCACAAACTCCACAAAGCTTGCACCTTTATGAATGAGGGACCCTTAAAATGTCTAGATCTACTAGATTAAGCTCCTAAAACAGCCCTAGCTCACAAGGACCAAGCAAAAGGGACTAAAATAGGCATAAACCAACCCAAAAGTAGATCTATTCAATGAGTATCCAAGATAGAGACTTTATACCTCTAAAGTCTCGAAATGAAGATGCTAACACTGGATCTCTAGGTTCCTCTCCAAAGATTGAGTTTTCACCCTTCTTCTTCTCTTGCACAAACCACCAAGAACCTTCATTCAAGCTCCAAGTCTCAACTAAAGCACTCTAGGGTTTTATGTATGATAAAAGAGGTGGAGGCTGACCTAAAATGACCAAGGGATGGTATAATGTTGTTTATATAGGGTAGGAACCCCGAAATTAGGGTTTTGCTCTAAAGGGAGTACGCCCCGCGTACCCCTTATTTAACATCCATAAAATTTAAGACAATTTAAAACATTTTCAACCAATCGAAAACCATTAATTATTACAACATGTTTTCAAAATAGTTTCATATCAGAGTTTCCCAGAAATCATAAGTCCAAAACGCGAGGATGTGTACGGTCACGCCTTCGCCTTGCCAAAACATCTGGAGCACCTGAAACAATAAACTGAAACCGTAAGCACGAAGCTTAGTGAGTTCCCCCAAAATACTCATACAACAATCATACACATATAATAACAAACAACATACTATGGGTCCAATCAACCATCGGGTTGGAATACCCCATGCCCTCAACCATCGGGTTGGAATGCCAACATACTATGGGTCCAATCATCCTTAGGATGGAATTCCCTCGGCCCACAACCATCGGGTTGGAATGCCCACATACAATGAGTCCAATCATCCTCGGGATGGAATACTCTCGGCCCACAACCATCGGGTTAGAATGACCACACACTATGAGTCCAATCATCCTCGTGATGGAATACTCTCAGCCCACAACCATCAGGTTGGAATGCCCACACACTATAAGTCCAATCATCCTCGGGATGGAATACTCTCGGCCCACAACCATCAGGTTGGAATGCCCAGGTATGTTGGCTCTCGCACAAAGCAGATAAGCCTCAACCACTAATAAAACATGTGCACATATATCATATAATCACATAACAGTCTATAGACAGACAAACAGATCTAACAGATCATAACAACATACTACATCCTATCTAACAGGATACCGATCTAACAGATCATAATAGCATAATATATCCTATCTACCAGGATACCGATCTAACAAATCAAACGATACTCGAACATATAACATATCAGGATAACAATCCAAAAAGGGTCGGCCTCGGTGCCTTAAACCCTTAAGTATAATGAAGAAAACTCACCTCACACTGCTGAAGCCCCGCGGACGAAACCCTAGCTGCTGGATGACAGATTCCCGAATTATCAACATCAAAACAACACCCAATTAATAATTGGGTTCCAAGCCCAAGGCCCAACTCACACTCCAAAGGCCCAAAAGTCAACCAATGAACCAAAGCCCAACATATGGCCCAATTTTCCAAATTGGGCCCAAACCTCTTCGTGGTCTCATCTGTAAGGCCCAACTATTTATTCTAGTCCCAACACCTGGCATTTGGATGGTCCAATATCTCAAAATCATCAACGCCCAATTATGGCCCATCTATGGCCTAATTTTCCAAATTGGGCCCAAGTCCCTCACATGGCCTTACCCTAATGCCCATCCAAATATTTTAGTCTATTTACTTGTTCTTGGATAGCCCATCAATAGCCCAATCATCAAAGCCCAATAGAAAGGCCCAAGCAAAATTAGAGTTTTCACATAAAATGACGATTAGGGTTAAGTGTTTCTTACTTAACCCATTAAGGACTTAATCCATTAAGTCCATCACACAACTAGATAAATCATACGGTTTGATCGGGTGTAATTCATAACTCAATTCCATTGGCCCAAAATGTGGGTGCCGATAAGCCTAAAGCAACAAATCCAAAATTAGGGTTCTCTAAACCCTAATTAGGGTTTCCAACCCAATCGCGTGTGTAACATCCAGACTTTCAGGTATATATTATTGTGTGATTAATCTTGAGATTTATGGAGTGACTCGGCGAGTTGTGAGTCCAACTCGTCGAGTAGAGTCGAGTGTCCATGTGGGATTAATGAATGGACTCGACGAGTGAGAGAGCCGACTCGCCGAGTAGGTGCTGGGCAGAGAAACCCTAATTTCCCAGGGTTGGGGCCTATATAAGGGAACTTATAGCCCCATTTGCACCTCACTAGTCACCCTACTTCCTTGAAGAGAAATCCTAATCGTCCATTTGAGCTAGAGAGTGAGAAAGAGGCCAATCTTGTGGATTTTAGTGCATTGTTGAAGGAGAAGTGAAGAGCATCAACGCTTGGTTCAAGAGGAGGCTTTGGATCTAGAGGTTTTTCAGAGTTTTGCTTCAGTTGGAGGTAAAAAGATGCTAACTTGGTAATTTCCTTATGAAGATTTTGGTTTAGGGAGTTTCTAGGGTTTCTCCCATTCTTTTTGGTGTCATTGTGATCTTTGAGCATGATTGAGGTTGAAACCTCATATCTGAGTTGTAGGGGGCTTTGTGAGCCCAAAGACCCGAACTTTATTGAGTTAGAGACAAAACCTTGAGCATGTAACCTTTGTTAGAACTTGTATTTGCATTATGGAGCAAGTATGCCATGCATGAACGTAAAGATCGAAGCTTTACGTGACAGTCGAGCCTTGGGAGGCTAGATCTAGAGTTTAGGGTAATAGATATTCCTTAAAACGTCTGAATGAGAAAACAGACTGAAGGGACTCGCCGAGTCCATGAACTGACTCGACGAGTCGGTTAGGGTTTGTCCCGATGAGTTTGATCACGCGATAACTCGACGAGTTGGGGGTCAACTCGACGAGCTGAGCTGGACTTTCTTGAGACTTCTGAGGAAAAGAGGGGACTCGACGAGTTACATGAGTGCACTCGACAAGTCGGGTCAAACAAGGACTGTTGACTCGAGTTTGACTTCTAGTGGGTCAAACCTGAGTAATGGAGACCATTGAAGGGTAAAATCGTCTTTTACCCACTTCCGGAGTTAGAGAGAGAAAGAGTAACCTTTGGTTTACTTAGAGTTGAGAATCGAGTATTAATTAGAGAATATTTACCCTATGTGTTAGGCGGTGGCTAGTTCGAGATTCGAGTATAGGGATAATTGCTTGCGTTCCTCGAGGTGAGTCTTCTCACTATACTTTACCAGGAGTGGTATTTGTGTGTGATTGATATGTCTTATGTGCTTATCTGTGTATTGTGATATCCTGCATTATTTCTTTGTGATTTATGCTGTGTATTATTCAGAGCTTACAGAGTTAGGACCGGAGGGTCCACAGAGTTAGGACCGGAGGGTCCATTAGAGTTGTGGGACTGGAGGGTCCCACAGAGACACATTGACCGGAGGGTCTTACACAGTTATAACCTCGAGTGGCTAATGTGTTGAACGTGGTATTTTAGGGAACTCACTAAGCTTCGTGCTTACCGTGTTGTGTGATATGTGTTTCAGGTACTTTTCATGATATCGGGAAGGCGCCAACTCGATTGTACACACGAGAGAAGAAGTTATGTTGGAGGATCCTGGATTATTAATCAAACAATTATGGGGTTGAGTTTTGTAAATTAAATAAATGGGATTTTTGTGAAATGTGTTATAAGAATTATGTGATTTTAAATTGAAAAATTTGTCTGAAAACTTATGGTGTTACAAGTTGGTATCAGAGCCTTGGTTTGAGGGATTAGGATACTCCTTCGGGTATGTCTGGACTCAAACTGAGGATTTGAGAAAGATTTTCAAAAGAGATAAATTTTTCTAAAATGAGAAAGAGTATAAGAGAAAACGAGTTGGAGGATTGTGTACAATCAGCTAGAGCCCGAACGGTGATTTCCTAAAATACCCTTACTTTTGTGCTATGAGATATTATTCATGCTAGAGATAGGCTAGGTATTTCATATTTTAGGACTAGAGTTGCCTGATTTGTGATGCCTTAGCCTAGGAGTTGCTGCTATCTGTGATGTACTTTTGAGTATGTGCTGAGTAAGAGTATCTAGCATGAATCACCTAGAGAGAGAGTTATGAGTCGAGAGATAATCTAGGAGAGATACCTAGATGAGCATTTAAGGAGTCTACTGAGAAGAGTAGTTAGATACCTCGAGAGGTAGGATTGCCAGAGTATGCGATGTCTTTTGAGTTGTGAATAGAGCAAGAGGAATTATATGCCAGAGTGGTCTTATGTTTTAGTGGAGGTTATTCGATGCCCGAATTCTGCTTGCTTCGTGATTTGTGGAACTCTTGATGATGGGAGTCAGCTACTAAGTGGATATGACGATATTCAGGAGGTAGATGGTTGGCATCATGAGGAGTTCCTCAGCAGCTGATGGCAGAGGAGTGTGAGAACCTAGGAAGAGCCTAAGGAGTGACTTTAGTCAGATGAGTACGCTGATAAGAGGGGAGTTTCCGCTGGAGAGCGACCAGGTATGACGGGATTGATGATCGGGAAGGTTGAGCAGCTACTTAGGAAATCTGGGACGACCCGTGTGGAAAGTATGGGTAGATGTGGCAGGTAGTATGGGCCCGTACTACTGAAAGCAGAAGACCCATACTCGAAACAGGGAGACTTCCAGAGGTTCTAAGTAGCAGATTGAGAAGAGAGATAACATGGTTCGAGTACCATGATTCGTAGCAGATTGAGAAGAGAGATAACATGGTTCGAGTACCATGATTCGTAGCAGATTGAGAAGAGAGATAACATGGTTCGAGTACCATGATTCGTAGCAGATTGGGAAGAGAGATAACATGGTTCGAGTACCATGATTCGTAGCAGATTGAGAGGAGATAACATGGTTCGGTTACCATGATTCGTAGCAGATTGAGAGTTGATCACATGGTTCGAGTACCATGATTTTTGGCGGTTAGTGCTTCTGGTTTTACCAGTTATCCCTTTGTGATTGATTAGACCGAGATCAGATGTGATAGCGTGTGGGGCCCGAGGGCCATGTCGAGCGAGTTTTTAATGATGCCTACCTTGAGAGGGAAATCGAGTTAGTTTCTAGGAGATTTATTTGGTGAGATGCCAGTTGGAGTTGCAAAACTCAGGGATGAGTAGAGGTGATGCTTATTGGAGGATCACGGTCTGAGTTGAGCAATCGACCGATAGATGAGACGTCACCTTCTGTGACAAGAGTTGCGTTGTCCCCATTTCTGGGAGAAGAAGGAGATAAGAGTTTTCGGTTTCAGAGTTGGAGGTAAACCCCGTGGGGTAGCATAGGGTTGCAACCTTTCACCAGAGTATTTGGGCAGTATGTTTGCTGCGAGGTAGTCCTTAGGCCATGAGAGAACTATTAGTGGAGAATGAGATGAGGACAAAGAGATGCCTTAGTCGAGTCAAGTATGTTTTTAGCAGCGGTTCCAAGTGATCAAGAGGAGTATATTGGGGCAGCGGCCCTCGTCGTTATACTGTGTAACGACCGTGAGAGTGAGGTATCGTGCTTTGATGATGACAATTGTCGTATTGGGAGGCTGGTCGAGGAGTTAGAGACGAGGTGGGTAATAGTGCATTATTTCCGAACCGAGAGTCAGGATTATTTCGGAACAGTTTGGGTATCCGGCGGTGTGTCGGTCTGAGGCTTCGAGATGACTAGAGACAGTCACGTCGAGAGGATTCTGAGATTTTTGTCTGAGTTACAGGATATTTGGAGTTGCTTGGTTTCCATCGGAAAGATCATTGATGTGACTACGTGGTACGTTCCAAGAGTTAAGTATGATGTACCCGGTGAGACAGTCTGTGGAATAGACTGTTGGTATGCCAATTGGTGATGGTTCGAACCCTGAGTGGGGGAGAACTGAATACTTTATTGAGAGTATCAGAGATTTGTTCAATAGCAGTTAGAGGAGTGGATATAGTGACCTGCGATATGGAAACATGAGACCAGAGTTATTGGTGGTCGAGGCGAGGTGCAGAGCGAGATAATGCATGTCGTACGTGTTCAGGAAGGGATGAGTGTCTCCACGGAAGGTGGCCGTTGGTTAGAAACCTTGTGGTGGTTAGGGATTCTTCAAGGTTGTAATGGTAAATTCGAGGTGGTTGGCTCGTAAGGATAGTTTCGGCAGTTGAGAATTTTCGGTTCAATGTATGGGTTGTGATTGGGCAGCCAACTTCAGGGTCAGTATGTGTGTTCTTGCATGGGTTTTGAGCAATAGAGGAGGGAGTTTCGGATTGTCGTCAACGTGTTCTGAGTCATTGACGATTCCTCCGTGTTTCAATTGAGAGTCGGAATAATCCGAAGTTACGAGTTGTGCGAGAGGAAGATCGGTGGTGGCGTCGAGATATTGTGAGATTCTGGATGGATACATTGCGGTATCCGAGTGTGATGCCCTGGGTGGCTGATCAGTGTTGAGGCAAGACATCGTGAGATGCTGTGATGGTGTACCGAGGTACCCGAGTGATTTATTGTTCCAGTGGGAACCCAACAGTTAATTGTCGTCGGAGTGGGACAATCTAAGGGTGTATCTGTGCTGAGAAGAGTGCCTTGGCTACGAGAACGTACATCAGGAGTGGTGGTGCATAAACTGAGTGGGTGTGTGCACTTATCTATGTTGGGTTGTGGGGCATGAGTTAGTGAACTCAGTGTAGTGATGACTTGATGATGAGATTTTAAAGTGATGAGAGAGCGAGTGGATCCGAGTGGGGGTAATCACTTAGGATTATCAGGGAAAAACCATGGAGTGAGCCCATGGCGATTCAGTGAGTAAGAGAGTATCGTGTGACTGCGGAGAGCTGCAGCATACATGAGTCAAAGAAAGGGGTATCGTGATACTGCGGGGAGCCGTGGTATTCACTAACCAGCGAGAGAGTATCGTGATACTGTGGGGATCCGTGGTATTCACTAGTCAACGAGAGAGTGTCGTGATACTGCAGGGGGCCGTAGTATTCACTGGTTAAAGGGAGAGTGTTGCGATACTGCGGGGAGCTGTAGTATTCACGAGTCAGTGAGAAAGTGTCATAGGCCTGCGGGGAGCCGTAGCCTTCACGGGATAGTGAGAGGGAATGTTATGATACCACAGGGAGGTGTATTATTCGCTATTCAGAGCATGTCGAAGAAGAGTTTTTAGGCTTGGGTAGGCTTATTCTTTGAGTTTTAGGGAACCTGGAGGTCGGACTAGGGGCGAGACTGGGGTCTCCTTAATGATCGGGAATCGTTATATTCTGAGTTAAGGTGTGGTTATCGCAATCAGAAGGAATTAGAGAAGTGATGTACGCGTGTGTTGCATGTTTCATTGGGACGAGTGGTTCCAATTCTGAGTCGGACCAGACTCTCGAGTTAGAGTTTGGCTGTAGTGATGTATTGAGTAGGCGAAATGAGATTCCGGATCCAGAGAAGGGGTTCCATTTTGAGGGGCATTGTTTGTCATCTGATGACTTAGGCCTGAGTGGGTCAGTTCGTTGGTACGGGAGGTATCGCGAGACGCATGGAACCAATGAGTAGTAGACGACAAAGGTCGGGGTGAGATGATCTTCAGTTGGGATTGTAGTAATCGCTCGGGGTAAAGCGGACTTCATGACTTGTGTGTCACACTGGGCCGAGATAGTTAGTGTGGGAAGGAAGTCCGTGAGACATGTTGAGATATGCAATGGGTAACCTTTGGAGGTTCAACTGCTAGGTCGGGAGATGACCTGGTGCTCAGTGTTGAAAGGGATATTGGAGAAGGGAGCTGGGGTTTATGATTGTTAGATGTCAGAGAATAATTATGAACAAACATGATCATTATATTGTGTCTGAGGACAGGGTGTTGAGAGTTCATTGTTCATATGGGTTTTGATTCCAGTACAGTAGATGGGTCCTTGGTGTGATGTGATCCTTTCATTCTTTGGAGTATGATCTGAATTGTTTAACATGTCTGGTATGAGTGATCGGTAGTTAATTTTTGGGCATTGACTTGTTTTATCAGTCGCAACGAGAGAATCAGAGGGGCAGTGAATTGTCAGGGTCTGTTATTCGAGGAGCGAATAGCATGGTGATATCTTGAGAAGGCGGTCTGGCAATGAGACAGGCCACTAGAGTTTCCAGATTCTGGAGAGTCATAAGGGTTATCGTAGTGGCAGAAGGGTCTGTCCTTTTTCCGGGTGGGAGTTCCTATTAGGATTTAGGTGTCCATGGATGGAGATAGTTGTGTGGTATGAGATCCTTTTCGTGGTGCTTTTCGGATATTGGGTTCGATCTATGTGTTGTTGAGGAGCGATTTCGAGGCCGAAATCTAACTCAAGTAGGGGAGAATTGTAACATTCGGACTTTCAGGTATATTATTGTGTGATTAATCTTGAGATTTATGGAGTGACTCGGCGAGTTGTGAGTCCAAATCGTCGAGTAGAGTTGAGTGTCCACGTGGGATTAATGAATGGACTCGACGAGTCAGAGAGCCGACTCGCCGAGTAGGTGCTGGGCAGAGAAACCCTAATTTCCCGGGGTTGGGGCCTATATAAGGGAACTTATAGCCCCATTTGCACCTCACCAGTCACCCTACTTCCTTGAAGAGAAATCCTAATCGTCCATTTGAGCTAGAGAGTGAGAAAGAGGCCAATCTTGTGGATTTTAGTGCATTGTTGAAGGAGAAGTGAAGAGCATCAAAGCTTGGTTCAAGAGGAGGCTTTGGATCTAGAGGTTTTTCAGAGTTTTGCTTCAGTTGGAGGTAAAAAGATGCTAACTTGGTCATTTCCATATGAAGATTTTGGTTTAGGGAGTTTCTAGGGTTTCTCCCATTCTTTTTGGTGTCATTGTGATATTTGAGCTTGATTGAGGTTGAAACCTTAGATCTGAGTTGTAGGAGGCTTTGTGAGCCCAAAGACCCGAACTTTATTGAGTTAGAGACAAGACCTTGAGAATGTAACCTTTGTTAGAACTTGTATTGGCATTATGGAGCAAGTATGCCATGCATGAACGTAAAGATCGAAACTTTATGTGACAGTTGAGCCTTGGGAGGCTAGATCTAGAGTTTAGGGTAGTAGATCTACCTTAAAACGTCTGAATGAGAAAACAGACTGAAGGGACTTGCCGAGTCCATGAACTGACTCGACGAGTTTGTCCCGATGAGTTTGATCACGCGATAACTCGGCGAGTTGGGGGTCAACTCGACGAGCTGAGCTGGACTTTCTTCAGACTTTTGAGGAAAAGAGGGGACTCGACGAGTTGCATGAGTGCACTCGACGAGTCGGGTCAAACAAGGACCGTTGACTCGAGTTTGACTTCTAGTGGGTCAAACCTGAGTAATGGAGACCATTGAAGGGTAAAATGGTCTTTTACTCACTTCCGGAGTTAGAGAGAGAAAGAGTAACCTTTTGTTTACTTAGAGTTGAGAATTGAGTATTAATTAGAGAATATTTACCCTATGTGTTAGGCGGTGGCTAGTTCGAGATTCGAGTACAAAGATAAATGTTTGTGTGCCTCGAGGTGAGTCTTCTCACTATACTTTACCATGAGTGGTATTTGTGTGTGACTGAGATGTCTTATATGTTTATCTGTGTATTGTGATATCCTATATTATTTCTTTGTGATTTATGTTGTTTATTATTCAGAGCTTACAGAGTTAGGACCGGAGGATCCACAGAGTTAGGACCGGAGGGTCCATCAGAGTTGTGGGACTGAAGGGTCCCACAGACACACATTGACCGGAGAGTCTTACACAGTTATAGCCTCGAGTGGCTAATGTGTTGAACGTGGTATTTTAGGGAACTCACTAAGCTTCGTTCTTACCGTGTTGTGTGATATGTGTTTCAGGTACTTTTCATGATATCAGGAAGGCGCCGGCTCGATTGTACAAAGGGCTGTTAATCGGGTCAACCCGATCGGGTTTCAGGTTAAACGGGTCGGGTTAGTCGGGTTTTTTTATAAAAATAATTTCACCCGGAACCCGACCCTATTAAGGTACGGGTTATCCGGGTTCGGGTTATTCGGGTTTCGGGTTTATAGGTCGGGTTAGTCGGGTTAATCGCGTTACAATGTAAGATAGAAATATTGTGTCATATTTATGATAAGGTTTATTTTCAGAAGCTTAAGTTAGGAAGTGTTAAATCCAAATGACTTTGAATGCATATGGTTTATTTTTTCTTGTTTGTATTATACAAGTAAAAAGCATTATGCATTTGATTTGAGGCTATGTATATTTTATTTTAGGCTACGTAAACTACTATTGCATATTATTTTACTATGCTACATATTAATTTCCAATTGTACAAAACAATATTTAGTTCTACAATTCTATTACATCTTATTTTTCTCTTGTTTAGGCCACATAATGTACAAAAATAAAAGACGTGAGGTGGAATGAAATACATAAATATTGTAGTATACCTTTATTCGGGTTAATCGGGTTAACCCGAAACCCGACTTTTATAAAAAAAATCAACCCTAAACCCGACCCTAATTATAGTTCGGGTTTGTCGGGTTAACCCGAATAACCCGATTAAGAATTTTGACCCTATTAAACCCGACCCGAAATGTTTTATTCGGGTTAGGGTCGGGTCAGGTTAATCGGGTTCGGGTTTTTTTACACCCCTAATTGTACATACGAGAGAAGAAGTTATGTTGGAGGATCCTGGATTATTAATCAAACAATTATGGGGTTGAGTTTTGTAAATTAAATAAATGGGAGTTTTGTGAATTGTGTTATAAGAATTATGTGATTTTAAATTGAAAATTTTGTCTGAAAACTTACGGTGTTACAGCGTGCCCATTAGTCGAATGGTTAGGTTTTAGGTCAATTAGGGCTAAATAAGTCGGGCACCACCTACTACCACGTCGGGTAGTGGCGGTCAATGGCGGCAGCCACCACCTCGCGGTGGTGGTTATAAATCTTAAACTAAATATGTACAAGCATCTAAACTAACATTCCAATCACAAATGCACACCGCCACCCGACACGGCGACTGGTGGAGGCAGAAGGCGGCAGCCACCACCTCACGGTGGTGGTTATGGGTTTTTCCCTGATTATTCAAGCCATACAATGATACAACAACCATAAAAAGTATCCAAAATAATCACTCAAAATAAATTACACACACACACAACCGCTCTGTGGCGGCAAGCGGTGGTCGGAGGTGCTAGCCACCACCTCACGGTGGTGGTGGTGGCCCTCTTTTGATTTTCGGCCAAGTAACCACACGACCTTGACTGAAACACACCCAAAGATACACATACACACACTCTTCTGTTTGTATGTGAGTCCAACCACCCACATGGTGGCGTACGACGGCGGTGGCCTGAGATGGCGGCAACAGCGGCGTCATCGGTGGCAGCCACCATGGCCGGCTGCCACGGTGGTTCTTCACGATTTCTACTCGACAGAAAACCCACCACCAAACGCATCCACATCGCAAGCCACGAGATATGGCCGCTACCACCCTCCTGGTAGCGTACAACGAATGACAGCAACCACCACGTTTGCAACCGGCGGTAGCGGCGGCGGACAGACACAACATAAAAGAACGGAGGAGAAGTAAGTGAAGCTACCACAATCCCGTCGGAATAGTCCAGCAGCGGCAGCAACAGAACAACGGCTCTTCATCTTCTTCGGCTGCCGAACGGTGACAAGAGTGACGACTAGCCGGTTGACGGCTCGCACCAGTGGCTAGGCCTCGGTTGTTGATAGTAGTCAGCCGACGTCCATACATTGGTCGGAAGGACAAGGGAGGCGAATGGTGGCGGCTGGAGGGTCGTAAGGTGACGACTGGAGGCTTATTAGGGTTAGGGTTAACATGGCGAGAAGGTGACGGGTTTTATATGCCCGATCATGTGCCATCTTCCACATTCTTACACTTTCAGCCCCTCTGTGACAAATCTTTTTCAACTTCAATCCATTATTTACCAAATAACCCCCATCTTTAATAATTCATTACAATCCTAGTCCCAAAAGTTACCCTTTTAACCCTCACATTCCAAAATACTTTCACTCTAAGTCCAATAATTACCAAACACACCCCTGACTTCTAAAATCCTTTTCAAAATAAATCCCAAAATTACACTTTAACCCCCGAAGATCCAAATCTTGTCATTTGGCTCCCTGAAACCAACACCCCGCTAATTATTATTTGATTTTGGTTACAATAATATAAAATAATAGTAAAAATTACATCTCGGGGTTCCGGGTTTATTATTTAATTACTCCATTTTTTAAACGGGATGTTACACCTTAGTACGCCCGGCGTACTCACAAACCACCCGCGACCACTTATCCTCCTACGCCCAACGTTCACATTGAGTACGCCTCGCATACTCATTGAACCCCTAGACCCTAAACTTCACATGGCTCTAACTTCTTCGTCTTTGGTCCGCTTCTAACGAACCTTATCTCCACGGAAAGGTGGTGAGAAGCCCTACGCTTCTAACTGATGGGTTTTATGTACTCTAACATCATTATGGTGCACATACAAACCTAATGCTTTAGATCTAAGTTTTCTCTAATTATACATGCAATATTGTTTTTCCAAAGCATGAAGCCTAAACTAGCATACAACTTGATATATGAATCATAAAATCTAGTAAGAAGATTAGCTCTTGTTGTAGCTTGTTTTTATTTGGCCTTTAAGAGCTTAGCACCCCAAGTGTGATGCCTCAAATGTTTTACAACACACCAAGAACAAAAGGAGGCTTGTGAGAGAGAAGCTAGGAAGCATAAAACCGGCTAGTATTCTTCTTTAGAATGCATGAACCGATTTTAGGGAGTTAGGGGTTACTTTTATAGCCTAGGGCTTCATCCATGCAAACCCTAATTCACCATGACTCTTCACATTTCATAGGCCTTTTGGGCTAAACCTTCATGGACTCTCATAAAGGTTTAGTCCAACCCTCATCAACATGGATCATTGGTCCAAACTATAAGTATTACTGATTTAATTACCTAATCAGTCCCCGTAAATTTAATCAGTCTCTTTTGATCACTAAATTAATTCCAAAATAATTCTTGATCAATACTAATTAAATAATGTGATTTCTCAATTAATATATTATACTTATAATATATTAATAAATCACAAATAACCTCTTTCTCAAATATCCATCCTATCAAATTGTTCCAGTGAATTGCAACCCAAATGGAGCAAGCTACTTTCGGGTCAAGTACATACCAATTATAGTTATGGGCTTAGACACCTAATCCATCAGTCTCCCACTTGGATAAGTCTAATAACTATAATTGCAAATGCAACTTCAAAATCTGATTAGCAATCGTAGCTCTCTAAAGCCGCTGTCGAATCCTGACGCACCATTTAGATAAGGGATCATAAAAACCTCTGTTCTTCAAGATATCATGCGGACAAATACATGGAACATAGTCATACTTATTGTACAACAGTTTGTTTCCCGATTTCTGATTTGTTTGACATAGAACTTAATTGAACACATAAATTGAGTCCTGACCGGGCCCGACACATAAGTCAAAACAAAATCATCGAGGGGTCCAAGATATCGCTTTTATTCCTCTTAGGATAAAAGGAACAGATAAACTTCGACTTATATGCTTGTACTAATTACTTGTTAAGTCATACACAATAGCACGTTTTATAACATCAAATTACTGATGCGGTTTCACATTATTAGTGTACAACCAACTCATATTCAACAACACATATATCTTGGTTTGAAGATTATATGATATTATCATCTCACAATCACTCGTGATAAATTCCATGAAGTGATTCATGTGAGCGTGGGTTTAATCCAATACTCAAATCTTATTTCAGGAGCACTCATGAATGTTGTAGCAAACATTTGTTATATCTAAACACTTTAGACAATCTACAAGCCAATTCATGACAGTCTAATCTCATATCCTACTTCTAAAGTATGACAGACTGTGGATAGTTTGAATAATCTTATTATTCTGGAAGTCAAAACATGAAAATTGAAACAATAGTAAACAAATGACACAAGATAGTAACTTTACTCATAAATAAAACTCCTTTTATTCAATCATCAAATGTCAATTACATTTTATCTATTACAAGTTTCTAAACAACTATCTGATCACTAAAACTAATATCGTCCTTCAGCCCAATAGTCCTTGCATGCTGCAAGTGCTTATCCCTACTCAGTCCCTTTGTAAGGGGATCTGCTGGGTTCTCCTCTGACGATATCCTCTTTACTACGAGGAGTCCTTTTTCTACTTAATGTCGTATAAAGTGATATTTTCTGTCGATATGCCTGGATCTGCCATTATCCCTCGGTTCCTTGGTTAAGGCAACCGCACTCTTGTTGTCACATAAAATATCCATAGGCTCCTTTACAGCCGGTACAACTCCAGGGTCTCCAATGAAGTTCTTCAGCCATATGGCCTCCTTCGCCGCTTCGCTTGCTGCTATGTACTCTGATTCGCACGTTGAATCAACTACGGTTTCGTGTTTGGAACTTTTCCATGTTACTGCTCCTCCATTCAGGGTAAATACCCAGCCCGACTGAGAGCGGAAATTATCTCTTTCGGTCTGAAAGATGGATTCTCAAGCTTACACACTCTATTGGGGTACTTTGCATTGACAAAAACCTCTGGCTGACTCATATAAACATCCTCAGCCAACTTCCCATTAAGGAAAGCGGTTTTGACATCCATTTTCCATATTTCATAATCATGAAATGCAGCTTTGGCTAGCATAACCCTTATAGATTTAATCTTCGCTACAGGTGAGAAGGTCTCGTCATAGTCAACTCCAGGAGTTTCAGTGAAGCCCTTCGCAACCAATCGCGCCTTATATGTATGTACTTTCCCATCCACGTCGGTCTTCTTCTTGAAGATCCATTTGCACCCGACTGTCTTACGACCCGATACACTGTCAACCAAGTTCCAAACTTGATTGTCACACATGGACTGTATCTCGCTGTCCATTGTTGGGTTTTGAGCATTCTAACACTTCCTAAGTGTACATGCAACCCTATTAAACCTTGGGTCTATGTTTGTCTAAGATACATGCAAAATATTATTTTCCAAGGTTTATAACCTATCTAGCTTGGCATGGGGTACTTTTAACCATAAAAGAACTAGATGAATTACATACCTTTTGTTGATTGTTGATTCTTTGGAGTTTGAGAGCCAAGCACCAATAATGTGAATGCCTCAAATGGAAATCACAAATCACCACAAACTTGGAAAAAATGTATGAGAGAGTATACTAACTCTTAATTTTTGGCCACCACACTTACACACACCTTAGGGTGTTTTTCATGCAACATAAGCTTGTTTATATAGTGTACATGGTTAGGGTGAAACCCTAATAACCCATGTCTTTTCCTCTTCCAAGGATCCATGGGTAAAAGCTCCATGGATCATCCATGGACTTCCATATAAGCTTAGCCCATTCCCAAATGAGTGTTAGCCCACACGATATAAATATAATAGCCCATGATTTAATTAGTCTTCCTTTTAATCACTAAATTAATTCATAATTAATTCAAGATTAAAACTAATTAAGTAACATGACTTTATATTAATATATTATAACTTATAATATATTAATAAATCGTAAGTATACAACTCTCATAAAATTATCCATAACTAGTTTGGGTGAAGTGCAACCCAAATGGACCATGCCGGGTCGGGTCAAGTATATACCAAATAAGTTATGGACTTAGACACCTTATCCAACAGACTCCCACTTGGATAAGTCTAATAACTGTATTTGCCTATATTACTTCAGGAACCAACCGGCAATCGTAGCTCTCGAAAACTCTTGTGAACTATGAAGCGCCATTTTAGATAAGTGATCATATAATCCTCTGCTCTCATGATATCAGCCGGACAAATACATGGAACAATGTCTTACTTATTGTCTAGCAGTTGTTTCTCGATTTCCGATTTGTTTGACAAAGAACTTAACTGAACACATCAATTTAGTTCTGACCGGGCCCGGTACATGGGTCAACACAAAATCATCGAGGGGCCCAGATATCGCTTCTATTTCTAGAAGGAACAGATAAACTTCGACTCATATGCTTGTTCTACTACTTATTGAATTGCACACAAAGGCACGTTTTATAACATCAAGTTACTGATGCGTTTACGTGCAATCAATGCACAACCAACTCATAGGTAACAACTCATATCTCTAGGTTTGAAGACTTATATGATATTACCGTCTCACGATCACTCGAGATAAATTCCATGAAGTGATACAAGTGAGCGTGGGTTTATTCCAATACTCATAACTTATGAGTACTCATGAATGTTGTAGCAACCATTGCTATGGCTAAACACCTTTAGTCATCTAAAATCCCAATTCATGACAGTCTTGATTCATACCTACTTCCGACATATGACCGACTGTGGAGAGTTTGAATAAATTAATTATTCTGGAAGTCAAAACATGCAAAACTGAAACAATAGTAAATAATTGACAATGATAGCAACACTTTACTCATAAATAAATCACAAATTTTATTCATCATCAAACGTCAATTACATTTTACAAGTTTCAGAAAAGGCTATCTAATCTGTAAAACTAATATCGTCCCTCAGCCCGATGCGCCTCGCATGCTGCAAATGCTTCACCCTCGTCAGTCCCTTCGTAAGGGGATCCGCAGGGTTCTCATCTGACGATACCCTCTTTGCCACGAGGAGTCCCTCTTCTATCTTGTGTCTTATGAAGTGATATTTTCTGTCAATGTGTCGGGATCTGCCATGATCTCTTGGTTCCTTGGCTAAGGCAACCGCACTATTGCTGTCACAGAAAATCTCCATAGGCTCCTTAATAGCTGGTACAACTCCAAGGTCTCCGATGAAGTTCCTCAGCCATATCGCCTCCTTTGCCGCTTCACTCGCTGCTATGTACTCTCATTCACAAGTCGAATCAGCTACAGTCTCCTGTTTGGAACTCTTCCAAGTGATTTCCCCTCCATTTAAGGTAAAGACCCAGCCCGACTGAGAGCGGAAGTTATCCCTATCAGTCTGAAAGCTAGCATCACTATACCCTACTACTCTCAAGTCATCACTCCCACCAAGGGTAAGGATCCAATCCTTAGTCCTCCGCAGGTACTTGAGAATATTCTTTACCGCAGTCCAATGAGCCTTGCCAGGGTTCCCCTGATATCTGCTGACCATGCTCAAAGCGAAGGCCACATCAGGACGGGTACAAGTCATAGCATACATGATCGAACCAACAGCAGAAGCATAAGGTAATCGACTCATCTCAGCTATCTCATCTTCTGTACTCGGGCTCTGAGCCTTGCTCAGTTTGGCATTGCTTTGGATCGGTAATTCTCCTTTCTTGGAATTCTGCATGTTGAACCTTTTCAACACCTTATCCAAGTAGATACTCTGACTAAGTCCAATTAGTCTTTTACTCCTTTCTCTTAATATCCTTATCCCTAGGATATAGGTAGCTTCTCCAAGGTCCTTCATAGCAAAGCACTTCCCAAGCCAGGACTTAACCTCCTGCAAGGTTGGGATGTCATTTCCTATGAGTAGTATGTCATCCACATACAGTACCAAAAAGCTAACTATACTCCCACTAGCTCTGACATACACGCATGACTCATCTTCACTTCTTGAGAAACCAAACTCTTTGACCTTCTCATCGAAACAAAGATTCCAACTTCGAGATGCTTGTTTCAATCCATAAATGGATTTCTCAAGCTTGCACACTCTATTGGGGTACTCTGCACTGACAAAACCTTCTGGCTGATTCATGTAAACATCCTCAGCCAACTTTCCGTTAAGGAAAGCGGTTTTGACATCCATTTGCCATATTTCATAATCATGAAATGCAGCAATGGCTAGCATAACCCTAATAGACTTAATCTTTGCTACTGGTGAAAAGGTTTCATCATAATCAATACCCTGAGTCTGAGTAAACCCCTTCGCAACCAGTCGAGCCTTATAAGTGTGCACCTTCCCATCCATGTCGGTCTTCTTCTTGAAGATCCATTTGCACCCGACTGTCTTACGGCCAGGTACATTGTCAACCAAGTTCCAAACTTGATTGTCATACATGGACTGTATCTCGCTGTCCATAGCCTCCTTCCATTTAGCAGACTATGGGCCTGCCATGGCTTCCTTAACACTGTTAGGTTCATCCAGATTTACCAGTGTACTGTCACTGATAAATGTATAACCTTCCGTAGTAATATGAAATCCATAATAAAACTCAGGTGTGTTCCTAACCCTTGTGGAACGCCTCGGAAGTATAGACTCGTCAGCTGGATCAACAGGAATTTCCTCCTCAAGTTGATTGCTAGTGTCTGAGGTTCCTTCACCAATTGAGTCTTGAATTTCTTCAAGGTCAATTTGCCTCCCACTGTCTCCTTGGTTTATAAATTCTCTCTCTCGAAAGACCCCTCTCCTAGCCACAAAGACCACATTCTCACTGGGTCTATAGAAGAGGTAACCAAAGGATTTTTGTGGGTAGCCGATGAAAATACACCTTTCACTCCGAGGTTCGAGATTGTCATGAGTTTCGCGCCTCACGAAAGCCTCGCAACCCCAAATCTTGATATGATCTAGATTGGGAACTTTCCCAGTCCACATTTCATGAGGTGTTTTGGCAACCTTCTTTGTAGGGACTAGATTAAGGATGTGGGCGGCAGTCTCTAAGGCATACCCCCAAAAAGAGATTGGTAGCGAAGCTCGACTCATCATAGAGCGAACCATGTCCAACAAAGTTCGATTGCGCCTCTCAGCTACACCATTCAGCTGTGGTGTCCTGGGAGGTGTCAATTGTGAGACAATCCCACACTCCTTAAGATAGTCGAGGAACTCAGTACTAAGATACTCACCACCTCGATCGGATCGAAGCATCTTAATGTTCCTGCCCAATTGATTTTCTACTTCCTGTTTAAACTCTTTAAACCTTTCAAAAGTTTCTGACTTATGTTTGATTAAGTAGACATAACCATATCTACTAAAATCATCAATAAAAGTCACATAATAGCGATTGGCATCCCTTGTGGCGGTTTTGAATGGTCCACATACATCAGTATGTATAAGGTCCAACAAACCCTCACCCCTTGCACAAGTACCAGTGAAGGGTGATTTTGTCATTTTTCCAAGTAGACAAGACTCACAACTATCATCCGACTTGAGGTCAAACGACTCCAAGACTCCATCCTTTTGGAGCTGGCCTATGCGTTTCTTGCTTACATGTCCAAGACGACAATGCCACAAAGATGCTTTATCCAAGCTAGTAGAAAAATCAATACATAATACATTATTTCTTAAATTATCTACAACCGATACAGCTTCATACACACCATCACAAGGTAATGCTTTAAAATAAAGAACATTATTAAAGAAAGCATTAATACTACCAACTTCATTATCAAAAGAAAAGGTAAAACCTTGTTTGTACAAAGCATGAAAGGAAATAATATTCCTCGCCATTTCAGACGAGTACACACATTTATTCAAATCTAACTTTAACCCAATATCTAGCAACAAAGTATAAACTCCAATCTTGGTAACAGGTGCAACCTTCTTGTTCCCCATGATTAAGTTTATCTTTCCGTGCTCCACATCCTCACTTCTTCTTAGGCCCTGCAAGTCACAACAGATGTGAATACCACAACCTGTATCAAGAACCCAAGAATTAGAATATGGTGAGTTATTAGACAATATAGTGTAAATACCTGCATGGGATGGTTTCACTTTCCCATCCTTGACATCCTGCAAGTACTTTGGGCAGTTTCGCTTCCAGTGCCCCTTATTTTGACAGTAGAAGCATTCAGCATCCTTAGGGATGGCAGAAGGAGTGATAGAACCACCTTTGGTTCCAGATGAGGAGCCTTCAAGGGACTTTCCCTTGGTACCCTTCGAAGGGTGCTTCCTCTTCTTCCCTTTGCCTTGCCCGATAGCCAAAACAGGGGTAGTAGTAGGAGTAGGAGTAGCAACCGACTTACTCTTAAGACCACTTTCGGCAGTCTTCAGAAGTCCTTGAAGCTTACTGAGTGTGACTTCCTCCTTGTTCATGTGGTATGTCATACGAAATTGATCATAACACGATGGCAAGGAGTGCAAAATGATATCAATTGCCAACTCCTCATGGAAGTTCACATTCAGTTTCATTAGACGGTCCACATACCTTTGCATTTTCTGCATGTGGCTCGTGATTGGTTCGATATCCTTCATACGGGTAGTGATCATGGAGGAGATTATTTCATACCGCTCTTGACGAGCACTCTGATGGTACCTTTCCATCAGATCCTGATGCATCTCAAAAGGGTAATAGTCCTCATAGGACTTTTGGAGTTCAGTTGTCATGGTGGCCATCATGATGCATGCCACCTTGGTGGCATCTCTTTCATGTGCCTGATACTCAGCGACCTCCTCAAGAGTAGCAGTGGACTCATCAAGCTCCTTTAGCTCCTTATCAAGGACATATTCCTTGTCCTCGTAACGCGTAACCATCCTAATGTTCCGGATCCAATCCATGAAGTTGGAACCATCAAAGATGACCCTCCCACAAAGGTTCATGAGGGAAAAGGAGCCAGTAGGGTTAGAGCCCGAAGCTTTGTTGTTGGAAGACATCTGAAAAGAAGAAAACAAGTTTAGATTAGATATATCGAATCCTTAATAATACACCCAAATGTAATATTAAGGCTAGGATCCAACACAATATACTATAACTTAGAAAAGGGATGCCGTAATCCACGCTATAATATATTTGAAGGTAGGTGAATGACGATTCACAAATTTCCACCATGAAAACGAAATGAATTATTAGGTTTAATTGGTTTTTGAAATTCCTAGATTCTTTTGAGATTCATTGAACTTTTCAATGGCATGTTTTAATCTCGATTGTGCCCTTCAAGTTTTGTGACTGGGATGCCGAGGATCACAAAACAAGGTGTGAATAACCATGCAAATTCACTTGGTACCCTTAATATTATCACCTAATCAATGTGCCGATTAACCACACACGCTCCACCGATCTATGATAAACATTAAGTCACCCTTCGTGATCCTTACTAGTCCAAGTTAGTGTGCCGGTTAACCACACACGCTCCACCAACGACTTGGTAAGGTACAAAGTGTGAATTTCATGGGTTAGCACCATATTCACATTTTCCTAAAGTAACTAAGATTGGGAATTTATAAAAGGTTTAGTTACTTTATAATATTCATCATACTTTTAATGAGAATTTATAAGTCCTTGTCCTACCCGTTCGGCTAACGACCCTCCACCAGTCAAGCAAGCGGTGGGTGAGAGTGGACACCCATTAAGTTGCCATTTTATAGGCAACAACCTTATACCCACCTTATAGACTGGCTTCGTGAATGAGGCGTACTAGCGGTAAGACGACTTTGATCTTATACATATATATAATAATTAACCATTAATGTTATAAATAGTATAAGGGTTGAATTTTAACTTTTAAAACTCTAAGGGTTTGGAATTAAAGTATATTAAAGTGTGTGTAACTTTACAAATTCCAAAACTTGAGGACAAGTTTTGAAACTATTCAAAACCTTTCATTTCATAACTTATGAATTAAAGGTTCATAAAAATGAAGACTCTTCATTTCCATGTAACTTATGTGTTTTAAGTGTGTGTTTAAAAGAAGTGTCCTTTGGATATCCATAACTTGAGGACAAATTATGGACTCCATTAAAACACATAAATGATCAAGAATTAATCCTAAACAATTCAGCAAATAATTCCTATCATCTTCTAAATTCATAAGAACATGAACATGATTATCAAAGTTTCAAAAATTATATGAACACATACAAAGCATGAAATTTTGATATATGCTATTGTAAATGGATTAGAACAACCATTACACCAACCAAAAACAAGTTTTAAAACACCAAAACAGTTTAGGGTAATGTTTCTAGTCTATTTCCAGCAGCAAAAGTCGAAAATCTGCATTCTGAGGCTCCTACTCGCCGAGTGCACGAACCTACTCGCCGAGTAGGATGAGTTTACTCATGAACTCGGCGAGTCCCCCCATGGACTCGGCGAGTTCATCAGGCAGACAGCAAAAAAATTCGACTTTTTTCACTATTTTGCATCAAGTATCAAACAAACAAGCCTAGGCTCTGATACCACTGTTGGGTTTTGAGCATTCTAACACTTCCTAAGTGTACATGCAACCCTATTAAACCTTGGATCTATGTTTGTCTAAGATACATGCAAAATATTATTTTCCAAGGTTTATAACCTATCTAGCATGGCATGGGGTACTTTTAACCATAAAAGAACTAGATGAATTACATACCTTTTGTTGATTGTTGATTCCTTGGAGTTTGAGAGCCAAGCACCAATAATGTGAATGCCTCAAATGGAAATCACAAATCACCACAAACTTGGAAAAAATGTATGAGAGAGTATACTAACTCTTGATTTTTGGCCACCACACTTACACACACCTTAGGGTGTTTTTCATGCAACATAAGCTTGTTTATATAGTGTACATGGTTAGGGTGAAACCCTAATAACCCATGTCTTTTCCTCTTCCAAGGATCCATGGGTAAAAGCTCCATGGATCATCCATGGACTTCCATATAAGCTTAGCCCATTCCCAAATGAGTGTTAGCCCACACCATATAAATATAATAGCCCATGATTTAATTAGTCTTCCTTTTAATCACTAAATTAATTCATAATTAATTCAAGATTAAAACTAATTAAGTAACATGACTTTATATTAATATATTATAACTTATAATATATTAATAAATCGTAAGTATACAACTCTCATAAAATTATCCATAACTAGTTTGGGTGAAGTGCAAGCCAAATGGACCATGCCGGGTCGGGTCAAGTATATACCAAATAAGTTATGGACTTAGACACCTTATCCAACATCCATATCCTCCTTCCATTTTGCAGACTTGGGGCTTGCCATGGCTTCCTTGTAGTTGTTAGGTTCATCCAAGTTTACTAGTGTACTATCACTGATAAATGTGTCACCTTCAGTAGTAATATGGAAACCATAAAACTCAGGTGCTATTCTAACTCTACTGGAATGCCTCAGAGGCAAGGACTCGTCAATCAGTTCAACTGGAGTTTCCTCCTCGGGTTGAGTTCTGGTGTTTGAGGTTCCTTCATCACTTAACTCGTGAAGCTCTTCAAGGTCAATTTGCCTCCCACTGTCCTCTTGGCATATGAGTTCTCTGTCACGGAAAACCCCTCTCCTCGCAATGAAGACAACATTGTCACTCGGTCTATAGAAGAGATATCCAAAGGACTTCTGTGGATAGCCGATGAAAATACAACGCTCACTACAAGGTTCGAGCTTGTCGTGAGTTTCTCTTCTTACGGAAGCCTTTCAACCCCAAACCTTGATATGTGCTAATGAGGGAACCTTCCCTGTCCGCATTTCGTGAGGTGTTTTGGCAACCTTTTAAGTTGGGACTAGATTAAGGATATGGGCGGCAGTATCTAAGGCATACCCCCAGAATGAGAAAGGTAACAAACCTCGACTCATCATGGAACGAACCATGTCCAACAATGTTCGATTGCACCTCTCAGCCACACCATTAAGCTGTGGTGTCCTAGGTGGCGTCATTTATGAAACAATTCCACATTCCTTAAGATAGTCGTGGAACTCGATACTAAGATACTCTCAACCTTGATCGGATCGGAGCATCTTTATCTTTCTACCTAATTGATTCTCCACTTCTTGTTTAAACTCTTTGAACTTTTCAAAGGTTTCTGACTTATGCTTGATTAAGTAGATATAGCCATATCTACTGTAATCATCAGTAAAAGTCACATAGAAGCAGTTAGCATCCCTTGTGGCGGATCTGAAGGGTCCACACACATCGGTGTGTATGAGATCCAACAAACCCTGACCCCTTGCACACAAACCAGTGAAGGGTGACTTGGTCATCTTTCCAAGTAAACATGATTCACATGTGTCATCCGAATTTAAGTCAAATGACTCCAACACTCCATCCTTTTGGAGTTGGGCTATGCGCTTCCTATTGACATGTCCAAGACGACAATGCCATAAGCATGCTTTATCCAAACCATTAGAAGAATCGATATGCAACACATTATTTCCTAAGTTATCTACAACCATCATAGTTTCATATATACCATTACAAGGAAATGCTTCAAAATAAAATTTACCATTATAATAAGCATTAATACTACCAATCCCATTATTAAATGACAATGTAAAACCTTGTTCATACAAACCATGAAAAGAAATAATATTTCTCGCCATATCAGACGAGTAGCAACAATTATTCAATTCTAAATTTAACCCACTACTAAGCAATAAAGAATAAACTCCAATCTTGGTGACATGAGACTTTTCCCTATTCCCCATGATCAAGTTCATCTTCCCGTGATCCACATCCCTACTTCCTTTTAGACCATACAAATCAGAACCAATGTGAAAACCACATCCTGTATCAAGGACCCAAGAATTAGCATGTGATGAGTTATTAGACAGAATAGTGTAAATACTTGCGAAGGAGGGCTTGATCTTCCCATCCTTTATGTCCTGCAAGTATTTGGGGCAGCTTCATTTCCAGTGCCCCTTTTCATGACAATGGAAGCATTCTGCTTCCTTTGGATTCGAAGAGGGTTTAGTAGAACCAACTTTGGTCCCACTGGAAGAGGATCCATCATGGGACTTTCCCTTGTGGCTCTTAGAAGGAGCCTTCCTCTTCTTTCCCTTCCCATGTCTAATTGCCAAGACAGGGGCAGCAGTAGTAGGAGTGGGTACAACAGACTTGCCTCTTAAACTACTTTCAACAGTTCTTAGAAGGCCTTGAAGCTTGCTTAGAGTGACCTCCTTCTTGTTCATATGATAATTCATACGAAACTGATCATAACAAGAAGGAAAAGAGTCTAGGACGATGTCAATGGCCAACTCTTCATCGAAGTTGACATTCAGCTTCAGTAAGCGGTCCACAAACCTCTGCATCTTTTGCAAGTGGGACGTGATGGACTCTCCATCCTTCATTTTGGTTGTGATCATGGAGGAAATGATTTCATACCTTTCCTGTCGAGCACTATGATGGTACCTTTCCATCAAATCTTGGTGCATTTCATAAGACCAAAAGTCCTCATAAGACGTTTGAAGCTCAGCAGTCATGGTAGCAATCATAATACACGACACCTTTGTCGTGTCCCTATCATGAGTCTTATACTCAGCAATCTGTTCGGGAGTAGCAATGTTTTCATCAATCTCCTTTAGCTCTTTATCGAGAACATATTCTTTGTCCTCGTACCGAATGGCCATTCAAATGTTTCGAATCCAGTCATTGAAGTTCGATCCATCAAAGATGACCCTCCCACATAGGTTCATGAGGGAGAAAGAGCAGGAAAAGATTGGGTTTGATGCGGTGTTTGAAGTAGACATCTGAAAAGAAAGACAAATTCAGATTAGATGAGGATACTTAATATAACACCCAAATGAAATATTAAGGTTAGGACCCAACACAATATTTCATAATTTTGGAAGAGGGATGCCGTAATCCAATTGCAAAATATTTGAAGGTAGGTAAATGACGATTCACCAATTTCCACCATGAAAAACGAAATTGATTATTAAGTTTTAAATGAATTGAAATTCCTAGATTCTTTTGAGATTCATTGAACTTTTCAATGGCATGTTTGAATCTCGATTATGCCCTTCAAGTTTGTGACTGCGATACCGAGGTCACAAACAAGGTGTGAATAACCATGCAAATGTGCTTGGTACTCTTGATGTTACATATCACCTAAGCAATGTGTCGGTTAACCACACACGCTCCATTGATCTATGATAAACATCAAGCTACCATTTTCCACCCTTGTTAGTCCCAAATTAGTGTGTCGGTTAACCACACACGCTCCACTAACGACTTAGCAAGGTGCAAAGTGCAATTTCATGGAATAGCACCATTTTCACATTTTTCCTAAAGTAACTAAGATTGGGAATTTATAAAAGCTTAGTTACTTTATAATATCATTATACTTATTAATGAGGATTAATGTCCTATCATACCCGTTCGTCTAACGACCCTCCACTAGTCAAGGGTGCGGTGGGTAAGAGTGGATATCCAATGGCGGTCATATTATAGGCCGCTTCCTTAAACATCCCTTATAGACCAGCTTCGTGAATGAGGCCTACTAATGGTAAGACTGACTTGTCTTATACATATATATATATATATATATATATATATATATATATATATATATACATATATATATATATATATATATATATATATATATATATATATATATATATAAGTATTAAACTTTTAATATAATAATAGTATAAGGGTTGAATTTTAAACTTTAAAAATACTAGGGTTTGGAATTAAAGTTTCATAAATGAGACTCTTCAAGTTCCAAAACTTTAAGACAAGTTTTGTAACTCTTCAAAACTTTTGATTTCCATAACACATGGATTTATTGTTTCATGAATGAGACTTTTCTAATTCCATAACTTGAGGGCAAGTTATAAAACTCTTCAAGACCTTTGGAATTTCATAACTTATGAGTTTAATGTTTTCATGAATGAAACTTTTCATATCACATAACTTGAGGGCAAGTTATGAGACTCTTCAAGAAAGATTTAGATCAAATTTAAACTAATACAATTATCAAATAATATATCATTTACCAATTTGACCTAATTTAGTTCATGTAGCATGACAATTTCCAATTCTACAAATAATTAGTTTTTTTGTCACAAAACAACTAATTATCTTAAAAATTGTCAATCATCACGTTATTGGATGAGGATAAATATTACCATATTTGTAAAATCAAATTTTATGAACCAAAACAATTTGTCGTAATGATCCTAATCCAAAACAGGCCAAAAACTCGAAAATTCTGCCAACAGATGACCCAACTTGTTGAGTCAGGCAATGGACTCGTCGAGTTTATGGCCAAATTCATCCAACTCGTCGAGTCCCTTTTAGGACTCGTCGAGTCCATCAGGCAGTTGCCAGAAATGTCATTTTTCCATCTTTGAAAATCAAACAATTGCATCAATATAATAGAAAACACCCAGGGCTCTAATACCACTAATAGGTTTTATGTACTCTAACATCCCTATGGTGTATATACCACCCTAATGCTTTAGATCTAAGTTTTCTCTAATTATACATGGAATATTGTTTTTCCAAAGCATGAAGCCTAAACTAGCATACAACTTGATATATGAATCATAAAAACTAGTTAGAAGATTACCTCTTGTTGTAGCTTGTTTGTATTTGGCCTTTAAGAGCTTAGCACCCCAAGTGTGATGCCTCAAATGTTTCAAAACACACCAAGAACACAAGTAGGCTTGTGAGAGAGAAGCTAGGAAGCACAAAATCGGCTAGTATTCTTCTTTAGAATGCATGAACCGATTTTAGGGAGTTAGGGGTTACTTTTATAGCCTAGGGTTTCATCCATGCAAACCCTAATTCATCGCGACTCTTCACATTTCATAGGCCTTTTGGGCTAAACCTTCATGGACTCTCATAAAGGTTTAGTCCAACCCTAATCAACATGGATCATTGGTCCAAACTATAAGTATTACTGATTTAATTAACTAATCAGTCCCTGTAAATTTAATCAGTCTCTTTCGATCACTAAATTAATTCCAAATTAATTCTTGATCAATACTAAATAAATAATGTGATTTCTCAATTAACATATTATACTTATAATATGTTAATAAATCACAAATAACCTTTTTCTCAAATATCCATCCTATCAAATTGTTCCAGTGAATTGCAACCCAAATGGATCATGCTACTTTCGGGTCAAGTACATACCAATTATAGTTATGGGCTTACACACCTAATCCAACACTAACAACCCACCCTATCCCTAAAACTTCCCGAACAAAAACCCAAAATTCATAAAGTCCTGAACCGATAATTACAATTATACGCTTGAGCTCTGAAAACACCATTGAACACTTGGATCACTAAAACTACAACACCCACATTCAAAAAGAGTCAAAACTCTTCTTCCCCAAGGCCCTAAGCCTTAGGACAACTGAAGATTGGGCCACAGCCCCGAATAATGAAGAAATCTGAAACCGAGTGTTACAACTCTCCCTCACTTAAATTAGATTTCATCCTCAAAATCGCTCCTTACTAATACTTAGATCAAACCAAATAAACCGAGGAACACAACCGAACATTTTGAGCATAAAACGACCTTCCCGAGACAACCGAACTTGAACAGAACTTCCAGCCCGAAGAAAGACAAACCCTTAGCCCGTGAAGAAGACCACTTCTACCTTTCTGAAACCTGAAATCTACATTGGTCTGACTCCCCGACAGACCGCCCACGTCGAATCATTACTATGCCAAGTCCTAATCGAATAACAGACCGAACAAAACACTTCCAACCCCGATTATCTTGATGCTGCCCACGGAAACAACGTCACTGACCGTAACCAACTGCATAACACTTATACTTGACAGAAGGCTCAGATAATCCTTCGAGTAGGAGACTCATCCCTGCAACGCTTAGACTCAAACGAGAGCTACGCACCAAGGTCAAATCACATACTCTGAGATTATTTAATCCAAACTGCAAGTGACTTAGCATTTCCAGAACAACAAGCTATCCCACATACATGGATCCCAAGTCACTAACACTGCCCGAAATATCACATTGCCCACTAGCTGCCTTCCATAAGCAGCTGAGACGTCCCTGGTCCCAACTAGTCTGCCAACTATCTGAAATACCAGACTCCTGCCCGGTTGCTAAGCCAAAAGGCACTCACTCAGTCGCCTCACGCGACTTCCGAAAGAAAATCTCGACTGGAAAAAATTACCCGAACCATCACGACACCATTCCTGATGTTAAACTGAACGCTACATGACCATCTGTAGTCTTACCTCATACCCAGTCTCCCACGACCTACCAGTTCCCGATTCCAAACCTGATGTGGTCCTCCCACAGCCTTGCGATCAGACCCACCCTGGCCTAAACCATATGAAGAAATCCATGACCAAATCATAAATTTGCCACGCTCTCATGGCTGCATAAGGGTTGGTCAGTGCTACAGGCCACCTCACAGTCTTACAACACTCCCATACTGACTGACCACTCGTGAATGCTACGGGCCACCCTGCAGTCTTACAACACTTCCACACTATCTGCTAACTAGTGTATGCTACGGGCTACCCCACAGTCTTTCAAAACCCCCACCCTGCCATAATTACCACCCATGGCCTTACCACTCATCCAACAAATTCAAACAAATCCAGAGTCGAGCATGCACTCGACCAAGCACCCAAACTGAACTCGAGTCCAGACTAGAACCCCAACCTGCCCCCCCCCCCAACGCTTGCTACCAAACACTAAGAGATGCGAACCCAATGTTGGGAAGTTTCCCAAACTCCCAACTCACACAATCCTCAATATAAAAAGCTACTTGGGCCGCCCCCTCCCCGACGGGGATGCAAAACTTATCCTAGTTTCACAAGTGCTCATGTTCCTAAATACCTGAGCGATTCTCCCCCACTTTTATTCGACTCAATCTTCACATAAATTGAGAATTGAAGGATTCCCAATCCTTCTTACCCTCCGATAATCGATCTGCTGACGACCATCGCTCACCAAAGCTAGTGTTCCATCACTAACCATCCAAAAGACTGCACAACCCCTAAAGACCAGCTGAACACTTACCGAATCCTAGCAACACTGATAACCCCAGATGCTTAAAATGATATTACTCTCAATTTCTGAAGTCCAAAGGACGAATGCTCCAACTAGAACCTCGGCAACAGACCACTTCCCTCGGCACCCCCAAAACCCAACCAAGAACAAATGCTAAAACCACCAAATCCTGGCGCTGCTGGATAACTAACCCGCTGAGTCCTGACCATAAACCTTCCACACAATGCCACTGAACCGATCTCAACTACAAACCAAGATAACACCGGACACTCCAAAACCGCTATAAGAAAGATAATCCTTCACTAAACCACTAATGAATCATGGCATGCAAATGGCATAAATCATTTCTTGAAGATATAACCGAAACATAAGCAAAGAAATAAGCTAAAGATAAGCTTACTTAGACCAATGCAAGATTCTAAACAACAAATACAGATAAATCCAAAAAGATAGCAAAAGATACATACCCGCAACATCGCCTACTGGAGTCCTGACCTCCCCTGTCTGACACTGCAAAGCCGACTCCTCTCCGCTGGGGCTCCTGTCCCACCCTCTCATCCATTGGTAATCCACAAAGTAGCCAAAGCAGGCGCACTCACTGCTCCTCCCCTCAACATCGGACAGTCGGCTTTCTTGTGGCCCACGTGATCGCAGTGAAAACATAACGTGCTCGTAACGCCTGGGTTCTAGTATGCTTTTATTCATAAATTATTCATTTTATTAGAGCCACTCGACGAGTTGGAAGCCCCAGACTCGTCGAGTAGAAACGAGTTTGGACGCGGGTTTTAAGCCATCTACTCGACGAGTCGAGAGCCCTCGACTCGGCGAGTAGGTCTGCCTGAAGGAAACCCTAATTTCAGGGTTTTGCACCCTATTTAAGCATCTTAATCCCCACCTTTTGGCCTCATTTCGAGCCTCCAAGTGCTAAACCCTAATCCACGAAACCCTAGTTCATTTTGTGAGGGTGTGAGCCATTCTTGAGTGATTTTGTGTGTTCTTGAAGGTAGAAGAAGAAAAAGGAGCTAGAAGGTTCAAGGAGAAGATAGTAGATACAGGAATTTCCTTCCATCCTCATCACTTTCTGGTAATCAAGTCTCTAACTTGATCATATATTTATTAGATCTACTTACTTCCATTTTTTATGATGGTTTTGGCTCAAGAATCTTGATCCTTGGGATTTGGACGTCCCAAGTAACTTACATTTCAGATATGGGATCTAGAAGGGGTTCCATAGCATAAAGGTTCAAACTTTATGACCATGGAAGCCACATGCAAGCTTAAAAGAGTTATTATTGCCTTTTTAGCTCTAAAAGGCCATGCATGGAAGGAAAGCTAGGAACTTTACGTGTCCAACTGATGTCCAAGGCCTAGATCTATTATAGTGTGCTTTGGTTTAGAGTATTATGGCTGTTGGACCAAGATCTATGTTCTAGGGAGCTAGGGTTTGAGCTAAACCCATTAAGAAGGACTAATAGCGGGTAAAGTTGGAAACTTTACCCTTAAAAGTGTATTCCCAGTATGTAGATGAAGTATGGAGTTTGGATCTGAAGGATAGGACCTTAATCAATTGAGATGGCTCAATCAGACAAAGGAACTCGGCGAGTCCATGAAAGGACTCGACAAGTTGAGTTGGTCTGTCCCGATTCTGTACAAGGTGGAACTCGACGAGTCTGTGAAGGGTCTCGACGAGTTAGTTCATGTTTTCACGACTAAGAGTAGCAAAGGAACTCGGCGAGTCAAGGGATTGACTTGACGAGTTGAGTCAACTCAAATTGTTGACTTTGACTTGGACTGAGCCTTGACTTTGACTTGACCAAGGTTGACCCGTGAAGGGGTCTTGACATAAGAAATGGTCATTTTACCCTTAGAAGGGTTATCAGTTTTTGACTAAGTGATTATTGTGATAATGATAGCCGGGGAGTCGTTGGAGCAGCCACTAGAGATTACTCACACGAGATTTCAGCAGCCATTTTGAGAGGTGAGTTTTTCCTCCAGTAGGAATGGGTCTAAGGCACCAAGGCCGGCCCGTTTAGATAGTAGTAGTTCCGGACTACGGTCTGATGTCGTGCGGGGCCTGAAGTAAGTTTATATCTTTTTCGGATTTTCGATCCGATGTCGGGGTGGTCCCGAGGAATGCTTGTATGTTTGATGTCTTTTTGATTCTTGCATGTGATTGTACTTGTATGTTTCCGAATATCGATTCGATGCCGGGGCAGTTCCTGAGGAATGTTAGTATGCTTCCAGATTACTATCCGATGTCGGGCGGGGACCGAGGAATGTCTACATCTTAACGTTATATGTCTAGGTTTATGTGTATTATTTGATTATGCTCATATGTATTCCGAGATGTGCTTGATGTCGGGCGGGGTTCAATGTCGGGTGGGGTTCAATGTCGGGCGAAGCCCGATGCCCAATAGGGTTCGATGCTGGGCGGGGCCCGATACCGGGAAAGCCGATGTCGGGCGATGACCCGATGTAGCCGGGGCAGGGCCCATGATATGTGTATGTGATATGTGTATGGTATGTGGTAGTTGGGGAGACTCACTAAGCTTTGTGCTTACAGTTTTCAGTTTTTGTTTCAGGTACTTCCGCTAGTAAGGGGAAGAGCTCAGGGTGACTGCATGGCACACACCATAGTTTTTAGCATGGGAGGATTTACTCTGATGTTTGACATATGATTTTGATACATTGGCAGATATTATGTTATTTTTGAGAAACATGGTTTATGATTTTTATATGATGAATGATATGTATGGTTTTTACTAATGAAATTAAACGAAATTTTTGGACTATATTTTTGGGGTGTTTCAAGTTGGTATCAGAGCCTTAGTTTGAGGGATTCGGGCACACTCTCGAGTACGTCTGGACTCAAACTGAGGATTTGATATGAAAATTTTCCAAAGAAAATCATTTTTATAAAAAGAATTTTGAAAGGCATTTTAAAAAAGAAAAGAACTTAGAAAAGAGAAAAGGGTGTGGTGCATGCAATCAGCCGAGCTCAAGTAAGTACTCCCAAATTACCCATACAAGTTTATGTTATGATATGTTTATGAGAACTGCATGCTAGATTAGGACTAAGGATCTAGGAAGGATGCCTTATGTGTCTGTTATATGTTTATCAACTTTATGAACTGCATGCTAGTACAAATTAGTTAGTGATATGATGGCTTGATTAGGATATGCTTGATTATGTTTACTCAATGCTCGAATGCTGCTTGCTTTGTGCTCATAGGAGTCTTAGTTATCTTTTACTAACTAGTAAACGAATATCTTAAGTTACATATTGCAAGGATTAAATAATTTGAGAAGGTTAGGTCTAGCTCTATTTCGCAACTCTTGTTTGAGTCCAACCGTTGTAGGGTAGGATCTCTCATTCGAAGAATTATCTAGTCTTAGTGATATGTAATAGTATTCGCAAGCTAGTTAGGGGGAGATAGCAGGGACTTCTTATGGAGCTGGTCGCGGAGAGTGGGTTGGTGATTACCCTAGGGCAAGCCTAGGATAAGATTAGCACGAGGTCAGCAGTAGTAGTAGAAGGGACTTGGTGGAGTCAAGGCAGTTCTTGAGGAAAGTACAGATAGATGTGGAAGGTATTATGAGCCCATACTATTGAAAGCAGAGGATCCGTACTCGAATCAAGGAAGGCTGAGATGAACCCGGGAAACTTGTAGTATGTGAGATCCCTCGAGTTATGATGAGTATACTGATGTTTGTTATGGTGTGTTTTCAGTATGATGATGCTACGCACTAGGCCAGGCGACACTTCAGGCACTGGTGAGGGATCAGGCTCGGGCTCTAGAGTCGGGCAGCTTGACAAGCAGACGAGAGAGTTCATCTGGTCTGAGATCACATGCAACATTCTAGATCAGACTCCTGTGATCTTTGGATTGGTCAAGGAGGGCATCTTGGAGATACTTGATGAGAGGTTGGGTGCCTTCCGCACTGAGATGGCAGCCATGGTAGGGGCGCACACACTGACCTTCAGGGAGTTCAGAGCTTGTGGAGCTCCCGCTTACCATGGGGCTCGGGACCCCATTGCAAGTACCAGATGGTTGGCGGATGTCGCCAACGCATTCCGCACCAGCAGATGTCCCCAGGTGGACAAGGTTAGACTTGCGTCCCGTCTTCTGAAGGATAGGGCACGTGACTGTTGGGAGGAGGTTGGGAGAGCCATTGGAGATGATGCAGTTCTAGACGCGATGACTTGGAGTGAGTTCTCGGCCAGGTTCAGGGGCGAGTTTTCACCTAGCTTGCTAGGGAGTTCCAGGATCTTGAGCAGACGACAGAGACAGTGGCCGATATCACCGCCAAGTTTAGCGAGAGGGCCCTTCTCGTTCCGCAGTATGTGGCGGACGAGGAGATGAAAAAGGCCTGATATCATGAGATGATGCGGAGTGATATCCGCCAGTTTGTGAGCCGCTCCAGCTGCAAGACGCTGGAGGATATGATTGCTAGGGCTCAGGAGAGCGATCTGGATTTGGAGATGGAGAGGGAGAGGAAAGCAGATGGGGTTCAGTCAGGTAGTTTAGGCAAGAAGCCCAAGGTATCAAATCACAGATCGAGGAGCCAACAGGGCCGCAGCCGGTGCGGCAAGTGCAGCAAGATGCATGAGGGGACGTGCAGGGCGGGGAATTTGGGATGCTTCAAGTGCGGCCGAACTGGTCACATGAGCAGGGATTGTACAAATACCACGACCACCACAGTAGTTTCAGATCTGATTTGCTTTCAGTGCAATCTGAGGGGCCACAAGAAAGCCCAGTGTTCGGGCTTAGCAGCAGGACAGGTGGCGGCACCCGCTCCTGCCATGTTGAGGATTACAGATGGCCTTCAGGGCCGGGCAGAGGCTCCTACGGCGAGGATCAGGGCATTTCAGCTTACTGCAGAGGAGGCACGTGCGGCTCCTAATGTTGTGACGAGTATATATTCTCTCCTTATCTCTTTATTTGTATTGATTATTGCTTATGTTTATGTGTTTGTTATAGGATCGTTCTTAGTGAACGATATATCAGCCTTGGTACTGTTTGATTCGGGTGCCACCCAATTTTTTGTGTCGCTCGCGCTTATCAAGCGATTCATAGGGGCTCCTTGAGAGCTAAATATCCCGCTTGATGTGGAGATAGCAGACGATTGGACCGTCAGGGTTGTGAGAGTTCATCGGGGATGTACACTACAATTATTTGATGAGTAGTTATCTGTGGATCTAGTCCCTATTCCCCTGCGAGGGAATAAGGTTATAGTGGGTATGGATTGGTTGAGCCCCAATGGGGCAGTGATTGACTGCGAGCAGCTTCTAGTGAGGATTCGGACTCCTAGTAGGGGAGGGTTAGTGATTTAGGGCGAGAGACCGCAGGGAGGATTGACTCTATGCTCAGCAACAAGAGCGGGGCGCTACCTTGATCAGGGTTGCGCGACTTACGTCGCCTATGTCATGGATACCCGGGATAAGGGTAAGGCGACAGTCGATGACGTACCGGTAGTGCGAGAGTACCCGGATGTATTCCCGAAGGATTTACCTGGGTACCTCCGGAGAGACAGGTCGAGTTCAGGATTGACATATTCCCTGGTGCGGCTCCGATAGGCAAGGCACCATATCGGTTTGCTCCTCCCGAGATGCAGGAGTTGTCTATGCAGCTTCAAGAGATGCTAGACAAGGGATTTATCAGGCCGAGTAGTTCGCCATGGGGAGGCCCGATCCTGTTTGTGTAAAAGAAGGACGGGTCATATCGGATGTGCATAGACTACCGGGAGCTGAACAAGGTAACAGTAAAGAACCGTTATCCCCTCCCGAGGATTGACAATTTGTTTGACCAGCTACAGGGTGCATCTTTGTTTTCCAAAATTGATCTGCGATCAGGTTATCACCAGATGCAAGTCAGAGATGAGGATGTGCAGAAGACAGCTTTTAGGACTTGCTATGGTCACTATGAGTTTCTGGTGATACCGTTTGGGCTCACCAATGCTCCAGCCGTGTTCATGGACCTCATGAACCGCGTGTGCAGACCGATGCTGGATCGGTCTGTGATAGTCTTCATTGTTGATATCTTGGTCTATTCCAAGACTCGGGAGCAGCATGAGGAGCACCTGAGGGAGGTGTTGGAGACACTGAGGAGGGAGAGACTTTTTGCAAAGTTCTCCAAGTGTGAGTTTTGGTTGCACGAGGTGCAGTTTTTTAGGCACCTTGTAAACCTGAAGGGTATTCTGGTCGATTCGGCCAAGATAGAGGTCGTGATGCAGTGGGAGATTCTGAGGTCTCCAACAGAGATTCAGAGTTTCCTTGGTCTAGCAGGTTATTACCGGAGATTTATTCAGGACTTCTCCAAGATCGTTGTTCCTTTGACCCGACTGACCAAGAAGTCAGTGACCTTCCGCTGGGGGCCTGAGCAGCAGGCAACCTTCGAGACTCTCAGACAGCGGTTGTGTGAGGCACCGATCCTGACTTTTCCGGAGGGCATCGATGACTTCATGGTTTACTGTGACGCTTCGATTATGGGCATGGGTGCATTATTGATGTAGCGGGGTCACGTGATAGCTTACACTTCGAGGCAGGTGAAGCCTCGCGAGGCTAACTATCTGATGCATGATTTGGAGCTAGGGGCTGTGGTGTTCGCCCTCTGGATTTGGAGGCATTACCTCTATGGGGTCCGTTGTACCATTTACACGGACCACAAGAGATTGAGGTACCTCATCGATCAACTGAATTTGAACATGAGGCAGCATCGGTGGTTAGATGTGGTGAAGGACTACGACTGTGAGATCCTTTACCACCCGGGCAAGGCCAATGTGGTGGCCGACGCCCTGAGCCGCAAGGCAGTAGCGGCCCCGATTCGAGACATCTGTCTGAGGATGATAGTGATTACTCCATTGTTGGAGCAGATCAGAGAGGCGCAGGTTGAGGGCCTGAAGGAGGAGCGCCAGAAGTGCAAACGGATCGTAGGCCGAGTGGCCTCATTTGATTACGACAGCCGAGGGCTGTTGACCTTACATAAGAGGGTCTGGGTTCCGTACTGGGGCAGAGTATGACAGGTTCTGATGGATGAGGCCCATCAGTCGAGGTTCTCCATCCATCCTGGGGTGACGAGTATGTATAGGGATCTTCGCCCTGATTACTGGTGGCCCTGCATGAAGCGGGACATAGCATGGTACGTGGAGCACTGCTTGACCTGCAGGAAGGTCAAGGCCAAACATCAGCACCCCCACGGTAAGATGAAACCGTTGGACATTCCCGTGTGGAAATGGGAAGATATCACTATGGATTTCATTACGAAGCTTCCCAGGACCGCATGTGGAGTAGATTCGATATGGGTCATCGTGGATCGGTTGACCAAGAGGCATGAAGCATATCTGACCTTTGCCTCCTCGGGGAAGAAACTCGTCCTGAACTTGTTAGCTATATCTGCTAACCACCTCCTACTGACAATGGGGTCCCTATCCCAATGGAACGCAGGCGCTACACAAACACTGAACTCCCAGAAAGAAAGAGTGTGAGCTCCAACAATAGCCATAATATCAGCACGAAACGCGTCCAAACGCTCATCCAATATCTACGAAATACTGCGAGAAATCTCCGATGAGATGAACTCCCGCAATTGCTCGCTAATCGGCTCAGTACCTGCACCTGAGCCGGAACCCGAACCAGAACCTGAACCACCTCCCTGAGTGCTAATCTCCAAACTGAAATACAACATGCCAAATACCAAAATCTGCTCAAGAATCCTCCTCCCATAAGCTTCTTAGATTCTCCAAGACTCTCACCGATTTGAGTATGGATCTTGTGCTTTCAGTAGTACGGGCCTAATACTACCTTCTACACCTATCCATACTTTCCTCAGTAATCCTCCCGAATCCTCTAAGTCACTTCCTCAAACCAATGCGCCAAAACTCACTAAACCACACCACTAACCCACTGAAGCATATCCCAGGCTCTCCTAGGTTCCCAACCTCACCCAATCCTCAACTGCTGAAGGACTCCCACCAATGTCAACTAGCTTCCTCATGAATATAGTCACATGCAACAGAGATCAGATAATCCTTCGAGTAAAAGACTCAACCCTAAAACGGTTGGACTCAGAGAATAGTTGCACAATAGGGTCAAATCCATTACTCTAAGATTATTTAACATGTGTCACATGCGACTTAGCATATTCACTTAGCAGTCAATTCACATCACTAAGAGTCCCAAAAAACACTAAGCAAGCAACATTCAGACAACAAGAAAAATCTAACCAACATACACTAACCAAACCATTCTATCCACTCATCTGGAATCCATACTAGCATGCAATTATAAAGCTCATACAATCAGGCATATAAAGGCATCTCTCCTATCATATAATACTGAGCAGATCCTTAGCCCAAATCTAGCATGCAATTCAGATAATTAGATCATATAACATAATACACATGTATTGGTATTTTGGGAACCACTTACTTGAGCTCGGCTGATTGCATGCATTATACCCCTTTCTTTGATTAGAAATTCTCTTTTAATTAAATGTTCATTTTATAAAAAAAATTCACCAAACCCTCAGTTTGAGTTCAGGCACACTCGAGAGTATGCTCGAATCCCTCAAACAAAGGCTCTGATACCAACTTGTAACATCCTAAAAATCAAAGGTAAACATTTCATTTTCTTTTATATTCAAAGCACTAAGGTAACTTCATCCAAACATTTAAAACCATTTAAAAATAAAACAATTATCAGAGTTCATTCCCAAAATCTTATATTGCGGAAAACACGGGTGTATATGCTGCGATCAAGCCGGGCCCTTCCCTTTCGAACCAAAAGTACCTGAAACCGTAAACCACAAACTGTAATCACAAAGCTTAGTGATTTCCCCAAATACCACATACCATACATATCAAATGAGCCATACATATCATACATATCCAATCAATCAATAAAAGTGCTATGTGCCAACCATAGTCTTGCCATTATGCCACGAGTCGCCTCATGGTCTTCCATGCCAGGCCGGGGTCCAATACCCTAGGTCTTTTAGAGAAGTGCCAGAAGCCACCTCCGGGTCTTCCATGCAAGTATCACAAAGACAACTAGCATACAATCTACACTACTTAACTAATTAACTGCCAGAGTTCAGACTCTAGTCTTGCATACAGTTTGCCAGGAGCCGCATCCTGGTCTTTCATACAAAATGCCAAGGGTTACCCCCAGGCTTTCCAACAATACATAAACCAAATGGGCCAACATTGGTGCCTTCGACCCATAGAACAGTGAGGAAACTCGCCTCGAATGCAGAAGCTCACTGAAAGAAATCCCTAGCTGCTGCTCTGACGACTTCCCGAGCTAACAATACCAAAATAACATCCAACTAGCAGTTGGGTTCCAAACTATGATCCCTAATCCATACTTGGGGTAAAATGACCATTTTATCCCTGACCCAACATGAATCAAAACTGAGGCCCAAGCCCAAAACCATAAGAACCATAAGCCCACTAATGGCCTAATTTTCCAAATTGGGCCCAAACCCTTACTTGGGCCTTTCCCTAAAGCCCATTTACTTTTCCTAATCCAAACACAGATATTCAAAGCTATCCCAACAAAACCCCATGCAATTCAAGCTCAAACGATCGCCCAAACCCGAAATGACACCACAAGGCCCAATAAGACCCAAACATCCCAAATTAGGCCCAAATCCATTATGGTCCTATCCCGAGAAGGCCCAATATCCTAGAAGGCACAAAATATACAATGGTCAACTTTGGTCAAACTTCTGGTCAAAGGTCAACGGTCAAAAGTGTAACACTCGGACTTTCAGGTATATTGTTTATTTATTTATTTATTTATTTTGAGGACTATTGAGCTACTCGACGAGTCGGTGCTTCAACTCGTCGAGTAGAGTCGCGATGTGCCACGTGGGATTAATGACCTACTCGACGAGTCCAAGATCCGACTCGCCCAGTAGGCGCTGTGAAGAGAAACCCTAAATCCCTGGGTTTGGACCTATTTAAAGGCACTTATAGCCTCATTTGCGGCTATACTTTCCTGAGAGTAAACCCTAATTTGGCATGTGTGCTTAGAGAGAGAGTTTTGTGCTAACTTTGAGAAATTGGTGCATCTTTTGAAGTGAAGAGAGGGACTCCAAACCAAGATTCGAGAAGGAGGTGCTAGATCTGTGGCTTTTTCATCTCAGAGCTTCTAGGAAAGGTATAAAGCTTACACCTTTCTCATTTGTTAAATAGATCTCATGATTTTGGGAGTTAGGGATTTTTTCTATCTAATATGTGGATCTAGAGTGTTGTGAGTTCGTTTTGGGGTTTGAACTTCAGATCTGGACCATGTGAGGTCCCTAGAGTCCAAAAGCTTCTGCTTTATTCAGCCATAATAATGATCTTGAGTGAAAAACCCTTTTCAAGGTGTGTTTTGGCATTTCTAGCCCTAAGTGCCATGCATGGACGTAAAGTCCGTGACTTTACGTGATAAATGAGCCTTGAGAGTGTAGATCTAGAGTTTGGGAATGTTTTCTACCTTGAAATCATCTGAATGAGAAAAGAGTCTGAATGGACTCGCCGAGTCAAGGAACCGACTCGACGAGTCGGTTAGGGTTTGTCCCGATGAGTTGGCTATGCTGTTGCTCAGCAAGTTATGGGTTAACTCGACGAGCTGGACCCTCACACACACTTCTGAGGAACGACTGGACTCGGCGAGTCACGTGAGTGCACTCGGCGAGTCAGGTCAAACTGGGACTGTTGACTCGAGTTGACTTCTGTTGACTTTAGGGTTTGGTCAACGTAAGTAATGAGGACCATGGAGGGGTAAAATGGTCTTTTACCCATTCCAAGAGTTGGAGAGAATGAGAGAACAACCTTTGGTATAATTGAGTATGAGTGGAGTATTGATTAGAGATATGTATCTAATGTGTTAGGTGGAGGCTAGTTCGAGATTCCCGAGTACGAGACTTTTACTTGCTAGCTTACGAGGTGAGTCTTCTCACTATACTTACCTTGAGCGGTAACCTACGTGTGACCAGAGGGTCTTATGTGCATATATTGTGTATTCAGATATCATGCTAATTGTTTTGTGATATGTATGCTGTGTATTATATTGAGTTGCTGAGTTGAGGGACCGGAGGGTCCATCTGAGTTGTGGGGCCAGAGGGTCCCACTGAGACACATTTGACCAGAGGGTCTTATCTGAGTATAGCCATGAGAGGCCAATGGGATATGAGTGGTATTTTGGGGAACTCACTAAGCTTTATGCTTACCGTGTTACATGTTATGTGTTTCAGGTACTTCGCAGGATCACGGGAAGGCACCGACGTGATTGTACACACTTGTTCATGATTATGTGGAGGATTCTGGGATTTGACTTTTCTTGGGAATTTATGTTGACATTCGAAACACTTATGGTTTTATGAAACATAATATATGAGTTTTTTGTGTTTTATAATGAAAAATTTCGTTTGAAAATTTACGATGTAACAAAAAGTTTAAAATTTCAAGACTTCCCAAACGGACCGAGTACGCCCCGCGTACTCAGCTGGTACGCCCAGCGTACACCGTTTGGGGCCAGTACGTGCAGCATACTAGATGGGTATGCCCAACGTACTCCCCTGAATCCCATTTCCTCTCATTAAGCACTTAATCACTTCAGCCCTTGCTCCAAACTCTCCAGTCTGATTCCTATGGATGACTTCTCACGTAAAGTTGGCAACTTTACATGCATTCATGGATTTATGGGGGCTCTAGAGCTCAAAAGAGCTTAATGGATAGTCTTAAAACATGCATGACCTCAAAAACTCCATAAAGCTTGCACCTTTATGAATGAGGGACCCTAAAATGTCTAGATCTACTAGATTGAGCTCCTAAAACAACCCTATCTCACAAGGGCCAAGCAAAAGGGACTAAAATAGCCATAAACCAACCCAAAAGTAGATCTATTCAATTAGTAGCCAAGATAGAGACTTTATACCTCTAAAGTATCAAAATGAAGATGCTAACACTGGATCTCTAGGTTCCTCTCCAAAGATTGACTCTTGACCCTTCTTATTCTCTTGCACAAACCACCAATAACCTTCTTTCAAGCTCCAAGCCTCAACCAAAGCACTCTAGGGTTTTATGTATGACAAAAGAGGTGGAGGCTGACCTAAAATGACCAATGGATGGTATAATGTTATTTATATAGGGTAGGAACCCCTAAATTAGGGTTTTGCTCTGAAGGGAGTACGCCCCGTATACCCCTTAGTACGCCCGACGTACTCACAAACCACCCGTGACCACGTATCCTTCTACGCCCAACGTTCACAATGAGTATGCCCTGCAAACTCGTTGAACCCCTAGACCCTAACCTTCACATGGCTCTAACTTCTTCGTCTTTGGTTCGTTTCCAACGAACCTTATATCAATGGAAAGGTGGCGAGAAGCCCTACACTTCTAACAACCCACCCTAGCCCTAAAACTTCCCGAACAAAAACCCAAAATTCATAAAGGTCTGAACCGATAATTACAATTATAACATATAACATATTGTAGATAATAGGCACATATAACATTTAAGTATCTAAATATTTCATATTTATATGTAAAATGAAAGTAACTATGCACTCACTTAATAAAGTGATGACTCAGATTTCAGGCAACGTTTCGCTCTAGCACTTGGCTTTTACTTTGATTTGACCTAGGTTTAATCATCACTAAGTCTTAGTCTAACATTCGTTATGACTAATGATAGTCTAGATTTTTCAAAAACCACAATGTCTACTGATCTATAGCAGATAAGGGATAACCAAGTAGGATCATATCGGAGGTAGGGTGCGTTTGGTATACAAAGTATACTGTTTGGAAATCTCACTTTAAACACGTCACTAAATTTAGCCTAGATATCATCCCCGTAAGTAGATAAATCAGTAATATAACATTGAAATCACTGAAAAATCTTATTTATAAATTCATAACGGCGACTATGAATTTAAATATAAATTACAGTAAAATAAAATAGAGTGTAATTTAACTTACATAGATTCCCAGACAAAAGTCCAGAAATTGCGTCGGCAGAGCCTTTACTTGAAAGCTACTACTTTCCGGGCATTCAGGGATCGCAAGGCTTCGCCGGAATACGAAAAAACTAAGGGAAAATGGGCTAAAAGTAGAAGAATGTCGAAAGAGAATGGCTGGAGGATGTGCAGGATGAACGGAGCTAAAGGCATCAATTTATAGGGCATTTTGGCCTGTGTGCCACGCACCTGGTCAGAAGGGGTGAGATGTCATTCGATGGGTGGTGCCACATGTCACGATTTTGGTGGAACGTCAAAAGCGCGTCGTGCATTTGGTTTGTGTGTGCGGTTGTGCATGAAATTTCCTATTTTCTTAGAAAATTAATAGCTTGCTCATATGAGCTCCATCGGCTAATTTTGACATTATTTTTAAAGTTATATTTTTAACAGGCTTAGACTGTTAAATTCATTAAAAATTCATAACTTTATCACACAATAACCGTTCTTGACTGTCTTTATATTTATGGATAGGTGTTGACAAGATCTTCAACTCTTGTTTAGATCGTTTTTCCTAACCATCGACCGATTTCAATTTCGGTTTCTGAGTCGTATACTGTTATGCTGAAATAATAGAAAAATCATAACTTCCTCTTATGAAGTCAAATTTGAACGTTTTCTATATGTACGAAGTCCTTGTCACATATACTATAACGTGGGTTAAGAATATTTATACTAAATAATGTTTTATCCAAAAAGTCATTTTTAATGTTTATTATTACTAGCCCGAATCTACGGGTGTTACAATTATCTCCTCATTAGGATGATTACGTTACGGAATCATCAACAAAAAATGGCTTGTATGATGATTCTGCAGGTTAACTTTCCATCCTAGGTAATAACCGTAACTCTTATGTCTTTCCAAACGAGTTTCTACTTCTTTAGGCTTCCTGACTGCTGGCGGTGCTTAAGCTTGCACCCACATTTTATTGTATATTGGGGTTTTCTGTTCTAACCTTCAAGTTACAAACTCGATCCTTATTGGAGATACACTTAGCATAAGATGACGTGTTTACTTAAACTATCATAACAGACCGATAACTCATGTTCTAATGACCTTTCACTGCATGATGCAATGGATAGACTCAGTTCTCTTTGAGTCAGTCTCAAGTACGGAAGATACCTCCCTTCATGTTCTAATTTAATATAATCACATCATAGCAGGTAGCATTTCTACTTACTAGCTGCTTAGCCTTAACGATGACCGCAATACTTATGTTGATTGTTTCGATTATCGTCTTCTTCATTCTTACAACTACGTCGGACATGGTTCTCTGAACCGAGTTTCTTACTTCTTGGATTCATCTTAGTCGGACTCGATTCGATATGACCACTAAGGTCAGAATAACATTCATTTTCTTATTCATTACCAAAATGATGGTAACGACAGACATGAACAAAATAAAATCAATTACTAGTACCATGGTAACCTTGTAACTTTCCCTTATCCAAGTGCGAGTGATATGCTTTTGGTAGTATGGGTCTTTACTACCTTTCACACCTACTCATACTCATCCCAAGTATTGTCTTGCAGTCCCCTAAATTACCATTCAAGACGATCAGACAACAACTTAACACATTGAGTCATATAACATAACTAGAGATTATACTACTTCTTGAAAACGATTACAAGATTTATTTATACTATATTCCTATTACATCAAGCCACATAACCTAATACTACTTATTTATTTCCTTCTTTCAAGTACTTTAGACAAGTAGCTCTAAATTCCCGCCCTTTCATTTCCGCATCAAGCATTATATGGTATGCTATTGCCTTCGCATTCGGTGGCACATTCGGCCTTGCTGCTTCATTTTTCTTTGGACAATTTTTTGAAATATGCCCATTACCTCCACATTCGTAACTCCTCTTGTCATAGAACGTAAAATCTTTGGAATAGTGACCCGTACTTCCATATTTATAGCCGGTCACTTCTCTGTCGCATCTCCAATAATGCTTCTTTATGCACTTCTCACACCACTTGGCTTCACTGCTACCTCCAGACCTTTTGTCATTGGGATCCGTTTTCGAGAATCTTCCTTTCTTATCAGACTTTGAGGACGCTTCAAACTTCTTTTTCTCTCCTTTCTTGGATTTTTCCAGACCTTTTTCCCTTATCTAGGTCTCTACATTTCTTGGCTGCCTAGATGATTGCTTTCAGAGTGGTGGCTAGCTTCACCGTCAGACCGAAATCTGCCAGTAGTCCATTAGCAAACTTATTAACCTTAGAAAATTTGGTAGGAACTAGGTAAGGGACTAGCTTCATATTTTTTGTAAAATCTACTGCATACTCGCTGACACTCATCTTTCCTTTCTTCAAGTTCTGGAATTCATTGTTCAGTTCTAGAAGATCTTGTTCAAAACAATATTTCATCTTTAATTCCTCCAGAAAGTTTTCCCATGACATCTCCTCTAATTCTACCTTTGTCATGGAGCTAGCTAATAGCTTCCACCAGCTTAGAACTCCAGTCTTCAGTTGTCTGACTTCTAAGATGGTCTACTGACGGTTTCTGTAGTTGTAGCTCTTAAACACCATTTCCATTTCGGAGATCCAGTCCAGAACTTTTATTGGTGTTGGGCTTCCAGAAAGACTTGGTTCCTTGGAAACCAGGAAGTCCTTGTACACACATCCATCTTATTCAGCCCTTATATATGAATTGTTTCTCCTAACCAATCGAGGTTCAGCTTGGCTAGCAGCACGACTATAATTTCCTTCTTTTGATTGCTCCTCATTGAGCTCAGGTTGCACACCAAGTGCGGTGGGTTATGATATGTGCATATTTAACTATGTATTTAATGCATATTTCTAATACTTTTAGCTACAATTATGATTATTTTGGGACAAAAGATGATTATTATGTTCGAAATATGTTTTGTAGCAGCAAAGACTTGCTTGGGATGAAAATGAAGCATACGAGGAGTTGGAACCAGGAAACGGGAGCTAAAACAAAATAAGAAGAGAAGAGGAATGAAGACCACGTCATGGTGATCCCCAACACTACATGGTAAATGGAAAGTTCGTGACCAATCAGATGACTTGAAGATTATGGGATAAACACAAGAACCACGTTGTAGTGGTGGTCAACCCCGACGTGGTGAACCGATATAAGGCAATTATAAAATCCCGAACATTAGGTCGAATTCAGAGGCATGCAATCGGTTTTTGGAGGATCATTGTGGCTAAGAACCCTTAGAAACATAGAAGAACATCAAAATCCAAATGGAGCTCAAGGATTGAAGAAGATTTAGAAGATTTTCACATTTATCTAGTTGGTTTTCTTATCATACTCATGTCTAATTTAATTTACATGGATCTATGGTGTTTTTCTTCTACAATAAGAGCCTAAGTACCTTTTACTTCTGTTTGGTGAAGATCAACTTGATCTATATGTGTTGATTTTGATATTTGGATGATTATATTTTATTTTACTTGTGTTTGATATATATAAACCCTAGCATGTTTAGTTCTAGTTTATATTGTTTATAAATCAGATTTTGTGTAATAATTGATCATATTAATTGCATTAATTTGTCTCCTAATTGTTTATGATCATTAGATAATTATAGCTAGGATTAATCACGTCTTAGATTAAGTAAAAAAATCTAGTAACTTTAAATGTGTTAGAGAGCATAATTAATCTTAATTTGTGCTTGGTTGCTTAACTTGATCATAGGAGAGTAACTACTATCATTCATAGTCTAATTTGTGCTTATTATCATTTTGGTGTTTAACTTGTGCATGATTGTTGTTTTTTCATTCATAAATTGGTAGGCCTAGTTATTTATCATAATAGCTAGTAAATTGGTAGTCAATATAATCCATCCATTAGAAATCAACCATAGGAGAAGGTGACATCTAAGCAAAATTATTCTTTTAATTCTTGAAGTCAAATTGTTTTCTTTGCTTGTTTAATTGTTAGTTGATAGTAAGTTCTTCCGATCTTGCAAAATCAGTAAAACCCCCGATCATAGTTTGTTTCTTAGTTTAATTAGAAATAGTTAATTTATTTTATTGAATTTCGTTACCTGTGATCTACACCCGACTTACTTGAGCTATGCTATAAACTGACTAGGTACACTACCTATAAGTGCATAGTTAGCAAATTAAGTTAGGTTATAAATTTAAAACGATTAGGTACTATTGTGAACATCAAGTTTTTGGCTCAGTTTCCGGGGAACGGCTTATTTGATTTATATTTTAATTGCTTTTAGTTAATCGATCCTTTTTGTGGGGTAAAATCCGCAAAAAGTTATTTTTCTGCATTAGTTTTTCTTTCTGAACAACAACCACATCGTGGTTATATCCACCACGTCATGTTCTCGTCTCAGATAATTTTGAGTTTAGAGATTTTTATTCCTTTTACGTGTTTTTGTTTTGTTTTGCTTTTATTGCAGTGTTATATGACCTGAGGATCCAGAACTCTGATAGTTCCACCACTTGAAGATCTAGAATATTCTTTTCATAAAAAGAAGGACAAAACCGTTGACAAATCAAGTAGCACTTCTCACATTGACGAATTTGAAATCTTTGAAAGAACTCTACCACAAAAGGCATTTGTTACGAGGCAGGGACAGAGAGTGAATATGAGGAAGACGACATAAAAAGTGAAGTTGAAAATGAAGAGATAGCAGATATCACGAGAAATACGATGGAAGAGTACAAGAAAAGATTGTGTAACGATAATCGTCTAGGTCTTGTGCTACCCGAGATACTAGCTGAAAGAAGTTTTAAGATCAAAGGTCATATTCTATCAATGCTCAAGGATATACTTTTCGCTGGGAAAGAGTATGAAGATGCATTCAAGCATATTGATGAAGTTAATGACACTGCTAACTATTTCACTGTTCCTAATGTGCTAAGAGAATTCGTGTTACATAGGATGCTTTTGGTGACATTTACCGCAGAAGCCAAGGTTTGGTTAAAGTACTTGCACCCGGATCCATTACCACATGGACAAATCTTTGTGATGATTTTATTGAACAATTTAGTCCACCTTCAAAAGTCTCAAAGCTCAAGAAGAAGATTTCTAACTTTCAACAAGAGGTTAGATAATCATTGTATGAAGCATGGGAGAGGTAGAAGGGATTGCTTAGAAGTCGTCCTCAACATGATCTTAATGTCCAACTGTAATGTCCCAAAACTTAGAGCCAAAATTTTTTATTTTTATATTAAATAAACCATCAACCAAACATGTTTGTCAAAACCATAAAGTATTCAGAGTGTATCCATCAACATCCCAAAAGTACATCAGTGTCAAGTAAGCGGAAAATCATGGTGTTTGGAATACGATCATCCCGAGCTCTTCCCCTTCGAACCGGAAGTACCTGAAACATAAACTGAAAACCATAAGCACAAAGCTTAGTGAGTACCCTAAAATACCGCATACCATACATATACGTCAGCTCAAGGATGTACCGGGTCTATTTCACCCTTGAGTCTATTTCAACTCATATGTCAGCCCAAGGCTGTACCGGGTCTATTTCACCCCCGAGGCTATTTCAACTCATACGTCAACACAAGGATGTACCGGGTCTATTTCATCCCACATACATATAGAAAACAGGCACACAGGCATACAACACATACAACAGGAGTCACAAAGACTACAAGCACATACAATCCCTAGTGTCCTATAGTATAGTGAGCAAACTCACCTTAGTCCGCTGATAATCGAATAGATGCTCGAGCTACTGGACCGAAGAATCCCTACACTAACCACTAAAGTAAAATCCCAATTAATATTTGGGTCATAAACCATATCGAGACTTTAATCAATTAATCCCGACTCCCAAGGTAAAAGACCATTTTACCCTGCCGTCAATTGGCCTAATAGTCGTGGCCAAAACTCAATGGCACAAAAAGCCCAATAATGGCCCAAATCCTAAAAGACACTCAAGGCCCAATATGAGGCCAAATACATAAAGGCCCAAGACCTAACAATAGCCCAACTCAACAATACTTGTAGCCCTACAAGAGCCCAAAACCCTAGAGTCCAATGACCCAAAATCAATAGCCCATAAGGCCCCCCTGGTTGAGTACGCTCAACGTACCACCTGGGTACGCCCGACGTACTGACTTGCAACCAAGGCTATGAGGCTTCATCCGCGTACACGCAACATATGCTAGAGTACACCTGGCGTACGCCTCTGATGACCAAAACCCCATTAAGCACTTAATGCTTTAGGACCAAATGTCCATTTTTCAGATCCAAACTGTGGGGAACATCTCAACCCATAAAGTCACTAACTTGATGCCGTTTCATGGCTCAAATGGACTCAAATTTTAGATTTAGCATCCTACTTTCACGAAATGGACATATACTCATGCATGGTTGATCCTAACCATCAAGATGCTAACTTTATGGACTAGGGATATCAGAAACATCAATAGGAGCAACTCATAACTTTTGGAGTGGTAAATTCTCACTAGATCTCATTCATGGGACCAAAAGTGACCAAAACTCCACTAGATCTAGATCTAAGCATTAAATGAGCAAGGTCAAAGCTTTATACCTTTATAAAGTTAAAAATGATGGATAAAATTTGGATCTAAAAGCTCCTTCTTGATCAAAGCTCCTCAAACAAGCTTCTTCTTCTTGAAGATACACCAAACACACATAAATGTCAATTCTCTCTAAAAAAGGGTTAGGGTTTCGAAATGGGACTCAAAAGAAGGTATGGAGGCTAGTAAATTGGAGACCTTGGGCATAAGGTTGCTTAAATAGGGTCCAAACACTAAAATTATGGTTTAACCCCAGTTTATGAATGCACCGCGTACAAGAGGTATGCCCAACGTATGCTCCCCTTCCTAAAAATTACAATAATGCCCTAGGGACCAAATTTGCAAACTATATTCACACCAAGGGTCAAAATGAAAGATACTTCGAATAGGATGTTACACCAACAAGAAGTGTCCATTCTCTATGATGGAGTGAATGTCACAACTAAATAACTTCTTGACTCTCAAGGGCCAATGACAAAGAAGGAGTCAGATACTGTTAAAGAGTCGATTGAAGAGTTTGCAAAGCACTCACATGAGTACCAAAATCCCAGAGAGGATGTTACTACAGGTAAAGGAGATGGAGGGAATGAGATCATGGCTATGATTTTGGCAAAGTTACAAAATCCGAATAGGCGAATGACAAAATTGGATCAATCAATCCATGCCATAAGAGTTGGGTGTGATAATTATAGTGGGCCTCATTTGACCAAAGATTGTGATTTGGATGAAAATGGGAACAAGAAGGTACACGTGTTCTACTCTAGTTGTGACAAGTATGATGAAGATTAGAGGAAGCCCAAAAATGAGTGGTGGCCATATGAAGAGTAGAAAAAGCAGAAAGATGAGAAATATAGACAAACTGGTCGGGGTTTCTACCAAAAAGATCAACCACCGCCTGATAAGAAGATGGATCTTGAGTTGGTACTTCTTGGGTTTATGGAAGCATCTGAAAAGAGATATGATACTACTAATGCTAATGTAAGAAATCATCAAGCTTCCATTAAAAATATAGAGAATCGACTTGTGAAAATAACAACACTTGTTAATGAGAGGTTGCCGAAGAAGAGGTTCATTATGAGCCATTTATGACCCATGAAGTAGCTACCATGTAGCCCAATTCGTGTTTGGAAGAAGAGAAGCCTGAAGCCAAAAGAGCAAAAAGTGAATCGTGTTCTGATGATTCACCACGTCGTGGTCTCGAGAAGACAAAAAACTTTCACCTATTACTTCGTATCAACCTCCTTTTCCATTCCCATCTCAAGCACTCAAGCATTCTCTAGATTCGGAACAAAAGAAGTTTATGGAACAAGTGCTCTCACTCTCGATAAATGCCGCATTCCTCAAATCAATGGCCAAACTTCCAAAGTTTGCAAAAGATGTTATGACTAATAGGAAGGAGCTGGAAAAGGCATCAAACATAGTGCTTAATGAGTTATATTCAGCTACAATCATCAATGGTTTGCCAATCAAGATGGGAGATCCAGGTCAACTCACTTTGCATTGTGAATTTGGCAATTCTACTTCTATTAACGCATTAGCCGATTTGGGGGCAAGCATCAATCTTATGCCCTTTTCTTTCAATAAGAAGCTCGGTCTACCAATGCTCCAAGACACGAATATGACACTTAGAATGGCGAATCACTCGATAACCAGCCAACATGTAATCATTGAAGACTTGTTAGTGAAAGTGGGAAAATTGGTTTTTCCGGATGACTTTGTGGTTCTCCACATGAAGGAAGATGAAGAACTTCCTATAATTTTGGAAAGAACATTTTTTAGTACCGCAAGAGCTCTAGTTGACATCCACGACTCGAAATTCACACTTCGTGTGGAAGATGAAGCAATTACTTTCACAATGAGTTCAAAAGTGACTCATGAAAATCCAAAAGATGAAGTGTCAAAGATGTATGTTATGGAAGAAGATCTTGATGAGCTAATTGAAATTGAAAAGATAATGGAAGAAGAGTTGAAGGTTTAGGAGAAGCCCCATGGTAAAAAAAAGTCAAAATATTCTAAACTAAGATCTTCAATACCTATGACATTTGAGGTGATCTTGTTCACTACACCTAAGGCTTAAGTGGAAGAGGCAATTGATAAAGTGGAATATTATTTATATGAAGAAGTTGAGATAATTGATGAAGATATGGGTGGAGAGTTAGAGGAACCATTATTGGTCAAAGTGGAGTTAGACAAGGAAAATCTTAAAGAAAATAAGAAAAAGAGTAAAAAGGTGAAAGGAAAGAACAAAGGGGTGAAGCATAAACATGAAGAAAGTGCCAACAAAAAGAAGAAGGAGAATTCAAAGAAGACATACAAAAGATGGGTTCCAGCATACAAACGCAAATGGAAGGAGCAAAAGGAGAAAAGGGAGATCCCACTCCCAACCACAACAACGTAGCGTGGGAAGGAGTCCGACTCATGAATTCTCAAAAAGAAGTGCTTTTCGGGAGGCAACCCGATGTTTAGAGTTTGCATTTTATTTTCAGTTTTGATTTCTTTTTAGTATGCATTTTAGTTTTTAGTTTTTAGTTTTATTTTGGTTTTTAGTTTTATTTTGGTTTTAGATTTTATGTTAGTTTAACCGAATGATGATGTGTTTCTCTAGTCTTCTTATCTTATTTTGTAGTATTGAAATAAAGTGAAGCAGTAAAGGAGCTCAATTGGAAAAAGCCGTGAGATTTTTGAAGATTACAATTGAAGGCCATGTTTTTGAATAAGTGTATGGTTCCCACATGAAGAAGAGTGGAATTTTGGAGAATTTTACAGAAAGAAAGATCGGGAATGGTCCCAAACATTATGAAGAGTCGATGCATTACTTTGGATTTTATGAAGTGTTATGAGAAGACACCACGATGTGGCCATCATCACCAAGTCGTGGCAATTGATTTTATCGCGACTGCATCCGACCAGACACCACGACATGGCATCACTATACCACACCGTGGTGATTTAAAATTCGCAACCATTGCGACTTCACACACGACACCACGACGTGGCGTTGCTTTCCCACATCGTGGCTGAGGTTCTACACACTTTTTGAATATGGTTCTTTGGTTTATTTCGATCTGACACATTTGAATTCACAAGAAAAATACCAAAAGTACTATTTTTAGCGATTCTACGAGAAGTCCAAGCTTTACCACGCAACTTTCAAGAATTTGATCTCGCCACTACTACCCAAGGGGAGTCTGTTCCAATTCTTCCTTTTTCTTTTTATGTTCTTTAATGGTTTTAGTATGTAATGGGGAGATTGAATCATCTAAGTGTGGGGTAGGGGGTTGAATTTAGGAATACAAGCTTACTGATAAAATTTGAAAAATGACTAGGATTTAAAAAAAGTATTAGAATGAGCTTCAATGTTTATTTGAGCCAATATATGTTCTAGTGTATTTGTGGCTTCCCTATCCTAGTGAAATCATTGGATAAAAACTTGAACTTGCTTAGTTTGATGGACACAATATGTTGAGCATCGTGTACCAGAAACGTATCCAGGGGAGCTTATGTAGTTATTGCACCTTAGACTAATACCTCTAACCGATAAGGTTGAAGTTAAGTTCCCTTGCTTAAGCATATGTTTTTTTTAGGATTTTTAGTTTTGAGTGAAAAAAAAGTGAACAAAATAATAAAAAAAAAATAGAAAAAAATAGAAAAAGAAAAAAAATTGCAAAAGTTTTGGGGAATAAGAGTCTACAAAGCCATGAAGATCAAAAGAAATATGACGAAGAAAAGTTCAAGAAAATCCAAAAATTTGAAGACTCAAAGTTGAAGACTCAAGAATAAGGCAATTTGCCAAGTTATTTTGTTTTGTAATTTTTTTATTTCTAGGTTATTTTTCCATATGTATGCTTGGGGGCTTAACCAAAAATACCTTGAGGTTAAGCAGGTTTTAAGGGGATGGATTCGGAGGGATGCCTAAAATGAGTTTTGTTCAAAAGAAGTGGGGAAGTGTTTATGAAGATTGTGAGTATTTAGGATTGGGGAAGTTCTTAGTAAAATTGATGAGAATTAAGTTATCTTAGATCGATAGATTCAAACAGATATTAATGAGACACTAACAAGCAATATGAAACAATGAACACCAACGTGAATCAAACGAATGTCGAATGATTAAAACAGCAACCCTCAGAAGAGCTCGATGAAGAACTTATACTTTAGAGGGTGCTAAGGTTACGGTACTTGTCAAAAGAAATATTCAGAAGCGTAACAATAGAGATGCATGCATGCACCATAAATATTAAACCCTAAAAACAAACACACGGTTGGACAGGCCCAAACCGTGATTACATATGGACCGAACTTAACAAAGCCCAATGGCGCAACACATGAACTCAAAAATCCCCCCCTTTGCGCCAATTGAGGCGAGAGATCACTTCGGTTGAGTAACTATTGTTTTCCTCATAGTCTTGAACAGCTTGGGGATGATGGCAAGAAGAGTTTGACAAAAAAGAATATACCACCGAAGCATATCAGTAAACATCTTTTTATCGGCTTCGCTGTTCTGATTACACCCGTGTTTGATATCGAGAATATGCTCTAAGCAGGCAGTGGAGAACAGGTGTTTGTCAACAAGAGCGAACACGCATTTTTGACCTTCGCCCCTCATGAACATGACTGTATGAAACTTGGGGTCGATTTTACCCTTAATCATCACATCGATGTGGCTTGCCTTCCCAATTGGCTTGAAAGTGGGCTTCTTCTTTATGGCAGAGGCGATTTCCTGATCCATCTTTGCGACTTCAAGAATGTAACACACCAGCATTCGCTTGATGTGATCTATAATAGGCTCATACTTCTTTTGATTAGTCAGCAAGATATTGTTCAGGAGAATCAAGTCATGAGGATTCGAATTTGGTAAGTCAGTCAGGGAGATCATATGAACCGAACTGTCTGAGCCTCGGGTCACTTTAAACTTGATATTGATAAACTTCCCTGCTGAAGTGGGTTTCAACACCTTGACTGTTGTGATTTTCTGATTACTCCAAGTCAGGTATTGAGGTTGAGCGAACTCAAGATAGTACTCAACAAATTCTCGATCAACCTTCGGATCAGGAGAGGGGATGGCAACTGTTGACTCAAAAAAATGAAAGATGAATGCCTTTCGGGTGATTGGCATATCAAATTGAGAATCCTTGGAATTGTCAAGAGCGAATGAAAGGACCGGTTCGAGCCAATGTGTGCTTGGAGCTTCAATTACCTCCCTCTGAAGCTTTTCCATAGACCACAGAGGAAACATAGATTTTCTCTGTTCTAGCACTTCGTTCGCTTTCCTCTCCTTATCAAATACTTCCTTCGCTTTTCGAATCTTTGCCTCAATTTCTCGATCATCAGGCTTGACTTTGAGGCTTTCGGTTTTAGAAGCTTTTTCTCCTGTATCAGTTTCATCATCGATTTCATCCTCATCATCATCACCAATCTTCTTCTTTCGTTTGTCCTTCATACTGCCCGAAGCTTCATTACCCTTCGGCTCAGCAGTGACTTTCGGTTGGGAGATAGGTTTGCTTTTTGGAGGATGTTGCGATTGACTCTGAGTGACATTTTCTCCCCCTTGTTTCGGAGGAACAATAGGCTCTGGAACACCCTCAATCCTGCTAAGAATGTCTAGAGCAGGTCTCAATTTCTCAGCCAAGTGGCGTCGAATTGAGATAGTAAGGACCGAGTCATGGGCTTCCAGAAGATGTAAAAGAATAGAGTGCACATCACCAACCGAGCTTTTGACTACTGCTCTTTCAGAGGTAAGCTCTTCAATCTCCTTGGTTGCCGTTTTGAGCTTCAGATTCTGAATTTTAAGCTGAGAAGTTCATTTACCAAGCTCTTCCATGATCTTGCTTTCCACAGCTAGTTCAGCTTCAAGTTGAGTGAGACGGGCATCCACTGATGTTTGAAGCTCGGTATTGGCAGTCTGGATTGCTTTGCGTGTTTCTTCAAAGTGCTTCTTCTCAGCCTGAAGCGAACGTGTAAGATTATCAACCGAAGCATTTACGGTTTGAGCATTCTTCTTAGCGGCAGCCTAAAGAGAATCAAGAAAAAGTTAAGCATCAGAAACTAGTTTTTCGACGTTTGCGGTCGCTTGCTTCCAATCTTTGGTGGAGGCTTCGACTGCAATAGAAGCTTTTTGACAAGTGCAAGTGGAAGCATCGATAGCTTTGGCAGCATTAGAAATGGATGTATCATGCTCTTTGACAAAGGTTGCCAAGAGAGCCTTGATAGCAGCTTCAGAGTATCCACTTCCGGAAGAAGAGGAAGAAAGCAGTTGGTCAAGCTTGTCATTCATAGCCTTTAAATGCTTCTTTGTAACAGGAGCGCCATCATCATCATCACTATGTACTCTATATGGACTATAATAAACAGAATCAAATTCCATTTCTTCGCCTCCAAGAACAGGTTCAGACGTGTGAAGGAGGTGGGGATAAAGGTTTTGAGGTAATTGGGGGTTCAGAACAGAAAGTAGATGCCCCCGTATCAGATACGTTGACACGAACAGTAGGTTCGGTTGGATGAGTAGTAGTTGTGGTAACCTCGGTAAATAAAGGAGTTGGAATTGGAATCGAGGTTGGAGTGGAAGAGGAGATGGGTGGAGGAAAGTGAGCAATAGTAATAGGAACCGATTGTGTAGGAGAGTGAGGAGGTGAGTTTCGGTTACCTTCATTAGTTGGTGAGGGTGGAGGCAAATTACCTCGAGGCGGACTGTCATGAAGAGAAACGTCATCATCACTGGACTCTGGTTCGGGCTGTGGGTCAGAGGGAACATAATCAGAGTCACTTGAAGAAGGGGAAGGAGACTTCAGCTTGTGAGCTTTCTTCTTGGTTTTTCGTTTCTTTGGAGTAGTAAGGGCTGCGTGTTCAGACTTTCGCTTCTTGGGAGTAGAGACTTTTGAGGATTGACCTTCCTTCTCCCCTTTTCCTTCAGGCTTCTTTCCTCTTTTAGTTGGTTTATCTGCTACGTCTAGTGAGCTTTGCATTTATGGAGTAAGTTGCCTTGGCCCTGTAGGGGGTAGCTTCTTGTACTCAGTTATCACCTTGCTTTCTTTGGAAACACACCTGTACATAGATTCCAAAACCGAACCAATAAAGATAAACTTCGATGGATCTGAGACAAGTATCCTCGTCGTGTGAAAAGTAGCAATAGATGACATCAGTGAGTCTGCCATTGTTGGAACGTGAAACTTTTCCATCGCCCATTGAGTAACAAGAGTCCTAAACCTACCACAAGAGATTTCAGAGTAGCGTGAAGTAGAGCTTATACTCTGAACCAGTTGAGACCATAAGATAGTCCCAAAGTCCATGTTAACCCCATGGTACAGACCATAAAGAAGGGTCATGAACGCCCTGCTTGCTCCATCAGAACCTGCAACCCTCTCCGATAAACCCTTGGAAAGGAGGGTAAATAGACCGTTCCACTGAGGAGGAAGACATGATTTCTTGAACTTTGTGACAGTGGTGAGAATCTCAGTGTACCCCATATCATAGAACATTGTGAAGAGTTGAGTGGTGGTAATGGAATCAGGGTTGATCATGGAGTCGTCGACAGCAAGCCTGAGCAACAAACAAAACCTAGCTTTTGAAATCGACGTCTTTTGATTGACGATCTCAAAGAAAATACACTCTTTTGCTTTATCGTAGACAGCGGATGAGTAGACTTGAGAGAGTAGTGACATTGGAACACACTCCACTTGGGTTAGGGCTATAACGAGTGGTGAATATTTGATGCATTCAACCACTTGCAGCATGTAGGGATCATACTGGAAAGGTGAGAGTTCAATGATGAGGTTTTGATTCGGTTTAATGGTGAGAAGATAGGACTGAGTAGTTTGTTCATAAACAGATGAAGATTCAGCCATTGTTGCAGGTGAGAAGAAGAAGATGAACGGTAGAAATTTAGCGGTGTGTTCTTGAGAGAGTGGAGAATTGATGAGAATTGGTAAAGTAGCCCAAGAGGTGTGAGAAAACCTTTTATACCATCTCTAGGAGAGAGAGAATCCATAGTAATGATTTGATGATCTTCTTAATCGACGCCTGAAAAAGCGTGATTTGACAGATGGGTTTCCCTAGGAAGACGTCGTCAGGCGTGATGTTAGGAATCGTTTCAAATTCACGCGCCCGTTTCAAATCTTATCCAATGACGTGTTTTGAAATCTTATCTTGGTACCGTCGTTTCAACTTCGAAAACTATTCAAATTCCTTTTCAAACTGTGACCAACCCTTTCGCTTCATATAGGACTGGCAATGTTCGCTCCTTAACATGATATACCTCCATGGCATTAACAACTGAAACATCAATTCTGAAAAATAGCCATTAGTACCACAAGCAAGAATTTGGAAAATCATAAAGATCTACGTCCAAGAGTGTGCCAATATAAAAGAAATAAAGCAAAGTTTTTGTGGGATGTAAGTGATGTCTATTTAGACACGAAATTATGGATCTCGGGCACGAATCGCTTCCTTTAAAGTCAAGAGAGACTTAGAAGTGTCTGTGTGGTTTCCCGTTGAATTATGATCAAATGTTTATTAAGAAACATTGAAAGGCATCTTTTCAAATTTAAGCTATAAAGGGTGGCTGATCTTCAACCGAACTTCAGTACTTGACATAAGACCGAAAGTGGGATAAAGTACTTGTGAGACTAGTGTAGCCTATTAAACAAGTAGATTAGTTAATATATTCAGTGCCTTTGTGATAATTTGTAGAAATCTCAAAAATAAAATTAAACTGGATCTTATGGGAAGAAATGCCTTGGTGTTAGACAGTTTCATAAATATCGCACAAAAATAAAATAAAAAAAGAGATTTTGTGGTACCTTCCACTAAAGTGGTTTCGTTAAACGTGGGTGAAAACTAGAACATTTGATTGCTCACCGTCAATTCGTTATTGGCGTTGGATTTTGGGTTTCACTTAGCACGTGGCGAAACGAAGCTAAGATCATCAACACAGATGTTGTGTAACCATAAACCTCAGTGGTAAATTCTGAGAGTCTCAAGGGTTACAATGATGAGCCGAAAAGATGGAGAAAAGTGATAAGGAGGTTAAAGAACCGAAATCACCTCTGCAATATAGTAAGGACCGAGCAGACAACTCTTAACTCAATGTGAGACGAGTAAGGTAGCTCATGACATAAGTGAGTTTATCAGCCTGATTGGGAAGATTTGATTTGTGTATATCAAATCAGTAAGGCTACACCTGAAGTCTTTGAGGCTTTGGTCGACATACAGCAGCATGCTTCTAGGGACACTTAGCTAGTACTAAGATAAAGAAATGTATACCTGTCCCAGCTCCATCATTTGAATGATCGATGATACCTTTCAGTGATATTTTTGGAATTTTTGACTTTAATGAAAAGCAACAAAAATAAAACAAAAAAAATTGGATTTTATAAATGTTTTGAAAAAGAAATAAAAACAGAAAGGGAAATATTTTTGATTTTTATGAATTTTCAGAAAAAGAATTAAAAACAGAAAAGAAAATATTTTTGATTTTTATGAATTGAAACGAAGTGAGAAAAGACATAGACAATGTACAAACTATACAACCGAAACTTCACCTAAAAGTAGTGAAGCGAAATAGACCGAGCGTTCGGTTCATTTCGGTTCCCAAAAAATCAGGAACCGAAATAGACCGAGCGTTCGCTCTATTTCGCGTTCGGTCCATTTCGGTTCCCGAAAATTCTGGAGCCAAAATAGACCGAGCGTTTGCTCTATTTCGCTTGATAAATTTTAATGAGGCGAAAGTAGTTTCGGTACTGATGCTGCTTCCATCATTCCTAAGCCTTGGAGAATTTTATTAAAACTTACCTCAGGTAAGGCTTTCGTGAAGATGTCAGCAAGTTGATCAGCAGATCTAACAAAATGGATTTCCACATTACCATCTTCAACGTGATCTTTGATGAAATGGTATCTTAGTGCAATATGTTTCGTTTTGGAGTGCTGCACTGGATTATGACAAATCCTGATTGCGCTTTCAGAATCGCAGTAAAGAGGAATTTTATTCATATTCATGCCATAGTCTCTAAGTTGGCTTTGTATCCAATTAACCTGAGAAGTGCAAGATGCTGCAACAATATATTTAGCTTCGGCTGTTGAGAGTGAAACGTAGGTTTGTTTCTTGGACTGCCAGCTGACGAGTTTACCATCGAGGAATTGACATCCGCCTGTAGTACTCTTTCGGTCCAAACCACATCCTCCAAGATCAGCATCAGAGAATGCTTGAATGAAAAATCCTGATTTAGCAGGATACCATAGACCGAGAGATGAGGTTCGCTTCAAATATCTAAAGATGTTCTTAATAGCCACCATATGAGGTTCGCGTGGATTAGCTTGGAACCTGGCACAATAACAAACAGAAAACATAATATCTAGTCTACTAGTCGTTAGATACATTATAGACCCTATCATTTGCCGATATAGGGTCATATCTATAACTGGTTTCTCCAAAGATGGTGTTAACTTCGTTCCAAATGCCATAGGAACCTTTACTTTGGAATCTCCCATCATGCCAAACTTAGCCAGTAGAGTTTTTGTGTAAGCCTCCTGATTGATAAATATGCCTTCGGGTCCCTGTCTAATGTTCAAACCAAGGAAAAAGTTAATTGGACCCATTGAGCTCATCTCAAACTTAGTCTCCATCAACTTCCTGAATTCAACTGTGAGGCTGGGATTCGTGGAATCGAAGATGATATCATCAACGTAAATTTGGACAATCATTAAATGGTCACCCTCTTTCTTGCGAAAGAAGGTTGGGTCAACCGAACCATGTTTAAACTTTGACATTTTTAGAAATCGATTAAGGGTTTCATACCAGGCTCTAGAAGCTTGCTTCAAACCATAGACAGCTTTATCTAGAATATAGCAATGATCAGGGTACTTTTCGTTCATGAAACCCGGTGGTTGCTCAACATATACAGTCTCCTCTAGTTCTCCTTTCAAGAATGCACATTTGACGTCCATTTGAAAGACTTCAAAATTCTTGTGAGCATCGTATGCCAGAAAGATCCGAACTAATTCTAGCCTCGCTACATGAGAGAAGGTTTCTTTGTAATCTATACCTTCTTCCTGACAATATCCCTTGACCACCAGCCTTGCCTTGTTACGAATTAGATTTCCCTCTTTATCCATCTTGTTCCTGAATACCCATTTCAACCCAACCACAGATGCATCCTTTGGTGTAGGAATCAGTCTCCAGACTCGATTTCGCTCAAACTCGTGGAGTTCGTCTTGCATTGCCTGTACCCAATCGGAGTGATCGAGTGCAGTAGAAACTGTTTTTGGTTCTATTTTCGAGACGAATGAATTGAACATGAAAAATTCTACTTGAGAGAACAGAGCAGTTTGCTTCGCTTTTATTTGAGACCGAGTAAGAACACCTTCAGATGTTTCACCGATTACTTGAGTCTTTGGATGATCTTTTTTCCATTTTGTGAGAGGTAGGTAGTTTGGATCATAGGCAGGATCCGGTTCAGCATTTATTTCTTCTTTGAATTCTGATTGAGAATCTTCGTCATTTGTGTTGTTCAACATCTGGTTCAGAATTCTCCCCCTCGATTGGACTTTCATGGGTCATTGATGGAGAAGGGTTCTCCCCCTGGAATGGTAAGTCAGGTCGTCTTGGTGTCGATGAACTCTCCCCCTGGAATGCAGAAAATTTATGAGAAGGATCATTCAAGCTTTGGGGTTCGCCTTGAACTGGAGGTTTGCTTGAGCGTTGAGGTTCGCCGGAACTGTGAGGTTCGCTTTGACTTTGCTGTTCGGTTGGTCCTTGGTGTTCGCTTTCCATTTCTTTTGCTGCTTCATTGATAATTTTCTTCAAGTTGTCGATCTTGTTGTCAGCAGCTTTTACCTCAGAATGAATTGCCTTCTCTGGTTCATCAAAGAGCAACATGTATTCTTCAAATAGATTGGAAAAAGGAACGGAGACTTGACCTGATTCAGGAAAGATTTCCTCCGTTAACCCTTTACTGGACTGCAGTTTCTTCACATAACTATCATCAAAGGTAACATAGTAGGTTTCTTCAAGTTTCTTTGATCGTTTATTCAGAACCCTATATGCATTTGAAGTTAGTGAGTAACCAAGAAAAATTCCTTCATCAGCTTTGACATCAAACTTCTTTCGGTTCTCTTTGGAGTTGAAAATAAATCATCTTGAACCGAACACGTGGAAGAACTTGACATTAGGCTTGCGATTATCCAAGATTTCGTATGGAGTGATGGAAAATCTCTTGTTGAGGAAGGTTTGGTTCTGGGTATAGTAGGCAGCAGCAATTGCATCATCCCAGAAGTACAGAGGTAGAGAAGCGAAACTTAGCATGGTTCGGGATGCTTCACACAACGAACGGTTTCTCCTTTCAACTACGCCATTTTGCTGTGGAGTATAGGGAGTAGAGAAGTTATGAGATACTCCCTTTTCAGCGAGAAATTCTTCAAACTCTTGGTTTTTGAATTCGAGCCCATTGTCACTTCGGACATTTCTAACCACCTTTCGCAATTGAAGCTCCACTTTCTTTATAAATGCTTTGAGCATTGGAGTTGCCTATGATTTCTATTTAAGAAAGAAAACCCAGGTGAAACGTGAAAAGTCATCAACAATAACCAAAATGTACTTACTACCACCGATGCTTTCTATGGCTGATGGACCACATAGATCGATGTGAAGAAGCTCTAGAGGTTCAATGATCTTTGTGTTGACAATTATAGGATGACTCTTTCGGCTTTGCTTTCCCATCTCACATGCTGCACATAAGTGTTCCTTATCAAATTTGAGAAGTGGAAGTCCTCGTACATGATCACCGATAACCAACTTGTTGATATCCTTAAAGTTGAGATGTGAGATCCTTCGGTGCCAAAGCCAACTTTCGTCAGAATGTGCTTTTGTTAATAAGCATACAGCTGGCTTTCCTTGAATTGGATTAAGATTTGGAGGATACATCTCTCCTTTTCGCTTGGATTTTAACAATACAGCCTTTGTTTTCTTTTCAACAATCTCAGAGCCTTCATCATCAAACGAAACCTTCAGTCCAGTTCCTACAACCAGTTGAGAGACACTGATGAGATTGTGCTGCAATCCCTCTACATATGCTACCTTCCTGATTGAGAATTCACCATTTGTGATCATTTCGTAGCCTTTGATCGTACCATATGAATTATTCCCGTATTTGACACATCCACCATCCTTAAGAGCCCGAAAGTCCCTTAGCTCTTCCCTCCTTCCTGTCATGTGACGTGAGCAGCCACTATCGATGTACCATTCGTCGTCGAACTGCTCGTCACTTATAACCTACAAAATTAAGCAGATTTAGGAACCCAAAGTTGCTTGGGTCCACGTGAGCCTTTTACAGAACAGGGAATTGCAATAGAAATATCAACCATATAAGTTCTTTTTATTAGAGTGGTTGCATCTTTTCTTTTGATGGTAAAGACCTTGAGTTTGTTTAAATCATATTGAGGAATTTTATTTTGATTCTTAACAACTTTGTTTTCATGTATCCTAGGGTTAGCTGACGTCTTCCTTGTTTGTGTTTTGTCTTCATAGACGAGCTTCCCTTTTCCCCTGCTATCCTTGACATCCTTGTTGGGATTCTGCTTTGTTTGAGAACGAAGAGGATGGGATTTAGGACCAAAACTTGTCTTTCGGTTGTTATCAAAGCTAGACTTGGGACCGAAACTAGTCTTTCGGTTCTTGTCACTGCAAGAGTTGGGACCGAAACTAGGCTTTCGGTTCGCTTGACTGCAGGATTGGCAGTGGGTGCATGAACCAGAATTATCCTTTGATCCAGAGTTTGCCTTGAGATTTGACGCCTTTTCTATGCGAACATAATTGGAGTTTTGGGAGTTCCAAAACTGCTTCCTTTCATTGAGATTCTTTTGATATCTTTTGTTTCGCTAGCGTTTTTGTTCAGCAAGCTGCTTTTGAGACTTGTGTATGTTAGCTCTTAGCTTCGGTCTCTCAGCATGAGTTTCGCTCTTCAATGAAGAGGTTTCGCTTGCAGCCGACTTTGGTTCGCTTGGGATTTCCTTGGTACCACTTGTGCTTGGTACATCAAAGCTTGCACGCTTATTGAGTGGTTCTGCCACGTATCGGCCTTTAACCCTCCATGAGGTTCTCTCTGATAAACTGACAGTTTCATCTGCATTGTCGATTGGAGCCGACCAAAAGTAGTCATCACAGCCACCTACGTTATCTTCGTTTACTATGGCTGTCAGTTCGGCTGTGTGTTTTTGAGTAACCCCTGTCGTGGCGTAAACCTGATTAGGTACAGTTTGCACCTTTTGATAAACCACTTGTTTTGGTTTCAGAATTTTGGATTTATCTTGGGACACACGAGCGAACTCAACCGAATTTTCAGATATAAGGCCTTTGGTAGGTTCGGTTTTGCTCTTAACAAATTCTGAACAATCAACCACATCCTCTATAGAAATTTCACTCATATCACTTTCCTCGTCAAATTCAGAAGAGTTTTCAACATTTATTTTGTTTTTTGAACTAAATTTGGCATTCAATGAGTCAAATTTTTGTATGGTTTCGGTGTTGATTTTCAATTTATCATTCTCGTCTAAAAGATTGTTTAGCGTGTCCTTATGGTCTTTGGACTTGATAAAGGACTCGATTTTGTCCAGACCAACCCTGTAAGCATCAGAGACATTATCTGAGGAGACAATAGATTCACAGTTATAGCCATAAATATCAACTTCGTCCTCCTTTAACTCTAGGAAGGGCAAAATCATTTTGTGAATCTTTTTGCCAATGTCACAATCTAAATGCAATTGAGTGATATTTGTATATAAGCGTTTAGCAATTAAGCAAAAAATATTTCTTTGTTTCATCAGTTTCAAATTATCACGTTGCAAATAAATAACTTCATCTCTTGTCCTAACTAACTCTAACTCCGTCTTCTCTATCCACATCCTTCGCTCCTCATTCTTGGATGTCACCCTGCTAAGTTGATCGGTTAGGTTAGCATTTGTGAGGCGTGTTTGCATTAGACTACCACTTACGCTAGAAAATTTGAATTTCAAATCGTTTAATTCTTTTTCATAGTTAGTTACAGGTATTTTAAGTGATTCGAGAATGGATTGTACCTTCTTGATCAACTGATCGCAGTCATTGATCTTCTCGCTCACAGGTTTGGCAGAAAAACACTTATCTTCCCTCAGATTCACCTCCTCACACTCGCCTTCATTTGTGTAACCCCTCATTTGTGACACTCCAGCTGTCACCATCAAGCATCTCCCAGCAAACTCAACACTCTTTTCTTTCGCCAAAAACGCCTTGCCATGGGTGGGTTTACGTACTTCTTCATCTTCAGAGTCTGTAGACCAGACCTCTACGCCACCGAACTCGTCATCCACAACGTTCTCCTGCACAATTAAAGCATTCATTGAATTGTTAGAGGCTTTCTTCTTCTTTATCTCCTCCAGCTTGCGCATATAGTGCACTTCATCATCTTCACCCTCTTTCTTCTCCGATAGCTTTCTCAGCATGTAATCTTTGGCAAAGTGGTTTTTGCCATGGCAGAAGTTGCAATCATATCCGGAGTCTCCCACCAATTTGCTCTCCTTCTTCTCTTCTTCTTTCCGGGGAGTATTTTTGATCTCCTCTTTGGCATTTTCTGAGCTATAGCTTCTTTGCCAGTTTCGGTTCTTGGCAACAAGAAACTTTTTGCGAGCAAACCTTTTTGGGTTGGAAACCATCATTGCATATTCTTCGCTTGTTAGATCACATTATGACATCTCTGACTCTTCTTCATCTTCTGCCACATTCTTTGCTTTAGAGAGAAGGGCCAAAGATCCCATACCAGTCACCACTTTCGCTTCAAAATTAATAACTAGGGTTAGAATACATACCTTAATTGTTATATAGCAATAACTATGGATCCTTGTCTTCTTGAAACATTGAGAGCAAGCATCACAAGTGTCATGCCTCTAGTGGTTCACACCCAACACAAGCAAGAGGATGAGAGAGGAGAGAGGAGGGGAGGCTTAAGAATTTTCGGCTATTCTTCTAGCGTTTCAAGTGGCCAAAATTCCTAAGGGGTAGAGGCCTATTTATAGTGCAGCTAGGATTCCCTAGATTATCCATATGAAAACCGTCCACCTCCTTCTCCAGGAAGGTTTTGGAACCTCTTGCTCAACTATTGAACAATTACACTTTAGTCCCTGCACTTTTAATTAATTCTTTTAATCCCAAAATTAATTCCAATTAATTTCTGATTAAATATTAATTAAATATTGTTATTTCTAATTAATATATTATTCTCATAATATATTAACAAATTATTTATTTCAATGTATTAATCAAATAATAAATTTCAACCTCTCTTTCCAAAAAAAGTCATAATGTCTAGTTGCTAGTTTTGAGGGCAACCGAAAAGGACTGTGCTACTATCAATTCAAGTATATACCGATTATAGATATGGGCTTAGACACCTAATCCAACAGTCTCCTACTTGGATAAGTCTAATACCTATAGTTTCTAGTATAACTTCTAAATCTATCAACAAATTGTAGCTCTCAAAGCCGCTGTCGAACTCTTACCTAGTCGGTTACATGTCCTAAGATAAGTGATCATATAATCCTCCATTCTGCAAGATATCATGTGGAAAAATGACATGGAACATAATGAATCTCATTGTACAATACTTTGTTTCCCTATTTTTGATTTGAAATGACAAAGAACTACTAATCGAACACATCAATTCAGTCCTGGCCGGGCCCGACACTATAAGTCAACACCAAATCATCGAGGGGTCCAAGATATCGCTTTTTCCCGCTAGGGCAAAAAGGAACAAATAAAATTTGAGTTATATGCTTGCACTATTTACTCGTCAAATCATGCACAACAATACATTTTATAACATCAAGTTACTGATGCGTTTACATATCATCAATGCACAACCAACTTGTAAACAACAACTCATATATCTCCATTTTAAGATTATAGGATATTATCGTCTCAAAATTTCTCTTGATAAATTCTATGAAGTAGTTCTCTAAGTGTGGGTTAATCCAATACTTAAATTCTCCATTTCAAAGTACTCATGAATACTGCAGCAAGCTATTGCTATGTCTAATCCCTTAAACAATCTACAGTCCGATTCATGACAGTCTTAATTCACTATTTACTTCCAAAAGTATGATTTAGTGTGGATATTTGAATAATAGAATTATCCGGGAAGTAAAACATGCAAAATGAAACACAACAATTGACAAACGATAGTAAATAATTCTCCATTATTTAATCATCAAAAGTCAATTACATTTACTTTGTTACAAGTTTTGAAATACCTATCTAACTACTAAAACTAATATTAGCCTTTAGACCAATGCTCCTAGCATGCTGAACGTGCTTAATCCTTCTCACACCCTTTGTGAGGGGATCTGAAGGATTTTCTTTTGATGATACCCTCTTCACGACGAGGTGTCCTTCTTCTAGTCTATGTTTGATAAAATAGTATTTTCTGTCGATATGTTTTAATTTTCCATGACCTCTTGGTTCCTTTATCAAGGCAACGATACTTCATTATCACAGAATATCTTCATTGGCTCCCTTATGGCTGGCACAATTCCAAGGTCTCAGATGAAGTTCTTCAACCATATAGCCTCCTTCGATGTTTCACTTGTTGCTATGTACTCTGATTCACAGGTAGAATCAGCCACTATCTCCTGCTTGGAACTTTTCCAAGTTACCGTTCCTTCATTTAAGGTAAATATGAAGCCAGGTTGAGAATGGAAGTTGTCTCGGTCTATCTAAAAGTTATCATCACTATACCCAGTTACTCTCAAGTTATCACTGCCACCAAGCACTAGGACCCAGTCCTTACTTCTTCGCAGATACTTGAGAATATTATTGACCACTATCCAATGAGCTCTACCCGGATTTCCCTGATATCGACTAACCATGCTTAAAGCAAAAGCCACACGAGGACGATTACATGTCATAGCATACATGATCGATCCAACGGCGGAATCATATGGAACTCTACTGATTTATGCTATCTCTGCATCGGTACTCGAACTCTGATTCTTACTCAGTTCTGTATTACTCTGGATAGGCAACTCTCTTCTCTTGGAATTCTCCATGCTAAAATGTTTTAAGCAACCTCTCCCAGATCCTTCATAGCGAAACACTTTCCAAGCCAAGATTTAACATCTTGCAAAGTTTGAATGTCGTTCCTTATAAGAAGTATATCATCAACATACAATACCAGGAAGGTTACTATACTCCCACTAGGTTTTACGTATACACAAGATTCATCTTCACTTCTAGAGAAACCAAACTCTTTAACTTTCTCGTCAAAGCAAAGATTTCATCTGCGAGAAGCGTGTTTCAATCGATAGGTTGATTTATCAAGCTTACACACTCTATTAGGATACTTTGCATCCACAAAACCTTATGACTGGCTCGTGTAAACATCCCCAGATAGCTTCCCATTAAGGAAGGTGGTTTTGACTTCCATCTGCCAAATTTCGTAGTCATGAAACGCAGCTATGGCTAGCATGACCCTAATAGATTTAATATTAGCTATTGGTGAGAAGGTCTCATCATAGTCAACCCATGGGGTTTGAGTAAATCCCTTTGCAACTAGAAGAGCTTTGAAAGTGTGTACCTTTCCATCCATGTCAGTATTCTTCTTGAAAATCCATTTGCACCCAACTGTCTTACGACCTGGTACATTGTCAACAAAATTCCAAACTTGGTTGTCATACATGGACTTGATCTCGCTGTCCATTGCCCCCTTCCACTTAACAGACTCAGGGCCCACCATTGCTTTCTTGTAGTTAGAAGGTTCATCCAAATTCACCAGTGTACTATCACTGATAAACGTATCACCATCTGTAGTAATATGAAAACCATAAACCTCAGGTGGCGTTCTAACACTACTGGAACGCCTGAGAGGTAAAGACTCGTCAATTTGTTCAACTGGAATTTCTTCCTCAGGTTGAGCCCTATTATTTTTCGAGATTCATTTATCGTTTGACTCTTGAATTTCTTCAAGATCAATTGTACTCCCACTGTCCTCTTTGGATATGATTTATCTCTCACGAAAGACTCCCCTTCTTGCTATGAAGACCACGTTGTCACTAGGTCTGTAGAACAAATACCCAAAGGACTTTTGTGGGTAACCGATGAATATACAGCTCTCACTTCGAGGTTCAAGCTTATCGTGAGTCTCTCGTCTAACGAAAGCTTCACAACCCCAAACCTTGATATGTGCTAACGAGGGAACCTTCCCCGTCCACATCTCGTGAGGTGTTTTGACAAACTTCTTAGTTGGGACAAGATTAAAAATATGGGCGGTAGTCTCTAAGGCATACCCCCAGAATGAGATTGGAAGTGAAGCTCGACTCATCATGGAACGAACCATATCTAACAAGGTTCGATTACGCCTCGCAGCCACACCATTAAGTTGTGGTGTCCTAGGAGGTATCAATTGTGAAACTATTCCACATTCCTTGAAGTAGTCGTGAAACTCGATACTAAGATACTCACCGCCTCTATTGGATCTGAGCATCTTGATCTTCCTGCCCAATTGATTCTCGAATTCTTGTTTAAACTCTTTGAACTTTTCAAAGGTTTCTGAATTATGCTTGATTAAGTAGATATAACCATATCTTCTATAATCATCAGTAAAAGTCATATAGAATCGATTTGCATCCCTTGTGGTTGATCTGAAGGGTCCACACACATCTGTGTGTATGAGATCCAACAATCCTTCACCTCTTTCACAAGAACCAGTGAAAGGTGATTTTGTCATCTTCCAAGTAAACAAGACTCGCACGTATCATCTGACCTTAAGTCAAATGATTCCCACAGTCCATCCTTTTGGAGTTGGGTGATATGTTTCTTGTTGACATGTCCAAGACGACAATGCCACAAGCATGCTTTGTCTATACCATTAGACGAATCAATTTGAAGAACAGTATTACCTAAATTGTCTACAACCATCACAGTTTCATACACACCATCACAAGGCAAAGCTTCAAAATAAAATACACCATTTTTAAAAGCAGAAATAGATTCATTCTCATCATTGAAAAAATATCTAAAGCCTTGTTTAAATAAAGCATGAAATAAAATAATGTTTCGTGTCATCTCTGATGAGTAGCAACAGTTTATTAAATCCAAATCTAACCCACTACTAAGCACTAAGTTATAAACTCCAATCTTGGTAATAGGTGAAGATCGCCTATTACCCATGATCAAGTTCATCCTCCCATGCTCCACATCCTCATTTCTTCTTAGCCCCTTCAAATCAGAACAAATGTGAAAACTACATCCTATATTAAGGACCCAAGAATGAGAATATGATGAGTTATTAGATAAGATAGTGTAAATACCTGCCGAGGTTGGCTTCACCTTGCCATCCTTAATAGCTTGCAAGTACTTTGGGCACCTTCGTTTCCAGTTCCCTTTATCGTGGCAGTAGAAGCAACTAGCCTCTTTGAGATCGGTGGCAGGGGGAGCATCAGAACTGGCCTTTCCTTTGGGTCTATTGCTTGATGACCTGACTTGGGACTTTCCCTTCCAATTCTGCTTTGGAGGACCTTTCCTCTTCTTCCATTTCCCTTTCCTAATGGCCAAAATTAAAGCAGCAGCAGGAGTGGAGGGAACACTTTTTCCCTTCAGTCCTCCTTCAATAGTTCGCAGTAGGTTCTGAAGTTGAGCCAATATGGTCTTTTGGTTGTTCAGATGATAAGTCATGATAAACTGATCATAACAATTGGGCAATGAGTGTAAGACTATATCAATAGCCAATTCCTCATCAAAGTTCACGTTGAGCTTTAGCAAGCGTTCCACGTATCGCTGCATTCTTTGCACGTGGCTACAGACGAACTCTCCATCTTTCATCTTTCTAGTACCTCGTACTTTTCTTGACGAGCTCATTGATGGTACTTTTTCATCAAGTCCTTTTTCATCTCGTACGGTCAGTAATCCTCGTAGAACCTTTTCATCTCGTACGGCCAATAATCCTATTCTCAGCTAGTTCTTTAGGAGTAGCTTTAGTTTCACCAATCTCGAGAAGTTCTTTTTCGAGCACATACTCTTTGTCCTCGAAGCAAAGATCCATTTTGATGTTGCACATCCAATCATTATAATTGGTGCCATCAAAAGTAACCCTCGAGCAGATGTTCAACAATGAGAAGTTGTTGTTAGAGGAGGAACCGGAAGCATCAGCTGGAGCAGACATCTATAAAAGAAGGATAATTTTAGTTAGATAAGAATAATCCTTAATATAACACCCAAATGAAATATTAAGGCTAGGATCCAACTAAATAATTCACAACTTAGAAAAGGGATGCCGTAATCTAATTGTAAATTATATAAAGGTAGGTAAATGACGATTTACCAATTTCACCACGAAAATGAAATTTGAACGAATTAGGTTTTTATGATGAAATTCCTAGATCTTTTGAGATTTCTTGAACTATTCAATGGCATCTTTAATCTCGATTATGCTCTTCCATTTGTGACTGGGATACAGAATATCACAAACAAGATGTGAATAACCATTCAAATTAGCTTGGTGCTCTCGATGTCAATTATCATCTCCTCTTAATGTGCCAGTTAACCACACGCGCTCCATTAATCAATGATAATTTATGAGACACCCATTTCCACTCTTTATTAGTCCCTATTAGTGTTCCGGTTAAATACACACGCTTCACTAACGACCAATAAAGTGCAATGTGCAATTTCATGGGTTAGCATACAATTTCACATTTTTCCTAAAGTAACTATGATTGAGAATTTATAAAAGAATTTAGTTACTTTATAATTCATTATACTTATTAATGAGGATTATTTGTCTTATCAAACCCTTTCGGCTAACGACCCGCCACTAATCAAGGAAGCGGTGGGTGAGAGTGGACACCCATTCAACTACCATTTTATACGCAGTTTCCTTATACCCCCTTATAGATCGGCTTCGTGAATGAGGCGTACTAGCAGGTTGACTGACTTAGTCTTATACATATAGTAAATATTAAACATTTAATTTTACATATAGTATAAGGTGTATTTTAAACATTTAAAAATACTAGGATTAATTTCTAAATTTCGAAAATTAAAACATTTAATTCAAATTTAAAATTAAATCAAATGATTTAATAATTATCTATTAATCAAACACTTAATTAATTTATTAAATCAATAGAGGATTATCCAATTAAATTAATCAAGATAAAGTAATCCTAATCCTCTCCCCTTAATTTTCGAAAATCATGGGAGGAATAAATCAAATTTTATAATTATCCAATTAATCATATAAACATATAATTACCAAAAATAAGATAACCCTACCAAAGCCCTAATTTTTGAAAAATGCTTATCGTGGGGACGAATGCAAGGATTTCAATCCTTGCCATTTTCGAAACTTTTAGGGTTAAGCAAACCCTAATTTCGAAAATTGTAGGGCAAGGGAAAGGTTTAAAACCCTTTCCTAATTTTCAAAAATTATGGCTTAAGGAAACCCTAATTTCGAAATCCCTAAGTCCAAAAGGGTTTGATTTCTATAAACCCTAATTTATGAAATTCAAACAATTACAATCCATTCAATACAAAACAATCCAAGGCTTCGATACCACTAACGGGTTTGAGCATAGCAAACAAAAACCTATGTGTGCATGCAACCCTAATTCTTGATTTATGCTTTCTCTAATTAAACATACAACTTTTGAACATCAAATGGAAAAACCTAGGAGGCATATACTAATTTCAAAATTAATAACTAGGGTTAGAATACATACCTTAATTGTTATATAGCCATAACAATGAATCCTAATCTTCTTGAAACCTTGAGAGCAAGTGTCACAAGTGTCACGCCTCTAGTGGTTCACACCCAACACAAGCTAGAGGATGAGAGTGGAGAGAGGAGGGGAGGCTTAAGAATTTTCAGTTATTCTTCTAGGGTTTCAAGTGGCCAAAATTCCTAAGGGATAGAGGCCTACTTATAGTGTAGCTGGGATGTCGTGGATAACCCTAATCTGAATATAATATTAATATTTCAAATTGGTAATTATCCAGCTCCTTATTTATCTACATGGGATAATCTAGAAACCCTAGATTATCCATATGAAATCCGTCCACCACCTTCCCTAGGAAGGTTCTGGAACTAACTTTAGCCCCTGCACTTTTAATTAATTTATTTAATCCCAAAATTAATTCCAATTAATTTCTGATTAAATATTAATTGAATATTGCTATTTCTATTTAATATATTATTCTCATATAATATTAAAAAATTATTTGTTTCAATTTATTAATCAAATAATAAATTTCAACCTCTCTCTCCAAACGTCATCATGTCTAGTTGCTAGTTTTGAGGGCAACCGAAAAGGATTCTGCTACTATCAATTCAAGTATATACCAATTATTGTTATGGGCTTAGACACCTAATCCAACATTAATCAGATATTAGATAAAGTAATAAAAACTAGTAACTTAACTATGTTAGAGAGCATAAATAATTTTAATTTGTGCTTGATTGCTTAACTTCATCATTGGAGACTAACTACTATCATTTATAGTCGAATTTGTGCTTATTATCAATTTGGTGTTCAACTTGTGCATGATTATTGCTTTTTCATTCATAAATTGGTAGTCCTAGTTATTTGATCATAATAGCTAGTAAATTGGTAGCCAAGATAATACATTCATTAGAAATCAACCATAGGAGAAGGTGAAATCGGATCTAAGTAGAAGTATTCTTTTAATTCTTGAAGTCAATTTGTTTTCTTTGCTTGTTTAATTGTTAGTTGATAGTAAGTTCTTCTGATCTTGCAGAATCAGTTAAAACCCCCCAATTGTAGTTTACTTCTAAGTTTAATTAGAAGTCGTTAATTTATTTAATTGAATTTCGTTCCCTGTGATCGATACCCGACTTACCTGAGCTATGTTATAAACTGACTAGGTACACTGCCTATAACTGCATAGTTAGCAAATTAAGTTAGGTTATAAATTTAAAACGACTAGGTAATATTGTGCACATTAGGTTCTCTCCCAGTAATATAGATTAGTTGTGTCATCTCTTCTCTTTGTTCTACCATCATGGCTCGCATCATTACTTGAACTCCTGCTGCTATAAGGGGTTCAACTACTGACACTGCCTCAAGTTCATGCTCAATTACACGGGCATTAAGCTGACGATTTCCGTTATCATTTCTCAATCCACTACGTGTCCTCACCATGAAGTTCTATATACCAAAGTAGTCGATCGAGATGAGAAATTTAAGATAGAGAAGGTTTAGATGCGTAATCCTCCTTATTACTCTGAAAAGTTACATGTCAGTTCTAATACCGTAATTAAATGTTTAGAAACCTGAACGCATAAAATTTCTTAATTCTTGGTCGGCAACAAGCCTTAGATCTAATCAGATTATAGCATTTTAAATAGGCAACCTAAGGCATGCTATAATTCAAACCATTTAGCACATAAAATAAAATTAGGCATCTTATCCTAAAGTAAGCTAGAACTCGCTTACCATTCCAAGTTTAAGTCTAGAAATCTAGCAAAATTCCTAGTTCGGTTAAACTGAAGGTTGTAGAACTCTCTACTCGGTACTTGGTCGGCTGACTACCGAGTAGCGAGTACTCAAGAGTACTCGGGAGTACTCAGATTCAGTAATTCATGTAGAAATATTTTTAGGGAATATATATATGTCAAAATCATAACTTAACTGAAATATATAACAAAATTAGATACATGTGAATACATAAAAACTAAAAAACACACAATGGTCTCACTTTGTGAATAATTACTGAATATTTAAGATATATATGTAGTAATAAACACATATGTGTGTGTTAAATAATAAATCATTAAGTATATTATACATATTAATCACCAAGTTGGCCGAGTTTTACAACACTGTTCGCTTCAGTAAAGGGCCGATCGGGGAGTACTCGGATTTTGTAACTCGCCTCGGTAAGGAGCCGAGTAGGGAGTACTCGGCCGAGTAATCGGCCAACTCGGCAAGTTTTACAACATTGGTTAAACTAATTATATAATACCAACTGTGAGATCCCCATTTTTACCGTCATTTTTGAACATTTTGTTTATGCATATTTAAAACATTTGTTATTGCGGAATTGATCCCAAAATATCCTTGACAAGATATAATATCAAAATCAAGTCATTTCAAAGGATTTTATATTTTAAAAAGTCTCGGACGTAATAACTGATACAAGAAACATAAGCATAAACGGAGACTTACAATGCCTCAGTATACTAATGGTCTACATCTCTTTGAATCTCTCAGCAGATACATACATCATTATCGAAGTATCTTTATTTAATAACCTGTGATTCAAATAAACTGAGTGAGCCAGGTTACGAAACCTTATGAATAGTTAGGGTTTTCAACCCACAATAATATAGTTAATTTGTTTATTCACATATTTCATCTCAAACATTTAACCCGATTACACACCCCCATTTTCATATACATATATTCATCTCCAAGGGCCTCTCCTAGCGATCATCTCCTACATTGCGTTTACTTATCATCGCCTACATCACATTTCTTATATGTTCATTTCTTAGGACTTTTCCTAAGGATCAACTCCTACATCGCATAGACAGTACTGTTTCGGGGATTTCCTCACAATACGTGTCAATAAGGGGGTTGAGTAAGATGAAAGTAACTATTCACTCACTTGATAAAGTGATGACTCGGAGTTCTGACACCACTTCGTTCTAGCACTTGGCTTTTACTTTGATGTGACCTAGGCTCAATCATCAATAAGTCTTAGTCTAAGATTCATTATGACTAATGAAAGTCTAGACTTCTCAAAAACCTTAATGTCTACTGATCTATAGTTGATAAGGGATAACCAGATAGGATTATATCAGAGATAGGGCTCATTTGTTATACATAGTATACTGTCTTGAAATCCCACACCTCACTATATCCAGCCTAGACATCATCCCCATAAGTAGATCAATTAGTAATATGATGTTGGAATCAATGACAAATCTTATTTATAACTTCATTACAAAATTTATGAATTTAAATATAAATTACACTAAAATAAAATAGAGTGTAATTTAACTTACAAAGATTCCCTAGACAAAATTTCGAAAATTGCGCTAGTAGAGCTTCTACTTGAAAGCTACTACTTGTCGGGCACTCAGGGGTCGCTGGGCTTTGCCGGAATACCAAAATCTAAGGGAAAATGGGATAAAAGTAGAATAATGTCGAGAGAGAATGGCTGGAAGATATGGGGAATGAATTGAGCTGAAGGCATCAATTTATAGGGTATTTCGGTCAGCGCGCTGCACACAGATCTTGTATGCGCCGCACACCTGGTCGGAAGGGGTGATGTGTCCTTTAATGGGTGGTGCCACGTATAGTGATTTTGGTGGAACGTAAGAAGCGTGCCCCAACTCTGGTCTATGTGCACGGCTGCGCGAAATTTCCTATTTTCTTAGAAAATTAATAACTTGCTCGTATGAGCTCCGTTTTCGACGATTTTTATATCCACATGAAGCTATCGACGAGATCTACAACTTTCATTTAGACTCCATCAGCTAATTTTGACATTATTTTTAAAGTTATATTTTTAACAGGTTTAGACTATTAAAGTCCCTTAAAAATTCATAACTTTATCATACGATAATCGTTCTCAACTGTCTTTATATTGATGGATATGTGTTGATGAGATCTTCAACTCTCGTTTAGATCATTTTTCCTAACCATCGACCAATTTCAATTTTGGTTTCTGAGTCGTATACTGTTACGCTGAAATATTAGAAAAATCAAAACTTCCTCTTATGAAGTCAGATTTGAACGTTCTCTATATGTACGGAATCTTTGTCACATATACTATAACTTTGATTAAGATTAATTATCATAAATAATCTTTTATCCAAAAATCATTTGTAATGCTTATTCTGACTAGCCGGAATCTATGTGTGTTACAACTATCACTTCGACCACTTTCCTTTTCCAAGTAGTCATCACCAAGACATCCACACTCCCAAAACCTCGAAATTTTGGCAATGAACGGGAAAGGAAGATCAAGCCATTTAACAATCTAAATATAAGTTTGCTTTGTCACATCACACTTTACAAATAAATCACAAACTCTCATCTCGATCACGAATCCATGAAGGGTTATGGTATTTTGTTTTTCAAAACACATTTTTTTCTTTTCATTTTTCTTTTTTCTTTTATCAGTTTTGAGATTATTGGGGTTTTGTTAAATTTTTGTTATTAATTGTTGATGTAACATTTTTTTGTAAACTTGATATAAATTTATAATTATGAATTTATTTTCTTTTTTGTATAAAAAGTTTTATAATATAAGAGTAAACCACAAATTTGGTCGTTGTGATTTTCAAAAACCTATGGATAAGGTCCGAAAACTTTTAGACTCGCACCAGTAGTCCAAAACATGAAACGTTTTGTGAACTTAGTGCCTCTAAAACTTCATTTTTTGGGGATTTTCTCCACACCCAACTTAAGCTTCAAAAACCAACAAGAATAAGCAAAATATGGCTCTGGTTATGTAATGAGAGAGATAAAGAGAAACAGGTGAGGGAGAGAATAGGCCCTTTTTTATTTCTAAACAAATATAAAATTAACGTAAGTAGTAAAAAATGGAAAAGGTTAACTACAAGAGCATAATACTCAATTTAGGGTTGGTTGTGACCAAATCAATAAAAAATATTGCTTTGGACCATTAATGCAAGTCAAAAAGTTTTTGGATTTTATCTACAGTTTTTGACAAACCATAGGGACCAAATTTCTTGTTTACTCTCAATATAATTAAGTAATACCACAAACCATATATATATATATATATATATATATATATATATATATATATATATATATATATATATATATATATATATATATATATATATATATATATATATATATATATACCCAAATCAAAAGATGTGCGTTTGGAATGAATACCCAAATCGAAACCGACCCGAATTAGGACCGAATAAGTAATCCGAGTTGGTTCTCGGGTATACATTTTAGCCCAATTTGTAACATATCAATGATGAGGTACTTCTAATTTTGACCCTATTATTGAATTATATTGCATTTTGGTCCCTAAGTAAAAGAAAGAGTGCAAAAGGGCCCATGATGGCATTTCGGTAATTTCGGACATTGGGGAGTACGTTGTGCGTAAGTGTGTACGCTAAGCATACTAGGGAGCGCCTTAGTACGTTGGGCATACACCTCGTACATAGGGTGTACATGAAGATCATGGAAACCCTAATTTTTAGGGTTTGGCTCATATTTAAACATCATTATAGCCTCGCGTCTCATTCTTACTCAACCTCCTTTTGTGACATCGACCCCCAAGCAAACCCTAAGAGAAAGAGAGCATTTTTGGAGCCTTTAGAGTGTTTAGAAGTGTGCTTGAAGAAAGAAGAAGGTGGTGAGAAGATCTTGGAGTTTGAGAGCACTTTGTATCTGGGATTTCTACCTTGATTTCAACCTCCAGGAGGAATAAAGCTTGCAAATTTACCACTCCAACTTCTAGATCTAGATTATGTTATTTTAAGACGCTTTTTGGTCCCAAAATGATGTTTTTTGAGCATGGCAAGTTATTGACCCATTAAGTCGTACTTTCACACCTTAAGAAGGGTCTTGAGTCATAAAAATGAGGTCTTAATGATTGGTTTTGGTCCATGCATTCTTTGGAAGGTCTTAATGTATTAAGACGTTGAGTTAAGCACTTAATGGACATGCAAAGTCATAAAGTTGGAAACTTTATGACCCTTAAGGATGAAGTTTTGGGAGGTCTGGGTGTACGCCTTGCGTAACTTGAGTACGCAGCGCGCACTTGGTTAACTCTCCCAACTGCAGTCAAGGTCTGAGTACCCACCACATACGCGTTCTTTGTCGACTCGACGGAGTTGACTCAACTGGGTTGACTCGGCTGGTTTGACTCAGTTGACTTATTGATTTTGACCAGTTTGAATTTGACTTTGACCTAGTTGACTTAGGGGTATTTTGGATTGTGGTTGAGAATTGGTTGTTTGGTTGGATAGGTTACGGTTAGAGCTGAGATTCTGAGTCGAGACCTCAACAGCTATTGTTCAGACTATGAGGTGAATTTTCTTCACTGTACTTACAGGTCTATGGCACCATGGTCGACCCATTGGATTGATATCCTGGTTTACCATATGTTGCTATGATGTAGTGATCTGTTAGATTTGTATCCAAGTTTCTAGGGTGTTGCTATGCGGTAGTGATCTATAGATTTACATGTTTGTCTGTTGGCTGATTATATTTTTATCTATTATGTATATGTTGACATATTGGAGTTGTGGTTGAGGCTTTACTGCTTTGTGCGTGAGCCAACAGACCAGGGGCATTCCAACCTGATGGTTGATTGGGCCCGAGGGTATTCCATCCCGAGGATGACTGGAGCCATTGTATATTGGCATTCCAACCTAGGGTATTCCATCCCAAGGATGACTGGACCCGGAGGTTGACTCGGCCTGCGGTATTCCAACCCGATGGTTGATTGGACCCAACATATTGTTGTATATGTTATCTGTTTTTGTGTCGGTACTTTGGGGGAACTCACTAAGCTTTGGCTTACAATTTTAGTTTATTGTTTCAGATACTTCTGATGATCGCGCGAAGGCGAAGGTGTGACTGTACAAATCCTATGTTATGGCTTTATGATTTTGAGATACTCTGATATGGATAAACAATTTGAAAACAATAATTTTGTAAACATTTTATGACTATGGGTTGTTTTTAAAAGTTTAATGTTTTTGTGATTTTATGGATGTTGCAAGTTGGTATTGTTGGTTTTTAAGCACTATAACACTCATATGGTGCACATGCAACCCTAGATGCTTTGGAACTATGTTTTCTCTAATTATACATGCATTTTCAAATTTCCAAAGCATATAACTTAACTATCATACAATTCAAAGTAACAACTAGTTAGATAACTTACCTCTTGTGTATTTCTTGACCTTGGAAGCTTGAGCACCTCAAATGGTGTGCCTTAAATGTGTCACAAACACCAATATGCAAAGGAGGCTCTTTAGAGAATAAGTTAGCTTGAAAAATCAGTTCACACACTCTTGTATGTAGGGTTGGCGATTTTGTCACTAAGGGGACTCTTTTATAGTGTTTCTCAAAGCTAGGGTTTCATCCATGAAACCCTAATGCACCATGACCTTCCATATCCCTTAGGCTCCATGGGTTAAAGCTCCATGGACCATCCATGAACCACTTAGCCCACCCTAATGGATCTTTGGCCCACACTATAAGAATGGATGATTTACATAATCAACCCCTTAGATTTAATTAGTCACTTTTGATCACAAAATTAATTCCAAATTAATTCGTGACCAATACTAATTAAATAATATGATTTCTCAATTAATATATTATACTTATAATATATTAATCAATCACCAATAATCTTATTCTCAAAAGTCCATCCTATCAAATTGCACTGGTGAAGGCAACCCAAAAAGACCATGCTACAATCGGGTCAAGTAAATACTAGATATAGTTATGGGCTTTGACACCAAATCCAACAGTCTCCCACTTGGATAAGTCTAATAACTATAACTGCAAATGTAACTTCAAGATCCGATTAGCAATCGTAGCTTCCAAAAGTCGCTATCGAACTCTGACCCAGTCAGTGACTGTCCTTAGATAAGTGATCATATACTCCTCTATTCTACAAGATATCAACGGACAAATACATGGAACATAGCCATACTTATTGTCCTGCAATTAGTTTCCCGATTTCCGATTAGTTTGACATAGAACATAATTGAACACATCAATTTCGTTCTGAACGAGCCCGGTACATAGGTCAAAACAAATCATCAAGGGGCCCAGATATCGCTTTTGATCCTTCTTAGGATAAAAGGATCAGATAAACTTCGACTCTATATGCTTGTACTGACTACTCGTTCAATCATGCACAACGATACGTTTTATGACATCAAGTTACTGATGCGTTTACGCATTATCAATGCACAACCAATTTGTAGTCAACAACTCATATATATTGGTTTGAAGATTATATGATATTATCATCTCATAATCACTCGTGATAAATTCCATTAAGTGATTCTGATGAGTGTGGGTTGATCCAATGCTCAAATTCTTATTTCACAAGCACTCATGAATGGTGCAGCAGACTCTTGCCATGTCTAACTCCTTAGACATCTACATCCAACTCATGACAGTCTAGCCTCATACCTACTTCCAATGTATGATCGACTGTGGATAGTTTGAATAATTATATTATTCAGGAAGTCAAAACATGCAAAATGAAACAATAGTAAACAATTGACACAAGACATGTAATTTACTTACAAATAAAAACTCCTTTTATTCAATCATCAAAATGTCAATTACAATGAAGATATTACAAGTTTCTAATTTATCTAATTACTAAAACTAATATCGTCTTTTAGCCCAATGCCTCTTGCATGCTGCAAGTGCTTAACCCTATTCAGTCCCTTTGTAAGGGGATCTGCTGGGTTGTCTTGTGACGATATCCTCTTCACCACAAGGTGTCCTTCTTCTACCTGATGTCTTGATCTACCATGATCTCTCGGTTCCTTGGTTAAGGCAATCGCCCCTTCATTATCGCATAAAACTTCTATGGGCTCCTTTATGGATGGCATAACTCCAAGGTCTCCAATGAAGTTCTTCAACCATATCACCTCTTTTGATGCATTGCTTGCGGCAATGTACTCTGATTCGCACGTTGAATCGGCCATGTTATTGCTCCTCCATTTAGGGTAAACACCCAGCCCGACTGAGAACGCATATTGTCTCTGTCAGTCTGAAACCCGACGTCACAATACCCTAATATTCTCAAGTCATCACTCCCACCGAGGGTAAGGATCCAATCCTTAGTCCTCGGCAGGTACTTAAGAATGTTCTTAACTGCAGTCCAGTGAGCTCTACCAGGATTCCCTAGATATCTACTGACCATGCTTAAAGCAAAGGCCACATCAGGACGAGTACAAGTCATAACATACATGATTGAGCCAACTTCGGAAGCATATGGTATCCGACTCATCTCTGCTATCTCAGCTTCTGTACTCGGACTCTGAGTCTTACTCAGTTTGGTATTGCTCTGGATAGGCAAGTCACCTTTCTTGGAGTTCTCCATGCTGAAACACTTCAGCACCTTTTCCAAGTAGGTACTTTGACTAAGACCTATTAGTCTCTTACTCCGGTCTCTCAAAATCCTTATCCCTAGGATATATGTAGCTTCTCCAAGGTCCTTCATAGCAAAACACTTCCCAAGCCAGGACTTAACTTGCAAATTCGGGATGTCATTTCCAATGAGTAGTATGTTATCCACATACAACACGAGAAAACTAACTATGCTCCCACTATCCTTGACATACACACAGTACTCATCCTCGCTTCTCGAAAATCCAAACTCTTTGACTTTCTCATCGAAACAAAGATTCCAACTGCGAGATGCTTGTTTCAATCCATATATGGATCTCTCAAGCTTACACACTCTATTAGGGTATCTTGCATTGACAAAACCCTCTGGCTGACTCATGTAAACATCTTCATCCAATTTTCCATTAAGGAAAGCGGTTTTGACATCCGTCTACCATATTTCATAGTCATGAAATGCAGCTATGGCCAACATAACCCTTATAGATTTAATCTTCGCTACTAGTGAGAAGGTCTCATCATCATCAACTCCCTGAGTTTGATTAAAGCCCTTTGCAACCAGTCGCGCCTTATATGTGTGCACTTTTCCATCCATGTCGGTCTTCTTCTTGAAGATCCATTTGCACCCGACTATCTTTCGACCCGGTTCATTGTCAACCAAGTTCCAAACTTGATTGTCACACATGGACTGAATCTCGCTATCCATAGCGTCTTGCCATTTAGCAAACTCAGGGCCAGCCATGGCTTCCTTGTAGTTGTTAGGCTCATCCAAATTTACCAATGTACTATCACTGATAAATATATCACCTTCTATAGTAATATGGAAACCATAATAAAACTCAGGTGCAGTCCTAACTCTAGTGGAACGCCTTAGAGGTACAGATTCGTTAACAGGTTAAACAGGAGTTTCCTCCTCAGGTTGATTGCTAGTGTTTGAGGTTCCTTCACCGCTTGACTGTTGAAGCTTTTCAAGGTCAATTTGCCTCCCACTGTCCCCTTGGCATATAAGCTCTCTCTCACGAAAGACCCTTCTTCTTGCGACGAAGACAACATTGTCACTTTGTCGATAGAAGAGATAACCAAAGGATTTATGTGGGTAGCCGATGAAAATACATCGCTCACTCCGAGGTTCGAGCTTATCGTGAGTCTCGTGCCTCACAAAAGCCTCGCAACCCTAAACTTTGATGTGGTCTAAAGTGGGAACCTTCCCAGTCCATATCTCGTGAAGTGTTTTGGCAACCTTTTTGGTAGGGACCAGATTAAGAATATGGGCGGCAGTCTCTAAGGCATACCCCCAAAATGAGATTGGTAACGAAGCTCAACTCATCATCGAACGAACCATGTCCAACAAGGTTCGATTGCGCCTCTCAGACACACCATTCAGTTGTGGCGTCCTAGGAGGTGTCAATTGTGAAACAATTCCACATTCCTTAAGATAGTCGTGGAACTCGATACTAAGATACTCTCATCCTCGATCGGATCAGAGTACCTTTATCTTCCTGCCCAATTGATTCTCCACTTCTTCCTTAAACTCTTTGAAATTTTCAAAGGTTTCTGACTTATTCTTGAATAAGTAGATATAGTTATACCTACTATAATCTTCAGTAAAAGTCACATAGAAGCGGCTAGCATCTCTTGTGACAGATCTGAAGGGCCCATACACATTAGTGTGTACGAGATCCAACAAACCCTCACCCCTTTCACAAGTACCAGTAAAGGGTGACTTAGTCATCTTTCCAACTAAACAAGATTCGTAAGTATCATCTGATTTCAAGTCGAATGATTCCAAGACTCCAGCATTTTGGAGTTGGCCTATGCGCTTCTTGTTGACATGTCCAAGACGACAATTCCATAAGCATGCTTTATCCAAATCATTGGATGAATCAATGTGTAACACATTATTTCCTAGGTTATCTACAACATTCACAGTTTCATACACACCATTGCAAGGTAAAGCTTCAAAATAAAAGACACCATTATAATAAGCATAAATACCACCACCATTATTATTAAAAGCAAAGGTAAAACCTTTTTTATACAAAATGTGAAAGGAAATAACATTTCTTGCGATATCGGCCGAGAAACAACAATTATTCAAATCTAAATTAAAACCATTACTAAGTAATAAAAAATAAAATCCAATCTTGGTCACAGGCGACACTTTCCTATTTCGCATGATTAAGTTTATCTTCCCGTGCTCCACATTCCTACTTCTTTTTAGTCCCTGCAAATCAGAACAAATGTGAATACCACAACCTGTATCAAGGACCCAAGAATTAACATGTGATGTATCATTAGAATGAATAGTGTAAATACCTGCAAAGGAGGGCTTGATTTTCCCATCCTTAATATCCAGCAAGTACTTTGGGTAGCTTTGCTTCCAGTGCCCCTTTTCATGGCAACGGAAGCACTCTGCTTCCTTTGGATTGGTAGAGGGCACAACAGAACCAACTTTGGTTCCGCTAGAAGAAGATCCATCCTGGGACTTTCCCTTGGAAGGAGCCTTCCTCTTTTTACCCTTACTATGTCCAATTGCCAGGACAGGGGCAGTAGCAGTAGGAGTAGGAGTACTAGCAACAGATTTGGCTTTCATGTTGCTTTCAGCAGTTCTGAGGAGTCCCTGAAGCTTGCTAAGAGTGACCTCCTCCTTGTTCATATGATAGGTTATATGAAACTGATCATAACAAGGAGGTAGGGAATGAAGAATAATATCAATAGCTAATTCTTCATCAAAGTTGACATTCAATTTTAGCAAGCGGTCCACATATCTTTGCATTTTCTGCAAGTGGCCCGTGATGGACTCTCCAACCTTCATTTTAGTGGTGATCATGGAGGCTATGATCTCATACCTCTCCTACCGAGCTGATTGATGGTACATTTCCATCTAATCTTGGTGCATTTCATAGGGCCAGAAGTCCTCATAGGACTTTTGTAGCTCAGCAGATATGGTAGCTATCATTATACACGACACTTTTGTCGCGTCCCTCTCATGAACCTGGTACTCCTCAATTTGCTCGGGAGTAGCACTTTGCTCATCAATTTCCTTCAGATCCTTGTCTAGGACATATTCTTTGTCCTCATATCGAAGGGCCATGCGAATGTTTCTGATTCAATAATTGAAGTTGGATCCATTAAAGATGGTTCTCCCTACTAAGTTCATTAGGGAGAAAGAGCCACAAGGGTTTGAGCCTGAAGCATTATTTAGGATAGACATCTGAAAAAGAAAATGAACAAAGTTTAGATTAGATGAGAATCCTTAATAAATCACCCAAATGAAATATTAAGGCAAGGATCCAACATAATATTCTACAATTACGAAGAGGGATGCCGTAATCCAATTGTAAAATATTTGAAGGTAAGTAAATGACTATTTACCAATTTCCACCATGAAAAACGAAATTACTTATTAGGTTTTAATTGGATTTGAAATTCCTAGATTCTTTTGAGATTCATTGAACTTTCAATGGCATGTTTAAATCTCGATTGTGCCCTCTCAAGTTTGTGATTGGGATGCCGAGGATCACAAACAAGGTGTGAATAACCATGCAAATATACTTGGTACTCTTAATGTTACAAATAACCTAACCAATGTGCTGGTTAACCACACACGCTCCATTGATCTATGATTAACATTAAGCTACTAGTTGCCACACTTTATTAGTCCCAAATTAGTGTGACGGTTAACCACACACGCTCCACTAACGACTTAATAAAGTGCAAAGTGTAATTTCATGGATTAGCACCTATTCACATTTTTCCTAAAGTAACTAAGATTGGGAATTTAATAATAGGTTTACTTACTTTATAATTTCATTATACTTTTAACGAGAATTAATGTCATGTCCTACCCGTTCGGCTAACGACCCTCCACCAGTCAAGGAAGCGGTGGGTGAGATTGGACACCCATTAAACTGCTATTTTATAGGCAGCAACCTTATACCCCCCCCCCCCACCTTATAGACTGGCTTCGTGAATGAGACCTACTAACGGTAAGACTGACTTTTTCTCATACATATATATATATATATATATATATATATATATATATATATATATATATATATATATATATAAGTATTAACATTTAATATTATAATAGTATAAGGGTAGAATTTTAATCTTTTAAAACTCTAGGGTTTTGGAATTAAATGTCTTATTAATGTGACTTTACAAATTCCAAAACTTGAAGACAAGTTTTGAAACTTTTCAAGACCATTCATATTCATAACCTATGAACCATTATGAGTTTTAATATCCATGAATGTGACTTTTCATATAACTTGAGGACAAATTACAATGACACATTTTATTAACAATTAGATCAAATTTTTGGATCAAACACAAATATCATATAACTTTTCCTATTGATCTAATCAAACTCATAACAAGACAATTCATATCAAATACTACATATAATTACTTTATTATATAAACATTTTGTCACACCCCCAAACCAGAACGGCGGAAACGTTCGGGGGGCGGAGGACGTCATGCTCAGTATCATAACCATAGTGAAGAAAGTAAAACACAACCATCATAGATATAATTTAAAAGATTACATTGTTGCCAAAATACATGTTTTCAATTAAATTACATACGATGATAAAATGTAGCAAAATAATCTACGCTTTAGCGTCTTGACTTCAGAAATCTTGCGGTTACCTGTATTACTGATTACCTGAGAATACAAGTTGTTTTCAAAAGAGAGTATCATCATAAAGCTGGTGAGTTCATAAAAATGAATGTTGTTTCCTTAACGTTTGTTACAAGTTTGTTTCCAGAAAATCCAATATTTTCTAAAAGATTTGTTGTAAACTGAATTGAAACAAGGCCTAGTATGTGTAAGTAAATCGTCATACTTAGGTGTGTGTTTTATATTTAAATAAAACTCCTTTGTAACAAGCCTTAGAATTTCCGTGAATTGTATGTTGTGTTAATAGTCCATTCGAGATGTTATAATCATACTAAAGACTAGATGGCCTGGAATGCGACGTTCTTCAGGCGTCGGGAAGTTATGACATTTGTCACCACAGACCTGCTGGTCTAGCTGTTGCAAGCAGCTCAGGTGCGGGTTTGTCGGACCCAGTATAGATCTATACACAACTATCACGTTCTCACTCCAGGAGATTCTGATTATAACTAAAGGACTTTTCTGTGGCACTTAGAGTACCCCGAAGGAGAATGTCTCACAAATATTCATTAACGAGTTCACGTAGTGTGTAGTGAAAGTTCGTTTTGTAAATCGATAATGTTATTGTTTTCTTTGTCAAATGAAGTGTTCAAAACTATACCTATTATAGTTTATTAAAAGTGTTGTATGATAGTATGAAACCTTGTTACGCATGTATATGTATTTCAAATAAAGGACATTGGAAATACTAAGTGTAAAACTTACACACCTTGCTCAACATGTTACAAGGTGTGAATAACTCTTAAATATGTATTTGACAGTTTTACCCTTAACTGTCACTGTTTTTGAGTAATTATAGAAAAATCATCGTAAGTCGAAAACTGAATCCGCAAACTCTGAGTATTTGGAAAAAGTGTCTTCTGTGTTCATAAATTTTCCCATAATTTTTGGTGCTATCAAACTAGTGTGAAAATGTTCATTTTCACAACCTGGTCTGATTTTGTTGCTGCAGTGATAGGCAGTTTCGTAAAAATCACCATAAATTGTAGAAAAATCGTATGGAGATGTGCAAGTAGTCATTTTAAAGGTATAAACCTGAACTACTTGCATATTATACAGTTTTGAAAAATATTAAGTTCAAGTTGGGTAAAACAGTCCGTGAACAGGTCACAACTTTTCTGTTGTAAGCTGTCAAGTTGTGTTTTGAATATGTTTTGGTGTTTTAACGTGTATTCCCCCCCCCCCCCTGAAAACTGAAGAAAACTAGAAAATGTAGGGGTATGAACTCACCTTGAGTGATGACTTGAAGAGTGGAAGGCTGAAGTTAAGGAATTTCAAGTCAAGAGCACTTGGTGGACACGTGAAGACTTGGATGATCCTAAGAACGATTTTTGGCGTTAAGATGTGAGTCAATGATCCAAGAGTGTTATGAAATTATGGAATAACACTTGACTTTAGATGGAATACTTACCAAAAAGTGCAGTAGCAACTCAAGAACACTTACACAAGGTGGTGGAAAGTAGAGAGAAAGAAGCTTTCTTGAGGTGATATGAGAAGTGTGTATGTTTGAAATGAGCAAGTAAATCAAGAAATCCCCCAGGGATTTCTTTATATAGAAGGTTGCTGGAGCAACTTGTGAGTTTGAAGTGATGTGTGCATTGGTTTGTGTGATGTGGATAAGGTGGCAAATGAGAGGGTGACACATGGAGGGCAAGTGGGCACACTTGACCCACTTTGGGGTAGAATACTCCTCTTATAATAAAATAATGATTTTTAGTTAAAAATTCTTGAAAAATAAATAAAATATGAGTTTTGGGGGTTAAAAATGGTAAAAATATGAATTTGGTGGAAAAATCCCGTCAAAAACGGGCTTAGGAGGCGAAAGTAGTCAAAAACCGGCATTAGGAACCGAACCTGCGAGGTTCGGCTCTAAGGAGCTAAGAACCGAGAGTAAGGAAAAGAAGGAACCGAGAGTTGGCCGAGGGTCCGAAGGTCTGAAGGGGGAAGCCGAAGGTCCGAGGTCTCGTATGGGGGGCCGAGGTTCGGTCCTCGCTGCTGGCTTCGGTCCGAGAGGCTTCTGACACTTTCGGTTCTGACACTTTCGACTCCTAAGAGGAGTTTCGGTTCCTAAGAGGAGTTTCGATTCTATATGGCTGTTTTTCGAGAAATCTTTCCGTTTTGCGTGATTTTTGACCAAGTTAAGGGTCGGGATGACCCGGATGACTATAAAAAGTTTGAGAGAGATTTTGGGAGAGATTTGGGAGAGATTTCACATACTTGGAGAGATTTCACATACTTAGAGAGATTTGGGAGAGATTTCACATACTTGGAGAGATTTGGGAGAGATTTCACATACTTGGAGAGATTTCACATACTTAGAGAGATTTGGGAGAGATTTCACATACTTGGAGAGATTTCGCATACTTAGAGAGATTTGGGAGAGATTTCACATACTTGGAGAGATTTGGGAGAGATTTCACCTTAGCCATTATTATTGTATAATCTTGTAATGCAAGGTTCGTGAACCTCGTCATGCTTCGTTTATGATTGCTTTAAGTCCCCGAAAGGGTCCTTAGTCGTGTTTTGATACGTTTAACTCTCTTTTTAGGGTTTTTACATTGTTAACACATAGATTCTTCGAGATACTTGAATTTTTGACATACAAATGCACATTTTTATACATAGAATAACCTTTAACATACAAGTATTAATTTAATTCAACCGGTTTGACTTGTTTGACTTTGACTTGAATTTGACAGTTGTCACATTATCCCCCCGTTAGAAGGAATTTCGTCTTGAAATTTTGCATTTTGCGTGGGACTTCAAGGGTCGGGGAAAAGATGTGGGTATTTTTGCTTCATTTGGTCCTCACGTTCCCAAGTAAACTCAGGTCCTCGCTTGGTGTTCCACCGGACCTTTACGATGGGAATGCGGCCTTGTTTCGTCGATTTGACCTCTCGGTCCATGATTTCAACAGGTTCCTCTACGAAGTGGAGGTTCTCATTGATCTCAATTTCTTCCAAAGGAATAACGAGGGTCTCATCAGACAGACATTTCTTCAGGTTTGACACATGGAATGTAGGATGAACGTGCTTGAGTTCCTGTGGTAATCGTAGCTTATATGCCACCGGGCCAATCCTGGCGAGGATTTCGAATGACCCGATATACCTTGGATTTAATTTACCACGTTTCCCAAAACGTATTAATCCTTTCCAAGGTGATACTTTCAGAAGTACTCGATCTCCAACTTGGAACTCCAAAGGTTTTCGTCTCTTATCCGCGTAGCTCTTTTGTCGGTCTTGGGAAACCTTCATTCGTTCTCGAATTTGGACGATCTTCTCGATCGTTTCCCTTATGATCTCCGGGCCAGTGAGTGCGCTGTTAGGGACTTGCCCTTTTGCTAGTTGCGTATCGCCCACCTCAGCCCAGCACAGGGGTGATCTACACTTACGGCCGTAGAGGGCTTCGAACGGAGCAACTTTGATGCTAGTGTGATAACTATTATTGTAGGAAAACTCAATAAGAGGTAAATGAGTATCCCACGCTTTACCAAAGTCTATCACACAAGCTCTTAGCATGTCCTCTAACATCTGAATGGTTCTTTCACTCTGACCGTCAGTCTGTGGGTGGTGGGCTGTACTCATGTCCAGCCTAGTTCCCATAGCTGTCTGAAGTGACTGCCAGAATCGTGACGTGAACCTACTATCTCTGTCGGAGATAATGGATATCGGTATTCCGTAAAGGCGCACTATTTCTCTAATGTAAATTCTTGTCAGCTTCTCCATTTTGTCTGTCTCTTTTATTGGTAGAAAGTGTGCGGATTTGGTTAATCTGTCGAGGATTACCCAGATGGTGTCAAGCCCACCCGTGGTCTTAGGTAACTTGGTAATGAAATCCATCATCTGCTCCCACTTCCACTCGGGTATCTCTGGTCGTTGAAGTAGTCCCGAGGGCTTTTGGTATTCTACCTTAACCTTGGCGCAAGTCAAGCACTTGCCCACGAAGGTAGCTATTTCAGCTTTCATGTTCGGCCACCAATACATCTTCTTGAGGTCTAAGTACATCTTTTCTGAGCCGGGATGCATAGAGTAGCGAGTTTTATGAGCTTCGTTCATGACAACGTCCCTGAATCCACCAAATTTTGGTGTCCAGATCCGGTTCATGAGACAACAAACTCCGTCATCCCTGACTTCAAGATTTTTGTCCATTCCTCTTAATGATTCACCTGTCACGTTCTCTGGCTTCAAGGCTTCCTCCTGAGCTTCCTTGATTTGTGTGGATAGGTGTGAGTGGATGGTCATGGTTAATGCCTTTACTCGGCGGCCCGAGTACTCATTTCTGCTTAAAGCGTCTGCAACCACATTGTCCTTTCTGGGGTGATAACAAATCTCGCATTCGTAATCGTTTAGTAATTCCACCCATCGCCTTTGTCTCATGTTGAGTTCCTTCTGATTGAGGATATGCTGGAGGCTTTTGTGATCGGTGAAGATGGTGCACTTGGTGTCGTAAAGGTAATGCCTCCAGATTTTTAGGGCAAAAACCATTGCTCCTAATTCAAGGTCGTGCGTCGTGTAGTTTACCTCATGCGTCTTTAGTTGTCTTGAGGCGTAGACAATGACTTTTCCTCGTTGCATTAACACACACCCTAGACCTTGGTTTGATGCATCGCAGTAAACCACAAAGTCTTCGGTTCCATCTGGTAGGGACAAGATCGGAGCACTGCATAGAGTTCGTTTTAGTGTTTGGAATGCAGCCTCTTGCTTATCTCCCCAGACGAATGTCACCCCTTTTGAGTCAGGGTGGTGAGTGGTTTTGCAATTTTGGAGAAGTTTTGAATGAATCTCCGGTAGTAACCAGCGAGCCCTAAAAATTGTCGGATCTCTGTGGGTGTTCTTGGTGCTGCCCAACTTTCAATCGCCTTGATCTTTGAAGGGTCCACATGGATTCCTTCCTTGCTGACTACATGTCCGAGGAAATTCACCTCTCGAATCCAGAACTCACACTTTTAAAACTTTGCGTACAATTTCTCCGCCCTCAGCGTATCCAGGACTCGACGTAAATGTTGGCTGTGTTCTTCCTTACTTCGGGAGTAAACTAGTATATCATCGATGAAGACAATTATGAACTTGTCTAAGTAAGGTCGACACACCCGATTCATCAGATCCATAAACGTTGTGGGTGCATTTGTTAAGCCGAAAGGCATCACTACAAATTCGTAGTGACCATAGCGCGTTCTGAAAGCTGTCTTGGAAATATCCTCCTCTTGAACTCGTAGTTGATGGTACCCAGATCTAAGGTCAATCTTCGAGAAGAAACTCGCTCCGTGTAGCTGGTCGAAGGGGTCATCGATTCGAGGCAATGGGTATCGGTTTTTGATAGTGAGTTTGTTTAATTCGCGGTAGTCAATGTACATACGGAACGATCTGTCCTTCTTCTTAACGAACAAAACCGGTGCTCCCCATGGCGAGAAGCTTGGTCTAATGAAGCCTTTGCTCAGTAGTTCGTTCAGTTGACTGGACAGTTCCTGCATCTCGGCTGGAGCTAGACGGTATGGCGATTTGGCTACGGGGGTAGCTCCGGGAATTAAGTCGATTCGGAATTCGACTTGTCGAGGAGGGGGCACTCCTGGAAGGTCTTCCGAGAATAGATCGGGGAAATTGCAGACCTCCGAAATGTCCTTGATATCTTTCATTCCTTGACCCTTATCTACGACGTGGGCTAGGAAGGCGTGGTACTCCTTGCGGAGATACTTTTGAGCCTTGATACAAGAGATGATCGGGAAGTTTGAGCTAGGTTTGTCGCCATAAACGACGAGAGCTTCGCCACTTGGCAGGTTAAGGCGAACGGCCTTTTCGTGACATAGGATTTCCGCATGGTGAGGGCATAACCAATCCATGCCAATGATAACGTCAAAACTTTTTATGGTGACCGGCATAAGGTCAATTTGGAAAGAGTGATTGTTTAAGGTGAGGGTACACCCGGTGTAAATATCGTTAGTGTTCTCTGTTTTTCCGTTAGCCATTTCTACGGTAAATGTGTCTTTTAGTGTTTGTGGTGTTTGATTAAGCAAGCGTTTAAATTGGTGGCTCACGAAGCTTTTCTCCGCGCCACTATCAAAAAGAATGCATGCGTAGGTATTGTTGAGGGGAAACGTACCGGTAACCACAGTTGGGTCTGCGACGGCTTCCTCATGACCTATCGCCAGAACTCTGCCCACTTCGCCGGGGTTGAGGTTTCAGCTTTGAAAACAAGTGTGCATCAAGTATAACAGAAAGCAATCCTAGGCTCTAATACCACTGTTGGGGTTTAAGCACTATAACACTCCTATGGTGCACATGCAACCCTAGATGCTTTGGAACTATGTTTTCTCTAATTATGCATGCATTTTCAAATTTCCAAAGCTTATAACTTAACTATCATACAATTCAAAGTAACAACTAGTTAGATAACTTACCTCTTGTGTATTTATTGACCTTGGAAGCTTGATCACCTCAAATGTTGTGCCTCAAATGTGTCACAAACACCAATATGCAAAGGAGGCTCTTTAGAGAATAAGTTAGCTTGAAAAATCAGTTCACACACTCTTGTATGTAGGGTTGGCGATTTTGTCACTAAGGGGACTCTTTTATAGTGTTTCTCAAAGCTAGGGTTTCATCCATGAAACCCTAATGCACCATGACCTTCCATATCCCTTAGGCTCCATGGGTTAAAGCTCCATGGACCATCCATGAACCACTTAGCCCACCCTAATGGATCTTTGGCCCACACTATAAGAATGGATGATTTACATAATCAACCCCTTAGATTTAATTAGTCACTTTTGATCACAAAATTAATTCCAAATTAATTCGTGACCAATATTAATTAAATAATATGATTTCTTAATTAATATATTATACTTATAATATATTAATAAATCACCAATAATCTTATTCTCAAAAGTCCATCCTATCAAATTGCACTGGTGAAGGCAACCCAAAAGGACCATGCTACAATCGGGTCAAGTACATACCAAATATAGTTATGGGCTTAGACACCAAATCCAACAGGTATCATAGCCTTGGTTTGAGTGAATTGGAGGAACACTAGTATGAATCCTGTCTCAAACTAAGGAAAAGAAAAGGTTTTAGAAACGATTTTCAAAATTGTTTTTGAAATAATCAAAGGAGGATGTGATGCGTACGATTAGCCGGAGCCAGCAACTAGACCCTAAATTATCACATTGTTATTTGATATTGTGACATGTTAGAACCATATGCTAGTGATAGGCTAGGGATCTTCAGGAATCGCAAGATAGAATTGCCTGATTATATGATGCATGATAGCCTAGGGTTTTCCTTATATGAAACTAACATCATTACTGTAGTTGCTTAGTGTATGCATCAAAATTGTACATAACTAAGATTTTATAGCCTGAGAATGTTTGATTTGGCCTGATTTCCTATTCCTTATTTGGTTGTGGGCTTAGGGTAGAATCAAGTATTCGACTGCCTATAGGATCCAGTGTTATGTATGGTTAGCATACACGAGTGTTGCAGGGTTGGTGGAAGTTTCATGGATGAGCTATGTGGGGTCAGCCGACAAGTCGAGGGATGTCTATACTTTCTCTAGAAAGTGAGAATATGACGTATGCGTATTCTAGTGAGTGTTGTCAAGGTTGTTTTGATGATCTTTTGAGACAAATATGGGTAGGTGTGGAAGGTAGTATGGGCCCATACTACCGGAAGCACAAGACCCGTATGCGTATCAGGGAAGTCACAACCCTAGGGTTTTATGGGAATTGGTTCCTATGGTATCCTGTACGTTTATTGGATGTCTCCCTTTTTTACTTTCAGTATGGTGGTTACGAGACGATTTGAGGCTGGATCCTGATCAGGATCTGGAGTGGGTGGCCTGCATAGGCCAACATTGATTGAGGATTCGGTTAGGAAGTTCATTCAGGATGATGTAGTTTCCCTCTTCCGGGTTCAGATACCGAAGATGTTTGGTCTATCAAGACCGCTATTATAGAGTTCTTTGATGATTGATACGATGCACTTGCTGAGAATGCTGCTGCTGCAGCCATCACAGCCAGGGCTGCTGCTGGGATTGGTGCTGGGAGAGCTTTCCAGTACCGGGACTTCGATAATATGAAACCACTTGTGTTTGATGGACTAAAGGATCCGATCATAGCCATGAGATGGCTGTCTGACGTCTAGGGATGTTTCTTTACGTGCTCTTGCCCATCTGACCAGAAGGTCAAGTGCGTTATGAACCTTCTTCGTTCTGGAGTAAAGGATTGGTGGAGGCTGGTTACTAGCTCGTTTTCACCAGAGTAGAGGGCTGCCGTGACTTGGGAGCAATTCTCTGAGATGTTCCGTTCTAGATATGTTCCACTGGTGGAGCGAGAGAGGTTAGCCCAGGAGTACTTAGATCTGAGGCAGGAGACCGAGTCGGTGACAGAGACCACCAAGATGTTTATGGAGAGAGCCATGTTTTGCCTTGAGTTTGATGCTTCATAGCAAGCTCAGATGACCCAGTACTTGAGCATGCTCAAGACAGACATCTGACAATTTGTTTCCACGCAACACTATGGTTCCTTGGTAGATTTGTCGGAGGCCGCTAGGAAGCGTGAAATTGAGATGGAGCTCAAGACAAAGGTGCAGAGGCAGGCCCCGGTGCAATCACAACCTGCGCTAAAGCGATTCAAGCCCACTGATGATAGATCTGGGAGTCATAGGGGCCACACTTGAGGGAAGTGCGGCAAGGTTCATGATGGAGCTTGTCGATCTTCTACGGGTTGCCACAAATGTGGCATGCAGGGCCACATTATGAGGGACTGCCGATAGCAGGCTCTAGTATCCGACATCAGGTATTTCTATCATTGTTATCAGGTGGGCCATATAAAGGCCCAATTCCCCTTGCTTGCTGCTAGACCGGCGCAAGCTCCAACACCGACAACTCTGAGGATCACTGATGGGAGCCAGGGCAGGGCAGAGCCCCCGAGGAGCTCCAGCTCACTACTGAGGAGGCCAGAGCAGCACCAGAACTTGTGACCGGTATGTTTCTATTTATTATTCTATTGATTATATTTTTGGTATGATATTATTCTATTGATTATATTTTTGGTATGCTAATGTTTATGCTCCTAATAGGTACGTTCTTAATGAACTCTTTTCCTAATCTTGTGTTATTTGACTCGGGCACGAGTTGGTCCTTTGTGTCTTGATCGTTCAGTAGGGGGTTTGATGTGCCTATTGGGGAGTTAGAGTGTCTGTTGCGGGTTTCTATTGCTAACGAACAAGGGGTTTCTACATCCAGAGTGTATCAGGGTTATGTTTTAGAGATCTTCATGGTGCCTTATCCGATTGATTTGATCCCTTTCCTCATGGGGGATGTGTGCGTGATAGTAGGGATGGACTGGCTGAGCAGGTTTGGTACCATGATCGCTTGCGAGGACCAGTGGGTAGTAGTTCGAACCCAAGTAGGGGAGAACTGGTTATCTATGGTGAGGGTACCAGGGTTGGTTCAGGGTTTTATTCGGTTTCCAGGGCTCGAGAGTATATTCAACATGGGTGTGTGGGTTATCTACCTTACGTGGTTGATACTCGAGTCGGGGAGAAGACTTCAGTTTCAGAGGTACCAATGATCATGGAGTTTGTCGATGTTTTCCCGGAATAGTTACCCGATGTGCCTCCCGTGAAGCAGGTTGAGTTTAGGATTGACCTAGTACCAGATGCGGCTCCGATTGCCAAGGCTCCATACTGCTTGGCACCACCTGAGATGCAAGAGTTTTCCTCTTAGATTCAGGAGCTATTGGGCAAGCAGTTCATCAGACCCAACAGTTCTCCGTGGGGAGCATTGATACTATTCGTAAAAAAGAAGGATGGTTCACATCGGATGTGCATTGATTACAGGGAGTTGAACAAGTTAACAGTGAAGAACCATTATCCCCTTTCGTGGATTGATGACCTCTTTGATCAGTTGCAGAGTGCATCTTTCTTATCCAAGATTGATCTGAGGTCTGGATATCATCAGGTGAGAGTGAGTGAAGAGGACATGGAGATGACCGCATTCGGGACTCGATATGGGCTCACCAATGCGCCTGCTGTGTTTATGGATCTGATGAATCGGGTGTGCAGGTCGATGCTCAACTGAACTGTCATTGTATTTATTGATGATATCTTGGTGTATGCCAAGACCAGAGAGCAACATGAGGAGCATCGTCGAGAGCTTCTGGGAGTATTGAGTCGGGAACGGCTGTATGCCAAGTTCTCAAAGTGTGAGTTTTGGTTACGAGAGGTCCAGTTCCTGGGGCACCTCGTTAACCAGGTCGGGATTTTGGTCGATCCGGCCTATATCGAGGCTATGATGCAGTGGGAGGTTCCAAAATCTCCCTTAGAGATCAAGAGTTTCTTGGGCTTAGCGGGATACTATTAAAGATTTATTCAGTATTTCTCCAAGATTACGCTACCCCTCACTCGTGGAGGTTATGTGAGGCCCCGGTATTCACCCTTTCAGAGGGAGTCGAGGATTTTGTAGTAATTTGTGATGCATCCATCACCGGTTTAGGGGTAGTCCTTATGCATAGCGGATGAGTGATTACTTATGCTTCGTGGTAGCTGAAGCCGCATGAGACGCGATATCCTACTCATGACCTGGAGTTGGGGGCAGTAGTGTTTTCCCTCAAGATTTGGAGACATTACCTTTATGGGGTCCGTTGTACTATTTATATGGATCAAAAGAGTTTGAGATATCTTATGGATTAGCCGAACCTGAACATGAGGCAGCACAGGTGGCTGGACGTGATTAAGGATTATGACTGTGAGATCCTTTACCATCTGGGTAAAGCGAATGTGGTAGCGGATGCATTGATCCGCAAGTCGGCTGGGTCTTTGGTTGGAGAGATGTGTATGAGGATATCTGTTGATTCTCTGCTTTTGGGATTGATCAGGGAGGCTCAGGCAGAGGGTGTTAGGAAGGAGAACTGGAAATAGGAGAGGAAGAGTAGCGAGATCGAAACGTTTGCCACTGATAGTCGGGGGTTGTTGACCCGATGCGGTCGGGTTTGGGTTCTAGTTTCTGGTAGGATCAGGAAGATAGTGTTGGAGGAGGCTCATAAGTCTCACTTTTCTATACATGTGGGAGCCACCAAGATGTATCGGGATCTGAGATTGAGTTATTGGTGGCCGTTTTTGAAAAGGGAGATAGCCTGGTATGTCGAGATGTGCTTGACCTGTAGGATGGTCAAGGTCGAGCGTCAGAGGCCGCATGGGAAACTGCAGCCTTTGGAGGTTCCCATGTGGAAGTGGGAACAAATCACCATGGATTTTATCACCAAGTTACCGAAGATGGCCAAGGGTTTTTATGCTATATGGGTCATCGTGGATCGATTGACCAAGAGTGCACACCTTTTGGATATCTGGGAGAGCTCATTGGCTGAAACGTTGGTCGATGTGTATGTTCGGGAGATTGTTGCTCGTCGTGGGGTTCGGGTCTCCATTGTTTCAGACTGAGATGTGCGGCTCACTTCCTAATTTTGGCAGAAGTTCCACGAGGAACTGGGCACGAGACTACATTTCAGCACGGCCTATCACTCGCAGACTGACGGTCAGAGTGAGCGAACCATCCATACCCTTGAGGATATGTTGCGGGTCTGTGTCATTGATTTCGGTGGTAGTTGGGATTCCTGCCTACCTCTTGCGGAGTTCTCCTACAACAACGGTTATCACTCCAACATTGGTGCCCCACATTTTAAACTCTTGTATGGGCAGAGATATCGTACCCTAGTGTGTTGGGGGGAGGTTTGTCATAGGGTCATAGGAAGGAACAAAATAGTCCTTCAGACCATGGAGCTTATTCAGCAGATCAGGCAGAGACTGCAGACCGCTCAGAGTCGGCAGAAGAGTTATGCCAACCGGCGTCGGTATGAGTTGGAGTTTCAGGTTGGTGATATGATGCTCATGAAGGTCTCACCCTGGAAGGGTGTGATACACTTCAGGAAGAGAGGAAAATTGGGTCCCCAGTATATTGGAACTTTTTGTGTGATCGCCAGGGTAGGTAGAGTGGCTTACCGGTTGGATTTACAGAGTGAGCTCAGTCAGATCCACAACACTTTCCATGTCTCTCAGTTACGGAAGTGCATGTCGGACAACGAGGCAGTGGTTCCTTTGGAGGATATTCAGGTTGATGAGCACCTGAATTATATTGAGAGACTGGTGGCTATTCTGGAAAGAAATATGAAGGTCCTGCGCAACAAGGAGATACCTTTGTCAATTAATGGTTCAGTGGCAGCATCAGAGAGGCTCCAAGTAGACCTGGGAGCCGGAGGCTGGGATGCGGGAGCATTATCCTGGGTTATTCGACGCAACCAACTTCGAGGACGAAGTCTAGTTCAAGTGGAGGAGAATTGTAACATCCCAATGATGAGGTACTTCTAATTTTGTCCCTATAATTGAATTATATTGCATTTTGGTCCCTAAGTAAAAGAAAGAGTGCAAAAGGGCCCATAGTGGCATTTTGGTAATTTCGGACTTTGGGGAGTATGTTGTGCGTACGTGTATACGCTAAGCGTACTAGGGCGCGCCTTAGTACGCTGGGCGTACACCTCGTACGCAGGGCGTACGTGAATAACATGCAAACCCTAATTTTTAGGGTTTGGCTCATATTTAAACATCATTATAACCTCACATCTCATTCTTACTCAGCCTCCTTCTATGACATCGACCCCTAAGCAAACCCTAAGAGAAAGAGAGCATTTTTGGAGCCTTTAGAGTGATTAGAAGTTTGCTTGAAGAAAGAAGAAGGTGGTGAGAAGATCTTGGAGTTTGAGAGCACTTTGGATCTGGGATTTCTACCTTGATTGCAACCTCTAGGAGGTATAAAGCTTGCAACTTTACCACTCCATCTTGTAGATCAAGATTTTGTTCTTTTAAGACACTTTTTGGTCCCAAAATGGTGTTTCTTGAGCATGGCATGTTCTTGACCCATTAAGCCATCCTTTCAGACCTTGGGAAGGGTCTTGAGTCATAAAAATGGGGTCTTAATGGTTGGTTTTGGTCCATGCATTCTTTGGAAGGTATTAATGTATTAAGATGTTGAGTTAAGCACTTAATGGACATGCAAAGTCATTAAGTTGGAAACTTTATGACTCTTAAGGATGATTTAACCTTGGAGTACGCCCTATACCTTTGGAGTACTCCCCGCGTACGCGTTCTGTGTCGACTTGGGTGAGTTGACTCAGTTGGGTTGACTCAGTTGACTTATTGATTTTGACCAGTTTGACTTTGACTTTGACCAAGTTGACTTAAGGGTATTTTGGATTGTGGTTGAGAATTGGTCATTTAGTTGGATAGGTGACAGTTAGAGCTGAGATTCGGAGTCGAGACCTCATAAGCTATTGTTTAGACTGTGAGGTGAGTTTTCCTCACACTACTTACGGGCCTAAGGCACCAAGGTTGGCCCATTGGACTGATATCCTGGTTTACCATATGTTGCTATGTTGTAGTGATCTGTTAGATCTATATCCTATTTTCTAGGGTGTTGCTATGCAGTAGTGATCTATAGATCTGCCTGTTTGTCTGTTGGCTGATTATATGTTTATCTGTTATGTATATGTCGACATATTGGAGTTGTGGTTGAGGCTTTACTGCTTTGTGCGTGTGCCAACTGACCCGAGGCATTCCAACCTGATGGTTGATTGGGCCCGAGGGTATTCCATCCCAAGGATGACTAGACCCGTTATATATTGGCATTCCAACCTGGGGGATTCCATCCCGAGGATGACTAGACCCGGAGGTTGACTAGGCTTGGGGTATTCCAACCTAATGGTTGATTGGACCCGACATGTTGTTGTATATGTTATATGTTTGTGTGTCGGTACTGTGGGGGAACTCACTAAGATTTGGTTTACGGTTTTAGTTTATTTTTTCAGGTACTTCTGATGATCGCGGGAAGGCGAATGCATGACCGTACACATCCTCTGTTATAGCTTTAAGATTTTGAGATACTCGGATACGGATAAACAATTTGAAATCATGATTTTGTAAGCATTTTATAACTATGGGTTGTTTTTAAAAGTTTAAATTTGTTGTGATTTTAGGGATGTTACATAATTCGGGTTTTGGGTAATTCGGGTTGGTTTTCCCAAATAACGCCTAATTTGGTTTCTAGAAACCCGGGTCGAAAATGTTTAATAATATTTTTTTTCTTGAACTAGATATAGTATTTTCTTATAGTTTATGACCGGATTTTTCGATTTTTCGGTTTATTTTGGTTATTCGGGTCATTTCGGTTAAAAAGAGTACCAAAATATTCAGGTTTTTTGGTTAATTTGGGTTATTCGGGTCATTCGGTTCAAAATTGTACCAAACTATCCAAGTTTTTTGGTTTATTTGGGTTATTCAGGTCATTTCAATTCAAAATCATAATGTATATGTTATTTCAGTCCTTCTGGGTTAATAACCGAAGTGAAACCCGTATTACCCAAACCGTACCTATCTCGTATTAGTATAATCGGTCCGAGTTTCGGTTCCAGTTTTTCATTCAATTTGGGTTTCGAGTTATTCGGGTCTGGTCCAGTTCTGGCCCGAAGCACATCCATATATATATATATATATATATATATATATATATATATATATATATATATATATATATATATATATATATATATATATATATATATATATATATAAGACAAAATTACAAAAATGGTTGGTGTGGTTTCTCTAAAATTGCCAAAATTGCAAAAATGATTTGTGTGGTTTCTCAAGAATTGACACTTTGTAAAAAAAGTGTGGATGGAGTCCAAAACGTTTTTGACTTTCATCAATGGTCCAAAATCGTTAACTTTTTGTAGTTTTAGTGTCTATATTTAGCACTTTTTGTGATTTTGGTCCACACCCTACCTAAAATGACTAATATGCATCTTAAGCAATTCTTTTATTATTTCTTTAATATTTTTTATTATTTTTAAAATTAAAAAAACAAATAAATAAAAAATAATAATCCCACCCATCCCACTCCGAGAGTGTGTTTGGGAGTGTTTTTTAATGTCAAAAAATGATTTTGGTAAAAGTGCTTATTGGTTTATGACTTTTTGAAAAAGAATTTTTTTAAAATTGTTTGATTTAGCTTTTGTGGTGAAAAAAGCTAAAAAGTCAATGAGTTAGTTTTAAAAAGTGTTTAGCTTAGCTTCTTAGAGGTAAAAAACTGGTCGGAAAAGCTAAAAAGCCATCAAAAAGCTAGGATTTGTAGCTTTTTGAAACTCTCTTATTTTGCCTATCCAAAAGGTTGTTTGAAAAGCACTTTTGAACAACCCAAACACTTTTTTAACTTATTAGCTTTTTAAAAAGTCAATAAGCTAATAAGCTAATTAGAGAAGCAGTACTAAACACTCACCTAGTAAGTCATCAACCCACCTTTCTCTCTCTCTCTCTCTCTCTCTCTCTCTATATATATATATATATATATATATATATATATATATATATATATATATATATATATATATATATATATATATATATATATATATATATATATATATATATATATCTCCCTCTCTTTTCTAGACGTCATTCAACCACCATTTGCACCAACATATGGTTGACCAAATCATACACCATACACCATCGATTATCCTATCATCACCATTCCAACAACAACAAAACACCACCATTTAACCCGTGTTCTAATAAGTGAAAGAGGATATGAAGATGATGAAAAAACCATAAAAAAGCAACTTGTTGTCTTCTTCAAACAAGATTTGGATGATGTTTGTTGGGTTTTCCAAATTTTTTGATTTTTTTTATTTTTTTGCTTCCCGTATCACTTTATTTGGGGAGTTGTTGGAGTGTGGATGTATGAGCAAGAGAGGGGTAACAAATCATCCACTAAACGGGGGAAGATTTGTAATAACAGTGAGGATGGTTAGGGTTATGGTTATGATAAAGAGTATTTTGGAGGTGTATATATTGGTTACACCTTGGTTGTTTCCTACGCCTAAATAAATACCAAATTCATCAAGCACCAGACTCACTTGTACCCTTAAGGAGGTCGATAGCGTTGAGACAGGGGTGGCGATCGTTCGTGTTCCCAAAAATAGGTCAGTGCGGCAACGACGATGGTGGATGAGGAGAAGGAGGAGAAAGAACATGGTGGAGAATTTGATGTCGGTGTTGGATATTGGTGGAGGTGGGATTAGGGTTCTTTGATATAAAAATCAATAAACGCAAATCACAACACACTGTTGTTCAAAAATGAAATCAGTGGTGATGGTGATTGTTGCTACAATATAGACATTGTTCGCTTCTTGGTGGAGGTGATGATTTAGGCCATTTCTGGTGGTTGATTGTTGTTATCATAGGGAGAGATAGAGATAGGGAGAGCGAAAGGAAAGAGATGGTGGAGGTGTGGTGTATTTTTAGTGTTGACAAAGAAGAGAAGGTGGAATGAGTAGTAGTGGTGTTATGTGTGTGTGTGTGTTTTAATGGTGGAAATATAAAAGGAATAGATTCCTCTTGAGATAGAGATAGAGAGAGAAATAGAGCATCGTATGTGGAAGGTTGGGGGTTAGAGGGATGGGGTTGTTGGGTTATGAGCATTCTAACACTCCTAAGTGTACATACAACCCTAAATACCTTGGATCTATGTTTTCTCTATTATACATGCAAATATGATTATCCAAGGTATTATCCTAACTATCATACCAAAACATTGATACTAGGATAATAAAATAGATAGAATACATACCTTGTTGTTGTTGCTTGACTCCATGAAGCTTGAGAGCCTAGTGCCCCAAGTGTGACACCTCAAATGGTTCACACAACATCACCAACACATGGAATAACCAAGAGAATAAGACATACATGTTTAAATCGGCTAGCCCTCAAAATATGTATCACTCGTGCCAATTTCTTGAACTAAAGGGGTTCTTATATAGTGTGGCTATTAGGGTTACACCATGTAACTCATGACTTTACCCATTCCTTATGCTCCATGGCTTTTAACCTCCATGGAGTATCCATGGATCACCACATGGGTTAAACCCAACATAAAGGAATCTTGGATCATAAGCCCACATATATAAGAATGAATGATTTACACAATCAATCCCCATATATTTAATTAGTCTCTTTTTGATCACTAAATTAAGTCCAAATTAATTCTTGATCAATACTAATTACATAACATGATTTCATATTAATATATTAGAACTTATAATATATTAATATGTCACAAAATGTCTTTTCCTCATAAACGGTCTATCCAAATGTTCTGATGCCATGCAACCCAAATGGACCATGCCGAGTCGGGTCAAGTACATACCAATTATAGTTATGGACTTAGACACTAATCCAACAGTCTCCCACTTGGATAAGTCTAAAACTATTATTGCGTATGACTTCAGGAACCAACTGGCAATCGTAGCTCTCAAAAGCCTCTGTCGAACTCTGACCTTGTAGATGAACTCTGACTTTTGTCAATGACTTGTCCATTAGATAAAAGATCATATATTCCTCCATTCTAGATATCATATGGATTGAGACATGGATTGTAAATCATTCTCTCTGTCCATTTGTTGTTTCCCGATTTCCGATTTATGACGACTGACTAATTGAACAAATCAAATCAGTCCAGGCCCGGCCGAGCACTTACATTTGTCATCACCAAATCATCGAGGGGCCCACGGATATCGCTTTTATCCCGAAGGTAAAAGGAATGGATAAACTTCGACTCATATGGCTTGTTCTACTACTTGTTGAATCATACACAAAGGCACGTTTTATAACATCGAGTTACCAATGCGTTTTCGTGCAATCAATGTACAACCAACTCATAGTAACAACTCATATCTCTAGGTTTAAAGAATATAAGATATTATCGTCTCATGATCACTCGTGATAAAATCCATGAAGTGATTCAAATGAGCGCGGGTTAAATCCAATACTCAGAACTTATGAGCACTCATGAGTGTTGTAGCCCTTTGTCCAACATCTTAGACCTCTACAAGCCAACCCATGACAATCTTGATTCATATATACTTCCAACATATGACCGACTGTGGATGGTTTGAATAACTTAGTCATTCAGAACAATGACCTAGTTATTCTGGAAGTCAAAAACATGCAAAGTGAAACACAATAATAATTGAATCCAATATGGTCTCAGAACTTATGAATATAAACAAAACACCTTTTATTTATCACCATATGATTACACATTATTCATTGCATACTGTTTCAGCAATCAACTTTATTCTTGAATTTAAAACACTAGTTGTCCCATGCTCCAAGCATGTACACTATGTTTTCTAAACACTAGTCATGCCACACACCAAGTATGTATACTATGTTTGTCTATTTACTTTGCGAAATAGACCAATTGAACATAACTCCAATGATTCTCATTTCACAGTCCCAAATCCTTACTGAAAATGCAAGAATTCCAAATTCATGCCATTTACTAAAATCTGTTAGATTCTAAACTTATATGCATTGATCCTCTTGTAATGATTATGCACAAAGTCAGAAAGACTTGACAACAAACATTACAGAGCATTCCAAAGGAGATCAACTCCTTGGAAACATCCTTCTTGCATTAAGTTTCCTAATCTTACACAGATTTATTGAACAATTTCTAACTTTGAAACATTTCCATATTCCATTTTTGACTATCACTTCTGAACAAAAGTTGCCTCCTTACAGATTATGTCAATATGGTCCTTCCAGAATTAACACTATACTTCCAACTGTCCTTGAGCAACCAATCTTTGGTAAACCTTAGATAGTCCTCGACAATTGCTTAATCCTTTTAGTCATATCCAATTCTAGACCTTTTCCCTTCTTAATGCCCCAGGCATCTGGAAAATTTTAGAAAGGATGAATATAGAACATGTGATCGATCCTATATCCGAAGCATATGGGACACGATTCATGATGTCTCACATAAAGACTAAACCAGTCTTTTGCTATAATATTTCCATTTCAATTTGCCAAGTTCTCATAATTCAGATTATGAAAAGGGATGCCGTAATCATAATCGAATTTTAGAACGCAAATAATAGACCCATATATAGAATTTCCTTATGTTGAGTCATTCCAACATGAAATTTATATATATATATCCTTGACTAAGTATGATTAAAACCTCAATCTAAGCTTTTAGAACTGAAGTGAAGTATATTTTCCTCTCCCTTAATTATAGCAAAACAACTTTTTCCCAATTGAAACTTTGTTTTCTATAATTAACATTGCTAACTTGCAACCTTTATCATAATTATCATGCTCCCACTAACATGATGATTATTAGCATAACACTTATGCTCCCACCAGCTTTGACATGTACTCAGAAATCAGCTAAACTTCTAGAAAGACAATACTTTATTGACTTTTTTACCAAAGTTCAGATTTCTGATACTAGATTGCTTTGATAAAACTTTATCAATATCATACACCTTATCTTAGATAGCTCACAGGTGTGTCTAAACAATTTCAGAACTATGAAAAGGGATGCCGTAATCATAGTCTCAATTGTTTAGACCTTTACCACTTCTCACAAGTCCATGTTAGTGTGCTGGTTAACCACACACGCTCCACTAACGACTTTGAGAATGCAAATATCACAATTGTTATCTAGCTAAAATCTACTTAGTGAAAGTGTTTCTAATCACAAGGACCAAATTTGCAGTTTAGTCAAGTTTGTATGAATTCAGAATGTCAAGGGTTAAACAAAATTTTCTAACAATATACTCGTTAATTCCTTTGTTCCAATCTAGAATACAAAGTATTCCGAAAAAACTATTTTTGATGTTTTTGATTTTTGTAAAATAAAGAAAATCTTTTTTCGTATTTTTAATTTTTAAAGAAAAAATATAAAAATAAAGAAAATATTTTTGGTATTTTTTGATTTTTAAAGAAAAAGACAAAAATAAATAAAATCTTTTTGGTATTTTTGATTTCTAAATAAAAAAACAAAAATAAAGAAAATCCTTTTGGTATTTTTGATTTCTAAAGAAAAAGACAAAAATAAAGAAAATACCAATATTAAATGAGCATCATGCCAAAACTTTGATAGTAGGCCTTACTCTTCTGAATGGTTCAACGAGAATATCGAATACGAAGAGTATTGAAGTTTGAACAGTGAACATTAACCAATGAATGAGTTAGTTTTAATGTCGAACTTCAAAGAGCATCAAAGTCTTCAATAATGAACAGTGACTTCAATAACAAAGGCATGGAAATTAGCTTGATTTTGGAACATAGCATGCTTCCATCATTCCCAAGCCATTTAAGATCCGTAGAAAATATTTTTGATCATGAGGTTTTGTGAAAATATATTCAAGTTGATATGTTGTTTGGACAAAGTGGACCTCAATATTACCATCTTCGACATGATTTTTGATAAAATGATATGGAAGAGCAATATCTTTAGTTTGACATGATCTTTGATAAAATGATATCGAAGAGCGATATGTTTAGTCTTGGATTGTTGAACTAGATTACGAAAAATGTGAATTGCACTTTGAGAGTTGAAAAACAATGGTATTTTCTTCATGTTGATAGCATAGTCATGAAGTTGACTTTGAATCCATATTACTTGAGAAGTGCATGCAGCAGTAGCAACAACATACTCCACCTCTGTCGTCGTTATCGAAACACTCATTTGCTTCTTTGACTGCCAACTCACTAACTTCCCATCAAGAAATTGACAACCACTAGCTGTACTATTATGATCTAGTTGACAACCACCCAAATCAGCATCCGAATAAGCTTGAATTAAAAAGCCAGTGTTTGCTAGATACCAAATACCAAGTGCAGGAGTTCGATGAAAATATCGGAAGATATTCTTCACATTAATGAGATGTGGATCCCTTGGGTTACCTTGATACCTAGAAAAATTACACACATAAAACATGATATCAGGTCTACTTGTTGTCAAATACAATAAAGAACCAATCATGTTTTGTTATGTCTTAAGATCAACAGCTGGTTTATCCAAAGATGGATCAGTCTCATGCCACATGTAACTTCTCCATCTGGCACGTATCACAATATTTTTTCTTTGGGCTCCCGACACAAAAACTTCCCACGGAGTCACCCATCCATAAATTTATCTTGCCCAAACAAGCTTAATTATAGAGTTCTTATGGGATCTGATGTCCTCACGGATTTAAAATAGTTGTGATAAGGAAGGTATCCACACCCCTTATAAGGAATGCCTAGTTCTCCTTCCCAATCGATATGGAATCAGTTGTAGGTTTCCACCCACCTTCACCCCCATTATAGGGTTCGACATCCCTATCGAACACATCCCCATCTGGCACATATCACAATATTGTCCGCTTTGGACTCTCGATATGAAAACTTCCCAAGAGGTTACCCATCCCTGAATTACTCTTGCCCAGGCACGCTTAACTGCAGAGTTCTTATGGGAGCTACTATCCTCACAGATTTAAAGCACGTTGTGATAGGGAACATATCCACACCCCTTATAAGGAATGCGTAGTTCTCATTCCCAGTCGATGTGGGATCAAGTGCATGCTGCCACCCACCTTCACTTGTAACGTCCCAAATTCCAGGCTAATTTTTTTTATTTTTTTTAATAATATAAGTAATAAACCTGAACCAAAAACTAGCATACTTGAAATGCAGTTTCTTCTGAATCATTGAGCTAAAATCATAAAAATAGGACCGACCAATGATCCTCCAAGTATAATATCCAGTTCTTCCCCACTTAGGGTTCGAATGATCATCAATGGATATGTACAACATCAAAGCCTTAGACCGGTTTAACCAGTTACTTATTTAACTTTGACTCTCACAATGCATAACACAACACAAGATGATCCTTCGAATAATCATAATGAAATTCTGAGTCTCAGATGGAGACTTCAGAGACCTTTCCTAGCCTTGCCAACTCAAGCTTAACGAAGTTGTTCAGAATACCAATGGATTGGTGGGGCACCATATGAACCTAACTTATTCATAGAAAACCTTATATTTGGAGAACTGATCCACAACCTCATCCTCCTCTTAATACTTCAAAAATCCCTTACAGATACTCAAAACATAGCTCCGATAAACCCAACATTTACATAGCTCTCCTACCCTAAATAGGAACAACTTGATGACTCCTCATATACACCCGATCTTCTAGAATCTGCATATATATTCCAATTGTGATTTGGCCTTCACCTTGTCCATCGAATCATAAGAAAAATCAAGTCTAGAACATTCCCTTGCTATGGAACAGAGATAAGTTACTACAAACTAGACTTCACCTTCTCACAGCAAAACCGATGAGGAAGACACCATCTTCTTGTTTAACTATCGAGTGACACACATTCAATATCTTCCCCCTAGAGCACGGGAAATGAAAGAACCCCTTTCTATACTTTCATATTTCTGAAAGACCTAAACTTTCATACTTGACAATATAGTTACTCCATAACATGCTACATGCATATTCATAAAATAATATTTTTACATTGATAAAGTCATTACAAAAGATTGGATACAAACCGACTATGTTTTAAGATTTTACATGACCACCCAGGATATTGTAAATCTATACAAACCTAAACCAAAATACAAAAAAATAATATTACAACTATTCTAAGTCTTCCAACTATATTGGGTGCTTATTGTCTGCATTATGTTAAAACATTGGGAGGGGTAAGCGATAACGCTTAGTGAGTTCAATAATAGATACAATATAACGTTATGCCATATATATACCAATATGGCAGAAGCAAATAGGAGCAAGGAACAACAAAGGCATAATGTGATAAGCTTTCCCTAACAATCATTGATTTGATTCAAAGATATACAATCATCGAGACATAACAATTTCCATACTTGATATACATCAATAACGCTTTGGCCCAAATGGCACAGAAGACAAACAATTTCTGATTAACATTAAGGTAGATTTCAGGTTTTCACACCCTGTCTAACCATATGCCAATGCCATAGAATAGAGTCATTCACTTACTGGGGGACATGCTCTACATGGCCAGAGGCTACATACCAGTACCACTGTGAATCTGAGTTCTTAAACTGATCACATGGTCAAAGGTATAGCTTTGCTATCATAAATAGCAGAAATAAAAATAACACGGGAAAATACTCAGGAATAACATTCTACCGAAGCCAAAGTGATGCCTATGTCATACACTTCATGGTCAACTGTTCATACCAATACCCAAGTGATGCCTATGTCATACACTTCAAGTCAGAGGAACAACCTTGCTATAAAAATAGCGGATACAACAACTCGAGATGATAACATGGAAAAGCACATAGCACATATAACACATAACATACAATTGTTTCTACATATTAAACTCACCGTGAATTAACTGGGGGTCAAAATAATAATTTGGGCAGCACTTTAGCTCTAAATATGACTTTCGTCGTTGAAAACCGGGAGTTTTCTTGAAAACCGGGCCCTGCGAAGGTAGAGCTTCGAAACCGAAAAGATTTTCGGGCTTCTCGGGAATCTCAGGGCGTGTTTCGGGCTTTGGAATAAGTATCGGGGCTTCGGGGGAAGTTAGAATGAAAGTAAATGTTGAAAAGGGGTGAAAAAGGCCAAAATTCAAACTCTTAACCGGGAGGTCTCGCACCCCTTATATAGGTGCGAGCCTCGGATCCGAAGCGAGGAGAGGGGGGCATGTGTACGAGGCTTGGAACACGCGGCAGCAGGGCGAAGCTTCGGCCGGAGAGCTGGCTGCTTCGTATTGGGCCTCCTCCTCGGTCGAATCATGAGCTTACACGAGGGTCAGATCACGTGGGAGCATGCGAGGATCACGTGGCTTCCTTCGGACACCTGTGCGACACGCGTCGCTTCTCGGACCTGCCACTCAGCAGCTTCGGACACGTGGCCAGCTCCGAGCGAGGGTGACGTGGCAATCACTATTCATGCGATTTTTCTCGAAAATTGTGCCAAATCTTGTAAAATCCATAACTTTCTCATACGAGCTCCGTTTTTGACGTTCTTTTTATCGAACTTCTCGGTTTAACGAATACTACGACTTTCATTTAGATCACTAAGGCTAAAAAGTAGTTTATCAAAAACTTACTTTTTACGTCATTCGGCACCGTGCCGGTTTTATCGCGGATCTTCGATTGGTCATAACTTCCTCGTTATAACTCGGATTTCAACGAGGTTTTCGCCTACGTGTTTCTAACGAGATTATCTACAACTTTCAATAATAAAATTTTACTTATTTCAAATTTTATATTTTCGCTAAATTTCACTATTTGGCTTTTAATTGCAATTTCATAAGACTTCCAACATTTTATGAGTGATTCTAAACATAGTTTTACTTCAATCCCGAGGTGATCTCGGAGTCCCTAGCACGAATCAACCCTACTTCAACGATATCATGCACCGATGGTGACTTCACAGCCCCACATTTACGGTTTTTAAATATTTTACGTGGGGAATACATGCTTATCAAACTTCTTTATCAAATTATATTTTTGTAAATATATCAGTATTTTATGAAGAATATGAAACGATAGGATAATATGCCGGTAGAAACTCTGCCTAGTCTTAAGCAATGATATTATGCCCAATCTTTATGCTACCCAAATTACTAGGAAATGATAATACCTAGATTATGTTGGCCAATTTTGTAGGATAACTTAGTACCTACACGTAATGTTGGCCGAATTTAAAGATATGCATGGTACTTAGTTGTTACTTTGTCCTAAAGTAATCATAATTAATGTATATATGGTAAAAGAATATATATATATATATATATATATATATATATATATATATATATATATATATATATATATATACACAAACACACGAGAATAATTATGAAGTATTCACTAATTATAACTATCATATATATATATATATATATATATATATATATATATATATATATATATATATCATGGTATATATATATATATATCATGGTAAAGCATATATATATATATATATATATATATATATATATATAGTGATAATTATGGAAAAAAATTAATCAAACAAAGACTAAAGAAAGGAAGGATAAAATAATAATCATAGTTAAGATTAAATAGACACGTGTTAGTGAGTTGTTATTATTCATCCTTTACCCTGATTAAATTCGGCTAACCCCGAACCTATAATCGTTAATCTTGTGAGAGCCAGAAAAATATGTATAAATCTATACTATAAATCTATACGGGTCCGACACCCCCACCTGCGATTGCTAGCTACAATCCTGACATGAAAACTTTCTTAAGTGTAAAAATAATGTAATTCGACGTCCAATGAAGCGTTGTGTGTGGTATATATCGGTCCATAGCGTCGATTGTAGGGGCTCATGGTAATACTATTCGGAAAATCTTAATTTAAACTACCTAAAAAGGGACGCCTTCAAGTAGTTGTATGATTCAATTAAAAAGGATTCGATAAAAATTTACAAAAGTTTAGGATAGATATTATATCCTAAAATTAAAAAAAAAAACTTTTTGAAGGTAAAAGAATTCGAATTAATAAAAAGGATAAAACAGAAAACTATAAAAACATATAAAGTCACCAACGTTTTATTAACATTTTAAAAATATATGTATTCCCATGGAAATGAGTATGGAAGGTAGTTATGGAAGCAAGGAAGTCACTGGAAACTATTTATGTTTGGTTTATGTTTAGTTATGAATAAGAAGTGTGCTTGAATATCAAACCATGTAATCCAATAATAAATTTATAATAAATAAAAGTAATGTTTGTGTTAAATTATTTGTATTATTCAATATACTTGTCACCGTGATCCAATGTCCTTACGTCGCACAATCTGACGTTTCTGGCGCCGGTCGGGGGTGTGACAGTAGGTTAGTCATTACTTTCAGTTTTTAAACAATTATGAACTTTTGTACCTACGGATACTCTCCTTAGAAACCCTATTGTAAGCCCTGTGTTGTTAACTTCATTAAGTAAAAAAGAAAGAACACATACATGGAAAGATCATTTGTTGATTCCGTGGTTGGACTAATAATACATGTAATTTCAAGCCAATCTTTTTTATCTGGAATTTGAGTTGCATACATTTTACCTTCCATTTAAAATTGATTGAATTTTCATCGTTATATGTGAAACTTTCTATTTGGAAACACATGTTAGGTTTGTCGATTTTGGCAAATTCCGATGGAATCAGAATATGACATCTCATTCCATGGTGTGTTTGATTGCAAAGTGGAAACAGTTTATTTCCATTCTTCCGAAAATACCAAAATACCCTCAATATATACTGGAATAAGTTTGATTTGTGTTCCATTTCCTTCTATATCCCAATTTCCTCATATTCCCATTCATCAAATTTCGTTCCTTCCAAAATGATTACACGAACCAAATTCTCTCTAATGATTCTACATAATTACCAAAAAAACTTATGTTTGATTATATCTTAAAGGCTCTGATTTCTGATTTTAGGATCTTAGTAGATCATTGGGTAGAGAACTAGAGATGTTCCAACCGGAAGGGGGATACTTTTTGCAACAGATCAACGTTACTTTATGCGCTCTTTTTTTTAAATGATAGGGTAGAGCCATAAAAGTAGCTTATGCTAACTAAAAGATACCTTATTGGACGTTCAAGGTTGGGATGTAAGCCCAGCTTGGGGTCTGCTGGTCGTAGTGTTTGGAGACAGGATGTCAGCACGGTAATGTGCAGATGGGTTGATGTATTATGGATGCCTTGTGATGTAATTAATGGTCTGTGTTCTTGGTTTATAGCAGGACGGGCACCAGTCTGGTGGTTGGGAGTGCAGGCAAGGAGTGTATGTTTTGGGATCATAAGTCGGTATTGGTTTATGCTCTTGTAAGGGATCCTTAGTGATAAGTGGTCATGGTTGGGAAATTTTGGAGATATTCAGTGGAAATTCAAGATTCTCTTTGGAGTTGTGTGATCCTTATCTGGAAGATCATCCTGTGTGTATTATTTATTCCCAGAGTCTGGGGATGGTTGTACCTGGTTGAGCAAGGTGAGTTATTGGTTGGTATCACCACTAGTAGGTGGTAGTTCGAACCCTAAGTGGGGGAGAACTGGGTATTATGCTTGGAGGATCTTCGATCTGTTCGGGTTCGTGGTATTGAGGAATGGTTTTTAGGGACCCGTAGTGCGAGTATGTGGAATCTCGGTTCATGGAGTGATCAAGGAGCTCGTTGTAGATATTGATTCCTATTGGGGGTGCCAACAAATGGATAAGAACTGCTGGGATTACTTAGGTCGAGTATCGGTGGTGGACGGAAAATTGTCAGCTGGGTGTAAAGATTTCTAATTATAGTCTAGGTTGGGGCAGGGATCGATCAAGGAATCAGTTTCAGAATTTGGTGCGTTCGGCCCCGCAAGGGTTTTGGTTCATTCGATTTAATGTCATGTGTTCACGATTATTGGTCGCATCATTTGTCTTTCAGCGAAGGGTCTTTGAAGGTTTTGAGTGTGGTAGTTGAAGTCCTCTGGATGTGTCATCTTATCATCAGATTTAGTATGTTTTAGGTTCCTTTGGTCTCTGGGTATGCTTACCCTCTCTGGCGGTGTGGAATTTTGGTTCATAGCAGTCTTGGGTTGGGTAGCAATCAGAGTCGTTTCAGAAACCTTCTCGAGTTGGTTGCATGTTAGTAGAACATGTTTAGTCTCAATCAAGTATGGAATCTTGTTTTGATCGATCATGAGGATGTCTTCTGCTAAGATTGAGGTTCGTTGTTCGATAGAACATTGGTATTTCTGCCCTTTTTGGATGAGGTTATGGGTTCCTCAGGATATGCATTGTGGTAATTCATTGTGTGTATGTGGGTTGTAAAAGATAGCATTGGGGCTTGGATCGAATTATTCGCTTGGTGGTGATAGCCTTGAAATTGGATCAAGGGTGCAACTGGGTATCCTATTCTTGGACCCGGTGTAACCATGATTTCGTCGAGTTTTTCATGGGTAGCAGCTTATTCTGTGAAGGAATTGGGTGTGGTAAATTTATGACATTGTTATGCTCGGTTAGCATTGAGAGGGACATTGTTTAGATCCCTGCAAGGCAGTGGAAAGAGGTTGAGAGTCTTTTGGTCCGTGATGTGGGTCGTGAGTGTCAGACAGAATATGTAATGTCGACATGATTGGCATGATAGCAGGAACATTTCAGTCATAGGTTGCGGGCCCAGTGATCATGATTGTTGATTTCATTTGAGCATGGTACTTTCGGTATTGATGCATTAATGGAAGCCGGGAGACACAATCAACTGGTTTGGATAAAGGGAACAATTAAAGGTTGTTGGGAGTATCGGCCGTGTATCAAAAAACCTCTCAAAATGTTTGCAATATAATCTCGTTTGCTTGCAAGCTGTTATGAGGGGTTGATTAACAAGGTTAGGAACCAGTTTTGAAGTGTCAAATCAAAGTTCTTCATTAATGTATCAAGTGTTTGCTTGATGGGGGTACATCTGAATTGTTAAGGATTGGAAGTAAATGTGGGATTCCTGGAATTCTCATCTTTGCTCGTAGAAGCAGTTATTGGAGTGGTGTGTCAGGGAGTCACGGGTTAATTAAAGGGTTTTGGTGCATCTTATGGATTTTGGATTAGTGGAAAATTCATGATTTATGTGTTTGGGTTCTTTTCAGATAAGGTATTGAATTCCTGGTTTTGAGCTGGGTAGTGATGGTTGTCTTCTATCAGGGATCTGGTAGGTGGTCAGGGATATATGTTCTCGGGTATCTGTAAATTCGTTCAGGTTGGATAGGTTATTCAGTTCGGGTTGTGAATTTGAGTCCTTATGGGGGCAATTTTGTTTGGTGCTATCTGTCATGGAGTCCGACATTGCTCATGGTTTTCAGTTTCAGGTATAGCGGTTGGGTATCTTCTATTTTGGATTCGACATCAGTAAAGGAGGGCGGTCATCAGAGTGGGGTGACTTCCCTAGTCATTTTTGGGGTTCAGGGTGTTCAGTTAGGATCGTCAGTTCGGTAAGGGTGATTGAAAGGAATGATTTCAAGGACGAAATCTAATTTAAGTGGGGAAGAGTTGTAACACCCGAAATCTCGAGGAAGAATTGTGGAAATAAATACCCTTTCTAGGGTTAGACACGGCGTGTTGGAGGAACCAACACAGCATGTCTAGATTGAAGAAACGCGACTTTCTTTAAGGTCAACACTACGTGTTTATGGAACAATACGTCGTGTTGGCGGCTAGTGGAGAAAAACCTAATTTTAGGGAGTTGTACCCTATATAAAGGCCTTAAGTCCTTATAGCTGGCCTCTTTAACAACCTCCATTGTCACTAAAACCCTAAAATCGATCTTTAAGTCTCTTGGTGGTGTTCTTGAGCTAGTAAGAAGTTCTTGGTGCTCATTTTTGGTGTTTGTGAAGGAAGAAGAGATCTTGAAGTTTCTTTGTTTGGGGAAAAGGCTTTGGATCTAGAATCATCAACATGTGGGGAAGTTTTCTAAGGTATCAAGTTTTTATCTTGTCTTGTATATGTTTAGATCTCTTCATAGTTAGTTTGTTGTGCTTTTGGTCCCTTTTGGGTTAATGGATGAGTTAGGTATCTTAAGGGCTTGTTCTTTCAAATCTGAGTTTGTTTTGGTATCCTTTGATGGGTTTTGAGCATTCTAACACTTCCTAAGTGTACATGCAACCCTAATAACCTTGGATCTATGTTTGTCTAATAATCATGCAAAGTTGAATTCCAAGGTTATATTCCTATCTAGCATACATGGGGAACATTTTTAACTTGAATGAAAGATAGAATAACTTACCTTGTTGTTGATTATGATCCTTGAAACCTTGTGAGCCTAGCACCCCAAGTGTGATGCCTCAAATGCTTCACACAACACCAAATGCAAAGGAGTAAACTTTGAGAGAATCTTACACTTGCAAAATCGGCTCTAGCCCTCTTGTTTCTTAGTGTCGCCGATTTTGGTGGAGAACATGCTGCTTGTATAGTGTGTCACATCTAGGGTTACACCATGTAAACCCTAATGTGGCATGACTCTTCATTTCCATGACCCATGGGTTTGTAACTCCCATGGAGCCTCCATGGAGCATCCTATGGGTGGAACCCAACTTGATAATCCATGGAGCCTCTTAGCCCACTATATAAGATATGGAAGATTTACATAATCTACCCATATATTTAATTAGTTATCTTTTGATCACTTAATTAATTCTAAATTAATTCTTGATCAAACTAATTAAATAATATTATTAATATATTAGAACTTATAATATATTAATAAACCATAAGTGTTATTTCTCTCATTTTAGTTTATCCAATTGCATGGTGTCATGCAACCCAAATGGACCATGCCGGGTCGGGTCAAGTACATACCAGAAATAGTTATGGACTTATACACCTTATCCAACAGTCTCCCACTTGGATAAGTCTAATAACTATAACTGCAATACTTCAGGAACCGATCGGCAATCGTAGCTCTTTCAAGGTCTCTCGGAACTGAGAAGATGATGATACGCCATTTAAGATAAGTGATCATATAATCCTCTGTTCTAGATATCAGCCGGACAAATACATGGAACAATGTCTTACTTATTGTCCAGCAGTTTGTTTCCCGATTTCCGATTTGTTTGACAAAGAACTTAATTGAACACATCAACTTAGTTCTGACCGGGCCCGGTACATAGGTCAAAACAAAATCATCGAGGGGCCCAGATATCAGCTTCTAATCCAAGAAGGAACAGATAAACTTCGACTCATATGTTTGTTCTACCACTCATTGAATTATACACAAAAGCACGTTTTATAACATCGAGTTACCAATGCGTTAACGTACAATCAATGCATAACCAACTCATAAGTAACAAATCATATATCTAGGTTTGAAGACTTATATGATATTACCGTCTCACGATCACTCGAGATAAATTCCATGAAGTGATTCCAGTGAGCGTGGGTTGAGTCCAATGCTCAGAACTTATGAGCACTCATGAGTGTTGTAGCCATGTCCAACAACTTAGACCTCTGCAACCAATCATGACAGTCTTGATTCATACCTACTTCCGACATATGACTGACTGTGGAGGTTCGAATAATATGATATACCAAACATAATTATTCTGGAAGTCAAAACATGCAAAAGAAATATAGTAAACGATCGACAAGAGATAGCAACACTTTACTCATAAATAAAACACCTTTTATTCATCATCTAATGTCAATTACACTTTACAAATTTCAAGGTTATCTAACTACTAAATCTAATATCATCCTTCAGCCCTATGCTCCGAGCATGCTGGAGATGCTTAACCCGAGTCAGTCCCTTCGTGAGGGGATCTGCTGGATTCTCATCCGATGATACCCTCTTTGCCACGAGGAGTCCTTCTTCTATTCGATGTCTGATGAAATGGTATTTTCTGTCGATGTGTCTGGATCTCCCGTGATCCCTTGGTTCCTTGGCTAAGGCAGCTGCACTTTCACTATCACAGAAAATTTCCATTGGCTCTTTAGTAGCTGGTACAACTCCAAGGTCTCCAATGAAGTTCTTCAGCCATATCGCCTCCTTTGCTGCCTCGCTAGCTGCTATATACTCTGATTCGCAAGTTGAATCAGCCACTGTCTCTTGCTTGGAACTCTTCCAAGAAATTGCTCCTCCATTTAAGGTAAAGACCCAGCCTGACTGAGAGCGGAAATTATCCCTATCAGTCTGAAAGCTAGCATCACTATACCCTACAACTCTCAAGTCTTCACTCCCACCGAGGGTAAGGACCCAGTCCTTAGTCCTCCGTAGGTACTTGAGGATATTCTTTACCGCAGTCCAGTGTGCCTTGCCAGGGTTCCCCTGATACCTGCTAACCATGCTCAAAGAAAAGGCTACATCAGGTCGAGTACACGTCATAGCATACATGATCGATCCTACAGCCGAAGCATAAGGTATTCGACTCATTTCTGCTATCTCAGCCTCAGTACTAGGGCTTTGTGTCTTACTCAATCTGGCATTACTCTGGATGGGTAACTCTCCTTTCTTGGAGTCCTGCATGCCGAATCTCTTCAACACCTTACCCAAGTAAGTACTCTGACTAAGTCCAATTAGTCTTTTACTCCGGTCTCTCAAGATCCTTATCCCTAGAATATAGGCAGCTTCTCCTAGGTCCTTCATAGAGAAACACTTCCCAAGCCAGGACTTAACTTCCTGCAGAGTTGGGATGTCATTTCCTATGAGTAGTATGTCATCCACATACAATACCAAAAAGCTAACTATACTCCCACTAGCCTTGACATATACACAAGATTCATCTTCACTCCTAGAAAATCCAAATTCCTTGACTTTCTCATCAAAGCAAAGATTCCATCTGCGAGGTGCTTGCTTTAACCCATAAATGGATTTCTCAAGCTTACACACTCTATTAGGGTACTCTGTGTTGACAAAACCCTCTGGCTGACTCATGTAAACATCCTCAGCCAACTTTCCATTAAGGAAAGCGGTTTTGACATCCATTTGCCATATTTCATAGTCATGAAATGCGGCTATGGCTAACAGAACCCTAATAGACTTAATCTTGGCCACTGGAGAAAAGGTCTCATCATAATCAACTCCCGGAGTTTGTGAGAAACCCTTTGCAACCAGTCGTGCCTTATAAGTGTGTACATTACCATCCATGTCGGTCTTCTTCTTGAAGATCCATTTGCACCCTACAGTCTTACGACCTGGTACATTCTCAACCAAGTTCCAAACTTGATTGTCATACATGGACTGTATCTCGCTGTCCATTGCCTCTTTCCACTTGGCTGACTCAGGGCCTGCCATGGCTTCCGCATAACTGTTAGGTTCATCCAGACCTATCAGTGTCTCATCACTGATAAGTGTATCACCTTCCGCAGTAATATGGAATCCATAGTAATGCTCAGGTGCATTCCTAACCCTTGTGGAACGCCTCAGAGGTACAGACTTGTTAATTGGCTCAACAGAAGTTTCCTCCTCAAGTTGAGTGTTAGGGTTTGAAGTTCCTTCACCACTTGACTCTTGAATTTCTTCAAGGTCAACTTGCCTCCCACTGTCTCCTTGGCTTATGAACTCTCTCTCTCGAAAGAAAGCCCTCCTAGCTACAAAGACCACATTCTCACTAGGTCTGTAGAAGAGGTAACCAAAGGATTTCTATGGGTAGCCGATGAAAATACACCTCTCACTTCGAGGTTCGAGCTTATCATGAGTCTCGCGTCTCACGAAAGCCTCGCAACCCCAAATCTTAATGTGGTCTAGTTTGGGTACTTTACCAGTCCACATCTCATGAGGAGTTTTGGCAACTCTCTTTGTGGGAACTAGATTAAGGATATAGGCGGCAGTCTCTAAGGCATACCCCCAAAATGAGATTGGTAGCGAAGCTCGACTCATCATGGAACGAACCATATACAACAAGGTTCGATTACGCCTCTCAGCTACACCATTCAACTGCGGTGTCCTGGGAGGTGTCAATTGTGAGACAATCCCACATTCCCTAAGATAGTCGAGGAACTCTGAACTAAGATACTCACCACCTCGATCGGATCGAAGCATCTTAATGTTCCTGCCCAATTGATTCTCAACTTCCTGTTTAAACTCTTTAAACCTCTCAAAATTCTCTGACTTATGCTTGATTAAGTAGACATATTCATATCTACTGTAATCATCAGTAAAAGTCAAATAATAACGATTAGCATCCCTTGTGGCATGTTTGAAGGGCCCACACACATCCGTGTGTATAAGATCCAACAAACCTTCACCCCTCTCACAAGAACCTGTGAAGGGTGACTTTGTCATTTTTCCAAGTAAGCATGATTCGCAACTATCATCTGACTTTAGGTCAAATGACTCCAATACTCCATCCTTTTGGAGTTGGCCTATGCGTTTCTTGCTTATATGTCCAAGACGACAATGCCATAATGATGCTTTATCTAAGTTATTATCATTAACAGAATCAATACACAATACATTATTTCCTAAGTTATCAACCACAGATACAGTTTCATACACACCATCACAAGGTAATGCTTTAAAATAAAGAACATTATTAAAGAAAGCATTAATCGAACCAACTTCATTATCAAATGAAAAGGTGAAACCTTGTTTATACAATGCATGAAAGGAAATAATATTTCTTGCCATTTCTGGCGAATAACAACATTTATTCAAATCTAAACTAAACCCACTACTTAGCGATAAAGTATAAACTCCAATCTTGGTGACAGGTAAAGCTTTCCTATTCCCCATGATTAAGTTTATTCTTCCATGCTCCACATTCTCACTTCTTCTTAGTCTCTGCAAATCAGAACAGATATGAATACCGCAACCGGTATCAAGGACCCAAGAGTTAGAATGGGGTGAGTTATTAGATAAGATAGTGTAAATACCTGCATGGTTGGGTTTAACTTTTCCATCCATCACATCTTGCTGGTACTTTGGGCAGTTCCGCTTCCAATGTGACTTTTCATGGAAATAGAAGCATTCAGCCTCTTTAGGGTCAGAAGAAGGAGTGACAAAACCTTTCTTGGTTCCACTTGAAGAAGAGCCATCAAGGGTCCTAGCCTTGGTACCCTTCGAAGAGCTCTTCCTCTTCTTCCCTCTACCTTTCCCGATTGCCAAAACCGGGGCGGAGTTTGGAGTAGGAGTGCTAACAACCGACTTACCCTTAAGACCTGTTTCTGCGGTCTTGAGGAGTCCCTGAAGTTTGCTGAGTGTGACCTCTTCCTTATTCATGTGATATGTCATGCGGAATTGATCATAGCACGATGGTAAGGAGTGCAAAATGATATCTATTGCAAGCTCCTCAGGGAAGTTCACATTAAGCTTCAGCAACCGATCTACATACCTTTGCATTTTCTGCATGTGGCTCATGACGGATTCCCCGTCCTTCATCATGGTTGTTATGATAGAGCATATGATTTCATACCTCTCTTGTCGTGCACTTTGATGGTATCTTTCCATCAGATCTTGGTGCATTTCAAAAGGGTAGAAGTCCTCATAGGACTTTTGGAGTTCCGCTGTCATGGTGGCCAACATGATGCATGCCACTTTTCTAGCATCCCTTTCATGTGCCCGGAAGTCAGCGATCTCCTGGGGAGTTGCAGTGGTCTCATCAATCTCCTTAAGCTCCTTGTCAAGGACATATTCTTTGTCCTCGTAGCGGGTAATCATCCTGATGTTTCTGATCCATTCATTGAAGTTGGATCCATCAAAAGTGACTTTCCCACACAAGTTCATAAGGGTAAAGGAGCCATTAGGATTAGAGCCAGAAGCAGCATTGTTTGAAGACATCTGAAAGAAGAGAACAAGATTAGTTTAGATATTAAGAGAGTCCTTAATAAAACACCCAAATGTAATATTAAGGCTAGGATCCAATCACAATATATTATAACTTAGAAGAGGTATGCCGTAATCCAAGCTATAACATATTTGAAAGGTAGGTGAATGACGATTCACCAATTTCCACCATGAAAAACGAAATATAAATATTAGGTTTTTAATTGGTTCTTAGAAATTCCTAGATTCTTTTGAGATTCAATGAACTTTCAAAGGCATGGTTCAATCTCAAGTGTGCCCTCCAAGTTTTGTGACTGGGATACCGAGGATCACAAAACGAGGTGTGAAGTAACCATGCAAATCACTTGGTACCCTCAAGGTTTATCACTCAATCGATGTGCCGGTAAACCACACACGCTCCACCGATGCTATGGTAAACCTTAAGTCACCCTTTACCTACCTTGTTAAGTCCAAGTTAGTGTGCCGGTTAACCACACACACTCCACCAACGACTTAAACAAAGTGTAAAGTGTAATTTCATGGATTAGCACCTTATTCACATTTTCCTAAAGTAACTAAGATTGGGAATTTAATAAAAGCATTTAGTTACTTTATAATAATCATCATACTTTTAATGAGAATTTATAAGTCCTTGTCTTACCCGTTCGGCTAACGACCCTCCACCGATCAAGGAAGCGGTGGGTGAGAGTGGACACCCATTAAGTTGCCATTTTATAGGCAACAACCTTATACCCCCCTTATAGACCGGCTTCGTGAATGAGGCGTACTAGCGGTAAGACGACTTGACGTTATACATATATATATTAGTAACTTATAATATTATAAAGTATAAGGGTTGAATTTTAACTTTTAAAATTCTAAGGGTTGGAACTAAAGTTTTAATCAAGACTTTACATGTTCCAAAACTTGAGGGCAAGTTTTGTAAACTTCCAAAACTTTTCATTTCTTATAACTTATGAATTAATTGAGTAATAAAAATGAAGACTCTTCATTTTTATAACTCTTGTGTTCTTTTAATGGCTTTAATAAAAGTGAGACTTTTGGTTTTCCATAACTTGAGGACAAGTTATGGACTCCATTAAAACACATTACGATCATGAATTAAACTACCATGAAGGTTACAAACAATTCCTATGATCATCTAATCTTCATAAGTTTAAGAACATGAATATGAACACTTTCAAGAATCAAAAATTACACTTAAAAAAAACTTGTAATTTTAATAATTGCCATTGTAAATGGATTAGCATAAACATTACACCATCTAAAACAAGCTTTAAAACATCAAAACAGTTTAGGGTAATGTTTCTAGTCCATTTCCAGCAACAAATGTGCAAACTTTCATACGAGCAGAAAACAGAAAAACGATTTTTTTTCAAGCTGTTTGCACAAAAAAAAAAAAAAAAAAAAAAAAAAAAAAAAACCTGGCTCTGATACCACTGATGGGTTTTGAGCATTCTAACACTTCCTAGTGTACATGCAACCCTAATAACCTTGGATCTATGTTTGTCTAATAATCATGCAAAGTTGAATTCCAAGGTTATATTCCTATCTAGCATACATGGGGAACATTTTTAACTTGAATGAAAGATAGAATAACTTACCTTGTTGTTGATTATGATCCTTGAAACCTTGTGAGCCTAGCACCCCAACTGTGATGCCTCAAATGCTTCACACAACACCAAATGCAAAGGAGTAAACTTTGAGAGAATCTTACACTTGCAAAATCGGCTCTAGCCCTCTTGTTTCTTAGTGTTGCCGATTTTGGTGGAGAACATGTTGCTTATATAGTGTGTCACATCTAGGGTTACACCATGTAAACCCTAATGTGGCATGACTCTTCATTTCCATGACCCATGGGTTTGTAACTCCCATGGAGCCTCCATGGAGCATCCTATGGGTGGAACCCAACTTGATAATCCATGGAGCCTCTTAGCCCCACTATATAAGATATGGAAGATTTACATAATCTACCCATATATTTAATTAGTTATTTTTTGATCACTTAATTAATTCTAAATTAATTCTTGATCAAACTAATTAAATAATATTATTAATATATTAGAACTTATAATATATTAATAAACCATAAGTGTTATTTCTCTCATTTTAGTTTATCCAATTGCATGGTGCCATGCAACCCAAATGGACCATGCCGGGTCGGGTCAAGTACATACCAGAAATAGTTATGGACTTATACACCTTATCCAACATCCTTGAGCATAAAGGTGCAAGCTTTATGAGATTTTTGGTGTTATGCATGCATTAAGTCAATTATTAAGTCCTTTTAAGCTTAAGAGCTTCATTTAGACATGCATGAACATAAAGTTGGCAACTTTACGTGGTTTTCCAGCTCAAGGAAGTCAGATCTATGTTTTGGGGCTAAGTCTCTATGGATTAAGTGCTTATTGGTCAAGCCCTTGCACTATTAAGCTTATGGATGGAGTCTTGACCCTTTTTGGGTAGTCCTAATGGATAAAGTTGGAAACTTTATCCTTCTGGACCACATGAGAGGCTAGATATGAGTTTTGGAGCTCTTGGTACTGGAGAAAAATGGTTATTGTATTAAGTTGTTGAATCCCGGGCAGGCACGACGTGTTTGCAAGCCAACACGGCATGTTGGCTGGGGTTTTCCCGATTATCTGGATGATTGAAGAACACGGTATGTCCAAGGGGGAACACAGCGTGTTTTGTCAACATGGGCTGTTGCTTTGACTTTGATCTGAAGTTTGATCAGGGTTGACCTTGGGATGTTTTGGGCCATGTTTGGGCCTTTTGGATTGTTGATTTGGTCCTTGGCTTTTGGGCCAAGTTATGAAGAGGGTAAAAAGGTCTTTTATCCTAGTTTGGACACTTAGTGTGGGTCAGATCCAATTATTGATGGATGTTATCTTGTGATTGATAGCGTGAGGATTCTTGCGAGCCAACAACCAATGATTCTTTTCGTGATATTCGACAGTGCGAGGTGAGTCTTCCTCACTATACATACGTGTCGAAGGCACAAATGTCGGCCTATTGGATTAATATCCTGTTAGCATGCTATTGTGTTGTTATGATATGTTAGATCGGTATCCTGGTAGATAGGATGTTGTTTTACTGTTATGATCTGTTAGATCGGTATCCTGGTAGATAGGATGTTGATGTGATGTTATGATATGTTACATCGGTATCCTGGTAGATAGGATGTTGTTGTGCGGTTATGATATGTTAGATCGGTATCCTGGTAGAGAGGATGTTGTTGTGTTGTTATGATCTGTTAGATTGGTATCCTGGTAGATAGGATGTAGTTGTGTTTAGTGATCTGTAGATCTGTTTGACTGGCTGTAGTCTATTATATTATTCACTGTTATATGTGCACATGTTTGATTGGTGGCTGAGGCTTTTCTGCTTTGTGCGTAAGCCAATAAGCATGGGGTATTCCAACCCGATGGTTGATTAGACCCATAGTATGTTGGTATTCCAACCCGATGGTTGATTAGACCCATAGTATGTTGGTATTCCAACCCGATGGTTGAGGTTCGTGGGGTGTTCCAACCCGATGGTTGATTGGACCCATAGAATGTTGGCATTCCAACCCGATGGTTGAGGGCCGAGGGTATTCCAACCCGATGGTTGATTGGACCCATAGTATATTGGCATTCCAACCCGATGGTTGAGGACCGAGGGTATTCCAACCGGATGGTTGATTGGACACATAGTATGTTGGCATTCCAACCCGATGGTTGAGAGCCGAGTGTATTCCATCCCGAGGATGATTGGACCCATAGTATGTTGGCATTCCAACCCGATGGTTAAGGGGCCTGGGGTATTCCAATCTGATGATTGATTGGACCCATAGTATGCTATTATTTTGAATATGTTATTTATTCGTGTGTTGGTATTTTGGGGGAACTCACTAAGCTTCGTGCTTACAGTTTTGGTTTATGGTTTCAGGTACTTCAGTGGACCTCGGCAAGGCGAAGGCGTGACCATACACATCCTTGGTTTATAACTGATTGGATCCTAGAAGACTTTGATTCTGATTAATGTTTTGGGAATAATAGTTTGTAAACACTTTTATTAATAATGGGTCGTTTTTGGAAGGTTTAAATTTGTTGAAATTTTTGGGTTGTTACACGATCTCAAGGTGATGACGAGAAAACTCTATGTGTTCAGATCTAGCCACCAAAAAACCCTAAATCTTCATATCTCGGTTTGTCTTCTCTGGTGGCGGTGATGACGATGGAGCTGAAGATCTCGTTTGCAGATCCGGAAACCCATCTCATCAGAAAGGCGAGGATTACTTATGATGGTCAGCGGCTCCGACGGCTCCGATGAAGTGTTGTCTTGATCTTGAATATCTTCATCTTCTTGTATTTTAGGAAACCCTTTTTGTACTTGCATCTGGTTAGTCTTGTTCTTGAGTAAGTTTGAAGAAAAATCGAATGGTCATGTTTGAGTTCCTTAGATCTGGACAAAAAATCTGAGTGTTTTGTTGTTCATATTTGTAAATATAATTGTGTTAAGTACATCAGATTTTTTTCCAACTTTCTTGTTATTGTCTAGTGGCGGTGAAAAAATCGATCAATGGTGTGGAAACATTAAGGGATGGTGGTGTTTGGGTTCATTAGAATGACATATGAGAGAGAGAGAGAGAACGAGAACAGTGGGTGGGGTGGGGGATAAATTTTTCTTTTTTCTTTATTTTTAATTAAAATAATATTAGAATAATTATAAAAAATACAAAAAATGGTATAATCGTCTTTTCAAGTTTTTTTGGACCAAAATCATGGAAATGTTTTGATTTTGGACCTTCCATGCAAGTTGAAAACTTTTTGGACCATTTCCAAAGTTTTTTGAATACCACAAGGACCAATCTTGCAGTTTTGTCTACAAACTTAGAACTATTGTTATTCAAAAATTGGTTTTATGATCAAATGTGTTGTCACCATGAATTTGTGAGAGAGTCGTTTTCCATCTTCTTATCTCATTTTCTTACAGAATTCACACACATAGACGCAAAACCCATTAGATCTCTAGTCGAAACCAACTGGAATCTCGGTCTTGCCAAAACTCAGTGTTTATGATGTTAAAGTCATTATCACCATGATTTTATTGAAACCCATAAAACAATACCTTTAATGAATTGACGGTGAACAATTTATTGTTGTAGATTTTTACCATGGAATTGATAGAATAAACTCTTTATGTTTCACTATGCCATTGCATAATGTTCAAAATCTCATACTTCATTTCTTTGCGTGATCTTAATGAAATTGACCATTTTCAAGTCATTTCTTCTTAAGAGATCCATATTTTCTTTCATGATATGAGATATCAGTGTGAATATGTTGAATCCTTTTGTCAATTTAAATATAATTCATGCTTACTTGCAGATGATTATGCTGATCACTCAAGGATTTTCATACATATCACTACTCTTATGTTAAGTTGTATATATGTTTGGAAACAAGGCTACCTTTGGTACCTAACAAAAGAGGCCCTTCGATACTGCTCTATAAGTATTCGATTGTACATCACGGGTTACCATCCAAGCACTTCGATATCTTTCTTGATATCAAAGGAAGAGAATCTTTGTCTGAGATCATACTCCTTTCATATCAAATTTTATTTGATATCACGACTTTCCAAAAAATTTAAATTTTGATTCTATCTTTTTCTTTGGCACACAATTGCACTAGAATCCTTAAGGTTTCAACTAATACCAACTTGTACCAAGATTCTACAAAGTCTAGTTTATGATTCCATTTATTATTCCGGCAAGTGGATGAGACCCTACCTTATATGTTCTCAATACCGAAGTCCGGATACTGTTTGATGATAAAAAAAAATTGATGTTCGATGTTTACTACACATCGAAGTAACCGTTTTATAGAAGATGTCAGGATACTGTTGCTTTTCTTTTTTTTAGGGAAAATACTTATTACTTTTACACGTGACAGCTAATGACGATGTCTCTTCCGTTACCTACTTTCCATGTAGTAGTGTTTTATTGGCTATCAGTTCAAATTCAAATTTGACGCCATAAAAAAGGGAATGACGGTTCTATTTCACTTTTTATGATTCCATAGAATTCTCTCAAGAACACTAATCCTAATTTCTTTCATCTTCTATGTCACATATTGATTTGTTTAACAATACTGATGAAGATACCGCTATTATGCAAATGAACAATATTCGCAGTATACAAGGGATGCTACTGCAGATGATGTTGATCAACTGGTCAATGACATATTTCATGATGATCCTTCAAATGTTTCATCACCAAGGGTTACTACTGTCGATACTCATGCAAAGGAGATACGTAATCCGGATACCCCTGTGAACACATATAATATGGACACTGTAACACCCAGAATCAGAAAGACCAAGAAAAGGAAGGAAAGGCTCTAAGTCAAGAGTCAACTCGTCGAGTCTAGGGAGGAACTCGACAAGTCGAAGCGGGATCCGGGGCATAGAGTAAGTGACCGACTCGGCGAGTCAGCTAGTGGACACGGCGATTCTGGTCTGGGCGAGAAAAACCCTAATCTCGGGGGTTGTGCCCTATTTAAAGAACATTACATCCCTTCCCCAGCCTCTTTACTCCCTTTTTGAGATCCAGAAACCCTAAATCGTGAGTGAGAGCCCTTGGAAGCAATTTAGAGCCTAGATAAGTGATTTTGGTGGAAAGGGGCTTGAAGATCAAGAGGCTTGCTGCAAAGGAGTGGTGTAGATCCGGGATCTACTTCAGTTGGAACATATATTGGAGGTAATAAGCTGTTGCTTTGGCTTTATTGCAAATAGATCTATCTTATGTTTGAGATTTTGGGGCATTTTGGGCATGATTGAGATCTATGTCGAGTTAGAGGCCTAGATCTGAGGTTGCTACCTCAGATCTAGACTTGTGATGGTCCAGAAGGTCATAAAGTTTATGTCAATAAGTTATTGGTGAAGCCCCTTTGCCTTAAACCCTAGCCCTAGAGTGTTTTGGGCCTTTAGCTCCTTGGTTTCACGTAAAGTTTGCAACTTTATGTGGGGGATAGACTGTAGAAGAGTGGATCTATGGATTGGAGCCCCTGCATGGCTCGAAAAGCCACTGTATGGATTGAGAACTGGAGAGACTCGGCGAGTCACATGGGTGTACTCGACGAGTTGTATGAATATGTGCATGGGCTCGGCGAGTTGGAAGAACAACTCGGCGAGTCTGTTAAAGATTGCCTAGGACTCGGCGAGTCTGTTCTTGGACTCGACGAGTCAGGTCGCAGAACCCCCAACCTCTTCTGGTTAAGACGCAGATCAGTGAGTTGAGCGGTGACTCAGTGAGTTGGACAGGATGGGACTCAGAGATCGTTGAACTCGACGAGTCCTGGGGTGACTCAGCGAGTTGGGTCGTATTTTGAGAGCTTCTGAGTTTAAGGACTCGACCAGTCTTCGGGTTGACTCGGCGAGTCGAGTCAACTGGAAGGTCGACTTTGACCAGGACTTTGACTTTAACCAGAGTTGACTTAGTTTGACTTCTACAGTTCAGTTTGGAACTAAGTGTTTTACTGATATTAGTAGCTCGGGGAGCTAGCGGAGCAGCGGTTCAGAGAGTGGTCGGACAGCAGCCAGAGGGTTATCAGCAAAGTCAGCAGTGCGAGGTGAGTCTCCTCACTGTTTGTATGGGTCTACGGCCACAATGCTGACCCATTTAGTTTATGTATGGTAGGAAGACCCGGGGATTAGCCCTAGGCATTATGCATGAAAGACCAGGAGGAGGCTCCTGGCACACAGCATGTTATTATGTATGGTAGGAAGACCCAGGGGTTAGCCCTAGGCATTATGCATGAAAGACCAGGAGGAGGCTCCTGGCACACAGTATGTTATTATGTATGGTAGGAAGACCCGGGGGTTAGCCCTAGGCATTATGCATGAAAGACCAGGAGGAGGCTCCTGGCACACAGTATGTTATTATGTATGGTAGGAAGACCCGGGGGTTAGCCCTAGGCAACATGTATGAAAGACCAGGAGGTGGCTCCTGGCACACTGTATACTATTATGAATGAAAGACCAGGAGGTGGCTCCTGGCACACTGTATGCTGAGTAGCCTAGTAGAGTAGTAGGTATAGTTGTCTTTGTGATGCTTGCATGGAAGACCAGGGGGTGGCCCTTGGCACTTGTCTGTAAGACCCAGGGAGTGGCCCCCAGGCTTGACAAGAAATACCACGTGCGGCCCGTGGCAATACAGCAAGACTATGTTTGGCACATAGCACTTTACTTGATTATGGATATGTTTGTTATGTATGGCTCATGGTTACGTATGGTATGTATGGATCAGTTGGTTTGTATGGTATGTGGTATCTGGGGAACTCACTAAGCTTCGTGCTTACGGTTTTCAGTTTTGGTTTCAGGTATTCAGTTTTTAGAAGAGAAGCTCGGAAGGGTTGTAGTGCACACAACATGACAAGTTAGCCTGGGATGTTTACTCTGATAACTAAACAAGTGTTTTGGAAATGAAACTATGATTTGTCATATAAACCCCTTTTAGTATGTTTGAATGACTTAATGCTATGAATCAGTAATGTTTTTAAAAGAAATTTTTGGACTCGAAATCCGGGATGTTACAAGTTGGTATCAGAGCCTTGGTTTGAGGGATTCGGGCACACTCTCGGGTGTGTCTGAACTCAAACTGAGGAAGAGGTATAAAATTTTCAAAAGGAAAAAAAACCATATTTATAAAAGGATTTTGAGGAAAGAAAAGGGTTTTAGAAAAAGAAAAAGGAACTTTGAAAAGAGAAAAGGGTGTGGTGCATGCAATCAGCCGAGCTCAAGTAAGTTCTCCCAAATTACCCATACAAGTTTATGTTATGATATGATTATGAGAATTGCATGCTAGATTAGGGCTAAGGATCTAGGAGGATGCCTTATATGCCTATTGTATGTGCTTGTAGACTTGCATGCTAGTACTCACCAGTCAGTAATAGGATAGCCTGTTTAGGTTATGCCTGATTGTATGAGCCTTTGAAGTGCATGTACAGATTCCTGATTAGAGGATAGAATGATTTGATTGGAATATGATGGTTAGATTTTCTATGGTCTGAATGCTGCTTGCTTTGTGCTTTGTGAGACTCTTAGTAATGTGAGCTAGCTATATTCATGAGGTAGCTAGTTGACATTACTGGGAATCTTTCAGCAGCTGAGGACTGGGTGAGTTCGGGAACCTAGGAAAGCCTAGGATGAGAGTAGTGCTGGGAGCAGTGTTAGTAGTAGTGAAAGGGACTTGGTGAAGTTGAACCAACCCTTGAGGAAAGTACGGATAGATGTGGAAGGTAGTATGGGCCCGTACTACTGGAAGCAGAGGATCCATACTCGATTCAAGGAGGGCCGAGATGGAACCAGGAATCTTGGATAATGTGTGAGATCTCTCGGGGTATGTTTTGATCCAGACATTTATGTGTTTATCTCCAGTATGGTGACCACGCGACAAGGAGCAGGAGGCTCAGGATCTGGATCAGGATCGGGCTCGGGCGCGGGATCCAAGCAAGTTGATGATGGGTTACGCGAGTTCATCGCGTCTGAGATTACGAGAGGCATCCTTGAGGCGACCCCGGTCATTTTCGGGTCGATCAAGGAGGGGATCATTGAGCTGATGGAGGATCGCCTCCGAGCTTTCAGGAGTGATTTGGCGTCTGGCCAGGCGAGTACGCGCACACTGTCCTTCAAGGACTTCAGAAGGAGTGGTGCGCCGGATTTTGCACGGGGTGAAGGACCCCATTGCTGCCAGGAGATGGATCGCAGACATTGAGTCTGCGCAGTTGACGAGCTTCTGCCCGGAGGGGTCGAAGGTCCGCTTTGCGGTGGGATGTTTGAGAGAAAGAGCTAGAGATTGGTGGGAGTCGGTTGGTGACTCATTGGGAGCCTCGGTCGTCGAGGCTATGACCTGGTCAGACTTTGTGACCAGGTTTAGGGCGGAGTTTGCGCCGGCGGTGGAGCTTCAGCAGCTGGCCAGAGAGTTCCTAGACATGAGGCAGACGACGGAGTCGGTGGCGGAGATTACTGCCAAGTTTCGGGAGAGGGCCTTATTGGTGCCTCAGTATGCAGGGGATGATGAGATGCAGAGGACCCGCTATCATGACATGTTGAGAGCTGATATTCGGGAGCATGTCAGCTTCTCGGCATGCCCGACCCTGGACTCTATGATTGCCAGGGCGCGGGAAAAGGAGATTGATTTGGAGCACATTGCGAAGAGGAGGTCGGATCAGATGTATACTTTGGAGGGTCCCGGGAAGAGACCCAAGACTTCAGATCAGCGATTAGTAGGTCGGCAGGTCCGAAGTCAGTACAGCACGTGCAGGAAACCACACGAGGGAGTTTGTCGTTCCATGGGTTCAGGCTGCTACAAGTGTGGCAGTGATGGTCACGTCAGCAGGGACTGCCCACAGGGGGCAAGCCCATTATGTTTTCACTGCAATCAGGTGGGACACAAGAAGGTCGACTGCCTGACGGTGAGGGGAGGAGCAGGGAGTGAGTCTGCCCCGACAACTTCGAGGATCACGGATGGGTGAGAGGGTAGGGCCTTGCAGTGACAGATGAGGGAGATCTGGATTACAGCAGGGAATGTTGCAGGTACGTATCTATGGCTATTTTTCGATTCTATATGTATTAGGGTTGTTCTTACCCCGGACTCAGGTAATAGTATGTATGAGTTGTCTCTCTGCTTGTATTCGGATGGTACTTTCAGAATTATCATATGCCAATTGCATACCGGGAACTATTAGTAGCTAGTGTAGGGTCATCCCTCACTTCGGGTTCGAAGTGTCCAGTATTATCTCGATTATGACCAAAGCGGTTCAGGAGCGTTGCATGGAGGTTGGTGGACAGAATCCATGGAGTAGCCCTCCACCATCATTAGGGTTAGGTGGTTCTAGTCTTGGTACTTGGGATAGCTTTTGGAAGCATCAAGGGAAGTGGTCTATCACTGATGGGGTTACCCTGAGCATTAGTCATTCGGACCTTAAGGGCATTAGTTGGAGCTCAGGGGATTATCAGTATCGACGATGCAGGAGGTGTTCATCTAGTATTCGGTAACCGTACGGTATTTGGAACGGACTAGTGATGGATCGCTAGCGACATCAAGGCGATGGTAGTTATCATGCCTTTTGTGCAAGGGAGGAAGGAATGGAAATCCTCGGGTTTTCGCATGCAGGAAAGACTTAGCTGAAGCTAAGTGGGGGAGAAACAATCATGTTATGGGAGCAGAAGCGGTTTTGAAACTAGGATAAGTTTCGCTCTCCTGTCAGGAAGAAAGACGGCCCAGGTGGCTGTATGAATTGAGGACAGTGTGAATTGGAAGTTTGGAAAAAAAAAACTTGCCAATTGTGAGACCTCATTCTCGAGATGTCTGGTAGCAGATCGCAGAGGAATCGGTTGGGAGTTCCAGTTGGGACATGAGTACCACTTGGGGGTACTAGATTGTGCTTGTATGCTCGACTATGGGTTAGTCGTAGCATCCACTAGCAGCCAGTCGGTGTGGAAAGGTGTTGTCAGACTACCGGATGGCCGTAGCATTCACCAGTGGTTAGATAGTAAGAAGAGTGTGGCAAGACTGCGGGGTGGTCCGTAGCAATGGTTAACAGTGTTGGATTAATGTCTAAGTCCATAACTATATTTGGTATGTACTTGACCCGACCCGGCATGGTCCATTTGGGTTGCACTTCACCGGCACAATTTATATGGATAGTCTTTTGACAATAGTATAATTATGATTTATATTACTATATTATAAGTTCTAATATATTAGTATGGAATCATATTATTTAATTAGTATTGATCAAGAATTAATTTAGAATTAATTAAGTGATCAAAAAAGAACTAATTAAATACGGACCCTTATATATATGGAATGGGCCAAGTTCATTTAGGTTGGGCTAAGCTTTCATGGATGGTCCATGGAGCTTTTAACCCATGGATCCTATGTAAATGAAAGGTCATGGGTATTAGGGTTTACATGGATGTAACCCTAATCCTCCATAATATATAAAGGGCTCATTGGCTCACAAAATTGGCACAAGTGTGTGAAAATAAGAGTGGGCCGATTTTAGTGTGCATACATATTCTCTCAAGTTCTTCCAAGGTGTTTTGGTGATTTGTGATTCCATTTGAGGCTTCCACACTATTGGGGCTAAGCTCTTAAAGCTTTAAGACACCAAGCTACATCAAAAGGTATGTCATCTAACTAGAACTTTGTAGTATAGGTGCTTCATAATATGGTAGTTAGGATGAAACCTTGGAATAGTTAATATTTGCATGTATAATAGAGAAAACATAGATCCAAGGTTTATAGGGTTGCATGTACACCATAGGAGTGTTAGAATGCTCAAAACCCAACAGTGGTATCAGAGCCATGGGTTGTTTTCTGTTATATTGATGCAAATGTTTTATTTTCAAGTTGGAAAAAAAGGAAAAAAAAAACATGACGTTTGTCAAATTTTAAGATAATTACTTGTTTTGTGAAAAACGAATTATTTGTAAAATTTCAATAATTTGTTATATGACTTGAATTAGGTCAAATTTAGTAAAAGATAAAATGATATGATTATTTTATTAGTTTTAAAAGTTTGATCTAAATGTTTTAAGGAGTTACAAATTTTGTCGTAAAATTTTGGAGCTCAAAAGTTTTTTTAAAGTTGTGATCTTAAGGGTTTTTGAAACTTCCATAAGTTATGGATATGAAAGTTTTTTTTTAAAAAAAAAATTTGATTCAAAGTTTTTATGGAGTTACAAAATTTGGTGTTAATGTTATAAAGAATTCCATAACTTGTTCTTAAGTTATGGAACATGGAAAGTTTCATCATAAAACACCATTAATTCCATAAGTTATGGAATCCAAAGGTTTTCAAGAATTACAAAACTTGCCCTCAAGTTTTGGAATTTAAGAAAAGTTTTTTATGAAAAAAATAATTGAATTCTAAAACTCTTGGGTTCATAACTTAAACAATTAATTAAATGGTTTTAATTTTGAGTTTAATAATTGGAATTATGATGTTTTGTTGAATAGTTCAAATTAACTCTTATGGACTTTATTAATAGTTAATTAAAGCGTTTAATTAAAAAAGAGTATTATTAATCCATAAATATATGGTTTGAGTTTAATTAAATTAAAAGTCTAGTTTAATTAATAGATTAAACCACCAAGTATTTTAAATGTCTAAAATACACCCTAATACTATTATAATATTAAAAGTTTAATATATTATATGTATAAGAGCAACTCGTCTTACCATTAGTAGGCCTCATTCACGAAGCCGCTCTATAAGGGGGGTATAAGGTTACTGCCTATAAAATGGCAGTTTAATGGGTGTCCACTCTCACTCACCGCTTCCTTGACCGTTGGAGGGTCGTTAGCCGAACAGGTAGGACAAGGACTATAATTCTCCCTTCATTATAAGTATAATGATAAATACTAAGTAACTAAACACTTATAAATTCCCAATCTTAGTTACTTAGGAAAATGTGAATAAGGTGCTAATCCATGAAATTACACTTTGCACTTTGTTTAAGCTGTTAGTGGAGCGTGTGTGGTTAACCGGCACACTAACCTGGACTTAACAAGGTAGGCAAAGGGTAACTTAATGTTTATCATATTATCGTTGGAGCGTGTGTGGTTAACCGGCACATCGATTGAGGGGTAAATATTAAGGGTACCAAGTATATTTGCATGGTTACTTCACACCTTGTTTTGTGATCCTCGGCATCCCAGTCACAAAACCTGAAGGGCACACTCGAGATTGAAACATGCCATTGAAAAGTTCAATGAATCTCAAAAGAATCTAGGAGTTTCAAAACCAATTAAAACCTAATAATACATTTCGTTTATCTTGGTGGAAATTGGTGAATCGTCATTCACCTATGTTCAAATATTTTATAGCTTGGATTACGGCATCCCTCTTCCAAGTTATAAAATAGTTTGTTGGGTCCTAGCCTTAATATATCATATTGGGTGTTATATTAAGGACTTAAATCAACTTTACGTGAATTTCTCCCATTGTTGATGTCTGGTTTAGACAACAATGATTTCCCAAACCAAGCTTTCCTAATGAATATGACTTCCCGAGTTTGGCTCATGGAAGTCATACTTCTCTTCCTCCACATCCTCCAATTATTCTCCCTAACCCACAAGTTCAAGGTCACTCAAGCCCTAATGGCAAGCAAGGTCTATGTGTGATCACATCTTAGAGATGAAGTCACATATTGACAAGCCGGGAGAGTTGGGTGTCAAAGTCTTGAGAAAGTTGGATGTTCAATCACTTTCTAAGTCACATAGTGAGTTCCTTTGGGACTACTATGAAACAGACTATGACATGAACCTTAATGATCATATCTATTTGCTTGGTGCTGCTGAATCAGCAATGATTTGGAACGATAGTAAAGCAAATTTGATTAGAAGATCAACTTCCCAAAAACTTTATGGACAGTGACAATGGTGACACTGGAAATCCAGAAAAAGCATTCTCTTCCCAATGGAAAGGGATTGGCCATAGTCAACCCGGTTGACCAAATGGTAAAGAGAAAGGCTAAGTCTAAGATAGTCCCATTACCAAAGGGTCCATATGTTTATTTTGCCAAAGGAAGGGGCGTTGATTGCAAAGCTGCCAAATTTACCTAAGGATGTTAAAGTCAATAAGTTTGACTCTACATCAGGTAGAGCCCATTATCTAACTCTGTTAAGTTCTATTCTGAGATCCTCATTACATGATGTGACTGGGTCACATGTTGATGTTTTAAGAATCAAAGAATAGAGAGAAATCTTAAACGAAGTATATGCTGATTCTGATCGCGAAGGTGGATTTCGATCGCATCAGAATTTTGAGCTGTTGCTTAAGAAGTTATGATATATTGCTAAGGTAATAGATAACAACAATTTTCCATGTGGATTGTAAGGATAAGTTTTTCCGCAAAGTTTTAAAATAAAAGAAAATTGTTTAATTTTATTTATTTGAAGTATCCTTACAATGGCATTTGTGGAAAATTGTTGCTTATATGATTCCACTGACAGCAATATTGGAAAATGGATTTGATTCTTTCATTTGTGGTAGTGTCTAAATTTACCAAATCAGGAAAGTTCCTCATCACCCAAGTTTCAATTGGACCGAAACTTGGAATCATGCAAGTTGAATAGTATGATGAATGAGAACTTTCAAGCATTGGAAAATCAAGACTAATTACTTGTTCACATGGATGTGTGAGTCAAGTGAAGGACTAAAGGGATCGAGTACACATTCTTGTGCACTGGTCATGTCCACCACAAAGCTCGTTAAGACTATTTGATTTACTAAAGTTTAGTAAATATGGTTATACTTACAAGTTTAAGTATAATTCTAAAACATTGGAAAAGTCTCAATGTATGGCAGAACGAATGGGAAGAATCAAATTAGGCAGAAAGATAAAAGTTTCTCAAATCTGAAAAGATGGGAGAGTACTTTAGTATCATGTTTGTGATCATCTTAATGATTTAGAAATCATATCACAATTAGTCCTCTAAAGGTCATCTTAGTGCATTCTTATGACTAAGAAGAGGAGTCATGAATTGTTGAAATGGTTAGATCAGGAAGATGAGTCATACTTCGTTCCAAAACAGTTCTTAGAGTCATACTCCAAGTGTAGCACCTGGTTCTTGGTATGTAAATTTATCTAAGTATTTTGCATTTTTAGCCTTGTACTCGGCGAGTTGTAGGCCCGACTCGCCGAGTAGAGCCGGGACATGGAGCACGTTTAAGTTGGCGACTCGGCGAGTCCATATTCTGGACTCGGCGAGTCCCCGCTGTCTGGTGAAACCCTAATTCCAAGGGTTTGCACCCTATTTAAACCAACCTTATGCGCCCCAAGCTCGCCCCCATTCACCCTCAGAGCCCCCTATATCGTTCTAACATCGTTCCTTGTGAAATTGAAGTGCTTGGTGTGATTTCTTAAAGACTTTGAGAGAGAAAGGAGAGTAGATCAAGAGGAGAGGAAGGAGGCCAGGCATCTTGGTGTTATTTCAGAGATTTCCTTGAGGTATAACTCAGTTTCCCTCTGTTCCCATGCTTATAGTCCCTTAGAGCTCCATTAAAGTCCTTCTTGAGCCATTTCCAAGCTTGGGTATGAACTAGGGTCTGTGATAAGCCGATCAACCTTTAGATCTAGGCATGATTGAGCTCTAGGAGCTCGGATCCACTGCCTTTATGAAGCCATATTGCATGAAAGCCCTAGATCTACTCTTTTAGTGCATTTTGAGCCCTAAAACCTTCATTGGTGTTTATTTACACGTAAAGTTGGAAACTTTACGTGTTAATCAAGCCCTAGGAACCTAGATCTACGTATGGAATGAGCTGGATCCAAGCAAAATCGAGTATATATTAGTGGCACGTGGCCGACTCAGCGAGTCGAGTCGCGAGTCCTCGAGTTTTCCCCTTTTCGTGTTGCTGAGTGGAGTCGTGAGTCATGGGGGGGTGACTCAGTGAGTCGGAAGCCAGACTCACTCATGGAGGAACTCGGCGAGTCAATGCCCTGACTCGGCGAGCCTCAAGAACAGACTCGGCGAGTTGTTCATACGACTCGGCGAGTCTCAGCATAGAATGTTCTTCGGTTGAAGATGAACTCGACGAGTTGTTCATACAACTCGGCGAGTGGGATGAAGGACTAGTGGTCATCGGTTTAGAAGGAAACTCGTCGAGTCAATGCCTAACTCGACGAGTAGAGACGAGATTATGGTCAATCGAGTGGATAGGGACTCGGCGAGTTGGCAAGCCAACTCGGCGAGTCGGGTCAACTGGAAGTTGACTTTGATTTAGACTCTTGGTTTAGTTAGGGGTAAATGGTCATTTTACCCTGAGGGCGGTTAGCAGTATTTGACTGAGTGTTTTTGTGGGAATTATAGCCGGAGGATTTCCGGAGCAGCAGCAGCAGAAGTCAGTCAGTTCCCACGCAGATTAGCAGCCACTTTGAGGTGAGTTACCTTCCAGTAGCGGTGGGTCTACGGCCACAATGCCGGCCCACCAGTAGGAGTTGCATGATAGATGATTGTCTCTGTGATATTCATCTAGGGTTGTTACTACCTGTGATATGTTTATGTGCTAAAATGACATGATGCTATGTACTAGTGACTGTAGGGGGAGATAGTCCCCAGATTACCGGCCAATAGGGTCGAAGGGGCGGTCGTGCCCAGCCATGCTAGATAGATTATGTGATAAATGTGTTATGTGGTAGTAGTAAGGGGGTGAAATAGTCCCCAGTACCCGGTCGAGAGGACCGAAGGGGAGACCAGCACCCAGATATGCTAGTCAGTACCCGGTCGAGAGGACCGAAGGGGAGGCCAGCTCCCAGATATGCTAGACAGTACCCGGTCGAGAGGACCGAAGGGGAGACCAGCACCCAGATATGCTAGTCAGAACCCGGTCGAGAGGACCGAAGGGGAGGCCAGCTCCCAGATATGCTAGACAGTATCCGGTCGGGAGGACCGAAGGGGTAGGTCGAGCACCCAGATATGCCAGACAATATATGTATGTTATGTAACTGTATGGTAGGTGGTATGATGGGGGGACTCACTAAGCTTTGTGCTTACAGTTTATAGTTTTGTTTTCAGGTACCTCTTCGTCGAAGGGGAAAGAGCTGGCGCGGTAGCGGCACATCATACACACACATTGATTTCCGCATCATGAGTTATTCTGGGATTTTTACTCTGACATTATTATGTTTTTTTGAAATGATATGATCAGTGAATGTTTTATTTCTAATGTTTGCTAAGTATATGTTTCAAAAATGAAATTTTTTTTGGCTCGTATTTTGGGATGTTACAAGTTGGTATCAGAGCCCTGGTTTGAGGGATTGGGACACACCTTCGGGGGATGTCTAGACTCAAATCGAGGGATTAAAAGATTTTTATAAAGAAACGATTTTCTAAAGACTGGGTAAAAGAGTTTCGAGAAAGAACGAGGTGTGTGATGTGCGCGACCGGCCGAGCTCAAGTAAGTTTTCCCCAAAGTACCCATACGAGTTTATGTTATGATTATCAGTTTCAGTTTTAGTAGAACAGCATGCTAGAATAGGACTAAGGATCTAGGAATGATGCCTTATGTGCCTGCTTTATGTGTTCCAGCTTTATGAGAATTGCATGCTAGTACCGAGTAGACAGTAGTAGGATAGCCTGTTTAGGTCATGCCTGATAGTATGAGCTTAGCAGTGTATGCTAGTACAGATCAGTCGATATGATAGCCAGAGTAGTACATACTTGATTATGTGTACTCAATGTCCGAATGCTGCTTGCTATGTGCTTTTAGGAGTTCTAGTTGTCTTTCACTAACTAGTAAACGAATATGTTAAGATACATATTGCAAGGACTAAATAATTTCAGAGGGTTGGGTCTAGCCCTATTTCGCAGCTCTTGTTTGAGTCCAACCGTTGTAGGGTAGGATCCCTCATTCGAAGAATTATCTAGTCTGAGTAATATGTAATAGTATTCGCAAGCTAGTTAGGGGAAGAAAGCAGGGACTTCTTATGCAGCTGAGGGCGGAGAGTGGGTTGGCGACTTCCTAGGGCGAGCCTAGGATGAGATTAGCATGAGATCAACAGTAGTAGTAGGGACTTGGTGGAGTCGAGGCAGTTCTTGAGGAAAGTACGGATAGATGTGGAAGGTAGTATGGGCACGTACTACTGAAAGCAGAGGATCCGTACTTGAATTAAGGGAGGCTGAGGCGAGACCAGGAACCTTACAGTAGACGTGATCCCTTTAGATGTATCAGTACCACTGACAGTTGTCGTTATGTATTGAGAATGGTGGTGCTACGCTCGAGGCCAGCAGTTGGCAGTTCAGGAGAGGGATCGGGTTCGGGATCAGGTTCCGAGCCAATAGACGAGAGGCTACGCGAGTTCATCGCGTCAGAGATCACCAGAGGCATCCTTGATTCGACTCCCATTATCTTCGGGTCGATCAAGGAAGGGATAGGGGAGTTGATGGAGGATCGCCTCAGGGCATTCAGGAGCGACATGGCATCTGGCCAGTCAGGATCTCGCACACTGTCCTTCAAGGACTTCCGGGGCAGTGGTGCGCCGGATTTTCACGGGGTGAAGGACCCCATAGCTGCTAGGCGATGGATTGCAGACATTGAGTCTGCACAGTTGACTAGCTTCTGCCCTGAGGGGTCGAAGGTGAGATTTGCAGCAGGATGTTTGAGAGATCGAGCTAGGGATTGGTGGGAACTCGTTGGTGACTCGTTGGGAGCCTCGGCTGTCGAGGCTATGACCTGGTCGGACTTCGTGACCAGGTTCAGGGCAGAGTTTGCGCCGGCTGTCGAGCTTCAGCAGCTGGCCAGGGAGTTCCTAGATATGAGACAGACGACGGAGACTGTGGCGGAGATCACCGCCAAGTTCCGGGAGAGAGCGTTACTGGTGCCCCAGTACGCGGGTGATGAGGATATGAGGAGGACCCGCTATCATGACATGCTACGAGCTGACATTCAGGAGCATGTTAGTTTTTCAGCTTGCCCTACCCTGGACTCTATGGTTGCTAGGGCAAGGGAGAGGGAGATAGACCTGGAGCACATTCGGAAGAGAAAGGCGGAAGAGGGGCATGTTATGGGGGCTTCGGGGAAGAAGCCCAAGGGACCAGATGCGGGGCCGAAAGGCCAACACGGACGGGGCCGCTGCAGGAAATGCGGCAAGACGCACGAGGGAGCGTGCAAGTTGGGATCGTCAGGCTGCTACAAGTGCGGCAAGTTAGGGCACTTCAGCAGGGATTGTACCGCCCCTGCACCCGTGTTACAGACGTCAGAGTTGTTGTGTTTCCACTGCAACCAGAGGGGCCACAAGAAGGCCAATTGCCCCCAGTTGACAGCAGCAGCGCCAGTAAAGGCGCCAGCTCCAGCGACCCTGCGGATTACCGATGGCCGGCAGGGCAAGGCAGAGGCTCCAGTGGTGAGGAGTCGGGCATTTCAGCTGACTACCGAGGAGGCACGCGCTGCACCCGATGTGGTGACGGGTATGATTCTTTCCCTCTGGTTTATTTTTATGACGTTTATGTTATTGATATGTGCCCTGTTTAGGATCGTTCCATGTGAACGGTATCCCAGTACAGGTACTGTTTGATTCGGGCGCTACCCGATCATTCGTTTCTCTTGCGCTTAGCAAGAAGTTTTCTGAGTCTTCGGGTATGTTGGATTGCCCTCTAGAGGTTGAGATTGCGGACGACCGATCAGTGCGAGCATCTGAGGTCTTCCGAGATTGTGTGCTGAGGTTATTTGAGGAGCGCTACTTGGTAGACTTGGTTCCCATTCCATTGCGTGGGAACAAGGTGATTATAGGCATGGATTGGCTCAGCCCTAATGGGGCAGTGATCGACTGCGCGCAGCAGTTGGTGCGGATCAGGACCCCAAGTGGGGGAGAGCTGGTGATTCAGGGCGAGAGGCCACAGCGAGGACCGGCCTTATGTTCAGCAGCGAGAGCTAGGCGTTACCTTCAGCAGGGTTGCGCAGGTTATGTCGCGTATGTTATGGATACCCGGGAGGCGGGTAGGGCGACGGTGGGCGATGTGCCCGTAGTACGAGAATTAGCGGATGTATTCCCCGAGGAGTTGCCAAGGATACCTCCGGAGCGACAGGTGGAGTTCAGGATCGACCTAGTCCCTGGTGCGGCTCCGATAGCCAAGGCACCGTATCGGTTGGCTCCTCCTGAGATGCAGGAGTTGTCTACACAGCTTCAGGAGTTGTTAGACAAGGGTTTCATTCGACCGAGCAGTTCACCCTGGGGAGCCCCGATTCTGTTTGTGAAGAAGAAGGATGGGTCGCATCGTATGTGTATAGACTATAGGGAGCTGAACAAGGTAACGGTGAAGAACCGTTACCCACTCCCGAGGATTGACGACCTCTTTGACCAGCTTCAGGGAGCATCTTGGTTCTCCAAGATAGATTTGCGTTCAGGGTATCATCAGATGAGGGTTAGGGAGGAGGATGTGCAGAAGACGGCGTTTCGGACGTGTTATGGCCACTATGAGTTTGTGGTGATGCCTTTCGGGCTCACCAATGCTCCTGCCGCGTTCATGGACCTCATGAACCGCGTGTGCAGATCGATGTTAGACCGGTCTGTGATAGTGTTTATTGATGATATCTTGGTTTACTCCAAGAGGCAGGAGGAGCATGAGGAGCATCTGCGAGAGGTTCTAGAGACCTTGAGGAGGGAGAACTTGTATGCCAAGTTCTCCAAGTGTGATTTCTGGTTGCGCGAGGTGCAGTTTCTTGGGCACCTTGTCAACCAGAACGGGATTTCGGTAGATCCGGCCAAGGTAGAGGCCGTGATGAGATGGGAGGTTCCGAAGTCTCCATCTGAGATTCGGAGTTTCCTGGGATTAGCTGGCTACTATCAGAGATTCATCCAGGATTTCTCCAAGATAGCATTACCCCTGACCAGGCTAACGAGGAAGGCTGTAGTCTTTCGTTGGGGGCCTGAGCAGCAGGCAGCGTTCGAGACACTGAGGCAGAGATTGTGCGAGGCGCCAATCTTAGCCCTGCCAGAGGGCATGGAGGATTTTGTTGTGTACGGCGATGCGTCCATCTCAGGTTTGGGCGCAGTATTGATGCAGAGAGGGCACGTCATCGCCTACGCGTCGAGGCAGCTGAAGCCTCACGAGGCGAACTACCCGACGCATGATTTGGAGTTGGGGGCTGTTGTGTTCGCCCTCAAGATATGGCGACATTACCTCTATGGGGTTCGATGTACGATTTACACGGACCACAAGAGCTTGAGGTACCTCATGGATCAGCCGAATCTGAACATGAGGCAGCGTCGGTGGTTGGACATGGTAAAGGATTACGACTGCGAGATCCTTTACCATCCGGGAAAGGCCAACGTGGTGGCCGATGCGCTTAGCCGCAAGGCGGCACCGATCAGGGATATCTGTCTGAGGATGACAGTGGTGACTCCGCTTTTAGAGCGGATCCGGGAGGCTCAGCAGGAGGCTATGAAGGAGGAACATCGGAAGAGCGAGCGGATTGTGGGACAGGTTTCTTCCTTCGACTATGATAGTCGAGGGTTATTGACACTACACCGTAGGGTGTGGGTACCGTATCACGGGGGTGTGCGTCAGGTTCTGATGGAGGAGGCGCACAAATCCCGATTCTCCATTCATCCCGGGGCAACGAAGATGTATAGAGAACTTCGTCTAGACTATTGGTGGCCCTGCATGAAGCGGGATGTAGCATGGTATGTTGAGCGGTGCTTGACCTGCAGGAAGGTCAAGGCCGAGCACCAGAGGCCACACGGCAAGATGCAGCCGTTGGATATCCCGCTGTGGAAATGGGAAGACATCACGATGGATTTTATCACCAAGCTTCCCAGGACCGCACGGGGAGTGGATACTATATGGGTCATCGTGGATCGGTTGACCAAGAGCGCTCACTTCATACCGATCCAGTAGAGTATCTCGGCAGAGAAGTTGGCCAAAATCTACATCCGAGAGGTGGTGGTGCGGCACGGAGTGCCAGTCTCCGTGATTTCAGACAGAGATGTACGGTTTACTTCCAGGTTTTGGAAGAAGTTCCATGACGAGCTGGGTACTCGTCTACATTTTAGCACCGCTTTTCACCCGCAGACCGATGGTCAGAGTGAGCGGACCATCCAGACTCTGGAGGATATGTTGCGGGCGTGCGTACTAGACTTTGGTGGTAGCTGGGATACCTATCTTCCTCTAGCTGAGTTTTCGTACAACAACAGCTACCACGTGAGTATCGACCGACCTCCCTTCAAGATGTTGTACGGGAGGAGGTGCAGGACCCCGATATGTTGGGGTGAGGTAGGCCAGAGGGTCATGGGGAGCACCGAAGTGGTGCTCAAGACGACCGAGAGGATCCAGCAGGTTCGGAGCAGGCTTCAGACTGCACAGAGTCGGCAGAAAAGTTATGCTGACAATCGCCGATCAGACCTGGAGTTCCAGGTCGGGGATATGGTCCTCCTGAAGGTGTCACCATGGAAGGGTATCATCCGATTCAGGAAACGGGGCAAATTGGGCCCCAGGTACATTGGACCCTTCAGGGTTCTGGCCCGGGTGGGCAAGGTGGCATATAGGTTGGATCTGCCAGCCGAGCTCAGTCAGATCCACAACACCTTCCATGTCTCCCAGCTGCGGAAGTGCCTAGTGGACGATTCAGCGGTGGTGCCGTTAGAGGATATCCAGGTTGACGACAGCCTGAATTACATTGAGCGCCCAGTCGCAATCCTCGACCGGAAGTCGAAGGATCTGAGGAACAAGAGGGTGGAATTAGTGAAGGTGCAATGGCAGCACCGAAAGGGTTCAGAGTGGACTTGGGAGCCGGTGGAAGAAATGATGGAGCATTACCCCGAGCTGTTTCAGGACCGAGCAGCAGACTTCGAGGACGAAGTCTAAAATAAGTGGGGGAGATTTGTAGCACCTGGTTCCTGGTATGTAAATTTATCTAAGTATTTTGCATTTTTAGCCTTGGACTCGGCGAGTTGTAGGCCCGACTCACCGAGTAGAGCCGGGACATGGAGCACGTTTAAGTTGGCGACTCGGCGAGTCCATATTCTGGACTCGGCGAGTCCCCGCTGTCTGGTGAAACCCTAATTCCAAGGGTTTGCACCCTATTTAAACCAACCTTATGCGCCCCAAGCTCGCCCCCATTCACCCTCAGAGCCCCCTATATCGTTCTAACATCGTTCCTTGTGAAATTGAAGTGCTTGGTGTGATTTCTTGAAGACTTTGAGAGAGAAAGGAGAGTAGATCAAGAGGAGAGGAAGGAGGCCAGGCATCTTGGTGTTATTTCAGAGATTTCCTTGAGGTATAACTCAGTTTCCCTCTGTTCTCATGCTTATAGTCCCTTAGAGCTCCATTAAAGTCCTTCTTGAGCCATTTCCAAGCTTGGGTATGAACTAGGGTCTGTGATAAGCCGATCAACCTTTAGATCTAGGCATGATTGAGCTCTAGGAGCTCGGATCCACTGCCTTTATGAAGCCATATTGCATGAAAGCCCTAGATCTACTCTTTTAGTGCATTTTGAGCCCTAAAACCTTCATTGGTGTTTATTTACACATAAAGTTGGAAACTTTACGTGTTAATCAAGCCCTAGGAACCTAGATCTACGTATGGAATGAGCTGGATCCAAGCAAAATCGAGTATATATTAGTGGCATGTGGCCGACTCGGCGAGTCGAGTCGCGAGTCCTCGAGTTTTCCCCTTTTCGTGTTGCTGAGTGGAGTCGTGAGTCATGGGGGGTGACTCAGTGAGTCGGAAGCCAGACTCACTCATGGAGGAACTCGGCGAGTCAATGCCCTGACTCGGCAAGCCTCAAGAACAGACTCGGCGAGTTGTTCATACGACTCGGCGAGTCTCAGCATAGAATGTTCTTCGGTTGAAGATGAACTCGACGAGTTGTTCATACAACTCGGCGAGTAGGATGAATGACTAGTGGTCATCGGTTTAGAAGGAAACTCGTCGAGTCAATGCCTAACTCGACGAGTAGAGACGAGATTATGGTCAATCGAGTGGATAGGGACTCGGCGAGTTGGCAAGCCAACTCGGCGAGTCGGGTCAACTGGAAGTTGACTTTGATTTTGACTCTTGGTTTAGTTAGGGGTAAATGGTCATTTTACCCTGAGGGCGGTTAGCAGTATTTGACTGAGTGTTTTTGTGGGAATTATAGCCGGAGGATTTCCGGAGCAACAGCAGCAGAAGTCAGTCAGTTCCCACGCAGATTAGCAGCCACTTTGAGGTGAGTTACCTTCCAGTAGCGGTGGGTCTACGGCCACAATGCCGGCCCACCAGTAGGAGTTGCATGATAGATGATTGTCTCTGTGATATTCATCTAGGGTTGTTACTACCTGTGATATGTTTATGTGCTAAAATGACATGATGCTATGTACCAGTGACTATAGGGGGAGATAGTCCCCAGATTACCGGCCAATAGGGTCGAAGGGGCGGTCGTGCCCAGCCATGCTAGATAGATTATGTGATAAATGTGTTATGTGGTAGTAGTAAGGGGGTGAAATAGTCCCCAGTACCCGGTCGAGAGGACCGAAGGGGAGACCAGCACCCAGATATGCTAGTCAGTACCCGGTCGAGAGGACCGAAGGGGAGGCCAGCTCCCAGATATGCTAGACAGTACCCGGTCGAGAGGACCGAAGGGGAGACCAGCACCCAGATATGCTAGTCAGAACCCGGTCGAGAGGACCGAAGGGGAGGCCAGCTCCCAGATATGCTAGACAGTATCCGGTCGGGAGGACCGAAGGGGTAGGTCGGGCACCCAGATATGCCGGACAATATATGTATGTTATGTAACTGTATGGTAGGTGGTATGATGGGGGGACTCACTAAGCTTTGTGCTTACAGTTTATAGTTTTGTTTTCAGGTACCTCTTCGTCGAAGGGGAAAGAGCTGGCGCGGTAGCGGCACATCATACACACACATTGATTTCCGCATCATGAGTTATTCTGGGATTTGTACTCTGACATTATTATGTTTTTTTGAAATGATATGATCAGTGAATGTTTTATTTCTAATGTTTGCTAAGTATATGTTTCAAAAATGAAATTTTTTTTGGCTCGTATTTTGGGATGTTACACCAAGATTGTAACTTGAGTGACATATCTTAAAGAAAGGTTTAAAACACTTGTCAAATGTAAGAGTAAAAGTGTCCTACTCTTGTACGTTTGAAATTGGTAAGTTGTGATGTTTTGGATAAAACAAAGACCAACTAAGGCCAATTGTGTGAAGTGTTTGTCTTGATAAAGAATCTGCACTATCTCTTGAATATTTGGCAAGATAGTCTTATATGTCAAGAGGATAGTGGGAGTCTTAAAGATCCTAAAAAGAATTTCAAGAACTAATCAAGAATAAAACCTGAGGTTCTTCACTAGCACACGACTTGAGGTTTATAACCTATCGTGTTGACATATTCTGTGCCCATTCCTGTTAAAGTTGGCTTTGCATAGGAGTTCTGAAAGTTCTCAATTGGTTGCATAACAACTTGGAAGCAATGGCAGGCCCTGTACTGCCAGGTGGCAAGAAGTTAAGATTTCATAAGTTCAGTCCATATGAGTTTGGATTTGTCATTATCCTTGTCTTGTGACTATGGTTTTGACGATTCACATGGATAAGAACACATACACCATAAAATCTAAGGGTCATAAGGTTTCTCTCCGATTCATGAAAATGATGGTGAGGAAACACTTCCACCAAGTAGATTTGAAGCAGATGGCAAAAGGTCTAAACAATTGAGACTATGATTACGGCATCCCTTTTCATAGTTCTGAAATTGTTTAGACACACATGCATGCTATCTAAGGAAAGGTGTATGGTTTTGATAAAATTTTATCAAAGCATCTCGTATCAGAAATCTGAACTTTGGTAAGAAAGTCAATAAAGTATTGATTTCTAGAAGTCCAGCTGATTTCTGAGTACATGTCAAAGCTAGTGGGAGCATAAGTGTTATGCTAATAATCATCATGTTAGTGGGAGAATGATAATTATTGTTAGTGTTGCAAGTTAGCAATGTTAATTATAGAAAACAAAATTTTCAATTCGTGAGGCTGCAGGGATTGAAAAAGTTGTTTTGCTATAATTAAGGGAGAGGATATACTTCATTTCAGTTCTAAAGGCTTAGATTGAGACCTTAATCATCTTTAGTCAAGAATATATATATATATATATATATATATATATATATATATATGAATTTCATGTTGGATTGGTTCAACTTAAGGAAATTCTATATATTGCGTTCTCAGAATTCGATTATGATTACGGCATCCCTCTTCATAGTCAAATTTTGAAAACATGGCAAATAAAAATATTGTAGCAAAAGACTGGTCTAGAATCATGTCTTTATGTGAGACATCATGAATCATGTACCATTTGCTTTGGGTACAGGATCGATTGCATGTGCTATAATATTTGTCATTTCTTAATTTTTCCAAATGCTCAGAGGCATTAAGAAGGGAAAAGGTCTAGAATTGGATATGACTAAAATGATTAAGCAATTGTCGAGGACAATCTGAGGTTTACCAAAGATTGGTTGCTCAAGGACAGTTGGAAGTATAGTGCTAATTTTGGAAGGACCATATTGACATATTCTGAAAAGAGGCATCTCTTATTCAGAAGTGATAGTCAAAATGAGAATATGGAGTTGTCTACATAGGTGGAAGTTATCTGTGTAAGATTAGAAAACTTAATGCAAGAAGCATGTCCAAAGCAATGTACTTTGAATATGAGACTTAGTTTCCATGGAGTTGATCTCCATTGGAATACCTTATAATGACTGTTGACAAGTCTTTGTGACTTTGTACATATTCATTACAGGAGGGCCAGTGCATATAAGTTTAAAATCTAAACAGATTTCGATAAATGATAGGAAATTTGAAATTCTCACATTTTTCGATAAGGATTTGGGAGTGTGAAATTAGAATCATTGAAATTATGTTCAATTGGTTTATTTCACAAAGTAAGGATCATAGACAAACATAGAGTGCATACTTGGTGTATGGCAAAGCTATTGTTTAAGAAAAACATAGTGTACATGCTTGGAGCATGGGACAACTAGTGTTTTCAATTCAAGTATAAAGTTGATAAAACTGAAACAATGAATAATGAGTAATCAGTATGGTGATAAATAAAAGTATTTATTTATATTCATAGGGTTTGATACCATATTTGATTCATTTATTCTTGTGTTTCACTTTGCATGTTTTGACTTCCATAATAACTAAGTCGCTCTTCCTGAATGATTAAGTTATTCAAACCATCCACAGTCGATCATATGTTGGAAGTAGATATGAATCAAGACTGTCATGGGTTGGTTTGTAGAGGTCCAAGTTGGTGGACAAAGTGGTGCTACAACACTCATGAGTGCTCATAAGTTCTGATTATTGGATTCAACCCGCGCTCATTTGAATCACTTCATGGATTTTATCACGAGTGATCATGAGACGATAATATCTTATATTCTTCAAACCTAGAGATATGAGTTGTTACTATGAGTTGGTTATACATTGATTGCACGAAAACGCATTTGGTAACTCGATGTTATAAAACGTGCCTTTGTGTATGATTCAACAAGTAGTAGAACAAGCCATATGAGTCAAAGTTTATCCATTCCTTTTACCTTCGGGATAAAAGCGATATCTATGGGCCCCTCGATGATTTAGCGATGACACATGTGAGTGCTTGGCCAAGCCAGGACTGATTTGATTTGTTCAATCAGTCAGTCATCATAAATCGAAAATTGGGAAACAACAAATGGACAGAGAGAATTATTATAATCCATGTCTCAGTCCATATGATATCTAGAATGGAGGAATATATGATCCCTTATCTAATGGACAAGTCATTGACAAGGTCAGAGTTCGATAGCGGCTTTAAGAGCTACGATTGCCAGTTAGGTTTTGAAGTCATACTCAATAATAGTTTTAGACTTATACAAGTGGGAGACTGTTGGATTAATGTCTAAGTCCATAACTATATTTGGTATGTACTTGACCCGACCCGGCATGGTCCATTTGGGTTGCACTTCACCGGCACAATTTATATGGATAGTCTTTTGAGAATAGTATATTTATGATTTATATTAATATATTATAAGTTCTAATATATTAATATGGAATCATATTATTTAATTAGTATTGATCAAGAATTAATTTAGAATTAATTAAGTGATCAAAAAAGAACTAATTAAATATGGACTCTTATATATATGGAATGGGCCAAGTTCATTTAGGTTGGGCTAAGCTTTCATGGATGGTCCATGGAGCTTTTAACCCATGGATCCTATGTAAATGAAAGGTCATGGGTATTAGGGTTTACATGGATGTAACCCTAATCCTCCATAATATATAAAGGGGTCCTTGGCTCACAAAATTGGCACAAGTGTGTGAAAATAAGAGTGGGCCGATTTTAGTGTGCATACATATTCTCTCAAGTTCTTCCAAGGTGTTTTGGTGATTTGTGATTCCATTTGAGGCTTCCACACTATTGGGGCTAAGCTCTTAAAGCTTTAAGACACCAAGCTACATCAAAAGGTATGTCATCTAACTAGAACTTTGTAGTATAGGTGCTTCATAATATGGTAGTTAGGATGAAACCTTGGAATAGTTAATATTTGCATGTATAATAGAGAAAACATAGATCCAAGGTTTATAGGGTTGCATGTACACCATAGGAGTGTTAGAATGCTCAAAACCTAACAAACAGATAGCGTCGAAGTGTGGTGCGACTGCGGTGTGGCCCGTAGCAATCGTATGTGAGGATAGTTAGACTGCGGTGTGGCCCGTAGCATTAGTTTAGTTAGACTGCGGTGTGGCCCGTAGCATTAGTTTAGTTAGACTACGGTGTGGCCCGTAGCATTAGTTTAGTAAGACTACGGTGTGGCCCGTAGCAATCGTATGTGAGGATAGTTAGACTGCGGTGTGGCCCATAGCATTAGTTTAGTAAGACTGCGGTGTGGCCCGTAGCATTAGTTTAGTAAGACTGTGGTGTGGCCCGTAGCAATCGTATGTGAGTATAGTTAGGCTGCAGTGTGGCCCGTAGCACTGGTTTAGCAATACTGCGGGGTGGCCGTAGCTTTAGTTGGCTGGCAGCGCAAAAGTGTAGTAAGACTACAGGGTGGCCCGTAGCATTCGTCGGTCCCTATTCGCTAGTGCGAATGTATCAGGTGTGTGATTCAGTGGCAGGGTTTTTCAGATAGTTAAGTTCAGGACGGGGCAGCCGCCCGGATGTGAATGGGCCACATTATGGTTAGGTCCGGAAGGAAATAGGTCATTGGAGACCAAGAGTGGCGTAAAACTGCAGGTAAGCCGTGGCATTCATTAGTAGCTTAGTTCGCGGAGTGTGGGCTGGGGCCCGTATCTCCGAGGTAGCATGGGGGAAACCGGTATTCGGGTAATGGTAGATCAGTTGGGACCAGGGCGGTCTCGGATCATCCGGTAGGCGGATGGGAGTCAACAGGACTACAGGCAGGAAGGATGGTAAGGGTTTCGGTGTGAAAAGTCGTGAGCTGATCGGATGATGCTAAGCTGCTCATCGTGGGATCGAATGATCTCAGAGTAAAGGATTTGGCTCGGTGACGCCGTTCTCGTTTGAGCCTTAAACGTAGCAGAGAGGGATCTGCTACCCGAAGGATTGTCTGAATTCTCACGATTGGGTGGAGCTTTCAGTATTGGAGCATTGTATGGGGGGTTATTCCGTGAGTAATGGTATGATGGTTGGCATTGGGAGTGGCCGGGATTGCGGTTTCAGCAGAGGATCGGTCCTCGAAGGAAATTGGGAAAGTTGTTGCTTGTGGAAAGTGCCTTAGAAAGGCCAGTGATAGTGTAGGGTAAAAGGGTAAACCCCTTGCGAATCAAGGGTAAGTGTATCAGGAGTATCGGTATGATTACCGGTTGGATAAAAGTGTTGTACTCGAGGGTAGTAAGTAACGGGTTATTCTGAAGATAACATCTTCAAGGTTTGGATCGGATGGGCGGAGTGTGTACCTAGTGGTAAAGTGGCGACCAGATGGTAAGGTAGTTGGCCGTGGCAGACTTCGAGGATGAAGTATGGTTTAAGTGGGGGAGTGTTGTAACACCCAGAATCAGAAAGACCAAGAAAAGGAAGGAAAGGCTCTAAGTCAAGAGTCAACTCGTCGAGTCCAGGGAGGAACTCGACTAGTCGAAGCGGGATCCGGGGCATAGAGTAAGTGACCGACTCGGCGAGTCGGCTAGTGGACTCGGCGATTCTGGTCTGGACGAGAAAAACCCTAATCCCGGGGGTTGTGCCCTATTTAAAGAACATTACATCCCTTCCCCAGCCTCTTTACTCCCCTTTTGAGATCCAGAAACCCTAAATCGTGAGTGAGAGCCCTTGGAAGCAATTTAGAGCCTAGATAAGTGATTTTGGTGGAAAGGGGCTTGAAGATCAAGAGGCTTGCTGCAAAGGAGTGGTGTAGATCCGGGATCTACTTCAGTTGGAACATATATTGGAGGTAATAAGCTGTTGCTTTGGCTTTATTGAAAATAGATCTATCTTATGTTTGAGATTTGGGGCATTTTGGGCATGATTGAGATCTATGTCGAGTTAGAGGCCTAGATCTGAGGTTGCTACCTCAGATCTAGACTTGTGATGGTCCAGAAGGTCATAAAGTTTATGTTAATAAGTTATTGGTGAAGCCCATTTGCCTTAAACCCTAGCCCTAGAGTGTTTTGGGCCTTTAGCTCCTTGGTTTCACGTAAAGTTTGCAACTTTACGTGGGGGATAGACTGTAGAAGAGTGGATCTATGGATTGGAGCCCCTGCATGGCTCGAAAAGCCACTGTATGGATTGAGAACTGGAGAGACTCGGCGAGTCACATGGGTGTACTCGACGAGTTGTATGAATATGTGCATGGGCTCGGCGAGTTGGAAGAACAACTCGGCGAGTCTGTTGAAGATTGCCTGGGACTCGATGAGTCTGTTCTTGGACTCGACGAGTCAGGTCGCAAAACCCCCAACCTCTTCTGGTTAAGACGCAGATCAGTGAGTTGAGCGGTGACTCAGTGAGTTGGACAGGATGGGACTCAGAGATCGTTAAACTCGACGATTCCTGGGGTGACTCGGCGAGTTGGGTCGTATTTTGAGAGCTTCTGAGTTTAAGGACTCGGCCAGTCTTCGGGTTGACTCAGCGAGTCGAGTCAACTGGAAGGTTGACTTTGACCAGGACTTTGACTTTAACCAGAGTTGACTTAGTTTGACTTCTACAGTTTAATTTGGAACTAAGTGTTTACTGATATTAGTAGCTCGGGGAGCTAGCGGAGCAGCGGTTCAGAGAGTGGTCGGACAGCAGCCAGAGGGTTATCAGCAAATTCAGCAGTGCGAGGTGAGTCTCCTCACTGTTTGTATGGGTCTACGGCCACAATGCCGACCCATTTAGTTTATGTATGGTAGGAAGACCCGGGGGTTAGCCCTAGGCATTATGCATGAAAGACCAGGAGGAGGCTCCTGGCACACAGTATGTTATTATGTATGGTAGGAAGACCCGGGGGTTAGCCCTAGGCATTATGCATGAAAGACCAGGAGGAGGCTCCTGGCACACAGTATGTTATTATGTATGGTAGGAAGACCCGGGGGTTAGCCCTAGGCATTATGCATGAAAGACCAGGAGGAGGCTCCTGGCACACAGTATGTTATTATGTATGGTAGGAAGACCCGGGGGTTAGCCCTAGGCAACATGTATGAAAGACCAGGAGGTGGCTCCTGGCACACTATTATGAATGAAAGACCAGGAGGTGGCTCCTGGCACACTGTATGCTGAGTAGCCTAGTAGAGTAGTAGGTATAGTTGTCTTTGTGATGCTTGCATGGAAGACCAGGGGGTGGCCCTTGGCACTTGTCTGTAAGACCCAGGGAGTGGCCCCCAGGCTTGACAAGAAAGACCACGTGCGGCCCGTGGCAATACAGCAAGACTATGTTTGGCACATAGCACTTTACTTGATTATGGATATGTTTGTTTTGTATGGCTCATGGTTACGTATGGTATGTATGGATCAGTTGGTTTGTATGGTATGTGGTATCTGGGGAACTCACTAAGCTTCGTGCTTACGGTTTTCAGTTTTGGTTTCAGGTATTCAGTTTTCAGAAGAGGAGCTCAGAAGGGTTGCAGTGCACACACCATGACAAGTTAGCCTGGGATGTTTACTCTGATAACTAAACAAGTGTTTTGGAAATGAAACTATGATTTGTCATATAAACCCCTTTTAGTATGTTTTAATGACTTAATGCTATGAATCAGTAATGTTTTTAAAAGAAATTTTTGGACTCGAAATCCGGGATGTTACAGACACAAATATCATGACTGCTGAAACAACTTCGACATCCATTCCTATGTCGACAACTGTTACTCCACTAGAGCTTTCTACTATCGAATCCAATATGGAGGATAATAGAAATCTTGACATCCCTGAGCACACATCTAATGTGGACTCAAATTTCAACATTGGTGTGATCCATTCCATTGCTACTTCGACATTACTTCCATCACTAACTTCACCACTTCTCACTTTTGTCGTCCAAACCTCTACTTTTCTAACTCATTCACCAACTTTTGATGGGATTCTTCTTCAACCAATTACAACCTTGTTTTGATCTCAATCCACTAATCCTTTGCATAATCATAGGATTGATGATTCTCAGCAAATGGATGATCAAGATGAGGGCTTTGATTTTGGTGCTCTTACTTTTGATCCCGATGAAGATGATATTGAAGATGAAGCCATAATGTCTGGGAAGTAGTATAAGATCTTGAATTACAAGATGAATATGATTTTGCAGTTTCTTAATGATTCTTCTACAAATTCTTCTTCATCTGTTATTAAAGAAGAGGTGGCTTCATTGTTATTGACTTAAGAGTCGAATTTCAAAGAGTTAGTGAAAGAAGTTGTGACAGATATATATGGAAGGCTTGAAGATAACTCAAGGTCTTTCATTTTTTAAGTATCTAAAGAGGAAAATGTTTCAAGGGAGCGACACGAGTTAACTGAGAAGGAATTTACATCAGAGGTTAAGAAGATTAGGGATTTATATTATGGTGTTCAGAGGAATGTTAATAGTTTGATATCAACTATGAATATATTGTTGGAGGATGTTTTAGCCTTCAATGTCGAATACGATGTTGAGTTGGAGAAGAAATCTGGTTCTAATACTACAATTTTCAAAGGAGTTGAGGCTTGTATCAGTTATTTTCAAGAAAAAATCTCAAAGTATGCAAACAATTTGTCATCTTCAATGTCTGAAGAGAAACTTTCCAAGGCCTTATCTTCCATAGATACAACTTTCAAAACTCATCTTACACCCATTTTATATTTGGTGATGAGGCTTCCTACAAATGCTCCACATGCTTCGCAAGTTTTACAAGGGGGGAAAAGGGAGTATCATCAAAAGTGGGAAGAGGTGATGATAAAGGGAAAGTATTTTCTCATCCAATTCCAATTCTAATTCCAAGCAAGCCCATTAAAACAATGGTGACAACTGTAACTTCTAGTACAGTTGTAACTTAAAATATGGAGGTTGAATTGAGCAAGCTACAATCAAATAAAGGTTTAACAAATTAATGAAGGGAGTTCTTCTATAGTTAAGACAATAAGTGTAGTGAAAAAAGATAAAGGCAGCGCTATTGAGCTTTTTGATAAAGAGAAAAAAAGGTTGAAAGAGTTGGAGATTGAGAAGCTTAAACATTTGAATAGCTTCTTGAGGCAGAGAGAAAATGATCCACCAAGTATGAATAAGGGTGATGTTCTTAAACTATGAAACGATCGAATCAGTGGCATTTGGAGAAGCTGATGCATTTGAGAAAATGCCAAAGGAAAGATTTGGAATTGAGAATTCACCATTGCCACAACTTGATTTTCTTTCAATCATGCGATGTTCATATTTCATTAATTCAAGTTAGCTGATAATTTTCAAGATGATGAAGCTTTGAAGAGTGTCAAAATGAAGTTTCATATTGTTCTTAGGAAGAAGGAGGAAGAAATTTGGTCTATGAAGAAAATTATGAGGCTTATTTCAATATCGAAAGATGCGGAGTTTGAAAATTTGCTCCAAAATTATAGATACAAAGTTATCAAAGCTGATAACAGTGTTTGTGAGTTTACCATTGTTGGCTTTCCTCTGATGAATCTCAATGATCTTATCACCTTAGTTTCTCTTGTCAAAAATCTTGATGATAAACAAGTCATTGATAAAAAGAACATACATTTTGGGTATGCACATGTTAAGAACTTCATTGATTGTTATCTTGTACATCTTGGTTTGACTAACTTCGAGATTATAAAAGCATACAACAAGCCTAGAACGAATCCAAATGCTAAGTTGGATGGTGTTGATCTCGAGCAGTATAATGATGGAGAAATTATATTGAAACCTTTGTTTGTTGTATTTCAAGGGAAGAAAGTGAAGAGTATACAAAATAAGCATTTCTTTTACACTAACTTGAAAGATATGTGTTCTGTTACAAACTTGACAAGCATTTTACTCAGAATAGCGAAGTGCAAGAAGAATACAAATGGAGATAGAATGAAGATAAAGAAAGTTGTTTGCTGGTATTGGAAATTAGAAAGACACTGATGGAAGTTGTGAAGACATTGTCTGCAGTTTGAAGACTCATATATTCTTCATAAAGGGGGAGAATGTAGAGTTCAAGTTGTTATGAAGATATTCGCTATCGAAGTCTTAGTGTCTTAGTGTCGAATAGTTGTTTTGTAATCTATATCGAAGATTACACACCTTCGATATATCTATGTATTTCAGAGAGCACATTTGTAGTTTCACTATAATGTCGAAGTCTCTATGTACATTTTGTAGTCTGTTGAGGGCACTATAAATACTCATGTAGTCTAGGTTACGAGAAGCACTTTTTCAGAACTCATTTCATACTTTATAACCTGATTGCTTCCAAACTAATCAAGAGCTTCAACATAATTATTTACTTCTCGTTTTCATTTACTTTACTGAAATCATTACTTGATTGAATTCTTAACTCATTATTGTCGATAATTCTTTTTCATGGTTTGTGAATAGAAATAGAAAGATAGGTGTCAGTTGGGTTGTTTGGTTACAAAACCCACTTATGTGTATTCGGTTGTAATCCCTTCTTTTGTTAGCATTTTTCTAACTCGTTAATATATAATCATTATGCTATTAAAAAGAGAAATTATATAATTATTTTGTTCGACTTTCTCATTAGTTGTTTTAATAACATATATATATATATATATATATATATATATATATATATATATATATAAAAATTAATTTAAATAAACATTTTACTTGTAATATACCCAAAAAACAATGCAAACATCCTTTTTAAAATATAAAATAGAAGACTTGGATATGCTCCAAAACCCATGGAAGATGGGCCAACCACTCAGAAGTTGACTGTACATTTAATTAGTGTTAGTTGGGTTTGTTGAGCTATGAAATTTGAACGAATATGATATTCTCCGATTTGTCATACATAACAATAAAGAAAAGGTATTGTGGATTTTTGTAATCGTCCTATATATATATATATATATATATATATATATATATATATATATATATATATATATATATATATATATATTATAGTTTATAGTTTTTTACCAGTTTATACAAGAAAATTATTTTAAATATAATTTATACAATAATATTAAAAACTATTATTAAATTTTTTATCAGTTTCATACATATATAATTTGATAAATGATTAATTTTATTGCATAATTTGGTATAAAGGTTGCCCAACTCAAACCGTATTGTATAAATTGATAAACAAGGTAAAACATGGTTTTAAAATATACATTTAAATGTGGTTTATAGTATATTGTCCACCGTGATGGGAGGTCTAAGGTTCTAAACTCTAACATGAACACAATATCGTTAGTGTTTCGTAATTGACTTTCTCATGTATGTCTTGGTTCTGGTTAACGTGAACAACTCAATTGATACCGTTGGCCATATTTTTATAATATAAATTGGAAAATGTTACAACCATTTGAAACTTTATTGAATAAACTAATAAACAATGTAAAACTAAAACATGGTTGTTTAAATGCAAAATTAACCGTAGTTTGTAATATCTTGCTGCATATCATCTATATTTAGATTGAATAGATTTATATCTACTAAAAGTTGAACATGACCACAACAAAGAAAAATCACCACCGTGATGGCCCTATAGCATAGACGATTTGGCAATATTTTCTTCTCTAAAAGTTTTGGTAAAGCAATCCAACATAACATATTAACATATGATGTCTTAAACGATACACAACTGAAAGGGAAAAAGGGAAGGATAAAAATAGAAGAAACATAATTCCTTACTCCTTGTCACATGGCTTCTGACATGGAGAGAAAACAATAATTTTTCTTTTACCTAATTACTTTAATATTTCAAGCCTAACAAATTAAAGATCTCTTGTAAATATAGTTTATCAAAACCTTTTAACGAATATGTTTTCTTTTACACTCAAATTTGGTATAACAAAAAAGCCATTTCTGGATTGGGTTGACTACTTGACTTTATGTTTGTGTTTTTTTCCCTTATGGTTCCAGCATATATTTATCATAGTTTTTCGTTTGAGTTTGAACAATCTCAGAGTTTTCTTTTATATATATATATATATATATATATATATATATATATATATATATATATATATATATATATATATATATTCAAATAAACTCTTTGATTTAGCAATCCTAAAATTGTCTTTTTACATGTTTAAATAAACTGAGGAAAAAAGAATCTTGTTTTTCTTTTCATCCTGTATATAACTGTAAAGAGAAATCTGATGTGAAAAAGTTTGTGACGTTGGACTTGACTTCCCATAAGAAAATAGTTTTTTCTCATCTTACTCTCTGGGTATATAATGGGTATATAATGTAATGCTTTGAAAGCAAAAGTTATTGCATTGAACTAAAAGTGCCACACTATTGTTACTTAATAGTTAGACAAAACTGCAAAAATGGTCCTGTGGTATGTATTTTTTCTGAAGTTTAGTCAAAACCTCGATTTTTTGGCTTCATGGTCCTTTTGAGGTAATTTGTTTGTAAAATTAGTCTCTGTTAAACTTGAAAGACAAAATTGCAAAAAGGGTCCATGTAGTATGCATTTTTTTGGGGTTTCAGTCCAAACCTCGACTTTTTTGGATTCATGGTCCTTTTGGCTTAGTTTGTACGTAGAATTGGTCCCCCGACTTAACTACTGTTAAGTTATTGCTGTTAACCCCCTCATGTGCCTCCCATATGAGGGTATGTTTGTCTTTTCACTTATAAGGGACCATTTTTGCACCTAAAAAAATATCCCTCTTTTTTAAAAGAAAAAAATTAATACCTATTTATTTATTTTAATAATTAAAAAATAAAAAAGGTCTTTCTCTCTCTCTCTCTCTCTCTCTCTCTCTCTCATTTTTGTGTTAGATCAGGAAACCCATCAGCACCTCGTTCTAAACTCTCATTCACGATCCCTTTCCTCTATTCCTTGCCAAAAACCCATCATCACCACCACCATCATCACCATTGTTGTTCACCTTCATTGTCACGCCACTATCAGAACCCAACTCCATGTTGCTCACCAACATACTTTACCTCCGATTGTTGCTATCAGATACAAACACTTACAGAAAGAGAAAGGGTAATTTCACCTACAACTTAAGATCTTTTTGTAAATACCAACAGACACGCACAAAAAGACCCAAGATCTTTGTGTGAATGCGCTTTCTGAAGTTCCAGTCATCGCTTGGGTGTTGTACAACATCTTTCAACCGACGGTTAACCCGATCAACAAGACGAGGAATAAATGAGTGGTGGTTAGAATTCGATCAGGCACTCCAAGTCCGATCAGGTCTGTTAGAATCCTTTCCCTATTGCGTTAGTTTCTCTTTGTTGTGAAAGTAGGTCACGAAGATCAACACAATCACACCCAAACTGTACACATCAGTTTTTTGTTTGATTTCTTGAGCTTTGAAATCGATTCATATTTCTAGGTAAAGATGATGAACAAATGATGACCAGAGGATCAAGGTTGATTGAAATCAGCATATCAATGAAAATGAATAGCAAAAGATCAGCATACCACAAGGACCAAACATGTAATTTACTCTAAAGAAATATAAATCGAAGCAAATAACTATAGATAGAGAAAGGTTACGGCAGATCAAAGATTCAGGTCTCTAGTCTCGACTGATATTCTATCTGTTCTTTAACTTCAAGGGCTGTTGATTGTTGATGATAATGGGGGATGTGATCATCGGCTCAACATGATCCGATACAGGGTCAGGTAGTGGTAAAAGAGGGGATGTGTCGGGGTCATATTGAATACGTTGAAAGATCTGATACGGTGGAGGATGGAGGATTCATGTTGATTGAAATCGATTGGGATTTTTCCTTTTGATCTTCTATTTTATTGTGGTTGGGTAAGTTGGAGGTGAAGAGAATGGTTCCAGTCATGATATTGAGTAGGGGTGTAAGTGAGCCGAGCTACTCGTGAGCTACTCGGGATCGACTCGTTAAAAGCTCGACTCGAGATCGAATTAAACGAGCCTGAGCCGAGCTCGAGCCTAAATATGAGGCTCGTTTATTAAACGAGCTCGAGCCGAGCTTCAATTCATGGGCTCGCGAGCCTAAACGATCTTAAATGAGCCTATATATATATATATATATATATATATATATATATATATATATATATACATACATACATACACACACACACACACACACATATATATATATATATATATATATATATATATATATATATATATATATAATAGAGGTTCGTTTAGGCTCGATTAGGCTCGTGAGCCCACTAAATTGTTCACGAGCCGAGCTTGAGCTTCATTTTAAGGCTCGAATCGAGCTCAAGCTCGAGCTTGAGCTTCCTCAAAATTAAACGAGCCGAGCTCGAGCTTGGTCAGGCTCGGGCTCGGCTCAGCTCAGCTCGTTTACACCCCTAATATTGAAGAAGACGAAGAGGACATTGGGAGTGAATTTAGAGATTCGGGAAATTTAAGAGAGTGGGATGGAGGATGAATGAGTTCATCTGGTTATATATGTTTGTGTGTGAAACGAGAGAGAGAGAGAGAGAGAGAGAGAGAGAGAGAGAGAGAGAGAGAGAGAGAGACCTCTTTTATTTTTTAATTATTAAAATAAATAAATAGGTATTAATTTTTTTCTTTTGAAAAAGGGGGATATATTTTTTTAGGTGCAAAAATGGTCCCTTATAAGTGAAAAGACAAATATACCATCATGTGGGAGACACATGAGGGGTTTAACAAGAATAACTTAACGGAAGTTAAGTCGGGGGGGGGGGGGGGGGGGGGCAATTCTACGTACAAACTAGGTCAAAATTACTACGAATCCAAAAAAATAGAGGTTTGGACTGAAACCCCAAAAAAATGCACAGGGACCATTTTTGCAATTTTGTCCACTTGAAAAGACTAATCTATCATTTTCATTTGTTTTTCTATTATCTAAAACATTTTCCTCTTTTATTTAAAATTTTAAAAGTAAAAACAAATAAAAAAGGGCCCCGACCCACCCCCCTCTCTCTCTCTCTCTCTCTCTCTCTCTCTCTGATGCCATCCTTGAAGACATGAAGATCCAAATTCATTTATCAAATTTAAATCCAAATCCAATCACATTACCCAAATCAATATAAAATTCAAATAACCAAAACAAATGGTGTTCTAGTCATAATCGAAACCAGAAAAAATTTAAATCTTTGAAGAAAAATCGATGTTGGAAATCTGGGTATTAATGAAGATGGAGGTTGAAGATGATCATGAACACAAAATCAAATTAAACTAAGAAACCCAGATTTGAACCTGTCTACTTGTTACATTTCCTCTAATTAAATTAAACCTAACTTTAAACAAATCCAATTAATCAATGAAAGTCAAAAGGTACAACAAAAAACTCAAAAGAATTAAATCCAAATTTAAACAAAATTCAATCTTTGAATGTATGTTCATAGATGTTTTCAAGAACCTCAAAACCCAGAACACACAAATTCCTCTCATTTAATACATCATCTGAAAACCCAACTACGTCTTCATCTTTCCAGAAACAGATCTGGTGGTGGTGCCACTATAATGGCATAGAAATTAGAAATACAAGAGCATAACATTTAAAGTCAAAGAAGGAATCCACATAGTCTTTCCTTTCATCATACTCGCTTTTTGAATCGTCTTCCATATCCTCAATATCATCCATTTATAACCTAAATCGGAATCAGATTTCACGGGCGAATGTTACTGTATACCTTCGTAACTCTCTCATGATGATAGTTGCTCCCTTCTTGTTCATCATCTCTGAAGTTCTCTAGTCTGTCTTCTCCCTTGTTGAAGTAAAAGGGAATGAAAGTGAATGGATAGATCTGTACAACCGATCTGCGTCAAGAGAAACAAAGTGAAACCGAACGGACAAAAATCATCCTCGAGCCTCGACATAGCCAACTGTAGCGCATACCCAACTCGATCCATGACCTCATGGTCTTCCTCCGGTCGATTGTTCATATTTTGTTGGTGGATATGGATTCCATTGGATCGATTGTGGAGAGGAATAATCATAAGAAATAACAATTAGATTGCATTTGTGATTGGCTGATGGGTTTTCCAAAGAACCCCATAAGGAATTGAAGGTATGGTGAAGAAGACAACAAGGGAGGTGGGTGAAGTCAATTTTCTTATTGCATTTACTTCACACGCACAACGAGAGAGAGAAAAAGAGAGAGAAGGTGGGCCCTCTCACTTTTTAATTATTAAAATAATAAATAATTTTAAACTTTAAAAAATAATTTAAAAATAGAAAATAAACACACAGGGTATTAAAATCAGTTTACCGAAGGACAAATCCGCAATGAAACTAACTCAAAATGAATATGAAGCAAAAAAAAAAGTCGAGGTTTGGACTAAACCTTGAAAAAAATGCATACCGCAGGGACCATTTTTGTCATTTTGTCTAAAAGTTAATATTCATTTTTAATTCATAAATAGAAGGAAGTACATACAAGGGGGCATCTTTGAGGGGTGTGCGAGGTGGGCAACCATATATGGCCCTTGTCGTGAAGAGGGTCCAATTTTACACACTATTCAATCCGGTATGCAACAATCGGCAATCCAATAATCCAAAGACAAAGGCCCGTTTTTTGTTTCGGTTCCAAGAACTCACAATAAAATACTATTCACAGTAAATCTGGTTAGCAAAAATTTAACAATTCTAGGATATGTTTATCGATGTATTATTAAAAAAGTGAATGTGTTGATTGAGTTCTTCGGGTAGTTTAGAGAAACAAGGTTCTCTTAGCTGATTAATAATGATAAAGAACGTTCGATTGAAATGAATATTGATATGGTATTCCCTGTAAAGCGTCCCGTTTATAGAAAATTATTTTGATGAGAATTCAAGTAATCAAGATTTTGTACTTTCAGCCGATGAGAGTTTTAAAATTAATTACTTTTTATATATTATTGAGCAAGGGATGATTTCTCTTAAAACAAGATTTTAACCATTCGAAGAGCATGAAAATATTTTTTTTTTCTTTCCATTAAAGTTAAAGGAATTTGACGACAAAGATCTTTAGTTGTGTTGCAGCCGTTTGGAAAATGCATTTAAGTATGGTGAACGATCATATATTGAGCCAATGAACTTTATTTGAAATTAAAGTTGTTTAACGAGCTCTTATCGAGTGAAACTACCTACCCCACCGATGTGTTAAAATATATGAAAAAGTCTATTGTTTTCTTAATACAATTATTCAATATAGAGTCTTGCTGACTATTCTAGTAATAGTTGTGTGTGTGGGTTGAAGTTTCTCAAATATCTTTCTTTTGTTTTAGTTGTTTTTTATAACATTTATCGACTTACTGTAGTACTAAATAAAATTTTTATATAAAAAACTATATATAAGGGTCTATTTTTATTTTTCTCACAAGGCTTTGAAAATCAATAGGATGCCTCTAAGTACATATAATGATATAATTTCATGTTCAAATAAAGCAGGTAAACCTTCATCTTTTTGAGAGGCAAGCGTGACCCCAACTTGATCGATTTATGTGTTCCTAGTTCCTACTAGAACACCAAATTAATACCAAATAAGGCTTCACAAACAAATTTTATAGTATCATTATTTAGACATTATAAAAAGGGATATTAACTAAACTAGCAACTTTTTAATGTAAAATTTGAGGAATAACTATTTTTTTTTAAAAGTAACTAAGATGTTCGAAATATGGAATTCTAGACCCCTTTGGGTCGGGTACCGACTCGGTTTGTGGTCCCTAATATATATACCCTCTATTCGGAATGAGGCAAGAAGTATATTTCGGAGTGACATTTTGGACTCTTGATTTTTTAAAACTAATGGCTTCTGATGACGAATAGATGGTTGTGTTGTGGGTTAGCTTTCTTTAAAGCAATTTTCTTTACATATATTACCGATTTAGATGTTATTCTGAAATACAAAGAACATGTCTGAAATTTAGTTAAAATTTTGATAAAACTATGTATATAGTTGATATTTGGGTCTTTTTTCTAGTTAAACATGCAAACATATGCCTATAATATATGTTCAGTACATGAAACAATTATCTGAAAAACATAGAACATGTCTGGAATGTGAAGAACTAGTCGGGAACACATAAAACATTTCCAGAACACCAAGATCTTATCCAGAACACAAAGATCATGCTTGTAACATGATGCTAATTTTTTTCCTTTTTTTCAGCATGATGGTGTGTACAATGCATTATTGACTATTACGTGTAAACCATAATTGGGTTAGGATATTATGGCTAGGCTACAACGAATCCCAGAATGAGTGACGTTTTTCAGGATGTCCTATTTTGGAAGGTGAGATTATGTACCAATGAGAATGAAAGGCTACACATTACAATGCTGCTACTTGTTCTGTAACGAGGTCGTAGCCAATCTACGATCAGATATGGATGAATTAATATTACCATATGGCAACTATCAACTTTGTTTTGGCAGGAGAGCATTCTTCCTAGTAACCGGTTTGCAGTGTGGTGACACTACTAGAAAATAGCCCTTTACTGACACACACTGTGTGTCATAAAAAGGTATAGATGAAATGTAAATGTGTGTCATTAAAGACCCCGTCATAAAGGAAGATGACACACATTTGAGTGTCATAAGCTTACGACGCATATTATATTGGTGTCATTAAAGCCCCTATGATAAAGAAAGACGACACCCATTTTGCGTGTCATAATTTTGTATGTACTAAATATATATAACAAAACAATCTATTTCATATAATAAAGTACTAACATTCAAACTAAATCACATTCGATAATTTCATTATACAAAAATATTATGTATACAAAGAATCTCTCTAAATTTTACCTAATCAATGGTGGTGAAGTAGAAAAGAGCATTTTGAAAAATTCAAAAAGTTGATCAATCCTATACACATATCTGCTTAAAATGTGGTCTCCATTTCCTCCTACAACTTTGCCTTCAAACAAGGCAATTTGATTTAAACCAACATATCTTCATTTACCAACCTATATGTAAAAATATTAGACAAAAATATATAAAATATAACTATGATATATGAATTATGAATATTTAGTAGCATTGTGACAAGACAAACCTATATGTACTCATGGTGCGTGATGTTTCCTTGCCTCAAAGTGCAATTTAACCCTTCATATATATCTTCAATGATATTAATAACATGTGATGCCTTTCTTGGTTGCAAAAAAAAAAGAGAAATAATCGATTACATAGGTCAACAGATAATATCTATGAGCTAATTACATGTTTAAATAATAAAAAACACAAAACACTTGTTTCAAAATGATATCTTCAAGATTGTTACATAAATTCTTGTAGAACTGAATAACATTCAATACTTCTGTATGATGTCTTCAAGAATGTTACATAAATTCTTGTAAAACTTTGGCCCCCAACATTTTTATTACAATTTTCATCATCAAATATTAAAATTATAAAGAGAAGAAGATACACACACCAATCACCTTAAGGTATTCAACACCATCTCCTGTGCTTTCTGAATATCAACCATTACAAAATTGGAGGTCACTTGAAAACCTACTTTAAACACCATTGATTCGTTATGTATGTATGTATGTATTTAAGATTTATGGGCTAGATAGTGTTCAAACCTGATCAGGTTCAAACGTGGAAGACAGGTTTAAGCCTTGAGACAAGATTATCATATCAAATGCATTAATAGACAAAGGACATGTATCTTCATCTGTTTGTTGCTTATCACCAACTCCCTCTTCCTACATACATATTGTTAGATCGATAGATCCAATAAGAATAAAATCATGTAAGACGTAATCAGAAAGGACACTCAAATATAAATAGCATTTGATTTTCATTAGATATTAAAAGGAATGCAATTACAAGTTATTGTAGGACTCCTATCAAAAGATACTCTCTACCATCAACACTTTCTCCTTATATATGACATACAAGAGAATAGGTTGAGCTCTTACCAATAAGGTCAAGACACCTAGCCAAAAAATAGCTATCAACTATAAACAAACTAACAACTACAACTCTAGGTAATGACTACGATCACGATCACATCAATACAAAATACACAATCATTTTGAAACACATTTCGCATTATAAAACTCAAATACAACATAAAATAGGATCCTAACAGTCTCCCCCTTTGTAGTGAGTTGTGAAATGATTCTTCAGTTCTGTTCTTTTAAAACTTCTTTTGCAATTGCCATGAGAACAAGTCTAACCCAGATCCACCATCTGATAACTTCTGATACCCACTTCAAGTCTTCTTTGGTATTTGCTTTACACACCTTAGCCCTTGACAAAATAGTATTCAAGTAATCAGAATTGTAACATTTTTTGTCAAGGTTTTTTCTGAATGAGTCCTTCTCTCAATTCTTCTAATCCTTTAGGTTGATCTTGAGGTTTCACTATGTAGTTTTTCTTCATGCTCTTTAACACTTCAACATCCATCTTGCTTACTTTCATGCTATAATTTCGGATCATATGAGTAATATGCAAAATATGTGAACCAAATTTCGATTCATGTTTTTTAGGATTCCATAAAGTACGATCCAATCATGAGCATTCATGAAAGGAAGATTAGTAAGAGTAACCACAGAGTGATCTTTGTTTTCACCCCTTAAGATTGTGTATCTATAGTTTGGAAATTTCCAATCTTAACTTCTTCAATCTTTTTGACAGTCATGATCCACTTCAATGACCAGACTTCATACTGAGGTAGAGAATTGTTGAGATAAAATGAGAAAATCTTCTAGTTGGCAACACTGTTGGATAAAGGAAGTTTGGGCATATGATTGAAACTTATGAACATAAAGGCTCTTCCATACATTGGTAAGTGCAATTGGCATTCTACAGTGTTATGACGAACATATGATGAGTTTGGTTCAAGCCAATATTTCTCAACCTTCTTAATTGCTACATCTTGTATTCTCTTCATTGTCCACTCAGGCCACAAAAGTCTTAGAGTAGCCTCTTTTGCTTCTTTATCCCTCTTTTCAACATAAATTCTATCTAGCTTAATCTGCATTTGTCTCATCATCTCAATCTCTTCATCCATTTTCATTTGTTCTTTATTCACAGCTTCAACATCTTTCGGATCAACCTCTTCTGGAACAACAAATTTAATAGAGATAGATTCCACACCATCTTCATAAAACTTTTGTGTATCAAATACACTATCATCTAATGGTCTCTTCATTGACCTATCCCAATTTGAATCTTTGGTGCATTAGATCCCTTGATCAATTTTGGAACAATATAGGAACCTTTGATATGAATGGATTTGGTTTGATCCTTCTCAGGTAGCTTTGTTAAAAGAACATTTTCAATCTTATCTCCCCCTTATTGCGAAGGAGCACTGCTACTCAAAACACCATGCTTGATTTGAATAAAAATTGGAGCCATTTTCACATCCAAAAGTTGTGAAATATAAAAAACATAAGGAGGATCCTTAATTTCTACAATCTGAACAAGCCTTTGATTTATTTCAAAATTTATGCCTTTTTTCAATATCATCTCTTCTTCTACCTTGGCAAACTCCTTCTTTGTTTGCTTTAATTACAAATTCAAAGAGCGAAGATTTAATTCCTTCACAGTTAACTTATCAACCAAATCGGTTTCATTATCATAATGTGAAACAAGAGTGTTAATAGAGTTGATAACACCTTGATTATGCTTAGTATTAGCTGAGAGAATAGAAGTATTATATTCCTTTACTTCACTGGCAATGGAATCAACTTTGGATAAAACATTGTTCGATGTGTTGAGAGCAGTTTGAACTTTATAAGTAACTTCATCAATTAATTTTGCTTGATCGGCAAATAACCTTCTGCTTTCACCAAGAATCATCTTTAAGGTATTCTCATGAGTGATCATAAGATTTTGAAAATTGGATAGAGAGAAAGAGTTATCCCTACGAACCAAAGCATTGAGCTTACGATTCAAAATTTGGTAGTCTTTTCTTGTAGTAGGAGCAGGAGCAGTTTCATCATTGAGATCACTTTCATCATCTAGCAAAGAAGCATCTAGAAATGGTTCAAAAAAAGTTTGAAATAACTTTGTAACATGGAAATCATCATTATCATTAGAAACACGCTCTTCATTCTGAATCACTGGTGGTGTAGCAGTAATAAAAGCGGTGGTAGTTGTGGTTGATTGAGTAAATATTGGTGGAGGTAAAGGATTTATAATTCTAATGGAAGAGGCTGGTGGAGTTTGAACAACTGTTTGAATCAGAATAGTAGTAGTTGGAATTGGTATGGTTGTGGATGGAACTGGTGTTGTAGTACTTGGTTGACTGAAAGGTGGAACCGTTGGTGATTGTGACTGCGATTGGGAAAGATTGATAATAGGTTCTTGCAAAATATTGTGATAAACCTCCTTATCAGTTTGAACAGGAATTGAATCCTCAGTTTGAACAGGAATCAGAGTCGTAGTGGGAACATAATTATTTACTTGAATATTGACATCCAATGACTTGCTGTATCTTCAAGCATCATGGTATTATCTTTCTGATTATCACTAATCGTAACTTCATCGTCCTCATAAATAATAGACACTTGCTTCTTCTTTCTCTTTGTCTGTCTCTTAGAAGGTTTATTGGAAACACTTTCCTCAACAAATTTCTCTTCGCATTTTCCACCAATACGTTTCGGAGTAACCGTTGACTCCAAAGCGGCTTGCATCGAAGGGGACATAGATCTCGGACCAGGTTTGGGAATTTTCATGTATATCAAAAAACTTCATTTTCTATTGGAACATCCTTAATCATTACCTCTGGAATCTCTCCAATATTATGAAAATCAATCTTATTAAAAGAAGCAAAAGTAGTAGTATTCAACACATCAAAATTAGCCATCTGAGCATCAGCCATCTTAGGAAATTTGAAGTGATCACGAGCATTCTTTACCACAATCAACCAAAACCTTGCACCCGAAATGTCAGTATTCTTCATTGAAGAAGAAATACCTTGAGTAAATTGAACCCATAGTATTTGACCTAAGTCAATCTTCTCTTCAGAATACAATGCATAAAGCAAAGTATGAAATAACTTGTTCGTGTTATCTGAACCAGTGATCTTCTTAGAAATACAACGAAACAATATTGTAAATAGGGCATTCCATACCAATGGTAACAAATGACTTTTTGAACTTATAGAGCATGATAAAATCATCCTTATATCCCATTTGATGATAATATTTGATAATCGAAAAAAAATTAACCAACTTTGGATTCAAATATTCGTCACCAAAACGTAACCCTAATAACTTGCAAAACACTAATTTAGAGATTTGTGTTTTGTGCCCTTGAACCTCAAAATTCATAACATCGAGCACATCATTGTAATTTGCTGAAGTGTAAGCAAGAATAAGAGTAGATAAAGGAACCTCTGAATAGGATGTCAGGGCTTTCCTTAGGATTAAATGCTTCAACCACACGATCATCGGTTGAATAGAACTGAGATACTTTGATTCTTTAACATCCATAATCAAATTCTGATTAGCTTTCACCACTAAATGTGTTGAATATGTAGATTGATCCATAAAAGAGATATGATTAGTAGATTACTCCATTAGATATTCAGAAAAACACATTGTTGATTAAGAAAAGAATAGAGAATTCTTTATGTTATAGCACTTGAATCGTCTAAAAGTGTAAAGAGCTTAATTGTGGTTTGAATGACGTATTTATAAGTAAGAGAAATCCAAGCATTGATTTTGAATTTTGAAATGACCGGTAAAGTAGGAAAGATGAACTTCCAACACGTCTCATTCCACGTCAGTCTTGAGTTCCACAACCATCATCACGTATTTGAGGTCCAATAAGAAGATGCCAACTCATCAGTCTTGGAACAGATAAATAATTATCACTCCGAACGAGCTATTTCATTGAACCAATTTTGATTTACCAGAACCTACTTCTATCCACTCCTATCTATTCTGATCCTATCCAATCGATCGCAACCATTCGTAATGAAAGAAACATGTCATTTTAGTTTGCAACAAATTCATAACGACTAATCTACCCTTCAATTTTCTGAAAATTGAAATAATATCCATTGGAATTATGACCACTTTTACTACATCTTTAGATAGAACAAGGATAAAGAAGAGTTTCATCTAATCATGGGAAGAATGACTAGAATCATTAACCAGACTTTGAAGAATCTTGGCATAAGTTGGTTTTACTCATAACCTCGAGGATTCTAGTGCAAATGTGTTCCAAAGAATAAGATATAATAAAATTAATTTTTTTTGGAAATATGGTGATATCAAAATTTATTTGATATGAAAGCAATTTGATCCCAGGCAAAGATTCTCTTCCTTCATAGTCAAGAGAGACTAAGAAGTGTTTGTGTGGTTTCACGTTGAATTACAATCATCAACTTGTTAAGAAGTTACGAAGGGCTTTTTTTCATAAGGTTAAATGGGTAGGATCATTTCCAATGATATATGCAACTCAAAGTAAGTGCAGTGATATGAAAGAAAACACTTGATTGGTCGGTGTAATCAAATTCAAGTAGTCATAGGCAGGGCCAATCTTGAGGATTTAAATATCCTCAAATGCCCACAACGAGTCAGTAAAAAAGGTCCCTTACCGCTATTATAAGTATTATATATATATATATATATATATATATATATATATATATATATATATATATATATATATATATGTAATTTGTTAGACCGATTGTCGCACCCGATTTAAACAAATAAATTTATCACTACTGGTTGCACTAAAAATAAAGCACAGGGAAGCAAGGTCGAATCCTCAGGGACACAACCTAATGGTCAATGCCTTTTTGCATCAGGCACATTCTAGTCATGATAGAAATTATAAAAGGGGGGGGGGGGGGTTAAGTAAACTAAAATTGCAGTGATATTAAATTAAACGAAAATCTATAATAAAAACGATTTTAGTTCTGCTGCGACTTTCTTAATCATGCAATTAGTTCAGATCTGATTATTTGATATGCATTCTATCTAAGCTGGTACTAAGAAAAACTAACAAGCTCTAGTATAATCTCTTTTACCTATATTAGTTAACCAAAACAAGCTCTTCAGTTAACCCTAACTTTTTACTGTTCAATTAAACAAGCTCTTAATTAAATCAGAAAAATTGCATTAAGTTCTTTGTAAAATTCCCAACAATACACAATACTTCCCACAAGCTCGGAAGCGTAAAGATATGATTTTTACAGTTTATACCAGAGTTAAATCCCAAAACGGAACCAATCTGATACTTGTTACTTTTACCAATTGACAAGAACAATTACAAATTCTATTAACTGATTATCTGGAATGATAAAACCCTAGCTAGGTGATCATGCTAACAAGAATTTAAAACCAAACATTCCTTAAGCTCAAAACTGAAAAATCTAGATATAAACACAAAACAAAAATCAGATCTGAAAACTAATCACATGAGAAGTACTAGTCTATGCAGAACTGAAAACTAAAGTTTAGCCATACATGGCCAAAAACGAAATCAAACTAGATAAAAGAAGCATTTACTGATCAATCTTCTAAACTAAATGTATGAGATAATTCGCAGCCTTCAGATCTCCAAAACTTGATGAAAAAAATTAAAAAATCGCCTTCATAAGTGGTTTTCGTCGCATGGAATCGTCTCTTTTTCGCATTTGATGATGAGGGTTGCAATTATACTCAAGGCGGAAACTTCCGGAACAAGAATCTGGTAAAATGCGATCGCTGGTAAGCCCTATGTGATCGCAGGTTCTCTTAAAAATGCGTATCATGCCGATTTAATGACGTACGTTGTTGTTCTGGGCTTTTTTAGACAACATGCAATCGCAGGTACATGCATATGCGATCGTAGGTTTGGAATTTTTACTTCAGAAGACTTCCAAACGACTTTATTTGCCCTTAGAAAGCTTCGTGACAAACATGCGATCGCAGGACAAACATGCGATCACACCTGCGATCGAATTGTTGGGCTATTTAATCGCAGATGTGGCCTTTCTCATAACCATGAAAGTTGTTGGAAATTATGCCTAGTTTTCAGAACATTTTGAATCTCATAAATCGGAGTTACGGTTCCTGAGATATGGTCAAAATACTAACAGGGGGTCAAAGCTGACAGCAACATCCTTTAACATCAGATTGTATATTCTATCTTTGTGTGATCAATTCGATCGAATGTTTCTTAACCAAAACGTATTCCAAGCATTCCTCAACATCCTCCTTCAGTTCCAACTTCATTTAGGTTCCAAATATGCATCCAGCTGCTCCCAAAGTACCGGTCCACTTGAACTATCTGAAATTGACACAAAAAATGCTAGCAGTACGAGAATTCTAATACAATACATGAGCTGAACATTATTCAATACATGAGCTGAACATTATTTAAACAAATGACATGAAAATGTACAAAATATGATACTGAATGCTAATAAAAACTACCCTAAAAGATGCATAAAATGGCATCTAACAAATCTCCCCAAGCTTAAACCTTACTTGCCCACAAGTAAGAAAAATGATTAAACATTAAAACAAATGGAAAGATGTAAATGACATAAAAAGAACTTAGAATAAAGGACAATAAATACTTCACTCTGTTTTTTTGCACATGATTAGATTTCACAACGAAGAAGCTCCAATGAAATTACTACCCAGATAACAATCTTAATACTTTATATTAACGATTCAGATTTCATATTTAATTAGTCAAACCAAGCTTGAGCTAATAATTTTTACACCGAATTAAATTTGTGAAAACAGTGTATTTTAAAAATAATTTCACGAAAATTTGTTTATAAAAACTTAGCTTGACTAACCCCTCCTTTTTTCTGAACTCGTCCAGTAAACGCGGTAAGCTCCATCATGGACAGAAAATCCAAGCTTACCCCTATGATTCCACTATCAAGGGATCTATCTCATTATACCACACATCTTCTTTGTTTTGATCAACTCTTCATATTTAACTTGCTTGGTTCTTGATTTCGACTTGAACTTGACTTGGATTTGACTTTGAATTGCATATTTCTTCAAGTTGCTTGATGTACCATTTCTAACATATATATCGATTGGGCGCGGATTTTATTTTGAGGCCCACCTTATCTCCAATACTTCAAAATGATAATAAATTGTGGGTATAACAAGAGTTCCCTTGCAACCTCAAAAGGCGCAGAAACTATAGAGTTAATTACTTCAAGGAATGATAAGGGTTATCCAATTTAGGTTCTTTTTAAGGCATCTAAGGAAATTATTTCTAAAACAATATTCATTTTTCCATCCCACATTTCCATTGTAAAAATTATCCGACTCATATGTTGGTTCATATTGAAAACATTTAAAGCACTTGAAAAAATAATTTTTAAAATTGATTGTAATAAGACTATTGTTTTCGGTAACTATCACACTTCATCTTTACAGAGCTATCGAATGTAAAAAGATATCCTTATCTCATGTAGTTTTTGTCTATTTTTTTTAAATGCAGAAAATAAAAATAACTAGAAATAAAATCTTTTTGGGTTTTTTTATGAATACAGAAAAATTAAAAGGAAAATATTTTTTGGAATTTTGAATTTTTTTTATATGCAAATGCAAAAAGAAAATAAAATGCAAAAAGAAAAATAAAATTTGAAAATTTAGCCTAAAAAAATGAAATTTTAAAATTTTTAACAAAAAATGAAAATATTTACACTAACCCCCTCCACAAGCTTAAAATGATGCATTGTTCTCAATGCTCACAGAGGAATGAACAACTCAATTAAGCATACAAAAACAAAATGGTGCAGCTAGGAATGGATGTACCTGATAAGTTCGCAGAAATCTGATTTTGACGAAGACGTGACGAAAAATATAAATTTCAGCAACTTTGTCGATCCTATGATTTTCCCAAGATTGCTTTGAACTACGACCATCTCTTTATTGAAAGCGTAAAAAAAAACTAAAACTACTCCTCGGGTTGCTTCCCAGAAAGCCGCCCATTTTTAAAGTCGTTGGCTAAACTTTACACCAACCAGATTATTAACTGGTGTGGTTGAGACTTCTTTGAAGCTCAACTCTTTTTCTTGTGACTCTAGATCCCTTCAAATATGGAAATATGGGTGGATCTGGAACTTGCTTAGCAAACTTGAAAGACTCTAGAGTGTCTTCAGATAAGTCTTTCAGATGATTTGATTTCTTTCTCTTTCTGATCTTCTTCTTATTTCCAAAAATCTTCTCTTCAAAATTTTTAGATTCTTCTTCTTCTTTTCATATTTGTCTCTGAAATCACCTCTCCCACCTTTTCTTTTTCCAAAAGTTTTTTTCTTTTCAGTCTCGTCTGTGATTTTTCCTTAGCAGATTTCAGCTCCTCCTCTTCCCCAAGCTTTCCTTTTTCCAGCTCTTCTGATGTGGTAGATAAGTTTCTGTCTACAAATATTTCTTGCACAGAGACATTAGAAAACTCACAGCAACCCTCAGATAAAGGACTGTTGGTACCCAAATAATTGACAGAAATATTATCAGAAGGAAAATCATCATCAGTAATTTTAAAATTAACAACCTCCTCATCTAACTCCATTAAAATCATATCATTAAAAACATCAATTTTCGTTTTTGTAATCCTCATTAATGGCCTTCCCAAAAGAATAGAGTTTGTATTTGAAGCGTCCAAATTTCGCATGTCCAAAATGTAAAAATCAGAGGGAAAAATCAAATTATCCACTTGGACACGAACATCCTCCAGTACAGCTTTTGGGTGTACTATCGAGTGGTCAGCCAACTGTATAATTGTCCCGGTCTTTTATAAAGTTCTCATTTTTAATTTTTAAAAAATAGAAGAGGGAAGGACATTCACTGAAGCAACAAGGTCAAGCAGGACATTTGAAAATTTAACGTTTCCTAATTTACAAGGAATCGAGAAAATCCCTGGATCCTTGCACTTTGGAGGCAAACATTTTTGCAAAATTAATGAAATATTTCACCAGCTTTTATAGTTCCACTAAATTTCATTTTTTTCTTTGAAATACATAAATTTTTCAGAAATTTTGCATAACGAGGAATGTGTTTGATAACATCTAAAAGAGGAAGATTTACCTCAACCTTGCGAAAAATTTCCATGATATCTTCATCCTCTCTTTCACGCTTCGTATTCTTCAGTCTTGATGGGAATGGAGGTAAAGACTTGTACTCTTTCATATCTGGCTTCACTGGTGTTGGAGTTTCTTTTTCTTCCAGCTTTTCAGATTCTTCTTCAACCAACACCTCTTCATATTCCTCCTCTTCGTTTTCTGACTCTTTTAAATATTCTTCTTCAACCAGAACTTCTTCGTATTCCTCTTCAGCTTCTTTTTCTAGTTCAGATGTGCCTCGGCCTCCATAACTTTTCCCACTTCTAAAGGAAAAAACACTAACATTATGCTTCAGATTGTTTTTAGTGTGCCCCGATAACTTCCCTTGAGACTCCAGACGACCCACATAAGTGGCAAGTTGAGACACCTGCTGTTCCAGATTCTTGATACTGGCTCTGGTTTCGCTCTGGAATGTTTGGGTGGTCGTGGCAAGACTCTTCACTATATCTTCTAAGGCCATGTTGGAACTAATGGGTTGATGATGTGAGTTCTGATTCTGAAAATTCGGACTCTAAAAATTCTGTTGATTCGAAAAGTTGTGCTGATTCTGAGAATTCTGCTGAAAGTTTGTCTGATGAAAACCCGACAGTGGCTGAAATTGTTGTCTTTGTTGAAAATTATTCTGATAAAAATTTGGAGGCTGATTATAAATCTTCAGTTGCTGCTATCCTCCGACAACTTTGATTGGAGCAACATTCTCTTGTTAAATCAGACACATATCAGTTGGATGTTCCTTCTTCAAGAAAATACCACATGGTTTCTTTTCAGCAATTTTGTCTTTCGTCAGGAGTAAAACAGCCTTTGTTAGTTCAGAAATTTGGGACTCTAGATGAGCATTGTTGACTTCCTTGACACCCCTTGGTTGATCTGGATACCACTCATCTTCGTTTTCAGAGTGTTTTGACTCTATTTCCAGCTTCTCGATCAGCTCCCGGATTTTAGTTGGCGTCATATCACCCAAGGAACGACCACTGGAAGCATTTATCAGGAACCTCTCCATGGGTGTTAGACCTTCACAGAAATAGTTGTAGAGCTGATAATTATTGATCCCATGTTGTGGGTACCGAACCAGAAGCTTCTTGAATCTCTCCCAGTAAGTGTGTAAAGCTTCTCTTTTTTCCTTGTTTGATACCAAGGATTTCTCTTCTGAGACTGGAAACTCGCATTTCTGGAAAGTATTTCTTTAAAAAAATCTTCGCAAGTTCAGTCCAAGTGGTAATGGAACCAGGTGGGAGTTCATATAACCATTCTCTTGCTGAATCTTGATGTGAAAAGGGAAATGCCCTTAACTTTATCTGGTCTTCAGTGGCAGCATGAGGCTTCATTCCTAAACAAAACACATGAAATTCCTTGAGGAATTTATGTGGGACTTCGTTTTCTAGAGCGCGGAATGTGGGAAGAAGATGAATCAACCCAGATTTAAGTTCGAAGTTTTGGGCTTCTGAAAATGTATGCAAATGGGCTGTTGATTAACGTATTGAGTGGCCCACTCTCTGAGTCATTTCTGCTTCATCTCCACTCATGTCTGATTCTTCAGATTCGATTTCTGAGGAGTCTGTGGTTTTAGATTTAACGGAAGAGGGTGGGGAATATGTTTTATAAGGACTATCAGAAGGTGAAGATGGGGTACTTTTGGAAAAAAAAAACGGATCTGGTTCGTTCCACAAGGGAGTGCCTTGTGGTATGGAGGTTTCTGGAAGTAGGGAGAATGATGAACCAAAGAGACCAGCTGATCGTTTCTTTCTTGCAGCTTCTTTCTTCAGTTTCCTTACAGTTCTTTCGATTTTGGATCAAAAGCTAGAGGTGTACTAGAACGAAAAATTATGGGCATAAAACTATTAGAAAGCACCATGTCCCCGGCAACGACGCCAATTTGTTAGACTAGTTGTCACACCCGATTTAAACAAATAATTTATCACTGTTGTTTGCACAAAACATATAGCACGTGGAAGGAGGGTCGAATCCTTAGGGACACAGCTTAATGGTCAATGTCTTTTTGCATCAGGCAGATGCTAGTCAAGACATAAATTATAAAACGGGGGTTTTTTTAAATTAAACTAAAAAAAACTAAAATTGCAGTGATATTAAATTAAACGAAAATCAATAATAAAAACGATTTTAGTTATGCTGAGACTTTCCTAATCATGCAATTAGTTCAGATCGTATTATTTGAGATGCGTTCTATCTAAGATGGTATTGAGAAAAACTAACAAGCTCTAGTATAATATCTTTTACCTATATTAGTTAACCAAAAGAAGCTCTTCAGTTAACCCTAACTTTTTACTGTTCAATTAAATAAGCTCTTAATTAAATAAGAAAAATTTCATTAAGTTCTTTATAAAATTACCAGCAATACCCAATACTTCTCACAAACTCGGAAGCGTAAAGATATGATTTTTATAGTTTATACCAGAGTTAAATTCCAAATCAGAACCAATCTGATACTTGTTACTTTTACCAGTTGACAAGAACAATTACAGATTCTATTAACTGATTAACTGTAATGATAAAACCCTAGTTAGGTGATCAAACTAACAAAAATTTAAAACCAAACATTCATTAAGCTCAAAACTGAAAAATCTAGAAAGAAACACAAAACTAGATAAAAGAAACATTTACTGATCAATCTTCTAAACTAAATGTGTGAGATGATTTGAAGCCTTCATATCTCCAAAAGTTGTTGAAAGAATTCAAAATTCACCTTCAGAAGTGGTTTTCGTCGCCTGGAATCGTCTCTATTCGCATCTGATAATGAGGGTTTTATTTATACTCAAGGCAGAAACTTTCGGAACAAGAGTCTGGTAACATGTGATTGCAGGTAAGCCCTATGTGATCACAGGTTCTCTTAAAAATGTGTATCGTGTTGATTTAATGACGTACATTGTTGTTCTGGGCTTTTTTGGACAACATACGATCGCAGGTACATGCATATGCGCTCGCAGGACAAACATGCGATCACATATGTGATCGCATTTTTGGGATATTTAATCGCAGTTTTGGCCTTTATCATAAACATGAAAGTCTTTGTAAATTATGTCTAGTTTTCAGAACATTTTTAATCTCATCATCAGATTTACGGTTCGTGAGATATGGTCAAAATATTCACAGATGGTCAAAGTTGCCAGCAACATCCTTTAGCTTCAGATTGTAGATTCTATCTTTGTGTGATCAATTCGATCAAATGTTTCTTGACCAAAACATATTCCAAGCATTCCTCAACATCCTCCTTCAGTTCCAACTCCATTTAGGCTCCAAATATTCATCCAGCTGCTCCCAAAGTACTGCTCTACTCGAACTATCTGAAATTGACACAAAAAATGCCAGGAGTACGGGAATTCTAATAGAATACATGAGTTTAACATTATTTAAACAATTGACATGCAAATGTACAAAATCTGATATGAAATGCTAATAAAAACTACCTTAAACGATGCATAAAATGGCATCTAACATGGGCCCTGTGAAGCTGCCTATTTTACCCCCTCCCCCTTAACGCCCTCCATGATCATAGGCTTTGATTGATATGCAAGTTACAAGATATAAATGAATGTTCAATCGAAAATGTCATAATACGAAAAAGAAAAATTGAACCTATTTGGGAAGAAATGAGCCGAAATCAATCTATTTCATTATGGTTTGGCAATAAGAATAATTATGTTATTTTGAACATTGGGAAGTTCCGTTAGTTCATGAGTTAAAATCTAGAACAATAAATTGTTTGTAGTGAATTCCTTAAAATGCATTGTTTGGTGGGTCTCACTCTCATCATGGTGATAATGATGATAAGATCATAAACACAGAATTACGATGTGGCATGCTGTAACATCCCGTTTATTAAATAAATAAGTAGATAAAGATTTATTAATAAATAATATTTAGCGGGGTGTTGCTGTTGGGGAGCCAATTGATATAATTTTGGATTTTGGGGGTTAAATGTGTAAGCTCTGGATTTTATTTGAAAATGATTTCAGAAGTCAGGGTGCGTTTAGTAATTAATGGACTTAAATTGAAAATATTTGAAGGCTTAAGGGGCTGATTGGTAATTTCAGGACCTATGATGAAAGGATTTTAGAAGACAGGGGTTGTTAGGTAAGTTTTGGACTCAAATTGAAAGAACTTTGGAGTGATGGGGGCAATATGGTAAAATTCGGACGTTATTTGAAAAGAATAAAGGGGGAGGGATTAAAAGCGTCAATATGGCAATCATGTGAGAATGGACGGAGGATCAAACCCGTCACCTTAATACTCCCCAAACCCTAACCCTATTTTCCAGCCGCCATGCGTGATGACCAGCCGCCACCACCTCTCCATATGTCCGTTGCTCCGATCAGATAGGGTCGCCGGGTGCCTCGCCGCTGAGCATCATCACAACATGATTTGCTGCCGGAGACGAAGGGAGAAGCCGGAACTCGGAGCCAAACCTCGCAAACTGCCTCCGTCGGTGGCTGTGAAGACCGGTGAGTTCGTGTCGCTGCTGCATCTCTTTCCGCGGGTAAGGTATCCTCTTCTTTTCTTTCGTCATCTTCTCGAGTCCCGTCGCCATCGTTGCTCCAGACAGTTTCCTTCCGTTGAGACCTTCGGCTGTCATCTGCCACTGTAGGGGTGGCGGCGTAGTGCGTGTCCTGGTGTGTGTGAAGCATGCTTAGCTTAGGGTGGCAAAGGAACCATGTCCAGTCGATTGTGTGTGTATAGGCTGTTGGAAAGCCGCAACAACCACCATGGCAGCCAACCATGGTGGCTTCCGCCCCTATTTTCGTTTCTACCACCGTGTTGCCGCCTCCTGCCGCTACCAGCCACCGTGGAGGGTGGCTTTGTGTGTGCATTATGTGTGAAGTGATATATGGGATTTTTGAATCAAGATTTCAAGCCACCACCATTGGAAATGGTGGCCGCCGCCACCAGCCGCTGTGGGTGGTGGCTGTGGGTGTGTGTGTGTGGGTGTGTGCTCGAGTGTTTTCACTGTTTTTGGTATTTTGGAGGTTGTATGCATGTGTATATGGCCGGAAAACCCCCCACCACCACCGTGAGGTGGTGGCCGCCGCCGTGAACCGCCGCTGACCACCACTACCTGAGGTGGTAGTGGGTGGTGCTTGACATAGTGAACCCTAATCGGCCCAAATGCTTGATCTGGACTAGTTGGATGATGATTGGGCTAGAAACCCTAAATTTTGGGTTTGTTTGTTTGGATTTTTACCGGGACCCGCGGTTGGACTGTTAGATTGATATTGTGAATTATGTCCGACTTCATTACGTGAATGGCCTAGTGGAGTGATGGACTTAATGGGTTAAGTGAGAAACACTTAACCCTAATCGTCATTTCATGTGAAAACCCTAATTTTTGCTTGGGCCTGAGTTGGGCCTTTCTATTGGACTATTGATGGGTCATCCAAGAACAATCATGTGGACTAAAATATGTAAATGAGCTTTAGGGTAAGGCCCAAATGAGGGTTTGGACCCAATTTGGAAAATTGGGCCATAGTTGGGCCATTAGTGGATCTTTGTGGACCCATTTGGTATTGGGCCTTGGTGGGCCCAATAGGCTTGGGTTATTTATGGGACGGGTTGGTGGACCATATTTAGACCTAATATGTGAAGGTTTGGTCTTAGATCCTAATGGGGTTAATTGTGGGTTTGGCTCAGTGTTAGGGACCGGAGTACAACAACAACATTTATAGGATCTGTTCGCCATCCGAGGTGAGTCTTCTCACTATACTTACCTGTGTGGTAATTTGTGTGTGACCGGAGGGTCATATTCTTGTTATTGACCAGAGGGTCTTATTTACACTATTGACCGAAGGGTCTTAGTACATTATTGACCGGAGGGTCTTATTTGTTTATAATGTGATATGTGTTATCATGCATACTGTCTTTGTGACTTATGTTGTTATAGTAATTTGTGTATATGTTGATCGTATGTGCTTATACTGAGATATGTGATATCATGCATTCTGTTTTGTGATTTATGCCGTGTATTATCCTGTGCATTGTTGGGATCGGACCAGAGGGTCCACCCGAGTTGTGGAACCGGAGGGTTCCACTGAGACACATTGATCGGAGGGTCTTATTCGAGATATAGCCATGAGAGGCTAATAAGATGTGTGTGGTATTTTGGGGAACTTACTAAGCTTCGTGCTTACCGTGTTATGTGATATGTGTTTCAGGTACTTCTTAGGATTGCGGGAAGGCGCCGGATTGATTGTACACACGATATGTAGTTATGTTTTGAGGATCCTGGATTTTTATTCAACAATTATGGAAATATGTTTTTGATAATCTGATACTTTGGGGTTTTTCTTGAAATGTGTTAATAAGAATTATGTGATTTCAAATGAAAAATTTGTTTGAAAATTTACGGTGTTACAAGTTGGTATCAAATCCTTGGTTTGAGGGATTCGGATGTGCTCTTGGGTATGTCTGAACTCAAACTGAGGATTTGAGAAAATTTTCTAAAAAGAAATGATTTTTCTAAAACGAGTAAGAGTTTTAAAGGGAAAACGAGAGAGAGCAGTGTGTACAATCAGCCAGAGCCCGAACGATGATTTCCCAAAATACCATTACTTGTTTGTATTATGAGATATTTATGAGATATTAGAGTTGCATGCTGGATGATAAGCTAGGTATTTCAGAAATTAGTGCTAGAGTTGCCTGATTCATGATGCCTTAGCCTAGGGGATGTTGTTGATTGATATTATCTGCTATTTTCCCTGTATGTAATGAGTAGAAGCACCTAGTAGAAATATTTTAGAGAGAGTCTTGAATCGTGGAGTAATCTAGGAGAGATACCTAGACGAGCATTTGATGAATCTGGGAGAGTAGTTAGAGATCCATGAGAGGTAGGACTGGCTGAGTTAAGTGATGCCTTTTGAGTCAAGAAAAGAGTGAGTGGAGTGGCATGCTAGAGCGGTTTCATGTGCTGGTTTTTCGATGCCCGAATGCTGCTTGCTTTGTGCTTTGTGGAGCTCTTGAATGATGAGAGTCAGCTACTAAGTGAATATGACGATATTCAGGAGGTAGATGGCTGGCAATGGCATCACAAGGAGTTCTTCAGCAGCTGATGGCAGAGAAGTGTGAGAACCTGGGGAGTGGTTCTAGTCTGAGGAGTATGTTGTTTAAAGTTGAGTATTCGCTTGAGAGCGAACATGTGTAACAGGAAGGGTGATCGAGAAGGTTGAGCAGCTACTTAGAAAATATGGGATGATCCGTGTGGAAAGTATGGGTAGATGTGGCAGGTAGTATGGGCCCGTACCACTGAAAGCAGAGGACCCATACTCGAAACAGGGAGAATCCTGGAGGTTCTGAGTAGCAGGACGAGGAGAAATAACATGGTTCGGGTACCATGATTCGTAGCAGAGTTTGTTTTCGCTTTTATCAGTTATTCGGTTGTGATTGTCCAGACTGGGAGTAGATATGGGAGATTGTGGGGCCAGAGGGCCATGTCAGTTGAGTTTAAATGGAGTATGCCCTGGGTGGGAAAATCTGAGTTTAGATCTTGAGGGTTTTGACTGGTGAGATGCCAGTTAGAGTCACAAGACTCAAATAGGGGGTGGAGATGATGCATAGTGGAGAGTTGCAGTCTGAGTTGAGTGGTCGGGCGATGGCCTGTGATGTCAAAGTTGTATATTGAGGATTATATTGTTCCTGTTTCCCATTTTGAGAGGATGGGGGAGTGAGTTTCTGATGTAAGAGATTGGAAGAAGACCCTATGGGGCACCAGGTAGTTGCGATATTGGCACCAAGAGTACTTTGTTGTATGAGAGCATTGGATTGCATTCCTATGTCGGGAAGGAGTCGTTAGTGGGGACTGTGACCAACTAGGGCTCGTGTATGCCTTGTTTGAGTTTGTTAAGTCGTATATCAGCAACTGTTGCGGGGAAACGAGGGGAGTGTATCGAGATGACGACTTTCGTGGTTATGCAGCGGATCGAATGTGAGAGTGAGGTCTCCTGTGCTATGTCGATTCTTGTAGTGGGGTGATGATCGAGGATTCAGAGAATGAAGTGTGTGATAGTCCATTATTTCCAGAAAAGGAGAAAGTGTTATTCTAGGACCGTCGGAAGAATTGCATGTGCAGCTGGACGAGATTCTGGGTGACCGGAGACAGTCACATTGGGAAGTTCCGAGGATTTCATCTGAGATTTGGGATATGTGGAGTTGCTTGGTCCTTCTTTGTAAGATCATTAAATGTTACGTAGTACGTTCCAAGAGTCAAGTGGGGAGTAACTGGTGGAAATAGTATGTGGAGTAGCCTGTTGATATGTCAATTGGTGATGGTTGAACCCTGAGTGGGGGAGAACTGGGTATTCTGTCGAGAGGATCAACAATCTGTTCAAGTTGTGGTTAGAAGATTTGGTTATGGGGATCTGCGGTACGAACATATGAGCCTTGGGTTTATTGTTGGACGAGGCAAGGTGCAGAGCGAGATGAGACATATTGTACGTGATCAGGAAAGAACGAGTGTGTCCACGGCGAGTAGCCGTTGGTCAGGGATCTTATTGTGGTCAGGGACTCTTCGGGCTTGCAATGGTTGAGTTCGAGGCGATTGGTTCGTTGAGGTCCAGTTTCGATTGTTGAGATTTGTTAGTTCAATGTATAGATTGTTATCTATACTGCGGGAGGGGCATCAGTTGATTTGTCAATTAACTTCAGCGTCGGTATGAGTAGATTCGCATGGGATTGATCAGTAGAGTATGGGGTCTCGGATTTTCGTCGACGCGTTCTCAGTCACCGACGATTCCTCCGTACTTCAAGTATGAGATAAAGTGCTTCACGGGTTCCGGGGGGTAGAAGCTGAAGATCCGAGGTAGTGGCAAGCGAGCGTGAGATTCTGTGATGGTGTATCGGAGCATCCGAGTATGATGCCCTAAGTTGTTGGATTATTTCGAGACTCGAGTTTATGAGATGGCATGTGGAGTACCGAGTAACCATTGTTCCAGTGGGAACCCATTAACTAATTGTCATCGGATGGGGAATTGTCCAAGAATGTGAATTGTATCGGGGGAAAGTGTGTGGTTGCGACAACTATCGTCAGGAGTAGTGATGCTCAGTCTGGGTGGGTGGGTGCACCTATTCATGATGGATCGCAGAGCATGAGTTTAGTGAACACAACGGTGATGGCTTAATGATGAGATTGTGGGGTGGTAAGAGAGTGGAAGGATCCAGGTGGGAGTGATCACTTTGGAATATCGGGGAAAACCACGGGGAGAGCCCATGGCGAGTGAGTGAGTGAGTGATGTAAGCCTGCGGGGAGCCGTAGCATTCACGAGTCAGTGAATGAGTGATGTAAGCCTAAGGGGAGCTGTAGCATTCACGAGTCAGTGAGTGAGTGAGGTAAGCCTGCGGGGAGCCGTAGCATTCATGAGTCAGTAAGAGAGTGTCTTAAGACTACGGGGAGCCGTCTTCACTAGTCAGAGCGTGACACGGAGGAGATCTTAGGCTTGGGTAGCCTTGACGATTGAGTTTTTGGGAACCTGGTGGTCGAGCAAGGGATAGAGACTGGGGTCTCCATGATAGTCAGGATCCGTTATATCTCGAAATGGGGAGAGGTTGTCGCAAATCAAAAGGAATTGGAGAAGTAGTGTACGCGTAGATTCGCGGATCACGGGTCGTGAGTTGGTATCACGACAGGGGTTGGAAATGATATGTAACTACATATTGGTTGTAATATTTCTTGGAGTAAAGCGAACTTAGTGGTTGCATGTACAATGTGGTTGGTTGAGATAGCTATGTTGGATTGAACGGCTGGGGTTATGCTCGGACTTGTGGCCATGCCGTTCAAGTTGTCGAGCGTGTAAGGGATGGTAAGAATGATTTCGAGGACAAAATCTAATTTAAGTGGGGGAGAGTTGAAACATCCTGTTTATTAAATAAATAAGTAGATAAAGATTTATTAATAAATAATATTTAGCGGGGTGTTGGTGTTGGGGAGCCAATTGATATAATTTTGGATTTTGGGGGTTAAATGTGTAAGCTCTGGATTTAATTTGAAAAGGATTTCAGAAGTCAGGGTGTGTTTAGTAATTAATGGACTTAAATTGAAAATATTTGAAGGCTTAAGGGGCTGATTGGTAATTTCGGGACCTATGATGAAAGGATTTTAGAAGACAGGGGTTGTTAGGTAAGTTTTGGACTCAAATTGAAAGAACGTTGGAGTGATGGGGGCGATATGGTAAATTTCGGACGTTATTTGAAAAGAATAGAGGGGGAGGGATTAAAAGCGTCAATATGGAAATCATGTGAGAATGGACGGAGGATCAAACCCGTCACCTTATTACTCCCCAAACCCTAACCCTATTTTCCAGCCGCCATGCGTGATGACCAGCCGCCACCACCTCTCCATTTGTCTGTTGCTCCGATCAGATAGGGTCGCCGGGTGCCTCGCCGCTGAGCATCATCACCGCATGCTTTGCTGCCGGAGACGAAGGGAGAAGCCGGAACTCGGAGCCAAACCTCGCAAAGTGCCTCCGCCGGTGGCTGTGAAGACCGACGAGTTCGTGTCGCTGCTGCATCTCTTTCCGCCGGTAAGGTATCCTCTTCTTTTCTTTCGTCATCTTCTCGAGTCCCGTCGCCATCGTTTCTCCAGATAGTTTCCTTCCTTTGAGACCTTCGGCTGCCATCTGCCACCGTAGGGGTGGCGGCGTAGTGCGTGTCCCGGTGTGTGTGGAGCATGCTTAGCTTAGGGCGGCGAAGGAACCATGTCCAGTCGATTGTGTGTGTATAGGCTGTCGGAAAACCGCAACAACCACCATGGCAGCCAACCATGGTGGCTGCCGCCCCTATTTTCGTTTCTGCCACCGTGTTGCCGCCTCCTGCCGCCACCAGCCACCGTGGAGGGTGGCTGTGTGTGTGTGCATTATGTGTGAAGTGATATATGCGATTTTTGAGTCAAGATTTCAAGCCACCACCATTGGAAATGGTGGCCGCCGCCACCAGCCGCCGTGGGTTGCGGCTGTGGGTGTGTGTGTGGGTGTATGCTCGAGTGTTTTCATTGTTTTTGGTATTTTGGAGGTTGTATGCATGTGTATGTGGTCGGAAAACCTCTCACCACCACCGTGAGGTGGTGGCCGCCGCCGTGAACCGCCACTGACCACCACTACCTGAGGTGGTAGTGGGTGGTGCTTGACATAGTGAACCCTAATCGGCCCAAATGCTTGATCTGGACTAGTTGGATGATGATTGGGCTAGAAACCCTAAATTTTGGGTTTGTTTGTTTGGATTTTTACCGGGACCCGTGGTTGGACTGTTATATTGATATTGTGAATTATGTCCGACTTCATTGCGTGAATGGCCTAGTGGAGTGATGGACTTAATGGGTTAAGTGAGAAACACTTAACCCTAATCGTCATTTCATGTGAAAACCCTAATTTTTGCTTGGGCCTGAGTTGGGCCTTTCTATTGGACTATTGATGGGCCATCCATGAACAATCATGTGGACTAAAATATGTAAATGAGCTTTAGGGTAAGGCCCAAAGGATGGTTTGGGCCCAATTTGGAAAATTGGGCCATAGTTGGGCCATTAGTGGACCTTTGTGGACCCATTTGGTATTGGGCCTTGGTGGGCCCAATGGGCTTAGGTTATTTATGGGACGGGTTCGTGGACCGGAGTACAGCAGCAGCATTTATAGGATCTGTTCGCCATCCGAGGTGAGTCTTCTCACTATACTTACCTGTGTGGTAATTTGTGTGTGACCGGAGGGTCTTATTCTTGTTATTGACCGGAGGGTCTTATTTACACTATTGACCGGAGGGTCTTAGTACATTATTGACCGGAGGGTCTCAGTACATTGTAGACCGAAGGGTCTTAGTACATTATTGACCGGAGGGTCTTATTTGTTTATAATGTGATATGTGTTATCGTGCATACTGTCTTTGTGACTTATCTTGTTATAGTAATATGTGTATATGTTGATCGTATGTGCTTATACTGAGACATGTGATATCATGCATTCTGTTTTGTTATTTATGCCGTGTATTATCCTGTGCATTGTTGGGATCGGACCAGAGGGTCCACCCGAGTTGTGGAACCAGAGGGTTCCACTGAGACACATTGACCGGAGGGTCTTATTCGAGATATAGCCATGAGAGGCTAATGAGATGTGTGTGGTATTTTGGGGAACTCACTAAGCTTCGTGCTTACCGTGTTATGTGATATGTGTTTCAGGTACTTCTTAGGATCGCGGGAAGGCGCCGGATTGATTGTACACACGAGATGTAGTTATGTTTTGAGGATCCTGGATTTTTATTCAACGATTATGGAAATGTGTTTTTGATAATCTGATACTTTGGGGTTTTTCTTGAAATGTGTTAATAAGAATTATGTAATTTCAAATGAAAATTTTGTATGAAAATTTACGGTGTTACACACGCACTAACAGCAAAGAATCAATAAGGCTTCAAACAACATGCTGCAACATGCTTCTAGGGACACCCTAACTATTCGAATTGGAAAAGAAAGATACTTGATCCCCAGAATTCCGATGTGGCATGCAGTAACAGTAAGTGTTCAAAAATGTTAATTGAAAAAAATGTATTTTGAAATTTTTATAAAAGAAAAAAATATTTGTGGATTTTGAAATTTTTTATAAAAGAGAACATTTTTGGATTGTTTGAAAAATTTTATAAAGACAAAAAAATATTTTTGGATTTTTGAAATTTTTTTATAAAGGGATATATAAACTAAAGTTCCAACATTTTCAACTATTTGACAAGAAGGTTCTAAACTTTATTTTTTGACATTAAAGTCCTAACTACCGAGAATTTTTGTCATGCTTATCCCCTTTTTTGTTAGTTAGCCGATAATTACGAATTTACTGTAAAATAAAAAGTGTAGAATTTTTTTGTCAAAATGTGAATTAGGATTTTACTTTTAAAAAATAAAGTTTAGGGATTTCTTGTTAAATCGTTAAAATATTGGGGCTTTAGTATATATATTCCTTTTTTGTTAGAAATTTAATGGTATGATAGTTTTTAAGCATAATAGTTATTGGAACCTGCTCTGATCAGTTAGATCCTATTGAATTCCTTAACGTTTGGTTTTAGTTAAATAGTTTTCTTTTTCAATCTAGACAAACCGACATTGAAAAAAATGGAGATAATCAAGAAAGAAAGAAAGAATCAGGGTTGTGTTGGCTTTTTTCAGTCCTATAAAATGGAGAACTAAGAAACCGGAAAACACAAAACAACTCTTCTCCATATTCACACCATTTTGACTAGGCGTGTGCTATTTGTGTTTGCGTTTGTATAATTTGTCCCCTATTTTCAGTTCAACATTTGGCGGCGAACCAAGAAGAAAGCTTTACAAGTCTTCTCACCCTCTATCGCTGTCTCTTTTGCATCTGTTTACCCTAATCGTGATTGTAGCAGTGTAAAGATGATGATGGTAAGTAAAACAGTGGTGTTGCGACAAAAATTACAATTACAAGTTCTTGGGCTACGAATTGGGTCTCACGCGGATGATAAAATTATTTGTTTATAGGGAAAACCAATACAACACACTAAAGTCCCAATATGTTCAATGATTTGACATGAAATTCCTATAATTTATTTTTTTGACAGTAAAAGTCCTAATTACCGACTAACCGACACAAAAGGATAAGCGTGTAAAAAATTGACGGTAGTTAAGACTTTACTGTAAAAAAATTAAGTTTAGGACTTCTTGTCAAATAGTTGAAAATATTAGGACTTTAGTGTATATATCCCTTTTATAAAAGAGAAAATATTTTTGGATTTTTGAAAAAATTTATAAAAGATTTTTTTTCTTTTAAAAAAATAGACTACGACTCGTTGCGATGGATCACAGCCAGTCGTAGTTGAACAGTAAAAGAGATAGCTACGAACAAAGAATATTTACACGTTCCAACTCGATACGATCAATCATAGTGAATCGTAATTGAATACTAAGTACTAACCTTTCACAACCAGTTTTTGTTATGATCCACTACGACGGATCATAGTAAGTTGAAATTGAACATTAAATTTTCGCATCCTTATTTTGAAATAGAGATCGAAACCGATTCTTCCTCCATCATTCCCAATCCTTGAAGAATACGATTAAAAGATACTTCAGGTAATGCTTTGGTAAATATGTCTACTAATTGATCTGTAAATATGAGAAAATGTACTTTAATATTCCCATCTTCAACATGGTTTTTGATATAATGATATCTTAATGCGATATGCTTGGTTTTTGAATTTTGAACCAAATTGTGACAAATGCCAATAGCACTCTCAAAGTCACAATATAATGAAATTCTATTCATGATTAAACCACAATCCCTTAATTAGCTTTGAATCCAAATTATTTGTGATGTACAATATGCAGCTGCAATATATTCAGCTTCGATAGTGGATCAGGAAACACACGTTTGTTTCTTTGATTGCCAACTTACCGATTTCCCATCCAAAAATTGACAGCCACTTGTAGTACTTTTTCTATCAAGACCAAATCCTCAAAGATTAGCATCTAAATATGCATGCACAAAGAATTCAGATTAGTTGGATACCACAATCCTAAAGATATTGTTCTTCTTAGATAAAAATGTTCTTTACTGCTGTCATGTGTGGTTCTGTTGGATTTGCTTGATATCTAGCACAATAACACACAACAAGCATTATGTCAGGTCTACTTGAAGTTAAGTAAAGCAAAGATCCAATCATTTGTCGATATAGAGTAAAATCAGTTGCAGGCTTATCAAAACACGAAGTTAATTTCGTTCCGAATGCCATTAGATTCTTGACCTTGGAATCACCATTCGTGCCGAACAAGGTAAGCAATGACTTTGTGAATGCCTCATGGTTTATGAAAATCTCATCTTTGCTCTGTCTAATATTTAATCCAAGAAAGAATTTAATTGGACCCATTGAGCTCATCTCAAATTTAGTCTCTATCAGTTTTCGGAATTCAACAGTCAACTTAGGACTTGTTGATCCGAAAAAGATATCATCAACACAGATTTGGACAATCCTCAAATGTTCACATTCTTGTGAAATAAAGTGGGGTCAACAGAACCTTGTTTAAACTTAGATTGTTTAAGAAACCGAGTTAGAGTTTCATACTGATAACGTGCCCTAGCCGACATGAGAGAACCGCTCTCGGCCCAAAGACTAGCGCACCCCCCAGAACAGACTCGGCGGAGATTAACGCCCGCCAGCGCCCCTAAGAGCAGGGCGCTCTAGTAAAAGTTCGGCGCCTGCCAGAGGCGCTCTCATGGAAAGCTCGCGCCCGCCAAGTGCGCTCTCAGCTCCAAGACAAATGATAGTCAGGCGACAAAACAGGCGATCAAGGCATTATCGCCACAGCCAATGGCAGCGCTCTGACAGTTAGAGGAGCACGATCCTCCAATCATCCCCTGATCCTGTCGCCTCTGGCAATCCTGTCTCGTACGGACGAGAAGGAGCGTTGGGCATAAAAGGAGATGCTCACGACCCCAAAAGGTAAGTAACCGTCTCCGAGAAATACCTATACTCACACTTACAACCCTACTAACTTGACCGTCAGAGCGTCTTTCCGGGAGCCACCTCCCGGGAAACGGCTGACGGCTTTCATCTCTCTGTGACCTTGCAGGAGTAGCTAGACTACAGTTTTCGGAGCCCGAGTATAACAGAGGCGAGGTCGCATCACATACCATGCACGATGAGCTTGTTTCAATCCATACATTGCTTTTCCAAGTATATAACAATGATCAGGATACTTTTGATTGATAAAACCTAGTGGTTGTTCACCATATACAATTTCTTCCAATTCTACATTGAGAAATTCACACTTCACTTCCATTTAAATTACTTCAAAGCTTTTGTGAGCAACATAGGCAAGAAAAATGCAAACAGATTCCAATTTGGTTACCGACACGAATGTCTCTTCATAGTCAATGCCTTCTTCTTGACAATAACCTTTCACAACTAGATGAGGTTTTTTATGAATAACATTCCCTTCTTTGTCAAGCTTTTTGCAAAAAAAAAAAAAACCAATTTAAACCGACCATAGAAGCATTTGGTGGTGTTGGAATTAATCTCCAAACCTTTTTTTTTCAAATTCATTCAAATCTTCTTGTATCGCTTCAACCCAAATAGAATGATCAAGAGCAGCTTTCACCGTCTTTGGTTTAATTTTTGATATGAATGAATTAAAGATGCAAAATTCTTGACTCACATTGAGTAATTCTCGCTTCTCCTTTTGTTATGCACATGTAAGAATACCTGCAGAGGTTTCTCCAATCCATGGGATTTTGGATGGTCTTTTGTCCATTTTGTTAATGGAGGAAAATTTAGATCATATTTAGGAAGGATTTTAGAGTTAACATCTTCCATTTCTGAATAGTCATCAACTTCTTCATCATTACGAAGATGAGACTCCTCTTGGACAGTGTCATCATTATGGTTCTCCCCTTGGAATTGTGATTCAGAATTTGTTGTATTATTTTCTTGAATAATTGGAATTTCAGTTGTATTTACATTTTTATCGCTTTCGTTATTCTCCCCCTCAATCGGATAACTAGATGGTTTGATGAATTGGAATGCTCCCCTTTGATTGGAACATCAAAATCATTTGAAAATACTGATTGCTCCCCCTCAACATGTACCTTAATATTTTCAAGAGCATTATCCACAGGTTTTAGTAATTCATCTCCATGATTGCCAGTTGCCTTTTGTTCAGAAGTAATTTCCCTGACAAATTCATCAAAGAAATATAAAAAAATCATCATCAAAGAAGTAATTGGAACTGAATCAGAACATGATGAAGGAAACATTTCTTTGCATTGAAATATAGATTTCTGATAAGATTTTTGGTATTTGTCGTCAAATGAAACATAGTAACTTTCTTCGATTTTCCTTGTTTTCTTATTCAGAACACGATAGGCCTTAGAATTGAGAGAGTATCCCAAGAAAATCGCTTCATCTGATTTCATATCGAATTTAATTATGTTCTCTTTTGATTTATATAGAAAACACCTAGAACCAAAAACATGAAAGAATTTCACGTTAGGTTGCGATTACTCAAAATTTCATAAGGGGTAATTAAGAAAGGCTTGCTAATGTAAGTTCTATTTTGAGCAAAACAAGTTGTAGCAATTGCATTCGCCTAAAAGTAAAGTGGAAGATTTGCAAATGAAGTCATAGTTCTTGCGGCTTCACACAACGATCAGTTTCTTCTTTCAACAACACCGTTTTTCTATGGTGTGAAGGGAGATGAAAAATTATGACTAATTCCTTTTCTTGTCAAAATTTCTTTTAATATGATTTTTGAATCCCAATCCATTATCACTGAGAATGTTCCAACAAGGCTTTCGTAATTGCAATTCACTCTTCTTCAAAAAGTCAATAATTTGTTGTGTAGTTTCTGATTTTTGTTTAAGAAAGAAAATCCATGTGAAACAAGAAATTAAAATCATCAACAATAACAAGTATATGCTTATTACCACCAATGCACTCAATCGAGGATGGACCACATAAGTCAATATGAAGTAACTCAAGTGGTTCTACAATTTCGGTATTCATGATTGATAAATGACTTTTACGACTTTTCTTTCCTTGTTTACACGCTGCACGTAAATGATCCTTTTCAAATTTAAGAATGGGAATCCCTCGCACCAATTCTTCTAAAATTAGTTTTTTGATATCCTTAAAGTTGAGATGTGAAAGTCTTCGGTGCCACAACCAACTATTTTTGTACGATGCTTTCGCAAGCAAACATATAGATAGTTTTCCTTCAGTTGGATTCATGTAAAGCGGGTATATTTCACCTTTTTGCTTTGACTTCAATATCACTTTCTTAGTTTCTTTGTGTATGATCTCAGAACCATCTTCATCAAATGAAACTTTCAAACGTATACCTACAACAAGTTAAGATACACTAATTGTGTTGCAAACCTTCTATCTTTCTAATCGTGAATTCTCCATTTTTTATCATTCCATATCCTTTAATTTCTCCTTTCGCATTGTTTCAAACTTCACTCTTCCAATATCCTTTAAACTCTAAAATTCTCTCAGTTGTAATTTCCCCCAGTCATGTGATGCGGACAACCACTATCTATATACCATTCTGAATCAAACTGTTCGTCACAAATCACCTAAACAATTAAGTCAATTTAGGAACCTAAACCAACTTGGGCCCATGTGATAATTTCAAATTGGAATTAATGACAAGAAAATCTGGGTCTTGTCAACCCAAAATGATTTCGTAACAGAAACCTTATTCACACCCAAAACCTTTTTTATAACTTTTGCCTTTTTTTCACAAAGATTAATCTCAACAAAAGAAGTTTGAATAAAATCTTTTTCTTTTGGCATTAAGTTTTAACAAAAGTCTTTTCTTCTTTCTTCTCAACACAAAATTTTCTTTGAATCACTTTTATTCAAATTTGGTTTTTATGATGGATCAACAGATTTTCCTCCTTTTGAATAAAATGAATTTGGAAAAAAAAATTGTTTTCACATTAATAATAGGTATTGAACAATTTTTTTTATTAAGAGATCTTAATGGCTTTTTGGACTTTTGATTTTTCTTTTTATATGAAGAACAAGAGTAGTTATTAATGCTTTTTGATTTATTCTTTTGTTTCCAAAATTTCCTTCTTTCTTGCATTAACTTTTGAATCGATTATTTCTTCTCTTCTTTTTCTCTTTTCTTTCTAATGATGAATGATTAGACTTAACATTTTCATCAACAACTTTTTTTCCCTTTTATATCTTTTGTTTCACATTTCTTTTCCGAGACAATTTCCACATTTTGATTTGTGAAAATTTCTACATCATTTTGTTCAACAGAAACATCATTCAACGGTTTAGAGATGTATCTTCTTTTCACATGCCATGATGTTTGACCAGAAAGTCCAATGGTTTCAATGCTATTGTCTATAGGTTTAGACCAAAAATGATTTTCTCTTGGAATCTCATTATCGGATTTAACTATAGATATCAAGTCCTTTGTGTCTGATTTATCAAGTCCTTTCGTAACAAATACTTGATTTGGTGTGCTTTGCACTTTTGGAAACATAACTACCTTCACTTTTAGATTCTCAAAACTATCATTCTGAACCAATTTTTCAAATTCAATTGAATCCTCAAAAATTAAGTTCCTTTTCGGTTCATAAACTGGTTTTGAAAATGAAGAGCAGTCAACTTCATCTTCAACAAAAATTTCACTCATCACAATATCATCAAAATCTGAATTAATCAAACCATCTTGTTATTCCTAAGATTTTAACTTTTTACACAACAAATTCTATCTCTCATTTGAATTTATTCTAATTTGCTTTTTGTTATCTACAGTTAAAATAGTTTTCATCATTTCTTTTACATCTTTTGATTTCGACAATTCCTCAACCTTTTCTAATCCAATTCTATAGGCATTACCTAAAGAGTCATCAGACGAAATTAAGGATTCACATTCATATCATTATCATCTATAGCATCTTCCTTGAATTCTAAGAAGGGAGTCATATTTTTATGAAGTTCAGTTGCGATTTCACAATTTAAGTACAATTGAGTGATGTGGTGATATAATCTTTTTGCAATACTACAAAAAATGTTTCTTTATTTCATTAACATTTTATTATCAGAATTAAGCACAACCACGTTATCTTTTTTTTCCTTAATTTTAATTCTAAGAAGGGAGTCATCTTTTTATGAAGTGTAGTTGCGATTTCGCAATTTAAGTACAACTGAGTAATGTGGCGATATAATCTTTTTGCAATACTACAGAAAATGTTTCTTTGTTTCATTAACATTTTATTATCAGAATTAAGCACAACCACATCATCTCTATTTTTCCTTAATTCTAATTCTAACTTCTCAATTTTAATTCTATTATCCTTCTGTGAGAGATTAAACTCTCTATTAAATGTGCAGACAAAGTTTGCAAACACAAATCTTGAATTAATATTTAATATCAATGATTGCTAGTAATTAATATCCAGTCAAGTCTGGTCAAACCAGTCAACATTTGAAGTAAATAACTTGAACAAAATATTCAAGAAGATTAAAGAAAGTAGAGTATGAACAGAGTAAAGAAATCAAGAACAAGAAGAATTTATGAGTGAAGATTGATAGAAATTTAAGAGTAAAGTGAAGGATTCTATTGATGCACAAAAGAGTTGTGATCAGTTACATTTTCAGTACAAGGTTGACACTCATTTTATGGGAAAATGGGTCAATACAAGACAAATACATAGATTAAAGATAACCTGCATCAATAAGCATAATTCTGATAAAGTGGATTTTCTCATAATCTATGTAATACTATAAAAGGAATATAACCAAAAGAACTTTCTTCATGTCAGGGAAATTTGAATATGTTGCAAATCCAAGGCATATCTGAATCTTGATCTTTGAATCTTCACTTCACGTAAGAAATAACATTCCATCTTGGAATGAAGAATGATCTCTGAGTCTTCACTTCACCTATGAATCTTCACTATCTCTGAATCTTGTTCCATATCAGATATGGAACTGTCTTGGAGTCTTCTTCATCTCAGTTAAGAAGTGATTTCGGAATCACTTCTCCATCTCTGAATCTCACTTCTAACACTTCATCTCTGAATGAGAGACCATCTTAGAATCGCTATGTCATGTTAGAATCTGTTTACACCTCGGATTGTCTAAGGAACACTTTCATGTACTAACAATCTCCCCTAAGTGTGCTTAGCAATATTACTTTGGTTTTTCTAATTCAAGGAGATTCCTTTGCTTTTTTCTTTGGCAGGAGGATTCAGAGGGATGGTAGATGAGATGACTTGTTGACCGATTGGAATGACAAATAGTTGTGAGGGAGGAGAGATCAACGATTCTTTAGGCAGGTCCTTCAGTTTTGTCGTTGGAGGAAAATCGTCAATGGGTGCAATTTTCGGAGTGGGAATAGGAGAAAGAGTTGGCTGAGAAGCTTGGAAGCATCATTAGCCATTTTCAATTGATGTTCATCCTTTTCTCTACTTTGGTGGACATAATTTCTTGGCCAACACACATAGTACCAATTTTTCGTTTTATCTTCCAAGAGGAGTTGTTCATTTATTTCTTAAAGTCCAAGAATCGCATTCACCACCTGATTGTTTTCATAACTTTATTCTTCACTTTCATCTTCAGCTTCAACAAAAACGTCTTCAACTAAAACCTCTTTAACAAATTCGATATCATCATCATCAAATGTTTCATCTCGGAGTTTGAATTCCAATATGGGTTTCCATAATTCTCCCCCTCTTGCATGAGAAGGCCTTGCTTTGATTCAAGAAATAATTTGGGCTTGTGATCATCAAGTTTTTTAAACACCCGTTGGAAGCTCATATTGATTTGTTTGGAAAGCGAATTGTATGCATCAACGGTTGGAGCTTGGGCTTTGAGGATGTCAAGGGTTTCTTCCATGATCAGGAGAATTACATCGAATTCGTGATTGGGAGTATCAACAAATGTGTTGAGCAGAGAGAATTACTTTCATGAGAACTTCTTTCATTATCATATTAAAATTATATTTTTGTTTGATCTCTTTCTCCAACCTTGGAATTTGTTTCTCATGATGAACATGTGTCTTCTTGATGAGTTCGTTTGTGGCAGAAATCATGTCATCATGAATTTTAAGCATCTTATTGATAGTAGAGATGTGATGATCAAGAATATCTTTGTAGCGTTGCTCAACATCTTCCAAGGTGCGACTCAAATGAAAAGAAATGAGTTGATCCAATTGATTGGATCTGTCGATTTCAGAGGAAGCAGCAACTTTGATCTCTAAAAGAGATTTGATCACCAAATCGAGCTTAGAGTCAAGTGATGCGACTTTGGAAGAGAAAGTGTCGACTGTAGAATCGACTTTCTCAACATTGTCTTTGAGTTCCAAGAGTACGAATGGATCGGAAATGTTTTCGTCAGGGGAAGAGCTATCAAAACTTCTATTTACATCACCATCTTTAAAACCTTGAGAAGTATCAACACCTTGAGCTTGATTGTCTTCATCACCATCCTGATCTTCAATACACATATCTTCGGAGGAAGGCGTGAAGGAATCTGGGAGGCAGATGGAGTACGAAGAGCAGCATCAGAGGCATTGTTGTCTTCAAATGTGATCTCAGATTCTTTTGGAGGAGAGTTATTACAAAGAGGTTCTTCATCAATTCGAGTCAATTGAGCTTTATTGTTGAAAGAGAGCAAGTGAGCATCAACTTTGAAGTCAGTTGGTAGTTGTTGTGAGTTTGCTACGAAGTGCTCTTGTTCGCATTTGGAGAATGGTTAGCTCTACTTGATCCAGTGTAAGCTCCGGCTGTTTAAGTTGTGCCCTGTCAAGAACTTTATTCCAATAGTTATCCGTAAGACATGAGCGTCCTTTATCCGTGGTAGATATCGACTCAGTTGTGGCTTCCGAAGTTGGAGGTACAACTCCTAATTTAGAATGCTTTGAACTTGTGGAAGGGGCCAAAAATTATGCTTGTGTTGAAGAAGAATGGGGGTTCAAAAAGACTCATGAGTGTGTTCCAAGGGGTTGCAAGGAACTTTGTTCAATACCAACACCAACCTTTTGAGAGGGCGGGGATAGTTTTTGTGTTGACTCCCCGTGAGTGCGTGCGAGTGATTTTGAAACTCCAATGGGTGCATCGGAAGAGTGGGAAGGTGGGGTAGGTAGCGACCCAGAGTCAGGTGCAAAACCGAGATGCAAATCATGTTGAGAGGACATACCATTTTTGGCTCTCTTTATGGATTTGGATTTCAGAGGGGATTCTTTTCGCTTTACAGTGATCTTCTTCTTCCTAGGTTTATTCGTATCCGAGGGCTGCTCATATGAGACACGGGGAGGATTTGGTGGGACAGCCAAATCCGTTGTCTCAAGATGAAGCTTTTTATAAGGAGAACCGGAAGGAATAACATCTAGCATGAGTTGTGGAAGACATCTAACAGGTCCAAAAGAAGATGTACTTGGTAACATATAAGAATTAATCGCTTTGAAAGACCAAAATACCTCGGGGATATCCGATGCAATACAAAAGGCTTTGTGATGATCGTGATAGAGCTGTTGTAGTGTCAAAGCCCAAAATCAAGGACTTGGTTTTTCGTTCGCCTTCCTTCTCTCGGTAAACTTCACAAAGTCTTGCCACAAGACTTCAGGTAGATTAACTGCATTTGTTCGACCTGTGAAGAAGCTATAAATAACAAACAACCATTCTTTGTTCATAGTGTTGGTACCACCATACTTTCCAAATAAACCTCGAACCAACATATGCATCAAAATCGTCCATATGCCAGGAACAACACACTTCTTGAATTCTCCTTCCTTTAAATCTCCTTTGTAACCAATGTGACTGAGAAAATCTTGAAATTCTTCAGCAGTGGGTTTGACGACTTTGATGTCGATAGGTTTTGGAGAAACCCCAATAGCACGAAGAAAAACATCTTTGGAAATCAGAACAAAGAGATATTCAGAGATTTTGCATTGAAGAACACCTTCATCGAACTTCATACTCTCAAAGGCATCGAAAAGTAATCGAAGTGGGAAACTAGGGTTAGGGATTTTGGAGAGAGTAATGATGATAGGATGATGAGAGATGAACTCAACCATAACTCAAATGTATTCATCGTAATCAGAATGATTGAGTGAAAAAGGTTGTGTATAATCGTTGAGGATGGGTGCAGTCGAAGACAATGATGCATATCCTTTGGAAGTATTGATCTTTGAAGAGGTTTTGGAAATGTTGGAAGCCATTGATGAATGCTCGAAGAAAACAAACAACATAGTATGGAGAGAATATTCTAAGGAAGAAGATAAATAAACACATAAAGTGGAAAAGGTAGGATTTATAATCCTTATATAGGAGGTTGTTTCGGGTCGGGTCGAAGAGTGTAATGATGACACCCAACACGAAAATAGGTTTGCATTAAATGCAGGGCTATGTGTAACACTCTAAATTTTCAATTAAAAATTTTCATTTTTAAAATCACATAAAACCCAATTTCACATTTCTCAAAAACCACAAAATGTATAAGATGTCAAAACACAAGGCAACAAACGTTTGATAATATCCCAGAATCCTCAAAAACATGATCTCTAACTGGTGTGTACAATCAAGTAGGCGCCTTCCCGCGATCCTGAGAGGTACCTGAAACACATTTTACACAACACTGTAAGCACGAAGCTTAGTGAGTGCCCCAAAATACCAGATACACAAATAATAATCCTCTCATGGCTATAGCTCGGCATGGACCCTCTGGTCATGCGTCTCGGTGAGGACCCCCCGGTCTCACGGCTTAGTATGGACCCTCCGGTCATGTTTCTCAGTGAAGATCCTCTGGTCTTACAGCTCGGGTTGGACCCTCCGGTCATGTATCTCAGTGAAGACCCTCTAGTATCACAACTCGGTTTGGACCCTCCGGCCCTATCTCAGTAAGGCACATAATAATATATAGCATAAATCACAAAGACAAAATGCATAATATCACAAAACTCAGTATAAGCACATAAGACACTCCGGTCAATAACTCAAATAAGACCCTCCAGTCACGTAGTATTTCCACTCATGTAAGTATAGTGAGAAGACTCACCTCGTAAGTAAGCAAGTAGGTCTCGTACTCAACGATCGGTCTAGACTCCGCCTATATATCATAATCATATCTAATTAACTCTTTATAAAAAAAACTCTCAATTGTTAGATTAACCCTTTTCTAATTCTCAGAAAGGGTGAAAGACCATTTTACCCCTCCATGGTCTCCATAATCTACGTCTTGACCAAATCCTAAACGTCAACGGAAGTCAACACTCGAGTGAACAGTCCATGTTGACCCAACTCGTCGAGTGCATCTATGCAACTCGTCGAGTTCCTTCGTTTTCTCCGAAGTATCGTGAAAATCCAAATCAACTCGTCGAGTTGTCTCACCAACTCGCCGAGTTATAACACGTCCATACTGTCGAGGGAAAACCCTAGCCAACTCGTCGAGTTGGCTCATCAACTCGTCGAGTCCCCTCAGTCCATTCTCTCATTCATACGTTTTTAAGCAGAACTACGGTCTCTTACTCTAGATCTAGCCTTCTAAGGCTGAAGTATCATGTAAAGTTGCAAGCTTTACGTCCATGCATGGCATCTAGGGCTCAAAATGCCAAAACAAGCTCTATAGAGGGTTCAATGCATGAAAGCTGGCCAATAGCTTGATAAAGCTTGAATCTTTAGGCCCAAGGGACCTCATATTATCCAGATCTGAAGTCTCAACTCCATGGCAAGCTCAAACAACTTAAGGACCCAAAGAAAAGATGGAAATGGCCATAAACTTCCTAGTGAAGAGATCTAACCAAACAATGATCAATGTGATAGCTTTTTACCTCCAAATAGAAGCTAGCACTGAAAGACCACTCGATCCAAGGGCTTCTTCCCGTTCCAAGCCTTTTGATCTTCAATCTCCTTCCAAAAATGCACTAGAACATACAATCTTAGCCTTTCTCTCTCTCACAGATGAATACAGCTCGATTAGGGTTTCTCTCAGTGTGTCAAGATGATAAGGGAGGCAGAAATGAAGGCTTAAGGTCCTTTATATAGGGCACAAACCCTGAAAATTAGGGTTTTCACACTCAACTCCTACTCGTCGAGTTGGGGTCCTCCAACTCATAGAGTAGACTCTAAAAATCACGCGGCCATTTAATTCTCTACTCGGCGAGTTGGGCCTCCAACTCGTCGAGTTGCTCTAACAACATGAATGTAAATTAATTAATATTATAACTGGGAGTCGGGATGTTACACTATGAAGAGCCTTCATATATGTCAGCTAGAAATCTGAGACAAGATGAGTTATTGGACATGAAGAGAATCGTCGGTTGAGTTTTTTAAACAAAACTTATTTCTTTATTGAAAATTGTGCCAAATGGGATTAAGGAATAAGTACCTATTGAGAAGTTCCGAAGTGAACGGTTTACCAATTTTTTTTTTCAAAATTACATTCATTGTGTGTGACTTGGAATAATGAAAAATTCTGAGGTGACTTTTTATAAAGGGTATCTCGGAATTATAAAACTTCGAAATAACATGACAAGATACGTCTGTTGAGTTTAATTGTGTTGCGTCATGGGCTTATGTTTTGTATCCGGATTGGGCCTGTCCATCCGTGATTATCTAGTAGGGTTATACTATAAATATGCATGCATGTATGCATTAGATGCTGTTGATTATTACGTTTATTGTTTTGTAACCCTAAACACCTTTACAGTCGAAGTTCTTAATCGAGCTCTTCTGAGGTGTTGAAGTTTTAATCATACGACACATTCAAAGCCATTCTCGTGTTCATAATTACGTTCTTAATTGTTTGCCTGCATAGAATCTAACGATCCTAATTGAACTTTGTTCTAACAATTGGTATCAGAGGAGGAGACTGTGTGATCAATACACATTCCTTCTGTATTCAGAATTCTTTAGGGTTTCCGCTTTTATCGTATAAATAGAAGCCGTCTTCTTCATATCGACGGTAACTCTGTTTCAGATAAAACCCTAATCTCAAGTTTACAGGTTTGATTCTATTAGCTCACCATGTCTCACGAAGATTCGCAAACAAATCCCATCAACATCTCAAACAGCATTGGATCCACTACCAGAATTCCCATTCTTTACACTCAAGACTATGAAGTATGGGCGCATCACTTTGAAGATTACGTGGTTGGATCTGAAGACAATGGCTATCTCATCTGGGAAGCTATCACACTTGGGCCGTTTGTTCACTCAGGAACGAACACGACAGTTAAGTCCCAAAAGGAATACAACAAGCTGGTGGCGGATGTAGAGAAAATGCCATAGGATGAGAAAGACAAATTGATGTGTAACGTGAAGGCCATGAGAATGATCAGATTCGCCTTGCAATCTGACACTTTTCGGTTGGTTGGCTCATGCACGACGGCAAAAGAAATCTGGGATAGGTTGAAAGGACTTTATTCAACCGATGAAGATCTAGAACACTCCATTCAGACCTTGCTGCTGTCAGAATTTGGAGTTTTCGAACAGAAACCAGAAGAAAAACTCATACAAACTTTCGATCGGTTCAATCATCTCCTAAGTAAGATGATCAAGCATGGAATAGAAAGAAAGTTGATCGAGCAGAAGGTGACCTTCATGAACGGTCTGAGACCAGAATGGATGGCTGTGGTTTCAACCGTGAAAGCGCATGAACAGTTTAAAACTTACTCACTAGCGAAACTTGTGGGAATACTTAAGTCCCATGAAAGTGTAGTAACCAAAGAAGCAAAGGTAGTTTCTGGTGTGGGATCGCTGGCCCTTGTCTCAAAAGGAAAAAGCATTGCAGAAGAAGAAGAAGAGTCTGATATGTCTGAGTGTGACCTTACAAGCGAGGAGTATGCTCTGATGGTCACCAATCCAAAGAAGTTTGCACGAAGAAAATTCCATGTCAACAAGAACCGAAACTGGCAGGGAAGTTATAGTTCTGAGAAGGTGAAGGATGAAGCGAAGATCTCTTCTCAAAAGGATGAAGACAAGAAGGAGAGCAAGCTTGCAGGAGACTCTGGGTTCGACTGCAATTACTGTCACGGAAAGAACCACTTTGTCAAAGATTGCATGCCGAGGAAAATGGCTGAGAAAAGAGATGGTGAAGATGATGAGGCGTACTACATGCGCAAGTTAGAAGAGATCAAGAAAACGAAGGCGACTAACAGTTCTATGAATGCCTTAATTGTGCAGGAGAATGCAGATGAAGATGAGTTCGGTGGCGTTGAAGTTTGGTCAACCGATTCTGAAGATGAAGAGGTGAGAAAGCCCACTCATGGAAGAGCTTATGTGGCAAAGGATGTAGGTTCGGATGGAAGATGTTTGATGGTCACAGCTGGTGCCTCAACCGAAAGTGCAAGTGAGGAACCGAACCTGAATGAGGACAAATGTTTTGCAACCAAGCCTGTAAGTGAAAAGATCAACGACTGCGATCGGTTGATCAAAAAGGTACAATCCATCCTTGAATCACTTAAAGTACCAGTAATAGATTATGAAGAATAACTAAAAGAATTGAAATTTAAATTTTCTAACTTAAGTGGTAGTCTCATGCAAACTCACTTAGCGAATTCTAACCTAACTGACCAACTCAGCAGGGTGTCTTCAAAAAGTGAGGAGAGAAGGATGTGGATTGAGCTGAAGGAGGCGGAATTAAATAGAGCTAGGGATGAAAGTATTTATTTGCAAAGAGACAATTTAAAGTTTTTAAAACAAAGGAATGTTTTTTGTCTGATTGCTAAGCGCTTATATACTAATATTACTCAATTGCATCTAAGTTGTGAGATAGGGAAGAAGATTCACAAAATGATCTTGCCCTTCCTTGAATTTGAGGAGGATGAGGTCATCGCTGAGTGTGAATCAAAAGTGTCCTCAGAAGAGACATCCATGTCTTACAAAATCGGACTGGACAAGATAGAGACCTTCATTGACTCTAAGGAACATAAATGTATGCTCAAAAATCTTTTAGATGAAAATGATAGGTTAAAAATAAAGTCTGAAACTATTCAATCTTTTGACTCTTCAAACGCCAAATTAATTTCTGAAAATAAAATGAACTTAGAAAATACGTCTGAATTTGATGAGGAAAGTGAGATGAGCGAAATCTCAGTGGAAGACGTTGTTGATTGCTCTGAGTTTATGAAAAGCGAAACCGAGAATGAGAAACCCCTCATATCTGAAAATTCGGTTGAATTCGCTCGCCTGTCAAAAGAAAAGCCACAGAAACTCAAAGAAAAAGCTATGGTCTATCAAAAAGTTCAAACAGTGCCGAATCAGGTCTATGCAGTTACAGGAGTCACTACAAAACAAACAGCAGAGTTGAAAATCCTGGTCGACAAAGACAATACTGAAGGGTGTGACGATTACTTCTGGTCAGCTCCCATTGACAACGCAGATGAAACCATAGGCTTATCTGAGCAAACTTCATGGAGGGTTAAAGGAAGATATGTTGCTGAACCCATCAACAAACCCTCGAGTTTCGACAAACCTAGCACAAGTGGAACTAAAGAAATCCCTGAAGAACCAAGGAAGAACCGATAGTTCCAAAAAGGACAACCGAAACTCAAAAAGAGAAGCCAAAGGCTAGCTTCAATATCCACAAATCGCAGAAGGAGTTAGCTGAACAGAAACACTTAAGAAATCAAAGATACATGAAGAATCTGAATGAGCGAAAACGTCATTGGTAATCTCAAAATCCCAACTACGTATCTCCTAAGAAAGAATCCACTGACAAAGGAAAGGAAAAGCCAAATGGAAAAGAAAACTTCAGTCCAAATTCCTACTATTCCAAATCTCAGAACCGAACATCTACTTTCGGTCCCAAAACTAGCGTGCCGAACCGAAAGTCAAGTTTCGGTCCAAACGTCAAGGCTAACAACCAAAAGCCTTCTTTCGGTCCAAACAACCAAAAGCCTACTTTCGGTCCCAACAACCAAAAGCCTACTTTCGGTCCCAACAACCAAAAGCCTACTTTCGGTCCTAAGTCTAGTTTCGGTCCTTCCAACTCACAAAGAAAATTAAATTCAATAAAGTATATCAAAGGCAAAGGAAAGCTTGATTCTGAGTTCCATAATAAGAAAAAGTCAGCTAACCCTAGGATTCAAAAGAAAACACCAAAACCATCTAACAACACACAATCTAATACACCAAAACTTAAAGAAGATAAAACTAAAATCAAGGTGTATACCATCAAAAGAAAAGATCAAACCACTCTAGTAAAACGAACATATCTGGTTGATGTTTCTACTGCAATTCCTATTTCTGTAAAGACTCACAAGGACCCAAGAAACAATCTGCCTGAATTTGCAGGTAATCAGTGACGAGCAGTTCGATGATGAATGGTATATAGACAGTGGCTGCTCGCGTCACATGACAGGAAGGAAGGAAGAGCTGAGGGAGTTTCGGTCCCTCAAGGATGGTGGATGTGTGAAGTATGGCAATAACTCGTATGGAATAATCAAAGGATATGGGATGATAACCAACGGATATTTCTCGATTCGCAAAGTAGCGTATGTGGAAGGATTGCAGCATAACCTCATCAGTGTGTCACAATTAGTTGTGGGAACATGCTTAAAAGTTTCATTTGATGATGAGGGATCAGAGATAATCGAGAAACAATCCAAAAAGGTTCTGTTGAAGTCTGAACGCAAGGGAGAGATGTATCCTTTAAATCTCAACCCAATTCGAGGAGAACCAGCTATATGTCTGCTATCAAAAGCGAACACTGATGAAAGCTGGTTGTGGCATCGACGGCTATCGCACCTGAACTTCAAAGACATTAATAAGTTGGTGCTTGGTGATCATGTTCGAGGCTTTCCTCTTCTTAAGTTTGACAAGGAACATCTATGTGCAGCATGTGAAATGGGCAAACAAAGCAGAAAGAGCCATCCTACACGCATCAATACGAAGATCGTTGAAGCTCTTGAACTTCTGCACATTGACTTATGTGGACCTTCGGCTATCGAAAGCTTCGGTGGTAGTAAGTTCATTCTTGTCATAGTTGATGATTTTTCTCGCTTCACCTGGGTTTTTTTTCTTAAACAGAAATCAGATGCAACTCCCAAGCTGAAGACGTTCATCAAGCAAGTGGAAGTACAACTGCGAAAGACAGTGAGGAATATCAGAAGCGACAATGGGCTGGAATTTAAGAATAAAGATTTTGAGGATTTTCTGGCAGACAAGGGGATATCTCACAACTTTTCAGCCCCCTATACTCCACAACAGAATGGGATTGTCGAAAGACGAAACCGTTCATTGTGTGAAGCAGCCAGAACTATGCTCAACTTCGCCTCTCTTCCACTATACTTTTGGGCTGATGCAGTTGCAGCCGCGTGCTACACTCAGAACCGATCTTTGCTCAACAAAAGATTCTCAATCACTCCATATGAGATCTTAAACAATCGAAAGCCCAACATCAAATTTTTCCACGTGTTCGGTTCAAGGTGTTTCATCTTTAATTCAAAGGAGAACCGAAACAAGTTTGACGTCAAAGCAGATGAAGGAATTTTTCTTGGTTATTCACTCACTTCAAAAGCATACAGGGTGTTGAACAAATGCTCCAAACGAATTGAAGAAACATATTATGTCACCTTTGATGATAATTACATGAAGAAAATTCAAAGGAGTGATAGTGACTTAGGTGAAATATTTCCTGAATCTGGACAGGTCTCGGTTCCAATATCCAACTTGTTTGAAGAGTACATTCGGTTATTTGATGAACCAGAGAAAGCGGCACACTCAGAGGCGAAAGCAGTAGATAACAAAATTGATAATCTCAAAAGGATCATAGATGAAGCTGCCAAAGAAATGGAAAGTGAACCTCCTAAAACTAAAGGTGGTCAACCCTCAACTGACTCTCCAAACAACGACTCAATGTTCAAGGGGGGGAGTTCATCAGCACCAAAGACAACCGAAATGTCTTTCGAGGGGGAGAATCCTATTCCATCCCCAACTCATAAAGGTCCAGGCGAGGGTGACCATATAGCTCCAAACCCACCCCATAATAGTCCAATCGAGGGGGAGAGTCTGACTTCCACAAAGGGTGACAACTTTGATCCTGACACGGGTTACACTTCGCCAGTCGAGGGGGAGAAAGAAACAACAACTGACGAAGGTGATCAATCAGAACTTGAAGAGGAAGTAAATGCAGAGTTGGATCCAGCCTATGACCCAAATTATCCTCCATTAGTGAAATGGACCAAGGATCATCCCAAAGCACAAATCATTGGTGAATCATCTGAGAAAGTTCTCACTCGTTCTCAATTGAAAGCGAAACAAACTGCATTATTCTCTAAAGTTGAATTCTGTATGTTTAATTCGTTTGTCTCCAAAGTCGAACCAAAAACAGTTAATGTTGCACTTGATCATTCTGATTGGGTTCAAGCAATGCAAGATGAGCTTCATGAGTTCGAAAGAAATCGAGTTTGGAGGCTGATTCCCACACCAAAGGATGCTTCAGTGGTTGGATTGAAATGGGTATTCAGGAATAAATTGGACAAAGAGGGGAACGTCATTAGAAACAAGGCTCGGTTGGTGGTTAAAGGATATTGCCAAGAGGAAGGGATAGATTATGAGGAGACCTTCGCTCCACTAGCTAGGTTGGAATCAGTTAGAATCTTCCTGGCATATGCTGCTCATAAAAACTTCGAAGTTTTCCAAATGGATGTCAAATGCGCTTTCTTGAATGGAGAACTAGAAGAAACAGTGTATGTTGAGCAACCTCCCGGGTTCGTGAACGAGAAATTCTCTGATCATTGCTATGTGCTGGATAAAGCAGTATATGGTTTGAAGCAAGCACCGAGATCCTGGTATGAAACTTTAACTCGTTTTCTGAAAATGTCGAAATTTAAGCAAGGTTCGGTTGACCCAACCTTCTTCCGAAAGAAAGAAGGCGAACATCTAATGATAGTTCAAATTTATGTCGATGACATCATCTTCGGCTCCACGAATCCCAGCTTAACGGCTGAATTCAGGAAGTTGATGGAGACTAAATTTGAAATGAGTGCAATGGGTCCGATTAATTTTTTCCTTGGTTTGAATATTAGACAGGGCCCAGAAGGTATCTTTATCAACCAAGAGGCGTATACAAAGAACCTGCTAACAAAATTTGGCATGACAGGAGACTCAAAAGTGAAGGTTCCTATGGCGTTTGGCACTAAGTTAACACCTTCTCTGGAAAAACCTGCCGTTGACATAACACTATATCGACAAATGATAGGGTCCCTTATGTATCTAACAGCTAGTAGACCAGACATTATGTTTTCTGTTTGTTATTGTGCCAGGTTTCAAGCTAATCCAAGAGAACCTCACATGGTGGCGGTGAAAAATATTTTTCGTTACCTGAAGCGAACCTCATCTCTCGGTCTCTGGTATCCTGCTAGATCTGGATTCTTCATTCAAGCTTTTTCTGATGCTGATCTTGGAGGATGTGGTCTGGACCGAAAGAGCACTACAGGTGGATGCCAATTTCTTGACGGAAAACTAGTTAGCTGGCAGTCCAAGAAGCAAACCTGTGTGTCACTTTCGACAGCCGAAGCTGAGTATATAGCAGCAGCATCTTGTACCTCTCAAGTCATATGGATTCAAAGTCAACTAAGAGATTATGGGCTGAGTATGAAGAAGATTCCTCTCTATTGTGACTCAGAAAGCGCAATAAGGATCTGTCACAATCCTGTGCAACACTCTAAGACTAATCATATTGCACTTAGATATCATTTTATCAAGGACCACGTAGAAGATGGGAACGTGGAAGTACATTTCGTTCGGTCCTCTGATCAACTGGCTGACATATTCACTAAAGCCTTACCTGAAGCGAGTTTCAGTAAAATTTTACAAGGTCTGGGAATGATGGAAGCAGAGTCTGTACCGAATCCTCAAATCTCTCACTAAAAATTAGACAAGCGAAATGGAGCGAACGCTCGGTCTATTTCGGCTCCATAATTTTCGAGAACCGAAATGAACCGAACGCTCGGTCTATTTCGGCTCTGGAATTTTAAGGAACCGAAATGAACCGAACGCTCGGTCTATTTCGGCTCTGTAATTTTCGGGAACCGAAATGCACCGAACGTTCGGTCTATTTCGGCTCTGGAATTTTAAGGAACCAAAATGAACCGAACGCTCGGTCTATTTCGCTTCATTCTTTTAAGATAAGGTTTCGGTTGTACACTTTGTTCACTTAGTTCATCCAAAAATATTTTCTTTTTCTGTTTTTATTATTTTTCAGAAAACTTCAAAAATCCAAAAATATTTTCTTTTTCTGTTTTTATTATTTTTCAGAAAACTTCAAAAATCCAAAAATATTTTCTTTTTCTGTTTTTATTATTTTTCAGAAAACTTCAAAAATCCAAAAATATTTTCTTTTTCTGTTTTTATTATTTTTCAGAAAATCTCAAAACTTCAAAAATATTTTTTTTTGGTGTGTTTGTTTGCTTGTTCTTTTAATTAGGTCACAAGTGTTCCAGAACAACAGAATTTGGAGCTAAGACAGGTATAATCATTTCCATCTGAACTAGTTAAGGATCCCTAGAAGCATGTTGCTGCACGTCGACCAAAGCCTTTATGACTTAGAGCAAGGCCTTAATGATTCGATCTATACCTATCATTTCTTCCCAATCAGGCTGTTCAAATCAACTCAGTCAAGAGCTACCTTACTCTTCTCAAATGAGTTAAGAGTTTTTCTGCTTAGTCATGACTTTATAGCAGAAGGTACTTTCGGTTCTTTAGTCAACCTCCTTATATTCTCCATCAACCTTTGGTTCACCACTGTAACCCTTGAGACTCTCAGTCTTTACCACTGAGGTTTATGGTTGCACAAAATCTGTGTTTGTGATCTTAGATACGTATACCACGTGCTGAGTGAAACCCACAATCCAACACCAACAACGAATTGACGGTGAATTGTAATATTCAAGATCTTACTGGTTACCTAATGAAATCTCATTTTTTATTTTTGAGTGATCTTGTGACAACCGTCAAATTTCGGTCAAGTCAAAGTCAAACAAAGTCAACAAGTCAAACCGGTCAACTCCAATAACCCTTGTATGTTAGGGTTTACGTTATGTAATCACTATACAATTCGCTATTTTAATGAGAAATCATCATTTGGAAAGTTCATGTGTTTGATTTTCCTTAGCCTTAACAGTGCTAAACAACGAACCAAAGCGATAAAACACTATTGCACAATCATCGGGATTGTGTACGACACTAAAACACGTTTAACGGGGTTTACGAACCTTGCGTTGTGAAGCCGGACACTCAAATTAATCACAAACGAAACCTCTCTAAATCGTTTTCACTCTATCTCTTTCTATTTGAAATCTCTCTCAAAAGTTACTTTAACTTTTTGTAATCATTTGGGTCATATCGACCCTTAACCGGGTCAAAAATCGCTTGAAACGGGGTAAAAACGGGTAAAATAGCCTTAAGGACCTGGAACTGAAGCTTCAGGACCGAAGCCTCTCATCCGAGGCCTCGGATCCGAAGCCTCTCATCAGGACCGAAGCTGAAGCCTCTCAGGAGACCGAATCCGAAGCCATCAGACAGCAGCCTCGCATGTGAGGGTCCGAATCCGGCCTCCATGCGAGAGGTCTCGCAGACGGCCCCTTTTTACCGGTTTTTCGACTACGACTTCGTTTTAACTCCGTTTTTCATTATTTTAACGTGGGATTTTCACCCAAAACTTTATTTTATAAACTAAGGCCCCAAAATATATAAATCTCCAGGGTTTTATAAAAATATATTAAAAGAATTAGTGGTTGAACTAATTATTGAGGGAATATTTGCTTTTCCTTAATTTATGGCAAAAGCAAACCACCACCACCTCACTCTATGATCAGCCACTCTTTCCCACTACCCCTTGTCTCCTTAGTGGACCTTTACACCCAATCTCCAGCTCTTCCCACGTTCTAAGAGCTGGAGGATTGATCCTCTCTCCTCATTCTCCATAAAGTTCTTTCATTCTACACTTAGCAACCAAAGGACACTCTCCAAAATTCTCTCATCTTTTCTCTCAACTTCAAGAACTTCAAGGCTTTCTTCAGGGATTTCTTTCTTCAATTAGTAAGTATCTTCATCATTCATATAATTATTACACTCCATTCTACTCAAATCATTGATATCTTACACAAATTCCATCTTATTCGATGTTAGATTCTCGAATCATCAAGACATCTTCTTAGTGTCCTTGGGTTGAACACTTCCTCTCTCTCACTTTCATCTACTGAAACCACATAGGGTGAGTTCATACCCCTACATTTACATGTTTTTCTTAAGTTTTAAGGGGGGAATACAAGTAAAATCATCAAGAACACAATTAAACTTTTTCTAACAGATTACATCAGAAAAGATGGACTTCGATCACGGACTGTTTTGGTCAACTTAAATATTTTAGTTTTCAAAATTGTTCCAGGTGCAAGTAGTTCAAACTCTTAGCTTGAAAATGGCTACTTGCACATCTCCATATGATTTTTCTACAGTTTATGGTGATTTTTACAAAACTGCCTGTCATTTCAGAGGCAAACCCGGACCAGTCTGTGATTATGAACATTTTCACCTCTGTTAGAGATCACTAAAAATCATGATAAAATTTACGAACAAACTAGACTCATATTCCAAACTCTCAGAATTTTCGGATTTGGATTTAGAGCTTTGATGATTTTTCTATAAATTTTCTAAAAACAGTAACAGAAACTATATTCAACGAAAAGTTGCTGTCAATTTCATTTCACCTTGTAACATGTTGAGCAAGGTGTATATCTTTATGTGATTATATGTTATTGCAATATATGACATTTCATCTTAATATTTAGACACATATCAGTTTACAAATGGATTTGGACATATAAAATATAAAGAATAACAAGTGATTATAATCAAAGTACAACCGATACATTCAAACATTTAATAAACTATTTTGAATATAGTTTGCATACATTACTACGTACTACCCTTGATTGATAAACTATAATAGGTATAGTTTATGATACATTACATAACACATACATTTAAAAAGGGTACATTTATACAAAGGATATTTTCATTAAGCAAGGTACGGCCATACGGTACCAAGTTTTCATAACACGTAATTCCGTTAATGACTTTGTGAGACATTTACTTCAAACTACCATTAAGTCCTGTATTGTAACCAGAGTCTCCTTGAGGGAGAGCGTGATAGTTGTGTATAGATCTATATTGGGTTTGACAAACCCACACCTAAACTGCATGCAACAGTTAGACCGATAGGTCTGGGGTGACAAATGTCATAACATTTCCGACGCCCGAAGAACGTCGTTTTAGGCAACCTTGGTCATAGCATGGTTATAATAAACTCACACAAAGTATTAATAAATATTGGAATTTACGGGAATTTCATTAAAATTAAACGAGTTTATGTCGATTTAAACTTACATTATTTATTATAAGTAAGAAAAGTTACTTATACATTTCGGTCTTTGAATTTAAGACTACATATACATTTTAAGGAAAATATTGGATTTTCTAAAACAAATACTACTTTTACAAACGAAAGGCTTTTAATAATATCAAACAAAAGCTTATGAACTCACCAACCTTTGTGTTGACACTTTTCCAAACAACTTGTATTCTCAGGAAATCATTAAACAGGTAACCAAGTGCTTTTGAGGATGGGACGCTAAGGCGTCTACTATTTCATATTTTGTCAACATATTGTAATTGATTCGTAAACATGTAATTCATACAATGATGTAACTTTTTCAATTATATATATGTTGGTTGTGTTTGCTTGAATTACTATTACAATTGTTGTTATGATACTATACATGAAGTCCTCCACCCCCGGACGTTTCCGCCATCCTTGGTTTGGGGGTGTGACAGATTGGTATCAGAGCACAGTTTATAGTGAATTAAGTATATCAAACCACATAAGATATACAAACTATAAACACAATTAGGACTAATAGTCTCTGAATTGTGCATTTTTCAAATAAATATACTTTTAGAAAATAAATGATTTTCTTGATTAAAGTATACATACATACATTACATGCTCGCATGATATCATGACTAGAGAAAACATAAAGCAAAAGAAGAAGAGTTGAACATTTTGAGTATGCCTTAGTATATGTGGATTAATTCTGGGAAGGATATAGCCTGATCAACTATATCAGTCCGAGAATTGACTTGGATATACCGGGGGATGGTCAGGATGGGCAACAAATCTAACAACCTAATATCACACTACGAAGGATACTTTAAGAACTCAAAACTAAATATTTACAAATACTATAGGAGTATTTTGTGTTACTATAATAAATATATTAATTATGTCCCGACTAAATTAGCATATGGGAAACTCTTACAAATGGTCATATACTTGGAAACAAGGAAACTCAAATAAAATATTTTAGACTTTCATTTTACCTCATAGCCCAATGTATTGGGTCAATTAAAAGTATAAAATCGTATGTATCGTAAACATATCGGAAAACAACGTAATAATATACTTTATGTATAAAAGATTTCTCTTCCTATAAATATACTTGTACTAAAAGTACATTGGTTTACAACTTATGATAGAACCATGCCGCCAAGGAAGGAGACTAGACCATCTAGCAGTGCAGCACCACCTCCACCACCACTACTAACACCTCCACCACCATCACCGACACTTCCACCACCACTATCAACACCTCCACCACCATCACCGACACTTCCACCACCACTACCAACACCTCCACCACCATCACCATCACCGACACCTCCACCACCATCACCATCACCGACACCTCCACCACCATCACCAACACCTCTGCCGCCACTTCCACAATTTGATCCAGCAATACTCCAAGCTGCAATAGCAGCAGCAGTAGCGGCAGCTGTGTCCCAAATTGTCTCTAATGGAAATGGTGGATCTGGACCAGGTGTTACACCCTCTAACCAGGGTGACAGATGGGTGCGCACAAGAGAGTGCACCTACAAAGACTTCACCAATGGCAAACCCGACAACTTCAATGGGAGCGGGGGAGTCATCACTTTAATGCAATGGTTTGAAAAGACCGAAGTAGTCTTTCAGGTGTGCTCTTGCCCCGAAGCGAGCAAAGTTAAGTTCGCAGCCTTCACTTTCACCGGCCGGGCCCTTACTTGGTGGAACTGCCAGATTAATTCACTTACTCTCGAAGTGGCTAGCTCTATAACCTGGGCAGAACTAAAAACGTTGATGATGAAGGAGTACTGCCCGATAGGTGAGATTCAAAAGCTGGAACAAGAACTTTGGAACCTCAGGATGACGGGCTCCGACCTTGAAACCTACACCACCCGATTCAATGAATTGGCTCTCCTCTGCCCAACAATGGTTACTCCGGAGGAGAAAAAGGTGGAGCGATACCTTTGGGGACTGTCTCCCCAAGTGCAAAGTAGTGTCCTGGCTTCAAGGCCAACTACTTTTGACAGTGCCAGAGAGCTGACACAACAACTTGTTGACCACCGAGCCGGTCATAATACTACAACCACCACCACTGATCAATCAAAAGGAGGAAACAACAAAAGGAAGTTCTGGAACCAAAAGAAGAGCCAACCAGCACAGGACCCCGCTAAGAAGCAACAAACTGTTGCTGTCCATGCTGCCACTAATGCTGCCACTACTGCACCACCGAAGCCATATGCTGGAACCCTACCCAAGTGCAAAAAGTGCAACTTTCACCACAATGGTGCTTGTAGGGAGATGCACTGTATCAACTGCGACAGGAAGGGGCACACTGCTCGTTTCTGTAAAGCGCCGGCTCGACCAATCAACCAAGTCGCCAGTACGGGGGCAACCCGAACCTGCTACAACTGTGGAGACGCAGGTCACTTCAAAAGAAACTTCCCCAAAGCACAAGCCCCTAATGCTGGTGGAGTAGGAAGAATCCTGGCAATAGGACATGGGGAAGCAGTTGAGGATCCCGCGGTGGTTACCGGTACGTTTCTCCTCAATAACTCTTATGCATGCGTACTATTCGATAGTGGAGCGGAGAGGAGTTTCGTGAGCCACCAATATAAACAATTACTTGAACAAAATCCCCAATCACTAAAGGATACTTATGTAGTAGAAATGGAAAATGCGAAAGTAGAACGCACTAGCGATATATACTCAGAGTGTACTCTCACTCTAGACAACCATACATTTAAAATTGACCTGATGCCGGTCACCATAAAAAGCTTCGACGTAATCATCGGGATGGATTGGTTAGTTCCTCACCGTGCCGACATTCTATGTTACGAAAGGGCCGTTCGCCTCAATCTACCAAATGACGAAACCCTTCTCATCTATGGTGACAAACCTAGTGCGAATTTACAAATCATCTCATGCATCAAAGCCCAAAAGTATCTCCGGAAGGAGTACCACGCCTTCTTGGCCCACGTAGTAGACAAGAAACAAGACGTGAAAGACATCAAAGACATCCCCGAAGTGTGTAACTTCCCGGATGTGTTCCCAGAAGATCTTCCTGGTGTACCACTCGCACGACAAGTCGATTTCAGAATTGACTTAATACCTGGAGCTACCCCCGTAGCCAGAGCTCCATACCGCCTCGCACCAACAGAAATGCAAGAGTTGTCCAGTCAGTTGAACGTGCTTTTGAGCAAAGGGTTCATCAGACCAAGCTTCTCACCTTGGGGAGCACCAGTCCTTTTTGTAAAGAAGAAGGACGGATCCTTTCGCATGTGCATCGACTATCGGGAACTAAACAAACTCACAATCAAGAACCGATATCCTCTACCCCGAATCGACGACCTTTTCGACCAACTCCAAGGAGCAAATTTCTTCTCAAAGATCGACCTAAGGTCAGGTTACCATCAGCTACGAGTTCAAGAAGAAGATTTTCCCAAAACTGCATTCAGAACTCGCTATGGGCACTACGAGTTTGTGGTGATGTCCTTCGGTTTAACAAACGCACCTGCGGTATTCATGGACCTAATGAATAGAGTGTGTCGACCCTACCTAGACAAGTTTGTAATCGTATTCATCGACGATATCTTGATCTACTCGCGAAGCGAAGAAGAGCATCGCCTACATCTACGCCAAGTGCTAGAGACACTAAGAGCGGATAAGCTTTATGCTAAGTTCTCTAAGTGTGAATTCTGGATTAGAGAAGTGGATTTCCTTGGCCATGTGGTAAGTGAGAAAGGCATACATGTGGATCCCTCCAAGATCAAGGCAATCGAGAATTGGTCAGCACCTAAGACGCCAACCGAAATTCGACAATTCCTTGGGCTTGCTGGCTACTACCGAAGATTTATACAAAACTTCTCCAAGATTGCGAAACCACTCACCACCTTGACGCAGAAAGGTGTGATATTCAAGTGGGAAAATAAACAAGAAACTGCTTTCCAAACGTTAAAACAAGCCCTATGCAGCGCACCGATCTTGTCTCTCCCAGAGGGAACCGAGGACTTCGTAGTGTACTGTGATGCTTCGAATCAAGGCCTCGGATGTGTGCTCATGCAGAGAGGGAAGGTATGCATCAAGACAGCTTAAGACGCACGAGGTTAATTATACTACGCACGACCTGGAATTAGGAGCAGTGGTATTCGCTTTGAAGATCTGGAGACACTACCTCTACGGCACGAAATGCACTATCTTCACTGATCACAAAAGTCTTCAGCATATCCTCAATCAGAAAGAGCTCAACATGCGACAGAGGAGATGGGTAGAGTTGCTGAATGACTACGAGTGCGAAATTCGTTATCATCCGGGCAAGGCCAATGTAGTGGCTGATGCTCTAAGCACGAAGGAGTACTCGGGCCGCCGAGTAAAATCCTTAACAATGACGATCCATTCCCACACGACCATACAAATCAAGGAAGCTCAACTAGAAGCTTTGAAACCAGAAAAGGTGGCAGGAGAGACATTAAGGGGAATGGATAAAAACTTAGAAGTCAAGGATGATGGAATACGTTATCTCATGAATCGAATCTGGACACCGAAGTTCGGTGGACTCCGAGACGTCATCATGAATGAAGCACACAAGACTCGATATTCCAACCATCCCGGGTCAGATAAGATGTATCTGGACCTCAAGAAATTATACTGGTGGCCGAACATGAAAGCTGAGATTGCTACCTATGTGAGCAAGTGTCTGACTTGCGCCAAGGTCAAAATCGAATACCAGAAACCATCCGGGCTATTGCAACAGCCGGATATACCTGAGTGGAAGTGGGAACGAATAACCATGGACTTCATAACCAAGCTGCCTAAGACATCGGGCGGGCTTGACACCATATGGGTAATCGTAGACAGATTGACCAAATCAGCACACTTCCTACCGATAAAAGAAACCGACAAGATGGAGAAGCTGACTAGAACGTACATCAGAGAGATTGTACGACTCCATGGTGTGCCGATATCCATTATCTCCGATAGAGATAGTAGATTTACCTCACGGTTTTGGCAGTCTCTACAAAAATCATTGGGAACTAGGCTTGACATGAGTACGGCCTACCACCCACAAACCGACGGACAGAGCGAACGAACCATTCAAACGTTGGAAGACATGTTAAGAGCTTGTGTGGTAGACTTCGGTAAAGCATGGGATACCCATCTACCGCTTATCGAATTCTCCTACAATAACAGCTATCATACTAGCATCAAAGTCGCTCCATTCGAAGCTCTTTACGGTCGCAAATGCAGATCACCCCTGTATTGGGCTGAGGTGGGGGATACACAGCTAGCTAGAGGGCAAGTCTCTAATAGCACCCTCACTAGCCCTGAAATCATAAGGGAAACCACATAAAAGATCGTTCAAATTCGAGAAAGACTGAAAGCGTCTCGCGATCGGCAAAAGAGTTACGTAGACAAACGATGCAAACCCTTGGAATTCCAGGTGGGTGATCGTGTACTACTAAAAGTTTCCCCTTGGAAAGGAATGATACGATTCGGCAAACGCGGGAAACTAAATCCAAGGAACATCGGGCCATTCGAAATCCTTGCTAGGATTGGGCCAGTAGCATACAAACTTCGATTACCTCAGGAACTCGACAAAGTACATCCCACATTTCACGTGTCGAACCTAAAGAAGTGTTTGTCTGATGAGACACTCGTAATACCACTCGACGAAATCGAAGTTAACGAAAATCTCCACTTCGTGGAGGAACCAGTCGAAATCATGGATCGGGAAATCAAACGAATGAAACAAAGTCGTATTCCCATCGTGAAGGTCCGTTGGAACGCTAAACGAGGACCCGAATTCACCTGGGAACGCGAGGATCAGATGAAACAAAAGTATCCACATCTCTTCCCAAACTCTTGAAATCCCAGTCAAAATGAAAATTTCGGGACGAAATTCCTTCTAACGGGGGGATGATGTGACAACCGTCAAATTTCGGTCAAGTCAAAGTCAAAAAAAGTCAACAAGTTAAACCGGTCAACTCCAATAACCCTTGTATGTTAGGGTTTACGTTATGTAATCACTATACAATTCGCTATTTTAATGAGAAATCATCATTTGGAAAGTTCATGTGTTTGATTTTCCTTAGCCTTAACAGTGCTAAACAATGAACCAAAGCGATAAAACACTATTGCACAATCATCGGGATTGTGTACGACACTAAAACACGTTTAACGGGGTTTACGAACCTTGCGTTGTGAAGCCGGACACTCAAATTAATCACAAACGAAACCTCTCTAAATCGTTTTCACTCTATCTCTTTCTATTTGAAATCTCTCTCAAAAGTTACTTTAACTTTTTGTAATCATTTGGGTCATATCGACCCTTAACCGGGTCAAAAATCGCTTGAAACGGGGTAAAAACGGGTAAAATAGCCTTAAGGACCTGGAACTGAAGCTTCAGGACCGAAGCCTCTCATCCGAGGCCTCGGATCCGAAGCCTCTCATCAGGACCGAAGCTGAAGCCTCTCAGGAGACCGAATCCGAAGCCATCAGACAGCAGCCTCGCATGCGAGGGTCCGAATTCGGCCTCCATGCGAGAGGTCTCGCAGACGGCCCCTTTTTACCGGTTTTTCGACTACGACTTCGTTTTAACTCTGTTTTTCATTATTTTAACGTGAGATTTTCACCCAAAACTTTATTTTATAAACTAAGGCCCCAAAATATATAAATCTCCAGGGTTTTATAAAAATATATTAAAAGAATTAGTGGTTGAACTAATTATTGAGGGAATATTTGCTTTTCCTTAATTTATGGCAAAAGCAAACCACCACCACCTCACTCTATGATCAGCCACTTTTTCCCACTACCCCTTGTCTCCTTAGTGGACCTTTACACCCAATCTCCAGCTCTTCCCACGTTCTAAGAGCTGGAGGATTGATCCTCTCTCCTCATTCTCCATAAAGTTCTTTCATTCTACACTTAGCAACCAAAGGACACTCTCCAAAATTCTCTCATCTTTTCTCTCAACTTCAAGAACTTCAAGGCTTTCTTCAGGGATTTCTTTCTTCAATTAGTAAGTATCTTCATCATTCATATAATTATTACACTCCATTCTACTCAAATCATTGATATCTTACACAAATTCCATCTTATTCGATGTTAGATTCTCGAATCATCAAGACATCTTCTTAGTGTCCTTGGGTTGAACACTTCCTCTCTCTCACTTTCATCTACTGAAACCACATAGGGTGAGTTCATACCCCTACATTTACATGTTTTTCTTAAGTTTTAAGGGGGGAATACAAGTAAAATCATCAAGAACATAATTAAACTTTTTCTAACAGATTACATCAGAAAAGATGGACTTCGATCACGGACTGTTTTGGTCAACTTAAATATTTTAGTTTTCAAAATTGTTCCAGGTGCAAGTAGTTCAAACTCTTAGCTTTAAAATGGCTACTTGCACATCTCCATATGATTTTTCTACAGTTTATGGTGATTTTTACAAAACTGCCTGTCATTTCAGAGGCAAACCCGGACCAGTCTGTGATTATGAACATTTCACCTCTGTTAGAGATCACTAAAAATCATGATAAAATTTACGAACAAACTAGACTCATATTCCAAACTCTCAGAATTTGCGGATTTGGATTTAGAGCTTTGATGATTTTTCTATAAATTTTCTAAGAACAGTAATAGAAACTGTATTCAACGAAAAGTTGCTGTCAATTTCATTTCACCTTGTAACATGTTGAGCAAGGTGTATATCTTTATGTGATTATATGTTATTGCAATATATGACATTTCATCTTAATATTTAGACACATATCAGTTTACAAATGGATTTGGACATATAAAATATAAAGAATAACAAGTGATTATAATCAAAGTACAACCGATACATTCAAACATTTAATAAACTATTTTGAATATAGTTTGCATACATTACTACGTACTACCCTTGATTGATAAACTATAATAGGTATAGTTTATGATACATTACATAACACATACATTTAAAAAGGGTACATTTATACAAAGGATATTTTCATTAAGCAAGGTACGGCCATACGGTACCAAGTTTTCATAACACGTAATTCCGTTAATGACTTTGTGAGACATTTACTTCAAACTACCATTAAGTCCTGTATTGTAACCAGAGTCTCCTTGAGGGAGAGCGTGATAGTTGTGTATAGATCTATATTGGGTTTGACAAACCCACACCTAAACTGCATGCAACAGTTAGACCGATAGGTCTGGGGTGACAAATGTCATAACATTTCCGACGCCCGAAGAACGTCGTTTTAGGCAACCTTGGTCATAGCATGGTTATAATAAACTCACACAAAGTATTAATAAATATTGGAATTTACGGGAATTTCATTAAAATTAAACGAGTTTATGTCGATTTAAACTTACATTATTTATTATAAGTAAGAAAAGTTACTTATACATTTCGGTCTTTGAATTTAAGACTACATATACATTTTAAGGAAAATATTGGATTTTCTAAAACAAATACTACTTTTACAAACGAAAGGCTTTTAATAATATCAAACAAAAGCTTATGAACTCACCAACCTTTGTGTTGACACTTTTCCAAACAACTTGTATTCTCAGGAAATCATTAAACAGGTAACCAAGTGCTTTTGAGGATGGGACGCTAAGGCGTCTACTATTTCATATTTTGTCAACATATTGTAATTGATTCGTAAACATGTAATTCATACAATGATGTAACTTTTTCAATTATATATATGTTGGTTGTGTTTGCTTGAATTACTATTACAATTGTTGTTATGATACTATACATGAAGTCCTCCACCCCCAGACGTTTCCGCCATCCTTGGTTTGGGGGTGTGACAGATCTTTTATGAATTTGTCTAACACCAAGGCTTTTCTTCCCAAAAAGATCCAGTTTATTTTTGTTTTTGAGATTTCTATCACTTCTTTAGTCACTATAAATCATATCCCACCTACTTGTTCAACAGAACACATTGGTCTCACAAGTACTTCTTCCAATGTTCGATCTTATGTTAAGAATCGACGTTTGGTTGAAGATAAGCCACCCTAAGCCTATGAATTAAAAAGAACCCTTTCAATGTTTCTCTACAAATACTTGATAGTTATTTCACGGGGACCTACACAAACACTTCAAGTCTCTCTTGACTTTGAAGGAAGCGATTCTTGCCCGGAATCACCTGCTTTCTGTCTTCTAATGAGACATCACTCACATCCAATACACATTTTGCTTTATTTCTTTATCTTTTGTCACTCTATTGCACGAAAATTTTTATTTTCCAACATTCTGGTTGCTGTTGGTTCGATTTTTGTTTATCTTTTGGCGAAACAGGGGTAATCCTAAATCTTGGAGCGATACTGAATTTCAAACGACGATTGAGGATAAGATTTTGGGCGCGTGAATTTGAACGGTCTCTATACCCACGCGTGCTGACGTATACCTGGGAGTAACCAACCTGTCACATCGCGCTTTTTCAGGCAACGTTTTAGTGATCGCGTCATTATCATGATGATTTTTCTCTCTCCTGGCAACGGTATATAAAGGGTTTCTAATTTTATTTGTCTTTTACCAGCAACAAATTCTCTCAAATTACAAGGCAAGTTGAAACTGTTCATCTTTTTTCTTCGATCAACAATGGCGACTTCTTCATCGATTCACGATCAAACTGCTTCGTCCACATTGCTTTCGATAAAGCCAAATCAGAACATGATTACTGAACTAAATCCTTTTCTGTACGATTCGTATATGCTACAGGTGGTTGAGTGTTTGAAGTATTCACCACTGGTTCTAGCCCTAACACAGGTGGAAGCCGTTCCTATGTCACTTTTATCACAGGTTTACTCTACTGCCTCTTATGACAAGAACAAGGAACGAATCTACTTTCAAATCCATTCTCATAAGGCTTCAATTTCAAAAGGGAAATTTTGTTCCCAGTTACAACTTGCTGTAGATTCATCTGTAATCTCGCCCGACTTCATCACCACTACCCAACTGTTCTCGATGCTTTACGAGATGGGCTATACTGACGTACTTACCACGGTTACGAAGGTCAAGAAGTCTTGCTTACCACCCCATTGGAATGGATTGCTAACCCTCCTCATCAAGAGTTTGGCGGAGAGGAGTGGTGGATCTGATGGCACCAGTAAGGGTTTTCTAACCCTTCTCTACGGCCTTTACAATGGTCTCAATCTTGATTACGGGACGATTATCTGGTCCCAAGTGGTGCAAAGCCTCAACACTTCTACAAGACATTCGGAAATTTCGTGTGGTCGATTCTGGACTATCATAACACGAAGGGCGATTACTTCTTTGGATATTCCGGTAATGAAGGATGCCCTAGTCGCATCTATTGCGACGTTTCACACCAAGAAAATCATTATCTCTGATCCCAGAAAGTTTCCTCACATTGGTTCTATCCCAGAGACAATGTACAGATGTGTCTCCACTGAGAGTAAACTCATAGCTGAATATCACAAACTTCCTCCCATGGAACCGAGAGTCCTATCTCCTGAACAGCAGGCTGCCCTAGATGCTGTGGACAAGCCTAGTAACCGAGGGAAACGGACTACTACCAAGAAAGAGCGAACAGAGGATGATAAGTCTAAGACTGCCAAGTCCAAGAAGCGAAAGTCTGAGAAAGGGGATTCTTCTAAACCGAAGAAGCTTAAAAGATGGCAAAAAGGTCCAAGAGTCCTACTCCTCCCAGTTCAGAACACGATGATGAGGATGAAGAAGAGGAAGTTCATCATGAATCACCGAGAGGTAACACTCCTCCCCGATCTCCTACTCCAACCGAATCTCCTCATAACAAACTTCCAACACCACCTCCATCACCGAAACAGACAGTTCCAGTTTCGGTTCCTCCTATTCCACCACCTACCACATCTCCAACAACAACTTCTATACCACCACCACCACCAGTTTCTTCCATTCCTATTTCTACAACTCCCTTACCCCCTCCTATAATTTCCCAATCCACTACCACTACTATTCCTGAACCGACAGTAGGAGTCAACGTATCCGATACGGGGGCAACTACTGAAACTGAACCTCTAGTCATCACTAAACCTCTTTCACCCTCAAATTCAACCGATTCCGGTGCCACTCTCGGTGGTGCTAATGATGAGTATGATTCTACATACTTCAGTCCCTATCGGCTTCCTATCGATGAGGATGATGATGCTCCTATCACCAGCCAACACTTGCAGAGCATTCATGAGAAATTGGATAAATTGCTTGATGACAGCAAGTCCTATCGTGGTGTTGTGCTTAAAGCCTTTTTGGACACTGCTCTTAAACAATACATTGAGTCCATTGAAAAGTCCACCAAAGCTGTTAATGAGTCTACCTCCTCTTGCCAAAAGGCCACCACTGATATTAATGAGATTGTTCATAGTACTCAGATCTTTCTTGAGTCACTTAAAGGGCATGCTGATACAAATGCAGCAAAGGTGAATGCTTCTGTGGAATCTTTCTCAAAGTCTCTTCAAGAAGAGCAAACAAAGTTTGAGGCTGTGCGTTCCTCCATCCAAGCCGAGAACACTTCACTTATCAGTTCGGTGAATTCTAGACTTGAATCTCTTCACGCTGATTTGGCAAAAGAAAGTGCTCTGAAGGAAGATCTTGCCCGACAATCATCCACAATTGAAGTACAGAAAGTGCAGCTCGCCCAAGCAGAAAAAGAAATTTCTTTGTTGAAAACCGAAAGGGCCGTCTTTCGTAGCTGTGCTGGGGATGTCAAGGACATGCTGACCAATCTTCTTGGTGCTCATGATCCTATCCTTACTTTAACCATAAGGAATCATCTAACTACAAAACTTCTTCCTGCCCTTGCCATGTTACACGAGATGAAGGGTGTTTCGGAGAGATTCACACCTCCAAAACAAGGGGGAGAAGGTGCTCATGCTCAACCGAGGGTTATCGTTAAGACAGAATCTGCTCAACCGAAAGTCACAACCGAACCAAAGGGTAATGAAGCTTCGGGTTCTGGTTCTTTTATCAAGCAGAAGGTGATCAATGATGACAGTGATGATGACGTTGAAGAAATCATTGCTGAGGCTCTCAAAAGAAAGAAGAGAGACCGAGAGTTGGATGAAAATCTAAAGGTTGCGAAGGAGGCTGAGGAGAGGGAAAGGAGGAATAAGGAAGAAGAAGAAGCCTTAAACTGCAAAAAGGCCTTGTTTCCCCTGTAGACAAAAGAAAAACTTATCAATGAGGCTATAGAGTTTCCAAGTGTTTACTGGTTGGAACCTGTTGCTTCATTTGATTGTCACAACTCAAAGGAATCACAGTTCGACATGCCAATAACAAGAAAGGCATTCACATTTCACTGTTTTGACTCGACTGTTGAAGTTCCTTTCCCTCATCCAAAGGTTGACCGAGAGCTTATTGATTTCTATCTGAAGTATGGACAACCTCAGTACTTGACATGGAGTGCACAGAAGATTGTTACTGTTAAGGTACTCAAGCCTTCGCCTGTTGGGAAATTTGTAAATGTCAATTTCAAAATCACACGAGGATCAGCAAACTCGGTGTCGATGATCTCCCTGGCAGACCTTCCAAATCTAAATCCTCATGACTAGATTCTGCTGTTTAACATTTTGCTCACAAATCCGAGGGAATATGAGCCGATATTGGAGCACTTGAAGAGGATGTTGGCTTCTTACATCCATGAGGTTGCTGCTATGGATCAGGAGATAGCGAAAGTCATGAACAAGAAACCGACGGTTAAGCCAACACCGAAACCAGGGGATGTGAATAAAATGAAGATGGGCCAAATAGATTCAACACATCTTACTGTGATGTTTACAAAAGGCGAAGCACACAGATTTTTATTCGCTCTTGTTGATAAACATTTATTTTCAACCGACTGCTTGGAGCACATCATTAACATCATTCATCGGTGCAAGCAGAACTCGGAAGCAGATAAGAAGAACTTCACGGACATGCTTCGGTGGTATATTACGTTTCGCTATCATCTTTTGGCCATCATACCGAAGGTGTTCAAAACAATAAAGAAGTCTTCTGCAGCTCTTCCAAAGTGAGCTTTCGGCTCCACTGACGCAAAGGGGGAGATTGTTGAGTTTAATTGTGTTGCGTCATGGGCTTATGTTTTGTATCCGGATTGGGCCCGTCCATCCGTGATTATCTAGTAGGGTTATACTATAAATATGCATGCATGTATGCATTACATGCTGTTGATTATTACGTTTATTGTTTTGTAACCCTAAACACCTCTACAGTCGAAGTTCTTAATCGAGCTCTTCTGAGGTGTAGAAGTTTTAATCATACGACACATTCAAAGTCATTCTCGTGTTCATAATTACGTTCTTAATTGTTTGCCTGCATAGAATCTAACGATCCTAATTGAACTTTGTTCTAACAACGTCTTTGAAGAATTTGAAAAAAAGTTGCATGGAAGATCTTAGTCATTTTTGAAAAAAAAGTTGGAAATTATGAGATCTAAAGGATTAGAACTTAGAAAACAAAAGAAATAAAGTTACATTACCAAATCAGATTTGAATTATGAGAAAATGAATTCTCTTGATAGATTGCAATGCATGAGGTAACATGAAGTCAAACTTAAAAAAGCTTGCGATGATTGAAGTTGCTTGTAATTGAGTGAACATTTTTCAATTGGTTGTGATTGATCGTAGTTGAACATGATCTTTTGGAGGACTTGTGATGGATCGCAATGAGTTGAAAAAATATTGAGACAAAATGCAGCATTACGATAGACTGCGAATGATCACAATGGATCGCAGTTAGCCGCAACGAGAAACAACTAATTTGGGAACAGGGGGAATACGACAGGTTGTGAACGGTCGCAACGGATCACCATCCAAGCACACAGATCTGAGAAGTCAAACTCCCCCTTGTAAAAACAAATGGCCTCCTTCAATCTTCGAGATAAGCATGAAAAAATCTCTGAATGCTGAAAAGTTTCTAGAAAAATATGCTTAGATCTAAAAACATCGACTCTCTTAATGGTTCAGCGAGACTTGCGAAAACGAAGGGTTGCGAATCTCTGAACGTGAACAGTAACTTCTGAATGAGTCAAATGTGGATTTCGTAATCCATGTCGAGTGATGAATAGTGCATTCGTTACCGATGTCTCTTTTAATGGTTCAGCAAGACTTGAGAAAACGAAGGGTTGCGAATCTCTGAACGTGCACAGTAACTTCTTGTCACACCCCCGGCCGAGGCGACAGAACACGCCGGTTTGTGCGACTAAGTTCATGGATCACAGGTAAATTGAATATATAGCACAAGTACAACAATAAACAAAATATCATTTACATTCCATCTTGATGTTTGAATACAAGGTTTTTACAAATAATAATAATAATACATGAATTGCCTTAACTGATAGGCATATAGTACAACAGCAAGTAAACTAGGTCACCTATAATCCAATCCGTCTGGAGTGTCTATTTAAAGATTTCCTGAGAATACATGTAGTTTTGAGGGTCAACACAAGGCTGGTGAGCGTTACAGGTTTTCTTCTAACCGCAATAATACTTTTAAAAAGTCTAAAAAGTATTATCTTTGTATGTATAACGATAGTTACAAACAGTGTTTGCAATGAGTCTTCAAAAACCCAAAATGTATTTCTGTATAAGTAAATCCATACTTTAAACTGTGCTTGTAATAAATCCTTGAAAGCCAAAATGTATCTTTTGTATAAGTAAATCCATACTTTAAACTATGTTTGTAATAAACCTTTGAATATCCTTGAAAACCAAACTGTTATATTACATAAGTAATTTCATACTTAAAAATAGCTTTGAAAGCAACCAAACACATGGTTGTTAGTGAGTGAGAGAGAGAGAGCGAGCGAGAGAGAGAGAGAGAGAGAGAGAGAGATATTCTAGTTAATGTTTTTAGTTTGTCCTATAACCGAGCTATATGACTGAGTGTACCCCCTACAATGCCTCATTGGACGTTGTAGTAAAAATTGTAGACACCTATCACCCGCTTCGATTGATCAGTCGAGGGTTGTAGCTAGCAACCGCAGGTGGGGATGTCAACCCCGTATATCTATACATATGTATCTCGCTCCGAAGATTAACGGTTACAGTAGTGTTGGGTATGCTAAGTATTTAAACTCAGCTAATGAATAACGTAGCGTCTCACTAAAAAGCCCTTAACTAAAAAGTTTGTGAATAACTCTCAGCCCTAAATTGCTTATGGGTAAGTTCTAAGCATAATGAATATCGTTGTATAAAGTTTATAAAAGTCGAGTATGTTTGACATATATGTAAAAGTGTAATGTGCTCGCTTTTATAAAAATGAATGTTTCAAATTAATGAACATATGTACATGTATAAACGTGGTGTACTTAAACATATAAATAAACATGTTTAATAATAACTTTAATCCTTAAAATACTATAGAGTTTCATAACGTACTTGTTATAATATGCAATGTCACATAAAAATCATATAATTTTGTATTGTGTAGTATTTTTTGTGTGAAATGGTTATTTCACGATAAAATAATCATAATACGTATACGAAAAACTTATACTACTTTATTCGTAACAATATGGTAAATTGTTAAATAATAATATTTTTATAAACAAGGTTTATTGTATTTTCGTATAAATATGAAATTGGTTTGTATAAATAAAATATATTGGCACATGTATTCCCCCCCCCCCCCCCTCCCCTCCCCCTCGAAATAATTAGAATATTAAAAAGGGGCCGTAAGAACTCACTTTCGTAGCGTGAACGAGGCTCGTGGTGTGAGACTTGTCGTGAAAGTTGTTATGTGACGTTCCTTGTTCTTAAAACGAACCATCGGGTATATTTAAATTACCTAATAAAACCAAAATGGTAGTTTTGGTATTAATTTTTTAGTATAGGGTGGTCTTTGTTAACACAAATAGTTTCTAGGGATTGATTTCGCTAAAACCATTCAACGAGGGACTGATCTCGAAATTTATTTCCAACATAGGGGGCTGATGTGTACATTTTAAATCCAAGTTGGAGGCTTAGGACTATATTTGTAACCCATTCTCATATTGGGGTTTAAATAATTAATTCAAATAAAGAGAAGGGACAAAATTGTAAAGATCAGCAACTTGAGGGTCATAATTAATTAAACTGTAACCATGTTTGCACAGTTGCTTTCCTTCCTTATTCGTTTTCAGGAATGAAGATTACAGCAAACCAAAAAAAACGAGACCCACCAAATCTTCGGGTCTTTTGATTCCAGTTGATTCACGAACAAATGAAACCAAATCAATTTCAAAGGTGGTGTTTAATCGATACCTACTGTAGCAGGGATGTGGCTGGTCCGAACTCATAGTGATAGCCGGAGATGGTGGCAGCGGTTGGTGATGGCGGAGTGGGTCGTGTGGGGTGGTGGCAGTCGGCGTTTCCGACTGCTTTTCGAGGCTTGTTTATCTTCCTTCGGCGGCAATGTGTGCGATGGTGGGTAGATGTCGGAACGGTAGTCGAAAGGTGGGTGGACGCGATTTGCGTCGACAGTGGTGGCGGAGGGTTGCTCTGATCACCAGAAAAAAGGAAGGAATGGAGAGGGTGGTGGTTTCGCAGTGGTACTAGCAGCAACAATACCACCCTTGATGGTGGTGGTGTTTTTCGATAGTGAAGGAAAGAGGTAGGCAGCCGAGGGAGGGGGACTGGCGGAGCTGTGGGCGGCGATCGGTGATGTTGAGGTTGCTGTGTGGTCGGGAGAGAAAGGGAGGAGTTGCAGCTCCTTTTTCCTCTATTGCAGAGAGAGAGAGAGAGGGAGGGGGAGGGGGTACCGATATGGTCAGTGAATCACAGAGTTATGCGTGTTAAATTTTTTTTTGGTTTTCTGCATTTTTTTTTTAAATTTTGTTTTTTTGTTATTTTAATTTATTTTTAATTTATATTATTATTATTATATATATATTAAAATTGTGGACGAAAAGAATAGTGAAATTGATATATTTTGTCCAGGTTTGGTCCCTTGATTTACATATCTGGTCCCTGTACCTCTTTAATTAATTTATTCATATCCTTTTTGTGTTCCATTATTAAAGATATGAAAGTTAGCCTGGGTTAGTTAGCATACCTGGTTAGTTTAATCCCACGTTCCACCGCCTCTTTCTACCGACCTTCTACATCCGGTTCCTTCTACATCCATCCTTTCACAGCTTCATTTTCCCTACATCCATCCTTTCACAGCTTCATTTTCCTCTCCCAGACTGATTCTGACTGCTTTTATCGCCTCTCCCTCTCTCTCGCTGTCTTTCCTTCTCCCACCGTCATTATCTCGGCTTCTCCATGGATGCTCTGCGTTTTCTAGGTCGTCTTTCGGCGTAGTGGAGCCGGACACGGTTCGGTTGTCCCTTCCGTTTGTCATGTCACGATTGCAGGTATGTCTCTTGGTTTCGTCTGATCAATCAGCGGGAAATCAACGACGGTAGGGCATCGATTGTTACCTGCGATGGTAGAAGCACCGACGGCGGTAGATGAAGGTCGTTGGCGGCAGCAGCAGCGACTACAGCAGTCCGTATTCTTTGTGGACACGTGTCGTTCATCACCCTCCCTTTATATACTCGATCTAACCCATATACCTTATTTGATTTGAATCCATTAGGTATAAATTTATAATTTGATTTGATTTTTTGGTTCCAGGTTTTGAAGAACTCAGCTTATATACTCATCAGGTTTTGAATCCCTGTTTCTCCATTTTTATTCTATTTATCTTCTACTTAAATCAACTCTTTTAAGATGAAATACCAATTTCCTTCATGCCATGTCACTTTATAATGTTATATTGAAGTTTTGCTCATGGTCTAGAGTAAGTCGATGATGTTGAAGATGATCTGAAAGATAGCAAAAGTAGAAATTATTGTTGGGAGTTTCATGTTATAGGGTTCAAAATTGCTCTAAAGTTATGTGTCGCCTCTGTTTCTTAGGTGAAAATGAAGGAAGTGATAGAGCTAGAAAGATGCTACCATACAAAACTTGTAACAAGAAATATCACAAAAGCTGTGTGAAATCTTGGGCTCAAAATAGAGGTACAATCTCCTGTTGCTACTTGCTAACATGTTTCATAATTCTTAAATCTTGATAATTTAGGGTTTTTATTTCAGATCTGTTTCACTGGAGTTCTTGGACTTGCCCTTCATGTCGTACATGTGAGGTATATTTTCAATCAATCCGAATTATCCTTCTGTTTACAATATTTTTCAATCATGTTGTTGATATAAATCACATAATCATATAAATATATAATTTTTATAAAAACCCAGGTGTGCAGTAGGACTGGTGATCCAAACAAGCTAATGTTTTGCAAAAGATGTGATGGTGCACATCACTGTTATTGTCAACAACCTCCACACAAGGTAAATTGTAATTTGTAAAAAGTAAAAAACTTTAATTTCCTATATTGAACATCATGTTAGATTCACCATAGTGTTATTTATATATATTTAAATTGTGTAGAATGTTAGTAGTGGACCTTATTTGTGCCCTAAGCATACAAGGTGTCACAGTTGTGCATCCACAGTTCCAGGAAATGGTTTAAGTGTCAGACATACTTATTTTCACTTACAACATTAAAATTTTAAAAAGTTTTTTTTTTTAAAATAAAATCAACCTTATATCCAACAATTTGCAGGTGGTTTTTAGGGTATACATGTTGTGATGATTGTGGGAGATTGTTTGTGAAAGGAAATTACTGCCCTGTTTGTTTAAAGGTATAACTTATATTCTATACTTTGAACATTTTACTTTATATAAACAAAGTTTATATATATATATTTTTATAATAATTTCAGGTCTATAGAGACGCAGAGTCAACACCCATGGTTTGTTGTGATGTCTGTCAATGTTGGGTGCATTGTCACTGTGATGGAATTAGGTTTTCTTTTAACTCTTAATAAATGTCAATCTTTAATTTTTTTTTTTAAAAATAAAATAAAATTTGGAAAATATTAATGCATTGATGAAAAATATTTGCAATTCCAAGTGGACGATAACCTGCAGTATAGATGTGCTACATGTTGTGGAGAATGTTATCAGGTATGAATAATTAATAAACAAACATGAGTTTTTATTTTACTACAAAATGTTGATAATTACGAAATTGGCCTTTTGTTTCTGTTCTATGTTTTCAGGTCAGGGATCTTGAAGATGCTGTTCAAGAACTGTGGAGGAGGAGAGACAAAGCTGACCGGGAGCTGACCGCCAGTCTCCGGGCAGCTGCAGGGCTGCCCTTTTGTATGTGTTTTTTTTTCTTTTTCAGTTTTAGTTTTGAATATCTTACCTGATGTACTTTTTTTATTAAATTTTTTTAATAAAATCAGATGCCAGATATCTGGCCCTCTGTTGGAAATAAACTCGATTGAAGGAGAACGTTATCATGTCATAGGGGGTATGATGATTGACTGTATTTGGTACATATTGATACTCTACAATTAATAATTTTCTTACATATTTTGTGAGACCCTCATTATGTCATTTTTTCTAACTGATATATGCATAAATCTTAATTTATTTACTTACCAAGCAGGTAAAAACATTTAATGTTTCTAATTTTTAGTGATTACTTTAGTGTTATCTTGCCCACGTGTTTCTTTTGCTGTTGTGCTAGAATTTAACACAAATCTAGCATTTTAATGTTTTTTTTTTCAGGAGTAAAAGAGGTGTAAATGGGAAAGTAAAACTGGAGGAGTAAAAGAGGAAAAAGAGTTGTATGCTAAGATAATTGAAGTTTTGAAAATAGGTGTAAATGATGTCGGCTTCAGTTTTACATTAACTTCGTTCATGTGATTCTAATCCCTTTAGAAAATAAAATTGTACTTACATTTTTTTTCCAGGAGGACTGTAAATTCAAGGAAAATAGAATGATCATGTGACGTATAATAAAAATGATTTGCTCTTTGTTACTAAAGTTAGTAAATTACTAACAAGGTATGTCTCATTTTTCCATTTTCTGATCACAAACTCGCACCTCACGATTGTTTTTTCAAAGGTTGAATGTTGAGGTTGAATGTGTTTCCTTGGAAAAGGTTTTATAACTGAGGAGGTAATCTCGGTTTTTTTTGTAGTGCTGTGGAAAAAAACAAATGCAGATTTTCATATGGCATCATGTATGGTGACAGGCGAGTCGACTAAGCCTGTTAAAAAAACAGTTTGAAGCTATCACCTGTAAGTGTTTTTTTTATTATATCAAGATAGTTCATGGTGTCAAGACTAACTAGCACTAAAAAAATTAATGATTACATATATTTTATGGATGAGAGGAGTATTTTTTCTTACTTTAACATTGAGACGCATATAACAGAAATTTACATGTATATCTGTTGAAGCTTCTAAATATAGTTGTCATTTTACTTTTTTCAAACTCAGTTTCACCATTTTTTACATTTTTAGTAAATTATTCCATATTACCTTATTAACAATTTAGTAGATAATAATGGAAATAAAAAGGTGAAACGACTCGCAAGCAATTACAAATTTGAGAGCAAATGACATATTGGCATGTATTTATACATACAAAGGGTCATTGGGTTTCACTATGTAAAGTTGAAATTCAGCCAACAGATTTGGGGTTTGTGAATTTTATTATTTAAAACATTCTTTTGTAGTCATAGATTAAATTGGTTGACTTTGGTTTAGTGGATACACGTTGATTAATAGTGTCACCCATTCTTTCTTTTTCCACAACATTCAATTCTTTGAAAAGCCATAAGAAAGAATAGCCATGTTTTATGGTGTTAGTGTTATGCAGTTGGTTCTTTTTTGTAAAATTAATCTTTGACTTGAAATAAAGAAATTATAATTCATTTGGTTGATTCTGCAGGTGTAAATATATGCCATTTTTTGACCTTTTTTTTGGTTTTTTTTTTTAAAATTCGTACAGATATCTTGATATCAGATTTCCTCCTCCAGATTTCCTGATTTTATCTTCCAGACTTTCACTTCAGAAGGTAAACCATGTCTATTTGTAAATTGATTTTTGTTTTTTCTAGATGTCCAGATATTGTGATTTCATTTCTTTATCGAATCTGTATATTGATTTGTATTTTTTCTTTAGGTTTACAGTTCTATACGGGTCACTGCTATGATGTCTCTCAAAATGAATCGAATGATAAAGAAGCGACAACCAATGTGGATTTATTACTGGTCAGGACGGAACAGAAATACAAAAAATAGGGGTCCGAATACAAGAAATTGATGAAGGCACTTTAGCTCATCTTTTATTAGTTTAAACTTATAATTTTGCATTATTAACTTTGTCTTTATTGATTATAGAAGTAGGAAAATGTAGCATTTCTAAAAGAGATGAAAGATGTTTTTTACTGATTATAAAAGAGATCAAAGATGATTGGGAATGAAGGTACAAACTTATAATGCATAACAACATAAAGTATATATTTAAAGCTGCTTATTTATTGTTTTGACATTATTAATTTGTGACTAAACTACCCCTATGTAAAGTTATTTTGTTCATATTTCAATTTTGCTAAAGACCTGTTGCACATGACCCCCGCAACGCGGGGGTTCCCCATCTGGTTATTATTATTATTATTATTATTATTATTATTATTATTATTATTATTTCGAACAAAGTTTTATAATTCGGACGACATTATAAATTCGGGCGACGTTATAAAATTCGAACGGTTATATAAAATCGGTTTTTAATTCTTATATATATATATATATATATATATATATATATATATATATATATATATATATATATATCAAATCAAATGTACAAAAAATAAACAAAAAGATGATGTCAAATGAAATGTCAAAAAAATTGATTAGATTGATTTTAAGGGTGTAAATTTGGTTAAGACAGATACTTAGCATGTCAAAAAAATTGATTAGATTGATTTTAAGGGTGTAAATTTGGTTAAGACAGATACTTAGCATAATCTTTTTTTTATGGGCAAATCGACTCTTTTATTGGTTGCAAAGCCGTGTGTGCAAGCATGTTTTTTTTTTTAAACCAAAAGCATAATATCCCATTAAGTCAAAAAAATGGATCTCGTTTCGTGTGTCCAATTCTCGATGTCGGGTGATTTATTTCGATAGTGCCGAATGATAGATTTTAATTCAATGATTCTAAAACCCGAGCGAATAAATTTTTCAAGCTATAGAACTCCGGGAATTTGCATTTAAAGTTTCGCGTCTAATTAGTCGAAACGTCTGATTTTTCTGACTTTTACAAATATTTTTACTAAAAATATTTCAAATCTGAAATTAAATATTAGGTTATAGCCTGAGTCCAAAAATGCTTTCGAAATTTCCATTCGAGGTGTGCAAGTCCCTCAACGGATAGAAGCGGTTTTAAGAAAATCATTATTATACTGGTTTTTGGATTTTTAAAACGGTCGTATCTTTTGCATACGAACTCCGTTTTGGACGTTCTTTATATTTTCGGAAACAGGAAAACACGTACTACGAGACTAGAGTGTTTGTATGGCTCACAACTGCTTAATACAAAATTTCATTTTTTTCAGACGCATTCTTACGGTTGCAGTTTGAGCTATTTGATTTGTTTGTCAATTTACATATTTGGAAGTAAGTGTTGAATTAGGTGTCTAAGCCCATAAATATAATTGGTATGTACTTGATTTGATAGTAGCATGGTCCTTTTGGGTTGCATTCACCATAACAACTTGACAGGATGACTTTTGGAGAAAGATGTTAATTAATGGTTTATTAATATATTATAAGAATAATATATTACCAAAGAGCTTGTAGCCCAGCGGTATCAGGTGGTGCCCTCCCTCTTTGAGGTCGAGGGTTCAAGTCCCGTCGTGGACTTAGGTGGAATAGGTGTTGTTAGCTTAGGAGTAGATTAGATTTTCCGGTTCAAAAAAAATATATTAATTAGAAATCCTATTATTTAATTAGTATTAATCAGAAATTAATTTTGGGATTAAAGGGACTGATTAAAATTACGGGGACTGGTTTTGCAAATCATTCATAGTTGCAGACTGGGCTAATGGACTCCCTTGGAATGGGGTGGACGAATTTCTATAGGGATGCCCTATACAAATCGTCCAAGGCCTTATAAAAGGAGTCCATGGGTTGCTTGGGGCCTAAGGAGGAAATTAGGGTTTCCACTGAAAACCCTAGCAGCCACAGCTATTTAAAGACCCCTTGACTTGGCATTTTCGGATCTATGCTTTCTTAGAGAACCTTAGCCGAAATATGTAGTGCCCTACCTCTTCTCTCCTTCATCCTTGCTATTGGTGTTTGTGATTCCATTAGAGGTGTAACACGTGAGGCACTCAAGCTTTCAAGAGTCAAGATCATCCTTGGATTACTTGTTATTACGAGATAACAAGAAAGGTAACATTCAAACCCTAATTTTCATATGGATCTCGAATTTTGTATGCTAGTATTAGGGTTATTGCTTTGGAACTTCTATTTGCATGTATAACTAGAGAAAAACTTAGATCCAAAGAAATTAGGGTTGCATGAACACATAGGAATGTTGTTATGCTCAAAACTCATTAGTAAAATATCATCTTGTATCTTATAATAGTTGAAATAACTCATTTATTTTACATTAGATGCCCTAAAACTCAATGAGTCAAATTACCATGAGATTTACTGTGAACTTGACCGTTCATAGTCTTTGACCTAAATTCCGGGATGTCACACTTCTAAATGAGTCAGATGCTAATTTTGTAATCCATGTCGAGTGATGAACAATGCATTCGCTATCGATGTCTCGACTCGAGTGCTCCTACTCGTTATGAGTTTGAAATGTCAATTTCTCCCTCTCACTACGAGTATGAAATGCTGAGTGCTCCCCTTCGATATGAGACTGAAATAACGAGTGCTCACGAACTTGCGGTAAACAACAACAATGCAATCGAGTCTAACAAATCACAATGGGTCTCAATTTCTTTTAAAGCACTTTGACAACTTGCGATGGACTGCGATCGATCACAACGGACCGCGGTGGATCGCATTCCATTTGACTTTTCTTCTAACAACAACTTGTCAACTTTTGGACTTGCGATGGACTGCGATCGATCGCAACGGATTTTTGATTTTATTTATTTATTTAGAGTTTGAATTGTTGCCATATGTAACATAACCACCATTTGGAGTAAGCTTTAAATCACGAAGAAAGTCTTTCTGCCCAGTCATGTGCATGGAACAAGAACTATCAATATACCATATTGTATCATGTTCCGAAGCATAAAAGTCTGCAAAATTAGTGAGAGGTGGAGTTCTTAGGCTCCGAGTCAGGCGTGGGGACTTTGACCTAAGCTTTGGACTTTGTTTTCAGTCTCTGACAAGGTGGTGTGTCGGAGTGCTCTTTCCAAGACTCTTTTGGATATATACAAAATGACATTGTCTTTTCATTGATCCAAAAATCATACTCAACACGTGGTTGTTTGGCAATTTCTTTTCTCAAAGGAATAGTATTTCCGAGATGGTTCAAAATGAACCAAATTCTGAGGTTCATGCTTTGGAACAAAAGTTTTTCCTTTTACAATCCATTCAAATTTTGGATTTGAACATTTGGAAGGTTTCTTATCAGTGACATTCCGAGTATCTTTTCCTTTGTTCATTTCATTCTTTGGCACAATGGATTTTTGAACTTGTTTTGCTTTGAAACTTGTGTCATTAGAGGTAGCAATGAACACTGAAGAAGAAGACATTTTACGAATTGATTTTTTTTTTCATTTGAGGATTCACATCATTAACAGGTTTTACAGAACGAGTGTCCGAGCTAACAGAAATAGATGGTCTCTTAAGAATCTTAACATGCATGAACGTGTTGTTATTCCTAGTAGCTAGATTAGCTATTTTTTGAGGCACTTTCTTATCAGATTTTGTGAGGAACCTAGAGTTTTGTCTAGTCCTAGTTTCTTTCGCAAGAGCTTTCCTAGCCTCTGTCTTTGGATGAACAATGTCCTTGTTTAACCATGGTTTCTTCTTGGAGTCAGATGTTGACTTAGAAGATTGTCCTGAAAATGGATTTGTGAAACAAGGCTTGATAGGAACTAATGTAATCTTAGAAACAACTGTTGAGTTTGATACAATGGAATCAGACGATGGGTCATCATCATACTTAATTTCTTCATCTATATCACTATCAAAGGACAACCAAAATTAGTTAGTTTGGTCCAAGTCATGTCCACATGTCTCAGGAATGATTTCCTTAATAACACAATTGTTTGGAGGACCAGAGTTTGGAATGTAAACTCCAGTACCACCTGTGTTATGTGGAAGTTTCGAAGATTGATTCAAGTCCACGGATACCAGAGGCAGAAATTGCATGGAATCGGGACATGTAACAATGATTGGTTTGAAGTCAGGAATCAAAGATTGATATTTTTCTAAGGTCTCATGAAGGGACGACAATGGCGAGACAGTAGTATCTGAATAAATGTGATTTAGAATGTCGCCCATAAACGTTAAAATTTGAAGTTCCTTCTGTTGGGTTTTGAGCATTCTAACACTCCTATGGTGTACATGCAACCCTATAAACCTTGGATCTATGTTTTCTCTATTATACATGCAAATATTAACTATTCCAAGGTTTCATCCTAACTAGCATATTATGAAGCACCTATACTACAAAGTTCTAGTTAGATGACATACCTTTTGATGTAGCTTGATGTCTTCAAGCTTTAAGAGCTTAGCCCCAATAGTGTGGAAGCCTCAAATGGAACCACAAATCACCAAAACACCTTGGAAGAACTTGAGAGAATATGTACGCACACTAAAATTGGCCCACTCTTATTTTCACACACTTGTTCCAATTTTGTGAGCCAAGGACCCCTTTATATATTATGGAGGATTAGGGTTACATCCATGTAAACCCTAATACCCATGACCTTTCATTTACATAGGATCCATGGGTTAAAAGCTCCATGGACCATCCATGAAAGCTTAGCCCAACCTAAATGAACTTGGCCCATTCCATATATATAAGAGTCCATATTTAATTAGTTCTTTTTGATCACTTAATTAATTCTAAATTAATTCTTGATCAATACTAATTAAATAATATGATTCCATATTAATATATTAGAACTTATAATATATTAATATAAATCATAAATATACTATTCTCAAAAGACTATCCATATAAATTGTGCCGGTGAAGTGCAACCCAAATGGACCATGCCGGGTCGGGTCAAGTACATACCAAATATAGTTATGGACTTAGACATTAATCCAACAGTCTCCCACTTGGATAAGTCTAAAACTATTATTGAGTATGACTTCAAAACCTAACTGGCAATCGTAGCTCTTAAAGCCGCTGTCGAACTCTGACCTTGTCAATGACTTGTCCATTAGATAAGGGATCATATATTCCTCCATTCTAGATATCATGTGGACTGAGACATGGATTATCAATCATTCTCTCTGTCCATTTGTTGTTTCCCGATTTCCGATTTATGATGACTGACTGATTGAACAAATCAAATCAGTCCTGGCTTGGCCAAGCACTCACATGTGTCATCGCTAAATCATCGAGGGGCCCACAGATATCGCTTTTATCCCGAAGGTAAAAGGAATGGATAAACTTCGACTCATATGGCTTGTTCTACTACTTGTTGAATCATACACAAAGGCACGTTTTATAACATCGAGTTACCAATGCGTTTTCGTGCAATCAATGTATAACCAACTCATAGTAACAACTCATATCTCTAGGTTTTAAGAATATAAGATATTATCGTCTCATGATCACTCGTGATAAAAGCCATGAAGTGATTCAAATGAGCGTGGGTTGAATCCAATACTCAGAACTTATGAGCACTCATGAGTGTTGTAGCACCGCTTTGTCCAACATCTTAGACCTCTACAAGCCAACCCATGACAGTCTTGATTCATATCTACTTCCAAGATATGACCGACTATGGATAGTTTTAATAACTTAGTCATTCAGGAAGAATGACCTAGTTTATTCTGGAAGTCAAAACATGCAAAATGAAACACAAGAATAAATGAATCAAATATGGTATCAAACCCTATGAATATAAATAGACCACTTTTATTTATCACCATACTGATTACTCATTATTTCATTGTTTCGGTTTTATCAACTTTATACCTGAATTAAAAACACTAGTTGTCCCATGCTCCAAGCATGTACACTATGTTTTTCTAAACAATAGCTTTGCCATACACCAAGTATGCACTCTATGTTTGTCTATGATCCTTACTTTGTGAAATAAACCAATTGAACATAATTTCAATGATTCTAATTTCACACTCCCAAATCTTTATCGAAAAATGTGAGAATTTGAAATTCCTATCATTTATCGAAATCTGTTTAGATTTTAAACTTATATGCACTGACCCTCCTGTAATGAATATGTACAAAGTCACAAAGACTTGTCAACAGTCATTATAAGGTATTCCAATGGAGATCAACTCCATGGAAACTAAGTCTCATATTCAAAGTACATTGCTTTGGACATGCTTCTTGCATTAAGTTTTCTAATCTTACACAGATAACTTCCACCTATGGAGACAACTCCATATTCTCATTTTGACGATCACTTCTGAATAAGAGATGCCTCTTTGCAGAATATGTCAATATGGTCCTTCCAATATTAACAGTATACTTCCAACTGTCCTTGAGCAACCAATCTTTGGTAAACCTTAGATTGTCCTCGACAATTGCTTAATCACTTTAGTCATATCCAATTCTAGACATTGTTCCCCTTAATGCCCCAAGGAATTTGGAAAATTCAGAAAGGATAAATATTATAGCACATGTAATCGATCTTGTACCCAAAGTAAATGAGACACGATTCATGATGTTTCACATAAAGACATGGTTCTAGACCAGTCTTTTGCTATAATAATTTTTTGTTTGCCATATTCTCAAAATTTGACTATGAAAAGGGATGCCGTAATCATAATCAAATTTTGAGAACGCAATATATAGAATTTTCTTAAGTTGAACCAATCCAACATGAAATTCATATATATTCTTGACTAAAGGTGATTAAAATCTCAATATAAGCCTTTAGAACTGAAATGAAGTATATCCTCTCCCTTAATTATAGCAAAACAACTTTTTCAACCCCTGCAACTTCACGAATTGAAACTTTTGTTTTCTATAATTAACATTGCTAACTTGCAACACTAACAATAATTATCATGCTCCCACTAACATGATGATTATTAGCATAACACTTATGCTCCCACTAGCTTTGACACATAGTCAGAAATCAGCTGGACTTCTAGAAGTCAATACTTTACTGACTTTTTTTACCAAAGTTCAGATTTCTGAGACGAGATTGCCTTGACAAGACTTTATCAAAATCATACACCTTTCCTTAGATAGCATGCATGTGTGTCTAAACAATTTCAGAACTATGAAAAGGGATGCCGTAATCATAGTCTCAATTGTTTAGACCTTTGCCATTTCTTATAAGTCCATGTTAGTGTGCCGGTTAACCATGCACACTCCACTAACGACTTTGAGAATGCAAAGATCACAATTGCTATCTACTTAAAATCTACTTAGTGAAAGCGTTTCCTCACCATCATTTTCATGAATCGGAGAGAAACTGATGGGTTTTGAGCATTCTAACACTTCCTAAGTGTACATGCAACCCTAATAACCTTGGATCTATGTTTGTCTAATTATCATGCAAAGTTGAATTCCAAGGTTATATTCCTATCTAGCATACATGGGGAACAAATTTTAACTTGCATGAAAGATAGAATAACTTACCTTGTTGTTGCTTATGATCCTTGAAACCTTGTGAGCCTAGCACCCCAAGTGTGATGCCTCAAATGCTTCACACAACACCAAATGCTTTTGGAATGACTTTAGAGAGAATACACACTTCTAAAATCGGCCTAGCCCTCTTGTTTCTTATGTGTGTCCGATTTTGGTGGAGAATGGGTGTCTTATATAGTGTTGACACATCTAGGGTTACACCATGTAAACCCTAATGTGTCATGACTCTTCATTTCCATGACCCATGGGTTTGTAACTCCCATGGAGCATCCATGGAGCATCCTATGGGTGGAACCCAACTTGATAATCCATGGAGCCTCTTAGCCCACTATATAAGATATGGAAGATTTACATAATCTACCCATATATTTAATTAGTTATCTGTTGATCACTTAATTAATTCTAAATTAATTCTTGATCAAACTAATTAAATAATATTATTAATATATTAGAACTTATAATATATTAATAAACCATAAGTGTTAGTTCTCTCATTTTATTTTATCCAATTGCATGGTGCCATGCAACCCAAATGGACCATACCGGGTCGAGTCAAGTACATACCAGAAATAGTTATGGACTTAGACACCTTATCCAACAGAAACCTTATGACACTTAGATTTTTATGGTGTAAGTGTTCCTATCAATGTGAATTTTTCATAACCTTAATCACAAGAATATGTCAACTCAATAGGTTACAAACCTCAAGTTGTGTGCTAGTGATTAACAATAGGTTTAGTCTTGATTAGTTCTTGAAACTATTCAAGATATTTAAGACTCCCACTGTCCTCTTGACATATAAGATTCTTTTTGTCAAGAACCATTCCTTGACAAAACAAATATTCAAGAGTTAGTGCGGATTCTTATCAAGTTAAACACTTCTCACAATTGGTCTTAGTTGGTCTTTGTCTTATCCAAAACATCACAACTTACCAATTTGAAATATACTAGAGTAAGAAAACATTTTACTCTACATTTGACAAGTGTTTTAAACCTTTCTTAAGATTATGTCACTCAAGTTACAATCTTAGAGTATGACTCTAAGATTTGTTTTTGGAACAAAGTACGATTTATCTTTTGATTTAACCATTTCAACAATTCATGATTCATCTCCTTAGTCAAACAAATGCACTAAGGTGTCCTTAGAGAATCAACTGTGATATGGTTTCATTATCATTAAGATGATCATAAAACATGATACTTAAAGTGCTCTCCCATCTTTTCAGATTTGAGACACTTTTATCATTTTGCCAAATTTGATTCTTCTCATTCGCTCTGCCATACATTGAAACTTTTCCAATGTCTCAGAATTATACTTAAGCTTATAAGTATAACCATATTTACTAAACTTTAGTAAATCATGACGAATAGTCTTATTGATCTTTTGTGGTGGACTTTAACTAGTGCACAAAAATGTGTACTTGATCCCTTAGTCCTACACTTGAGTAACATATACATGTGAACAAGGACTTAGTCTTAAGTTCCCAAAGATGAAAATTCTCATTCATCACACAATACAACTTGCATGATTTCAAGTTTCTATCCAACTGAAACTTGGGTGATGAGAATCTTTCCTTATTTGGTAAATTATGACACTACCACAAATGAAGGAATCAAATCCATTTTCCAATATTGCTATCAATGGAAACATGTAAACAACAATTTTTCACAAATGCCATTGTAAGGATACTTAAAATAAATAAATCAAAACTGTTTTTTTTTATTTTAAAACTTGAGGAAAAAATTATCCTTACAATGCAAATGCATATGAAAAACTTGTTGTTATCTATTCCTAAGTAATATATCATAACTCTTAAGCAACTGCTCAAAATTCTGATCACCGAACCATGCGATCGAAATCCATCTTCGCGATCAGAATCAACATATATTTCCTTTAAGCTTCTGATTCTTAAAACTTCAACATGTGACCCAGTCACATCATGTAATAAGAATCTCCAAATAGGAACCTAATAGAGATAGATAGTGGACTTACCTGAAGCAGAGTCAAATTTTTTTTTTTACTAGACTTTCTCTCAAATCTTTCAGGTAGTTAAGGCAGCTTCGCAACCAATGCCCCTTCCTTTGGCAACAGAAACATATGGACCCTTTGGAAATGGCACACAGGACTATCTCAGACTTAGCCTTTCTCTTTACCATTTGGTCAACCGAGTTGACTATGGCCGATCTCTTTCCATTGAGAAGAGAAAGCTGTTTCTAGATTTCCAATGTTACCATTGTCAATGTCCATGGAAGTTTGGGAAGTCGATCTTCCAACCAAATTTGCTTTACCGGTATTCCAAATCATTTCTGATTCAGCAGCACCAAGCAAATAGGTAAGATCATTAAGGGTCTTGTCATAGTCTGTTTCATAGTGGTCCCAAAGGAACTCACTATGTGACTTATAAAGTGATTCAACATCCAACTTTCTTAAGACTTTGACACCCAACTCTCCCGGCTTGTCAATATGTGACTTCATCTCCAAGATGTGATCACACATAGACCTTTCTTGCCAATAGGGCTTGAGTGACCTTGAACTTGTAGGTTAGGGAGAATAATTGGAGGAGGTGGAGGAAGAGAAGTATGACTTCCATGAGCCAAACTCGGGAAGTCATATTCATTAGGAAAGCTTGGTTTGGGAAGATCATTGTTGTCTAAACCAGACATCAACAATGGGAGAAATTCACGTAAAGTTGATTTAAGTCCTTAATATAACACCCAATATGATATATTAAGGCTAGGACCCAACAAACTATTTTATAACTTGGAAGAGGGATGCCATAATCCAAGCTATAAAATATTTGAAGGTAGGTGAATGACGATTCACCAATTTCCACCAAGATAAACGAAATGTATTATTAGGTTTTAATTGGTTTTGAAACTCCTAGATTCTTTTGAGATTCATTGAACTTTTCAATGGCATGTTTCAATCTCGAGTGTGCCCTTCAGGTTTTGTGACTGGGATGCCGAGGATCACAAAACAAGGTGTGAAGTAACCATGCAAATATACTTGGTACCCTTAATATTTACCCCTCAATCGATGTGCCGGTTAACCACACACGCTCCAACGATACTATGATAAACATTAAGTTACCCTTTGCCTACCTTGTTAAGTCCAGGTTAGTGTGTCGGTTAACCACACACGCTCCACTAACAGCTTAAACAAAGTGCAAAGTGTAATTTCATGGATTAGCACCTTATTCACATTTTCCTAAGTAACTAAGATTGAGAATTTATAAAAAGTTTAGTTACTTAGTATTTATCATTAATACTTTTAGTGAAGGGAGAATTATAGTCCTTGTCTTACCTGTTCGGCTAACGACCCTCCACCAGTCAAGGAAGTGGTGGGTGAGAGTGGACACCCATTAAACTGCCATTTTATAGGCAGTAACCTTATACCCCCCTTATAGACCGGCTTCGTGAATGAGGCCTACTAATGGTAAGACGACTTGCTCTTATACATATATATAAATATTATTAACTTATAATATTATAAAGTATAAGGGTTGAATTTTAACTTTTAAAATTCTAAGGGCTTAACCTGGAATTAAAGTATTCAAGGGAAAACTTTACAAATTCCAAAACTTGAGGGCAAGTTTTTGAAACTATTAAAAAAATTTCATTTCATAACTTATGAGTTTAATGGTTCATTAAAATGAAGACTCTTCATTTTTTATGTAACTTCTTATTCTTTAATAACACTTTTAAAGAAGTGACTCTTAAACATCCATAACTTGAGGACAAGTTATGGAGTCATAATACTATTTAATGAAAAAGACTCTTCATTTTTTTATGTAACCTATGACACTTTTATGAGTTTTAAGATTCATAAATGTGACCTTTTATGTAACTTGAGGACAAGTTACAATAACACATTTTATAAACTACCTCTAGATTAATTAGGATTGAAAACAACTAAAACACAATTTTTTTTCATTAATCTAAACTAACTCATAAATCAAGGAAACACAAAAAAAAAATAACTTTTGGATTCCATAACTTATGGAGTTTAATGTTTTGTTTTATGATGAAACTTTTCATGTTCCATAACTTATGGAGGTTTCAAAAAACTCTTTAGATCAAACTTTTAAAACTAATAAAATAATCATATCATTTTATCTTTTACTAAATTTAACCTAATTCAACTCATATAGCAAATGATTCAAATTTTACAAATAATTAGTTTTTCACAAAAACAAGTAATTATCTTAAAATTTGACAAACGTCATGTTTTTTTTTTCCTTTTTTTTTCAATTTGAAAATAAAACATTTGCATCAATATAACAGAAAACAACCCATGGCTCTGATACCACTGTTGGGTTTTGAGCATTCTAACACTCCTATGGTGTACATGCAACCCTATAAACCTTGGATCTATGTTTTCTCTATTATACATGCAAATATTAACTATTCCAAGGTTTCATCCTAACTAGCATATTATGAAGCACCTATACTACAAAGTTCTAGTTAGATGACATACCTTTTGATGTAGCTTGATGTCTTCAAGCTTTAAGAGCTTAGCCCCAATAGTATGGAAGCCTCAAATGGAACCACAAATCACCAAAACACCTTGAAAGAACTTGAGAGAATATGTATGCACACTAAAATTGGCCCACTCTTATTTTCACACACTTGTTCCAATTTTGTGAGCCAAGGACCCCTTTTTATATTATGGAGGATTAGGGTTACATCCATGTAAACCCTAATACCCATGACCTTTCATTTACATAGGATCCATGGGTTAAAAGCTCCATGGACCATCCATGAAAGCTTAGCCCAACCTAAATGAACTTGGCCCATTCCATATATATAAGAGTCCATATTTAATTAGTTCTTTTTGATCACTTAATTAATTCTAAATTAATTCTTGATCAATACTAATTAAATAATATGATTCCATATTAATATATTAGAACTTATAATATATTAATATAAATCATAAATATACTATTCTCAAAAGACTATCCATATAAATTGTGCCGGTGAAGTGCAACCCAAATGGACCATGCCGGGTCGGGTCAAGTACATACCAAATATAGTTATGGACTTAGACATTAATCCAACACCTTCAAGGGACTAGCAATTGGTTTCAGAAGTTAGCTTCCTAAACCAAGTGCTTTGGACCAGAGATGACGAGAGTTGTGAGTCATTTTTTCATTAGCTTCAAGAACATCAATAGATTTATGCAAACTATCGATTTTAGCATTAAGACGTTTGTTATCACAAAACAAAAGATTTTTTTCACTAATTGAAATTTCACATTTTTCATTTAAAATAATACATTCATCTTTGGCCATTACAAGTTCTGGTTCTAACGATTCTATCTTAAGCTTGCGGTCTTCAAATCATATTCTAAGTCGGGTCAACTCACTATCCAGCTTCTCACTAACTTCTAATGCAGACTCATATGCTTTATAAATAATTGTCATATCTGATTGCATTTCAGTTAGATAAGGTTCACATATAGATAAATCAAAATTATTATCAATGATCATAGATTTTACCTGTTAGATGATGTTTCGCCTAGGTGAATTGTTGGATGCCATGTAGCAGTAATGTGGTTCAACATCTTCATCATCATCTTCTGAACCTGAGGACCAGTAATATTCATCACACTCAATTGTTTTTCTAGCCACTAGACACAAGTTTCTACCCAAATTTCCTTCATCCTCGTCACTCAATGACCAATACCCATCAACATTTCGCGAAACAGTGGTGACCAAAGCCTTTTTTTCTCTCTGCTATCTCCTGAGCACATTGAGCATAATAAGCTGATGGGTTTTGCGCATTCTAACACTCCTAAGTGTACATGCAACCCTAAATACCTTGGATCTATGTTTTCTCTATTATACATGCAATTATGAACTTTCCAAGGTATTACCCTATCTAGCATACAATACTTGATACTTGGGTAATCAAATGGATAGAATACATACCTTTGTTTGATGTAGCTTGTCTCCATGAAGCTTGAGTGCCTAGTGCCCCAAGTGTGACACCTCAAATGGTTCACACAACACCAAATGAACATGGAATGACTTGAGAGAAATGGAACACTCCTTGAAATCGTCTAGCCCTCATATTCACACATTAGTGCACGATTTCTTGAGCCATGGGATTCTTTTATATGGTGGCTATTAGGGTTACACCATGTAACTCATAACTTTACCCATTCCTTATGCTCCATGGATTTTAACCTCCATGGAGTATCCATGGGTCACCCCATGGACTTAGTCCAACATAAGGAATCTTGGATCACAAGCCCACATATATAAGAATGAATGATTTACACAATCAACCCATATATTTAATTAGTCTCCTTTTGATCACTTAATTAATTCCAAATTAATTCTTGATCAATACTAATTAAATAACCTTATTAATATATTAGAACTTATAATATATTAACCAACCTTAAGTGTTATTTCTCTCATTATAGTATATCCAAATGCATGATGCCATGCAACCTAAATGGACCATGCCGGGTCGGGTCAAGTCTTACCAATTATAGTTATGGACTTAGACATTAATCCAACAGTCTCCCACTTGGATAAGTCTAAAACTATTATTGCGTATGAGTTCAGGAACCGATCAGCAATCGTAGCTCTCAAAAGCTTCTGTCGAACTCTGACCTTGTCGATGAACTCTGACCTTTGTCAATGACTTGTCCATTAGATAAGGGATCATATATTCCTCCATTCTAGATATCATATGGATTGAGACATAGATTATCAATTATTCTCTCTGTCCATTTGTTGTTTCCCGATTTCCGATTCATGATGACTGACTGATTGAACAAATCAAATCAGTCCTGGCTTGGCCAAGCACTTACATGTATCATCTTTAAATCATCGAGGGGCCCACATATGTCGCTTTTATCCCGAAGGTAAAAGGAATGGATAAACTTCGACTCATATGGCTTGTTCTACTACTTGTTGAATCATACACAAAGGCACGTTTTATAACATCGAGTTACCAATGCGTTTTCATGCAATCAATGTATAACAAACTCATAGTAACAACTCATATCTCTAGGTTTGAAGAATATAAGATATTATCGTCTCATGATCACTCATGATAAAATCCATGAAGTGATTCAAATGAGCGCGGGTTGAATCCAATACTCAGAACTTATGAGCACTCATGAGTGTTGTAGCACCACTTTGTCCACCAACTTGGACCTCTACAAACCAACCCATGACAGTCTTGATTCATATCTACTTCCAACATATGACCGACTGTGGATGGTTTGAATAACTTAATCATTCAGGAAGAGCGACTTAGTTATTCTGGAAGTCAAAACATGCAAAGTGAAACACAAGAATAAATGAATCAAATATGGTATCAAACCCTATGAATATAAATAAACACTTTTATTTATCACTATACTGATTACTCATTATTCATTGTTTCGGTTTTATCAACTTTATACTTGAATTAAAAACACTAGTTGTCCCATGCTCCAAGCATGTACACTATGTTTTTCTTAAACAATAGCTTTGCCATACACCAAGTATGCACTCTATGTTTGTCTATGATCCTTACTTTGTGAAATAAACCAATTGAACATAATTTCAATGATTCTAATTTCACACTCCCAAATCCTTATCGAAAAATGTGAGAATTTCGAATTCCTATCATTTATCGAAATCTGTTTAGATTTTAAACTTATATGCACTGACCCTCCTGTAATGAATATGTACAAAGTTAAAAAGACTTGTCAACAATCATTATAAGGTATTCCAATGGAGATCAACTCCATGGAAACTAAGTCTCATATTCAAAGTACATTGCTTTGGACATGCTTCTTGCATTAAGTTTTCTAATCTTACACAGATAACTTCCACCTATGGAGACAACTCCATATTCTCATTTTGACGATCACTTCTGAATAAGAGATGCCGCTTTTCAGAATATGTCAATATGGTCCTTCCAAAATTAGCACTATACTTCCAACTGTCCCTGAGCAACCAATCTTTGGTAAACCTCAGATTGTCCTCGACAATTGCTTAATCATTTTAGTCATATCCAATTCTAGACCTTTTCCCTTCTTAATGCCTCTGGGCATTTGGAAAAATTTAGAAATGACAAATATTATAGCACATGCAATCGATCCTGTACCCAAAGCAAATGGTACACGATTCATGATGTCTCACATAAAGACATGATTCTAGACCAGTCTTTTGCTACAATATTTTTATTTTCCATGTTTTCAAAATTTGACTATGAAGAGGGATGCCGTAATCATAATCGAATTTTGAGAACGCAATATATAGAATTTCCTTAAGTTGAACCAATCCAACATGAAATTCATATATATATTCTTGACTAAGGATGATTAAGGTCTCAATCTAAGCCTTTAGAACTGAAATGAAGTATATCCTCTCCCTTAATTATAGCAAAACAACTTTTTCAATCCCTGCAGCCTCACGAATTGAAACTTTTGTTTTCTATAATTAACATTGCTAACTTGCAACACTAACAATAATTATCATGCTCCCACTAACATGATGATTATTAGCATAACACTTATGCTCCTACTAGCTTTGACATGTACTCAGAAATCAGCTGGACTTCTAGAAATCAATACTTTATTGACTTTCTTACCAAAGTTCAGATTTCTGATACGAGATGCTTTGATAAAACTTTATCAAAATCATACACCTTTCCTTAGATAGCATGCATGTGTGTCTAAACAATATGAGAACTATGAAAAAGGATGTCGTAATCATAGTCTCAATTGTTTAGACCTTTTGCCATCTGCTTCAAATCTACTTGGTGGAAGTGTTTCCTCACCATCATTTTCATGAATCGGAGAGAAACCTTATGACCCTTAGATTTTATGGTGTATGTGTTCTTATCCATGTGAATCGTCAAAACCATAGTCACAAGACAAGGATAATGACAAATCCAAACTCATATGGACTGAACTTATGCAATCTTAACTTCTTGCCACCTGGCAGTACAGGGCCTGCCATTGCTTCCAAGTTGTTATGCAACCAATTGAGAACTTTCAGAACTCCTATGCAAAGCCAACTTTAACTGGAATGGGCACAGAATATGTCAACATGATAGGTTATAAACCTCAAGTCGTGTGCTAGTGAAGAACCTCAGGTTTTATTCTTGATTAGTTCTTGAAATTCTTTTTAGGATCTTTAAGACTCCCACTGTCCTCTTGACATATAAGACTATCTTGCCAAATATTCAAGAGATAGTGCGGATTCTTTATCAAGACAAACACTTCACACAATTGGCCTTAGTTGGTCTTTGTTTAATCCAAAACATCACAACTTACCAACTTCAAATGTACAAGAGTAGGACACTTTTACTCTTACATTTGACAAGTGTTATAAACCTTTCTTTAAGATATGCCACTCAACTTATAGTCTTGGAGTATGACTCTAAGACTTGTTTTGAAACGAAGTATGACTCATCTTCTTGATTTAACCATTTCAACAATTCATGACTCCTCTTCTTAGTCATAAGAATGCACTAAGATGTCCTTAGAAGACCAATTGTGATGTGGTTCTTAAATCATTAATATGATCACAAAACATGATACTAAAGTACTCTCCCATCTTTTCATATTTGAGAAAACTTTTATCTTTCTGCCTAATTTGATTCTTCTTATTCGCTCTGCCATACATTGGAACCTTTTCCAATGTCTCAGAATTACACTTAAGCTTGTAAGTATAACCATATTTACTGAGCTATAGTAAATTATGACGAATAGTCTTATCGATCTTTTGTGGTGGACATGACCAATGCACAAGAATGTGTACTCGATCCCTTTAGTCCTTCACTTGACTCACACATCCATGTGAACAAGTAATTAGTCTTGATTTTCCAATGCTTGAAAGTTCTCATTCATCATACTATTCAACTTGCATGATTCCAAGTTTCGGTCCAATTGAAACTTGGGCGATGAGGAACTTTCCTGATTTGGTAAATTTAGACACTACCACAAATGAAAGAATCAAATCCATTTTCCAATATTGCTGTCAGTGGAATCATATAAGCAACAATTTTCCACAAATGCCATTGTAAGGATACTTCAAATAAATAAAATTAAACAATTTTCTTTTATTTTAAAACTTTGCGGAAAAACTTATCCTTACAATCCACATGGAAAATTGTTGTTATCTATTCCTTGCTTAAAATTCTGATGCGATCGAAATCCACCTTCGCGATCAGAATCAACATATACTTCCTTTAAGATTTCTCTCTATTCTTTGATTCTTAAAACATCAACATGTGACCCAGTCACATCATGTAATAAGTATCTCAGAATAGAACTTAACAGAGTTAGATAATAGGCTCTACCTGATGTAGAGTCAAACTTATTGACTTTAACATCCTTAGGTAAATTTGGCAGCTTTGCAATCAACGCCCCTTCCTTTGGCAAAATAAACATATGGACCCATTGGTAATGGGACTATCTCAGACTTAGCCTTTCTCTTTACCATTTGGTCAACCGAGTTGACTATGGCCAATCCCTTTCCATTGGGAAGAGAATGCTTTTTCTGGATTTCCAGTGTCACCATTGTCACTGTCCATAAAGTTTTTGGGAAGTTGATCTTCTAATCAAATTTGCTTTACTATCGTTCCAAATCATTGCTGATTCAGCAGCACCAAGCAAATAGATATGATCATTAAGGTTCATGTCATAGTCTGTTTCATAGTAGTCCCAAAGGAACTCACTATGTGACTTAGAAAGTGATTGAACATCCAACTTTCTCAAGACTTTGACACCCAACTCTCCCAGCTTGTCAATATGTGACTTCATCTCTAAGATGTGATCACACATAGACCTTGCTTGCCATTAGGGCTTGAGTGACCTTGAACTTGTGGGTTAGGGAGAATAATTGGAGGAGGTGGAGGAAGTAAAGTTCCAAGAGATTTGGGAAGATCATAGATGTCTGAACTAGACATCTTTTGGGAGATATTCAAGATAGTTGATCTAAAGTCCTTAATATAACACCCAATATGAAATATTAAGGCTAGGATCCAACAACCTATTTATAACTGGAAGAGGGATGCCGTAATCCGAGTTATAAAATAGTTGAAGGTAGGTAAATGACGATTTACCAATTTCCACCATGAAAAACGAAATAATGTAATTAGGTTTTTAATTGGATTTGAAACTCCTAGATATTTTGAGATTCATTGAATTTTTCAATGGCATGTTTCAATCTCGAGTGTGCCCTTCAGGTTTTGTGACTGGGATGCCGAGGATCACAAAACAAGGTGTGAAGTAACCATGCAAATATACTTGGTACCCTTAATATTTACCCCTCAATCGATGTGCCGGTTAACCACACGAGCTCCACCGATACTATGATAAATATTAAGTTACCCTTTGCCTACTTTGTTAAATCCAGGTTAGTGTGCCGGTTAACCACACACGCTCCACTAACGGTTTAAACAAAGTGCAAAGTGTAATTTCATGGATTAGCACCTTATTCACATTTTCCTAAGCAACTAAGATTGGGAATTTATAAGTGTTTAGTTACTTAGTATTTATCATTAATACTTCTAATGAAGGGAGAATTATAGTCCTTGTCCTACCCGTTCGACTAACGACCCTCCACCAGTCAAGGAAGCGGTGGGTGAGAGTGGACACCCATTAAACTGCCATTTTATAGGCAGTAACCTTATATCCCCCTTATAGACCGGCTTCGTGAATGAGACCTACTAACGGTAAGACTGACTTGCTCTTATACATATATTTATTATTAACTTATAATACTATAAAGTATAAGGGTTGAATTTTAACTTTTAAAATTCTAAGGGCTAACTTGGAATTAAAGTATTCATGGGGAAAACTTTACAAATTCCAAAAATTGAGGGCAAGTTTTGAAAATATTCAAAACTAATTAATTCCATAACTTATGTGTTTAAAGTAGTTTTAATTAAAAAAAAAACTCTTCAAGTTCCATAACTTGAGGACAAGTTATGGAAGACTTTAAACTAATAAAAGAATGTAACTTTTCTTTATTTTTGTAACTTATGGAACTAATTAAGGTTACACATTTTATCATTTAATGAAGTGACTCTTGAACCTCCATAACTTGAGGACAAGTTATGGAGTCATAAAACCATTTAATGAGGACAAGACTCTTCATTTTTGTAACCATTACTTTTTATGAGTTTTATGAAACTTAAATGTAACTTTTCATATAACTTGACGACAAGTTACAAAAACACATTTTAGAATCAACTCTTAGATTAAAATGGATTGAAAACACATAATCAATTAAATTTTCTATTAATCTAATAAACTCATATGAACAAAGATAATTCACATCAAATTTTTTTCCAAGTAATTAGCATAACTTTTAAACTAATACAATTCGATTTTTCAGCTAATTTTGCAAGTATAACAAGAAAACAAACCAAGCTCTGATACCACTGATGGGTTTTGCGCATTCTAACACTCCTAAGTGTACATGCAACCCTAAATACCTTAAATCTATGTTTTCTCTATTATACATGCAATTATGAACTTTCCAAGGTATTACCCTATCTAGCATACAATACTTGATACTTGGGTAATCAAATGGATAGAATACATACCTTTGTTTGATGTAGCTTGTCTCCATGAAGCTTGAGTGCCTAGTGCCCCAAGTGTGACACCTCAAATGGTTCACACAACACCAAATGCACATGGAATGACTTGAGAGAAATGGAACACTCCTTGAAATCGTCTAGCCCTCATATTCACACATTAGTGCATGATTTCTTGAGCCATGGGATTCTTTTATATGGTGGCTATTAGGGTTACACCATGTAACTCATAACTTTACCCATTCCTTATGCTCCATGGATTTTAACCTCCATGGAGTATCCATGGGTCACCCCATGGACTTAGTCCAACATAAGGAATCTTGGATCACAAGCCCACATATATAAGAATGAATGATTTACACAATCAACCCATATATTTAATTAGTCTCCTTTTGATCACTTAATTAATTCCAAATTAATTCTTGATCAATACTAATTAAATAAACTTATTAATATATTAGAACTTATAATATATTAACCAACCTTAAGTGTTATTTCTCTCATTATAGTATATCCAAATGCATGATGCCATGCAACCCAAATGGACCATGCCGGGTCGGGTCAAGTCTTACCAATTATAGTTATGGACTTAGACATTAATCCAACATAAGCAACATCTTTCACCTTTGGTTTTGTAGGTTCATCAGGCAAGTAATCCTTTACATAGCGGTTACTAAGATCGCATTTGTGACATACAATCTTTAGTTTGGCTGATTTAAGAACTTCTTTAGGTTCTGAGGTTCGGTTTAGAATGTTGGGTCGATAGGCAAGTGGGTTTTTAGTTGGCTTAGGATAAGGTTGAGGGTTGCTTTGGTGAGCATTTTGGTAGTGGTTGTGGTGTGGTTTTTTATTGGGATTCCATGTTTGTTTGTATTTCATTGAGAGAAGTGCAAACTCTTGTTGTAAACAAAGTTCGGAAGAAGCGGCTTCTGAATCAATATTATCTTCACAAGGAAGTCTTACAGCAGGTTGAGTGAGTTGAACAGGTAGAACGGAGGGAGTAGCTCCAAGGGGATCCAAGACAACTAGGTTCAGAATAAGTAGGTTGACATAACTAAAAAGTGTGAGAGTACCTCCAGAGAGTTCTCTCAATGTTTGAGCAACGTTGGATTCGTGGCCTTATATTTTTTCGAACAATTGATAGAGCTTCAACTTCTGCTGAGATCCATTACTCTGAAGACATGATTTGACGTTCCCCCATCCTTTACCTAGACTGTTGATGAAATTTAGATGCGGAGTGCGAACAACACCATGAGCAGTCATGTTGTTCACAACGATTTTGTACCGATTTGATGCAGATGCGACTGATTCACCAGGAGTGTTTGCGAAAGTGTCAAAGTCGTTCACCACAAATGTCAATCTCTTGTCCTTCATATTCTCTGAATCTTTAAACAAGTCTTGAAGTGTATCCCATATCTCTTTCGCAGACTTGCACAACTTAATGTGCTCAAAGAGATATGGTGGAACACCAAACACCATTTTACAGAAAGCGATATAATTTTCTTTGAGTTTCTCGATGCATTCACAGTGAGAGGTGCTTGTCGTGTTTCTTCTTGACCCATGATAATAGAAACAACTTCTCTAACAACTTGTCTTACAGGAACATGATGACCTTCTTTCACTGACCTCCATATCTCTTCACCATTATCTTTTCCAACCAAAAATCTCTCCATTCTAACTTTCCAATGATCATACTCTTCAACAACTAGTAGTGGGGCACGTGAAGGGAAACCCACTCAATTTGCGATTGACATTGAATAGATTTGTTGAGAAGGATTAGAAGCAGCCATTGATATTAAGATATTAAAGCTAAAGTGGTATATAAAAGAACTTTTACCCTGAACACATAAATGATTACGATACCAAGGTAGTCTTAAATCAACTATAATATGATCTTATGGATTCAAAGGACAACCACTTAGGCTTTGATACCAATTGTGAGAGATTAAACTCTCTATTAAATGCGAGTACAAGGTTTGCAAACAAAAATCTTGAATTAATCTTTAATATCAATGATTGCTAGTAATTAATATCTAGTCAAGTCTGGTCAAACTAGTCAAGACTTGAAGTAAATAACTCCAACTTACTATTCAAGAAGATTAAATAAACTAGAGTATGAACAAAGTAAAGAAAGCAAGAATAAGAAGAATTTATGAGAGACGATTGACATAAATTTGAGAGTAAAGTGAAGGATTCTATTGATGCACAAAAGAGGTGTGATCAATTACATTTTCAGTACAAGGTTGACACTCTTTTTATAGGCAAAGGAGTCAATACAAGACAAATACATAGATTAAAGATAACCTACATTAGTAAGTATAATCCTGATAAAGTGGATTTTCTATGAATCTACGTAATACTATAAAAGGAATACAACCAAAAGAAATTTCTTCATGTCAGGGAAAGTTAACTGGGTTGCAAATCCAATGCATTTCTGAATCTTGATCTCTAAATCTTCACTTCACGTATGAAATAACATTCCATCTCGGAATGAGGAATGATCTCTGAGTCTTCACTTCACCTATGAATCTTCATTATCTTTGAATCTTGTTCCATCTCGGATATGGAACAGTCTCAGAGTCTTCTTCATCTCGGTTGAGAATTGATTTTAGAATCACTTCTCCATCTCTGAATCTCACTTTGACACTTCATCTCTGAATGAGAGACCATCTTTGAATCGTTATGTCATATGGAAATATCTTCACATCTCGGAATCGCTATGTCATCTTAGAATCTCTTTGCATCTCGGATTGTATAAGGAACACTTTCATGTACTAACACCTCTGATTTAAATTTGCACCTACTAAGATTATCATTAGGACCAGAAACTTTTAGTCTAGCATATCTTAGACTTACACCTAGTTTGGAAATATTATCTTGCAATTCATTTAATTCAATATTATAGCAAAAAATTGGAATATTGTAACGCCCATGTTTCCAGGCTAGGCATTAATGTCGTTGTAATAGTCTAGGTTAACCTTTGTAACTCATTTTGAAATAATAATAATGTATTATTTGAGTATTATGTGTTTTATGCTTAATTGTGTGGCTTAATTGAAGTAAGTATAAAAATAAGCGTAAAAATAAAATGTTAGATAAAACTGATATTGATACATGAAGGCGTAGTGGTCGTGACGAGGTTTCCGAATATATAAAGAATGCTGAAATCCGAGTTATAACGAAGAAGTTATGACCTGTCGAAGTTTCGCGACAGAACCGACACGACGCTGAATGACGTAAAATATGAATTTAAGATAGAGCGATATCTAGCCTTACTGATCTAAACGAAAGTCGTAGAATATGTTAAACCGAGAGCGTGCATAAAAAGAACGTCTAAATCTGACTTCGTATGAGGAAGTTATGATTTTTCTAAGTTTCGACTTAGCGGTATGCAGCCCGAAGTTCGAATATGAGATCGAGTGGTTTCTAGCCGAAACAATCTAAACGAGAATCGAAGATCTCGTCGATAGTAGTCCAACGGTAAAAAGACAGACGAAAACGGACGTCAGATGAAGAAGTTATGAATTTCTAACGAAGTTTTCCTGTCCCAGCCTACTAAAAATAATATAATAAAAATAAAGTCTAAATTAGCCGACAGAGTCTAAACGAGAGTTGTAGATCATAGTCTCACCTACGCGTGGATATAAAGAACGTCGAAAACGGAGATAGTATGCGAAAGTTATGAATTTCTGAAGTTCGAGGCACGCGCCACAAAGCAGGAACGCCCCGCGTTCATTGCGAGGCTTCGGATCAGCCACGTCGCTGCTGACTCAGAAGTCTTATCGGATAGGACCGGAACCCGCTCCTACACGCTGCGTTCGGAGGAACGCCCAGCGTTCAGGGAACGCCCTGCGTTCCTAGAGGGAACGCGCTGCGTTCGGAGGGTCAGCCTCCCCCTATAAATAGAATGCAAGGTCTCCGAGATTTGTTGCTCATTTCTTCTCTCTCACTCCATATTACCCCGTTTTACGTGCAAAGTATACCCCCGAAGTCCCGGTATCATCCCGACACCCGAAGCGAGTCCCGAAGCCCCGGAGATCCCGAGAAATAGAGTTGTCGAGCCGAAACTCTGCCCGCGAGAAGCCCGGTTTTTGTGAAGATCTCCCGGTTTCATCGAAGAATATTATTTTAAGAGCCGTAGTGCTGCTCGATCATCTTCTGATCAAGTAAGTGTATATTCGTTTTCTTCTAACACATAGATATGAAGTCTTCTTTATAAAATACGTGCTATGTGTTTATATATTAATTGTTTATTTGAACTAGTTGTTGAATGGATGTTTTGTACAGGTTTTAAGCCGTATATAAATGTATATATTTTATCTACTAATATGTTGGGTAGAACATGGGTAGACAGTTGGTGTGTGATGAAATAAAATGATGAGAGGCCTTGATGTTGTTGTCGATCTAGTCATCTAGCGGAGTATGGATGACGACCACGAACTCTTTCTAGACAGTCCAGTGGAACGCTAGCAGGCTCATAACATGTAGGTGTTGTGAACGCTGTGTTCACCGGTGTACTCTATCCCCCTCATGGTTGCCTTTAGGACATCTATTGTCAAGGAAACCCCTTTGCAGTAATGTCCGTCCCGATGAAAATCCTAGATTAGGTCCCTTGTAATAGTTGTTGTTTTAGGGACATAAAGTGAGGATAACGGGAATGAGTAATCGGGTTTTTGTTTGTTGATGAACTAAATATAATTATTTATTGTGGGTTGAAAACCCTATATGCTCACCAGGCTCCTAAGCCTGACCCACTCAGTTTTTCTTTGTATTACAGGTAGTGGCACGAGAGCATAAGTTGGATGACATTGTCAAAATATTTTTGGATTATAGACCAGTAGTCATATGTAACTGTTGTAAGGTCTATTTTGTATTGTTTATGCTTTTGGTCTGTATCGGAACATGACATGCCGAGGTTTTGCTATATAATGAAAATACATTTCTTTATGAAATGCTTTGATAAATTCTTATCATATTTTGTTTTGGGAACAAATTCCGCAACTCTTTTAATCAAAGGATTACTCTGATTTTATTTAAAAGCATAAATGAAACCGGTCTTTTCTGGCCGTGATTTTGGGGATGTCACAAATATCTAATGATTTGAGAATATAGTGTAACTTATCAGTAACCTTGTTTCACGACTCCATGTGCTCTCCTACACTTTTAGTAGAAAAACAAGATCCAAAATTGAGTTCGCACCATCCGAGCTTCCGCCATCTGCCGAGCCACTCCCTTGTTGTTCCATCGGATCAACACTTCTCACCATCAAACATTTTCCAACTTTCTCACCTGCATTAACATGATTAGCAACTAAAATTTTTCCATGAGTAGGTTTTCAAACCTCCTCATCTTTTGAATCAGTGGACCATACTTTGACACAACCATCATCTCTATAATCTTCATCCATAATTAACGCTTTTCCCTAAACTTTTGATAATTGGAGTTCTTTAATCTTCTGGAAATAATAAGCTTTGTCCTTCTACTTCTCTTTCTTTTCATTTTGCTTTCTGAGCATGCATTCTTTAGCAAAATGATTTTTTGCCATTGCAGTAATTGCAGTCAAATCAAAAATCAACCAACAATTTCTTCTCCTTTTTATCTTCCTCTTTCTAACATCTTTTTGTGTTATCACTTTTGTTTTACTTTGAATAGGAATTATTTACTCTATAACCACTCCCATTGTTGTCGTATCGTGAAGAGTTATTCCTTATAAACTTTGTAAATTTCTTCTTGAAGAACTTTTTCGGGTTGCCTACCATCAAGGCTTTCTCCTCACTCGTAAACTCATCATCAGTGTCATCAGAGTCAGAATTAACAGTTTTTGACTTCTTCTCCTTAACAACATTACCCTTCTCAACTAAGGAAAGAGGTCCAGCTTTTGGAACAATTATCACATCTTCCATCTCTTCTGATTCATGAGTATAAAGGATTCCAACAACTTAAACAAGTTTGTAGATCTTGAATTGTTCATGATCTTTGATAGTGGACACGATTGACATCCATTCCGAACGCAGTCCATTCAGAAAACTAACCTTCTGTTCAATCACAATCCTTTCTAACCCATGTTTTAGCATTTTGCTAGGAAGATTATTGAACCTATCAATAGTTTGATCCAAAGTTTCGTTGCCATTTTGCTTAAAAGAGCCAAATTATGATAGCAAATTTGTTTGAATGGAATGAATTTGATCTTCATCTCCGGAGTAGAGTTCCTTCAATCGATCCTAAATTTGTTTTGCAGTGTTTTGAGAACTAACCAACCTGAAAGTATTTGGGGTAAGAGCAAAACATAAATCTCTTCTTGCACGAAGATCATTTCGAAGCATGTCTTTCTCATCCTGAGTAAGATCATGTTTGTCAAGAATGTTTGAGTAATTGATTTGATTGAACACAAATGTCTTTGTCTTGGAACATAGATTTGGACTATTTATGATCGATTCCCACATGTATGGATCATGATCTTCAATTCCAGTTGTATATTCTTCAAAATGCATCGCCCAAACTTTGTAATCTTCAGGAAAGAGAACAGGAATGCAAGTATTATATCCAATACTGCTTGGAAAATTGATTACACTAGTCGGATCAACTGTTGACATTATTTTAAGATAATTTTAGTAAGAATCAATACACTGAGCACAAAATGAATTCAAATTAAACAAACATAATCTGAACAAATAATCTTAGATAAAAAATGCAAATAAATTGCAGATTTGCGGAATAGATCTAAGAAAATTTGAAACACACAGAAAACATGAAGAAAAGTCGAAGAAACAAAATAGATTGAATATATTTGATGATGAGCTTAGATATATTACCACTTGTTATATTGATAGATTCAATAAGAATGAAGTCATGTATGAAAGACGTAATCAGAAAGGACACTCAAACGTAAATAAGATTTGATTTTCATTAGAGAATAAAGGAATACAATTACAAGTTGTTGTGGGACTCCTTTCAAAAGATACTCTCTACTATCAACACGTTCTCCTTATATATGACATACAAGACAAATGGTTGAGCTCTGATCAATAAGGTCAGTTTACCTAGGCAAAACAATAGTTATCAACTATAACAAACTAACAACTACAACTCCAGGTAAATGACTACGATCACGATTGCGTTAATACAAAATACACAATCATTATGTAACTCATTTCACATTAAAAAAAACTCAAATAAAACATAAAATACGATCCTAACACATATGTTACATGATATACAATGTGACAATTACAAACAAGCAACTGTTAATACTATTTTAGCAATTCATTAATAATTATTTGTTTTACTACAATATAGATATGAAAATGACAGACATGTTATACAGTAGGTTTTGCATGCCTTCCTACCTCCGAGTCATCAAAACAACATTTAGATAATTCAAATTGACATCTTCATACTTAACAACTCTAGCAGGGACATAATTCTTTTTGAACCATTCATCATTCCTTATTTATTCAATAAAATACATCGTAGCAACATGCACATTCACCAAATTCAGCAACAGAACCATTACGTCCTTAACAACGGTAACCAACATCATGCAAGATGGAGTGCTCACTCACAGAGACAAGCATGAAAATTTGGCTTTATCGATTTACACAAAGAAATAAATAAAATGATTTTACCTTGGTAAATCAAATCCAAGAACACATATATTATAATAATAACACCAAGTTAGTTACCAACAACAACAAAAATAAACTTGCTGATGAAACTATAATAATGCACACTCAATTAAAAGGTAATTAGAGAGTTTGTTGGAGCATTATTTGTTACCGAAGTCTGTTAAGTAGTCATCAAAGGGGCAAATAGGTTTTGTTTCTTAATTCTTATTTAACTATTGGACTTAATCTAGTATTTTATATATAATATGAGTTTTGTTTCTGTCACTTAATAGAAAAAGTCAAGAAAATCAAGCATTCTCCATTAATTTTTAAAACTCTTTACAAATCCTTTGTTTTTTTTTCATCCATTTTCTCAAATGTTTTTCAAACATCATTCATCTAGACAAGCACTTTATCCAACCATAACTTAATTGGAAAACAAAAGCATGACCTTAAAATTAGATACCTCAAAAAGGAAATTTTGGCTTACCGTCATCATTGGAAGTACTATTCTACACCTTACTAATGTATCTTAGTAGCTCATGTATGATAAATAAAATAAAAAATAACAATTATGAAAACCCTTTTACACATAAAAAACTGACTAAGTTTTGAAACGGATTCATACGTGTTGAAAATCAAATGAGTCAGATATGGAGTCTCCCTAATAAGCCCACAAGGGAAAACATCCTAAAACTTTGGTGCAAGTGATGTGGAAATGAATGTCACTTAGAATCAAGTATAAGCTTTTCTTGATTTATATAAAGATTCGTTATGTCAAAAGAAGGGGCAAACTGACAGGTTTTTCAAGGAGAAAACTTTGAATAAATTATCAACATCTTCAATCGTTGTTGTCTCATCAAAAGAGACAATGACCTAAGAGAACCATGAGTATACTTGACAATAAGTTCAAGAACAAAGAGAGATAAAACGTAGTTTTTTGGTAACATACAACCATACTTACAATGTTTTTGTCCACAATATGAAGATTCATTGTATGTTCATCAACTTCTTCAACTATTGCCCTCGAATCAACACATGTAATCTTTACAATGTCAAAAAAAGGGATGCTCTTGAGCTTGTTTCTAATATTTTTACATTCTACTGCCTTAACTTTCATTAATTTCATTTCTATATCGTGATAAGGTCATGAAAATAGTTGATAGAGGAGTTGATATTGTTCACATAACTGTACAAGGCAATAGAGAGGCAGATGAATATTTTGAAATAAAAAATACCCTTGTCCAAAAGAAGTAGGTATATTGTAAAACCCGTTCTTGATGTATCAATCGAAATCACAAGAATGGTGTGGAATCCCAATCAAGTGATTAATGCAAAACAGTTATTATGAATTAAAAACACAGTTCAAGAATCTTTAATGCACACTTTATTCAAGAATAGTCTAGTACATAAGATCCTTAATAGCTCTTGGTTCTCTCTTTTTCTCTAAAAACTCGATCTAAGCTCCTTAGAATGACTACTGACCAACCCTCTCATTCACGGCTGATAATACATTATATACTAAACCTAATACAAAGCCTTAACAAGCCCAAGCCCAATCGAAATGCTATAAGCCCACCGAAATCACAAGGTGATTTCGTTCCAAACACCACCGAGAATATAGAGAATTCGGTCCTGGGAAAACACTAAAAGCCAAAAAAAGTAAAGTATAAACCATTAATTATGTCCTAACAATCTCCCCCTTGGTTTATAGCTTTCTTTTCTTTTCAATATTCTCTTTGTTCATGACCTTCAACATTTATTTTCGATTTCTTCACAACTTCAAGACGAACATATGAATTTCTGCATGAATAACTTCATCTTGAATAGATGGACTTCCTTTAAAATTTGACTTTGAACGCACATAGGGTAAAGAGGCTTATTGTATAGGTTCTTGAAAATTAGCACTTTCAGCTTTGAAAAACTTCAGCGATAATTACAGAGACACCGATTCTTTTGGATCACTTCAGCAAAGTTCATAGATAGCAGCAAATTGATTGAGGAGGCTTCAATGCAATTCATCACATAACTTCAAATACAACGTCACCTTGCTTCTGGGGTTGAAAGGTTGTGTGTTGAAAATAATCTTCACTTCTTGTTCCTTCGAATGAATATTCTTTGTTGATCACAGATGTGTCTTTGAAAAGTAAACACGACTAAAAAGTCCCTATGGATCACATAATCATAAAGACCCTTCTCACCACAGTTGTTCAAGGACCCAACCTTGGCTCAGATGGAGACTACTCGCAGTATCTGTGTGAACACGGAGGAACGCACTGCGATTTGATGAGTATCGGAGAACTACTCGTGGCTAGTTTTGATGTTAGCCCCTGCATATCCTCGATCAAAGATCTCAATATAGTTTTTCAAGTTAACAAGTTAACTTGTCCCTTGGCGAGACGTTCAATGGTTTCTGAATCTCAGCTGAGTGTACCATTCTAGTGTCAATGAGAGTTAATTAGAAATAACTCACAAAACCATCCAGTGACAAATTATCTAAGGACATATTTCCACAGTTTAGCATGACAAGGAGAATGTCAAGACCCTAGGCGGGATGTTCAGCGATATCTATTTCCCAGTTGGTGAATCCCCCTGGTGTCATGACAGTTCTTAGGTAAAGATAACTGACAAGACCAATTTGACAATCTGTACAGTTTCAGAATTTCAATTCCTTCGATACGACAGTTCTTAAAGAGATACTGTCTAACTGACAGTTTGTACAGTTTCATGCCTTTAATACCGTGAATACGATAGTTCTTTAGAGAGAAACTGCCTAATTGACAATTTCTACGGTTTCATGCCTTCAATTCCTTGTGAAAGTAAAATTCCGTCAATTCATTTCAAAATCTCCTTTTTTTTACAGAAAATTCCGACACAATCTCCTTGAGTCTCTTCTTCTTTTGAATTCCCGTTTTAAGACAAATGAAATTTTTGAGATAAAAATAAGAATAAAATAAACTTAGCACACAATAAAAATAACTAAGAATAAAAATAAAATTAAAATACGCTCAAAAACAGTAAAAATATTTTTGGATTTTTGGATTTTTGGATTTTTGTTTGGTTTTAATTCTCCCCCTAAATTTGTGCATAGAGGAAGAATATGAACAAATTTAAATAAAAACAAAAATAAAATACAAAATGTACAAAACAAAAAAACTTTTAGTCTTCAAAACGAATCATTTTAAGAAAACTCAGGAGTATCAAGAAAATTCAAACTGTAATTCAGCAATTGAAGTTGTATCCAGATGACCTGAGAACAACAAGTAGATGCAACAACGTATTCAGCCTCAGTTGTGTTTCAATTTTGGAACGAAGTTAACATATTCAAAATTCAACATGCCGTTAAATACGGACCCCATTTGTGTGATATTTTCTTTCCTCCTTTTCCCACAAAGGACACATGCTCTCCATGAAAATTCTGAATGTCATGCAGATGAGAGATGTCTGATATTATGTGCCTGAAACAACCACTATCAACATACCGAAGTCTGATGATATTCCTCCATAGCTGCTCCGGCACAGAGTGCGAGATCAATTGGTCTTGGGAACCCAGTCCATTTTGAAACCGGGTTTACCATTATTATCTACACAAGATACTCTTTCACATGACATATCCTGTTTATCAGATAAGAAACATAAAGAAGTTACAGGACTTTTGGACGATTTTAAAATGTGACCTTTAGGAACCCATTGGTAATTTGGTTTGTTCACTTTCATTTTGGGCCGAATGGGACCTTTTTCACTTGCCTTAGGGATGGGACTAAGTTTCGATTTAAGCCTGTATTGTGAGTGTGAGCTAGAGGACGATCCTTGAGATGAATTCGACCTCACCGGTCTCGGTTTGGCTGAACCATCTCTCGAATTAGGCTTCTTGTCCGACATGCCCCTTTTGTCCTTGGGAGTCTGATTCTTGGCCTTTTTAGCATTCCAATCACCATTTTCATGAACGTGATCTTGAAGGATTTCTTTTGGAAGATCTCCCCCTTGGCACGTTCTGCCAGCCTTGTTCATAGTAGGGAACATATGAACGATGTGGTTAGTTTCTAGCAATATGACTGGGAGTCCCACAGTTAAAACAAGTCTGTCTCTTTAAATAAATAAGATTGTGACTTGGTCCTTGTCCAACTGAAGTTTGTTTCAAGGAACTTCCACAAGCAGAAGCACATGAACATTTATTAGACTGTTTAACAGACTTTTGTGGCTTGAATTTTTCAACAGTGGGATTATTAACATCACGAGTTTTTGAAGCAGATTCAACAGAACTAGAATTATTTTTGTTCTTCTCGAACCCATCTTGCACAGTTACTTTATCTGCACATGAAGTAGAAGCATTAGAATCATTCACATCAATACTCTCAGTTGGGCCGAACTGTTTAGTCTTGATTGGGGCAGTTACAAGGGGCTGGCCACATTGAGCATGTCTTTCTACTTCTATGGTCTCAGAGGCAGAAACATAATTTTCATTAAAAGGAGGTGGAACACTATGATACCCTAAGCCATTTTTCTGGTTATCTTTCCATTTCAATTGTTTTTCAATCATCGATTCAACAATCTCGCTTGACACGTCAAATTTCTTAAAGTTAAATTCAACATCTTTAAATTTAACTTTTAATGCATCAAGTTCGATAGTTAATTTGGCAATTTCCTCTTTAGCATAACGATGATGGACACATTTAGTGCTATATTCCTCCCTCATCCTAATTAAATCCTTATTTTGAGCATCTAGTTTTTCTTTAAGAGGCTTGTTGACTTTCTTAGTTTCATAGATTTCATTTTTAAGGTCAAAAACCTCTCTAACTAATAACTCATTATGCTCACGGTATTTATTAATTTTATCTTGACAGGACTGAGAGCATGGGGATTCACTTACCTTCTTGGTATTGTTGTAGGAACTCATTATTTACCAACAGAAGAAATCTGATTGTGTAAATGGATTTTGATCGAAAACCAAGAGAATAAATGCTTTTCTGACCGAAACACCAATAGTCAACACCCTATTGACCGAGAACCTTGAAACTCAACCTTTTGTCTAAAAAAACAACTTAACCGAGAACTTAGATTCTTGACCGAGAACCTTAGCCGAAACCTTTATAACCGAAAAACTGAACCGAGGATGCGGAGCTGAGAACACAAATTCGCAGCCGAGAACTTCGAAGCCGAGACCGAGAACTCTGAAGTTGAGACCGAGAACTCCGAAGTTGAGTCCGAGGAGCTGCCCTAACCGAGAACTAACAGCTGGCTGCCGAGAACTTTTAAACCTAACCGAGAACTAACAGCTGGCCACCAAGAACTTTTAAACCTAACCGAGAACTAACAGCTTTGTTGCCGAGAACTCCTAGATTTTGACCGAAGACGCCCAAAAGTGCTAAAAACACGAAATTTGGTAATGAATTAAGACCAATTTCGATCAAAATCTTTAAAATATTGAAGAACACGAAGAACAATGGCAATGATTTCGTCAAAAAGAACTCAAAAACACAAAGAAAAACTCCAAGAAACGGTTAATATTTTGTCAATTCGATTGATACCAAATCTTGTTCTGATACGAATTGTAAAACCCGTTCTTGATCTATCAATCGAAATCACAAGAATGGTGTGGAATCCCAATCAAGTGATTAATGCAAAACAATTATTATGAATTAAAAACACAGTTCACAAATCTTCAATGCACACTATATTCAAGAATAGTCTAGTACATAAAATCCTTCATAGCTCTCGGTTCTCTCTATTTCTCTAGAAACTCGATCTAAGCTCCTTAGAATGACTACTAACCAACCCTCTCATTCACGACTGATAATACATTATATAATAAACCTAATACAAAGCCTTAACAAGCCCAAGCCCAACCAAAATCCTTAAGCCCGCCGAAATGACAAGGTGATTTCGGTCCAAACACCACCGAGAATATGGAGAATTCGGTCCTGGACCGAAAACACTAAAAGCCAACAAAAGTAAAGTATAAACCATTAATTATGTCCTAACATATATCTATATACTTCTCTACCTTTTTAAATCTCTACTTTTTCCATGCTCATGTTGACTCATGTATTGAATGACCATTTATAGTTACAACATACCTTTAGTGGCATACATTCATTTTTGCTCCTTCATTTGCATTGAGGGTTATTGAATGCTTTGATAAAATTCGTTTCAAACCTGGAAACTTTGGTATGTTTTAAAAATATTTTATCAAAATATTGTTTCAGATTTTTTAATCTTGTGAATATATTTCTTGCAACTGATCGAAGGGCTCAATTTGAGAAGTTGGAGTATAAAAAGGAAGATTATCAACATAAACTTGAGCATATTGAGAAGGTTTTTGTTCCAAGCTTCTTTAACACAAGAGGAAAAGTGGCAGCAAGATCATGAATGCATTGTGCAATAGTCTTTAAGCCTTTTAGTCTATGGTAGATACCATACATAACATCCATGTCTTCAAGCAATGCCTATATTTTAACAAAACACCTTCATGAATATAATAAATCTACATTCATACAACCCAACAGTTTATAACTTGAATAAGATGAAAAGATTTTCATATTAACCAAAGTTTATTGTAGATCAACTCATAGCGGTTATGTACTCATATATATTTCACATTTCCTAGTGAAATTACGAACATCAAATCTATAACAGTAAATCACATGAAACCACCAACAACAACGAAAAACCAAATTAGAGATAGTTCATCGATTATTAAGAGATATGGAGAAAGAGACGTACTCAGGTACAACCAATCCTTATGGAAACCTTAGGAGCGACTTGCAATGGCCAAAACAATGTGAAATAAGTCCAACGAGATGAAGACCCACACTATAAATGTACTCCCATTTCTTGTAAGCATTTATCGAAAAACTGTTGTACACATTCTATTTAATGGCGGAGAAATTAAAAGGTAGTCCATATATGTCGAGACGATATGTCGAAGGTAGTAGACAGATACCAAGACTTAAAGATGGAAGAAACACCACATACAAGAATAAAAATCATGAAGAATATTTAAAATCGTTTCAATTTCATGAATTATTCAAGTCAGCAATAGTTGACCAAATAAAGGAGGACGTTTGATGTGCTAGAGCTTCGAATAAATGGAATACGAGATGTTCTTACATGTTCAAATATGTTGAAGATCTCGATAGTTCATCCCTTCCTTATGGAGGATATATATTGAATCAAGAGAATTCTCAAAAGGTCACAAAAGGCGATGAGGTCATTAGATGGAGTGTCGACGTGGGTAAATGTTCATTCAAGCCCTAGAAATCGCACCAAATGGATGGGTGTTACCAATTAAAAATGTTATATGGTGAAGCTGAAAGGGAATGAGAATGACCAAGAACTGCTAGAAGCATCGAGTTCGTATGGCAGGAGAGGGGGAAATGAATTTTTCAGTGTAACATGGAGAAGGTGATAGGTTTTGATACAAAATATAATAGTGTTTTTCATAAAAACCTCAACGAAAGCTTTAAAAATAATAACATTATTTTCAAGATTATTTCAAAACAAAACCACCAAGGATCCTTTTAAGGAGATTAGAATGATATTAAAACCAACCATAGTGTGTTTTAGAATGACAACCTTTGGAGCCTTTGAAACCACTTTGTTTTGGGGTGTTGATGAAGATAGAAAGATCAAAGAGAATGAGCTTCTCTACATGTATCCACCATCAAGAATGAGGCACTTTGAATGTTAGTTCCCATCTTGTATGAAGTACTTCTTAACCCTTTAAGTGCTTATCTCAAATAAGCACTAAAAGGGAAGCACTTCTAAGAATCTAACCTTCACTAGACTTCAAAAGACAAGAAGAAGAGATGGATTCGGGCATCAAGAGAAAGAGAGGAAAAAATTAGCCAAAAGCAAGCTCCATGCACTCTCTTATATAGTCCATACAAAGCAAAAGCAGCCCCACTAAATAATATAAAGTAATGACATTACTTTAAGGGCATGGGGAAAAAATTGGGAGGTTGACAAACAACCTCCCACACCTCTTCTAACTTTCGACTTTTCTGGTCTCCAAAAGTGAAAAAAATGACAAGCTAGTTAGTTTAACTAAAAAACTAAATAACTAGTAAGTCCATTGTTAACCAAAGTGTCCAAAACTTTGTACATGACTTATTAAATCATAACATATGATCTAATAACTAGTTATACTCTCTTTAATTATTATTTGCACAATAAATAATAAGTATTCCATAATTAAATTCAAGAGTTGATATTATTTATTAATAATCATGTTAATAATAAATATACAAAATATGCCAACTTGATTAAGGTTTTACCCTATTGGATCATATGTTATTTGCAATATCACTCTATAATGATTCTTCAGCATATAGATCCAACAATCTCTACCTTGCATAAGATTGATTACAGATTGACATAGACAGTAGCTAGCATCTAGCAATGGGATACTACCCTTAAAAACATACGAAGGGTGCCATCTCATCAATAGCCAATTCTAGGAGCTCAAAAGCTACAATTGTTACCAAAGGTGTGGTATCAGTTATTCCGTTGTCTCATATATCATGTTGAACATGAAATATGGATCACGATCAATCTCATATGGTGTTCAACTTTTAGTAAGGCCTTAGATGTTTAACTCTCAACGAATAAGAGGAAACAAATCCCAAATTGACTACATACACCCATCATGTAGTTCATGTCATACCTAACGATGGCCCTTATAACTGCCTTTTACGGAACAACGTTAAACCATGTCAAAGCAAAATAATTCCTACACTCAAGTCCCAAATATGTCTCCCAGGTCGAAGAATACAAAGATACAACCTTTTATTAAACATCATTTATGACTACGATCCACAAAGTGATTTTGATGTAGGTCAGGTGCAATACTTATTCTCATAATCAAGTACCTATGAATTTGGTAGCAACTCTTGCTATTTTCATCTCCATGAAAAACAACCAATCCACTCATATTAGTCTTACCTCATAGATGCTCCCACAACTATGAATGACTTTGGACATTTTGAATAACCAAAGTTATTCAAGGATTAAACATGCTAATATAGAACACAATAATTATTTAACGAAAGACTATATCTAATATATCAACTCACTGCAATATATGTTGTTTGTATAGTTCCAACATCCTAATACTAAATTTCAATCAAATACATTCACTTAGGACAATAAGCCCCTATAGCACCAGCTCGACTTTCATGGTTTAGTTAATGAATGAAATTTGTTAAGTAGATTTGATAAGCTTGATTTGTATGAACTTTACGAATACCTACATTTTTAGTTATATATATAACTCATATATAGAGAAAAATTATTGAGAATGTATTAGATGCTTAAATATGACTTAGATACCAATACTTGTGTAATGGGTTTACTCAGAGTCATAAATGAACTAAACATTAAGCATCTTCATATGTGGTTCCCCACACAACATTGTATTATAAATCTGATGTTTAATTGTAATTGAAATCTACATGGAACCATTATCCTTGTAACTTTCTCCTTCATTTAAAACTAAGGACACACCCAATTGTGACTGAAAATCAATGCAATTTTACTGAATCCTTCTATACAGATCTTTATTCCAAGAATTAGTATGCCAACTACATATAAGACTAGGAATGTTACTGCTCTCCTACTAGCTTTATTAGAAGAGATAAGAGTCATCTTGATTTACAATTAAATCACACTATCTAATTTAACTTATAAGAAAGAAGATTCTTACTTTGAGATTTTAGCTTAAATCTGAAAATATTTTCATTTATTTATGTTTTCTCCTTTGAAAACTCACTTACTCTTTATATTCCTAATATGTAGAGGAAGATTAATTAAGCCTATACTTGATAATCATACATGAACCCTTCTCCATGTGTTTCATTAGTTTCTGATCAACTATTGAACAGGTTTAACAATTGTTGAAAAACTTGCTAGTTCCAAACTATGATGCATTTAGTTTATGGTTCTTTAGCTCTTAAAGTTCCATATTCATCCCACTAAGAAAAAGATTTTTCTAAGTATATGTCTTCTGGAATGACAATTATTCGGATTGGCAGAAACTTGATCCTAAAAAATCATTTAGGATAGTCTATATAAATGCAATTAGTAGATGCTAGAGTGGTTAAGCTTATTGTCTAACATAAGCTCCATAACTCCATACCTTTTAGATCAGGATAAACCATTACATCCTTAGTCTAGTGAAAGTATTTAATATACTTGTTTGGTTGGAAATATATATATATATATATATATATATATATATATATATATATATATATATATATATATATATATATATGTGTGTGTGTGTGTATGTGTTTATATATATATATATATATATATATATATATATATATATATATATTTGTTGCAGTGAGCATAATTCCAAAATTTTATAAAATAAATAGTTCCTTTAAAAACAAAATATAGTAGCCTACAAGGTCTATGTTTTATCCTCTTAAAAACATGTACTATCGACATTCAACCAATGACTAGGTGACCCTATCCCACTAAAGAATACGAAGGCTACCTCGAACATCATAAGATAAATCCAAGCGACCAGGTGATCCTATGCTACAAGAACCGTATGAATGGAAATTTAGTGTTTTTGATGGAATGAGTTGCGAATTGATTCCGCAGCTCTTATGATGTTCCAAGAAGACTTGGTTTACAAAACTGATTTTCTTTATCACAACGAAAGGTTAATGATGGTCCCATTAAGTTGTATTTCAATCTTCACTATGAAACAATTTGAGGAAATCAAAAGTTTCAACAATAACGAATAAAAGTCATCAGTGAAATTGATTAAGCATCTATCATCAAATCTATTTCATGGATTGAAAAGATTACATACATCATTTATGTATAATTCTTTGTCAATCTGTTTGTGCTTTAACTACTAATAGATAAAGATACTTTCAAATCATCTTCCCATATAAATAGGATTCACATATATCAAATGAATCAAGCTCATTTTCCTTGAAAAAACCCCATCCTTTTGAATTTGGTATATGTGTTTCATGTTTATATAGTCATGATGATTATGACATAGATAATTATAAATCAAATATCATTTGATTTTATAGGTTTCATCTTTAGAACTATTCATTTAATGAAAACTTATAAATTTACTTCATAAATAACATTATGAGAAAGTATTCTTAACACATATTGCATCGTTTTAGATCATGAATGTGAACATCCTTTAAACTATAAGTATACGTAGATTTATTCATAAAATTAAAACTGTTACATGTCCCTATAAGAATAGGTACAAAACATCTATTGTTCAAATACAAACTACATGGTCATCAAAAGCTCCAGTAGTATCAATAATAACACTTGTCATATCCTCAACATGGAAATACCATTTGTCTGTGATCAGTTTTTTATTTCTTCCAACACATCGACACATAATTCTCAAGTGAATGATAGAAAAATAAATAGTTCTATCATATAGATATATGAAGTCTTGTCCAAGTTAGACTTAATCAGCTCGATGAGATTTAGAAGAGCAATACCTTTTTCAGTGTCCAGTTTCTTCATAATAGAAATAAAAATGATCATTATGGTCCTTTCTTGATTTCTTGGGTTTATGTTGTATTTCCCTTAACTTAACTATAGGTCTATTAGAGTACACAATCTCTTAGATTTCCTTTATTCAATGGTTGAACAGGTTTGAAGCACGTTATACTGTTCTGATTGAATATCTTCTTTACTTAATGAGACATCTGATATGTTTCATAATTATCCAATACTTTCTGCATGTCACGTACAATTATTCCAACATGATGTGAGACACATCAACATTATCACAATAATGCTTCCATCAAAGAGTCATGATCAGACTGACTAGTTTGCAAAGGTTGTTCCAGGTATGAGATTTTTCAATATATATATATATATATATATATATATATATATATATATATATATATATAATTTCTATTTATCCTTAAGGAAGAACCCCAATGTATTATACCAATTATAGAAATTATAACCATCAAATGTTACTATCTCTTGAAACTCAACAAGGAAAAGGTTTTACAGGGGCGTAAGAGTATTAACAATTATTTACAAAATTTAACAAAATTTCATTTAGTACTTTCAATATTAAGTCTTTAAAAATGAAACCATTTTATTGTTTCTAAAACATTAATTTATTAAATTCTAGTATCTAAGTAACGAAACAAGTAAATGGTTAGGTGACATTTATCCCATCTACTTAATCAAACTCGGTAGGTAGCGATTACCAATTTCATAAAATATGCAATTCCTATATATGGGATCTCAAACAACAATTGATTATGTAGGCATGTTTGATCCCATATATGCCTCGAACCTCTCATGCTTAGGTGAACTTTATGATACAAGATTCCGATAAAGTCTTCCTGCTTGAAACAACTTGTAGCATTGAACCTAACTAGTGACTAGGTGACCTTATGTCACTAGAAAATCCAAAACCACCTTGAACATCATATGGCAATCCTAGTGGTTAGGTGACCCATCACCCACTAAGACCATAAAAATGATACTCGAGTGTTGTTCAAAAGGACGAAAAGGACTTGTATTTTTAAGAAAAGATTTTATATGTGTTTTACAAATGTAGTTATCAAAACACGGTCTCATGAAAATTGCATGCATCCAACAATTCATGTACCATTTTCTAAAATTCATATCACTTGTTATATGGTTCTTTAGGTACCAAATAAAATTTCATTTTATTCACCATTAGCCGCGATCAACTATATACTAAAATCCAATATTTAAGGTTTAGTCGTGGAACGCTTTTAAGAACTGGTAATAGTATTTTAATAAAAAATCATTTTATACTTAAGACTTGGAGTTTTGGATGATTTCTAAAATCAAAATTTTAAATCCCCTTGTAACTATCAAAATATTATGACTTTATGAATTTGTAGAATAAAACACATTTTATTTAATGAACTCAATTTTATACATCTAATGATAAACGTCATATTTTGATAAACCAAAACTTGGGTGATGATAATTGTGTTTTAAATCTCATTTAGGATGCATAAAACATAATATGAACGTGTTGCATTAAGTTTAAAAACTATTATCATATATTATGTTTTGACGTAAAAAATAATCATTGATATTATTATTTGTCGTTATAAGCTATAAATCGATTTTTAGTCTTCTAATAAAAAATCTCTGTACATTATAAAGACATAGAGTTTAGATCATGTTTAAACATCTTTTAAACCATTTTAAATATTTTAAAGTTGTCTATTTAAAAGTTTTACTATAAAACTATTTTTAACAACAACTCAATTTTACTAGTTAAAATGTTTTTAGTAAATAGTCATTTATAAACATCCTATGTTACCTTTTAAATATTTATTTCTCACACTCAAATTGATATTATTTTATGATAAAATATTATTTAACATGTAACAACCATTTTCATACATCGAAAATAACGTACAACAACATAAAATAAATATCACAAACATGCATTAAAACCTATGTGCATAAACCAACCAATTCTAGTGACATTTTGTGAGCCAACACAAAATGTCAAGTCCATTCCCAATGGGACATTTAAAAGGACCAAAATCTTCTAGTAATGTTATTGTTGAATCTCCCACTTGAGAAAACATCTATTGTTTGCAAAAGTTGAAAAGCTTCTTGAAAGGTAAATGATTCAGCAACATGCAACACTTTTCAAAAAAGGTTGCAGAAACTGTCGCAAAAGCTCTAACAACCCTTATGGAACAACCATCTACGGCAGTTTTAGCGACAGTTTACAGAAACTGTCACTATTTTTACTCTACACTTGTTTATTGCGGAAATTACCCTTTTGTCTTAAAAAATGGCTTCGTCTTCATTTATTGTTACATTATTGAACAGATAAATTATTTATAAAAAATAATCTATTACTTACAAAAAATAAATGAAGAAAGCTAATCTATTTAATTATTACATACAATATGAATAAATAAATATTACAACAATTTTTAACAAAATAACACATATAACAAACACAATGGTCCATAGCTAGTTTATGCAAATCATACACATCAAATATAATAACAAAAAAAATCTTTGTTTTTTCTAAGACAAATTTTACATAACCAAAATGCATGAAAAATGCTTATATATAAAAATAAAAAGTTTTAAACTACAAGTTGCTAAAGAAGACAAATATGAACATTTCTTAGCCAAAAGAAATCTATGCTTGTTTTCCGAAAACCAAAGATTATCAAACATAAACAATCATTCTAACATATAAAATATGGCTCTACCAATGATAGGTTTTGATACAAAATATAAGAGTGTTTTTTCATAAAAACCACAACGGAAGCTTTAAAAATAACAACATTATGTTCATGATCATTTCAAAACAAAACCACCAAGGATCCTTTTAAAGAGGTTATAATGATATTAAAACCAACCATGGGGTGTTTTAGAATGATAACCTTTAGAGCCTTTGAACCCACTTGGTTTTAACCCGTTGAAGAAGATAGAAGATCAAAGAGAATGATCTTCTCTACAAGTATCCACCATCAAGAATACGAAACTTGGAATGTTGGTTCCCATATTGTATGAATTACTTGTTAATCCTTTAAGTACTTATCTTAAATAATCACTAAAGGATAAGCACTTCTAAGCATCTAACCTTCACTAGACTTTAAAAGACAAGAAGATGAGAGGGAGAAGATATGGATTCGGCCATGAAGAGAAAGAGAGGAAAAACTAGCCAAAAACAAGCTCCATGCACTCTCTTATATAGTCCACGAAAAGCAAAAGCAACACCATTGAATAATGTAAATTAATGACCTTACTTTAAGGGCATGAGAGACAAAGGATGGAGGTTAAAAAGAAACCTCACATACCTCTTCCAAATTTCAGCTTTATAGTCTCCAAAAGGGACAAAAATGACAAGCTAGTTTCTTTAACTAAAAGTCTAAATAACTAGTAATTTCATGGTTAACCAAAGTGTCCAAAATTTGTACACGACTTATTAAATCGTACCATATGACATAATAACTAGTTATACTCTCTTTAATTATTATTTTCACAATAAATAATAAGTATTCCATAATTAAATTCAAGAGTTGATATTATTTATTAATAATAAATATACAAAATGTTTCAACTTGATGAAGGTGTGACCCTATACGATCATATGTTATTAACAATATCACTCAGTAATGATTCTTGAATGTATAGATCCAACAGAAGGCTCCTTCGAGCCCTAGAAATCACAAGCGGTCAAAACGATGAAAAAGCTAAGGAGTGTTGGTATTGGTTTTGAACTCGCTAGCCAGTAAGGAGTTGGATGCGCATTATCTAAAAAATATAAAGAGATGGTTAATTTTAGGACACACAAAAATGTGTGTCCTAAATCCTTCAAATTTTACAAGAGCTGACATTATTTCACAACACCCACTTTTGCGTATCATAAATCAGTATGTGTCACAGTTTGCGTATCATTAAAGACATGTTTTCTAGTAGTGTGAGTATTTTTCTCCTTATTTGTATTGGGTTTTCTATGCAACTATACACTATATTATGACAACAGAAGTATTCAAAAATTATCTTAAGTGTACATGGACCCTAAGATTTAAGTTTTACTGTTATAGCATCGTACTTTGAAAAACTAAGCTAAGATGCTAAAGATAGGGAATCGAATACTAACCTTTGAAAAATTGAGTTATCACTTGTTGCTTGATCTTCGTGATTCTTCTTGGAAAGACTTGTACCTAAAGTAGAGTACCTATAATGGTTCACACCCAAAAGTCAATAAACTAGAAACTAAAGGAGAGAGATGAGAGAGAGAGAGAGGGGGAGGGAGGGAGGGGAGGCACGCAATTCATAGCCTTTCAGGAGGGAGGAAAGGGAAAAAATTAATGAGCTACCGAGGCCCCTTTATATAGTCGTGGTGGTAACATGATAACCTTGTTGTGAATCAATAAAATATTCAGATTTAATCTTGATTCAAATCATTTCCTTATCTGTTGCTTGGATAGCTTCTAGAATCCTCCCAAAACCGCCCATAACACGGGACTTCCATAATGCTTCCATTGTTCAACTATTGAACAATTAACATTTAGTCCATGTACCTCTAGATTAATTCCTATTAATCCCGAATCAATTCTAAATTAATTCTAATTAATTTTAACTAGTTTCTAAATAACTTATTAACATGTAATAAATTAATAAACTATTTCTCTCAATCTCATAAACCTTTCCTAGCTATTCTTTCTCTTGAGGGCAACCTAAAAAGGACTTTGCTATTACTCCTAAGGTTACACCTATTAGCTATGACATTGGACACCTATTTCCAACTGTCTCCCACTTGGACAATTCATTAACTTTCAAACTCTAATCTTATCAAGAATTGACCCTTTAGATAAGTGATCAATTATTCCTTTGTTTCTTTCAAGATATCATTATGGACTGAGTCATGGATTATGAATCAACCTAACAGTCCATCAATTGTTTCTCAATTTCCAATTTATGACGATCAAATTAGACTGCTAATCAAACACATCAATCAGGTTTGCGCTAGGCCTAGCACATAAATATCAACATCAAATCTCTAAACAACTTTTGTCTACTCATCAAATCATGAAAATATGTATCCCTTATGACCAACAGTTATGGATAGTGTTAGAATAAGACTAAGCACAGTCAAATTGTATGCAAAGAACTTAATGTTTCTCAGTTCTAAGAATAAAAGATATTGTCATCTCAGAAGTACTCGTGATTGAAACCATGAAGTAGTCTCTTTGAGAGTAGGTTTCTCCAATACAGAGATCTCTATTAAGCACTCATGAATATTAGTCATAATCTCCATGCCATGTCTAATTTCTATAGACAATCTATTAGCACTTCATGACAATATTAACTCAATACTTACTTCCAAGAGTATGAAAAATTATGGATTTCGAGCATATTAATACCTGGAAGTGGGGATCTAAACATGCAAAAACAAATATATATATATATATATATATATATATATATATATATATATATATATATATATATATATATATATATATATATAAGTTTAATTAGAAATGGTATCACTGTTGAAGATAAATAAATCTCCATTACTTAACACCATAATAATTACAAAATTTATTCTTTGTTCTAAATGTTTAAAATAATCAACTAACTACTAAACTTTACATCATCACTCACGCCTACGCTCCAAGCATGTATACTATGTATCTCTTTGGTCATCCATTTTGTGAACGGATCAGCTGGATTCTCCACTGATGACACTCGCTTCACAATTAGATCTCCATACTCAACTCTATTTCATATGTTGTGGAACTTTCTCATTATATTTCTTGACCTTCCATGATCCATATGTTCCTTAGTCAAGGCGACTGCGCCTTTGTTATCGCAAAACATTTAAAATGGATCTTTGTTACTTGGAACGACTCCAAGGTATCCTAAGAAGTTTCGGATCCAAACTTCTTCCGTAGAGGCTTCACTTGCAGGAATGTACTCAAACACGTAGGTAGACTCTGCCATTATCTCCTTTTTCAAAGTTTTCCAAGTTAGTGCACCACCATTTAAAACAAATACCTATCTAGCTGTGACTTCGAATCATATTTATCTATTTGGAAACTAGCACCAATATACCCTCTTACTATAAGTTTTGGTTCTCCACCACACTCAAGCAATATGTATTTTGTATTTCTCAGATACTTCAGAATGTTCTTGACAGCCGTCCAACGACTCAATCCCGGGTTTCCCTTATATCAACTTACCATGCTCAAAGAATATGCCACATCAGGATAAGTACATGTCATAGTGTACATGATCGATATTATAGCCAAAATATATGGGAATCGGCTCATCCTTTCTAGTTTATAACTAGAAGTGGGACATTGAGTCTTACTCAATTTCACATTATGATGTAAAGGAATATCCCATTTACTAGAATTTTACATTTTGAATCTTTTCAAAACTTTATCTATATATGTAGTCTAATTAAGACCAATTAAACTCTTTGGTCTATCCTGGTAAATACTTATACCAAGTATATATGCCTCTTCTCCTAAGTCTTTCATAGAGAAACACTTCTCGAGCTGAGATTTTACACTTTCCATCTTAGGAACATTGTTTCCTATGAGTAGTATGTCATCAACATACAATACTACAAAAAATAAGACACTCCCCCTAGCTATGACATATACGCAAGACTTATATGGGCTTCTAGTAAAGCCATACACTTTGACGTTCTCATGGAAGCATGGATTCCATCTATGCAAGGCTTGCTTTAGTCCATAAATAGACTTCTCAAGCTTAGACACTCTATTTGGATATTTGGCATGTTCAAATCCTTAAGACTGTGTTATATATACATCCTTAGAAAGTTTTCGTTAAGGAAAGCCATATTTCATAGTCATAAAAGCAGTTATGGCAAGTAATATCTGAAGAGACTTTATCTTGGGTGCTGGTCAGAACGTTTCCTCATAATGAATTCCTTGAGTCTGAGTGTAACCTTTTGCCACCAACCTAGCCTTGAATGTGTGTACATTTCAATCCATGTTAGTCTTTTTCTTGATGATTCATTTACAACCTATTGTCTTAAAACTAGGCATCGTATCAACCAAATTCCAAACTTGGTTGTCCATCATGGATTGAATCTCGCTACCCATAACTTTATCCCATTGAGCAGCCTCAGGGCCTACCATGGCTTCCTTGTAGTTTTTTCAAATCATCCAGATTGACTAAAGTTTTATCACTGATCAATGTGTTTCCATCCACAATTATATAGAAACCATAAAACTCAAGTGGTTGGCTAACTCTACTGGATCTACGAAGATGTAAGGAAATGTCATTTGGTTCAATAGGTCTTTCAACCTCTGGTTGAGAGCTAGTGACAACTATGGTCTCATCATTGGTGGACTCTTATAAATCTTCAAGATAAATTTGACCCCCACTGACCTCTTGAGATATAAGTTATCTCTCAAGGAACACTCCTTTTCAAGCTACAAACACCACATTTTCCTTAGGTCTGTAAAAAAATATCCAAAAGACTTTTGTGGATAACCGACAAAGTGACATCGATCTAGATTCGACTTTGTCATTGGTTTCTCTCCAAATGAAAACCTTACAACCCTAGACCTTATTATGGTTAAGTGAAAGGACTTTTCCCGTCTATATTTCTTGAGGTGTCTTTGCAACCATCTTAGTTAGGTGGAATATGAGTTATTGTCTCAATTGCATAGCCCCAAAATATGATTGGTAAAGAAGAACAACTCATCATAGATCACAACATATCCAATAGGGTTTAATTTCTCTTTTTATCAACACCGTTTAATTTTGGTGTCCTTGGAGGAGCTAATTGTGAGACTATTTTTACAATTCTTAAGATGATAGTTGAATTGGATACAAAGGTATTCTCCTCCCCTATCAGACCGGAGAACCTTTATCTTCCTTCCCAATTGATTCTCTACCTCGTTCTGATACTCTTTGAACTTTTCAAAAGTATGTGACTTATGTTTAATAAAATAGACATAACCATATCTACCCTAATCATTAGTAAACGTAACGTAGTAGTGATATCGTCCCTTATGGAAGATTTGAAGGGTCCAAAAACATCTGTGTGTATGAGATCCAACAATCCCTTACCTCCTTCATAAGTCCCCATGAATGGTGGTTTTGTCATCTTTTCTAACAAACAATATTCACATACATCATCTATTTTGAGGTCAAATGATTCCTAGATTCCTTCAAACAGGAGCTTGGCGATGTGCTTCTTGTTTATATGGCCAAGGCGACAATACCATAAGCACGATTTATCTATATTATTAGAAGAATCAATATTAAAGTTAACATTATTATTAGTAGAAACATAAACAACACTTTCAAATATTCCATTGCAAGAAGAAGCTTTCAAAAAAACAACCATATTTATAAACTAGAATATCACCATTTTCATTGTCAAATGAAAACTAAAAACCTTGTTTATACAATGCATGGAAAGAAATAATGTTTCTAGACATCTAAGACGAATAATAAAAATTAGCTAAATTCACCATAACTCCACTAACAGGATTCTATTCAAACTTTCCATTCATCGTGATAACCGAAATTTGTCTGTTTCCGATTATCATATTATTCTACCTAAGTCTAAGCTTCCTTCTTCAATTTATTCCCTGCAATACCGAGCATATTTGATCACTTCATCCAGTATAAAAAACCCATGAATTAGAAGTAGTAGTATTGTGAAGTTTGATCATATAAGTACTTGATCCTTACTCGGTCGCTTGAACCTGACCATCCTTGAGATCTTTCAAGTACTTGGGGAAACTTCTTTTTCCAATGCCCTTTCATTCCATAGTACAAGCACAATGCCTATTTGGGATCACTCATAAGTAGGTATGACCTATCTCTTTTAGCCTTATTCCCACTTTGAGAATGCAAAGCCACTGCTTTCCCTTTCCACTTGTGATTGGATCGCTTTCTTTTGTTTCCACCACCACTATGGATAGCAAGGACTTGGTTGGTTGACACATCATGAGCTTTATTTTTGCCAACTTTGGCTATCTAGAGGAGAACGTAGAGGCTCATGACTATCTTGTCCACAATATTCGAATGATAGCTCATGATACAGTTATCATATGAACTTGGAAGGGAACCAAGCATGAGATCCATTTCTAGGTTCACCTCAAATACCACATTAAGGTTCTCAAGCCTTTCAATGTAACTCTTTAATAGTTGAGCATGAGTACACATAGAGTCACCTTCTTTGAGTTTGCATGGCGTTAGGGATTTGACGACTTCAAATCGCTCTTACCTTGCTCTTTGTTGAAACATTTTCGTCAATTGCAAGTTCATCTCATACAACTAACTTTTCTTAAATGTCTTTTGGAGATCTAAGGACATGATGACTATCATGATATAAGAGACCTTATTTGATTCATAGACATGTTTTATTGGAGGGATTTTTCTTCATTTGTTGAGTGCTCATCGATTTCGGGAATTGGATCACCGAGCACATATAAAGGATTGTCATACCTCAAAGTAATCCTCAAATTTCTCATCCAGTCGAGGTAGTTGGTCATGCCGATGAGATTCTCTCTTTGGGGAACATAAACAAGTAAGAAGTTTGAATTGGCTGGAGGAGGAGGAGGAATAGGAATTCCTGACATATTTTAGAGAGAGAGAGAGAGAGAGAGAGAGAAAGAGATAGAGAGAAAGGGAGGGAGAGAGAGAGAGAGTTTAGTTAGTTGGTTTTAACCCTTAAATAATTACCTAATTTATTTTAACATTAGGATTCATATTTTCAATTCGTTTTATGAAGAGGGATACTGTATTCACATAACAAACTTATTTTAGGTAAGTAATGCATTTTACCTAATTTAATCACTATGAAACTCCTAGAACTTTGAGATTCATTGAAACTGTTCAATGACATGATAATCTCGGATTTTCACATCGTATATTCGTGTTAGGGATATTGCGGTCTCATGAATATGACGTTGAACCAAACATGCAAGAATGCATGACCCTTGATTATTTCATGACTCTCAAACTGATGCGCCAGTTAACCATACACGTTCCATTAATAAGCCACAATCACAAGTTCCACAACATTTTCCTTTTTACAGATTTATGTTCCGGTTTACCGCACACGCTCCATAAATAGTGATGTAAATAATAATGTGTGTTAACCATGGAATAGCAATAATTCACATTTTTCCTAAAATAAGTAAGAACGAGAATTTTGTTTCTAGTACTTATATTTGTTACACTTTTAATGAGATATTGTCCTATCGAACCTTTTCGGCTAACGACAGTCCACCACACAATGAAGCAATGAATGAAAAAGTCACTCATTTAACGATTATTTTATAGGTTGTTTCCTTATACCTCCCTTATAACATGACTTCATCAATGAGTCATAGTCTTGATTTGATTAACGATCATTTATTAAACAAGTTAGGACATATGTTGTAAATATATATATATATATATATATATATATATATATATATATATATATATATATACACACACACACACACTTTGGGTTCAATTATGAACTTTTAGAATATTACAAGGGGTGTATTTTAAACAATTTAAAATTATATGATTTAATATAATTATCTTTAATTAAATTTAATTAATTAATATTTAAGTCATTATCATTATCTTCAAATCAATTCGGCATATTTATCTTCTTATTTTAATTATTCAGATTTATAGAGATTTAGATAATAATTACAACTAAAGATAAACCCTAAATTCGAAAATATAGCAAAAATCCAAAACTACCTTAAACACAGCTGGGAGTGCCGCATCCTACGATTGCATGTTTCTTTTTTTTTTTCTCTGAAAATTTCTAGTTTTACATCTTATACATATAACAAAAAACTTATTGCTTTGATAACATTGTAGGGGTTTTTTTTACAATTATACACCATAGGATCTAAGTTTTACTATTATAGCATCATACTTTGAAAAACTAAGCTAAGAAGCTAAATAGAAAGAATCGAATACTAACCTTTGACAAATCGAATTGTCACTTGTTGCTTGATCTTCTTGATGTTTCTTCGAAAGACTAGTACCCAAATTGGAGTATCTCTAATGGTTCTCACCCGAAAGTCAAAAACACTAGAAACTAAAGGAGAAAGATGAGAAAGAGGGGAGGCACGAAATTCACAACCTTTTAGGAGGGGGAGAAGGACAAAAATAATGAGCTCCTAAGGCCCCTTTGTATAGCTATGGTGGTAACGTTATAACCCTGATTTGAATCAATTAAATATTCAGATTTAATCATGATTCAAATCACCGCCTCGTCTATTACTTGGATAGCTTCTGGGATCCTCCCAAAACCGTCCACCACCTGGGGACTTCCAGAATGTTCCCATTGTTCAACTATTGGAATTTTAACATTCAACATGTACCTACAGATTAATTTCTATTAATCCCAAATTAATTACAAATTAATTCTGATTAATTTCAGCTATTTTCTAATTAATTTATTAACATGTAATAAATTAATAAACTATTTCTCTCAATCTCCTAAAACTATTTCTAGTTATTCTTGCGTTTGATGGGCATCCCTAAAAGGACTTTTCTATTATTCTCAAGATTACACCATTTAGTTATGACATTAGACACCTATTTCTAACAATTTGACGCACACGCAACTTCGATATCGGATGTTTCCATTTTTCTAGACGTCAAGTTCAGTTTAAGTTGAACAATTGGTGTTTTTCTTTAATAACTCACTTGATGAGTTATCTGATCAGAGAGCAATATAAGTGCCCCTACTATAGACGTTGGTATATGGATTTTGTGGTAAATACCTTAGACAACTAGTGAAGAATGAATATCGTCTAGGAGTACTTGATTTAGACCCATTCAACATGTATCATGTAATTTATTAATTTAATTTTAATTTTAATAATTTTAAGTTCTACTAAAATTTATGAAATTGGTAGTTATCGTTGTTGGGCTTTCGGGCTTAATTTTACTTGTCACCAGATTCAATGTTGATCATCATCATAGTTTTAAAAACATTGGATTTTTACACCGGTTGTCCGTGTGGAAGTAAGTTTTTCATCAACAACCAACAACATTAATTTTGCATGATCAATTGTTGGTCCATCACCATGAAATGTTTGACCATCATCCACAACATCTTTACTTTTATAGCTAAGATCAACCGCAATTTAGACCCATCATATAAAACTTGATTTTGTATGATAAGTAATAAATTACATATTCAGTTACTTCTTACAACGACCGACCTATTGTCACCATAACTATTTTCCATATGAATCGACTAACATCACTTTCCAAAACATTCACAACAACAACAACATTATCCCAGTCCTATTTAAACGGGGTAATGGGAAGGTAGGATGTTTAGCATCCACTACCATAGGTTTAGAAAACAACTTCCGTATAAGACTTTCGAAAAAGACAAAATACAAATAAATGAATAAAATAGTTTTTTTTTAAATCATGGTCCCAACTAAATGACCCCTTTTTAAAATTACTGCATTTATAAAACCTAAGCCCAATATGGATACTAAAATCTTGTGTGTATGGATAAGGGGACTAAAAATAAGATATATCTACACGGGAAGAGGGATGAAGATCGACAATAAAACATGAATAAGTAGATAAGGTGGAAGCACAACTAAGAAGTATGTAACGTCATAAATTTTCAACCATTTTTTTATAATATAAACAAACAACCCCAAAACCATCTTTTGAAAAGTAAATAAAAATCTATTTGTTCAAAAATCATAAAAAAACATATTATTCCATCAGATTTATATCATAAAATCACCAAAAGTCTTAAAAGAAAGTCAAACACAAATGCGAGTTCAGTCGCGATGCGCCATCCCATTCTCACCAAAACGACCGGAAAATAACTTTAAAATATAAGCATAAAGCTTAGTGTGCTCCCCAACACACCATAAATTTCATCATATATACATTGCATATCAACAATCAACTCACAGTTAACACCTTAGTATGCTAGTATGCACTCAACCAACATCCCAGTTGACCTACAAACTCCGAGCCAACTCATAGTCAACTCTGTAGTAGGTCATTGTGACATCCCCAATTTCACGGCCAGAAAAGACCGATTTGTTTATGCTTTGTTTTAAAATCAGAGTAATCGTTTGAAGAAAACGGTTGCGGAATTTGTTCCCAAAACAAAATATGATAAGAATTTATCCAAGCATTTCTTTAAAGAAATGTATTTTCATTAAATAACAAAATCTCGGGATGTCATGTTCCGATACAGACCAAAAACATAAACAATATAAAATAGACCTTACAACAGTTATTTGTAACTACTGATCTATTATCCAAAATCTCTCGTCAAGTCCACCAACTTGTACTCTTGTGTCATTACCTGTAATGCAAAGAAAACTGAGTGGGTCAGGCTTGGGAGCCTAGTGAGCATATAGAATTTTCAACCCACAATAATATAATTATTATATTCAATCATCAAACAATCAACCCAATTACCCATCCTCATTATCTTCTTTATTTCTTAAAGATTGCCCTAAGAATCAACTATTCCTCGTTCATTTATTCCTAAGGATTATCCTAAGAAATCGGCATGAAATCCATCGTTGCTAGGGTTTTCTCAACAGACACTATATCCGTAGTTACCAAGCGCTAACTCCATTGTCGCCGGGGTTTTTTAGAGTACACCGGTGAACATTAAGTCCACAACACCTACAAGTTGCGAGCTTGCTAGTGTTCCACAGGATTGTCTAGAATAGTCTGTGGTTGTCATCCCTACTCTGTTGAATGACGGGGGCCATCGTTTGGGTAAAGGTTTCGCTCATTTTTCACCTGTCACCCTCATCTCATGATCTATATCATCTTTCGTCTCATCCTCAAACTCATCTTTCCTCACACACCAACTATTTCATCTACCTATGTTCTACCCAACATATTTGTAGATATAAATTACATATATAGTTTAAATCATAAAAAAACCTGTATAAAACATTCATTGAACAACCATCTCAAGTAAACAAACAACGTATAAACACATAGCACGTATTTCATAGCAAATACTTCATATCTATGCGGTAGAAGAAAGTAACTACACACTCACTTGATCAGAAGATGATCGGGCAGCACTACGGCTCTAAGAGTAGTATTTCTTCGATGAAACCGGGAGATCTTCACAAAACCGGGCTTCTCGCGGGCAGAGTTTCGGCTCGGAAACTTTACTTCTCGGGATCTTTGGGGCTTCAGGACTCGCTTCGGGTCTCGGGATGATACCGGGGCTTCGGGGGTATTTCTTGCACATAAAACGAGGCAATAAGGAGTGAGAGAGAAGAAATGAGCAACAAATCCCGGAGGCCTTGCATTCTATTTATAGGGGGAGGCTGACTCTCCGAACGCAGCGCGTTCCCTGAACGAACGCAGCGCGTTCCCTAAACGAACGCAGCACGTTCCGCCGTGCGCCATTGCTTACGAACTTCGGACTTGACAGGCGACGAGACAGGCTCTGGGCTCCGAACGCGGGGCGTTCCCCAATTGAACGCGGGGCGTTCCCCCTTTGGGATGCGCGCCTCGAACTTCAGAAAATCATAACTCTCGCATACGATCTTCGATTTCGACGTTCTTTATATCCACGCGTAGGTGAGTTTATGCTCTACAACTCTCGTTTAGACTCCGTCGGCTAATTTTGACTTTATTTTTTATTATATTATTTTTAGTAGGCCGGGATACGAAAACTCCGTTAGAAATTCATAACTTCTCCATCTGACGTCCGTTTCCGTCTGTCTTTTTACCGCTGGACTACTAACGACGAGATCTTCGATTCTCGTTTAGATTGTTTCGGCCAAATATCACTCGATCTCAATTTCGAGATTTGGGCTGCATACCGCTAAGTCGAAACTTAGAAAAATCATAACTTCCTCATACGAAGTCAAATTTAGACGTTCTTTTTATGCACACTCTCGGTTTAACGAACTCTATGACTTTCGTTTAGACCACTAAGGCTAAATATCGCTCTATCATAAATTCACTACTTACGTCACGCTGTGTCGTGTCGGTTTTGTCGCGAAACTTCGACAGGTCATAACTTCTTCGTTATAACTCGGATTTCGGCATTCTTTATATTTTCGGAAACCTTGCCACGACCACTACAACTTAGTTAAGATTATTCATTCTAAATAATCTTTTATCAAAAAGTCATTTTTTTGACGCTTATTGTCTCTAAATTGACTAGCCCGGATCTACGGGCGTTACAATTATCTCCCCCTTAGAATGATTACGTCCTGGAATCATCAACGAAAATAGGGCTTATATAATGATTCCATATGTTATCTTTTCATCCTAGGTAATAATCATAACTTCTATGTTTCTTCGGATGAGTATCTAACTCTTGGACTTCTTTACCGCAGGCGATGCTCAATCTTGCACCTGCCCTGCATACTATGTTGGACCTTCAATCGTAACCTACGAGTTACAAAATAAATCCTTATTGAGGATTCCTTCTTCTTCTTAGGATAAGTACTTTCCTTTATTTATTGTAACAGATCGATGGGTCATGTTCTAATGACCTCCCATCGTATGATGCAATGCTTAGACTCAAGTCTCTCAGAGTCAAATTCCAGAATGGAATATATCTTCCTTCATGTTCTAATGTGATATAATCACATTTTAGCATATAGCATTTCTAGCTACAAGCTTCTTTAACAACGAGCGCGATACCAATGATCGCATTGATTTCAATCTTCTGACTTCAGTCAAATGCTACATCGAATTCGGTTCTCGGAACCACGTAACAAGTTCATCGTAGTCGGACTCAATTTGATATGACCACTAGGGTCGGAATAACAACCATCTTACTAGTCATTACCGAAACAATGGTAACGACATACTTGAATAAAAACGAACTCAATTACAAGCTTCTTGGTAACCTTGTGACTTTCCCTGATCCAAGCGTGAGTCCTGTGCTTCCAGTAGTATAGATCTCTACTACTATTCACACCTACTCATACTCGTCCCAAGTATTGTCTCGCAGTCCCCAAGTCCTAAAATCACAAAACAATTTAACACATACGAATGTGTCTAATTAATCATACAAATTTTCCTAGACTCTACTAGGACTTCTTCCATGCGCATCTTCACTCATCAATTCTACTCCAACTCAGTTGGTGATGGAAATTCCAGACGATGGGACAACTTCGAGAATTTCACCAATCGTTCCACCATCCTGCCAATCGAAGGTGTACCTCAGACGTACCGTACTCCTCTAAACGTTCCGTTATTTTATCAGACATATTCTAAAGGCAATATACCACCTTCGATATCTTTCGATAGGTGTCACTCAATACATTAGATAACAAAACCAGGGTTTATATTAATTCTTGAAACTATTACACAAAAATTCAAGTTCACCCTATACTATGCCTCTAATAGGCTACACCATAAGTTACTTCATAATTTGATCTTTGGATATGAAATCCTTATTCCTGATTCCTCACGTTATTGTCTGCTTCGTCGAGGATCATGTGGAATGCCTTTGGCTTTGCTGGTTCATTCTTCTTTGGGCAATCTCTAGAAAAGTTCCCTTCTTTGTTACATCCGTAGCACACCTTCTTGTCTGATGTGCACTTGTTGGCGTAATGACCTTTCATTCCACATTTGTAGCAAGTCACCTCTTCGTCGCATCTCTCATAACGCTTCAGTGGTACAGTTGCCTTTGTAGCTTCTTCCCTCCTTGGGCAGCCCCGCTTGAAGTGCCCTTCTTCATTACATTCGTAACATACCCTTTCGTTGAATGTACATTCATCGGCGTAATGCCCATGCTTTCCACACTTAAAACATGTCACATCCTCGCCACTTTTTATAGAGTTTTTCTTTTTGCATTTCCCTCACCATTTTTCTTTACCTCCTCTTTTTCTAGACTTCGAGAACATGTTGCTCTTGTCGGACCTTGAAGACCCCTCGAATTTCCTCTTCTTGCCAACTTCAACCTTGTTGGCGATACTACCGTTGATCACTTCTCCGACTGACTTAGCAACCCCGATAGTTATCTCATGAGTAGGTGCCTGGCGTACTGGCACAATAAGTTTGTCCTTATTTTGTTGAAGTAAACGCCTTGTTTCTTCCATCTGATGATCCAACATCATTCGCACCATTGCGTATACTCCTGCCATCGTGATTGGCTCAGGTGCAGCTGTTAGTTCTAGTGCACTCCCAATCATTTGTGGCTCAGACTGCGGGTTGTCGTTTCCCAATCCACTTTGTGTGTTTGCCATTTCGATCTATACACCAAATTAAGTGAATTTAGATCTCTATTTTGATAGACGTTCAAATCATCCTTATCACTCCGAAACGTTTACATGCTAGTTCTAATATCGTAGTCGTACGCTTAGAATCCTAAACACATAAGGTTTCCAGATCCGGTCAGCAACAGACCATAGATCCGAACAAATAATTCCATACATGACAACATATAGCATTTAGCACATAAAAGCATTTTAAGCATCTTTCCTAAAAGATACTAGTGCTCGTGTCTAAAATATGGTAGACACTCATCTCACGATCATCACTTAGCATTCGAAGTTTAAGTCTAGAAATCCTACAAATTCCTAGTTCGCTTAAACTAATGCTCTGATACCAACTGTGACATCCCCAATTTCACGGCCAGAAAAGACCGATTTGTTTATTCTTTGTTTTAAAATCAGAGTAATCGTTTGAAGAAAATGGTTGCGGAATTTGTTCCCAAAACAAAATATGATAAAAATTTATCCAAGCATTTCTTTAAAGAAATGTATTTTCATTAAATAACAAAATCTCGGGATGTCATGTTCCGATACAGACCAAAAGCATAAACAATATAAAATAGACCTTACAACAGTTATTTGTAACTACTGATCTATTATCCAAAATCTCTCGTCAAGTCCACCAACTTGTACTCTTGTGTCATTACCTGTAATGCAAAGAAAACTGAGTGGGTCAGGCTTGGGAGCCTGGTGAGCATATAGAATTTTCAACCCACAATAATATAATTATTATATTCAATCATCAAACAATCAACCCAATTACCCATCCTCATTATCTTCTTTATTTCTTAAAGATTGCCCTAAGAATCAACTATTCCTCGTTCATTTATTCCTAAGGATTATCCTAAGAAATCGGCATGAAATCCATCGTTGCTAGGGTTTTCTCAACAGACACTATATCCGTAGTTACCAAGCGCTAACTCCATTGTCGCCGGGGTTTATCTCGTTTATTGACAGTATTGGTTCCGAGACATCCTCTAGCAATACATATCAATGGGTTTTTTAGAGTACACCGGTGAACATCAAGTCCACAACACCTACAAGTTGCGAGCTTGCTAGTGTTCCACAGGATTGTCTAGAATAGTCCGTGGTTGTCATCCCTACTCTGTTGAATGACGGGGGCCATCGTTTGGGTAAAGGTTTCGCTCATTTTTCACCTGTCACCCTCATCTCATGATCTATATCATCTTTCGTCTCATCCTCAAACTCATCTTTCCTCACACACCAACTATTTCATCTACCCATGTTCTACCCAACATATTTGTAGATATAAATTACATATATAGTTTAAATCATAAAAAAAACCTGTATAAAACATTCATTGAACAACCATCTCAAGTAAACAAACAACGTATAAACACATAGCACGTATTTCATAGCAAATACTTCATATCTATGCGGTAGAAGAAAGTAACTACACACTCACTTGATCAGAAGACGATCGGGCAGCACTACGGCTCTAAGAGTAGTATTTCTTCGGTGAAACCGGGAGATCTTCACAAAACCGGGCTTCTCGCGGGCAGAGTTTCGGCTCGGAAACTTTACTTCTCGGGATCTTCGGGGCTTCGGGACTCGCTTTGGGTCTCGGGATGATACCGGGGCTTCGGGGGTATTTCTTGCACGTAAAACGAGGCAATAAGGAGTGAGAGAGAAGAAATGAGCAACAAATCCCGGAGGCCTTGCATTTTATTTATAGGGGGGCTGACTCTCCGAACGCAGCACGTTCCCTGAACGAACGCAGCACGTTCCCGAACGCAGCGCGTTCCCGAACGCAGCACGTTCCCTAAACGAACGCAGCGCGTTCCGCCGTGCGTCATTGCTTACGAACTTCGGACTTGACAGGCGACGAGACAAGCTCTGGGCTCCGAACGCGGGGCGTTCCCCAATTGAACGCGGGGCGTTCCCCCTTTGGGATGCGTGCCTCGAACTTCAGAAAATCATAACTCTCGCATACGATCTCAGATTTCGACGTTCTTTATATCCACACGTAGGTGAGATTATGCTCTACAACTCTCGTTTAGACTCCGTTGGCTAATTTTGATTTATTTTTTATTATATTATTTTTAGTAGACCGGGATACGAAAACTCCGTTAGAAATTCATAACTTCTCCATCTGACGTCCGTTTCCGTCTGTCTTTTTACCGCTGGACTACTAACGACGAGATCTTCGATTCTCGTAGATTGTTTCGGCCAAATATCACTCGATCTCAATTTTGAGATTTGGGCTGCATACCTCTAAGTCGAAACTTAGAAAAATCATAACTTCCTCATACGAAGTCAGATTTAGACGTTCTTTTTATGAACACTCTCGGTTTAACGAACTCTACGACTTTATTTTAGACCACTAAGGCTAAATATCGTTCTATCATAAATTCACTATTTACGTCGCTCTGTGTCGTGTCGGTTCTGTCGCGAAACTTCGACAGGTCATAACTTCTTCGTTATAACTCGGATTTCGGCATTCTTTATATTTTCGGAAACCTTGCCACGACCACTACAACTTAGTTAAGATTATTCATTCTAAATAATCTTTTATCAAAAAGTCATTTTTTGACGCTTATCGTCTCTAAATTGACTAGCCCGGATCTACGGGCGTTACAGTCGTCATCCCAACTGACCTATAGATTCCCAACCATATTCCTACCGAGTCTAAAATCTCATAGCCAACTTCCCATAGGACTTTACAAATATCATACACACAAGACTATTCTAGTCTAATCACACCTCCGCAAACTAACAGTACACACACATCCTATCACACAAAGGAAATATAATTTCATACATAATACGCTGAAAGAAACTCACTTGAAGCTAGCAACCCAAGTTTCAAGTCTTAGCAGATGAAACAGCTAGCATGAACCGCCTAATACCATTTAGAGACCAATCCTTATTCTAATACTCATATCCATAAAAGTTTAAACAAAAACTCAAAATTGTCAAAAAGTCATTTGTCAAAGTCGATGCTCGGTTCGTCGACGCCAGACACACTGCGACCACCAAAGTCCAAAATAGTCACGATATTTGTCAACGTGGTGCGTCGCGCCTAAGGATGGACAAGATGCATTTTCTAGGCAGATCCACCACTTCTATTAAATGATCTTTCCTTTAAGTTAGAGGCTATAATTTTCAGAAGCCCTCTAGAGAGTTCATGCATGCTCTCTTTCCAACTGAAAATGTCCATAAATTTTTTTCAACCAAGTTCATTAACCATAAATATTGGAAACTTATCACTTAAAATGAAAAATGAGGTGACAATAAGATTGAACGTTTATTAGATATGTTTTATCTTGCACTAAAGCACCTTATTCTTCTTCAAGCTTCTCACCAAAGGAACCAAAAGCTTCAAGAACAAAGGATGCAGGCTAGGGTTTGAGCTTATATGGTTTTATGGAGGATAGAGTCTGCAAATGAGGGAAAACCTAGGAATAATGCCTTTAAATAGGGATCAAATCCTGAAATTGGTATTTAATCTGATTGTGGCCAAGCGTTACGACCCACTTAAGGTCGTGTATCTACCATCTGTTAAATATGTGATGTTAGAAACAAAAGACGCGTTGCGACAATTAAAAATGCAATTTCTTAATCTTGATATAAATAATTTCAAAAATAAGACATACCAGGAACTAGGTTTTACATCTCTCCCCCACTTAACTGGATTTCCTTTCCGAAATCTTCCTCTGTAAATAACTTCGGATAATGTCAGCGCATCCCTTCCTTAGGTTCCCAACTCCATTTGAAACCACGCATGTGCTTCCATTGCACCTTCACTAACCCAATCACCTTGTTGCGCAAGGTCTTCATGTTTCTTTCCATTACCACGACTGGATTCTCCACATAATTCAATCACTTATCCATATGGATATGTTCTAATAGTACCACCGAGGTCTCATATGCTGTACACTTCACCAACTGGAAAAAATGAAAAATCTTTTGAATCTGACTAAGTTCCTTTGGTATCTCTAAATGATAATTCACATTCCCTACACGCATAATGACTCAAAGGGATCCAATCTACCTCAGGAATAACTTGTGCTGCTTTCGAAACTGGATAAACCTTTCCAAGGCAACATCTCTAGAAGAACATAATCCCTAACCTGAAACTCCAAAATCAGACTGCTATCTATCATCATAAATCTTATGTTGGATCCACATAGTTTGTAGTCACTCATGGAACCTCTGAATAAGCTTGGCGGTCTTGAGCATAATATCAGTGCTCCCCATAACTTGTTGATCCCCCCTCCTCCAACAAATTGGGGCTCTCCACTTCGTCCCATATAACAAATCAAACGAATTCATACTAATACTAAATTGAAATATTTCGTTGTAAGTAAACTCTGCCAATGGAAGATATGAACCCTAACTTCAACCAAAGTTAATAATGTTGGATTAGGTGTCTAAGCCCATAACTATAACTGGTATGTACTTGACCCGATAGTAGCATGGTCCTTTTGGGTTGCCTTCACTAGTGCAATTTGATAGGATGGACTTTTGAGAATAAGGTTATTTGTGATTTATTAATGTATTATAAGTATAATATATTAATTAAGAAATCATATTTTTTAATTATTATTGATCAAGAATTAATTTGGAATTAATTTAGTGATCAAAAGAGACTGATTAAATATACGAGGACTGATTAAGTAAATCAATGATTCTTAAAGTGTGGGCCAATGATCCATGGTTGATTAGGATGGGCTAAACCAATATGATAGTCCATGGAGGTTTAAACCATGGAGCCTAATAAATATGAAGGGTCATGGTGCATTAGGGTTTGCATGGATGAAACCCTAGCCTTTGTAACACTATAAAAGCAAACCCCTAGAGCTAAAATCAGTTGCCAATTCATTCTAAGAGAGTGATAATCGATTTTGAGCTAACTAGCCTGTTCTCTCAAGCCTCCTCTTGCATTTGGTGTTTGTGACACATTAGAGGCATCACCCTTGAGGTGCTAAAGCTTTCTAAGGCCAAGAACTACAAACTACATCAAAAGGTATTCATTTAACTTGGTTTTTATGTTCTATATCCACTATTGTATGCTAGTTAGGATATATGCTTTGGAAAATTGAAATTGCATGTATAATTAGAGAAAACATAGATCCAAAGCATCTAGGGTTTCATGTGCACCATAGGAGTGCTATAGTGCTTAAAACCCAACAGTGGTATCAGAGCATAGGATTGTTTTCTATTATATTTGATGTTTGGTTATTTTTCAAAGCTGAAAAAATTGATTTTCTGGCCTCTGACTAATGAACTCGCCGAGTCCATGAACTGACTCGACGAGTTCACTCACTAAAAGGGCAACTCGACGAGTCTAGTTCATGTACTCGTCGAGTAGAGGCTTCTGTTTGCAGAATTTTGAGTTTTTGGCCAGAATTGGATTAGGATCATTACCACAAACTGTTTTGTTTATACAAATCGTATTTTCTGATTTGGTAATGATGATCCTCATCCAATTAAAGGACAATTGTCAAATTTTAATATAATAAGATAATTATTTGTATTATTTGATATGAATTGCCTTACTATATGCGTTAGATTAGATCAATGGTATATTATATGATAATGTTGTTAGTTAAAATTGTTCTAAGTTGTTCTTGAAGTGAGTTTTGTAACTTGTCGTCAAGTTACATGAAGAGTCTCATTCATGAACATTAAAACTCATAAGTTTTCATAAGTTATGGAAACCAAAAGTTTTGAAGAGTTACAAAACTTGCCCTCAAATTTTGGAATTTGTAAAGTCTCACTTATGAAACATTTAATTCCAAACCTTAGAATTTTAAAAGTTTAAAATTTAACCCTTATATATATATATGATGAGAATTAAACTCAGATCGATTAGATCTTTCACAGGTAAAAGATAAAGATCAAACAAAACAAACACAATAATAGAATCAACAATATGCTTATGATTCAAATATAGTCACGCCTCAGCAGAGCTCTATGAAGAACTTCCACTGTAGAGGCGAGCTAGGGTTTACAATACTCAAAAAGAATAAATAGCAAAGCGTGTTTTTTCCTGTTTTTCAAAGACTGCATGCATGCAGCTTAAATACTAAACCCTAGAGAAAAACATGCACGGTTGGACAGGCCCAAACCGGCAATCAAAATTGGGCTAAGGACCGAGCCCATGACGCAACACTATAAGCCTAACAATCTCCCCCTTTGCGTCGAATGAGGCGAGAGATCAATTTCTTTGAGTAGGCTTCACAGTCTTGACAACCTTGAACAGTCGAGGGATGACTGCAAGAAGTGTTTGCCGAAACTGAATGTACCATCGTAGCATGTCAGTAAACAACTTCTTATCGGCTGTAGAATTCTGATTGCACTTGTGGATAATCTCCAAGATATGTTCCAAGCAAGCAGTTGAGAATAAGTGCTTATCACACAGAGCGAAGATACATTTTTGCTTTTCGTCTCTGACAAACATTATTGTGTGAGACTGTGGGTCGATTCTACCCTTGACCATAACATTCACATCGCCCATTCTGCCGGAAGGTTTGATCGTTGGACGCTTGTGAATGGCAGCGGCAATCTCTTGGTCCATTTTCGCCACTTCGTGAATGTAGCATACAAGCATTCGCTTGATATGGTCAATGATCGGCTGGTACTCCTGTGGATTTGACATCAGGATGTTGTTGAGAAGTATCCAGTCGTGGGGATTGAGGTTCGGTAGATCAGCGAGGGTGAAGTTATGAACCGAGCCTTCAGAGCCTCGAGTCACTTTGAATTTCACATTGACAAACTTCCCTGCTGAGTAAGGCTTCAGAACCTTGACAGTAGTAATCTTCTGTAAGCTCCATGTCAGGTGCTGTGGCTGAGCAAACTCCAGATAGAACTCCAAAAGATCCCGATCAACCTTCGGGTCTGGAGAGGGAATAGAAACAGTTGAGTTAAAGCAGTGAAAGATGAATGCCTTTCGCGTGATCGGCATGTCAAACTGTGCATCCTTGGAGTTTTCAAGCCCAAACGACATCACAGGCTCAAGCCACAGTGTACAAGGTTCATCGATATCACACTTTTGAAGCGAATCAAGAGTCCACACAGGAAAAATGGACTTCTTCTTTTCCAGGAGCTCTTTTTCTTTAAGCTCTTTTTCAAGCTCTAACGATTCCTTCATCAGTTTTTCTTCAAGTTCCTTATCAGATGCCTTTGTTTTCTGAAAAGGATTAGAGGGATCTGGTTTAAAAATATCTTCAATATCATCATCAGTATCATCATCGTCACCAATTTTCTTCTTCTTCTTCTTGCATCTATCACTGACCGAAGCTTCATTAACCATCTTCTTCTCTCCCCCTTGTTTCGGTTGGACACCAGGCACCGGAACACCCTCAATACGACTAAGAATGGCCAGGGCAGGTCGAAGTTTATCAGCCAAATGCCTACAAGTGGTGATGGTGATGATAGGATCATGGGCTTCAAGGAGGTGAAGTAAGATGGAGTGAACATCAGCAGCTGAGCCTCGAATAACTTCCCTTTCAGACTTCAAGTCATTGAGTTCAGCTGTTGCAGTGCGAAGTTTGAGATTCTGGATTTTCAGTTGAGAGGTTCGCTTGTCGAGTTCATCCATGACTCGATTTTCAACTGCCAATTCTGCCTCCAGTTGAGTTAAGCGATCATTGACTTTATCGTGCAGATTGACATTTGCAGCTTCAATGGCTTTTCGGGCAACTTCAAGATTAGCTCATTCGGTTGCTAGAGAACGCTGAAGATTTGCAACCGAATCATTTACTGTCTTAGCACTCTTTTGAGCAGCAGCCTGCAATGAATCTAGAAATAGGTTAGCCTCGGAAATTAGTTTGTCGACTTTTGCGGTCGCCTCTCTGCATTCGTTAGAGGAGGACTCGACTGCAAGTGAGGCCTTTTGACACTGAGAAGTGGAGGCGTCGATAGCCTTGGCTGCAGCAGAAAGGGATGCGCCATGTTCTTTTACAACAGAAGAAAATAATGCTTTGAGAGCAGCATCTGAATAAGCCCCAGAGGAAGAAGAGGAAATAAGTTGATCAAGTTTATCATTGACTGCTTTGAGATGACGCTTGGTTACAGGTGCATCTGCATCTTCATCACTCTGGACACGGTAAGGACTGAAATAGGTGGAATCAAATTCCAAGTCCTCACCTCCAAGAACAGGGGTGGTGTCAGTAGATGGGGTAGGTGATAAGGGTTTGGTTGTGACAGGAGGTTCAGTGGTAACAGGTGGGATAGGAGCTGAAGAATGAGCCTGTGTAGTAGTGGTGGTAGTGGTAGTGTTTGTAAAGATTGGATTAGGGATGGAAGTAGTGTTAGATGGTTGAGATGTAGAGATGGGAAATATAGGAGGGATGGATACTGGGACAGAAACGGGTGGAGGAGAAGGAGGGAGGGAGCGAACTGGAATTTCGGGGTTAGGAGAGCGAGGCGGGGTATTACCACGACCCGAAGCCTCCTCGTCAGAGCTTTCGCTTTCAGATTCTGAAGGAGGAGCAGATGTGTGTTTGGGAGGGACATACTCTGAGTCTGAATCACTTGAAGATTGGAGTATGAGTCTCCGAGCGGGCTTTTTCTGCTTCTTGGGATCAGGCTGGGACAGAGCGGCCTTGTCTGACCTTCGCTTCGTAGGGGTTTGCCCCTTGGTTGTTTTAGCAACCTTCGTCTCCTTCTGAGTCGCAGCTTTCTTTCCCCTCTTGGCTGGCTTGTCAGCTTCTCCAATGGATCGAACCATGGCTAGGGTTAGTTCCCGTGGACCCGAAGAAGGAATCTCCCTGTATTGTTGCAGAAGTTTACTTGCGGCAGGCAGACAAGCAAGCATGGTGTCAGGGATGGATCCAGTGAAAGAATACTTGGTGGGATCCGTGACAATGATCTTCGTTGTGTGAAAAGTAGCAATAGAGGAGAGAAGAGAGTCTGCCATGGTTGGAACGTGAAGTCGATCCAATACCCACTTGGTGATGATTGACCAGTACCGTCCACACGAGATTTCGAAGTGTCTTGAGGAAGAACTCAAGCTTTGAATCAGTTGTTGCCAGATGATTGTACCATAGTCCAGATCAATCCCGTGATATAGACCGTAAAGCACAGTCATAAAGGACTTGCTTGCTCCATCTGAGCCGGCGCTGCGCTCAGAGAGTCCTTTGAACAGTAGAGTGAATAAGCCATTCCATGGAGGAGGAAGGCAAGACTTCTTGAACTTGGTGATGGTGGTTAGGGTTTCAGTGTACCCCATTTGATAAAACATGGAGAACAACTGACCAGTAGTGATCGATTCAGGGTTTACTTTGGTTGGTTCTTGAGAGAGACCAATTAGGGCACATAAGCGGTTCTTGGAGATGGAGGACTTCTCATTGTGGAGTTCAAAGTGAATCCTTTCAGCGGCTTTGTCGTAGTAAGCAGTGGAGTAGATTAGTGAGAGGCAGGTCATGGGAACAACTTCAACTCTTGACAGAGCGTCGACTAAAGGCGAGTATTTAAGACACTCAACAACATACAACATGTAGGGTTCATAGACAAAGGGTGTGAGATCGATGATCAGGTTTTGTTGAGGTTTGATAGTGAGAAGGGTTGGGTGAACAGAGGTATCTTGAACTGAAGAAGATTCTGCCATTGTAGAAACTTGGAGAAGAAGATGAACAGTAAGATGAATCGCCTTTGTTCTGCGAGAGTTTTGAAAGTGATAAAAGGATAAAGAGCAGCGTGCCAAATCCTTTTATACGTACAAGTAGGAGAGAGAAAAATCCGGCTGATATCTTGGAGTTATTTGAACTGGCGCCTGATTTGACGGATGAACAGTAGTCATACCCAGTGATGACGCATGAAAGAGAAAGGACGTTTCCTTTGTACACGCCATTCCATAAAAAGCACTTTTGCAAATTATCTTAACGGTTGGAGAAATGCTGAGTCAGCCTTAACTCTATCCCAATTGTCACCCCATATTTCACATGAATCGTCATCGCTTTTTAAGTTTATCGATCATTGAAGCACCACCAATAGAATTAGTTGTTGGAGAAAAAAAAAATTCGTGCATAGAGTGTAAAAGATAAAGAAATAAAGCGACTTGTGCAAGATAATTTGTGATGTCTTAAAAAAAACATAAAGCAACTGATTCTGGGCACGAATCTCTTCCTTCAAAGTCAAGAGAGACCTTAAAGTGCTTGTATGGCGTCCCATTAAATAACGATCAAATACTTGTTAAGAAGTATTGAAAGGCATCTTTTAAATCTAAGGCTCATAACAGGTGGCTTTCGCTTTAATTCATGAATTCGAGACTTGATATAAGACCGAAACTGAATGAAGTACTTGTTAGATCAATGTAATCTATTGAACAAGTAGGTAGGGAACATATTCAGTGACTTGTTGAAATCGTAATTGGAAAAAAAATTAAAACATGGATCCATTTGGAAGAAAAGCTTTGGTAATAAGCACTTTCATTAGGATCGCGCAAAACGAAAATTGAGATTTCATAGAAGTGCATAATATAGATCAAACGTTAAAGTATTCGCCGTCAATTCAGTAAGGGAGTTGGATTTTGGGTTTTACTTAAGTCGTGGTGAACGAACTTAAGATCATCAACACAGAATTGGTATAACCATAAACCTCAGTGGTTATGGCTGAGAGTCTCAAGGGTTACAAAATGTGAAACGAATCAGTGATGGAGAAAAATAAGGTGGGTAAAAGAAACGAAAGTGCCTCTGCTAGAACTGATTGACAAAGCAGAAAACCTCTTAACTCAATTTGAGAGGAGTATGGCAGCTCATGATTAGAGTAAATGTTATAGCCTGATCGGTGAGACAAGATTTGTATGTATCAAGTCATTAAGGCTTTACTCAGAATCGTTCGAGGCTTTGGTCAACATACAGCAGCATGCTTCTAGGGACACTTAACTAGTACTGAAGTAAAGAAATATACCTGCCTTAGTTCCATATTCTGATTTACTAGTTCTCTTATTACCTAATAAGAACAAAGAAACACACCACACAAACCAACAAACCAACAAACAAAGAGACAGAAATATTTTTGAATTTTTGGAAGGTTTCTGAAAAGAAATAAAAACAGAAAGATAAAATATTTTTGGATTTTTTTTTAAATATACAAAAGAATACAAACAAAACGCCTTGATATGAGAAGAAGCAAACGAGTTCAGATGGACCGAACCCGAAATAGACCGAACGCTCGGTTCATTTCGGTTCATGGTCGACCCGAACCCGAAATAGACCGAACGCTCGGTTCATTTTGGTTCACTCTATTTCGCCTCTTACCTTTATTGAAGCGAAGGCGATTTCGGTACTGACGCCGATTCCATCATGCCTAGGCCTTGCAAAATCTTGTTGAAACTTGCTTCAGGAAGTGCCTTAGTGAATATATCTGCCAGTTGATCAGTTGTCCTTACAAAGTGAATTTCGACGTTGCCATCTTCCACGTGATCTTTGATGAAGTGATACCTCAGTGCGATATGTTTAGTCTTGGAGTGTTGCACTAGGATGTGACAGATCCTAATTGCACTTTCAGAGTCGCAATACAGTGGGATTTTCTTCATATTTAGCCCGTAATCTCTAAGCTGACTCTGTATCCATATCACCTGAGATGTGCATGAGGCAGCAACGATGTATTCAGCTTCAGCCGTGGAAAGAGAAACACAGGTTTGTTTCTTCGATTGCCAGCTGACCAATTTACCGTCTAGAAATTGGCATCCTCCTGTGGTGCTTTTACGATCTAATCCACATCCGCCCAAGTCAGCGTCTGAGAACGCTTGAACAAAGAATCCGGAATTGGCCGGATACCAAAGACCGAGAGAGGAGGTTCGCTTCAGATATCGAAAGATATTTTTCACAGCTTGCAAATGAGGTTCGCGTGGGTTGGCTTGAAATCTGGCACAATAGCAAACTGAGAACATGATGTCAGGTCTGCTGGCCGTGAGATACATCAGTGAGCCAATCATTTGTCGAAAAAGCGTCATGTCAGCGGCTGGCTTCTCCAATGAAGGTGTAAGCTTTGTCCCAAAAGCCATTGGAACTTTAACTCTGGAGTCTCCCATCATTCCAAACTTAGCAAGCAGTGTCTTGGTGTATGCCTCCTGGTTAATAAAGATGCCTTCGGGTCCCTATCTAATGTTTAAGCCAAGGAAAAAGTTAATTGGACCCATTGAGCTCATCTCAAATTTAGTTTCCATCAACTTCCTGAATTCAGCTGTTAAGCTGGGATTCGTGGAGCCGAAGATGATGTCATCAACATAAATTTGGACTATCATAAGGTGGTTACCCTCTCTCTTTCGAAAGAAGGTTGGGTCAACCGAGCCTTGTTTGAATCTAGACATTTTTAAGAACCGAGTGAGAGTTTCATACCATGCTCTGGGAGCCTGCTTTAAGCCATATACCGCTTTGTCAAGTATGTAGCAGTGACCTGGATACTTTTTGTTCACGAAGCCTGGCGGTTGTTCAACGTACACAGTTTCTTCAAGTTCACCGTTGAGAAAGGCACACTTGACGTCCATCTGATAGACTTCAAAGTTTTTGTGTGCAACATAGGCAAGAAAGATACGAATAGACTCTAATCTAGCAACTGGAGCGAAAGTCTCGTCATAATCGATACCTTCTTCTTGACAGTAGCCTTTCACCACTAAACGAGCTTTGTTGCGAATCACGTTCCCCTCCTTATCCATCTTATTTCTGAATACCCATTTGAGACCGACAACCGAAGCATCCTTTGGAGTTGGAATAAGACGCCATACTTTGTTTCTTTCAAACTCATTCAACTCATCTTGCATGGCTTGAACCTAGTCAGAATGATCAAGTGCTGAGCTAATGGTCTTCGGTTCAGCGTTGGAAACAAAGGAGTTGAACATGCAAAACTCTACTTGAGAAAAGAGTGCAACTTGTTTCGCTTTGATCTGTGATCGAGTTAACACCGTTTCTGAAGATTCTCCAATAATTTGACTCTGAGGATGATCTTTGGTCCATTTAATAAGTGGAGGATAATTTAGATCACAAGAGGGATCCAATTCTGCATTGATTTCTTCTTCCAATTCTGATAAAGTATCATCATTGACATGTGTACTCTCCCCCTCGAATGATGACACGAATTCTGGATCAGAATGCTCCCCTTCGTTTGAACTTTTGGTTGAGCCAAATGATTGTGACGTTGAATTCTCCCCCTGGAATGAAGGACCTTGATCTTGTTGTGAATTCGGACCCTCCCCCTGGACTGAAGGGCGGTTATTTGAAGGTTCTCCTTCGACTGGCCTTTCGGTTGCTTTAGGATGATCAGCAGCCATCTTTTGAGCATCATCATCAATGATTTGCCTTAGACTGTCAACCTTGTTGTCTTTCGTTGTTGATTCAGAATTAATTGCCGTTTGAGGCTCATCAAAAAGAAGCATGTATTGCTCGAAAAGATTTGAAATTGGGGCTGTTACGTGACCAGTCTTTGGAAAGATTTCCTGAGTTGTACTTTCGGTTGCCTTCATCTTCTTAACATATCTATCGTCAAAAGTGACATAGTATATTTCTTTAATCTTCTTAGAACGCTTGTTCAGAACTCTGTATGCCTTAGAATTCAGGGAGTAACCTAGGAATATACCTTCATTAGCCTTAGCATCGAACTTATTTCGCTTCTCTTTAGAATTGAATACGAAGCACCTGGAACCAAACACATGGAAGAATTTCACATTCGGTTTGCGATTGTTTAAGATCTCGTAAGGAGTGTGAGAGAATCGCTTGTTTAGATATGATCGGTTCTGAGTGTAACAAGCGGCAGCGATAGCATCAGCCCAGAAATACAGAGGCAATGAAGCGAAGCTTAGCATAGTGCGAGCTGCTTCGCACAGAGATCGGTTTCTTCTTTCAACAATTCCATTCTGCTGTGGAGTATATGGGGCTGAAAAATTATGAGTCGTTCCCTTCTCAGCAAGAAAATCTTCGAAATCTTTGTTTTTGAATTCCAAGCCGTTGTCGCTTCTTACGTTACGAACAACTTTCCTTAGTTGAATTTCAACCTGCTTTATGAAGAGCTTGAGTCTTGGAGTAGCCTCAGATTTTTGCTTCAAGAATAATACCCATGTGAAGCGAGAGAAGTCGTCGACAATGACCAAAATGTACTTATTTCCACCAATGCTTTCAATGGAAGAGGGACCACACAGATCGATGTGCAATAATTCCAATGGCTCTATCACTTTTGTATTGATAATGGAGGGATGACTTTGTCTACTCAGTTTTCCCAATTCACAGGCTGCACATAGATGTTCTTTGTCGAATTTGAGAACTGGAAGACCTCGAACATGATCTCCTAAAACCAGTTTGTTTATATCCTTGAAATTAAGATGAGAGAGACGTCGATGCCATAACCAGCTTTCTTCTGAATGAGCCTTCGTGAGTAAGCAAACTGCTGGTTTACCTCGAATTGGATTGAGGTTTAAAGGGTACATTTCCCCTTTTCGCTTTGATTTCAGTAGAATGTTATTTGACTTCTTCTCGACTATCTCTGAGCCTTTATCATCAAATGATACCTTCAATCCAGTCCCAACGACTAGCTGTGATACGCTGATAAGGTTATGTTGAAGCCCTTCAACATATGCGACCTTTCTAATTGAGAAATCACCATTCGTAATCATTCCATAGCCTTTAATAGTTCCAAACGAGTTGTTGCCGTACTTCACAATACCACCATCCTTGAGAGACCGAAACTCCCTAAGTTCTTCCTTCCTGCCTGTCATGTGACGTGAGCAGCCACTGTCAATATACCATTCTTCGTCAAACTGCTCGTCACGCATAACCTGCAAAATATTAAGCAGATTTAGGAACCCAAAGTTTCTTGGGTCCTTGTGAGCCTTTTACAGGAGAGGGAATAGTAAGAGAAATATCAACCAAATAAGTACGTTTAATTAAAGTTGTTTCATATTTTCTTTTTATAGTGAAAACTTTAATTTTGTTTGACTTAAATTTGACAGGCGCACGATTTGAGGTGTTGACGTCTGCATTCTTTTGGATTTCTTTTGGATGTCTGTCATCTTCTGGAAAGAGATTTCCTTTCCCCTTTAAATCCTTGAAAGAATTAGAACTAGAAGAGTTAGGTTTAGAAGTGACATCGGATCTTCTGTTCATTTGATTGGTCTTGCAGGGTTGAGAAACGTGACCGCTCTTTCGGTTGCTATTGAGTTGAGGACCGAAACCGTTCTTTCGGTTGTTATTGGGTTGAGGACCGAAACCGTTCTTTTGGTTGATGTGGTTCTGAGAACAGAAGCTCTCCCTTCGGTTCATTTTAGTCGAGGGACCGAAACCACCCTTTCGGTTCCTTACTTCCTGCAAACCGGTGCTTTCCTTTTTGTTCCTTACCTCCTTTTGTTTAGAAGGTTTTTCATAGCGAACATAATTAGGATTTTGAGATCTCGAGAACAGCTTCCTTTCGGTAAGGTTTTTCTTGTACCTCACATTTCTTTGATGCTTTCTGTCTCTCACCTGTTTTAGGTTTCTGTGAATGTTAGCCTTTTTCTCAGAACTTTGAATATTAGCTTTGCACTTAGGTGAATTAGTTTCGTTTGAAATTACTACTTGCTCGTCTGAGGACATTTTAGTCCCACTTGTGCTCGGCTTGTCAAAACGAGTAGGATCATTAAGTGGTTCGGCTACATATCTGCCTTTCACTCTCCATGAGGTTTTCTTTGACAGACCTACTGTTTCATCAGCATTGTCAATAGGTGCTGACCAGAAAAATTCATCGCATCCGTCAGCATTATCTTCGGCTACTATTGCCGTCAGTTCGGCTATTTGTTGCTGAGTTACTCCATTAACTTTGTATACCTGATTTGGAGTGGATTGTACCGTTTGATACACAACTGCTTTTTCTTTAAGGACTTTGGTCTTGCTTTTGGACAAACGAGCGAATTCCACTGAATTTTCAGAAATCAGATTTTTGTGGGTTTTAGTTTCGCTTTTGACAAACTCAGAACAGTCCACCACATCCTCTACCGAGATTTCACTCAGATCATCATCCTCATTAAGTTCAGATGCATTTTCAACATCAATTTTATTTTCTGAACTTAATTTGGCATTCAACGAGTCAAATTTCTATACAGTTTCGGCTCTTAACTTCAATCTATCATTTTCATCTAACAGGTTTTTGAGCATGTCCTTATGGTCCTTGGACTTTATGTAGGATTCAATTTTATCAAGACCGATTTTGTATGCAGGAGAGATCTCATCAGATGATACAACGCTTTCACAGTTGTATGCTTCAGCATCAATTTCATCCTCCTTTAACTCAAGAAAGGGCAAAATCATGCGATGTATCTTCTTTCCTATTTCACAATTGAGATGCAATTGAGTGATATTAAAATAAAGCCTTTTAGCAATCAAACAAAACACATTTCTTTGTTTTAAAAGTTTAAGATTGTCTCTTTGCAAATAAATCGACTCATCCTTAGACCTAATCAACTCTTTTTCCTTCAGCTCAATCCACATCCTCCTTTCCTCACTCTTCGACGATACCCTGCTAATTTCATCAGTCAGGTTAGAGTTTGTGACACGGGTTTGAGAGAGACTGCTACTTATACTAGAGAATTTTGATTTTAAGTTATTTAGTTCCTTTTCATAGTCATTAACAGGTATTTTTAGAGAAGCAAGAATATATTGTACCTTCTTGATCAACTCATCACATTCATTGATATGGGCACTAACAGGTTTCGCAGCAAAACACCTGTCCTCTCGCTCCTTCTCGCCTTCTATTCCTCCATCAGTGGTATATTCTCTCATCTGGGATACACCTTCGGTCACCATTAAACACCTTCCAGTAGCATGTTCTTCTTTTACCAGCATCGCCTTGCCATGAGTGGGTTTTCTCACTTCTTCGTCCTCTGAGTCTGTGGACCATACTTCCACACCACCGAATTCATCACGGTTGTCTGTATCCTGCACAATCAAAGCATTCATAGTTTTATTGTTAGCAGAAGACTTTCTTTTCTTGATTTCCTCCAGTCGTCTCAAGAGGCTTGCTTCCTCATCGTCATCATCTGTCTTTTCTGCCCTCTTTTTCAGCATGCAGTCCTTGGCAAAGTGATTCTTGCCTCCATAATAATGGCAATCGAATCCTGAGTCTCCACCAATTTTTACTTCTTTCTTGGACTCTTCTGATTTTGATGTTGTCTTCGGTTCCTCCTTGACCTTTTCAGCGCTGTAACTTCCCTGCCAATTTCGGTTTTTGTTGGCTGGGAACTTCCTTTTAATGAACTTTCTAGGATTAGACACCATCAGAGCATACTCTTCACTGGTTAGATCATAGTCAGAAAGATCTAATTCCTCCTCTTCTTCAACAGAACTTTTTCCTTTAGAAACAAGGGCTAACGAACCCAAGCTAGACACCACACTCATTTCCTTAGTCAGAGCACTTTCATGGGATTTCAGAATTCCCACCAGTTTCGCCAGAGAATACGATTTAAACTGTTCATGTGCCTTTACTGTTGACACAACCGCCATCCATTCGGGTCTAAGACCGTTTATGAAGGTAACTTTCTGTTCAATAACTTTCCTTTCTATCCCATGCTTTATCATCTTACTCAAGAGATGATTAAAACGATCAAAAGCCTGAACTAGTTTCTCTTCGGGCTTTTGTTTGAAATCACCAAACTCTGAAAGCAAAAGAGTTTGAATCGAATGTTCCAGATCTGCGTCGGTGGAATACAATTCTTTTAGCCTGTCCCATATATCTTTAGCTGTAGTGCAAGAATTCACCAAACGAAACGTATCTGACTGCAATGCAAACCTAATCATTCTTAAGGCTTTAATGTTACATTTAAACTTATCTTTCTCGTCTTGAGGAATGTCTTTCACATCACTCACAAGCTGATTGTACTCCTTTTGAGTTTTGACAATCCTTGAGCTGTTTGTATGAGCAAACGGGCCAACAGTGATAGCTTCCCAGATCAAGTACCCATCATCTTCTGAGCCAATCACATAATCTTCGAAGTGATGTGTCCAAACCTCATAATCTTGAGTGTACAAGATTGGAATCCTAGTCGTTGATCCGATACTGTTGGAGATATTGATTGGATTGGTTTGCGAATCATCCATGGACATTGTGAGGAAGTTTGATCGATAACCTGTTTATGATCAGACTTGTAATTTATCGTTAGGGTAAGATCGACAATTAATGAGACACGCCAATATGGAATGACGGCTCAATTAATATCAATCAATGCGGAAAAACCCTGATAACTTCTTCAACAGAAGAGATGTGTAAGAATTACACAGTCTCCTGCTCTGATACCAATTGATGAGAATTAAACTCAGATCGATTAGATCTTTCACAGGTAAAAGATAAAGATCAAACAAAACAAACACAATAATAGAATCAACAATATGCTTATGATTCAAATATAGTCACGCCTCAGCAGAGCTCTATGAAGAACTTCCACTGTAGAGGCGAGCTAGGGTTTACAATACTCAAAAAGAATAAATAGCAAAGCGTGTTTTTTCCCGTTTTTCAAAGACTGCATGCATGCAGCTTAAATACTAAACCCTAGAGAAAAACATGCACGGTTGGACAGGCCCAAACCGGCAATCAAAATTGGGCTAAGGACCGAGCCCATGACGCAACACTATAAGCCCAACAATATATATATATATATATATATATATATATATATGTATGTATGTATAAGACAAGTCAGTCTTACCGTTAGTAGGCTCCATTCACGAAGTCGGTCTATAAAGGGGGTATAAGGTTACTGCCTATAAAATGGTGGTTTAATGGTTGTCCACTCTCACCCACCGCTTCCTTGATTGGTGGAGGGTCATTAGCCGAACGGGTAGGATAGGACATTAATTCTCGTTATAAGTATAATGATAATTATAAAGTAACTAAACTTTTATTAAATTCCCAATCTTAGTTACTTTAGGAAAAATGTGAAAATGGTGCTATTCCATGAAATTGCACTTTGCACCTTGCTGAGTCGTTAGTGGAGCGTGTGTGGTTAACCGGAACACTAATCTGGGACTAACAAGGGTGGCAAAGGGTAGCTTGATGTTAATCATAGATCAATGGAGCGTGTGTGGTTAACTGGCACATTGATTAGGTCATTTGTAACATTGAGAGTACCAAGTAAATTTGCATGGTTATTCGCACCTTGCTTGTGATCCTCGGCATCCCAGTCACAAACTTGAAGGACACAATCGAGATTTAAACATGCAATTGAAAAGTTCAATGAATCTCAAAAGAATCTAGGAATTTCAATCCAATTAAAACTTAATAATCAATTTCGTTTTTCATGGTGGAAATTGGTAAATCGTCATTTACCTACCTTCAAATATTTTGCAATTGGATTACGGCATCCCTCTTCCGAATTGTAAAATATTGTGTTGGGTCCTAGCCTTAATATTTCATTTGGGTGTAATATTAAGGATTCTCATCTAATCTAAACTTTGTTCTTTTTCTTTTCAGATGTCTATCCCAAACAATGCTTCAGGCTCCAACCCTTCTAGCTCATTATCCCTCATGAATTTGGTTGGGAGAACTATCTTCGATGGGTCAAACTTTAACGATTGGATTAGAAACATTCGTATGGCCCTTCGCTACGAGGACAAAGAATATGTCCTCGATAAAGAGCTGAAGGAGATTGATGAACAAACTGCTACTCCCGAACAAATCGAGGAATACAGGGTTCATGAGAGGGACGCGACAAAAGTGACGTGCATTATGATTGCTACCATGACTGCTGAGCTGCAAAAGTCCTATGAGGACTTTTGACCCTTCGAGATGCACCAAGATTTGATGGATATGTACCATCAAAGTGCTCGGCAGGAAAGGTATGAGATCATTGCCTCCATGATCACAACCAAAATGAAGGATGGAGAGTCCATCACAGCCCACTTGCAAAAGATGCAAAGATATGTGGACCGCTTGCTGAATTTGAATGTGAACTTCGATGAAGATTTGGCCATTGACATCATCCTACATTCGTTGCCTTCTTGTTATGATCAATTCCGTATGACGTATCATATTAACAAGGAGGAGGTCACTCTTAGCAAGCTTCAAGGCCTTCTAAGAACTGCAGAAATAAGTCGGTTGTACCTACTCCTACTGGTGTTGCCCCTGTTCTGGCAATTAGACGTGGGAAAGGGAAGAAGAGGAAGGCTCCCTCAAAGAGCCGCAAGGTAAAGTCTCTTCATGGATCCTCTTCCAGTAGGACCAAAGCTGGTTCTGCTAATCCCTCTACCAATCCAAAGGAAGCAGAGTGCTTCCATAGTCATGAAAAAGGGCACTGGAAACGAAGCTGCCCCAAATACTTGCAGGACATTAAGGATGGGAAGATAAAGCCCACCTTCGCAGGTATTTACACTATTCTTTCTAATAACTCATCACATGCTTATTCTTGGGTCCTTGATACAGGTTGTGGATTTCACATTTTTCTGATTTGCAGGGACTAAAAAGAAGTAGGAATGTGGAGCACGGGAAGATAATCTTAATCATGGGAAATAGGAAAATGTCGCCTGTCACCAAGATTGCAGTTTATTCTTTATTGCGTAGTAGTGGGTTAAATTTAGAATTGAATAATTGTTGTTACTCGTCGGATATGGCAAGAAATATTATTTCCTTTCATAGTTTGTATAAACAAGGTTTTACCTTTTCTTTTAATAATGAAATTGGTAGTTTTAATGCTTATTATAATGGTACATTTTATTTTGAAGCATTAACTTGTAATGGTATATATGAAACTGTGATGGTTGTAGATAACCTAGGAAATAATGTGTTGAATATTGATTCGTCCAATGTTTTGGACAAGGCATGGTCGTGGCATTGTCGTCTTGGACATGTCAACAAGAAGCGCATAGCCCCACTCCAAAAGGATGGAGTTTTGGAGTCATTCGACTTGAAATCGGATGACACTTGCGAATCGTGTTTGCTTGGAAAGATGACCAAGTCACCCTTCATTGGTACTTGTGAGAGGGGTGAAGGTCTGTTGGATCTCATACACACTGATGTGTGTGGACCCTTCAGAACCGCCACAAGGGATGCTTACCGCTTCTATGTGACTTTTACTGATGATTACAGCAGATATGGCTATATCTACTTAATCAAGCATAAGTCAGAAACCTTTGAAAAGTTCAAAGATTTTAAGCAAGAAGTAGAGAATCAATTGGGCAGGAAGATAAAGATGCTCCGATCCGATCGAGGTGGTGAGTATCTTAGTATCGAGTTCCTATACTATCTTAAGGAATGTGGAATTGTTTCACAGTTGACGCCACCTAGGACACCGCAGTTGAATGGTGTGGCTGAGAGGCGCAATCGAACGTTGTTGGACATGGTTCGTTCCATGATGAGTCAAGCTTCGTTACCTATCTCATTATGGAGGTATGCCTTAGAGGCTCCCGCCCGTATCCTTAATCTAGTTCCTACTAAGAAGGTTGCCAAAACACCTCACGAGATGTGGACAGGGAAGGTTCCCTCGTTGGATCACATCAAAGTTTGGGGTTGTGAAGCTTTCGTAAGACGAGAGACTCACGAAAAGCTCGAACCTCGTAGTGAGCGATGTATTTTCATCGGCTACCCACAAAAATCCTTTGGATATCTATTCTATAGATCGAGTGACAATGTTGTCTTCGTTGCGAGGAGAGGGGTTTTCCGAGAGAGAGGACTCATATGCCAAGAGGACAGTGGGATGCAAATTGACCTTGATGAGCTTCAAGAGTTAAGTGATGAAGGAACCTCAAACACTGGCGCTGAACCCGAGGAGGAAACTCCAGTTGAACCAATTGACGAGTCCGTACCTCTGAGACGTTCCAGTAGAGTTAGTGTTTCCACATGTGTTATATGGTTTTCATATAACATCTGATGGTGATACATTTATCAGTGATAGTACATTGAAAAATCTCGATGAACCTAACAAATACAAGGAAGCCATGGCAGGCCCCGGGTCTGCTAAATGGAAAGAGGCAATGGACAGCGAGATTCAGTCCATGTATGACAATAAAGTTTGGAACTTGGTTGACAATGTACCGGGTCGTAAGACAGTCGGGTGCAAATGGATCTTCAATAAGAAGACCAACATGGATGGGAAAGTACACACATATAAGGCGCGACTGGTTGCGAAGGGCTTCACTCAAACTCAGGGAGTTGACTATGATGAGACCTTCTCACCAGTAGCAAGGATTAAATCTATAAGGGTTATGCTAGCCATAGCTGCATTTCATGATTATGAAATATGTCAAATGGATGTCAAAACCGCTTTCCTTAATGGAAAGTTGGCTGAAAATGTTTACATGAGCCAGCCAGAAGGTTTTGTCAATGTAAAGTACCCAAATAGAGTGTGTAAGCTTGAGAAATCCATTTATGGATTGAAACAAGCATCTCACAGATGGAATCTTTGTTTTGATGAGAAAGTCAAAGAGTTTGGTTTTTCGAGAAGCAAAGATGAGTCTCACGTATATGTCAAAGCTAGTGGGAGTATAGTTAGCTTTCTGATATTGTATGTAGATGACATACTGCTCATAGGAAACGACATTCCAACCTTGCAGGAAATTAAGTCCTGGCTTGGGAAGTGTTTCGCTATGAAGGACCTTGGAGAAGCTGCTTATATTCTAGGGATAAGGATATTGAGAAACATGATTAAAAGACTAATAGGACTTAGTCAAAGTACCTACTTGGACAAGGTGTTGAAGCGTTTCAGCATGGAGAACTCCAAGAAAGGTGACTTACCTATCCAAAGAAATACCAAACTGAGTAAGACTCAGAGTCCGAGTACAGAGGCTGAGATAGTAGAGATGAGTCGAATACCATATGCTTTCGCAGTTGGCTCGATCATGTATGATATGACTTGTACTCGCCCTGATGTGGCCTTTGCTTTGAGCATGGTCATCAGATATCAAGGGAATCCTGGTAAAGCTCACTGGACTGCAGTAAAGAACATTCTTAAGTACCTGTGGAGGACTAAGGACTGGGTCCTTACCCTTGGTGGGAGTGATGACTTGAGAGTGACAGGGTATTGTGACGCCGGTTTTCAGACCGACAGAGATAATTTGTCGGGCCCCTCGATGATTTTATTTTGAGTTATGTGTCGGGCCTGGTCAGAACTAAATTGATGTGTTCAATTATGTTCTATGTCAAACAAATCAGAAATCGGGAAACAAACTGCAGGACAATAAGTATGGCTATGTTCCATGTATTTGTCCGCATGATATCTTGAAGAACAGAGGAATATATGATCCCTTATCTAAAGGACGCGTCACTGACCAGGTCAGAGTTCGACAACGGCTTTTGAAAGCTACGATTGCTAATCGGATTTTGAAGTTACATTGGCAGTTATAGTTATTAGACTTATCCAAGTGGGAGACTGTTGGATTAGGTGTCTAAGCCCATAACTATAACTGGTATGTACTTGACCCGATAGTAGCATGGTCCTTTTGGGTTGCCTTCACCAGTGCAATTTGATAGGATGGACTTTTGAGAATAAGGTTATTTGTGATTTATTAATATATTATAAGTATAACATATTAATTGAGAAATCATATTATTTAATTAGTATTGATCAAGAATTAATTTGGAATTAATTTAGTGATCAAAAGAGACTAATTAAATATATGGGGACTGATTATGTATACCAATGATTATTATAGTGTGGGCCAATGATCCATGGTTGATTAGGATGGGCTAAACCAATATGATAGTCCATGGAGGTTTAACCCATGGAGCCTAAGAAATATGAAGGGTCATGGTGCATTAGGGTTTGCATGGATGAAACCCTAGCCTTTATAACACTATAAAAGCAAACCCTTAGAGCTAAATATGTCGCCCATTCATTATAAGAGAGTGATAATCGATTTTGAGCTAACTAGCCTATTCTCTCAAGCCTCCTCTTGCATTTGGTGTTTGTGACACATTAGAGGCATCGCAATTGAGGTGCTAAAGCTTTCTAAGGCCAAGAACTACAAATTACATTAAGAGGTATTCATCTAACTTGTTTTTTATGTTGTATATCCTCTATTGTATGCTAGTTAGGATGTATGCTTTGGAAAATTGAAATTGCATGTATAATTAGAGAAAACATAGATCCAAAGCATCTAGGGTTACCATAGGAGTGTTATAGTCCTTAAAACCCAACAAATGACACAACCCTGAATTGTATCATCTAATGTTTGTATTGTCTTATTACTCTAATTGTCCGTCTGAGACTGATATGTTGTGCTGAAACGTAATTGAGTACCCAAATCTGCATGAAATCTCTTCCAAAACTAGTAGTAAATTTGATAACTTGATATAAAATCCCTGAAACTGGTATCCCCTGTCTGTAATCATCTCCTTGACGTAAATGGTAGCTAGTTTTTTCGGATGAGGAATTATCCTGAATCACTATAAGGTTAACACTCTTAGTTAATCTATCCACATTAACGCAAATGACATCTACATTCATGGAGTCTTCTATAATTTGGTGATCAAATCAAGAGTAATATGTTTCCACTTCAATATTGGAATCTCCAATGGCTGAAGCTTTCCATGAGGCTTTTGATGCTGAATTTTGAAATTTTGACAAGTTAATCACTTCTCATCAAACTAGACCACATCCTGTTTCATACATGGCCACGAATAATCCTCTCACAGTACTTTATGCATCTCAGTTGCACTGTTATGAATAGAAAAATTGGCCTTATATGTCTTATTCATTAATATCTATCGGGTCTCACCAATGTGTCTAACCAAAATCTGAAAAAATGAGTCAATAAATCTTGATTATCTCTGATAAAAGTTGAAACTTGACCCTTGACCCGCTTTTTCCTTTGGTTCTCAACCTTGACCGTATTGGTATGTGAACTACCAAACATTAGACCTGGCAATTCGTGTATTCGTGTCATGAAAACGTGTCAGCCACAAATTTGACACGACACGATTACACTACGTGAAATAAGATTTATCTCAAATTTAAGATGTATTCGTGTCGTGTCGTGTCTCTCACAGATTCGTGTATTCGTGTCTTAAATTACCAGGTCTACCAAACATCTATAAGAAAGGGGTAACCATTATCATCTTCAAACACAATCCATAGAAAGGTACATTAATCATCTTCAGACTTAGTTGTATCAGGGGGATATCCACTATTTTATAGAACCAAAAAAAACTTTTCATTACGGTTTAAAAACCATAATATCTTTTTTTGTGGAAAATCCAAAATACAATAAAACATTTTTGTGGAAACTGACTTATGTTATTAAAATATCTTGAGTAAAGATGTTGTTTCGAAATACAAAAACCCTGAGGAAGTCATATTCAATACACAACCTATGTTACAGCATAAAGACCTAACAGTCCTGAACACTATTGCAAGTTGTCACTTAATCACTCGACATTTTAAATCAAGTTCTTGATGTGAATTATGAGCATTTGATTTGTCATGCAGAATTAAAGAACACAAAGACCATGGTGATTTGGATGCTAAAAGGTGTATTTGATCATAGTAAATGAGTACAAAAAAGGTACTAGATCTAGAACTCCATAAATACCTCACTCACTAATCACTATGAATTACATCTCTCAAGCACACCTCTACAAGTGGTATGAACCCACCTTATATAGAGGTGTTTACATGTCTCTCTCTCTCTCTCTCTATATATATATATATATATATATATATATATATATATATATATATATATATATATATATATATATATATATCTATCTCTCATGTCACCAGGCTACATTACCACATGCAAGTGGGTCTACAAAAGTCAAACCATTTACAAAGTCATACATGGATAACTTTGTACCCAACATTCTCCCCCTCAAAGTTAGGAATGGATGACCCGCTTAAAATCTTCCAAAATCGAGCAACTACGCGAACCGAGCCTCAAGCGTCACACATGTAGAGATGAACTTTAAATCTTCAATTCTTCAATGATTTTTCAATCCGGGTTCTAGAATGTGAGACCATACGAACCGAGAATCAACGGATAATTAGGAGTTTCTCAACCTCCAAATAATCACCCTAAAGTTGAGCATAAAAGCACACCCCAAAAATGTTCAATAAGTCCAAACCCATCATGAACCGAAATCACTTCCGAATCTCCAATCGAATCATTTCATAAACTTCAAATACTCGAGGTCACTTCGGTCTTCAAGTCCGTGTAATATGAAAAATTCAACTTCGAATTTCCATATAAATCTCTCCCCCTTTTTATAATCGAAAAATAATTATAAAACCAAAAATGAATGAGAAAGTGCTAAATTCGGAATTTTTCTATCCAAAACTCCCCCTTAACACATGGCATAAACATTTTGCTTCAATCCAGAAAATCCAAAAAATCTTCAATTTTTAGCTTCGTTCACGGATCGCCTTGGACAAAATTTCTCAAAATTGGGTAGAAATTGTCAATGTCAAAATTCTGCAGTAACCCGGTGCGCCCAGAATAGCCAAAAATGTGAAACACTCCCCCATTTGCGAAACTGGATAGAAAGCGTCAATTCGCATTAACTGCAAACACCAGAAATGAAACCTTTTCAATTTCTCAGCTTTTATTACTCCATTTTCGAAGTTGGGTATAAACTGCCAAACTTTTGAAACTGTAGGAATCATCTTCGAAAATTTCCATTTTCTTCCAAAATGTCGAAAATTAATCCTCATTTCGAAGGTGGGTACAAACTGTCAACCTTTCGAAACATAAAGGATCAATTTCGAAACTTTTCCTTTCGAAACATAAAGGATCAATTTCGAAACTTTTCTGTTTTATTCCAAATTATCGAATATTTATCCTCATTTCGAAAGTGGATAAAAGCTGTCAAACTTTTGAAAATTAAAGGACTAAATTCGAAACTTTTATATTATCTTCTCCATTGGTTACCCAGTAAAACATCGACAAAAAAACTTTCGACCTTCCCAATAAAAATCTTCGACCATTGATTTTCAATGCTCAACATCACTCAACCCGTCGAGTGTTGAGAGTAACCAAAAACTTCGTTAGTCGACATCTATGCCCAAATTTTCGACATCACGTCCTCAAGCAATAGCCAAACAACCTTCGTTTTTTACTTCCAAAATCAACATCACTTCACCATTTTGTTTGATCATTTGTTCGTTCCCAACCATCAATTTCCAAGTCGATTCCAAGATGCGTTCGACATCCAAATTCAAACTCAACCCAATCACCACAAATTGAACCTGATTTTGATATCAAATAACTCAATCAACCAATTTCGAATCCAATCCAATGTGTGTTGACTTGTAAACAGTGACAATCGTCCCTATATCACCTTCAACAGTCGACACCAAGAAAAAAAATGATTCCAACTTAAAATGGACCTTCGAAATCAAAACTTAACTCCTTTAGATTTTCAAGTATCCTGCTTCGATATCAATCATTGACCACAATAAGGCTTCGATTTCCAAATCATTGTTCAAGTATAGAACGCCATTCACGTCTCAGCCTTCGATGTCGAGAACAAGAACACAACCCATTTTTCGAAATTGAACCCCAAATCAAGTTTGATTTCGTCATTCATATCCCAAAAATAACTTGTATAAGCCAATTTCACCTTTCAATTCAACGAATCAACCCATATAAATCGAGTTTGACTTTTTATGGGATTGACTTTTCGAAGTCAAACATCAATAAACACGAAATTGACGAATCTAATGTCCAATTTCAGATCAAAAAGTGTTCAAACAACTGTTCTAACAATGTTCTTCACAAAAATTTGAAAGCTCTTGATTAATTTCATCAAACTCAAAAACTCAATTGTGGACTTCTAGACTAAGATTTGAACAAAATCGTTTTTTAAAACAGAGCTCATAATACAAAATCGATTAAGAATGCTATTTTAACGATCAAAACAATCATCAATCGATTTTCAGAATGATCAATGAAATTGGAACACAGGAACGATAATGAGAGTCAAGAACGTACAAGTCGTTTATGCGTAAGATGAAGAACGAACATAGTTAAAATGATTCAACATCAATTTAATGAATCTTTGGGCTCCTTGTTTTATGCAATCGATTTATGGGCTTAAAGATTGGACATGAACAACAAATAACATGTAATTGGGCTCAAAACTGATTTGTGAATAGCAAAGAGTTCGAAAATGGATCAACAACAAATTTATCGGATCAACAAATTGTGAACAGTAACCAGAACATTTGTTTAATTCATTTAGAATTAACTTCTGATTCCAATGAGCAATTGAAAAAAAAATTAAGAATCGAATCGAACAAAAAAATAGGATTGGATCGGGCTTGATCAATGAAAAATTATTAGATCATAACAAGAGGGCTTTTCAAAAAAAAAAATGATCCAACGAGCCAAAACAATCAAAAATCAAGAACGCAACGCACGAATCAACGAGATTTAGAGAGATCATAGAGAGACTCAAATAAACATTCCAATTGTGATGATTGTTGCCAAATCGAGAACTGTTTCTTCAAAAATTACTTCAATCTTCGAAGAAACGCTCTTATACCAATTGATGTGAATTATGAGCATTTGATTTGTCATGCGGAATTAAAGAACACAAAGACCATGGTGATTTGGATGCTAAAAGGTGTATTTGATCATAGTAAATGAGTACAAAAAAGGTACTAGATCTAGAACTCCATAAATACCTCACTCACTAATCACTATGAATTACATCTCTCAAGCACACCTCTACAAGTGGTATGAACCCACCTTATATAGAGGTGTTTACATGTCTCTCTCTCTCTCTCTCTCTCTCTCTATCTATCTCTCATGTCACAAGGCTACATTACCACATGCAAGTGGGTCTACAAAAGTCAAACCATTTACAAAGTCATACATGGATAACTTTGTACCCAACAGTTCTAACAACTTTAGCCATGTTACATGTGATACATATAATTTGAGCAAGTAAGGTTTGGAAACCTATTGAGACACATAGAGTTTTCAGTCCCATAATATTATTATGATAATAATCTATAATTATCAAACCTGTAAACCCAACTGTTACCAAACAATATAGATACATCCTAGTACTTAGATATCTATAAAACATTACACCCATACGCACCCATATTAACCGATTCTTACAATTCTATTCAATGATTATTAGGAATAATCAACTCACCTTGTGAATCTTTTAGAGCAATGGTTTGACTACGCATGTAGGGGATTCCTTGGTAGGTGTAAGTCATAAAGGCACTCAATCCATTAGAGTATTCGATGAATATGGTATCCCATTTCATCTAAGTATGTGGGTTATAAGTCCATACTAGTAATGTAATTCACAAGACCGTCTAGAATGATCAAGTGTTGTCGTCTTACTATGGTAGATGACCATACATATTGTTTAAGTAGCCTGATGAGACCGAACATATCTGGTTGTCTAAAGGAATATTATATTGTACTTCGGTACGTAATCTGTACATCGACTCCTGATAGTGTCACAGAACAGAGCTCTACTCTCCTTTCCTATCATACATACCCTTAATATGATGCTACATAATGTCCAAACTTAATTGAACTAAGCATCGTTTATAAGTCTTATTTCATTATTAGGCATGACTACTTGTATTCAACTTAAAAAACTGTTTTCCTATTCATACCATATTATTGTAATACAATATACGACTACACTGTTATCCAACTTAACTGGAACTAATCATCCTTTATATGTCCTAGTTTAAAACTTAGACAACACTAAAATCCTTGTAATCAATTTGCAATACTAACCTTGTTTGGACAATAGTATCGTAATTTAGTGTATATATTTAACATAGAGTATGAGGTATATATAATATACATTAATCTTTTAATTAATAATACTTCCATTAAGATTATGATGTAATAATACGATATATTCACTTTAACACACACACACACACACACACACACATATATATATATATATATATATATATATATATATATATATATATATATATATTGATATTTGGTTCGCATAGTGTTTATATAATATTGCCACGTATACATTTAACACACATTCCATATAATAAGCGTTTAACTCACAAACAAGCTTTCAACTTATATTTAATACTTTTAATAAATACTTGTATTAAAATCATGTTCACGAAAGAAACTATGCACTCACCTGATTGAGGTAGAAGACTTGTAGGAAAGTCAACTTCTCGACTGAAACTTCAATTTTCCCTTTTAAATGAACCAAATATGAGTATTACTAAGCCTTAGTATTCTTTCATATTTATTAGGTTATATAACAATTTTCAGATTCTTCAATAATCCCAAATTAATGCAGAATTCTAGCTGATCAGGAATGACCGGGTAAGATCACTCTGGAGGTAGGATCCGTTTGGTAAAAATATGTACAGTTTCAAAAAATTCTCTTTAAACACCTCACAGATTTAGCATAGACATCACTTCAGTCAGTAGATTAATCAGTATTACGACTAATATTATCGATAAATCTTATTTATAAGTTCAGAATAATGACTATGAACATAAAAATAAGTTACACTTAAAGCATAGCAAATATAACTCAAGTTACATGTTTTCAAGTGAAAAATTTCGATGAAACTGCACGGCAGAACTTTCACACAAAAAGTTGTATTGCGTCGTGCTTTCTGATGTTCAAGAGCGTCGCTACTAACATTTGAAAATTCCTAAATTTAGACCTTGGGTTGCAGGAAAGTTTTTAGAGAAATGAGTGAAAAATGAGCAAAGTCTGAAATCTATTTATAGACCAAATCTGGCGACGTGTCGTGCGATGGCGGTGTGGCTCATTCCCAGTTGTGACATGTTTTCGCTTATCGCTTAGGCCACTTGTTGTGATGACGTGTCGTGCGATGGCGGTGTGGCTCATACGAACCCCATTCTTAACATTTTTTATATTGACATAATTGTATTTATGATGACATCAACTTTCATTTAGATTTCTTTATGTAATGAGCAACTGATCTTCATTTCACTTTTTATGACACATATTGTATTGTGTCGAACGCGAAACTTTGAAAAATCATAACTTCTTCCTACAACATGAGATTTTGGCATTCCTTTTACTCACGAATTCGTAATTACGATTACTATGAATTTTGTTTAGATCATTTATCCTAAATACCCCTTTATCAAAAATAGTTTTATTGCTTAACGATAAATTTTATATTAAGGTTCACATAATGTGTAGACGATAATAATTTATATAGATCGTAACGCATACAAAGAACAATTACCCTATTAAAGAATTTTAATTGTTCGATAAAATGTATAATTATTATTATATACTTTAAACGTCTAGCCCATATTTGTGGGCATTACAACTACCTCCACTTAGGATGATTGTGTCCTGAAATCATACAACAACAAAACAGCTTTGAGTAGTAATTCATAAGTTGCCTTCCAGTCCCTAAGTTATGATTTGCCTCAGTACTTATTTTCACACAGTACTATCTCAACCGACCCATTGTGTTATATACAAGATAATGTTTTGGATTCCTTTATGACAACTTATCAACATATCGACCTAATTCCATAACATTAAATCTATTGATTAGGGTTTCATTTAAGAGACCCCTTTTACATCAAATTCTTCACACAACCATTTCTGTTTATCCACAAATAACAAAGTTCACGAACTTAACTTTTCTGTGGCCCTTTCGGGTTTCGACTTTGTTGAACTACAACAGTTTTCACATTATCACTAACATAAGTATTTTCAAGATAATGTAAGAATAATCTTGAATCAAAATATTTACATATTCATGATTACAAGTCTGCGAAAAAAATTCTCTATACATCACTTCTCTACATATGTAATACCCAGAAAGGTATACTTTTATCACTTGGTTAACTCTGACCCATAAACTATTGTGGTTCTACAAATCCTAGGACACTTAATAAGAAGATCTAAGATAAGATCGCTGCATTTACCTATTGTGACATCCCCCATTTTTCAGAACCACTTAAAACATTTTCTTTACGCTTTATAAAACTGAGACGTGGCAATTCCTATTTAAACATAACATTTTTGAGATAACAAAAGTTATTTCATTTATTTAAAAATTTGAGGATGCCATCGTTAAATCCAAACATACATTACAATGTAAATATTATAAGGTCCTGAAACTACTTATTACATGCACATCTCTTCATTTCACTCAACATCCTAACTAGACTTTAACATCCATACATCCATTACCTATGATGCATAAAATGAGTGGGTCAGGTTTGGGAAAACCTGGTGAGATGCATAGGGATTTCATGCCCATAATAATTTAATGGTAATTAAGTAATATCATTCCTGCAAACAATGATGTCAAATTAAATATATATATATATATATATATATATATATATATATATATATATATATATAATCTGACCTAAGAGCAACTACCCAACCCAACTGATCCTCATAGATCCTGAAGCAACGATTATCTGGAGGAATCACCTAACCTGATAAATTGTTTGAGCAACTGCTTGACTACGCCGCTAGGAGAGTCCTTGCCAAGTGTATGTCATGTGAAGGCAACCAATGTTCATAGATTTGATAAATATGGTATCCCATTTTATCTACATCCATGGGTTACAAGTCCATGCTAGCAACCTAAATCACTAGACCGCCTAGAATAGTCAAGTGTTTTCATCTACTCTAGTCGATGACCTAGACATACTTGCCAGTTATCTGATCCGGACCCACCATATTTGGTCATCCAATAAAGAAGAGGATTATGACACTCTGCTACTGATGAGTCATGGAACCCCGTCCACTCTCCGGCTGGTAGTGAGATATGAGCTCCCGCCCACACTCACTCCTCTCCTATCCCGGCCCCGCCCCTGCTCTGCTACTAAAGAGATACAGAACCCCATCCATACTCAGCTAGTGATGAGATACGAGACCACGCCCACTCTCACCTCCCTACCAGACACATACAAGTATCACACCGACAACAAGCATAAACTAACATACAAACATTCCTCGGCCTTGCCCCGACATCGGACCTTGGTCCGAAAACATACTACTGACACATGCAAGAATCACAAAGACCTCTAGCATACAAGCATACCTCGGGCCTCGCCCGAAATCGGATCGTAATCTGGAACATATATCATAATAATGCCTAGGGCTAACCCCCGGGTCTTCCTACTATACACAAACACAATGGGCCGGCATTGTGGCCGTAGACCAATGCACACAGTGAGGAGACTCACCTCGCACTGCTGAAACCTTGTTGATACTCCTCCGGCTGCTATTTGGCAATTCCCCGAACTGCTACTCATTCGGTTCTCCGAGCTATCAATACCAAAATATCACTTAGTCCAAAACAATAATCCTCTTTAGGGTAAAATGACCATTTTACCCCCTAGTCCAACTTGGTCCATATCTAAGGCCCAAACCATGTTCTAAAAATGGTCCAACACAAGGTAGGCTTCCCAAGCCCACTAGTGGCCCACTAATGGCCCAATATGCCAAATTGGGACCAAACCCTCTAATGGGCCTTACCCTAAGCCCAAACATCTTCTTGGCCCACATTATCTGACTTCTGATGGCCCACTAAGGCCCAAAAAACCAAAATCCCTTGCATGGCCGAAACTGAGGCCGAAAACAAGCCAAACCCAAATCTGATGAGTACGCTGGGCGTACTCCTATGTACGTTAAGCGTACTTGCCAAATGGTGTGTACGTTGGGCGTACCTGCATGTACGCTCAACGTACTCCCCCTGCTAAGTCACTTACCCATTAAGTGCTTAATACTCTACTCCAAAAGCTACAAATACAGATCTAAGTCCTTTTCAACGTACTAATCCATAAAGTCACTGACTTGGTGACTTTGCATACCCCAATCAAGTCTAAACTCCAAAAAAATGATATTTCATTCACATAGAAATGCTCTTAACTCATGCATGAACCCAATAAGACATTCAAGATGGCAACTTTCTGCCTTAGGGACTCATATAGAACAGAGAGTAGCAACTCCAAGTCCTAGAAATCGGACTGAACCACAAAGCTTCAACCTTTGGACCAAAATGGTCCAAAACTCAATCTAAGAGATCTAAGAAGATAATCACCAAGTTTAGATCTTTATACCTTGAAATGGCTAGAAATGAAGCAACAATCCCAGATCTGCAACCTCTCCTTTGAACCACCACCTTTCCTTGTTCCTTTCTTGTTTGGAAAATGGATCCACAACACCAAGATGCTTCTCTAGTGACCTTCTAAGCTCCAAGAACACTCAAATATGGATTAGGGTTTTGTAGTAGCTCCTTCAGGGTGGAAATGGAGGCTGGCCTTCGAGACATAAGGTTCTTTATATAGGGCTCAACCCTAAAATTAGGGTTTGGGCGTACTTCTCATACGTTGGGCATACGCCCCTCCGCACCCGCTATCATTTTCCTTTATACGTTGGGCGTACTCTTGCACTGGCCAACTTGCATGCATGGTCCTTTCTTACCATCTTTCTCCATTAAGGACCAATATTTCCAATAACTTCAAAGTGTTATAAATCCTTCGTTCTAAGTCTGTTTCCGACAAACTTTATACCTACGAAAAGGTGGCGAGAAACCCTACGCTACTGAGTACATACCCAAGCCTTAAAACCTTTCGAATAAAACCCGAGACCCATAAAAGACCGAATCGCTTATACCCTGGGCCTCCGAACCCGCAATCGAAGTACTTTTCAAAATGGGGTGTTACATCAGAGCCTAGCTAGATACGCCAAAAGTAGAAAAAATTCTAAAGCTAAATGTCGAATATTTTAGTAGGATTTCGATTGAACTGGTGTGAGGAAGAGTGTGGGAATGAGCATGTATTTATAGGAGGTTTTGGGGGTAGGCGTGTCATGCCTCCGGTCGGAAAAGAGTGATGTGGCAAAATGTTGGCCTGACACGTAGTGCAAAGTGGGTGGGGCTATGTGGTCTTTTTGGGTGCGTCATGCTCCTAGCATGCGCGTGTACCGCTTTTCATATTTTTAAAAGTAGGTATCTTCTTCTTACGAGCTCTGCTTTGGATGTTCTTCATGTCCCCGAAAATCTCTCAACGAGATATGTAACTTTCCTTTAGATTCCGTTAGCTAATTTTGACTTTTTTTTTTTCACAATAGCTTAAACTGTTAAAGCCCGTTTAAAATGGGTAACTTTCTCATCCGTAGTCCTTTTTCGACTATCCTTATATCGTTGGGCTCCTATTAATGAGATCTTCACTTCTTGTTTAGATTAATTCGGCGAAAACTTGACCGATCTAAAATTCAATTTTTGGGTTGTATACTACTATCCAGAATCTAAGAAAAATCATAACTTCCTCTAATGAAGTCAGATTTAGACATTCTCAATATGCATGCTCTCAGTTTAATGGCTATTACAACTTTCGTTTAGATCACTTAGGCTAAAATGTAATTTATCAAAAATTTACTTTTTACAATACGTAGAATCATGTCGGTTTAATTGCGGAACTTCGAAGAAGTATAACTTCTTCGTTCTAAGTCTGATTCGAACGTTCCTTATATCTCCGGAATCCTTATTGCGTATACTACGACTAGGTTAAGATTTGTCCTAAATAATCTTTTATTTTTGACTGATATTTTAATCTTATTTATTTTATCATTAAATACGTATATAATTAACATAAAATATCATATAAAAAACATAAGCACATAAATATGAATAATCATATATTATTCCTTCATATAAAGATTACAATAGTTGACTAAAGTGATTACAGACTATGACTAATATAGTAGGAAACACGGGCGTTACAATTATCTCCCCTCTAGGATGATTCTGTCTCAGAATCATGCATCAACAAATAGATGAGGATGACGACTCTTTAATGTAACATCCTGGGTGTCAGGTATTTTCAAATCCTTCCTTTGGCTTTAAATTATGTCATTTTGGTCCTTGGATTGTAAGGATGTAGCCCTAAGAAACCCTAGCGGCAAAATGGTAATTTTGGAGCAGGAGGTGTACGCTGAGCGTACCTATGAGTACTCTAAGCATACTAGGGCGCACCCTATTACGCTGGGCGAACACATATGTATGCTAGGTTTACTTATGTCCGATTGAAACCCTAATTTTTAGTGTTTGAGGGGTATTTAAAAACCATTATGGATTATTTAGCCTCATCCTTTCAGCCTCCAATCCCTTGAGTCATTTTTGGCAAACCATAACCCCATAAGAGGGTGTTTTGAGCTAAAAGTGTGTTCTTTATGTGCTTAAGGAAGAGGGAGTTGGATCAAGGAGAGTAGAAGTTAAAGCAAGCTTGTGGATCTTGTATCATCACCTTCTTGGGAAGCTCCAAAAGGTAAAAAGTTGCTACCTTTATGCTTTGTTTTCTTGGATCTCTATTTGGTAGCTTTATGATGTTCTTCTTGTCCTAAAAGTCCTATTGTTATGCATGTTTGGTTTTGGACGTTTTGGGTTGTCCTTTCAGACTCTAGGAAGGGTTCTAAGCCATTAAAATGAGGTCTCTTTATCTAGTTTGGCTCCATGCTTCTTGTAGAAGGTCTTAATGGATTAAGACCATGAATTAAGGACTTTTTGGACGTTTAAAGTCATAAAGTTGGAGACTTTATAACTCTGAGGTGCATTTGGACCATGGATCTGAAGTTTGGGCATAAGTGCTTGGGCCATTAAGCACTTAATGAAGTTTTGGGCTCCACGAGGGTACGCCCCGCGTAGAAGGGAGTACGCACCGCGTACTCGGTCAACATCCCCATAATACAGTTAATGCGAGGCTTGGGTACACTGAGCGTACCTCCGGAGTACGCCCCGCATACTCGCATGGTTCAGCCATTTTCGAGTTAACTCGGTTGGGTTGCCTTGGTTCGGTTGACTCGGTGGGTTTATGGGTTTTGGCAGTTGACTTTGAGTTGACCATGTTTGACCAAGTTTGACTTTTAAGGGTATTTTGGGTATTATTGGGTTTTGATGGAATTGGTCACTTGGTGGTTGTAGGCATTTGAGTTGAGAGCTGAGATTCAGAGTTAGGCCTTATCAGTTCTGTGTTGCTTGTGAGGTGAGTCTTCCTTACTGTACTTTCGGGTCGAAGGCATCAAGGTCGGCTCATTGGTTTGATAACCTGATACTATTGATATGTTGAGTATGGATTAGATATACATGCTAGTTTTGATATGCTAGTTTGGTAGATCGGTAGCACTACCTGTGATATTGTCTGTTTATCTGTATATGATATTATTTGTTATATTTTGACATATTGTGTGGGTTGGGTTGAGGTTGTACTGCTCCGTGCTGTAGCCAACAAACCCTAGAGCATACCAGTTATGAGCTGAGGGCCAGGTAGGGCATACCAGACTCATACTGAGGGCTCATGAGCATTCCAGATATGAGCTGAGGGTCGTTAAGGGCATGCCAAACTCGTACTGAGGGATTAGTGGTAGTCAGTCATAGGAATGATCAGGTCGGGGAGCAAGCCATACATAAGTTGTGAGCCCAGGGGGCAAGCCAGACTTATGTTGTGGGCTTAGTGGTAATCCAGTACGTTAGATGTGGACCCATTGCATGCTGTTATTATGTTTGTGCTATTTGCTTGTGTATTGGTATTTTGGGGGAACTCACTAAGCTTTGGGCTTACAGTTTTGGATTATGTTTCAGGTACCTCATAGGATCGCGGAAAGGCGAAGGAGTGATCGTGCACTGATGAACCTATGAATCGAGTATGAAATGAATCAGAGTTTAATGATCAAAGTAGGATTGCGAGATTTGAACACAGATGTAAATATGATCTTGTTTCAGCTCTATTACGCTCTCAAGTTTTACAGAGTACAAATGTCAATTCTGTAAAAACTCGTTATTATGACTCTAGTAAACACTCCTATTTATAGGAGAGGAAAGCGTACAAAAAATATACTAAGGACTATGCGTTAAGCTTCGAATACAATGCCCTAGTAAAATAGATTACAAAATGTTCGAAGGGTACAAAACATACTTCGACTAATTACAACATTTCGACCCTTACAATCTCCCCCTTTGTAATCATAGTCGAAGTCTTCAGTTTGTAAGAAGTGTGATGGAATACAACAACACCCTTCGAATCTCTGTGTACCAAGAGATAATTTTCTTCAACTCTTTCTTATCTCCTTCATTGTTCTTCTTGCAGTGATTCATACGAACAATTAAGTTCGTATATTGAGAAGTTGAGTACCTTTCCACTTCGCACGCTTGGAATAAAAACCACTTTGACTTCCCAGATTTTTCTTTCCCTGCGAAGACAATTCCAAAAGGTTTCAGACATATCTCACCATCATCATATTTCTTTAATTCTGTCTGTGTCTTCGAAGGAGCCATTGGAGCTGTTATTCCCATTCCTTTAGCCGTAGCTAACTCCACATCAGTAAGTGCCAAACACTCATAGTAATTTTCGATAAAATTTTTGATGTGAGCAACTCCAAGCTTGAATTCTTCTGGTTCTGTGTTTTGAAGGAATGAAAAGGATTTATCTTTCAAAAGTAATGCAACTTGTATAAGATCATACAAGTTCATTAATGGAAAATCTGCAACAGTGAATTCGCAAATTTTTCCATCTGCCCTGGCAACCACATATTTAAAATTTTGGACTGTGTTTTCGAAAACCACATCCTTTTTCATACTTATCACCTTCTTGATTTTGATCAAAGACCAAACATCCTCAGGGGCTTTTCCTAGAACAGCATGAAAACGAATTTTCATGTGTGTCCCTTCATCCTTGTTTTTAAAATTCCCTTCTGCCTTGAACTGAGGCATGATAAACATCATTTCATTTATCGGGAAATCCAGCTGGCTTGCATCAGTATTCGTGACCAGGTAACTCTGCTTTGGTTTCTTTTCAAACGAATACATGTGATTGAATGCAACCTTGGCTTCGATTGTTTCATAGTTATAGTGTTTCGTTGGATCCCCTTTATCCATTCCCTTTGGATCACTTGCTCGCTGAGCCATTATACTTTGAACGATTCTGAGCTTTTCAATCTCAACTTCAGCTTCAACCTTCTTTTCTTCCTTCGACTTTTCGACAACAATCGATTTCCCCTTGTCTTTCAATGCTGAATTATCAATTATCTCTTTTGGAATTGAACCACTTCCACCAGTCTCCGAAGATTTACCAATTACAATCCCTTTCGAAAAAGTTCTTGTAATGGGTAATGTTGTTACAACTGTAGAAGTCACCATCCCAGCCGAAACTATTACTGGCTTTGTTGTTGGGATTTTAGAAGAAAAGACTTTTCCCACCATTTTCGCATCTTCTCCACTAGTCTTCGACTCACTGGTTTTCCTTTCTCCCCCTTGCACCCCTGTGATAGCAGGTGGGGCATTTGTGGTTGGAAGAAGACTTGATATGCGAAAGAGAGGGGCAAGTTGCTTGTTGAGAATGGCTTCAAATTGAATAAACTTCTGAGATAAAAATTCAGGAGTTATCAATTGAGAAGAAACTGGCCTATCAGAAATCTCTTTTAATTCCTTGAGCAACTTAAGCACTTCTTCAAAGCTTGCACCTTCAGATGTTGAAAGTTGAATAATTTGAGGACTCAAATTTTCATACAACTTGACAAATCGAGTGACGGCGTCACAAATGATGTCAACCTTTTGATGCAATGACGCATAGTCATGTTGAACAGTTGCGATTTCTCTTTTCATGTCTTCACGAAGTTCGTGAATTTGCAAGTTGACATCCTCTCTAACTTTCTTCACATCTTGAATAAACAGAACATGTCTTTCCTTGGCAACATTCTTCAACTCTTTCAAATCACTAGCAAATTTCGAACTTTGAGAATTGAGTCGAATTTCAGTGTTTTGATCATTGAGATCAACTTTCTCCAAGACTCGAGATTCAGAATCTTTAATCATGCCAGATACTTTGCTCACCATTCTAGCTTCGAACATCTTGAGCATAGAATCAATCTCCAAACTAGAAACAGATGAACCACCTCCAAGATCGGCTTGAGATTGAATTATGGAATTCAATTTCTGATTCAGAATTTTATACTGCTTCATGGTCATCAGCATATGATCAGGAAATTCCTCTTCCTCTTCGTGAAACTCCAATTCTTCAAATGTACCACCAAACCCCTCATTATCAGTCTCAGTCTCCATTTCAATGGTTTCTTGAATAGGTGAAGTTGGTTTGGGTGGATCAGTAGATTGAGAAGAGAAAATTGAAGTGAATGGTTGATTGATAATGTGTTCGAATGTAGGTGAATCTGTGGTTGATGTGATGGGAATAATAGATGGTGATGAAGAAACAATATGTTCGAAAGGAGTAGAAGTAGTATGACCTGAAGCTGCATTTTTCGAACCGTCTTCACCCATATCGACATTTGCATCCGTATCAGATACGCGTGCAGGGATGCCTGAAGTTTGAACCGCCTCAGAAACTGACCTGGTAATCGAATCTTCGGGTGGTATAATGAGTATTGGCTCAGGAGTCGAAGTCTGATCATTAAGAGTTGGTTCAGGAGTTTCAAGAATTCGTTCTTCATCATCCTCAGTGGACTCAGTGGTAATCACCAGCTTTCTAGTTTTCCTCTTTTTCTTCTTGGACAAACGTTTGGCCATATCCTCAGCCATTCTTTTCTTGGACACCAGAGAGACAGGTGCTGGTACTTCGCGATTTAACACTCCTTGATGAGTGATTTGAGGTTTTCGAACAATTTTCTGTGTAGGAGACTTGCGTTTGTGAGTGGACTTCATTTTAATTCTTCGAAACATTCCAGTCTTCGAAGGAATAATGACATTCTCTTGAGTTTCTGCAATGATAGGCTCAATCACTTGGGTCTCATCAATAGATACTTCACCAGTTTCAGGCTTTTTCTTTGGAGACTTCGAGGATGTCGAATCCTTGGTTTTCTTTTCAGATGAAGCAGGATCAGACTTCTTTAATTTTTTAGACTTCTTTTCTTCCCTAGGCAACAAAATCCCAGTCTGAACAGAAGAATCAATGGTTTGCAAATATGCCACCAAAACAGAATTCGTAGGATCAACCCTTTTGAGCATCACATCTGGAATTCGAGCCACAGTTGGGAAATCATCAACATTATCTACAACTTCCTTCGGATAATGGTATGATTGAAAAGCAACTTTTTCTTCGTCATTTGGTACCAAAATCCCTTCCTTATAATAAAAATATTGCAGAATCAGGCTCCAATATCTTGCACACGAAATACCGTGAAGGGCATTCGTATGTTCTACACCCTTTTGGAATTCCTTCCATAATTGTGTAGAATAGTCCACTTGAAGATCGTAGTATAGACCTGCAACCATTGCATACACCTCCATTCTTCCTTTGTCTAAACCAAATGTTCTCCCGGTTAAACAGCGTAGAAAAATACCAAATAAGAAATTCCACAGTCTTGGAAGACCAGATTTCTTAAAACCACTTATTTTGGACAATGGTGGCTGATATCCCATCTCATTAAACATATAGACAATTTGAGGGAATGTGAAATCAACATAAGGAGGCGAATTCGGAATATCAAGAATCTGGCAGAAGAGTTTCTTGGATAGCCTAACCTTTTTGTCGTTCATTAGATGGAAAGTGATCGTATCAGATGCTTTGTTGTAAGTCGCAGTGGATCCTGCTTGAGAAAGCCAGGATAATGGAACAGAAAAAGAATTGAACATCGCCGTAGATAAAACAGAGTGCTTCAAAGCAACGATGAGCATCTTCAATTCTTCTGGGTATTGAGAAACTTCACCATCCACATAATAGTTAGTGGATTGAATCTTCATTACTGGTGCAGATGAAATATCTTTAGTGGAAGGATCAACATGAGCAGAAGTCGCCATTGTTAGGGTTTGAAGATGATGATGAACAGAGAATTTGGGAATTTTTCGTTTTGATCGCGTAAACTGAGAATGAACCCTTGAATCACCTTTTATATGAAACCTTGAATTTTTGAATTTGAAGCGGGATGCATTTAATGAGATCCGACGTGGCACCTTGAAAATCGGACCATTACTGTGTAAACGTAGCCATGCGTCAAAAAGGAACTGTCACATCTCCTTGAGAACCGGACAGAATACCATACGTCATATATAGACAGCCTGTATTGTTATCCCCAAGATGATTTGTAACCATTATGACTCTTCGTATGGAAGCAAGGCTCTTTCACTTTTGGGTTGAAAAGCGAAGTCATACGCCAGAAGTTCAAAATCATCAGCCTGAGTTGGTATTACTCAGAACCTCAAGGATTTCGTGAGCGCAGTGTTCCAAAGAATATAGACGAGAAACAATGAAATAAAAATTTTGGGATTTTGTGATGTCAAAAATTTAATTTGACACGAATGCAGTTAAACCCCGGGCAAAGGTTGCTTCATTAATCATCAAGAGAGATGATCAACAGCTTGTGTATGTTCCCGTGAATTACAATCGAAAACTTGTAGAGAAGTTTCGAAGGGCATCTTTTGTAAGGCTACATAGGTGGCTTAATAAATTTCGTTACATATCAGCCTTAACATAAGGTGAGTAATTGTAACTGAAATTACTTGTTTGACCAGTGTAGTCAGTGACAAGTGTGTTTTGAAAAATATTTAAAGTAACTTTGAGATTCGAAGTAAACTCACACGGAAATCATATTCATGAAAAAATTTTATATGCTGGATCTTGTTGGGTAACAAACATCGTGGGTTTCGAATGTTTGATCAAGACCACTCATTCGAAATGAATATGATTTGGAGTTTCGAATTTTGGTACAGAAACAAAAGTTTCGTGACAATCTGGAACTGAGTTTTCCGTCAATTCCTTAAAAGTTAACGAAAATTGGGTTTCACTTTCATCACGGTCTCATGTTGTTAGATCATAAACATAGAGTTTTGATATATCTAAGTCTCGATGGGTTTGATCAGAGACCTCTCGGACATATGTCTTTGTGTGTGATTGTGAAAGAAATTTTAGATGAAAAAGATTTGTGAAGACACGAAGTGTACCTCTGTTATATTTGGACAAAACAGTAAACTCTTTACTCATATGAGAAGAGTCAGGTAGCTCAGGAGACTAATGTGAATACAAGCCTGATTGGGAAGAAATCTTCGTATGAAAAGTTCATTAAGGCTTTTGTACACACACATTGAGTCATTTGAGACTTCGGACAACATGCAGCAGCATGCTTCTAGGGACAACCTAACTAGTTCAAAATGCAAAAAATATTGATTGATTCATACGAAAAAAATAAACCTGACCCTAGAACTGCAAGCATATTCCATCTTATATCTTCATGATGTTCTGCAACAAAATACTAAAGAGAAGTAAGAATTAAAATATTTTTGTTGTTTTGAATTTTTCGAAAATAAAGACAAAATAAACGAAAATCTTTTTGTATTTTTGGAAATTTTCGAAAATTGAATGACAAAACAAAAGAAAATTTTTTTGGATTTTTAAAATTTTCGAAAAGTACATGACAAACATAAAAGAAAATCTTTTTGGATTTTTAAAATTTTCGAAAAGTAAATGACAAAAATAAAAGAAAATCTTTTTGGATTTTTGAAATTTTCGAAAATAAAAAAAATACTGTACTTGTTGCAAACACACGAAATTTTGTCATTCGTTTATCATTGAAAAATGTACGAATTCGAAGGGGTCGAAGCGTTGACTATGAACAGTAACCTCAGAATCAACCCTTAAAAGAAGTGATAAATGTGCGAATTCGAAGGGGTCGAAGCGTTGACTATGAACAGTAACCGCTGAATGCTGAATGACTTTGCTTTATCTTTTATTCAGCGCCTCTGATTCATTCCTTGTCAACCATCATTCTCCTTTTTCGCATGGAACAAAATTTCCATCGATCATTCCAAGCCCTTCTATTATTCTCACAAGGGATTTTTCATCTAAAGGTTTTGTGAATATATCAGCTAACTGATCAGTTGTTTTCACGAAATGTACTTCAATATTTCCATCTTCCACGTGATCTTTAATGAAATGATAACGAAGAGCTATATGTTTAGTTTTCGAATGCTGCACAGGATTATGACAAATTCGTATTGCACTTTGAGAATCACAATATAATGGAATCTTTTTCATAGTAATTGCATAATCACGTAATTGACTTTGAATCCATATTATTTGTGAAGTGCAAGCAGCAGCAGCCACATATTCTGCTTCAGCTGTTGAGATTGATACATATGTTTGCTTTTTCGACTGCCAGCTCACCAATTTGCCATCAAGAAATTGACATCCACCACTTGTGCTTTTTCGATCAAGATTACAACCACCCAAGTCAGCATCCGAATATGGTTGTACAAAGAACCCAATGTTCGAAGGATACCACAATCCTAACGAAATTGTTCCTTTAAGATAACGAAAGATATTCTTCACAGCAGTGAGATGTGGTTCTCGTGGATTAGACTGATACCTTGCACAATTATACACAGAAAACATGATATCAGGTCTACTAGATGTGAGATAAAGTAATGAACCAATCATTCTTCTATATAAAGTTATGTCAACAGCAGGTTTATCTAACGACGGTGTTAGCTTGATGCCCGTTGCCATTGGAACTCGTAACTTCGTGCTATTCGTCAATCCAAACTTTTCTAGCAAATTCTTCGTATATTTTTCTTGATTGATAAAAATTCCTTCTCTGTTTTGACGAATATTCAAACCAAGAAAATTATTGATTTTTCCCATCATGCTCATTTCGAACTTACTCTTCATCAAATCTTCGAATTCTCTAGACAAAGCAGGGTTAGTTGAGCCAAAAACAATATCATCAACATAAATTTGAACAAGCATTAGATGATTCCCCACTTTCTTTCGAAATAATATGGGATCAACAGATCCTTGTTTAAATTTATATTGTTTCAAAAATGAAGTTAGAGTTGCATACTATGCCCGTGGTGCTTGTTTCAAATCATAAACTGCCTTATCTAAAATATAAACATGATTTGGAAATTCTTCGTTAATGAAACCTGGGGGTTGTTCTACATATACTGTTTCTTCAAGCTCTCCATTTAGAAATGCACACTTCACGTCCATTTGATAAACATCAAAGTCCTTGTGAGCTGCATAAGCCAGAAATATACGAACCACCTCGAGTCTTGCGACAGGGGCAAAAGTTTCTTCATAGTCGATTCCTTCTTGTTGTGAATATCCTTTGACAACAAGTCTGGCTTTGTTTCGAACAATATTTCCATCTTTATCGGTTTTATTTTTGAAAATCCATTTTAACCCGACAATCGAAACATTTTCAGGTTTAGGAATTAATCTCCAAACCTTGTTTCGTTCGAATTCAGACAATTCAGATTGCATTGCAACAACCCAATCTAAGTGTTCCATTGCAACCTTAATTGTTTTTGGTTCAATTTTAGATATGAAAACATTGAACATGCAAAATTCTTGATGAGTATTCAATACCTCATTCTTTGCACGAATTTGAGCTCTTGTTAAAACTCCCTCTTGTGGATTCCCAATTACTTGATCCTTCGGATGATCTCTTGTCCATTTTTCCATTGGTGGATATGCTGGATCAAATTCCAAAGGAGCATCTTCGTATATATTATCATTCTCAGAACCTGCAATCGAACAAACATCATCAAAATCATTATTATTTTCAATATTTTCTATATGCTCCCCCTCAACATTATGCTCCCTCTCAACATCATCATTTAATGTTTCTTTCTCCCCCTCGAAAGAATGCTCGCTATTATCTAATGTATTCGAATCCAAGTGCTCCTCCTCCACTGGATTGTTTTGTATACTTTCGTTTATTTCTTGAGGAGTTGATGTTGATTCATCAGTAAACTTCGCAAATTCGGGTATGTGATTATCAGGAGCATGAATTTCAGCATCGACTGCATGATCTGAAATTCCAAAAATCAAATCATAATCAATATCATCCATTTGTAAAGATTTAGTTTCAACTTGTGTGTATTGTAAAATTGGATGATTTGCAAATTTATGCTCATTTTGTTTAACATAGTAATCATCGAATGTGAGATTGAAAGTTTCTTCCACTTTTCGTGTTCGCTTATTTAACACACGATATGCGACAGAATTGTGCGAATATCCAAGAAAAATCCCTTCATCAGCTTTTGCTTGAAATTTCGAAAGATGATCCTTGAGATTCATAATAAAGCACCTACATCCGAAAACATGAAAGAATTTCACATTAGGTTTACGATTATTCAGAATTTTGTATGGTGTAATATTAAAACGCCTGTGTATGTAAGATCTATTCTGAGTAAAACGTGCAGTGGATATTGCCTCAGCCCAAAGATATTGAGGTAAATTCGCATATGCCAACATGGTTCTTGCTGCTTCGCACAATGAGCGATTCCTTCGTTCTACAACACTATTTTGTTGTGGTGTGTATGGAGATGAAAAATTATGCGAGATCCCTTTGTCCACCAAAAATGAATCAAGAACATTGTTCTTAAATTCAGTTCCATGATCACTCTTGATTTTTCGAACAATCTTCTTTAATGTTGTTTCCATTTTTTTGATAAAATCAATCATGATTTGTGCAACTTCGGATTTAAGCCTGAGAAAATAAACCCACGTAAATCTGGAAAAATCATCAACAATAACTAAAATGTACCGTTTCTTGTTGAGAGTTGAAACAGTCGAAGGACCACACAAATCAATATGTAAAAGCTCCAGAGGTGCAACAATTTTCGAATCTATCGTAATTGGATGACCTTGTTTATGTTGCTTTCCAACTTCACAAGCTGCACATAAAGAATCATTATCAAATTTAAGTACAGGTAAACCTCTTACCAGATCTTGTACCACCAGTTTATTGATGTATCGAAAGTTGAGATGTGAAAGTCTTCGATGCCATAGCCAGCTTAGATCAGATGTGGCTTTCGAAAGAAGGCATACAGCAGGTTTGCCTACAATAGGATTGATGTCCAGAGTGAACATGTCACCTTTCCTTTTGGATTTCAGTAACACTTCGTTTGTGTTGACATTCGAAATAATACTTCCTTCTTCGTTAAAGAGAACTTGATTGCCAGTGCCCACAACAAGTTGAGAAACACTTATCAAGTTATGTTGGAGACGTTCAACATATGCAACACGATTCACTGTGAATTGTCCATTTGTGATCTTCCCATATCCTTTAACTTGACATTTTTGATTGTTCCCAAATTTCACTACTCCAGCATTTTTGAGAATTCGAAAATCTCGTAAATTTTCCCTTTTCCCAGTCATGTGACGAGAGCAACCACTATCAATGTACCACTTGTTATCATATTGCTCGTCACATAGTACTTACAATCAGTGGAAAATTTTAGGTACCCAAGGCTTTTTGGGTCCTTGGAAATTAGATTTCAACATGGAATTAAATGAAGAATTTTTTACCCAGTCACAAACTTTAGTTTTGAGACTATCAATAATGTCCATATCATCATTTGTAGGAACCGAAACATAAGTTTTTGTTGGTTTCGGATGTATACTGACTTTACCCTTCGCATTTTGAGTTTGTGACTGAACTGTCTTCGCTTTTGTGACTGGTCTCCAAGCTTTGATGATTTGTTTTTCTGAGTATTTGTTGGATTGATAAACTTTTCCTCGTCCTTCGAGCCAGTGATCTATATTTTTCCTTGAAGTTATGCCTTTTTCATGCGAAGCCTTTAGTGTTTGTTTCTTCGTATGATTAGGAAAATTTGGCTTTTGAGGAACAAAATTAACTTTGGGATTTTTAAAATGTTGATTTTGAAAGACTTGTTGATTTGAATTAGATTTATTTGAAAATGCACTTGATTTGTTAGTGTCAGAAACTTTCGAAAACTTTGGTTGCTTATTCACTTCAGACCATGTATGAGTTGATTGAGATGAATGTTGGGTTTTTGTTGAAAAAGAGGAATTTTTAGCTTTGTAAACATTTTTGGTTGATTGTGATTTAGACATCTTTTGAGACTCAACATTCTGCCAAAATATTTTCTTTCTTGCTTGTCGTTTTGAAATGTTGTTTTCCTTCGAAAATTTGTCAATTTGATCTTTAAATTCCTTAGAGTTTAATTTGACAACTTTTTCATTTTCCTTTTCAACATGTTTTGTATTTTCTTTTTCAATTTTTGATTTTTCAACTCATTGGCTTTGTGGTTTTTGTTGTTGAAACACATACGAATTCTTTGTTAAGTTGTTTTCAACTGTGTTTTGATTTGCGAAAAAGCCTTCATCAGTTGTTTTTGAATTATCCTCCTCAACTAACTTCTTTAATTCGGGTTTGATATTTTCAACATTTCCAGTAGTTACGAAGACTTGGTTTGGAAAAACAACATCATCAGTACACTTGAAGATCGGGTAAACCACCGTATTCGCTTCTAGGTAATGAGCACCTTGTTCAATCAACACTTTTTCGAACTTTTGTGTATCTCCATACACTTGTTCAACAACTATACGAGGAATTTCTTTTTCCTTTGTAACTACCTTTTTCTTCGTTTGTTTCTCTTCTTTCTCATCATCACTATCATCTGTTTGGCTATCTCTGACTTCCACAAAGTCCTCATCACAAACTTTCGAAGTTGAGGATTGAACAGTGTCAATCTCAACCAACAAATCCTTACCTTTTTCTTTTCCTTTAAATGATGATTCAACATTTATAATAGACAACTGAGAACAATCAACATCCTCAATATCACTGATTTCACTAATATTGTCAGAATTATCCTCAATATCAGCAAAATTAGATTGAGAATCAGATGTTGAATTCTCAGTCTTTTTCAAGATGTGAATTTGTTCAGACTTAGTCAAAGTATCATTTACAATTTTAACCAATTCAGTTGAATCAAGACATTCATCTACTTTGACTATTCCATATCTATACTTATCATTCGGAACTTTGTTAAAATAAGGTATTTCTTTTTCACAATCATACGAAATGTTATCTACCGTAGCTCTTTCATAAGCTAAAAATGGCAGCAATTTTCTATGTTGTTCTTTACTGATTTTGCACGAATGATGTAGTTCAGTTAATTTCCCATACAATCTTTTAGCCGAATTACAGTAAATGTTCCTCTGGGCTAACAACAGTTTTGATTCACTAGACAAGTTATCCCTATCAACCATGATATTAGTTATTTGAAGTTCTAAACAATCTATATTAGTAATTTTCAAATCTAGTTTCTTCTGTGTCTCTTGCAACTGCATAGACAGCTTCTTAGCCTCACTGCTAGCAGATACCACAATTGAATCAAAATAAGTAACAATTTCATCGAAAGATACTAATTCAGAATTATAAGCATGTATTGGAATATTGAAAGATTCAAGAATATTACGTACCTTTGTGGTCATCGTAGATTTGTCAGCGGCTTTTGATACGAAGCATCTCCCATAAACTTCGTATGCCTCCTCATCTGATTCTTCTTCCATCTTTGCAAACATTGCTCCATGGGTTGGATTTCGCATCTCCTCATCATCTGATCCTGATGACCAAATTTGATAAGTTCCATCTTCTTCTTGTTCACCACGAGCAACTAATGAAAGATTCTTTGCCTTCGCACGCACCTCCTCCAACTTTTCCACATAGTACGCTTCATCCTTCGTCTTATTCTTTTTCTCATCTTTCTTCCTCAGCATGCAATCATTAGCTAAATGATTAGCCCCGTTGCAATAATGACAATCAATCCCAGCATCTCCCTTTAACTTCTTCTCTGTTTTTCCCTCAACAAACTTCGTATCTTTCTTCTCTTCCTTCTTCTTCTCATCCCCAGCACTTTTACTCATAAAATTCCCTTTTGTCTCAGATGACTTTGCCTTCGGATTGAATGGATTTTTGAAGAACTTTTTCACACGATTGTTTGAATAGAAAGCAATCGCCTCATTATCTGAATTCATGATGAACCCTTCGTCTTCATCTGAAACATCTTTCTCAGTTTCCCTTTCAGAGATCTTCGAAACCAAAGCTAGTGGACCTCCCAAACTTGCCTTCGATTCTTCAGCAATTTCGTTCACTTTGCTTTCATGAGACTTCAGCTGATTGTACAAGTCATTCAAAGTTGACGTATCAAAGCTCTGTTGATTCTTAACCATCATGTTCACACTACGACACTCCTTACGAAGACCCATAACAAAAATTAAATTGAACTCCATGGCTGATCTGGTGATACCATATCGATTGCATCTATAGATTAATTCATTAAGATGATCATAGTAAACTTCAATCGTTTCACCATCTTTCTGTTTGAAGTCCTTCAGTTCCACTAAGCATTGCTTCACAGAGTTAACTTTTGTCTTCTCACTCCCCTGAAATTTCTCCTTGAGAACGTTCCAGATCTCCTTTGCAGTTGTACAACTCCTCACATAGTTGTAAACAACTGGAGGCAAAGCACCTCTTAGCTCTCTTATGCATCTCTTCTCTAGCTTTTTCAGACGATCAGACTGATTCTCAACTTCAGAACTTCCAGAAGATGATCTAATTGGTTGAACATTCGTTGGTGGATTGAGATTGCCAGAAATACAATTCCACAGTTCTTTATCCAATTCGTTGAGATAATCCTGCATACGATCAGCCCATTGATCGTAATACTCAGGGATTAGAATAGGAATTTTGGTGGATGATCCTAGAAGATGAGAAAATGAAGTCATGGAATTAAGATTGAAAGACGCCATTGATGTACGGAATAAATCCTTGAGAATTTTTGAAGAAACTTTGAGAATTTGACAACAAACTATATGATTCAAATCAGAATCACTAGCAGAACACTCGATTCAATGATTCAAGTGCAGAATCGAATCACAGACTTAGATCCAATGAATTTTTCACTTTCAAAAAGTGCGGAATTTCTTAAACCAAAAAGTTGATTTAAAAACTTTTGAAAAGATGAAAATCAGATCAGAGATATGATTCCTGCTCTGATACCAATTGATGAACCTATGAATCGAGTATGAAATGAATCAGAGTTTAATGATCAAAGTAGGATTGCGCGATTTGAACACATATGTAAATATGATCTTGTTTTAGCTCTATTACGCTCTCAAGTTTTACAGAGTACAAATGTCAATTCTGTAAAAACTCGTTATTATGACTCTAGTAAACACTCCTATTTATAGGAGAGGAAAGCGTACAAAAAATATACTAAGGACTATGCGTTAAGCTTCAAATACAATGCCCTAGTAAAATAGATTACAAAATGTTCGAAGGGTACAAAACATACTTCGACTAATTACAACATTTCGACCCTTACATGCACCTCCTTATGTTTTGTTTTCATGGTTTTGGGATTTCTCTGATATTGAACCTGTTTTGAAAACTATTTGTAAATGATGATTTTTTGGGTTTTTATCAAAGTTTAAAATTTTCATGAATTTTATGGATGTTACTAGTTGGTATCAGAGCCTTGGCTTGAGTGAATTGGAGGAACACTCGTGTGAATCCAGTCTCAAACTAAGGAAAAAGATTTTAAAATATTTTTTTTCAAATGGTTTTCAAAATAATCAAGGAGGATGTGATGTGTACGATCAGTCGGAACCAGTAAGTAAACCCCAAAATACCATATTGTTATTTGATATTGTGATATATTTGAACAGCATGCTAGCGATAGGCTAGGGATCTTCCAGATTTTGCATAATAGAATTGCCTGATTATATGATGCCTGATAGCTTAGGGTTCTTCTCTAATGGAATTGACATCATTACTTTAGTTACTTAGTGTATGCATCATGGTCATGCATAACTAAGATTTTATAGCCTGAGAATGTTTGGTTTGGCCTTATTTCATGTTCTTGTTTGATGAAGGGCTTAGGGTAGGATCATATATTCGACTGTCTATAGGGTCTAGTGTTATGTATGGCTAGCATACACGAGTGCTGCAGGGTCGGTGGAAGTTTCATGGATGAGTGTTGTGGGGTCAGCCGACCGATTTTGAGATATATAGCCTTCCTCTAGGGTGTGAGGATTGAGTGTATGAGTATGCTAAAGAGTAGTTTTAGGGTGTTGTGATGATCTGTACGCATATCAAGGAAGTTACAACCCCTAGGTCTATGTTGGAAGTTGGTTCCCCGTTATGATATGTGTGTTATCCGATATACTCCTAGTTTATTTTCAGTATGGTGACTACACGTCGAGTTGAGGCAGGATCTCGTTCGGGATTTGGAGCTAGCCGTAAAGGTGAGTCAGTTGCGTTGGATGACAGGATCAGGAAGATCCTGCAGGAGGAGGTTGTTACTCGTTTCCGAGCTTAGTTTCCAGAGATGTTTGGGTCTATCAAGATTGCCATGATTGAGTACTTTGATGAGCGATATGCTGCTTTGTCTGAGGCTGCTTCTGCAGCCGTAGCGGCTGCAGGGGTTGGATCGGGTCGGGTTTTTCAGTATGGGGACTTCTACAATACGAAGCCCCCGAATTTTGATGGGGTGCAGGACCCGAACATCTCCATGAGGGGGCTATTTGATATGGAGGTATGTTTCTTCACTTGTTCTTGTCCAGCTGACCAGAAGGTCAGGTGCACTCTGAACCTTCTCAGGACCGGAGCGAAGGATTGGTGGAGGCTTGTTACTAGTTCATATTTTGCTGAGTAGAGAGTTGTTGTGTCTTGGGAGAAGTTCTCTGAGATGTCCCGCATGCTCAAGACGAAGATCAGATGGTTTGTTTCTACTCAACACTATGGTACATTGTTGGAGATGCAGGAGACCGCTAGGCAGCGTGAGATTGAGATTGATTTACAGACGAGGGAGTTCAGGTCGGTCCCGACGCAGTCGCAGCCTGTGCCAAAGCGGTTTAAGGCCGATGATGTCAGATCTGGGGGTCGGAAGGGCTGCACTTGTGGGAAGTGCGGCAAGGTACATGAGGGTGCTTGTCGATCATCATCTAGGTGCCACGATTATGGCCGGCAGGGCCATATGGCGAGGGATTGCCGCTAGCAGGATCCAACACTCAATTCTAGGATTTATTATCATTGCGACCAGGTTGGCCATGTGAATGCCAACTGCCCGTCGCTTTTTGCTAGGCTAGCGCAGGCTCCAACACCGACAACTTTGAGGATCACGGATGGGAGTCAGGGTAGGGTGGAGCCCCCGAGGGATCGAGGTCGCGCTTTCCAGCTTACTGCAGAGGAGGCCAGAGCAGCTCTAGATGTTGTGACTAGTAAGTTTCTATCCCTTATTATGTTGATTATGTTTTGTGTTATACTTATGTTTGTACCTCTTTTAGGTATGTTCCTAGTGAACTCTTTCCCTGCTCTAGTGTTGTTTGAGTCGGGTGCGAGTCAGTCTTTTGTGTCTCGGTCGTTCATTAGGAAGTTTGATATGCTCATTAGGGAGTTAGAGTGTCCGTTGTGAGTCTCTATCGCCAACGAACACGAAGTTTCTACATCATCGATATATCAGGGTTGTATTTTGGAGATTGTCGGGGTGCCTTATCCGATCGATTTGATCCCTATCCCCATGGGGGATGTTTGCGTGATTGTGGGTATGGATTGGTTGAGTCGTATCGGTGCTATGATTGATTGTGAGGGCCAACGCGTGGTAGTTTGAACCCCAAGTGGGCGAGAACTGGTTATCTATGGAGAGGGCAGCAAGATGGGTTCATGGTTTTGTTCTCTAGCCAGGGCCTAGGCAGTATTTTCAGCACGGGTGTGCAGGTTATTTGGCTTATGTGGTGGATATGCGTAATGGGGATCTGGTTTCAGTTTCAGAGGTCCCTGTTGTCAGGAAGTTTGCCGATGTATTTCCGTAGGAGTTACCCGGTGTGCCTCCTGAGAGGCAGGTCGAGTTCAGGACCGACCTCATGCCAGGTGCGGCCCCGATTGCCAAGGCTTCATACCTCTTGGCACCACCTGAGATGTAGGAGTTGTCATCTCAGCTGTATGAGCTGCTAGGCAATCAGTTTGTCAGACCGAGTAGTTCTCCGTGGGGAGTGTTGATTTTATTCGTCAAGAAGAAGGATGGTTCACACCGAATGTTTATTTATTACCGAGAGTTGAACAAGCTAACGATGAAGAACCATTATCCCCTTCCACAGATTGATGGCCTCTTTAATTAGTTGAAGGGTGCATCTTGGTTCTCCAAGATAGATCTGAGGTCCGGGTACCATCAGGTCAGGGTGAGAGAGGAAGACGAGGAGAAGACCGCGTTTCAGACTCGTTATGGGCATTACGAGTTCGTGGTGATGCCATTCGGGCTCACCAATGCGCCTGTGATAATTATGGATTTGATGAATTGGGTATGCCATTCGATCGTTCAGTTATTGTGTTTATTGATGATATCTTGGTGTATTCCAAGACTAGAGAGCACCACGATGAGTATCTTCGCGAGCTTCTGGGGATTTTTAGACGAGAACGACTTTATGCTAAGTTCTCCAAGTGCGAGTTTTGGTTACGAGAGGTTCAGTTCCTTGGACACCTCATTAACCAGGACGAGATATTGGTTGATCCGGCCAAGATCGAGGCGGTGATGCAGTGGGAGGTTCCGAAATCTACCTCAGATATCAGGAGTTTCTTGGGGTTCACAGGGTACTATCGAAGATTCATTCAGGATTTCTCCAAGATTGTAGTACCCCTCACTCGTCTGACGAGGAAGAGGTGGATTTCCGGTGGGGCCCTGAGCAGCAGTTAGCATTTGAGACCCTTCGACATAGATTATGTGAGGCCCCGGTTTTGACCCTCCCAGAGGGAATTGAGGATTTCATGGTATTCTATGATGCTTCCATTACTGGTTTTGGGGCGGTCCTCATGCAGAGAAGACGGGGGATAGCATATGCTTCACGACAGCTGAAGCCGCATGAGACGAGGTATCCCACACATGATCTGGAGTTGGGGGGCAGTGGTTTTTGTCCTCAAGATTTGGAGGCAATATCTTTATGGGGTCCGTTGTACCATCTATACGGATCACAAGAGTTTTGAGGCACATTATGGATCAGCCGAATCTGAACATGAGGCAGCGCACGTGGCTGGACATAGTCAAGGACTATGACTGCGAGATCCTTTACCATTCGGGTAAAGCGAATGTGGTGGCGGATGCTTTGAGCCGAAAGTTGGCTGGGTCTTCAGATGGGGTTTCACGTATGTGGATATCAGTGGATTCCCTACTTTAGGGAATGATTAGGGAGGATCAGGCTGAGGGTGTTCGGGAAGAGAACTGGAAGATTGAGAGGATCAGCGTTGAGATCACCAGATTTGTTCCAGATAGTCGTGGACTGTTGATCCACTGTGGTCAGGTATGAGTTCCTATGTGTGGTGGGGTCAGACAGATTGTGTTGGAGGAGGCTCATAAGTCTCGCTTTTCTATCCATCCGGGGGCCACCAAGATGTATCGGGATCTGAGATTGAGCTATTGGTGGTCGTGTATGAACAGGGAGATCGAATGGTACGTGGAGAGGTGCTTGACTTGCAGGATGGTCAAGGCCGAACATCAGAGGCCGCATGGCAAGCTGCAACCTCTGGAGGTTCCCATGTGGACATGGGAGCATATTTTGATGGAATTCATCACCAAGTTGCCGAGGAAGGCAAAGGGTTTTGATGCTATTTGGGTCATCGTGGATCGATTAACCAAGAGTGCCCATTTCTTTGCGATTCGGGAGAGTTCTACGGCTGAGAAGTTGGCCGATGTGTATATTCGCGAGATCTTTGCTCGCCATAGGGTTCTGGTCTCTATTGTTTCAGACCGTGATGTTCTGTTCACCTCCCATTTTTGGCAGAAGATCCATGAGGAACTGGGCACGAGGTTGCACTTCATCACAAATTATCATCCGCAGACCGACAGCTAGAGTGGGCGGACGATACAGACCCTTGAGGATATGTTGCGGGACTGCGTCATTGATTTTGGTGGGAGCTAGGAAACAACAGTTTTCACTCCAGCATTAGTGCTCCGCCTTTTGAGCTCTTGTATGGGCGGAGATGTCGTACCCCGGTCTGCTGGGGCGAGGTTGGTCATAGGGTTAGAGTCGGCAGAAGAGCTATGCCTACCGACGTCGATCTGAGTTGGAGTTTCAGGTCGGCGACATGGTGTTACTGAATGTCTCACCTTGGAAATGTGTGGTTCGCTTCAGGAAGAGGGGGAAGTTAGGTCCCCGATATATTGGGCCATTCCGAATTATTTCAAGGGTTGGAAAGGTCGCCTACCGATTGGATCTTCCTGAGGAGCTTAGTAAGATTCATAACACTTTCCACATTTCACAGCTGCAAAAGTGCGTATTGGATGAAGATGCAGTAGTGTCTTTGGATGATATTCAGGTTGATGAGCACCTGAACTATGTTGAGAGACCAGTGGCTATTTTGGAGAGGAAAGTAAAGGTTTTGCATAGCAAGGAAGTACCTTTGGTAAAGTTACGATGGCAGCATCGGAGGGGATCCGTGTGGACCTGGGAGCTGGAGGCTGAGATGCGGGAGCATTACCCAGATTTATTCTCTGCAACAGACTTCGAGGACGAAGTCTAGTTCAAGTGGGGGGAGTTGTAACATCCTGGGTTTCAGGTATTTTCAAATCCTTCCTTCGGTTTTAAATTATGTCATTTTGGTCCTTGGATTGTAAGGATGTAGCCCTAAGAAACCCTAGTGGAAAAATGGTAATTTTGGAGCAGGAGGTGTACGCTGGGCATACACATAATACGTTGGGCGTACTTATGTCCGAGTGAAACCCTAATTTTTAGGGTTTGAGGGGTATTTAGACACCTTTATGGATCGTTTAGCCTCATCCTTTCAGCCTCCAAGCCCTTGAATCGTTTTTGGCAAACCCTAACCCCATAAGAGAGTTTTTTTAGCTAAAAGTGTGTTCTTAGTGTGCTTAATGAAGAAGGAGTTGCATCAAGGAGATTAAAAGTTGAAGCAAGCTTGTGGATCTTGGATCATCACCTTCTTGGGAAGCTCCAGAAGGTAAAAAGTTGCTACCTTTATGCTTTGTTTGCTTGGATCTCATTTTGGTAGCTTTATGATATTCTTCTTGTCCCAAAAGTCCATGTTTGGTTTTGGGTTGTCCTTTCAGACCCTAGGAAGGGTTCTAAGCCATAAAAATGAGGTCCCTTTAGCTAGTTTGGCTCCATGCTTCTTGTAGAAGGTCTTAATGGATTAAGACCATGTATTAAGGACTTTTTTGGACGTTTAAAGTCATAAAGTTAGAGACGTTATGACTCTGGGATGCAGTTTAGACCATGGATCTGAAGTTTGGGCTTAAGTGCTTAAGCTATTAAGCACTTAATGAAGTTTTGGGCTTTGCGAGTTCAATGTCCCCGTAATACAGTCAATGCGAGGCTTGCGTACTGTGAGCTTACCTACCGAGTACGCCCCACATACTCACATGGTTCAACCATTTTCGAGTTAACTCGGCTGGGTTGACTCGGTTGGGTTGACTCAGCTGGGTTGGCTCAATGGGTTTATGGGTTTTTACTAGTTGACTTTGAGTCGACCATGTTTGGCCAGGTTTAACCAACTTTGACTTTTAAGGTTATTTTGGGTATTATTAGGTTTTGATGGAATTGGTCACTTGGTGGTTGTAGGCATTTGAGTTGAGAGTTGAGATTCGGTGTCATGCCTTATCAGTTATGTGCTGCTTGTGAGGTGAGTCTTCCTCACTGTACTTTCGGGTCGAAGGCACCAAGGCCGGCCCATTAGTTTGATAACCAGATATTGTTGATATTCTGAGTATGGATTATATATGCATGCTAGTTTTGATATGCTAGTTTGGTAGATTGGTAGGACAACCTGTGATAATGTCTGTTTATCTGTATATGATATTATCTGTTATATGTCGACATATTGTGTGGGTTGCGTTGAGGTTGTACTGCTCCGTGATGTAGCCAACAAACCCTAGAGCATATAAGTTATGAGCCGAGGGCCAAGGAAGGCATGTTAGACTCATACTGAGGGCTCATGAGCATTCCAGATACGAGCTGAGGGTCGGGAAGGGCATGCCAGACTCGTACTGAGGGCTTAGTGGTAGTCAGTTCGAGGACTGATCAGGCCGGGGAGCACGCCAAACATAAGTTGTGGGCCTAGGGGGCAAGCGAGACTTATGTTGTGGGCTCAGGGGTAATCCAATATGTTAGTTGTGGACCCATTGTATGTTGTTATTATGTTTGTGCTATTTGCTTGGGTATTGGTATTTTGGGGGAACTCACTAAGCTTTGGGCTTACAGTTTTGGATTATGTTTCAGGTACCTTAGAGGATCGCGGAAAGGCGAAGGCGTGATCGTGCACCTCCCCATGTTTTGTTTTCTTGATTTTGGGATTTCTCTTATATTGAACCTGTTTTGAAAACTATTTGTAAACAATGATGATTTTTTTGGGTTGTTATAAAAGTTTAATTTTTTCATGAATTTTATGGATGTTACATTTATTTCGCTTTCTTTTTCCCAGGAGAGGTTCGGCCATGTCGTGTATTTCCATTGCACTAGCACCAAGTCAATCATCTTATGTATTAATTTCTTCCTCTTACAGTCAATGATTGCTTCATGCTCTTCAACCAACCTTTTATCTTCATCACTCCTTAACTCTAAAAGTGGGAACACATCAACTACTTCTCCCGAATACTTCGTTAAATAATAAACGTGGAAGGTATTATGGATACCTTGCAGTTCGTTGGGAAATTTAAGCTTGTACGCTTGATTCCCCATCCTTTTAAGTACTTGGAATGGTCCTATAAAATGAGGACTCAAATTTCCTCGTTTTCTGAATGAAATAACTCCCTTCCATGGTGAGAATTTAAGTAACACTTGATCACCACATCAAATGTTATCGATCATCGCTTTTTGTTTGCATAGCTCTTATGACGACTTTGAGCAGCTAACATCCTTTACATGATGACTTTTAGCTTCTCAGTAGTCTGATGTACTAACTCAGGACCCGCGAAGTGTTTCTCTCCCACTTACAACCAACATGATGGCGTACGACACTTCTTTTTGTACAATGCTTCGTAAGGAGGCATCTTAATGCCTAAGTGATAGCTATTGTTGTAGGAAAATTCGACCAATGATAGGTGGTCATCTCAGCTACCAGTAAATTCTAAGGCGCATGCCTGCAACATATCTTCCACGGTTTGGATAGTTCTCTCACTCTGTCCGTCTGTTTGTGGATGATAGGCAGCACTTAAGCACAACTTCGTGCCCATTGCTTCCTATAAACTCTTCCAAAATCTGGAAGTGAATCGACTGTCCCTATTTGACATGATAGATAAGGGTACTCCATGTATCCTGACAATTTCCTCTACATAGGTCTCAACCAACTTCTTCATCGACCAATTCTCTCATGCGGCTATGAAATGCGCACTCTTCGTAAGTCGGTCTATTACAAACCAGATCATGTCATGACCTCTCTTTGTCTTTAGAAACTTTGTTATAAACTCCATGGTAACATATTCCCACTTCCTTATGGGTGCCGGTAAGGGTTCCAAATCCCTGTATGGTTTCTGATGTCGTGCCTTTACTCTTGCACAAGTTACGCATTCTGCTACGTAAGTTGTCACATCGACCTTTATGGTTGGCCACCAGTAATAGGGTTTTAAGTCCAAGTACATTTTGGTGCTGCCTGGGTGTATAGAATACATAGTCTTACGAGATTCCCTTATAAGAAGATGTTGTATAGCACCCAACTTTAACACCCAAATGTGATTCTAAAACATCTTCAACCTTGCTTATCTTCTTCAAAAACAAACATCTTTCCTAGTTGTTCGTCTTTCTTAACACCTTCTGCCAGAGCCCTAGTCTGAGCTTCCTTGATATTTTTCAATTTTGTTGAGATCACTTCAATCTTCAATGATCTAACTCTTTTCCCTTCTGGAATCACCTTTCTACTTAAGGCATCGGCTACGATATTTGCTTTACCTGGGTGTTAAAGTATTCGCAATCGTATTCCTTGAGTAGCTCCATCCATCGCCTTTGTCTCATATTCAATTCTTTATGAGCAAAGAGATATTGAAGGCTTTATGATCCACATATAGTTTGCATTTGGTTCCATGAAGATAGTGTCTCCAAATCTTTAGGGAAAAAAACACTGTTGCAAGCTCTAGATCATGATTCAGATAATTTTGCTCATGGGGCTTTAATTGTCTTGAGGCGTAAGAAACTACTTTATATCTTTGGGTAACGACGCATCCCAATCCAATCTTATAGGCATCACTGAAAACCGCAAAGTCTTTATTTCCTTCTGGTAGGTCAAGGATTGGTGTTTCATACAACCTCTTCTTCAATTCACTGAAAGCTTTTTCTTGCTTCTCACTCCAAGTATACGAAACTCCCTTTTTGGCCAGGGCTATTAATGGAATCGCGATAGAAGAGAAATTTTTGATGAATCATTGATAGTAACCCGCCAATCCTAGAAAAATACGATTTTCAGTAGGACTCTTTGGCGTTTTCCATTTCATCACAACTTCTATTTTTGTTGGGTCAACCATAATGCCCTCCTGGTTAACTATATGACCCAAGAATTGTATCTCCCGTTTCCAAAAGTCACACTTCGAGAACTTTTCATAAATTTTCTCCCTTTTTAGGATTTCCAGTACTTCTCGGAGATTTTTACCATGATATTGATTGTTTTTGGAGTAAATCATGATATCATCAGTGAACACTATTACTGATTTATCGAGAAAAGGTTTACAAACTCAATGAATCAGATCCATGAATGCCGCTGGAGCATCTGTTAGTTCGAAGGACATAACAAGGAATTCATACTGTCCATACCTTGTTCTAAATGCTGTCTTCTCGATATCTTGTTCTCTAATCTTCAACTTGTGATAGCTTGACCTGAGATCAATCTTCGAGAAGATGGTTGCTCCTTGCAATTGATCGAACAAGTCGTCTATCCTAGCTAAAGGATACCTATTTTTTATCATAACTTTGTTTAACTCCCTATAATCAATGCACATTCTCATTGTACCGCCCATCTTCTTTATGAACAATATTGGAGCTCCCTAGGGTGATGAACTAGGTCTTATAAAACCTTTTTCCAACAACTCCTAGAGTTGTGTCATTAACTCCTTCATTTATGTAGGCGCTAAATGATACGGTGCTTTCGCAATCGGCGTCGTGTTGGGCAATAAGTTGATTCTGAATTCTACCTACCTCTAGTAATTCATCTAGAAATACCTTAGAAAATCCCGCATGACAGGTATATAAGTCATTTTCGTCTTCTCTTTCTTCACGTCTATCACATATGCTAAAAATTTCGTACATCCCTTGGATAGGCATCTTATGGCCTTCATTATCATGGTGATTCTATACTTCACTCTACTCCTATCTTTGTATACAAAAAATGGCTTCCTTCTAGGGGAATTAATATGGACCATCTTCCTTATACATAAAATCTCTACAAGGTTTTTTCCCAACCAGTCCATGCCGAGAATAACGTCGAACTTACTTAACTCGAAAGGTAAAAGCTCTTGATGAAATTCATTTCCATCCAGGTTAATGGTTACAACCTCTAACCTATTGCTAATAGATATATTCCTACAACCAGCTACTTCTACTAAGATAAGGGTACTTAGCCTAACTGGCGATAACTTAAGTTTCCTCCCAAATTCATGCGATATAAATGAATAAGCTGCTCTAGAATCAAATAATATCTTTGTAGGATTTTAATTAACTAAGAATGTACCTGAAGCAACATCAGTCTCTTCCTTTGCTTCATTAAGGGTCATCTAATAGCTTCAACCCTTGGGATTTGGTGGCATGATCCTTGGGATTGGTTTCTCAACCTTTGGGCACTCAGCCTTCATGTGCCCTTTCTCTCCACAATCGAAACAAACTTTTCCTTTTACTAGGAAATTTATGGAAATATGCCCTGACTTCTTGTACTTGAAGCAGATGACACTGTCGCCAAAATTCTTCTTCTTGCATTGGTTGCACCACTTCCCTTCTTGGTTGCTTCCATGCTTGCTACCTGACCTTGAAAAATTCTTTTTATTCTAGCTATTATTGTTGTTGTTGCTTCCTTTGGTTTTCCTCTTTTCACTGGCTTCCGCTCTGTCAGTAGCCCTCTTCTTAATCATACCTTCCACAGCTTTTACAGCCTAGATGGCCATCTAGAAAGTAGGTGCTTGATTAACTGGCACCATATACTCCAATGGCAATCCTTTTGCATACCTATCAATCTTGGTCAACTCGTCATGGACGACTCGCAGGGTAAATTTCATCTTATCAGTGAAAGCGTTGGTGTACCCATCAACCGACATGCTTCCCTTCTTTAAATCCAGGAATTGATTCTCCAATTCTTGCATTCTCTCGGCCAAACAAAACTTCCTCTTAAAGTGGGTTAAGAATTTGTTCCATGTCTGCTGCACTGCCTTTGAACTGTCTTACAACATAGGTGGTTTATAACTTCCCTTTGCAACTACAGGTGATAAATGCTAGCTCCATTTCTGATATCCAGTCCATGACTCCTACTGGATACTCTTTCTTGTTAAATGATGATGGATTACAAGTAGTGAAGTCCTTATACTTGCAGTAGCCTCTTGGTTCATCAATTCTTCGGATCTCTAAGTCTTTTGGAGGAGGGACTGGTCCTTGATGACTTTCCAAGTCATCATTTTCTTCATCTTGTTCACTTTTCAACAAATATCGGCTCGTTGCTCACATGCACTCCTTCTCTAGCATTAGCTAGCTCCTGAGCGAAGATGTCCATAAACTCACGTTGTTTCTGATCAAGCATTTCTTGCATCATCGCTCGAGCTTCATTCATTAAGATTTGAGTAGTAGTTGCTCCAGTTTTTTGAGGTGTTGTACATCCTTCGTTTTTGACGACTATTCCACTCCTAGTAATTGTCATGACGTTCTATAGTCGTAGAGGCGAGTATTTTAATAGGGCGATATATTACTTATTATTATTATTACTATTATTATTATTATTATTATTATTATTATTATTATATACACACAAACACACATAATTAGTAGTTAAGTCATCTTCTTAGTGCTAGAGTCTTAAGCAATTAAGGTATATACCCTAAAGTAATCTATCACACACCACACCGATCATACTTAGCTTCTAAGTTTAAGTCTAGAATTACCTAAATTCCTAGTTCACTTAAACTAATGCTCTAATACCAACTGTGACATCCCCCATTTTTAAGAACCAATTAAAACATTTTCTTTATGCTTCATAAAACTAAGATGCAGAAATTCCCAGTTAAACAAAACATTTTTGAGATAACAAAAGTTATTTCATTTTTTTAAAACTTTGAGGATGCCATTGTTCATATCCAAACATCCATTAAAACGTAAATATTAAAAGGTCCTGAAACTACTTATTCCAGACACATCTCTTCATTTCAAAAATGAGTGGGTTAGGTTTGTGAAAACCTTGTGAGATGCATAGGGTTTTCAAACCTGTAATAATTTAATGGTAATTAGGTAATATCATTCGTGCAAACAAAGATGCCACTATATATATATATATATATATATATATATATATATATATATATATATATATATATATATATATCTAACCTAAGACCAACTACCCAACCCAATCGATCCTTTCAAATCCTAAAGCAACGATTATCTGGAGGAATCACCCATCCTCATAAATTGTTTCAGCAACTGTTTGACTACACCATTAGGGGAGTGCTTGGGCAGTGTAAGTCATGTGAAGGCAACCAATGTTAAGAGATTTGATAAATATGGTATCCGATTTTATCTACGTCCATGGTTTATAAGTCCATGCTAGCAACGTAATTCACTAGACCGCCTAAAATAGTTAAGTGTTGTCATTTACTCAGATCGATGTCCCAAACATACTAGCATGTTGTCAGATATGGACCTACCATTTGTGGTCATCCAAGAATGGGGAGGAATACGATTCTCCGCTATCTGATCTCACACTCTACCCCAGAATGAGACCTATCTAATGTCTAGCTTATTAGGAACTATACACCTTTTACAAGTCCTATTATAGCTAATCCAGACTTATGTAAAAGGCAATCTGTGTCCAATACAGTTCCTAATCCAACATTACTATCATATTTATACAAGTAGTACATAAAACAGATAATACATGTAAACATTTAATGTCTCTTATAAATAATACTTTTAATTAGTATTATGTTCTTGATAATAACTATGCACTTACTTGACAAAGTGTCTGGTGATTGGTGAATCGGGCAGAGATTTGCCTTACACCTTTTCCAAAAGACCTAAACGTATATAACAATAAGTATTAGTCTAGTTTCATGATTATTATCCTCCGGGTTTAGATTCCTCAATAATTCCAATGAATACTGAGAATTTTATTAAGTAAGGATCAACCAGGCAGGAAAGTTAGGAGGCGTGACCATTTCAGTGTATAGTCTTTCTGAAATCCAACAACCAAGCCAACATAACCATTCTAGTTACCTCTCCTATAAGTAGATCGATAAGTATAATGACTTGGAATTACTGATAAATCTTAATTATAAGTTCCTAGTAACGACTTATAACTAATATCATAAATTACACAAAAGTAGAGTAAGTGTAGCGAGACTTATAGAGTTTTCCTAACTAAAAGTCAGGAAAATTTATGGACAGGACTCCAACTCCAACTCACACTCAACTAACTGCTGGATCCTCAGATCCTCCAGAGCCTAGATAGATACCCAAAAACAAGAAAATTCTAAAGCTAGATGTTGAATATTTCAGAGGGCTTTCGACTGATCTGGTGTGAGGGAGAGTGTGAGAGTGAGCATGTATTTATATGACGTTTTAGGGTAGGCACGCTGCACCTCTGATCAAAAAAGAATGATGTGGCAAAATGTTGGCATGACAAGTGGCACAAAGTGGGTGGGACTGCATGGTCTTGTCGGGCTCGCCGTGCTCTTAACGTGTGCACATACCGTTTTTAATATTTTCAAATTTTTGTTTCATCATACGATCTCCATTTCTAAAGTTCTTTATATCCCCATAAAGCACTTGACGATATTTACAACTTTCCTTTTGACTCCATCGACTAATTTTGACTTTATTTTTTTCACAGATGCTTAAGCTGTTAAATCCCGTATAAAATACATAACATTCTCATCCGGAGTCCGTCTTCGACTGTCCTTATATCGTTGGGTTCCTATTATATAACACCCGGTTCCAGGTATAGTATTATTTTTGAGTATGTATGGTAATCTTCTTTGGAAACCACGACGTGGTGAAGCCTCACCACGACGTGGCGATGAGTTTTGGGCCGCGAGATTTAATGAACCACCACAACGTGGTGATTGCACCATGACATGGTAGTGGCTGTTGGGGAAAACCCTAAAGTTTAAGGGTTGAGCCCTATTTAAAGATCCTTAACCCCCTTCTAGCCTCCTCCCATCATCCTCCATCTCTCAAAATCGTCACTTGGAAACCCTAGAGCCATTTTGTGCTTTTTAGCCTTAAAAGTGTGATTTTTTGGTGCTTGTTAAGGAAAAGGTGGTGAAAGACCTCATTGGGAGTCCAAGGCAAAGAAGATCCAGGAGTTGACCTTCCTCTAGCATCTCAAGGAGGTATAAAGTCTTCATCTTGATGATTTTATGAGTAAATCTATCGATTTTTCCCTTTCTTTCTCTAGGTCTTGTTGCCGTGGGTTGTTGAACTTCATAAAGCTTGCAACTTTATGAGTCTCCAGGCCATTTAGAGAATTTGGCTCTTTGGATCTAGTCTAGAATTGAGTTTGAGGGTCATGCATGAAATCTTGGCCTTTTTGCTCTATTTTGACCTAATAAGAGTTCAAGACATGCATTGGACATGCATGTATGAAAAGCACCGACTTTTATGGTGTTAAAGACTCTCTTGTAGCTTTTGGTCAAGTAACCCCATGGATTGGATGATTATTCATGAAGCCATGAAGCGTTTTAGACTTCAAAAGTCGAGATCTATGCATTTGGAGGGTTCTATTGGATAAAGTTGGAAGCTTTATCCATATAGACCCTATTTTGGACCTCATCTGAGTTGGAGACCTTTTGGAATCAAATGAGCTGGCTGAATGTAGAAAGCTGCTGAAAACCCTGTAACCACGACGTAGCAAGGCCACCGCGATGTGGTGGTGGGGTGGTTTGCGACTGTGTTGTCGTATCCAGCACCACGACGTGGTACAAGGGTACCATGACGTGACATTCAAGCTGAGCTGACTTTTCTTGACCTTTGGATCTTTTGGCTAAGTTTGACCTTAAAGTTACTTTGGGTATTTTGGGATTTTGGTGGAAATTGGTCACTTGGTGGTTGTAGACATTGACTAGAGAGCTGAAATTCGGAGTCGGGATTTGTCAGATCTGTGCAGCCTGTGAGGTGAGTGTTCCTCACTATACCTGTTGGGTCAGAGGCACCAAGGTCGGCCTTTTTGGATTGATTATCCTGATTATTTCATGATTGGGTATCATAGTGATCTGTTAGATCTGTATCCTGGTGTATAGGATAATGATATGCTTATTGATCTGTAAGATCTGTCTGGTTGTTTGTTGATTGATTATATGTTTATGAGTTATGTATATGTCGACATGTGTGTGTGGTTGGGTTGAGGCGGTCCTGCTTTGTGCTGAAGGCCAACAGACCCAGGGCGGCCCCGATAGACTAAAGGCCTGTGAGGGGGACCAGTCAGGCCGAAGGCCCGGAGAACGGTCCAGACAGGATGAAGGCCCGGTGCGGCGGACCAGATATGCTGAAGGTTCTGTATGCATGTTGTTGCCGTGATATCTATGATTATGTGTTGTGGTGGTATTTTGGGGGGAAACTCACTAAGATTTGGGCTTACAATTTTGGATTATGTTTCAGGTACCTCCGAGGATCGCGGGAAGGCGAAGGCGTGATCGTTCCCCTCCTCATGTTTTTGTTTTACGATTTTTGGGATTTCTCTGATGTGAAACTTATTTTGAATAAAAATATGTAAACAATGATGGTTTTGGGTTGATTAAAAAGTTTAAAATTTTCTAGAATTTTATGAATATTACAAATTGGTATCAGAGCCTTGGTTTGAGTGAATTGGAGGAACACTCGTGTGAATCCAGTCTCAAACTAAGGAAATATTTTCAAAATGATTTTCAAATGGTATTAAAAATACTCAAGGAGGATGCGATGTGTACGATCAACGTGAGCCAGTAAGTAGACCCCAAGATACCATACTGTTATTTATATTGTAATATTTTAGAACAACATGCTAGTGATAGGCTATGGATCTTCAGGAATTGCATGATAGAATTGTCTGCTTATATGATGCCTGATAGCCTAGGACCTTTCTTTTTATGGAATTGACATCATTACTATAGTTTCTTAGTGTATGGATCACAGTTATATATAACTAAGATCTCATATCCTGAGAATGTTTGGTTTGGCCTTATTTCCTGTTCTTGTTTGATGAAGGGCTTAGGGTAGGATCAGATATTTGAATGTCTATAGGGTCCAGTGTTATGTATGGCTAGCATACACGAGTGATGCGGGGTTGGTGGAAGTTTCATGGATGAGTCGTGTGGGGTCAGCTGGCCAGTTGTGAGATGTTTAGCCTTTCCTCTAGGGATTGGGGATCGAGTGTTCGATTATGCTTATGAGTATTGTTAGGGTGTTGTGATGATCCTTGAGACAGATACGGGTAGGTGTGGAAGGTAGTATGAGCCCGTACTACTGAAAGCACAAGACTCGTAGGCGTAGCAAGGAAATCACAACCCCTAGGGCTTCGTTGGTAGTTGGTTACCCGTTATGATACGTGGATTATCTGATATCTTCCTGGTGTATTTTCAGTATGGTGACTACGAGACGATTTGAGATCAGATCTGGATCAGGATCAAGGACTGACAGGCATATTGGTTCAGATGAGTTGGATGCTAGGATTAGGAGGATTCTCCGTGAGGAGGTTGTGGCCATTGTCCGGGATCAGATACCGGAGCTTTTTGGGTCTATTAAGACCGTGATGAAGGAGTACTTTGATGACAGATACACATCCGTTGCTGAGACTGTTGCTGTTGCAACCTCCGCAGCCGTGGCAGCCGCAGGTGTTGGCCCGAGTCGGGGTTTTCAGTATCGGGACTTCGATAATATGAAGCCGCTAACTTTTGATGAAGTTCAAGACCCGATTGTAGCCATGAGGTAGCTATCTGATATTGAGGGATGCTTTTTCACTTTCTCTTGCCCAGTTGCCTAGAAGGTCAGGTGTACTCTGAACCTCTTGACGTCCGGAGCGAAGGATTAGTGGAGACTTGTTACAGGATCGTATTCTACTGAGTAGAGGGATGTGGTGACTTGGGATCAGTTCATGGAGATGTTTCGTACTCGTTATGTGCCATGGGTTGAGCGTGAGAGGTTGGCCCAGGAGTTTTTAGATTTGAGGCAGGGATCGGAGTCGGTGACGAAGATCACCCGGATGTTTACTGAGAGGGCCCTGTTCTGCCCTGAGTTTGCTTCGGAGCAGGCTCAAATGATTCTTTGTTTGAGTTGCAGGAGGCTACTAGGCGGCGTGATCTTGAGATAGATCTTCAGTTGAGAGAGCAGAGGATGGCCCCGACACAGTCGTAGCTAGTGTCGAAGCAGTTCAAGGCCGCTGAGTCTAGATCTAGGGGTCAGCGAGGCCGCACTTCTGGGAAGTGCGGTAGGGTTCATGATGGAGCATGCCAATCTAGTTGTTTGTGCCACAAATGTAGCAAGGAGGAGCATTATGCGAGGAACTGTTGCCACTCAGCCCCAGTTCATAGTATGAGGATTTGCTATCATTGTGATTAGGTTGGCCATGTGAAGGTCAACTATCCATTGCTCGCTGCCAAGCCGGTGCAGGCCCCCGCGCCAGCTACATTGAGGATCACCGATGGGCGCCAGGGGAAGGCGAAGCCCCCGAGGGCTCGAGGTCATGCTTTTCAGATCACCGTCGAGGAGGCCAGAGCAGCTCCAGATGTTGTGACTGGTATGTTTCTATCCGTTATGTTGTTATTTATGTTTGTATTATGCTTATATGTTTGTACCTTTGGTAGGTACGTTCCTAGTGAACTCCTTGCCTGCTTTAGTGGTGTTCGACTCGGGTGCGAGTCGATCCTTTGTTTCTCGGTCGTTTAGTAGGGAGTTTGTTATGCCTTTGGGGGAGTTGGAGTGTCCGTGTGAGTTTCTATCGCCAACGAACATAAGGTTTCTGCTTCTTCAGTATATCCAGGTTGCATTATGGAGATCTTCAGGGTATCATTTCCGATCGATTTGACTCTATTCCCATGGGGGATGTCAGGGTGATTGTGGGTATGGATTGGCTGAGCCGTTTCGGTGCTATGATTGATTGTGAGGGCCAGTGCGTGGTAGTTGGAACCGCAAGTGGGGGAGAACTGGTTATCTATGGAGAGGGCACTAGGATGGGTTCGGGGTTTTGTTACGCAGCCAGAGCTCGACAGTATATTCAGCACGGGTGTGCGGGTTATTTGGCTTATGTGGTGGATACACATGTTGGGGATTAGGTTTCAGTTTCGGAGGTCCCGGTGGTCAGGGAGTTTGCCAATGTATTTCTGGAGGAGTTACCCAGTGTGCCTCCTGCGAGGCAGGTCAAGTTTAGGATTGACCTCGTGCCAGGTACGGCCCTAATTGCCAAGGCGCCATACCGTTTGGCACTGCCTGAGATGCAGGAGTTGTCATCTTAGTTGTGGGAGCTGCTAGGCAAGCAGTTCTTCAGACCGAGTAGTTCTCCGTGGGGAGCACCGATGTTATTCGTCAAGAAGAAGGATGGTTCACACCGGATGTGTATTGATTACAAGGAGTTGAAAAAGCTAACGGTGAAGAACCGTTAAACCCTTCCATGGATTGATGATCTTTTTGATCAGTTGCAGGGTGCATCTTGGTTCTCCAAGATAGATCTAAGGTCCCGGTACCATCAGGTCAGGGTGAGAGAGGAGGATGTGGAGAAGACTGCGTTCCATACTCATTATGGGAATTACGAGTTCGTGGTGATGCCATTCGGGGTCACTAATGCACCTACAGTCTTTATGGATTTGATAAATCGGGTATGCAGGCTGATGCTCGATCATTCAGTTTATCGTGTTCATTGACGATATCTTGGTGTATTCCAAGACCAAAGAGCAGCATGAGGAGCATCTTCGCGAGCTTCTAAGGGTTTTGAGGCGAGAACGACTTTATGACAAGTTCTCGAAGTGCGAGTTTTGGTTACGAGAGGTTCAGTTCCTTGGACACCTCGTTAACCAGGACGGGATATTGGTTGATCCGGCCAAGATCGAGGCGGTGATGCAGTGGGAACATCTGAAATCTCCCTCGGATATCAGGAGTTTCTTGGGGTTGGAAGGGTACTATCGGAGATTTATTCAGGATTTATCCAAGATTGCAGTACCCCTCACTCGTATGACGAGGAAGGGGTGGATTTTTGGTGGGGCCCTGAGCAGTAGTCAACATTTGAGACCCTTCGGTAGCGACTATGAGAGGCCCCAGTTTTGACCTCCCGGAGGGAATTGAGGATTATGTGGTTTTTTGTGATGCGTCTATCACTGAGGTGGGGGCGGTCCTCACGCAGAGAGGACGAGTGATAGCTTATGCTTCGCGGCAGCTGAAGCCGCATGAGACGAGATATCCCACACATGATCTTGAGTTGGGGGATTTGGTTTTTGCCCTCCTGATTTGGAGGCATTATCTTTATGGGGTCCGCTGTACTATCTACACGGATCACAAGAGCTTGAGAGACATTATGGATAAGCCGAACCTGAACATTAGGTAGCGTAGGTGGCTAGACATAGTCAATGATTATGATTGCGAAATACTTTATCGTCCGGGTAAAGCGAATGTTGTGGCATATGCCTTGAGCTGCAAGTCGGCTGGATCTTCGGAAGGGGTATCGAGTATGAGGATATCAGTGGATTCCTCGCTTTTGGGATTGACTACGGAGGCTCAGGCCGAGGGTGTTCGGGAAGTGAATTGGAAGATTGAGAGGATCAGGGGTGAGATCACCAGATTTATTCCATATAGTCGTGGGTTGTTGACCTGTTGTGGTCGGGTATGGGTTCCTATGTTTGGTGGGGTCAGACAAATTGTGTTGGAGGAGGCTCATAAATCTCGCTTTTCTATCTATCCGGGGTCCACCAAGATGTATTGGGATCTGAGATTGAGCTATTGGCGGACATGTATGAAGAGGGAGATCACCTGGTACGTTGAGAGGTGCTTGACCTGTAGGATGGTCAAGGCCGAGCATCAGAGGCCGCATGGAAAGCTGCAGCCTCTGGAGGTTCCTATATGGAAATGGGAGCAGATTTCGATGGATTTCATCACCAAGTTGCCGAAGTCGACAAAGGGTTTCGATGCTATTTGGGTCATCGTGGATCGATTGACCAAGAGTGCCCACTTCCTAGCGATTCGGGAAAGTTCTTCGGCCGAAAAGTTGGCTGATGTGTATATTCGCGAGATCGTTGCTCGCCATGGGGTTCTGGTCTCCATTGTTTCAGACCGTGATGTTCGATTCACCTCCCGTTTTTAGCAGAAGTTCCATGAGGAACTAGGCACGAGGTTGCACTTCAACACAACTTGTCATCCGCAAACTAATGGCCAGTGTGAGCGGACGATACAAACCCTAGAGGATATGTTGTTGTTACAACCCGAAATTTCTATCCTGTGAAACCATTCAATTCAATCACAAGTCAAACTTGTTTATGCTATCTTTTAGCATTGTTAAGGGTCTGTTTGAATGTTCTAATCCTAGTACATTCAAGGATTGGGTGTTAGGAAGTATCTACTAGAGTTCATTGTGCAACATTCAAGACGGAAAACTCCAACACTTGGAGTTTAGGGCCGTAAACTAGAGCTTACGGCCGTAAGCTCTTAGTTGGCCGTGAACTCTTCCCTTATGTATGATATTCCTTCACTTTTCTTCACTTCTCACACTTCCAACTCAAGAACACTCATTTCTCTATCAAGTATCATCAAGAACACTTCTAATTCTCGACAAATTTGTAAGTGATTCTTCCATTTATTAGTTGATACCTTTCATAATCTAGTAAAACCCTATGATTTCATCCGTGAAATCATCTCTTTTTGGGTTAGATCTGCAACAACACCAAGAACACCAAGAACACACACTAGTTCTTTGGGACGTGAACACCCCTACAAGCTTCCAAAACGTAAGTATCCTTTCCATATACTAGTTATCCATTAGAAGCTCTTGAAATACATCCTTGAAATAACCATTTCATCAAGAACATCAAGAGTTTACGGCCATAACTTCTCCCTTGGCCGTAAACCCTTATCAAGAACATCATTGGCCATAAACTCGATCCATTTCATGTGTTGGCTGTAAACATCTTTGGCCGTAAACATCCATGGCCGTGAACACACCTAGGCCGTAAACATACTCTTGTGTGGCTGTGAACACCTTTAGAACAATCATATATGATTGTAACACTTCATTCCAAGTGTTTCCTAGTTCCTAAGGTGGTTCCCTATCATGATTAGTTGCTATATACACTAATTATATACATATATGTGTCATTATATGCTTAATAGGATCCATTTGTGCTCAAGACTTCACTTGACACTTAGCATCCTATATCGATCTTACATTCGAATCACTCACTACAGCTGAGTTCATACCCCTTAACTTATCTCTTAAATGATTTTAAATGCTTTTATGGGGGGAATACAAGTTGAAAACATTATAGTTATTGTATCAATCACATGTGATTAATAACTATCAAACAAGTGGATTTCTTATACTTCAAAACTGTGCTGTCAAACAAGTGGATTTCTTATACTTCAAAATTGTGTTATCAAACAACTATTTCAAAACATTTTATAAACTGACATCAAGTCATCTGTAACCATTCAAACGGTTAAAATTCCTTTATATGCTAAACTCTTTTATATGCTAAACTCTTTATCAAACTCTTTTAAACTTATATATTGTCAAAATCATGTCTATATAGATATAGTTATATAAATAAGGTTGAAAGGGCTTAGGACTGATAACTCACTTTATTTCTTGTTCCTTGTTTGGTTGTGGACTTAGGGTATCGGTTGTTTGTCTGAGTGTCGTTTGAATCTTAGCTATATATTATGTATATGTGTATAGATATAAAAGTTCTTACATTAGTTCAACACCTTTGGGTAGCAAAGGTGTACAAACATACTCAGTCATTCAAACAACATTACTAGTAAACTATAATTGGTATAGTTTAGAGGATTACTACTCACTATTTCTAGTACAATGAAACATACAAGAGTCAGTTCATACATGGGTCAGTTCAAACATACTATAACGAGAAACAAAAAGAACATACTATAATGAGAAACAGGGAGGAACATACTATACACTAGAACAAAGAGAACATACAATACACTATAACAGAGAGAACATACTATACAAATACAAGAACACTATAACATTAATGTGAGCCACTACTTCATGGCATGGCAATATACTGTTGTGTCACGTTTTATAACCAGAGTCTCCTGGAGGGAGAGCGTGAATTTATGTATAGATCTATACGGGATTGACCATCCTACACCTTGCTGCTAGCTACAATGGGACCTGCAGGTCTACGGGTGACGAATGTCATACCATTTCGATGTCTTCGAACGTCGTGTTTTACTAGTCAATCAAGCATGGTTATAATCTCATCACATTTTACCTTAATTAAACAATTGGTTTACGGTAGTTAGTACAACGGTAGTTACTATATACAATACTACAGTACATCTTTATTTTCCCTTTACATTCACATTGTGATCTTCTCACATAAACGGTAATGTAAACTATATTTTGGTAATGATAGTCATACTTGGGAAAAACACTCACTTTTACAAAAGAACAAACATACAGAACAGTCGGGTCTTGGTAGAAGAATACATTTCATTATAAGTAGAAAATATAGGATTTTCTAGTAGATACAAACATTTACATCAAACATTTACAACAAACATTTACAAACACTTTCATCAAACTTATACAAATATTTGACACTAAAATACTTATAAACTCACCGGCTTAAATGTTGATCTACTCTTTCAAAATAACTTGTATTCTCAGGTCACCAGTAGACAGGTACACTGGACCAGGTTTTGAGAAGATGGAGCATATTCAAGACTCGTCTTTTATTTTGATTCATATTTTGGTGTCTTTCAAACTATACATAGAACACACTTGTATTAAATTATACTATTAATGCAATGGATGATGTTGTTGCTTGTTTACTATTATGCATTGATGTGATACTGTACATGACGTCCTCCGCCCCCGAACGTTTCCGTCGTTCTGGTTTGGGGGTGCGACAATTATGGGCATGTGTCATTGATTTTGGTGGGAACTGGGACTCCTACCTACCTCTTGCGGAGTTCTCCTACAACAACAGTTTTCACTCCAGCATTGGTGCTCTGCCTTTTGAGCTCTTGTATGGGTGGAGATGTTGTACCCCGGTTTGCTAGGGCGAGGTTGGTCACAGGGTTATAGGCGGACCGAGGTGGTTCTTCAGACTACGGAAATGATTCAGCAGATCAGATAGAGATTGCAGACTGCTCAGAGTCGGCAGAAGAGCTATGCTGACCGACGCCGATCCGAGTTGGAGTTTCAGGTCGGCGACATGGTGCTACTGAAACTCTCACCTTGGAAAGGTGTGATTCGCTTCAGGAAGAGGGGGAAATTGGGTCCTTGCTATATTGGGCCATCTTGGCTTATTGCCAGGGTTGGAAAGGTCGCTTACAGATTGGATCTTCCCGTGGAGCTCAATCATATTCATAGCACTTTCCATGTTTCGCAGCTATGAAAGTGCATATTGGATGAGGATGCAGTGGTTTCTTTGGATGATATTCAGGTTGATGAGCGCCTGAACTATGTTAAGAGGCCAGTAGCTATTCTAGAAAGGAAGGTAAAGGTTTTGTGTAGCAAGGAAGTACCTTTGGTAAAGGTACGTTGGCACCACCAGAGGGGATCCGAGTGGACCTGGGAGCCATAGGTTGAGATGCGGGAGCATTACCCATATCTTTTCTCTGCAGCCGAATTTGAGGACGAAGTCTAATTCAAGTGGGGGAGAGTTGTAACACCCGGTTCCATGTATGGTATTATTTTTGAGTATGTATGGTAATCTTCTTTGGAAACCACGATGTGGCGATGATTTTTGGGCCGCGAGATTTAATGAACCACCACAACGTGGTGATTGCGCCACGACATGGTAGTGGCTGTTGGGGAAAACCCTAAAGTTTAAGGGTTGAGCCCTATTTAAAGATCCTTAACCCCCTTCTAGCCTCCTCCCATCATCCTCCATCTCTCAAAATCGTCACTTGGAAACCCTAGAGCCATTTTGTGCTTTTTAGCCTTAAAAGTGTGATTTTTTGGTGCTTGTTAAGGAAAAGGTGGTGAAAGACCTCATTGGGAGTCCAAGGCAAAGAAGATCCAGGAGTTGACCTTCCTCTAGCATCTCAAGGAGGTATAAAGTCTTCATCTTGATGATTTTATGAGTAAATCTATCGATTTTTCCCTTTCTTTCTCTAGGTCTTGTTGCCGTGGGTTGTTGAACTTCATAAAGCTTGCAACTTTAAGAGTCTCCAGGCCATTTAGAGAATTTGGCTCTTTGGATCTAGTCTAGAATTGAGTTTGAGGGTCATGCATGAAATCTTGGCCTTTTTGCTCTATTTTGACCTAATAATAGTTCAAGACATGCATTGGACATGCATGTCTGAAAAGCACCGACTTTTATGGTGTTAGAGACTCTCTTGTAGCTTTTGGTCAAGTAACCCCATGGATTGGACGATTATTAATGAAGTCATGAAGTGTTTTAGACTTTAAAAGTCGAGATCTATGCATTTGGAGGGTTCCATTGGATAAAGTTGGAAGCTTTATCCATATAGACCCTATTTTGGACCAGATCTGAGTTGGAGACCTTTTGGAATCAAATGAGGTGGCTGAATGCAGTTAATTGCCGAAAACCCTGTAACCACGACCTGGCAAGACCACCGTGACGTGGTGGTGGGGTGGTTCCCGACTGTTTTGTTGTATCCAGCATCACGACGTGGAACAAGGGTACCACAACGTGGCAGTCAAGCTGAGCTGACTTTTCTTGATCTTTTGGCTAAGTTTGACCTTAAAGGTATTTTGGGATTTTGATGGAAATTGGTCACTTGGTGGTTGTAGGCATTGAGTAGAGAGCTAAGATTCGGAGTCGGGCTTTGTCAGATCTGTGCAGCTTGTGAGGTGAGTGTTCCTCACTATACTTGTTGGGTCGAAGGCACCAAGGCCAGCCCTTTTAGATTGATTATCCTAATTATTGCATGATTGAGTATTATAGTAATCTGTTAGATCTGTATCCTGGTAGATAGGATAATGATATGCTTATTGATCTGTAAGATCTGTCTGGTTGTCTGTTGATTAATTATATGTTTTTGAGTATTGTATCTATCAACATGTGTGTGTGGTTGGGTTGAGGTGGTCCTGCTTTGTGCTGAAGGCCAACAGACCCAGGGCAGCCCGGATAGACTGAAGGCTTGTGAGGCCGACCAGTCAGGCCAAAGGCCCGGAGAACGGTCCAAACAGGCTGATGGCCCGGTGCGGCGGCCCAGACATGCTGAAGGTTTTGTATGCATGTTGTTGTGATATCTATGATTATGTATTGTGGGGGTATTTTGGGGGAAACTCACTAAGCTTTGGGCTTACAGTTTTGGATTATGTTTCATGTACCTCTGAGGATCGCGGGAAGGCAAAGGCGTGATTGTGCACCTCCTCATGTTTTTGTTTTATGATTTTTGGGATTTATCTGATGTGAAATTTATTTTGGGATTCATCCATTTCATACAACACATAAGTATTATCAACGCACATCAAGGACACCATGAGCCATAATGGAGCATTATGATGCACAAGTGGCACATCATGAACACTAGTGGCACATCATCCATCATGGCGGCGAATCATGTTGTATTCCTTGTTCATTCACCTTCTAAGCATCCTTGAACAATCTTTATCATCATAAAGGACTTCATGGCATACGTGGCTCATCAAGGAAATACGTAGTGCATCCTTGCACCATGATGGAGCGTCATCCTTGAGGATGGCGCACCTTGTGAAAGGAATGGTGCATCCTCTCCAAGAATGGCGCACCTTCCTCGTAAATGGTGCATGAGGATTTAAGGTGGCACATCCTCCTTCCAAAGTGGCACACCTTCTTCCAGAATGACACATATGTTTCTCAAGTTGTACATCTAGCTTGCCAATGGTGCATCACTATCTCAAATGGCACACCATGCTTCAAGAGTGGCACACCTTGAGCATGGATGGCACATCCATGCACCAAAGTGCTCCATTCCACTCGTAAGTTCTCTATACCTCTTCCAGGTTCTCTATAGCCCCTTGTAGAAGATCCATTCTTTTTCACTTGATCTGTTCCTTTGTCAGATGATCTATTCCCTTATCAGATGATTCGTTCCTTTGTCACACACTTTTTTCTTAATATCTTCATCAATTTGTAGTTCTTGAATCTTTTTCTTATAATCAATCTTTCTTTTAGACCAACAATTATTTGCATAGTGACCTTTTTTTACCACAGCTGTTACAAACTATATCCTTAAATACCTTTTTAGATTTTCTTTTTTCAACTTTATTGGGTTCTCCTTTAAACCTTCTTTTCTTTTTTCTTTTATACGTTCTAGTATTTTCTACATAACCATTTTGATTTTTGAAGGGACTGATCTCTTTGGTATATCAAAAGCAAATTGGTCACAGAATTAACCCAGTTCTATTCGTCTTCTAAGTCCCTATTTCTTAAGCTGTGATACACTGTAGTCATGGTTAAATTGGCTTTTAGGCGAAATATGTTGTTTGTTGCCTATAAATACCCATTAACCGAGCATTCTTGTTATACCAAACAATGATAATTATTCACGAGATGCATGTCATTAAACACCTTACATCAATAGAATATCCAATCCAGACACTTTCAGAGACACGTGGGGTTACTCTTTTAGCCTAATATACCCATGGCTCTGATACCAAAAGACGTTAGGATCGAATTTCCCAAAATAGAAACTTATTAAATAAAAGTGTTGTTTTTTTATAAGTTAATCTAGTATGAACATATAATTAATATAACTAACACTTTATTAATTTAACACAACATAAACATAATAAATGATTAATTACAAGATTAAAGAAAAAAATTTAAATTTTGGATCCATGGATATGAGATCCTTACACACTTCTACGATATTAAAACTTCTACAACTTGTAGTACAGAGACAATACTAAAGAAATTTTAAGAGAGATGTGAAATTTTTTGGATGCTTTCTTCAACCGAGTAAAGCTCTATTTATAGGCAAGAATCAGACTTGAAACCCGGACTTCAACCTGAGTTCTTTCTTGGAGAAGGGTTTTTGTTTTCTTTCAGCAGAAAAATAATTTGTTATATTTTTTGTTAGATTCTTTGAAAAGTGACTGCAGAGATTCCACTTGATTTGTAGAGATTCCACCTCCTTTGGTTGGATCTATAATATTTTATTTGTTTTGTCTTTTTTTTTTCATTCTTCTTGCTTGATGCATCTTCTTTAGAGTTGATACCTGCAGCTTCATTCATTAATTGGTCTTCTTGTTCTTCTAAACTAAGATCGACACCATCCATATCTTCATTATCAAAATATCTTTACGAAGACATATTGTCATCATCTTCTAAGGAGAATTATGTTGAATTTTTTTCTCTTTTTTGGATTAGCTTATCTAATTAATCATGGGAAATGATTGAGTTTTCTCTCAGTATTTTTTTCCGTATAATGGATAATAACAACACATCTTCATTTTTAGCATGGGTATCTACCTCAACAGAATTTAATTTTTGATTTTTATCTTGCTCTGCGAGAGCATCCATGACTTGATCAATTATATCTTTGGGATCGAACTTTTTCCACCATTTGACCTAATAAGTTCTCTTCAAGGAGGGAATATTTGCACAATTTTGTCCAATATGTAGTCTCCATGCCCATATCCATCGCACCTTGTATTTTGATACAAATAAAAGCATGAATTTGTTTAAAACTAAGGACATATCTTTTCCCTTTATTTGGGGATGAATATTACTAAATATTTCAAATGATCTTTTTAGCTCTTTTGCGAAAATTTCTTGCAGAAGGCACAATATCTCCCAAGCTGATAAAAACCAATTTGAAAAATATGCGTTAAGATCAAAGTCTTTAACAAATGTAAAGAACTAACTGTGGCTTCTTGTTGAATTTTGGTGGTAAAAAGCATATTTCCACGATTTAATATAATCCCAATATGTAATACTACATTGGTTTTGACTATTTTCTCTTGTTACAATCCTAATTGATTTGGACTTGTACCCCATTCATTTATGGCATGATTTTTACTATCTTTGCCTTACCGAATGTGATTGTTTCTTGGCCCCTTTCGACAATTTTTGTTTTATGATCAAAGATCATGAATCCTGTCATTTTCAAAATCTGTTCATAACAATCTCTATTTATTCTTCCTTCCAGCGGGAAATAAAAATAGGGCTCAAAATATTTGTGACATAATTTATAAGGTTCCTCGCGACACCTTAAGTCAATTTCTTCTAATTCAATGTTATCATCCACTATGTTAAATTTTTGGTTCATAAATTCATTTTGTTCATCGGATAAGAGAACATCCCTTATAGTTTTTGAAGAACCCTCTATGTTCTCTTGAATTTTTGGAAAAATTTTATTATTGAAGGTTGGAATCACTCTTCCACATCCTATATTGTAACATCCATAAAATTCATGAAAAATTTAAACTTTTAAAACTAACCCACAAATCATCATTATTTACAATTTAGTTTTCAAAACATGTTTAATATCAGAGTTTTCCCAAAATCATAAATCCAAAACACGAGGAGGTGCATGATCATGCCTTCGCCTTCCCACGATTATCTGAGGTACCTGAAACATATCCCAAAACTGTAAGCCAACGCTTAGTGAGCTTTCCCCCAAAGTAGCAACACACAAAACATATATCAATAACAAACAGCACGCATATAGAGCCTTCAGCATGACTGGACCGCCTCACAGGCCTTCAACCTATCTGGACCGTTGTCCGGGCCTTCGGCCTGACTGGACCGCCTAGTAGGGCCTACAGTCTATCCGATCTGCCCCAGGTATCTTGGCCTTCAGCACAAAGCAGGACCACCTCAACCCAACCAACCATGACATGTCGACATACATATAACTAATAAACATTTAACCAAACATCAAACAAACATGCAGATTCACATATCACAATCGCATGCTAACATCCTATCTACCAGGATACAGATCTAACAGATCACTACAGTACACAATCATACGATAAACCAAGATAACAATCCAAAGGGTCGGCCTTGGTACCTTTGACCCGTAAGTACAGTGAGGAAAACCCACCTCGCAAGCTGAACAGAACTGATAAGGCCCGACTCCGAGTCTTAGCTCTCTAACCGATACCTAATTCCATCAAAATCCCAAAATACCCAAAATACCCTCAAGGTCAAATTTGGTTAAACTTGGTCAAAGTCAAAGTTAAAGTCCACTGTTCAAACCCACCAAGCCAAATGAGTCGACCCAGCCGACTCAACTCAACGGAGTCAACTCAACGGAGTCAACTCAAAAAGCTGACCCATGCGAATACACGGGGCGTACCCCAGAGGTACACTTAGCGTACGCGAAACCTCGCATAGACCACCATCAGGGTGGTTTATTGTGTATGCGGGGCGTACTCCCACCTACACAGGCGTAACCTCGCAACCCTAAAAACTTCATTGCATGCTTAATGGCTTAAGCACTTAAGCCCATACTTCAGATCCACGGTCCAAATGCACCCTAAATTCATAAAGTTTCCAACTTTATGACTTTCCATGCCTAATAAGAGCTTAACACAAGTTCTTAATCCATTAAGACCTCCTACAAGATGCATGGAGCAAAAATAACTAAAGGGACTTCATTTTTATGGCTAAGGACCCCTCCTAGGTTCTGAAAGGACAACTCAAAACGTCCAGAACATGTCATGCTAAAGATGAGACTTTTGGGACCAAAAAATGGCATAAAACCCCCATAACTAGATCTACAATATTAAGAGACAAAGGTGCAAGCTTTATACCTTGAAAGGCTTGCAAAAGAAGGATGAATCCCAGATCTAAGGTGCTTCTTTCTCCAAGTTGAGCTTAATCTTCTTCCTTCATCTTCAAGTCACACAAACACACTCTATATGCTTGAAATGTCCTCACAAGGTGCCTCTAGGGTTTCAAATCACGAAGAGAGAGTAGAGGTTGGTTAGGTGAAGAGAAATGAGGCAATAAGGATGCTTAAATACCACCCAAACCCTAAAAATAGGGTTTCCATCTTTCTTTAGTACGCCCCGCGTACATGAGTGTACACCCAGCGTACTAAGGCATGTCCTAGTACGCTCAACGTACACACATGTACGCTTAACGTACTTCTCCTGCCCAAATTAGAAGAATGTCACTAGGGCTTCAAGGCACATTCTTTTGAGCTTAGGGACCAAAATGTCATATAATAAACTTAAAGGGATAAATTTAGAAGTACCTGAACATCAGGATGTTACAATTCTCCCCCACTTGAACTCGACTTCATCCTCGAAGTCTGCTGCGGTGAACAAATCTGGATAATGCTCCCGTATCTCAGCCTCCGGCTCCCAGGTCCACTCGAAGCCTCTCAGGTGTTATCACCGTACCTTTACCAAAGGTACTTCTTGTTGGGTTTTGAGCATTCTAACACTCCTATGGTGTACATGCAACCCTATAAACCTTGGATCTATGTTTTCTCTATTATACATGCAAATAATCAATATTCCAAGGTTTCATCCTAACTAGCATATTATGAAGCAACTATACTACAAAGTTCTAGTTAGATGACATACCTTTGATGTTGCTTGAAGTCTTGAACTTTAAGAGCTTAGCCCCAATAGTGTGGAAGCCTCAAGTGGAATCACAAATCACCAAAACACCTTGGAAGAACTTGAGAGAATATGTATGCTCACTAAAATCGGCCCACACTTTTTTTCACACACTTGTGCCAATTTTGTGAGCCAAGGACCCCTTTATATATTATGGATGATTAGGGTTACATCCATGTAAACCCTAATACCCATGACCTTTCATTTACATAGGATCCATGGGTTAAAAGCTCCATAGACCATCCATGAAAGCTTAGCCCAACCTAAATGAACTTGGCCCATTCCATATATATAAGAGTCCATATCTATTAGTTCTTTTTGATCACTTAATTAATTCTAAATTAATTCTTGATCAATACTAATTAAATAATATGATTCCATATTAATATATTAGAACTTATAATATATTAATATAAATCATAAATATACTATTCTCAAAAGACTATCCATATAAATTGTGCCGGTGAAGTGCAACCCAAATGGACCATGTCGGGTCGGGTCAAGTACATACCAAATATAGTTATGGACTTAGACATTAATCCAACACTTCCTTGCTATGCAAAACCTTCACCTTCCTTTCCAGGATAGCCACCAGCCTCTGCACATAGTTTAGGTACTCATCGACCTGAATATCATCCAAGGAAATCACTGCATCCTCATCCAATACGCACTTTAGCAGCTGCGAAACATGGAAAGTGATGTGAATCTGACTGAGCTCCTCAAGAAGATCCAATCTGTAAGCAACCTTGCTAAAACTGACTATCACCTGAAAAGGCCCAATATACCGGGGCCCCAACTTTCCCCTTTCCTGAAGTGTATCACACCCTTCCAAGGTGAAACCTTCAGTAATACCATGTCGCCGACCGGAAACTCCAACTCGGATCGGCGTCGGTCGGCATAGATCTTCTGCCGACTCTGAGCGGTATGCAGTCTCTGTATGATCTGCTGAATCAGCTCTGTGGTCTGAAGGACCACTTCGCTCCGCCCTATAACCCTGTGACCAACCTCCCCCCAACAAACTGGGGTACGACATCTCTTCCCATATAAGAGCTCGAAAGGCGGAGCACCAATACTGGAGTGATAACTTTTGTTGTGGGAAAACTACGCAAGAGGTAGGTAGGAGTCCCAGCACCCACCGAAATCGATGACACATGCCCGCGACATATCCTCAAGGGTATGTATCGTCCGCTCATTCTGGCCGACGGTCTGCGAATGATAAACAGTTACGAATTGCAACCTCGTACCTAGTTCCTCATGGAACTTTTTGTTAGATTAATGTCTAAGCCCATAACTATAATTGGTAAGACTTGACCCGACCCGACATGGTCCATTTGGGTTGCATGGCATCATGCATTTGGATATACTATAATGAGAGAAATAACACTTAAGGTTGGTTAATATATTATAAGTTCTAATATATTAATAAGGTTATTTAATTAGTATTGATCAAGAATTAATTTGGAATTAATTAAGTGATCAAAAGGAGACTAATTAAATATATGGGTTGATTGTGTAAATCATTCATTCTTATATATGTGGGCTTGTGATCCAAGATTCCTTATGTTGGACTAAGTCCATGGGGTGACCCATGGATACTCCATGGAGGTTAAAATCCATGGAGCATAAGGAATGGGTAAAGTTATGAGTTACATGGTGTAACCCTAATAGGCACCATATAAAAGAATCCCATGGCTCAAGAAATCGTGAACTAATGTGTGAATATGAGGGCTAGACGATTTCAAGGAGTGTTCCATTTCTCTCAAGTCATTCCATGTGCATTTGGTGTTGTGTGAACCATTTGAGGTGTCACACTTGGGGCACTAGGCACTCAAGCTTCATGGAGACAAGCTACATCAAACAAAGGTATGTATTCTATCCATTTGATTACCCAAGTATCAAGTATTGTATGCTAGATAGGGTAATACCTTGGAAAGTTCATAATTGCATGTATAATAGAGAAAACATAGATCCAAGGTATTTAGGGTTGCATGTACACTTAGGAGTGTTAGAATGCGCAAAACCCATCAGTGGTATCAGAGCCAGGTTTTGTTTTCTTTTTATACTTGCAAAATTAGCTGAAAAATCGAATTGTATTAGTTTAAAAGTTATGCTAATTACTTGAAAAAAATTTGATGTGAATTATCTTTGTTCATATGAGTTTATTAGATTAATAGAAAAGTTAATTGATTATGTGTTTTCAATCCATTTTAATCTAAGAGTTGATTCTAAAATGTGTTTTTGTAACTTATCCTCAAGTTATATGAAAAGTCACATTTAAGTTTCATAAAACTCATAAAAAGTTGGCAATGGTTACAAAAATGAAGAGTCTTGTCCTCATTAAATGGTTTTATGACACCATAACTTGTGCTCAAGTTATGGAGGTTCAAGAGTCACTTCATTAAATGATAAAATGTGTAACCTTAATTAGTTCCATAAGTTACAAAAATAAAGAAAAGTTACATTCTTTTATTAGTTTAAAGTCTTCCATAACTTGTCCTCAAGTTATGGAACTTGAAGAGTTTTTTTAATTAAAACTACTTTAAACACATAAGTTATGGAATTAATTAGTTTTGAATATTTTCAAAACTTTCCCTCAATTTTTGGAATTTGTAAAGTTTTCCCCATGAATACTTTAATTCCAAGTTAGCCCTTAGAATTTTAAAAGTTAAAATTCAACCCTTATACTTTATAGTATTATAAGTTAATAATAAATATATGTATAAGAGCAAGTCAGTCTTACCGTTAGTAGGCCTCATTCACGAAGCCGGTCTATAAGGGGGTATAAGGTTACTGCCTATAAAATGGCAGTTTAATGGGTGTCCACTCTCACCCACCGCTTCCTTGACTGGTGGAGGGTCGTTAGCCGAACGGGTAGGACAAGGACTATAATTCTCCCTTCATTAAAAGTATTAATGATAAATACTAAGTAACTAAACACTTATAAATTCCCAATCTTAGTTACTTAGGAAAATGTGAATAAGGTGCTAATCCATGAAATTACACTTTGCACTTTGTTTAAACCGTTAGTGGAGCGTGTGTGGTTAACCGGCACACTAACCTGGATTTAACAAAGTAGGCAAAGGGTAACTTAATATTTATCATAGTATCGGTGGAGCTCGTGTGGTTAACCGGCACATCGATTGAGGTGTAAATATTAAGGGTACCAAGTATATTTGCATGGTTACTTCACACCTTGTTTTGTGATCCTCGGCATCCCAGTCACAAAACCTGAAGGGCACACTCGAGATTGAAACATGCCATTGAAAAGTTCAATGAATCTCAAAAGATCTAGGAGTTTCAAATCCAATTAAAAACCTAATTACATTATTTCGTTTTTCATGGTGGAAATTGGTAAATCGTCATTTACCTACCTTAAACTATTTTATAACTCGGATTACGGCATCCCTCTTCCAGTTATAAATAGGTTGTTGGATCCTAGCCTTAATATTTCATATTGGGTGTTATATTAAGGACTTTAGATCAACTATCTTGAATATCTCCCAAAAGATGTCTAGTTCAGACATCTATGATCTTCCCAAATCTCTTGGAACTTTACTTCCTCCACCTCCTCCAATTATTCTCCCTAACCCACAAGTTCAAGGTCACTCAAGCCCTAATGGCAAGCAAGGTCTATGTGTGATCACATCTTAGATATGAAGTCACATATTGACAAGCTGGGAGAGTTGGGTGTCAAAGTCTTGAGAAAGTTGGATGTTCAATCACTTTCTAAGTCACATAGTGAGTTCCTTTGGGACTACTATGAAACAGACTATGACATGAACCTTAATGATCATATCTATTTGCTTGGTGCTGCTGAATCAGCAATGATTTGGAACGATAGTAAAGCAAATTTGATTAGAAGATCAACTTCCCAAAAACTTTATGGACAGTGACAATGGTGACACTGGAAATCCAGAAAAAGCATTCTCTTCCCAATGGAAAGGGATTGGCCATAGTCAACCCGGTTGACCAAATGGTAAGGAGAAAGGCTAAGTCTGAGATAGTCCCATTACCAAAGGGTCCATATGTTTATTTTGCCAAAGGAAGGGGCGTTGATTGCAAAGCTGCCAAGTTTACCTAAGGATGTTAAAGTCAATAAGTCTGACTCTACTTCAGGTAGAGCCCATTATCTAACTCTGTTAAGTTTCTATTCTAAGATCATCATTACATGATGTGACTGGGTCATATGTTGATGTTTTAAGAATCAAAGAATAGAGAGAAAGCTTAAAGGAAGTATATGCTGATTCTGATCGCGTAGGTGGATTTCGATCGCATCAGAATTTTGAAGCTGTTACTTAGGAGTTATGATATATTGCTTAGGAATAGATAACAACAAGTTTTTCCGTATGCATTTGCACTATAAGGATAAGTTTTTTCCGCAAAGTTTTGAAATAAAATAAAAGTTTTTAATTTTATATTTATTTTAAATATCCTTACAAGTGGCATTTGTGAAAAATGGTTGTTTATATGATTTCATTAATAGCAATATTTGAAAAAAAAATGGACTTGATTCTTTCGTTTGTGGTAGTGTCATAATTTACCAAATAAGGAAAGATTCTCATTCCCAAGGCTTCAGTTGGATAGAAACTTGGAATCATGCAAGTTGAATAGTATGATGAATGAGAACTTTCAAGCATTGGAAAATTAAGACTTGTTCACATGGATGTGTGAGTCAAGTTAAGGACTAAAGGGATCGAGTACACATTCTTGTGCACTGGTCAAGTCCACCACAAAGCTTGTTAAGACTATTCGTCATGATTTACTAAATTTTAGTAAATATGGTTATACTTACAAGTTTAAGTATAATTCTGAAACATTGGAAAAGTCTCAATGTATGGCAGAACGAATGGGAAGAATCAAATTAAGCAGACAGATAAAAGTTTCTCAAATCTGAAAAGATGGGAGAGTACTTTAGTATCATGTTTTGTGATCATCTTAATGATTAAAGAACCACATCACAATTGGTCTTCTAAGGACATCTTAGTGCATTCTTATGACTAAGAAGAGGAGTCATGAATTGTTGAAATGGTTAAATCAAGAAGATGAGTCATACTTCGTTTCAAAACAAGTCTTAGAGTCATACTCCAAGACTATAAGTTGAGTGACATATCTTAAAGAAAGGTTTATAACACTTGTCAAATGTAAGAGTAAAAGTGTCCTACTCTTGTACATTTGAAGTTGGTAAGTTGTGATGTTTTGGATTAAACAAAGACCAACTAAGGCCAATTGTGTGAAGTGTTTGTCTTGATAAAGAATCCGTACTATCTCTTGAATATTTGGCAAGATAGTCTTATATGTCAAGAGGACAGTGGGAGTCTTAAAGATCCTAAAAAGAATTTCAAGAACTAATCAAGAATAAAACCTGAGGTTCTTCACTAGCACACGACTTGAGGTTTATAACCTATCATGTTGACATATTCTATGCCCATTCCAGTTAAAGTTGGCTTTGAATAGGAGTTCTGAAAGTTCTCAATTGGTTGCATAACAACTTGGAAGCAATGGCAGGCCCTGTACTGCCAGGTGGCAAGAAGTTAAGATTGCATAAGTTCAGTCCATATGAGTTTGGATTTGTCATTATCCTTGTCTTGTGACTATGGTTTTGACGATTCACATGGATAAGAACACATACACCATAAAATCTAAGGGTCATAAGGTTTCTCTCCGATTCATGAAAATGATGGTGAGGAAACACTTCCACCAAGTAGATTTGAAGCAAATGGCAAAAGGTCTAAACAATTGAGACTATGATTATGGCATCCCTTTTCATAGTTCTGAAATTGTTTAGACACACATGCATGCTATCTAAGGAAAGGTGTATGATTTTGATAAAGTTTTATCAAACCATCTCGTATCAGAAATCTGAACTTTGGTAAGGAAGTCAATAAAGTATTGATTTCTAGAAGTCCAGCTGATTTCTGAGTACATGTCAAAGCTAGTGGGAGCATAAGTGTTATGCTAATAATCATCATGTTAGTGGGAGCATGATAATTATTGTTAGTGTTGAAAGTTAGCAATGTTAATTATAGAAAACAAAAGTTTCAATTCGTGAGGCTGCAGGGATTGAAAAAGTTGTTTTGCTATAATTAAGGGAGAGGATATACTTCATTTCAATTCTAAAGGCTTAGATTGAGACCTTAATCATCTTTAGTCAAGAATATATATATGAATTTCATGTTGGATTGGTTCAACTTAAGGAAATTCTATATATTGCGTTCTCAAAATTCGATTATGATTACGGCATCCCTCTTCATAGTCAAATTTTGAAAACATGGCAAATAAAAATATTGTAGCAAAAGACTGGTCTAGAATCATGTCTTTATGTGAGACATCATGAATCGTGTACCATTTGCTTTGGGTACAGGATCGATTGCATGTGCTATAATATTTGTCATTTCTAAATTTTTTCCAAATGCCCGGAGGCATTAAGAAGGGAAAAGGTCTAGAATTGGATATGACTAAAATGATTAAGCAATTGTCGAGGACAATCTGAGGTTTACCAAATATTGGTTGCTCAGGGACAGTTGGAAGTATAGTGCTAATTTTGGAAGGACCATATTGACATATTCTGAAAAGCGGCATCTCTTATTCAGAAGTGATAGTCAAAATGAGAATATGGAGTTGTCTCCATAGGTGGAAGTTATCTGTGTAAGATTAGAAAACTTAATGCAAGAAGCATGTCCAAAGCAATGTACTTTGAATATGAGACTTAGTTTCCATGGAGTTGATCTCCATTGGAATACCTTATAATGACTGTTGACAAGTCTTTGTGACTTTGTACATATTCATTACAGGAGGGTCAATGCATATAATGACTGTTGACAAGTCTTTGTGACTTTGTACATATTCTCACGTTTTTCGATAAGGATTTGGGAGTGTGAAATTAGAATCATTGAAATTATGTTCAATTGGTTTATTTCACAAAGTAAGGATCATAGACAAACATAGAGTGCATACTTAGTGTATGGCAAAGCTATTGTTTAAGAAAAACATAGTGTACATGCTTGGAGCATGGGACAACTAGTGTTTTTAATTCAAGTATAAAGTTGATAAAACCGAAACAATGAATAATGAGTAATCAGTATGGTGATAAATAAAAGTGTTTATTTATATTCATAGGGTTTGATACCATATTTGATTCATTTATTCTTGTGTTTCACTTTGCATGTTTTGACTTCCAGAATAACTAAGTCGCTCTTCGTGAATGATTAAGTTATTCAAACCATCCACAGTCGGTCATATGTTGGAAGTAGATATGAATCAAGACTGTCATGGGTTGGTTTGTAGAGGTCCAAGTTGGTGGACAAAGTGGTGCTACAACACTCATGAGTGCTCATAAGTTCTGAGTATTGGATTCAACCCGCGCTCATTTGAATCACTTCATGGATTTTATCACGAGTGATCATGAGACGATAATGTCTTATATTCTTCAAACCTAGAGATATGAGTTGTTACTATGAGTTGGTTATACATTGATTGCACGAAAACGCATTGGTAACTCGATGTTATAAAACGTGCCTTTGTGTATGATTCAACAAGTAGTAGAACAAGCCATATGAGTCGAAGTTTATCCATTCCTTTTACCTTCGGGATAAAAGCGATATATGTGGGCCCCTCGATGATTTAAAGATGATACATGTGAGTGCTTGGCCAAGCCAGGACTGATTTGATTTGTTCAATCAGTCAGTCATCATGAATCGGAAATCGGGAAACAACAAATGGACAGAGAGAATGATTGATAATCCATGTCTCAGTCCATATGATATCTAGAATGGAGGAATATATGATCCCTTATCTAATGGACAAGTCATTGACAAAGGTCAGAGTTCATCGACAAGGTCAGAGTTCGACAGAAGCTTTTGAGAGCTACGATTACTGATCGGTTCCTGAAGTCATACGCAATAATAGTTTTAGACTTATCCAAGTGGGAGACTGTTGGATTAATGTCTAAGTCCATAACTATAATTGGTAAGACTTGACCCGACCCGGCATGGTCCATTTGGGTTGCATGGCATCATGCATTTGGATATACTATAATGAGAGAAATAACACTTAAGGTTGGTTAATATATTATAAGTTCTAATATATTAATAAGGTTATTTAATTAGTATTGATCAAGAATTAATTTGGAATTAATTAAGTGATCAAAAGGAGACTAATTAAATATATGGGTTGATTGTGTAAATCATTCATTCTTATATATGTGGGCTTGTGATCCAAGATTCCTTATGTTGGACTAAGTCCATGGGGTGACCCATGGATACTCCATGGAGGTTAAAAGCCATGGAGCATAAGGAATGGGTAAAGTTATGAGTTACATGGTGTAACCCTAATAGGCACCATATAAAAGAATCCCATGGCTCAAGAAATCGTGCACTAATGTGTGAATATGAGGGCTAGACGATTTCAAGGAGTGTTCCATTTCTCTCAAGTCATTCCATGTGCATTTGGTGTTGTGTGAACCATTTGAGGTGTCATACTTGGGGCACTAGGCACTCAAGCTTCATGGAGACAAGCTACATCAAACAAAGGTATGTATTCTATCCATTTGATTACCCAAGTATCAAGTATTGTATGCTAGATAGGGTAATACCTTAGAAAGTTCATAATTGCATGTATAATAGAGAAAACATAGATCCAAGGTATTTAGGGTTGCATGTACACTTAGGAGTGTTAGAATGCGCAAAACCCATCACTTTTGCCAAAAACGGGAGGTGAACCAAACATCACGATCTAAAACAATGGAGACTGGAACCCCATGGAGAGCAACGATCTCGCGAACATACACATCGGCCAATTTCTTGGCCGAAGAGCACTCCCGATTCGCCAGGAAGTAGGCACTCTTGGTCAATCAATCCACGATGACCCAGATAACGTCAAAACCCTTTGCCTTCTTCGACAACTTGATGATGAAATCTATTGAAATCTGCTCCCATTTCCACATGGGAACCTCCAGAGGCTGCAACTTGCCATGAGGCCTATGATGCTCAGCCTTGACCGTCGTGTAGGTCATGCATCTCTCAACATACCAAGCTATCTCTCTCTTCATACACGACCACCAATAGCTCAATCTCAAGTCCCGGTACATCTTGGTGTCCCCCAGATGAATAGAAAAATGAGACTTATGAGCCTCCTCTAACACAATCTATCTGACCCCACCATACATCGGTACCCAGACCTGACCACATGGTCAACAACCCACGACTATCCGAGACGAATCTGACAATCTCACCCCTGATCCTTTCTTTCTTCCAATTCTCTCCTCGAACACCCTCAGCCTGAGCCTCCCTGATCAATCCCAAAAGCGGGGAATCCCCTGATTTCCTCAGACACGACACCCCATCTGAAGACCTAGCCGACTTATGACTCGAAGCATCTACCACTACATTTGCTTTACCCGAATGGTAAAGGATCTTGGAGTCATAATACTTGACAACGTCCAGCCACCTAAGCTGCCTCATGTTCAGGTTCGGCTGATCCATAATATGCATCAGACTCTTTTAATCTGTGTAAATAGTTGGACCCCATTAAGATAGTGTCTCAAAATCTTGAGGGCAAAAACCACCACCCCCAACTCCAGATCATGAATGGGATACCTCGTCTGTGTGGCTTCAGCTGTCGCAAAGCATAAGAAATCACACGTCCCCTCTGCATGAGAACTGGCCCCAAGCCAGTGATGGCAACATCACAAAATACCAAGAAATCCTCAATTCCCTCCGGGAGGGTCAATACCGGGGCCTTGCACAATCTCTGTCGAAGAGTCTCAAATGCCGACTGATACTCAGGGCCCCATTGGAAATCCACCCCCTCTCTCGTCATACGAGTGAGAGGTACTGAAATCTTGGAGAAATCCTGAATAAATATCCGATAGTACCCTGCCAAACCGAAGAAACTCCTGATATCCGAGGCAGATTTCAGAACCTCCCACTGCATAACTGTGACATCCTGAAATTTAGGGTATAGATTTAAAATGACTAAATTACGGTAAATTTGTTTGTAATTTAACTCGTTTATTTTTAGTGCATCTATTGGAATATAAATGAGTTCAATTCAATTATTATATTATATCAGATGATACTTTACTTTCAAACATGTAAACTGACAACCAAATCAAACCGCTCAAGTTCAACGCTGACTATTGCGTCTGAAAAACTGAAATTTTACATTAAACAATTTTGAGAAAAGAAAACATTAAAATATTATAGTACATGTTCCCCTGTTTCTAAAAATATAAAGAACGTCCAAAACGGAGTTCGTATGCAAACGATACGATAGTTTTAACAAAAACAGACATTGAAACACTTTTTTCTTTAATCGCGTAGAACCGAATCGATTTGTTGAGATACTTACGCTTTGCCGACGGGATTTCCGAGAGCATTTTTGGACTCAAGATATAATCTATTATTTAATTTAATATTCGAAATATTTTTAACGAAAATATTTACAAAAGTCGCGAAAACGGACACCGCGAGTCGTTTAGACGCGAAACTTCAAACGCAATTTCCCAGAGATCTGTAACTCCAAAAATTAATTTGTTTGATGTTCCCGAATCCTTAAATTAAACTCTATCTAACGGTATTCTCGAAAAAAATTCTCGATGCACGGATCCCGATGCACCCAGTTTTGTGTGTTTTGAGCAATTTATGGGGGAATAATTCATGTGGGGCCCACATGTGATTTAAGAAGCCTAAAAATCTGATCTCTTCCTTCCTTGTATCATCCCACGTGACTTTATGTTTTCCCCCTCTCCTTCTTTGTGTGCAAGTTTCACCAAAAGGTACAAGGTATGGGGTTTAAGTATGGTCTTCATAGGCTTGTGAGGGCTTTCAAACACTATAAAAAGAATACTTGGGTTCCTGCTTCATCACACCAAATTGTTAAGTTGTATTTCTACAACTCTCCCTCATCCCTCCACCTCTCTCGGTTACACACAAAACACCCAACATCACCCTAACACCACCATAAAACCACCACCTCATCACCATCTTTCATTGTTTCTTGATCAAAATACCTCCCAAACACCTACCTCACATCCCCTTTCCCTTCCCCTCTTCTGTTGCTGCCAAGAAAAAGGGAAAAAAGCTCAACCTGTCACCCTCCTACCACCACCGAACCACCTACTGCCACCACCTTTGGTTCTGTTGTTATTGTGCTGCTGCTTAGCTACCATCATCCCTCCCTTCCTCCCTCTCTCGTTATTCATAGACAAACCAGAAGAAACAGTGAAGATAACGTGTCACACCCCCGAACCAGACGGCGGAAACGTCCGGGGGCTTGTGCGTGACTTCATCTTGAAATATCATTATAGTGAATATAAATGAAACATAACATCATCATCACCATGCATAATTTAATAAAACTGCCATTGTTTACATCAAGTATAATCTTTTAAATTACATGACCAAAACATTCACTGGATGATGTTTAACAGTACACAAAAGAAAATCCCATATTCTTGATGATTATTTTGCCTAACGAGTCCCTGAGAATACATGTTATTTTGAAAACTTCAACATATATTATGTTGGTGAGTTCATAAGCATGTTTGATTGAAAAGTTTTGTATAGTTCGTAAAGCACCAGAAAATCCGATATTTTTCTGTAAAGTGTCTGAAAATGATGTGAAAATCAAGTATTAATGCATGTGTGTTTACTGCTTTTGAAATGTATAAATAAACAAATTGTAATCCAGATAGAAACCCTGTATTTTTCTGTTGTAAGTGGAAGGTAATGTATAAATGTATTTATCCCAAAAAATCTGATATTTTGTTGCATATAAAAGTATCGTAATCATAAAATTTCTAAGACCGTGTATCGATGTATGTATGTTTTTAGTATCGTCTAGATTTGTATAAATATACCGAAATCTTTGATGAAGTTAGTCTCTAAGTGAGCCGTTACCCCATACTTGATAATGACTAATTCGCCCGTCTTGACATTTTCAGGCGCCGGTTTTGATATAGGTAAGGTTTGTCGCCCTAGACTGGCCTAGTCTAGCTGTAGCGATCAGCTAAGGCGTGGGGGGTCACCCCGTATAGATCTATACACAAACTCCCGCTCTCCCTCCAGGAAACTCTGGTTATAACTACAGGCTACGATTGTACACTCAAAGGTGCCAACCGACAAGTCTCACTAGATTCTCAACCTTTCATACCATGTTTAATGTTTACGTGTTTGTTGCATGTTATCAATTCCAAAGGTACATATATAAGTATACGAAGTTCGATAATTATGTAAAGATATAGTTACGATCTACTAAGCATGTGAGTTTTAGTCCAAACCCAATTAGCATGTAAATAGATCACAAAGGCCTATTAACATGTAAGTGGGTAATTTGGGCCCAATAGGCATGTAAGTGGACCACTGAGGCCCAACAAAGACGTGATCCATAGTTCTGGCCCAGATTAACATGTAAATGGGTCGCAAGGCCCAATAAACATGTCATGGAAAATATTGGGCTCAATATACGCTTGAATGGGCCCTTAAGGCCCATTGGCCACGTAACGTGAATATTAGGCCCAATAAAATTGTTATCGATGTATTTCGTTCATTTGTTATTATTCCGTTGATTGTTTTAGTTCGAGGTTTACCGAATTGAATATAAAAAGTCATCTTTTGTAAAAACGACGTTCTTGACCAATAAGCCTCAAAATTTTCAATTAAGGCCTAAAGTTTTGTAAAAATAACACTTTAGTCCATAATTTATAAAAATTTGTAATTTCGTCCCAAATGTTTAGAAATTCATGGATTTAATCCAAAAATTTATATTTTTACATTTATGGCCCAGTTTTGCATAAAGTTACATTTTCAGCCCTTTGTTTGTAAAATTTACACTTTCGGCCCAATTTTGATAAAAGTTACATTTTTGGTCCAATTTAGAAATAAATGTTATTTTCACCCCTAAATTTGGTTTATTTGAATTTATGACTCAAACTTTGGTCAAATAACATTTTTAGTCCCAAAACCTCCATTTTTCGCAAGTTTGGGCCCAAAACCGTGAGGCCCAAATATTTGGCCCATTAAGCTAAAATTTGCATTTTTGGCCCTTTGGAAAGCACGTTTATCATAAAAATCTATTTTTATACAAGTAGGACCTGTTTGATCCTTATAAAAACATAAATGTCGCTTCTTACCCTTATCTTTTGTTTTCTTGACAATTTTGACCCATAACAAAGTTTTTGCCTTAGATTTTTATATCTTAAACATATAACACTTTTAACTTGATAATATGATGTATAAGGTGTCTTAGTTCATGGATCTCAACTCAATGTTATTTGAGATGTCGAGATTTACTAAGATCTAACACATTTTTACAAAATAAACTAAGAAATAACACAAGACATGCATATAACACATATATCTACACATTTTACTTGTATTCTCCCCCAAAAATCATGTAAAAACCGAAAAAAAAGGAGGTATGAACTCACCTTTGCTTTGATGTTTCGGTTTTGAAGAAGAGATGAAGAGATTTTTGTTCCTAGCAACACCTTGATGTGGATTTCGAGTTTAAGAAGTTTCTAAGGTGTATGATCACCAAAAGCTTGTTTGGAAGGAGTAATCTAACATGAGAAAGAAGTTATATAACTTGGATATGTATAGACTTACCAAGAATGAGGATTTTTGGTGGTGGAAACCTTCTTGAAGATGCTCAAGATCTCGAAAATTAGGGAGGAAGGAAAGAGTGTTCTTGTGAATGTTTGAGAGAAATTTTTGCAATGGAGTGTGTGTGTGTGTGTGTATCTTCGGCCGTAAGTAGAAGAGAGAGGGTGAGAAGAGTGTGCATGGATATATGGACCTTGCATAGATGTATGTGATGCATTAAGCTTGGTTATCCTTTAAACAAAAGTGATGTGTCATGATGTGGATTAATTAGCCATTTCCCTATTTTTTTTTATTTAAATGGGCCGAGAATTGGATTTGGAAGGAGGAGGTGAATTGGTTTGGGCCCAATCTTAGTCTTCACTCGAAATTATAAAGCCCATAAGAAGGTTTTTGGGCCATTGGGCTCATTAAATGGTTCACGACCCAAATAGAATTAAAGAATGGATTTATGGCTCACTAAGGTTAATTGGATTAGTTATGGCCTAATAAGGCCCATTAGGGTTAGAATGAATCATTCTAGGCCCAATTGGTCCAAAATGTTATAGATTTGTGAATTGAGTCAATTTAGAATCGAAATAGGGTTCCCAAGCCCAAAATAGTTGAACTGAATGCTTATTGGTCCATTAGGCCCAATAAGGAAGTTCTAGTCCAATATGGACTTAAACCAAGGTTCTTAGGGTTTCAGACTCTTTGATGAACATGAGAGGTGCATTTAAATGAGCACTAGATAATATTCACTTAGGGTATATGTTTTACAATAGTTGAATGATTACATGAGAGTAGAATTTCCTAGCAAAAATGCTAGTTGTGACATCATCCCCCCGTTAGAGGGAATTTCGTCCCGAAATTCTTTCGAAAGATAGGTTCATGAATGAGAGAATAGGCGAGGGCACTTTTGGTTCATCTGGTCCGTGCGTTCCCATGTGAATTCCGGTCCACGCTTAGCATTCCATCGAATTTTCACAACCGAAATGCGACTTCGTTTAGTACGCTTCACTTTTCTGTCCATAACTTCGACCGGTTCTTTGACGAACCGAAGATTCTTGTTTATCTCGATCTCTTCTAAAGGGAATAATAGGAGTCTCATCTGATAGGCACCTTTTCAGATTCAAGACGCGTAACATGGGGTGCACGTAACCAATCCGGGCAAGAATCTCGAACGGTCCAATGTATCGCGGGTTCAGTTTTCCCCGTTTCCTAACGCGAATCATTCCTTTCCAGGGAAAGACTTTCAATAGTACCCGGCCTCCGACTTAGATTTCCAGAGGTTTTCATTATTTGTCAGCATAACTCTACTGTCTATCTCGTGATGCTCGAAGTCGAATTCTGATTTGGATTATCTTCTCTGTCGTTTCGCGAATGGTTTCTGGTCCCGTGAGAATACTGGCGAGTGATCTGCATTTTTGACCATAAAGAGCCTCGAAAGTAGCAACCTTGATGCTCGTGCGATAGCTGTTATTGTATAAGAATTCAGTCAAGGGCAACCGGGTATCCCATGACTTGCTGAATTCAAACACCAAGGCTCGGAGCATGACTTCGAGTGGTTGAATGGTCCGTTTGCTTTGGCTATTGGTTTGAGGGTGGTAAGCAACGCTCATGTCTAGCTATGTTCCCATAGCCCTCTGAAGTGACTGTCAAAGTCTTGAAGTAATTCCGTTATCCCGATCCGAGATAGTAGATACTGATATTTCATGGAGTCTCACGATCTCCTTGATATAGATCCAAGCTAATCTTTCCGTCTTGTTTGATTTATGTATTAGCACGAAATGGGCAGATTGGGTTAACCTATCGACGATCACCCAGATAACGCCCAACTCAACTCTTATAACGATCAGCTTCGTCTTTTGACTTCGAGAGTTTTATCCATCCATGCAGTGCTTCCTCCACGATATTCTCCGGCTTTGATGCTTTCGAGGCCGGTCGTAGATGTTGACAGTGTTTTGTTATTGCTTCGTGAGCAGACGAGTATGTTATTGATGAAAATAATGAAAAGGCTGACTAGGAATGGTTGGGAAAACTCGGTCCGTAGGGTTCATGAATACCGTGGGAGCATTCGTTAGACCGAAGGGTATCACAACGAATTTGAAATGGTCGTGACGAGTTCGGAAAGCAGTTTTTGGAATGTCCTCTTCTCGGACTCGGAGCTGATGATAAACGGATCTTAGATCTATTTTGGAGAAGCAAATAGCTCCTTGAAGCCGGTCGAATAGGTCGTCAATCCGAGGAAGTGGGTATCGGTTTTTGATAGGGAGCTTATTCAATTCCCTAAAATCGCTGCACATTCTGAAGGATCCGTCTTCTTGACGAACAAGACCGGAGCTCCCCAGGGTGAGAAGCTTGGTCCGATGAATCCTTTGCTCAAAAAATTTCTTAATTGACTGGATAACTCCTGAATTTTGGCGGAAGCTAGCCTATAGGGTGAATTGGCAATTGATGTGGCTCCCGGTATGAGGTCGATTCGAAATTCGACCTGTCTCTCTAGGGTATTCCCGGAAGTTCTTCGGGAAATACATCCGGAAAATCGCATGCTACTGGAATACCTTGTATGCTTACTTCTTCCTTGGTCTTGTCCACAACGTGAGCGAGGAAAACGTAGTTCTTCTGGTGTAGGCACTTCTGTGCCTTGATGCACGAGATAAGACGAGGATTGGCGCCAGGTTTATCACCATAGATTTTTAGAGTTTCGTGATTGGGAAGGTGAAGGCAAACGGCCTTCTCGCGACACATAGTATCAGCATGGTGGGGGCTTAATCCAACCATGCCGATTATCACATCAAAACTCCTAATATTTACTGGCATTAAATCTATTTGAAATGAATGGCTGTTTAGTGATAAGGTGTACCCTACATAAATCTCCTTGGTTGATTCGGTTTTTCCCATTAGCCATCTCCACCGTGAAGGTTTCGTTTAGCTTCTGGGGTTGTTGTTTTAGTAAGTGCTTGAATTTGTTACTAACGAAAACTTCGCTCAGCTCCACTATCGAGTAAGATGCAAGAGAAGGAGTTGTTAAGTGGGAACGTACCAGTAACAACTGTCGGGACTTGAATTGCTTCGCCTTGACCTAGGGTTATGACTCTTCCTGATCCTCCTGCCCCTTGATTGTTAGCCTTGGGGCAAGTGAGTCGGAAGTGGCCGGTTCCTCCACACCCATAGCAGGTGTGACTGGCCCCAACATTGATTTTGTTGTTACTGTTGTTACGATTATTGTTGTTGTTTGGCTGCCGATTCTGTTGTGGACGAGTTCTACAGTATTTGGCGGTGTGACTCTTTCGGTTGCATCTATTACAATACGGCTCCCGACAGGCTCCCTTGTGATGGAAATTGCACTGGTTGCATTTTGGAAGGCTTCCAGCATATGGTCTCGCTGGTGTTGATGTAGTAGGGGTCATGGTCGCATGGATAGCAACAACATGTTGCTTCTTCGAGAACCCTTGAGTTGGCTGTCCCTTTCTCTTACTTCTTGACTTTCGCTTCCTGCTCTTAAGCTTGGGGTTTGGAGCGCTTTGATAAGTTGTCACGTGTTGGTTTCCGTGCTCGTTCTTTCGGCTGGAGTTGTTGATGCTATTCCCACCTCTATTGGTGTTGTTTGCATTGAGTTGTGCCATAGCAGCGGTTACTGCCGCTGTTACAGCAGCTTGGAATGTAGCATAGTCCATCTACAGGAACGGTGTCTCGCGGGTGTGCTTGTTATTTCTGTGGGATGTCATTTTCCTGCTGCATGATGATAAGCCAGATCGTAAGTAACGATGGTCATTTCGGGCTGTACTCTATAACTTTGCGTTTTGTCGTATGATTCACGATGTTTCGATCTACATCCCTATGACGCATTGATTGTAGTAGGAAATCGTAGATTTGGCACGAATATTATGTCTATCCTTAGAGTATATAGGTTGTTTTGGTTTCGAGATCCTTGAGTATCTAGCGGTTTCGGGGGTTCGGTTGTGCATACCAGTGAATTTATGAAATAACACGAAATAAGAAGAACAAATAGTTGTTTCATAGTGAGTACCATCTTAGTACATGAAAGAGAGTCATAACGGATATAATGGGGGAAAAGCTGATCCTAATCATGGCGGAAAGTGTCTGGTGGTGGTGCTGATGAAGTGGATGCTCCCCGGAGATGAGCTACTTGTCGCTCGGTATCTCGTAGTCATACATCCCAACTAACTGTCTTGCTTGGGAGTCCCCGGTCACTCCCTGTGTTTGTCTCTCAGCTCTTTCCACAATAGTCCGCATTTGATCCATTTGATTGGGGGTGTTCTGAGCTCGGTTACCAATGTCTCGGGTGTGCCGGGCCATGACTGGGAGGGTCCGGTCAACTGGTCCTCTATGACTAAGATCGAAGAAACCTCGGTTCCTACCTGTAGTGTGGTTGTATCCCCTGCTGGTGACTCCATCTCCGAATATCGTGTGCCCATGGGGCGTGGGGCCATCGGGGCCCTTACGATAAACCGGTACTCTGGCCATGTATGGAAGATTGATGACCTTGGATTCTGCATCCGAGTCATCATCTTCATTGCCCTTGAGCTCTTCCTCTTCGAGGATCACTACTGGCTCAACGGGTTTATCTGTAGGTTCTACTTCATGTTCCTCCTCTGGTTCATCCTTTGAGTCTTCTTCTGGGTCAAGCCACCCTGCATTCCCCTGACTAGGGAGATAGGGGTCTCCCGGCTACTGATGCACGTCCATAGTGTATTGCACGAAGGGGGTATAAATACTAGAAACAAATAGCACACCAAATACCCCTATAGTATTTTAATTTTGTTTAGGTTTGGTTCTATAAGCTCTTTGGATAATTAATGGTAAGTTTTTGATTCATTGTCCATTACGATTACTCCCGAACACATGTTGGTCGTATTTTGAATGAATGTAGTTGATCAGGTTGCATTCACCCCTAATATGACTACATAATTGCCCGGGTTTAATTGCGATGTTCAAATCCTCCAAAGACTTTTACTGTTCTTGTTGTGTTATTACTCTAAAATGCACACATAAGTATGTATTTTAATTATTATGTTCAGAGTAGTTTAGTCCCATTGTATTTATAGTTGCATATCTTGTATGGTTAGATATGCCAGTTCACTATAAACAATGCTCTAATACCAATCTGTCACACCCCCAAACCAGACGGCGGAAACGTCCGGGGGCTTGTGCGTGACTTCATCTTGAAATATCATTACAGTGAATATAAATGAAACATAACATCATCATCACCATGCATAATTTAATACAACTCCCATTGTTTACATCAAGTATAATCTTTTAAATTACATGACCAAAACATTCACTGGATGTTTAACAGTGCACAAAATAAAATCCCATATTCTTGATGATTCTTCTGCCTAACGAGTCCCTGAGAATACAAGTTATTTTGAAAACTTCAACATATATTATGTTGGTGAGTTCTTAAGCATGTTTGATTGAAAAGTTTTGTATAGTTCGTAAAGCACCAGAAAATCCGATATTTTCTGTAAAGTGTCTGAAAATGATGTGAAAATCAAGTATTAATGCATGTGTGTTTACTGCTTTTGAAATGTATAAATAAACAAATTGTAATCCAAATAGAAACCCTGTATTTTTCTGTTGTAAATGGAAGGTAATATATAAATGTATTTATCCCAGAAAATCTGATATTTTGCTGCATATAAAAGTATCGTAATCATAAAATTTCCAAGACCGTGTATCGATGTATGTATGTTTTTGGTATCGTCTAGATTTGTATAAATATACCGAAATCTTTGATGAAGTTAGTCTCTAAGTGAGCCGTTACCCCATACTTGATAATGACTAATTCGCCCGTCTTGACGTTTTCAGGCGTCGGTTTTGATATAGGTAAGGTTTGTCGCCCTAGACTGGCCTAGTCTAGCTGTAGCGATCAGCTAAGGCGTGGGGGGTCACCCCGTATAGATCTATACACAAACTCCCGCTCTCCCTCCAGGAAACTCTGGTTATAACTACAGGCTACGATTGTACACTCAAAGGTGCCAACCGACAAGTCTCACTAGATTCTCAACCTTTCATACCATGTTTAATGTTTACGTGTTTGTTGCATGTTATCAATTCCAAAGGTACATATATAAGTATACGAAGTTCGATAATTATGTAAAGATATAGTTACGATCTACTAAGCATGTGAATTTTTGTCCAAGCCCAATTAGCATGTAAATGGATCACAAAGGCCCATTAACATGTAAGTGGGTAATTTGGGCCCAATAGGCATGTAAGTGGACCACCAAGGCCCAACAAACACGTGGTCCATAGTTCAGGCCCAGATTAACATGTAAATGGATCGCAAGGCCCAATAAACATGTCATGGAAAATATTGGGCTCAATATACGCTTGAATGGGCCCTTAAGGCCCATTGGCCACGTAACGTGAATATTAGGCCCAATAAAATTGTTATCGATGTATTTCGTTCATTTGTTATTATTCCGTTGATTGTTTTAGTTCGAGGTTTACCGAATTGAATATAAAAAGTCCTCTTTTGTAAAAACGACGTTCTTGACCAATAAGCCTCAAAATTTTCAATTAAGGCCCAAAGTTTTGTAAAAATAACACTTTAGTCCATAATTTATAAAAATTTGTAATTTCGTCCCAAATGTTTAGAAATTCACGGATTTAATCCAAAAATTTATATTTTTACATTTATGGCCCAGTTTTGCATAAAGTTACATTTTCAGCCCTTTGTTTGTAAAATTTACACTTTCGGCCCAATTTTGATAAAAGTTATATTTTTGGTCCAATTTAGAAATAAATGTTATTTTCACCCCTAAATTTGGTTTATTTGAATTTATGACTCAAACTTTGGTCAAATAACATTTTTAATCCCAAAACCTCCATTTTTTCGCAAGTTTGGGCCCAAAACCTTGAGGCCCAAATATTTGGCCCATTAAGCTAAAATTTGCATTTTTGGCCCTTTGGAAAGCACGTTTATCATAAAAATCTATTTTTATACAAGTAGGACCTGTTTGATCCTTATAAAAACATAAATGTCGCTCTTTACCCTTATCTTTTGTTTTCTTGACAATTTTGACCCATAACAAAGTTTTTGCCTTAGATTTTTATATCTTAAACATATAACACTTTTAACTTGATAATATGATGTATAAGGTGTCTTAGTTCATGGATCTCAACTCAATGTTATTTAAGATGTCGAGATTTACTAAGATCTAACACATTTTTACAAAATAAACTAAGAAATAACACAAGACATGCATATAACACATATATCTACACATTTTACTTGTATTCTCCCCCAAAAATCATGTAAAACCCGAAAAAAAAAGGGGTATGAACTCACCTTTGCTTTGATGTTTCAGTTTTGAAGAAGAGATGAAGAGATTTTTGTTCCTAGCAACACCTTGATGTGGATTTCGAGTTTAAGAAGTTTCTAAGGTGTATGATCACCAAAAGCTTGTTTGGAAGGAGTAATCTAACATGAGAAAGAAGTTATATAACTTGGATATGTATAGACTTACCAAGAATGAGGATTTTTGGTGGTGGAAACCTTCTTGAAGATGCTCAAGATCTCGAAAATTAGGGAGGAAGGAAAGAGTGTTCATGTGAATGTTTGAGAGAAATTTTTGCAAATGGAGTGTGTGTGTGTATCTCCGGCCGTAAGTAGAAGAGAGAGGGTGAGAAGAGTGTGCATGGATATATGGACCTTGCATAGATATATGTGATGCATTAAGCTTGGTTATCCTTTAAACAAAAGTGATGTGTCATGGTGTGGATTGATTAGCCATTTCCCTATTTTTTTTTATTTAAATGGGCCGAGAATTGGATTTGGAAGGAGGAGGTGAATTGGTTTGGGCCCAATCTTAGTCTTCACTCAAAATTATAAAGCCCATAGGAAGGCTTTCAGCCCATTGGGCTCATTAAATGGTTCACGGCCAAAATAGAATTAAAGAATGGATTTATGGCTCACTAAGGTTAATTGGATTAGTTATGGCCCAATAAGGCCCATTAGGGTTAGAATGAATCATTCTAGGCCCAATTATACCAAAATGTTATAGATTTGTGAATTGGGTCCATTTAGAATCCAAATAGGGTTTCCAAGACCAAAATAGTTGAATTGAATGCTTATTGGTCCATTAGGCCCAATAAGGAAGTCCTAGTCCAATATGGACTTAAACCAAGGTTCTTCGGGTTTCAGACTCTTTGATGAACATGAGAGGTGCATTTAAATGAGCACTGGATAATATTCACTTAGGGTATATGTTTTACAATAGTTGAATGATTACATGAGAGTAGAATTTCCTAGCAAAAATGATAGTTGTGACATAGCGGAGATGCCACCTCGCCACCATGAGACCTCCACTGTCGGCCACCACCCACCATCACTGCTACACTGTTGCCACCGCATCAAACCACCGCCAGCCACCACCTTTTCCACTTGTAAGTCCTATCTTCACCTCCATTATGTCGTTGTTGCTATTAACGTAGATCACCGAAGCCACATAACCAAAAAAAAATTATTCTTACGATCGGGATGAAGAACACGGGAGGATACCCTCCTGTGTACGTGAATATGATAATTGTTCAAACTCCCATTCCAATTAAACACAATCTATCCAGTTTACAAATGTAGTCCAAGCCAATAAAAAAATAGCAAAATCTACCATGTGGTGAATAAAATCCTTCAAATGGATCCAAAACTTTAAAACAAAATTTATAAAGTTTATTTGTAAATAATATTGATAAATTTTACTTAAATAAATTTTAGAATAAATAAATTTTTTTTTGAAGTTATTAATTTAATCTCAATTTAAATTTTCGGATTTATTTAAAATATTTTGGCAAAATAATAAATTAAATTTTAGTTTTTAAAATAAAATTTATTTAAAATGGTTATTTAAATAAATTTTGGAATAATATAAACTTGGAAAAATTAATAAATCATTATACTTAGTCAAAATGCCAAACCACCTATAAATATTAATATATATCGAAATTTCTAGGAAATCGGATTAACCCCGGAGATCCCGACCTCTCGCCAATACTTTCCGGATTTCAGAACTACTCATTAACCACTCGATAAGGTGAGTGTTACGACCCCTCTTTTGTATTTACTTATTTTGAGGGAGAATACATGTGCCAAGTATTATATATTATACAAAATGTTATTATAATACATTTTAACTGTTCACGGTACGGGGAATCTCGTTTGAAGGGTCGCATAGGGTTGTTGGATTTTAGAACAGCTTAAATGCCAAAATGGTCTTGCCCTCCGGTGTTTCATGTCTGGCCCCTGTCTGTATATAGTAGTTGAAAAGTATTGTTTAACACTTATATAATACAGGTAAAACAATATTGCTCGTAGACTTCAAGTATGTAATGAGAATACAACCATTGAAATAACATATTCCTTTTATTATGAAATTTATACAAGGAATATACTTAGTTAAGTGCCTTATGCTGTACATACTTAACTTCTATAAAAATTCATATTGCCTAATAGTTTTAGGCTGAGAGCCTTTTCAACTATCTTAGTTAAGGGATTTTTAGTGAGACACTATTCATTAGCTAAGTATAATCACTTAGCATACCTACGCTACTATAACCGTTAATAATTGGAGCGAGATACATATGTATAGATCTATACGGGGCTGACATCCCCACCTGCGGCTGCTAGCTAAAACCTCAACTGATCAATCGAAGCAGGTGATAAGTGTCTACAATCGAACTGCAACGTCCAATGAAGCATTGTAGGGGGTTACATTTAGTTGCGTAGCTCGGTTATAGGACTCACTAAAAACATTAACTAAAAACTCTCACTTTTCACAAACCATGGACTTGGTTATTTTTCAAACTATTTTTGAGTATGATTATACTTACAAAAACAAAATACTTTTTGAACTTTTTAAAAGTATTATATTGCGGTTAAGCAGAAAACCTGTGACTCTCACCAACCTTGTGTTAACTTTCAAAATACATGTATTCTTAGGTAATCAGTGAATCTCAAACATATTCAGACATTGGAAAACATGGATTGCAAGCACTTTAAATTGTTACTTTTTGTTCTATTAAGCCTAACTGTTATGGCAATTCATGTATTATTATTATTGTTATTATCTGTAAGAACCCTATATTCAAACATAATGATGGAATACAAATGTTGTTTTGTTTATTGTTGTACTTGTGATGTATATTCAATTTATCTGTGATCCATGAACTTAGTCGCACAGCCCGGCATGTTCCGCCGCCTCGATTGGGGGTGTGACAATAACGGCCTCGATCTTGGCCGGATCGACCAAAATCGCATCCTGGTTAACGAGGTGCCTAAGGAACCGAACCTCTAATAACCAAAATTCACACTTCGAGAACTTAGCATAAAGTCGTTCTCACCTCAAAACCCTCGAAAGCTTGCGAAGATGCTCCTCACGTTGCTCTCTGGTCTTGGAATACACCAAGATATCATCGATAAACACAATAATCGAACGATCGAGCATCGGTCTCCATACCTGATTCATCAAATCCATAAACACTGCAAGCGCATTGGTGAGCCCAAATGGCATCACCATGAACTCGTAATGCCTATAACGAGTCCGAAACGCAGTCTTCTCCACGTCCTCCTCTCTCACTCTAACCTGATGATACCAGACCTCAGATCTATCTTGGAGAACCAATATGCACCATGCAACTAATTGAATAGGTCATCAATCCGTAGAAGAGGATAACGGTTCTTCACCGTTAACTTATTCAACTCTCGGTAATCAATGCACATCCGGTACGAACCATCCTTCTTCTTGACGAACAGCATCGGCGCTCCCCACGGAGAACTGCTCGGCCTGATAAACTACTTGCCTAGCAGCTCCTGCAACTGAGATGACAACTCCTGCGTCTTAGGCGGTGCCAAGCGGTACAACGCATTGGCAATCGGGGCCGCACCTGGCACAAGGTCAATCCTGAACTCAACCTGCCTCTCTAGAGGCACACCGGGTAGCTCCTTCGAAAACACATCTGCAAACTCCCTGATAACCGAGACCTCTGAAACTGAAATATGATCCCCCACTCGCGTATCCACCACATAAGCTAAGTAGCCCGCACACCCATGTTGAATATACTATCGAGTCCTGGCTGCTGAACAAAACCTTGAACCCATCCTGGTGCCCTCCCCATAGATAACCAGTTCTCCCCCACTTGGGGTTCGAACTACCACGCGCTAGCCCTCACAATCAATCACGACACCAAATCGGCTCAGCCAATCCATGCCCACAATCATGCAAACATCCCCCATGGGAATATGGATTAGTTCGATCAGATAAGGCACCCCGAATATCTCCAATACAAAACCCTGAATTACCGATGACGCAGAAAGCCCATGTTCGTTGGCGATAGAAACCCGCAACGGACACTCTAACTCCCCAATAGGCATATCAAACTCTCTAGTGAACGAACGAGATACAAAGGACCGACTCGCACCCAAGTCAAAAAACACAAGAGTAGACAAATAGTTCACTAGGAATGTACCTAACAGAGGCATATATAAGCATAACACAAAACATAATCAACAGAATAATGAATAGTTACATACCAGTCACAACATCTGGAGTTGCTCTGGCCTCCTCGACAGTGAGTTAAAAAGCGCGACCTCGAGCCTTCGGGGGCTCCGCCCTCCCCTGGCTCCCATCGGTGATCCTTAAAGCAACTGGCGTCGGGGCCTACGCCGGCTTGGCAGTGAGCAATGGACAGTTGACCTTTATATGGCCGACCTGATCACAATGATGGCAAATCCTAGAACTCAGAGCTGGGGCCGGCTGGCGGCAATCCCTCGCATATTTCCCCTCATTACTACATTTGTGGCATCCACTTACTGGGCGACAAGCTCCCCCATGAACCTTGTCGTACTTTCCACAAGTGCGGTCCCTCTATCCTCCCCATCTAGAATCAGCGGCCTTGAACCGGTTCGGCCCTGGTTGCAACTGCGTCGGGGCCGGTCTCTCCCCCTCAACTGAAGCTCTATCTCAATCTTTCGCCACCTGGCGGCCTCCTGCAACTCCAACAAGGTATCATAGCGTTGGGTGGAAACAAACTGTCAGATATCCGTCTTGAGCATGCTCAAGTAACGGCTCATCTGATCCTGCTCAGAAGAAAACTCAGGGCAAAACGTGGCCCTCTCTGTGAACATCCTGATGAACTCCATCAGCGACTTTGTCCACTGCCTCAAATCCAAAAACTCCTGAGCCAATCTCTGGCGCTCCACTCGCGGCACATATTGTGACATCCCCAAATTTCTCGGCCGGAAAAGACCGATTTAATTTATGCTTTTAAAATAAAATCAGAGTAATCCTTTTAAGATGTTGCGGAATTTGTTCCCATAAAAATATGATAATTATATTATCAAATCATTTCCGAAGAAATGTATTTTATTCACTTAAACCCTTGCGATGTCATCGTCAATACAGAAACATAAGCATAAACAGAACTTACATTCACTTACACTAGTGATCTACATCTCTTTTCCTCTCTCAGTGTAAAGTAACTTCGTATCAATACCTGTGATACAAACAAACTGAGTGGGTCAGGCTTGGGAGCCTGGTGAGCATATAGGGTTTTCAACCCACAATAAATAAAATTATTATGCTTAAACATCAAACAATCAACCAAATTACCCAACCCCATTATCTTATTTATTTCTTAAGGATTTTACCCTAAGAATCAACTACCACTCATTCCTAAGGATTCATCCTAAGGAATAGGCACGAAGTCACATCGTCGTTGGGGTTTATACAACAGGCATTAAGTCCAAAGCTGCCAGAGTTTATACAACATGTGCTAAGTCCATAGCTCTTATTTATCGACAGTATTATTCACACGAATCTCCCTGAAATACATGTCAATGGGTTTTTAGAGTACGACTGATGAACATATAGTTCACACACTTACAGGTTGCGAGCCTGCTAGTGTTCCACAGATCATCTAGAATAGTCCATGGTTGTCATCCATACTCTGCTGAATGACGGGGGCCAACGTTTGGGTAAGTGCTTTTCTCATATTTCACCACTCACCCTCATCTCATGATCTATATCACCGATCATTTCATTTATCCAACTCATCTTTCATCACATACCAACTATTTCATCTACCCATGTTTTACCCAACATTTTTGTAGATAAAAATATACATATACAGTTTAAATTATTTAAAAACATGTATAAATCATTCCTTCAACATCCATCTCAAATAAACAAACAATATATATTCACATAGCACGTATTTTATATAAAATACTTCATATCTATGTGTAAGATGAAAGTAACTATACACTCACATGATTTAATGATAATCGGGCAGCACTTCGTTTCCTAAAACGATCGTTTCTAATAAAACCGGGAGTTTTATTAAAAAACCGGGCTCTGCGAGGGTCGGGCTTCAAAACCGAAAAGATAAATTTCTCGGGCTTCTCGGGAACTTCGGGGCGTGTTTCGGGTGTTGGAAATGATCTCAGGGCTTCGGGGGAAGTCGAAATGATAAAGATATTGAAAGAGGGGTGTATCCGGAGGAAGCCTTGTATTTATAGGGCGAGGTCCGAAGGTCGGCCGAGAAGGGTGAGTCAGCAGCGAAGGCATGTGGCAGCAGGAGCGAAGGCACGCGTCGGACACGTCTCGCATGCAAGGCCACGCGTCCGACTTCGGAGCCTGCAACACGACGTCGGAAGCAGCTGCGCATCGGATGGGGATAGGCTTCGGCTTCGGTCCAATCGGACAGCGAGAGGTGTGCGACACGCGGCGAAGCCAGCTTCGGATGAGTCATGGATCGGACACGGGGCGCGCATGGATCGAAGGTGACGTGGCCGAACTCAGCCCATGCGATTTTTCTCGGATTTCACAATTATTCTCGAATTTTGTGCCAAAAACTTCTAAAATCCATAACTTTCGCATACGGGCTCCGTTTTTGACGTTCTTTATATGCACGCGTAGGTAAAACTACGCTCTACAACTTTCGTTTAGACTTCGTCTGCTAATTTTGACTTTAATTTTATTATTATTATTTTTAATAGACCGGGACACGAAATCCGTTAAAAATTCATAATTTTTTCATCCGACGTCCGTTTTTGTCTATCTTTTTTACCGTTGTACTACTATTGATGAGACCTTCGATTCTCGTTTAGGTTGTGTCGGCTGAAAATCACTCGATCTAAAATTCGAGTTTTTAGCTGTCTACTACTAAGATAAAACTTAGAAAAATCATAACTTCCTCATACGAAGTCAGATTTGGACGTTCTTTTTATACATACTCTCGGTTTAACGAGCACTACGACTTTCGTTTAGATCACTAAGGCTAAAAAGTAGTTTATCAAAAACTCACTTTTTACGTCATTCGGCACCGTGCCGGTTTTGTCGCGAAACTTCGACAGGTCATAACTTCTTCGTTATAACCCGGATTTTGATATTCTTTATATATCCGGAATCCTTGTCACAACCACTACAACTTCCTTAATAGATATCGGCTTTATCTAATATTTATTTTCGACGCTGATTTTTACTCTTAATTAATTAAATTCTAGTAATTAAGCATAAAACACATAATTCACATAATATTCACATAATTCCTTTTTATTTCTTCAAAATGAGTTACAAAGGTTAACCTAGACTATTAGATCAATATTAATGCCTAGCCTAGAAACACGGGCGTTACACATATCTAGCACGGAACATCTCCGAGAACTGCTCTCATGGCACAGCAGCTCTCTGCTCAACAGAATAGTATCCTGTAACAAGTCTCCACCAATCCTTCACTCTGAACCTCAGAAGGTTCAGAGCCCCTGACCTTCTGGTCAACTGGGCAAGAGCAGGTAAAAAAGCATCCCTCAACATCAGATACCCACCTCATGGTTAGCATCGGATCCTAAAATCCATCAAAAGTCGAGGGCTTCGTATTGTCGAAGTCCCGATACTGAAAAACCCACCCAATACCAATCCCTGCAGCCACGACGGCTGTGGTAGCTGCAGCAGCAGCAGCCTCAGATAAAGCAACACATCTGTCATCAAAGAACTCCATCATTGCGGTCTTTGAAAGGTCTAGTATGCTCAAGAGTCATATTAAAGTGATATTGCTAAATAACATATGATACTAATGGGTCACACTAACAACAACTTGATACAATTGATTATTTATTAGAAAACGATAGTAATAATATTTAACAAAACTCTTATAATTAAAATGGAAATTATTTATTTCTAGGAAATAATAATTTTCATTAGCAAGTAACATAATATATCATATGGTATGATTTATAAGTCATGTACAAACTTTTAGACTAGTTGAATCCTTTTGTCTTTTTCCTAAAGACAAAGTTTATATTTTATAAACTTTGAGTTTATAAAATTTAAACATAATCTTCTCTTTTTCCTCACTATGGCCGCAAGTTGAAGGCTAAAGGAGGTGTATGGGTTTTTGACTTCTTTAATCAAAAGTATCAAGCCTAAGAAGCATCCATGGACACACTCATGACAATAGGGACAAGGCTGCTTAAAATGCTAAGGACTAATGGTTAATATCTTCACTTTATGCATATAAATAAGAGGCTTGCATTCTTGAAAGCTTGCTCATTCTTCTTCCCTTCTAATGGTCGAGAGCTCTCTAAGAGACTCTCCACCTCTTCTTTGCTTTGAGTTCTTGAAGGTTACTTGCATATCTTTTACTCTCTTGAAGTTTATATTAGTTATGAACTTCAAGCTTAAGGGTTTAAGAGTTTTGGACTAGCATCTACATCAAGTTGAGTCATTGTTGGTGTCTCAAAGGTTCCACATTCTTCATCAACTTCCAAGCCTCCCAAGAGGACCCAAAGAACTACAAAGGTTGTTATTTCTTCACCTCTTCTTTGGTTGGTGGTTTAATCTTTCTATAACTTGTAAGAAGATCCTTGGTGGGTATAAAATGTTTATGTTATTTCAAAAATTAAAGTCTTACGTTGCCATATTTTTCAAGTTTATGAAACTATTTTTGAACTAAAACTCAACAATTGTTATCAGAGTCATCTTGCAAGTCTGGTTAGATTTTTTGATTTTTGGAAATCTTAGTTTCTTGGAGAATATGGATAACTTGTTTTTGTATAAAAATAAGTTCATACATATTTTCTATGACAACTTTTTTTTGTTATGTTATGTGACAAAAGCTTTATGCATCTTTTGTCATTTAAAGTTGTATTAGAAAAACAAATGTTGTTTTATATGTATGTTGATGTATATGATGTGCATAAACTAGCCAATGACCATTGTGTTTGTTGTGTTGTTGTATTGGTTGTTTTATAAAATTGGTTGTAATAATTTATTTATTCATATGGCATGTAATAAATTAAATAGATTAGTTTTCTTGTTTATTTTTGTAAAGTAATAGCTAGTTTTTAGAAATAATTTATTTGTACAAAAATGTAACAAGAAATGAAGTTGGAAACATTTTTTTGAAGACAAAAGGACAATTTTCGAGTCCAAAAGGTGTGCAGAATTTTCAGTGACATTTTTCTGAAAAGTGTCACTAATGCTGTTTACAAATGGTTGTTGGACTTTTAGCGACAATTGCTGAATTTTAGCCTTCAAGAAGTTTTTCCAATCTTTTGCAAGCAATGGGTGTTTACTCAAGTGGGAACTTCTACAACAACATTACAAGAAGTTTTTTGGTCTCCTTAAAAGTCCCTTTAGGAATGGACTTGGCATTTTTGTGTTGGCTCACAAAATGTCATTAGTTGGCTATGTTTATGCACATATCTTCTTATGCATGTTTGTGTTGTTTATTTTATGCAATTATTATGTGTGGTTGATAAATTAGTTTTTCACATGCTAAAATAATTTTGGACAAAATAAACATCACATGGAGTTTGGTTTTTCAAAATTGGACATAAGATGTAACAAGTTATTATTTTAAAATAAAAACTCGGTTTTATAAAATCGTTAATCACGGCAAATTTTGAAATACTCCATTATAAGTTTAAAATGGTGATTTTTGTCACTTATACAAACTCCAACTATATAAGTAATAAAAGGAAGTTGTATTAAAGATATAAAAGTTCAAATGTACTCAAACTTAATACCGGTTATTAAAAATCATGTAACATCCCGAGATTTCGCAAGTATTTCCAAACCCTCTTCTATTATTACTTTGTGAATTATAGTCCTTGGGATTGAGAATGAAGAGCCAAGATAAGTTTAAGGGCTAAGTTTGCAAATTTGGGTCAAGAGGGAGTACGTTGCGCATACATAAGAGTACGCTAAGTGTACTAAGGTCCGCCTTAGTACGATGGGCGTACTAACGTCAGGATGAAACCTTAATGTTTAGGGTTTGGGGCCTATATAAGCAACATTATGAGCACCATAACCTCTCTTCCCTCAGCCTCCACAGATTACATTCGTTCTCCCCAAACCCTAGCCTCTCCTTGTGTGCTTAAGCTTATTTGGTGTGTTATTGAGTGTTTTAAGGGGAAGGTATTGCATCAAAGTGTTGGAGAAGAAGATCAAGCTTGTAGATCTGAAGTTTGCTTGTGCTCAAGAAGCTCCAGAAGGTATAAAGTTCCAAACTTTATGCATATATGCATAGATCTCATCTTTCTACTTTATTAGAAGCATTTCTTGTCCCAAAAGCCATAAGGTGGTGCATGTTGTGATTTTGATGAAAAGAGTTGTCCTTCCAGACTCTTGAAGGGACCTTGAATAATAAAAATGAGGTCCCATTAGCTGAATGTGTCCCATGCATGGAAAAATAAGGTCTTAATGGATTAAGACCAAGGATTAAGGACTTTATGGACGTACAAAGTAATAAAGTTCATGACCTTATAGATCCTAGGCATGTTAGGTCTCTGGATCTGAAGTTTGGGCTCAAGAGCTTAAGCCATTAAGCACTTAATGAGGATTTAGCAATTTGTCCGGTACGCCCAGCGTAAATCCAATACGCCCAGCGTACTGGGTGAACCACCCCGATGGTGGTCAACGTCTGGATGAGTACGCCCCGCGTACGTCCTCTGTTGGGCCATTGACAAATAGGCTTCGGGATTGGGTTGTTTATGGACTAATTGGAATTGGGACTTTGTTGGACTTTGTAAATAGGATATTTTGGTCCAGGTAGTGATAGTGGATCATGGGGTTAGACCCGATTAGGAGGTTGGGCCCAATTTAGTAAATTGGGCCAATAATGGACTTTATGTATGGACTTTCAAGTCAAGGACTTGGTAATTGGGCCTTGGCCCAATAAAGAAAATGGACTTAATGAGTGATGTGGACACTTAGTCAAGGAGGTTATTATGGGTATTAACTTAGTATTCATTATGTGATAGTTTGGGATTCCCGGTGGGACAGCAGTTAGAGATTTACAGTATTTCGGCACTGCTTGCGAGGTGAGTTATCCTCACTATACTAAGGGGTCTAAGGCACCAAGGCCGGCCCATTGGATATGATTTCCTAGTAGTTGATAGTATGTTGAGTATGAGTTAGTGTTGCATGTTAGTTGCTATGCCAGCTTGGTAGATCTGTAGGACTACCTGTAGTATCATGTGATTATCTGTATGTGCATAATTGTGTTATATGTCGACATATTATGTGAGATGGGTTGAGGTGATATTGCTCTGTGCGATAACCAACAAACCCGGGAGCATTCCAGATACGAGCTGAGGGAGACTCGTACCGTCGGCTTGGTGGCAATCCAGATGTGAGTTGTGGGTCGAGAAGGCAATCCAGACTCACACTGTGGGCCTAGGGGTAATCCAGTCTGTAAAGTTATGGACCCAGTATATGTTGTTATTTGTATATGTGTTATGTGCAGTGTATCAGTATTTTGGGGGAAACCCACTAAGCTATCGGGCTTACAGTTCTAGTTTATTGTTTCAAGTACATCAGGGGATCGCGACAAGGCGAAGGCGTGATCGTACAGCTCCTCGTGTCTTGATTATGTTTCTAGGAAAACTCTGATATGATACATTTTGAAAACAAGTTTGTAATGATTTAATGGTTTTGAAATGTTTTTAAAAGTTTTAAATTGGCTTGAATTTTATGTGTGTTGCAAGTTGGTATCAGAGCCTTGGTTTGAGTGAATTGGAGGAACATTCGTGTGAATCCAGTCTCAAATCGAGGAAAGATTTTCAAAATGGTTTTAAATGGTTTTCAAAATAAGTAAAGGAGGATGCAGGGTGTACGATCAGTCGGAGCCAGTAAGTAAACCCCAAAATACCATACAGTTATTTGATTATGTGATATGTTAGAACAGCATGCTAGTACTACGCTAGGGATCTTCAGGAATTGCATGATTACATGATGCCTGCTAGCCTAGGGTTTCCTTATATGAGATTGACATCATTACTGTAGTTACTTGTGTATGTATCATGGTTGTACATAATTAAGATCTTATAACCTAAGAATGCTTGATTTGGCCTTATGTTCTGTTCTTGTGGATTAGGGACCTAGGGTAGGATCAGATATTCGAAAGTCTATAGGGTCCAACGTTATGCATGGCTAGCATACGCTAGTGCTGCAGGGTTGGTGGAAGTTTCATGGATGAGTGGGTTGTGTGAGGCCGGTAGGTCAGTTGTGAGACAGTTAGCCTTCCTCTAGGGTTGAGGTTGAGCGACCACCAGGTGTATGTGTATTGTCAGGGTGTTGTGGTGATACTTGAGACAAATATAGGTAGGTGTGGAAGGTAGTATGGGCCCGTACTACTTAAAGCACAGGACCCATACGCGTAGCAAGGAAGTCACAACCCCCTAGGGTTTAGTCAGAAGTTGGTTCCCAGTTATTTGTGTAGATTATCTGATATCTTTTGGTATGTTTCAGAATGGTGATGACGAGACGCTTTGTGACTGGATCTGGTTCAGGATCAGGATTAGGAGACGGAGGCCAGGAGGGGCCAGCAGCACCTGAGCCTGTGGTGCAGATGGGGACAGATGAGTTAGACGCCAGGATTCGAGAGATCCTGCATGATGAGGTTGCCACTTTGTTCCGGGCACAGCTACCAGAGATGTTTGGGTCTATTAAGACCGCCATGGTCGAGTACTTCGACAAGTGATACGCAGTCCTTGCAGAGGCGGCTACCGCTGCAACTGCATCGGTTGTAACAGCGGCAGGGGGAGGAGTAGGAGCCACTCGGGGCTTCCAGTACAGAGACTTCGATAAGACAAAGCCCCCTACTTTTGATGTGACTCAGGACCCCATCAAGGCTATGAGGTGGGTTTCAGATGTGGAGGGTTGTTTCTTCACTTGCTCGTGTCCTACTGACCAGAAGGTCAGGTGTGCTTTGAACCTGCTAAGGTCTGGGGCCAAGGACTGGTGGAGATTGACGACTGGGTCGTACACTGATGATCAGAGAGCTGCTGTTACTTGGGAGCAGTTCAGGGATATGTTCCGCGCCCGATACATTCCACGGGTTGAGCGGGAACGGTTGTCACATGAGTTTTTGAGTTTGAGACAGGATGGGGAGTCAATGACGGAGATCACCCACATGTTCACAGAGAGGGCGAAGTTCTGCCCAGAGTTTGCTTCCGATCAGGGTCGGATGACCCGTTATCTGAGCATGCTCAAGACTGACATCCGTCAGTTTGTGTCTACCCAGTGATGTGATACTCTTCTGGAGTTACAGGAGGCCGCTAGACGGCGTGAGTTGGAGATTGAGCTACAATTGAGGGAGCAGCGGCAGGCCCCGGCACAGTCGCAGTCGGCGCCTAAGTGGTCTAAGACGCTGATTCTAGGACTGGGGGTCAGCAAAGCCGCACTTGTGGAAAGTGCGGCAGGGGTCATTGTGGGGTTTGTCGAGCTGGTAGTGGGTGCCACAGATGTGGCGAGGAGGGGTGTTGGGATTAAAACCCTAATTGAGATTTGATGAACAAGATGCGGAAAATAAGAACAAACACAAATATGAAGATTATGTCGAATGATCACTCGATTTATTCAAAACATGAGGAATAAATTACACTTTCAGCATAGACTAAAGAATCTAACACTACATAAGAAACCTCACGTGGCGGCTACATTTTGCCTCACTCTTAACCCTAATGAAGAACAATGACTATTTATAGGGAAAAGACAAGTCTTGGGCTTTTAACCTACACTTCATCAAGGGGCCCATTGCCATCATCCATGGAGTGCTTTGAAACCCTACAATCTCCCCCTCAAAGTATGGAATGGATGGCAATGTTTTAACTTCCAAAACAAGCATCTAGCAAATAAAAAGATCTTGCAACGAGGAATAGATGAAGTAATCCACGAATCTTGATTCTTCAATAGTCTTCAAACACGGGCTCTAGGATATATAAATCAAGCACTGAAGTAATGTCTTTAAACTTCATTTTCGAATGTAATCCCAAAAAAATCTTCATGAAAACCAAACCCGCCATAAAAAGCCATTTCAGAACAAAGAAGCCGAATCACTTCTTGTCTTTGAAGAGCTCCCCCTCCAAGTCACAATGATCTTCAAATAAGCTAATGTTATAAGCCATCAAAAAATATCATGTAACAACCCAAACTTTAAGATTCGTAATGCCACTTGATCGAGAAAATACTAGAAGTCGGAGATATAACAAGTCCTTAGCTGAGCTCGATGAAGAACTTCTACTGTAAAGGATACTTCTCTGTAAAAGCTTTAGGGCATTATGCGAAGGATTGTCTCCAGGCCGCCCCGGTTCCGAGTATGAGGATATGTTATCACTGTGATCAGGTTGGCCACTTGAAGGCCAACTGCCCGTTGCTTGCCGCTAAGCCGGCACAGGTTCCCGCACCGACTACATTGAGGATTGCGGATGGGAGGCTAGTTAAGGCAGAGCCTCCGAAGGCTCAGGGGCGTGCCTTCAAGCTTACAGCAGAGGAGGCCAGGGCGGAACCGGATGTGGTTGCTGGTATGTTTCTATCCTTTATCTCATTTATTATATCTGTTTTATGCTTATCTGTTGTACCTGTGATTAGGTACATTTTTAGTGAACTCCTTACATGCATTGGTTTTATTTGACTCGGGGGAAAGTCGGTCTTTCGTATCCCAGACATTTAGTAGGGAGTTCAGTGTGCCAGTAGGCGAGCTAGAGTGTCCGTTGCGAGTCTCTATCGCCAACGAACACGAGGTTTCCGCTTCTTCGGTCTACTGAGGATGCGAGTTGGAGATTTTCGGAGTGTCCTTTCTGATAGATTTGATTCTAATCCCCATGGGGGAGGTGTGCATGATTGTGGGGATGGATTGGCTTAGTCGGTTCGGTGCCATTATTGATTGTGAGGGTCAGCAGGTGGTAGTTCGAACCCCAAGTGGGGGAGAACTGATTGTATATGGTGAGGAAACCAGAGTGGGATCAGGGTTTTGTTCAGCTGCCAGGGCTCGGCAGTATATTCAGCATGGGTGTGCGGGTTACCTAGCGTATGTGGTGGATACGCAGGTCATAGATCAGACTCCAGTTTCAGAGGTTCCGGTGGTTAGAGAGTTTGCTGACGTGTTCCCGGAGGAGTTGCTAGGGATACCTCCGGAGAGGCAGGTCGAGTTCCGGATCGACCTGGTGCCGGGTGGGGCTCCTATCGCCAAGGCGCCGTACCGGTTGGCGCCACCCGAGATGCAGGAGCTGTCATCACAACTGCAGGAACTGCTGGGCAAGCAGTTCATTCGACCTAGAAGTTCTCCATGGATAGCACTGATCCTCTTCGTCGGGAAGAAGGACGGCTCGCAGGGGATGTACATTGATTATAGGGAGTTGAACAAGTTGACGGTGAAGAACCGTTATCCACTCCCGAGGATAGACGATCTCTTTGATCAGTTGCAGGGTGCATCTTGGTTCTCCAAGATTGATTTGAGGTCGGGGTATCATCAGGTCCGGGTCAGAGAGGAGGACGTGGAGAAGACAGAGTTTCGGACTCGTTATGGACATTACGAGTTTGTGGTGATGCCGTTTGGGCTCACCAACGCGCCAGTAGTATTCATGGACCTGATGAATCGGGTCTGCAGACCGATGCTTGATCGCTCGGTCATAGTCTTTATTGATGATATCTTGGTATATTCCAAGACCGTAGAACGGCACGAGGAGCACCTCAGGGAGTTGTTGGGAGTTCTGAGACGAGAACGGTTGTATGCCAAGTTCTCAAAGTGTGAGTTTTGGTTACGAGAGGTCCAGTTCCTCGGGCATCTCGTTAATCAGGATGGGATTTTGGTCGACCCGGCCAAAATTACCGCAGTCATGCAGTAGGAGGTGCCGAGATCTCCCTCGGATATCAGGAGCTTTCTGGGATTAGCAGGGTACTACCGGAGATTCATACGGGATTTCTCCAAGATTGCAGTACCCCTCACTCGACTGACGAGGAAGGAGGTGGATTTCCGGTAGCGCCCTGAGCAGCAGAGGGCGTTTGAGACCCTCCATCAGCAGTTGTGTGAGGCCCCGGTTTTGACTCTCCAGGAGGGAGTTGAGGATTTTGTGGTGTTCTGTGATGCATCCATCATAGGTTTGGGGGCGGTCCTCATGTAGAGAGGACGAGTGATAGCCTACTTATCGCGGCAGCTGAAGCCGCATGAGACTAGATACCCTATGCATGATTTGGAGCTGGGAGCGGTGGTGTTCGCTCTCAAGATATGGAGACATTATCTATATGGGGTCCGTTGTACCATATACACGGATCACAAGAGCTTGAGACACATCATGGATAAGCCGAACCTGAATATGAGGCAGCGTAGGTGGCTGGATGTAGTCAAGGACTACGATTGCGAGATCCTTTACCACCCCGATAAAGCGAATGTAGTGGCGGACGCCTTGAGCCGCAAGTCAGTTGGGTCTTCCACCCCAGCGATTTGTATGAGGACAGCGGTGGATTCTCCACTGGTGAGTTTGATCAGGGATGCTCAAGCTGAGGGCATGCGACCTGAGAACTGGAAGTTGGAGAGGATCAGGGGTGAGAACACCCGGTTTGTGCAGGATAGCCGAGGATTATTGACCCGATGCGGTCGGGTATGGGTTCCGATGTCTGGTGGGGTCAGACAGACAGTCATGGAGGAGGCTCATAAGTCTCATTTCTCTATTCATCCGGGGGCCACCAAGATGTACAGAGACCTGAGTTTGAGTTACTTGTGGCCATGTATGAAGCGAGAAATCGCTTGGTATGTCGAGAGGTGCTTGACCTGTAGGATGGTCAAGGCCGGGCATCAGAGGCCGCATGGTATGTTGCATCCTCTAGAGATTCCCATGTGGAAATGGGAACAGATCACGATGGATTTCATTACCAAGCTGTCGCGGACGACAAAAGGGTTTGATGCTATATGGGTCATCGTGGATCGATTGACCAAGAGTGCCCATTTCTTGGCTATTCGGGAGAGTTCGTCGGCCGAGAAGTTGGCCGACGTGTATGTTTGCGAGATCGTCGCTCGCCATGGGGTTCCAGTCTCCATTTTTTACGACCGGGATGTTAGATTTACCTCCCGTTTCTGGCAGAAGTTCCACGAGGAACTGGGCACGCAGCTGCACTTTAGCACAGGTTTTCATCCGCAGACCAACGGACAGAGTGAGCGGACCATTCATACCCTCGAGGATATGTTGAGGGCATATGTCATTGACTTCGGTGGGAGCTGGGATTCCCACCTACCCCTTGCAGAGTTCTCCTACAACAACAGCTATCATTCCAGCATTGGCGCCCCGCCTTTCAAGCTATTGTATGGGAGGAGATGTCACACCCCGATTTGTTGGGGTGAGGTTGGACACAGGGTGATGGGACGGACGGAGGTAGTCTTGCAGACTACCGAGAAGATTCAACAGATTAGGCAGCGACTACAGACCGCTCAGAGTTGGCAGAAGAGTTACGCCGACAGACGCCGATCTGAGTTGGAGTTCCAAGTTGGTGATATGGTACTCCTGAAGGTCTCACCCTGGAAGGGTGTGATCCGCTTCAGGATGAGGGGGAAATTGGGTCCCCGTTACATTGGGCCGTTCAGGATCATTGCCAGGGTTGGCAAGGTGGCATACAGGCTAGAGCTACCGGAGGAGCTTAGTCGGATCTATAGCACTTTCCACGTTTCGCAGTTGCGAAAGTGCATTATGGATCAGGAGGCAGTGTTGTCGTTGGATGATATTCAGGTCGATGAGCGCCTAAATTACGTGGAGAGGTATGTGGCTATACTGGAGAGGAAGATGAAAGTTCTACGGAACAAGGAGATACCTCTGGTGAAGGTACAGTGGGAGCATCGTAGGGGATCCGAGTGGACGTGGGAGCCCGAGTCCGAGATCCGGGAGCATTACCCAGATCTATTTGCCGCAGCAGACTTCGAGGGTGAAGTCTAGGTCAAGTGGGGGAGAACTGTAGCATCCCAAGATTTTCAAGTATTTCCAAACCCTCTTCTATTATTACTTTGTCAATTATAGTCCTTGGGATTGAGAATGAAGAGCCAAGATAAGTTTAAGGGCTAAGTTTGCAAATTTGGGCCAAGAGGGAGTACGATGCGCGTACATAAGAGTGCGCTAAGCATACTGATGATATATGGTCCACTAGCTTGGCCTAGACTGCTCTAGCGCGCCAGCCTAGACAGGCGCGCTCCCGCCAGCCCTGCCTGGCGTTCCCTTGTCAGCCTTGTTGGGGACTCCCTTGCCAGCCTTGCTGGGGACTCTCCCGCCGGCCCAGCCTGGCACTCCCTTGTCAGCCTTTCCTGGTGCACGCCCGCCAGCCTTGCCTGGGGCGCACCCGCCAGCCCCGCGCGACGCCTCTGGGCGGCCTTGCCCAACTCCTTGCTAGTTGGGCCTGAATTGGGCTGGCCCAAGGCCTGACCTAATTTCCCTTGACCTAATTGTCCCCTATAAATAGAATAGTGCCTCCTCCATGAAGGAGGAACTTTCCCCGAGGACTCTTCCCCCATGGCTCAGCCGCCACACTATACTCCGGCCGGGTGGCTCAGCCGCCATCCGCCACCGTCAGCCACCATGCACCACCACCAGCACCAAGATGGTTCTCTCCAGCTATGGAGGACCATCTTAGATCTATCAGTTGATCTAACTTGATCGTCGGAGTCCGCTCCCGGGGCACAGTCCCTGGGCGGCTCTAACGACTTTGCTTTGTGATGTCCAGATCTCCGCCGCAGCAGAAGACCAGAAGACTTGCCGGAGGTCGATGTCGCATCATTTGGCGCCATCGCGGATTCGAGCAAGTAGCAAAAGCCTTAGTTGGTTTCAAGCTCGTTCTTCCTCACATTTGTTCAGATCTGATGGGTTTTCATCTCAGGTTTCCTTAGATCTGTTAATTTCTAGTATCATTTGTTCAGATCTTTTATTTTTTTGCCAAGATCTGTTCAAATTTGCTTCACCATCTTTTAGATCTGTAGATCCATCACGTTTTTTTTAGTTCAGGTCTATGGATCTATATGATTTCCTTCACTCAAACACTCCCCAAGTTTGCAAAAAACTTTTTAGAATCGTTTTTTGGTTCATATTTTGGGGTTTCTTGAGTAGGATGAAAAGAAAAGAAACTTTTGTGAGTTTCCGTTCAGATCTCTTGATCTGCTTAATTTTTCGTACAAGATTTTTGATTTGTCTACTTTTTCGTTCAGATCCCTTGATCTGTTGAGTTTTTCAGCTCATATCTCAAAGTCTACTCCATTTTCAGTTTAGATCTCTAGATCTGATTTCATTTTTAAGTTTAGACCTCAAGATTTGTTCAGTTTTTAGCTCATATGAGCATTCACGAAGTTTGCAAAGACACTTCAGATCTGCTCTCATTTTTTAGTTCAGATCTGTGGATCTATATGATTTACTTCACTCAAATACTCCCCAAATCTGCAAAAACTTTTTTAGATCTATTTTTTGTTTATATTTTGGGGGTTTGTTTCAGAAGAAAAGAAGTTTTATGAGTTCTTACTCATATTTTCAGTTCATAAAATCAGGAGAGAAAATCGAGTTTTTACACCACTTTTTGTTTATATTTTTGGTGTTTTTTCTTTAGAAGGTTAGAGAAGAAACACGAAAATTTTTCCAGATCTGTTCTTGCTCACATCTTGAGAAGAAAAGAAAGTTTATGGGAAGAAAACCCTATCAAATTCGTTTTTGTTTTGGTTGCTTTGCAGCATGATTGATCAGAAAAGAAATTTTGTTGTTTATTTAGTGTTTTCTTCAAAGCTTAAAGAAGGAAAACGAATATTTTGTCTAGATCTACTCTTTGTTTGTTGAGCAAGCTGAAAAGAAAAAGATGATTTATGAGCAACATCCCACCTCAGGTCCGTTTTTCACCTCTAATATGGGATTTGTCCAGCAAGTGGGGAGAAAAGAAGTTTTTTAAGAGTTTTTGTTTCATTTTCAGTTCACATATTATCAAAAATCGTTTTTAGCTATGATTTTTGTGTGTAATCCCATCTCTGCAATAATTATTTGTACACCTAATTGTGTTGCTTGTACACATCTCATAATCTTCAAAAAAAAATGGGCGGTGGATAAAAGAGCTTTTTATGGGTTTTTACCCAAACTTCAGTTCATATATTTTTAGAAGATTTCATATAGTTTATGATTCTCTGTAGACAAGTTTACTCAAGTTATTTAGAAACTTGAAGAATGAAATAAATTTTTAAGAATTTTCACCTACCCAAAATTTTCAGAAAACCCATTTTCCATCTGAGTATGAGTTTTTATCATCCATTTCACTTCATATTAAAATTCTTTTCAATAATGATTTGTGGGTACAAGTGTGTTTAAGTTGTAAACACAACTGTGATAATTGTACATCCCAAAACCTATTTTACCTCAGAAATTATATTTACCATCAATAGTTACAGTCCTCCCATCAGTCAAAAAAAAAAGAGAGGTGGAGAGGAGTTTTATAAGAAGAACTGATATCTGTAAAAAAAAACATATGTATATACACAGGGGGATGAAAAGATGGTGTATTTACAACACATTACACAAAAGATATCAAGAATTGTATTTACTGCTCTCTCACGAAAAAAAAGGATGAAAAGAGGGTGTATACAGTATATACCATAAACAGACAACAACACTTCCAGTGGACCCACCTGGTCCAATTCTTGCGTACACAAAAAAAGGGGGGAAAGGTGGTCTATGCACCTATATGCTTGCACTTGTCTTGAGCCGGGTCCCACCTGATTTAGAGGTCAAATAAAGTCAAAGGACCATTAGTTGGGTCCCCCGCGTCTATCTTCCCATTCAGAAAAGACGATGACCTCCTACAACCGACACCGGCGACTGCAATCATCACCACCATTGGACCCCTCAAGGTGACAGATGAGGTCTCCGACGAGCCGCTTCCGAGTACCGCCCAACGCAGTCGTCGTCTCCGACACGGCAACTTTTCTCAGCTCATGTCTCTTGACTTTCCGCTGGTAACCCAATCTAAAGCGCCATCAGCTAATCACCGGGGGCCAAAGTCAGTCTATCACCTCGTCCGGCGAACACGCCACAGGCCTGAGAAAACCACCAGCGTTACCTCCGGTCCCATGTTATCGACCGTCGCCACCAACCAGTCGACCAATCCCGCTACCCCGCTGCCAACTATTGCTCCTTTATTCGCTAGTTGAAGACCGGCAATAGCAGCTCCAACTTCAATGACCATCGTCAACAAAAGACCGTTTGCTAGGCTCCCTTCAAACATCGGCGTCGGCGACCCAGTCTAAGCCACCATCAGTCGCTGCTAATTGCTCCACCAACAACCACCTCATGCCGATCGTTTTCATCCCTGTCGGACCACCTTCTATCGCCAACGCCATCAACAGTCGCTTTTATCGCCGCCACCGCAGGTCGACCTGACCAATCAACATCGCCGACTAATTCGAGCTTCTATCTCCTCCTCAAGCCACGAACTCCGATGTCAACATCTTCCTCCATATATGAACTTTTGTCTCCAAGAAGCGCATACCGGCCCCATATGCTAATTCGTTTCGCATAAACAACATAAAGAAAATTAGGGCATTGGCCCATATTCCTCAAGAAGCTTCAGCAACTTCACATTGGGCTGATCATTCCCTAAGTAGGCCCACAACTCGATTTTGGGCCATTATTTTTCAACTGGGCTGATTAACGAATAAGTGGGCTAATAATTCTTACTCATATATCTATTGTGGGCTCCCAGCTTCTAAATAGGCTGCAGTAAATTTCTTTGGGCTCCGTTTAAGCTCTTTATGGGCCATCTCGTATATAGGCTAATTTTGCAAAACGAGATCAACCACTCAAAGCTCGCGTGTTGTGATCCCGCCCAATAAAATATATTCTCAGAAAACTCTTTGCAGCCCGGTTCAACTCGAAATTTTCAAAAAAAAGATGGGGAGAAGAGTAGTATGCTTTCGCCACTACATGGAGCATTTCAGAATATGACCGCTAGAAAAGCTCAAGGCTCGAACGTGCAAAAACAAGCCAGTGTCATATATCCGTTCGTAGTCACTCCTCGCCTTTTCTAAAATGGGGGGGAGTATAAGGGTTAGCACGACACTACAGAAGTGTTATTCCAAGAAACGAGTTGAACTACATAACGAGTTGACATTATATACGATTGTGCATCCCTGGGAAGAGATTGGTGTCATTAAAGACGAAGAAGCTCCATGGCCCAACACCAAACGTCAACCATGTTGCCTGGTTATCAGCAGTCGTGGTAACCAGCTCCAGGAAGTCTCGCTACTCAGCTCTCACCACTCATATTGACCGGCCCCTGATAGTCTCGCCGTTAGCTCTCTGCAGCCGTGCTGCCTGGATCTCATCGGTCACGCAACCCAACCATTAGCGGTCATGCGACTCAGCCCAGCAACTGTAAATCCCAATCATCAGCAGTTACGATTGTCAGATTCCCAGCAGTCATGCTGCTCAGCTCTCGCCAGCCGTGCTACCCAATCTTTGTTAGTACTTGGGTCGTCTAGCTCTTTCCAGCAGCTATCTCAGCTTTCAACAACTATGCATCCATTATTCCCTTCCTTCCCCTCTTTTGAGGAAAGGGGGGGGGGGGGGGAAGGGTTGGTATGACACTATGCAGAAGTGATTTTTATTCCAAATGGGCAGAGTTAAAGTATAAGAATAGCCGATACCGTACGTGATAGTGTAACCCCGAGGTGACATTAGATCGAAAGGGCAGCCTCGTAGTTCAACCCTTGGGAGACTTGTTGCCCAGCTCTCAGTAGTCGTGTTGCTCATCCATCGCTAGCAGCTCGATGCCCAGTTTTCAGCGGCCCTGCTGACCAGTTACCGACAGCAGTTTCGTTGTGTACCTCCTAACAGAAGCTACACTATCAAGCTCTAAGTAGCACCGCCACATAGCTCTTCTCAAAAAGCCAAGACACCGAGGCATCAACTATCAGTACGACTAGCGATGCAACAAAGCATCAGGTACCATTCCGCTTTAACCCAGACTGATAACACAAGCTAAAAACATAGATTGCTGGGTGCTATGCCTAATCATGCGAGGTTCAGTGCCCTCGCTTCGAGTCGCCTGGCTTCTCAGCTCGACTCCACTATAGCGGCAAGCTCCGCATGCGAGGTTCAGTACCCTCGCCTCGAGTCGCCTGGCTTCTCAGCCCAACTCCATTATAGCGGCAAGCTCCGCATGCGAGGTTCAGTACCCTCGCCTCGAGTGGCTTGGCTTCTCAGCCCGACTCCATTACAGCGGCAAGCTCCGCATGCGAGGTTCAGTACCCTCGCCTCGAGTCGCCTGGCTTCTCAGCCCGACTCCATTACAGCAGCAAGCTCCACATGCAAGGTTCAGTACCCTCGCCTCGAGTAGCCTGGCTTCTCAACCCGACTCCATTACAGCGGCAAGCTCCGCATGCGAGGTTCAGTACCCTCGCCTCGAGTCGCCTAGCTTCTCAGCTCGACTCCATTACAGCGGCAAGCTCCACATGCGAGGTTCAGTACCTTTTGCCTCGAGTCGCCTGGCTTCTCAGCCCGACTCTATTATAGCGGCAAGCTCCGCATACGAGGTTCAGTACCCTCGCTTTGAGTCGTCTGGCTTCTCAGCCTGATTCCATTATAGCGGCACGACCCGCATGCAAGGTTCAGCACCCTTGCCTTGAGTCGCCTGACTTCTCAGCTCGACTCCATTATAGCGGCATGCTCCATCAACAAGGCTCAAAGGCTCGCAACCTGCCTATATGAATCCACGCGATGCTTTCCCGCGTGATGTACTTACGATCGCTGGCAACCAAGCCTGATCCTTTCCGTGCGATGCTCTCTTGCGTAACATCTCCATGATCGTTGGCTGATAAATCCAAGCTATTCTCCTAAGTCGCGCAACATAAGTCGCGCATCATAAGCTTATTCCACGACTAAAACCATGATATCGGTGCTTCCTCTCTCACAGTCATCATGGTTCTCTTGTGCTCGGACGATCGATGAAGTGTTATCCACATTACAACCTGCTATAGTGAGGTTACTCTCAAGCAAGGAGGTCATCCCTACAGCGTCCCTGCCACCTACTACCTTTCAGCATCTCTGTTTCCTGGCTCTCGGAAACGGTCTTGCTATGCAACCTTACCTGTAGCCTCGTCGCGTACCCCACAACATCTCTGTTTCCTGGCTCTCGGAAACGGTCTTCCTATGCAACTTTACTTGTAGCCTCGCCGCGTACCCCACAACATCTCTGTTTCCTGGCTCTCGGAAACGGTCTTGCTGCGTAACCCTACCTGTAGCCTCGTTGTGTATCCCTCAGCATCACTATTGTCTGGCCCTCGGAAACGGTCTTGCTGCGCAACCCATACCTCTGGCCTCACCGCTTATCCCTTAGCACCTCTGCTGCCTGGCTCTCGGCAACAGTCTCACTGCATATTTCCTATCAATAGCCTCACCGCTTGTCTCTCAAGAATTATGTTGTCCGGCTAACGGCAATAGTCTCACTGCATGACCCTCGCTAGCAACCTAATCGTCCAGCTCTCGGAATCTCTGCCACTTATATTATTGTCAACAACCTTACGGTTTATTGGTTCGACAACATAGTCTGACGCGGCTACCTACGCTACCCACATCAGACTTGGGGGAATCCAGCTAGGTGTAGCCCAAGCAATAAATACCTTCAAGACGGTTATTAATGCAGACTATGTAGATGGTTATCGGTGACATTCCATTTGCGCGTAGCTACAACAACTACACCGAATAACAGTCTCAGAGACTGTGTGGCGAGGTTACGCTCCTTAGCTACCCCGACCCGACATTTTATCGACATCAGTGTCATGCAACACTCTTTAGTAATCTCGCACTCCTCTCAATGAAGGAGTATCAAGTTAGCTCAGGCTACATAAGCAATGCTTGGCTCATCGCACAACCCCACGACTCTCGTGGGCAAGGTTCGGTTGTTTCTCTCTGTTATTTAATGCTTTGGTGCTTTATCTAGTCCAATCCGATTGTCAACAATCCAATCGCATCAGACTAGGGGGACTTCATGACGCACAGTTTATATGACTAAGTCCAGTCTGATGTTATTGGCCGCGTACCAATAACATCATACTGGGGGACTTGATGATATATGGTCCACTAGCTTGGCCTAGACTGCTCTAGCGCGCCAGCCTAGCCTGGCGCGCTCCCGCCAGCCCTGCCTGGCGTTCCCTTGTCAGCCTTGCTGGGGACTCCCTTTCCAGCCTTGCTGGGGACTCTCCCGCTGGCTCGGCCTGGCACTCCTTTGTCAGCCTCTCCTGGTGCGCGCCCGCCAGCCCCGCCCGGCGCCTCCGGGCGGCCTTGCCCAACTCCTTGCTAGTTGGGCCTGAATTGGGCTGCCCCAACACCTGACCTAATTCCCCTTTACTTAATTGTCCCCTATAAATAGAATAGTGCCTCCTCCATGAAGGAGGACCTTTCCCCGAGGACTCTTCCCCCATGGCTCAGCCGCCACACTATACTTTGGTCGGGTGGCTCAGCCACCGTCAGCCACCATGCACCACCACCAGCACCAATATGGTTCTCTCCAGCTATGGAGGACCATCTCAGATCTATCAGTTGATCTAACTTGATCGTCGGAGTCCGCTACCGGGGCACAGTCCCTGGGGCGGCTCTAACGACTTTGCTCTGTGATGTCCAGATCTCCGCCGCAGCAGAAGACCAGAAGACTTGCCGGAGGTTGATGTCGCATCACGTACTAAGGTCCGCCTTAGTACGTTGGGCGTACACTTGTGTACGTTGGGCGTACTAACGTCAAGATGAAACCTTAATGTTTAGGGTTTGGAGCCTATAAAAGCAACATTATGAGCACCAGAACCTCTCTTACCTCAGCCTCCACAGACTACATTCGTTCTCCCCAAACCCTAGCCTCTCCTTTGTGTGCTTAATCTTATTTGGTGTGTTCTTAAGTGTTTTAAGAGGAAGGTATTGCATCAAAGTGTTGGAGAAGAAGATCAAGCTTGTAGATCTGAAGTTAGCTCTTGCTCAAGAAGCTCCAGAAGGTATAAAGTTCCAAACTTTATGCATAGATCTCATCATTTTACTTTATTAGAAGCATTTCTTGTCCCAAAAGCCATAAGGTGGTGCATGTTGTGATTTGGATGAAAAGAGTTGTCCTTCCAGGCTCTTGAAGGGACCTTGAATAATAAAAATGAGGTCCCATTAGCTGAATGTGTCCCATGCATGGAAAAATAAGGTCTTAATGGATTAAGACCAAGTATTAAGGACTTTATGGACGTCCAAAGTGATAAATTTCATGACTTTATGGATCCTAGGCATGTTAGGTCTCTGGATCTGAAGTTTGGGATCAAGAGCTTAAGCCATTAAGCACTTAATGAGGATTTGGCAATTTTTCCAGTACGCCCAATGTAAATCCAGTATGCCCAGCGTACTGGGTCAACCACCCCGATGGTGGTCAAAATCTGGATGAGTACGCCCCGCGTACCAGAGGAGTACGCCCCGCGTACGTCCTCTGTTGGGCCATTGACAAATGGGCTTCGGGATTGGGCTGTTTATGGAGTAATTGGAATTGGGCCTTTGTTGGACTTTGTAAATAGGATATTTTGGGCCAGGTAGTGATAGTGGATCATGGGGTTACGCCCAATTAGGAGGTTGGGCCCAATTTAGTAAATTGGGCCAATAATGGACTTTATGTATGGACTTTCAAGTCAAGGACTTGGTAATTGGGCCTTGGCGCAATAAAGAAAATGTACTTAATGAGTGATGTGGACACTTAGTCAAGGAGGTTATTCTGGGTATTAACTTAGTATTGATTATGTGATAGTTCGGGATTCCCGGTGGGACAGCAGTCAGAAATTTACAGTATTTCGGCACTGCTTGTGAGGTGAGTTATCCTCACTATACTAAGGGGTATAAGGAACCAAGGCCGGCCCATTGGATATTATTTCCTAGCAGTTGATAGTATGTTGAGTATGAGTTAGTGTTGCATGTTAGTTGCAATGCCTGCTAGGTAGATCTGTAGGACTACTTGTAGTATCATGTGATTATATGTATGTGCATAATTGTGTTATATGTCGACATATTATGTGAGATGGGTTGAGGTGATATTGCTCTGTGCGAAAACCAACAAACCCGGGAGCATTCCAGATATGAGCTGAGGGAGACTCGTCCCGTCGGCTCGGTGGCAATCCAGATGTGAGTTGTGGGCCCAGAAGGCAATCCAGACACACACTGTGGGACCAGGGGGTAATCCAGTCTGTAAAGTTGTGGACCCAATATATGTTGTTATTTGTATATGTGTTATGTGCAGTGTATCGGTATTTTGGGGGAAACTCACTAAGATATTGGGCTTACAGTTCTAGTTTATTGTTTCAGGTACATCAGGGGATCGCGGCAAGGCAAAGGCGTGATCGTACAGCTCCTCATGTCTTGATTATGTGTAACATACACGTTTTGAAATCGTGTTATGTAAATTAAAAAGTTAATAATATTATGAGAAATTGAGTGTTAAGTTCTAACAGATAGTTTTTACTAGAAATGAAGTAAAACTATGTTTAGAATCACTCATAAATTATTGGAAGTCTTATGAGATTCCAATTAAAAGCCAAATAGTGAAATTTAGCGAAAATATAAACTTTGAAATAAGTAAAATTTTATTATTGAAAGTTGTAGATAATCTCGTTAGAAACACGTAGGCGAAAACCTCGTCGAAATCCGAGTTATAACGAAGAAGTTATGACCAATCGAAGATCTACGATAAAACCGGCACGGTGCCGAATGACGTAAAAAGTGAGTTTTTGATAAACTACTTTTTAGCCTTAGTGATCTAAATGAAAGTCGTAGTATTCGTTAAACCGAGAAGTTCGATAAAAAGAACGCCAAAATCTGACTTCGTATGAGGAAGTTATTATTTTTACAAGTTTCAGCGTAGCAGTAGACAGCTAAAAACTCGAATTTTAGATCGAGTGATTTTTAACCAACACAACCTAAACGAGAATCGAAGGTCTCGTCATTAGCAGTACAACGGTAAAAAGTCTGACGAAAACGGACGTCGGATGAAGAAGTTATGAATTTTTAACGGATTACCAGTCCCGGTCTGTTAAAAATAATAATATAAAAATAAATCAAAATTTTCCGACGAAGTCTAAACGAAAGTTGTAGAGCATAATTTTCTCTACGCGTGCATATAAAGAACGTCAAAAACGGAGCCCGTATGCAAAAGTTACGGATTTTAGAAGGTCGGGGCACAATTTCCGAGAAATTCGCATGGATTGGAGTCGGCCACGTCACCCTCGCGAGATCACGCCTCGTGTCCGACACGCGTCGCAGTCCGGTTCGCCCAGAGCTTCGGTCCAATGTGCGTCCGACGCGCCTCGCCCCGTGTCACACTTCGGAGCCTCGCACCCGGCCCCTCGCATGCGCGCCACCTGCTTCGCTCTGCTGCTGCCGCGTGCCCTTCGCCTCCTGATGCCACGTCGCTGCTGACTCGCTACTTCTCGGATCAGAAGACTCCGGCTCGCACACTATAAATAGTGCCTGCGAGCCTTGCCGAGGAAAAGATTATTTTTGCCACTTTTTCACCCTTTTTCAATATTTTTACCATTTTGATTTCTCTCGAAGCCCCGGTATCAACTTTAGCACCCGAAACACGCCCCGAGGTGCCCGAAGACCCGAAAATTTTATCTTTTCGGTTTCGAAGCCCAACCTTCGCAGGGCCTGGTTTTCAAGAAAACTCCCGGTTTTCAACGACGAAAGTCATATTTAGAGCCGAAATGCTGCCCAAATTATTATTTTGACCCCCGGTTAATTCAAGGTGAGTTTAATTTGTAGAAACAATTGTATGTTATGTGTTATATGTGCTATGTGCTTTTCCATGTTATCATCTCGAGTTGTTGTATCCGCTATTTTTATAGCAAGGTTGTACCTCTGACTTGAAGTGTATGACATAGGCATCACTTGGGTATTGGTATGAACCGTTGACCATGAAGTGTATGACATAGGCATCACTTTGGCTTCGGTAGAATGTTATTCTTGAGTATTTTCCCGTGTTATTTTTATTTCTGCTATTTATGATAGCAAAGCTATACCTTTGACCATGTGATCAGTTTACGAACTCAGATTCACAGTGGCACTGGTATGTAGCCTCTGGCCATGTAGAGCATGTCCCCCAGTAAGTGAATGACTCTATTCTATGGCATTGGCATATGGTTAGACAGGGCGTGAAAACCTGAAATCTACCTTAATGTTAATCAGAAATTGTTTGTCTTCAGTGCCATTTGGGCCGAAGCGTTATTGATGTTTATCAAGTATGGAAATTGTTATGTCTAAATGATTGTATATCTTTGAATTAAATCAATGATTGTTAGGGAAAGCTTATCACATTATGCCTTTGTTGTTCCTTGCTCCTATTTGCTTCTGCCATATTGGTATATATATGACATAACGTTATATTGTATCTATTATTGAACTCACTAAGCGTTATCGCTTACCCCTCCCAATGTTTTAACATAACGCAGGCAATAAGCACCCAGTATAGTTGGAAGACTTAGAATAGTTGTAATATTATTTTTGTATTTTGGTTTAGGTTTGTATAGATTTACAATATCTTGGGTAGTTATGTAAAATCTTAAAACATAGTCGGTTTGTATCCAATCTTTTGTAATGACTTTATCAATGTAAAAATATTATTTTATGAATATGCATGTAGCATGTTTTGGAGTAACTATATTGTCAAGTATGAAAGTTTGGGTCTTTCAGAAATATGAAAGTATAGAAAGGGGTTCTTTCATTATGTTTCTGGGAAAACTCTGATATGATACATTTTGAAAACAAGTTTGTAATGATTTAATGGTTTTGAAATGTTTTTAAAAGTTTTAAATTGGCTTGAATTTTATGTGTGTTACAAATTGAATTGCATCAAATTATATCAATAAAACTAGCTTTTTATATAGAACCTTTAAAAGTGATTTTCTTTTGAAAATTGATACCATGGTTTATTATATGCATGTAATAACCATGATATCATATGTTTTTAAACTAGAATTATAAAACATATAAATACCCTTTTTACAAACCTCAAATGTCACACCCCCGGACCAGACAGCGGAAACGTCCGGAGGCGGGTGACTTCATTGTGCAGTATCATAACAATTGAATATAAATGAAACAGAGCAATTCAAATATCATACATTGAGATAACAAACTTACATTGTTTACATATTGTATTTGTCCTTCGAATTACACAAAAGAGACATAAGCAAAAAAAATTCCAAACTACAGCTAAATAGTCCTGCATCCGCGTCCCTTGTTACCTGCTTACTAGATCCCTGAGAATACAAGTCGTTTTCAAAAAGCGTCAACTAAAAAGTTGGTGAGTTCATAAGCATTTTTGTATAAAATCGTTTACACTTGTTTAGAATCGTTCATATTGTACTTTCAGAAAATCCGATATTTTCTATGAAATCGTTTGAAGCCTTTCTTTGAAAATCATGGATATATGTGTGCATGTCGTTACTTTTGTTCATCCTTATAAGGAGTGATCTTGAAAAGTAGTGATGTTTGTAAAGCGAGCTGTGTTCGAGAATAGTTCTTTTGAATAGTAATAGCCAACCGTTTCCAGAAAAATCCCCTAATTTCAAAAAGAGAATTTAGTTGAAAATCTTGTTTTTCTTATCGAGTAAAATTGCGTGTGCGTTCTAGTTTATCGTTATCGAAATCGTATAAAATTGTTTACTCCAAAAAATCCTATATTTTCTGCTATAAAATATTTGTAAGTTCGGTTTCCACTTGTGTAAACTTGCATATGAGTGTGTTAGTTTATTGTTTTCAAAATCGTTTACAAACGTTTTCCATAAAGTCCTACGTTTTCTGATTTGTAAAATAGCAGTATTAAGACTCTATACTTGTTAGGTGAAAGAATCAATCATGGCAATTGTGGACATTCTACGCGATGAAAAAGGACAGTCAACGCAACAAATGTGGACCATCACTTATCATGTGTAGGACAGTCAACACAACGTGCCAAAATTTATTTATGAGGTTTTTCCTTACATAAATTTCTAGATGACATAACATATTCTAGTGAGTCGTTATAACCATACTAATATGACGGAAGCCTGTTTTGGCGTTTCTCAGGCGCCCTCGATTTGGAAAAGACATTTGTCACCCTAGACTGGCCTGTCTAGCTGTAGCGAACAGCGAAGGTGCGGGGTGTCAACCCCGTATAGATCTATATATAAATTACCGCTCTCCCTCCAGGAGACTCTGGCTATAACTCCTTACAGGACTTTAGACGTACACTAATATTTTTATATTTAGGTACTTTTGAGATTTGTCTGACTAGAATATTAACAACCTTTTGAGCAATCGCTTAAGATCTATTATTCGTTAGGTAACTAATGAATTTCGTACTCATTGAATAGAAATATCGTTCTCGTTCCATATCGTTTATTGTGCTTGTTACTGGGTGCTCGTATTCGTTCCATTTCGTTTATTGAAAAATAAGCCATTTTAGTCAAGAGAAAAAGTGTCAAGTTATAATTTGTGTAAATTTATAACTGCAGGTTATGACACGCATTTTCTGTTTTATGACATATAGAACATTACTTATGTTCTTGAAGGTTTTACGACAGCAGTTTATGACATGCAAAAAATTTTGTCATGAAAACTCTATTTTCGTATATTTTCTTGACGCAAATATTTATATCAAATATTTATAAAATACTCTGTTGAGAGAAAAACTTAGAGACACACTTGAACAAACGTTAGAACAAGTGTATTGCGGAATAGTTAATCTCGAAGGATCTAAAAGCTCAACAATAATATTAATAAGTTATAATTAGATAGTTAGAGAGTTAGTTGCGGAAAGTAAAGAAATAGAAATGACAACAATTGTTATATCAAGTATACACATAAGTTGATTCATAACAAGGAATGCATTCAAACCGAGTGAATAAGGAAGATCAAACTTAGTGATTAAGTCACGAAAGACTTGCTCAGAAGAGAGGTTATAATTAGTTGTATTCTAGTAATATTTGAGAGTAAGAAGTGGTGCGTAGTAAGATAGAGAGATAGAAAGAATAACTTGAGAAGTGTATTCAGAATAGATAGATGCGTAAGTTATATGTTTTAGATAAAAGAGAATGAGCTCTATTTATAGAGACTCAAGAAGTACACTAGATTACATCTCTAAGAGTAGCCATGCAAGGCATACTGGACAATAGAGAGTATCAAAATAAAGACAAGTAAAGTAATCTAGTTATGTGACTGTGGTAGGTAGACTCCGGATTCGGTTGCTGATGAAGGAGCTTGACTGCGGGTGCTGGATGGCTGCGGTAGCTGAAGAGGTTGCGGTAGCTGAAGTTCAAGAGGGTCACTTTTATGATTCAACAATTTCCACCTAAGTGACCTCTTTAACTTTTGTTCAGCTATCAAGTTTGAGGAACTTGATCAGGATCCACCAAAACTTCCTGATGTTTTCCAGCCAGGTGATTCTCCTTAAGATCTCGAACTTGACTTCTGCGGTAGTGTGCTTCGATCTTTCAACTGCGGTTCGACAGATGTCAAGTTGCTTCTTGGTGAGGCGATGCATGGTAGTCATAGGAATGAAATATTTGACATTATCTATCTTCCTTTTGAAAATGACTCCAAGTTCAGGAAAGTTGGTTGCGCCTAAGGATCTTTCTTGATAGCCTTCGGTAGGCATTGGTGTAGGCTCGAGCGGTGGCAGATCAAATTTCTTGGCAATGATAGGATAGATATCTGCATCGATCTTGGCAAAATCACAGACCGTTTCCTTCAGAAAAGTATTGGCCTTTTCAAGCGCAATCTTCATTTTCGGGTGCTTTTCTGACTTGTTTTGGAACACCTTGGCAATAAGAAAGATTTCTTCCGGATTCATACAGGGAAAGTCTGCCTGGGTGCGTATATAGTCATGCTCCCTTCTAGTGAGGGTATACTGGATGTAGTCAGCCTTCATGAACTTCCGGATTTTGTAGTTCTTGACTGCGGATGGTCTATCGTTAGACCATATATTTTCAATGGAAGAGGCATGTTTAGCATGAAAAAGACTGAGTCTCTCAAATTCCATTGGCAGTCTTTTGTGGTCAGGAAGGCTGCGGTCGAAATGCTCAAATATTGTGAAGTATTTGGCATTTGGAGAAATTGGGACATCCCAGTATCCATCAGTAGGGGGTTCAGCATAGGTGAGGTGGGGTCTGTAATCTTTATCCAGCAGTCTGCGGTGAGGATTGATCCAAGAGTTTATCAAGGATTCGTCCATCATAGTATCAAAACCGCATTCTCTCCATATAAGTTCTGCAAGTTTGGCTGCCTTCCAATCGTGTTTCCTTTGGGTGGTGGCAGGAGAGTCAGTTGAGCTTGGAGATGACATGTACTCAACCAGGTTTTTGAAGTGAGGGGGAGTTTCTGGCTTTTCAGGAGTGACCTTCTCTTGTGGTGGAGTGTTATGAGGTGGAGTATGATAAGATGGTTGCGGTGAAGGCTGCGGTGTAAGAATTTTTTCTGTGATGATGGGGGGCTCTGATGTTGTGAGATGGAGTGATCAGAGTGATGGACTTCTTCTTCACTGCCCCCTCTTGAGGAATGCAATGGAGGAGCTTCCTCAAGCCACTTTTTAAGGCCATCAACCTTGGCAAAAACCTCTTGAAATTGAGCTTTGAGGGCTTCGGCCAACTGTTGATTATTGGGAATGGAGGAGCTGAAGAGTAGCCTGTGTATTTACTTGGTGAGCTGGAGGATCTCGGGACCATGGAAGTTGGAGGAAAGGGAGCGTTGTAGTCTATTTATTGTTGCTTGAAGAACTGAGATAGTGGACTCATACGTAGTGTGAGTCTCAGCTATCAGTTTCTGAGACTGAGTGGCTTGATCCGCAATGGCTGCTTGGAGATCCGTTTTAATTGCGGTCACCTCAGTGATGAGGCGTTCTGCAGCAGCCATAAAATCATTGTGATCTGCTTTGCGGTTGTTGTCAAGGGACCGGATCCCCATTTCCACTTTGAGAGAAATTCTCTCGGCAGCCAAGCGTTCCCTTGTTTCCAAGCGTTCTATACGTTCGATCAGTGACTGCGGCCCGGAAGAGTCTTCTGGTTGCGGTTGAGTGGGCTTGACCGCAGCTAATATCTGATCGACTTTGGCTTGTAAGCTCAGAAATTCTTTCCTGGTGACAACATTCTTCTTCTTTTTCTTCTTTTCTTTGGGTTTAGAAGTCGAATGGTGAGAGCCACTGGATTCCTCTTCCTCATCGAACATCATGAGGTCATCATCAGAAGGACTGGGCTTGTTAACCTCCTGGATGTCTTCATCATCAAGACCGAAGGTGGGAGCAGAACTGACTTCTATTGCGGTTCCTTCGTCTTGTGATTCATGAACTGTTGGATTTGGATGTGGAGTTGGAGTAGGAGTTGGAGTCACTCTGGAGGTACCTGCACCTTCACCTGCTGCCTGAGCTTTAAGGATTGTTTCAGCCATCTCGGTCATCCAGTCCTGAACCTTTTGAATGGTGGCTACGGTATTGGCATTATTGATTGCATCTGCCCAATACCGTGCCACTGACTGGATATCTTGCTCCTTTTGTTGTTGTTGCTTGAGCTGTTGTTCCTTGCTGGCTTGAAATGCCCTCTTGAAAGCGGCATATTTCTTGGTTTCTGACTCAGTTACCGGAGTGTAGCGTAACCATGAGTCGTTTGATTCATCTCCGTCAAATCCTTGAAAACGCACCGAAGTGTCCTTCGGGTCCAAGGATCCTTGCACATTTGTGCTCACCGTGCCTAAACCACCTGCTGCGGATGTAAGCAGAGTAGGATTTCCTGAGCTTCCTTGGTCTCCTTGACCCGTGGTCAAGTTTGGCCTCGGCTCAGTTCTGGCATGGGCGGAAGAAGTGCCCTGCGGTTGGGAAGGTGTTTGAAGTGTTTGGGTGACGTTCAAAAGGATGGAGTGCAACTCCTCCGGTGAAAAGAAATGCAGTCGGGAAGCCCTGGAGACCTTAGGGCGAGCACCAGTGTCATCCTCTTAGGAGTGAACTGGGGGGAGTCTCCACGATGTCGTGAATCAGACTCACTTTCTGAGTCTGATTGGAAAATGATAGTGGTGTTGAATGGGTCTGCGGCCACCCCAAGGACTACTGGAGCCTTTTGAGAGGCTTCAGTATCGGTCCGGTTACGCATTTGGCCAAAGGTATCGGTTTTTCTTTTCTTAAGGATAGCAATTGGTTGCATATCCTCATAAGAGTCACTATCAGGTGTGGTTGTGGTAGGTTTGGTTTTACGTTTCTTAGTGGGTGCGGTTCTTTTGGGAGCATCCTTCTTGGGTGTTCTTTGTTTCTTCTTGGTGGCCAATTGCTTTCTTCTTTGAGAAAGATTGGAGAGAGTAGTGGCAGAAGGGACTGCGGTACCTTCAGGGTTAATGGTTGCGGATGGGTCTTGGAGAGGCGGGGTAGGAGGGTATGGGGCAATACCTTCCGTAGCCTCAATGTGATCTGAGACATCAGCAGTCTCAAGACCAAGTGTGGAAAGAATGTGGGTAGGGAGTCTTCGAATTGGTCCAAAAACAGTTTGATCAGAAGAAGGATTGTACCTTTTGAGATCCTTGGTGACAAAGAAATCGATGTCACTGCCCATGTCGATTCCAGCATCCGCATTAAGATCTGAAATGCAGAGTGACCAGAACCTTGCAAAGGTGAGCTCGGTTGGGTTCTCCCTTGGGTTCTCCTTCGGAATATATTGAATAAAGTCGTCCCACAAGATCTGCCCGTAGTTTACATCGTGTCCTGTGAATATACTCCATAACAGCTCTAGAAGCTTCAGTCCCATATTATCTGTGCCTCCGGTTCTGCCGGATAGACTGCGGATGATGAAGTGGCAGACAAATTGCCAAACCGCAGGCAATTGATTTTTCTTGAATTCGCCAATTCCCCTTATCTTTTTCTGATAACTCATTTGGTAAAGGGCTGAAGTAACGTCTGCCATGGATGGGGAGAAGATCTTGATGGAGGGATGAACAAGAAGGTTAATGGCAGAAAGAAATTTTTCTTTGGACAGAATGACCAAAGAATCATTAACCAGGTTAAGGTGAACTTCTTGAGGGTTTTTTATTGGGCGATAAGCTGAGAATGCACATTTAAAGAGGGTTGAGATTAGGACAACATATGTGAAAGCATCAAAGGAGCCAAACAGGGGATGATTCTTCAGAAACTTAATCATCAGCTTGGTTGGAGCATTATAGGATGGATGATCTTCGAACACTGCTCTGAAGTTGCTTGAAGCAATAGTGGGAGAGTCTGAACCAGTAGGGTTTACTGATCCAGATTCCTTGGATTGTTTCTTTGAAATATCGGATTTCACCATTGTTGAGGGTTGAGAGAAAGAGTAAAGAAACAGAGTTCTTGAAGGATTTGAGAGGGAAGGTTCAATGTTCAGAAAGCGTAAAGTGATTTTGGGGAAGAAGACGGGTTTATAAAGGGATGAGATTTTTACCCTAGGTAAAAAAAAGGATAAGGTAAAACGTTGATTGGAGGGAATCTTTTGAATCAGAGATTAAATCTCCGCCACATAAAATCAAACAGTTTAAATTTTTTTTTTTGAGATTTGCCAAAAGAGGGTTTGCATTTAATGAAAGGTGAGAAGGACATCATCACGTCAGGTGATCATGGGGTGAGGGGAAAGGAAGTTGTAACGGATGGGACGTTCTGGGTAAGCGGAAAAGACAAATTAAGGATGTGATTATGGAAAAATGTTCTTTTTGTCATCATACCTAAAAATAGGTCTGACACAAGGCTTACTCAGAAAGAGAATGAGACAGTTTCTCAAGGGAATGTTTTTTTTATTTAATGTTTTATTTAATGAAGGATCATTAAGTAGAACACAAAAGATTCAAGGGTTGATGAAACAGTTGAGAAATTATCAATGTGATTGCGGATGGAAACTTCATTGCGGATGACCAGGTGTCATTGCGGATGAACAAATGTCATTGCGGATGGATAGATTTATGACTGCAGTAGAAGAAACTGAGAAGAGCACTTGTACAAAAGTTAGTAATAACAAACAATAAGGACCCATGAAAAATAAGTATGATATATGGTTGCGGTACCTAGACTGTGGTAGCAGAACCATCTATCATAAGTAACTTTCAGTTAGAACCGCAACGGAGACCAAGGATGGTCTGCGGTATCTAACAATTCAAAAAGAATTGCGGGTCTGGATTCATCATTCCTAACATTTGCAGGAAGGTGTTAAGTTTTGTGGAGTCGAGCGCTTTTGTGAACACATCAGCAATCTCTTCATGAGAATGAACAAAGATGAGTTCAATGTTACCTTTCAAGATGTGGTCTTTGATGAAGTGATATCGTAGTTTAATATGCTTAGTCTTGGAGTGCTGAATTGGATTGTGAGAAATAGCAATAGCACTTTTAGAGTCACAATAGATTGGTATCCGCAGCATTCTATATCCGTAGTCCAATAATTGAGTTTTCATCCAAAGGACTTGAGAACAACAGCTGGCTGCGGCCACATACTCAGCTTCTGCGGTAGACAAAGATACACAGCTTTGTTTCCTTGATGACCAGCTGACGAGTCTTTCACCCAGAAATTGACATCCACCTGAAGTGCTTTTTCTATCTAGTTTGCATCCGGCATGATCCGCATCTGTGAATGCTTGAAGGCTGAAATCGTTGCATGCGGGGTACCATAGACCAAGAGATTTTCTTCCTTTTAGGTACCGTAGTATCTGTTTGGCTACAGTCATATGTGACACTTTTGGGTCAGCCTGATACCTTGCACATACACCAGTTGCAAAGGCAATGTCTGGCCTGCTTGCGGTGAGGTACATCAAAAAGCCTATGATACCTCTATAAGTCTTGTGATCCACAGATTCACCTGAGGGATCAGCAGAGATCTTATAACTGAAGGCCATGGGGACTTTAGCCGAAGAACAGTTGTCCATAGAATATTTCTTTAACAGTTCAGTGGTGTATTTCTCTTGATGAATGAATATCCCTTGCGGAACTTGTTTCACTTGAAGTCCTAGAAAGAAGTTAATCTCTCTATTCATGCTCATTTTGAACTTGTTGGTCATAAGCTTAGCAAATTTATCCACCATTCCTTGATCAGTCGATCCGAAGATGATATCATCCACATATATTTGTACAAGCATAAGGTGGTTACCATTTGCTTTTCTAAATAACGTGGGGTCAATCACTCCTCTCTTGTACCCGGATAAGACAAGGAATTCAGAAAGAGTCTCATACCATGCTCTTGGGGCTTGCTTCAGACCGTAGACTGCTTTTTCAAGCTTGTAGCAGTGGTCTGGGAATTCAACATTTTCAAAACCTGGAGGTTGCTGAAGATAAACCTCTTCTTTTAATTCCCCATTGAGAAATGCACTCTTAACGTCCATTTGGTGTACCTTGACGTTCTTGTGGGCTGCATATGCTAGGAAGATTCGGATAGCTTCCATGCGTGCTACCGGAGCATACGTTTCATCGTAGTCTATGCCTTCAAGTTGACTATACCCCTTTGTAACTAGTCTTGCCTTGTTTCTGACTACCGCACCAGATTCATCCAACTTGTTTTTGAACACCCATCTAGTGCCAACAATAGAGTGACCACGTGGCTTCGGAACGAGCTGCCAAACTTTGTTTCTTTGAAATTCTTCTAGCTCTTCTTGCATTGCAGCTATCCAGTCAGGTTCAAGCAATGCTTCTTTGATCGTTCTGGGCTCTACCGAGGACATAAATGTTGCGTAGTGGCAGTGATCAGATAGGTCCTTGGAAGATCGAGTCTGGATACCTGTGGATGGGTTGCCAATGATTTGACCTGGTGGGTGGTCCTTCGTCCATACGTGCAGACGGGGCTGTAGATGATCAGCAGCTGCGGTAGAGGGAATATCTTGAATATCAGGAGAGTCTGCGGTTGGAGATGGCAGTTCCCCCTGGACTTGAGAACATCCTGCCGAGTCATCTTGGTTTGGAACGAGAATGGAGTTTTCTTGAACAGTTGGGAGAGGTTCCCCCTGGACTGCTGATGGGAGTTCCTCTGGAACCTGAGAAGGTTCCCCCTGGACTGCGGATGGGAGAGTGATAATCCTTGGATCGGTTCTCGTGTCAATGTTCTCTATGAGTTCATCATCCGAATCCGAAGATACGTTTGATGGTAATGATTCTCTTCGGATAGGAACTTGAGCAACATCAAGTACTGGAACCTCGACGGTTGTTGCTAGATCCGGAGTAGAGCTTTCCCCCTCAACCGGAGAGGTGGAAGTATTAAGAGAAGCGACTTCGGATAGAGATGGTCCAGAAACATCAGCGTGTTGTTGTTGAGTTGTGGGTGACACAAGAACTTCGGATAGTTTCGCCGTTTCAACAGGATCGAAAAGATCGTCATAATTGACTTCAACTAGATTTAAAGGACCTGAAGAGGCAGGAATATCGCTTTCCATGATTGCGGTGGTTTCAGTGGATGGAGGGGCATTGCGGATGTGAGAATCATTAAATTTCACATCGAAGCTTTCAATGATCAGCCTTGTTCGTCTGATGAGCACTCGATAAGCAACCTTGTTAGTGGAATAACCAAGGAAGATGCCTTCATCAGACTTCGGTGCAAACTTGTTAAGCCGATCTCGGTTGTTGATCACGAAACATCTACACCCAAAGATATGAAAGAAGCGTACATTTGGCTTGCGGTTGTTAAGGCCCTCATATGGTGTTTTGTTGAGGCGTTTGCACACAATGCTTCGGTTTTGAACAAAGCATGCGGTTGCTACAGCTTCAGCCCAGAAGTAGAGAGGAAGGTGAGCGAAGTTGAGCATGGATCTGGCTGCTTCTACTAGTGTGCGGTTCCTTCTTTCTACTACTCCATTTTGTTGTGGTGTGTAGGGAGCTGAGAAGTTATGAGAGATGCCCTTGGATACCAAGAAACTGTTGAGAAGATGATTAGTGAACTCGGTTCCATTATCACTGCGGATACGTCTTACTGGAAGCTTGATCTGAAGTTCGATCTCTTTGATGAAGTTGATAAAAATCTGCGGTGTTTTTGATTTGAGTCTGAGGAATAAGACCCATGTGAAGCGTGTAAAGTCATCTACTATAGCCAGTATGTACTTCTTGTGATGGAGACTGGCTACGGTTGATGGACCGCAGAGATCAATGTGCAATAGCTCCAGTGGTTCAGAAATTGAAGAATCCATTACCAGAGGGTGACTTGCTTTGGACTGTTTACCACATTCACATGTCGGACAGAGAGTATCGTTGCTGAATTTGAGAATAGGGAGACCTCTGACTAGTTCTCCTGTGACCAAGTTGTTGATGTACCTGAAGTTGAGATGAGCTAGCTTGCGATGCCATAGCCAGCTGACTTCGGATACGGCTTTGGATAGGAAGCACAACTGCGGTCTACCAATGATCAGAGAGACATCCAAAGGATACATGGTACCTTCGAATCGGGATTTGATCAGACACGTGTTCCTATCACTTGTCATTACGTAGCAAAATTGATCATCAAATTCAACTCGATGTCCTGCTTTACATAGTTGGACAACACTGATGAGATTGTGTTTAAGGCTTTCTACATAAGCAACCTTCTGAATAGAAAAGTTCCCCGTAGTGAGAACACCGTAACCTCGGATGATTCCATTCGCATTGTTGTCGAATGTAACATTTCCACCATTGCATATTGGCCTGAAATCCCGAAGGTATTCTAACCTTCTGGTCATGTGCAAGGAGCAGGTACTGTCAATTAACCATTCTTCTTCTTGTTCCTCCTGGCATAAAGCCTGAGAATTACACGGTTAGTTTAGGCATCCAAACTAGTTTGGAGCCTGGGGCAATTAGTGAATTTTTGAAAGATGCATGGACCAAGGTTGCAGGGACGGGTCTCTTGTCAACTTTTATTCCTAGTCCTGGGTGTTTGTGCAAATTTGGAGTGTTGTGAGTTTTTGAAAAAGTACTACGTTTCTGACTCTGACTAGAGTTGACATAGGATGAATCTTTTTGGCAACTACACTGACATTTGCAAAAGGATTTTTTGTCATTGGATCTGACATTATGCTTGGTCAGCGGTCCATAGGATGAATTGGACTTGTTACCGGTCCGCAGTTGAAAAGATCTGACATGAGTGTTGTTTGGTTTCTGAAAAGTTTGTTTTGAACAAGGTTTAGCATGTGCAAATCTTTGAGTCCTTTTTGGTGGATTTGGTAGGATACCCTTCCATTTGTTGAAATTTTGACGTGACTTTAAAAGTGTTGGAGTGGGTAAAATACCTTTCCATTTAGGATCATTTGAGGAGTAGACCTGAAAACCATTGTTTCGAAAAGACTGAACACTCTTTTGGGTTGTGTCAGAAGAAGTAGGAATGACTTTCGAAGCTGGACTTTCCTTTTTGTTTGTTTTCTTGAAAGGAGAGTTTTTTGAAAAGTAGTGTGAGAAAACAAATTTTTCTGGACTCTTGGACTTTGGAAATCTGACATGTTTCTTGTTTTTCGAAAAAGTTTGTCTAGTTGTGCCTCGAGATCTAATTTCTTCTTTGAAGGCCTTTTTGGCCAAAGATTTTGGTGAACCGCAATCATTTTTGTTCAATTGCGGTTTCTTGGAATTTTTTGAATGATTTTGAAAACGTGGGCTTGAGTCATCCGAATTTGAAGATTCTAGGGTTTGTGAGCATTGACCCACTTCAAAGTTCTCTATAGGTAATTCATGATGAATCGCCTGAAGGGTCACGGTTCCTTTTACTGAGGACTGCGGTAGTGAAGATTTGACTACTGCAGAGTAAGTCTTAGTTGGAACTTCAGTGGGACATTTGTGGGACTTTTGACTACAGTGTGAGACACTGCGGTCTGAGGACAGAGATGGAAAGTCTTTCGAGACTTCGAGGCCCTCAATGACAATTTCTTCATCAACCACGGATGAGGTTTGAGAATTTGGGTAAATGGTGCCACAGATAGGAATTTGATCACATGTGTGACCCGAAACCTCAGGCACAATTTCCTCAATGACACAATTATTGCTTAGACTATGTAGTCTACCGAAGTGAGTTTTGATGTCTTCGGGAAAAGTCTTGTCATTGACTGGGAAATGAAATTCTCGGTCTGGAGGGACATACAGTCTATCTTTATTGAACCGGGGTGAGGAATCCATTGCGGTAGGATATCCATTCGACCAACCCCAATTGTATGTATTGTCCACGGTTCCATTGTTTACCAAATTTTCAATAGCTTCACTTTCATTAAACAAATTTTCAATTAAGAGATTTAAGCGTACAATTTCACTCTGAGCTAAATCTCTCTGGTTCAAACCTATCTCTAATTGGGTTTCACTCAACATTCTTGCATCTTTTTCTAACTCTAGGTCCTTCTCTAACATAGCCATTTTGAGTCTTTTGTTATCCAGTCGTCCTCTCACGTGGAACATCTCTTGGGACGCAATGTTCTTCTCATCTAAGGCTTTGTTATAGTCTGTAAGGACGGCAGCACAAGTGTCATTAAGATCATCTATGTAGGGCTGACAGTCATGCATGCTATAGTTTAGAGTTTGGATCATCAGTTTTACCTGTTCGACGATGCTTACAGTTCCATCCTTTGCCATGTAGCAGTAGTTCTTTTCCAGCTCTGTAGACCCATCATCATCCGCAGTTGCCACCATGCAGATTTTCCCTTTTCCTTTGACACTGCTGATGGCTTCATCTTCGTCTCCGGATGACCAAACTTGATGGTCTCTTTTGACATGGGCTACGTATGCCCTTGCCTTTTCCTTATCTTCCAACTCTTGAGCCATTCTAAAGTAGAATGCTCTGTCTTTTACTACATTGGCCTTACAATCTCTTGCAAAGTGATTCTCTTTGTTGCATTTGTGACAAATTACAACATCAGTCTTGTCTTCTGAGGGAGTACCGGAGTCAGTGGTTTGAGGAGACTGCGGTACCTCCTTTGGTTGATTAATTTGAGATTGTGGTGGTGGATGAGAACTTTTGGAATATCGAGAATGGTTATTCTGGGAACCGAAGTTACGGTTGAATGGAGGTTTGTTGAACTGTTGATTCTTGCGGAAGGAAGGAGGTGGTAGACGGTTGAACTGTTGACTAACCAGAGCAATAGCCTTCTGAAATTCTTCTTCATCATCATACTCTGAGTCAGCTTCGTATGATTGCGGTGGAGTGTCATACGAGGGAGAGTAGAGTGACTGCGGTGGGGCTTGTGCTATGAAAGCAAGTGGTCCTCCAAAGTCAGCACAGTCTTTGAGTACGGTGGATTCTTGTGCTTGCAGCTCTCCATAGAGCTTGTAGAGTGACAAAGAGTGAATCTTTCTATCGCCCTGGACTATCATCTTAGCCGTAGTCCAATGTCTTCCCAAACCATTAAGAAACTGAAGATTTGTTTCATGGTTACTGCGGATGGTGCCTGCATAGGATAACTTGGTGACTATCAGGTCGAACCTTTTGAAGGAGTCTTCCAAACTTTCGCCAGTATGAGCTTTGAAGTTGTTGAACTCATTGAGTGCGGTAGTAAGTTTCTTGTCTTGTGATTGTTCTGAGCCTTCGTACAAATTCTTGAGAACTTCCCAGATCTCTTTTGCTGATTTGCAATTTATGATAATATCGAAGTTGTCAGGAGCAACTCCACGGGAGATTTCATAAAAAGCAACAGCATCATTTTCCATTTTATCGAGATCATCCTTGGTGGGACGGTTCATGACTGGTTGACCTCCTCCTAGTCTGGTTGTAGCGCCGTCAGCCTGGACTGGTGTAAGGACTGGGACATGTGGTCCTTCTTCTACGGATCGCCAGACATCTCTACCAAGTCTCCTTAAGTATCTTTCCATTCTTTGTGACCAGTGATGATATTCATTTGCTACCAGTATTGGGGCTCGGTTAGAACCACCAACACTGTTGGAAACATTTAGAGATAACGATTGTGCCATTTTTGAAGGTTTTTTTTTTAGAAATGAGCTTCAGTGGTATAGAAGGCCCTTTGAAAATCAGAGTTCCGTTTTCAAAAAGCAACCACTATGGCTCTGATACCAATTGTTGAGAGAAAAACTTAGAGACACACTTGAACAAACGTTAGAACAAGTGTATTGCGGAATAGTTAATCTCGAAGGATCTAGAAGCTCAACAATAATATTAATAAGTTAGAATTAGATAGTTAGAGAGTTAGTTGCGGAAAGTAAAGAAATAGAAATGACAACAATTGTTATATCAAGTATACGCATAAGTTGATTCATAACAAGGAATGCATTCAAACCGAGTTAATAAGGAAGATCAAACTTAGTGATTAAGTCACGAAAGACTTGCTCAGAAGAGAGGTTATAATTAGTTGTATTCTAGTAATATTTGAGAGTAAGAAGTGGTGCATAGTAAGATAGAGAGATAGAAAGAATAACTTGAGAAGTGTATTCAGAATAGATAGATGCGTAAGTTATATGTTTTAGATAAAAGAGAATGGGCTCTATTTATAGAGACTCAAGAAGTACACTAGATTACATCTCTAAGAGTAGCCATGCAAGGCATACTGGACAATAGAGAGTATCATAATAAAGACAAGTAAAGTAATCTAGTTATGTGACTGCGGTAGGTAGACTCCGGATTCGGTTGCTGATGAAGGAGCTTGACTGCGGGTGCTGGATGGCTGCGGTAGCTGAAGAGGTTGCGGTAGCTGAAGTTCAAGAGGGTCACTTTTATGATTCAACATACTCCCTAATAGTTTGCAAGAAGTCATTTATAGGGCATAAAGTTCCAAACTTTGAAGATTCTAGAAATAGTGACAACTTATAAGGTCTATTTTAGCAACTTTTTATTTCTAGATATGGAGATATGGAATAAGGGGGTATATTGGACACACCCAAAACCTTGAGAGGCTCTTTTTGTATACAAAGTATTCTTTATGTGGTGATTTTTAAACATTTTTCTGATTTTCATGAAATCTGTGAAGTTTTATGTTCATGAAGATTAAAATAAAATAATCATATTTCAACTCCCACACTAAACATACAAATACATGCAATTATCCAATGATTTAGACAAGATTTGACTTGTATTCTCCCCCAAAAACAATAAAAACTTAGCAAAAGTGGGGGTATGAAGCTCACCTTGAGTTGGGTGATGAGTTGTTTGGAGTGATGGAGTGAAGATCTCAAGCTTAAACTTTTGGCTGAGATGAGGAACTTCCTGGGAGGAATGTTGTCCTAAAGGTGATCATCACATATTATTATGAATAAAATAATATGGATTCCTTTTGAAAATTACATAACATGTTAGATGAGTGGAGAATACTTAGTCATAGAAGATGAAACACTTACAAAAATCTGGGAATTTTCCTTGAAGGAGTGGGACTTGAAGCTTGAAGGAGTTGAGAGTACTCTTAGAAGTTTACTGGATGTGAAAGTAAGAAGTAGAATTATGGGGAGGAAAGGAGGGAGTTCACGTATTCAAGAAGGAGGGGATAAGGGTGACATGACACTTGCTTGGAGGACTGGTGTACAATGCTTGGTTACCCATGGATATTTTGTGTTTAACTGGGATTGCATGGGAAATGAAGAATTTGCATCACATCATAAAGTCAGCCCTTATCTTCTTAGTATCCCTTAAAAATCTTGGGTATTATTTTATATAAATATGTTTAAAATAATTAATTTTGGCATAAAATAGGGGTTTAAGGGGTCTAATTTAAGAAAAACACGAGTTTGGTGGAAATCCCGACGTCAAAATGTCTCAAAATGAAGAAATGGTCTGAAATAGTCCAAAATTTGGAGTGTAGTCCGGAGCCTGCGAGGGTCCGAAGTCTGATTCAAATTTCCGGAGTCATCAAGCAAATTCCGGAGTCAACAGGCAAGTTCCGAATCACTCCCTTCTGATCCGGAGTCGGGTGCGAAGTCCGGAGGTTCGGACCGGAGGTGCGAAGCCGGGCGTCATTCCGGAGCGAAACGAGACCACGAGACCAATCCGAAGCAGACCAAAGGTCCGAACAAGGTGATTCCGGAGCTTAAACTTTCCGGAGCATGCAAGGAGGTCCGAAGATGTGATTCCTCTTGGTTCCTTAGAAGGCATTCCGGACTAAGAGGGTTCCGGACCAAGAGCGTTCAGGACCAAGAGGGTTCCGGACCAAGAGGGTCCTATTGGGTTTTCACTTTCGGTTTTGAGTTGTTTTCGACTGAGGAAGGTACTTAGAGAGATTTGAGAAAGATTTGAGATACGTGGAGATATTTCACATACTTGGAGAGATTCGGGAGAGATTTGATATACTTGGAGAGATTTCACATACTTGGAGAGATTTGGGAGAGATTTCACATACTTGGAGAGATTTGGGAGAGATTCGATATATTTGGAGAGATTTCACATACTTGGAGAGATTTGGGAGAGATTTCACATACTTGGAGAGATTTGGGAGATATTTCACATGCTTGGAGAGATTTAGGAGGGATTCGATATACTTGGAGAGATTTCACATACTTGGAGAGATTTTGGAGAGATTTCACATACTTAGAGAGATTTAGGAGGGATTCGATATACTTGGAGAGATTTCACATACTTGGAGATATTTGGGAGATATTTCACATACTTGGAGAGATTTGCATTCTAACACTACATGGCTCATTAGGAACTCATATTGTACACTTAAATGTGTTAGCACAAGTCTCACAATAGTCCTTGCTTACCTGAGGACAGAATTTCCTAGCCAAAAATGCTAGTGGTGATATCAAATCTATACAATCCTTTTGAAAAACACTCGCACGTCTCTTGTATGCACTAGTGGGATAAAGGATACCTAATCGCTTAGTGTTGTCTTTTGATGGTCGGGGTGTCTTCGTGATTTCTATAACCAAGTTATAGGCCGATTACACAAGTTTTTCAAATTGGACGATTTGATCGGAAATCTTTTGTGATATAGGATACTTAAGCAAGAGAGTTCTGAGGCATAGATAGGACCAAACATGTCTAATTAAATTTGTTATTAGAGATCCCATAAATCTAGGAATTATATAGCAAGATATAACTGATAATCGATGTCTACCAGGTTGAATTCAAATGGACGGGATAAAGGATAGCTAACCATTTATTTGTTTTGCAACTTGGATCCTAGACTTTGATAATTAATGTTTTTGGAAACTAAAAGGGTATTAATTATTAAAGATTAAATATTAAAAATACTAAAAGAATTTTGTGGTTATATATGTTGGATAAGGTGTATAAGTCCATAACTATTTCTGGTATGTACTTGACCCGACCCGACATGGTCCATTTGGGTTGCATGGCACCATGCAATTGGATAAACTAAAATGAGAGAAATAACACTTATGGTTTATTAATATATTATAAGTTCTAATATATTAATAATATTATTTAATTAGTTTGATCAAGAATTAATTTAGAATTAATTAAGTGATCAAAAGATAACTAATTAAATATATGTAGATTATGTAAATCTTCCATATCTTATATAGTGGGCTAAGAGGCTCCATCGATTATCAAGTTGGGTTCCACCCATAGGATGCTCCATGGGAATTACAAACCCATGGGTCATGGAAATGAAGAGTCATGCCACATTACGGTTTACATGGTGTAACCCTAGATGTGACACACTATATAAGCAACATGTTCTCCACCAAAATCAGCGACACTAAGAAACAAGAGGGCTAGAGCCGATTTTGCAAGTGTAACATTCTCTCAAAGTTTACTCCTTTGCATTTGGTGTTGTGTGAAGCATTTGAGGCATCACACTTGGGGTGCTAGGCTCACAAGGTTTCAAGGATCATAATCAACAACAAGGTAAGTTATTCTATCTTTCATTCAAGTTAAAAATGTTCCCCATGTATGCTAGATAGGAATATAACCTTGGAATTCAACTTTGCATGATTATTAGACAAACATAGATCCAAGGTTATTAGGGTTGCATGTACACTTAGGAAGTGTTAGAATGCTCAAAACCCATCAGTGGTATCAGAGCCTAGGTTTGTTTGTTGTTTTTTTTTGTGTGCAAACAGCTTGAAAAAAAATCGTTTTTCTGTTTTCTGCTCGTATGAAAGTTTGCACATTTGTTGCTGAAAATGGACTAGAAACATTACCCTAAACTGTTTTGATGTTTTAAAGCTTGTTTTAGATGGTGTAATGTTTATGCTAATCCATTTACAATGGCAATTATTAAAATTACAAGTTTTTTTTAAGTGTAATTTTTGATTCTTGAAAGTGTTCATATTCATGTTCTTGAACTTATGAAGATTAGATGATCATAGGAATTGTTTGTAACCTTCATGGTAGTTTAATTCATGATCATAATGTGTTTTAATGGAGTCCATAACTTGTCCTCAAGTTATGGAAAACCAAAAGTCTCACTTTTATTAAATCCATTAAAAGAACACAAGAGTTATAAAAATGAAGAGTCTTCATTTTTATTACTCAATTAATTCATAAGTTATAAGAAATGAAAAGTTTTGGAAGTTTACAAAACTTGCCCTCAAGTTTTGGAACATGTAAAGTCTTGATTAAAACTTTAGTTCCAACCCTTAGAATTTTAAAAGTTAAAATTCAACCCTTATACTTTATAATATTATAAGTTACTAATATATATATATGTATAATGTCAAGTCGTCTTACCGCTAGTACGCCTCATTCACGAAGCCGGTCTATAAGGGGGGTATAAGGTTGTTGCCTATAAAATGGCAACTTAATGGGTGTCCACTCTCACCCACCGCTTCCTTGATCGGTGGAGGGTCGTTAGCCGAACGGGTAGGACAAGGACTTATAAATTCTCATTAAAAGTATGATGAATATTATAAAGTAACTAAATGCTTTTATTAAATTCCCAATCTTAGTTACTTTAGGAAAATGTGAATAAGGTGCTAATCCATGAAATTACACTTTACACTTTGTTTAAGTTGTTAGTGGAGCTCGTGTGGTTAACCGACACACTAACTTAGACTTAACAAGGAAGGTAAAGGGTGACTTAAAGTTTATTATAGGTCGGTGGAGCTCGTGTGGTTAACCGGCACATCGATTGAGTAATAAACATTAAGTGTACCAAGTGATTTGCATAGTTACTTCACACCTCGTTTTGTGATCCTCGGTATCCCAGTCACAAAACTTGGAGGGCACACTCGAGATTGAAACATGCCTTTGAAAAGTTCATTGAATCTCAAAAGAATCTAGGAATTTCTAAGAACCAATTAAAAACCTAATATTTATATTTCGTTTTTCATGGTGGAAATTAGTGAATCGTCATTCACCTACCTTTCAAATATGTTATAGCTTGGATTACGGCATACCTCTTCTAAGTTATAATATATTGTGATTGGATCCTAGCCTTAATATTACATTTGGGTGTTTTATTAAGGACTCTCTTAATATCTAAACTAATCTTGTTCTCTTCTTTCAGATGTCTTCAAACAATGCTGCTTCTGGCTCTAATCCTAATGGCTCCTTTACCCTTATGAACTTGTGTGGGAAAGTCACTTTTGATGGATCCAACTTCAATGAATGGATCAGAAACATCAGGATGATTACCCGCTACGAGGACAAAGAATATGTCCTTGACAAGGAGCTTAAGGAGATTGATGAGACCACTGCAACTCCCCAGGAGATCGCTGACTTCTGGGCACATGAAAGGGATGCTACAAAAGTGGCATGCATCATGTTGGCCACCATGACAGCGGAACTCCAAAAGTCCTATGAGGACTTCTACCCTTTTGAAATGCACCAAGATCTGATGGAAAGATACCATCAAAGTGCACGACAAGAGAGGTATGAAATCATATGCTCTATCATAACAACCATGATGAAGGACGGGGAATCCGTCACGAGCCACATGCAGAAAATGCAAAGGTATGTGGATCGGTTGTTGAAGCTTAATGTGAACTTCCCTGAGGAGCTTGCAATAGATATCATTTTGCACTCCTTACCATCGTGCTATGATCAATTCTGCATGACATATCACATGAATAAGGAAGAGGTCACACTCAGCAAACTTCAGGGACTCCTCAAGACCGCAGAAACAGGTCTTAAGGGTAAGTCGGTTGTTAACACTCCTACTCCAAACTCCGCCCCGGTTTTGGCAATCGGGAAAGGTAGAGGGAAGAAGAGGAAGAGCTCTTCGAAGGGTACCAAGGCTAGGACCCTTGATGGCTCTTCTTCAAGTGGAACCAAGAAAGGTTTCGTCACTCCTTCTTCTGACCCAAAAGAGGTTGAATGCTTCTATTGCCATGAAAAGTCACATTGGAAGCGGAACTGCCCAAAATACCAACAAGATGTGAAGGATGGGAAAGTTAAACCCAACCATGCAGGTATTTACAGTATCTTATCTAATAACTCACCCCATTCTAACTCTTGGGTCCTTGATACCGGTTGTGGTATTCATATCTGTTCTGATTTGCAGGGACTAAGAAGAAGTGAGAATGTGGAGCATGGAAGAATAAACTTAATCATGGGGAATAGGAAAGCTTTACCTGTCACTAAGATTGGAGTTTATACTTTATCGCTAAGTAGTGGGTTTAGTTTAGATTTGAATAAATGTTGTTATTCGCCAGAAATGGCAAGAAATATTATTTCCTTTCATGCATTGTATAAACAAGGTTTCACCTTTTCATTTGATAATGAAGTTGGTTCGATTAATGCTTTCTTTAATAATGTTCTTTATTTTAAAGCATTACCTTGTGATGGTGTGTATGAAACTGTATCTGTGGTTGATAACTTAGGAAATAATGTATTGTGTATTGATTCTGTTAATGATAATAACTTGGATAAAGCATCATTATGGCATTGTCGTCTTGGACATATAAGCAAGAAACGCATAGGCCAACTCCAAAAGGATGGAGTATTGGAGTCATTTGACCTAAAGTCAGATGATAGTTGCGAATCATGCTTACTTGGAAAAATGACAAAGTCACCCTTCACAGGTTCTTATGAGAGGGGTGAAGGTTTGTTGGATCTTATACACACAGATGTGTGTGGGCCCTTCAAACATGCCACAAGGGATGCTAATCGTTATTATTTGACTTTTACTGATGATTACAGTAGATATGGATATGTCTACTTAATCAAGCATAAGTCAGAGACTTTTGAGAGGTTTAAAGAGCTTAAACAGGATGTCGAGAATCAATTGGGCAGGAACATTAAGATGTTTCGATCCGATCGAGGTGGTGAGTATCTTAGTTCAGAATTCCTCGACTATCTTAGGGAATGTGGGATTGTCTCACAATTGACACCTCCCAGGACACCGCAGTTGAATGGTGTAGCTGAGAGGCGTAATCGAACCTTGTTGGATATGGTTCGTTCCATGATGAGTCGAGCTTCTCTACCAATCTCATTTTGGGGGTATGCCTTAGAGACTGCCGCCCATATCCTTAATCTAGTTCCCACAAAGAAAGTTGCCAAAAACTCCTCATGAGATGTGGACTGGTAAAGTACCCAAACTAGACCACATTAAGATTTGGGGTTGCGAGGCTTTCGTGAGACGCGAGACTCATGATAAGCTCGAACCTCGAAGTGAGAGGTGTATTTTCATCGGCTACCCACAGAAATCCTTTGGTTACCTCTTCTACAGACCTAGTGAGAATGTGGTCTTTATAGCTAGGAGGGCTTTCTTTCGAGAGAGAGAGAGTTCATAAGCCAAGGAGACAGTGGGAGGCAAGTTGACCTTGAAGAAATTCAAGAGTCAAGTGGTGAAGGAACTTCAAACCCTAGCACTCAACTTGAGGAGGAAACTTCTGTTGAGCCAATTGACAAGTCTGTACCTCTGAGGCGTTCCACAAGGGTTAGGAATGCACCTGAGCATTACTATGGATTCCATATTACTGCGGAAGGTGATACACTTATCAGTGATGAGACACTAATAGGTCTGGATGAACCTAACAGTTACACGGAAGCCATGGCAGGCCCTGAGTCAGCCAAGTGGAAAGAGGCAATGGACAGCGAGATACAGTCCATGTATGACAATCAAGTTTGGAACTTGGTTGAGAATGTACCAGGTCGTAAGACTGTAGGGTGCAAATGGATCTTCAAGAAGAAGACCGACATGGATGGTAATGTACACACTTATAAGGCACGACTGGTTGCAAAGGGTTTCTCACAAACTCCGGGAGTTGATTATGATGAGACCTTTTCTCCAGTGGCCAAGATTAAGTCTATTAGGGTTCTGTTAGCCACAGCCGCATTTCATGACTATGAAATATGGCAAATGGATGTCAAAACCGCTTTCCTTAATGGAAAGTTGGCTGAGGATGTTTACATGAGTCAGCCAGAGGGTTTTGTCAACACAGAGTACCCTAATAGAGTGTGTAAGCTTGAGAAATCCATTTATGGGTTAAAGCAAGCACCTCGCAGATGGAATCTTTGCTTTGATGAGAAAGTCAAGGAATTTGGCTTTTCTAGGAGTGAAGATGAATCTTGTGTATATGTCAAGGCTAGTGGGAGTATAGTTAGCTTTTTGGTATTGTATGTGGATGACATACTACTCATAGGAAATGACATCCCAACTCTGCAGGAAGTTAAGTCCTGGCTTGGGAAGTGTTTCTCTATGAAGGACCTAGGAGAAGCTCCCTATATTCTAGGGATAAGGATCTTGAGAGACCGGAGTAAAAGAATAATTGGACTTAGTCAGAGTACTTACTTGGATAAGGTGTTGAAGAGATTCGGCATGCAGGACTCCAAGAAAGGAGAGTTACCCATCCAGAGTAACGCCAGATTGAGTAAGACACAAAGCCCTGGTACTGAGGCTGAGATAGCAGAAATGAGTCGAATACCTTATGCTTCGGCTGTAGGATCGATCATGTATGCTATGACGTGTACTCGACCTGATGTAGCCTTTTCTTTGAGCATGGTTAGTAGGTATCAGGGGAACCCTGGCAAGGCACACTGGACTGCGGTAAAGAATATCCTCAAGTACCTACGGAGGACTAAGGACTGGGTCCTTACCCTCGGTGGGAGTGAAGACTTAAGAGTTGTAGGGTATAGTGATGCTAGCTTTCAGACTGATAGGGATAATTTCCGCTCTCAGTCAGGCTGGGTCTTTACCTTAAATGGAGGAGCAATTTCTTGGAAGAGTTCCAAGCAAGAGACAGTGGCTGATTCAACTTGCGAATCAGAGTATATAGCAGCTAGCGAGGCAGCAAAGGAGGCGATATGGCTGAAGTTAGACCTTGGAGTTGTACCAGCTATTAAAGAGCCAATGGAAATTTTCTGTGATAGTGAAAGTGCAGTTGCCTTAGCCAAGGAACCAAGGGATCACGGGAGATCCAGACACATCGACAAAAAATACCATTTCATCAGACATCGAATAGAAGAAGGACTCCTCGTGGCAAAGAGGGTATCATCGGATGAGAATCCAGCAGATCCCCTCACGAAGGGACTGACTCGGGTTAAGCATCTCCAGCATGCTCGGAGCATAGGGCTGAAGGATGATATTAGATTTAGTAGTTAGATAACCTTGAAATTTGTAAAGTGTAATTGACATTAGATGATGAATAAAAGGTGTTTTATTTATGAGTAAAGTGTTGCTATCTCTTGTCGATCGTTTACTATATTTCTTTTGCATGTTTTGACTTCCAGAATAATTATGTTTGGTATATCATATTATTCGAACCTCCACAGTCGGTCATATGTCGGAAGTAGGTATGAATCAAGACTGTCATGATTGGTAGCAGAGGTCTAAGTTGTTGGACATGGCTACAACACTCATGAGTACTCATAAGTTCTGAGCATTGGACTCAACCCACGCTCACTGGAATCACTTCATGGAATTTATCTCGAGTGATCGTGAGACGGTAATATCATATAAGTCTTCAAACCTAGAGATATGATTTGTTACTTATGAGTTGGTTATGCATTGATTGTACGTTAACGCATTGGTAACTCGATGTTATAAAATGTGCTTTTGTGTATAATTCAATGAGTGGTAGAACAAACATATGAGTCGAAGTTTATCTGTTCCTTCTTGGATTAGAAGCTGATATCTGGGCCCCTCGATGATTTTGTTTTGACCTATGTACCGGGCCCGGTCAGAACTAAGTTGATGTGTTCAATTAAGTTCTTTGTCAAACAAATCGGAAATCGGGAAACAAACTGCTGGACAATAAGTAAGACATTGTTCCATGTATTTGTCCGGCTGATATCTAGAACAGAGGATTATATGATCACTTATCTTAAATGGCGTATCATCATCTTCTCAGTTCCGAGAGACCTTGAAAGAGCTACGATTGCCGATCGGTTCCTGAAGTATTGCAGTTATAGTTATTAGACTTATCCAAGTGGGAGACTGTTGGATAAGGTGTATAAGTCCATAACTATTTCTGGTATGTACTTGACCCGACCCGACATGGTCCATTTGGGTTGCATGGCACCATGCAATTGGATAAACTAAAATGAGAGAAATAACACTTATGGTTTATTAATATATTATAAGTTCTAATATATTAATAATATTATTTAATTAGTTTGATCAAGAATTAATTTAGAATTAATTAAGTGATCAAAAGATAACTAATTAAATATATGGGTAGATTATGTAAATCTTCCATATCTTATATAGTGGGCTAAGAGGCTCCATCGATTATCAAGTTGGGTTCCACCCATAGGATGCTCCATGGAGGCTCCATGGGAGTTACAAACCCATGGGTCATGGAAATGAAGAGTCATGCCACATTAGGGTTTACATGGTGTAACCCTAGATGTGACACACTATATAAGCAACATGTTCTCCACCAAAATCGGCGACACTAAGAAACAAGAGGGCTAGAGCCGATTTTGCAAGTGTAAGATTCTCTCAAAGTTTACTCCTTTGCATTTGGTGTTGTGTGAAGCATTTGAGGCATCACACTTGGGGTGCTAGGCTCACAAGGTTTCAAGAATCATAATCAACAACAAGGTAAGTTATTCTATCTTTCATTCAAGTTAAAAATGTTCCCCATGTATGCTAGATAGGAATATAACCTTGGAATTCAACTTTGCATGATTATTAGACAAACATAGATCCAAGGTTATTAGGGTTGCATGTACACTTAGGAAGTGTTAGAATGCTCAAAACCCATCAATATAATCAATTCTCATTATCATGAATTATCATTTTCTTTAATGGCTTAATGAAACAATAACATTCAATAGATACAACTTCAATAAATGGGTTCATTTCTTAAGAAACAATCTCGTAAGAGATATGAAATTGTATACACTTAAAGGTCCTAGTCCTAAACTATTTGCTTTGAGCAATGAACCTGAACATGATACCTAGTAAAGGCATCACCGTGATGCTAAAGATGCTTCTAACATCAAGCTAGGAATAGTTATTCATGAATTCTAGTAAGTATTGGATAATTTAAACATATATCTGATGATATGACAGGTCAAGCAATATTCCAATAAATACAATGATATTTTATTTAAAGCTAGTTTAAACATTGGAATAATGCAAGGCTAAAAGAATCACCATGTGTGATCCAGGAGGCCCATGTTTTATGGACTGAACACCTTTAAGCCCAAGAAATCTACTAAAGCCCACATAGATGGATCTTGTTTCTTTTGAAGAAACTGGACACTGCAAGAGGATTTACTCCTCTCATTTGGAAAGAAAGTTTGGAAGAGACTAGTACTTCTAGTATCTACTAGATAGAACTCATACTTTTCATATAACACCTAGGTACTTGGTACTTAAATGTTAATCTAATATTTGTAAATGGCTTGCAAATATTTATTGAAGAGTAACCGGCTGAGCACAATCAAGTAGGAACTACACTCTCGGAGTTTAGTTTATTATTTATGTTTAGAACATAAATTACTTGTAATGTAAAACAATATTTGTTTTGGAACAATGTATGTTTTAATTTAGCATGTACATATTTATGTCTTAGTTATTTTATTCAAATGTTTGATCATTTACTTAATCGTTTGTCATAACGATAATATTCATATTCTGAAATGATTAACTTCTATTTATGAGACTAGATCTCTTAATAGAATTATGAAGTAAATATCAACATTTTTATAAATAAAATTAAGTTCTATATGCAAGCACCTTTTGACTTAAACTTGTTTTAATTCAAACTTATCTTTGACATTGTTATCTTTATTATATAAATGGCATTCACATATTCCAACTTCAAGAAAGGGATCTTTAAAGGCAAATAATGTAGTTTATTTGACATATGTGAACCTTATTTATATGTAAAGGATTCCTAATGATATTTTCCCTAAGATGTAGAGAAAATAATTAAGGAACTATACACTTTGGTGTATGACTTCCTTTCTAATGAATGTCTGAGATTAAGCACAAGATACCAAATCAACTTTATTAACAACTATAGTAGTTTTAATTATATTTTACGTGATAAAGCATAATTGTGAAATCTTGTTGAAGGTTTCGAAAGTTGAGATACAAACCGGTAAGAACCATCTAAGGCCTTAATGATAATAAAGGATGAATTAAATCTTACTTGGTATGATTTACTTTCTAATCGGTAGAAATATACTCCTTTAATCTTTTTGGGATAATACTCCAATCACTATTAATTGTATCTTGAATACAAATACCAACTAATAAGTAGATTAAACACTTTATAAGACTTAGTATGGAAAGGCTCCATCCTTATCTTACTTAATGTTTTATGAATTTAAAGCCGATATTGGAATAAAGCTTCTAAACCTAAAATCTACTAAATACATATTTGCATAATACTCTAAATGTGTTTTAGATAGTTATATGCTAACCCACCAAGAATAGGTTCTTTTATTCTTGTGAAAGCTAAGTTAGTAGAAAACAAGCTTCTAATGGCAAAGCAAGTGGGAGGTACATGGAACTTGAAGCAGTTCAAGAACCATAACCTTATGTAGTTATAGTTGGCACTAGTTTTAACAAGGATTGTTAAACTTGAATAATATCTATTCACAAACACAAATTATTCGCATTAATGGTAGAAATCATCTATGACTTGAGAAATATGGAATCTCTCAGTGATGAGCTTTTATTTATGGATTTCGGAAAATCCATCAAATACCAAGATGCTATGTCAGATCTCGAATCTGATAAATTACTTAGAGTCATGAACATGAGATGCAATCCATGTATGAGAATCAAGTATGGGCTTGATTAAAATTTATCCCTATAGCAAGGCTAGAAGGAGAAAATGATTCTTCTAGAAAGAATAAATTACATAGATAACCATACACATTTAAAGCAAGACTTTTTGTAAAAGGATTCTCTCATACTCATGTCATTGACTATGGTCCTCATCATACTCATGACATTGATTGTGATCAAACCTTTTTCACAAGTAGCTATAATTAGATCAACAAGTATATTATTTATTATAAATTCATATTCTTAATATGAGATATAGCAAATAGATTTCAAGAAAGACCGTTTTTCTTAATCCAAGTCATCCTAACAAAATGTGTAGAGCTTGAGATCCACTTGTGGATATAAAGCAAACATCTAAATGTTATAATCATCATTTTATGTAAAACCACAAGGTATGTTTTTATATCAAAATGAATAGAACATGTGTGTTTACTACGAACTAGTAGGAGCATAGTGAAATTCCAAATCTTGTATGAGTGAGACATACTTAATCATTTGAAATCACATTCATGGTCGTTTTCACCTTGACTCAAAAAGTGTTTCTAAAATGAAAGACTTAGAAAGGAAAGGATACATTCTTGGAATGTAAAATCTATAAGGGATAGATCAAATGAATGGTATAAGTTTCATGTCCTTATACATACATTGGCAATATCTTGAAAGGGATCAAGACACAAGATTCTTTTGGAAGAATTCTTGGCATTGTCATATGGCACCATTTTGAGCAAGCCTCAAAATTACATAGCTCACAGGCTTGAACTAGATGAAATGATTTATATTCTATTTGCTTGGCAAATGAACTCATCATTTGCGCCATATTATGCATAGGACATGGTATTTGATCATGTTGTAAGCATGTCATAGGATACTAATTGAATACATGGTTAAGTCACTTGATGACTAAGAAAACATTATAAGAGTACTTTAGAAGAACTAAGAGAATGTATATGAGACAATCAGCTTAGAAAGGATCTTTATGGAAAGAGCTACACAAGATGTTAATTTCTAAACATATATAAATAATTGTGAATTATAATTGGATTTTTGACTTCATTATGGAATGAAGGGTAAGTTTTGTTGGAATGAGGTCCAAGCAAAACATAATGACACAATCTACTACAAAATAATAATGCACTACTTTAGAAGTTGAATTCAAATATGATTGGATGAATGGAATCATTGAAAAACTATGTTGATTTCTGTCATTCAAGGATCACATAGAAATATTTGTGACTTCAACAATATACTTAATCAAGCTAAGAGACTCTATGTCACGAAAGAACACCAATCATATTCTCTAAGATATTTAATAGTACTTAGAGTAAAGTTAAGTATGGAGATGATAGTATTCCCAGAATTCACACAAATTAAATTTTGTCAGATCCATTGATAAAGTCATTCTTTTAGCTAAGTATGAATGGTCACACTTCAGCTATTAAAGTTTATTATTCTATAAATGGTTTTTTGATTTGGATTTAGTATTTGGATATTGGAACATTATAACAGCAACTATTAGATAATGTTATGATATATTGGAATATAGTCATCACATTAATACTTGTTGTGTTCTATATCAACATGTTTAATCCATGAATAATATTATTATACTAAAAGTTCATAGTCGGTTATAATTGTGGGAGCAATTATAAAGTAAGACTAATATGAATTGGATTGGTTGAATCTCACTAGATGAAAGTAGGCAAGTGGTTGTAACCAAGTTTCATAGGTACTTATCAAAGAACTAGTATTGAACAGACCCGCATCAAGATCATCTCACGGATCGCTATCGTGATTGATACTTGATTAAAAGGTACTATCTTTGTATCCTTAATACCTGAGATATTGTAACGCCCGCAGATTCGGGCTAGTCAATTTGGAGACAATGAGCATCAAAAATGAGTTTTTGATGGAAGATTATTTAGAAGGATTAATCTTAACCAAGTTGTAGAATATGTCACAAGGGTTCCGTACATATAAAGAACGCCGAAATCCGAGTTATAACAAAGAAGTTATGGCCCGTCGAAGTTTCGCGACAAAACCGGCACCACGTTGTGTGACGTAAATAGTGAATTTACGATAGAGGACTTTTTATCCTTAACAATATAAACAAAAGTCGTAGTATACTTTAAATCGAGAGCGTGCATAAAAAGAACGTCCAAATCTGACTTCGTATGAGGAAGTTATGATTTTTCTAAGATTTGGCCTAGCAGTGCACAGCCCGGAATTCGAATTTTAGATCGAGCGGTTTTTGGCCAATGTGACCTAGACAAGAATTGAAGATCTCATTAATAGGGACTCAACGATAAAAAGACAGACGAAAACGGAGTCCGTATGTAGAAGTTATGAATTTTACAGTCATTTAACAGTGTAGTCTTCTCATACTGCTAAATTTACAATCGGTCGAGAATTAGCTGATGGAGTCAAAAGGAAAGTTGTAGATCTTGTCTTTACCTACGCGTGGATATAAAGAACGTCAAAAACAGAGTTCGTATACGAAAGTTGTGAATTTTTAAAGATTGGTTGTTTTACCTACGTCCGGCGCCACGTGTTAGCACCAGGCTTCGCCTTGGTGCCTACGCAAGGCTCACAACGTGAGCACCTTGTCTCACGATGTGAGAAGGCCCAAACAGCCTATAAATAGACGCGTAAATCACCCTAAAAACTCACACATTTCATACCTTTTCTCTCCCATTACCCCAAACCCTCTCCCCCCCTTCCCTAGCAACTTCTAAGTGCTAGAGGCGAGTCCCGGAGCACCGGAAGGCTCCGAGAAGAAGAGCTTTCAGCTCAGAAGTTCTGCCCCTACAAATCCCGGCTCCTAGCCAAACCCCCGGTAAGTGAGTTATGCTTACCCTACTTTAAGTATAACTTATTTTTAAGTTCATTATCCTTATTATGAACCTATAAACAAGATTTATCAGTGATTCCAAGTCGTGATTGATCTACTTACATGGATGATGTCTAGGCTGTGATTTAGTGAGGTGTTTAAAGTGGTATTTCCAAACAGTATAATTCGTATACCAAACGGACCCTACCTCCGATATGATCCTATCTGGTTGTTCCTTACTTGATAGATCATGAAGTAGACTTTGAGTTAATGATGAATCTAGACTAATAATTAGTCGCAATAAAGATTAGACTAAAATCTAGTGGTAATAATACTAGGTTTCGTCGAAGAAAATCATATTGTTAAGAAGCAAAGCGCTGCTCGAATTTCGAGTCGTCGCTTTAACAAGTGAGTGCATGGTTACTTTCATCTTACACATAGATATGAAGTATTTAATATAAATTACATGCTATGTGTGCATATTATCTGTATAGTTGCTATCTATGCTGGATGAACGATTTTATACATGTTTTAAATTGTATACGTATTTTATATCTACAAATTATGTTGGGTAAAACATGGGTAGATGAAATATGAGTTGGATGATGAGATGAGAGGTGATATAGACCATGAGATAAGGGCGAGAGGTGAACAATGAGAGAAGCCTTTTTCCCAAGCGTTGGACCCGTCATCTAGAAAAGTATGGATGACAACCACGGACTATTCTAGACAGTCTTGTGGAACACTAGCAGGATCGCAACCTGTAGGTGTTGTGAACGATGTGTTCACCCGGTGTACTCTAAACCCTGGCGACTATGCGACTTAGTGCCCGCTGTATAAACCCTGGCAACTATGCGACTTAGTGCCTGTTGTATAAACCCTGGCGACTATGAGACTTAGTGCCTAAACCCTGGCGACTATGCGACGTAGTGCCTGTTGTATAAACCCTGGCGACTATGAGACTTAGTGTCTAAACCCTGGCGACTATGCGACTTAGTGCATGTTGTATAAACCCTGGCGACTATGAGACTTAGTGCCTAAACCCTGGCGACTATGCGACTTAGTTCCTGTTGAGTAAACCCTGGCAATGATGGATTTCGTGCCGATTCCTTAGGATGATCCTTAGGAATGAATGAACGAGGAATAGCTAATTCTTAGGGTAGATCCTTAAGAGTAAAGAAGATAATGGGGATGGGTAATTGGGTTAATTGTTTGATGATTAAACATAATAATTATATTATTGTGGGTTGAAAACCCTATGTACTCACCTGGTTTCCTAACCTGACCCACCCAATTTATTTGTATCACAGGTGAAGCTACTTTATACTGAGAGATTTAAAAGAGATGTAGATCACTAGTGTAAATGAATGTAAATTCTGTTTATGCTTATGCTTCTATATTGACGATGACATCCCAATGATTTGAAAATGAATAAAAATACATTTCTTCGGAAATGCTTTGATAACGTATTTATCATGTTTTTCTGGGAACAAATTCCACAACATTTTTATTAAAAGAAGTGCTATGATTTTTATAAAGCATAAACAAAATCGGTCTTTTCTGGCCGTGAAAATGGGGATGTCACAGTTGGTATCAGAGCATTAGTTTAAGCGAACTAGGAATAAGGATTTATTTCTAGACTTAAACTTAGAATGCTAAGCGATGATCGTGAGGAGTGTGTCTAATATATTTTAGGAAGTACACCTGAATACACACAAGCACTAGCTTAATTAGGGAAGATGCCTAAAATGCTTTTATGTGCTAAATGATTTATGATGCTTTATGTTATCGTTTGATCGGATTTATGGTCTGTTGCCGACCGGATTTGGAAACTTTATGTGTTCAGATTTCTAAACGTTTAAATAAAGTATTAGAACTGGCATGTAACTTTTCGGAGTAATAAGAGGAATACGCGTCTAAATCTTCCTCTATCTATATTCTCGTCTTGATACACTGAACGCCTGCTTTGGTGGATACAATGTCATGATAAGGACTCTTAACAGACTGAGAAAATGGACGAAATGAGAAGGCTTACGATAGTGAATGATACCTATCGGAAGATATTTTAAGAGTGATATCTTGCTTTTAGAATGCATCTAATAAATAATACGTCTAGTACCGGAGGAGTACACTTTCGATTAGCAGAAAGAAAGATTTTTGGTATAATCCATGAAGTTATCCCATCGTATGACATATCCATCACCAACCGAGTTGAAGCAGAATTGATGATTGAAGATACGCATGGAAGAAGTCCTAGTAGAGTCTAGGGAAAATTATATGATTGTTTGGACACATTTGTATGTGTTAAAATTGTTTTTGTGATAATAACTTGGAGAACTGCGAGACAATACTTGGGACGAGTATGAGTAGGTGTGAAAGGTAGTAGAGGCATATACTATCGGAAGCACAGGACTCACAGTTGGATAAGGGAAAGTCACAAGGTTACCAAGAAGCTAGTAATTGATTGCGTTTTATTCAAGTATGCCGTTACCATCGTTTCGGTAATGACTGAGAAGATGATTGTTATCCCGACCCTAGAGGTCATATCAAATCGAGTTCGACTAAGATGAGTGTGTTACATAGTTCAGAGAAACAAGATCGATGTAGCATCTGACTTAAGCCACACGATTGAAATAAAGGATAAACGAAGCGATCGGTAAAAGTACCGCGATCATTGTTAAAGTAAGAAGATTGTAGCTATAAGTGATATATGCTAGAATGTGATTATATCACATTAGAACATGAAGGAAAGTATAGTCTGTTCTGGAATTTGACTCTAAAAGACCTGATTCTAAGCGTCGCATCATACAATGAGAGGTCATTAGAACATGACCCATTGGTCCATGGTGGTAATCAAAGAACTTATCTTAAGTTTGTTAAGAAGAAGGAGTATTCAATAAGGAATCGGAATTGTGATTCGAATGTCATGATTAGAAGACTAACGGGAGATAGAGAGTGGGTGCACGATCGAGTACTGCTTGCAGTCAATAAGTCTAAGAGATAGATACTGATTCGAAGGAATATAGAAGTTACAATTATTACCTAGGATGAAGAGATACCATGTGGAGTCATTATACAAGCCCTGTTTCGTTGATAATTCCGGGACGTAATCATCCTAAGGGGGAGATAATTGTAACGCCTGCAGATTCGGGCTAGTCAATTTGGAGACAATGAGCATCAAAAACGAGTTTTTGATGGAAGATTATTTAGAAGGATTAATCTTAACCAAGTTGTAGAATATGTCACAAGGGTTCCGTACATATAAAGAACGCCGAAATCCGAGTTATAAGGAAGAAGTTATGGCCCGTCGAAGTTTCGCGACAAAACCGGCACGACGTTGTGTGACGTAAATAGCGAATTTACAATAGATGACTTTTTAGCCTTAGAAATCTAAACAAAAGTCGTAGTATACGTTAAACCGAGATCGTGCATAAAAAGAACGTCCAAATCTGACTTCGTATGAGGAAGTTATGATTTTTCTAAGATTTGGCCTAGTAGTGCACAGCCCGGAATTCAAATTTTAGATCGAACGGTTTTTGACAGACGCGACCTAAATGAGAATTGAAGATCTCATTAATAGGGACTCAACGATAAAAAGACAGACGAAAACAGAGTCTGTATGTAGAAATTATGAATTTTACGCATTCATTTAACAGTGTAATCTTCTCATACTGCTAAATATAAAATCAGTCGAAAATTGGCCAATGGAGTCAAAAGGGAAGTTGTAGATCTTGTCTTTACCTACGCGTGGATATAAATAACGTCAAAAACGGAGTTCGTATGCGAAAGTTATGAATTTTTAAAGATTGGTTGTTTTACCTGTGTCTGTGGCACGTGTCAGCACCAGGCTTCGCCTTGGTGCCTATGTAAGGCTCACGACGTGAGCACCTTGTCTCACGACATGAGAAGGCCCAAACAGACTATAAATAGAGGCGTAAATCACCCCCAAAACTCACACCTTTCATACCTTTTCTCTCCCATTACCCCAAACCCTCTCCCCCCTTCCCTAGCAACTTCTAAGTGCTAGAGGCGAGTCCCGGAGCGCCGGAAGGCTCCGAGAAGAAGAGCTTTCGGCTCAGAAGTTCTGCCCCTGCAGAGCCCAGCTCCTAGCCAAACCCCCGGTAAGTGACTTATGCTTACCCTACTTTAAGTATAACTTATGTTTAAGTTCATTATCGTTATTATGAACCTATATACAAGATTTATCAGTGATTCCAAGTCGTTATACTGATTGATCTACTTACGGGGATGATGTTTAGGCTGTGCTTTAGTGAGATGTTTAAAGTGCGATTTCCAAACAGTATACTTCGTATACCAAACGGACCCTACCTCCGATATGATCCTACCTGGTTGTTCCTTACTTGATAGATCATGAAGTAGACTTTAAGTTAATGATGAATCTTGACTAATAATTAGTCGCAATAAAGATTAGATTAAAATCTAGTGGTAATAATACTAGGTTTCGTCGAAGGAAATCATATTGTTAAGAAGCAAAGCGCTGCTCGAATTTCGAGTCGTCGCTTTAACAAGTGAGTGCAAAGTTACTTTCATCTTACACATAGATATGAAGTATTTAATATAAATTACATGCTATGTGTGCATATTATCTGTATACTTGCTATCTATGATGGATGAACGATTTTATACATGTTTTAAATTGTATACGTATTTTATATCTACAAATTATGTTGGGTAAAACATGGGTAGATGAAATATGAGTTGGATGATGAGATGAGAGGTGATATAGACCATGAGATAAGGGCGAGAGGTGAACAATGAGAGAAGCCTTTTTCCCAAGCGTTGGACCCGTCATCTAGCAAAGTATAGATGACAACCACGAACTATTCTAGACAGTCTTGTGGAACACTAGCAGGATCGCAACTTGTAGGTGTTGTGAACGATGTGTTCACCCGGTGTACTCTAAACCCTGGCGACTATGCGACTTAGTGCCCGCTGTATAAACCCTGGCGACTATGCGACTTAGTGCCTGTTGTATAAACCCTGGCGACTATGAGACTTAGTGCCTAAACCCTGGCGACTATGCGACGTAGTGCCTGTTGTATAAACCCTGGCGACTATGAGACTTAGTGTCTAAACCCTGGCGACTATGCGACTTAGTGCCTGTTGTATAAACCCTGGCGACTATGAGACTTAGTGCCTAAACCCTGGCGACTATGCGACTTAGTTCCTGTTGAGTATACCCTGGCAACGATGGATTTCGTGCCGATTCCTTAGGATGATCCTTAGGAATAAATGAACGAGGAATAGCTAATTCTTAGGGTAGATCCTTAAGAGTAAAGAAGATAATGGGGATGGGTAATTGGGTTAATTGTTTGATGATTAAACATAATAATTATATTATTGTGGGTTGAAAACCTTATGTACTCACCTGGTTTTCTAATCTGACCCACTCCAGTTTATTTGTATCACAGGTGAAGCTACTTTACACTGAGAGATTTAAAAGAGATGTAGATCACCAGTGTAAATGAATGTAAGTTCTATTTATGCTTATGTTTCTATATTGACGATGACATCCCAATGTTTTGAAAATGAATAAAAATACATTTCTTCGGAAATGCTTTGACAACGTATTTATCATGTTTTTCTGGGAACAAATTCCGCAACATTTTTATTAAAAGAAGTACCCTGATTTTTATAAAGCATAAACAAAATCGGTCTTTTCTGGCGTGAAAATGGGGATGTCACATATACATAGTGGGACTTAAGTGTATGGAGTACTATGCTTGATATGGTCAAATGTTGTTCCTTAAACCGGGCAGTTATAAAAGCCATTTTCAGGTATGGTGTGAACTATGCAAGAGGTTCATGTAGTGTAGATGGGATTTGTTCCTCTTATGTGTTGAGAGTTAGACATCTAAGGCGCCTTACCAAAAGTTGAGCAATTAATGAGATTGATCGCGATCCGAATCTCATGTTCAACATGATGTCTGTAGCAAAGGGATAACTGATAAACTTACCTTATACACCAATTGTAGATTCGAGCTTTTTGGGAATTGGACGTTGATAGAATGACACAAAAAGTCATATGGTCTTGGGGCAGTGAAATGTTGCTAGACGTTCACCACTGTCTATATCAGTCTAATATGAGTCTTGCGCAAGTGGGAGATTGAAAGGTCTAGTATGCTCAAGAGTCATATTAAAGTGATATTGCTAAATAACATATGATACTAATGGGTCACACTAACAACAACTGATACAACTGATTATTTATTAGAAATTGATTTTAATAAATATTCAATAAAACTCTTATAATTAAAATGGAAATTATTTATTTCTAGGAAATAATAATTTTCATTAGCAAGTAACATAATATATCATATGGTATGATTTATAAGTCATGTATAAACTTTTGGACTAGTTGAATCCTTTTGTCGTTTTCCTAAAGACAAAGTTTATATTTTATAAACTTTGAGTTTAAAAAATTTAAACATAATCTTCTCTTTTTCCTCACTATGGCCGAAAGTTGAAGGCTAGAGGAGTTGTATGGGTTTTTGACTTGTTTAATCAAAAGTATCAAGCCTAAGAAGCATCCATGGACACACTCATGACAATAGGGACAAGGTTGCTTAAAATGCTAAGGACTAATGGTTAATATCTTCACTTTATGCATATAAATAAGAGGCTTGCATTCTTGAAAGCTTGCTCGTTCTTCTTACCTTCTAATGGCCGAGAGCTCTCTAGGAGACTCTCCACCTCTTCTTTGCTTTGAGTTCTTGAAGATTACTTGCATATCTTTTGCTCTCTTGAAGTTTATATTAGTTATGAACTTCAAGCTTAAGGGTTTAAGAGTTTTGGACTAGCATCTACATCAAGTTGAGTCATTGTTGGTGTCTCAAAGGTTCCACATTCTTCATCAACTTCCAAGCCTCCCAAGAGGACCCAAAGAACTATAAAGATTATTATTTCTTCACCTCTTATTTGGTTGGTATTTTAATCTTTCTATAACTTGCAAGAAGATCCTTGGTGGGTATAAAATGTTTATGTTATTTCAAAAATTAAAGTCTTCCGTTTCCATATTTTTCAAGTTTATGAAACTGTTTTTGAACTAAAACCCAACAGTCTTGATAGAATCGAACAACTCCGATATCTGCCCCCTAACAATAGCCACAACCTCCTCATGGAGAATCTCCCTAGTCCTGTCCTCTAACACAGTTGATCCACCCTGACTTGCAGCTCTCGGTCCATACCCAAGCCCAACCTCAAATCGTCTCGTCGTTACCATACTGAAAATATATCATGGAGATATCAGATAACACACACATAACAACAGGGGAACTAACTCCCAACAAAGCCCTAGGGGTTGTAACTTCCTTGTTACGCATACAGGTCATGTGCTTTCAGTAGTACGGGCCTATACTACCTTCCACAGTTACCCGTATTTGTCTTAAGGATCATCACAACGACCCTAACAATACATACTAGCATACGCACATACGAAATCCTCACATCCTAGAGGAATACTACACATCTCGGAACTGGCCGGCTGACCCCACACAACTCATTTTACTACTAACTGCCACAGGACCCTCCATTGGTTCCAGACAACTATCGCATAAATACAATCACATGCCGCACAGTTTACATAATCTTAGACTAAAAGATTAAATCCTACAACGGTTGGACTCAGACAAGAGCTGCGCAACAGGACCAAATCCCTTATCCTAAGATCATTTAAACCATGTAGCATGTGACTTAGCGTATTCACTCAATAGCTAGTTCACACGCGAAAGAGTCATACGACAATAAATCAAGTACTCTACAAGAGATAAGGCATCATATATCAAACAATTCTATCATGCAGTTCCTGAAGATCCCTATCATATTACTAGCATACTGTTCTAACATATCATGGCATAATCTCAATTAACTGTGTGGGGTCTACTTACTGGCTCCGGCTGATCGTACACCTTACATCCTCCTCAATTATTTTGAAAACCATTTGAAAATTATTTTAAAATATTTTTCCTTAGTTTGAGACTGGATTTACACGAGTGTTCCTTCAATTCCCTCAAACCAATGCTCTGATACCAACTTGTAACATCCATAAAATTCATGAAAATTTTAAACTTTTAAAACCAACCCACAAATCATCATTGTTTACAATTTAGTTTTCAAAACATGTTTAATATCAGAGTTTTCCTCGTAAATCCAAAACACGAGGAGGTGCACGATCACGCCTTCGCCTTCCCGCGATCATCTGAGGTACCTGAAACATAACCCAAAACTGTAAGCCAACGCTTAGTGAGCTTTCCCCCAAAGTACCAACATACAAAACATATATCAATAACAAACAACACGCATACAGAGCCTTCAACATGACTGGGCCGCCTTACAGGCCTTCAGCCTATCTGGACCGCTCTCCGGACCTTCGGCCTGACTGGACCGCCTCGCAGGGCGTACAATCTATCCGGTCCGCCTCGGGTGTCTTATTGTTATTGTTATTGTTATTGTTATTGTTATTGTTATTGTTATTGTTATTGTTATTGTTATGTTATGGTTATTGTTATTGTTATTGTTATTGTTATTATTGTTATTGTTATTGTTATTGTTACTATTATTATTATTATTATTATTATTATTATTATTATTATTATTATTATTCATTTTTTTTAAATTCAATTTCCTTTTAAAAAACCAAACCAAATATATCTAAGGTATCTTTATGCTTAATCGTGTAAATCAATTCTTAATAAGGTATCTTTATGTTTAATCGTGTAGATCGTTGCTTAATAAGGTATCTTTATGCTTAATCGTGTAGATTGTTGCTTAAGGAATATGTATGTTTAACTAAGGGCCAATAATACAGTCTCTCTCTGGAAACCACCACGCCCTTCTTCCCCCTCTCCCTAGGCTCTTCCTCTATGTGAATCAGCTCCCGTCGTGGCTGCCAACAACATCTGTTTCATTCTTCGTCTGCATCACCTCTTTCTAAGGTATCTTTATGCTTCCTTTCGTGTAGATCATTGCTTAAACAATATGTATGTTTTGATTCCATAGCTAGTGATTATCAGCTTAAATATTCCTGATCTCGCCGCTTGAGAATTAAAGTATGAAATTTCTAATCTACTCGACTTATGTGACTATACTTTCGGATTTCTAGGAACCTTTCTTTGCAAAATTTCGAAATGTAAAGTAGTTTTGTCCACTTCGTACCAAATACAACCCCCCCCCCCCCCAGATTATTGTTAGAAAACCTAGATATGTTTCATATACACTGCACTTTGTAAACCTTATCTCACTAGCAGTCTGATGGAGAAAATTGAATAACCACGGAATTCCATTTCCTCTCCCGTCTTCCACTGATCTTCGTGTGTACATGCCTGATTTTTTCTTTTTTAGCATGATTTTCACCCTAGCAATAGATGTTTGTGTTTGTATTCTATCTTTTCATCATATTATTCCAAGTTTTAAATCGTTTGTTGTTAAGTTGTTTATAACGATTTGATTTCTGCAAAACTATTAGGTTTTTCCATAACTTGATAATTGTTAAACGTTGATCTTGTGGATGTGGATGTATTGTACTTGAAAATTTCTTGTTTTTTTATGTAAAAACAAGGCTTGAACACTCTGTCAGTTGGTCAAGATTCACCTACTCTGGAGCAACGACCTATGTACCCTTAAGTGCCTGCTTTTGGTTTTGATGATACAAATTATACCCGCTACAAACTATTGTTTGCCAACCCTTCCTGCATTCCTGATTGTACTTGCTATAAGCACAATATTTTTATTCATTTCACCCAAAATCATGAGGATATACTATCTAAGTTGAAAGAAGGACATGGCATACACCTATATAGTGAGGTGACAACATATGTGGGTAGGTAGATGGTTGAAGGTAATAGCAGCCATACCCCAAGTTGTTGGAGGGTGAAAGGTTAGAAAAATAACCTAATCCTTTGTGCAACAGAAACATTCTCCTGTTGGAATCTATTCATGTAATAATGTATGCTCCATTCCTCCAAATAACATGAAGGTTCAACTATGTTTGCATCTTTTATGTAGACAATATAGTTGTTATTTATGCTTTAAAGGTTCACCTAAAGATTATCGATAAATATAGCAAATCCCAACAGGAAGGAACACAATCAAGTATTAGAAGACTGGTAAATGGAAGTCGTTTCTTACCTGGTTTGAAGCTCACGATAGAGTTACACGATTGCAGATCCGCAGGTGGCTAACTGTATCACGCACGAAGCAGCAGTGCAACACTGCAATAGAATTATGCTTTTTAAAAGCCTAAAATTGTACTTTAGATAAATTAAGTGATTGGAGGAAAAAGTATGTGAGATCAATCGATGATAGAAACTAACTATGTAGTTACCACGAAACAAAAATTCAATGATCAACAAATACGCAGTCTAGGAATCTACAACAGGAATCTACAGCAGATCGTCTGCGAGGTCGAGAAGAGGATCCAACCGGGAAAAATAAAGATGAATCTCTAAGTACTCATTGTCTAATGTTAATGTATTCCTATCCCCATTACTAGTTTCTAGATTTTCTTGGTCTAGATTAATACTTTTATAAATTTATTTGTAAATGGAGACTATGGGGGTGTTTGGGAGTGCTTTTTAGTCTCAAAAATACTTTTTGGGATAAGTCGTTATTGACTTATAGTTTTTTGGAAAATAAGTTTTTAAAAAATGTCTGGATTAACTTTTGTCCGATTTAATAATTATGTTTTTTTTGTGCAATAGGTCATCTAACTTTTACCGTGCGTGTCAATTAAACCATTATGGTTAATTTTTAACCATTCATCCGTTAACCAATTATTTTAAATTACTCGAATAACCATTATGGTTTAAATTTCTTTCATAGTTAGTCCTTTACCAACACTATTCATCACCGACACCACCACCGTTCACTTCCAGCAGCCACCACCGTTCACCTCTGGCAACCACCATAGTTCATCTCCGACAAGTCTTAATCTTCTTTCTTTCTCGTTCTCTCTTTATCTCTCTAAAGCTTTCAACAAGTAGAAGTGGCCCAATATTGTAACCTTATGAATTCAACCTCTGTAAAAGGAGAGATGAGGAAATACATAAGGTAATAACATCAAATACAAAAGGTAATAACATCACAAGAACGAATAATTTTGCTTTTTGTTCCCTATAATTGAATTCTATGAATATGTGTGTGTGTGTGTGCTTGTGTGATTATTGATTCCAACAAGTAAAAGAGGATTTTATTTAGAAACTATGTACCTTCACCTCCTACTTCAAGCACTGACAAAGCTCTGGACAACTATATCAACTTTGAAATTGCAACACCTGGAAAGGTAACAACTCCCAACAGAATCCCTGATGAAGCACACCTAATATGATAAACACCAAAGAGAAATATAAAAATTAGGAATAATCCTTTCAGCTCAATAATCATGCTCAATAATCATAAGATGAACCCAATCAACCTGAATTCCATCAAAATAAGAATAGAAATTTGAAATTTTTAGAGCAGTTCCTTTACAACCAAAGAAGAATATCCAAATGAATTAATCAGGGCTTTGAGGTTTAATGATTAATGTGTGAAAAAATCATTAAATTCATCTGTTCAAAAAAACATACATATAAACCCAAACACCATCAAAGTTATGACAATTTGTGTGACAACCAGCAAACTTCTGGTCAAGTCAAAGTCAAGTCAAGGTCAACGGGTCAACTCAACTAGTGCTAATATGTTAAGGATTACTTTATGTTTACTAATGTATGACTCTAAATCTTAATGCAAAGTAACACTTGAAAGTTTCAAATGTTCAAAATTCTAAACCCTAATCAGATTGAGGGAAATAACAACTCTATAAAACACTATTACGTGCCCTTCGGGGGTGTATAACACTCAAAATAGAATGTAACTAAGTCTAAGGACCTTGCACTACGAAGAACAACATTAATAAAGGCCCTCGGCAAGGTCTCTCTCAATCTCTCCCACTGTATCTCTCTCTCTCTAAGGAGAAAACCCAAAAGGACCCTCTTGGTCCGGAACCCTCTTAGGCCGGAACCCCTCTCTACTTCGGAACTTCTGATGGATTCCGGAATGCCCTAGTTGCTTCGGACAATCTCGTAAGACAGGAAGGGTGACTCCGGAATAAGCCTCTCATCCGGAAGAACTTGTTTTCCTTCGGAAACTCTTAGCCGGCTTCACACCTCGGTCCGGATTGCTGGCTTCGCTCCGGACTTCGCATGGACTTCGGAATCCGAGAAAAACACTCCGCAACTCGTCTGTTGACTCCGGATCTTTGAGAATGACTTCGGAATTTTGGAATTGGCTTCGGACCCTCGCAGGCTCCGGACTCCACTCCGGATTTTTGTCCATTTCAGGCTTTTTCTTCATTTTAAGGCATTTTGACGTCGGGAATTCCTCCAAACTCGTAATTTTCATATCTTAAACCCCTTAAACCCCCATTTTATGCCAAAATTGATTATTTTAAACATATTTATATAAAATAATACCCAAGATTTTAAAGGGATTCTAAGTAGATAAGGAGGTTGACTTTGTGATGTGATACAAAACCCTCATCTCCCATGCAAATCTCAGTAAAACATGTATTATCCAAAGAGAACTAAGCCTTGTACACCAGTCCTCCAAGCAAATGTCAAGTCACTCCTTATCTCTCCACTTAGAATACGTGAACTCCTATTCTCCCATTTCCCCACTTCTCATTTTCATCTCCAGCAAACTCCTAAGAGTGCTCTCAACTCCTTTAAGCTCCAAGTTTCATCCCTTCAAGGAAAATTCCCAAATTTTTGTAAGTGTTCATCTTCTTTGACTATTGATTCTTCAAAATATTCCTAAGGCTTCATTATATTTACACAAAAATTATTCTTAGGATATTTCTAAGTTCAAAGAAACTTCCAAGTGTTGGAACTTGGAAACTCCTTACATCTCTTCAAGTCACCCAACAAGCTAAACCAAGGTGAGCTTCATACCCCACCTTTTTCTAAGTTTTTATTGTTTTTGGGGGAGAGTACAAGTCAACTCTTGTTCTAAATTCTTGAATAATTGCATGTATTTGTATGTTAAATGGGTGTATTAAAATAATATTATTTCAAGATGACTTTTCATGCACGTGAGATTTTACAAACCTCACGAAGTTGGGAGTATATTTTAATCACCACATAAAGGATATTCTATTTACAAAAGGAGCCTCCCAAAATTTTGAGTATGTCCAGCATACCCCCTTTATCCATGGCTTCTTGTCTAGAAGTAAAAGTTGTTGAAATATATCTTGATATGGTTACACTGTTTCTATAATTCTTTTGAAAAATTGGAACTTTATGTCATATTAGTGACTTTTTGCAAACTATTAGTGATTATTTATGAATATTTGAGATAAATAATTTCACCAAGAAAAATTTACAAATAGAGCCTTTATGACAGAAAAATTTGCATGTCATAAAGCTGTTGTCATAACTACTATTATTTAATTAGTAAACGAAACGAAGCGAAACGAAACGAAATATCTAGTCAACGAGTACAACTACTATTATTTAATTAGTAAATAATGGATTTCACGATTGTTCAAAAATCTGTTAGTATTCTAGTTAGACAAATCTTCACAGTACATATATTTATATAAATAGTGTACGCCTAAAGTCCTCTAAGAGTTATAACCAGAGTCTCATGGAGGGGGAACGAGAATTTGTGTATAGATCTATACGGGGTTGACACCCCGCACCTTCGCTGTTCGCTACAGCTAGACCGGCCAGTCTAGGGTGACAAATGTCTTAAACGAAACCGATGCCTGAAGAACATCATAACGGGCACTCCGTCATATCAGTATGGTTATAACGACTCACTAGAATATATCAGAAATGTATTTATACAGATTTCACTTTTGATTTACAAACAACTATGTTTTGGTTTGTTCAAATGAAACTTTTCTACACAAGTGTTATGGTTTTCAAAGCTACTATTTTATACATTAGAAAATATAGGATTTTCTGGAGGAAACAATTATATACGATTTCGAAAACAGCTTACTAAGACACACATGCAACTATACTCGAGTTGAAACAAGACATACAACTATTTTGATAAGAAAATATTGGATTTTCTGGATTTCTACATGATGATATATGGTCCATTGGCATGGCTTAGACTGCTCTAGCGCGCCAGCCTGTCCTGGTGCGCTCCTGCCAGCCCTGCCTGGCGTTCCCTTGCTAGCCTTGCTGGGGACTCCCTTGCCAGCCCTGCTGGGGACTCTCCTACAGGCCCGGCCAGGCGCTCCCTCGCCTGGCACTCCCCTGCCATCCTTTCCTGGTGCGCGCCCGCCAGCCTTGCCTGGAGCGCGCCCGCCAGCCCCGCCCGGCGCCTCCGGGCGGCCTTGCCCAGCTCCTTGCTAGTTGGGCCTGAATTGGGCTGGCCCAAGGCCTGACCTAATTGTCCCCTATATAATGAATAGTATCTCCTCCATGGAGAGGGATCTTTCCCTAGATCTTCCCCTTGGCTCAGCCGCCGCCCTATACTCCGGCCGGGTGGCTCAGCCGCCACCCGCCGCCGTCAGCCACCATACACCACCACCAGCACCAAGATGGTTCTCTCCAGCTATGGAGGACCATCTCAGATCTTCTAGCTGATCTAACTCGACCGTCGGAGCCCGTTCCCGGGGCACAGTCCCTGGGGCGGCTCTAACGACTTTGCACTGTGATATCCAGATCTCCGCCGCAGCAGAAGACCAGAAGGCACACCGGAGGTCGATGTCGCATCATTTGGCGCCATCCCAGATTCGAGCAAGTAGCAAAAGCCTCAGTTGGCCTCCAGCTCGATTTTAACCAGATTTGTTCAGATCTGATGTGTTTTCCTCTAAGATTTGTTCAGGTCTGTTCATTTATACCCACCATTTGGCTCAGATCCATTTGGTTTCTACCAAGATCTGTTCAGATCGATTTGGTTTCGCCAAGATCTTTCAGATCTGTTTAGTTTTTGCTCAGATCTTTAGATCTGTTGAGTTTCTTGCTCAGATCGTTAGATCTACCTTGTTTTTGCTCAGATATCTAAGTATGCCTTGTTTTAGTTTATCTGAGCAATTCTCAAGTTAAACGATTTTATCAGATCCATCTTTGTTGGATTATTCAGAAAGTTGGGAAGAAAAGAGATTTCTATGAGTTTTTCCCCATCTTTGTTCATATTTTTGAATTTTATTCACCAAGTTGAAGAACAAAGAAATATTTTAAAAGTCTTTACCCCTCTTGCTTGCTCATTTTCAAGAAAATCGATTTTGGTTCCTGATTTCTAATGTACAACTTCATTTAAGTTGTTTATTTGCTGCTTCCTCTAGAAGCTTAGAAATGGAAAACAAAAGATTTTCGGATCTGTTGAGCAACCTGAAGAGTAGAGAAGGTTTAGTGAGGAGAAAACCTTGTTAGATTCGTTTTTGTTCATATTTTGGGGGTTTTCTCAGAAAGTTGAAAAGAAAAAAAAATTATGAGTTTTTACCTCATTTTCAGCCCATATATTATCAGAAAATCATTTTAGTTAAGATTTTCTATGAACAATTTTACCACTTGCATCAGCTGTTTGTAAGCACAGCTGAGATGTTTGTACATTTCAAAAAAAAATCGGATCTGTTTCTTGCTTATACCTTGATAGCTTGTTGAGCAAGCTGAAAAGAAAAGGAAGATTTCTGAGCAATATCACATCAGGTCCGTTTTTAATTTATTATATGGGATTTGTTCAGCAAGTGGATAGAAAAGAAGTTTTTAAGAGTTTTTATTTCATCTTCAGTTCACATATTACCAAAAATCATTTTTAGCTACGATTTTTTGTGTGCAATCTCATCTCTGCAACAATTGTTTGTACACACAGCCATATGGCTTGTACATTTTATAAAAACCTTTAAAAAAAGAGAGAGAGAAGGGAGAAGAAGTTTTGATGGGTCCTAACCCACTTTCAGTCCATGTATGTTTCCGAAGATCTCATTCAGTTTATGGTCTTCAAATTCACTCGAGTTGTCTAAAAACTTGGAGTAAAAATACATGAACTTTTTATCTTCTTAAACTTCCAAAAATCTCGTCTGAGTGTTTCCATGTGCTTTTCACCCAATAATGTATTTATTTTTAACCAACCTCGAATATTTACCCCATTATTCTTTAATTTACTGGTTAGTCTAAAAAAACAAAAAAAAACGCATATACAAGCTAGAAGACAAATGCATACAAAAAAAAAAAAGAAAATATATATGCGCAGAGAATATTTTACAGCTCTCGTTTACAGTGAATTGTGAAAAAATATTACAACAATGAGCTGTCACTAGTAAGCCTACAAAAAAAGGGAGGTAAAGGTGTCAGTGCACCAGACAACAAGACAAATGACACAGATGTCAACAAAGGTCAAAAGAAAAACTGGGCCCCACTTGGCTTTCTCTCTTTCCAAGGTCTCTTCGTTTCCCGATGAATTACCAGCGACAATAGCCGGAGCGTCGCCATCACCAGCTCAGAATCGTCAACGGTCGCCATCGCTGGTCGATCCCGGCTTGACAACGCCCCCGGCAGGAAGATTCGACAGTGAACGCCTCCCTCGACCATTGGCAGTTGTTCCTAGCAGGCGGCGACCCACGAAGCACTCTTTGACCACCCGTCGACCCTAGCGACACCACCAACAGCTTGAACCAAAATCAAAGGCTGACTGCCTTCTCTTGACCGATGCAGCCCAGACTTGCGCAGACCTTCAGTCACCACCCCCCTGTGTCCAAATAACCATCACACCCAGACCATGTCCCGCCGCCGGCAACTGAAACCAAAACACTAGTCGACCACTCTGTTTCTTGTCGCCGACTACTGCCCCGTCACCGCCAATCTCCACAATTGCATCGCCACATGCAACTGCCGAACAATCTTAGCGATGACCCGACAGCTCCATCACGCTAATGAAATCACATCTCCGCCTTACCCCGCAGTTGGTATCCCTACAAGGAATCTCCCATCGCAGGTCTCCGTTTCTACTTTAAGGCACCCAATATGGCAGATCGTTCAAAAAAAACAATATAAAAGAGGGGAAGACGGCTGCATACGTTTTTGGTCTTCAAACCCTAAAAGGAAAAAATGCATTATGGGCCACGTTGCACCCTTTGCACCCTGTACAACTCATACGCAAGACAAAAGAAAAAAAAAAAGAAAGAAGTAGCTGGGTTATGGTGCAAATCAAAGAAAAAACATAGGAGTGGGCCAATTTACTCACATATTCGTTTTTAAAAGAAAAAAAAAAGAATATTGAGCTGTGTTATTCAAATGGCCTTTGGCAATAATTTGCCTTGGGCTTATAATTCTCAAATGGGTTCTTCAAAGTGGGCTGACAATTTCCAAATGGGCTGCAACAATTCCACAAGCGGGCTCTATAAATTTTATTTTGGGCTTGGCCAGTTATTTTATTGGGCCGATGAGCTGCACTTAATTTGGGCTCCCTTGGTTTTCACATTGAGTTATCTCGACAACAATAACTTGGGCCAATTTTACAAAACCAAAATCAGTCATTTAACATCGCGCACCGCAAGCCACGCTCAACAGAATGCACTCTCAAAATACGTGTTGTGGCCCAAATCACTCGATATTTCAAAAAAAAAGAGGGAGGGGGAAGAGTAGTACATTACTACTACTACTCGTGAAGCATTCCGAAATAGCCATCAGTAACTACGCTACGCGGCTATCAGCAGTCGTGTTGACCAATCCCGGGAAGTCTTGCTAATCTGCTCTCACCATTCATGTTAACCGGTCCCCGCTAGTCTTACTGCCCAACTCTCAGTAGCCGCACAGCTCGGCCTCCAGCAGCGACGCGACCTGGCTCAGCAGCCGCAAAGCCCAATCATCAGCAACCACTTTGTCTGACTCCCAGCAGTCGCGATGCTCAGCTCTCACCAGTCATGCTACCTAGTTTTGTTAGTACTTGGGTCGCTTAGCCTTTCTCAGTGGCTGTGTCGCCCAATTTCCTGCAACTATGCATCCATCGTTTACCATTCCTCGCCTCCTCTAAAAAAGGGGGGGGTAGAGTTGCTGCGACACTATGCAGAAGTAATTTTTACTCCAAATGGGCAGAGTTAGTGTACAGGAAGAGCTGATGTTGTGCATGACAGTGCACCCCCAGGGTGACACCAATATTCCAGATCGAAAGAGCAAGCTCGTGGTTCAATCCTCAGGAGACTCGTTGCCTAACTCTCAGCGGTAGCGCTACCCAGCTCTTGTCGGCCTGCTTGAATCGCCTAGCTCTTTCTAGTAGCTGTATTGCTCAGATTTCAGCAGCTATGCATCCAACGTTCTCTCTCTCCGCCTCCTGTAATAAAAAGAAAATGGGGGGGGGGGAGGATTAGTGACACCATGCAGAAGTGCTTTTTATTCCGAAGGGGCAGAGTTAAAGTACATGAAGAATTGATACTATGCACGGTAGTGCATTCCCGAGACGACATTAGTATTCCGGGTTGAAAGAGCAACATCGTGGTCCAACTCTCGGTAGTCTTGTTGCCCAACTCTCAATAGTCGTGTTGCTCACCTATCGCTAGCAGCTCGCTGCCCGGGCCTCAGCGGCCCTGCTGAGCAGTTCCTGACAGCAGACTCGTTACGCACCTCTTAACAGTAGCTACACTATCAAGCTCTAAGTAGCACTGCCACATAGCTCTCCGCAAACAGCCAAGTCACCGAGGCCTCAATTATTAGTACGACTAGCGAGGCAGCAAAGCATCAGGTACCATTCCGCTTTAACCCAGACTGGTCATACGAGCTAGACACATAGATTGTAGGGTGCTACGCCCAGTCGAGCGAGGTTCAGTACCCTCGCCTTGAGTCGCTTGGCTTCTCAGCCCGACTCCATTATAGCGGCACGCTCCGCATGCAAGGTTCAGCACCCTTGCCTTGAGTCGCCTGGCTTCTCAACCCGACTCCATTATAGCGGCAAGTTCCGCATGCGAGGTTCAGCACCAGGTACGTTGCATCGCACCGATCGGCTTAAACCTCTCTCAAGAAAGGAGTATCAAGTCATCTCAAGCTGCATAGGCAATGTTTGGCTCTTCGCACAACCCCACGACTCTCGTGGGCAAGGTTCGGTCATTTTCTCTTTATTATTTATTGTTTTGGTGCTTTATCTAGTCCGATCCGATTGTCAGCAACCCAATCGCATCAGACTAGGGGGACTTGACGACGCACAGTTTATATGACTAGTTCCAGTCCGATGTCATTAGCCGCGTACCAATAACACCAGACTGGGGGGACTTAATGATATATGGTCCATTGGCATGGCCTAGACTGCTCTAGCGCGCCAGCCTGGCCTGGCGCGCTCCTGCCAGCCTTGCTGGGGACTCCCTTGCCAGCCCTGCTGGGGACTCTCCTGCCGGCCCGGCCAGGCGCTCCCTCGCCTGGCACTCCCCTGCCATCCTTTCCTGGTGCGCGCCCGCCAGCCCCGCCCGGCGCCTTTGGGCGGCCTTGCCCAACTCCTTGCTAGTTGGGCCTGAATTGGGCTGGCCCAAGGCCTGTCCTAATTGTCCCCTATATAATGAATAGTATCTCTTTCATGGAGAGGGATATTTCCCTAGATCTTCCCCTTGGCTCAGCCGCCGCCCTATACTCCGGTCGGGTAGCTCAGCCGCCACCCGCCGCCGTCAGTCACCATACACCATCACCATTACCAAGATGGTTCTCTCCAGCTATGGAGGACCATCTCAGATCTTCTAGCTGATCTAACTTGACCGTCGGAGCCCGCTCCTGCGGCACAGTCCCTAGGGCGGCTCTAACGATTTTGCACTGTGATATCCAGATCTCCGCCGCAGCAGAAGACCAGAAGGCACGCCGGAGGTCGATGTCGCATCACTACATTATCATCAAAGTTTTATACAAAAATGCTCATGAACTCACCAACATATTTTATGTTGACGCTTTTCAAACGACTTGTATTCCCAGGAAACCAATAAGCAGGTTGTGGATCACGGACTCAAGATTATTTTGCTATATTTTGGATTTGCTTACTGATGTCTCTTTTGTGTAAATTTTGAGAATATGAACATGATGTAAAACAATGTAAGCTTGTTATATTGATGTATGATGTTTGGATTTGCTATGTTTCATTTATATGCAATTGTTATGATACTGCGCAATGAAGTCACCCGCCTCCGGACGTTTCCGCCGTTCTGGTCCGAGGGTGTGACAGATTGGTATCAGATCATTGTTTATAGTGAACTAGTATATCTAGCCATACAAGATATACAACTATAAATACAATGGGACTAAAACACTCTGAATAAAAGTATACATACTTGCTAGGACCGTATCATAACAAGAACAAAACAACATAACTTAAAGGTTGAACACTACAGTTAAACCTGGGCAGTTATGTAATCATATCTGGGATAAATATAGCCTGATCAACTATATTTATTTGAGATATGACCAACTTGTGTCCAGGAGTGGTAGAGGTGTTGCAACAAGTCTAAAGCTTCCCAACTTGCTGCCCAAACGTTTTAAGAAACAAACCTAAAATAATTAAAATACTATAGGAGTATTTTGGCATTCTATCTATTTTCTCGTACTCATATATTCTTGCACAGACGACATGGCAGGCTTTCACCTCCCCGGAGACCCTTACTTTCCCAATCAGGGGAATGGGGGTTGGCTTGAGGGAGACCCAGAACAAGACCCCGAGGAACCCATGGAGGATCCCGAAGAACCGATAGAGTTTGAAGAAGAGGACATCGATGAAGAAGTCGAGGAAGATGACGAGGAAGAGGTTGAGGAGGACGAGGAATCGGACGCAGAGTCTGAAGTTATCAACCCTCCCTACATGGAAAGAGTACCACCATATAGGATGGGCTACAATGGCCCTACACCTCCTTGGGATGACGATATCGAGAGATGGGGCCGACGCCAGGGTCAGCAACCGCCATTTGGGATGAACCGAGGTTACTACAACCTCCAACATGGAGGACCAGGGGATCGCGCACTCCCTGTCGTGGTCAGACATATTAGGGACATCGGTGACCAGGCTCAAGTGACCACCGACCGGGTAATGCAGATGCTGGCGGCTATGCAAGTTACAGATGCTCGCACGCGAGACCTAGAGCGAGACTTCTACCCAATGGAACGGCTCATAGAAGATCTTGTCACTGCACGAGCTGAGGTCAGAGAATACCAGGAGAGACACACCGTGTTGGATTAGTGTCTAAGTCCATAACTATTTTGGTATGTACTTGACCCGATTGTGAGCATGGTCCTTTTGGGTTGCCTTCACCATAGCAATATGTAGGATGAATTAAGAAGAGAAAGGTTTAATTATGATTTATTAATATATTATGAGAATAATATATTAAAGGAGAAATCATATTGTTTAATTAATATTAGTCAAGAATTAATTAAGAATTAATTTTGTGGCTAAAAGAGATTAATTAAACTTAAGGGACTTATTGTGTAATTATAAGATAATTACATAGATGGGCTAATGGACTCCATAGAAGTTGGAGTGGACGAATTCTTTGGGGAAACCCATTAGAAATCGTCCAAGGCTTCTAAAGAGGGAGTCCATGGGCTGCTTAGGGCTTAAGCAGTCAGATTAGGGTTTCCTAGCGTTTTGGTGCCTCCTCTCTCCTCCCTTATGGCCCCAAAAACGTGGTGAATACTTCCTTTAGGGTTTCCAGCCGTTTTGGTGCCTCCTCTCTCCTCCCTCTTCATCCAAGTTGCTTAGTGGTGTTTGTGACTCCATTAGAGGTGCAACACTTGAGTCACTAAGCTTTCTGAAGCCAAGGATTGATTGTTATTGCTATATAACAATCAAAGGTAAGATCTAAACCCTAATTTCAGTTATAGTTTATTAGATCTAGGGTTTATGGCTTTGGATTATCAATTGCATGTTCATTAGACAAACTAGATCCAAAGCTATTAGGGTTTGCATGTACACCATATGATTGATGTAGTGCTCAAAACCCATCACACCGCACTGGAGGAACGTGTACGGATCACCGAACGTAGATTAGCCGAACTTTAGGGGGCGTCTACCTCATCGTCAGCACCACCAGGCCCTACTCGTTGCGACTAGTATCTGTTTATTTGCTACCGTATCGGTTTTTCCTTTGTGCATTTCCCTATGTGCTACCGACAACATGAGTGAGTGATTACACTACTCATGGGGTCGTTATTCTGTTAGATTTTTATTTCATTTCATGTATTGTATGCCTTATAAAGGCAAATTTTCATGTACGCAAGGAATTATTATCAATGAAAAATGAATGTGTCTATTTTCATATGATGTGTTGCCTGTTATGTTCGATATTATTAAATGTTGATTTTATGCACACACTTGCTGGTATACAACCAAATCACCAGTACTATTCTATAAACCAGAAATTGTGAAATAAAATACTTTGGATACTCATTGTCCTTCTGATCCATGACAGAAAGATGCCGAGGAGATCAACCCGTAGGAATAACAACACACCACCACCGTCGCCCCCGCCGGAAATGAACTCTGCGGCCTTCCAAGCGGAAGTTTCAGCCGCAGTGGCAGCAACTCTAGCCCACATCCAAGCCAGAAATAATGGTGGTGGACAAGGCCAAGGGACAGGAAGCTCCCACCACGGGATGAATCAAGGGCCCGTAAAGGCCTGTACCTACAAGGATTTTTCCAATGCAAGACCCCGAACTTTCAACGGGACTGGAGGAGTCATAGCTTTGAAACGATGGATCGAGAAGGTAGAGTCGGTATTCGAGATATGTGAATGTCCGAAAGGAAGTAAAGTCAAATTCGCGGCCTGCACTTTCATCGACCAGGCACTGTCATGGTGGAACAGTCATATCGAGACCATGACACTTCCCATTGCAAACGCTCTGTGACATCCCCAAAATCACGGCCAGAAAAGACCGGTTTCATTTATGCTTTTAAATAATTCCAGAGTAAATCCATTGATTTAAAAGAGTTGCGGAATTTGTCCCCAAAAACATTACATGATAAAATAAGGTTTAACAAAGCATTTCTCAAAGAGAATGTATTTTCATTAAATAATAAAACCTCGGGATGTCATGTTCCGATACAGACCAAAAGCATAAACAATATGAAATAGACCTTACAACAGTTATTTATAACTACTGATCTATAATCCAAAATCTCTCGTCAAGTCCACCAACTTATACCCTTGTGCCATTACCTGTAATGCAAAGAAAACTGAGTGGGTCAGGCTTGGGAGCCTGGTGAGCATATAGGGTTTTCAACCCACAGTAATATAATTATTATATTCAGTCATCAAACAATCAATCCAATTACCCATCCCCATTATCTTCTTTATTTCTTAAGGTTTTACCCTAAGAACCAATTATCCTTCATTCATTCATTCCTAAGGATTTACCTAAGGAATTGGCACGAAGTCCATTGCTGCCAAAGTTTATCTATCAGATACTAAATCCATAGCTATCAGGCACTAACTCCATATTCACCAAGGTTTACTCAACCGGCACGAAGTCACATCGTCACCAAGGTTTATCAAATAGGCACGAAGTCGCATCGTCACCAAAGCTTATTCAATAGGCACGAAGTCGCATCGTCACCAAGGCTTACTCAATAGGCACGAAGTCGCATCGTCACCAAGGCTTACTCAATGGGCACTACGTCTCATAGTCGCCACTATTTCATCTACCCATGTTCTACCCAACATATTTGTAGATATAAAATACATATACAGTTTAAATTATTTAACACCCGTATAAAAACATCAATTCCAAGCCCATCTCAAATAGACATATAATATATAACACATAGCACGTATTTCATAGCTAATACTTTATATTTATGTGTTAGAAGAAAGTAACTATACACTCACTTGATCAGAAGATGATCGGACAGCACTACGGCTTGTAGAAGTAGTATTCTTCGGTGAAATAGGGAGATCTTCACAAAAATCGGGCTTCTCGCGGGCAGAGCTTCGGCTTGGAAATTTCACTTCTCGGGATCTTCGGGGCTTCGGGACTTGCTTCGGGGCTCGGGAATGATACCGGGGCTTCGGGATATTTCTTGCACGAAAAACGAGGTAAAAACGAGAGAGAAGGAAAGAAAATCGGCAAAGAACTCGGCTGCCCTCGCACCCTTTATATAGGTCTGGCTGACTCCTCGTACGCAGGGCGTACCTGCGAGGAACGCAGGGAGTTCCGGAGCGCGGGGCGTTCCGGAGCGCAGGGTGTTCCCTGCTCGTACGCAGCGCGTTCAGCAGCTTCGGACGTCAGCGCTTACCTCAACCTCGGACGGTGCATCGGATGGGACTAGTGGGCGATGTGGACTAACCTAGACCCAGCATTTCCGAACGCGGGGCGTTCCCTCGGAACGCATGGCCTTCATTTCGGACCGATTCTCGAGATTTGAGCCCAAAACTTGTAAATCCATAACTTTCACGTACGATCTCCGTTTTCGACGTTCTTTATATCCACGCGTAGGTGAGACTATGCTCTACAACTTTCATTTAGACTTCGTCGGCTAATTCTAACTTATTTTTAATAATATATTTTTAATAGGCCGGGACAGGAAAACTCCGTTAGAAATTCATAACTTCTTCATCTGACGTCCGTTTTCGTCTGTCTTTTTTTTTACCGTTGTACTATTATCGACGAGATCTTCGATTCTCGTTTAGATTGTTTCGGCTAGAAATCACTCGATCTCAAATCCGAACTTCGGGGTGCATACTGCTAAGCTGAAACTTAGAAAATCATAACTTCCTCATACGAAGTCAGATTTGGACGTTCTTTTTATGCACGCTCTCGGTTTAACGAACTCTACGACTTTCGTTTAGATCACTAAGGTTAAATATCGCTCTATTGGAAATTCACTATTTACATCGCGCTGTGTCGTGCCGGTTCTGTCGCGAAACTTCGACAGGTCATAACTTCTTCGTTATAACTCGGATTTCGGCATTCTTTATATTTTCGGAAACCTTGCCACGACTACTACAACTTAGTTAAGATTATTCATTCTAAATAATCTTTTATCAAAAAGTCATTTTTGACGCTTATCGTCTCTAAATTGTCTAGCCCGGATCTACGGGCGTTACAATTATCTCCCCCTTAGGATGATTACGTCCCGAAATCATCAACGAAATAGGACTCGTATATTGACTCCATACGTTATCTCTCCATCCTAAGCAATAACCTTGATGCTCAATCCTGCACCTGCTCTTCGTACTATGTTGGACTTTCAATCGTAACTTTCGAGTTACAAAGCAATTCCTTATTGAGGACTCCTTCTTCTTCTTAGGATAAGTACTTTCCTTCATTTATTGTAACAAACCGATGGGCCATGTTCTAATGACCTCTCATCGTATGATGCAACGCTTAGACTCAAGTCTCTTAGAGTCAAATTCCAGAATGGAATATATCTTCCTTCATGTTCTAATGTGATATAATCACATTTTAGCATGTAGCATCTCTAGCTACTAACAAGCGCGATGCTATTGGTCGCATTGATTTCAATCTTCTGACTTAAGTCAGATGCTACCTCGAACTTGGTTCTCCGAACCACGTAACAAGCTTATTGTAGTCGGACTCAATTTGATATGACCACTAGGGTCGAAATAACAACCATCTTACTAGTCATTACCGAAACAATGGTAGTGACTTACTTGAATAAACATAATCAATTACTAGTTTCTCGGTAACCTTGCGACTTTCCCTGATCCAAGTGTGAGTCATGTGCTTCCGGTAGCATATCTCTACTACCATTCACACCTACTCATACTCGTCCCAAGTATTGTCTCTCAGTCTAACCAAGTCACTATACAAAAATCACACAATCATTTAACACATCAGGTATTAAAACAATAAATATCACATAGATATCAAAACCAAGGTTTATATTATTTCTTGAAACGATTACACAAAGGTTCAAGTTCACCCTATTCTATGCCTCTAACAGGCTACATCATAAGTTACTTATTCGCACAGCTACTTCATAACTTGATCCTTGGATATAAAATCCTTATCCTTGATTCCTCGCGTGATTGTCTGCTTCGTCGAGGATCATGTGGAATGCTGTGACAACCGTCAAAAATTGAGTCAAGTCAAAGTCAAACAAAGTCAACAAGTTAAAACCAATCAATTCAATTAACCCTTGTATATTAGGGTTTACACTATGTAATTACTGTACAATGCAATATTTTAATGAGAGAAACATCATTTGGAAAGTTCGTGTGTTGAATTTCCTAAGTCTCAAATACAGTAAACACTGAACCAAAACGATAAAACATTATTGCACACTCATCGGGAGTGTGTACGACACTAAAACACGGTTTAACGGGGTTTACGAACCTTGCGTTGTGAAGCCGGACACTCAAATTAATCACAAACGAAACCTCTCTAAATCGTTTTCACTCTATCTCTTTCGATTTGAAATCTCTCCCAAATCTCTCTCAAAAGTTCTCATAACTTTTTGGAATCATTCGGGCCATCCCGACCCTTAACCGGGTCAAAAACCACTTGAAACGGGGTAAAAACGGGTAAAATAACCTTAAGGAACCAAAACCCTCCTATTAGAAGCAAAGCCTCTTAGAAGCCTCTCAGGACCGAAGCCTCTCATGAGAAGCCTTTCAGGACCGAAGCCTCGCATGCGAAGCCTCTCAGGTTCGGCTCCATGCGAGAGGTCTAGCAGACAGCCCCATTTCACCCGGTTTTCGACTACGACTTCGTTTTAACTCCGTTTTTCATTATTTTAACGTGGGATTTTCACCCAAAACTTTATTTTATAAACTAAGGCCCCAAAATATATAAATCCCCAGGGATTTTATAAAAATATATTAAAAGAATTAGTGGTTGAACTAATTATTGAGGGAATATTTGCTTTTCCTTAATTTATGGCAAAAGCAAACCACCACCACCTCACTCTATGATCAGCCACTCTTTCCCACTACTCCTTGTCATCTTAGTGGACCTTTACACCCAATCTCCAGCTCTTCCCACGTTCTAAGAGCTGGAGGATTGATCCTCTCTCCTCATTCTCCATAAAGTCCTTTCATTCTACACTTAACAACCAAAGAACACTCTCCAAAATTCTCTCATCTTTTCTCTCAACTTCAAGGCTTTCTCCAGGGATTTCTTTCTTCAATTAGTAAGTATCTTCATCATTCATATAATTATTACACTCCATTATACTCAAATCAATGATATCTTACACAAATTCCATCTTATTCGGTGTTAGATTCTCGAATCATCAAGACATCTTCTTAGTGTTCTTGGGTTGAATACTTCCTCTCTCTCACTTTCATCTACTGAAACCACATATGGTGAGTTCATACCCCTACATTTATATGTTTTTCTTAAGTTTTAAGGGGGGAATACAAGTAAAATCATCAAGAACACAATTAAACTTTTTCTATCAGATTACATCAGAAAAGATGAACTTCGATCACGGACTGTTTTGGTCAACTTAAATATTTTAGTTTTCAAAACTGTTCCAGGTGCAAGTATTTCAAACTCTTAGCTTTAAAATGGCTACTTGCACATCTCCATATGATTTTTCTACAATTTATGGTGATTTTTACAAAACTGCCTATCATTTCAGAGGCAAACCCGGACCAGTCTGTGATTATGAACATTTTCACCTCTGTTAGAAATCACTAAAAATCATGATAAAATTTACGAACAAACTAGACTCATATTCCAAACTCTCACAATTTGCGGATTTGGATTTGGAGCTTTGATGATTTTTCTATAAATTTTCTAAGAACAGCAACAGAAACTGTATACAACAAAAAGTTGCTGTCAATTTCATTTCACCTTGTAACATGTTGAGCAAGGTGTATATCTTTATGTGATTATATGTTATTGCAATATATGACATTTTATCTTAATATTTAGACATACATCAGTTTACAAATGGATTTGGACATATAAAATATAAAGAATAACAAGTGATTATAATCAAAGTACAACCGATACATTCAAACATTTAATAAACTATTTTGAATATAGTTTGCATACATTACTACGTACTACCCTTGGTTGATAAACTATAATAGGTATAGTTTATGATACATTACATAATACATACATTTAAAAAGGGTACATTTATACAAATGATATTTTCATTAAGCAAGGTACGGCCATACGGTACCAAGTTTTCATAACACGTAATTCCGTTAATGACTTTATGAAACATTACATAACACATACATTTAAAAAGGGTACATTTATACAAAGGATATTTTCATTAAGCAAGGTATGGCCATACGGTACCAAGTTTTCATTACACTACACGTAAATTCGTTAATGACTTCTGTGAGACATTCGATTCAATTTACAAATAAGTCCTGTATTATAACCAGAGTCTCCTCGAGGGAGAGCGTGATACTTGTGTATAGATCTATATTGGGTTTGACAACCCCACACCTAAACTGCATGCAACAGTTAGACCGATAGGTCTGGGGTGACAAATGTCATAACATTTCCGACGCCTGAAGAACGTCGTTTTAGGCAACCTTGGTCATAGCATGGTTATAATAAACTCACATAAAGTATTAATAAACATTGGAATTTACGGGAACTTCATTAAAATTTAACGAGTCTATGTCGATTTAAACTTACATTATTTATTATAAGTAAGAAAAGTTACTTATACATTCCGGTCTTTGAATTTAAGACTACATATACATTTTAAGGAAAATATTGGATTTTCTAACACAAATACTACTTTTACAAACGAAAGGCTTTTAATAATACCAAACAAAAGCTTATGAACTCACCAACCTTTGTGTTGACACTCTTTCAAAACAACTTGTATTCTCAGGAAATCATTAAACAGGTAACCAAGTGCTTTTGAGGATGGGGCGCTAAGGCATCTACTATTTCATATTTTGTCAACATATTGTAATTGATTCGTAAACATGTAATTCATACAATGATGTAACTTTTTCAATTATATATATGTTGGTTGTGTTTGCTTCAATTACTATTACAATTGTTGTTATAATACTATACATGAAGTCCTCCACCCCTGGACGTTTCCGCCATCCTTGGTTTGGGGGTGTGACAAATGCCCTTGGCTGTGGCGGTGTGTTTTTCTTTGGGCAGTCTCTAGAAACATGCCCTTCTTCGTTACACCCGTAGCACACCTTTTTTTTGGATGCGCACTTGTTGGCGTAATGCCCTGTCTTCCCATATTTGTAGCAAGTCATCTCCTCGCTACACTTCCCGAAGTGTTTCTTTTTACACTTCTCGCACCACTTAGCTTCATCTCTTCCCCCAGTTTTCGAGAATTTGCTTTCTTTGTTGATCACTAAAGATCCCTCATGCTTCCTTTTCTCTCCAACTTCAGCTTTCTCCAGACCTTTCTCTCTTATCAGAGTCTCGACATTCCTAGCAGCCCAGATGGCGGCTTTCAAAGTGGTTGCTTGCTTGACCATTGGACCAAAGTCCGCTGGTAATCTGTGGGCAAACTTTTTGACCTTGGAAAGTTATGTTGGAAGTAGATATGGGATAAGCTTCATCTTCTCCGTAAAACTTGTAGCGTATTCAGTGACGCTCAATTTTCCCTTTTTCAGATTCTGAAACTCATTTTTGATTTCCAGAAGATCCTGCTCAGAGCAGTATTGCATCTTTAGTTGCACCACAAAATCCTCCCACGACATCTTGCTAGCTTCCCCCTTAGGCATAGAACTAGCAAGTAGCTTCCACCAACTGAATACTCCTGATTTTAACAGAGGGATCACAAGCGCGGTCTTCTGTCTATTGCTGCATTCACAACTTTCAAACATTGTCTCCATCTCGGAGATCCAGTCCATAACTTGCACCGGTGTCGGGCTCCCAGAAAGACATGGTGGCTTGGATGCCATAAAATCCTTGTACTTGCACCCACGCCCATCATTTCCTCCATCCTGGTTGTTCTGTCGAACTAATGGTGGGTCGGCTTGACCAATAATCCCACTTAAGTTTCCTCATTCTGACTGCCCTCCATTCACTTCGGGCTCTTCAACTTGTATTGAAAGTTCTTCACGATTCTGCCGAAGCAGGCGTCTAGTTTCTTCCATCTGACGATCCAACATCGTTTGAATCATCAGTTGTACCCCAGCCATTGTCATCGGCTCAGGTGGTGCTGCTGCAACAACTACTTGTTCAATCACAGGTGGTTGATTCCTGTTTTCGTTCACGTTTCCAGCTCCACTCCTGGTTCTTGCCATTTTTGATCTATACACCGAATAAGGTGATTTTACATCCTCATTCACGGTAGATATTCAAATCATCCTTATCACTCTGAAACGTTTACATGCTAGTTCTAATATCGTAGTCGTACGCTTAGAATCCTAAACACATAAGGTTTCCAGATCCGGTCGGCAACAGACCATAGATCCGAACAAACAATATCATATATAGCAAACATATAGCATTTAGCACATAAAAGCATTTTAAGCATCTTTCCTAAAATATACTAGTGCTCGTGTCTAAAATATGGTAGACACTCATCCCACAATCATTGCTTAGCATTCTAAGTTTAAGTCTAAAAATCCTACAAATTCCTAGTTCGCTTAAACTAATGCTCTGATACCAACTGTGACATCCCCAAAATCACGGCCAGAAAAGACCGGTTTCATTTATGCTTTTAAATAATTTCAGAGTAAATCCATTGATTTAAAAGAGTTGCGGAATTTGTCCCCAAAAACATTACATGATAAAATAAGGTTTAACAAAGCATTTCTCAAAGAGAATGTATTTTCATTAAATAATAAAACCTCGGGATGTCATGTTCCGATACAGACCAAAAGCATAAACAATATGAAATAGACCTTACAACAGTTATTTATAACTACTGATCTATAATCCAAAATCTCTCGTCAAGTCCACCAACTTATACCCTTGTGCCATTACCTGTAATGCAAAGAAAACTGAGTGGGTCAGGCTTGGGAGCCTGGTGAGCATATAGGGTTTTCAACCCACAGTAATATAATTATTATATTCAGTCATCAAACAATCAATCCAATTACCCATCCCCATTATCTTCTTTATTTCTTAAGGTTTTACCCTAAGAACCAATTATCCTTCATTCATTCATTCCTAAGGATTTACCTAAGGAATTGACATGAAGTCCATTGCTGCCAAAGTTTATCTATCAGATACTAAATCCATAGCTATCAGGCGCTAACTCCATATTCACCAAGGTTTACTCAACCGGCACGAAGTCACATCGTCACCAAGGTTTATCAAATAGGCACGAAGTCGCATCGTCACCAAAGCTTATTCGTGCATCGTCACCAAGGCTTACTCAATAGGCACGAAGTCGCATCGTCACCAAGGCTTACTCAATGGGCACTACGTCTCATAGTCGCCACTATTTCATCTACCCATGTTCTACCCAACATATTTGTAGATATAAAATACATATACAGTTTAAATTATTTAACACCCGTATAAAAACATCAATTCCAAGCCCATATCAAATAGACATATAATATATAACACATAGCACGTATTTCATAGCTAATACTTTATATTTATGTGTTAGAAGAAAGTAACTATACACTCACTTGATCAGAAGATGATCGGACAGCACTACGGCTTGTAGAAGTAGTATTCTTCGGTGAAACCGGGAGATCTTCACAAAAATCGGGCTTCTCACGGGCAGAGCTTCGGCTTGGAAATTTCACTTCTCGGGATCTTCGGGGATTCGGGACTTGCTTCGGGGCTCAGGAATGATACCGGGGCTTCGGGATATTTCTTGCACGAAAACGAGGTAAAAACGAGAGAGAAGGAAAGAAAATTGGCAAAGAACTCGGCTGCCCTCGCACCCTTTATATAGGGCTGGCTGACTCCTCGTACGCAGGGCGTACCTGCGAGGAACGCGGGGCGTTCCGGACGGTGCACCGGACGTCAGCGCGTTCAGCAGCTTCGGACGTCAGCGCTTACCTCAGCCTCGGACGGTGCACCGGATGGGACTAGTGGGCGACGTGGACTAACCTAGACCCAGCATTTCCGAACGCGGGGCGTTCCCTCGGAACGCATGGCGTTCATTTCGGACCGATTCTCGAGATTTGAGCCCAAAACTTGTAAAATTCGTAACTTTCACGTACGATCTCCGTTTTCGACGTTCTTTATATCCACGCGTAGATGAGACTATGCTCTACAACTTTCGTTTAGACTTCATCGGCTAATTCTGACTTTATTTTTAATAATATATTTTTAATATGCCGGGACAGGAAAACTCCGTTAGAAATTCATAACTTCTTTATCTGACGTCCGTTTTCGTCTGTCTTTTTTTTACCTTTGTACTATTATCGACGAGATCTTCGATTCTCGTTTAGATTGTTTCGGCTAGAAATCACTCGATCTCAAATCCGAACTTCGGACTGCATACTGCTAAGCTGAAACTTAGAAAATCATAACTTCCTCATACTAAGTCAGATTTGGACGTTCTTTTTATGCACGCTCTCGGTTTAACGAACTCTACGACTTTCGTTTAGATCACTAAGGCTAAATATCGCTCTATCAGAAATTCACTATTTACGTCGCGCTGTGTCGTGCCGGTTCTGTCGCGAAACTTCGACAGGTCATAACTTCTTCGTTATAACTCGGATTTCGACATTCTTTATATTTTCGGAAACCTTGCCACGACTACTACAACTTAGTTAAGATTATTCATTCTAAATAATCTTTTATCAAAAAGTAATTTTTGACGCTTATCGTCTCTAAATTGTCTAGCCCGGATCTACGGGCGTTACACGCTCTGTCCTGGGAAGAACTCATAGAAATGTTAATCGTCGAGTACTGCCCTCGAGGGGAAGTACAAAAGCTCGAGCAAGAACTGTGGAACCTTACGGTGCAGAACTCGGACATTGACGCGTACATCTCAAGGTTTAACGAGTTATCCCTTATGTGTCCTGGTATGATTACATCTGAAGGAAAGAAGGTCGAGAGATTCATCTGGGGGTTGACGCCTCCTATTCAGGGCAACGTGATTTCCTCAAAACCCAAGACCTACGACAGTCCAAAATGTCTGGCCAAGAAACTTTATGATCACAGTGATAAGAAAAGTACCAAAGCAACAGAGGGAGAAAGCAAACAAGAAAGTGGGAGCAAGAAGAACTGGGGGAACAAGTGAAAAGGACGACAAAATTCAGTGCCATCCAAGAAACCACAGAGAGTAGCGGTCCATTCTGCTACCGCTCCGGCAACACCAGCACCAACCGCCCCAGCCTCGACCACAACCGCGCCAACAAAGCCATACGCGGGATTCAATCCAAAGTGTGACAAGTGTAACTATCACCACTACGGGGCATGCAAAGATTTCCAATGCACCAACTGCAATCGAAAAGGACACACTGTCCGGTATTGCAAGATGCCCCCACAACAAAACAAACAGCCCAATGACAACAACGCCGGAGCCAGCCGTGCATGTTACGGATGCGGGGAAACTGGCCATTTCAAACGCAACTGCCCTAAGAACAACAATCATAACGCATGAAGGGTCTTAACCACGGGGCAAGGAGAGGCGGTTTAAGATCCAACAGTGGTGACTGGTACGTTTCTCCTCAACAATTCTTATGCGTGCATTTTATTTGATAGTGGAGCTGAGCGAAGCTTCATAAGTCACAAATTCAAACACCTACTCAATCAAAATCCCCACAAATTGAACGAAACTTATACGGTTGAAATGACCAATGGTAAAACAGAATCAACCAACGATATCTATGTAGGGTGCACGCTAACGTTAAAGAATCACTCCTTCCCAATCAGTTTGATGCCTATTAATATTAGGAGCTTTGATGTGATTGTTGGCATGGATTGGTTAAGCCCCCACCATGCTGAAATTATGTGTCACGAGAAGGCCGTTCGCCTTCATCTACCCAACGACGAAACCCTAATAGTTTATGGCGATAAACCCGGTTCAAACCTCCGACTTATTTCTTGCATCCAAGCACGAAAGTGCTTGCATAAAAAGAATCACGCATTTATTGCTCATGTCGTTGATAAAACAAAGGAGGAGAAAAACCTTAACGATATTCCTGAAGTACGTGACTTTCCTGACGTATTTCCCGAGGATTTGCCAGGAATCCCTCCCGAGTGCCAGGTCGAGTTCTGAATCGATCTTGTACCTGGAGCCACTCCAATCGCCAAATCACCCTACAGGTTAGCTCCTGTCAAAATGCAAGAGTTATCTAGCCAACTAAGCGAACTTCTCGAAAAAGGATTCATCAGGCCGAGCTTTTCACATTGGGGAGCTCCGGTTCTGTTTGTCAAGAAGAAAGACGGATCTTTCAGAATATGCATAGATTACCGAAAACTAAACAAACTCACCGTCAAGAATCGATACCTACTCCCTCGAATCGATGATCTCTTCGACCAGCTCCAAGGAGCCAGCTACTTTTCCAAGATAGATCTGAGGTCCGGATACCATCAACTAAGAGTCCGAGAGGAGGATATCCCAGAGACTGCTTTTCGAACCAGTTATGGGCATTTTGAATTCGTGGTCATGCCTTTTGGTCTCACAAACGCACCAACAGCCTTTATGGATCTGATGAACCGAGTCTGTCGGCCGTTTCTCGATAACTTCGTGATCGTTTTCATCGATGATATACTCGTTTACTCTAAGAGCAAGGAAGAGCACAGCCAACATTTACGACAGATTTTAGAAACATTGAGAGGAGAAAAGCTTTATGCAAAATTCCCCAAATGCGAGTTCTGGATTCGTAGAGTGGAATTTTTGGGCCATGTAGTCAGTGAAGAGGGAATACATGTGGACCCTACCAAGATCAAAGCCATTGAGGGCTGGGCAACTCCAAGGACCCCAACCGAAATCCGTCAATTTTTGGGCCTTGCTGGTTATTACCGAAGGTTCATCCAAAATTTTTCCAAGATCGCCAAGCCTCTCACCACTCTCACCCAGAAGGGCGTACCCTTATATTGGAATGATAAACAAGAAGCTGCTTTCCAAACCCTGAAACAAGCCTTCTGCACTGCTCCAGTGTTGTCCTTGCCAGAAGGAACGGAGGACTTCGTAGTATACTGCGATGCTTCTAATCAAGGGTTGGGTTGTGTGCTTATGCAACGAGGAAAAGTGATAGCTTATGCGTCAAGGCAACTAAAGACTCACGAAGTAAACTACACCACCCACGACCTCGAGCTGGGAGCTGTGGTCTTCGCATTGAAGATTTGGAGGCACTACCTATACGGTACAAAGTGCACCATTTTCACGGACCACAAGAGCCTCCAGCATATCCTGAATCAAAAGGAGTTGAACATGAGACAACGAAGATGGGTCGAATTGCTAAACGACTATGAGTGCGAAATCAAGTACCATCCTGGCAAAGCAAATGTGGTAGCCGATGCCTTAAGCCGAAAGGAGTACTCGGGTCGCCGAGTAAAGAAGTTGACAATGACCGTCCATTCCCATCTATCCTCACAAATAAAAGAAGCTCAATAGGAAGCCTTGAAGCCGGAAAACGTCACTAATGAGGCATTGCGCGGAATGGAAAAGAATTTGACGGTCAAAGAAGACGGAGCCTATTATCTTATGGACCGAATCTGGACACCGAGGTTCGGTGGATTTCGGGACGTGGTAATGAATGAGGCTCACAAAACAAGGTACTTTATCCATCCGGGTGCCGATAAGATGTACATGGATATCAAACAACATTATTGGTGGCCGAACATGAAAGCGGAGATTGCCACTTACGTAGGCAAGTGTCTCACTTGTGCCAAGGTTAAAGTGGAGTATCAGAAGCCCTCGGGTCTACTGCAACAACCCAAAATACCCGAGTGGAAATGGGAGAGGATAACAATGGATTTTATAACCAAATTACCCAAGACGGCAGACGGTCTGGATGCTATCTGGGTGATCGTTGATCAACTAACAAAATCCGCCCATTTCCTGCCAATAAAGGAGACTTACAAAATGGAAAGGCTAACGCAGATATACCTGAAAGATGTGGTGAGACTTCACGGAGTCCCCATATCTATTATCTCAGATCGGGATAGTAGATTCACCTCTCGTTTTTGGCAGTCACTCCAGAAAGCATTGGGAACCCGACTAGATGTGAGCACTGCCTACCACCCCCAGACAGATGGCCAAAGCGAGAGAACCATTCAAACTCTAGAAGACATGCTCCGAGCATGTGTGATAGATTTTGGCAAAGCCTGGGATGCCCACCTGCCCCTAGTTGAATTTTCATATAACAACAGCTACCACACAAGCATAGGAGTCGCTCCCTTCGAGGCCTTGTATGGTCGGAAGTGCATATCTCCCCTTTGTTGGGCCGAGGTGGGTGACACCCAGTTGACAAGAGGACAACTACCGGATAGCACCCTTACAAGACCAGAGATCATCCAGGAAACAACCAAGAAAATCGTCCAAATCAAGTCACGACTCCAAGTGTCCTGGGATAGACAGAAAAGCTACGCAAACAAAAGACGAAAGCCACTGGAGTTCCAAGTAGGAGACCGCGTGCTGCTAAAGGTCTCTCCCTGGAAAGGGATGATCCGTTTAGGGAAACGAGGAAAGTTAAACCCGCAATACATCGGACCATTCGAGATTCTTGCCCGAATTGGTCTAGTGGCCTATAAGCTGCAGTTACCCTCCGAACTCAGCAACGTGCACCCCGTGTTCCACGTATCAAATTTGAAAAAGTGCTTATCGGATGAAACCGTTGTTATTCCGCTAAAAGAGATTGAGATAAACGAGAATCTTTTGTTCGTTGAATAACCAATCGAAATCATGGACAGAGAAGTGAAGCATACCAAACAAAGTCGTATCCCAATTATAAAGGTTCGTTAGAGCGCCAAGCGCTGGCCTGAATTCACATGGGAGCGCGAAGATCAAATGATACAGAAGTACCCCCACCTATTCGCTAACCCTTGAAGACTACTTCAAAGCAAAATTTCGGGACGAAATTCCCTCAAGCGGGGGATGATGTGACAACCGGCAAACTTCTGGTCAAGTCAAAGTCAAGTCAAGGTCAACGGGTCAACTGGTCAACTCAACTAGTGCTAATATGTTAGGGATTACTTTATGTTTACTAATGTATGGCTCTAAATCTTAATGCAAAGTAACACTTGAAAGTTTCAAATGTTCAAAATTCTAAACCCTAATCAGATTGAGGAAGTAACAACTCTATAAAACACTATTACGTGTCCTTCAAGGGTGTATAACACTCAAAATAGAATGTAACTAAGTCTAAGGACCTTGCACTACGAAGAAAAACATTAATAAAGGCCCCTGGCAAGGTCTCTCTCAATCTCTCCCACTGTATCTCTCTCTCTCTCTCCCAAATCTCTCCAAGTATGTGAAACCTCTCCCAAATCTCTCCAAGTATGTGAAATCTCTCCCAAATCTCTCCAAGTATGTGAAACCTCTCCCAAATCTCTCCGAGTATGTGAAACCTCTCCCAAATCTCTCCAAGTATGTGAAATCTCTCCCAAATCTCTCCAAGTATGTGAAATCTCTCCCAAATCTCTCCAAGTATGTGAAATCTCTCCCAAATCTCTCTAAGTGTGTGAAATCTCTCCTAACTCTCTCTATGTACCTTCCTCAGTCGAAAACAGCTCAAAACCTAAGGAGAAAACCCAAAATGACCCTCTTAGTCCGGAACCCTCTTAGGCCGAAACCCCTCTCTACTTCAGAACTTCTGATGGATTTTGGAATGCCCTAGTTGCTTCGGACAATCTCGCAAGCCCGGAAGGGTGACTCCGGAATAAGCCTCTCATCCGGAAGAACTTGTTTTGCTTCAGAAACTCTTAGCCGACTTCGCACCTCGGTCCGGATTGCTGGCTTCGCTCCGGACTTCGCATGGACTTCGGAATCCGAGAAAAACACTCCGGAACTCGTCTGTTGACTCCGGATCTTTGAGAATGACTCAAGAATTTTGGATTTGGCTTCGGACCCTCGCAGGCTCCGGACTCCACTCCGGATTTTTGTCCATTTCGGACTTTTTCTTCATTTTAAGGCATTTTGACGTCGGGAATTCCTCCAAACTCGTAATTTTCATATCTTAAACCCCTTAAACCCCCATTTTATGCCAAAATTGATTATTTTAAACATATTTATATAAAATAATACCCAAGATTTTAAAGGGATTCTAAGTAGATAAGGAGGTTGATTTTGTGATGTGATGCAAATCCCTCATTTCCCATGCAAATCTCAGTAAAACATGTATTATCCAAAGAGAACTAAGGGGCTGTTTGTTTACCTCTTAATTGAAAAATTAAGAGGCAAGCTCTTAAAAATTCAGATGTAGATTGTTTGATAACATCTTATTTTTTGCCTCTTAATTTAAAAAATACCTCTTAATTTCTCAGACATGTGATTGTAACTGAAAAAAATAAGTAGACGCGTTTCCTCTTTTGCCCAAAATGAATCCCTTCTATTTCATGACACAACCTCTTTTTCCCTCTCAACCATCATCGACGCCTCTCGTCTACCCCAAATCTGTTGCAACTCCGATAACCTCTGTCGCCGCCGCCGCCGGCTTCGCCTGTGCCACCTTTGTCTCCAGCTCCAGTGGCATCACCTGCAGATTTGCCCTTTATATTTCAGCCCCACTTTCCCTCTTCTCTTTCAATACACACGACGATCCCTCACCCACTTCATCTCCGATCTGGAATCAGGCGGCCGGCTCTTCCGCCATCAGCAGGCCATCGCCATCGCCTCCGCCAGTATCACCATCGCTACCGGAAGCGTAGCCCTCCAGGTCCCTCATCAACAACACAGCTCTTGGCATTTTTTTTCATAAAACTCGATTATTATGGTTCAATCCCAATCCCAAATAAGCATTCAAGCACAATGTTCAGTTTGCCTTTGATTGGTGTCGTTTTCTCCATCAAAAAATTTTGGCTTGATTTTGTCGATCCCACCCCTTATGTAGTAGCCCCTGTTCATTAAAGTTATTATTATTTGTTAGGTTATATTTCAATTTTGATCTGATGTGGTTTTTTTATTCAAATAGAGTCAAAGTTATAGCTTGGTGGTCGATTTCCTCTTGGAAATGTTGCCCCTCGTCATGTAATTGGTTTTGGAGGTGGATTTCATAGTTGTTGCCTATTGTCTATTATGTGTTGCTGCAAATTTTTTGATTTAAAATATTTCATACTTGAAATATTTGTCTCAGGGATTGCATATCATCTCATTTGTCAAAGAAAACATTGTTTATAGAGTTGTATACTTGTATGTGTAGCTCATGTTTGTTATAGTTGTATACTTGTATGTGTTTTCATGTATTGGATTTTGTAGGGTGTTTATATTTTTTTTATAATTATTTAAGAAAGTGTTAAATTAATTTATAAAACAGAAGTATTGAATTTAGCAAAAAAATAATATAAAAGGGTAAAATTGTCATTTTTATTATTCAGCACAACAACTCAGAGGTTCCAACCAAACAGCTTGTTAAAAATTCAGATCTTAAAAATTCAGATCCTCTTGAAAATTCAGACATCTTAAAGTTTCAGATCTTAAAATTTCAGATCCTACCAAACAGCCTCTAAGCCTTGTACACCAGTCCTCCAAGCAAATGTCAAGTCACTCCTTATCTCTCCACTTAGAATACCTGAACTCCTCTTCTCCCATTTCCCCACTTCTCATTTTCATCTCCAGCAAACTCCTAAGAGTGCTCTCAAGTCCTTCAAGCTCCAAGTTTCATCCCTTCAAGGAAAATTCCCAGATTTTTGTAAGTGTTCATCTTCTTTGACTAGTGATTCTTCACAATATTCCTAAGGCTTCATTATATTTACACAAAAATTATTCTTAGGATATTTCTAAGTTCAAAGAAACTTCCAAGTGTTGGAACTTGGAAACTCTTTACATCTCTTCAAGTCACCCAACAAGCTAAACCAAGGTAAGCTTCATACCCTACCTTTTTCTAAGTTTTTATTGTTTTTGGGGGAGAGTACAAGTCAACTCTTGTTCTAAATTCTTGAATAATTGCATGTATTTGTATGTTAAATGGGTGTATTAAAATAATATTATTTCAAGATGACTTTTCATGCACGTGAGATTTTACAAACCTCACGAAGTTGGGAGTATATTTTAATCACCACATAAAGGATATTCTATTTACAAAAGGAGCCTCCCAAAATTTTGAGTATGTCCAGCATACCCCCTTTATCCATGGCTTCTTGTCTAGAAGTAAAAGTTGTTGAAATATATCTTGATATGTTGACACTGTTTCTATAATTCTTTTGAAAAATTGGAACTTTATGTCATATTAGTGACTTTTTGCAAACTATTAGTGATTATTTATGAATATTTGAGATAAATAATTTCACCAAGAAAAATTTACAAATAGAGCCTTTATGACAGAAAAATTTGCATGTCATAAAGCTGTTGTCATAACTTCACACAAGTCCTAGTTTACACAAATCATAACTTGACACCTTCTGACAAATGGGGTCTCACTTAGTAAATATTAAAGGGAAGAGCCATTTTGCCGACTTCTCTAATATGGGGTCGATTGATAAATATGCAAAGCGGATTATTTTCAACAAACGAAACGCAACGAAACGAAGCGAAACGAAACGAAATATCTAGTCAACGAGTACAACTACTATTATTTAATTAGTAAATAATGGATTTCACGATTGTTCAAAAATCTGTTAGTATTCTAGTCAGACAAATCTTCACAGTACATATATTTATATAAATAGTGTACGCCTAAAGTCCTGTAAGAGTTATAACCAGAGTCTCATGGAGGGGGAACGAGAATTTGTGTATAGATCTATACGGGGTTGACACCCCGCACCTTCGTTGTTCGCTACAGCTAGACCGGCCAGTCTAGGGTGACAAATGTCTTAAACGAAACCGACGCCTGAAGAACGTCATAACGGGCACTCCGTCATATCAGTATGGTTATAATGACTCACTAGAATATATCAGAAATGTATTTATACAGATTTCACTTTTGATTTACAAACAACTATGTTTTGGTTTGTTCAAATGAAACTTTTCTACACAAGTGTTATGGTTTTCAAAGCTACTATTTTATACATTAGAAAATATAGGATTTTCTGGAGGAAACAATTATATACGATTTCGAAAACGACTAACTAAGACACACATGCAACTATACTCGAGTTGAAACAAGACATACAACTATTTTGATAAGAAAATATTGGATTTTCTGGATTTCTACACTATCATCAAAGTTTTATACAAAAATGCTTATGAACTCACCAACATATTTTATGTTGACGCTTTTCAAACGACTTGTATTCTCAGGAAACCAATAAGCAGGTCGTGGATCACGGACTCAAGATTATTTTGCTATATTTTGGATTTGCTTACTGATGTCTCTTTTGTGTAAATTTTGAAAATATGAACATGATGTAAAACAATGTAAGCTTGTTATATTGATGTATGATGTTTGGATTTGCTATGTTTCATTTATATGCAATTGTTATGATACCGCACAATGAAGTCACCCGCCTCCGGACGTTTACGCCGTTTTGGTCCGGGGGTGTGACAATTGGTAAACCCTAAGAAACCGATTCAATATAATTTATGAAGTGGCTAGATCAATTGAGTACCTGAAGTAGAAGGCGGGGCCGTATGATTCGACGTAGATCTCGCCGAATTGGGCAAAAACAACGAGAACAAAGAAAGATAGGCCTTTATAGAGAAGGGATATGCGTGTAGAGTAGAGAATACTGGAAACGAACAACAAAACCACAACTCCCTGACCATTTAACAACGATGAAGCCATGCTCATCGCCATTGTGTTAATTTGGGGGATTAATTATTCAGGAACTAAGAAATCAAGTCAAATCAATTTAATTGAATTGAGAGATTTACACTTGTAGAGGTGATAACTTTAAGAGAGAAGATTATGCAATTGCAATTGCAAGATTCGTTCATCAAGATTTTGAGACAATTGGCGCCCACATGGGTTCTAAGTTCTAACAACATGTCGTTGGAAAATTGGGTCAACCAACTCATTTTGGGAATTAAGAATTTTTTCAAATCAAGTAAGAGTTAAAGAAGAAAACAATTAAATATATATGCATATAAAGGATATTAATCTATTACTTGTTGAAAGTTTTAAAGAGAGAAAAAGAATTGCAGGAGATGAACTGTGGTAGCTGTCGGAAGTGAACGGTGGTGGTGCCGGTGATGAATAGTGCTGGTAAGGGACAAACTACGAAAGGAATTTAAACCATAAGGGCTATTCGTGTAATTTAGAATAACTGGTTAATGAATGAATGGTTAAAAACTAACGATAATGGCTTAACTGACCTGTACAGTAAAAAACTAAAAGTTAAATGACCCGCTCCAAAAAAAAAAAAAAAAAACATAATTGGTCAAATCGGACAAAAGTTAATTCAAAAACATTTTTTTAGATTAAAAATCAACTTAAAAAAAATCTCCATTTACAAATAAATTTATAAACTAGACCATGAAAAAACCTAGAAACTAGTAACGGGGATGAGAATACATTGACTTACAGATTGTCTTTATTTTTACCGGTTGCATCCTCTTCTCGACCTCGCAGTCGATCTGTTGTAGATTCCGGCTCTGCGTATTTGCTGATCATTGAGCTTTTGTTTCGTGGCAACTACATAGTATTAATCCAAACGACGTTTTTCCTCATTCAAGAAGCAACGGTAATCGATTTCTTATATTTCTAATTTCTTATTCCAGATTTCAAGTGATTAAGTGAATCGATTTCTGCTCCATTTGATTTTCTTATATTTCTGATTTTCTGAGTTTCTCCATAACAACCACCGATCAAGGAATGACAGCCAGTGAATCGAGTCTGACTGCTTCTCTTTCTCACGATTCCAGAAAACTGAAATTGATTCTTGCCCTTTTTCTTTTCGATTTTCAGTTTATTTTACTGAAACAACACAAGTGAATGTGAATGTGAATCTCGATTCTTGCTCTTCTTATTTTCGATTTCCAGTTTCTTTTTCTTGAAAATAAGATGAAATTGTGAATATCTGTAAGTTATACTTTCTAGCATTCTTGAAATTTCTGATCATTTTGTGCTATTCGTTTTTTAGTAAAATCTATCTTTTTTAACTTCGTTATTTTATTCTGTGTAGAATCAGAATATCCGAATATAGACCTTCTGAATCTGATTATGAATCACTACCTTCTCCAATTCTTTGGAGATGATTTCTTATCTGTTATTTATTTTTTAATTACTTGGAAATTGGAATTGGTATCTTTTCTTCATTGCATTTTCTTATCTCTTAGTTTCAATTTTATTTCTCATCTCCAATAGGATTCATGAGGCTTAACGCAGTCATCAACATCTAAGGCAGACGCTTGGTGAGATGATGGAATCATCTGGTTAGCCCTTTGAAAGCTTCGACAGTTTCATCACTTATCTCTTGCTGATTGGTTTTGTGAAGAAAGTCATATGATGGATTCTGACTCTTGTCTCCTTGCAGGTGGTGGATTGCGGGATACATCTGTTGTTGTTGTTACACTTGATACGAGTGAGGTATATATAATTGTGAGTTTGTCTTCTAGGAATGACACTCAAGTGATCTACATTGATCCGACAACCGGGTCTCTTAGACATGAACAGAAGGTGGGTTATGATGTTTTTAATTCCGAAGATGAGGCATTAAACTACATCACAAATGGTTCAAGGTCGATTTACAAGACTATAACCTATGGCAAAGCCATATTAGGTTATGCAGTGCTTGGGAGCTTCGGGTTGCTGCTTGTTGCAACAAAGTTGAATGCTAGCATTCCAAATTTGCCTGGTGATGGGTGTGTGTACACTGTTAGTGAGAGCCAATGGATCAAAGTCTTACTTCAAAATCCCCAACCCCAAGGGAAAGGAGAAGTAAAAAATATTCAAGAACTTGCTGAACTTGATATTGATGGAAAACACTACTTTTGTGAAACAAGGGATATAACACGACCTTTTCCAAGTCATGCTTCTGTTCGTCACCCCGATGAGGAATTTGTTTGGAATGGATGGTTCTCGAGTCCTTTCAGACGAATTGGTCTGGAGCAACACTGTGTCATTTTACTGCAGGTATTAATTTCTTTATTATTGCATCTCCTACTTGATACTGGAATGTCTAATGAATTTAAAAGCATTCTACCTAATTTAAAACCACTCATGGTTAGCATGTTAGATCTAAAGAGTATTACATAATACGTACATGTCATTTTTTTTCAGGGTTTTGCAGAATGTCGAAGTTTCGGAAGCTTAGGTCAGCAAGAAGGAATTGTTGCTCTTATAGCTCGTCGAAGCAGGCTTCATCCTGGCACTCGATACCTAGCAAGGGGCATAAATTCTTGTTACAGCACAGGTAAGTACAGTTGATGTGCATACAAACACACCACATAACATATCTTGTATTAATTATATATACATTATAATGTAGGCAATGAAGTTGAGTGTGAGCAAGTTGTATGGGTCCGAAAAAAGGGTGGTCAAAGTGTGGGTTTCAACACGTATTTATGGAGACGAGGCACTATTCCCATCTGGTGGGGTGCAGAACTGAAGATGACAGCTGCAGAAGCAGAAATTTATGTTGCAGAGCGTGATCCATATAAAGGAAGTGCAGAGTATTACCAGAGACTAAGTAAGAGATACGATAAACGAGATATCCAAAAGAAAAGTCCATTGGTTCCAATTGTGTGCATTAACCTGCTAAGGAATGGAGAAGGGAAATCAGAAGCCATTCTTGTTCATCATTTTGAAGAATCTATGAATCACATCCGATCAACCGGAAAACTTCCCAACACTAGGGTTCATCTAATAAATTATGACTGGCATGCGACTATTAAATTAAAAGGGGAGCAACGGACAATTGAAAGACTGTGGTACCTTCTAAAAGCACCAACAATATCCATAGGCATTTCTGAAGGGGATTATTTGCCCTCTCGTCACAGGATGAAGGATTGTCAGGGCGAAGTGATTTACAATGATGATGACCCTGTTGGTGCCTTCTGCTTACGCTCACATCAGAATGGAATCATACGCTTCAACTGTGCGGATTCTTTGGATCGAACAAATGCTGCTAGCTATTTTGGTGCTCTTCAAGTTTTCACAGAGCAGTGTAGACGCCTAGGAATATCTCTCGACACTGACTTGGCCATTGGTTATCAATCAGCTAACAACTATGGTGGATATACTGCACCTTTGCCTCCAGGATGGGAAAAACGATCTGATGCTGTAACTGGAAAATCATATTATATCGATCACAATACAAGGACCACCACTTGGAATCACCCATGTCCAGATAAACCTTGGAAACGTTTTGACATGACGTTTGAGGAGTTCAAAAGGTCTACAATCTTGTCACCGGTTTGTCTGTTGGCTGACCTTTTTCTGCTAGCTGGTGATATTCATGCCACAATCTACACTGGATCTAAAGCAATGCATAGTCAGATTCTTACCATATTTACTGATGAACCTGGAAAGTTCAAGCAGTTTTCTGTTGCACAGAATGTGAAAATCACGTTGCAGAGAAGATATAAAAACGCAATTGTTGATAGCTCTCGTCAGAAGCAGTTAGAGATGTTCCTTGGACTACGCCTTTTCAAGCATCTTCCATCACTTCCACTCCAACCTTTACATGTATGTAAATTTCAATCTTTTTTTTTGGTCATAACTAGTATATGCATGATAAAGAAATTGACAAATAACTGACAGACTCATATTAATAACAAATTGGTGTCCCGATTTAAGGGCTGGGCTGCTTAGTGTAGAATATTTCTAATATCCTGAAAACAAATGCCCCTTTGTTAAATTCATGTTTTTTTTTTTTTTTTTTTTTTTTTTTTTTACACTGCATATGTATCACCCTGTCTCTGACACTTGGATCAATTTATGAATATCATTTGCTTGTAGTCGGTGTTTTTTGGAGCCAATGATGTCTGTTGATGTCTTCATTGTCATATGTGTATGCATATTGTTCGACAGGCTTTTTGGCTATTAGGGCATTTTGAAATTATGTTTAGGGCTTCCACAAACAATACTGTGTGAGATTCCACAAAGTAGATCACCCTGTATTTATGTATTCTAATCATCTTGATTATCTTTACTGTATTCTATTGAAGTCGTCTCCTGCTTTTACCTTGTAGGAAAGAAACTGACCTCATATTTTCTTAGCAGATTAGAGTTGATTAGCTTAATCTCAGAAGAAAAACCTTACATTTGGTCATAAGTTTATTAGTTGCCTTGACTTATTTTCTGAATTTGGAATCTCAGTTTGTTATAAAACTTATAAGCATAGATTTTTCTACAAATTCATTGTATATATGAGAAGCCGATTCTTAGAAATAGAATGCGAAAAATGGTTTTTGGTAATTATTCTTTTAAATTGCATTTCTTCTGTGGCTTTAATGTAGTAATTGTTAGTCGTTGTTTCAAAGCTGCAATAGAGCATGAGTTGATATTTATTATTATTTTGTTCTGCTAGGTGCCTAGTAGACCATTTGGCTGTGTTCTGAAGCCGGTTGCCAGCATTTTGCCGAGTTCTGATGACGGAGGCAGTCTTCTTAGCTTTAAGCAGAAAGACCTTATCTGGGTAACCATTCCATAACATGTCATACTTCCTAATGCTTAATATATACTTATATAGTATAATACAATCCAAGGTTTAAAAGTATGGAATTGAGCCTTGAGGCGTTTTCCCTCTGCCTCACGAGGCGTAAGCCTCGAGGCGAACCGAGGCGTAAGCTCGAGGCGGAATAAAAAAACAGATTTTAAATATTATATAACTAATAAAAATATAATAAAGATACATAAAAAGTCATAATTAACTAGAAAAACAAATTTAAAGAAGTTTTAATAACATTGCCATAATACGTAACTAGATAGCAACTAAGTATTAAGAATGTATTAACAAAGCAAATATTGAACAAAGTTATGTCAAAATAAGTTAATCATGTATGATAGTCAATTAGGTTATTTAGATCACAAAATTAATTTTTTGTTTTATTTAGGTAAAAAGGTATAAAAGCGGACAAAAATATTACATTTCTCTTCTTTTTTCATTGTTTTTTTAACAAGTACGCCTCGTGACGCCTCGCCCCGCCTCACGCCTCGAGGCGCCGCCTCTCTCTGCCTCGTTCAGCTGAGGCGCCCGCCTCAATTAGACCATATGAGGCACCGCCTCAAGTTCGTTTTTCCACCGCCTCGCCTCACCCGATTTTTAAAACTATGATACAATCTTACTTTTTTTTTTTTTTTTTTTTTTTTTTTTTTTTTTTTGTGGTGTACAGGTTTGTCCACAGGCAGCAGATGTAATGGAAGTCTTTATCCATCTTGGAGAGCCTTGTCATGTTTGTCAGCTTCTTCTAACAATTTCACATGGTGCAGATAGTTCAACATATCCATCAAGAGTTGATGTGAGAACTGGACGTGATCTAGATGGGCTTAAACTTGTTGTGGAGGTCTGTCTGTCTCATCTCTCCCAAATCAGGCTTAAAGTAGTAGTAGTATAACAAAGGTTGTAGTTGTGTTTGTGTACAGGGAGCTTCTATTCCTGAGTGTGCTAATGGGACAAGCATTGTGATACCCATACCAGGAGCTGTGAGTGATGAGGATATGGCTGTGACAGGAGCAGGTGCACGTGTACATGATCAAGATACAACCAAACTTCCATTTTTATATGATTTTGAAGAACTGGAGGGCGAATTGGATTTTCTAACTCGTGTGGTTGTACTCACATTCTATCCTGCTGTGTCAGCCAGAACCCCTATCACACTTGGTCAGGTACCATACATTGCTGCTAATCTCAGTTTATTTGTTCCCAGGTTTTTTCATTCTGTGATGTTGATTGCTGTTTTGGTTGGGTTATGTAATAACTAACTAACACTAACAGGTAGAGATACTTGGAATTTCTCTTCCATGGAGAGACCTTTTTGCTTCTGATATGAGGTTATGGGAACATATCAATAAAATCAAACAAGATACTCATACCATTACCATTACCAATACCAATACCAACCCTTTGTCATCATCTGATGCAAACAGCAATCCCTTTTCTACTGATGATAATTCACTAAAATCCCAAAATTCCAGTACCTGGGTGGACCTGTTATCGGGTGATGACATTATATCCGGATCAGGATCCGGATCCATTTCACAACCAGTGCAACAAACTGCTTTACATGATCCATTTCTCAACCCATTTCATGATGATGATGAGCCTCCTTCTCCTAAGGTCTCTGTACCTGTACAAACTGAAAGTGGTTCGCAACAGTATATAAGTTGTTTTAAGACAATGACTCGCTCACACGTGGTAGGTTTTAATTTTTCATATAGCTACCTTTTGTCCCACACATCCTTTGGCAGTTTGGGTTTAAATGGAAGAAATCTTTTGCAGGCTAAGAAATTAGGGTTTGTAGAAGCCATGAAACTAGAAATGGAACGTCTTGGGCTGAATCTATCTGCTGCTGAAAGGGATAGAGCTTTATTATCTATTGGCATCGATCCAGCTACTATAAATCCAAATGCACTCCTTGAAGAATCTTACATATCTTCATTATGCCGGACTGCAAACGCCCTTGCACTTGTTGGTCACACTTATTTAGAAGATAAAACTGGTGGTGCTATTGGGCTCGGTGGTATTGCTACTGATGACATGGATATCGATTTCTGGAATATTAATAAAATCGGTGAGGGTTGTTGTGGGGGATCGTGTCAGGTTCGTGCCGAACCTTTAACATCAACATCAACATCTTCTTCCATGTTTTCGTGCTCTGAGTGTAGGCGCAAAGTTTGCAGAGGTTGTTGTGCTGGTAAAGGAGCTCTTCTTCTTCTTGTTGCTCAAGGAGATGGTTGTTCAGATGGGGGTGGTGTTATTTGTAAGTTGTGTTGTCATGATACAGTTCTTGATGCTCTCATTTTGGACTATGTTAGAGTTTTACTCACCCACCGAAGAAACACCCGATGTGACCTTGCTGCTTACAAAGCTTTCCATCAAGTCCTGGGACCAAAAACAATGATGAAGCCCCAGTCCGTGTCTCACAACACAAATAAGCTCAACCACCAGTTACTCAAAGGACAGGAATCATTAGCTGAATACCCATTTGGCAGCATTTTACACTCGGTAATCTTTATTTCTTATTATTATTATTATTATTATTATTATTCATTGCAAAAGAGGTATAGCTAAATTTATTTTGTATTTTGAGTTTTGTTAGGTTGAATCGGCACCAGGTTCAGCACCACTGTTGTCGCTGCTAGCACCTTTGGATATTGATGTATTGGATGAGTCATACTGGAAAGCTCCTCATACCACCTCTTCTGCTGAGTTTGTTGTTGTTCTTGGCAATTTTTCAAATGTCTCAGGCGTTATCCTTGTTGTTAGTCCTTGTGGCTATTCCATATCTGATTCCCCTACTGTAAGTAAATTCGTGCTTACGTTTGATATCTGTAGAATTTCCGAAAAGCACCTAGAAAGTTGAGATTTAAATTTAAGTAAAATTTATGCAGGTGCAAATATGGGCAAGCAACAAAATACAGAAGGAAGAAAGAAGAATTATGGGAAAATGGGATGTGGGATCACTCCTGACATCTTACCCTGAGGTATGTGGGCCTGAAAAACCTGGTAGTGGCAACCAAGTTCCAAGGCACATTGAGTTTTCGTTTAAGAATACCGTTTGTTGTCGCATGATCTGGATTAAACTAAGTATTCAAAAAGCGGGAACAATCTCAAGCTCAAGCTCTGTAAATTTTGACCTTCTATCCTTGGATGAAAATCCTTTCTATGACTACAATAGGCGTTCCTCTTTAGGAGGACCATTGGAAATGGATCCATGTTTGCATGCTAAAAGAATTATTGTGGTTGGAAGTCCAGTGAAAACATCTGCAAAAACTTCTACTGACCATGTTAGCCTCAAAAACTGGTTGGATAAACCTCCACCCCTCAACAGATTCAAGGTATATGCCTATTCTATTGCTTATTGCTTATTACTTACAACTTACAACTGCTCTGCCCTATTTTATTGGAATCAAACTTAACCTATTTTATTACTTACAACTTACAAACTGCATGTTGCAGGTTCCAGTTGAGGGTGAGAGGTTGATTGAGAATGAGCTGGTGTTGGAACAATATATGTCTCCAGCCTCACCAATGCTGGCAGGATTCCGCCTTGATGGCTTTTCTGCAATAAAACCTCGAGTTACCCATTCACCTTCTTCTCATGATCATGATCATCTATCACCTTTTTGGGAAAATAGATTTATATCGGCACCCGTACTATACATTCAAGTATCCGCTTTACAGGTACCCATTCACCTACTTTACTTTCTAAATCATTATCATCTAAACTCCCCACATCAACATGCACTACAAAGATAATGTCCAAATAAGAAAAAAAATTAAAAATCTGATATGCTATAATAATATAATTGGGCCATGCCTCCTAACAATAACTAAATAAATAAATTGAACATTGTGTGTAGGAGAATCGGAACATGGTGGTAGTTGGAGAATACCGGTTACCGGAGGTGAAGGGTGGGACCCCCATGTACTTTGATTTTCCTAGACCTGTCAACAGTCGGCGAGTCTGTTTTCGACTATTTGGGGATGTTACATCATTTGCAGATGATCCCACAGATCAGGATGATTCTGATTTGAAAGGTCGCCCCCCATTGGCTACAGGGCTCTCTTTATCCAACCGAATTAAGCTTTACTACTATGCTGATCCCTATGAGCTTGGGAAATGGGCTAGCCTTTCTGCTGTTTAACTTGCTTCTATCTTCTTTATCCCTAGAAAAAAAAAAAAAAAAAAAAAACTCATCTCATTCATTGTTGTAATGTTGTGTAAATTTCTTTATTTTTTGTGTTTTTGTTTGGCGGGATTTTATCTATTAAGCCTGGAGTTGTAATTGGTTTCGTCTGTTTTCCTCCCAACTCCAAATATGAGGTTTGCTTAAATTGGGCGATTCTGTTTCAAACTAACATCTCAAATGATGTTCCTCTGGAAGGATGCTAGGGTCATGAAAGAATAACTATTAATTATATTTGTGTGAAATTGAAAAATATATTTGTGTCTTTCAAGATTACTATTATCATATATATATATAACCAAGTATCATATATAAATAATTTACTACCATTATTTTTTGCTAAAATACCTGACCCTTGGGGGTGAAAATTAATTGAAACGTATAACCTATATAACCCACGAACTGCCGACACTTTAGGAAAAAAAAATATCTCACCAGATAAATTAAGTGAATGGTGTGGTAATATAATTCTTGTTAAAATAACTAAAGGTTTCACTATGTTGTGACAAAGCCAAAGATGCCACTTACGATAGGATAATTCCCCAACTATCATCGATAATATTATTGTTAGTCCATTCGTATCTTTCAAATGTAAAATCTTCATCTGGTATATAATCATCAAATTCATTTTTAGAAGTAGAATATTGATTATTATTATTAAGAATATACAAATTTTGCTGAAAACGATTGCATTAAATTTGAACTTAAATCCAAGTAAGAGGTTTCTCCTCCAAGAAAAACTCAATGGCTCTAATACAAATTGTGGGGTGGCCAAACCAGATGGTTGGTACAAAACAAAAATTATAGTCGGGGAATTATTTGATGGATTTAAATGTACATCTAAATAGTCAATTCGAAAATCATTTTCAAGCATTAGAAATACTAGATTTAAATTAGTAAATGGATATAAGATTAATATCATTCTTTAATTTAAATAATAAAAGTTTTTTAATTTATTTTAATGTGTTCAACAGAAAAGTATTTTTTAACAAGTTTCTTTATAATTACCAAGAGCAAAATAATAGAACAATAATATTTTCACATTATAAAAAGAAAAGGGTCCAACATGCTTCCGTACCTGTTTTCCACTTTGACCGCAATATTGCCGGGTTATACTAAGAGACTTTTACCGAACATTCCACCTCCAACCTATTTTGGATAGGTAACTTCACTGTAGGTCCTTCATCAATACTCATCACGACCTAATTTCGTTTCCTACGTTAGGTGTGAGGTGTATGGATAATAAGTATGGGTTTTTGTGGGATTTTTTTTTCTATAATGAAAAATATATGTAGTATTATATGACTCCAGACAAATATAAAGAAAAGAGGAATTTATTCAAACATTATTTTACAAAGGTGGGTTTACAAGATAACATGATAGAAAAACAATGATTACAAACGATGCCCTTTTCTATAATATTGGGATTTTATTTATAGCACTAGGTACATACATCAAAGACTCATCTCTTTCTTCAGTTCTTTAAACACATATCATCTTCATGTTAGATGTTTTTCATACATGCATGACACACACATGCAAGATGCATCAATTTCTTTAATATCTAGCCACATATACCCCAGGTGTATGTTTTATCCTTATAACTTGTGTATAATATTTGTCTTCTAAGTCAACATGACTTATCCATTAGTATCTGCATCTTTGTCACTACATGGGACCCACAATCAATCTATGTCATCGAAATTCATTGAAGAGTTTGATGACGAGGCTTTTTCTTGATCTTTTGATAAAGTACATGCTGGACAAATATCTTTAGTATGTTGTCTGTATTGACAGATTCTGCTTTGTGCTTGCGGGCTTGATTTTATCTTACCTCTATCAAATAAATTTATTTTTGCTTGTGGGACCCACAATCAATCTATGTCATCGAAATTCATTGAAGAGTTTGATGACGAGGTTTTTTCTTGATCTTTTGATGAAGTACATGTTGGACAAATATCTTTAGTATGTTGTCTGTATTGACAGACTCTGCTTTGTGCTTTGGGCTTGATTTCCCAATATGAGGTCTCAAAGAAATATGATCTTCAGTAATTTTTGAATCTGCTGGTATATGTTTATCTTCAGAAATTGATTTTCCTGTAAAAGAAGAAGGAGGTGCATTGTTTTTTTTGGAATTTTAAATTTTCGATTATTCCCATAATAGTTTTATTATATGTATCATAATTGTTTGTTCTCTTTTCCATCAGAACAATTATGATACATATAATAAAACTATTTTTAATATGTTCTATGTCTACATCTAGTTTTCGGTAATTGGAGTTTTGGTAAATTTTTGAAACGTTCTTTTATCTTTTTTACTTGGTTTCTAAGCCATTGTCAAAGCCAAAAACTCTATCCTTTTTTAGTAACTATTGAAAGGGTTTCCTTAATGTTGCTAGATTATTAATAAAATTAGAAGCATAATTAAGTATTCCAAGAAAACTTTGTACTTGTTTTTTATCTATCAATTTATTAGGGAAAGCAGTCATTTTTTCTAGTATATGACTTTGAAGTTCTATCCCATTACCATGAATGTTCATTCCTAAAATTTCTATTTGGTATTGTAATAATTTAGTTTTATTTTCCGATAAATCTAATCCATTTTTAATGCATAAATCTGCAAAAGTATTTAAATGACGCAAATGTGACTATATATCATTTGATAATACTAGAATATCATCAACATAAACAAAAATAAAATCATGATTTTTAAATATATTATCCATTTTTCTTTGAAATATTTGTGGAATATTTTTTAATCCAAAAGTGTCACACCCACGAACCAGACGGTGGAAACGTCCGGGGGCTTGGTGTGACTTCATTTTTGTAGTATCATCATAGAGTATATAATTGAAACATAACATCATCATCATCACACATGTAATATAACAACATCCATAGTTTACATAAAATATTGTATTTCAATATTACATGCCAAAATAGTTAAAGTATGATGAAACAAAATATGACAAAATATCCATGAATTCTTTCTGCCCAACCTGCTCAACGGTTTCTTGAGAATACAAGTTAATTTAAAAAGGTCAACATAAAAATGTTGGTGAGTTCATAAGCATGTTTGAGAAAATGATTATTATTACTTTGTAACCACCATAAAATCCTATATTTTCTGAAAACAATTTAGTATGTGTGTGTGTCCGATCTTGTATTAATGCATGTGTGTTAATGTTTACTAGAATGAAAAAAAGAGAATGGTGAGAATGACGAAGAGAATGTAAAGATAATATAAAGAGAATGCCCCCAGACAACCTGATGTTGTCTGTGAAAGAGAATGCTGGTATTATCAACCCCCGAGGTTGAGTACCAGCGCGAGTATGTTACCAAGTAATCCAAAGAGAAAAGAGAATGGTTTCCCGTAAATTTTATAATGTTAATTCCTCTAAGTGAGTCGTTATAACCATACTAGATAATGACAATTTCACATGTCATGGCGTTATTGGACGCCGACGGAATAGAATAAGGTTTTTGTCACCCTAGACTGGTATAGTCTAACTGTAGCGAACATCTCAGGTGTGGGGTGTCACCCCCGTATATATCTATACAGAAACCACCGCTCTCCCTCCAAGTGACTCTGGTTATAACTACAGACTACGATCGTACACTCAATAGGTGCCAACCGACACGTCTCACTAGATCCTTAATCGAATTTACGCGAAGAGAAACATATAAGGTACATTCAAAGCCTAATGAACATGTAATTAGACAACTAATGCCCGCTAAGCATGTAAATCATTTCTAGGCTCAAAATGAATGAGATTATATATAAACCCCGTGCCCAATATATATGTAAAAGGACAACTAAGGCCCATTTAACATGTATATTATTTAAAGGCCCAGAAAGCATGCAAGGAGTATCCAAGGTCCGTCCAACATGTAATTGGGTCAATAAAGCCCAATAAACATGTAAAGAGTATACATGACCTATCAAGCATATAAATGGGTCACTAAGGCCCAATAAACACGAGAATGACGTAATTAGCCTGTTTGTTATTATATTGCTTGTTTTGGCTTAATTTTTTTTACCAAAATGACATAAAAGGCCCACTTTTTGTAAAAATGACATTCTTGGCCCATTAAGCCGAAAATTTACAGTTAAGGCACATTTTTGGTAAAAATAACATTTTAGGCCCCTTTTAAGAACGAAACTTGCATTTAAGGCTAGTTTTTGTAAAAATAACATTTTCAACTCCCTTTTGTCAAAATATCATTTTTGGCTTGATTGTTATGAAAATGTGCATTCTTGGCCCATTTGTAAATAATTTTATCTTTTTGACCCAAGTTCTAACAAATTCATATTTTTAGTTTTCCTTAGCAAAAATTTACATTTTTGACACAACTATGTTGAAAATGACACTTAAGCCCACAAAAGCCCAAAAAGTTACAATTTTGGCCCAAGGCCGTGAGAAGCCCAAATAAGATCCAATTATGAAAATTTTTACATTTTTAGTCCTTGTAGGGTCTCAAATGTCGTAACTAACCATGTTTAGAAAAAATAATCGTTTTTGAACCCCTACTAACCGTGAGTTACATAAATAAACCCATTTTTGGTCATTTTGTCACTTTTGGCCCTCTTATGCAATTTTTCTTGGTTTTAAGTAACTTGTATGTATTTTAAAACCATTTCCTTGTAAGATAAGTTGAAATGAGTGTTATGTTCTACAAATAGCTTCATCTTTTAGTAGATCTTTAAGTTCATGGAGTTTATAACACATAACCACATATATTACATGAAAAACACACAAAATCATTCATACACACATTGATCTACACAAAACAACTTGTATTCTCCCTCAAAACATAGTAAAAACCGAAAATAGGGGGTATGAACTCACTTTGGGTTGTTGTTTTCGGTCTTGGATTAAGGTTGAGAAGGATCTCGACCCTAAAAGTCTTCCTGAGAGGAGATCTTCGAATTCTAAGAAGTTTTAAGAGCATGATCATGAAAACATGTGCTCATGAGGATGGATCTATCCTAAAATAAAATAAATCACTTTGAGTTTACATGATCTTACCTAAGTATGAAGCTTGAAGAGATTTTCCTTGAGACACACACAAGTACACACAAATTCTAGGAAGAATAGAGGGGGTTTCTTTGAGTGTTCTTAGAGAGAAGTGTTTGAGTAGGTTTGAGAGTAAAATGAAGATGGTGGTGGGTTGTTTGGGCCGAGAATAAGAAGAAGAGGGAGGGAAGAGAGAGATGACAAGATTGTTGCATGGAAACATGAGATTTCCTAAAGACATGGTGTGTAATTTGCTTAGTTATCCATTAAACAATAATTAGGTGGCAACACTCTAATTATCATCTTGATATTTTATTTTATATATATATATTTTTGAAGTTGGGCCGAGAGTGAGAGGGGAAGAGAAGAGAAGAGGAGTTTGGGCCTTTTTCTCGATTATGTTCGAAGTTGTGAGGCCCATAATGAAGGTTCTCGGCCCATTGGGCCCTTCTTGAGGGTTCACGACCCAAAGATGGTAAAAGGATGGGGTTTACGGCCCAATCACCATGAGAAGATGGGTTTACGGCCCATCATCGTTCAATTGGGTGGTTCACGGCCCATAAAGGCCCATGAGAGTAAGTGAGTTATTTTAGGCCCAACATGGCCCAATTGCTATGGTTTGACGAATGTGGGTCCAACTAGAGCCCAAATGGGTTTCATTGGCCCAAAATCATCAAATAGAAGGTTTACTGGCCCATTAGGCCCAATAAGAGGATCCTAGTCCATACTAGATTCGAACCGGGATATTTAGGGTTTCAGACCCATAGCTAAGTATATGAGATGCATTGTATTACGTTTTGAACTTCACTCAGGAGTTTTGATTCAAATGGATGATTTTGATTGAGCATAGAGTATGATATCCACTTAGAGTACAAGTCTTACAATAGTTGATGTTTACATTAGGACAAAATTTCCTAGCTAAAAATGCTAGTTGTGACATCATCCCCCCGTTTGAGGGAATTTCATCCCGAAATTCTTTTGAAAGGTAGGATCATGAACGAGAAAATAAGTGAAGGTACTTCTACTTTATCTGGTCTTCGCGTTTCCATGTGAATTCCGGTCCACGCTTAGCGTTCCATCGAACCTTCACAATTGGAATGCGACTCTGCTTCGTACGCTTCACTTCCCTGTCCATTATCTAAACAGGTTCTCCGACGAACAGGAGATTCTCGTTTATTTCGATCTCTTCCAGAGGAATGAAAAGGGTTTCATATGTTAAGCACTTTTCAAGTTTGAAACATGGAATACAGGGTGTAGGTTGCTGAGCCCCGTAGGTAGCTGCAGTTTATATGCCACCGGACCAATTCGGGCAAGAATCTCGAACGACCCGATATATCGCGGATTTAGTTTTCCACATTTCCCAAAACGGATCATCCCTTTCCAGGGAGAGACCTTTAATAGTACCCGATCTACGACTTGGAATTCCAGAGGTTTTTGTCGTTTGCCAGCGTAACTCTTTTGTCGGTCACGCGATGCTTGGAGTCGGGCTTTGATTTGAATTATCTTCTCTGTAGTTTCTCAAATGATTTATAGTCCTGTAAGAGTGCTGCTTGGTGATTGCCCTTTTTCCAGCTGGGTGTCACCCACCTCAGCCCAACAGAGAGGCGATCTGCATTTGCGAGCATATAAGGCCTCAAAAGGAGCAACTCTTATACTCGTGTGATAGCTGTTGCTGTATGAGAATTCAATCAAGGGTAAGTGGGTATCCCATGACTTTCCGAAATCGATAACACAGGCTCGGAGCATGTCCTCGAGTGTTTGGATGGTTCGTTCGCTCTGGCAATCGGTTTGAGGGTGGTAAGCAGTGCTCATGTCTAGTTGTGTCCCCATAGCCTTCTGGAGTGACTGCCAAAACCGTGAAGTAAATCTACTATCACGATCCGAGATAATAGATACTGGCACTCCATGAAGTCTCACGATCTCTTTGATATAGATTTGTGTTAATCTTTCCATCTTGTACGATTCTTTTATTGGCAGGAAATGAGCGGATTTAGTTAATCTATCAACAATCACCCAGATAGCATCCAATCCGTCTGTTGTCTTAGGTAATTTGGTTAGGAAGTCCATAGCAATCCTTTCCCATTTCCACTCGGGTATTACTGGCTGTTGTAATAATCCCGAGGGCTTTTGATACTCCACTTTCACTTTGGCGCAAGTGAGACACTTGCCCATGTAAGTGGCGATCTCTGTCTTCATATTTGGCCACCAATAATGTTATTTAATGTCCAGGTACATCTTATCTGAGCCTGGATGGATGGAATATCACGTTCTATGAGCTTCGTTCATGACTATCTCTCTGAATCCCCCAAGTTTAGGGACCCAGATTCTATTCATGAAGTAGTAAGTTCTGTCCTCCCTGGCTTCAAAGTTTTTATCCATCCCACGCAGTGTTTCATTTGTAGCATTCTCCAGCTTCAATGCCTCTGATTGGGCTCCCTTGATCTGTGAGGTTAGGTGGGAGTGGATGGTTATCGATAATGTCTTCACCCAACGACTTGAGTATTCTTTCCTGCTCAGGGCATCAGCTACCATGTTAGCCTTGCCTGGGTGGTACTTGATCTCTCATTCGTAATCATTCAACAGCTCAACCCACCTTCGCTGCCTCATATTCAGCTCCTTTTGGTTTAGAATGTGCTGGAGGCTTTTGTGATCAATGAAGATGGTGCACTCCGTACCGTAGATGTAGTGCCTCCAAATCTTTAGGGCGAAGACCACAATTCCCAGCTTGAGATCATGGGTGGTGTAATTTACTTCATGCGTCTTCACTTACCTGGATGCGTAAGCTATCACCTTTCCACGCTGCATGAGGACACAACCTAATCCTTGGTTCGAAGCATCGCAGTAAACTACGAAGTCTTCGGTTCTCTCTGGTAAGGATAGTACTGGTGCACTACAGAGGGCTCGCTTCAAGGTTTGGAAGGCAACTTCTTTCTTTTCCGTCCAGTTGAAAGATACGCCTTTTTGTGTCAAGGTGGTGAGGTGTTTGGCTATCTTGGAAAAATTCTGGATAAACCTTCGGTAGTAGCCCGTGAAACCCAAGAATTGTCAAATTTCTGTGGGTGTCTTCGGGATTGCCCAGCCTTCAATGGCCTTGATCTTGGAAAGAATCCCTTCCTCACTGACTACGTGACCCAAAAAGTTTACACTGCGAATCCAGAACTCGCATTTGGAGAGTTTTGCATATAATCGCTCAGCCCTTAGAGTATCCAAGATTTAATGGAGGTGTTGATCATGTTCCTCTTCTCTTCGGGAGTATATAAGGATATCGTCGATGAAGACGATCACGAAATTATCAAGAAATGGGCGGAAGACTCGATTCATGAGGTCCACAAATGCTGCAGGGGCATTTGTTAGACCGAAGGGCATTACAACAAATTCGTAATGACCGTATCGAGTTCGAAAAGCAGATTTTGGAATATCCTCTTCTCAGACTCGAAGTTGATGATAACCGGATATTAGATCTATTTTGGAGAAGTAACTAGCTCCTTGAAGCTGGTCAAATAGATCGTCAATTCGAGGGAGTGGATATTGATTTTTGACAGTGAGTTTGTTCAACTCCCGATAGTCAATGCGCATTCTGAAGGATCCGCCTTTCTTCTTGACAAACAAGACCGGAGCTCCCCAGGGTGAGAAGCTTGGCCTGTTGAATCCTTTGTTTAGAAGTTCGCTTAATTGACTGGATAACTCCTGCATTTCGGCAGGATCTAACCTGTAGGGTGATTTGGCAATTGATGTAGCTCCTGGTATGAGGTCGATTCGAAATTCAACATGTCTTTCTGGGGGTATTTCCGAAAGGTCTTCTGGAAATACATCCGGGAAGTCGCATGCCACTGGGATGTCTTTAATGTTTACTTCTTCTTTGGCTTTATACACAACATGAGCGAGGAATGCGTAGTTTTTCTTGTGTAGGCACTTTTGTGCCTTGATGCATGAGATGAGACGAAGATTGGCGCCAGGTTTATCACCATAGATTATTAGGGTTTCGTGATTGGGAAGGTGAAGGCGAACGACCTTCTCGCGACACATAATATCAGCATGGTGGGGGCTTAACCAATCCATGCTGATTATCACATCAAAACTCCTAATATTTACTGGCATCAAATCTATTTGAAATGAATGGTTGTTTAGTGTTAATGTGCACCCTACATAAACATCTTTGGTTGTTTCGGTTTTCCCATTAGCCATCTCCACCGTGAAGGCTTCGTTGAGATTCCGGGGTTGTTGATTTAGTAAGTGTTTGAACTTGTTACTAACGAAGCTTCGCTCGGCTCCACTATCGAATAAAATGCATGCGTAAGTGTTGTTAAGTGGGAACGTACCAGTAACAACCGTCGGGTCTTGAACTTCTTCACCTTGACCCAACGTTAATACCCTTCCTGATACTCCTGCCCCCTGGTTGTTGGCTTTAGGTCAATCGCATTTGAAGTGACCAGTTCTTCCACACCCATAACAAGTGTAACTAGCCCCAACATTATTTTTGTTGTTATTGTTGTTGCGATTGTTGTTGTTGTTGTTGTTGTTGTTATTCGGTTGTTGGTTCTGTTGAGGCTAAGATCTACAGTATCGTGTGGTATGACCCTTTCGGTTGCAACTTGTGCAATGCATCTCCCTGCATTCTCCATGGTGGTGAAAACCGCATTTTTTACAGTTGGGTAGGGTCCCTGAGTATTGCCTGGTAGTAGTTGGTGTAGATGAGGCTGGAGCATGTGGTGCTGTGGTAACCTGGGAAGTAACATCATGGACTGCTACTGTTTGTTGCTTCTTTGATGACTCTTGGGTTTGTCTCCCTTTTCACTTGTTGTTCTTGCCTTTCATGTTATCACCTTCCTTTTTGACTTCTGTTTCCCCCACTTTGGCACCCTTCTTGTTTCCATGGTCGTATAGCTTCTTGGCTAGCCTTTTAGCGTTGTGATACGTTCCAGGGTTCGCTGCTATAACATTTCCTTGAATTGGAGAGGTCAATCCCCAGATAAATCTTTCAATCTTCTTTCCTTCAGACGTGATCATGCCTGGACACAGGAGTGACAACTCACTAAACCTCGATATGTAAGCATCGATGTCAGAGTTTTGGACTGTGAGATTCCACAGTTCCTGCTCCATCTTCTGGATTTCTCCCCTTGGATAGTACTCGGCTATCAGCATTTCCTTAAGCTCCTCCCATGGCATAACATTCTCCACAAGGAGTGTCATGGCCTCCACGTGACTATTCCACCAATAGAGAGCTTGATCGACAAATGTGCAAGCCACAAAATTCACCTTGCACTCTTTAGGACATCCGCAGATCTCGAATACTGATTCCACTTTTTCCATCCACCTTTTTAGAGTTATCATGCCTCCCGTCCCGTTGAAGGTTCGAGGCTTGGCGTTCATGAAGTCTTTGTAGGTACAGGTTCTTGTGGGTCCTTGGTTCATCCCCTGGTTTGTACTTCCGGCTCCCTGTCCATTTCCTCCACCGTTATTTCCATTGTGAATCTGTGCCAGTGTTGCGGTGACCACAGCTGACACTGCTGCTTGGAACGCAGCTGAGTTTATCTCCGGTGGTGTCGGTGCCGTGTTGGTTCCGCGATTTGGTATTTGAGGCATCATTCTGTCATGGAACGGAAAGATGTTGAGTATTTAGTGCATTTTAGTTTCGTGATTTCTTTAATTATAGGACAATGTCGGTGATTCGGTTGTGTGTAAGTAAGTGAGTGCATAAAATCAACATGTAATAAAAGTAATAGAACACATAACAGATAACAACATCATGAGAAAATATATATCCTTTTCCATTAATGATAATCTTTTAAGTACATGAAAATTTGCCTACATAAGGCATACAATACATGAAATGAAATAAAATCTAACAGAGTAACGACTCCATGAGTAGTGTAATTGTTTAATCATGTAGTCGACAGTGTTGGGTTTTGAGCATTCTAACACTCCTATGGTGTACATGCAACCCTATAAACCTTGGATCTATGTTTTCTCTATTATACATGCAAATATTAAATATTCCAAGGTTTCATCCTAACTAGCATATTATGAAGCACCTATACTACAAAGTTCTAGTTAGATGACATACCTTTTGATGTAGCTTGATGTCTTCAAGCTTTAAGAGCTTAGCCCCAATAGTGTGGAAGCCTCAAATGGAATCACAAATCACCAAAACACCTTGGAAGAACTTGAGAGAATATGTATGCACACTAAAATCGGCCCACTCTTATTTTCACACACTTGTGCCAATTTTGTGAGCCAAGGACCCCTTTATATATTATGGAGGATTAGGGTTACATCCATGTAAACCCTAATACCCATGACCTTTCATTTACATAGGATCCATGGGTTAAAAGCTCCATGGACCATCCATGAAAGCTTAGCCCAACCTAAATGAACTTGGCCCATTCCATATATATAAGAGTCCATATTTAATTAGTTCTTTTTGATCACTTAATTAATTCTAAATTAATTCTTGATCAATACTAATTAAATAATATGATTCCATATTAATATATTAGAACTTATAATATATTAATATAAATCATAAATATACTATTCTCAAAAGACTATCCATATAAATTGTGCCGGTGAAGTGCAACCCAAATGGACCATGCCGGGTCGGGTCAAGTACATACCAAATATAGTTATGGACTTAGACATTAATCCAACAGTCTCCCACTTGGATAAGTCTAAAACTATTATTGAGTATGACTTCAAAACCTAACTGGCAATCGTAGCTCTTAAAGCCGCTGTCGAACTCTGACCTTGTCAATGACTTGTCAATTAGATAAGGGATCATATATTCCTCCATTCTAGATATCATATAGACTGAGACATGGATTATAATCATTCTCTCTGTCCATTTGTTGTTTCCCGATTTTCGATTTATGATGACTGACTGATTGAACAAATCAAATCAGTCCTGGCTTGGCCAAGCACTCACATGTCTCATCACTAAATCATCGAGGGGCCCACAGATATCGCTTTTATCCCGAAGGTAAAAGGAATGGATAAACTTCGACTCATATGGCTTGTTCTACTACTTGTTGAATCATACAAAAAGGCACGCTTTATAACATCGAGTTACCAAATGCGTTTTCGTGCAATCAATGTATAACCAACTCATAGTAACAACTCATATCTCTAGGTTTGAAGAATATAAGATATTATCGTCTCATGATCACTCGTGATAAAATCCATGAAGTGATTCAAATGAGCGCGAGTTGAATCCAATACTCAGAACTTATGAGCACTCATGAGTGTTGTAGCACCACTTTGTCCACCAACTTGGACCTCTACAAACCAACCCATGACAGTCTTGATTCATATCTACTTCCAACATATGACCGACTGTGGATGGTTTGAATAACTTAATCATTCAGGAAGAGCGACTTAGTTATTCTGGAAGTCAAAACATGCAAAGTGAAACACAAGAATAAATGAATCAAATATGGTATCAAACCCTATGAATATAAATAAACACTTTTATTTATCACCATACTGATTACTCATTATTCATTGTTTCGGTTTTATCAACTTTATACTTGAATTAAAAACACTAGTTGTCCCATGCACCAAGCATGTACACTATGTTTTTCTTAAACAATAGCTTTGCCATACACCAAGTATGAACTCTATGTTTGTCTATGATCCTTTTCTTTGTGAACTAGATCAATTGAACATAATTTCAATGATTCTCTTTTCACACTCCCAAATCCTTGTCTTAAATGTAAGAATTCCAAATTCCTATCATTTATCGAAATCTGTTTAGATTTTAAACTTATATGCAATGTTCCTCTTGTAATGATTATGCACAAAGCCACAAAGGCTTGGCAACAATCATTACAGAGTATCCCAATGGAGATCAATTCCATGGAAACGATGTCTCAAACTCAAAGCGCATTGCTTTGAACATGCTTCTTGCATTAAGTTTCTTTAACCTTACACAAATTGCTTCCACCTATGAAGACAACTCAATATTCCCATTTTGACTACCGCTTCTGAACAAGAGTTGCCTCTTTTCAGACTATGTCAATATGGTCCTTCCAATATTAAACAGTATACTTCCAACTGTCCTTGAGCAACCAATCTTTGGTAAACCTTAGATTGTCCTCGACAATTGCTTAATCACTTTAGTCATATCTAATTCTAGACATTGTTCCCCTTAATTCCCCAAGGCATTTGGAAAATTCAGAAAGGGTAAATATTATAGCACATGTAATCGATCTTGTACCCAAAGTAAATGGGACACGATTCATGATGTTTCACATAAAGACATGGTTCTAGTCTTTTGCCATAATAATTTTTTGTTTGCCATATTCTCAAAATTTGACTATGAACAGGGATGCCGTAATCATAATCGAATTTTGAGAAGGCAATATATAGAATTTCCTTAAGTTGAACCAATCCAACATGAAATTCATATATATATATATATATATATATATATATATATATATATATATATATTCTTGACTAAAGATGATTAAAATCTCAATCTAAGCTTAAAATCTCACTCTAAGCCTTTTAGAATTGACATGAAGTATAATATCCTCTCCCTTAATTATAGCAAAACAAAATTTTCAACCCCTGCAACCTCACGAATTGAAACTTTTGTTTTCTATAATTAACATTGCTAACTTGTAATACTTATCATAATTATCATGCTCCCACTAACATGATGATTATTAGCATAACACTCATGCTCCCACTAGCTTTGACATGTATCCAGAAAACAGCTGGACTTCTAGAAGTCAATACTTTATTGACATTCTTACCAAAGTTCAGATTTCTGATACTAGATTGCTTTGATAAGACTTTATCAAAATCATACACCTTATCTTAGATAGATCACAGGTGTGTCTAAACAATTTCAGAACTATGAAAAGGGATGCCATAATCATAGTCTCAATTGTTTAGACCTTTTGCCATTTCTCATAAGTCAATGTTAGTGTGCCGGTTAACCACGCACGCTCCGCTAACGACTTTGAGAACTGCAAATATCATAATTGCTATCTACTTAAAATCTACTTAGTGAAAGAATTTCCTCACCATCATTTTCATGAATCGGAGAGAAACCTTATGACACTTAGATTTTATGGTGTATGTGTTCTTATCCATGTGAATTTGTCAAACCATAATCACAAGACTAGGTTAGTGACAAATCCTAACTCATATGGATTGAACTTGTGCAATCTTAACCTCTTGCCACCTGGCAGCACAAGGGCCTGCCATTGCTTCCAAGTAGTTATGCAAACAATTGAGAACATGTAGAACTCAAATATATATAGCCAACTTAACTGGAATGGGCACAGAAATGTCAACACGATAGGTTATAAACCTCTAGTTGTGTGCTAGTGATGAAATACATGTTTTATTCTTGATTACTTCTTGAAACCCTTTCAGGACCTTTAAGACTCCCACTGTCTCCTTGACCTATAAGACTTTCTTGCCAAATATTCAAGAGATAGTGTGGATTCTAATCAAGACAAACACTTAACACAATTGGCCTAAGTTGGTCTCTGTTTTATCCAAAACATCACAACTTACCAAATTCAAATGTGCAAGAGTAGAAAACCTTTTACTCTTACATTTCACTAGTGTTAATAAACCTTCTTTAAGATGTGTCACTCAAGTTACATTTGTGGTGGGCTTGATCAGTGCACAAGAATGTGTACTCGATCCCTTAGTCCTTTACTTGACTCACACACCCATGTGAACAAGTAATTAGTCTTAATTTTCCAATGCTTGAAAGTTCTCATTCATCATACTATACAACTTGCATGATTCCAAGTTTCTATCCAACTGAAACTTGGGTGATGAGAATCTTTCATTATTTGGAAAATTTAGACACTACCACAAATGAAAGAATCAAATTCATATTTCCACTCTTGCTATTAATGGAATCATATAAGCAACAATTTTTTTCCTTTTCACAAATGCCATTGTAAGGATATTTTAAAATAAATAAAATCAAAATATTTTTTCTTTTATTTTAAAAACTTTGCGGAAAAACTATCCTTACAGTGCAAAAGCACATGAAAAACTTTGTTGTTATCTATTCCTAAGCAATATATCATAACTCCTAAGCAACAGCTCAACATTCTGATCACAGAACCATGCGATCGAGATCCATCTTCACGATCAGAATCAGCATATACTTCCTTTAAGTTTCTTCACTTTTCTTTGATTCTTAAAACATCAACATGTGACCCAGTTACATCATGTAACAAGAATCTCAGAATAAAAACTTAACAGAGTTAGATAGTGGACTTTAACTGAAGTAGAGTCAATCTTCTTGACTTGATCAACCTTATGATCTATCAAGTAAATAGGCTGTTTCGCAATCAATGCCCCTTCCTTTAGCAAGAGAAACATAGGGACTCTTTGGGAATGGTACATGGGACTATCGCAGACTTAGCCTTTCTCTTTACCATTTGGTCAACCTAGTTGACTATGGTCAATCCCTTTCCTTGGGAAGAGAAGGCTTTTCTAGATATCCAATGTTACCATTGTCAATGTCCATGGTAGTTTGGGAAGTTGATCTACTAATCAAATTTGCTCTCCCAGTGCTCCAAATTATTGCTGATTCAGCAGCACCAAACAAATAGATAAGATCATTAAGGGTCATGTCATAGTCTGTTTCATAGTAGTCCCAAAGGAATTCACTATGTGACTTAGAAAGTGATTGAACCACCAACTTTCTCAAGAGTTTGACACCCAACTCTCCCGGCTTGTCAATATTTGACTTCATCTCCAAGATGCGATCACACATAGACCTTGCTTGCCAATAGGGCTTGAGTGACCTTGAAGTTGTGGGTTAGGGAGAATAATTGGAGAAGGTGGAGGAAGTGAAGTTCCAAGAGATTTGGGAGGATCATAGATGTCTGAACCAGACATCTTTTTGGGAGATATTCAAGATAGTTGATCTAAAGTCCTTAATATAACACCCAATATGAAATATTAAGGCTAGGACCCAGCAAACTATTTTATAACTTGGAAGAGGGATGCCGTAATCCAAGCTATAAAATATTTGAAGGTAGGTGAATGACGATTCACCAATTTCCACCAAGATAAACGAAATGTATTATTAGGTTTTAATTGGTTTTGAAACTCCTAGATTCTTTTGAGATTCATTGAACTTTTCAAATGCATGTTTCAATCTCGAGTGTGCCCTTCAGGTTTTGTGACTGGGATGCCGAGGATCACAAAACAAGGTGTGAATAACCATACAAATATACTTGGTACCCTTAATATTTACCCCTCAATCGATGTGCCGGTTAACCACACACGCTCCACCGATACTATGATAAACATTAAGTTACCCTTTGCCTACCTTGTTAAATCAAGCTAGTGTGCCGGTTAACCACACACGCTCCACTAACTGACTTAAACAAAGTGCAAAGTGTAATTTCATGGGTTAGCACCAAATTCACATTTTCCTAAGTAACTAAGATTGGGTATTATTAAGAGTTTAGTTACTTAGTATTTATCATTAATACTTTTAATGAAGGGAGAATTATAGTCCTTGTCCTACCCGTTCGGCTAACGACCCTCCACCGGTCAAGGAAGCGGTGGGTGAGAGCAGACACCCATTAAACTGCCATTTTATAGGCAGTAACCTTATACCCCCCTTATAGACCGGCTTCGTGAATGAGGGCTACTATTGGTAAGACGACTTGCTCTTATACATATAATATATTAAACTTTTAATATTATAATAGTATAAGGGTGTATTTTAGACATTTAAAATACTTGGTGGTTTAATCTATTAATTAAACTAAACTTTTAATTTAATTAAACTCAAACCATATCTTTATTTCTGGATTTAATAATACTCTTTTAATTAAACGCTTTAATTAACTATTAATAAAGTCCATAAGAGTTAATTTGAATTATTCAATAAAACATCATAATTCCAATTATTAAATTCAAAATTAAAACCATTTAATTAATTGTTTAAGTTATGAACCCAAGAGATTTAGAATTCAATTCTTTTTTTTCATAAAAAGCTTTTTCCAAATTCCAAAACTTGAGGGCAAGTTTTGTAACTCTTGAAAACCTTTGGATTCCATAACTTATGGAGTTAAATACTTGTTTTATGATGAAACTTTTCATGTTCCATAACTTAAGAACAAATTATGGAATTCTTTAAAACATTAACTCCAAATTTTGTAACTCCATAAAAACTTTAAATCAATTTTTTTTTAAAAAAAACTTTCATATCCATAACTTATGGAGGTTTCAAAACACTTAAGATCACAACTTTAAAAAAAACTTTTGAGCTCCAAAATTTTATGACAAAATTTGTAACTCCTTAAAACATTTAGATCAAACTTTTAAAGCTAATAAAATAATCATATCATTTTATCTTTTACTAAATTTGACCTAATTCAACTCATATAGCAAATGATTCAAATTTTACAAATAATTAGTTTTTCACACAACAAGTAATTATCTTAAAATTTGACAAACGTCCTGTTTTTTTCCTTTTTTTTCAACTTGAAAATAAAACATTTGCATCAATATAACAGAAAACAACCCATGGCTCTGATACCACTGTTGGGTTTTGAGCATTCTAACACTCCTATGGTGTACATGCAACCCTATAAACCTTGGATCTATGTTTTCTCTATTATACATGCAAATATTAAATATTCCAAGGTTTCATCCTAACTAGCATATTATGAAGCACCTATACTACAAAGTTCTAGTTAGATGACATACCTTTTGATGTAGCTTGATGTCTTCAAGCTTTAAGAGCTTAGCCCCAAGTGTGGAAGCCTAAAATGGAATCACAAATCACCAAAACACCTTGGAAGAACTTGAGAGAATATGTATGCACACTAAAATCGGCCCACTCTTATTTTCACACACTTGTGCCAATTTTGTGAGCCAAGGACCCCTTTATATATTATGGAGGATTAGGGTTACATCCATGTAAACCCTAATACCCATGACCTTTCATTTACATAGGATCCATGGGTTAAAAGCTCCATGGACCATCCATGAAAGCTTAGCCCAACCTAAATGAACTTGGCCCATTCCATATATATATAAGAGTCCATATTTAATTAGTTCTTTTTGATCACTTAATTAATTCTAAATTAATTCTTGATCAATACTAATTAAATAATATGATTCCATATTAATATATTAGAACTTATAATATATTAATATAAATCATAAATATACTATTCTCAAAAGACTATCCATATAAATTGTGCCGGTGAAGTGCAACCCAAATGGACCATGCCGGGTCGGGTCAAGTACATACCAAATATAGTTATGGACTTAGACATTAATCCAACAGATAGTACATAGAGTAGTACATGAAGGAAAGTCATTTTGGCACGAGAAGGGTCTGGTGGTGAAATCACATGCCAAAATGTCGTGCCACAAGGTCAGCCATCTCATTCATCTCCCTAGTGACCTCATCCCTCTTGTGCTCTGCTTGCACGGCTCGGGCCTCTGCTGCTAATAGTTGTTGCCGAAGGGTGGCAACCTCCTCCTCTAAGGAGCGAGTCCGATCAATGGGATCCCTTGGTGCTGCGGAGTGGTCCTACATCACCTCTGAAGTGGGAGGCTCACTGGGGACTTCATCAGTGTCCCCCCTTTTCCTCCATAACCTCGTCAGGTTCTCCGAACTCGTAGTCTGTCTCCACGTATTCCTAAGGCCCAACACCGGGATCTGCCTCCTGACCCATCACATGGTCTCCTTCAATTAGCCCATTGGCCACCAGGGCCTGATAGTAAAGGATTCCTTGTTGTACCTCTTCCATGAAGACTGCGTGAGAAACTGGAAGGGTGAGTGTAGGGTTTTGAGCATTCTAACACTCTTAAGGTGTACATGCAACCCTAGAAACCTTGGATCTATGTTTTACTAAGATACATGCAAATTTGATTTCCAAGGTTCTTAACCTTTCTAGCATGGCATGGGGAACTTGAATCACAAAAAACTAGTAAGAAAACATACATTTCTTGTTGCTTTGATTCCTTGAGAACCTTATGAGCCTAGCACCTCAAGTGTGATGCCTCATGTAACATCCGGATTCCTAGGTATTCTATGATGTTCATTTATTTTGAGTTTTGAGGAGGGAATCGACGAGTCGACGCCTAGACTCGTCGAGTAGGATCGCGATTTGCTGACTGGATTAATGAAGGGACTCGACGAGTCAATAGGTGGACTCGACGAGTCCACGCTGTGGACAAAAACCCTAAATCTGCGGGCCTGAGCCCTATTTAAAGGACCTTATAGCCCTCATTTGCGGCTACCAGTCCAGAGAGAGAAACCCTAGAGAGCTTGAACGAGTTGTGTGAGAGAGGAAGCCACTTTTAACCCCTTTTGGTGTTGTTTTGCAAAGAAGAAGGTGTTTCCAGCAAGAGGAGGTCAAGGGGATTGCTATTCTGTGGATTTCCAGCTTGGATCTGCAACTTTGAGGTAGTAAATAAACCCTTTTCTCTGTTTGGTTTAAGATCCTTGAATGTTAGGGTTTTCTATACCCTTTATTGGCTTGAAATGTTGAGTATGATGTCCCTTTGAGTGTTAGACTCTGGATCTGGACCTCTAGAGGTCCAGAGGAACTTATCCATTCTGCTTTATGTTGGTTCATGAAGGGAATGAGACTATGTTGCCATTTTAGAAGCCATTTCACCAAGGAAATCCTTGTGTGCGTTGCATGAATGTCAAGACTGAACCTTTACGTGATTATCATGGTTGGAAAGGTCAGATCTATAGGTTAGAGAAGCAGATCTGACCTCAGAAGGTCAATTGAGTGTTGCCATGGAAGCAACTCGCCGAGTGCATAAGTGGACTCGACGAGTCGAGTCGGGGTTGCCCCGCGATTCGTGATAGGCGTAACTGGTCGAGTGAAGGGAAGACTCGACGTGCCAAGTAAGGCTAGAAGGATTCAGAGGATCCGTATGGACTCGCCAAGCCGCCCATGTGCACTCGACGAGTCGGGTCAAAGTTTGACCGTTGACTTCAGTTGACCTTAGGGTTTTGGTCAAACTGATTCAAGAGAGTTCTGGGAGGGGTAGAATGGTCTTCTACCCATCATTAGAGATGAGTTTATGAGAGAGTATTGATTAGGAATGTTATTCTGTTGATAGGAGGAGGCTAGATCGGGTATCCGAACACGGGAGATTATCCGATATCGTACGAGGTGAGTCTTCTCACTATACTGTACCTGGAAAGGTACCTATGTGTGACCGGAGGTCTTGTATGCTGTGAGGTGTATGTGCTGTATGCTGTTATGTGATATGTATGTGTTATGCATGCTATGAATGAGAAGGACCGGAAGGTCATTATGATGTGGACCGGAAGGTCATGATGATATGGACCGGAAGGTCATCACGGGTAGGACCGGAAGGTCTACCGGGGTTGTGGGACGGAAGTCCCCTGAGACACAGAGACCGGAAGGTCTTATAGCCTTGAGTGGCGTATGTGCGTATGTGGTATTTTGGGGAACTCACTAAGCATTTATGCTTACAGTTGTTATGTTACGTGTTTCAGGTACTAGCGAGGATCGCGGGAAGGTAGCAGTGAGGAGCTGATGAGTAGGTAGCAGTGAGGAGCTGCTATGTGATGCTTGAGAGTGAGTAGGTAGCAGTGAGGAGCTGATGAGAGGTCTACCGAAGGGTAGCCTATTCCAGTGAGATGTAGAGTACTTGTGATCTGGGATCCTAAGAGGAGGACTTGGGGTGAACACTGATGCGGTCTGGACGGTAGTATAGGGCCCGTACTACTGAAGACATCGGATCAGTGCGTAGTCCAAGAAAGAATCCATAGGGTACTAGGGAACAAGTAGGGCTGAGTTATCGAGTGCGAGTATGCTCGAGCGAGTCTCTGATATTTTATGTTGTATTTCAGAGACATCACGGTTGGGACGCGCCACAGACCTGAGATGAGTTGCGTGAGTGACGAGGAGCTTCATCAGATGATCCACGACGAGGTGGCTGCGGCGATCCGGGCCGAGATTCCGGAGATGTTTGGGTCTATCAAGACCACATTGATTGAGACCTTTGATGAGCGGTATGCAGCGGTTACTGAGGCTGTGGCTGCTGCAGCTACTGCAGCTGTGGCTGCTGCTAGACCTCAGGGGGGTGACTCATTGCTGTTCCGAGAGTTCAGCAACACGAAGCCACCAGAGTTTGATGGGACGCAGGATCTGATTGCTGCGATGAGATGGATTTCTGATATCGAGGGATGCTTCTACACCTGTTCGTGTCCGAAGCATCTGAGGGTTCGGTTTTCACTGAACCAGCTTCGCTTGGGGGCAAAGGATTGGTGGAAGTTCGTGACGGTGAGCTTCACTCTTGCAGAGATTTCAGAGGTGACCTGGGAGTGGTTCACCACCATGTTCAGAGACGAGTATGTTCCCACGGTGGAGAGGGAATGGTTGGCACATGAATTTTTGTCCCTCAAGCAGGGGACGGAGTCAGTGACCATGATCACACGGATGTTCCATGAGAGGGCGTTGTTTTGCCCTGAGCACGTGTCGTCTGAGCAGGCACGCATGAGTCGGTACTTGAGCATTTTGAGGAGGGATATCAAGGAGTTCGTGGCGAACTCGTCATACCGGACATTTGCTGAGCTCCAGGCAAATGCCCGGAAGAGGGAGATTGAGCTGGAGACTCAGGCCAGGGAGGAGGCCGAGTCTCAGAGTAGGGACAGGCGACCGGTGCAGGCACAGCCGGCTGCCAAGCGGACAAAGTCCGCTGATACGAGATCTGGAGGCCAGAAGGGCCGCACTTGTGGGAAGTGCGGCAAGGGACATGATGGGGTCTGTCGATCAGGTGCTTGCTACAAATGTGGCAAGGAGGGGCATATCGCCAAGGATTGCCCCAAGGGATTTATGGTTTGCTTTCATTGCAACCAGACTGGCCATCGGAAGGCTGAGTGCCCGCAGTTACATCAGGGATCAACACAGGGATCTGCACCTGTTGCTAGAGCTACCGAGGTTCGGCCAGCGAAGGCCGAGGCACCGAAGGCTCGCGGGAGAGCCTTCCAGTTGACAGCGGAGGAGGTCCGTACAGCGCCCGATGTTGTGGCTGGTATGTATTATTCATCTATTTATGTTGAGTTGAGATATTGTGCTTATATTATGATATGCGTAAGTACTTTTCTTGTGAGTTCTGTACCTGCCTTAGTGTTATTTGACTCGGGTGCGAGTCGATCATTTGTGTCGATAGCATTTAGTCGGCACATCAGTATTCGGCGAGAGGCGTTGAGTCGACCTCTACGAGTTTCCATAGCTGACGAGCGAGCGGTGTATGCTACGTGTCACACCCCGATCCTTGTCGGAATCGATCAAGGCGTGATATATTTTTCAAAGTCTCATGACAACTATGTTATAATATGATTAGATTCAATTAAGTACTAAGTATGCAAACAAGATCCACAACATACAAATACAAATCCAAATACGAACAACATTTATTACATCAAATTTAAATTGTCTTGTGGATTTCTAAGGCACAACCTATTTTTCATCAATCTTCATTCTTTAAATCTGCATCATGGGTAAAAACAGGTCAACTACGAGAGTTGGTGAGTAATCTAATTTTAGTAGAGAAAGTTGTGAAGTTGAAACATTTATAATTTGAAATTTGTTTTCTTTTGAAGTCGACAAACAATTGTATTTGAGATAACGGTTTATAAATCAAAAATTGATTAACAAATGATAACAACAACAATAAGTCCTCACCCTATATATACATATGTATATACATATAAATATATATAGGATGGAGCATCTAATCATCAAACACACTCAACCACGTGCGATCAATCACCTTAGCGTCCCAAGGCGGGGTGGTCAACCCAATAGCGCTATTATTGTCCATAACGTACCTCAAGAATACGGGCATAGTCATGGAGATTAGACTAAAAATGGTAATGCACTACAAATACATGTAGCGTAAACAAACAATAGTTATACAATTAATGACTCACGTATAAATGTCCCAACAATGTCTCAATTGTGATAAAACAATAAAATGAAGTTGGAACATATTAGAACCACATGATACACCCCAAAAGTATTGAAAATTATAAAGTATGGGGTAGATTACTCACTTTAGTCCCAAAACGAAATGCGTGTGTCGTACGATAGACGGTTCGGGTCAAAATGGCGTAGAACCTAATATAATTAATAGTTTTGGTTTAGAAACTGCTAAACGAGAATGGAGTATTAATACAAATAATTAGACACATATTCTTATATTAGATGAATTAACAATAATTCATTTGGATTATAATATTAAGGTATTTATTTGTTAAATGAATTTTAAATTGAATTAATTACTTTGCATAATTAATTTATATTTTCAATTTAGGCCAGATTTTAATAATTTCTTATTAAAATAATAACTTGCCCAATTATAATTATTTACATATTTTAACAATTATTTATATGAAATAATCATTAAAATGCATTTTTAAATACTTAGGAAAATGGTTTTAAATAGTAAACAGTATTGAAAAATTAGGAAATTATTAGGAAATCATTATTTCATACAATATGAATTACTGTAAAATTTTTATATTTTTCTGAAATGTTTTAGTATTTATTTAATATTTTAATGATTAAACAACACAAAATTCGGGAAAAATAGTAAATTATTCCCAAAAATTCTGTAAAATTAACCATAGTTTTATAACATGATATAGAGCCCAGTGTATAAGTTTCAGATATTCGTGACTATGGGAAGTATTTTTTATATATTTCATTATTAATTAATCAATAAAATCATAAATAATAGTAAACAGAAATATAAATGCATGAAACTTCATATATCATGTTTAATCAATATATAGGTCATCCCAGAATTTTCTCAGAATTTATTGAATGCAACAAGTATTTTATGTGAATTATTGCCCTACTTTATTGCAATAATTATAATAATTCAATAAAAATAAGTTATTTTCTAAACATTTCCAGAACTTCTTATTTTATTGATGGTATTCTGAGAAAAATTAGGTTTATGCATAAAATGAGTTTTAGATATTTTGGTGGATTTAATTTGTTTCTTGTATGAATTTGAAACTTTTAACAACATACCTTGATGAATGCTTCAAGAGGGATGAAGATTTGAGTATAATAGATTGTTCTTGGCTGGAATATGAGTATCTCATGGATGAATTTCGAGATTGAGAGTGAGAGAAAGAATAGAGAAGGTTTAAGTGGTGAAGAGAATAATATGTTGGGAGAAAAAGGAAAGGAAAGTGGATGGGAGGTGTGAGTTGGAGACCATGAGAATAATCTTTTTGCTTTTGGTGGTCTTCATAATTTCCCACTAACACAAGCATCTTTTATATAATTAATATAAGAGTTTTATAAAATTTAAAGTAAAGTTTATAAAAATAGAGTTTTATAAAATTTAATGGAAAGTTTATAAAAATGGGGTTTTATAAAAGATAGGTTATTATTTGATTATAACAATCTACTTTGATTTGAAGTTTAATTATATCATTCAAGTTTGATTCTTTTAATTTAATTAGAGCATTATACTTTGATTTGATTTTAATATGGTATCAAAATTTAATTTGATTATAGTTATAACGTTGTACTATACTATGTTGCTATTAACATCAATTTATATCGTAGTGTGTGGGTTTTGATCCTATTAGCGTCAAGTAATCTTGAGTAGGGTTTATTAAATTTCCAATTGGGTTGGGTTGACCCGAATCCATTTTAGGCGGATGTCACAGTCTCCCCTACTTTAGGAAATTTCGTCCCGAAATTTAAGAAGAGAGTACCTTAAGAGAAAAGTTGTGGGTATTTGGTAAGCATATGATCCTCACGCTCCCATGTATACTCAGGTCCACGTGCCGACTGCCACCTGACCTTAACCAGGGGAATGCGACTTCTTTTGAGTTGCTTTTCCTTTCGGTCGGCAATTTCCAAGGGTTTCTCGGTAAATTGCATTGTCTCGTCGATTTGGATATCCTCGAGAGGAACATGAAGGTTCTCGTCTGCTAAACACTTCTTGAGGTTGGCTATATGAAATACTGGGTGAACTTTCTTAAGCTCTGTTGGTAGATCCAACTCGTAGGCTACTGGTCCGATCCTTTTTATGATCTTAAACGGGCCTACGTAGCGTGGTGCCAATTTACCCTTGCGTCCAAATCGAACCACACCTTTCCATGGGGACACTTTTAACATGACCATGTCATCCAGGGTAAATTCAAGCGGTTTGCGTCGCTTGTCGGCATAACTCTTTTGTCGGCTACGAGCTGCGAGAAGGTTATCGCGAATCTGAGTGATTTTGTCGGTTGTTTCCTGGATAAGCTCAGGACCAACGATTGGAGAATCCACTGTTGCGCGAATCACGTGGGACTCACCAATTTCATCCCAACAAATAGGAGATCGGCATTTACGGCCATACAATGCCTCAAATGGTGGCATCTTGATGCTAGAATGATAACTGTTATTATAGGAGAATTCCACCAACGGTAAATGAGAGTCCCAATTTCCTCCGAAATCCAAGACACATGCATTCAACATATCTTCGAGTGTTTGAATAGTCCTCTCAGATTGACCATCGGTCTGAGGATGATAGGCGGTACTGAGATCGAGGCGGGTTCCCATGGCTGTTTGAAGTGATTGCCAAAACCGAGAGAGAAATCTCCCATCACGATCTGAAATGATGCTGAGAGGAATGCCATGCCGACTAACTATCTCGTTGATGTAAATCCGAGCAAGTTTTTCGACTTTGAAATTTTCACGGATGGGAAGGAAATGAGTGGATTTGGTCAAACGGTCAATGATTATCCAAATGCTGTCGTGTCCTTTTGTGGTACGGGGAAGTTTGGTTACGAAATCCATGGCGATCGCTTCCCATTTCCACCTGGGGATTTCTGGTTGGACCAATAGTCCAGAGGGTCGTTGATGTTCTACTTTGACCCTGGAACATGTAAGACATTTGGCCACGAATAAAGCAATATCCTTTTTCATTCCCGACCACCAATAATTGGTTCTCAGGCCATGATACATCTTGTCAGTGCCCGGATGAATGGAATATCGGGTTTTATGGATTTCTTCCATCAGGAATATACGAAGATTGTCACGATCTGGGATCCAGATGCGATCTTGATAATAGAAAATACCATCAGATTTAGTTTCCAACTCCCCATCAATTCCCGTGGGCATGTCATTTTCGGTAATTGCCGAGTGTTGGGCTCCTCGAATTCGGTCACTGAGATTGGACAAGATAGGAGAACATATTAGATGAAATGCATGGGCATGTTCTTTTCAGCTTAACGCGTCAGCTACAACGTTTGCCTTGCCCGGATGATAGCGTATTTCACACTCGTAATCATTTAGGAGCTCGACCCATCGTCTTTGCCTCATATTGAGTTCCTTTTGATTAAGAATATGTTGCAAGCTCTTGTGGTCGGTGAAAATTACGCATTTAGTGCCGTAAAGGTAATGCCTCCAAATTTTAAGAGCGAAAACCACGGCACCGAGCTCCAAATCATGAGTCGTATAATTTCTTTCGTGGATTTTGAGCTGTCGTGATGCGTAAGCTATAACCTTTCCCTTTTGCATCAAAACACAACCTAGACCGAGATTGGAGGCATCGCAGAATACCACGAAATCTTCGGATCCTTCAGGGAGTGTAAGAATCGGAGTGTTACATAAACTTTGTTTAAGGGTTTGGAAAGCGTATTCCTGCTTGGGTCCCCAATCAAATAGTGTACCCTTGCAAGTGAGAGAAGTAAGCGGTAAAGCAATCTTTGAGAAATTTGAAATGAAACGCCGGTAATAACCGGCTAAACCGAGGAAGGACCGAATTTCCTTAGGGGTACGTGGGGCTTTCCAATTCTGGACTGCTTCAACTTTTGCGGGATCGACTAAAATACCCTTGTCACTTACAATATGACCAAGGAATTGTACCTCATTTAACCAAAACTCGCATTTCGAAAATTTGGCGTAGAGCCGATTTCCTTGCAACGTTTGGAGAGTTAGGCGAAGGTGTCTTTCATGCTCTGCCTTTGTCTTGGAGTAAATGAGGATGTCATCAATAAAGACGATAACAAAACGGTCGAGATAAGGTTTAAATACCTGATTCATCAAGTCCATGAATACGGCAGGGGCATTTGTTAGGCCGAAAGGCATAACAGTGAACTCGTAATGACCATAGCGGGTTCGGAAAGCGGTTTTGGGGATGTCTTCTTCCCGTACTCGAAGTTGGTGATAACCCGAGCGAAGGTCAATTTTTGAGAAGCATGAAGCTCCTTGAAGCTGATCAAAAAGGTCGTCGATCCGAGGTAACGGATATCGGTTCTTGATGGTTAATTTATTTAACTCCCGATAATCGATACACATACGAAACGAACCATCTTTCTTTTTGATGAAGAGAATCGGGGCTCCCCAGGGTGAAGTACTAGGGCGGATAAATCCCTTATCGGTTAATTCTTGGAGCTGACTTACCAATTCTTGCATCTCGGCTGGAGCCAACCGATATGGAGACTTGGCTATGGGAGTAGCCTCAGGAACAAGTTCGATGCGGAACTCTAGCTCACGTACTGGAGGGAGTCCAGATACATCATCAGGAAAGATGTCGGGAAAGTCTCGTACTATCGGAATATATTCGATCTTCTTTTCTTTGACCTTTGTTTCCACCACATGGGCTAAGAAAGCCATGTATTCTTTTCGTAGATATGATCGAGCTTGAGTACATGACATAAGACTAAGCTTTTTCGAATGAGTCTCGCCATAAATACGAAGACTTTGACCGTCGGCGAGAGGAATACGAATGAACTTATCGTAACATACTATTTCAGCATGGTTTTGGGATAGCCAATCCATTCCTACGATGATGTCGAAGCTACCAAGTTCCATAGGAACTAAATTGACAGAAAATTTATGACCGCAAAAATCGAAAGTGCAATCTTGGATGATTGCATTGAGTGAAACGTATTTTCCATCGGCGACTTCTACGGTAAAGTATTCATCAAGAATCGTGCGAGGTGTGTGAAGTATGGGCTCAAATTCCAAAGACACAAAACTTTTATCGGCACCTGAATCAAAAAGTACTGACGCGTAGCAGTTATTTATGAGAAACGTACCATTTACGACCTTGTTATCGGTCTTTGCTTGGGTTGCGGTAATGACAAAGGCTCGGCCTTTGGGAGCTGGAACCTGCATTGTTGGATTTGCCTGGGCTTGGGTGTTGATGATATTGACTAGCCTAGGACACGCGTTTCTGAAATGGGTGGGGTCACCACAGTTGAAGCATGTTCCAGTTGGATACCGGGTTTGTGTTTGCTGATTTGAGGGTAGATAGAGTGGTCGCTGAGTTTTTGGTGCACGACATGTGTCCGCCAAGTGGCCATAGCGACCACAATTCATACAGAGGCGACACGGACTGGTGGTCATATGGTGATAGTTACAGTGGTTACATAGGGGGTGAGGTCCGGTATACGGCTTTTTATTTGGTTGGGCTTGTGGGGTGACTTGGGTGATAGGAGTAGCAGGGGTAATAACAGCATGGTTGTGGTGATGACTTTTCCGCTTCTTTTTGTCATGTCGGTGGGAGGACTCGGACTTGACAATTAGGGGGGTCTCAGGGGTCGGCTTTTCAGTTGACATCTTTGAACCCTTGCGTGGGAGGACACCATCGTTCATATTGTCCTCGTTGAGTTGACCTGCAATTTCAATGGCGGATTCTAGGGTAGATGGCCTGCTGCTGGTCACCGAATCACGGATCTGGCGTGGTAACCCTTTGATGTAGCGGCGTATTGCAGTTTTCATAGGTTGAACCATGTGAGGTAGGAGTCTCGAGAGATCATGGAATCTATTGGTGTAGGTCACGTTGTCGCCTCCCTCCTGTTTCAGATTCCAGAATTCATCCTCGAGAGTTTGCAATTCGCTGTCAGGGCAGAACTTCTCCATCATGCGTTCTTTTAGTTTTGACCAGGTCATTCCCAAGGCAATAGCCTCTCCCTTTGCCCGTTTTCTAGGTTCCACCATGTGAGAGCATGACCTAGGAGGCACCCTGTAGCATGACGGACCATCAGGTCCTCAGGACACTCGCTATGGATGAAAGTACTCTCCATTTCTTCAATCCACGTGAGGAGTGCGGTGGCACCATCGATGCCTTTGAAGTAAGGCGGATTGTAGTCACGAAAGTGCTTGAACGAGCAACGAGGAGTGGTTGCTGGAGCTTGTGGCTGAAGAGAATGAAGTTGGGTTGCAATTGTTGGGATGACGTTTGCTACCTCCTTGGCGATAAGGGCAGCTAGCCTTCGGTTGTTGCGAGAAGCGTATGGGGGTCGTAATGCCATCTACGAGAAACACGCATATGGACTTGTGAGTTATTTGTAAATTGATTATGGAAATAAAGTTTTTAGACATTGTTGGGTAAAATAATTTTAAAACACTTGTTGGGCCATGGTTAGGAGTGTTGGGCACCTTTTGGGCTTTCCATGGTTACTAAATGTGAAACATGTAGCACTTGCGTGGGCCCCCACAAAACTAAGTTTTCACATGTCTTTCCCACTTCTAGGCCCATTAGGGAACTTAATAGTCCATTGAGTTGGCCATTTTGGAGTGTATCCTTTCGGATACGTTTGATAAGGTCGGGTATTTTGATGGCTCAAAAGTAATGTGAATGACGCGCTTTGGCCTATAGGTTTGGGAACTCTCGCCTTTGGTCCCCAGGTAAGCAAACTGGTCCCTCGGTTGATTGGGATGTATACGAATGCTTACCTAGTCAGGACTTTCGGGCTACCGGCACCTCCCCCTTCCAGTTACTACTCGTCCATTACTATGATCCTACCCAACTAGAGTTGATGGCTTTGAATTTCCTATGAGCTCTAAGGAATATATATGTATATACAAAACTACTTGAATATGTGTATGATTTTCAGAGAAAGAGGAGAATATTCACAAGTGTATGCACACATATAAGTGTCAGGAGTAATACGTATGCACATAAGGGAGCAATTAACCCACAAAGGTATTCCTAGAATTTTCTAAGTGCGAATTGCATACAGATGTGTGTGCATTTTATAAACTAGCATACGAGAGGACCCTAGAGGCTATAGACTAGGTCAAGGCAATTAACCTAATTCCCTATAGTCAAGGGCTCTGATACCAATCTGTCACACCCCGATCCTTGTCGGAATCGATCAAGGCGTGATATATTGTTCAAAGTCTCATGACAACTATGTTATAATATGATTAGATTCAATTAAGTACTAAGTATGCAAACAAGATCCACAACATACAAATACAAATCCAAATACGAACAACATTTATTACATCAAATTTAAATTGTCTTGTGGATTTCTAAGGCACAACCTATTTTTCATCAATCTTCATTCTTCAAATCTGCATCATGGGTAAAAACAGGTCAACTACGAGAGTTGGTGAGTAATCTAATTTTAGTAGAGAAAGTTGTGAAGTTGAAACATTTATAATTTGAAATTTGTTTTCTTTTGAAGTCGACAAACAATTGTATTTGAGATAACGGTTTATAAATCAAAAATTGATTAACAAATGATAACAACAACAATAAGTCCTCACCCTATATATACATATGTATATACATATAAATATATATAGGATGGAGCATCTAATCATCAAACACACTCAACCACGTGCGATCAATCACCTTAGCGTCCCAAGGCGGGGTGGTCAACCCAATAGCGCTATTATTGTCCATAACGTACCTCAAGAATACGGGCATAGTCATGGAGATTAGACTAAAAATGGTAATGCACTACAAATACATGTAGCGTAAACAAACAATAGTTATACAATTAATGACTCACGTATAAATGTCCCAACAATGTCTCAATTGTGATAAAACAATAAAATGAAGTTGGAACATATTAGAACCACATGATACACCCCAAAAGTATTGAAAATTATAAAGTATGGGGTAGATTACTCACTTTAGTCCCAAAACGAAATGCGTGTGTCGTACGATAGACGGTTCGGGTCAAAATGGCGTAGAACCTAATATAATTAATAGTTTTGGTTTAGAAACTGCTAAACGAGAATGGAGTATTAATACAAATAATTAGACACATATTCTTATATTAGATGAATTAACAATAATTCATTTGGATTATAATATTAAGGTATTTATTTGTTAAATGAATTTTAAATTGAATTAATTACTTTGCATAATTAATTTATATTTTCAATTTAGGCCAGATTTTAATAATTTCTTATTAAAATAATAACTTGCCCAATTATAATTATTTACATATTTTAACAATTATTTATATGAAATAATCATTAAAATGCATTTTTAAATACTTAGGAAAATGGTTTTAAATAGTAAACAGTATTGAAAAATTAGGAAATTATTAGGAAATCATTATTTCATACAATATGAATTACTGTAAAATTTTTATATTTTTCTGAAATGTTTTAGTATTTATTTAATATTTTAATGATTAAACAACACAAAATTCGGGAAAAATAGTAAATTATTCCCAAAAATTCTGTAAAATTAACCATAGTTTTATAACATGATATAGAGCCCAGTGTATAAGTTTCAGATATTCGTGACTATGGGAAGTATTTTTTATATATTTCATTATTAATTAATCAATAAAATCATAAATAATAGTAAACAGAAATATAAATGCATGAAACTTCATATATCATGTTTAATCAATATATAGGTCATCCCAGAATTTTCTCAGAATTTATTGAATGCAACAAGTATTTTATGTGAATTATTGCCCTACTTTATTGCAATAATTATAATAATTCAATAAAAATAAGTTATTTTCTGAAAATTTCCAGAACTTCTTATTTTATTGATGGTATTCTGAGAAAAATCAGGTTTATGCATAAAATGAGTTTTAGATATTTTGGTGGATTTAATTTGTTTCTTGTATGAATTTGAAACTTTTAACAACATACCTTGATGAATGCTTCAAGAGGGATGAAGATTTGAGTATAATAGATTGTTCTTGGCTGGAATATGAGTATCTCTTGGATGAATTTCGAGATTGAGAGTGAGAGAAAGAATAGAGAAGGTTTAAGTGGTGAAGAGAATAATATGTTGGGAGAAAAAGGAAAGGAAAGTGGATGGGAGGTGTGAGTGGGAGACCATGGGAATAATCTTTTTGCTTTTGGTGGTCTTCATAATTTCCCACTAACACAAGCATCTTTTATATAATTAATATAAGAGTTTTATAAAATTTAAAGTAAAGTTTATAAAAATAGAGTTTTATAAAATTTAATGGAAAGTTTATAAAAATGGGGTTTTATAAAAGATAAGTTATTATTTGATTATAACAATCTACTTTGATTTGAAGTTTAATTATATCATTCAAGTTTGATTCTTTTAATTTAATTAGAGCATTATACTTTGATTTGATTTTAATATGGTATCAAAATTTAATTTGATTATAGTTATAACGTTGTACTATACTATGTTGCTATTAACATCAATTTATATCGTAGTGTGTGGGTTTTGATCCTATTAGCGTCAAGTAATCTTGAGTAGGGTTTATTAAATTTCCAATTGGGTTGGGTTGACCCGAATCCATTTTAGGCGGATGTCACACTACGGATGTGATTCGAGGATGTGTACTCGAGATCTTCGGTGTTGAGTTCCCGATAGATCTGGTCCCGATAGCGATGGGGGACGTGTGTGTCATAGTGGGCATGGATTGGTTGAGCCGATTTGGGGCTGTTATAGATTGCGAGCGACAGTTGGTGACGATACGAGACCCTAGTGGGGGAGTACTTACGGTGTACGGCGAGGGTACCCGTTCTGGGTCAGCATTTTGTTTGGCTGCTAGAGCGAGGCGGAGCCTACAGCAGGGCTGTAACGGATTTGTGGCTTATGAGATGGATTCACGAGTGGCCGCAGAGGGGTCGGGTTCAGTTGGTGATGTGCCGATAGTGCGTGAGTTCCCGGATGTGTTTCCCGAGGAGTTGCCGAGTGTGCCTCCCGAGAGGCAGGTGGAGTTTCGCATCGATTTGATTGCGGGGGCAGCGCCTATCGCCACGGCGCCTTATCGCCTTGTGCCGCCAGAGATGCAGGAGTTATCCTCGCAGCTTCAGGAGCTGCTGGGGAAGGGTTTTATTCGACCGAGTAGCTCGCCATGGGGAGCGCCGATCCTTTTTGTCAAGAAAAAGGATGGTTCGCACCGGATGTGCATTGACTACCGGGAGTTGAACAAGTTGACGGTCAAGAACCGTTACCCCTTACCGAGGATCGATGATCTGTTCGATCAGTTGCAGGGAGCGTCTTGGTTCTCCAAGATAGATTTGAGGTATGGATATCATCAGATGAGAGTGTGGGAGGAGGATATCCAGAAGATGACGTTCAGGACTCGTTATGGGCATTACGAGTTCGTGGTGATGCCTTTTGGGCTCACCAATGCACCGGCAGCGTTCATGGATCTCATGAACAGGGTGTGCAGACCGATGTTGGATCGATCGGTGATCATGTTCATTGATGATATTCTGGTGTATTCGATGTCCCGAGAGCAGCACGAGGAGTATTTGAGGGAGATCCTCGGAGTTTTGAGATTGGAGAGGCTGTACGCCAAATTCTCCAAGTGTGATTTCTGGTTGCGAGAGGTCCAGTTCTTGGGGCATCTCGTCAATCAGAAGGGGATATTGGTCGATACGGCCAAGATTGAGGCGGTGATGAGTTGGGAGGTGCCGAGATCTCCCACCGAGATCAGGAGTTTTCTGGGGTTGGCCGGCTACTATCGGATATTTATCAAGGATTTCTCCAAGATCTCCGTGCCTCTCACCAGGTTGACCCGAAAGGGCGTTACTTTTTCGTGGGGTCCGGAGCAGCAGACCTCGTTTGAGACTCTTCGCCAGAGGTTGTGCGAAGCCCCGGTGTTATCCCTTCCAGAGGGAATGGAGGATTTTGTGGTGTACTGCGACGCATCGATATCGGGGTTGGGTGCGGTGCTTATGCAGAGAGGGCATGTGATAGCGTATGCATCGAGGCAGCTGAAGCCTCATGAGACGAGGTATCCCAGCCACGATCTGGAGTTGGGGGCAGTGGTGTTTGCCTTCAAGATATGACGTCATTATTTGTATGGGGTTCGGTGTACCATATACACGGACCACAAGAGTTTGAAGTACCTGATGGATCAACCCAACCTGAATATGCGCCATAGGAGATGGTTGGATGTGGTAAAGGATTTCGATTGTGAGATCCTGTACCACCCGGGCAAAACTAATGTTGTAGCTAATGCTCTGAGCCGTAGGGCAGGGAGTGCCCCGATTCGAGACATTTGTATGTGATTGACGGTGATGACTCCGGTGTTGGACACCATTTGGGAGGCCCAGGCAGAGGCCATAATGCCAGAGAACCGCAAAAGGGAGCGGGTAATCGGGCAGGTGTCCGAGTTCGTTACCGATAGCCGAGGGCTGATGACCTTTCAAGGTCGGATTTGGGTGCGCAATGCAGGCGGGGCACGTACCATTCTGATGGAGGAGGCGCACAGATCGAGGTTCTCGATCCATCCCGGGGCCACTAAGATGTATTTGGACCTGAAGAGAGAGTATTGGTGGCCCTGTATGAAGAGGAATGTCGCGTGGTTTGTTGAGAGGTGCTTGACCTGTCGTAGGGTTAAGGCCGAGCACCAGCGTCCGCATGGCAAGTTGCAGCCACTTGAGGTTCCCCAGTGGAAGTGGGAACAAATTTCTATGGATTTTATCACCAAATTGCCGAGGACCGCGAGGGGCGTCGATGCAATTTGGGTGATAGTCGACCGGCTGATGAAGAGCGCTCACTTCCTTGCTATCAGTGAGAGCTCTTCCGCAAAGAGGCTGACCGAGTTGTATGTGAGAGAGGTGGTATCACGTCATGGAGTACCGATCTCGATTGTATCAGATCGAGATGTACGTTTCACTTCCAGGTTCTAGAAGAAGTTCCATGAGGAGTTGGGTACGAGGTTGCATTTCAGTACCGCCTACCACCCACAGACGGACGGGCAGAATGAGGAGATGATCCAGACGCTCGAGGACATGCTTCGAGCGTGTGTGTTGGACTTCGGAGGAAGTTGGGACACGTACTTGCCGTTGGCTGAGTTTTCCTATAACAACAGCCACCATTCGAGTATTCGTATGCCTCCCTTCGAGTTGTTGTATGGGAGGAGGTGTCGGACTCCCATTTGCTGGGGAGAGGTAGGGCAGCGCGTGATGGGTAGCACTGAGATAGTGCTTCAGACGACTGAGCAGATACAACAGGTCAGGCAGAGGTTGTTGACAGCTCAGAGTCGCCAGAAGAGTTATGCGGATAGGCGACGATTCGAGCTTGAGTTTCAGGTGGGAGACTTCGTACTCCTGAAGGTGTCTCCTTGGACAGGAGTGATCCGATTCAGGAAGAGGGGCAAGTTGGGGCCCCGGTGCATCGGTCCGTTCAGAGTGACCGCGAGGGTGGGTAGGGTAACGTATCGTTTGGAGCTACCTGCGGAGTTGAGCCAGATTCATGATACCTTCCACGTGTCTCAGTTAAGGAAGTGTATATCCAACGAGTCGGCGGTGGTGCCGCTGGAGGATATTCAGGTGGATGCGAGATTGAATTATGTTGAGAGACCGATCGCGATCTTGGATCGGAAGATCAAGGTTCTGAGGAACAAGGAGGTGCCCCTGGTTCAGGTCCAGTGGCAGCATAGGAGAGGGTCCGAGCTGACGTGGGAGCCGGAGTTAGAGATGCGGGAGCCGCATCCAGAGTTGTTTGCCGAGCAAGACTTTGAGGGCGAAGTCTGATTCTAGTGGGGGAGAATTGTAACATCCAGATTCCCAGGTATTCTATGATGTTCATTTATTTTGAGTTTTGAGGAGGGACTCGACGAGTCGACGCCTAGACTCGTCGAGTAGGATCGCGATTTGCTGACTGGATTAATGAAGGGACTCGACGAGTCAATAAGTGGACTCGACGAGTCCGCGCTGTGGACAGAAACCCTAAATCTGCGGGCCTGAGCCCTATTTAAAGGACCTTATAGCCCTCATTTGCGGCTACCAGTCCAGAGAGAGAAACCCTAGAGAGCTTGAACGAGTTGTGTGAGAGAGGAAGCCACTTTAACCCCTTTTGGTGTTGTTTTGCAAAGAAGAAGGTGTTTCCAGCAAGAGGAGGTCAAGGGGATTGCTATTCTGTGGATTTCCAGCTTGGATCTGCAACTTTGAGGTAGTAAATCGACCCCTTTCTCTGTTTGGTTTAAGATCCTTGAATGTTAGGGTTTTCTATACCCTTTATTGGCTTGAAATGTTGAGTATGATGTCCCTTTGAGTGTTAGACTCTGGATCTGGACCTCTAGAGGTCCAAAGGACCTTATCCATTATGCTTTATGTTGGTTCATGGAGGGAATGAGACTATGTTGCCATTTTAGAAGCCATTTCACCAAGGAAAGCCTTGTGGGCGTTGTATGAATGTCAAGACTGAACCTTTACGTGATTATCGTGGTTGGGAAGGTCAGATCTATAGGTTAGAGAAGCAGATCTGACCTCAGAAGGTCAATTGAGTGTTGCCATGGAAGCAACTCGCCGAGTGCATAAGTGGGCTCGACGAGTCGAGTCGGGGTTGCCCCGCGATTCGTGACAGGCGTAACTCGTCGAATGAAGGGAAGACTCGACGTGCCAAGTAAGGCTAGAAGGATTCAGAGGATCCGTATGGACTCGCCAAGCCGCCCATGTGCACTCGACGAGTCGGGTCAAAGTTTGACTGTTGACTTCAGTTGACCTTAGGGTTTTGGTCAAACTGATTCAAGAGAGTTCTGGGAGGGGTAGAATGGTCTTCTACCCATCATCAGAGATGAGTTTATGAGAGAGTATTGATTAGGAATGTTATTCTGTTGATAGGAGGAGGCTAGATCGGGTATCCGAACATGGGAGATTATCCGATATCGTACGAGGTGAGTCTTCTCACTATACTGTACCTGGAAAGGTACCTATGTGTGACCGGAAGGTCTTGTATGCTATGAGGTGTATGTGTTGTATGCTGTTATGTGATATGTATGTGTTATGTATGCTATGAATGAGAAGGACCGGAAGGTCATTATGATGTGGACCGGAAGGTCATTATGATGTGGACCGGAAGGTCATTATGATGTGGACCGGAAGGTCATGATGATATGGACCGGAAGGTCATCACGGGTAGGACAGGAAGGTCTACCGGGGTTGTGGGACGGAAGTCCCCTGAGACACAGAGACCGGAAGGTCTTATAGCCTTGAGCGGCGTATGTGCGTATGTGGTATTTTGGGGAACTCACTAAGCATTTATGCTTACAGTTGTTATGTTATGTGTTTCAGGTACTAGCGAGGATCGCGGGAAGGCGCCGACATGATCCGTACACACTTATGGACTTTATGTTTTGAGATTCTGGGATATGTTTGTTATGACAACATTGGATACATTATGTTTTGATGTTATTGTGTGACTGAAAGTATGATTTAAAAACGAAAAATTGTTTTAAAAATTTACGTTGTTACACCTCAAATGTCTCACACAACACCACACCACTTGGAATAACCTTGAGAGAAGGCACTTATAACTCAAAATCGGCTAGCCTTCTTGTTCTTCACTTAGTGTCCGATTTTTCTTACCATAGGGCTTCTTATATAGTGTCCCACATGTAGGGTTACTCCATGTAAACCCTAATGTGCATGGCTTTTCATATTCCAGGATCCATGGGTTTATAACCTCCATGGACTATCCATGGAGCACCTTATGGGTTTTAGCCCAATTCATATAAACCATGGATCATTAGCCCACTATACAAGAATGGATGATTTACACAATCAAACCCCATATATTTAATTAGTCTCCTTTTGATCACTTATTTAATTCCAAATTAATTCTTGATCAATACTAATTAAATAATATTATTAATATATTAGAACTTATAATATATTAATACCCTTAAGTGTCCTTTCTCTCATTTGGTCTATCCAAGTATTGCAATGCCATGCAACCCAAATGGACCATGCCAACCGGGTCAAGTACATACCTGAAATAGTTATGGACTTAGACACCTTATCCAACAGTCTCCCACTTGGATAAGTCTAATAACTATAACTACAAGTATGACTTCAGGAACCGACCAGCAATCGTAGCTCTTTCAAGGTCTCGCGGAACTGAGATGATGATGATACGCCATTTAAGATAAGTGATCATATAATCCTCTATTCTAGATATCAGTCGGACAAATACATGGATCAATGTCTTACTTATTGTCCAACAGTTTGTTTCCCGATTTCCAATTTGTTTGAAATATAAATTAATCGAACACATCAATTTAGTTCTGACCGGGCCCGATACATAGGTCACAACAAAATCATTGAGGGGCCCAGATATCACTTCTAATCCAAGAAGGAACAGATAAACTTCGACTCATATGCTTATTCTACTACTTGCTGAATCATACATAAAGGCACGTTTTATAACATCGAGTTACCAATGCGTTTTCGTACAATCAATGTATAACCAACTCATAGTCAACAACTCATATCTCTAGGTTTGAAGACTTATATGATATTACCGTCTCACGATCACTTGAGATAAATTCCATGAAGTGATGCAAGTGAGCGTGGGTTGAATCCAATACTCAGAACTTATGAGCACTCATGAGTGTTGTAGAAACTCTTGATATGTCCAACATCTTAGACATCTATAAGCCAACTTGTGACAGTCTTGATTCATATCTACTTCCAACATACGACCAACTGTGGAGAATTTGAATAATATGATATACCATAACATAATTATTCTGGAAGTCAAAACATGCAAAATGAAATGATAGTAAACGATTGACAGAAGATAGTAACACTTTACTTATAAATAAACAACAACTTTTATTTATCATCAAATGTCAAATACACTTTACAAATATAAAAGCTATCTAATTAATAAAACTAATATCATCCTTCAGAGCTATGCGCCTTGCATGCTGGAGATGCTTAACCCTACCCAGTCCCTTCGTGAGGGGATCTGCTGGGTTCTCATCCGATGATACCCTCTTTGCCACGAGGACTCCTTCTTCTATTCGATGTCTGATGAAATGGTATTTTCTGTCGATGTGTCTGGATCTCCCGTGATCCATTGGTTCCTTGGCTAATGCAACTGCACTTTCACTATCACAAAAAATCTCTATAGGCTCCTTTATAGCTGGTACAACTCCAAGGTCTCCAATGAAGTTCTTTAGCCATATAGCCTCCTGTGCTGCCTCACTTGCCGCTATATACTCTGATTCGGAAGTTGAATCAGCCACTGTTTCCTGCTTGGAACTTTTCCAAGTAATTGCTCCTCCGTTTAGGGTAAAGACCCAGCCTGACTGAGAGCGGAAATTATCCCTATTAGTCTGAAAGCTAGCATCGCTATACCCTACTACTCTCAAGTCATCACTCCCACCGAGGGTAAGGACCCAGTCCTTAGTCCTCCACAGGTACTTGAGAATGTTCTTTACCGCAGTCCAGTGATCCTTGCCAGGATTCCCCTGATATCTGCTGACCATGCTCAATGCAAAGGCCACATCAGGACGAGTACAAGTCATAGCATATATGATCGAGCCTACAACGGAAGCATACGGTACTTGACTCATCTCAGCTATCTCAGCCTTTGTACTCAGGCTCTGAGTCTTACTCAATCCGGCATTACTCTGTATCGGTAACTCTCCTTTCTTAGAATTCTGCATGCTGAACTTATTCAACACCTTATCCAAGTAGGTTATAAACCCACTAGCCTTGAAATATACACATGACTCATCTTCGCTCCTCGAAAAACCAAGCTCTTTGACTTTCTCATTGAAACAAAGATTCCATCTGCGAGGTGCTTGTTTCAATCCATAGATGGATTTCTCAAGCTTACACACTCTATTAGGGTACTTTGTACTGACAAAACCCTCTGGCTGACTCATGTAAACATCCTCAGCCAACCTTCCATTAAGGAAAGCGGTTTTGACATCCATTTTCCATATTTCATAATCATAAAATGCAGCAATGGCTAACATAACCCTAATAGACTTAATCTTTGCTACTGGTGAAAAGGTCTCATCCTAATCAACTCCCGGAGTTTGAGAAAAGCCCTTTGCAACCAGTCGCGCCTTATAAGTGTGTACATTACCATCCATGTCGGTATTCTTCTTGAAGATCCATTTGCACCCGACTGTCTTACGACCTGGTACATTGTCAACCAACTTCCAAACTTGATTGTCATACATGGACTGTATCTCGCTGTACATAGCCTCTTTCCATTTAGCAGCCTCAGGGCCTGCCATGGCTTCCGTGTAGCTGTTAGGTTCATCGAGACTTACCAGTGTGTTATCACTGATAAGTGTATCACCTTCCGCAGTATATGGAAACCATAGTAATGCTCAGGTGTATTCCTAACTCTCGTGGAACGCCTCAGAGGTACAAACTCATCTGTCGGATCAACAGGAGTTTCCTCCTTAGGTTGATTGCTAGGGTTTGACGTTCCTTCACCACTTGGCTCTTGAATTTCTTCAAGATCAATTTTCCTCCCACTATTTCCTTGGCTTATGAACTCTCTCTCTCTCTCTCTCTCTCTCTCTCTCTCTCTCTCGAAAGACTCCTCTCCTTGCTACAAAGACCACATTATCACTGGGTCTGTAGAAGAGGTAACCAAAGGATCTCTGTGGGTAGCCGATGAAAATACACCTCTCACTTCGAGGTTCGAGCTTATCGTGAGTCTCATGCCTCACGAAAGCCTCGCAACCCCAAATCTTGATGTGGTCTAGATTGGGAACTTTTCCAGTCCACATCTCGTGAGGTGTTTTGGCAACCTTCTTTGTAGGGACTAGATTAAGGATATGGGCGGTAGTCTCTAAGGAATACCCCCAAAATGAGATTGGTAGCGAATCTCGACTCATCATGGAACGAACCATGTCCAACAAGGTCCGATTGCGCCTCTCAGCCACACCATTAAGCTGCGGTGCCCTGGGAGGTGTCAATTGTGAGACAATCCCACATTCCTTAAGATAGTCAAGGAACTCTGTACTAAGATACTCACCACCTCGATCGGATCGAAGCATCTTAATGTTCCTGCCCAACTGATTCTCCACTTCCTGTTTAAACTCCTTGAACTTTTCAAAGGTTTCTGACTTATGCTTGATTAAGTAGACATATCCATATCTACTATAATCATCAGTAAAAGTAACATAGAAGCGGTTAGCATCCCTTGTGGCGGTTATGAAGGGTCCACACACATCTGTGTGTACAAGATCCAACAAACCTTCACCCATAGCACAAGTACCAATGAAGGGTGACTTTGTCATTTTCCCAAGCAAACAAGATTCACAATTATCATCCGACTTTAGGTCAAATGACTCCAATACTTCATCCTTTTGGAGTTGGCCTATGCGTTTCTTGCTTACATGTCCAAGACGACAATGCCGTAATGATGCTTTATCCAAGCTAGTGGAAGAATTGATACACAACACATTATTTCCTAGGTTATCTACAACCAACACAGTTTCATACACACCATCAAAAGGTAATGCTTTAAAATAAAGAACATTGTTAAAGAAAGAATTAATACCACCACATTCATTATCAAACGAAAAGGTAAAACCTTGTTTGTACAAACCATGAAAGGAAATAATATTTCTCGCCATTTCAGACGAGTAACAACATTTATTCAAATCTAATGTTAACCCACTACTTAGAAACAAAGAATAAACTCCAATCTTGGTGACAGGTGTAACTTTCCTATTCCCCATGATCAATTTTATCTTCCCATGCTACACATTCTCACTTCTTCTTAGTCCCTGCAAATCAGGACATATGTGAATACCATAACCTGTAATGTTTCTAGTCCATTTCCAACAACAAAACTCGAAAAACTGCACTCTGGGCATTCTACTCATCGAGTGCATGAACCTACTCGACGAGTAGGATGATTTTACACATGGACTCGTCGAGTCCCCCCATGGACTCGGTGACTTCCTTTAGCAGAATGCATAATTTTTGACTTTTTTAAACAATTTGCATCAAGTATCAAGAAAACAAGCCTAGGCTCTGATACCACTGTAAGGTTTTGAGCATTTTAACACTCCTAAGGTGTACATGCAACCCTAGAAACGTTGGATCTATGTTTTACTAAGATACATACAAATTTGATTTCTAAGGTTCTTAACCTTTCTAGCATGACATGGGGAACTTGAATCACAAAAAACTAGTAAGAAAACATACATTGCTTGTTGCTTTGATTCCTTGAGAACCTTGTGAGCCTAGCACCTCAAGTGTGATGCCTCAAATGTCTCACACAACACCACAACACTTGGAATAACCTTGAGAGAAGACACTTATCACTCAAAATCGGCTAGCTCTCTTGTTCTTCACTTAGTGTCCGATTTTTCTTACCATAGGGCTTCTTATATAGTGTGCCACATGTAGGGTTACTCCATGTAAACCCTAATGTGCATGGCTTTTCATATTCCATGATCCATGGGTTTATAACCTCCATGGACTATTCATGGAGCACCTTATGGGTTTTTGCCCAATTCATATAAACCATGGATCATTAGCCCACTATACAAGAATGGATGATTTACACAATCAACCCCATATATTTAATTAGTCTCCTTTTGATCACTTAATTAATTTCAAGTTAATTCTTGATCAATACTAATTAAATAATATTAAATATATTAGAACTTATAATATATTAATAACCTTAAGTGTCCTTTCTCTCATATGGTCTATCCAAGTATTGCAATGCCATGCAACCCAAATGGACCATGCCAACCGGGTCAAGTACATACCAAAAATAGTTATGGACTTAGACACCTTATCCAACAGTGAGAAGTGTGTAAGGAGAGTATGTAGATAGCATTCCAAAATAGTCTGATAGTATTTTAATTGTTTAAGTTTGATTTCCTTAGAGATTTTTGGATACGAGGTAAGTTTGTAGATTCATTTCCCAACATGATCACTCCCAAACACATGTTGGTCGTATTTTGAACAAATATAGTTGATCAGACTATATTTATCACCAATACGACTACATAACTGTCCGGGTTGACCATGGTGTTCAATTTCCTCCAGAGACTTTTAGTGTTATAGTATTAATGCACTCCTAGGTTTTATTTTATTCAGAGTGTTTTAGTCCCATTGTATTTATAGTTGCATATCTTGTATGATTAGATATGCCAGTTCACTATAAACAATGCTCTGATACCAATCTGTCACACCCCCAAACTAGACAGCGGAAACGTCCGGGGGCTTGGTGTGACTTTATTTTTGTAGTATCATCACAGAGTATATAACTGAAACACAACATCATCATCATCACACATGTAATATAACAACATCCATAGTTTACATAAAATATTGTATTTCAATATTACATGCCAAAATAGTTAAAGTATGATGAAACAAAATATGACAAAATATCCATGAATTCTTTCTGCCCAACCTGCTTAACGACTTCCTGAGAGTACAAGTTAATTTAAAAAGGTCAACATAAAAATGTTCGTGAATTCATAAGCATGTTTGAGAAAATGATTAGTATTACTTTGTAGCCACCATAAAATCCTATATTTTCTGAAAACAGTTTGGTATGTTTGTGTCCGATCTTGTATTAATGCATGTGTATTAATGTTTACTAGAATGCAAAAAAAGAAGAATGATGAAGAGAATGTAAAGAGAATATAAAGAGAATGCCCCCAGACAACCCGATGTTGTCTGTGAAAGAGAATGTTGGTATTATCAACCCATGAGGTTGAGTACTAGCGTGAGTATGTTACCGAGTAATCCAAAGAGAAAAGAGAATGGTTTCCCGTAAATTTTATAATGTTAATTCCTCTAAGCGAGTCGTAATAACCATACTAGATAATGACAATTTCGCCTGTCATGGTGTTGTTGGACGCCGACAGAATAGAATAAGGTTTTTATCACCCTAGACTGGTCTAGTCTAACTATAGCGAACAGCTTAGGTGTAGGGTGTCACCCTCGTATAGATCTATACACAAACCCCCGTTCTCCCTTCAAAAGACTCTGGTTATAACTACAGGCTATGATCGTACACTCAATAGGTGCCAACCGACACGTCTCACTAGATCCTTAATCGAATTTACGCGAAGAGAAACATATAAGGTACATTCCAGGCCCAATGAACATGTAAGTGGACAACTAAGGACCGCTAAGCATGTAAATCATTTCTAGGATCAAAAGGAATGAGATTATATATATACCTCGTGCCCAATATATATGTAAAAGGACAACTAAGGCCCATTTAACATGTATATTATTTACAGGCCCAGAAAGCACGCAAGGAGTATCCTAGGTCCGTCGAGCATGTAATTGGGTCAACAAAGCCCAATAAACATGTAAAGAGTATACATGACCTATCAAGCATATAAATGGGTCACTAAGGCCCAATAAACACGAGAATGACGTAATTAGCCCGTTTGTTATTATATTGCTTGTTTTAGCTCAATTATTTACCAAAATGACATAAAAGGCCCACTTTTTGTAAAAATGACACTCTTGGCCCATTAAGCCGAAAATTTACAGTTAAGGCACATTTTTGGTAAAAACAACATTTTAGGCCCCTTTTAAGAATGAAACTTGCATTTAAGGCTAGTTTTTGTAAAAATAACATTTTCAACTCCCTTTTGTCAAAATATCATTTTTGGCTTGATTGTTATGAAAATGTGCATTCTTGACCCATTTGTAAATAATTTTATCTTTATGGCCCAAGTTCTAACAAATTCATATTTTTAGTTTTCCTTAGCAAAAATTTACATTTTTGACACAACTATGTTGAAAATGACACTTAAGCCCAAAAAGTTATAATTTTGGCCCAAGGCCGTGAGAAGCCCAAATAAAGTCCAATTATGAAAATTTTTACATTTTTAGTCCTTGTAGGGTCTCAAATGTCGTAACTAACCATGTTTAGAAAAAATAATCGTTTTTGAACCCCTACTAACCGTGAGTTACATAAATAAACCCATTTTTGGTCATTTTGTCACTTTTGGCCCTCTTATGCAATTTTTCTTGGTTTTAAGTAACTTGTACGTATTTTAAAACCATTTCCTTTTAAGATAAGTTGAAATGAGTGTTATGTTCTACAAATAGCTTCATATTTTAGTAGATCAATAAGTTCATGGAGTTTATAACACATAACCACATATATTACACGAAAAACACACAAAATCATTCACACACACATTGATCTACACAAAACAACTTGTATTCTCCCCCGAAACATAGTAAAAACCGAAAATAGGGGGTATGAACTCACTTTGGGTTGTTGTTTTCGGTCTTGGATGAAGGTTGAGAAGGATCTCGACCCTAAAAGTCTTCCTGAGAGGAGATCTTCGAATTCTAAGAAGTTTTAAGAGCATGATCATGAAAACATGTGCTCATGAGGATGGATCTATCATAAAATGAAATAAATCACTTTGAGTTTACATGATCTTACCTAACTATGAAGCTTGAAGAGATTTTCCTTGAGACACACAAGTACACACGAATTCTAGGAAGAATAGAGGAGGTTTCTTTGAGTGTTCTTAGAGAGAAGTGTTTGAGTAGGTTTGAGAGTAAAATGAAGGTGGTGGTGGGTTGTTTGGGCCGAGAATAAGAAGAAGAGGGAGGGAAGAGAGAGATGACAAGATTGTTTCATGGAAACATGAGATTTCCTAGAGACATGGTGTGTAATTTGCTTAGTTATCCATTAAACAATAATTAGGTGGCAATACTCTAATTATCATCTTGATATTTTATTTTATATATATATATTTTTTAAGTTGGGCCGAGAGTGAGAGGGGAAGAGAAGAGAAGAGGAGTTTGGGCCTTTTTCTCGATTATGTTCGAAGTTGTGAGGCCCATAATGAAGGTTCTCGGCCCATTGGGCCCTTATTGAGGGTTCACGACCCAAAGATGGTAAAGGGATGGGGTTTACGGCCCAATCACCATGAGAAGATGGGTTTACGGCCCATCATCGTTCAATAGGGTGGTTCACGGCCCATAAAGGCCCATGCGAGTAAGTGAGTTATTTTAGGCCTAACATGGCCCAATTGCTATGGTTTGACGAATGTGGGTCCAACTAGAGCCCAAATGGGTTTCATTGGCCCAAAATCATCAAATAGAAGGTTTACTAGCCCATTAGGCCCAATAAGAGGATCATAGTCCATACTAGATTCGAACCGGGATATTTAGGGTTTCAGACCCATAGCTAAGTATATGAGATGCTTTGTATTACGTTTTGAACTTCACTCAGGAGTTTTGATTCAAATGGATGATTTTGATTGAACATAGAGTATGATATCCACTTAGAGTACAAGTCTTACAATAGTTGATGTTTACATGAGGACAAAATTTCCTAGATAAAAATGCTAGTTGTGACAAAAAGGCATAACAAGTCATTCGTATTGTCCTTGAGTTGTTGAAAATGCAGTATACGAAATACTATTTGGATGCATTTTTATTTGCCAAAATCCACTTTTACAATCAAAATTTGAAAATATCTTTTTATTTCTAGTCCAGTTGATTAGACTTTCTTTATGTGGTAAAAAATATCCATCAAATACAGTATTATCATTTAATTTTTTTATAACTTATCACCAATCGAGCTTTTCCTCTAGCTATTTCAGCATGCTTCCTAACCATAAAGGCAGGAGAACTATGTGGACTATGACTTTGTCTGATTAATTTAAGAACTAACAATTCTTTTGTTTGGATTTTAAATTCATTGTGATCATCAGGATTATATCTCATTAGTTTGATTCTTATCTTTCATTTCTAATTTAGCTGTTATTTGGTTTTTCTCCTAAAATTGTAATGGATTTTCAGAATAACATTGCTTTATTTTATTTTTAATATGTTCTACGTCTACCTTGTCAAAGCTAAAAACTCTATCCTTTTTTAGTAACTCTTGAAAGGGTTTCCTCAATGCTGCTAGATTATTAATAAAATCAGAAGCATAATTAAGTATTCCAAGAAAACTTTGTACTTGTTCTTTATCTATCAACTAAAGAGAACAAATAAAGGTAAATAAGGGAAATACTCAATAAAATAAACCTCATGTGGTGACTCCAAGTATATCTTACTCATGAATGGTATGGTATTCTTGGTAGGTTTAATAATGTACAATGTCTTATTCTCAATTGGATAATTATCATTGTTTGGTATAACAAGCATGCACGGTCAATGTGGATTTATAGGCAACAAACAACATATTTCCCCAATAAGCCAATTCAACCACGACTAGAGCATAACCATAACAAATGATAATTATTCACGAGATGCATGTCATTAACCACCTTACATCAATAGAATATCCAATCCAGACACTTTCAGAGACACTTAGGGTTAGTCTTTTAGCAGACATTTATATAAGGTTTTGGGGGGTAAGCGCGCTGCACCTCTGGTCAGAAAAAATGATGTGGCAAAATACTGGCCTGACACGTGGCGCAAAGTGGATGGGGCTGCGTGGTCTTGTCAGGCGCGTCGTGCTCCTCACGTGCGCGCGTACCGTTTTTTATATTTTCAAAATTGTGTATCTTCTTCATACGAGTTCCTTTTTTGATGTTCTTTAGATCTCCATAAAGCACTCAACGAGATCTACAACTTTCCTTTAGACTCTGTCGACTAATTTTGAATTTATTTTTTTCACATAGGCTTAGACTGTTAATGCCCATATAAAATGCATAACTTTCTCATACGGAATCCGTTTTCGACTGTCTTTATATCGTTGGGCTCCTATTGATGAGATCTTTACTTCTCGTTTAGATTGTTTCGGCTAAAAATCGACCGATCTAAAATTTGATTTTTGAGTTGTACATTACTATGCCGAATCTTAGAAAAATCATAACTTCCTCTAATGAAGCCATATTTAGACGTTCTCAACATGCACGCTCTCGGTTTAATGAATACAACGACTTTCGTTTAGATAACTTACGCTAAAAAGTAATTTATCAAAAATTTACTTTTTACGATACGTAGAGTCATATCGGTTTAATTGCAAAACTTCGAAAAAGCATAACTTCTTCGTTCTAAGTTGGATTCGAACGTTCCTTGTATCTCCAAAATCTTTATTACGTATACTACAACTAGGTTAAGATTATTTGTCTTAAATAATCTTTTATTTTTGGCATGTATTTTAATCTTATTTATTTTATTATTAATGTAACAATTGGCAAAAATAGGAACGGTTGTACAATACCATGTTTTGATTTTTAAGCAATATGAATATTTTATCAAAGATGGTTGAAGGAATTTAACATGTTTTATTTAGAAAAGTTACAGTGAAAAATAAAACAAGTGACTAATGTTAAATTCCGTTATGACGTAACTACGAACCAACACTGGTTTGTGAAAGTTAGCAAATAACGTCATTTAAACGTGAAATTTAATTACCGTATCAACACGTCCCCGGTTGATGAGTAATTTAAATTCTATATAAAACTTGTGCCTAATAGTTGTGAATGATCGGAATTTGAAAATTATACGAACCGAAGTGACGAAACGTGGTTAACGATACTTTTAATCGGTTAAATGTCACAAAATTATACCTTGGTCAATAAAATTTATATTTAATTGATAAAAATATAAAATGGATTATTATAAGGCATAATTAAAATGTGTCTACATGTTTACAAATAAAAGAATCAAACATAAACATTTAAGTTCAAATACATAAAAACTACATTGTTATTTTGTACCAACAATACATGTATGTATATATACATATGTATTATTATCTAGGAAATGACTAGTTATGGGTTCATGGCTTAAAGTGATTTCATGTAAGAAATATTATGTCTAACTCAATAAGATAAGAGAAATGGTTAAGAGAAGTGCCAAGTTATCTAGTAAGTACTTAATCACTTAAGACAATTGAAAAATAATCTTAATACTTCTTCTAATTTTCGAGATTTACTCTTTCCCTCTCCTAAACTATAACATTCAACTAATAACTAACTAGTAACTAGTTAGTTACCTAAGTTCTATCCTTAACTAACCAAGAGATCAAGTGGCAAGTGTAAATCAAATCTAATCATATTAAGATCACATCAAATCTTAGTAAAGATTCCTTCTTATCTTCTTCCCTCTTCTCCTATAAATCTCAAACTCCTCTCTCTCTCTCTCTCTCTCTCTCTCCATTTTCCAGCAAACTCTCCATAGAAACGCTCTCAATCTTCATCATATTTCAGCCACATGAACTTCGTTCCAAATCCACCAAAACCGTGAGCAAAAAGAGTCTATTGTCCCTCGGTTTTTCAGCCATAATTGTCACCTATTTTTACCTTCCTTTTGCTTGATATTTTCACCTCCAAATATCCCTGGAAGTTAGTTGTTATGCTACACTAAAATAAGGACTCAAAATAGTGGCTAAACCACTTTTTCTTACCCTTTTTGCTGGGAATTTTCGTGACAGCAACTAAGCCAAAACATTGGCTATTTTCGAGCATCAAACCAACACCCAAAAGTCTTTCATTTTGCTGCCCATTTTCAAGATTCATAGTATCCCATATGTTTCCACTTTCAAGCACTTAAAACCCCAAATAAAGTTACCTTTCCTCCCTCAAAAAGCTTGTGTTTTCCACCACCTTTTGGCAACATACTTTAGATCCAAGTAAAAGCTAGGTATATTCTTGATCTTTACTCTTTCCTTTTATCATAAAGTTCACTGGTTTTAAGTGAGTTAAGACATGATAAAAGTATAACTTAGTTGTAAATATATGTCTTTATGTGTTAATACATCCAAAGGAATGCTCAAATCACGAGCTTTAGTGGAACCGAAAACTGCACGAATCGTTCTCAAACCAAATAACTTTACGCAACAAAAGTGAGGTTCTACGGCCCCTATTTTTGTTCACAATATTCTTCGGTTATAGTGAGGTCTCTATCCTCCTTTGAGCTCCGGTCCGGCAGAAAATGAGAAAGAAAAAGGGAGTCCGAGCTAGGATTTTCAAGGAAGAAGGAGGTTGTTGAGCTCGATTTTTCGGCTGTTCAAGCTTCTCCAATTCAAGTGATGATTTCGTTCCCTCCCCTGCATTATTCCCGACCTTTATCTACCACTGTGGAGTCTAGAGCTGCCTCCGACATCCCCTAACCCGCCGGAAAACCGTGTTAGCAGGATTTATTGTTGTAAACCATTTTCTGTTGAGATGATCGAGTTTTAGACCTATTTGCCTATGTATTTTGATGTTGTTTACTCCCTTTTTCACGTAAAAACAAGTGTTATCATCTGGAACTAAGGAAAAGCACCTCAAAATCATTAAAACTTTGGTATGCTCTCTATTAGCGAGATTTTTCTATTTTGATTTGTTTCATTCGGGTTTTAGCAAGCCCAAGATCTTATTAATCAGTTATGGAAATGCTAGCTTATCCCTTTAACACTTGATAACGAGTTTCGATAACTAGAACCAAGTAAACAACTTGGAATGGCTTCATAACTTCTTACACACTCATATTTCAAGATTTTGGGTTTTAAAAGAGTTGTTTCTTTTCGAAGTCTTTGGATCTATTTTTTTACATGGCTGATACATGGCCTCCTTAGCTTATCTAGTCTCGTGTTGGTTCCTGGAGCTAAGAAGCAACACCCTTTTTCTTGATTTTGTCCTAGTAACCCTCAAACCAAAAGACTACACTTTTATGATGTTGTTTGTCCATGAAATTTGATTTTGAACTAAGTTTATTATAAAACACATCTCACATTATGTGTTATAATTTTGGTTGGGTGAGTGCTTAAAACAAATAATAAGCTTAGTTTAGGGTTGTGTGTCTTTGGCGTGTGTTTGGTGTATGTGTGTGTGTAAACCCAAGAATATGTTTAAATCATTCATACCCTAATATATGAATAAAAAGATGTATGAAAGTGTCTAGTTTAACTCTTATATAATCAATCATAAAAGAGGAGGTGTGTGTACACCATGATAATACAAGAAGGTTATGAAGTAAAAGTATAAATAAAGTGTAATATGTCTATTATATGGAAATGATCTAAGAAGAGTTATTAGTATGGGATATAGGTATTCAGAGAGGGAGTTCAACCTAGCCACTCCAGTGGTTTGATCTTTATTTGGTGATAGTTGGTTTACAGGTCTGATCAGTAAGAGGAGTTGAGAGTGTAGCGTTGTTTCACCGGTTCTGCGATTCAGGTGAGTCTTTTCACTATACCATGTGTGAGATTGTATATACTATGTATGGTAGGATATTCTTATTTTTAGAGTACGTGCATGCTAGTTGACTGGGATAACTCCTTGGTATGAATGTGTAGTGTATGACACTTGGTGTCATGGTATGCTAGACTAGTAGGATTTGGCATGTTGATTGTATGATACTGTTAGGTGTCATGAATGGTTAGGTTGATGATAACACTGGTTATATATAGTTAAATTAAATAGTCTGAGAACTCTTGGTCCAAAGCCTTATTGCATGGTTCTTGTTTGATTTATTTCTTTTGGGTGGATCATATGTTCGACTGACTATTTGATCCCTGACTACATATAGCTTTATGTCATGTATGAAAGACTAGGATTTGACCCCTTGCAATTATATAAGAGACCATGGGAGGACCATAGCAACCGTACGTAAGACTATGTGATGATCATATCAAATAAGACTGTAGGAGGACTGCAATAATGAACGATTGTAAGACTATAGAGGACCAGAGCATTCATACGTTCTGTATCATTATGTATGATATATGTATATGGGTATGAGATTTGGTTTTTCGGCGCTAGAGCCAAGGACTTTCCTTGTATGCATTGTATGTATAGTGGAATATATGGTATATAGGGAACTCACTATGCTTTATGTTTACAATTATGGATTAAATGTTTTGCAGGTTGTTCGCGAGACTATACACACGCATCGAAGATATTGATTTCCGATGTTTTTGTAATTCGACTCTGATAACATTATGGTTTCATCAAATGAATGTCACTTTTTGATTTTAATTAAGAGGTTTTAATGATCAACTTATTTTAAATAAAAACAAAATTATTCTGGAATTTGGAGACGTTAGACATGCACGCTCCTACACACTCTCTCTGGTTTTTATTCAAGATTTGGAGTTTTGATTATTTCCATTTGCTTTCTTTAAGTCATATTTTGATATGCACTTAAAACTTAAGAGCTTAAGGGTTTTGGACTAACATCTACATCAAGTTGAGTCATTACTGATGTCAATCTAAGGAAAACATTTTATCCACATTCTACACTAACATTTAAGTCTCGCTTTTAGGGTTCAAAGGCTATAAAGATTGTCATATTCTTCTTCCTTTTGTGTTTTCTTCCCAAGTTTTGTAAGAAGATTCTTGATGGGTTTAAACTAGTTTTATGTTATTCGATTTTTTAAGTATTTCGTTTGCTAAATCTTGAGTTTTTTGAACTAATTTTTAAATAAAAATCCAGCATGCCCAATAACCTAACAAAAGTACCTATTAATTTTTAAATGTGCAAAATAAGATAAAGGAAAAACTAAACGATTAGAAAAGTTAAAAGTTCTCAAAAATGACTTGAAGTAGATTTTGGATTTTAATCTTTTTCTACAAAATAAAAGCTAAAAACTCTTACTACAAATATTATTTTTAGAGTTTTATCCTAAAAATTAAAAGCTTTTAAAAAAAAACTTAATGCCAAGCATGTGACACTTACATAAACAAAAAGTTAGTGTTTCAAAAGTCACAACTTTTGCCTTTTAAATTTTCCAAGTTAAAATAACTTTTGCCTTTAAAAAAATAATCAATATCAGTTGTAAATTGTAATATTTAAAATGATATAGAGTATGTTTGGGATTGCTTTTAAAACAACTTTTGCCTTTTAACTTTTCCAAATTAAAATAACTTTTTGTCTTTTAAAATAACTTTTCGTGTAGGGGAAAAGTTAGTGTTTAAAAAGTCGTAAAATCCTACCTTTTTGTGACTTTTGAGATTTTTTAACATGAAAAGATGACTTTTATCCTAAAAACAAATACAAACACATTTTAAAATCACTATCTTTTGAAAAAAATCACGGGCCAAAAATGCATTTTACAAAAAAGACTTTTTAACATAAAAAAATCCTTTTACAACAAAGACTTTTAACATCAAAAATAATCCCAAACACCCCGTGATCTTGCTATGATCTTATCGATCATCAAAGAAAATCTATGGTGGTATGGTTTTCCATCGATCTGACATTGCGAACCTTGCTGTCTACAAGATGACCCAACATGATTAATATTCTAACCTTAAAAGGAAAAAAAAAAAAAACTGGATTGTTTATCTGAACACTGACCCGATCCGGACCCGACACTTTCTACAGGCAGGCGTAATCCCGTACCATTGATTTCGTCATCTTGGGGGATTGATGTATTGTGGCCCACGCCTTCACGTTTTTTCTGTTATCTGTTCGACCGAGTTTTATCAAAAACCTCGTCATCATTCCGTCACTGATCTCCAATCCATTACAAAATCCAACAATTTCTCACTTTCTCTCGTCATGTCTCAGGTAAATCTTTTCATTTCAAGCTAAATGTTGTTTTTGAGTCTCATTGAGGCTGCCTCATTCGATCAGCATTGTCACCGTTTGATCCGCTTTATTTTTGATCGTTTTCTCTGTTCGGGATCATGATTTTGTTGGAATTGACATGAGTTTTGTTCGCGTTATGGATTGTTTTTATATCGTAATTGTGATTATTTTATTTGATAGGTGAATGGGAAAGATCCGCTAATCAATCCTCCGGCTGCAACCGGTATGTTTTCGCTGTTTTATGTTGATGTGATTGAATGTGTTCATGGACGGAGATAAATCATAAATGCAACTTAACGATTATAGAATATTTGATTGATTGTTGAGTTTAGCTAATTTTATAGGATTCCGGAATCATATAAATGAACATAAAACTTGATTCTATGCTATGTTTGTTGGCATTACATGAGTTGAAAAAGATAGGGTTCCTTTTGTTGGTTTCATGGTGGGAATTAAAATTACGGTTTTCTTTTGATTATCTGTGTGCATACGAGGGAGGAAGAGGAAGACAAGGTATCATTGCCCTTTCTAACAACATTCTGTTAATGGAGAACCAGGGTTGAAACTTTAATAATGGAAATTTATATGAACAAAAAAATGAAATCGAGGATTTATTTTTCTAAATCTGCAGCAATCATTTATTTTGTGCATTCATAATTTCTCACATATATGTTCTTCTATCAGATGAGAAGGCTGATTCAGCTGTGAAAAAAGCTTCCTCTGAATCAAGTTCCTCGGATTCACAATCTGGAAAAATACCCGTAATGCCCTCCACCCCAGGAGCTGGATTTCCTGCAAGTCCTTTTAACTTCTCATCTATGGCCAGTCTACTTAATGTATTCTACTTCCTTGCATTCCTACACATAATCCAAACATCACAAATGTTTCATGTGCATAAATTTTGTAGCTTAACTTAACAATTCTGGTATATTTTTACAGGACCCAAGTGTCAAAGAATTAGCTGAACAAATGGCAAAAGATCCTTCATTCAATCAGATGGCAACTCAACTCCAGAAGACCTTTCATGGTCCTGAAGAGGGTGTTTCTCCTCAGTTTAATACACAACAGTACTATTCCACAATGCAGCAGGTTATGCAAAATCCACAATTCATGACAATGGCTGAGCGCCTTGGTAATGCCTTGATGCAGGTATGCACGACATGACATAACAGGTTGTACTGCATTTGACATGCATCTGACCGGAGGCTTGGACTAATGTTGCCCCACCTAAAACGATGGGCCAGGGACTCACTTTCAATCTCTCATATGTACAAAAGACGCAAATGCCCTCCTCATTATCATCACCAAAAATAGCTCTTGAAAACTTGTTTAGCCTGTCCCATGTAACAAATGCAGCCTATGGCTGCATTTGATGCACAGGACGGGACACAGACAGCAAGCTTTCAAGGGCTATTTTTGGTGATGATAATGAGGAGGGCATTTGCGTCTTTTGCACATATGAGAGATTGAGAGTGAGTCCCTGGCCCATCGTTTAAGGTGGGGCAACATTAGTCCAAGCCTCCAGTCAGATGCATGCCAAACGCAGTACAATCTGTTCTGTCATGCTATATCCTAACAAGCGAGAGCTTAAGCATGTTTTAAGTTGTTGTCTTGTTGATGGAGTGGAAGATAAAAATTGTCTTTATGGTAGGATCCATCAATGTCTCAGATGCTTGAGAACTTATCTAATCCAGCTCAAAAAGATCAGCTTGAGGAACGAATGGCTCGAATCAAGGAAGATCCATCCTTGAAACCTATTTTAGAAGAGATTGAATCTGGAGGTCCAACTGCAATGATGAGGTTTTTCTCAACCACTAGATTGGATAAATGATGAAAAGTATCTTTTTTGGGCGTCTGAATGAGAGTAAAGTAAATGACCATATTACCCTTTGTTTTATCAGGTATTGGAATGACAAAGAAGTTTTACAAAAGTTGGGTGCAGCAATGGGTGTTCCAGTCCCGGGAGATGCAGCAGGTGGAAATTCAGGAGGAGATGAGCCGGGAGGAGTAAGTGAAGATGAATCTGCTGTTCATCATACTGCTAGCGTTGGTGATGTGGAGGTAATATTTTTATTTATATAATCTTTAGTAACATTATTTTTAAAAAAATTCAATCATTTCAATTGAATTATTTTTTTATTATTCGATAATGACAAGGTTTTTTTTTTTTTTTTTTTTTTTTTTTTTTTTTTTTCATTTCCATGGAATTAAGCATTCCATTCCTTCTCTGATTCCATCATTCCAAAACACTACCTAAATATACAGCTTTTAACTAATTGATTTTTATGTTGTATGAGTTAACTAGGGTTTGAAGAAAGCATTAGATTTGAGTTCTAATAAAGATGAAGAAGATTCAGAAGGCAGAACTGCTTTACATTTTGCATGTGGATATGGAGAGGTATAATTGATACTCTACTGCTCTTAAAATATATATATTTTATTTATTTATGTTATTACTATAAACAATTACTAATATGATTTATATAATCAAAAGGTGAAATGTGCTCAAATCCTTCTTGAGGCAGGAGCAAAAGTTAATGTTTTAGACAAAAACAAGAACACCGCCCTTCATTATGCAGCTGGTTATGGCCGAAAAGACTGTGTTGCCCTTTTGCTTGAAAACGGTGCTTCCGTGTAAGCATACCATCATCTCCTTACACCCTCCAAATTGCGATTTTGCCCTTTGTCTCAAATTACGATTTTGCCATTTTAAAATGTTTTTCTTGTTTCTGTTGTCTCAGTACTCTTCAGAACATGGATGGGAAGACACCTATTGATGTTGCCAAACTTAATGAACAAACTGATGTACTGAAGCTGCTTGAGAAGGATGCGTTTCTATGAGTTTTATGATTTTTTTGTTTCGATTGAAGGTTTTTTTATATTTATTTATTTTTTATAATGTTGGTGTTAGATCTTTCATGAGTATAACTATTTTTTTTTATTTTAATTTGTTGGTTTTATTATAATTGTGTGCTTCTTTCTAACAAAGATGCATATTTGACACATTCATTTCAACTACATTCTAAATATTAGTTTTAACTCATTAGTGTGTATTCATGTGAAATTCGTAAACTTGTGTATGTCATTGTAGTCTTTTTTTGCATGGGTGTCAACAAACGACAAAAATACACGACACAAAACGAAATTGGAATGAAAATAAAGTTCGGATTCGTGTTTAAAAGAGAACAAGAAATTGACATGACATTATTATGTGTTTGCTTTGTTTTTCGTGTTTTGTATGATTAAATACTAATTAAATAAAATAATGAGTATTTTATACTATCTTTGTTGTCTTGTGTAGTGTTTGTTGTGTTTTAATTAGGGTCATATTTGTATAATATAAATAAGCTGGAAATTGTGTTGTGTTACATAAAAACTTGTCACCTTGTGTTGTAAACATGACATGATTGTTTCATTTGATATCATACTTTTTTTTTTGAACCGGCAAATTTAATCTACTCCTAAGCTAACAACACCTATTTCACTTATGTCCACGACAGGATTTGAACCCTCGACCTCAAAGAGGGAGGGCACCACCTGATACCGCTGGGCTACAAGCCCTTTGGTTGATATCATACTTTGTGATACCTTCACTCGACCATCATTATGGTAGATATATATTTATCTTGCAAATATAAAAATTTGGATTCTTGTACTCATTGGAAAAATAATCTTTATTGTAATATCTTCAACTTTCAAATTGCGTTGTGTAACTATGTGCATGTAATTATGCTACCATTATATTCGTATAATTGCATTTTTTTTATCATAGTTTTATCATATATTGGGTGGGAAATTGAGAAATCTAACAACATTTTCGTTTATAGTTAACAAAAATAATAATATATATATATATATATTTTTTAAAAACTAACCATTATGTTGGAAATGATCATTTTAAACCGGATCAAAACAGGTCAATCCCACTACTTTAGCCTTATATATATATATATATATATATATATATATATATATATATATATATATATATATATATATATATATATACAAAAATCCGGAATACGCATTCCGAATTTTGAAAAATCAGAAGGTTGTTCTACCTATATTTCGGACAGAGTTTTGACAATGGATTAATCGAACCAGTTGAGTTCTATTCTTTGAGTTACTTGTATTTAAATTTACAAATAACTATATGTATTACAGAATTCGTAGATCATGTCTGGAATATGAAGAACAAGTTCGAAATATCTATTTTTTATATATATTTTTAATTTTACATATAAAAGACCCATATAAGTATCTTAAAATGTGTTTATGATGAGTATTTTAATGAAGAAATAAGTCTACTAAGGAATCGAGAATGGTAGTGTATCTTTGGAATATGAAGATAAATTCTGGAATGATGTTCCCCAATAAAAATTCATTAATAGTTTGTTTGTTTTTTTTTTTTTTTGTTTTTTTTTGTCTGATATTGTTTAATAACCCGTATTAGTTTGACGAGCAATTTGTGTGGATGTTGTTAAAAAAAGTGGGTTTTACGGACGAAAAAATTGTATTCAATTTACAGGAGCTTACAGAATTGCGTCCGATACAGGTAAAATCGAATTACAAAATTTCTAATAAATATATTATTTTATTTTTATGGTAATGTATAAAAATGTTGTTAGAATTTTGTTTTGCAGATAAAAAACCAAGATACTGAGTTAGAAATAAATAGATAAGTAATTAAAACACCAAAGATACCTATAAAATTAAGAAAGAAATCAGAAAGGGAGTTAAAACTTAAATTGAAAGCAGATAAAACTCTGAAAGATGAGACCGGATCAAGTTTAGACAAACCTGTTATTATAGAGTAGTTGCAAATTAATAGTCTTTGTTATGGATACATTTTAGCAAGTTAGTTTTTAATGCGTATTTTAATATATTTTAATTTCACTCTTCAACATCCAGTGACTCGATCAATGATGATGCGTTGCCAATAGAATATGAAATATTACATTTTGAAGACGAGCAACGCCATCTTGTTGATACGACTGCCTTAGAAATGAGTCGTGATCATCAATGTGCGAATCAAAGAATAATAATGATGAAAATCCAATTACTGCCTTCTACGGTCGTGGATAGGAGAAAACTAGGATTGTATAATATGCAAATGATCCTCATTACGATGTTTGAAGATATATGTGTTGAATTAGGTGTCTAAGCCCATAACTATAATTGATATATACTTAAATTGATAGTGACACAGTCATTTTGGGTTGCCTTTATACTAGCAACTAAACATGATGACCTATTGAGGAAGAGGAAGAATTTATTATTTGATTAATAAATTGAAATGAATGATTTATTAATGTATTATGGAAATAATATATTAATTAGAAATCATATTATTTAATTAATAGTTAATTAGAAATTAATTGAAATTAATTTTGGGATTAAATGAATTAATTAAAAGTATAGGGGCTGTTTGACAATTTATTGATAGTTGAGGAAAGAAGCTCTAGAACCCTCCTAAAGAGGCTTGGACGAAATCTTCTAGGAAAGCCCTAGAATTTTCGTCCAAGGGCTTATGGATGAAAGGTTTAGGGTTTGCTTGGTCCTTAAGCAAAGCAATTAGGGTTTCCTATTTCTAACCCTGGCTTTGGCTCTAAGTTACCTCACTATATAAAGAGCCTCACCCTTGGTATTTTCGGCTAGATGAAACCCTAAGAAGAGTAGCTGAAAATTGAAGCTCATTCCTCCTCTCTTATATCTCATTCTCTTTCTAAGTGTGTTTGTGATTCATTAGAGGTGTTACACTTGTGATACTTGCTCTCAAGCTTCAAGATCTTCAAGGTTATTGGATTGTTGTTACTACATAACAATCAAAGGTACGTATCATAACTCTTTATTATGTGAATTCGATTATTTATCATAGATGTAGGGTTTGCATGATGTTGTTTATATTGTATGTTCAATTAGAGAAGACATAGATTTTATTTAGGGTTGCATGCACACATAGGATTGTTTGTTATGCTTCAAACCCAGCAGTGGTATCAGAGCATAGGTTTAGTTTTCTATTGATTCGATACTAATATGAACTTGAACAAGGAGATGAATAATAGAATCGTCATTCTGTTCCGACACCATGACGTGGTACCTTATGATTTTGCACTGCCATGACGTGGTAATGTTTACCACGATGTGGTGGTCTGTCAGATCCTATTTTCGGATTTACTTGCCTAACTTGATTTATTTGGTTATTATTTGGTAATTATCTTTTATTAAATCTACCATAATCCGAATTTTGGTATTCAAAGATAATTAAATAAGACCTAAATGTTAGGAGATTGTTGTGATATGTTAGAGAGGGTTGAATTGGAATAGAGGGTGAGAATTATGCTGGTTTCTTCTCCTGATATCACAGTACAAAAGAGAAAGATGATTGTTAGTCGACGTCCGGGAGGGGTTCCCGGGACGAAGCTCCGACGATCAAGTAAGTATTGATTCTGAGAGAAGTAAGGGTCAAACTTAGGAAAAAGAGTTTCGTCCCCTTCCTCACGAAGAAGAAGGGTCCTTTTATACCTGGTTGTGAGGCGTGTGCTTCATAACTGATTCTGTTGAGCATTCCCTCGTGAGGTACGACGTGGCGGATACGTTAACAAGTCCCTTAGGCTTGTAGGTGTACGCGTTGGCTTGGTAGCGTCGCCGTTCGAGCCTATATTTTAACACGTGTATGTCTGAGATTATCTCCAACATTTAACAGACTTCAGGCGTGTGTCAGACCCGTCAAGAGATGGTTCGTGACGCCAGTTTTGCCTTTAAAGTCCCCCCTTTTCCCAAGACCTTTCGTCTTTACCTCCTTTCCTTGCTTTCGTTGTATCGACTCATGCATTTTGCGAATTTTCTTTTCTGCCATCCATCCGTTCTTGACGATGGATCGTTATGGCAGAGTCCCTACCATAGAGGAATTCCAATTGCTGTAAGATCGATTTGGTTTCTTACCGGAACATGGTGTGATGATTCCGGCGAAGGGGTCATCAATCTATTACTGTCCTCGTGGGAAAGTGGGGGTTTCGATTCCTCTATTCGAAGCGGGGTTGCGTCTACCAACATCTGACTTTTTCGATATGATTGTGCATCACTATGGCTTTTCCGTTGACGAGTTAACCCCAAGTGCTGTCAATAAGATCGTAGGTTTTGAACTGATCTGTCGATCTCTTGGTTGTATACCCACTTTTTGGGTTTTAAGTTACTTTTTCTGTTCAACTACGAACTCCGGCGTCCGCACGCTAGCGAAAAGACGGGGCATTCGTCTGTTGATCTCTGAACAGGATACTCCGAAGAAAAATTGGTAGAAGCAATGGCTCTGGGTTAACCGAAACCTTGTGGGGCATGGGTTTCGTAAGACACAGGACTTTCCTGACCGCCTCCCTAAGTTTTTCGAGAATAACCTAATGATGGGTTTTAGTATACTACAACATCCTATGGTGCACATATAACCCTAAATACCTTGGATCTATGTTTTCACTAATTATACATGTAAAGGTGTTTCCAAGGTATTAAGCCTATAACTAGCATGCAAAGATGTAAACTACACAAGATACTAGTTAGTGTAACATACCTTTTATGTGGCTGGAAGTCTTGACGTATTTGGTGTTGCTTGAAACACTTTGGCCTTTAAGAACTTAGTGCCCCAAGTGTTGCACCTCAAATGGAATCACAACTCACCTAGGACAAAGGTGACTCTTGAGAGAGAATCCCATGCACCAAAACACCTCCATGCCCTCCAAGAACAAGTGTAGGCGTTTTTAGCTATGTACTCATATTTATATGTAGGATCTCAAGGGTCATGGATATAACCCAAATCCATACCCATGAGTTTTATGATCCATGGTTCATATGGCCCAACTCTTTATGTATCCATACATAAACTTGGTCCAACATGGATCATAATCCCAACACATATAAATATAACTACTACCATAATTAGTCCCCATAGATTTAATTAGTCTCTTTTGATCACTAAATTAATTCCAAATTAATTCTTGATCAATACTAATTAAAACATATGATCTTATATTAATATATTAGAACTTATAATATATTAATAAATCAAATATAACCTTTCTCTCAAGAGTCCATCCTAATAAATTGTCCTGGTGTTATGCAACCCAAATGGACCATGCTACTCTCGGGTCGAGTACATACCAATAATAGTTATGGTCTTAGACATCTAATCCAACAGTCTCCCACTTGGATAAGTCTAAAACTATCATTACGTATGACTCCAAGATCCCGACTAGCAATCGTAGCTCTTAAAAGCCGCTGTCGAACTCTGACCTAGTCAATGACGTGTCCATTAGATAAGGGATCATATATTCCTCCATTCTAGATGTCATATGGACTGAGACATGGATTATACTCATTCTATCTGTCCATATGTTGTTTCCTGATTTCCGATTTATGACGACTGACTAATTGAACAAATCAAATTAGTCTAGGCTCGGCCGAGCACTTACGTTTGTCATCACTAAATCATCGAGGGGCCCACAGATATCGCTTTTATCCCTCTAAGGGTAAAAGGAATGGATAAACTTCGACTCATATGCTTGCTCTATATACGCACCAAATCACACACAAAAATGTGTTTTATAGCACCAAGTTACTGATGCGTTTTCACATAATCAATGTGTAACCGACTTTTAGATTGCAACTCATATCTCTTGGTTTGAAGAATATAAGATATTATCGTCTCATGATCACTCGTGATAAAATCCATGAAGTGAGTCAAATGAGCGTGGGTTTAATCCAATACTCGAATCTCATTCTAGGAGTACTCATGAACATTGCAACCACTTTGTCCCAGACAAACTACAGACCCATTCATGACAGTCTTGCCTCAATACCTACTTCCAAAGTATGATCGACTGTGGATGGTTTGAATAACTTAGTCATTCGAAAAGAATAACCTAGTTATTCTGGAAGTCAAAACATGCAAAGTGAAACACCAGAATAATCGAATCCAATATGGTCTCAGAACTTATGAATATAAATAAAACACCTTTTATTTATCACCATATTGATTACACATTATTCATTGTATAATGTTTTGATTTATCAACTTAATTATTGAATTAAAACAATAGTTATGCCATGCTCCAAGCATGCACACTATGTTTGTCTAAACAATAGCTATACCATACTCCAAGTATGCACACTATGTTTGTCTATGATCTTTACTTTGTGGAATAGATCAATTGAACATAATTCAAATGATTCTCATTTCACAATCCCAAATCCCTCCTGCAAATGTAAGAATACCAAAATCTTGCCATTTACTGTAATCTGTTAGATTCTAAACTTAGATGCCATGATTCTCTTGTAATGACTATGCACAAAAGTCACAAAGACTTGGCAACAGACATTTACAAAGTATTCCAATGGAGAGCAACTCCATGGAAACGAAGTCTCAAATTCAAAGTACATTCCTTTGAACATCCTTCTTGCATTAAGTTTTCTAATCTTACACAGATTTAAAGAATAACTTCCACCTATGGAAACATTTCCACATTCCATTTTGACTATCACTTCTGAATAAGAGTTTCCTCCTTTCAGAATATGTCAATATGGTCCTTCCAAAATTAACACTATACTTCTAATTGTCCATGAGCAACCAATCTTTGGTAAACCTCAGATTGTCCTCGACAATTGCTTAATCATTTTAGTCATATCCAGTTCTAGTACTTTTCCCCTCTTAATGCCCTAGGCATTTGGAAAAATTTAAAACAGATGAATATTACAACACATGTAATCGATCCTATATCCAAAGCATATGGGACACGATTCATGATGTCTCACATTAAGACATGATACTATACCATTCTTTTGCAATAATATTTCTATTTTTATTTGCCATGTTCTCATAATTCAGATTATGAAAAGGGATGCCGTAATCATAATCAAATTTTAGAACGCAAATAATGTAATCAGGACTAAATTTGATTAAATTCTCACAATCTAAGCTTTTAGAATTGAAATGAAGTATAATTTCTTCTTCCTTAATTATAGCAAAACAATTTTTTCAACCCCTGTAACTTCATGAATTGAAACTTTTGTTTTCTATAATTAACATTGCTAACTTGCAACACTTATCATAATTGATTATGCTCCCACTAGCATAATAATTACTAGCATAACCATTATGCTCCCACTAGCTTTGACATGTATCCAGAAATCAGTTGGACTTCTAGAAATCAATACTTTATTGACTTTCTTAACAAAGTTCAGATTTCTGATACGAGATGCTTTGATAAGACTTTATCAAAATCATACACCTTTTCTTAGATAACTCACATGTGTGTCTAAACAATTTTTAGAACTATGAAAAGGGATGCCGTAATCATAGTCTCAATTTTTTAGACCTTTGCCATTTCTCATAAGTCCATGTTAATGTGCCGGTTAACCACACACGCTCCATTAACGATTTTGAGAATGCAAATACAATAATTACTATCTACTTAAAATCTACTTAGTGAAAGCGTTTCCTCACCATCATTTTCACGAATCGGAGAGAAACCTTATGACACTTAGACTTTTATGGTGTATGTGTTCCTATCCATCTGAATTTGTCAAAACCATAATCACAAGACAAGGTTAGTGACAAATCCAAACTCATATGGATTGAACTTGTGTAATCTTAACTTCTTGCCACCTGGCAGAACAAGGGCCTACCATTGCTTCCAATTAGTTACGCAAACAATTGAGAACTCATGGAACTCACATGCATAGTCAACTTTGACTGGAATGGGCGCAGAAATAAGAATATGTCAACACGATAGGTTATAAACCTCAAGTCGTGTGCTAGTGATAAACAACACCATTGATTAGTTCTTGAGACTTTTTCAAGATCTTTAAGACTCCCACTGACCTCTTGACATATAAGATTCTCTTGTCAAGAACCATTCCTTGACAAAACAAATATTCAAGAGTTAGTGCAGATTCTTATCAAGATAAACACTTCACTCAATTGGTCTTAGTTGGTCTTTGTTTTATCCAAAAACATCACAACTTACCAAATTCAAATGTACAAGAGTAAGGAAACATTTTAGTCTACATTTGACAAGTGTTATAAACCTTCTTAAGATTATGTCACTCAAGTTACAATCTTGGAGTATGACTCTAAGACTTATTTTGGAACGAAGTATGATTCATCTTTTTGATTTAACCAATTTCAACAATCCATGATTCCTCTTCTTAGTCAAACAAATGCACTAAGATGTCCTTAGAGAATCAATTGTGATATGGTTTCATAATCTCTAAGACAATCATAAAACAAGATACTCAAGTACTCTCCCATCTTTTCAGATTGGAGAAACTTTTATCTTTCTGCCTAATTTGATTCTTCTTATTCGTTCTGCCTTACATTGAAACTTTTCCAATGTTTCAGAATTACACTTAAACTTGTAAGTATAACCATATTCACTAAACTTTTATAAATCATGACGAATAGTCTTATCTTCTTTGTGGTGGACCTGACCAATGTACAACCAAGTGTACCCGATCCTATAGTCCTTCACTTGACTCACATATACATGTGAACAAGGAATTAGTCTTAATTTCCTAAAGATGAAAAATTCTCATTCATCATACAATACAAGTTGCATGATTGCAAGTTTCTATCCAACTGAAACTTGGGTGATGAGAATCTTTTCTTATTTGGTAAATTATGACACTACCACAAACGAAAGAATCAAATCCATTTTCCAATATTGCTATCAATGGAATCATATAAACAACAATTTTTCACAAATGCCATTGTAAGGATATTTAAAATAAATAAAATCAAAACTCTTCTTTTTATTTTAAAACTTGCGGAAAAACTTATCCTTACAATGCAAATGCGTATGAAAACTATGTTGTTATCTATTCCTAAGCAATCTATCCCAACTCTTATGCAACAACTTAAAATTCTGATCACCGAACCATGCGATCGAAATACATCTTTGCGATCAGAATCAACATATTCTTCTTTTAAGCTTCCTCTCCTTTTCTTTGATTCTTAAAACATCAACATGTGACCTAATCACATCATGTAATAAGAATCTCTAAATAGGAACTTAATAGAGTCAGATAGTGGACTTTACCCGAAGTAGAGTCAAACTTTTTGACTTTACCAACTTTATGATCTTTCAGGTAAATAGGGAAGATTCTCAACCAATGCCCCTTCCTTTGGCAATAGAGACATATGGACTCTTTGGTAATGGTACATGGGACTATCTCAGACTTAGCCTTTCTATTTACCATTTGGTCAAACGGGTTGACTATGGTCCATCCCTTTCCATTGGGAAGAGAAAGCTTTTCTGGATTTCCAATGTTACCATTGTCAATGTCCACAGAAGTTTGGGAAGTCGATCTTCCAATCAAATTTGCTTTACCAGTGCTCTAAATCATTGCTAATTCAGCAGCATGAAGCAAATAGGTAAGATCATTAAGGGTCATGTCATGGTCTGTCAGATAGTAGTCCTAAAGGAACTCACTATGTGACTTAGAAAGTGATTGAAGAACCTAGTCAACAACCAACTTCCTCAAGACCTTGACACCCAACTCTCCCAGCTTGTCAATATATGACTTTATCTCCAATATGTGAGCACACATAGACTTTGCTTGCCAATAGGGCTTGAGTGACCTTGAACTTTTCAAGAACTTGTGGGTTAGGGAGAATAATTGGAGGAGGTATAAGAAGAGAAGTATGATTTCCATGATCCAACCATGGGACATCATCTTCATTAGGAAAGCTTGTTCCAATATATTTGGGAAGATCATAGTTGTCTAAACCAGACATCTACAATGGGAGAAATTCAAGTTAGTTGGTTTAAGTCCTTAATATAACACCCAATATGAAATATTAAGGCTAGGACCCAACACAATATTTTATAACTTGGAAGAGGGATGCCGTAATCCAAGCTATAAAATATTTGAAGGTAGGCGAATGACGATTCACCAATTTCCACCATGAAAAACGAAATAGGTATTAGGTTTTAATTGGTTTGAAACTCCTAGATCTTTTGAGATTCATTGAACTTTTCAATGGCATGTTTAAATATCGATTGTGTCCTCTCAAGTTTGTGACTGGGATGTCGAGGATCACAAACAAGGTGTGAATAATCATGCAAATTAACTTGGTACCCTTAATCTTTATCACCTAATCGATGTGCCGGTTACCCACACGCGCTCCACCGATCTATGATAAACATTAGCTAACGTGCACTCAGTCCTCTCCGTCCACTAGCAGTCTCATAGCTCTCAGTCTTAGTAGTCTTTTCATTGACCAGAGCGGGACTAGTCACCCTTTGACACTTATTACTAGTCTATGTTAGTGTGCCGGTTACCCACACACGCTCCACCAACGACTTGGTAACGTACAAAGTGTAATTTCATGGGTTAGCACCAAATTCACATTTTCCTAAGTAACTAAGATTGGGAATTTATAAGTGTTTAGTTACTTAGTATTTATCATTATACTTTTAATGAAGGGAGAATTATAGTCCTGTCCTACCCGTTCGGCTAACGACCCTCCACCAGTCAAGGAAGCGGTGGGTGAGAGTGGACACCCATTAAACTGCCATTTTATAGGCAGTAACCTTATACCCCCTTATAGACCGACTTCGTGAATGAGGCCTACTAACGGTAAGACTGACTTACTCTTATACACATACCACACACACAAACATATATATATATATATATATATATATATATATATATATATATATATATATTAAACCTATAATATTATAATAGTATAAGGTTTGAATTTTAACTTTTAAAATTCTAAGGGTCTAACTTGGAATTAAAGTATTCATGGGGGGAAACTTTACAAATTCCAAAACTTGAGGACAAGTTTTGAACAATTCAAAAACTTTTGGTTTCCATAACTTATGAGTTTAAAGTAGTTTTAATGAAAAAACTCTTCAAGTTCCATAACTCGAGGACAAGTTATGGAAGACTTTAAAACATTTAAAAAAATGAGACTCTTCATTTTTCATAACTTATGGAAATATTATGAGTTTTAAAAATCATAAATGTGACTTTTCATATAACTCGAGGAGAAGTTACAAAAACACATTTTATGAACAACTTTTAGATCAATTTGGATCGAAAACAAATTATCACATAATTTTCCTATTAATCTAAACTAACTCATAAGAACAAGATAATTCAAATCAAACAATTTTCATGTAGTTTGTCTAACCATTAAACTAATACAAAACATGAATCCATTGACAGTTATCTTTGAAATTGGATTAACATGAACATTACCACATCAAAAACAAGTTTATAAGTTCAAAAACAGCTTAGGGTAATGTTCCTAGTCCAATTCCAGCCAAAAACTCGAAGATATGCTGTCAGGGGGTTCAACTCGTCGAGTGCAAGAACCAACTCGACGAGTTGGATGAATTTGTACATGGACTCGTCGAGTCCCTTAATGGACTCGTCGAGTCCCTTGTCCGGACAGCAAAAAACTTCGAATTTCAGCCATTTGCATCAAGTATAATTGAAAACAAGCCTTGGCTCTGATACCACTAATGGGTTTTAGTATACTACAACATCCTATGGTACACATACAACCCTAAATACCTTGGATCTATGTTTTCACTAATTATACATGTAAAGGTGTTTCCAAGGTATTAAGCCTATAACTAGCATGCAAAGATGTAAACCACACAAGATACTAGTTAGTGTAACATACCTTTTATGTGGCTGGAAGTCTTGATGTATTTGGTGTTGCTTGAAACACTTTGGCCTTTAAGAACTTAGTGCCCTAAGTGTTGAACCTCAAATGTAATCACAACTCACCTAGGACAAAGGTGACTCTTGAGAGAGAATCCCATGCACCAAAAACCTCCATGCCCTCCAAGAACAGGTGTTGGCGTTTTTAGCTATGTACTCTCATATTTATATGTAGGATCTCAAGGGTCATGGATATAACCCAAATCCATACCCATGAGTTTTATGATCCATGGTTCATATGGCCCAACTCTTTATGTATCCATACATAAACTTGGTCCAACATGGATCATAAGCCCAACACATATAAATATAACGAATTACCATAATTAGTCCCCATAGATTTAATTAGTCTCTTTTGATCACTAAATTAATTCCAAATTAATTCTTGATCAATACTAATTAAAACATATGATATTATATTAATATATTAGAACTTATAATATATTAATAAATCATATATAACCTTTCTCTCAAGAGTCCATCCTAACAAATTGTCCTGGTGTTATGCAACCCAAATGGACCATGCTACTCTCGGGTCGAGTACATACCAATAATAGTTATGGGCTTAGACATCTAACCCAACACCTAACTCTTGGCAAATGGCTGGGAAACATTACTGTCATTGGGGAGAACTGGGAAGACTTCATTCTTGCCGCGGCCGGTATGAGTGCCGCCTGGAGGGCACTTGGGAAGATGGCACAGTTATTCGTCGTGAGATGCGGTATTCACTCATCTCCTTCTTCCCCCCACCCCTTTTTTTTGAAAAAAAGTAGGGACATGGTATCGTACTGGTTTGGGAGCTCTTATATTTGGTGTTTGTGTTCGCAGGTGCTGAAGCTGAGATTTCCTCGGAGATGGCCCTGTACGGTCACTATCAGGGTAAGCTTTGCCACCAAGAGGTTGATCTTGTGGAGGCTCTTCCCCCTCCCGTATATGAAAAACATATGCGGGAGCTCGCTGGGTTGCTTTCAGCAGAAAGGGGAAATACTGGTTCTAGCGGACCTACCTCGCCCTCCCAGCCGGTTGTTGGGGTCGTTCCCCTAGTTCGTTTTCCAGCTTTATCTTCTCCCGATTTGCCCGTGGGGGTGCAAGCAAGAAAGGGTACTACCCCTGTTCGGAGAAAACGAAGTTTGCGTGTGGTGTTATCATCGAACGAAGAGACTGAGTCTGATGACGCAAGCCTCCGTCCTCGTAAGGTGCTCAACATGCTGTCGGTGCCCAAGCTTCTTGGTGGTATTGGGGATGCTCTTGGCGATAAATTTGTTGTGCATGGGCAGAAAGAGATAGTGGTGGTGCCTAGTTTTCCAGAGGCATCACCTTTGCCGTTTACTGGCTTGCTCTCAGTGGATCCTGGTTGCAGCTCTTTGCTCGGGGGTGCATTGGGCGTGTCAGGGGGTTCTTACCCATCGGATGAGCCTTCTGAGGTTGATAGAATGGGAACTGCGTCTCACCCCTTTTTCTTTCGAGGCTTATGCTCCGGTCTGGATAATTACTAAGGATTCCTTGCTATCGGAAGATGTCGCTGCCCAGGAGTGGAGTAGTTGTGCTCATCCACCGGCCACAACGTAGTCGCTTGCGGGCCAATCGGGCGCTTGTATGGCCGGTGACCTTCGATATGCCACTGCTCAGACTTCTGCCCTTATGGTTGCTGCCGCTGACCAGGTTTGCCGATCTGGCATAAATGAAGCGCTGTTAAAAACTTTGCAAGATGTCGTTGTAGGCTTAAGGGAGGAACTCCTCGATTCTGAGGCAGAGCGCCGAGTGCTGTCCGAGCAAAACCGCATCGTGGCCTGCGAGAAGGTTGCCTTGGAGGATCATGTTGCCACTTTGGAAGGCCAGACGGAGCGACTCGAAAATCAAGTGAGTTCTCTCTCTCTCTCTATCTCTCTCTCTCTCTCTCTCTCTCTCTCTCTCTCGGGAGAAGGGTGTTCTGGCGAGTGAGTTAGCTAGGTGTTAACGTCAACTGGCCCGTGCCGGGGTCGATGGTGCTGTTGCCCGGGGCAGTCTGCAGTGGATGTTGGAAAAGGGGGTGGTTCGAGTGATCGATAAGGTTATCGAGAGCGTGAAATTTGCCAGCGGGATTCAAGGTGTTCAAAAGGTGTGTGAGGCCTTGGGGATTGAAAAGGGGAAACAGTTAGCTGGTCGTTCCAAAATTTCTGGTGAACCTGAAGCCCCGGAACCTGGCCGTGTCGCGAGAAGAACCGCAGAGGTGGATATTGCTATTTCGTCCCTTTCTGAGACGGATTTTGCGGGCCACTTTCGTTTGGGGGAGTTGTATTATGATAGCTTCCGCCAGTTTTGTCGTAGGCCAGGTCCAGGAAGCTCTTCCTCGGACTCTGAGGACTGATTTTTGTTTATCCCTTCTATTCATTCTGAAATGTATTTGCATTTCTCTGTATTATATGTGTAGTGAAAAATACTAGTTGTTAATGACCAAGAATTGTGTATTTTGCTTTGTGCTTCGTATAGAAATGCTATATTTTGAATTGACTTGTGATTTCTTTAGGCTAGAGTTATTTGACATTTCTATTGTAATTGTTTTCTGCACACTCCCTTGTTCTAGGGTTTGCGTTGATTAGTGAATGTATGTTTCAGACGTCGTATAACCGCTACTATTGAGCTATATTCCACTGACTTGTATGTTTAAGTAGGCTTTTTACGTTAAGCTGCGAAATATTAGTCAATGCTTTTGACTATACTTTGTGGTTTAGCTACCAGTACGTTGGCCGAGATCGTCACCTCAAAGTCGTTTACTGTCTAATTTTTAGGGGAAAGGTTATGAATCTTTTTAGAACCCCTTTCGTTATGCCATTAATTTAAGATTTATACATTCTCAGCTTTGAGATGTTATTGGCAAATTGTAGGTAAAGATTATGATTCTTTAAGACCTACGGTTGCATCCTTACATAGATTTTGCTCAAGTAGTGTAGGCGATCACCCGTTGTTGCTACTTGGGAAATATGCACAACCCCTTTACTTTGTGTTTTTGCAATTGGTTAAACAAAATTCTGGAAAGCTCTTTCAAAATGAAAATTATATTAACTCTTAAAAAAGAAAGACATGAAACAATAGACTTTGAATGTCTAAGTATGAGGGCGCATGCCCGGTCTTCGCGTCAGCAACTGGAGTATGGTTATCCTATGCGGAGTTTGACCATACTCCTTTTTCTCAGCCTTTGCTTTATTTTTGGTTGAGTGTTCTACTATGACTACCTCGTCATGGTTGTAAATCTTTTCCTCATCTCCTGCAAGTGTCTCTGGATAGGTTGGGGTTTCCTCTTGTTTCCACCACCGGATCTCGGCGTGGGAGAGCTGAATTTCGCCTTTCATGCTCCGCAGGCGCTTGCACTTTCCCTTCTTCCTAACCCAGCGCATGCTGCGACCTTGGAAAGTGCCTCCCCTTGGCCGGGTGAGAATACCACCTATGCTTTTCTGCGCGCCTATCAATCTTGCGTTTCACACTGTCATTTGGGGTGTCGTTTAGCTCATCAGAGACCCTGGTTGGTTCTCTTCTATAAGAAAGCTTGCGTGTTAAATTGAGTGACACTCCACCTCTATCTTTGTTGTTCCTAGCGCTTAGCTCCTTCATTTCAGAGGGTTTTAGTTCATCGTCGGCATTGGGGAAGATCTGGTTCGAGTCCCGAATCGCTCTTTGGCTGGGCATGGCTTGGCCATCGATTATGGGCCACACTGGTGCCCTTGCTCGCAGGTAAGCATTTCTTTGTTTTGCAATTTTTACTCCGTACTCTCATCATTCATTGGATTCTCTCCCTTGATATCAACATTTTCCGATATTAGACTCTCCCCCTAGATATTAGCATTATTATAATTTGGACTCTCCCCCTAGATTTAAACATCATAAGTTGGTGTTTCAGGATTAATATTTTCACATCTGCATGTTTGCACAATTAGAGCAGCTTGATTTACATTAACAACATTCCCTTTTAATTGGATCATTCATATTTTGAGATACTTCCCTCTCCCCCTCGGCATGAACTTCAACATTATAAACTTCTTCATCAATTTGGTTTTGCTTTAGAATTTAAAGCTCTTTCAGGTTCCATCAAATAATTGAAATAAATCATCATCAAATGTCAAGATTGCTTTTGTTTTAGAACATGACGATGTAAAGATCTCTTCACATTGAATAACTTCTTTTTGAAAAGATTTGATGTATTTGTCATCAAATGTTACATAATAACTTTCTTCAATATTTCTAGACTTCTTGTTAAGAACACAATAGAATTTCGATGTGAAAGAATATCCAAGAAAAATCGCCTCATCAGCCTCCGCGTCAAATTTATTTTGATTTCTTTAGAATTATAAATGAAACACCTGGAACCAAATACATGGAAAATTTTCATATTAGGTTTCGATTGTTCAATATCTCATATGGAGTTATCAACAATCGCTTATTAATGTAAGATTTGTTTTCTGTAAAACATGCGGTTCTAATAGCATCTGCCCAGAAATAAAGTGGTAAATTTACGAATGGAAGAATTTTCTTGCAGCTTTGCAAACATAATAATTTCACCTTTCAACAACACCATTATGTTGGGGTGTGTGAGGTGATGATAAATTATGACTAATTCTTTTTTCGTTAAAGCTTCCACAAATACTTGATTTTTGAATTCAGTCCATTTTGTGAGTAGTTTCAGATTTCTACTAGGGAAAGAAAACCCACAAAAATCAAGACATAAAAAAATCAACAATAATAAGAATATACTTATTACCATTGATGCTTTCAATAAAAGATGGGCTACACAGATCAATATATAACAATTCAAGCGATTCAACAATCTTGGTATTCATGATTGATGAATGGCTTTTTTGACTATGATTTCCTAATTCACAAGCAGCAAACAAATGTTCTTTATCTTATTTGAGTAGTGGTAGACCTCATACTAAATTACCAAGAACAAGCTTGTTGATGTCTTTGAAATTCAAATTCAAAAGTCTTCGATGCCATAGCTAACTATCAATAGAAGATGCTTTTACAAGCAAGTAGATTGATGGCTTTCCTTCAATGGGCTTTATATCCAATAGATACATCTCTCATTTTATTTTGGACTTCAGAAGTACTTTCTTTGAATCTTTGTGCTTGATTACTAATCCTTCATCATCAAATTAGACATTAGACTGATGTCTACAACCAATTAAGAAACACTAATAAAATTATGTTGCAAGCCTTCAACGTAAGCTACCTTTTATATAGTAATTTCTCCATTTGTAATTATTTTGTAGCCTTTTATTTCACCCGTCGCATTGTTTCCATACTCGACTCTTCCGACATCCTTCAAACTTCTACACTCTCACAATTGTGATTTCCTCCCAGTCATGTGACGTGAACAACCACTATCAATATACCATTCTGAATCATATTGATTGTCACGAATCACCTGCACAATTAAGTTAATTTAGGAACTCAAACATTCTTGGGTCGTGGTAACTTGCGATTTAGAGCTAACAATAGGAAAAATCTTAGTTTTATCAATCCAAAATGATTTTGTAATCAAAACACTATTCACATCTTTCATCTTTTTATAAACATGAATCATTTTGTCACAAAGATTAGTTTAAACAAAAGTTCTTTTGTTTTGAACATAAGCCTTTATTATTGGAATTAAATCTTTTGAAAAATATTTTTCTTCATCCTTTTGTTTTGGCATTTTTGTTTTTGGAACATATATTTGAGCAGAAACAACTTTCTTTTGAACAAAGTGATTTTCTGAAAACTTCTTGTCTTTAACAACTGATTTTTTTGAAAAAAAAATTCTTTTGAATTATTTGTTGACTTGATAACATTTTTTTTAGAATAAACTGATCTTTGGAAACACTCTTCTTTGAATTATCTATCTGTTTCACAACAAATTGCCTTAGTTTAACACTGTTGTTGTAATAAGAGTTTGGGCCAAAATGAGCATTTGTGTTCTCAAATTCTTGTGAATAATTCTTCTGATTAGAAAACTTTGATGGATTATTAAACTTCTAATTTTGCACATATGAGTTTGAGCATGAATAAGAACAATCAACATTTTGATATTTATGAACATTAACCGAATTTGTTACTTTCTCTTTCTATTTCCAAAATTTCTTCCCTTCTTTCAAGTTCTTTTTGTATCTACCTCTCATATCCTTAATTCTTTCTTTCCTATCCTTTTTCATTTGATCATTTTGATCACTAACTTTTGACTTTCCTTTTGAATCTATTGACTTGCATTCTTGTTGAAAAATCGATTTCGTAATAGGAACATCAGTATTTCCAACACTTTTTTTGCAAAGTATTTTAAACATTCAAAGAACCTGGTATATATCTACCCTTCACTCTCCAAGATGCCTTGTCTTAAAGTCCTATTGTCACCTCAATATTTTGATCAAATCCCAACTCACAGCTCTGAACTCAAGTGCCTACAACCACCATGCGACTAACTTCATCAAAATCTCAAAATATCAAAGATACCCATAAAGTCAAACATGGTCAACCATGGTTAAATTCAAAGTTAACAGTCAAGGTCAACAGTCCATGTTGACCCAACTCGTCGAGTGCACCTACCGAATCGTCGAGTTCCTTCAGTTCTCAGAAAACCGAGGAAAACCCTAGTCAACTCTCGTCGAGTTCAAACAGTTTCCAGAAGATCGGGGAAACACCGGGCCAACTCGCCGAGTTAGAAAGGTAACTCGTCGGGTTTGCCCAGTCTTAACTCATTTAACCATTTTCTAAGCGAGTCTAAAGCTCTAAACTATAGATCTGATCCCCTAGGGATGAGATACCACGTAAAGTTGCTGACTTTACGTCCATGCATGGCATTAAGGGGCTAAAACACTCAATCATAGCTTCTTAAGGGATTTAGGGCATGAAGGAAGGCCAAGACTTGATAAAGATGGCAACTTTAAGTCAAAAGAGGCCATGAGATGTCCAGATCTGAAGTCATAGCTTCATGACATGCTCAAATCCAAGAATGATCCCAAAATAAGCTAATAATGACCATAAACTCCCACATGAAGACATCTAGCAAATAAATGACCAAGGTATCAACTTTATACCTCAATGTGGCAGCCACAACAGAGAAGGCACCGGATCTACAGCCTCTCCCTTCAACTATGCACTTCCTACTTCAAGCCTCTTCAAACAAACACCAAAAATGCACTATTTAAGCTCTTACACACTCAAAATGGTAGGAAAAGCACGAACTAGGGTTTCTCTTGTCACACCCCAAACCAGAACGACGGAAACGTCTGGGGCGGATGACTTCATGTACAATATCATAACAATTGAATAATAGAGATCAAAGCATTACAACCATTGTATTGAATATTTAATAATTTTACATTGTACTCAAAAACACTGTTTACATGAGATCAAATGCATATGCCAAAAGTAAATAACGTGATGCGACGATGTCCCATCCACCAAAAACTCTTGTGGTTACCTGTTTACTGATTTCCTGAGAATACAAGTGATTTTGAAAAGTGTCAATAATTAAGTTGGTGATTTCATAAGAGTTTTGTATGAGAAGGATTTGTAACTGTTTCCTGTAAAATTATAATGTAAACTTCTAGAAAATCCAATATTTTCTTTATAAATGATTTGTAAGTCTAAAGACCAAAATGTAAGTAATGCTGTACTGAAAAGTAGTGTTATGAAGTTTGATCTCTATATAAAAACTACTTGAATATACGTTATCCTTATTGTAAGTCTTAAAGTCCCAAGACTAAAAATGTAAGTGATGCTGTACTGGAAAGTAGTATTAGTAAGCTTCATTTTTATATAAAATTACTTGAATGTATGTTATCCTCGTTGTGAGTCTTAACCCAAGACTAAAATGAAAGTAATACGTCACTGGAAAAATAGATTTAGTAAGATTTATCATTTTGTGAATCTATTTGAGTGTATACTAGCCCATAAATCTAATGTTTTGTCAATACTCTACTGTGAGTTATTATAACCATACTAATGCGACCGGTTTCCTGAACGACGTTCTTCAGCCGTCAGAACTGATTAAGACATTCGTCACCCAACACCTGCCGGTCTAGCTGTAGCTAACAGTTTAGGTGCGGGGTTGTCAATCCTGTATAGATCTATACACAAGTTTCACGCTCTCCCTCCAAGAGACTCTGGTTATAATGCAGGTCTTAGTTGTGTACTCTGGTAGGTACGGTGAAGCCTAAAGTCTCACAAGTCTGTATCAACTGGTTTACGTCTATTAGTACTGAAAATCCATTTTCTTGTAAATGAAATAATTATACCTTTAAATAATTATATGTTTCTTCTGAAATGATAGTGTAGTTTTGTGACTCCCAAACTATACCAATTATAGTTTATCATTTTGTTTGTCAAGAATATTTATATAAATACATAGTAAATATCTTGTCTAGTTTCTAAATGTAATGTTAACATCATATTTTTGGGTTGTAACCCAAAAATTAGTGAAATAACTAGAATGTACTCCTTTTTGTTAGAAAAGCTATATTTTAGTAAAAAGTTTCAAAAAAACCATGTAGTTTTGCAAATCATAAATTTTCTTATGATTTTATAACATAGATTATGTTTTATTTTTGTTAGTTTTACATCTGAAAACTAATATATCATAAATATTTGTAGAAAAACTAGTGATAATCATATCTTATGAAAATAATATCTTATATTTAACATCAAGATGAAAACATGTAAGTATTTGTGTAAAAGCTAGTGATAACCATATCTTAAGCAAATAATACCTTATATTTTACATAAAGATGAAAACATGTAAGTATTTGTGTGATAAACAAAGTTTTAATTGTATTCCCCCCCTAAAACATGAAAACTTGAAAATGTGGGGGTATGAACTCACCTTGAGTGGATTTTGTGGTTTGTTTGAGGAGATGGTGTGAAGATTTCCAAGCCTAGACACTTGAATGTGGTGGATGAACTTCCTTGGAAAGGATATTATCCTAAGAGTTTTAACACATAATAATGTGTATAAATAAAATAAGACTAGTGTAAAAGTGTGTTAAAACATTAGATTAGTAATAAATACTTACCAAAATACTAAGGATAATCTTGGAGATTTAAATCATTGGAAGCTTGGGCGTGATTCTTTGTGAGAAAGGATGAAGGGAATGGAATGAAGTTGAAGAATGAGATATGGAGTGGTTTTCCATTGTGTATAAGAAGGAAAAGAGATGATGTGATGTTTACTTTGTTATTTGTTGGTTAATACTTGGGATACTGCTGGGTATAACAATGCATGGGAAATGGGTGAAGTATCTAATCATAAAGTCAACTATCCTTATCCCTTTGTTCCTAAGCTAAAAGCACGTTAGAAACTCCCTAGTATCATAGAAATCACATGTGATTTCGGTCCAAGGCTTGACTTTGACTAGGTGATTTCGGTCCTAAGCATTCCCCCATGGTGTTTTCGGTTTTGAATCACCCACTAAGGGTGATCTCGGTCCTAATCCTTCCACATATGTTGATTTCGGTCTTAGTGGTTTGGATTCTTGGGTGTTTTCGGCCTAGAGGTGTTCTAGGTTGATGATTTCGGTTTAGGGTTGTTCTAGGGTGGGTGGGGTACTAGGCCAAACACTAATAAACAATGTTTTAAATTCATGATTTCTCTTCCAATTATTTGACTAGTCTTGTCTTGTTATAACTTGTTTACTTTCAAGAGGTTATTATAAATATGATATCCAAAGTATATATATATATATATATATATATATATATATATATATATATATATATATATATATATGTATATGTATATATATACTTATGCCCTTTTGGCTTTCAAAGTTTTATTGCAACAATGTTACATTGTGAATTTTATTTATACATGGTTACGAATTAGACCTTGCTTGTACCAAAATTTTCCAGTTGTCACATCATCTCCCTGTTAAAGGGAATTTCGTCCCAAAATTTGCATCTTGGATGGGTGCTGACAACTAGAGGAAAAGTTGTGGGTACTTCTGTTTCATTAGATCTTCTCGTTCCCAAGTGAATTCGGGTTCTCGCTCAGCGTTCCAACGGACCTTTAGTATTGGTATTCAGCTTTGTCTCGTCCCTTCGATCTCCCTGTCCATGATTTCCATCGGTTCCTTTATGAAGTGTAGATTCTCGTTTACCTTGATTTCGTCGAGTGGGACTACAAGAGTTTCGTCGGACAGACACTTCTTCAGGTTGGACACGTGGAAGACGGGATGTACATTACTAAGTTCTTGTGTTAGTCAGAGTTTGTAAACTACAGGGCCGATTATAGAAAGGATCTCGAATGGCCCGATATACATTAGATTTAGTTTCCCATGTTTGCCAAAACTTATCATTCATTTCCAGGGTGAGACCTTCAATAGAACGTGGCCACTAACCTGGAAAGTCCAAGGGTTTTCGTCGCTTATCAGCATAACTCTTTTGTCGATCCCATAATTCTTTTAAATCGTTCGCGGATCTGAACGATCTTCTTCGTAGTTTATCATATGATCTCCGGTCCGTTGAGAGTGCTTTCAGGCACTTCTAGTTAGCTGCATGTCACCCACTTCAGCTCAGCACAGAGGTGATCTGCACTTGCACCCATTGAGAGATGCGAATGGCGCGACCTTGATACTAGTGTGATAGATGTTATTGTATAAGAATTTAATGAGTGGTAGGTGAGTATCCCAGGCTTTACCAAAGTCTATCATACAAGCTCTCAACCTAACTTCTAGTGCTTGTCTGGTTCTCTCGCATTTGCCCGTCAGTCTGAGGGTGATAGACGGCACTCATGTCGAGTCTGGTTCCCAAGGACTTTTGGAGTGATTGCCGAAACCGTGAGGTGGACCTACTATCCCGGTTGGAGATGATGGGTATTGGCACCCCATGTAGTCACATGATTTTTTTAACGTACGTCCTTGTTAGATTTTCCATCTTGCCAGTCTCTTTTATTGGTAGGAAGTGTGCGTATTTGGTTAACGTGTCAACGATCGCCCAAACAGTGTCACGTCCACCCGTTGTCTTGGGTAACTTGGTTATGAAGTCCACGGTTATCTACTCCCATTTCCACTTGAGTATTTCCGGTTGTTGAAGTAAACCCGGGGGCTTTTGATATTCTACTTTGACCTTGGCACAAGTCAGGAACTCGTCCACATAGGTAGCGATCTTTGCCTTCATGTTTGGACATAATTAAAGTTTCTTGAGATCCAGATACATCTTGTCTGAGCCAGGATGAATGGAGTATTTGGTCTTGTGAGTTTTTTTCATGACAACGTCTCTATTCCTGCCGAATCTCGGTGTCCAGGTTCGGTCCATGAGGTAATGGGCTCCGTCATCCTTGACTTCAAGGGTTTTATCAATTCTCTGCAAGGCTTCACCTGCGACGTTTCAAGGCTTCAAGTTGCACCTCCTCGGTCTATGTGGGCTGGTGTGAATGGATGGTCATGGTCAATGATTTTACTCGATGACCCGTGTATTCCTTCCGACTTAGGGTGTTTGCTACTACGTTGGCCTTGCCCGGATGGTAACAAATTTCGCACTCATAGTCATTTAGCAGTCAACCCATCGTCGTTGTCTCATATTGATCCCCTTTTGATTTGAGAGTGTGTTGAAGGTTCTTATGGCTTGTGAAAATGGTTCACTTTATGCCGTAAAGTCAGTGTCCCCAGATCTTCAGGGAAAATTCCACGACTCCTAGTTCGAGGTCGTGCATGGTGCAGTGGACCTCACGGGCCTTGAGTTGTCTCGGTAACCTTTTTCTCCAGAACTTTGAGAGGATAGTGGTGTCCCATGTTGCAGTTGGTACTAAGCAGTATGAGGATTTGGCTACGGGGGTGGCTTCGGGGATTAAGTCGATTCTGAACTCGACTCGGCGTACGGGTGGGATTTTTGGAAGGTCTTCCGGGAATATATCGGAAAAGTTACAGACTTCCGGAATGCCATGGATTTCTTTTGCTTCCTGAATTTCACTCTTATCATGGTCTAAGTTAGGTGTGGTATGCCTTGAATAGGTACTTTCGATCCTTGATGCAAGGTACGATTCGGAGGTTTGTGTCGGATTTGTCATCATTGATGACAAGGGTTTTGTTATTTGGTAAGTTAAATCGAGCGGCCTTTTCGCAACGTATGGTATTGGTATGATGAGGATTTACTAAAACATGTAAATGGTTGTGTCGATGTTTCTTATTGTCAATCAGTATTAGTTCGATTTAGAAGGAATGTTCACTTAGAGTTAGAGTGCATCCTAGGTATGTGTTGTTGGTGGTTTTAGTTCTTTCCCCTAGTTATTTCCACCGGGAATATTTTGTGAGTGCTTGAGGTTTTTATTTGAGTATACATTTTTACCTTGTAACTCACGAGTCTCCTCTCCTCATCCCAATTGTAAACTATATATGCATATGAGTTATTTGTAAAGGGAACATACTGGTAATCACAGCGAGGTTCCTTGTAGCTTCCTCATGTCCCGTGGTTGGAAATCCTCCGACGCCGCTGACCTTTTTGCTTTTAGTCTTTGAGCACTCCCTCTTGCGATGCCCCGCCTCCCCACATCCGTAGCAATCCCGACTCACTCTAGCATTTGCGGTTTGGGTGGTTTGTTGGGTCGACGTCTTACAGAAATGGACGGTATGCCCCTTCTTTTTGCAATTGCTGCAACACATTTCTCGGCAGACCCCGGTGTGATGGAAGTTACACTTGTTACACTTTGGAAGGGTTCCATCGTATCGCTTAGCTGGTGTAGGGGCAGTAGGGGTGGTGATGGCATGGATGGCTGCAGTTTGTTGTTTCTTGGCAGGTCCTTGAGTCGAACGACCCTTTTTCTTGTTCTGGGTCTTTAGCTTCTTGGATAGTACTCCTCCATTGTCATGGGGGTTCTTAGGTTTGTAATTTGGGGTGTCCTTGCAGGAACACACTCGTTGGTTTCCTTGGTTATCATCGTGATTGGAAACGTTGGAACTATTCCCGTTTCTGTTGGTGTTGTGAGTGTTGAGTTGTGTCATAACGGCTGCCAAAGCGGCTGTTACGGCGGCTTGGAATGTAGCGTGGTCCATATGTAGAACTGGTGTTGAGCCGGTACGCTGGCTACTCCTGCGTGATGGCATGATACTGTCATATGAAACGAGTTCGTAAGTAACTATGGTCGTTGCTAGTTGTATCTCATCCACACTTATATTTATGTCCATATAAATTACCTGTTTTGCTGTTAAATTCTCAAATTTTTTGACCAACATTATCGAAATGTACTTATGGTAGTAAGTAGTGGTAGGCGTTGTACGAACGTTAAGTTACCAAAATAGAACCTAGACGTTAAAGACATTAGGTTGGTTGGTGGCATACTGGCTTCTGAGGGCGTATCTCGCTTGATTTACTCCTGCTGGTTGCGATAAAGGACGCAATAAGTCTAACACATAGTGGAAGTAGCACAATCACCAACTCACTAGGCTATACTAGCTCATGCCATCTCAAATATCTCACGAGTGGCCTTCTCCGCTCTTTGTTCTCCTACGACTGTCATAGCTTCAGTTGCGATTACTCTCTCCTCAAGCGCCGAGTGTTTCTCCTGGTACTCCCTCGTCTCCTGTAGTCGAGTGCGTGCGTCAGTGGCCTCAGTAGCGGCCCCCAACCCCATGATCCGCTTTGCCGCCACCCTGGTTCGATCTCCGAGGTGTGTGATTTGCTAAACCATGACAGGGAGGGGCCTGTTTGCCGGTCCTCTGTGACTGAGGTTATGGAAACCTCGTTCTATGCCGTATGGAGAACGCTGATGTTGCTACTTGCTCCACATTCCCAGTTCCTCCACTCAGCGGGGCATGGGTTCTTGGTAGCCCAAACGATGTGCGGTAACTCGAGCGATATAGGGAGGGTTTTATGACTTCAGACTCTGCGTCCGAGTCCTCCTCTTCTTCTTCCTCTTCCCTTGGATCCTCTTTGGGATCCCCTTCAGGTTCTTCTTCCATTACGTCCGTGCGAGAATAGAGATATGAGGAATACATGAAAGGCTTAAGTGTATAATTTTGTAGTATTCTAAAATACTCCTATAGTATTTTAAATCTTTATGTTTGATTCTAAAGTTTCTTAGTATACAGGGTTGGTAAGTTTTAGATCTGTTGCCCACCATGCCCATTCCTAAACACATGTTGGTCATATCTCGTATAAATATAGTTGATTAGGCTATATTTACCCCGAATATTATTACATAATTGTCTAGGCTTAGCCATAGCGTTTAACTCCTCTAAATACTTTCATATAGTTCTTTTTATGACACTGCTTCTAGTATGTATGCATGCATGTATACTCTTATAAAAATACTTATATTATAAAAAGTATACTTTTAGTCAGAGTGTTTTAGCCCCATTGTATTTATAGTTGTATATCTTAAATGATTTGATATACTTAGTTCACTATAAACAATGCTCTGATACCAATCTGTGACACCCCCAAACCAGAACGGCGGAAACGTCTGGGGGCGGATGACTTCATGTACAATATCATAACAATTGAATAATAGAGATTAAAGTATTTCAACCATTGTATTGAATATTTAATAAGTTTACATTGTACTCAAAAACACTGTTTACATGAGATCAAATGCATATGCCAAAAGTAAATAACGTGATGCGACGACGTCCCATCCACCAAAAACTCTTGTGGTTACATGTTTACTGATTTCCTGAGAATACAAGTGATTTTGAAAAGTTTCAACAATTAAGTTGGTGAGTTCATAAGCATTTTGTATGAGAAGGATTTGTAACTATTTCGTGCAAAATGATAATGTAAACTTCCAGAAAATCCAATATTTTCTTTATAAATGAGTTGTAAGTTTAAAGACCAAAATGTAAGTAATGATGTACTGAAAAGTAGTGTTAAGAAGTTTTATCTCTATATAAAAACTACTTGAATATATGTTATCCTTGTTGTAAGTTGTAACGTCCCAAAAATTTCAACTTTTCAAAACGATCCTTTTAGTAATAAAATGTTTACAAAAATAGTGTTCTCAACCATTATTTGAAAATCAAAGTTTCTCAAGATCCAATCTGTTGTGCAATCAAGGATGTGTACGGTCACGCCTTCGCCTTGCCACTCCGATCATCTGAAAAAGCTGAAACCATAAACAAAACTGTAAGCACAAAGCTTAGTGAGTTTCCCCCAGAGTACCACCACACAAAACAAAACATAAACTCAAACACTCTCGCCTGGCCCAATCAACCTCGGGCTGGAATACCAGGCATGTCCATGATGGGTCCAGTCATCCTCGGGATGGAATACCCTCATATCATAAGCATATTGGCCCAATCAGCCTCGGGCTCGAATACCAATATGCTGGGTCCAATCAACCATCAAGTTGGAATACCCAAGGTTTGTTGGCCTACCGCCTCAACCCTACCGCTCCTCCCGAGCATCCGTGCCTACGGCTTACAACCGGTCTGCACCGGGTATCTTGGCCTACCGCACAAAGCAGGACCGCCTCAACCCAACCAACACAATATGTCAACATATATACAATCATGATCAAGTAGGCACATAATACATGCAACAACAATCATACAACTCACTACTACCTACTAATCCTCTCACCACATACAATCCCGCCGCCAGCTACCCCCATAGAATGCATAACCATAAGTAACCAGAGGTGAGATAGCCACCCGAACAGATAGTCCTACTCTAGAGGCACAACCAAACAAGGAAAAGGCAAGAGAGCCTAGATGAAGAGTTCTCAGGCTATCCTAAATAACCACCGACAGTCCCTAAGGGCACTCCATACATGATAACCAGCAAGCACATATAACATACATTTCTACAGGTTCTTACCACAAAGCAACATACTCAATACCAGAACACAGATCTAGCAGACCACTACAACATAACAACATACTCAATACCAGAACATAGATCTACTAGATCACTACAGCATAACAGCATACTAAATATCAACAATCCAAGGAATGCATAACCGCATATACTCAGAGGTGAGATAGTCACCCGGACAGGTGACCCTACTCTAAAACCACAACCAAACAAGGAACAGGAAAGAGAGCTTAGATCAAGAGTCCTCAATCCATCCTACATGACTATATGCAGTCCCTAGGGCATCCCTCTACTAGCAGATAATCAATACTAGTGGGCCGGCCTTGGTGCCTTAGACCCACGGGTACAGTGAGGCAAAACTCAACTGGATGTGTGTACAGAAACCACTGTAGCAATGAAGGGCTCTACCAGCTTCAACTCACTCCCAATCACCTACAGGAAGATACTTGAGTCAATACCCGTTCACAGGTCGTAGTCACTTGCAATAGTGACCACCTCACATGAAATGACGATTAGGGTTTCACATGAAATGACGATTAGGGTTAAGTAAGAACACTTAACCCATTAAGGACTTAATCACTTAAGGGTATGATTGATTAAGGTTTAACTTAGTCGTTTTCGGGTGAAATAATAATCCGGTCAAGAGCCCAAATATGCTGCCGATTATTACCGAAAATAGAGCTCCTCGATTCTAGGGTTTTTACATAAAATGATAACTAGGGCTAGTGTTCCTCACTTAGCCCAATAAGGACTTAATCCATTAAGTCCAATATCACATCAAGTTAATTGTGAAGATTTATTAAATATTATTTTAGGTTTAATTAATAGTTCTAACGCGGGTCCCGACCCACTCCAAAATTAGGGTTTTCTTGATATTAGGGTTTCCAACCCCTAAAGTTAATTGATTATCTAACTAAAAAAATATATAATTAATAATTTTGACACCACCCACTGCCACCTCGGGCAGTGGTGGTCAGCGGCGGTCCATGGCGGCAGGAGGCGGCAGCCACCCGCACACGGCGGCGGTTGAGTAATAATTCCACAATCCAACACATATACAATTTATTACAACACACACACGCATACTAGTACCAAAAGAATAAGAAAAGGCCCAACACAACCACCAAAAATGGTGGCCGGCGGCGGCAGGAGGTGGCATCCACCACCCTACGGTGGTGGTGGTGGTTTTTCTTCAGTCTCCGGTGAAGAAACACCTATAATAACTTCCAATAGAAATAAACACATACACTACAACACACACAATACACACACACAGCCACCACACGCGGTGGTTGGTGGCGGCAGAAAAGGGAAACACGGGCGGCAGCCACCATGGTTGGCTGCCATGGTGGTTCTTCAAGTTTTCTGGCCAACAAAACACACACATATAACATGCACGAACTAGCACCAACAGAACACACACACATAATAAAACGCGACTGTAACCACCTTCTCGACGGCAAACGATTGCCGGAGATGACAGCAACGAGATATCGCGTCGAGCGGCGGCGGGCATGGGTTTGGACAGAGCAACAGAGGATACGAAGTAGCGGAGATACGACCGAGAATGACACCAGCAGCAACCTCACGACGTCGACCTTGCTCTTCTGATCTCTAAACCGATGTGACTTTGTCCCGGGGTTCTCGTTGATCCTCAATACCGCAGGCAACAAAGGTTCACCGGTGATAGTAAGAAAGGAAGGGGTGGTGGCGGCTGGTAAACATACGATGGCTATCTTTTAGAAAATAGGGTTTGATTTTTAGGGTATATAAGGGACAAGGTAAGGGAGTGGAAAGGAGTCGGGTTCAAGTCTCGTTCTTTTATAAAACTTGGATACATTTTTTACTATTTTAGTCCCTGCCTTCAGAAATTAATTCAGAAATGGTCTGATATTTACACTGCAGCCCCAACTCTACCAAATCCTTTACATCTCAGGTCCTAATGTTATAATATAGCCCCCATTTTCATGAAATTATAACATTTAACTCCCCCGCTAACACTGATCAATTAATACGGACTTAGGGCTAAAATAAAATAAAATATAAAATATGTCTCGAGACTTTAGGGCTTATTATTTATTTATTTATCTACTTATTTTATTGATCATTATTATTATCTTTATTTATTTTATTACTTATTTTATTTTATTTATTTTATTTTTAAACGGAATGTTACCATTCTCCCCCACTTAAAATAGATTTCGTCCTCGAAATCTGCTCTTGCTTCTACTTCAAGATGCACTTCCCCACAACAACCAAGGTAAATGAAAATCCATGAAATGAGTCGGTCTCCGAGCTTCCCGGCGAACGCTGATACCCTAATCCCGAACCAAAAAGGGGCATCGCCGTAATGAAAACTAACTGATCTCATATTGAACTGAACCACACTCTCTCTTTGCTCCGACTGCCCAGCAGAACTACCCACTGTTAACGCTGGGCTCACCCCCGATCAGACGATAACATACAAGCAACGCTCAACGTGAGCTCCTGACACCCTAGGGTCTAAGCACAAGCACTCCCTGCATATGCTATCACAACTAAGGCTAATATCAGTCGAAGGGAAAATCCAACAACTTACCATGATCTTGTTGTGAAACCGGAGGACTTAGTAGAAGTCTGAAACTTGGAGAAATCTGGTTCGAACCGAATCATGGCACCAAGCCTTCCTGCTGCGAGGTTCCACTCTCCCTCACTTGAAATATGCTAGAATCCGAGAGCTTTGTATTCCTTCGATACTCAGGCTAACCCGAACTTTATTACTTGATCCCAACCACTGTTATCCACATACATAGGAGAATCTGAAGCCACACGAGATTCACAACCTCCAGTACGCACACAATCGAGGACAAAGATAATTAATCCATACAAGAGATCAATTGATACAAAGCTAAATAAGATACTTTCGTTTAACTGATCATCCAAAATTACAACTAGACCTTGCAACACAAACAGAAATGACAGATAAATACCAATACTACCACAATTGCTAAATAGAACTGCCAATCTCAAATCTAGGTCGTCGGAACCCCGACGGTCCCCTGACGACCATCAGGTAACTGCCAAGCTAAGGGTGTAGGATCCAGCACCTCACTGAGAAGTGGGCAATGAGCCCTGATGTGGCCTTCCTAACCGCAATGAAAACAAGATCGCACACTCCGCCTGCAATCTCTTCCAAAATGACCCTCCTCGCCACACTGATGAAATGTAATAGCTCTGCACCTCCTTCCAACTGGTCCTAAACTCTGGCCGACAGACTTGAACCGCTTTGTTACAGGCTGGGACTGATCCGGAGCCTGACACTATTCCTTCACCTGGGTCTCTATCTCAATCTCTCGCCTCCTCGCGGCCTCCTGTAACTCCAGTAAGGTATCACACCGCTAGGTAGCAATAAACTGTATGATGTCAGACTTGAGCATGCGCAGATAATGAGTCAGCTGAGCCTACTCAGACGCAAACTCCAGGCAAAACATCTCCCTCTCAGTGAACATGCGGGTGATCTCCGTCACCGACTCTATACCCTCTCTCAGATCTAAAAACTCTTGTGACAACCGCTCGCGCTCGACCCATGGAATGTAGCGAGCGCGGAACATCTCCCTGAACTGCTCCCAAGTAACCGCAACTCTCTGGTCATCTGTATACGACACAGTCATCAACCTCCACCAGTCCTTTGCCCCGGACCTCAGCAAGTTCAGGGCACATCTGACCTTCTGGTCAGCAGGACATGAGCACGTGAAGAAACATCCCTCCACGTCAGACAGCCACCTTGTGGCTATGATCGGATCCTGAGTCCCATCAAAAGTCGGGGGCTTCGTGATATCAAAGTCCCGGTACTGAAAAGCCCGACTGGTTCCTCTCCCTGCCGCTGTTACAGCTGCTGCGACAGCCGTCTCTGCAAGGGATGCGTAGCGCTCGTCGAAATACTCAACCATGGCGGTCTTAATAGACCGAAACATCTCCGACAGTTGTGCCCGTAACAAAGTGGCAAAATCATCGTGCAGAATCTCTCGAATCCTGGCGTCTAGCTCATCCGTCCTCATCTGACCAACCACCTCGGGCGCTATCGGTCCCTCCTGACCGCCATCTCCTGGTCCTGATCCTGATCCAGATCCAACCACGAAGCGCCTTGTAACCACCATTCTGAAAACATACCAGGAAGATATCAGATAATCCGCATAAATAACAGGGAACCAACTCCCAACTAACCCATAAGGGTTGTGACTTCGCTGCTACGCGTATGGATCCTGTGCTTTCAGTAGTACGGGCCTATACTACCTTCCACATGTATCCATATTTCTCTCAAGTATCATCACAACACCCTAACAATATACATATGCATGGTGGTCGGTCAATCCTCACTCCTAGAGGAAGGCTAACTATCTTATAATTGGCCAACTGACTCCACACGACTCATCTATGAAACTTCAACCAACCCTGCAACACTCGTGTATGCTAGTCATGTTGGATAAGGTGTCTAAGTCCATAACTATATTTGGTATGTACTTGACCCGGTTTAGCATGGTCCATTTGGGTTGCACTTCACCAGAACATTTTGGACTTTTGTGAATAGGATATTTGTGATTTATTAATATACTATAAGTTATAATATATTAATATGAAATCATATTATTTAATTAGTATTGATCAAGAATTACTTTGGAATTAATTTTGTGATCAAAAGAGAATAATTAAATAAATGGGGATTGATTGTGTAAATCATTCATTCTTGTATAGTGGGCTTATGATCCATAATTCTTTGTGTTGGGCTAAACCAATGTGGTAACCCATGGATACTTCATGGAGGTTAAAACCCATGGAGCATAAGGAATGTGGAAAGTCATGCACATTAGGGTTTGCATGGTGTAACCCTAATCATGACTCACTATATAAGTAATCCCCTAGCTATCAAATTAGGCACTAGTGAGTGTGTGCAAGAGTGTAGCCGATTTTGTGAGCATTAGAGTCCTCTTCCAAGTTTTCCAAGTGTTAGTGGTGATTTGTGATTCCACTTGAGGCATTCACATTATTGGTGCTAGGCTCTTAAAGCTCCAAGCAACAAGCTACAACAAAAGGTATGTCATCTAACTTGTTTTATCACCCAAGTATCAAAATTTTATATGCTAGTTAGGGTAATACCTTGGAAAAGGAAAGTTTGCATGTATAATAGAGAAAACATAGATCCAAGGTATTTAGGGTTGCATGTACACCTTATGAGTGTTAGAATGCTCAAATCCCGTCAGTGGTATCATAGCCTAGGCTTGTTTTCAATTATACTTGATGCTACTTGCTTGAAAATGCTTTAAAAATAAAAAATCTGCTATCTGGACAGTGGAATCGCCGAGTCCACTGGGTGACTCGCCGAGTCCCTTCACAAAACATCCCAACTCGCCGAGTTTGTTCATACACTCGACGAGTCGGAGCCCATGAGTGCAGATTTTCGAGTTTTAAGGCTGGAATTGGACTAGGATCATTGCCCTAAACTATTTTTGAACTTATAAACCTCTTTTTGATGTGGTAATGATCATGCTTATCCAATTCAAAAGATAATTTTCAAAATTTCTTGTTTTGTATTAGTTTATATGATTAGTCTAATTACATGGAATTTGTTTGATTTGAATTATCTTGTTCATATGAGTTTAATTAAGAACTTGAACATGCTTGTAAGTTTAATTGATGATTTTGATGATTTTAATGGACTCCATAACTTGTCCTTAAGTTATGGAATTCCAAAAGTTTTTCATTTAAATGAATTATTAAAAGTCATAGGTTATAGAAAAATGAAGAGTCTCATTTTAAAAGACCATTAAACTCATATGTTATGAAGTTGAAAAGTTGTGAATAGTTTCAAAACTTGCCCTAAAGTTTTGGAATTTGTAAAGTCACACATTAATACTTTAATTCCAAACCCTAGAATTTTAAAAGTTTAAAATTCAACCCTTATACTTTATAGTATTATAAGTTAATAATATATATATATATATATATATATATATATATATATATATATATATATAAATATATATATATATATATATATATATATATATATATATATATATATATATATATATATATGTATAAGATCAAGTCAGTCTTACCGTTAGTAGGCCTCATTTACGAAGCCGGTCTATAAGGGGGGTATAAGGTTATTGCCTATAAAATGGCAGCTTAATGGGTGTCCACTCTCACCCACCGCTTCCTTGACTGGTGAAGGGTCGTTAGCCGAACGGGTAGGACAAAGACTATAATTCTCATTAAAAATATAATGATAGTAATAAAGTAACTAAACCTTTTATAAATTCCCAATCTTAGTTACGTTAGGAAAATGTGAAATTGATGCTAATCCATGATATTACACTTTGCACCTTACCAAGTCGTTGATGGAGCGTGTGTGGTTAACCGACACATTAACTTGGAGTAGTAAGGGTGGCAAAGAGTAACTTAATGTTTATCATAAGTTCAATGGAGCGTGTGTGGTTTACCAACACATTGATTAAGGTGATAATTGACATTAAGAGTACCAAGTACATTTGCATGGTTATTCACACCTTGTTTGTGATCCTCGGTATCCCAGTCACAAACCTGAAGGGCATAATGGAGATTTAAACATGCCATTGAATTGTTCAATGAGTCTCAAAGGATCTAGGAGTTTCAAATGCAATTAAAACTTAATTAACAAATTTCGTTTTCATGGTGGAAATTGGTAAATCGTCATTTACCTACCTTTAAATATTTTGCAAGATGGATTACCGCATCCCGCTTCCAAATTGTAAAATATTGTGTTGGGTCCTAGCCTTAATATTTCATTTTGGGTGTTATATTACAGACTCTTTATCTAATCTAAACTTTGTCTTTCTTTCTTTTCAGATGTCTTCCAACACTGCTTCGGGCTCAAACCCTACCGGCTCCTTCTCTCTCATGAACCTTTGTGGGAGAGTCATCTTTGATGGGACTAATTTCAATGATTGGATTAGGAACATCAAGATGGTTACTCGCTACGAGGACAAGGAATATGTCCTCGACAAGGAGCTTAAGGATATAAATGAGTCTACTGCTACTCCTAAGAAGATTGCTGTTTTCAGGGCACATGAGAAAGATGCCACTAAGGTAGCTTGTATCATGCTTGCCACCATGTATCCTGAACTCCAAAAGTCCTATGAGGACTTATACCCTTTTGAGATGCACCAGGACCTGATGGAAAGATACCATCAAAGTGCTCGTCAAGAGCGGTATGAAATCATCTACTCCATGATTACAACAAAGATGAAGGATGGTGAACCCATCACGGGCCACTTGTAGAAAATGCAAAGGTTTGTGGACCGTCTGCTCAAATTGAATGTGAAATTTGATGAGGAGCTGGCTATAGATATTATTCTACACTCCTTACCTCCATGTTATGATCAGTTCCGCATGAAATATCATATGAACAAGGAGGAAGTCACTCTGAGCAAACTTCAAGGCCTTCTGAGGAATGCCGAAAGCGGTCTCAAAGGTAAATCTGTTGTAACCACTCCTACTGCTAATGTCCCTGTTCTGGCGATCGGGCAAGGCAAGGGGAAGAAGAGGAAGACCCCTTCCAAGGGTCACAAGGGAAAGTCTCTTGATGGGCCCTGATGAGTTGAAAACTATTTTAGATCGATAAGATTCTCAATAAATAAAACAGAAAGCAAACCAAAGAACAAACACACAATGAATCAAACGAATGTCGAATGATTAAAACAGCAACACCTCAGAAGAGCTCGATGAATAACTTCTACTATAGAGGTGTGATAGGGTTACAATACTTGTTAAGGAAAATATTCAAGTAGCGTAACTAAGTGATGCATACATGCACCATAAATACTAAACCCTAAAAACAAACACACGGTTGGACAGGCCCAAACCGTGAATATATTGGACTATACTACCGAAGCCCAATGGCGCAACCCATAGACTCAACAATCTCCCCCTTTGCGCCAATTGAGGTGAGAGATCACTTCGGTTGAGTAACGGTGGTTTTATTCACAATCTTGAACATCTTGGGTATGATGGCAAGAAGAGTTTGGCGAAAATTAATATACCACCGAAGCATATCTGAAAACATCTTCTTATCAGCTTCACTGTTCTGATTGCACCTGTATATGATATCGAGAATATGCTCCAAGCAAGAAGTGGAGAACAGGTGTTTGTCAACAAGAGCGAACAGGTATTTTTGACCTTCTCCCCTGATGAACATGACTGTATGAAACTGTGGGTCGATTTTACCCTTCATCATCAAGTTGATGTCGCTTGCCTTCCCAATTGGCTTGATAGTGGTCTTCTTCCTTAAGGCAGAGGCGATTTCCTGATCCATCTTTGCGACTTCAAGAATATAACACACCAGCATTCTCTTGATGTGATCTATGATAGGCTCATACTCTATTTGATTAGTCAACAAAATATTGTTCAGGAGAATCCAGTCGTGAGGATTCAAATTTGGCAAATCAGCTAGGGAGATCATATGAACCGAACTGTCTGAGCCTCGGGTCACTTTGAATTTGATATTGATAAACTTCCCTGCCGAAGTGGGTTTCAACACCTTGACTATTGTGATCTTATGTTTACTCCAAGTCAGGTATTGAGGTTGAGAAAACACAAGATAGTATTCGATCAGGTCTCGATCAACCTTCGGGTCAGGAGAGGGGATGGCAACTGTTGACTCAAAACAATGAAAGATGAACGCCTTTCGGGTGATTGGCATATCAAATTGAGAATCCTTGGAATTCTCAAGATCAAAAGAAAGGACCGGTTCGAGCCAATGAGTGCTTGGAGATTCAATTACCTCCTTCAGAAGTTTTTCCATCGTCCATAGAGGGAACATAGATTTCCTTCGTTCTAAAACCTCGTTCATTTGTTTTTGTTTCCTCTCCCTTTCAGCTTCTTCACTTGCTTTACGAAGCTTTTCCTCAAGCTCTCGATCAGTTCGCTTGATTTTGAGGTCTTCGAATTTGGAAGCTTTTTCTTCTGTTTCAGCCACATCATCGATTTCATCCTCATCATTATCACCAATTTTCTTCTTTTGTTTGTCCTTCATACTGCCCGAAGCTTCATTACCCTTCGGTTCAGCAGTGACTTTCAGTTTGGTGATGGGTTTGCTTTTTGGAGGTTGTTGTGATTGACCTTGGGTAACATTTTCTCCCCCTTGTTTCGGAGGGACAACGGACTCCAGAACACCTTCAATACTGCTTAGAATGTCTAGAGCAGGTCTCAACTTCTCAGCCAAGTGGCGTCGAACCGAGATAGTAAGGACCGAGTCATGTGCGTCCAGAAGATGTAAAAGAATGGAATGCACATCACCAACAGAGCTTTTGACCACTGCTCTCTCAGACTTGAGTTCTTCAATTTCCTTGGTCTCCATCTTGAGCTTCAAGTTCTGAGTTTTAAGATGAGCAGTTCGACGATCCAGCTCATCCATTATCTTGTTTTCCACAGCTAGTTCGGCTTTGAGTTGAGTAAGACGGGCATCAAATGATGTGTGAAGCTCGGTGTTGGCAGACTGGATAACTTGGCGTGCCTCCTCAAAGTGCTTCTTTTCAGCCTAAAGCGAGCTGGTAAGATTAACAACAGAAGCATTCACCATTTGAGCATTCTTCTGAGCTGCAGCCTGAAGAGAATCAAGAAAAACTTGAGCATCATAAATTAGTTTGTCGACTTTTACGGTCGCTTGCTTGAAATCTTTTGTGGATTCTTCAACTGCAGTAGAAGCTTTCTGGCAAGAGGAAGTGGAAGCATCTATAGCTTTGACAGCATTAGAAATTGAAGTGTCATGCTCCTTCACAAAGGTTGCCAACAGAGCCTTGATTGCAGCTTCAGAGTATGCCCCACTTGGAGTAGAAGAGGAAGAAGAAAGCAGTTGGTCAAGCTAGTCATTCAGATCCTTTAAATGCTTCTTCATGACAAGAGCATCATCACCATCTTCATCGCTCTGAACACGATATGGGCTAAAATAGACAGAATCAAATTCCATTTCTGCTCCGCCAAGAACAGTGTCAGATGCGTGTGAGGGAGGTGGGGATAAAGGTTTTGAGGTAATTGGGGGTTCAGATTCAGAAGTAGGTGCCCCCGTATCAGATACGTTGACACGAACGTGAGGTTCGTTTGTAGTAGTAGTAGTTATGGTAACCTTGATGAATAAAGGGGTTGGAATTGGAATTGAGGTTGTAGTGGAAGATGAGATGGGAGGTGGGCACGGAGCAATGGTAATAGGAACTGATTGTGTAGGAGAAGGAGGAGGTGAGTTTTGGTTACCTTCATGATGTGGTGAGGGTGGAGGCGAATTACCTCGAAGCGAACTCTCGTTTTGAGAAACGTCATCATCACTAGACTCTTGTCCGGGCTGTGGATCAGATGGAACGTATTCAGAATCACTAGAAGAAGGAGCCTTCGGCTTGTGTTCCTTCTTCTTGGTCTTGCGTTTCTTTGGAGCAGAAGGAGCTGCTTGTTCAGACTTTCGCTTCTTGGGAGTAGAAACTTTAGAGGATTGACCTTCCTTCTCCCCTTTTCTTTCAGGCTTCTTCCCTCTTTGTGTTGGTTTATCTGTTGCGTCTAGGGAGCTTTGCATTTCGGGAGTAAGCTGCCTTGCCCCTGAAGGAGGTAGCTTCTTGTACTCAGTTATCACTTTGCTTTCACCGTAAACACACATGTACATGGATTCCGGAACCGAACCAATAAACATAAACTTCGATGGATCAGAAACTATTATCTTCGTCGTGTGGAAGGTAGCAATAGATGACATCAATGAGTCCGCCATTGTTGGAATTTGAAGCTTCTCCATCGCCCATTGAGTAACAAGAGTCCAAAACCTAGCACAAGAGATTTCAGAGTAACGTGAAGTATAACTAAGACTTTGAACCAGTTGAGACCATAAGATAGACCCAAAGTCCATCTTGACCCCATTGTACAGACCGTAGAGAAGGGTCATGAACGCCTTGCTCGCCCCATCTGAACCTGCAACCCTCTCCGATAAACCCTTGAAGAGGAGGGTAAAAAGACCATTCCACTGAGGAGGAAGGCATGATTTCTTGAACTTTGTGACAGTGGTGAGAATCTCAGTGTACCCAATATCATAGAACATTGTGAAGAGTTGAGTGTTGGTAATGGAATCAGGGCTGATCATGGAGTCGTCGATAGCAATCCTTAGCAACAAACAAAACCTAGTTTTTGAAATCGACGCCTTTTGATTGAAGATCTCAAAGAAAATTCTCTCCTTGACTTTATCGTAGACAACGGTTGAGTAGACCTGAGAAAGTAGCGACATGGGAACATACTCCACCTTGGTTAGGGCAACTACAAGTGGTGAATATTTGAGGCATTCAACCACTTGCAGCATGTAGGGATCATACTGGAAAGGTGAGAGATCAATGATGAGGTTTTGATTCGGTTTAATGATGAGAAGAGAGGAATGAGCACTGTGTTCATAAACAGAAGAGGAATATGCCATTGTTGAACCTTGAAGAAAAAGATGAACAGTAGAGAGAGAATTCGCCGTATAGTGCTTGAGAGGATTTGTAAGTGGTAAGAGCGTAAAAGGAAGTTGAGAAATCCCTTTATACGATTACCATGAGAGAGAGAAATCCGGAGAGATGATTATACAATCCGCTGACGTAACGCTTGAAAAAGCGCGATTTGACAACTGTTACCCCGAAAAGTGCGTCAAGCGTGTCAGGCGGCGTGGGAAAGGAAACGATTCAAATTCACGCGCCTTTAAAATCTTTTCCTTTCATCTTCTCTTGAATTTTGAAACGATCCAAATTCATGTTGAAATGTTGAGTCATCCTTTCGCTTCACATGAAATTGCCCTTCGCTCCCAACATAGTGTACCACTATAACCTATTGAACCGAACGCTGTATCTGGGAAATAGCAATTAGTACCACGATCAAGACTTGTGGAAAATCATAAAAATCTTCGTGCAAGAGTGTCCCAAAGAAAAAGAAATAGAGCAAATAATTTGTGGGATTTAAGTGATGTCATTTATGACACGAAACTGTGGATCCCGGGCACGAATCTCTTCCTTCAAAGTCAAGAAAGACTTAGAAGTGTCTGTGTGGTTTCCCGTTGAAATACGATCAAATGTTTATTAAGAAACATTGAAAGGCATCTTTTCAAATTTAAGCTATAAGGGGTGGCTTAGCTTCAACCGAACTTCAGTACTTGACATAAGACCGAAAGTTGGATGAAGTACTTGTGAGACCAGTGTAGCCTTTTAAACAAGTAGGTTAGATATTATATTCAGTGACTTGACGATATTTAACTTGAAATCTTAAAAAAAAAAATAAAAACTGGATCTTTTGGGAAGAAAAGTCTTGGTGTTAGACAGATTCATAAAGATCACACAAAAATAAAAAGATTTCAAGGTACCTTCCACTAAAGTGGTTTCGTTAAAACGTGGGTGAAAACTAGAACATTTGATTGTTCACCGTCAATTCGTTATAGGTGTTGGATTTTGGGTTTCACTTAGCACGTTGTGAAACGAAGCTAAGATCATTAACACAGATTTTGTGTAACCATAAACCTCAGTGGTAAACTCTGAGAGTCTCAAGGGTTACGATTATGAACCGAAATGAGATGGAGAAAAGTGATAAGGAGGTTAAAGAACAGAAAGTACCTCTGCTATATAGTAAGGACCGAGCAGACAACTCTTAACTCAATGTGAGACGAGTAAGGTAGCTCATGACATAAGTGATTTTATCAGCCTGATTGGGAAGAATTGATTTGTGTATATCAAATCAGTAAGGCTTCACTTGAAGTCTTTGAGGCTTTGGTCAACATACAGCAGTATGCTTCTAGGGACACTTAGCTAGTACAAAGATAAAGAAATGTATACCTGTCCCAGCTCCATCATTTGAATGACCCATGATACCTTTCAGTGATATTTTTGGAATTTTTGATTTTGATAAAAAGCAACAAGAACAACAAAAAGAAATATTTTTGGATTTTATGAAATTTTCTGAAAAAGAAATAAAAACAGAAAGGAAAATATTTTTGAGTTTTATAAATTTTCTGAAAAAGAAATAAAAACAAAAAGGAAAATATTTTTGAGTTTTATGAATTTTTTAAAAAAGAAATAAAAACAAAAAGGAAAATATTTTGAGTTTTATGAAGAGAAATGAATTAAGAAAAGATATACATAGTGTACAAAGTATACAACCGAAACTTCACCTAAAAGTAGTGAAGCGAAATGGACCGAGCGTTCGGTTCATTTCGGTTCCCGAAAAATTAGGAGCCGAAATAGACCGAGCGTTCGCTTTATTTCGCATTCGGTCCATTTCGGTTCCCGAAAAATCTGGAGCCGAAATAGACCGAGCGTTCGCTCTATTTCGCTTGTTCAATTTTAATGAGGCGAAAGTAGTTTCGGTACTGATTCAGCTTCCATCATTCCTAAGACTTGGAGTATTTTATTAAAACTTACTTCAGGTAAGGTTTTCGTGAAGATGTCAGCTAGTTGATCAGCAGATCTGATAAAGTGGATTTCCACATTACCATCTTCAACGTGATCTTTGATGAAGTGGTATCTCAGTGCTATATGTTTCGTTTTGGAGTGTTGCACTGGATTGTGACATATCCGAATAGCGCTTTCTGAGTCACAATAAAGTGGAATCTTCTTCATGTTTAGGCCATAGTCTCTAAGTTGGCTTTGTATCCAAATGACCTGTGAAGTACAAGATGGAGCCAACTCGCAGAGTCCATGGGATGACTCGACGAGTCGTAGCGGGTGTGACCTAGTAGCCTGGACCCAGTGTTAACTCATCGAGTTGGGAGTCAACTCAGTGAGCTGAATGAACCCTAGGATGAACGTGGAGAATAGGAGTGGACTCGGCGAGTCACAGGTGTGCACTCGGCGAGTTAGGTCAACCTTGACTGTTGACTCAGTCTAGTTTTCTGTTGACTTCCTGGGTGGGTCAATAAGAGGCAGGAAGGACCAAGGAGGGGTAAAATAGACTTTTACCCATCCCGAGGGTAAGAAAGGGGAAAAGAGGACTTAAGGAGTAAATGAGTAATAAAGCGGATAATGATTGAAAAGCTTGTCTTATGTGTTAGGCGGAGGCTAGTCCAAGATTTCCGTGTGCTTGTCGGTTACCTGCTAGTCGAGGTGAGTCTTCTCACTATACATTACCTAGGGTGGTATCTATGTGTGGACCGGAAGGTCATACATGCTTGCTTGAGATTATGTGTATTGTGATTTATGTATGCTATGTGCTATTCTGACCGGACCGGAGGGTCCAACGATTTACGAGGCTGGAGGGTCCTCAACTAGACCGGACCGGAGGGTCCAACGAGCTAGACCGGGCCAGAGGGTCCAACGAGCTACGGGACTGGAGAGTCATGCTGAGACACAGTGAGCAGAGGGTCGTACATAGTATAGCCTCGAGTGGCGAATTGTTGTATGTGGTATTTTGGGGATCTCACTAAGCTTTGTGCTTACCGTGTTATGTGTTATGTGTTTCAGGTTTCTCAGGATCACGGGACGGCACCGGCTTGATTGTACACACCAGAGAAAGAGTTATGTTTTGAGGATCCTGGATTATTAATGGAGTTGTGTTTTGTAATTTGAATAAACAAGATTTTTATACAATTTGTTATGAAAAGTATGCGATTTTAAAATGAAAATTTTGTTTGAAAATTCACGTCGTTACAAGTTGGTATCAGAGCCTTGGTTTGAGGGATTCGGATGCACCTTCGGGTAAATCTGGGCTCAAACTGAGGATTTGAGAAAATTTTTCAAAGAAATGATTTTTCTAAAACGAGCAAGAGTTTCTGAGAGAAAACGAGGAGGAGCAGTGTGTACAATCAGCCAGAGCCCGAACGATGATTTCCCAAAATACCCTATTTTTGTGTTATGATATATTTTGTGATATTCTGCATGCTAGAGGATAGGCTAGGTATTTCATATTTTAGGACTAGAGTGGCCTGATTTGTGATGCCTTAGCCTAGGAATTATTGTTATCTGTGATGTGCTTTCGAGTATGTGTTGAGTAAGGGTATCCAGCAGGAATATTTCAGAGATAGAGCTTCGAATAGAGGAGTAATCTAGGAGAGATACCTAGATGAGCATTGGAGGAGCCTGCTGAGAGAGTAGTTAGATGCCTGTGTGGGGAGAGTTGCTTGAGTCGGTGACACCTGTTGAGGCGAGTAGAGCAAATAGAGTTGTAACCTAGAGTGGTTTTACGTGCTGGGAGAGATTATTCAATGCCCGAATGGTGCTTGCTTCGTGCTTTGTGGAACTCTCGATGATGGGAGTCACCTACCAAGTGAATGTGACGATATTCAGGAGGTAGATGGCTGGCATCATAAGGAGTTCTTCAGCAGCTGATGGCGGAAAAGAGTGAGAACCTAGGAAGAGCCTAGGGAGTGACCATGGTCAGATGAGTGCGCTGACAGAGTAGAGCATTTCGCTGGGGAGCGAGCATGTGCGACGGGATTGGTGATTGAGAAGGTTGAGCAGTTACTTAGGAACTCTGGGATGGTCCGTGTAGAAAGTATGGGTAGATGTGGCAGGTAGTATGGGCCCGTACTACTGAAAGCAGAGGACCCATACTCGATGCAGGGTGTATTCCGGAGGATCTAAGTAGCAGTTTGAGAGGTGATGTCGTGGTTCGGGCACCATGCTTTGTAGCAGTTTGAGAGGTGATGTCATGGTTCGGGTACCATGCTTTGTAGCAGTTTGGGAGGTGATGTCATGGTTCGGGCACCATGCTTTGTAGCAGTTTGAGAGGTGATGTCATGGTTTGGGCACCATGCTTTGTAGCAGTTTGAGAGGTGATGTCATGGTTCGGGCGCCATGCTTTGTAGCAGTTTGAGAAGTGATGTCATGGTTCGGGCACCATGCTTTGTAGCAGTTTGAGAGGTGATGTCATGGTTCGGGCGCCATGCTTTGTAGCAGTTTGAGAGGTGATGTCATGGTTCGGGCACCATGCTTTGTAGCAGTTTGAGAGGTGATGTCATGGTTCGGGCACCATGCTTTGTAGCAGATCGAGAGGTGATGTCATGGTTCGAGTACCATGATTTGTAGCAGATCGAGAGGTAATGTCATGGTTCAAGTACCATGATCGAGAGGTGATGACATGGTTTGAGTACCAAGACTCGTGATAGGTCAGACTGAGATCAGATGCGAAAGAGTATGCGGCCAGAGGGTCATGTTGAATAAGTTTCGATGGAGCATACCTGGAGAGGGAAATCGAGTTAGTTTCCGAGGGATTTTTGGTGAGATGCCATTTGGAGTCGCAAGACTCAGGGATGAGTAGAAGATGGTGATCTATGGAGGAGTACGGTCTGAATTGAGCAATCGGCCGATAAAGGAGATGTCACTTTCTGTGACCATAGTTGTGCTATTTCCGTATCATGTGAGAAGCAGAAGAGATATTGAGACTTTTGATTTCTGAGCTTGGGGGTAAACCCTGTGGGGTAGCATTGATGGCGATCTTCCACCAGAGTATTTGGGCAGTATGTCTGCCGCGAGGTAATGATATGGCATGAAAAGGTTGTCAATGGGGACTGAGATGGTCAAGAACAAGGATACACCCTATTTGGGTATAGTAGGGCATGTATTAGCTGCAGCGTGGGATGATCAAGAGGAGTATATCGAGGCGGTGGCTCTTTTTGTCTATGATGGGTATCGAGTGTGGTAATGAGGTCTCTGCTCTTATGATAATCCACGTGATGGAACGTTGGTTGAGAAGTCGAGAATGAGAAGTATGATAGTTCATTATTTCCAGACTAAGAGCCAGGGTTACTACCGGACCGGAGGGTCCAACGAGCTAGACCGGGCCAGAGGGTCCAACGAGCTACGGGACTGGAGAGTCATGCTGAGACACAGTGAGCAGAGGGTCGTACAGAGTATAGCCTCGAGTGGCGAATTGTTGTATGTGGTATTTTGGGGATCTCACTAGGCTTTGTGCTTACCGTGTTATGTGTTATGTGTTTCAGGTTTCTCAGGATCGCGGGACGGTACCGGCTTGATTGTACACACCAGAGAAAGAGTTATGTTTTGAGGATCCTGGATTATTAATGGAGTTGTGTTTTGTAAATTGAATAAACAAGATTTTTATACAATTTGTTATGAAAAGTATGCGATTTTAAAATGAAAAATTTGTTTGAAAATTCACGTCGTTACATCAGAACTTGACGTTTGGCTTGCGATTATTCAAGATTTCGTATGGAGTGATGGAAAATCTCTTGTTGAGGAAGGTTCGGTTCTAGGTGTAGCAGGCAGCTGCAATTGGATCAGCCTAGAAGTACAGAGGTAGGGAAGCGAAACTGAGCATGGTTCAGGTCGATTCACACAACGAACGGTTTCACCTTTCAACTATGCCATTTTGTTGTGGAGTATAGGGAGCAGAGAAGTTGTGAGACACTCCCTTTTCAGTGAGAAATTCTTCAAACTCTTGGTTTTTGAATCCCAGCCCATTGTCACTTCGGACATTTCTAACCACCTTTCGCAGTTGAAGCTCCACTTGCTTAATAAAGTTCTTGAGCTTTGGAGTCGCCTCTGATTTCTGTTTAAGAAAGAAACCCAGGTGAAGCGTGAAAATTCATCAACTATAACGAGAATGTACTTATTACCACCAATGCTTTCTATGGCTGAAGGACCACATAGATCGATGTGAAGAAGCTCAAGAGGTTCGATGATTTTTGTGTTGACAATTGTGGGATGACTCTTTCGGCTTTGCTTTCCCATCTCGCATGCTGCGCACAAGTGTTCCTTATCAAATTTGAGAAGTGGAAGTCCTCGTACATGATCACCGATAACCAACTTGTTGATATCCTTAAAGTTGAGATGTGACAGCCTTCGGTGCCATAGCCAACTTTCGTTAGAGTGTGCTTTCGTTAAAAGGCATACAACTGGATTTCCTCGAATTGGGTTAAGATTTAGAGGATACATTTCTCCTTTTCGCTTGGATTTTAACAGGACAGTCTTCGTCTTCTTTTCAACAATCTTCGATCCTTCATCATCGAACGAAACCTTCAAGCCAATTCCCACAACCAGTTGAGAGACACTGATGAGATTGTGCTGCAATCCCTCTACATATGCTACTTTCCGGATCGAGAAATCACCGTTTGTGATCATTCCATAACCTTTTATTGTGCCATATGAGTTGTTACCATATTTGACACATCCACCATCCTTTAGAGTCCGAAACTCCCTCCGCTCTTCCCTTCTTCCTGTCATGAGACGGGAGCAGCCACTATCTATGTACCATCCGTCGTCGAACTGCTCGTCACTGATAACCTGCAAAAACCAAGCAGATTTAGGAACCCAATGTTGCTTGGGTCCACATGAGCCTTTTACAGAACAGGGAATAGCAATTGAAAGATCAACCATATAAGTTCTTTTTATTAGAGTGGTTTTGTCTTTCCTTTTGATGGTAAAGACCTTGAGTTTGTTTAAATCAGGTTGAGGATTTTTATTTTGATTCTTAACGGACTTGTTTTCGTGTTTCCTAGGGTTAGATGACGTCTTCTTTGTTTTCGTTTTGTCTTCAGAGACGAGCTTCCCTTTTCCCTTGCTATCCTTGACATCCTTGTTAGGATTCTGCTTTGGTCGAGAAGGAGGAGTATGGGGTTTAGAACCGAAGTTGGGCTTTCGGTTCTTGTCACCACTTGATCTGGGAACGAAACTTCTTTTTCGGTTCTTGTCGATGCAAGATTTGGGACCGGAACTGGTCTTTTGGTTCGCTTGACAGCATGATTGGCAGTGAGTGCATGGATCAGAATTATACTTTGATCCTGCTTTCGCCTTGATATTTGACGCCTTTTCTGTGCGAACATAATTGGAGTTTTGGGAGTTCCAAAACTGCTTCCTTTCATTAAGATTCTTTTGGTATCTTCTGTTTCGCTGGCATTTTTGTTCAGCAAGCTGCTTTTAAGACTTGTGTATGTTTGCCCTTGGCTTCGGTCTCTCAGCATGAGTTTCGCTCTTCAATGAAGAGGTTTCGCTTGCAGCCTTCATGGGTTCGCTTGGAATTTCTTTACTACCACTTGTGCTTGGTACATCAAAGCATGTAGGCTTGTTGAGTGGTTCTGCCACGTATCTGCCTTTAACCCTCCATGAGGTTCTCTCTGATAAACCGATAGTCTCATCTGCATTGTTGATTGGAGCAGACCAAAAATAATTATCACAACCTCCTGCGTTATCTTTGTTTACTATGGCTGTAAGTTAGGCTGTGTGTTTCTGAGTAACCCCTGACGTGGTATATACCTGATTTGGTACAGTTTGTACCTTTTGATAAACCACTGCCTTCGGTTTCAGAACTTTGGATTTATCTTGGGACATCTGAGCGAACTCAACCGAATTCTCAGATATAAGACCTTTGGTAGGTTCGGCTTCGCTTTTGACAAATTCTGAACAGTCAACCACATCCTCTACAGAAATTTCACTCATATCACTGTCCTCGTCAAATTCAGAAGTGTTTTCAACGTTTATTTTGTTTTTTCTGAACTTAACTTGGCATTCAATGAGTCAAATTTCTGCATGGTTTCGGTCTTTATTTTCAATTTATCATTCTCGTCCAAAAGATTTTTAAGCATGTCCTTATGGTCTTTGGACTTGATAAAGGACTCGATTTTGTCCAGACCAACCTTGTAGGCGTCAGAGATTTTATCTGAAGAAATAATAGATTCACAGTTATAACCATCAATATCAACTTCGTCCTCCTTTAACTCCAGGAAGGGCAAAATCATTTTGTGAATCTTTTTGCCGATTTCACAGTCTAAATGCAATTGAGTAATATTAGTATATAAACGTTTAGCAATCAAGCAAAAAATGTTTCTTTGTTTCATAAGCTTCAAGTTATCACGTTGAAAATAAATAACTTCATCTCTCGCCCTAACTAACTCTAACTTCGTCTTCTCTATCCACATCCTTCGCTCCTCATTCTAGGATGTCACCCTGCTAATTTGATCGGCTACGTTAGCATTTGTGAGGCGTGTTTGCATTAGACTACCACTTAAACTAGAAAATTTGAATTTCAAATCGTTTAGTTCCTTTTCATAGTTTGTTACATGTATTTTAAGTGATTCGAGAATGGATCGTACCTTCTTGATCAACTGATCGCAGTCGTTGATCCTCTCGCTCACAGGTTTGGCAGCAAAACACTTATCTTCCTTCTGATTCGCCTCATCATACTCACCTTCGGTTGTGTAGCCCCTCATTTGTGACACTCCATCTGTCACGATCAAGCACCTCCCAGCAAACTCAGTACTATGTTCTTTCGCCACAAATGCCTTGCCATGCGTGGGTTTACGTACTTCTTCATCTTCAGAGTCTGTAGACCAGACCTCTACGCCACCGAACTCATCATCAACAATGTTCTCCTACACAATCAAAGCATTCATAGAATTGTTAGAGGCTTTCTTCTTCTTTATCTCCTCCAGCTTACGCATATGGTATGCTTCATCATCTTCACCCTCCTTCTTGTCCGATAGCTTTCTTAATATGCAATCTTTGGCAAAGTGGTTTTTGCCATGGCAGAAGTTACAATCGTATCCGGAGTCCCCTACCAGTTTCCTCTCCTTCTTCTCTTCTTCTTTCTGAGGATTATTTTTGATTTCCTCTTTCGCCTTTTCTGAGCTGTAGCTTCCCTGCCAGTTTCGGTTCTTGGCAACAGGGAACTTTTTGCGAGCAAACCACTTCGGGTTAGAAACCATCATTGCATACTCTTCGCTTGTCAGATCACATTCAGACATTTCAGACTCTTCTTCATCTTCTGCCATATTCTTCGCCTTAGAGAGAAGGGCCAAGGATCCCATACTAGACACCACTTTCGCTTCCTTTGTCACAACACTTTCATGAGACTTGAGAATACCCACCATCTTCGCCAACGAATAGGTTTTAAACTGCTCGTGAGCCTTCATAGTTGATACCACAGCCATCCATTCGGGTCTTAAACCATTCAGAAATGTGACCTTCTGTTCGATCACTTCTCTTCCAATACCGTGCTTGATCATCTTGCTCAAAAGATGGTTGAAACGATAGAATGCCTGAATAAGTTTTTCATCTGGCTTTTGTTGGAAAGCACTGAACTCAGAGAGCAATAGAGTTTGGATAGAATGCGCTAGGTCTTCATCAGTGGAATACAGCTCTTTAAGTCTATCCCAGATCTCTTTTTCCGTGCTGCATGGGCTTACCAAATGAAAAGTATCGGACTGTAAAGCAAATCGGATCATTCTCATGGCTTTAACATTACACAACAACTTATCTTTTTCGTCTTGAGGAATCTTCTCCACATCAGTTAAGAGTTTGTTGTACTCCTTTTTTAGTCTTAATAGTTCTATTTGTTCTAGAATGAACAAAAGGACCCAATGTTATTGCTTCCCAGATAAGATAACCATTGTCTTCGGAACCAACGACGTAGTCCTCAAAGTGATGCATCCAAACTTCATAATCTTGAGTGTATAGAATTGGGATTCTGGTTGTGGATCCAATGTTGTTGGAGATATTGATTGGATTGGTTTGTGAATATCATGAGACATGATGACCTTTTTCAGAATGTTTGTCAAGAATTAGACTTGTAAAGATTGAATAGGGTAATATCGAGATCTATGAACAACGTCAATGAAGGAATGACGGCTCAACAGATCCAATAAAAGCGGAAACCCTAACAAAAATTCTTCAAACAGAAGAGATGCGTATGATTTACACAGCCTCCTGCTCTGATACCAATTGATGAGTTGAAAACTCTTTTAGATCGATAAGATTCTCAACAAATAAAACAGAAAGCAAACCAAAGAACAAACACACAATGAATCAAACGGATGTCGAATGATTAAAACAACAACACCTCAGAAGAGCTCGATGAAGAACTTCTACTATAGAGGTGTGCTAGGGTTAAAGTAGTTGTTAAGGAAAATATTCAAGTAGTATAACTAATGTGATGCATGCATGCACCATAAATACTAAACCCTAAAAACAAACACACGGTTGGACAGGCCCAAACCGTGAATATATTGGACTATACTACCGAAGCCCAATGACGCAACCCATAGACTCAACAGGTCCTCTTCTAGCAAGACTAAAGTCGGTCCTGCTACTCCCTCCTCCAACCCAAAAGAAGCAGAGTGCTTCTATTGCCATGATAAGGGGAACTGGAAGCGAAGCTGCCCAAAGTACTTGCAGGATGTTAAGGATGGGAAAGTAAAACCCACCTATGCAGGTATTTACACTATATTGTCTAATAACTCACCACATACTAATTCTTGGGTTCTTGACACAGGTTGTGGAATTCACATTTGTTCTGATGTGTAGGGCCTAAAAAGAAGTAAGGATGTGGAGCACGGGAAGATAAACTTGATCATGGGGAATAAGAAGGTTTCACCTGTCACCAAGATTGGAGTTTATTCTTTATTGCTTAGTAGTGGGTTAGAAATAGATTTGAATAATTGTTGTTACTCGTCTGAAATGGCGGGAAATTTTATTTCTTTTCATGGTTTGTACAAACAAGGTTTCACATTTTCGTTTGATAAAGAAATTGGTGCAATAAATGCTTATTATAATGGTTTTTTTTATTTTAAAGCATTACCTTGTAATGGTGTATATGAAACTGTGATGGTTGTAGACAACTTCGGAAATAATGTGTTGCATATCGATTCTTCTAATGATTTGGATAAGGCATCCTTGTGGCATTGTCGTCTTGGACATGTCAACAAGAAGCGTATAGGCCACTTGCAGAAGGCTGGAAAAATGACTAAGTCACCCTTCACTGGTTCTTGTGAAAGGGGTGATGGTTTGTTGGATCTCATACACACCGATGTGTGTGGGCCCTTCAGAACCGCCGCAAGGGATGCTAACCGCTTATATGTGACTTTTACTGATGATTACAACAGATATGGATATATCTACTAAATCAAGCATAAGTCAGAAACTTTTGAGAAATTCAAAGAGTTTAAGCAAGAAGTGGAGAATCAGCTGGGCAGAAAGATAAAGATGCTCCGATCCGATCAAGGTGGTGAGTATCTTAGTATCGAATTCCTGGACTATCTTAAGGAGTGTGGAATTGTTTCACAGTTGACGCCACCTAGGACACCACAGCTTAATGGTGTTGCTGAGAGGCGCAACTGAACCTTGTTAGACGTGGTTCGTTCCATGATGAGTCGAGCTTCGTTACCAATCTCATTCTGGGGGTATGCCTTGGAGACTGCCACCCATATCCTTAATAGAGTCCCAACTAAAAAGGTTGTCAAAACACCTCACGAGATGTGGAAAGGGAAGGTTCCCTCGTTATCACACATCAAGGTTTGGGGTTTCGAGGATTTCGTGAGGCGCGAGACTCACGACAAGCTCGAACCTCGAAGTGAGCGGTGTATTTTCATCGGCTACCCACAAAAGTCCTTTGGTTATCTGTTCTACAGACCGAGTGACAATGTTGTCTTTGTTGTGAGGAGAGGGGTTTTTCAAGAGAGGGAACTCATATTCCAAGGGGATAGTGGGAGGCAGATTGATCTTGAATAACTTCAAGAGTCAAGCGGTGAAGGAACCTCAAACACTAGCGATCAACTTGAGGAGGAAACTCCTGTCGAGCCGATTGACGAGTCCTTACCTCTGATGCGTTCCAGTAGAGTTAGAAATACACCTGAGTTTTATGGTTTCCATATTACTACTAAAGGTGATACATTTATCAGTGATAGCACACTGGTAAATTTGGATGAACCTAACAACTACAAGGAAGCCATGGCAGGCCCCGAGTTTGCTAAATGGAAAGAGGCTATGGACAGCGAGATTCAGTCCATGTATGACAATCAAGTTTGGAACTTGGTTGAGGATGTTTACATGGATGTCAAAAACACTTTCCTTAATGGGAAGTTGGCTGAGGATGTTTACATGAGTCAGCCAGAGGGTTTTGTCGATGCTAAGTACCCAAATAGAGTGTGTAAGCTTGAGAAATCCATTTATGGATTGAAACAAGCATCTCGTAGATGGAATATTTGTTTCGATGAGAAAGTCAAAGAGTTTGGCTGTTCGATAAGTGAGGATGATTCATGTGTATATGTCAGAGCTAGTGGGAGTATAGTTAGCTTTTTGGTACTGTATGTGGATGACATACTACTCATAGGAAATGACAACCCAAGCTTGCAGGATGTGAAATTTTGGCTTGGGAAGTGTTTCGCTATGAAGGACCTTGGAGAAGCTACCTATATCCTAGGGATAAGGATATTGAGAGACATAAGTAAGAGACTAATTGGACTTAGTCAAAACACCTACTTGGACAAGGTGTTGAAGAGGTTCAACATGCATAATTCCAAGAACGGTGACTTACCGATCTAGAGCAATGCCAAACTGAGCAAGGCTCGGAGTCCGAGTACAGAGGCTGAAATAGCAGAGATGAGTCGATTACCATATGCTTCCGCTGTTGGCTCGATCATGTATGCTATGACTTGTACTCGCCCTGATGTGGCCTTTGCTTTGAGCATGGTCAGCAGATATCAAGGGAATCCTGGCAAGGCTCACTGGACTGTGGTGAAAAACATTCTCAAGTACCTGCGGAGGACTAAGGACTAGGTCTTTACCCTTGGTGGGAGTGATGACTTGAGAGTGGTGGGGTATAGTGACGCCAAATTTCAAACCGACAGAGATAATTTCCGCTCTCAGTCGGGCTGGGTATTTACCCTGAATGGAGGAGCAATTACATGGAAAAGTTCCAAGCAGGAGACTATAGTTGATTCAACGTGCGAATCAGAGTACATAGCAGCAAGCGAAGCGACGAAGGAGGCGATATGGCTGAAGAACTTCATCAGAGACCTTGGAGTTGTACCAACTATAAAGGAGCTTATGGAGATTTTCTATGACAGCGATAGTGCAGTTGCCTTAGCCAAGGAACCAAGGGATCATGGCAGGTTCAGACACATCGACATGAAATATCACTTCATACTACACAAGATAGAAGGACTCCTCGTGGCAAAGAGGGTATCATCAGATGAGAACCCGACAGATCCCCTCACGAAGGGAATAAGTAGGGTTAAGCATTTACAGCATGCGAGGCGCATTGAGCTGAGGGATGATATTAGTTTTAATGATTAGATAGCCGATTCAAAACTTGTAATAGATAGGATGTAATTTACATTTGATGCTTAAATAAAAGGTGTTTTTTATTTACTAGTATGGTACTGTCTCATGTCAATTGTTTATTATTGATTCATTTTTTTGCATGTTTTGACTTCCAGAATAATTGGATTATTCAAACCATCCACAGTCGGTCATATTTTGGAAGTAGGTATTGAATCAAGACTGTCATAAATTTGGCTTGTAGATTGTCAGAAATGGTTAGACATTACTATGGCATTCATGAGTGCTCATAAGGCTTGAGTATTGGATAAAACCCACGCTCACTTGTATCACGTCATGGAATTTATCTCGAGTGATCGTGAGACGATAATATCATATAATCTTCAAACCTAGATATATGAGTTGTTGACTATGAGTTGGTCGTACATTGATAGTACGAAAACGCATCGGTAACTCGATGTTATAAAATGTGTTGTTGTGTATGGTTCAATGAATGGTTAGTGCAAGCATATACTATCAAAGTTTATCGTTCCTTTTAGTCCTTGGAGAATTGAAAGCGATATCTTGGGCCCCTCAGTGATTTTGTTTTGACCTATGTGTCGGGCCCGGTCAGAACTAAATTGATGTGTTCGATTAAGTTCTATGTTAAACAAATCCGAAATCGGGAAACAAACTGCTAGACAACAAGGTTGACTGTGTTCCATGTGTTTGTCCGACTGATATCTTGAGAACAGAGGATTCCATGATCACTTGTCTAAAATGGTACGTTTAAGTTCGACAAAGGCATTTAAGAGCCACGATTGCAAGTTGGATCCTGAGGTCATACTAGCAACTATAGTTACTAGACTTATCCAAGTGGGAGACTGTTGGATAAGGTGTCTAAGTCCATAACTATATTTGGTATGTACTTGACCCGATTTAGCATGGTCCATTTGGGTTGCACTTCACCATAACATTTTGGACTTTTGTGAAGAGGATATTTGTGATTTATTAATATATTATAAGTTATAATATATTAATATGAAATCATATTATTTAATTAGTATTGATCAAGAATTAATTTGGAATTAATTTTGTGATCAAAAGAGAATAATTAAATAAATGGGGATTGATTGTGTAAATCATTCATTCTTGTATACTGGGCTTATGATCCATAATTCTTTGTGTTGGGATAAACCAATGTGGTAACCCATGGATACTCCATGGAGGTTAAAACCCATGGAGCATAAGGAATGTGGAAAGTCATGCACATTAGGGTTTTCATGGTGTAACCCTAATCACGACTCACTATATAAGTAACCCCCTAGCTATCAAAATCGGCACTAGTGAGTGTGTGCAAGAGTGTAGCCGGTTTTCTGAACATTAGAGTCCTCTTCCAAGTTTTCCAAGTGTTAGTGGTGATTTGTGATTCCACTTGAGGCATTCACATTATTGGTGCTAGGCTCTTAAAGCTCCAAACAACAAGCTACAACAAAAGGTATGTTATTTAACTTGTTTTATTACCCAAGTATCAAAGTTTTGTATGCTAGTTAGGGTAATACCTTGGAAAAGAAAAGTTTTCATGTATAATAGAGAAAACATAAATCCAAGGTATTTAGGGTTGCATGTACACCTTATGAGTGTTAGAATGCTCAAAACCCATCAGGTTATACATAACGCTGGATCCTATAGACATTCGAATACTTGGCCCTACTCTAAGCCCACAACTAGACAAGGAACAGGAAATAAAGCCAAACCAAATATTCTCAGGCTATAGAATCTTAATTATGTACAACTATGATGCATACACTAAGCAACTACAGTAATGATGTCAATTCCATATAAAGAAGAACCATAGGCTATCAGGCATCATACAATCAGTCAATTCTATCATGCAATTCCTGAAGATCTCTAGCCTATTACTGGCATGCTGTTCTAACATATCACAATATCAAACCATAGTGTGGTATTTTGGGGTCTACTTACTGGCTCCGGTTAATCGTACACATCACATCATCCTTTAGTATTTTTGAAAATCGTTTGAAAATCATTTTGAAAATCTTTTCCTTAGTTTGAGACTGGATTTACATGAGTGTTCCTCCAATTCACTCAAACCAAGGCTCTGATACCAAACTTGTAACGTCCCAAAAATTTCAAAAAAATTTAAACTTTTCAAAACGATCCTTTTAGTAATAAAATGTTTACAAAAATAGCGTTGTCAACCATTATTTGAAAATCAGAGTTTCCCAAGATCCAATCTGTTGTGAAATCAAGGATGTATACGGTCACGGCTTCGCCTTGCCACTCCGATCATCTGAAAAACATGAAACCATAAACAAAACTTTAAGCACAAAGCTTAGTGAGATTCCCCCCAGAGTACCACCACACAAAACAAAACATAAACTCAAACACTCTCGCCTAGCCCAATCAACCTCGGGCTGGAATAACAGGCATGTTCACAACGGGTCTAGTCATCCTCGAGATGGAATACCCTCGTATCATAAGCATATTGGCCCAATCAGCCTCGGGATGGAATACCAATATGTCGGGTCCAATCAACCATTAGGTTGGAATACCCAGGGTTTGGTGACCTACCGCCTCAACCCTGCCGCTCCTCCCGAGCATCCGTGCCTACTGCTTACAGCCGGTCCACACCGGGTATCTTGGTCTACCGCACAAAGCAGGACCGCCTCAACCCAACCAACACAATATGTCGACATATAAACAGTCATGATCAAGTAGGCACATAATACATGAAACAACAATCATACAGCTCACTACTGCCTACTAATACTCTCACCACATACAGTCCTGCCACCAGCTACCCCCATAGAATGCATAACCATAAGTTACCAGAGGTGAGATAGCCAACCGAACAGATAGTCCTACTCTAGAGCCACAACTAAACAAGGAACAAGCAAGAGAGACTAAACCAAGAGTTTTCAGGCTATCCTACATAACCACCGACAGTCCCTAAGGGCACTCCATAGATGATAACCAGCAAGCACATATAACATACAGTTCTACAGGTTGTTACCACAAAGCAACATACTCAATACCAGAACACAGATCTAGCAGATCACTACAGCATAACAACATACTCAATACCAGAACACATATCTACTAGATCACTACAACATAAAAGCATACTAAATATCAACAATCCAAGGAATGCATAACCGTATATACTCAGAGGTGAGATAGTCACCCGGACAGGTGACCCTACTCTAAAACCACAAGCAAACAAGGAACAGGTAAGAGAGCTTAGATCAAGAGTCCTCATTCTATCCTACATGACTATATGCGGTCCCTAGGGCATCCCTCTACTAGCAGATAATCAATACTAGTGGGTCGGCCTTGGTGCCTTAGACCTACGGCCTTGGTGTAAATAACCATGCAAATTAACTTGGTACCCTTATTTTATCACCTAATCGATGTGCCGGTTACCCACACGCGCTCCATCGATCTATGATAAACATTAAGTCACCCTTTGCCACTCTTACTAGTCCATGTTAGTGTGCCGATTACCCACACACGCTCCAGCAACGACTTGGTAAGGTACAAAGTGTAATTTCATGGGTTAACACCAATTTCACATTTTCCTAAAGTAACTAAGATTGGGAATTTATAAAAGGTTTAGTTACTTTATATTTATCATTATACTTATAATGAGAATTATAGTCCTTGTCCTACCTGTTCGGCTAACGACCCTCCACCAGTCAAGGAAGCGGTGGGTGAGAGTGGACACCAATTAAGCTGCCATTTTATAGGCAACAACCTTATACCCCTCTTATAGACCAGTTTCGTGAATGAGACCTACTAACAGTAAGACTGACTTGCTCTTATACATATATACATATATTATTAACTTATAATACTATAAAGTATAAGGGTTGAATTTTAATTTTTAAAACTCTAGGGTTTGGAATTAAAGTGTGTGTGAGACTTTACACATTCCAAAACTTGAGGGCAAGTTTTGAAAAATTAAAAAAAAACTTTTGGATTTTCATAACTTATGAGTTTAATTAAGGTTTTAAAAACTTTAATGAAGAGACTCTTCAACATCCATAACTTGAGGACAAGTTATGGAGTCCATAAAACTATTTATGAGAAAGACTCTTTAATTATGTCACCTATGACTCTTTAATGTATCTTTAAAAGAAATGACTTTTGGTAATCCATAACTTGAGGACAAATTATGGACTCCATTAAAAACATTTAGATAAAGAATTACATCATCAAACAATTTGCAAATAATTCCTATGATCTACTAAAACTCATAAGTATGAACATTCATATCAACAATTTCTAGAATCATATAAACATATATAAAACATTGAAAATTTTATAATAACCATTGAAAATGAATTAGAATAATCATTACCACATCAAAAACAGGTTTTATAAGTCCAAAACAACTTAGGGTAATGATTCTAATCCATTTCCAGCAGCAAAACTCGAAAAACTGCACACAGGGCCTCCTACTCGGCGAGTGTATCAACCTACTCGACGAGTAGGACAATTTTAGTCTTGGACTCGGCGACTCCCCCAGTGGACTTGGCGAGTCCACAGTCCAGAAGCCCAGAAAATCGATTTTTACAGCATTGCATCAAGTATAATAGAAAACCAAGCCAAGGCTCTGATACCACTGATGGGTTTTGAGCATTCTAACACTCTTATGGTGTACATGCAACCCTATAAACCTTGGATCTATGTTTTCTCTATTATACATGCAAATATTCAATATTCCAAGGTTTCATCCTAACTAGCACAATATGAAGTATATACAATACAAGAATCTAGTAGAATCACATACCTTTTAATGGAGCTTGTAGTCTTGAACCTTTAAGAGCTTAGCCCTAACAGTGTGGAAGCCTCAAATGGAATCACAAATCACCAAAAATACTTGGAAAACTTGAGAGAATAGAAAGCACTTCTAGAAATCGGCCCACCCTTTGTACTCACACACTAGTGCCATTTCATGTGCCAAAGACCTCTTTATATAGTATGGAGGATTAGGGTGTACATTCATGTAAACCCTAATACCCATGACCTTTCATTTCCATAGGATCCATGGGTTAAAAACTCCATGGACTATCCATGCAAGCTTAGCCCAACCTAAATGAACTTGGCCCATTCCATATATATATATATATATATATATATATATATATATATATATATATATATATATATATATATATATATATATAAGAGTCCATATTTAATTAGTTCATTTTGATCACTAAATTAATTCCAAATTAATTCTTGATCAATACTAATTAAATAATATGATTTCATATTAATATATTATAACTTATAATATATTAATAAACCATAGACACGGTATTCTCAAAAGACTATCCATACAAATTGTTTCGGTGAAGTGCAACCCAAATGGACCATGCTACTCGGGTCGAGTACATACCAATAATAGTTATGGGCTTAGACATCTAATCCAACACAAAGATAACCTTAAAGTCAAACATGGTCAACCATGGTCAAATTCAAAGTCAACAGCTCATGTTGACCCAACTCGTCGAGTGCACCTACCGACTCGTCGAGTTCCTTCAGTTCTCAGAAAACCAGGGAAAACCCTAGTCAACTCGCCGAGTTATCGCAACAACTCGTCGAGTTCAAACAGTGTCCAGAAGATCGGGGAAACCCCGGGCCAACCCGCCGAGTTGGAAAGGTAACTCGTCGAGTTTGCCCAGTCTTAACTCATTTAGCCACTTTCTAAGCGAGTCTAAAGCTCTAAACTATAGATCTGATCCCCTAGGGCTGAGATACCACGTAAAGTTGCTGACCTTACGTCCATGCATGGCCATAAGGGGGATAAAACACTTAACCATAGCTTCTTAAGGGATTTAGGGCATGAAGGAAGGCCAAGACTTGATAAAGATGGCAACTTTAAGTCAAAAGAGGCCATGAGATGTCCAGATCTGAAGTCATAGCTTCATGACATGCTTAAATCCAATAATGATCAATGACCATAAACTCCCACATGAAGAGATCTAGCAAATAAATGACCAAGGTATCAACTTTATACCTCAATGTGGCGGCCACAACAGAGAAGGCACCAGATCTACAACCTCTCCCTTCAACTATGCACTTCCTACTTCAAGGCTCTTCAAACAAACACCAAAATGTACTCTTTAAGCTCTCACACACTCAAAATGGTAGGAAAAGCATGAACTAGGGTTTCTTTGGACAAAAGGGCGATAAGGGAGGCTAACAATGAGGCTTAAGGCCTTTAAATAGGGTGCAAACCCTACAAAATAGGGTTTTCCTTTCCAGCGTCTACTCGTCGAGTTGGGGCTCCCCAACTCATCGAGTTGATTTCTAAATCCGCGTCCAAATAGATCCCTACACGATGAGTTGGAGCTCCCCAACTCGTCGAGTTCCAGCCCAAAACCCAAAAATGTTGAGAAATAAATAATATCTGGACCAAGCGTTATAGAGAGAAAATTTTATTTATATTTTGGCTGGAAAATCACCTTCGATCTTATCCTTTTCTTCAGTTGTCAGATCTTTATATATTCCATTGATATCAACATAAGTAGCAAGTGAATCAATAGTTTCCTTTGTCTTTATACACTTATGAGAACCTTCAATGATTGATTTCAAAAAATATGGTCCATGACTTTCAATTCCCGAGATGTAATCTTCAAAATGTGACACCCAATCATCATAATCTTCTGGGGAGAAATTGGAATATGAGTAGAAGAACCCATATTACTTAGCAAATTGAATGAAACCATGTGGAAATCTTCTTTTGACATGATTTCAAATGAAAATTTTGCGTAAGAATCAAATAAATGGTCAAACACATAAATTAAATCAAAATAGTGATTGAACAAAGAATTCTAGATCAAATTGCAATCAAGAAATCCTTGCTTTGATACCACTTGTAGGATCGAATGATTCTAAAATATAGAACTCATGTTAAGAAAAATAGAAATCAAATGAATACACGCAAGTAAATATGATCTGGATTTTGATTAGAGAGTGAGAAGTTGGATTACAGTTTTCAATAAGAACCTCTCAAAAGATACTCTCTCTAAATAACTGATATCCCTTATATATAGGTCACCCCAAGGAAGTCAGATAGGAAATGACCAATCTGTTTAAGACACCTAAGCTAAGACAATTGTTAATACAACTAAGTCAAAAACACAACGAAACCTAGTATAAAACCACGAAACATAATATTTTTTCGCATTTAACAAACTGAAGACTTAACATACAACATTGCGAAAACTTTCGCACACAGAATCAAACACAACACCACAAACTAACAAACCTAACATTCAGTCCAACTTTTAGGTCATCAACGATGGTCATTGTGATTTAAAAACTTTTAATGGATGGTTTCTCACGCATATAAAAAGACATTTATATCCTTTTTAATTTCTTTTGGATTTTCTTTAATCAAAATTTTAAATTTTAAAAAAATAAAAAATATAAGATGGACCCCACCCCACCCCACTTATCATCTCTCTCTCTCTCTCTCTCTCTCTCTCTCCCTCTCTCTCTCTCCAGAACATGTACGAGTAAAAGAAAATGAAACGGTTCCGCTATATTGCACATCAAGACTCAAATTACTCGAGATAAAGAACAATTTCAACAAACCCATCTCAAATTCATCGACAACTTAACCATTATCATCATCTACACAGGTTATTAAAAGTCCATCGTCATTATAATGAAGCAAATCACCACTAAGATTGATCAAAGAGGAAGTACAAGTGGTGAAGCAGGAGAACCAAGTTATGAAAGTGCAAAAATGCAAGAAAATCTCAAGTGAAAATAAGGTTTGAAAAAAATGAATCAATTAGAATTTACGAAGAAATGCAACCAGAAGTCAACTCCATTATCAAATCATCTTGTCAATGTCAATACAACAACACAAATTTATTTCTTTCCAGTAAGACATAGACATAGCCGGAACTCTCTTTTTTCCTAACTTCATCACACCATGTTGACTCCTAAGTTTCAACTCCAATAACATCCAAATTCAAAAGACAATCACTACAATCATCTCCATGGCCCGACTCTAACTTAGATCTCTTTTCCTACCCTCCTTCCACCATTGGAGACTGCCGCCTCAAACCTACAACTAAATCGAAAAACCCACGATTCCATATCAAAAATCAATAACACACAACTACAAAGGGTCAGAATATTTTTTGGAGCACCCAACTCTCGCCTAAAAAAGAAACAATCAAAGAAACAGATAAACCTCTATGTGGTCATCTAGGTTTCAGATAATAGTGGCATCAATGGCGTCTTGGTTTTCAATTCTTGAAGTCGTAATAGTACAGAGCAACACTTCTTCCTTATTGACAACCCTCAAAAGTTCCCAACTCCATCTCCAGCGATTAAATCTATGACCATTCCCTGATTTCACTTTAATTTTTGGATTTGATTTTGGGATTCAAGTTCGTCGGGAAGCATATGAAACAAATCAATCAGCAACAAGTCCATTAATATATTTAAGAGAAGGTTGAAGGTCGATAGAGGCGGATGCAATTAAGAAAAGATCGACGGAGGCGGAGATTTGGGGAAGGGTGGTGGTGACTAGTGGTAATGGTGTTGGCTAGAATGTGAATAGGAAGAAGATGATGATGTTCGTGAGGCGGAGATCGTTAGTTATAAAAGCATGATGGTTGCTTGTTTTTGGAGAGCGGAAATATGTGCAATTAAATGAATGATGCTTAATTCACTTCTACATCATATCTAAAAATTGTACATTGCTTTGGATGTTATAGTTTTTTCTTTGGAAAATATTGGCCTAAAGTAGCTTTGCACATGTGTTCCTTCTTTGTGGATGTTTGAGGGACTCCTTTTTTTTTTATCTGTTACGAAAATATATGATTAGTGGGGTGGGCTGGGGTCCATATTATTTTTTTTATTTTTTTTTAAATTAAAACTTGATTAAAAAACTAAAATAAATTAAAATGGATATATATATATATATATATATATATATATATATATATATATATATATATATATATGTCTTTTTATATGTGTGATAGACCATCCATTAAAAGTTTTTAAACCATGGGGATCATCGTTGCTAACCTAAAAAATTAAAGACTGAACTCAATTTTTTTTGAAAACCACATGGACTATTTATGAAGATCTTTCTTATTATTATTATTATTATTGTTATTATTATTAGACAAATCTTCATAAGCAGTCCTTATGGTTTCCAAAATTCTGAGATCTACTACTTAAGTTCAAAAAAAAAATCACAAATATTCTCTGTGGTTCCAAAACTTTTAACAAACGGTCATTTTTAGTTAGTTTCATTGTATATTTAGTCCCCTTCAAAATTAAAATGACATTTTCTACCCTTTACATATTTATTTTTCATTATTAATTATTTCCTTATAATATTTTATCATTATTAATGACTTAAATGGCCCATATATATATATATATATATATATATATATATATATATATATATATATATATATATATATGCTTAGGTTATTATATTCAAAGTAATTATTATGTTATTGTATTCATAAATGTGGGCCAATCATTTTACTTATTTTAAGAAAGTGATTAATACATATTATTAAATTAAAAATAATTGAAAAATACCATCTAATTTAACTAGAAGGGTATTTTAGTCAATTAATATAGATTTAATAAAGGAAATTTGCATATTTTAAGGGATCATAGATTGTATCAATTTTAAAAATCCGATTTTACGAATTATAAGGTTTTTAATTCGGACATTCTGACAGAATATGTTTGAGTATGTTCAAAAATAAAAATATTCTAGAACCATAAAATAATAAAAGTATTCTTGAACATATTTCTTGTAGAATAACAAATTCTCGAACCAGCAATTGAAGAATTAAAACAAAAATTATATTAATTCTTATAGAATACATGTAACAATTGCTAAGAATTACATTTATTGTTCAAGAATAAAACTAAAAAACTTTCAAATCGGGAAAAAAAACATCAAAATCTAACAAATACACTAATTCATTCTAAAAAAAATAATGTTGCTAAGATGCGTCGTTCAAATTTCATGGTCCGTTCATCAAGCATCAGCTTCTGTGGAAACAAATCCAATGAATAAATTAGTGAGAAAATATCCATATTCCATTCCAACATAATTGGAATGTGATTCCATTCTGATAGAATTAGAATTCATTTACCAATAATTATATTAATTCGGGGCATTCTAACAGAATATGTTCATGATTATCATAAAAAACATTCTTTTCTGATAGAATACTATAAACGAAAAAATACCATTCAGTTGAAGCATTTTAGCAAGCGCTTGGTGTGCATCAAAACAACTTTCAATTTTTGTAAAAATTAGACAATCAGAACAAATTCCAAATTCACCAAAAATATTACACCTTGAAAGAATTAGACAGCTTCCTTCCAATTTGAAGGCTGATGGATCCATAAATTATGGCTTTAATTGAATCCATTGGTACCTTCCTTCCATCGGAACATCTTTAACGATAATAAATCTGCATCATACTCCCCTTCATTTGTAACAGATTCTGGAAATAGACCAAAACCGTCAAGTCACAAAAAATACAGGGACCAGAATTGTCAAAACGCTTAAGTTGCAGGGACCAAAAATGTAACTTGATTATCTTCTTCCAATTTAACGTCTGATACAACTCATTTTCATATCTTGAAGAAAACAAATCAAAACAACACCCATGAATCATTCGTTACGAGCACTGAGTTCGTTTGCAAATCAAATCTAGTCTACTTTCCAATTGCGAGAGGAGTACGAATTTCGACCCAATTCCAACTGCGAATCCACCCCATTCGCAGTTCCAATTGCAAAAAGTCAACCACGATTCCTTGACCTTTCGCTTAATCGATAATAGACCAAAGAGAATCTCCAATAAAACCGAATCCAGTCACAGATTCGTTGTCGAGCAAACAGGGGAGAAGAACGAATGCGAGCCTGATTTCAATTCTGAATCCTAGACCTGTCGCTCCGAATCAACAGATTACACACCCAATGCAAACGTTCGCAGGTAAGATCTTTCGTTCATTATTCACCCCTAATCACAGTTTATTTTAACTTTTCTGTTGACTAGCAATTGCGAAAAAGCACATAACCACTCCGATTTCTTTTGTTCTTAACATTACACTCCCGATTGTAGCCACGATTCAGATTTCATTCGTTCGCAGGAAGGACATTCACAGCAATTTTGAATTTTCGTTTGACCGGTGTTCTTCCCAATTGAGTCCCCAAATCATTCTGATCGAGCTCCAAATTCCGAATTAATTAAGATCTACAACATGTAACGAACACAAATTCATTACTCGAGAAAAAACAATCGATGTACTTACTAGAATTTTGATTTTCATACCTTTAGATCTAGTCTCGAATCATCATTGATGGAGCAGATTGACAACGAAACGTGATCAGAAACACCAGATACCGCCGTCAAAAAAACATTCTCAAGGAAATTGACGTCAATTTAACGTCGAGACTGAAACCGAAGCTGAAAAATATTCTCCTGATCCTGAGAATCCAATCTTTGGGGAGCCATTTCTCTGGATCGAGATCTGTATCGGCAATAGATAGTGGTTTTAAAAAGCCGATAGATGGAGAAAACCTAGGTAGCTGAAGTCAATGGTTACCATAATTATAGGATATTATTTGTGGAAACTAATTATCAAGTTACCTATTTACCCTTATTTGTTTATTTAATTATTCATTTTTATTTTAAATATTGATTGGCTCACATTTATGCATACAATAACATAATAGTTACTTTGAATACCTGAACCTAGCTCTCTCTCTCTCTCTCTCTCTATATATATATATATATATATATATATATATATATATATATATATATATATATATATATATATATCCCCCCTCCTCCCTCTTTTTCTTTCTCTCAACACCGATAAAGTGAGACTCGACCTAAACACCTGCAACATACTACCAAACACCCACCATTACCACCTACTTGACGAAACTCGGCCCAATAACCTTTATTCTCAATTTCACCAATGTGAAACACCGTCGCCTCCTCTTCGGCTGTTGTGAACCACCAATGACGGAACCCTAGCTGTCATTTTCACTGCTGATTCCTTACCTTCAATCGACTGAGTGATTTCATCTATTCTAGTCGCATATCTCTCACTGACGATGTTCCCCTACATTCATTATCAAATCTCCTTCCACATCTATGAACCGTAAACAATGGAACCGAAGTTGTAGTTTCCGAAATCTGCTTTCTGCCTTCACCAGAACTCGAAACCCCAGATATTGTCGTCGTCGCCACAATAAATCTCCGCTAGCATCACCACCATGAACTACAGTTCATATTTCCTCCCACCGAAACCCCAATTCTAAGGGGCTTGGCTCACTTCTTCAAAGTTACATGTATGATGTCAGATGGAAGATTGAGGGTGATAGAAATACGAGAATGAAAACATGTGTGTGTTTGTGTGATCCCCCTGTTGAAATCTCATCAAACGACGATGGAATCTCACCAGAAAACTGATTCCTTGAAACGATTATCACTAAAGTAGAGCTTTTTTAGCCGTAAAAGGAGTCGAAAAGTAGGAACTGAACCAAAAAGCTTATTGGCATCAAGAAACAGATGGGTTAGACGTAAAAGTTTCCCGAACTCCGGAGGGATCCAACCCATTGTATATTTGATTTCACTGAGGTTAAGGAGTTGCAAAACTGTGAGGTTAGAAAGAGAAGAATAAAGTGTACCGTATATGGATGTGTCGAGGGTGGAATCCTTGAATTGGGGGTGAAAGAGATGAACTTTTTTTTTCTAGGTTTTTTCTTTGGTATAGAGAAAGAGAGGTTAATTATTTCATTTTTTAAAATGATTTTAATTAAAAAAAATGCAAAATAAATTAAAATTGGTATACAAGTCTTTTTTATGTTGGAGAGAGTCTATTTGTTATAAGTTTTGGAACCACATGGACTATCTATGATGGTTTTTGAACTTAGGAACTATATCTTAGATTTTTGAAAACGACACAGGACGTTTATGAAGATTTGTCAAAATTATTATTGTTGTTGTTTTCATTATTATTTTAGAAGTCAAAATCTATATCCATATCTATATGTCTATCTATCTATATCTATATCATATCGTATCATATCATATCATCATACATACTTATAAAGCTAGCATTTTTCCTTGAACCTCATGCATTTGAAACCCCCATAAAAATTTGCAAACACCTCATGCATTTGAAACCTCCTATTTTAATGAATACCACTCAAAAGTCTCTTAATAATGATTAACAATTCAAAGGTTTTATAACTTATATAATATATTTAATAAACAGTTAATGGATACTCTACTATAAAAAGGTCAATCTTTTTGATTAGACACACAAATACAAATCACATACAAAATTCACAAAGAAAACAAGTTTAAAGTTTTTTGTGTTGGTTTGAGGGCTTTGAACAATTTTTCGAGCCATGTTATTATGTTGAAGTTTTTAATTTGTAAGTTTATTATATACTAATTCTTTTTTGTATTTTCTTGATTTAAGTATTCTTTTAAGAATATCATTGTATGTTGTGGTTGAAATTTTAATGGAAATTAGATTAGATTCATGTTATCGATCATATGTTATGGAAGATGATATATATAATATTTAATTAACTATTGTATTCATGTTTGTATGTTCATGTTGCTTCAAAACAATAATTAATTAAAAATCATGGATATGTCATATTATCCATATTATCCATGTAAGCCATTTTTAAAATGCAAATTGTCTATCTTATCACTTTATATTTTAGTATATGTTTAACATTTTAATTATAAAAATAAGTGTTTTTTAAAAGCTTCTTTCAATTATTAATAATAACAAGTGGTTTTAAAATTAATAAGCAATAATTATAAATAATAAAATCAAATTAAATGGATATGTCATATTATCCATGCAAGTCTCTTTTGAAATGCAAATTGTCTATCTTATCACTTTATTATTTAGTGTATGTTTCACATTTTAATAATAATATTAAGTGTTTCTTAAAAGTCTTCTTTAACTTATTATTAATAATAAATGGTTTAAAACTAATGAATAACAATTTTAAATGATAATAACATCAAATTATAAATTACATTTAGCTATAAATAAATTGTATTATAAATGAACATCATTATTGAAATTAGAAAATGATCGCATAAGTAAAAATATAATTAATCAATAATAATAATTGTTAAAAATAATACTAAATATATAATTATATTTAATTCTATTAATGAGGAATGTCAATGAATATTATTGTTCAAAATAATAGAGATTATATATATATATATATATATATATATATATATATATATATATATATATATATATATATATATATATATATATATGTATATAAATATATTAGTGTAAAAATATTATCTCAAAGTTAATGTCAATAACATAACCATTTTAAACATATATTTTTCAATATTTTAACAATATATTTTTAATCTTCGCTGCGCAACGCGCGGGAATTCGTCTAGTACTATATTATAAATGAAACATTTTTCCTTTCACCACATCAATTTGAAACCCCAACTCTTCATATTTCCATATAATTTACTTAATTTAATAACTTAAATATGTTGTTAGTTAGAAACATTATCATAAATGAAACACTTCTTGAATTATCAATATGATATACTAAATTTGTTGACTTCAACATAGTGTTAAATACATAACTTAAATTAATATATTAAATAAATTTAAAAATATAGTGTAAAAATTAAAACCTAAACTAAAATATCAAATAAAGTTTTAAAAATTCAGAGTATATTTTTTCAGATAGTGAAAAGGAAAATATTAAATACGATAAATATACAAATCTTAAATATATATTATTGTTGTTGTTTTCATTATTATTTTAGAAGTCAAAATCTATATCCATATCTATCTATCTATCTATATCTATATCATATCATATCATCATATCATATCATACTATATTATAAATGAAACATTTTTCCTTTCACCACATGAATTTGAAACCCCAAACTCTTCATATTTCCATATAATTTACTTAATTTATTAACTTAAATATGTTGTTAGTTAGAAACATTATCATAAATGAAATACTTCTTGAATTATCAATATGACATACTAAATTGGTTGACTTCAATATAGTGTTAAATACATAACTTAAATTAATATATTAAATAAATTTAAAAATATAGTGTAAAAATTAAAACCTAAACTAAAATATCAAATAAAGTTTTAAAAATTCAACGTATATTTTCTCAAATAGTTAAAAGGAAAATATTAAATACGATAAATATAAAAATCTTAAATCTAAAAGTCGAATTAACTAAAAGATGTCCAAAAACTATTTTTTATAATAACTACAACTCAATTTAGCTTACTGTACGTAGGAGGTGGTGAGACTCGGTGGAACAACTGGGTTCCTATCAAGCTTAATGTTCTTTTGTGGAGGATTCGTTTACTCAGTATTCCTACTAGAGAGAGACTTTCTTATAGGGGAGTTATGTTAGATTCGATTCTTTGTCCTATCTGTTCGTGTAGGGTGGAGACTATTGAGTATTTGTTTTCTGGGTGCTCTGAGTTGTGTGACATTTGGACGTGTATTGCTATTTGGTGGGGGATATAGATTCCGGATCACATGTCAGTTCATTCTCTTATTATGTGGTCAGACTCTGTTTCTATGAGAAGTGGCCAACGAAAGGCTTTCGTTGCAGTGGTTATAACTTGCTTTTGGTGCATTTGGAATTTCAGGAATTCGACTATTTTTGGAACGACCACACCCAAAAAATCGTTTCTTTTTTATGATGTTGTTTATAGGGCTTTTTTATGGATTTCTAGTAGGTGTAGCAAAGCTAAGTTATATTGGAGTTCTTGGCTTCTGTAACACCGTAAATTTTCAAATAAAATTTTCATTTAAAATCGCATAATTCTCATAACACATATCACAAAAATCTCATGTATTTAATTTATAAAAACACAAGTCCAGAATTGATTGATTAATAATCCAGGATCCTCAAAACATAACTCTTTCTCTGGTGTGTACAATCTAGCCGATGCCCTCCCGCGATCCTGATAAAACCTGAAACACATAACACATAACACGGTAAGCACGAAGCTTAGTGAGTTCCCCAAAATACCACATTCAATACATTAGCCACTCGAGGCTATAATTCTGTAAGACCCTCTGGTCAATGTGTCTCAGTAGGACCCTCCAGTCCCACTACTCTGATGGACACTCCGGTACTAACTCTGTGGACCCTCCGGTCCTAACTCTTTAAGCTCTGAGTAATACGCAACATAAATCACAAAGAAATAATGCAGGATATCTACACAGATAAGCACATAAGACTGTTGGATTAATGTCTAAGTCCATAACTATAATTGGTAAGACTTGACCCGACCCGGCATGGTCCATTTGGGTTGCATGGCATCATGCATTTGGATAGACTATAATGAGAGAAATAACACTTAAGGTTGGTTAATATATTATAAGTTCTAATATATTAATAAGGTTATTTAATTAGTATTGATCAAGAATTAATTTGGAATTAATTAAGTGATCAAAAGGAGACTAATTAAATATATGGGTTGATTGTGTAAATCATTCATTCTTATATATGTGGGCTTGTGATCCAAGATTCCTTATGTTGGACTAAGTCCATGGGGTGACCCATGGATACTCCATGGAGGTTAAAATCCATGGAGCATAAGGAATGGGTAAAGTTATGAGTTACATGGTGTAACCCTAATAGCCACCATATAAAAGAATCCCATGGCTCAAGAAATCGTGCACTAATGTGTGAGTGTGAGGGCTAGACGATTTCAAGGAGTGTTCAAGTTTCTCTCAAGTTATTCCAAGTGTATTTGGTGTTGTGTGAACCATTTGAGGTGTCACACTTGGGGCATTAGGCACTCAAGCTTAATTAAGACATTCTACATCAAAGAGGTATGTATTCTATCTTGTTATATTTATCATTTTGTATGCTAGATTAGGATAATACCTTGGATGTTCATAATTGTATGTATAATAGAGAAAACATAGATCCAAGGTATTTAGGGTTGCATGTACACTTAGGAGTGTTAGAATGCTCATAACCCAACAGTGGTATCAGAGCCAGGTTTGTTTTCTTGTTATACTTGCAAAAGTAGCTGAAAAATCGAGTTGGATGCATATATTCGATTGTTTTGGCTGGAATTGGACTAGGAACATTACCCTAAGATGTTTTTGGACTTATAAACTTGTTTTTGATGTGGTAATGTTCATGCTAATCCAATTTCTAAGGTAATTGTCATAATTTCAAGATTTGTATTAGTTTGTATGTTCATGCTAATTTCTTGAAGATTGATGATTTGAATTATCTTGTTCTTATGAGGTTCTTAGATTAATAGAAAAGTTGTGTGAAATAGTTGTTTTCAATCCATTTTAATCTAAGAGTTGATTCCAAAGTGTGTTTTTGTAACTTGTCCTCAAGTTATATGAAAAGTCACATTTAAGAATCATAAAACTCATAAAAGTTGGCAAAGGTTACAAAATGAAGAGTCTAGTTCTAATTAAATGGTTTTATGACTCCATAACTTGTCCTCAAGTTATGGAGGTTCAAGAGTCTCTTCATTAAATTAAAAAAAAAATGTAACCTTAATTAGTTCCATAAGTTACAATAAAAAAAAAAGTTATTTTTTTTTATTAATTAGTTTAAAGTCTTCCATAACTTGTCCTCAAGTTATGGAACTTGAAGAGTTTTTTTTTTTTAATTAAAACTACTTTAAACTCATAAGTTATGGAATTAATTAGTTTTGAATAGTTTCAAAACTTGCCCTCAAGTTTTGGAATTTGAAAAGTTTTCACTTATGAATACTTTAATTCCAAGTTAGCCCTTAGAATTTTAAAAGTTAAAATTCAACCCTTATACTTTATAATATCATAAGTTAATAATATTTATATATATGTATAAGAGTAAAGTCAGTCTTACCGTTAGTAGGCCTCATTCACGAAGCCGGTCTATAAGGGGGGTATAAGGTTACTGCCTATAAAATGGCAGTTTAATGGGTGTCCACTCTCACCCACCGCTTCCTTGACTGGTGGAGGGTCGTTAGCCGAACGGGTAGGACAAGGACTATAATTCTCCTTTCATTAAAAGTATTAATGATAAATACTAAGTAACTAAACTCTTATTAATACCCAATCTTAGTTACTTAGGAAAATGTGAATTTGGTGCTAACCCATGAAATTACACTTTGCACTTTGCTTAAGTCGTTAGTGGAGCGTGTGTGGTTAACCGGCACACTAACCTGGACTTAACAAGGTAGGCAAAGGGTAACTTAATATTTATCATAGTATCAGTGGAGCGTGTGTGGTTAACCGGCACACTGATTAAGGGGTAAATATTAAGGGTACCAAGTATATTTGCATGGTTATTCACACCTTGTTTTGTAATCCTCGACATCCCAGTCAGAAAACCTAAAGGGCCCACTCGAGATTGAAACATGCCTTTGAACAGTTCAATGAATCTAAAAGATCTAGGACTTTCAAATCCAATTAAAACCTAATAAATTATTTCGTTTTTCATGGTGGAAATTGGTGAATCGTCATTCACCTACCTTCAAATATTTTATAGCTTGGATTACGGCATCCCTCTTCTAAGTTATAAAATAGTTTGTTGGGTCCTAGCCTTAATATTTCATATTGGGTGTCATATTAAGGACTTTAAATCAACTATCTTGAATATCTCCCAAAAAGATGTCTGGTCTAGACATTTATGATCTTCCCAAATCTCTTGAAACAAGCTTTCCTAAATGAAGATGATGTCCCATGGATATCATACTTCTTTCACCTCCTCCAATTATTCTCCCTAACCCACAAGTTCCTAAAAGTTTAAGGTCACTCAAGCCTTATTGGCAAGGCAAGGTCTAGGTGTGATCACATCTTGGAGATGTAGTCACATATTGACAAGCCGGGAGAGTTGGGTGTCAAAGTCTTGAGAAAGTTGGTGGCTCAACTACTTTCTAAGTCACATAGTGAGTTCTTTTGGGAATCCTATGAAACAGACTAAGACAAGACCCTTAATGATCTTATCTATTTGCTAAGATCAACTTCCTAAAACGCTATGGACATTGACAATGATGACATTGGATATCCAGTAAAGCTCTCTCTTCCCAATAGAAAGGGATCGGCCATAGCCAACTCGGTTGACCCAATGGTAAAGAGAGAGGCGAAGTCTGAGATAGTCCCATTATCAAGGGTCCATAGGTAACTATTGCCAAAGGAAGGGGCATTGGTTACGAAGCTGCCAAATTTACCTAAGGATGTTAAAGTCAATAAGTTTGGCTCTACTTCAGGTAAAGTCCATTGTCTAACTCTATTAAGTACATGCTGATTCTGATCGCGAAGATGAATTTCAATCGCATGGTTCGGTGATCAGAATTTTGGGCTATTACTTAAGAGTTATGATATTTATATTGCTTAGGAATAGATAATGACAAGGTTTTCATATGGATTGTAAGGATAAGTTTTCCGCAAAGTTTTAAAATAAAAGAAAAAGGTTTTGATTTTATTTATTTTAAGTATCCTTACAATGACATTTGTGAAAAGTTGTTGCTTATAAGATTCCATTGATAGCAATATTGGAAAAATGGATTTGATTCTTTCGGTTGTGGTAGTGTCTAATATTACCAAATAAGGAAAGATTCTCATCACCCAAGGTTCAATGGGACCGAAACTTGGAATCATGCAAGTTGTATAGTATGATGAATGAGAACTTTCAGCTTGGAAAATTAAGACTAATTCCTTATGTGAATAAGGAAAGGACTAAGGGATCGAGTACACATTCTTGTGCACTGGTCAAGTCCACCACAAAAGATCAAGAAGACTATTCGTCATGATTTACTTAAGTTCAGTAAATATGGTTATACTTATAAGTTTAAGTATAAGTCTGTAGCATTGGAGAAGTTTCAATGTGAGACAGAACGAATAAGAAGAATCAAAGTATGGCAGAAAGATAAAAGTTTCTCAAATCTGAAAAGATGGGAGAGTACTTTAGTATCATGTTTATGATCATCTTAATGATTAAGATACCATATCACAATTGGTCCTCTAAAGTCATCTTAGTGCATTCTTATGACTAAGAAGAGGAGTCATGAATTGTTGAAATGGTTAAATCAAAAAGATGAGTCATACTTCGTTCCAAAACAATTCTTAGAGTCATACTCCAAGATTGTAACTTGAGTGACATATCTTAAAGAGGGTTTGTTAACACTAGTCAAATGTAAGAGTAAAAGGTTATCTACTCTTGTACATTTGAAATTGGTAAGTTGTGATGTTTTGGATAAAACAGAGACCAACTTAGGCCAATTGTGTAAAGTGTTAGTCTTGATAAAGAATCTGCACTATCTCTTGAATATTTGACAAGGGAGTCTTATATATCAAGAGTACAGTGGGAGTCTTAAAGCTCTTGAAAGTTTCAAGACTTAATCAAGAATAAAACCTAAAGTCCTTCACTAGCACACGACTTGAGGTTTATAACCTATCGTGTTGAAATTTTTGTGCCTATTCAAGTTGGCTTTGCATAGGAGTTCTGAGAGTTCTCAATTGGTTGCACAACTACTTGGAAGCAATGGCAGGCACCTGAGCTGCCAAATGGCAAGAATTTAAGATTGCACAAGTTTAATCAATATGAGTTTGGATTTGTCACTAACCTTGTCTTGTGATTATGGTTTTGACAAATTCACATGGATAAGAACACATACACTATTAAATCTAAGTGTCATAAGGTTTCTCTCCGATTCATGAAAATGATGGTGAGGAAACACTTTCACTAAGTAGATTTTAGCTAGATAGCAATTGTGATATTTGCATTCTCAAAGTCGTTAGTGGAGCGTGTGTGGTTTACCGGCACACTAACATGGACTTGTGAGAAGTGGCAAAGGTCTAAACAATTGAGACTATGATTACGACATCCCTTTTCATAGTTCTAAAATTGTTTAGACACACATGTGAGCTATCTAAGAGAGGTGTATGATTTTGATAAAGTTTTATCAAAACAATCTAGTATCAGAAATCTGAACTTTGGTAAGAAAGTCAGCTGATTTCTGAGTACATGTCAAAGCTAGTGGGAGCATAAGTGTTATGCTAATAATCATCATGTTAGTGGGAGCATGATAATTATGACAAAGGTTGCAAGTTAGAAATGTTAATTATAGAAAACAAAAGTTTCAATTCGTGAGGTTGCAGGGGTTGAAAAAGTTGTTTTGCTATAATTAAGGGAGAGGAAATTATACTTCATTTCAATTCTAAAAGCTTAGATTGAGATTTTAATCGTATTTAATCAAGGATATATATATGAATTTCATGTTGGGATGGCTCAACATAAGGAAATTCTATATATGGGTCCATTATTTGCGTTCTAAAATTCGATTATGATTACGACATCCCTTTTCATAATCTGAATTTTGAGAACTTGGCAAATTGAAATGGAAATATTATAGCAAAAGACTGGTTTAGTCTTTATGTGAGACATCATGAATCGTGTCTCATATGCTTCGGATATAGGATCGATTACATGTGCTATATTCATCCTTTCTAAAATTTTCCAAATGCCTGGGGCATTATGAAGGGAAAAGGTCTAGAATTGGATATGACTAAAATGATTAAGCAATTGTCGAGGACAATATAAGGTTTACCAAAGAGTGGTTGCTCAAGGACAGTTGGAAGTATAATGTTAATTCTGGAAGGACCATATTGACATAATCTGTAAGGAGGCAACTCTTCTTCAGAAGTGATAGTCAAAATGGAATATGGAAATGTTTCAAAGTTAGAAATTATTCAATCTGTGTAAGATTAGGAAACTTAATGAAAGAAGGATGTTTCCAAGGAGCTGATCTCCTTTGGAATGCTCTGTAATGATTGTTGTCAAGTCTTTCTGACTTCGTGCATAATCATTAAGAGGATCAATGCATATAAGTTTAGAATCTAACAGATTTCAGTAAATGGCATGAATTTGGAATTCTTGCATTTGCAGTAAGGATTTGGGACTGTGAAAAGAGGATCATTGGAGTGATGTTCGATTGATCTATTTTACAAAGTAAAGATCATAGACAAACATAGTATGCATACTTGGTGTATGGCATGACTAGTGTTTAGAAAACATAGTGTACATGCTTGGAGCATGGGACAACTATTGTTTTAAATTCAAGTATAAAGTTGATAAAACCGAAACAATGAATAATGAGTAATCAGTATGGTGATAAATAAAAGTGTTTATTTATATTCATAGGGTTTGATACCATATTTGATTCATTTATTCTTGTGTTTCACTTTGCATGTTTTCACTTCATGGGTTTTATCACGAGTGATCATGAGACGATAATATCTTATATTCTTCAAACCTAGAGATATGAGTTGTTACTATGAGTTGGTTGTACATTGATTGCACGAAAACGCATTCGGTAACTCGATGTTATAAAACGTGCCTTTGTGTATGATTCAACAAGTAGTAGAACAAGCCATATGAGTCGAAGTTTATCCATTCCTTTTACCTTCGGGATAAAAGCGATATCTGTGGGCCCCTCGATGATTTAAAGATGATACATGTGAGTGCTTGGCCAAGCCAGGACTAATTTGATTTGTTCAATCAGTCAGTCATCATGAATCGGAAATCGGGAAACAACAAATGGACAGAGAGAATGATTGATAATCCATGTCTCAGTCCATATGATATCTAGAATGGAGGAATATATGATCCCTTATCTAATGGACAAGTCATTGACAAAGGTCAGAGTTCATTGACAAGGTCAGAGTTCGACAGAAGCTTTTGAGAGCTACGATTGCTGATCGGTTCCTGAAGTCATACGCAATAATAGTTTTAGACTTATCCAAGTGGGAGACTGTTGTATTAATGTCTAAGTCCATAACTATAATTGGTAAGACTTGACCCGACCCGGCATGGTCCATTTGGGTTGCATGGCATCATGCATTTGGATAGACTATAATGAGAGAAATAACACTTAAGGTTGGTTAATATATTATAAGTTCTAATATATTAATAAGGTTATTTAATTAGTATTGATCAAGAATTAATTTGGAATTAATTAAGTGATCAAAAGGAGACTAATTAAATATATGGGTTGATTGTGTAAATCATTCATTCTTATATATGTGGGCTTGTGATCCAAGATTCCTTATGTTGGACTAAGTCCATGGGGTGACCCATGGATACTCCATGGAGGTTAAAATCCATGGAGAATAAGGAATGGGTAAAGTTATGAGTTACATGGTGTAACCCTAATAGCCACCATATAAAAGAATCCTATGGCTCAAGAAATCGTGCACTAATGTGTTAGTGTGAGGGCTAGACGATTTCAAGGAGTGTTCAAGTTTCTCTCAAGTTATTCCAAGTGTATTTGGTGTTGTGTGAACCATTTGAGGCGTCACACTTGGGGCACTAGGCACTCAAGCTTAATTAAGACATTCTACATCAAAGAGGTATGTATTCTATCTTGTTATATTTATTATTTTGTATGCTAGATTAGGATAATACCTTGGATGTTCATAATTGTATGTATAATAGAGAAAACATAGATCCAAGGTATTTAGGGTTGCATGTACACTTAGGAGTGTTAGAATGCTCATAACCCAACAAAGACATCTCAGTCACACACAAATACCACTCATGGTAAAGTATAGTGAGAAGACTCACCTCGAGGCACGCAATCAATTATCCCTGTATTCGAATCTCGAACTAGCCACCGCCTAACACATAGGGTAAATATTCTCTAATTAATACTCGATTCTCAACTCTAAGTAAACCAAAGGTTACTCTTTCTCTCTCTAACTCCGGAAGTGGGTAAAAGACTATTTTACCCTTCAATGGTCTCCATTACTCAGGTTTTGTCACACCCCCAAACCAGAATGGCGGAAACGTTCGGGGGCGGAGGACGTCATGTACAGTATCACAACAATGCATAATAGTAAACAAGCAACAACATCATCCATTGCATTAATAGTATAATTTTAATACAAGTGTGTTCTGAAGTTTATAAGACACCAAAAATGAATAATCAAAATAAAGACGAGTCTTGAAAGCTCCATCTTCTCAAAACCTGGTCATAGGTACCTGTCTACTGGTGACCTGAGAATACAAGTTATTTTGAAAGCATAGATCAACATTAAAGCTGGTGAGTTCATAAGTATTTTAGTGTCATTGTTTGTATAAGTTTGAAGAAAGTGTTTGTAAATGTTTGATGTAAAAATTTGCGAGTGTTTGATGTAAATGTTTGTAAACTTCCTAGAAAATCCTATATTTTCTACTAAAGTAGTCTTCTACCAAGACTCAACTGTTCTTTTTGTTTGCTCTTTTGCAAAAGTGAGTATTTTCCCAAAGGATGACTATCATCACCAAAATATAGTTTTCATTACCGTTTATGTGAGAAGATCACAATGTGAATGAAATGGGAAAAATAAAGATGTACTGTAGTTTTATCTAAGTAACTACCAATGTACTAACTACCTTAAACTTGTTTGATTAATTAAGGTAAAATGTGATAAGTTTGTAACCATACTTGATCGACTAGTATAACACGACGTTCGAGACGTCGAAATGATATGACATTCGTCACCCGTAGACCTGCAGGTCCCACTTTAGCCAGCAACAAGGTGTAGGATGGTCAGCCCCGTATAGATCTATACACAAATTCATGCTCTCCCTCCAGGAGACTCTGGGTACAAAACGTGACGCATCAGTATATTGCCGAGCCATGAAGTAGTATCTCACATTAAGGTTATAGTATTCTTGTACTTGTATAGTATGTTCTCTCTGTCTAGTGTATAGTATGTTCTCTCTGTCTAGTATATAGTATCTTCTCTAGTGTATAGTGTATAGTATGTTCTCTCTGTCTAGTATATAGTATGTTCTCTAGTGTATAGTGTGTAGTATGTATTGTTTCTCGTTATAGTATGTTTCAACTGACTCATGTATGAATTGACTCTTTGTATGTTTCATTGTTCTAGAAATAGTAAGTAGTGACTTCCTAAACTATACCTATTATAGTTTACTAGCAATGTTGTTTGTATGAATGAACATGTTTGTACACCTTTGCTACCCAAAGGTATTGAACTGAACGAAGAATTATTATATCTATATACATATAAATAATATATAACTAAGATTCAAGCGACCTTCGGACAAACAACCGATACCTTAAGTCCACAACCAAACAAGGAACAAGAAATAAGGCGAGTTATCAGTCCTAAGTCCTTTCAATCCTACTTATATAACTATATCCATATAGACATGATTTGACAAATTATATGTTTAAAAGAGTTTGATAAAGCGGTTTTGCATATAAAAGAGTTTGTAAAACGATTTAAGCAATGTGTTTGGAAACACAGTTTGAAGTATAAGGAATCTATCTGTTTGATAGTTATTAATCACATGTGATTGATATAATAACTATAATGTTTCTACTTGTATTCTCCCCCATTAAAAGCATTTAAAACAGTTTAAAAGATTGATTATAGGGGTATGAACTCACCTGCAGTGAGTGATACGAATGAAAGATCGATCTAGGATGCTAAGTGTCAAGTGAAGCCTCGAGCACAAACGGATCCTAATAGCATATAATGATACATATATGGATATAATTAGTGTATAAACAACTAATCATTCAAGTAAACCACCTTAGGGACTAGGAAACACTTGGGTTGGAGTGTTTAAATCATAAAGAATTGCATCTAAGGGGTTTACGGCCACACAATGGAGTTTACAACCATTGTGTTTACTGCCCAATGTGTTTACGACCATAGGGTTTACGGCCCTATGTGTTTACGGCCGTATACTCATAAATATATATATGCCTATAAGTGTTTTATGGTCCTATTCCGCATCAAGGAAGTGTGTCTTGACCCATTCCTAGCCTTAAGAAGAGTTTATGGCCAAACTAGGAGCCTTAACAAGGGTTTACGGCCAAGGGAGATACTCATGGCCGTAAACTCTCTTTGATCTTGGGAAATGGTCGATTTCAAGGGTGTAAATTAAGAGCTTCTATAGTATAACTAGTATATGGAAGGATACTTACGTTTTGAAGCTTGAAGGGGGGTATTCACGGTCCAAGAACTAGTAGGTGTTCTTGGTGAAAGTGTGAATACTTGAAGATCTAACCAAAATGAATGATTTCATGGATGAAATCAAAGGTTGATACTAGATTAAGAAGAATAACATCTAATAACATGGAAGGAATGCTTAGTCTTTTGAAGATCAAGGTGAAAATATTGATGATAGTTGAGAGAGAATCCGAAATCTAGGCTTGGAAGTGTAAGAAATGACTAGAAATGAGGATAAAACTCATATATGGACATGAGTTTACGGCCAAGGAGGTGTTTACGGCCGTAAACTCTAGTTTATGATCGTAAACTCCTTATGGATGGAGTTTCCGGCTTGCAAGCTGCACACTGCACTCTAGAATACACTTCCTAACATTCCTTCTTGAAGGTAATAGGCTTATAACACTCAAACAAACCCTAAACAGTGCTAAAAGGTAGCAGAAACGAGTCTGACTTTGATTGAATTGAATGATTGTACAAGATAGAAATTTCGGGTTGTCACGTCATCTCCCCGTTAGAGAGTATTTCGTCCCGAAATTAGAGTTTAACAATTAAGCTATTACAAAGAACTAAACAACAAGATGAGGATATTTCAGTTTCATTTGATCCTCGCGCTCCCAAGTGAATTCAGGTCCTCGCTTGGCATTCCAGCGAACCTTCACTATCGGGATACGGCTTTGCTTTGTTTGCTTGACCTCTCGGTCCATGATCTCTACAGGTTCTTCCACGAAGTTGAGGCTCTCGTTGATCTCGATCTCGTCGAGTGGGATTACAAGAGTCTCGTCGGACATACACTTTTTCAAGTTCGAGACGTGGAAAGTAGAATGTACGTTACTGAGTTCGCTAGGCAGTTTGAGTTTGTAAGCTACATGGCCGATTCTAGCGATAATCTCGAAAGGCCCTACGTATCTTGGATTCAGCTTTCCACGCTTTCCGAAGCGTATTAAGCCCTTCCAGGGTGAGACCTTCAAAAGAACACGGTCGCCCACCTGGAATTCCAAAGGTTTCCTTTGCTTGTCGGCGTAGCTTTTCTGTCGGTCTCTAGAGGCTTTCAATCGCTCACGAATTTGAATGATCTTCTCTGTCGTTTCCTGAATGATTTCCGGACCTGTGAGAGTGTTGTCAAGAACTTGTCCTTTAGCTAACTAAGTGTCACCACCTCAGCCCAGCACAGAGGGGATCTGCACTTTCGGCCATAGAGGGCTTCAAATGGAGCAGCCTTTATGCTCGTGTGATAACTATTATTGTAGGAGAACTCGACAAGGGGTAAATGAGTATCCCATGCATTCCCAAAGTCTATCACGCAGGCTTGCAACATATCTTCCAAAGTTTGAATAGTTCTCTCACTTTGTCCGTCGGTTTGTGGATGATAGGTTGTACTCATGTCCAGCCTAGTTCCAATGGAACTTTGTAGTGACTGCCAGAACCTCGAAGTGAATCTACTATCTCTATCAGAGATAATGGATATGGGAACACCATGCAGTCGTACGATTTCCCTAATGTATGTTCTAGTGAGTTTCTCCATCTTGTCAGTTTCTTTGATAGGCAGGAAGTGTGCGGACTTTGTTAACCTGTCTACGATCACCCATATGGTATCGAGACCACCCGTTGTCTTGGGAAACTTGGTGATGAAGTCCATTGTGATCCGCTCCCACTTCCATTCAGGTATCTCCAGTTACTGAAGTAAACCTGATGGTTTCTGGTATTCGACCTTAACCTTGGCGCAAGTAAGGCACTTGCTCACGAAGGTAGCAATCTCTGATTTCATGTTAGGCCACCAGTATAACTTTTTAAGATCCAGATACATCTTATCTGAACCTGGGTGGACGGAATACCGGGTGTTGTGGGATTCGGTCATGACCAAGTCTCTGAAACCACCGTGTTTTGGTGTCCAGATCCGATCCATGAGTTATAAAGCTCCGCCACCCTTGACTTCCAAATTTTTATCCATCCCTCTCAGGGATTCACCCGTCACATTTTCAGGTTTCAAGGCTTCTAGCTGAGCCTCCTTAATTTGTGTGGACAGATGTGAATGGATAGTTATAGTCAATGGTTTGACTCTACGACCAAAATATTCTTTTCGACTCAAGGCGTCAGCTACTACGTTGGCCTTGCCGGGATGATAACGAATTTCGCATTCGTAATCACTGAGTAGCTTGACCCACCGTCGTTGTCTCATGTTGAGCTCCTTCTGGTCGAATATGTGTTGTAGGCTTTTGTGGTCTGTAAAGATAGTGCTTTTTTTACCATACAGGTAGTGTCTCCAGATCTTTAGAGTAAACACAACTGCTCCCAACTCAAGATCATGTGTGGTGTAGTTGACCTCGTGTGTCTTCAGCTGTCTTGAGGCATAGGCGATCACCTTACCTCGTTGCATCAGAACACAGCCGAGCCCCTGGTTGGATGCATCGGAATAAACCACGAAGTCTTCTATCCCTTCCGGGAGGGATAGTATCAATGTGGTGCATAAGGCTCGCTTCAGTGTTTGGAACGCTTTCTCTTGCTTCTCTTCCCAGTCAAAGGCCACGCCCTTCTGGGTCAATGTTGTAAGCGGTTTCGCAATCTGAGAGAAGTTCTGAATGAACATGCGATAGTAGCCAGCGAGGACTAGAAATTGTCGAATTTCTGTAGGCGTCTTTGGAGCTGACCAGTTCTCAATGGCTTTGATTTTGGAAGGGTCCACGTGTATTCCTTCTTTGCTAACCACGTGCCCCAAGAATTCGACTCTTCGGATCCAAAATTCGCATTTCGAGAACTTCGCATAAAGTTTCTTTGATCGCAGTGTTTCCAAGACCTGTCGTAGATGTTGACTATGCTCCTCCTTACTACGAGAGTAGATAAGTATGTCATCGATGAATATGATGACGAAATGATCCAAGTAAGGACGGCACACCCTATTCATTAAGTCCATGAATACTGCGGGCGCATTGGTCAGTCCGAACGGCATCACTACAAACTCGTAGTGTCCATAACGATTTCAGAAGGCTGTCTTCGGAACATCCTCCTCTAGCACTCATAACTGGTGATATCCGGATCTCAGGTCAATCTTTGAAAAGAAATTCGCCCCTTGTAGTTGGTCGAAAAAAACGTCTATGTGAGGCAGAGGGTAACGATTTTTAACGGTCAGTTTGTTCAATTCTCTGTAGTCGATGCACATACGGAATGATCCGTCTTTCTTCTTTACGAATAAGACCGGTGCTCCCCAGGGTGAGAAGCTTGGTCTGATAAAGCCCTTGCTGAGTAATTCGTTAAGTTGACTGGATAACTCCTGCATCTCAGCTGGTGCTAGACGATAGGGCGATTTGGCTACTGTTGTAGCCCCTGGAACTAAGTCGATTCTGAACTCGACTTGACGTTGCGGGGGTAATCCTAGAAGTTCTTCCGGAAAGATGTCGGGAAAATCCCATACCACTGGGATGTTCTTAATGTCCTTCATCTCTTGGCTCACATCGACAATATGAGCAAGGAATGCACGACATTCCGTTCGTAAGTACTTCTGGGATTGTATGCTCGAGATGATGCGAAGGCTCGTGTCGGGTTTGTCGCCGTAGATAATTAGGGTTTCTCTAGATGGTAGATTAAGGCGAACAGCCTTTTCGTAACACATAATGTCGGCACGATGAGAACTCAACCAATCCATGCCGATTATGACGTCGAAACTTTTGATTGAGACCGGCATGAGGTCGATTGGAAATGAATGGCTATCTAGTGCTAGTGTACATCCTATGTATATGCAGCTAGTGCTCTCTGTCTTTCCGTTAGCCATTTCTACAGTGAACGGTTCTTTAAGTGCATGCGATTTTTGTTTAAGAAAGTGAGCAAATTTCCTATTCACGAAACTCCTCTCCGCTCCACTATCAAATAGTATGCATGCATATGAGTTATCGAGGAGAAACGCACCAGTGACCACTGTAGGGTCGGCAACTGCTTCCTCGTGGCCTATAGCCAAAACTCTTCCCACTCCGCCGGCATTCCTTGCCTTCGGGCAGTTCCTTTTGTAGTGGCCCACCTCGCCACAACCGTAGCAAGCCTGGCCCACACCAGCACCAGGGACCTGGGTGATTGGTCTTGCCGGAGCTTTGCAGAAACGGGCAGTGTGCCCCTTCCTGTTGCAGTTAGAGCACTGCATTTCCCGGAAGGGTCCGTTGTGGTGGAAGCTGCATTTGTTGCACTTCGGCAAGCTTCCAGCATACTGCTTTATCGGCGCAGCAGCAGTAGGTGCTATTGCAGCATGAATAGCTACGACCTGCTGCTTTTTGGCAGCTTTCTGCGCAGCGTTCTTCTTCTTCTCATCTTAGAACTTCCGCTTGTTGTCAGCGGCTTTGGAGGGTTCTAAGATGGCTAGGGTTGTTGTTGTTGTTGACGGGGTACGGACCCCATGGTCAATGAGCCGTTGTGCCAATCGCTTGGCACTATCGAAGGTAGTGGGGTTGGAAGCTAGGACATTCCACTGAAATGGAGGCACCAGCCCCCAGATATACCTCTCCAGCTTATTTGCTTCAGAAGGGACCATTCTCGGACATAACGCTACCAGATCGCTAAATCTGGCAGTGTAGGAGACTATGTCGGAGCCCTTCATGGTTAGGCTCCAGAGTTCCTGCTCAAGCTTTTGAACCTCGCCCCTCGGGCAGTATTCCTCGATCATGAGCTCCTTAAGAGCTTCCCAGCCCATGGCATTTGCCACTATCAGAGTTAGTGACTTGACATGACTATTCCACCATGTCAGGGCTCGGTCCGCGAAGGTGCTGGCGGCAAATTTTACTTTGCTCCCTACCGGACAGGAACAGATCTCAAAGATCGATCCATTCTTCTCGAACCATTGCGAGAGGGCAATGATTCCGCCAGTTCCATTGAAGTTTCTAGGTTTGCAGGCGGTGAAGTCCTTATACGAGCACTCCCTAGAGCGCACTGGAGCTTCGACTGTAGTGAGAGGCACGTTAGTTCCACTCCCACTAGTACCGGTAGTGGTGAATTGTGCTAGGGCTACCGTAACAGCCGCATTCACAGCAGCTTGAATAGCTGCTGGGTTGTATTGAGGAGGAGGAGGAGGAGTTTGATTTGGAGTTATTGGAGTAGTGCGCCTGTTCGATCTACGCGGGGGCATCTTGAAGCTATAAAATCACAAATATGAAGATATTGATAAGTATTTGATAAAGTGTATGATGAAAGTGAATCATGGACTAACTCTCCATAGCCCAACAGAACAGATGAAAGTATGATTGAATAGAAATCTAGTACTAGAAAGATGAAAGCATTTGGATAATAATCTCCATGTGATTAGATATCTGTCAATAATATTGGTATTACAGATGTAGCAAGTTCGGGAAAAATGACCTAGGAGTAGGTCTTACATCAAACCAGGATAGGAAAATTTTGACAGAACTAAGACCTAATCGACCGAAAGTTCAAGGTCTTAAGATAAACAGGAAATTACAGGGAAAAAGTGCTAATTAGAGCATAGATAAGAAGGCTAATCCTTAGACAAAAGGAAATTTGAGCAGAGCATTACCTATTGGCGACGGGAACCCCTTGGGCGAACCCTTAAGTCAGCCAGTTGTCGCTCCATGTCAAGAAGGCGTTGCTCGTACACTCACTGATGCACGCGATGTTCTATGACTTCAGCTCGAGTCACAGCTAGCTCTTGCAATAAAGACTCATGGTCTCTCGCAGCTCTCTCACGAGCATCTTCCAGAACGGCGAATGCGGACAGTATTGATCCCCGCATTGGCATCAACTTCCGCAATTCGGTTGAGGGCTGTCCTACCCTGAATTTCGTTATGAGCAACCCTGCATACCAGGATAGGCAGGACTCTGTCCGCTGAGCCTCCTTCACTCCCGTTGTAGAAACTTCTGTCTCCGTTGTATGGAATGGGTTGACCCTGCTCCTGACTCCATGTCTCCAAACTTTCCACCCACAGAGGCGTCAGGCCTTGAAAAGCCGAACGAGGGTTAGGATTTGGGTTTGGAGCTACCAGGGGTTGATTGTTGACTTCTGGCTTGGAGTCAGAATCCTCCGGGAAGTTCTTGGCAAAGTCATCGTCCAATGGAATTGCAGGTTCCTCTTCTGGCTCATCATCGAGCCATCCTCTGTTACCTTGGTTGGGAAAGTACGGGTCGTTGAGGATATGGAATCCAGCCATGTTATCTACGCGAGAATAGGGGTAAAAGAAATAATTAATAGACGTACTAATTAAGATAATTATAAGATGATCCTTACCAGTATTTCCAACATTTGCGTAGTGCATACCAGTCGTATGTAACCAAACAGGATAGACCTTCAAATAAGTGACCCTAACTTTAAGCCCACAACCAAACAAGGAACAGGAAGTAAAGCAAAGACCACAGATTCTAAGTCTATACACCCTAGTCACATACAACCTTAGCGTATCCACTCAGCAACTGTTAACATACTAATAAAGACCTTTTTAGTTTGCACATAAGTAATTATAGTAACACAAAATACTCCTATAGTATTTTAAGTTTATGTTCTGTTCTAATGTTTTCATTGTAGTAGTGTTGGTAAGTTTTTAGACTTGCTGCAACACCACAACCATTCCTAGGCACATGCAATCACTTCTCGAAAAGATATAGTTCATCAGGCTATATCACTCTCAGATCTGATTATATGTCCCCAAGCCTACTTGTTCTGTCCAACAATCGTAATACTTTTGTTCTGTCCTAGTGACACTGATTTTAGTATGAATGCAGGTATGTATACTTTGGTTAAATATTTTATTATTTAAAAGTATAAACTCTTGGTCAGAGTATTTTAATCCGATTGTGTTTATAGTTGTATATCTTTTATGGGTTGATATACTCAATTCACTATAAACAAAGCTCTGATACCAATCTGTCACACCCCCAAACCAGAACGGCGGAAACGTTCGGGGGCGGAGGACGTCATGTACAGTATCACAACAATGCATAATAGTAAACAAGCAACAACATCATCCATTGCATTAATAGTATAATTTTAATACAAGTGTGTTCTGAAGTTTATAAGACACCAAAAATGAATAATCAAAATAAAGACGAGTCTTGAAAGATCCATCTTATCAAAACCTGGTCATCGGTACCTGTCTACTGGCGACCTGAGAATACAAGTTATTTTGAAAGCATAGATCAGCATTAAAGCTAGTGAGTTCATAAGTATTTTAGTGTCATTGTTTGTATAAGTTTGAAGAAAGTGTTTGTAAATGTTTGATGTAAAATTTTGCGAGTGTTTGATGTAAATGTTTGTAAACTTCCTAGAAAATCCTATATTTTCTACTAAGTAGTCTTCTACCAAGACTCAACTGTTCTTTTTGTTTGTTCTTTTGCAAAAGTGAGTATTTTCCCAAAGGATGACTATCATTACCAAAATATAGTTTTCATTATCGTTTATGTGAGAAGATCACAATGTGAATGAAATGGGAAAAATAAAGATGTACTGTAGTTTTATCTAAGTAACTACCAATGTACTAACTGTTGGATATAGTGTCTAAGTCCATAACTATATTTGGTATGTACTTGACCCGACCCGGCATGGTCCATTTGGGTTGCACTTCACCCGAACAATATATGGATAATCGTTTGAGAATAGTATAAGTTATGATTTATTAATATATTATAAGTCCTAATATATTAATATAAAATCATATTATTTAATTAGTATTGATCTATAATTAATTTAGAATTAATTTAGAGATCAAAAGTATGACTAATTAAATATGGGCTCTTGTATTTATATAGTGTGGGCTAATGCTTATTTGGAATGGGCTAGGCTTGCATGGAAAGTCCATGGATACTCCATGGAGCTTTAACCCATGGATCTCATGGAAATGAAAAGACATGGGTATTAGGGTTTACATAGATGTAACCCTAATCCACCACACTATATAAAGGAGGCTTTGGTTCTTGAAATTGCACTAGTTGATGTGTGTAAACTAAGAGGGCCGATTTCAAGAAGTTTGTGACTATTCTCTCTAGTTTCCAAGTTTGTGGTGATTTGTGACTTCCATTTGAGGCATCCACATTATTGGTGCTAGGCTCTCAAACTCCAAGCAATCAACTACTACTACAAGGTAAGTAATTCTACTAGTTTTATTTGATTCAAGTACCCCCATGCCATGCTAGTTAGGATAAGAACCTTGGAAAAATAATTATTTGCATGTATTTTATTCAAACATAGATCCAAGGTTTCTAGGGTTGCATGTACACCATAGGAGTGTTAGAATGCTCAAAAACCCATCAGTGGTATCAGAGCTTGGTTTGTTTATTTGATACTTGATGCAAAAAAAAATAAATAAATAAATAAACTTGAAAATCGAAGTTTTGTTCAAAAGCTCGTATCAAAATTTCAAGTTTTGTATATGTACTTACGATTCTTGAAATTTTTGATATGAACATTCATAAACATATGAGTTTAGAAGATCATAGAAATTATGTGCTAATAATTGATTAGATTAATTCTTGATCTTTATGTGTTTTAATGGAGTCCATAACTAGTTCTTAAGTTATGGATAACCAAAAGTCACATTTATAAATAATCATTAAAAGAAAACATAGGTTACAAAAAAATGAAGAGTCTTCATTTTTAATAACCATTAACTCATAAGTTATGAGAAATGAAAAGTTTTGAAAGTTTACAAAACTTGCCCTCAAGTTTTGGAACATGTAAAGTCATATTAAAAACTTTAGTTCCAACCCCTAGAATTTTAAAAGTTAAAATTCAACCCTTATACTTTATAATATTATAAGTTTAATAATATTTATATATGTATAAGATCAAGTCGTCTTACCGCTAGTATGCCTCATTCACGAAGCCGGTCTATAAGGGGGGTATAAGGTTGTTGCCTATAAAATGGCAACTTAATGGGTGTCCACTCTCACCCACCGCTTCCTTGATCGGTGGAGGGTCGTTAGCCGAACGGGTAGGACAAGGACTTATAAATTCTCATTAAAAGTATAATGATAATACTAAAGTAACTAAACTTTATTGAATTCCCAATCCTAGTTACTTTAGGAAAATGTGAATAAGGTGCTAATCCATGAAATTACACTTTACACTTTGTTTAAGTCGTTAGTGGAGCGTGTGTGGTTAACCGACACACTAACTTGAACTTAACAAGGTAGGTAAATGGTGACTTAATGTTTATCATAGTATCGATGGAGCGTGTGTGGTTAACCGGCACATGGATTGAGGGGTAATACATTAAGGGTACCAAGTAATTTGCATGGTTACTTCACACCTTGTTTTGTGATCCTCGGCATCCCAGTCACAAAACTTGAAGGGCACACTCGAGATTGAAACATGTCATTGAAGAAAGTTCAATGAATCTCAAAGAATCTAGGAGTTTCTAAACCAATTAAAACCTAATTAAATATTTCGTTTTTCATGGTGGAAATTGGTGAATCGTCATTCACCTACCTTCAAATATCTTATAGCTTAGATTACGGCATCCCTCTTCTAAGTTATAAAATATTGTGTTGGGTCCTAGCCTTAATATTACATTTGGGTGTTTTGTTAAGGACTATCTCTATATCTAATCTAATCTATTCCCTCTTCTTTTCAGATGTCTTCCAATAACAATGCTTCTGGCTCAAACCCTACTAGCTCCTTCTCTCTCATGAATCTTTGTGGGAGAGTCATCTTTGATGGGTCCAACTTTACAGATTGGATCAGAAACATCAGGATGGTCACTCGGTATGAGAACAAAGAATATGTTCTCGACAAGCAGTTGAAGGTACCCGAGCCAACTGCTACTCCTGAAGCGCTTGCTGAATATGAGGTACATGAAAGAGATGCTACAAAAGTGGCATGCAACATGATGGCTACCATGACAGCCGAGCTCCAAAAGTCCTATGAGGACTATTATCCTTTTGAGATGCACCAGGACTTGATGGACCGCTACCATCAAAGTGCTCGTCAAGAGCGATATGAAATAATCTCCTCCATGATAACAACCCGAATGAAGGATGGTGAACCCATCACGGGCCACATGCAGAAAATGCAAAGGTATGTGGACCGTTTACTGAAGCTGAATGTGAACTTCCCTGAGGAGTTAGAAATAGACATCATTTTGCATTCCTTGTCATCGTGTTATGATCAATTCCGCATGACATATCACATGAACAAGGAAGAAGTCACCCTCAGCAAACTTCAAGGACTCTTGAAGACCGCCGAAAGTGGTCTAAAGGGTAAGTCGGTTGTTACTACTCCTACTCCTACTCCAACTGCGGCCAATGTCTTGGCAATCGGGCATGGCAAAGGGAAGAAGAGAAAGAACCTTTCTAAGGGTACCAAGGGTAAGACCCTTGAAGGCTCCTCTTCAAGCAAAACCAAGAAAGGTTTTGTCACTCCTTCTGCTAACCCTAATGAGGCTGAATGCTTCTATTGCCATGAAAAGTCGCACTGGAAGCGAAACTGCCCAAAGTACCAGCAAGATTTGAAGGATGGGAAAGTAAAACCCAACCATGCAGGTATATACACTATATTGTCTAATAACTCACCTCATTCTAAGTCTTGGGTCCTTGATACAGGTTGTGGTATTCACATATGTTGTGATTTGTAGGGACTAAAAAGAAGTGAGAATGTGGAGCAGGGAAAGATAAACTTGATCATGGGAAACAGGAAAGCTTCACCTGTCACCAAGATAGGAGTTTATTCCTTAGTGCTAAATAGTGGGTTTACATTAGATTTGAATAAATGTTATTATTCGCCAGAAATGGCAAGAAATGTTATTTCTTTTCATGCATTGTATAAACAAGGTTTTACCTTTTATTTTGATAATAATAATGGTAGTATTGATGCTTTCTTTAATAATGTTCTTTATTTTAAAGCATTACCTTGTGATGGCGTGTATGAAACTGTATCTGTTGTAGATAATCTAGGAAATAATGTATTGTGTATTAACTCTTCCACTAACTTAGATAAAGCATCCTTATGGCATTGTCGTCTTGGACATGTAAGCAAGAAACGCATAGGCCAACTCCAAAAGGATGGAGTCTTGGAGTCATTTGACCTAAAGTCAGATGATAGTTGTGAATCTTGTTTGCTTGGTAAAATGACAAAGTCACCTTTTACTGGCACTTGTGCTAGGGGTGAAGGTTTGTTGGACCTCATACACACGGATGTGTGTGGACCCTTCAGAACCGCCACAAGAGATGCTAATCGATTCTATGTGACTTTTACTGATGATTTTAGTAGATATGGATATGTCTACCTAATCAAGCATAAGTCAGAAACCTTTGAGAAATTCAAAGAGTTTAAGCAAGAAGTAGAGAATCAGTTGGGCAGGAACATTAAGATGCTTCGATCCGATCGTGGTGGTGAGTATCTTAGTACTGAGTTCCTTGACTATCTTAAGGAATGTAGGATTGTCTCACAATTGACACCTCCTATGACACCACAGTTGAATGGTGTAGCTGAGAGGCGCAATCGGACCTTGTTGGACATGGTTCGTTCCATGATGAGTCGAGCTTCGCTACCAATCTCATTTTGGGGGTATGCCTTAGAGACTGCCACCCATATCCTTAATCTAGTCCCTACAAAGAAGGTTGCCAAAACACCTCACGAGGTGTGGACTGGAAAAGTTCCCAATCTAGACCACATCAAGATTTGGGGTTGCGAGGCTTTCATGAGACGCGAGACTCACGATAAGCTCGAACCCCGAAGCGAAAGGTGTATTTTCATCGGCTACCCACAGAAATCCTTTGGTTACATCTTCTACAGACCCAGTGATAATGTGGTCTTTGTAGCAAGAAGGGGATTCTTTCGAGAGAGATAATTCATGAGCCAAGGAGACAGTGGGAGGCAAATTGACCTTGAGGAAATTCAAAAGTCAAGTGGTGAAGGAACCTCAAACCCTAGCCCTCAACCTGAGGATGAAACTCCTGTTGAGCCGACTGAAGAATCTATACCTCTGAGGCGTTCCACCAGAGTTAGGAATGCACCTGAGCATTATTATGGTTTTCATATTACTGCTGAAGGTGAGACACTTATCAGTGATAACACACTGGTAAATCTGGATGAGCCTAACAGCTACACGGAAGCCATGGCAGGCCCTGAGGCTGCTAAATGGAAAGAGGCTATGGATAGCGAGATACAGTCCATGTATGACAATCAAGTTTGGAACTTGGTTGACAATGTACCTGATCGTAAGATAGTTGGGTGCAAATGGATCTTCAAGAAGAAGACCGACATGGATGGTAATGTACACACTTATAAGGCATGATTGGTTGCAAAGGGTTATTCTCAAACTCCGGGAGTTGATTATGATGAGACCTTTTCACTAGTGGCCAAGATTAAGTCTATTAGGGTTCTGTTAGCCATTGCTGCATTTCATGATTATGAAATATGGCAAATGGATGTCAAAACCGCTTTCCTTAATGGAAAGTTGGCTGAAGATGTTTACATGGTTCAGCCAGAGGGTTTTGTCAGTACAGAGTACCCCAGTAGAGTGTGTAAGCTCGAGAAATCCATTTATGGATTAAAACAGGCACCTCGCAGATGGAATCTTTGCTTTGATGAGAAAATCAAAGAATTTGGCTTTTCAAGGAGTGAAGATGAATCTTGTGTCTATATCAAGGCTAGTGGGAGTATAGTCAGCTTTTTGGTACTGTATGTGGATTGCATACTACTCATAGGAAATGACATCCCAACCCTGCAGGAAGTAAAGTCCTGGCTTGGGAAGTGTTTCGCTATGAAGGACCTTGGAGAAGCTGCCTATATCCTAGAGATAAGGATTTTGAGAAACAGGAGTAAAAGACTAATTGGACTTAGTCAAAGCACCTATGAGGACAAAGTGTTGAAAAGGTTCAACATGCATAACTCCAAGAAAGGAGAGTTACCCATCCAGAGTAACGCCAGATTGAGTAAGACACAAAGCCCTAGTACTGAGGCTGAGATAGCAGAAATGAGTCGAATACCTTATGCTTCAGCTGTAGGATCGATCATGTATGCTATGACGTGTACTCGACCTGATGTAGCCTTTGCTTTGAGCATGGTTAGCAGGTATCAGGGGAACCCTGACAAGGCACACTGGACTGCGGTAAAGAATATCCTCAAGTACCTACGGAGGACTAAGGATTGGGTCCTTACCCTCGGTGGCAATGAGGACTTGAGAGTTGTAGGGTACAGTGATGCTAGCTTTCAGACTGACAGGGATAATTTCCGCTCTCAGTCGGGCTGGGTCTTTACTCTAAACGGAGGGGCAATTACTTGGAAAAGTTCCAAGCAGGAGACAGTGGCTGATTCCACTTGTGAATCAGAGTATATAGCAGCAAGCGTGGCAGCAAAGGAGGCTATATGGCTAAAGAACTTCATCGGAGACCTTAGAGTTGTACCAGCTATAAAGGAGCCAATGGAGATTTTCTGTGACAGCAATAGTGCGGTTGCCTTAGCCAAGGAACCAAGAGATCATGGGAGATCCAGACACATTGACAGAAAATATCACTTCATTAGACATCGAATAGAAGAAGGAATCCTCGTGGCAAAGAGGGTATCATCGGATGAGAACCCAGCAGATCCCCTCACGAAGGGACTGACTCGGGCTAAGCATCTCCAGCATGCTCGGAGCATAGGGCTGAAGGATGATATTAGTTTTAGTAGTTAGATAATCTTGAAATTTGTAAAATGCAATTGACATTTGATAATAAATAAAAGCTGTTATTTATGAGTAAAGTGTTGCTATCTCTTGTCAATCGTTTACTATTATTTCTTTTTGCATGTTTTGACTTCCAGAATAATTATGTTATGGTTTATATCATATTATTCAAACTCTCCACAGTCGGTCATATGTTGGAAGTAGATATGAATCAAGACTGTCATGGGTTGGCTTGTAGAGGTCTAAGATGTTAGACAAAGCGGGGCTACAGCACTCATGAGTGCTCATAAGTTATGAGTATTGGATTCAACCCACGCTCACTTGTATCACTTCATGGAATTTATCTCGAGTGATCGTGAGACGGTAATATCATATAAGTCTTCAAACCTAGAGATATGATTTGTTGCCTATGAGTTGGTTATGCATTGATTGCACGAAAACGCATTGGTAACTCGATGTTATAAACCGTGCTTTTGTGTGTAATTCAACAAGTAGTAGAGCAAACATATGAGTCGAAGTTTATATGTTCCTTCTAGGATTAGAAGCGATATCTGGACCCCTCGATGATTTTGTTTTGACCTATGTACCGGGCCCGGTCAGAACTAAATTGATGTGTTCAGTTAAGTTCTATGTCAAACAAATCGGAAATCGGGAAACAAATGCTGGACAATAAGCAAGACCATGTTCCATGTATTTGTCCGGCTGATATCTAGAACAGAGGATTATATGATCACTTATCTAAAATGGCGCTTCATAGTTCAACAGAGTTTAAAGAGCTACGATTGCTGATCGGTTCCTGAAGTCATACTTGCAACTATAGTTATTAGACTTATCCAAGTGGGAGACTGTTGGATATAGTGTCTAAGTCCTTAACTATATTTGGTATGTACTTGACCCGACCCGACATGATCCATTTGGGTTGCACTTCACCCGAACAATTTATGGATAATCGTTTGAGAATAGTATAAGTTATGATTTATTTATATATTATAAGTCCTAATATATTAATATAAAATCATATTATTTAATTAGTATTGATCTATAATTAATTTAGAATTAATTTAGAGATCAAAAGTATGACTAATTAAATATGGGCTCTTGTATTTATATAGTGTGGGCTAATGCTTATTTGGAATGGGCTAGGCTTGCATGGAAAGTCCATGGATACTCCATGGAGCTTTAACCCATGGATCTCATGGAAATGAAAAGACATGGGTATTAGGGTTTACATGGATGTAACCCTAATCCACCACACTATATAAAGGAGGCTTTGGTTCTTGAAATTGCACTAGTTGATGTGTGTAAACTAAGAGGGCCGATTTCAAGAAGTTTGTGACTATTCTCTCTAGTTTCCAAGTTTGTGGTGATTTGTGAATTCCATTTGAGGCATCCACATTATTGGTGCTAGGCTCTCAAACTCCAAGCAATCAACTACTTCTACAAGGTAAGTAACTCTACTAGTTTTATTTGATTCAAGTACCCCCATGCCATGCTAGTTAGGATAAGAACCTTGGAAAAATAATTATTTGCATGTATCTTAGTCAAACATAGATCCAAGGTTTCTAGGGTTGCATGTACACCATAGGAGTGTTAGAATGCTCAAAACCCATCACTAACTACCTTAAACTTGTTTGATTAATTAAGGTAAAATGTGATAAGATTGTAACCATACTTGATCGACTAGTATAACACGACGTTCGAGATGTCGAAATGATATGACATTCGTCACCCGTAGACCTGCAGGTCCCACTGTAGCTAGCAGCAAGGTGTAGGATGGTCAGTCCCGTATAGATCTATACACAAATTCATGCTCTCCCTCCAGGAGACTCTGGGTACAAAACGTGACGCAGCAGTATATTGCCGAGCCATGAAGTAGTATCTCACATTAAGGTTATAGTATTCTTGTACTTGTATAGTATGTTCTCTCTGTCTAGTGTATAGTATGTTCTCGCTGTCTAGTATATAGTATGTTCTCTAGTGTATAGTGTATAGTATGTTCTCTCTGTCTAGTATATAGTATGTTCTCTAGTGTATAGTGTGTAGTATGTATTGTTTCTCGTTATAGTATGTTTCAACTGACTCATGTATGAACTGACTCTTTGTATGTTTCATTGTTCTAGAAATAGTAAGTAGTGATTTCCTAAACTATACTTATTATAGTTTACTAGCAATGTTGTTTGTATGAATGAACATGTTTGTACACCTTTGCTACCCAAAGGTATTGAACTGAACGAAGAATTATTATATCTATATACATATACATAATATATAACTAAGATTCAAACGATCTTCGGACAAACAACCGATACCCTAAGTTCACAACCAACCAAGGAACAGGAAATAAGGCGAGTTATCAGTCCTAAGTCCTTTTAATCCTACTTATATAACTATATCCATATAGACATGATTTGACAAAGTATATGTTTAAAAGAGTTTGATAAAGGGGTTTTGCATATAAAAGAGTTTGTAAAACGACTTAAGCAATTTGTTTGAAAACACAGTTTAAAGTATAAGGAATCTATTTGTTTGATAGTTATTAATCACATGTGATTGATATAATAACTATAATGTTTCTACTTGTATTCTACCCCATTAAAAGCATTTAAAACAGTTTAAAAGATTGATTATAGGGGTATGAACTCACCTGCAGTGAGTGATACGAATGAAAGATCGATATAGGATGCTAAGTGTCAAGTGAAGCCTCGAGCACAAACGGATCCTAATAGCATATAATGATACATATATGGATATAATTAGTGTATAAACAACTAATCATTCAAGGAAACCACCTTAGGGACTAGGAAACACTTGGGTTGGAGTGTTTAAATCATAAAGAATTGCATCTAAGGGGTTTACGGCCACATAATGGAGTTTACGACCGTTGTGTTTACGACCCAATGTGTTTACGGATATAGGGTTTACGGCCCTATGTGTTTACGGTCGTACACTTATAAATACATATGCCTATAAGTGTTTTATGGTCCTATTCTGCATCAAGGAAGTGTGTCTTGACCCATTCCTAGCCTTAAGAAGAGTTTATGGCCAAACTAGGAGCCTTAACAAGGGTTTACGGCCAAGGGAGATACTCATGGCCGTAAACTCTCATTGATCTTGGGAAATGGTCGATTTCAAGGGTGTAAGTTAAGAGCTTTTATAGTATAACTAGTATATGGAAGGATACTTATGTTTTGAAGCTTGAAGGGGGGTGTTCACAGTCCAAGAACTAGTAGGTGTTCTTGGTGTTCTTGGTGAAAGTGTGAATACTTGAAGATCTAACCAAAATGAATGATTTCATGGATGAAATCAAAGGGTGATACTAGATTAAGAAGAATAACATCTAATAACATGGAAGGAATGCTTACTCTTTTGAAGATCAAGGTGAAAATCTTGATGATAGTTGAGAGAGAATCCGAAATCTAGGCTTGGAAGTGTAAGAAATGACTAGAAATGAGGATAAAACTCATATATGGACATGAGTTTACGGCCAAGGAGGTGTTTACGGGCGTAAACTCTAGTTTACAACCGTAAACTCCTTATGAATGGAGTTTCCGGCTTGCAAGCTGCACACTGCACTCTAGAATACACTTCCTAAGATTCCTTCTTGAAGGTACTAGGCTTATAACACTCAAACAGACCCTAAACACTGCTAAAAGGTAGCAGAAACGAGTCTGACTTTGATTGAATTGAATGACTGTACAAGATAGAAATTTCGGGTTGTCACAGGTTTGACCAACTAGAAGTCAAACTGGAGTCAACAGTCCTTGTTTGACCCGACTCGTCGAGTGCACTCATGCAACTCGTCTAGTCCCCTCTTTTCCTCAGAAGTCTCAAGAAAGTCCAGCTCAGCTCGTCGAGTTGACCCCCAACTCGCCGAGTTCTCGCATGATCAAACTCATCGGGACAAACCCTAACCGACTCGTCGAGTCAGGCCATAGACTCAGCGAGTCCCTTCAATCTGTTTTGTCATTCAAACATTTTAAGGCAGATCTACTACCCTAAACTCTAGATCTAGCCTCCCAAGGCTCGACTGTCACGTAAAGCTTCGATCTTTTCGTTCATGCATGGCATACTTGCTCCATAATGCCAATACAAGTTCTAACAAGGTTACATGCTCAAGGTCTTGCCTCTAACTCAATAAAGTTCGGGCCTTTGGGCTCACAAAGCCTCCTACAACTCAGATATGAGGTTTCAACCTCAATCATGCTCAAAGATCACAATGACACCAAAAAGAATGGGAGAAACCCTAGAAACTCCCTAAACTAAAATCTTCATAAGGAAATGACCAAGTTAGCATCTTTTTACCTCCAACTGAAGCAAAACTCTGAAAAACCTCTAGATCCAAAGCCTCCTCTTGAACCAAGCTTTGATGTTCTCCACTTCTCCTTCAACAATGCACTAAAATCCACAAGATTAGCCTCTTTCTCACTCTCTAGCTCAAATGGACGATTAGGGTTTCTCTCAAGGAAGTAGGGTGACTGGTGAGGCGCAAATGGGGCTATAAGTTCCCTTATATAGGCCCCAACCCCGGGAAATTAGGGTTTCTCTGCCCAACACCTACTCGGCGAGTCGGCTCTCTGACTCGTCGAGTCCATTCATTAATCCCACATGGATACTCGACTCTACTCGACAAGTTGGACTGACAACTCGTCGAGTCACTCCATAAATCTCAGATTAATCACACAATAATATACCTGAAAGTACGGATGTTACAGCTTCACAACCCTACTTCTGCTACAACTTTGATGTAATGGCTTTCTTTTTCTAGCTCCTTGCTAGCTTTTATGATATTTCCTTCGTTCTAAAAAAAACTACAACTCAATTAAGTTGTTTTTAAATTAATTTATAATAATAATTAAAAATAACATAAAGTTGTAAATTAAATTATGTTACATTACAAACAATGGTTGATAATTTAAATAAATTTTTTCTTTTACCACATCATTTTGAAACTCCTAACTCTTCATATTTCCATATAATATATTTAATTTATTAACTTAAATATGTTGTTAATTATAAACATTATCATAAATTGAAGACTTATTGAATTATCAATATGGTCTACTAAATTTGTTGACTTCAATATAGTGTTAAATGCATAACCTAAATTTAAATTAAAAACAAACTTAAAAATATAGTGTAAAGTTTAAAAACTAGAGTAATAAAAATCCAACATATGCTTTTTTAAAATGGTTGAAAGAAAATTAGAATATACGATAAATATAATAACTAAAATTCAATTTAGTTGTTTTTAAATTAATTTATAATAATAATAATAGTTAAAAATAAAATGAAATTATAAAACATCTTCAAAAAAATTTAAAATTTAATAAACTATAACAACAGTTAATTAAAATAGTGAGTACTATAACTATTTTATTTTGGAAAGAGAACATCATTAACTAAGGTTCCATGCCCGAATAATCACTCGATGCAAATATAAGGCTATGCATTATGCCCTGGAGTAGTGCGATAATTTAAATATGAGTAAATAATTTATTCATCATATCTTCCACATGTCTTACTAAGTCACCACAACTAATTTTATACACACGTAAAGCATGAGCAGAGACTATTAAATGATTTGATTTTAATAAGTGTTATATTATTTATTGTGCAAATTAATTATAATTTTGCATCAACTAAATGTAGTTATTATTTTCTTAAAATAAAAATATCATAAATATTTCAATAACGTGTGATTACAAAAAATTTAATCATATAATTTTATTCCACGCAACGCGCGAATATTCGTCTAGTGTACTTATAAAGGAAACATTTTTCCTTTCACCACATTCATTTGAAACTCTCATGCATTTTTCCTTTCACCACATTCATTTGAAACTCCCATGACTTTTCAATTTCTTTCTAATAATAATTATAAGTTGGTTAATAATGTTAAATAAATATCAAACCTAAAGTGTAATCATATATAAACTAAATTTCAATATTAAAAGAATATCATTACTTCTACTTATAAAGTTATGTTTTTTTTTAACTTTTAATATATTATACTTAATTTATTAGTTTAAATATATTGTTGGATGTAAACCATTATCATTTTAAAGCTACAACTATTGAACAATTTATATAAAAAACTTAAATTATTAATTTAAATATAACATTATAGGGTCAAATTAAATATAAATTTTAGTTTAACTTAAACAACCCAAATAATATTTTGTAAATAGTTGAAAGTGATAAATTGTACATAGTGTCTTTCTAATAATGATCATAAGTTGGTTAATAAAATTAAATAAATATCAAACCTAAAGTGTAATTATAAATAAACTAAATTTCAATATTAAAATAATATCTTTACTTCTACTTATAAAATTATGTTTTTAACTTTTAACATACTACACTTAATTTATTAGATTTAATATGTTGTTGTTTGTAAACCATTATCAGTTTAAAGCTACAACTTTTGAACAGTTTGGACAAAATACTTAAATTGTTAATTTAAATATAACATTACAGTGTCAACTTAAATATAAATTTCAGTTCCACTTAAAAACCTCAAAGAATATTTTGTGAATAGTTAAAAGTGATAAATTGTAGTGATAAATGCAAAAACTAAATTGTAATCTCAATTTAACTAAAGTATTGCGTAAAGATATTTTTATAATTGTTAAAAGTTTTCAAATAAGTAGCTTAAAATAAATTATAATAACAACAGTTAAAAATAACTCTATATAAATGTTTATATTGTAACCTTTAAAATCAAAAAACAATGTTTGATGTTTTAAATAATTATAATGATAGAAATTAAAACATTAAGAAAATAAATTAAAAAAAAATTAATTAACAATAACAACAACTATAAATAACATTAAACCATATATTATATTTAATTTTATTCATGAGTAACTCGCGGGTGGAAGTCATTCAAACGATTGAGATTATGCAATTATAATAGATGTATATATTATCATATAATTCAAAATAATCAATATATTATATCAATTTAGTATAAAACTATTAAATCAAAATTAACAACGTTATTGTTATATTAAAAAAAATATATATTTGTAAGCTTTCAACTGCATAGGAGTTTCTGCGCAACGCGCGAGCTTTCGCCTAGTATACTTATAAAAGAGACATTTTTACTTGCACCACATGCATTTGAAACTTCTATAATTTTTCAATTTCTTTCTGATAATTATTGTAAATCGGTTAATAATGTTAAGTTAATACAAAAACTAAATTATAATCATAAATTAACTAAACTACAATATTAACATATGATATTTTACTTGTATTTATAAAATTATGACTTTAACTTTTTTAAATGTTATAGTTAGCTTATTAATTTAAATATGTTGTCGTATGTGAGTAATTGTTATTTTAAAGTCACAACTTTTGTATAATTTATGATTTTATGCAAAATAGTTATATTATTAGTTTTAATATAATGTTTAACGGTTAACGTAAATCAAAATTTCAGTTAAACTTGAAAAAAAAATCAAGAGACTATTTTGTAGATAGTTAAAGTTATATATTATAGTGTTAAACCTAAATTATAATCCTAAATTAACAAAAAAATCATGAAACTATTTTTTATAATCATTAAGAATTTACAAATAAGTAGCTTAAAAATAACTTACAATAAGATTAGTTAAAAGTAATATTATATAAAAACTTATAATGTTATATTTAAAAAAAAACAATGTTTGTTGTTTAAAATAATTACAATCAAAGAAACTATAAAAAAGTTAAATTTCTAAAACCAAATTAAAACAATTAATAGTTTCCAAATACGTTATTTTGAATAACTTACAACAACAATAGTTAAAAGTAACATTTTAAACAAAAATTATATTGTTACATTTAAAAAGAAAAACAATGTTTGATATATTAAATAATTACAATGATAGAAATTAAAATCTTAAGCTAATAAACCTTTTAAAATTAATTAATCATAACAACAACTAAAAATATCATTAAATCATATATTATATTTAATTTTATTCATGAGTAATCTGCAGATAGAAGCCATTGCGACATTTGAGATTATAGAATATTAAAAGACGTCAACATTATCATATAATTCCAAACAAACAATGTTTATATCAACTTATTACAAAATTTATTATATAAGAGATAACAACAAAATCATTGATATATTTAAATATATATATATATATATATATATATATATATATATATATATATATATATATTTGTAAATATTTCAAATATATTGTTGTATTCTGCGCAACGCGCGAGTATTCGTCTAGTATTGTATCAAAATGATAACCAATAGCGAAGTTGACAATTACAAATAGCATATTATTAAACAAAGAGAATAACCCTGTAAAATATAACAAAAAGAAAAAAATAGAAATCCATAAAATATTTGATTTTCAATTTCAAAAACAATTATTGTATTTCTAAAACTTTTCAAAATTCTAATAGTATTAGTAATCATTGGGTAATCAATATTTCAACAGTATATTCGAATTTTTGGGTAATCAATATAACAAGAGAAAATTAGTAATCTAGCTAAAATTTTTAATGACTTTTTAGTTTTTAGTAAAAATTAGCAATTGTCCAAATATAACCACTGAAACGTAGGCTATTAAAATCGTCTACTACTTCGCCTAAATGGTCTACGATTTTGTGTTAGATATATAAAAAAATTTTCATTTTCTTTTTCATTTTTGCTAAACAAAACCGTAGACTAGTTTTTGGTATACGGTTTCCTCTCACTGATCTACTATATCCCAATCGTAGACTATAAATGGTCTACTGTTTCGGCCAAATGATCTACGGGTTTAGTTTATTTATTTATTTATTTATTATTTTTTTTTTGGGGGGGGGGTATTTAACTACTATTTGGTAGAAGTTTAGTACTAATTCATGAATTTTGACAACTATTTCGTACCTAGTATATATTACAATGAGTTACAAACAAAAAAAATTACAAAAACCATAGGTTATTAAGAAACCTACGATGTACAAGCATTTACTGCACGTTTTATGCAGTAAATGCTTGTACACCGTAGGTTTCTTATGAAGCCTACGATTTTGTTATTTTTTTCGTTTTTTCTAAAAGAAACCCCATCTATTAAATCTCATCCTAAACAAGAAAACAAAAAGAAATCGACAATTCTAAGAGAAACTTGCTTGTTCATTGAAGGCTCCATTGAGAGAGTTTTCGTAGCTTCAAACACATAGAAATGACGAAAAGGAAAAAATGAAAAATTTATATATTATGGGCCAACGAGCCTTGAAATAATAGACGACCCACGAAATAGTAGCCATTGCCCGAAAGAGTAATCAACGAAGGATTGACCGTAGACATCCTAATCGTCTACAATTTGGGTGACTATTTTTGGACAATTGCTAATTTTGGCTAAAAATAAATATGTTATTAAGGAAAATGACTAGTCTAGTAATTTTCTCAACGTTTTAAAAACCAGTTTTTTAATTGAATCGGTATGGTGACCGGTTCCTAGTTCAACAATCGGTTCAACCGGTTTTTATAATTTTCATATTTTTTTCTATTTTCCTACACATACATAGACATCCTTAAGTTGAAACATTAAATTTACACATAAATACAAGTTGAAGATCAATCCAAATACATTAAAAACACATAACCTTAAGTTTTAAATCAATTAATGTACATTAAAAATAAAATAAAGTATAATATGGAAACAAAATAGAGTTTTATATTAATACAAACGCGTTAAAAAACTGTATAACATTCATCATGTGTTTTTATTAAAAAAAATTTAAATACATGTGAAAAAACCAAAGTTTATTATGAAAATGATTAATTTCCATGTATTTTTATTTAATTTAACCGGTTGAACCGGTTTAATTTAACCGGTTCAACTGAATTTTTATAAAAACCGACCGGTTTATTCGGATTTAGAAATAGACATTAAAACGGTACTAATTGAATCACTCATTTTTCGGTTTTCGTTTCAACCAGTTTGACCGGCCGATGCAAACCAATTTTTAAAATATTTAATTTTTCCATATAATAATTTGGTACGGTTACTACTGATTCGGCATCCAAGAATACTATTTAAATGGCATCCAAGAATACTATTTAAATATATTTATTAGAACTACAAAATACGGAGTAGTTATAAATTTGCTTGATATAGTTGTTTCGAACAGTTCAATAATAAATAGTACTCCATAAATGAATGATGTTGATTTTTCATCTCTTTTACTATCCTCTTGATAACAAATAATAAACTTCAACGAATTTTTGAAGATATCGTTATTCTTTTATTACAAAATTTAGGAAAGAAGACTAAATACAAAAATAGAGCCTTTATATGATATTTTTGTTGGATTATTGAATTAAATTACTTTTGATGCTCGTTATATGATTTATATCTAATCATTTTACTGCACAGGTGTATGATCAGTTCGATCTTTCGTAGTACTACTTCGACCAATAGACTTTCTATAAGAAAATAATAATAATAATAATAAATACCACAAACCAACCACTTAACGCTAGGCTGGTGGGTGTGGTGTCATACTTACACGGTCCACATCAACGCTACCTAGAATTTGCCACATTCTCTTGATATAAAAGGGTTAAATAATAATAATAATAATAATAATAATAATGATAATAATAATAATAATAATAAAATCGATTTATTTTTATATAAATAGGTTTTATAAGTTTATGGGGTATTGTGCAATTTCCTGAAGTCAATTTTGAAGAGATATTTCAACTTTAGGGTAGGATTTGTCATTACACGAAACTTTAGGGTAGGTTATATAAGTCTGGTTGTCTTCTTCCTTCAACCAGAATGATTTTTTTTTCTGCAATCCAAATTTCCAACCTAAGTAATACCCAAACCCTATACTCTTACTCTCACATGGACTTATTTCCGCTGAGTTGCCGAGCCGAGCTCGGCATGTGCATTCTAGTTTCTACAAGATACAAGTTTAATCCTTATATTATTATTGTTAGAATGTCGTTATGAATTTTGTATATTATTAGTTATTACGGATAGGAAGTTGATATTTCATATGTGTTTTTGATCTATTTGTGTTTTTAAACTACTCATTTAAAAGATGAGTTTTTGACTGTCATAGCTTTGTCATGATTCTTTCAAATTATAATTAAGAGTATAAAAATGAAAACAAATTATATTTAGGTGGACGAATAAAACCAGGGCCTTTCTTTTAGGTACATTAACAATAATGACGAATTACTTATAAATTAGTAACAAATTTTGTTTTTGATTAATTTTATAACTATTGTCGACTTATCAATAATTTTTGTTTATACAAAAAATTATATGTACGCATTTATTTTAATTTTCACATAAGAACTTCAAACAAACGAACCGGTCCTAATAAAAAAACATAAATGAAAATATCATTCCATTAATTTATATATATATATATATATATATATATATATATATATATAAAATCCTAAATTTTACTCAAAAGTATTAACTGAAATTTAAAGTTAAAGTCATTTTATGTGAGATATAGATCATTATATACATCCAAATGCAAACAGTAAGAACGAAATCAAAACTTGTAGATTGCATTTTTGATATTTAATTTGTAAATCATAAAAATTTACGATTTCATAGTATCACATTAAGAGCTTCGAAGTGGTATGGAATTTATTTTTGTATTTATTATAAAAGATGGTTATTGTGGTATTATTGCATGGGTTGTCTATCATTAAGACATCATTGGGCTTTCGACGTCCAGGGGCCCACGCAAAGTCAACCTCACGCTCTCCAACGTTGTCTTTTGTTGGTTGTTGCATTTCTGTCCAAAACCTGCATTTATTTCTATCACGTGCTACTGAGGAACATGTCTTTTCAGAGCTGTTTGTGTGATCTCTCAAATACAATAGCAAAATAAATTGAAAAATAAAATGATTTCATCTAGATACCCCATTAACAGGTCATGTTAAAGGAAAATAATAATAATGATAATAACAAATATAAAAATAATAGCATAATTTATGTAGGGGAGTATCTCTTTCTTATCTAATGTTATTCAGTTATCTATAACTTCTTATGAGTATTTAGAAAAAATTTATGTATCTAACTATTAACTATAGATGATTCACGATTGGAATGCGCATTAACATGATGCTACTCTATATACCTTACTGGTCTTTGTTTACCCGTAACCGTCAGATTATTTGTTATGCAATCAAATTAATTTTTGAAAAATTATATATATTCTTTTATAATTTCCTCCTATTTATCTTCCTACCCATGTTAAATGGTGATAAATGTATTAAAATATTATTAAAAAAAGTTAAATATAATACATGTTATCATTTAACATTGATAGGAGGATATAGGAAGAAATTGTGGAAGAAATTGTAGAAAGATATTTAATTTCTCTTAATGTTTATATCTTTAATTTTCACAAATGCAACCCTTTTATTATTTAGAGAAATTAAATATCTTTTTATTTTTTTTGTTCTTATCCATTTTCTTACTTACTAAATTAAAACAATATTAAAATCAAAAGAAAATACTAAAAAAAAGAAATTAATATATTTCACATGATTATTTTATATAAGTGTGAAAATAGATAAAAACAAAAGACAAATATAATTAATTTTGTTATTATCTATACACCTTATTGATTTGATATTTTTTTCTTTTTAATTTTTGTTTGGTTTATTTCCCTATTATTATTATTATTATTATTATTATTATTATTTGTTTTGGTTAAAAATTGATCAAGTGTAATTCGACCAAATTGTATGAGAGGCTATGATGTTCGTGGTAGATCAAGTACGAAATGATGATCAAAGTGACACAAGTGAGTTACAAGGAAAACCCTTGATCCTTTATAGGATCACCGACATAAAACATTGGGAGGTGATAATGATAATTTGCCTTATGTTTTTATTGATATAAAATATCGATTTACAGAGATGAATATGTAAATGTAAGTATAAGTATCGTAGATGAGCTAAATATGTTTGTAGTGTTGTAGTTACATGTATTTTTTATAGTCTAATGCTAATAACAAGAAGTTCGATAATTCTGGGATCCTCCGGAATCAACATATGAACGTTATTTGACTTGGTATTCCGAATAATTTGCCTGGTTGAGATGACTCTCCATTGAGAATGAGTCTTCTGTTGACTCGTTCTGCACATGTGAGAAAAATAAAAAAAATATAGTTGTTACAAATGTTAGAGATATTAGTGGTAATAGCCAGGACCCCAGGATATGTTTAAGGATCTTGAGGCTTCAGAAGTATTTAAGGATCTTGAATATAGTTCAAGGATCCTACCCCTAACAATTGCCTCCAAATTATACCTGCGAAAAATAACCGTTATTGTTTAAATATTAAGAGGTATAATTTTTAAGTTAAAAAATGAAGTAAAAATCTCTAGCAGATGGGTAAATTGAATTTTAACGGGTAGATTTCTAGCTGTTGGAATGGGTCAAATTACCCTTTTACCTCTTAGTGATTCTTATATAAATAGGATATCCAGCTCTCAGAGTTTGTCTTGCTTTCTATTAGCTCTTTTTCCCGACGTTCATCGCGTATCATTAAAGGTACTTTTCTTGTTTCTTTTTCTCCTCGTTCTTCTTCATCTTTAATCATAGGAAAAAAGTGACTCGCTCCCGTGCAAATATCATTGCCATCCCTGATGATGATTTCTCGGATAAAAAAATCTTATCATACGAAGAGACTTGTAACTTTGGTGATGATGATATCGAAGCTCTGAAATCAACTAGAAGTTTCCCTACCGGTACCATTTTTAGGGCTTTTGATCCAAGGATCCAGCCTGACTTTGTTTCGCCCTCATGGATTTGCTTTCACGAGTATCCATTTACTTTAGGTCTTTCTTATCCTTTTCCAGAAATCATCTCTGAATTTTTTGATATCACTAAGATTTCGTACATTCAGGCTATGCCGACGATTTGGAGGATCCTCTATTGGATCAAACGACTAAACCGTTCTATGGATCTTAGTATTGACTTGAATGAGTTAGCTTATGTTTATGATCCTTCGACCTTTGGGATCTCTCATTTCTTGCTGAAGGTCAAAATTGATATGCCCCCCTAATTATGAAATCCAAGCATAACGATGGTGCTTGGAAAGGAAAATACTTTTTCATGAAACATGACTCCATTCCCGATGGAAATCTCTTACCTTACCTTAGTTCTGGATTAAAAAGGGTAGGATTCCATATTTCTATATTAAGGATCCCGATATTCACATTTCTTATTTTGTTTGATTTTTTTGCACCTTTCAAGTTTAACGAGTTAGTTCCCCCTGTTGAAGATTCCGAGGATAAGGTTGAGAGTTTTTTCGCATTGCCCGGGTTATAAAAGATCATTTAGGCTCAATCATCAAGAAAATTCGTCTGCCACTATCTTCATGTCGAAAGGTGAGGATTCCTAATCCCTTCTTTTTTGTTGAGGATCCTGACTTCTTATGGTCCTTGTTGTTTTGCTTAGGATCCAAAGTTACATGCTCTGGTGCTCACTACACTCTCGCCGATCTTGCTACATCCATGTCTAGTGGTCAACTGGTGGTAAAGAAGGAGAAGGCTTCATCCTATTTCCATGTCAAAAGAGCCCTTATAGATCTAACGGTGAAGACTCCGGGATCTAAAAAGAGAAAACTACTAGGATCGTGGATTTAAGCTTAGAGAATCTCAGAACAGAAGATGCACTCCGAAAGTTGGTTTCCTTCTCTTAGAGAATCTCAGAGCGGATTTAAGCTTAAAGTACCAACACAATTATACTTTTCATATTTTTCCTCTTATTGTTTCTGATATCTTTTTTTGTTTCAGGTCTCCGACTATATCTCTGTTGACTTTAGGGTTAGGGCTGAGAGGGCTGAGCAAGCCCTCAAAGAGTAAGAGAAGATATAGAAAGCAACCAACGATGATCTTTTGAAAAGGGTGGAGCTCTTGAGCAAAGAGAAGGTCGAGAAGGAGGAGGAGCATGCTGCAGAGATGGGGGGAAGTGAGCGCCGAGGTCAAGAACAACGTTGTTGCGGATGTTTGGGAAGCCAAGATCAAATTAGCTGAGGATGTGGCCAACGCATAATCCTGGAATTTGGTTAGATGGTGTGCAACTTTAGCCAAATTAACTGGTGAGTCTATTAATATCAGTCAGGATCCTGAAGAACAACAGTCGAGGGCAAACGAGGAGGAGAAGACCCCAGGAGATGATAGCTAATCCATGGTTTAGGTTTGTTTAGATAAAAACACGATTTGAATAGTTTTTATTTTGAAAATGTAAGACAATTATAAAAATTTTGTGGGGTTGGTATACAAATCCTTTTAATGCTATAGTTGTTTTATACCCTTGTTCGTATGTTTGACTTGCATGATTGATTCGTGTAGCAATAGGATCTTTAATGCTTCTTCAAATAACTATGATCCTGAAAAAGTAAAGTCTTGAAAACAATCTTAGGATTTGCATATGTTAATCTATTAGTTTAGGATCCTAGGCCGGTGAGGATCCTTAGAAATAGATAATCATAAGAAAAAAAGATATATAGAACTTGATTATCCTTAGGATTTGTGACCTTTTGACTTAGGAGAAGTTCTCAGACTTCGTGTGATTTTTGAAATTTCCATATGATAGGATCATTGCTTTAGGATTTCATCAGTGAGGATTCTTGATTACCCATAACTTAGTGAACTTTGTGGAGGTTCCCTCTCTAGGAATCACTTGGAAATAATTTCGACTTGGAAAACAATTGAGAAGAATCTTGTTTTTGTAACATGGCAATACTACAAGTCTTGCATATTTTCTAGGGGTTATCCCAACTTTAGATAGCATGTTAATGCCATAACTTTTAGCAAATCATTAGGGAAAATCCCAATTCAAGGTAACATGTTAGTGTTACAAGCCTTAGTAAATTACTGGGGAAAATCCCAAATCGTGTGATAACACGAGAATGTTATAAACCTTATGTATTTTTTTGGGGAAGATCCCAAATCACAAGATAACATGAAAATGTTATAAACCTTATGTATTTCCTGGGGATGATCCCAACTTGAGATAACATGTTAACGTAATTAACCTTAGATTCAAATTTCAAGATCTTAATTTGTGTTAAGAAATAAGAGGGTTGCCAAGTCACTGAAGCGTGAAATAATCCCCTTATTCACATCCCACAATAAGATTTCGTGTGTTCAAGCGAGGTGTACAGACCTTAACTCGTATGAAAGAGGTAATTAACTCTTTAAACCTTAGAGGGGATTAAGTACCCTTAGCTGTATGAGAGATGATCAGTCTCTATTCGTAGTTATCTGGGTAAGTACGTATTGCAATCATCAAGGCTATGTATCTATTGGGACCCCTGAATCCTAGGATCCTTGAATATCAGGATCATCAAATGTTAGGATCCCTATATGTTAGGATCCTTGGATGGTAGAATCTTTGATTTCCTGCACGAAGCAAACTTTAGCTTGGGATGGGCGTTAGCCTGGCTAACGCCCCTCCGATGCTTAAGTTAGTATTAACTTTCATAATAATAAAAAGAATCAGAAATGAGTAGAGGGTAGATAGAGTGTACCTTGAGTTTGTTTGAAAATAATCGACATAAATTACACGAAGTATGTTTTAGGTGGATGACATTACATGATCTTGGCAGGACATTACCTTCAAGGGTGGCTAGCCAATATGCCCCCTTTTCCTGCTTTTGAATTAATTAGATAAGGTCCTTCCCATTTAGGTGCCAATTTACTTACACTAGGATCCTTGGTATTTTGAAATGTTTTCCTAAGTACCAAGTCACCTACCTGGAATCTTCTCACTTTGATGTTCTTGTTATATGCTTTAGTGATCCTCTGTTGATGAGCAGCAATGCAGATCTTGGCAAGCTACCCATGTCGTTAATACAATTATATGCAACATAGCTTAGATAATCCTTCGAGTAACAGACTCATCCCTATTACGGTTGGACTCAGACAAGAGTTGCGCAATAAAGTCAAATCCATCAGTCTGAGATTATTCAAGCTTTTTCCCATATGACTTAACATATTGACTTAGTAGCTAACTCCCATCACCTAAGAGTTCCACAAATCACAAAGCAAGCAACATTCATGCAGTAAAACTCCAATCCACATAATAGTCATGAGCATCCAATCACACATACTACAACTCATGCAGTGAGCTCCCATTCCCGCTACTGATTACCTTACGCATACAAATTATACTTAATTTAGCATCGCATCCTTCCTAGGCTACAAGGCAACACATATCAGGACAATCTACCACTGACTAATTAGAACTAGCATGCAAGTCTACTAGCTCATACAATAGGCATACAAGGCATCTCTCCTAGCATTCTATCATGCAAACACTAAGCAAATCCTTAGCCCTAACTAGCATGCGGTTCACAGATTCATAAATCAAATCATATCAGATAACATATATGGGTATTTTGGGAAAACTTACTTGAGTTCGGTAGATTGCATGCACCACACCCTTTCTTGTTTTAGAAAACTTATTTTTCATTTTTAAATCATTTTTATTTCATTTTGGAAAAACTTTACCAAATCCTCAGTTTGAGTTCAGACACCCCCGAGAGTATGTCCGAATCCCTCAAAGCCAACGCTCTGATACCAACTTGTAACGTCTCAAATATAAGACCCAAAAAGTTCCATTTTAATTTAATAAAATTAGTATTCCAAAAACATCATCAATACAATCCTTATAAAACAAGTGTGTCAATTGACCTATGAAATCAGAGTAAATCACAAAACACGGAACGAGGTGGTGTGTCCCCTGCAATCATCCTGCGCTCCTACCGTTGATACCAGAAACACCTGAAACATAAACTGAAAACCGTAAGAACACAGCTTAGTGAATCCCCAAGATACCACATACCACACATACATAAATCACATATTGGGCCCCTGCCCTCCATCGGGCCCCGCCCGGTATCGAGTCCTACTCGGCCTCGGGCCCCGCCTGGCATCGAGCCCAGCTCGGATTATAGATCTGTCAATCAACAGGCCCCGCCTGACATCGGGCCCTGCCCGTTACACCCATAATCATCTAACCATATAATCATATAAACATATAACCTTACTAACACATGCAATAATCACAAAGACCATAGCATACCATACATTCATCGAGCCCCGTACGGCGTCGGGCCTCGCCCGGTAAGCATAAAAACACATACTGATAACAAACATACAACATACTCTTCAGGCCCCGCCTGGCGTCGGGCCTTTCCCGGTAAGCATACCATCACATATCACATACAAGAGTCACACAAACATCAAGAATCCTAACATATAACCCATGGGCCGGCATTGGTGCCTTCATCCCGCTAAACCCAGTGAGGAAACTCACCTCGTACTGCCGAATCTCACAGAAGAAATATCTGGTTATTGGCCCGCAAAAATTCTCGTGCTATCAATCACGAGATAACCATCCATCAATAATCGGATCCGACCCATACAAGTGTCTAAACCAGGGTAAAAGACCTTTTTACCCTCTTCATAACTTGGCCCAATTCAATAATCCAAAAGCCCAAATTCCAATTAAACACCCTAGGCCCAAATTTGGCCGAATTTTCCAAATTGGGCCCAAACCTCATAATGGGCCTATTAAAATAATTATCAAACCAAAACATGATGGACCAACAGGGCCCAAAACATCTAATCCCAAAGGTTAGCCCAAAACAAAGCCCAAACACCGAAATCCATTCCTGTTGAGTATGCAGGGTGTACTTAGCTTGTACGCTAAGAGTACTGGCTTAAGGGCTTGTACGCTGCGTGTACAGGCTTGTACGTCCAACGTACTCCTCCATTCAGCCCAAACTCATTTTTCTTCCTTAATCCATTAAGAATTTGATCCAAAACATAGATCTGACTTCCTTGAGTGGGATAATCACGTAAAGTTGCTAACTTTACGTTAATGCATGACTAAATGAAGCTATTAAAGCTCAAAAGGACTTATTGGGCGACTTAACACATGCATGTGACCTTAAACTTCATAAAGCTTGCACCTTTATGTATAAGAACCTCATAACAAACTCAGATCTAAAAGAATAAGTCCTTCAAACAACTTAACTCATAAATCAACGCCAAAAAGGGACCCAAAAGGATGAAAATCAAGACAATTATAGATCTAAGCTTTAACAAGTCAAGATTTGAACTTGATACCTCTAGGAGCTTGCAAAGTGATGAATGATTTTGGATCTCTAAGTTCCCCACCAAGCTATGAACCTTCATCCATCTTCAATCTCTTCAAAATAAGCAAAACAATACAAAATTTTCCTCAAGAGCTCAAATGCACATTAATGGAGGCTAAGAGTCGATTTGAGGGTTTTAGGAGGCTTGAGGGGTGGTAAAATTAGGGTTTCCACTACTCCTCGTACGCCCAGCGTATGAGGCCTCGCACTCCCAATCCATCCTTCGCAGTACACTAAACGTACACCAATTTATGCCTCGCGTACTGCATTTCGCACCGGTACGCCCCGCGTACCCCTATGTATGACCCACGTACTAGGGTTTGTCCTTAAATCCTAAAACACTCCGAAGGCCATAACTTATTTGTTATAATTCCGATTCCGATGATCCTTATATCCACAAAAAGGTAACGAGAAGCTCTACGCTTTTATCAACTCATAGCTGCCATAAAATTTCCCGAATAAGAATCCAATTCCATAAAACCCGAACTGACACTTTACTGAAATATCCCTTGGCTCCAAAACACAAACCGAACACCCAGATCATCCAAATTACATCACTCGCCTCCAAATGAGAAACAATTCGGAATAGGTTGTTATAGACGTAGCCTTAAAATGCAAGACATGCACCCCTTTTGCATGCCATGCAGCCCAAAAACGGCTATAAAAAGGAGGCCAAGCCTTATTCCCTTCCTACACCTCCCAAGATCTTCTCTCTCGAGTTGCTTTCGATTATAGACCGTTTTCCCTTAGTTTTAGCCATAGGCGAAGCCCTGCCATCCCATAAATAGTAGTAGATAGCGAGTAGCAGCTCTACCAGTGCAATTTCCTAACTTTTGTTTGGAAAATATTTGTATGTTAAGCTACTCTCTATCTCTTTCAGTGTAACTTATATTTATAGTCATAAGTCGTTATTATGAACCCATAAATAAGATTTATCAGTAATTCCATGTCGTTATACTTACTGATCTACATACGAGGATGATGTCTAGGCTGGATTTAGTGAGGTGTTTAAAGTGGGATTTCCAAACAGTATACTCTGTATACCGAACGGACCCTACCTCCGATATGATCCTAGCTGGTTGTCCCTTATCAGCTATAGATCTCGACATTGGCATTGGCGAGGAATCTAGACTATTAATTAAGCATAAGAGGTAATAAAATAAGACTTAAAGATAATTGAACCTAGGTCATATCAAAGGAAAAGCCAAGTGCTAAAGCGAATTGCTGTCTAACTTTTCAGTCATCCATTTTTACAAGTGAGTTCATAGTTACTTTCAACTTACACATAGATATCAAGTAGTTAATTTGCCTAAATGCTTTATGTTCTTATTATATGAGTTTTTGATATCTATGTTAGATGGGATAAAGATTTTTCTAAAATATCATATATGTATTTTACCGTATGCATAATGTATTGTGTAGGACGGGTAGAAAGAGATAAGAGAAAAGAGATAATGGTGAGAAACCATACCAAAGATAGATTGGTGGTGAGAGACCATAAGAGAAAAGAGATAATGGTGAGAAACCATACTAGAGATAGATTAGTGGTTAGAGACCATGCCAGAGATAGGGCAAAGAGACCATGCCCAATAGAGATCAGTCATCAAGCAGAGTATTGATGGCAACCACAAACTATTCTAGAAATCCAGTGGAACACTAAAAAACTTGCATTCTATAGGTGTTGATGAAATCACACAAACCGAGAGTATAGATTATGGATTCATTTAAGTAATCTATTTTTCCTTGGTTACATTATCGACATGTAACCATTAGGGTAGAACCAGAGACAAATAGAGAGAGAGAGAGAGAGAGAAAGAGAGAGAGAGAGAGAGAGAGAGAGAGAGAGAGAGAGAGAGAGAGAGAGAGAGAAAGAGAGTAACGGGAATGGGTAATCAGGTTAACTGTTTGGTCTGAATTATATAAAGAAATAAATTATATTATTGTGGGTTGACAATCCTATGTACTCACTAGGTTTCCCAACCTGACTCACGCAGTTTATTGTATCACATGTAATTATATATGATGATATAGGTATCTTCCGAGAGATTTAAAGGAGATATAAACTATTAGTATAAACACGTTGTAAGTCCTCGTTTATGCTTTTGTTTCTTGTATTGACGACGGCATCCCGAGTTTTATAAATAAAATACATTTGTTGGTAATGTCTTGATAATATTATTATCATATTCTTGTGACAAATTGTAACGCCCGCAGATTCGGGCTAGTCAATTTAGAGACGATAAACGTCGAAAATGACTTTTTGATAGAAGATTATTTAGAAGGAGTAATCTTAACTAACTTGTAGTATATGTTACAAGGATTCCATACATATAAAGAACGCTGAAATCCGAGTTATAACAAAGAAGTTATGACGCGTCGAAGTTTCGCGACAGAACCGACACGACACAACGCGATGTAAATAGTGAATTTATGATAGAGCGATATTTGGCCTTAATGATATAAACGAAAGTCGTAGAATACGTTAAACCGAGAGCGTGCATAAAAAGAACGCCCAAATCTGACTTCGTATGAGGAAGTTATGATTTTTCGAAGTTTCGGCTTAGCAATATGCAACCCGAAATTCGAATAATAGATCGAGAGGTTTTTAGCCGACACAACCTAAACGAGAATCGAAGGTCTCATCAATAGTAGTACAACGGTAAAAAGACAGACGAAAATAGACGTCGGATGAAGAAGTTATGAATTTTTAACAGACTTTTCCTGTCCCGGCCTGTTAAAAATATAATAATAAAAATGAAGTCAAAATTAGCCGACGGAGTCTAAACGAAACTTGTATAGCATAATTTCACCTACGCGTGGATATAAATAATGTCAAAAACAGAGTTTGCATGCAAAAGATATGAAGTTTTGAAGTTCGGGGCACAAACTTCGAGACCTTCACGAGGTGAACATTGAAATTCACGAGGTGAATTCGTTGCATGACACCTTTCGAGCCTAGAAGATACACGGCAAGCCTAGGAGATGATCAGGATCGAATTCACGAGGTGAACATAATTGGTTCACGAGGTGAACCTCACGAGGTGAACATACTTGGTTCACGAGGTGAATCTCAAATTTTCACCCTATAAATAGAAGTTAAAGGGGCAGCCGGGTTTGGTTGTTTCTTTTTCACTCTCTCACTCCCGATACTTTCTCTAGCCGTCTTGAAGTACCCCCGAAGCCCCGGTATCATCCCGAGACCCGAAGCGAGTCCTGACGCCCTGAAGATCCAAAGAAAAAGAGTTTTCGAGTCGAAACTCTGCCCGCGTGAAGCCCGGTTTTTGAGAAAACATCCCGATTTCATCAAAGAATATTGTTTTAAGGGACGAAGTGCTGTCCAATCGTCGTCTTATCAAGTGAGTGCATATTATTTTCATCTTACACATAGATATGAAGTATTTTATATAAATTACGTGCTATGTGTGCATATTATCTGTATACTTGCTATCTATGATGGATGAACAATTTTATACATGTTTTAATTTATTTAAACTGTATATGTATTTTATATCTACAAATATGTTGGGTAAAACATGGGTAGATGAATTAGATGATGTGTGATGAAATAAAAATTGATGAGAGGTATCGATGTTTAAGATGATCTAGTCATCTAGCAGAGTATAGACAACGACCACAGACTATTCTAGATAGTCCAGTGGAACGTTAGCAGACTCGTAACCTGTAGGTATTTTTGAACTGAGTGTTCATTAGGTGTTTTTGAACTAAGTGTTCATTAGGTATTTTTGAACTAAGTGTTCATTAGGTGTTTTTGAACTATGTGTTCATCTGATAGTTCTTCTTTTTGACACTATTACGTGTCGGGGTACGGGAGCGTACGGGAGTACTTTATTAGTATTTTCCCTATACTTTTTATTTTGAAGAGCTTTGGAGTCTTCGTTTCTTTTATGAAGTGATCGGACGAGCTTCATGTGTCAGCGTTTCCTTTCACGAAGTAATTGAGGGAACTTCGTAGACTGCCTAATAAAGTGTGTCGGTAATAGACCACTACTAGGTATGTCTGGTGTTATATTGCCGGATAGGGTGAGTCTGGGGGTAAAATACCTCACGATATTCAGATCACTGCTAGGCAAAGTTCGATGCTGCATAGGGTGAGTCTGGGGGTAAAATACCTCACGATATTTGGACCACGGCTAGGCATTGTTATCTAGATAACTACCCCTGACTTAATTTTCTTGTGGTTCTTTCTTTTACGAACGAAGGTTCGTGGTGAAACTTATTCCATTCCCCTCATTTGATGTCTTTATCGATCCTCGTTTGCTGCTAGGGAATTTTCGAAGCAGCTTCGTCAGTTTGTTGTTCATATCGATCCTTTAGGCTAGATCTTGTAAGATCATTGTATAGGATCAGTACGTGGGGATCGACGTTCGTTAGTGCTTGTAGTATAAACCTCGAGCAGCGATGGACTTCGTGCCTATTCCTTAGGATAATCCTTAGGAATGAAGGATAGATGATTCTTAAGGTAGATCCTTAAGATTAAAGAAGATAATGGGGATGGGTAATTGGGTTGATTGTTTGATGATCAAATATAATAATTATATTATTATGGGTTGAAAACCCTATGTACTCACCAGGTTTCCCAACCTGACCCACTCAAGTTTATTTGTGTCACAGTTGTCGATACGAAGCTACTTTACACTGAGAGATTTAAAGGAGATGTAGATCACTAGTGTAAATAAATGTAAGATCTGTTTATGCTTATGTGTCAGTATTGACGATGACATCCCAAAGTTTCAATATGAACAAAATACATTTCTTCGGAAATGCTTTGATAATATATTTATCATGTTTTTCTGGGAACAAATTCCGCAACATCTTTTGGAAAATTACTCTGATTTTATTTTAAAAGCGTAAACTAAATCGGTCTTTTCTGGCTGAGAAATTTGGGGATGTCACACAAATTCCGCAAAGTAAACCTTTTTAAAAGGATACTCTGATTTAATAAGCATAAACAAATCGGTCTTTTTTGGCCGTAAAAATGGGAATGTCACAGTTGGTATCAGAGCAGCAGTTTAAGCGAACTAGGAACTTTAGGTAATTTCCAGATATAAACGTAGAATGCTAAACAATGATCATGAGATGTGTGTCTATTATATTCTAGGTAGTACACCTAAATTGACACTACCACTAGCTTACTTTAGGATTAGATGCCTAGTTTGTTTTTATGTGCTAAATGAGTTATGCTATACATTGTATTAGGATTTATTATCTAAGATGATATTATTAGGTAGAATTTTAGGTCTGTTGCTGACCTAGAATTAGGAAATTTTATGTTTTCATGTTTCTAAACGTTTAATTACGATATTAGAACTGACATATATCTTTTCGGAGTAATACGGAGGGTTACATGTCGAAACCTTCCCTCTCTATATTCTCATCACTATACACTGAACACCTGCTTTGGTGTATAGAACGTCATCGTGAGGACACGTAGTGGACTAGGAAACAATAACAGAAGATGCCAACCTGAGCCTCGAATAGTTGAGCGTGCACCGAAAGCAGTGCCGGTAGCTGAACCTTCATAATAGCAACACTTAGGGCTCTGTTAGCCGAGCAAAGAGAGGAAATGTGGTAGCAGATCTGGGAGAATGGAAGAGAACCTACTGCACCCATTGTACAACGTGAGCTTGAAGAGGAGCCATCAAAAGAAGGAAACTACAATAGAACTGTTAGTTGTATTGAACCCCAAGTAGTAAGGAGAAACCACCCTAATGGAGGAGACAGAAAAGATGGATGTAAGTACAAGGACTTCATGAATTCCAAGCCACTAAGTCTTTCAGGAAGCCCAACACCAATAGAAGTTGTGGATTGGATCTCCAAGATGGAGATGGTGTTTGATAGTTGCGACTGCAACGACAGGCAGAAGACGATCTTCGCTCTTAGGCAACTAAATACTGGCGTGTTGAGTTGGTGGAAGCTATTTGTTGATACAATGCCCAAAGGAGAGGCCATCAATATGTCATGGGAAAAATTCTTGGAACAGTTGAAGAGTTAGTACTTTTCAGAAACAGACCTATTATAGATGAACAACGAGTTCAAAATTTGAAGGGAAAATTGAGCGTCATTGAGTACGCCGCTTTTTTCACAGAGAAGATGAAGCTATTTCCCTACTTGGTGCCCACTGAACTCTCCAAGATAGAGAGGTTTGCTAACAAACTACCAACATACTTTGGCCCAACAGTGAAGATGGCAACCACTCTAAAGGAAGCTGTCAGAGCAGCTAAGAACGTAGAGACCCATATTAGAGAGAAAGGTATGTAGAAGGTGGAGGTTGGAGAAAAAATGAAGTAGGAGGGATCTTCAAGAACCTATAAGAAGAGTAGGTCCTCAAATTCTAAAGATTAGAATCTTGGAAGTGACATAGTGGGGTGGTGCGACAAGTGCAAAAAGAAGCACTTTGGGAAATGAATTGAAGGAGTGACCTGTTACAAGTGCGGGAAAATTGTTCACTATGCTAATGAATGCACGACCAAGAAGGAAGTCTACTTCAAGTGTGGTGAAGAAGGACACTTCAAGAAATACTTCCTGAAGAAAGAAGGAACTGCAAGACCGAATGCTCCGCCAAAGCCAATAGGGGAGCTTATTTTATGGGACTTGATGAGGCAACACAAGGGAGAGAGTTTGGAGCAGCTTGTTTAAAGTACTTAAGGGAGGGAGATAAATAATTAAGATTATCCTATGTAGCTAATGAGTATGAAAAACTCAAATAAATGTTGTAATCGTTTCCAAGAAAAAATATAATTTCCTAAATTATGATATGTGTGTTCTATGTGATTTCCTTTTTGTCATAACTTAGTGGACTGCGAGACAATACTTGGGATAAGTATGAGTATGTGTGAAAATTAGTAGAGGCCTACACTACCAGAAGCACAAGACTCGTACTTCGATCCGGAAAAGTCACAAGATTACTAAGTCTCTAATTAGTTGAGCTAGTTTGTTCATTTTCATCATTACTTTTGTTTCCGTAATGACTACGAAGAAAAATATTATTCCAACCTTAGTGGTCATATTGAATCGAGTCTGACTAATCTACAAAATAAGATTGACGTAGTGTCACACCTAAGTTAAAGATTGCAGAAGGAGAGGATCAAAGCAATCGGCAGACAGATTGCAAATCGTCATTAGAGCTTAATAACCAGTAGCTAGAGATTGCTACATGCTAAAATGTTATTATAACACATTAGAACATGAAGGAAGGCACCTTTCGTGTTAGAGTCCGAATCAAAGAGACCTGAGTCAAACCGTGCATCATACGATGAGAGGTCATTAGAACATGACCCATCGATATGCTATGGTAGTCGAAGTAAGGACCTTATATTTAGGTTAAGTCTAGCAGTAGTCTCCAATAAAGACTGAATTTAGAAGGAAGAGAAAATGCAAGAATTTAGCACCGTCAACAGTCAATAAGTCTAAGAGTTGGAAACTCAATAGAAAATACATAAGAGTTACGATTACCACCTAGGCTAGAGAGGTAACGTGTAGAGTCATTATACAAGCCATATTTTGTTGATGATTCCGGGACGTAATCATCCTAAGCGGAGATAATTGTAACACCCGTAAATTCATGCTACACAGAGTAAGCAATAATTATTAAAATTAAATCCTTGATTAGGAAAATCTATAGTCGTTTGCACTGGAGACTATATAATAAGAGTTTCGTATTAAGGAAAAATATGAAAAAGCAGCCAAATCGTCTGTAAGTCGTAAGAATAGGTGCGCCAAAACATATATATATATATATATATATATATATATATATATATATATATATATATATATATGTATAATATTTATAAAGTACATGTCATCCCAATCCCGAAAATATAAATTTCGTATAAATCCGACTCCGTATCAATTAGATACGATTTTTATAAAATATAAAAGTCAGCCGCGCACAAGGAATGTATGACGTTTAAAGGTACGAAGAGAATGCTTGAATTTTGTGTAAAGTCACTAAAATTACAATCGTAGTACTGATTAAGATAGGAATTTTGATAAAAGGAATACCAAAATCGGAGTCCGTATGAGAGAGTTATGATTTTTGCAAACTCATTAAATATTATAAAAATAGGGACAAAAAATAAATTCATAATTAACTGATGGAGTATAAAGGAAAGTTGTAGATCTCATCGAGAGCTTTCCGTGGATATAAAGAACGTTGAATACTGGGTCCGTATGAAGAAGTTATGGAATTTACATAATCTGCGATTTGCGCCCCGCGCAGTGCGCGCCAGGTTGGCGTCGGGTACACGATGCACGCTTCTAGAAGATGAAAACGTGGAAAAAAGTGGTTGGGATACGTAGCCTTTGGGTGCGTTTGGTTTGCTAGAATGTAATGGAATTCGAGGGAAAAGGAATCCAATTTTACCACATTCTAGTGTTTGGTTCAACTTTGTATGATGGAATTGAAATCCTAAATGGAAAAAGTTTCTATCAAATAAGGGAAAAAACTTGATGGAATTAATTCCCTTCTATGTAGGAAAGTGTCATTTTACTTTATTACCCTTGTTTTATTTTACAACATAACCTCAACCATTATCACCCACCACTACCGTCACTACTATCTTCACCACTACCACCACCACCACCACCACCACCACCATCCACCACCAGTGCTACCACAACCACCACCATTTCCTCCACCACCCGTCACCACAACCATCTTCACTGCCACCACCTACCATCACCATCATCACCACCTACTATGAAGGAAAGTGTCATTATACCTTATTACCATTGTTTTATTTCATAACATAACCTATACCACTATCAATCACCATCATCGCCACCACTACCTTCATCACTGCCACCGCCACCACCACCCACCACCACAACCACCACAACTGTCGCCACCCATCACCACCACCACCACCACTGTCACCACCTACCATCGCCACCGCCACAACCTATCACCACCACCATCACCACCTACCACCACCACTACCACCAGCATCACCTGCCGTAATCGCTGCCTCCACCACCACCTATCACCACCACCACTACTACCATCCACCACCGCTACCACCACCGACTCCACCACCCATCTACCGCCACCACCTATCACCGCTACCACCAACCACCGTCACCACTACCTATTACCACCATCACCACCACTACCACCATCCACTACCGCCACCACCAGTACAATCACCACCCACCACCATCTCCACCACCACTTACCACCGCCACCGAAATGACTACTCAGTTAAGTAATTGAAAATTTATTATTTTTATAGTTTATATAATATATCATTACATGTATGATAGAAAAGAAAGTAAAATTAAGCAAAATTGACAAAAAAAGGCAATTCTATCATTTAACATGGATTACAATTCCATTTCCTCCCAACCAAAGAGAATCTGGAATTAATTCTAATTCCATTTCATGCCAAACAAATAGTATATGGAATTTGATTCAAATTCCTGACACATTCCTTTTCCAATTTAAATTCAAATTCCTTTAGAAACATTATGCGAACCAAACAGCACCTTAAAATTCAAGACGTGCACCCCTTTTGCACACTATTCACCCCAAAAAATAGTTATAAATAGGAGGCCAAGATATTATCTCTCGAGTTGCTTTTGATTTTAGCCCGTTTTCCCTTAGTTTTAGCCATCGGCGAAGCCTTGCGATCCTTCAAATAGTAGTAGCTAGCGAGTTAAAGCTCTGCCAGTGCAATTTCCTAACTTTTTTCAGGAAAGTATTTGTAAGTTAAGCTACACTCTATCTATTTCAGTGTAACTTATATTTGTAGTCATAAGTTGTAACACCCCGATTCCTGGATGTGGAACTTGAGGATTTTGTACAAGTTGAAGGGCCTACTCGACGAGTTGGTTGGCCCCAACTCGTCGTGTAGGAGTTGATCAGGACGCGCGGGTTTCGAAGCCTTCCCGTCGAGTTGAAGGGATGGACTCGACGAGTTGAGGCTGTTTAGTGAAAACCCTAAATTTCAGGGTATGCACCCTATTTAAAGGACCTTAAGTCCTTTACCCCGCCTCCCTTACCACATTTCATGACCAGAGAGTAACCCTAACGATCTAAGTGTGTGTGTGAGGCTAAAAGTGTGTTTTTGGTACATTCCTTGAAGAAGCTTGAAGAGTGAAGAACTTGGAACAAGAAGGAGTCTTTAGATCCAACATTCATAGAGTTGTAGCACCCATTTGGAGGTAAAAAGTCCTTACCTTGGCTTACCTTTTCTTAGATCTCTTCTTATGTGAGTTTATGGGTATTTTGGTACAAAATGAGGGCCATTCTCGGTTTGAGCTTGTCCAGGGGGAGTAGTTGTACATCTGGACTCCTATAAGCCCTCATGTACATAAAGTCTCAAGCTTTATGGAGCTTTGACCCGTCTTCATGTCCTAAAACCCTTCTTGAGCTTAGTTTTGGGTATTTTAGCCTTGTGGGGCCTTGCATGATCGTAAAGTTAGCAACTTTACGTGGTAAATTCATCCTAGGTGATTGGATCTGAAGTTTGGAGCATTAGAATCGACTCGAAACGAGTTTATTGTGTAACTGATGAAGAACTCGACAATTTGGGCATCCAAATCGACGAGTTGAGTTGGGTTTTTCCGTTTTTGGAATTAGAGTGAACTCCACGAGTGGCTAGGGTTTTTCCCCGATCTTCTGGACTCTGCATGGACTCGACGAGTTGGCTAGAACTCGGCGAGTCGACTCGGTTTTTCGTGATTTACTGAGTACTGAGGAACTTGACGAGTTCATGAGTTACACTCGACGAGTTGGGTCAGCTTTGACTATTGACTTCTGTTGACTTTAGGGTTTTGGTCAAGCTGTGGATTTTGGAGGCTATGGGAGGGTGGAGTCTAGACCAGCAGTTCGAGTGTAGGATATATTGCTTTACTCTGCGAGGTGAGTCTTCTCACTATACTTACCTGAGTGGTAATACTGTGCGACAAGAGGGTCTTATTTAAGTTACTGACCCAAGGGTCTTATGTGCTTATACTGAGTTATGTGATATTATGCATTTTGTCTTTGTGATTTATGCTATATATTATTTTGTGCCTTACTGAGTTAGGACCGGAGGGTCCAAACCGAGTTGTGAGACCGGAGGGTCTTCACTGAGTTACAGGACCGGAGGGTCCAACTCGACCTGTGAGACCGGATGGTCTTCACTGAGACACATGACCGAAGGGTCGATACCGAGCCGTGAGACCGGAGGGTCCTCAACGAGAAGCATGACCGAAGGGTCCATGCCGAGCTATAGCCATGAGAGGTTTATTATTTCTGTATGTGGTATTTTGGGGAACTCACTAAGCTTCGTGCTTACAGTGTTGTGTGATATGTGTTTCAGGTACTTCTTAGGTTCGCGGGAAGGCGCCGGCTTGATTATACACACCACTGAGAGATTATGTATTTGAGGATTCTAGGATATTATCAAACATTTGTTGACTTGTGTTTTTGACAACTTATACATTTGTGGTTTTTGAGAAATGTGATATTGGGTTTTATATGATTTTAAAAATGAAAATTTTGCTTGAAAATTTAGAGTGTTACAAGTTCGTATCAGAGCCTTGGTTTGAGGGATTCGGATGTACCCTCGGGTATGTCTGGACTCAAACTGAGGAATTGAGAAAATTTTCTAAAAAGAAAAGATTTTTATAAAAATAAGTAAGAGCTTTTAAGAGAAAACGAGATGGAACAGTGTGTACAATCAGCCAGAGCCCAAACGGTGATTTCCCAAAATACCATTACTTGTTTATATTATGAGATACTTATGAGATATTAGAGCTGCATGCTAGAGGATAGGCTAGGTATTTCAGGAATTTAGAGCTAGAGTTGCCTGATGCATGATGCCTTAGCCCGGGGGATGCTATTGATTGACATTATTTGCTATTTGCGCTATGTATGTGCTGACTAGGAGTACCTAGCAGGAATCTTTAGAGAGAGAGAGAGAGAGAGAGAGAGAGATTTGAGTAGCGGAGTAATCTAGGGGAGATACCTAGATGTGCATTTGAGGAATCTACTAAGAGAGTAGTTAGATACCCACGAGAGGTAGGATTGCCTGAGTTCGGTGATGCCTTTTGAGTTGCGGATGGAGCAAGTGGAGTTGTATACTAGAGTGGTTTTATGTGCTGGTGGAGGTTATTCGATGCCCGAATGCTGCTTGCTTTGTGCTTTGTGGAACTCTTGAAATCATGGGAGTTAGCTACCAAGTGAATATGACGATATTCAAGAGGTAGATGGCTGACATCATGAGGAGTTCTTCAGCAGTTGATGGCAGAGAAGTGTGAGAACCTAGGAGAGCTTAGGGAGTAATTTTAGTCCGATGAGTACGTTGTTTAGAGGTGAGTAGTCACTGGAGAGCGGACATGTGTAATGGTATTGGTGATCGAGAAGGTTGAGCAGCTACTTAGAAAATCTGGGATGATTCGTTGTCGAAAGTATGGGTAGATGTGGAAGGTAGTATGGTCCCATAATATTGAAAGCAGAGGACCCGTACTCGAAACAAGGAGAATTCCAGAGGTTCTAGGTAGCAGGTTGAGGGGAGATAACATGGTTCGAGTACCATTATTCGTAGAAGAGGGTGCTTCCGTCTTTACCAGTTATCCCGCTACGGTTGTTCAGACTAAGAGTGGATATGGTAGTTTTTCCGGCCAGATGGCCATGTTGGTCGAGCTTCAAATAGAGTGTACCTTGTGAGGAAAATTGAGTTTAGATCCTGAGGGTTTGATTGGTGAGCTGCCAGTTGGAGTCGCAGGACTCAAGGAAAAATGGAGATAATGCTTTATGGAGGGTTACAGTTTGGGTTGAGTGATCGGCTGATGGTTGAGATGTCACTTTCTGGGATGAGAATTACACTATTTTCCGCTTTCCGTGTGGAGAGAAGGAGATAACGAGCTTCTGGTTTAGAGTTGGAGGTAAACCCCGTGGGGTAGCATATAGTTGCGATATTTTCGCCAGAGTATTTGGTCGTATGTCTGCTGCGAGGTATTTCTTATACCATTAGAGAGTCATCAGTGGGGACTGAGATGGATGACGACTAGGATATGCCTTAGTTGGGTATAGTAAGGCATATTTTAGCAGCAGTTCCAGGTAATCAAGAGGAGTACATCGGGGCGACGGCCGTCCTTATTTACGTTGCTTATCGACTTTCAGAGTGAGATCTCTTGCTTTTATGATAATTCACATGATGGAAGGTTGGCTGAGGAATCGGAGATGAGGTGGGGGGTGATAGTTCATTATTTTCAGGGTAAGAGTCGTAACTAATTCTGGACAGTCGAGATGTCCGGTGACGTGTCGGTATGAGATTTTGGGTGACTAGAGGCAGTCATATTGGGAGGATTCCGAGGTTTTCATCTGAGAGACGGGATACTTGGAGTTATTTGGTCATTATCTGGAAGATCATCGAGTGTTGCGTGGTGCGTTCCATGATTTGGGAATGGTACATTTGGTGAGCCAGTCTGTAGTATAGTCTGTTTGGTATGTCAATGGAAGATGTTTCGAACCCTAAGTGAGGGAGAACTGGGTATTCTGTGGGGAGGATCCTCAATCTGATTTGGTACTGAAGTTTGGGTTATGGGGATCTGCGGTTCGAGTATATGAGACTGGGGTCATGTGGTAGTCAAGGAAACGTACAGAGCAAGAGGATGCATGTTGCATATACTCAAGAAAGAATGAGTGTCTTCACGGCAGGTGGCCGTTAGACATGAAAATGATTGTGACCCGTGTTCTTCGGGTTTGCCAATGTTTGAGTTTCAAGACGGTTGGGTTGCTGAGGTCAAGATTCGATTGTTGAGAGATTGATAGCTCGATGTATAGGTTGTTATCTGTACTCCAGGAAGGGCAGCGGTTGATTTTTCAATCAACTTCAGAGTCGGTATGAGTAGTTTCGCATGGGATTGATTAGTAGAGGATGGGGCTTTAGATTGTCGTCAGCGTGTTCTCGGTCATTGACGATTCATCCGTGCTTCAAGTTGTGAGTTGAAGTACTTTAAGGCTTTGCGTTGTGTGAGTGGAAGATTAGTGGTCGTGGCAAGACATCGTGAGAATCTGTGATGGTGTATCGAGGTATCCGAGTACGATGCCCTAAATTGTTGGGTTACTATGAGACTTGGGTTTGTCAGATGGAAAGTGGAACACCAAGCGACTATAATTTTCAGATGTGAGACCTACAGTTAATTGTCGTCATACGGGGATTGTCCAAGGGTGTAAACTGTACTGAAGGAAAGTGCCTTGTCTACGATAATTTTCGTCAAGAGTAGTGATGCATAATCTGGGTAGGTGAGGACACCTATCTATGTTGGACTGTGGAGCATGAGTTAGTGAACGCGGTATGGTGATAGCTTGATGATGAGATTGTGTGGTGATAAGAGAGTGAGTGGATCCAGATGAGAGTAATCACTTAGGACTGTCAGGGAAAATCGTGGGGTGAGCCCATGGCGAGTGAGGAAGGATTGTAAGACTGCGGAGAGCCATAGCATTCACGAGTCAGTAAGAGAGAGTATTGTAATACTGCGGGGAGCCGTATCATTCACAAGTCGGTAAGAGAGTATCGTAAGACTGCGGGGAGCCGTAGCATCCACGAGTCAGTGAGAGAGAGTATTGCAAGACTGCGGGGAGCTGTAGCATCCATGAGTCAGTGAGAGAGAGTATCACAAGGCTGTAGGGAGCCGTAGCATCCATGAGTCAGTGAAAGAGTGTGTCGTATGACTGCGGGGAGCCATAGCCTCCACGAGTCGGTAAGAGAGAGTATCGTCAGACTACGGGGAGCCGTAGCACTCAGTAGTTAGTGAGAGAATGTTATAAGACTGTGGGGAGCCGTAACACTCATCAGTCAGTGAGAGAGTGTTCTAAGAGTACGAGGAGCCGTAGCATTCACTAGTCAGAGTGTGATGCAGGGGTTCTTAGGCCTGGGTAGCCTTGCCAATTGAGTCTGTGGGAACCTGGTGGCCGGACCAGGGGCGAGACTAGGGTCTGAGCGATGGTCGGAAACCGTTATGTTTTGAGTTAGGGAAGGGTTGACGCAAACCAGAAGGATCGAGATGTAATGCATGCAAATATTCGTGGAACATGGGTCATGAGTTGAGTATCAGATTGGGACGAGTGATTCCAATTATGTGTCAGACCAGACTCTTGTGTTTGAGTTTGGCTCTATCTGGGTGGAGGACGAGCAGGTTGGGATTTCATATTTTTCAAATGGATTTTATTCTGAGAGGGATGCGTTTCCCATCTTATGTTTTAGAATTGGGTGAATCGGTTCGTTGGTTTGAGGAGAACCACGCCACACATGAATTAGCAAGTAGTACACGACCGAGGTTGGATGTAGGGTGGAATTTCAAATCGGTTGTAGTAATCGCTTGGGGTAAAGAGAACTTTGTGATTTTGGAGTTCAATGTGATTGGTTGAGACAGCTCGGTTGGATAGAACGACCGTGAAGTTGTATTGTTAGAAGGAACATTTGAAGGGAAGCCGGGGCTTATGGTTATGGAAATCAGAGGATATTTCTGACCGGGCATGGTCATTCTTCTAGTGTCTGAGAGCAGAGTATTGAGGTTCGTTGTTCGGACTGGTTTTGATAGCAGTACTGGTGGTTGGTCCTTGGTGAGATGTGACCCATCTGTTCCTTTTGAGTTACGATATTGATCGACTAGTATGTGTGACATGAGTGATCAGTAGCCAATTATTGGTCAACGACTTGTTCGCATCAGTTGCAACAAGATAATCAGAGTTGCAAGTGTTTTATCAGGGTTTGTTATTCGATGAGCAATTAACATGATGATTTTCTGCATGGACAATCTGTCGGGGAGACATACCACTATAGTTTTCAAGTTCTGGAGTGTCAGAGTTGGTACTGCAACGGCAGAGGGGTCCGTCGTTCTTCGGTTTGATAGTTCCAGTTTGGTTTTGGATGTCTTGGGAGGGAGATCGTTGTACGATATGAGATTTTCCGGTGGTGCTTCTCGGGTTGTTTGTTTCGATCGATGTGTTGATAAAGAGCGAGTTAGAGGGCGAAATCTAATTCAAGTGGGGGAGAATTGTAACACCCCGATTCCTGGATGTGAACTTGAGGATTTTTTGCTAGTTGAAGGGCCTACTCGACGAGCGTGTAGGATTTGATCAGGACGCGCGGGTTTCAAAGCCTACTCGTCGAGTTGAAGGGATGGACTCGACGAGTTGAGGTTGTTTAGTGAAAACCCTAAATTTCAGGGTATGCACCCTATTTAAAGGACCTTAAGTCCTTTACGCCGCCTCCCTTACCACATTTCATGTCCAGAGAGTAACGCTAACGAGCTAAGTGTGTGTGAGGCCAAAAGTGTGTTTTTGGTAAATTCCTTGAAGAAGCGTGAAGAGTGAAGAAGCTTGTAGCACCCATTTGGAGGTAAAAAGTCCTTACCTTGGCTTACCTTTTCTTAGATCTCTTCTTATGTGAGTTTATGGGTATTTTGGTACAAAATGAGGGCCATTCTCGGTTTGAGTTTGTCCAGGGGGAGTAGTTGAAGATCTGGACTCCTCTAATCCCTCATGTACATAAAGTCTCAAGCTTTATGAAGCTTTGACCCGTATTCATGTCCTAAACCCCTTCTTGAGCTTAGTTTTGGGTGTTTTAGCCTTATGGGGCCTTGCATGATCGTAAAGTTAGCAACTTTACGTGGTAACTTCATCCTAGGAGGTTGGATCTAAAGTTTGGAGCATTGGAATCGACTGGAACGAGTTTATTGTGTAATTGATGAAGAACTCGACGAGTTGAGTTGGGTTTTCCCATTTTTGTATTTAGAGTGAACTCGACGAGTTGGTGGGACAACTCGACGAGTGGCTAGGGTTTTTCCCCGATCTTCTGGACTCTGCATGGACTCAACGAGTTGGCTAGCAACTCGGCGAGTCGAATCTAGTTTTTTTGATTTACTGAGTACTGAGGAACTCGACGAGTTCATGAGTTGCACTCGACGAGTTGGTTCAGCTTTGACTGTTGAATTCCGTTGACTTTAGGGTTTTGATCAAGCTGTGGATTTTGGAGGCTATGGGAGGGCGGAGTCCAGACCAACAGTTAGAGTGTGGGATATATTGCTTTACTCTGCGAGGTGAGTCTTCTCACTATACTTACCTGAGTGGTAATACTGTGTGACCAGAGGGTCTTATTTGAGTTACTGACCAGAGGGTCTTATGTGCTTATACTGAGTTATGTGATATTATGCATTTTGTCTTTGTGATTTATGCTATATATTATTTTGTGCCTTACTGAATTAGGACCGGAGGGTCCAAACCGAGTTCGGAGACCGGAGGGTCTTCACTGAGATACAGGACCGGAGGGTCCAACCGAAGCTGTGAGACCGAAGGGTCTTCACTGAGACACATGACCGGAGGGTCCATACCGAGTCGTAAGACCGGAGGGTCCTCACCGAGAAGCATGACCGTAGGGTCCATGCCGAGCTATAGCCATGAGAGGCTTATTATTTATGTATGTGGTATTTTGGGAACTCACTAATCTTCGTGCTTACAGTGTTGTGTGATATGTGTTTTAGGTACTTCTTAGGATCGCGGGAAGGCACCGGCTTGATTGTACACACCAGTGAGAGATTATGTATTTGAGGATTCTGGGATATTATCAAACATTTGTTGACTTGTGTTTTTTACAACTTATACACTTGTGGTTTGAGAAATGTGATATTGGGTTTTATGTGATTTTAAAAATGAAAATTTTGCTTGAAAATTTAGAGCGTTACATAAGTCATTATTATGAACCTATAAATAAAATTTATCAGTAATTCCATTTCGTTATACTGATTAATCTACTTACGGGGATGATGTCTAGGCTGGATTTAGTGAGGTGTTTAAAGTGGGATTTCCAAACAGTATACTCTATATACCAAACGTATCCTATCTCTGATATGATGCTACATGATTTTCCCTTATCAGCTATAGAATAATAGACATTGGGATTGTTGAGGAATCTAAACTATTAATTAGTCATAAGAGGTAATAAACTAAGACATAGAGATTATTTAACCTAGTTCATATCAAAGAAAAAGCTGTTGGGTTTTAGGTACTATAACACTCCTATGGTGCACATACAACGCTAATAGCTTTAGATCTAAGTTTTCTCTAATTATACATGCAATATTATTTTTCCAAAGCATAAAGCCTAAACTAGCATACAAGGTGATATTTGAATCATAAAAACTGGTTAGAAGATTACCTTGTGTAGTAGCTTGTAGAACTTTGGCCTTAAGAGCACAAGCACCCCAAGTGTTGTGCCTCAAACAAGTCACAAACACCATGAACAATTGGATGAATATGAGAGAGAGATTTAGGAGCTCAAAATCGGCTAGGTATGAACCTTGGAGTACTAGTGGCTGATTTTGCAAGCTAGAGGGTTCATTTTATAGTTTGGAATTCCTAAGGTTTAACTTGTAAACCCTAGCCCATTTAGTTATGCCTTTAACCAATCCAATAATCCACATAATGGGCCCTTTGGACTAATTCTTCATGGACTGTCATAAAGATTTAGTCCATCCCTAATCAACACGGATCATTTTCCCAAACTATAAATATTACTGATTGACTTAATCAGTCCCCGTTAATTTAATCAGTCTCTTTTGATCACTAAATTAATTCCAAATTAATTCTTGATCAATACTAATTAAATAATATGATTTCTCAATCAATATATTATACTTACAATATATTGGTAAATCATAAATAACCTCTTTTTCAAATATCCATCCTATCAAATTGTCCTGGCGAAGGCAACCCGAAATGGACCATGCTACTCTCGGGTCAAGTACATACCAGTTATAGTTATGGGCTTAGACACCTAATCCAATAGAGTTCCACTTGGATAAGTCTAATAACTATAACCACAAGTACGACTTGAAGAACCGACTAGCAATTGTAGCTCTCAAAAAGCCGCTGTCGAATTCTGAACAAATCAATGACGCGTGCATTAGATAAGGGATCATATATTCCTCTATTCTACAAGATATCGTATGAACTGAGACATGGATTATAATCATTCTCTCTGTTCATGTGTTGTTTCCCGATTTCCGATTTATGACGACTGACTAATTGAACAAATCATATCAGTCCAGGCTTGGCCAAGCGCTTAGGGTTGTCATCATTAAATCATCGGGGGGCCCACATATATCGCTTTTATCCAACATTGGGTAAAAGGAATGGATAAACTTCCACTCAAATGCTTGTTTGTACTTACTCATCAAATCACACACAACAATATGTTTTATAACACCAATTTACTGGTGTGTTTACATATGTCAATGTGCAACCGACTTGTATACTACAACTCACATGTCTTGGTTTCAAGAATATAAGATATTATCGTCTCATGATTACCCGTGATAAAATCCATGAAGTGATTCAAATGAGCGTGGGTTTAGTCCAATACTCAAATCTTATTACAAGAGTACTCATGAATACTGCAGCAAACTTGTGCTATGTCTAAACACCTTTAGACAATCTACAGACCCATTCATGACAGTCTAGCTTCAATACCTACTTCCAAAGTATGATCGATCGTGGATAGTTTGAATAATTTAATATTCGGGAAGTCAAAACATGCAAAGTGAAACACAAGAATAATCGAATCCAATATGGTCTCAAAACTTTGAATATTAATAAAACACCATTTATTTAATCACCATATTGATTACACATTATTCATTGTATAATGTTTCGATTTATCAACTTTATACTTGAATTAAAACAATAGTTATCCCATGCTCCAAGCATGTACACTATGTTTACCTATGGTCCTTTCTTTGTGAAATAGATCAATTGAATACATCTTCAATGAAACTCATTTCACAACTCCAAATCTTTATCACAAGTGTTAGAATGCCAAATTCTAGCCACTGTTAGAATGTGTTAGGTTGTAACCTTTATGCAATGATCCTTTTGTAATGTCAATGCACGAAAGCCACAGAGACTTGGACAATGAAATTACAAAGTATTCCACTGGGGATTGAGAACAAAACAATTCTGTGGAAGCGAATTCTCAATTTCAAAGTACATTCCTTCTTGCATAAAATTTTCTAACCTACACATAGATTCCTAATATCCAACTCCTAATATAGAAACATTTCCATATTTCCCATATGACAACTCATTATTAATAGAATCTTGTCTATTCATAATAATGTCAATATGGTCCATCCATTACTATACTTCCAATTGCCCACAAGAAACCAATCTTTGGCGAACCTTAGATTGTTCTTAGCAATTGTTTAACAACTTTAGTCATATCCGGTTCTGGTTCTTTTTTCCTTCTTAATGCCCTATGCATTTGGAAAATTCAGAACACATAAATATTATAGCATATGCAATCGATCCTATACCCGAAGCATATGGGATACGATTCATAATGTCTTACATAAAGACATGATACTTCACCATTCTCTTGCTATAATATTTCCATATATAGAATTTCCCTATGATGAACAATTCCAATATAACACTCATATATATATTCTTGACTAAATTTGCTTAAAATCTCACAATCTAAGCTTTTAGATTTGAAATGAAGTATAAGTTCCTCTCCCTTAATTATAGCAAAACAACTTTTCAAACCCTGCAACTTTGCGAATTAAAACATTTGTTTTCTATAATTAACATTGCTAACTCGCAACACTTACCATAATAATTATGCTCCCACTAGCATAATAATTATTATCTTACTAGCATAACACTTATGCTCCCACTAGCTTTGACATGTACTCAGAAATCAGCTGGACTTCTAGAAATCAATACTTGTTGACTTTCTTACCAAAGTTTAGATTTCTGATACAAGATGCTTCGATAAGACTTTATCTAGGCTTCTCAAACTCATACACCTTTCCTAAGATAGCTCACATGTGTGTCTAAACAATTTCAGAACTTACAGTAATAAGTCTCAAATTTTTAGACCTTTTTCCATTTCTCACAATTCGAACTATGAAGAGGGATGCCGTAATCATAATCAAATTTGAGAATGAAAATATCACAAATTCTATCTCCTTAAAATCTACTTAGTGAAAATGTTTCCTCACAATCATTTTCATGAAGCGGAGAGAAAGTTTTTGTCACTTAGATTAATGGTTTATGTGTTCCTATCAATGTGAATTTGTCAGGACCATAATCACAAGACAAGGTTAGTGACAAATCCGAACTCATATGGACTGAACTTGTTCAATCTTAATTTCTTGCCACCTGGCAGCACAAGGGCCTACCATTGCTTCCAGGTTGTTATGCAAACAATTGAGAACTCATAGAACTCACATGCATAGTAAACTTTAACTAAAATGGCATAGAAACAAGAATATGTCAACACGATAGGTTACAAACCTCAAGCCGCGTGCTAGTGTTAAACAATAGGTTTACTCTTGATTACTTCTTGAGACTTTTTCAAGATCTTCAAGACTCCCACTGACTTCTTGACATATAATACTCTCTTGTCAAGAACATTCCTTGACAAACAAATATTCAAGAGTTAGTGCAGTTTCTTATCAAGACAAACACTTCACACAATTGGTCTTAGTTGGTCTTTGTCTTATCCAAGACATCACAACTTACCAATTTCAAATGTACAAGAGTAAGAAACATTTTACTCTACATTTTATAAGTGTTATAAACCTTTCTTAAGATTATGTCACTCATGTTATAATCTTGGAGTATGATTCTAAGACTTGATTTTGGAACGAAGTATGATTCACCTTTTGATTTGACCATTTCAACAATTCCCGATTCCTCTTCTTAGCCATATAAGTGCACTTAGAGGATCAATTGTGATACGGTTCCATAATCACTAAGATGATCATAAAACACGATACTCAAGTACTCTCCCTTCTTTTCATATTGGAGAACCTTTTATCTTTCTGCCTATTTTATTCTTCTTATTCGTTCTGCTATACATTGAAACCTTTTCAATGATTCAGAATTACACATAATCTTGTAAGTATAATCATATTCACTAAACTTTTAGTAAATTGTAACGAATAGTCTTATCGTTCTTTGTGGTGGACCTGACCAGCGCACAACCAAGTGTACCCGATCTCCTAGTCCTTCACTTGACTCACATATACATGTGAACAAGGAATTAGTCTTAATTTCCCAAAGACGAAGGTTCTCATTCATCACACAATACAAGTTGCATGATTCCAAGTTTCTATCTAATTAAAATTTCGGTGATGAGAATCTTTCCTTATTTCGTAAATTTTTGACACTACCACAAACGAAAGAATCAAATCCATTTTCCAATATTGCTAACAATAGAAATATACAAACATCAATTTTCACAAATGCCATTGCAAGGATAAATATATAATAGGATAAAATCAAAATTTTATTTATTTATATAATGCGGAAAAACTTTTCCTTACAATGCAATTACAAAATGAAAACTATGTTATTACATATTCCTAAGCAACCTATCATAACTCCTAGCAGCAGTTCACAAATCTGATCATCGAACCATGCGATCGAAATCCATCTCTTCGTGATCAGACTCAACCTGCTCTTTCTTTAAGCTTCCTTTCTCTTCTTCGATCCTACAAAAGATCAAAATGTAATCTTATCACATCATGTATTAAGAATCTCCAAATAGGAACTTAATAGAGTTAGATACTAGACTTACCTGAAGCAGAGCCAAACATTTTTGACTTTACCATCCTTGTGGTCCTTCATGTATTCAGGGCAACTTCTTTTCCAATGTCCCTTCTCTTGGCAATAGAAGCAAACAGACTCTTTCAGAATGGTACGTGGGACAATCTCAGGCTTATCCTTTCCCTTTCCCTTGGAAAGAGAAATCTTTTATGGACTTTTAATGTTTCCATTGTCATTGTCCATGGAAGTTTGGGAAGTGGATCTTCCAATCAAATTTTCTTTACCAGTGCGCCAAATCATTGCTGATTCAGTAGAAATTAGCAAATAGGTAAGATCGATAAGGGACATGTCACGGCCTGTCATATGGTAATCTTTAATGAACTTACCATATGACTTAGGAAATGATTGAATAACCAAATCAACAACCAACTTCCTTGACACAACGACTCCTAACATTCCCAGCCTGTCAATGTGTGACTTCATCTCCAAGACATGTGAACACACATACCTTCCATCTTGGTGTTTGCTAGCCAATAGGGCTTGAGTGACCTTGAACTTTTAAAGTCTTTGAACTTGTGGGTTAAGGAGAATTATTGGAGGAGGTGGAGTAAGTGAAGTATGATATTGAGGAATATCATCTTCATGTGGAAAGCTTTTTCCAAAAGATTCGGGAAGACCATAGTTGTCTGAACTAGACATCTACATGAGAGAAATTCAAGTTAGTTGATTTAAGTCCTTAATATAACCCCAAAATGAAATATTAAGGCTAGGACCCAACACAATATTCTACAAATCGGAAGAGGGATTTCGTAATCCAATTGCAAAATATTTGAAGGTAGGTAAATGACGATTTACCAATTTCCACCATAGAAAACGAAAATGAACTTTAGGTTTTAAATGAATTGAAATTCCTAGATCCTTTGAGACTCATTGAAAATTTTCAATGGCAAGTGTAATCTCGATTATGCCCTTCAAGTTTGTGACTGGGATACCGAGGATCACAAACAAGGTGTGAATAACCATGCAAATTAGCTTGGTACACTTAATGTTACAAATCATCCAATCAATGTGCCGGTTAACCACACACGCTCCATTGATCCATGATTAACACCAAGATACCCTTTGCCACACATTGTCAGTCCTAAATTAGTGTGCCGGTTAACCACACATGCTCCACTAATGACTTAACAAGGTGCAAAGTGCAATTTCATGGGTTAGCACTAAATTCACATTTTTCCTAAGTAACTAAGATTGGGAATTTAAAAGTGTTTAGTTACTTGGTATTTTCATGATACTTTTAATGAGAATTATTGTCCTATCCTACCCGTTCGGTTAACGACCCTCCACCAGTCAAGGAAGCGGTGGGTGAGTGTGGACACCCATTAAACCACCATTTTATAGGCAGTAACCTTATACCCCCTTATAGTCTGACTTCGTGAATGAGGCCTACTAACGATAAGACTGACTTTTAACTTATACATATAGTATATTAAACTTTTAATTTTATATAATATAAAGGTGTATTTTAAACTTTTAAAATACTTGATGGTTTAATTAATAAATTATACTCTTAATTTAATTAAACTTAAACCATGTTATTATTATGGATTTATTAATCTTCTCATTTAATCAAACATTTAATTAACTATTAATAAAGTCCATAAGAGTTAGTTGAACTATTCAAAACATCAAATTAAAACTATTTAATTAATATTAAGTTATGAACCCATGAGTTACATTTTTGAAAACTTTTCAAATTCCTAGGGTTTCTATGAATTCAATGTTTCTTAACTGAGACTTTTCAACCTTTAAAACTTGAGGGCAAGTTTTGTATTTCTTGAAAAACTTTTGAACTCCATAACTTAAGGTGAGTTAATGTTTTAATGAAGATGAGACTTTTCAAATTCCATAACTTATGGAACTCTTCAAAACATTAAGATCAATTTATTTGTAACTCCTTTAAAAAAAACTTTTGAGTTCTAAATTTGATGACAAAATTTGTAACTCTTGAAAACTTTTCATTTCCATAACTTATGAGTTTAATGTCATTTTAATGGATGAGACTTTTCATGTTCCATAACTTGAGGAAAAGTTATGAAAGTCATTAAAAAAACATTTAGATCAATTTTAACAAATAAAATTTTCAAATAATCTTGGATTGATCTAACCAAACTCATAAAACAAGATAGTATCAAATCAACAATTTACAAGTAATTTTGTTTATCATAAAAACCAATAATTATCTTAAAATTTTGACAATTATCTTTTGATTGGATGAGTATAATCACTACCATATCAGAAAAAACAGATTTTATGATGCAAAACAGTTTGTGGTAGTGATCCCAATCCAATCTAGGCCAAAAATCCCGAAAATCTGCCAACAGACTGTCCAACTCGTCGAGCCAGTTTATGGACTTGTCGAGTTCATGATGAACTCGTCGAGTTCATGAGTGGACTCGGCGAGTCCGTGCTGACAGAATGCAGATTTTCATTTTTCCAGCTTTAAACAATTCACAAATGCAACTATATAACATAAAACTACCCATGACTCTGATACCACTGTTGGGTTTTAGGTACTATAACACTCCTAGGGTGCATATACAACCCTAATAGCTTTGGATCTAAGTTTTCTGTAATTATACATGCAATATTCTTTTTCCAAAGCATAAAGCCTAAACTAGCATACAAGGTGATATTTGAATCATAAAAACTAGTTAGAAGATTACCTTGTGTAGTAGCTTGTAGAACTTTGGCCTGAAGAGAGCAAGCACCCCAAGTGTTGTGCCTCAAACAAGTCACAAACACCATGAACAATTGGATGAATATGAGAGAGTGATTTAGGAGCTCAAAATCGGCTAGGTATGAACCTTGGAGTATTAGTGGCCGATTTTGCAAACTAGAGGGTTCATTTTATAGTTTGGAATTCCTAAGGTTTAACGTGTAAACCCTAGCCCATTTACTTAAGACTTTAAGCAATCCAATAATCTAAATGATGGGCCCTTTGGACTAATTCTTCATGGACTCTCATAAATATTTTGTCCATCCCTAATCAACATGGATCATTGGCCCCAATTATAAATATTACTGATTGACTTAATCAGTCCCCGTTAATTTAATCAGTCTCTTTTGATCACTAAATTAATTCCAAATTAATTCTTGATCAATACTAATTAAATAATATGATTTCTCAATTAATATATTATACTTAGAATATATTGGTAAATCATAAATAACATCTTTCTTAAATATCCATCCTATCAAATTGTCTTGGTGAAGGCAACCCGAAATGGACCATGCTACTCTCGGGTCAAGTACATACCAGTTATATTTATGGGCTTAGAAACCTAATCCAACAAAATCCAAGTACTAAAGCAAACTCTTTCTAACGCTCCAGTCATCCACTTTAACAAGTGAGTGCATAGTTACCTTTAACTTACACATAGATATCAAGTATTTAATTTTCCTTAATTGTTTATGTTCTTATTATCTGAGTTTCTGATATTTGTGTTAGATGGGATAATGATTTTTCTAAAATATCATATATGTATTTTATTATACTCATAATGTATTGGGTAGGGCAGGTAGAAAGAGATAAGAGAAAAGAGATAATGGTGAGAAACTATACCAGAGACAGATTAGTGCTGAGAGACCATAAGAGAAAAGGGATAATGGTGAGAAACCATTCCATAGATAGATAAATGGTGAGAGACCATGCCAGATATAGGGAAAAGACACCATGCCTAACAAAGATCAATAATCAAGCAGAGTATTGATAGCGACCATAGACTATTCTAGACAGTCCAGTGGAACGCTAGTAGAGTTGCAATCTGTAGGTATTGATGAAATCACACAAATTGAGAGTATAGATTATGGATTCATTTGAGTACTCTATTTTTCGTTGGTTACCTTATCAACTCGTAACCTTTAGGGTAGAACCCGAGAGAGAGTGAGAGAGAGAGAGAGAGAGATAGAAAGAGAGAGAGAGATAAAGAGGGATAAAGAGAAAGAAAGAAAGAAAGAAAGAGAGTAACGGGAATAGGTAATTGGGTTAACTATTTGCTGTGAATTATATAAAGAGATAAATTATATTACTGTGGGTTGAAAACGCTATCTGCTCACCAGGTTTCCCAACCTAACCCACTTAGTTTATTGTATCATAGGTAATTATATATGATGATATAGGCATCTTCCGAGAGATTTAAAGGAGATATAAACTATTAGTATATGGATGTTGTAAGTCTTCGCTTATGCTTATGTTTTTTGTATTGACGATGACATCCCGAGTTTTATAAAAAAAATACAATGTCTTGATAATATTATTATCATATTTTTGGGACAAATTAAGCAAAATAAACCTGTGTAAAAGGATACTCTGATTTAATAAGCATAAACAAATCGGTCTTTTCTGGCCGTAAAAACGGGGATGTCACATAACATCAGTACCAATGATGGTCAGAGTGACCAATGCTATCAGGGAGAATATGTTTATTAAATGCTTCAGCTAGATCAGGAATCCCAGGTGCGACCGCTCATGGGAATTCGTGTTCCATCCATAGTTGCACACCTTGAGAAACTAGAGGAAGAGAATAAGTTTCAAGGGGCTCAGATAATGGAGAAGCATTAGATCCTATGAGATGCAAGGCTAATGTATGACGAGGTTGAAACTACTAAGGACACCATGAAATTTGAAACATATAATTTTAGGGTGGATCTCTCAACTTGGAACCGTGATGTCATGCATGGTGTGGGAAAACAAAAGGCAGAGATCAAATCTAAGTCCCTCAAAGAAAAAGAAGAAGGTTCATCTGGCTGTAAAGAGTGACAAGGAGAGTTTTTGTGGGAAGTGTCACTTCTTACACAAGGGGTCGTGTAGTAGTAGCATTATAATTGTAGGCATTGTGGAGTACCATGCCATAAATAGGTGGATTGTAGGAGCCTTGTGCAACTCGGGTATAATTGCAAACAGATGGATCACATCAGTGGCCAGTGCCCTAACTTGAAGATTCATGGTGATGCAAGTGGTAAGAAGACTGAGGTTCCTAAAGGGCGAGCTTGTGCAATTTAGATGACTGATGTGGAAGCCAGACAAAATGATGAGGTACTCTTATAATTTTTTTTTCATCTAAGTGTTTTCTTTGCTATGTGTAATTATTTTGTATGCTAGCAGTGATAGATAATTTGTATTTGATGATTCCTATGCTTGTTTGTGTTTCTTCAGAGTTCTCTGAATTTTTGTGTTAGACATAGTGATACCGGTAGGGAATCTTATTCTCCTGTTTTGGAAAACGTACGATGAGTTTTCTATTCTAATGATTGGACACACTTTTTCCCTTTGACTTGGAATCCAATCGAGATCAAGTTGTGCGATGCTATCATTGACATGTTTTGTTTGTTTACCCGTCAGACTGAGCTTCTCTACGTTGAAAGGCATTTGTGTATTCTGTGTTTCGTGTAAGGGTATGTATTCTTTAGGAAGAGAGAACCCTAGGGTTTTTTACTATCATTATTTTCAGAAGGCCGTGCGAATATCTAGCAAGGAGTTACAAGTTTTTCTTAGACCATTCGGTGGAGGGCTCAAGGAAGTAAGCGAGCCTCTCTTATATGGAGATGGCCAAGGAGTTTAGTGCATTTTCCTTGATGAGTTTTTGGTAGTGCCACTAGCATGTCAGGTAGGGTTTTATTTCAAGGAAATTTTGACTGTAGACATTCGAGGTGAGTGAAAAGTAATGCAGAAACACTTACCTTGGAAGGGAATTATTCGTTTTGATGATCAAAGCAAGTTAAATGGTGAGTGTCTTGTTGATAGACAAGTTGGGAGTCGAATAGTTGATGCATGAGATGGGAAAGATGGTAGTTATCTTGGTTAGAGATAGACCAAACAGAATGGGATGAAACGAGTCAAGCTCGTTAGGGTTCAAATGGAAGGACGGGTAAAAGTCAGAAGTGACCTAGGTGGTTGATATATTAAAGTTTTAAATTTATAAAACTGAATTTATCGCAACTAGACTAACACACACACTAGGCAGTGGACCTAATCGTGTAATAGTATAGCTGTGGTAAGAACAGGTGTCGAACACTAGGGGAACGGTGGTGAATTAATTTGGAGTTTTTGATTATAGGCTACACTAAACACACGAAAGCAATAAATAATTGTTTTATTAAATACTTTGAATACCACTTAACATCAAATATCAATAAACTGACTGGAAGACAAATTTCATTAGGTACTTTGGTTTAGATAAATTTCATCTCAAATTAATGGTTAACTACTAAGACCATGGATATTTATTCATTATTCACCGATTCCTAATATGACAAGTGTCGTGGTCACAACAACTAATCCTTTGATTTCAACACAACTATTAATTCATTGATCAGGTGAACAAACAATCATGCAAATCAGTATTCAGTTCGTATTAAGCAAGATTTGATCTTATTTAACCCTAATGATTATAAGAGTTAAATCATGTAGAGAATGGTCATTCTACTCATGCACACACACTAAAGTTCATTACTTTATTCCCTAACCCTAGGTTTTGGTCAAAACTCTAGTCATAATCACCAATGGTTACTGGAAAACTATGATTCAAATTAACTCAGCTAGAAAGTCATCTAAACTTTATTAATTCAGCAATAGGAAACAAAGCAATAATCCTTCACACATATGGATCTTCAATCAAACTTGACAAAATAAATTAAATAAGAATAATCAATCCAAATAGAATTTAAACCATAAATCCAAATATTCATTCAATCATAAACACAAAGTAAAAGGTTTTTACACCTAAATCAGAAAGTAAACACATAATGGAATCACAATGGAATGCTAAACATGGTCACGATAGCAAACCACATGATTACCGACATGAATCCGCTCTCCATCCCTTAGATCTTTGCTCCATATCAGCTTAACGGCCCTCCGGCCGCCTTCTAGACCCTCAAAACGGCCAAATATATGTTACTTGTCGACTAATGATCGATGGTAGTCGAATTCCCCCTTCTGGTTGGCCGATATTCGCTTTTTATAACCTTTGGAACCGACTTACGTACGCTCGGCGTAAGTCGGTTTACGCTGGGTGTACAAAGAATCCCATCGCGATTAAAATTTCGGATACCTGCCCAGTACGCTGGGCGTACGTTTATCTACGCTGGGCGTAGTCCTCATTTTAGCATTACGCTTGGCATACATAGTATTACGCTGGGCGTAATGGCTTCCTTCAACAATTTTCTTTCTTCTAGCTTCTAAGCCCGATTTCCGCTCCAATCTTTTCTTTTCCGCTCTATCGACAACTAATAGCTGTAAATTATAATTCAAAGCATTATAAGTACCTTTTAGTTCTAAATAAGAATAATAAAGGCTAAAATATTAAGATATAATGTATAAAAATATGTATAAAATTACACATATCAAAATACCCCACACTTAGCCTTTGCTTGCCCCCAAGCAAACTTACTTTTAATTTACCAATATCGCATAAAACAATCCATTTTAAACTCAGCCATTATGCCAAGGCCGCAACGCATGCATTTGTGTCTAAAATTTTTCCTAACGACCCCCCTAATTCTAAATACTCACAATCCTCATAAACACTCGTCCACTTCTTTTGAACAATGCTCATTTATGCATCCCTCCGAATCCATCCGCAAAAAACTTTCTAACCTCAAGGTATTTTTGGTCAAGCAACCCAAGCATACATAATATAGAAAATTACAACTTTTCGATACCAATATGGAACTTATTTGGAATTCTTCATTTCTTTGATATTTGATCTTTGATTTCTTTGAATTCACCACCTTGTTGTTTGATTTTTGGTATCTTCAACTTTTGAATTTCTTCAGAACTTTGATCTTTTAATCTTCAGTTTTATTGCTCCAAAATTCTTACAAATTTTGTTGTAATTCTCTCTCTTTTTTTTAACATGTATCTCACTTTTTTGTTCACTCAATACCTACATGCTTAAGCAGGGGCGCTGAACCTCAACCTTTATTGCTTAAAAATATTAGTTTTCCTGGATACATTTCAAGTACACGATGCTAAACATATTGCGATGCTCAAACTAAGCGAGATTGTGTTTTTGTCCCATGATTCCACCAGAATAAAAGGGGGCCACAAATGCACTATAACGTATATAGGCTCAACTAAACATTTGGGTTCTCATCGGATCATTTCAAACAATATTAGCAAAATTTTGAATTATCACTAGATTTTCTTAAATTAAACTATTTTTTCAAGTTTAAAAATTTATAAATTATAAAATTTTCTAATCTAGCAATTTTAAATTTTCCAATTTAAATTCCTTTTTCGACCCCCTACCCCACACTTATTTCATACAATGCTCTCATTGTATGCTAAAACTAATTAAAGAACATAAAAATAGTAAAAAGGGAGAAAAAGGAACAGACTCACGTGGGGTAGTTGTGGCGAGATCGAATGGGGCTGCTAAAAGTTGCTCCATAAATTGCTGGAAGACTGGAAAGTGGAACTGCTGCTTCTGAATGTGCCGAAAAATAAAATCAAGAACACTGACATCTGAAATGAGGTGCAAAAGATTGCAAACTAATGCAATGCATAGTAACCATGACGTGGGAAAGTGTCGACCACATCGTGTCGTCGAGTGAGGTGACGTGGTAATTGGTGGCTATGTCGTGATATCGAGAATGGCAGCATCCTCTCGCGATGAAAAACTCCCCCACAACATAGGAAAGTGTCAACCATGTCGTGGCAGCCGGGATGATACTTCTACCTCGCGTCGAAATAAAACTCTGTGGTGTGGGAACAGCTCATCCACACCATAGGAATCAATATATGGTAGAAACGCCACTCTTCTAATATACTCTCACAATATCGACTCGCACCCCACAGTTATGAGAAATCGTGGGTCTTGACTATAAACTTCAAACTCTCACACGGCTTTCTCTCTTGTAATAAAGCAACAGTCGGACCTAGCTGCTGAACTTACTGCCAGCTTTCTAAGGGCGAAAATTATGCAAAGATCTAAAACAATCAAAGAGCATCAACATGGAAAACAAAATTACATAAACCATAAATAAAACGTCCTAATTTAAACTAAAAACATAGCAAAATAAAAATAAAAACTAATAAGAAGTCTAACAAAATAAAATAAAATAAAAGGATAACTAGGTCACTCATCATCCCTGTCGTCATGCTGCTGCGTCCCTGATGTGCCTGCTCCATCATGTCGCGGCTGGTATGGTGGAGGAAAAGGAACCGGGTACTAAAAACCCTGATGGGCAAAGAATGCGGTCAACGGATCCCTATACCACTACTGTCTACTCTCCATGTGCGCATAACGCTCATCCAGGCGCTGAAATCCCTCGTCCATGCGCTGGGCCAGGTAACGTATATCGACCTCTGGATCTGGTCCCTGTTGTGCTCCTCGAGAAGCACGTCTACGCCTCCCCCGTCTCTCAGGTGGTGGCTCGTCTGCCCCCTCCTCGCCAGCCACGTCATCTGGTCGTATCCAGATTATACCATCCTCACCTCGCTGAAGTACATGCATCGACTCCATCAACTGTAAACTCATCGGCCTTATATCATGAAACACCATCGATCTAGTGATCTCCCTCGTCAACAACTGATATGATCGAGCTAAGCGTGTGATGAACTGCCCACCACAAATCGGGCTATCCTCACGAAGCCCTATGGCCCTCCTCCCCATGTAAGTAGCTAAAGCAACCGGGAGATTCAGGTGCCTTCCTGGAGTAACAAGAGTCCACAGGAAATTCAAATATGTAGAAGACACTCTCTCACTATTCTTATGATGCGTGAGAGATATAGAAATCAAACGATGTAGTAATCTGTAAGTGGTAGACTGAATCATCTTCCCCCGAGCAGTAGATGGTAGGTAAACTCCCCCAGTAATCTCGGCCCAACAAATATTTTCATTGTAGTCATCCGGCGGTCCCGTAAGACAATCAGCAAGGAATGTCGGGAAGTGGACACTCCTCGTCTCGTCTGCAATATAAATCCCAACTCTAGTTGCAAGCTCAATCGCGCTGCACTCCCGACTCACACCACCAAGTCGAATGGAAAATGCTGTCCTGTCATCGGGTGTCTTCCTAGGATCATAGGAAACTGTAGAATAAAACTCCAGCAAAAATTCCTGATAAACGGGCTCCTGAATCCTGAACAGTCTTTCCCAACCTCGGCATACGAACAAAGACACACCACTCACGTCCAAGTAGGTGTATTGCAAAAAATTCCGGATCAGCTCATCAAGTCCAGTTTGGGACGCCAATCCCCAGTTGAATTAAGGTGCAATGTCAATTTCTTTAGTGAGCAGCAAACTTAAGTTGTTCACATATTTGCCACGAGTTTCATTATTCAAGGTTTGTGGGAATTGCAAGAAACGGTGATCGGTTACGTCCTCGGGTGGATTTGTTCGTTGATTTCTACGAGCCATAATCTGCAAAAAAATAAGCACAAAACAACAACACCAAAAAACCACTAGCATTAAACAGATTTAAAATGAAAAATGGTTAGCTGTGTAGAACTTACGTTGGGCGTACATCCAGCGTACGTTGGGTGTACGTCCAGGAACTCGTATCTGTTTCCTGTTCGTCTACAGTTTAGCCATAGCAGTATCCAACAAGTATACGTAGTAGAAGTACGCAGGGGTAGTCAAAATAAGGGGTTATACACAGGGCGTACGTCCAGCGAACGCTAAGCGTACGTCCTGTGCCTTGAATCGATGGTTATTGCACGGGATTAAGGCCAAATTAAGTCCTAGGGTTTACTCCAATGATCTGAATCAGTCTATTTAAGCATAATCAAACTCCAATTCACATGGAATCGACCCTAATTCAAGAAGTGCAGAAACCCTAGATTTCTAAATAGCCTATTCTAACCAATTTCTAGAAATTAAACATAAATTTAAGCGAAAGGGTAACCAAGTAACATACCTCTGTGTCGATTTCAACAAGAACAGAAGAAAAAAAATCGATGATTTCTTGAGGATTCGGTCTTCACAGCGTAGGGTGTAAGATATGAAAGAGGAACAAAAAAGTCAAAGGATTAAAGATATTACCTGACGCCGACTTACGTTGGGCGTAATTCAGTTGTACGCAGGGCGTACATGTTCCGGGCCATTACGCTAAGCGTATATCAACCGTACGCGGGGCGTACTTACCATTCCAAGAAAAACTTAGTCGCGATCAATTGTTGAGTACGCTTGGTGTAACTCCTTCTACGCTGGGTGTAATTTTTCTGTAATATGTCCCTTTTTGCTTATTTTAATTTTCCATTTTATTCCATCTAATTCAGTTGGAGATTCTTAATATTTTAATTGCTGCAACAGCCACAACTTTCAGACAAGTGACACGTTATAAAAATAAACGAGACATCATGATCACTCGTCTTTGTCGAGATCAAACAACAATTGTTGATTAAAAGTAGAACAAGAGGTGACCTAACTAGTTAAGAATAGCAAGAGCTCGGTCTTCCACTTAATCACCACGATACGCCTTGATATACTACGCCTCATGGATTTAGTTGGACAAATCAACAAAGTAGTAGGCTAAACAAGTCAAGAATTCCCTAATCGCTTGCAATCTCGAAACCCATGCAAAAGGTAAATCCAATCAATGTTTATGATCACAAATTCCTGCAAATAACAACAAAAACCTTCCCGACAAGTGAAATGATATCAACGAAAATAAAGCTAAAAAAATGAAATAAAAACTAACTAAAAACAAATAACGAATAATCAAATAAACTAAATTAATTGAAAGCCATTCCCCGGCAACGGCGCCAAAAACTTGATGTGTGATTTATATATATATATATATATATATATATATATATATATATATATATATATATATATATATATATATATATATTTATTGCTCAAGTTTTAAATTTATAAAACTGAATTTATTGCAACTAGACTAACACACACACACTAGGCAGTGGACCTAATCGTGTTATAGTATATATGTGGTAAGAACAGGTGTCGAACACTAGGGGAACTGTGGTGAATTAATTTGGAGTTTTTGATTATAGGTTACACTAAATACACGAAAGCAATAAAGAATTGTTTTATTAAATACTTTGAATACCACTTAACATCAAATATCAATAAACTGACTGGAAGACAAATTTCTTTAGGTACTTTGGTTTAGATAAATTTCATCTCAAATTAATGGTTAACTACTAAGACCATGGATATTTATTCATTATTGACCGATTCCTAATATGACTAGTGTCATGGTCACAACAACTAATCCTTTGATTTCAACACAACTATTAATTCATTGATCAGGTGAACAAACAATCATGCAAATCAGTATTCAGTTCGTATTAAGCAAGATTTGATCTTATTTAACCCTAATGGTAATAAGAGTTAAACCATGTAGAGAATGGTCATTCTACTCATGCACACACATTAAAGTTCATTACTTTATTCCCTAACCCTAGGTTTTGGTCAAAACTCTAATCATAATCACCAATGGTTACTGGAAAACTATGATTCAAATTAACTCAGCTAGAGAGTCATCTAAACTTTATTAATTCAGCAATAGGAAACAAGGCAACAATCCTTAACAAATATGGATCTTCAATCAAACTTGACAAAATAAATTAAATAAGAATAATCCATCCAAATAGCAATTAAACCATAAATCCAAATATTCATTCAATCATAAACACAAAGTAAAAGGTTTTTACACCTAAATCAGAAAGTAAACACATAATGGAATCACAATGGAATGCTAAACATGGTCACGATAGCAAACCACATGATTACCGACATGAATCCGCTCTCCATCGCTTAGATCTTTGCTCCATATCTGCTTAACGGCCCTCCGGCCGCCTTCTAGACCCTCAAAACGGCCAAATATATGTTACTTGTCGACTAAGGATCGATGGTAGTCGAATTCCCCCTTCTGGTTGGCCGATATTCGCTTTTTATAACCTTTGGAACCGACTTACGTACGCTGGGCGTAAGTCGGTTTACGCTGGGCGTACAAAGAATCCCATCACGATTAAAAGTTCGGACACCTGCCCAGTACGCTGGGCATACGTTTATCTACGTTGGGCGTAGTCCTCATTTTAGCATTACGCTTGGCGTACATAGTATTACGCTGGGCGTAATGGCTTCCTTCAGCAATTTTCTTTCTTCTAGCTTCTAAGCCCCATTTCCGCTCCAATCTTTTCTTTTCCGCTCTATCGACAACTAATAGCTGTAAATTATAATTCAAAGCATTATAAGTACCTGTTACTTCTAAATAAGAATAATAAAGGATAAAATATTAAGATATAATGTATAAAAATATGTATAAAAATACACATATCAGTGGTCGAACAAGATATGAATGTTCATTACCTTAAGTTGCTCGTACCAATATCTGATTCCGGGGACATAATCATTTTAAGGAGGGGAGAATTGTAATGACCCAAAAATCTTTCCGTAAACAACGTTAACTTTCAGTTACTCGAATATTAGCAGTTGTAAAATTATTACGATTCTAAGGTATGAATTGAAATAAATTAAAAAAAATATATATTAAATAAAATAAACAAGAAGTAGTTTATATTTAATGGGTATATAATTTAATTAAATGGTTTTATGGGAAAACGAGGTAAAAAATTTAATTACATGGATTTATGGGATTTTAGATTAAACATAGTTCATTTAATTGGTTTAATCTGAATTAAGAGGCGAAGGTGTCATAAAAGGAAGCTTTAATTGTTAACTAATTAGGGTTATGAGTGTTTTAAATTTTCCCATGTTACTTGTGGGACCAATTAGTAAAATAGGGTATAACTCCTAAGTAGAAGGATCGATCCTTCTCCTTACGTTCGTTACTACATGCTTCTATATTAGAAAAAAACCGATCGAACGTATCCTATTATTTCCTTGTGCGTCGTCGATCAAAGGATAAGAAGAGGAATAAAAAATGAGCGAGTTGAGTAGGGAAGAAGCCATCAAACTGAGAAGAAGGGGGGGGGGAGAATACAATGCCTTGTCGATCCTAGAAAGGGGATGGTGGCAACAAAAATCAGTCCAATTAATTGGTAAAATTCTCTACTCTTCTTCATGTCAAGTTTACATCTCAAATGCTTGTCAATTGGGTGTGTTGTGGTGTCATATTTCATCTTATTTCGTGTTAACTGTCCTGCCTTCTTCACCTTGCAATCCTTATCTGGTTAATTTCCAGCTTATTGGGTGTATTTTGATGGCTAATTTCTGTCAAAATGTTTTTGTAAACACCCATAAGACTTTTATTGTTTATGTCCTTGAATTACTCCAAGTTTTGGGGACATTGTCTTCTTTGTTGATTGTTAAAATTCATGTTGTTGTTATCTTGATTCAAGAGGATAATTTTCTTTAAAAATACGTTGTTTTGAGGCATCCAAAAGGTCTTCAAAACAGTCCCTAATGGTGTTTTCTCTTTCACCAATGAACTTTGTTTTTTCCCGTTAAAGCAATGTACTTTGAATCATGGCTTGAGGTTGAAATTGTTATTTTAACTTATTGACATGTTGCTACTTTTAAGAACTCAGTTTCCATCATTATAGTTGATTTTGGTTATGGCTTAATGGGTTAAGTTGTCAAATAACCCTTAAAATATAAATTTGGGAAATTCAGGAAAATTTCCATTCTATCCCTGTTTTGAAGAAAATCTAGAAAAATCATTATATGTCAGATTGGTGATCTGTAAACTTTCAATGTTTAAATTATGGGTTTAGTTTGTCCTCGATTTTTCCCAGGACTTGATGTTGTTTCTAACCAAGGTAAAAATCGTCTGTTTCATTTTACTGGTCAGAAATTAGCTGCATAGATATGCAGTTTTGTAAAATTCATATAAAATTCTATTAAAATTGTATGGACTTATGCGATCACTTTCTGAAAAGCTAAAAGTCTAATCTACTGGAATATAAAAAAATCATTGTAAGTAATACAGATTTAAGTGGGGCTAAAGTGGCCTTGAACATGCTACTGTTTTAGGTCAAAATCTGAGAATTTGACCAAATAACTAATTTGCATATTTGGGGTAGTAAATTGCAATTATTTGTTCATGTAAACTTCTAGTAATCTATTTATTTGTGTTTTACTAGATGAAGGTTTGATACCTCAGTTCCAACAAGATTTAAAAGTAGAGTAAGTAAGGAGTCGATCACGTGGAACGATATTCTAATTAAGAAGAGAAAATGCAAAATTAATCTAAAAGAATTCAAATTTGATTGGGTTTTTTTATCTACTTTTTCAAGTTCAGAAAAACGTAATTAAAGGAATTTACTAAAAACAATTTAACTAAAGCAAACAACTAGAAAACGAGATTTGATCAAGAATTAAAAGATACTTATGTTCAGCTTCTAGTCCCCCTTTTTACTATGGTTAATTGAAAACAATGAATTAGTTATGTTGGTTTCCAAATTAGAGGTTACTAGTGATCATGATGAGAATAACTAGCATATGTCAATTTATGAACTCTAACCCCAATGATCATGTAAGTTAAGTACACCAAATTGATTTTAAGATATATTTGGACAATGAATGAATAAATCTAGAATTATTCATCTATGATCAAGATAAATAATTCAGCTTTCACATTGTGGCCATATGGTCACCATGTCGTGGGAATCATATCAGACGCGTACTCTTCAAGCTTCTCCATTGGTCAACCGAGAAGGTTCTCATCGCCACACTGTGGATCAGGGGATGCCATGTCGTGGAAATCTTCTTTTATTCATAATTCTTCTCTTCTTCTCCTTGACGCAAGCTTCGTCCTCCAAGATTTTAGATTTGCTCTGTTTTAGTCCCTTTTCATGAGAATGTCCTTCTTTGGCTACAAAATATAATTTATACTTTATAAGTAATAAATATCTTTGTAGTTAACCAAAGTATAGCGGAAATGAGTTGAAATAATGCATAAATATATGTATAAATATAACAATATCATGTGGTACGTAGAGCGGTGACTGGCTTTCTGGAAACTCAAGGACGAGCATTAATGACCCCACTACAAGATGCAGCCGTTACCCATTCCCATGTGGGAATGAGAGGAGATCATCATGGATTTCATCATAAAGTTGCCAAGGAAGACACGGGCGGTAGATTCAATACGAGTTATCATTTACAGGTTAACCAAGAGCTCCCATTTCATCCGGACTTCAGGAGAGTGCATCTGTTGAAAAACTAGCTAACATCTACATAAAGGAGGTGGTCCCAAGTCATGGGTTTCCAATCTTAAAGGTTTCAGACCGTGATACTCGTTCCACTTCAAGGTTCTGCAGGATGTTTCTCGAGGAGTTGGGTACTCGGTTGCTTTTCATTACCACTTGCCACCCGCCGACTGATGGAAATAGTAAGCAGACCATTCAGACCCTTGAGGGTATGTTGCATGCATGTATGTTGGATTTTGGTGGGAGCTTGGATACCTATCTTCTTTTAGCGGAGTTCTCCTACAACAACAGTTATCACGCTAGCATTGGTATGCCTGAAAATCTTTCTGTAAACGATGTTAACTTCCCGTCACTCGAGTATTAGCGGATGTAAACTTATTTCAATTCTAAGTGTATGAATTCAAATAAATTAAAAATATATATATTAATTAAAATCCAAAAGAAGTAATTTATATATAATGGGTATATAATTTAACTAAATGGTTTTTAGGGAAATTGAGGTAAATAATTTAATTACATGCATTTATGGGATTTTAGATTGAACATAATTCATTTAATTGGTTTAATATGAATTAAGGGGCCAAGGTGTCGTAAAAGGAAACTTTAATTGTTAACTAATTAGGGTTATGAGTGTTTGAAAATTTCCCATGTTACTTGTGGGACCAACTAGTAAAATAGGTTATAACTCCTAAGGACAGGGATCGATCCTTCTCCTTACGTGCGTTACTACATGCTTCACATCCATTCTATATTCGAAAAAAAATGATCGAACGTGTCCTATTTCATCCTTGTGTGTCGTCGATCAAAGGCTAAGAAGAAGACGAAAAAAACGAGCGACTTGAGTAGGGATGAAGCCATCGAACCAAGAAGAGGGGGGGGGGGGAAGAAGGCAATCCCTTGTTCAACCTAGAAGGAGGATGTTGGTTGCGAAGATCAGTCAAATTGATTGGTAAAATTCTCTACTCTTCTTCATGTCAAGTTTAGATCTCAATTGCTTGTCAATTGGAAGTGTCGTGGTGTCAAATTTCATCTTATTTGGTGTTAATTATCCTAACTTCTTTTCCTTGGAATCATTCTATGGTTAATTTATAGCTTATTGGGTTTATTTTGATGGATAATTTATGTCAAAACGTTGTTGTAAACAACCACAAGACTTTTATTGTTCATGTCCTTGAATTACTCCAAGCTTTGGGGATATTGTCTTCTTGGTTGATTGCTAAAATTCATGTTGTTTTTATATTGATTCAAGAGGATAATTTTCTGTAAAAATACATGTTTTGATCCATCTAAAAGGTCTTCAAAACAGTCCCTAAATATCTTAACATGAGGATTAATGGTGGAGGAAACTCAAGCCCTAGTCGTGTTTTCTCTTTTAGCAATGAACTTTGTTTTTCCCATAAAAGCAATGTACTTTGAATCACGAGTTGTGGTTGAAATTGTTATTTTAACTTCTTGACATGTATCTCCTATTAAGAACTCAGTTTCCATCTTTAGAGTTGATTTTGGTTATGGCTTAATGGGTTAAGTTGTCAAATAACCCTTAAAATGTAAAGCTGAGAATTTCAGGAAAATTTTCATTCTATCCATATTTTGTAAAAAATCTAGAAAAATAATAATGAGTCGGATTGGAGATATGTAAACTGTTAAAGTTTTCATTTTTGGTTTATTCTGTCCTTAATTTTTCCCAAGACCTGATGTTGTCTCTAACCAAGGTGAAAATTGCCTTTTTTACTGACTTGTCTTAAACTAGCTGCACAGATATGCAGTTTGATATACTGGAATATATAGAAACATTGAAAGTTATATAGGTCTAAGTAGGGCTAAAGTAGCCTTGAACAGGCTGTTGTTTCAGATTCAAATTTGAGAATTTGACTTAATAACTAATTTGCATGTTTGGGTAGTCAATTGTCATTATTTATCCATGTAAACTTCTAGTAATCCGTTTATTTTGTTTTTCTAGGGGAAGGTTTGATACCTCAGTTCCTAAAAGATTTCAAGTTTAGAGAGGATGTATTTTTAACAAAGGTGAGTTAATCTTTGTGGATTTTAAAGTACTTTGTTAGGGAATTCAATATATTAGATGGATTGGAATGAACCAAGGTTATTTAAGTTGCATGTGCCCCATTATGCGTGATATGCTAGTTGTTGTTATGTTTCCTTATGTGTATGAAAATTTTTGTTGCATAAACATGCTAGATTCGTGTTCTCTTGATGAGAGTGGAGTGTTAGGACCGTGATAGAAATAGTGTTTTTGTGATGATTATTTGTGATGGATGATTTCCATGCATTCTTGGAAACACTTGTCTATGATGATCAGCACAAAGCATGTTAGTGATGTTGTCAAACTATAGTGATGATATGTGCATGAACTTGTATGCAATGTAAAATGTTTTAACTTGTATTTACTATTTTACATGTTTACATAAGAAGTAACTTGGGAAGTAATATGCTAGAAAAAGATGATAATCCCTTAAAACATGAATTATTAATTAATTAGTTTAAAGGGGAATATACTAGTGGGGCGAAGGGTAACAACCTATAATTAGGTGTATACTCGATCCGGATAATATGATGGCCTAGTGGGTTGAAAGATACCTATAGGATAGGAGCTTAAGCCAACTTTGATGTCGAATGGTTTTTCTAGACAACCACTCGGGGCATGGCCCATGGTTTTACCAAAGTGGTGTTGGCGACTGATGGAAAGTCTAAGCAAACACCATGTGGGGTTTGGGGGGTGTATTTTGATGGAATTGGCACCGCTCATAGAAGTCCTTAACGACAACGCATGTACTACTATATGTAACCTCGTAGTAGCAAACGCAACAAAAACCGAGGGAAATGTTTCGGGTGAAAGTCGCGCCTCACTTAGTGCATTGGGTCGTGCCAGTCATGTTAGTAGCGAATGGGATACTTATAAATATATAGGAAGTATTATAGCAACAATTACAAAGATGATTAAGAGGAGGTAATTATTAATGATGATAATGAAGATCAATATTATTTAATAATATTATAGTGATGAATGAAGTAATAAAAAAATTAGTTACAAAGATGAATAATGAACTGTAACTAAATAAACAAGCTCTAAAGATGAATAATATTAATTAAGCTTAATTGTGTTGGTTATGTGATGTATGCGATGTCATGCTATGTGAGTTTTTGAATGCATGTTTTCATGATGTTTTGTTTGAATCATTTGGGATATGTGCGTTCCATAACACTATACTTACGTTTAGCTCACTTAGGATATGATGACACTTGTTTCTTTGCTTGTTGGTTGCCTTGTATTGGTATATGTAGCATAGTCTGATGACTTGGTGAGGATGGGGTCTATTGTGTATCTACTTTTAGTATTATTTTAATGATGATACCATTTGGACAATTCATTGAGTTTTCATAACACTAGTTTTAAGAACTTGGTTTGGATTGGTTTATGAACTTTAATTTTGATGAATGATGTTTTTTGTAATAAAATTAACCTTGGTGATGTTTTCATAAAATTCAAAATAAGGCCTCCGCTAATGTATTCTGTTAAATAAATGTTTTTAGAATAAAAAAATATTGGCTGAAAAATCACGATGTTAAAGAAGTGGTGCTCAAAACTATTGATTTGATTTAGCAGGTGCAGAATAGGTTGCGGTCCACGCAAAGTAGACGAAAGAGTTACGTTGATCGATGTCATTCGAACCTTGAGTTTCAGGTGACAGATCTTGTGCTTTAGATGGTGTATCCTTGGAAGGGTGTCATCCGGTATCGGAAACATTGAAGTTGGGCCCCAGATTCATTGGACCTTTCCGAGTCATCGTAGGAGTGGGAAAGGTGGCATATAGTTTGGATATACCACCGATCTTAATCAGATTCACATCACATTTCATGTCTCTCAGCTACACAAGTATGTGGTTGATGACTCAGCAGTGGTTTCCTTGGATGACATTCAGATCGATGAGCACCTGAACTATGTAGAGAGACCAGTTGTGATTCTAGACAGAAAGACAAAAGCCTTGCGTACCAAGGTGGTTAGTTTAGTAAAGGTGTAATGGTAGAACTGGAAGGGTTCAGAGTAGACTTAGGAACCTGAGGACGAGATGTGAGAACACTATCCAGAGTTATTTGCAGCAACGGATTTCGAGGATGAAATCATATTCAAGTGGGGGAGAGTTGTAACGTCCGTTTTCCAGGTAATGTTTCCCGAGTTAATTATTTTTATTATTATTGTGAAAGCTTTGGGGTAGCCACAACGTGGTGGCTAAGGCCCCATGATGAGGCAATTGTCTGATGAATGATCGCATAGTTGGATGTGCCACAGTGTGGCAACCCAGTTGCCATGACATTGAGGTCATTTTTGGTGTAAACTTTAGATCTCTGTGTTTGTAGCCTATTTAAGGGCACTAACTTCTAGGTCTACCTCCTTTGGCAACCCCATCCTCTAAAATCGATCACCACCCAAACCCTAACCTATTTGTGTGTGTTTCGAGTGTGTGAAGCCATATTTGTGAGGCTTGAAGGAAGGAGAAGCTCATCTTATGGTTTGGTTGCTTTGTTCCAGCTTAGATCCAACATCTTCATCTCATTTCAGACCTTGTTGAGGTATAAAGTCTCAATCTTACTCCTTGTTTCTGTAGATCTCATTTTAGTTCCTTTTATCAATTTTTCTGGTCCCAATCTTCTTGTCCTTGAAGTTTGAGTGTAATACAGAGCCTTTGGGTGCATATGTTTGGCTTCTATACCATGATGTTGGTTGGAAAGTGGTCTTGCATGAATCATTTTGGTATCCAAGCCTTTGGTGTGATCATTAAGGACTTTGGAGTAGAGATCTTGACTAATTGGTGTGTCTTAATGGATAAAGTTGGAAACTTTATCCATCAAGACCTTGTAGAGATTAATATTTGAGCTTTGGAGCTCTTAGGATTAGGAGTTAAGAGCTTAATCCATTAGGTTGTCCCTATTTAGTTTCCAAGACGTGCCGACTTTCCTGCCATGACGCGAAGACTGGTTTGGTTGCGACAATATTGTTTGGATTCTGAATCGGCGTGGTACCATGTCTGCCACGACATAACAAATGGATTTTGATCGAGAATAAGATGAATGACCATGACGTAGCCATTGATTGGCCACGACATGTAACATCGCAAAATTTACAATAAATTTGAACTTTTTAAAATAACATAAATCATTCATTTAATATCTTATATTCAAAACAAATGAAATACCAAACCCCAAGATCATTTCAATTTCCAAATTTTATTATTTATAATTCTAAAATTTATAAGAAAACAAATAGTACAATATAAATTCAAAAAATCCTCCTCGAGCCAATGTGTACGGTCACATCTTGCCATAATGTGTACCTAAAATAGTATTTAAAGGGAAAATGGGTAATTACAAAACTTATTAAACTCCAAAAATACATAGTATCACATCATATCAACCTTATCGATATTCATAGATACAAACGGTATCAACACATAACCAGTCATGCATGTTAAAGAACGAATCAGTAAAAGACATACTGTAACGCCCGCACATTCAGGCTAGTCAATTCAAAGACAATAAGCGTCAAAAAAGACTTTTTAATAAAATATTATTTAGAAAAAATAATCTTAACTAAGTTATAGTATATGTCACAAGGGTTCCATACATATAAACAACGCTGAAATGCGAGTTATAACGAAGAATTTATGACCTGTCGAAGTTTTACGGCTAAACTGCCACGACATCGCGTAACGTAAACAAGGAATTTTTTTATAAACAACTTTTTAGCCTTAGTGATCTAAACAAAATGTGTAGTATACATTAAACCGAGAGCATGCGTAAAAACGACACCCAAATCTGACTTCGTATGAAGAAGTTATGCTTTTTCTAAGATTTGGCATAACAGTATGCAACCCGAAATTCGAATTTTAGATCGACCGATTTTTAGACAACACAACCTAAATGATAATTGAAGATCTCATTAGTAGGAGTTCAACGATAAAAAGAAAGTCGAAAACATAGTCTGTATGTAGAAGTTATGAATTTTACACGGTCGTTAAACAATATAATCCTCTCATACTGTTAAATTTAAAATCGGTCGAGAATTAGCCGATGGAGTCAAAAGGAGAGTTGTAGATATTGTCAATACCTACACGTGGATATAAAGAACATCGAAAATGGATCGCGTATGTAAAAGTTATGGAATTTAGAAGTTGGAATGGGCTGATGTGAAGTGGGTGACGTGACGCGATCAGAGCCATTGCTTCGTCCCCAGGCCTTGCCACCAGATGGTGACACCTGGCACCCAACTCGACGAGTTGGAGGCTCAGAACTTGCCGAGTTGATCCATTTTTCTGCCTATAAATACCATGCGAGGCTCACTCATTTTCCTCCCACCTTAACCCTTCTCTCTCTCTCTCTCTAACTTCTCTCTAAACCCCTCCAAACCCTAAGTACTTCCCAAGTGTTAAGAGGTTAGTCCCGGAGCGCCAGAAGGCTATGAGAAGAAGAGCTTTTGGCTTGGAAGTTTTTCCCCCATAGAGCCCAGTTCCTAGCCAAACCTCCCGCTAAATGAGTTATGCTTACCCTACTTTAAGTATAGCTTATGTTTAAGTTCAATATCGTTATTATGAACTTATAAACAATAAATATATTATAAAATATAATATACAAAGTGTTATTATAATACATTTTAACTACTCGCGGTACGGGGAATCTGGTTTGAAAGGGCCGCATAGGGTTGCTGGATTTTAAAAGTGCTACAATGCCAAAATGGTCCTGCCCTCCGGTGTTTCATGTATGGCCCCTGTCTGTACATAGTGGTTGAAAAGTATTGTTTAACACTTATAAAACAATATCGCTCGTAAATAGTCGCAATAAATATTATACTAAAATGTTCCGGTAATGATTCTAGGTTTCGTCGAAGGAAAATAGAATTATTAGAAGCGAAGCGTTGTCCGAGTTTGGAATCATCACTTTAACAAGTGAGTGCATTGTTACTTTCATCTTACACAAAGATATGAAGTATTTATTATAAATTGCGTGCTATGTGTGCATACTATCTGTGTTCATGATATCTATGCTTGATGAACCAAATATACATGTTTTATTTGATGTAAACTATATATGTATTTTATACCTATAAAAATATTGGGTAAAGATGGGTAGATGAATGATGAGGGATGAAAGCTGATATGGATGAACATTGGCAGCTATGGACTTAGTGCTCTATAGATGAACATTGGCACTTCCGCTACAACCAGTAGATGCTTTTGAACTACGATGTACTTTAAACATCCTAGTAGCTGCGCCTAAAGGATAATATCGGCAGTTGCGCTTAATAGATAACAACATAATCCAGGCAGCTGCGCCTAAATGATAATATCGGCAGTTGCGCCTAATAGAGAACATCATAACCCTGGCAGCTGCGCTAAATGATAATATTGGCAGCTGCGCCTAATAGAGAATATCATAATCTTGGTAGCTGCACCTAAATTATAATATCGGCATCTGTGCGTAATAGAGAACATCATAACCCTAGCAGCTACGCCTAAATGATAATATCGGCAGTTGCGCCTCATAGAGAATATCATAATCCTAGCAGTTGCACCTAAATGATAATATTGGCAGTTGTGCCTTATAGATAACATTGGCAGTTGTGCCATTGGCAGCGATGGACTTCGTGCCTATTCCTTAAGACAATCCTTAGGAATTAATAAATGAATAATAGATGATTCTTAGGGTAGATCCTTAAGAATAAAGAAGATAATGGGGATGGATTATTGGGTTAATCATTTGATGATGAAACATAATAACTTTATTATTGTGGGTTGAAAACCCTATGTACTCACCAGGTTTCCCAACCTGACACACCCAGTTTATTTGTATCACAGGTGTCGATACGAAGCTACATTACACTGAGAGATTAAAGGGGATGTAAATCACTAGTGTAAATGAATGTAACGTCTATTTATGCTTATGTTTCTGTATTGGCGATGATGTCCCAAAGTTTTAATATAAAAAAATTACATTTCTTTGGAAATGCTTTGATAATATATTTATCATGTTTTCTGGGAACAAATTCGGCAATATTATTCTTTAAAATGAATACTCTGATTTTCAAATAAGCATAAGTAAAATTGTCAACTTAGAATTCTAAGCGATGATCGTGAGGAGTGTGTCGAATATATTTTAGGAAGTAGACCTGAATAGACACAAGCACTAGCTTATTTAGGGAAGTTGTCTAAAATTCTTTTATGTGCTAAATGATTTGTGATGCTTTATGATGCCATTATTTGATCGGATCTATGGTCTGTTTGCTGATCGGATTTGGAAACTTTATGTGTTCAAATTTCTAAACATTTAATTACGGTATTAGAATTGGCATGTAACTTTTCAAAAAGATAAGGAGATTTATACGTCTATCGTAAATAAAGCTTTCCTATCAAAATTCTCGTAACTGCACACCGAACGTCTGATTTGGTGCATAGATCGAAATGGTGGGAACTCGAAGCGTATTTAGGAATGATAACGCTAATCAGCGGCTTGTGATTAAGCGTGCACCAGAAGTAGCGGCTGCACCTAAGCCAATCACTATGGCAGGAGTACAAGCAATGATTCAAATGATGTTGGCTCATCAGATGGAAGAGACAAGGCGTCTACTTCAACATAATTGGGATGAACCTATCGTGCCTGTTGAACAGACTGAACTGAATGAAGGTCAGTCAAAATAAGGAAACTATAGTAGAACCGTTGGCCAAGATGACCGTCAGTGGTTAGGAGAAATAACAAGACAAAGCGATTGAAAGAAACGAATGCAAGTACAAAGACTTCACGATTTGCAAACCATCAACTTTTACTGGGAAAGAAGATCCAATCAGAGTCATTGACTAGATCTCTGAAATGGAGCTAGCGTTCATAACGTGTGGTTGCAAGAGCAAGCTACAAACCACGTATATAGTGCGTCAGTTTGAAGGTGGTTCTGTTTGCTGGTGGAACACCTTGGTGAAGACCATCAGCCCCAATGAGCCACTACAACTGAGGCGGGCAGAGTTCTTGGTCCATTTTAAACGCAAGTTCTGCTCAGCCCAAAACATGCTTGAACTAGAAAACCAGTTTCTAACACTGAAGAAGGGTAACATGTCCATTGACGAGTATACCAATTCTTTCACAGACATGATGGAGTTTGCTTTGCGCATCATCCCTGACTAACTAACAGAAGTCGATAAGTATACGAAGTGACTACCATGGGAATATGATGTGCCAGTGCTCCAAGAACCTACTCTTGAGGTGGCTATCTGGGTTGCTAAGTCTGTCGAGGAGATGATCAAGATTAGACACGCCAACAAGGTTGAAGTTGGCAAGAAGAGAAAGTTTGAAGGATCTTCCTGGTCCAACGAGAGAAGCAAATTCTTGAAGTCTGGTTCGAAGAATTTCGGAGGAGGAGGAGGTGAAGCAAGATGGTGCGATAAGTGCAAAAAGAAACACTTTGGAAAATGTGGTGAGGAGGTGACATGTTTCAAGTGTGGAAAGTCTGGGCATTACGCCAACGAGTGTACATTCAACAAAAGGGTGTGTTATGGATGTAATGAAGAAGGGCACTTCAAGCAAGACTGCCCAAAGAGGGAAGGAGCTACAAATCCAAATGCACCGTGAAAGCCATAGGCAAGAGCATTCAGAATGATCCTCGATGAAGCAGGTGGCAATGCAAAGAATCAGGAGTAAGGACTTTATATCCGAAGATCATGATATGAAGTAGCCATGCGGATAATATCATGTAGTGTAGCCTATTAGAGGCATAGCGTAGGTTGAACTTGAACACCTATGTAATCATTTCAAGAAATAATATAAACCTTGGTTATGTTACCCAATGTGTTAAATGATTATGTGAAATTCTTGTATGGTGACTTGGAGAACTGCGAGACAATACTGGGATGAGTATGAATAGGTGGAATGGTAGTAGAGGTCTATACTACCGGAAGCTCAGGACTCGCACTTGGATCTGGGAAAGTCACAAGGTTACCAAGAAGCTAGTAATTGATTCCGTTTTGTTCAAGTATGTCGTAATCATCGTTTCGGTAATGACTAAGAAGATTATTGTTATTACGACCCTAGTGGTCATATCAAATCAAGTCCGACTAAGATGAGTGTGTTACGTGGTTCAGAGAACCTAGATCGATGTAACATCTGACTTAATCCAGAAGATTGAAGTGAAAGATAAACGAAGCGATCAATAGAAGTATCACGATCACCGTTAATGTAAAGAATCTTGTAGCTAGAAGTGATACATGATAGAATAGGATTATATCACATTAGAACGTATATTACATTCTGGAATTTGACTCTAAAATATGTAAGTCTAAGCATTGCATCATACGACATGAGGTCATTAGAACATGACCCATCAGTATGTCATGATAATCGAAGTAAAGAACTTCCCAAGTGTTAAGAGGTGAGTCCCGGAGCGCCAGAAGGCTCCGAGAAGAAGAGCTTTCGGCTTGGAAGTTTTTCCCCCGTAGAGCCCAGTTCCTAGCCAAACCTCCCGATAAGTGAGTTATGCTTACCCTACTTTAAGTATAGCTTATGTTTAAGTTCAATATCGTTATTATGAGCTTACAAAAAATAATATATTATAAAATATAATGTACAAAGTGTTATTATTATATCTTTTAACTACTCACGGTACGGGGAATCTTGTTTGAAGGGCCGCATAGGGTTCTTGGATTTCAAAAGTGCTATAATGCCAAAATGGTCCTGCCCTATGGTGTTTCATGTCTGGCCCCTGTCTGTACATATTGGTTGAAAAGTATTGTTTAACACTTATAAAACAATATCGCTCATAAATAGTCGCAATAAATATTAGAGTAAAATCTAGCGGTAATGATACTAGGTTTCGTCGAAGGAAAATAGAATTGTTAGAAGCGAAGCGCTGTCCGAGTTTGGAATCATCACGTTAACAAGTGAGTGCATAGTTACTTTAATCTTACACATATATATGAAGTATTTAATATAAATTACGTGCTATGTATGCATATTATCTGTGTTCATGATATATATGCTGGATGAACCGAATATACATGTTTTATTTGATGTAAACTATATATGTATTTTATACCTATAAAAATATTAGGTAAAGATGGGCAGATGAATGATGAGGGATGAAAGCTGATATAGATGAACATTTGTACTTGTAAACTACGCGTAAATGATATTATTGAAGGGTTTTGAGCATCCTAACAACCTTAAGGTGCACATACAACCCTAAATGCTTTGGATCTAAGTTTTCTCTAATTATACATGCAAAATGATTTTCCAAAGCATTTCCCTAACTAGCAGACAATCATGGGCACTTGTATAAGAAAAATCTAGTTAGAATACATACCTTTTCTTGGAGCTTGATTCCTTGGACCTTTAAAAGCCTAGCACCCTAAATGCGATGCCTCAAATGCTTCACACAACACCTCCAACAATGGAGGACTTTTGAGAAGGGTTTACTTGCTTCACAAATTCGGCTAGCACTCTTCTAAGCTCACTTAGGTGCCGATTTTTGTAGCCAAGGGATTTCTTATATAGTGTGGCAAAACTAGGGTTACACCATGTAAAGCCTAATGGGCATGACCTTCCATATTCCTTAGGCTCCATGGGTTTAAACCTCCATGGATCATCCATGGTTTGTCACATGGGTTTATCCCAACCTAAGGAATCATGGATCATTGGCCCACACCATAAGAATGAATGATTTACCAAATCAACACCTTATATTTAATTAGTCTCTTTTGATCACAAAATTAGTTCCAAACTAATTCTTGATCAATACTAATTAAATAATATGATTTCATATTAATATAATTAGAACTTATAATATATTAATAAATCATAAATAACCTCTTCTCAATTATCCATCCTTCAAATTCTTCCGATGCCATGCAACCCAAATGGACCATGCTACTCTCGGGTCAAGTACATACCAAGTATAGTCATGGGCTTAGACACTAAATCCAACAGTCTCCCACTTGGATAAGTCTAATAACTATAACTGCAAGTATGACTTAAAACACCGACTAGCAATCGTAGCTCTTAAAAGCCTCTGTCGAACAGAGACGCTCCATTTTAGATAAGTGATCATATAATCCTCTGTTCTCAAGATATCAGCCGGACAAATACATGGAACAACGACATACTTATTGTCCAGCAGTTTGGTTCCCGATTTCCAATTTGTTTGACATAGAACTTAATCGAACACATCAATTTAGTTCTGACCGGGCCCGACACATAAGTCAAAAACAAAATCATCGAGGGGACCAAGATATCGCTTTTAATCCTGCAAGGACTAAAAGGAACATATTAACTTCGACTCATATGCTTGTACTAACTATTCATCAAATTGTACACAACAGAACGTTTTATAGCAGCAAGTTACTGAAGATGTTTCAAACTATCAATGTACAACCAACTCATAGTCAACAACTCATATCTCTTGGTTTGAAGACTTATATGATATTATCGTCTCACGATCACTCAAGATAAATTCCATGAAGTGATACAAGTGAGCGTGGGTTTAATCCAATACTCAGACCTTATGAGCACTCCTAAATGTTGGAGCAAACTTTGCTATGTCTAATACAATTCAAAAAAATCTACAAGCCAAATTCATGATATTCTTGTTTCAATACCTACTTCCAACGTATGATCGACTGTAGATGGTTTGAATAATATAATTATTCTGGAATTCAAAACATGCAAAGTGAAACATTAGTAAATGATTGACACAAGATAGTAACTCTCCTTTTATTTAAATCATCAAATGTCAATTACATTTCAACTATTACAAGTTTCAAAAGCTATCTAATCATAAAAACTAATATCGTCCTTCAGCCCGATGCGGCTCCCATGCTGTAAGTGCTTAACCCTACTCAGTCCCTTCGTGAGGGGATCTGCTGGGTTCTCCTCTGACGATACCCTCTTTGCTACAGGGAGTCCTTCTTCTATTCGATATCTAATGAAGTGATATTTTCTATCGATGTGCCTGGATCTGCATTGATCCGTTGGTTCCTTGGCTAAGGTAACTGCACTCTCGCTGTCACAAGAAATCTCCATACGCTCCTTTATAGCTGGTACAACTCCAAGGTCTCTGATGAAGGTCTTCAGCCATATCGCCTCCTTCGCCGCCTCGCTTGCTGCTATGTACTCTGATACGCATGTTGAATCAGCTACTGAGAGCGGAAATTATCTCTGTCGGTCTGAAAGCTGGTGTCACTATACCCCACCACTCTCAAGTCATCACTCCCACTGAGGGAAAGAACCCAGTCCTTAGTCCTCCGCACGTACTTGAGAATGATGTTTACCACAATCCAATGAGCCTTACCAGGATTCCCTTGATATCTGCTGACAATGCTCAAAGCAAAGGCCACATCAAGGTGAGTACAAGTCATAACATACATGATCGAGCCAACAAAAGAAGGATATGATATTCGACTCATCTCAGCTATCTCAGCCTCTGTACTCGGACTCTGAGTTTTACTCAGTTTGGCATTTCTCTGGATTGGTAAGTCACCTTTCTTGGAATCCTGCATGCTGAATCTTTTCAACACCTTATCCAAGTAGGTACTTTGACTAAGTCCAATTAGTCTGTTACTCCTGTCTCTCAATATCCTTATCCCAAGAATTTAGGCTGCTTCATCGAGGTCCTTCATAGCGAAACACTTCCCAAACCAGGACTTAACCTCCTGCAAGGTTGGGATATCATTTACTATGAGTAATATGTCATCCACATACAACACCAGAAAGCTAACTATGCTCCCACTAGCCTTGACATATACACATGACTCATCCTCACTTCTCGAAAAGCCAAACTCTTTGACTTTCTCATCGAAAAAAAGATTCCATCTACAAGATGCTTGTTTCAATCCATAAATGGATTTCTCAAGCTTACACACTCTATTAGGGCACTTTGTATTGACAAAACCCTCTGGCTGATTCATGTAAACATCCTCAGCCAACTTTCCATTAAGGAAAGTGGATTTGACATCCATATGCCATATCTAATAGTCATGAAATGCGGCTATGGCTAGCATAACCCTAATAGACTTAATCTTCGCTACTGGCGAGAAGGTCTCATCGTAGTCAACTCCCAGAGTTTGAGTAAAGTCCTTACCAACCAGTCGTGCCTTCTAAGTGTATACCTGTCCATCCATGTCGGTCTTCTTCTTGAAGATCCATTTGCATCCGACTGTCTTACGACACGATACATTGTCAACCAAGTTCCAAACTTGATTGTCATATATGGACCGAATCTCGCTGTCCATTGCCTCTTTCCATTTAGCCGACTCGGGGCCTGCTATGGCTTCCTTGTAGTTTTTAGGTTCATCCAAATATACCAGTGTGTTGTCACTGATAAATGTATCACCTTCAGTAGTAATATAGAAACCATAAAACTCAGGTGTATTTCTCACTCTACAGGAACACCTCAGAGGTAAGGACTCGTCAATTGGCTCAACAGGAGTTTCCTCCTTAGGTTTGATGTGCATTATGAACATTGGTTTGGCTTGCGAAATTAAAGAACACACAATGAACACGGTGATTTTGGTGTTTAAGAGATGCATTCGAGTATGTATGGTGTTACAAAAAGGGATCTAGATCTAAATATACATAAATAACACACACTTACACACTCAATTTTACATCTCTCAAGCACACCTCCATAAGTGGTATGAACCCACCTTATATAGAGGTGTTTACATGTCTCTCTTTCGCTCTCTATCTCTCAATGCACAAGGCTAAAGCACCACATGCAAGTTGGTCTACAAAATTCAACCCATTTACAAATTCATACATGGATAACTTTGTACCCAACATTCTCCCCCTCTAGGTTAGGAATGGATGACCCGCTTCAAATCTTCCAAAATCGAGCAACTATGCGATCTGAGCCTCAAGCATGACACATGTAGAGATGAACTTCAAATCTTCAATTCTTTCACGATTCTTCAATTTGGGTTCTAGGATGTGAAACCATACGAACCGAGCATCAACGAATGATCACGAGCTTCTCAAACTCCAAATAATCACCCTAAAGTTGAGCATAAAAACACACCCCGAAAATATTCAATAAATCCAAACCCATCATGAATCGAAATCACTTCCGAATTTCCAATCGAGTCATTTCATAAGCTTCAAATAATCGAGGTCACATCGGTCTTCAAGTCCGCGTAATATAAAAAATTCAACTTTCGAATTTCCATATAAATTTCTCCCCCTTTTTATAATCGAAATTTGATTATAAAACCAACAAGGAAAGAGAATGTGCTCTATTCAGAATTTTTCTTGTCAAAACTCCCCCTTAACAAGTGGCATAAACTTTTTGCTTCAATCCGGAAAATCCAAAAAATCTTCAATTTTTAGCTTCGTTCACGGACCGCCTTTGATAAAATTTCTCAAATTTGGGTAGAAATTGTCAATTTCAAAATTTTGCAGTGACCCGGTGCGCCCAAAACAGCCAAAAATGCGAAACTCTCCCCCTTTTTGAAAACTGGGTAGAAAGCTTCAATTCCCAAAAATTGCAGGGGCCTTAAATGCATTTTCTTCAATTTCTCTACAAAATCATTCCATTTTCGAAATTGGGCAAAAACTGTCAAACTTTTGAAACTTCAATGACTGATTTCGAAATTTCTGCATTTTGTCCCCAAAATGTCGAAAATCACCCCAAATGTCGAAGTTGGTTATGTTGTGCCAAACTGTCGAAATTTCAGGGACTGTTTTCGAAATTGGACCATTTGTGCCACTTCGTTAAAAATACAGGGACCAAAATCGAAAATGATTGTTTTCTTCCCCAATCTAACGAAATTAAATGCAGATAACGAAACTTCATCTTCACTTCGTTAATCAGGTAACGAAGTCTTCCACAACACCATTTTTAAAGAAAATTTTGCTTGAAATGTCGAAAATTACAAACTTTCGTTAGTATCGGTATCACCAAATCTTTCGATTCGATATTTCCCCAACCCAAATTTTCGAAAAAACGAAATCTTTGTTTTTCAAAACAAACCCAAACGTTCGACGGTAAATCAAACCCATTTGACCATATTCGTTTCTGATAGCACTTGTACCAATAATCACAAGTCGATTGAATGAACACAAATTTTGACCATATTGCATTTGACTTCCAATTCAATACTTCGCCTTGCCCAAATCGATCAGATAACGAAGCCATGGAAGCCAAACCAAATCATTTATCAATGATATGAACAATCGATCACTGTTCTTCAATCAATTGTCCTTTCACTTTCGAAAGTCAACCTAACCATCGATTATCAGCCTTCGCTTGTCGAAATCAGATGACTTCACAAACAATTCATTCTTCATTTTTCTACTATCGCTTCCCAGTAGACATTTAAAAACCGAAATCTAATAATAAGAAACCACCGATCAACGAACCTAATTTCAACACAGGTTCGTCTTTAGCTGGTAAATCAAATTCCCGACATCGATCATACCATACATCATCCAAGAACAATCTTTGAAATCAATCGACCTAAGCATCGAATGTTCAACATCAAAAACCACGGATGTTAACTTTTTGATTAGACATGATTATTCATCTATTCTTGAATATTCTTCATCAATCCATCAACCAAATTTCACAAAATCTTCAAATCGATGATCAACAATAAGATTCGAACAAACAAGATCAAGAAATCGATCGAATTATCATGAATAAGAGAATCTAAAGATCAAATTGATCAGATGAAGAACACGATATGTAATTCAAATGTGAAAATCAAGTTATTGTTCTTGGTAATCAAAAGATACACGAAATTCATTACGCACGAATTTATTCAGATTCAAAGAAAGAAAAATTAATCGATCAATTGAATTTGATTTGTATACATGATTCACCGACTGAAGAAACGACTGTGTGTACTCGTGAATGATACGAATCTGGTAGAAAAATCGTATTAATCAATTGGAAATAAGACTTGGGCTTACAAAAGAGGATCATGAATAGTAACCGAATTTCGATTTTGGGCTCAATTTTTCGTGAATAGTAACAGATAAGAAATTTGGATCAATTTTGGCTCATGATCCTTGAACAGTAACTTCGATAAATTTTGGAATTTGATTTTATTTATGAACTTTTGATCTAAGCAATAATGAATGGATCAATCAATAGGGTGAAAACGAATTTCGATCCATCGAGACAAAACGATCAAACAATCAAGAACGCAACACACGAATTCAATGAGATTAAGAAAGATCATAGTGAGAGACTCACCATAAATGCTCCAATTGTGACAAACTTTGCCAAACCGAGAATCGTTCTTCAAAAAATCATGGTGATCTTCGAAGACCCACTCTGATACCAATTGATGTGAATTATGAACATTGGTTTGGCTTGCGGAATTAAAGAACACACAATGAACATGGTGATTTCGGTGTTTAAGAGATGCATTCGATTATGTATGGTGTTACAAAAAGGGATCTAGATCTAAATCTACATAAATAACACACACTTACACACTCAATTTTACATCTCTCAAGCACACCTCCATAAGTGGTATGAACCCACCTTATATAGAGGTGTTTACATGTCTCTCTCTCACTCTCTATCTCTCATGTCACAAGGCTAAAGCACCACATGTAAGTGGGTCTACAAAAGTCAACCCATTTACAAAGTCATACATGGATAACTTTGTACCCAACAGGGTTGATCGCTAGTGTTTTCGGTTCCTTCACCGCTTGACTCTTGAAGTTCTTCAAGGTCAATTTGCCTCCTACTGTCTCCTTGGGCTATGAGCTCTCTCTCGCGAAAGACTCCTCTCCTCGCAACGAAGACAACATTGTCACTCCGTCTTTAGAAGAGATAACAAAAGGATTTCTGTGGGTAGCCGATGAAAGTACTCCGCTCACTTCGATGTTCGATCTTGTCATGAGTAGCACGCCTCACGAAAGCCTGGCAACCCCAAACCTTGATGTGGTCTAACGAGGGAGCTTTCCCTGTCCACATCTCGTGAGGTGTTTTGGCAACCTTCTTAGTTGGGACTAGATTAAGGATATGGGCGGTAGTCTCTAAGGCATACCCCCAGAATGAGATAGGTAACGAAGCTCGACTCATCATGGAACAAACCATGTCCAACAAGGTTCGATTGTGCCTCTCAGCCACATCATTAAGTTGTGGTGTCCTAGGTGGCGTCAATTGTAAAATAATCCCACATTCCTTAAGATATTCTAGGAACTCGATACTAAGATACTCACCACCCCGATCAGATCAGAGCATCTTTATCTTCCTGCCTAGCTAATTCTCCACTTCTTGCTTAAACTCTTTGAATTTCTCAAAGGTTTCCGACTTATGCTTGATTAAGTAGACATAGCCATATCCATTGTAATCATCAGTAAAAGTCACATAGAAGCGGTTAGCAACCCTTGTGGCGGTTCTGAAGGGCCCACACGCATCGGTGTGTATGAGATCCAACAAACCTTCACCCCTTTCACAAGTACCAATGAAGGAGACATGGTCATCTTTCCAATAAGCAAGATTCGCAAGTGTCATCTGACCTTAAGTCGAATGACTCCAAAACTCCAGGCTTTTGGAGTTGGCCTATGTGATTCTTGCTGACATGTCCAAGACGACAATTCCACAAGCATGCCTTATCCAATTCATTGGAAGAATCAATGTGCAACACATTATTTCTTAATTTGTCGACAACCATCACATTTTCATATACACCATTACAAGGCAATGCTTTAAAATAAAAAACACCATTATAAAAAGCATTAATAGCACCACATTCATTATCAAATGAAAAAATAAAGCCTTGTTTGTACAAACCATGAAAGGAAATAACATTTCTCACCATTTCAGACGAGTAGCGACAATTATTTAAATCTAATTCTAACCCACTACTAAGAAATAAAGAGTAAACTCCAATCTTGGTGACAGGTGAAACCTTCCTATTCCCCTTGATCAAGTTTATCTTCCCGTGCTCCACATCCTTACTTCTTTTTAGGCCCTGCATATCAGAACAAATGTGAACTCCATAACCTGTGTAAGGACCCAAGAACAAGAATGTGATGAGTTATTAGATAGAATAGTATAAATACTGCATGGGTGGCCTTAACCTTCCCATTTTTCACATCCTGCAAGTATTTGGGGCAGCTTCGCTTCCAGTGCCCCTTTTCATGACAGTAGAAACACTCTGCTTCCTTAGGAATGGAAGAGGGAGCTGCAGAACCAGCCTTGGTCCCACTTGAAGAGGATCCATCAAAAGACTTTCCCTTGCGACTCTTTGAGTGAGCCTTCCTCTTCTTCCCTTTCCCTTGTATAATTGCCAGAACATGGGCATTTACGGTAGGAGTAGAAACAACAACATTTTTACCTTTGAGACCACTTTCGGCAGTCCTCAAAAGCCCTTGAAGTTTGCTAAGAGTGACCACCTCATTGTTCATATGATAGGTCATGCGGAACTGATCATAAAATGGATGTAAGGAGTGTAGAACGATATCTCTGTCCAGCTCCTCAGGAAAGTTCACATTCAACTTTAGCAATCAGTCCACAAACCTTTACATTTTCTGCAAGTGGCCCGTGATGGGTTCACCATCCTTCATCTTATTTGTTATCATGGAAGAGATGATTTCATACCTCTCTTGACAAGCACTCTGATGGTATCTTTCCATCAGGTCCTGGTGCATCTCAAAAGGGTAGAAGTCCTCATAGGACTTTTGGAGTTCAGCTGTCATGGTGGCCAACATGATACAAAACACCTTAGTGTCATCCTTCTCATGAGTCCTAAACTCATCGATCTCCTCAGGAGTAGCAGTAGACTCATCGATTTCATTAAGCTCCTTGACGAGGACATATTCCTTGTCCTCATAGCAAGTGACCATACTGATGTTCCTAATCCAGTCATTGAAGTTGGAACCATCAAAGATGACTCTCCCACAAAGGTTTATGAGAGAGAAGGAGCCAGTAGGGTTTGAGCCAGAAGCAGTGTTGGAAGACATCTGAAAATAAAGAGAGACACAGTTTAGATTAGATAAGAGTCCTTAATATAACACCCAAATGAAATATTAAGGCTAGGATCCAACACAACATTTTACAACGTGGAAGAGGGATGTCGTAATCCAACTTGCAAAATATTTGAAGGTAGGTAAATGACGATTTACAAATTTCTACCATGAAAAACGAAATTGATTATTAAGTTTTAATTGGATTGAAATTCCTAGATTCCTTTGAGATTCATTGAACTTTTCAATGGCATGTTTAAATCTCGATTATGCCCTTTAGGTTTGTAACTGGGATATCGAGGATCACAAACAAGGTGACTTTACAAATTAAAGTATTTAAACTTTTAAAATTCTATGGTTTGGAATTAAAGTATTCTAAGTGACTTTACAAATTCCAAAACTTGAGGGCAAGTTTTGAAACTATTCAAAACCTTTAATTTCTATAACTTTTGAGTTGTAATGACTTTTATGGAAAAGTCTTTTGGTTTTCCATAACTTGAGGACAAGTTATGGAATCCATTAAAAGACATTTAGATCAACAATTAAACTAACAAGAAATGTCAAATAATTTCTATGATCTAGCAAAACTCATAAGCAAAGATAATTCACATCAACAATTTTCAAGAATTCATATAAACTAATATAAATATTGAAATTTGACAATTACCTTTTAATTGGACAAGGATGATCATTACCTTATGACAAAACAAGTTTCATATATCAAAAAACAGTTTGGGGTAATGATCATAATCCAATTTCTTGCCAAAAGTCAAAATTCTGCCCCTTGGAGCACCAACTCGGCGAGTACATGAACTGGACTCATCGAGTTGGTCATTTTACAAGGGGACTGGCGAGTCACCCAGTGGACTCGGCGAGTTCACTGGGCAGAAGATAGAAATTTGATTTTTTTCACTTTGAAAATCAATATAACATCAAGTATAATAGAAAAAAATCTTATGCTTTGATACCACTGAAGGGTTTTGAGCATCCTAACAACCTTAAGGTGCACATACAACCCTAAATGCTTTGGATCTATTTTTTTCTCTAATTACACATGCAAAATGATTTTCCAAAGCATTTCCCTAACTAGCATAAAATCATGGGTACTTTTATCACAAAAATCTTGTTAGAATACATACCTTTTTTTGGAGTTTGATTCCTTGGACCTTTAAGAGCCTAGCACCCCAAATGTGATGCCTCAAATGCTTAACACAACACCACCTACAATGAAGGACTTTTGAGAGGGGATTACTTGCTTTATAAATTCGGCTAGCACTCTTCTAAGCTCACTTTGGTGCCAATTTTGGTAACCAAGAGATTTCTTATATAGTATGGCAAAACTAGGGTTGCACCATGTAAATCCTAATGGGCATGACCTTCCATATTCCTTAGGCTCCATGGGTTTAAACCTCCATGGATCATCCATGGGATGTCACACGGGTTTAGCCCAACCTAAGGAATCATGGATCATTGGCCCACGCCATAAGAATGAATGATTTACCAAATCAACCCCTTATATTTAATTAGTCTCTTTTGATCACATAATTAATTCCAAACTAATTCTTGATCAATACTAATTAAATAATATGATTTCATATTAATATATTAGATCTTATAATATATTAATAAATCATAAATAACCTCTTCTCAATTGCCCATCCTTCAAATTGTTCTGGTGCCATGCAACCCAAATGGACCATGCTACTCTCGAGTTAGGTACATACCAATTATAGATATGGGCTTAGATACTAAATCCAACAATTATCGGCAGCTGCACCTAATAGTGAACATCATAATCCTGGCAGCTGCGCCTAAATGATACTATTGGCAGCTGTGCCTAATAGATAACTTTGGCAGCTGTGCCATTGGCAGCGATGGACTTCGTGCCTATTCCATAGGACAATCCTTAGGAATGAATAAATGAAGAATACATGATTCTTAGGGTAGATCCTTAAGAATAAAGAAGATAATGGGGATGGGTAATTGGGTTAATCATTTGATTATGAAACATAATGGCTTTATTATTGTGGGTTGAAAACCCTACGTACTCACCAGGTTTCCCAACCTGACCCACTCAATTTATTTGTATCACATGTGGTGATACGAAGCTATATTACACTAAGAGATTAAAGGAGATGTAAATCAGTTGTGTAAATGAATGTAAGGTCTGTTTATGCTTATGTTTCTATATTAACGATGACATCCCAAAGTTTTAATATAAAAAAATTACATTTCTTCGGAAATGATTTGATAATATATTTATCATGTTTTCTGGGAACAAATTTCGCAATATTATTCTTTAAAATGAATACTTTGATTTTCAAATAAGCATAAATAAAATTTTTAAAATTACCGTGCATTTGGGGATGTCACACATACTCTTACTGCGACACACTGAATAGGACCGATCTCCCTTGCTCAGTACATCGAACCCTTGGGACACATTGGCTAAGCCTGATCCCACATAGATGATCCCATTGGGACACATTGGCAATGCCCGATACCCCTTGCTCAGTTTGTCGAGCCTTTGGGACACATTAGTTACGCCTGATCCCCAATCGGATACGTTGAGTCCTACCATGCATAATCCTCAAAATGTTAGGGAAACCACTAAAATGTACCATGCCTAGTACTACCCGTATAAACAACATATAGCACACATGAGCTAACGTAAGGAGAATATAACACAACAAAGTGTAGTGAGGAACTCACCTCCAAAAGCAAAGTAACCTCCAAAGCAATCTGGGACTCACTCACATCTGATCACCCTTCACACTCCCTAATAATAACAATTTGAGTTAAGGTTAACTAGTTATTTACCTTAATTATGCAAATAGGCAAATGGGTTAAATTTTAGATTAGTACATAAAATTTAAGGTCTATTCGGGACCTGTTTTGCCTACCATAAACTTCATATTTTGCAAAACTACACTACATATAGATAGTCTAGGCCCCTACCTTTTCAGTGACTTCTCACTTCATACGATTTTTCTACAATTTATGGTGAATTTTACAAAATTGCCTCGCATAGTAGCTCCTTCCAGACCAACCTCGGTAAATGGTCATTTTTATCCGAGTTAGAGGCATGTCTGGCTTTCGGTCGAAACTAATGACATGGAGTAGACTAAAATATCAAACTTTAGGCACCAGTTGCGTCCCAAAATGATCTACCATGATGTTTCTATGATTTTTACAAGACAGAGACAGATTAGTGAATTTTCCAAAAATCCCATATTTGGTTATTTTGGGTTAATTAGCTTCTTAACCCATTTAGACCTAATCCAAAGTGGCTTATTTTCTGGAAAAAAGTTATTAACAGAAGTGACACCCTATTAGTCAAAAAGGTAATAAAAATTCTAATCCCACACTCCAAAGTACATTGCTTTTAGGAGAAACAAAGTACATTGGCATTAGTAAGGTTTGTCAATTAAGATTAGGGTTTTCTTGCATCAAATCAACCCCTAGAATCAATCTTTAAAACCATCCACCTTAGGGACACTACCACCCACATCCACCATGATAGGGTGGTCGACGGTGGCTGCCACCACCAAGGTGGTGGTGGTGGTTTCGAATGCAGAGAAAGAAAAAAAGGGTTTTCGAATGCCAACACTTACTTGGGATGGAAACCACAACCTTGGTTCAAGAAACACTTAGATCTTGACCTCAAAACTTTCCCCTAGCTGTTTTCTTCTTCGTTTTCACTACCCTCCTCTTCTCTTTTCTCTTTTCCTCTCGGCTAGAACATAAACTCGACACACACACACACACACATTTTTTTGAATCAATAGGGTTGGGCTTGACTCAAATACTCATGCAACAAGTGAAATAGGCTGCCAAAAATGAGCCCAAACCTTAATCCCGATCCAAGGAGCCTTCAATTCAGACTTTACATATTTGGTCCCTCAGACTTTTCTATCATGACACTTTAAGCCCGAAAAACAAATTTCTTTCCAAATGGTAGTTTTAAGACATGACACTTTCAGCCCTTTAACTATTATTATTATTATTATTATTATTATTATTATTATTATTATTATTATTATTATTAGTTGTTATTTATTTAGTTATTATTAAAAAGAAGAATGAATACCGAAAAATTGGGTATTACAACTCTCCCCCACTTGAATTAGACTTCATCCTCAAAGTTGCTGCTAGCGAATCAATTCGAAAGAAATGTCCGCGCTAATATGATATCGACACCCCATGTACACTCAGAAACTTTCTGATGCAGCACAATTATCTTTATTCCACAACACTCATGTCCAAACTCGCCTCACCAAGTGGACATCCTGTACTTCCCACCATATGACCGTTCAAATGGCAGCCTACCTAATGTAGATTCTTCCTTGTTACTTCTAGTGTATGAACACAGACCTGACCATACTATGACAATTAACCCCGATTATCCTGATCAACAGTCACATTTTCACATAAAACTCTCTCACAGTTGACGTTCTCTCCTACAATTGCCACTTCCTACACCTTTTGCAACAACTCCAACATAAGAGTAAACACGACCATTCGCAAAACATACACCCGAAGTGGCTCCTTGGCCGACTTCCAACAACAGCATCAACAACTACATTTACCTTACTGGGTTAGTAAAGTATCTCACCATCGAATCCTAAACCATGGCTAACAATATAACCCAACTCCTTGCAAAGCTCCCATAACTCTAAAATATATGATCTAAAACTTCCGATACCGACCCTCTTAGTCGCTGATCATTCCTACTCCTTCAATAACTCGATCATCACCTCTTCAACATCTCGACATGGAAAATGGTTCTAATACACATACATACAACTCCTAGCGTTCGAGTTATCTTCCATCGATATACCCACCTCACACTCTTATATTGTTCCACATAGCACCCAAGGTATCGTACACCACGTTACCTTTATATATTGATTATTGGATAATCATACTAATAAGTCTAAACAAACCTATAATACCTACCAATTGTAATCTTACAACTCGTCATTGTGGGTCTATAAACATTTGATCAATCTTTCACAGACTTGTAGGTTTTTGGTTACGATTCCCTAAGCTCATGATAAATTATCGGTCTTGCTATCATCCCAAGAGGGCCTGTCTGGCTCAAGACCAACACCTCAATGTGCCTATAGGTATAAAACCATCACCAAATTGAACCTAGCAGTCCCTGCCATTATCCCACGTCCCATAACATTAGTAGCCAAAAACTAAATGAAATATCGAACGCTAGGAACCTAGATCTATCTGGTTTGCGAACTGTGCCTTGAATCTCCAAGCCTTCATCAAACAAGAACATGCAAGGGGACCCTCGCCATGATCCTAAACCAGAGTATCTCCAAATACATTATACATGAATCGATGTTGACTAAAAAAGTTGACGGACACTTACTCAAACAAGATGTACCTGCTAAAGGATAGCGAACCTGCAACATTCTAGAATACATAACAGGTGGCAATGATACACCATTATTGAATCGAATCATGCATGTCAGAGAGTTGTCTTCTCTTTCTCTTGACCGAAAGCGTCACCTTAAAAGACTAGAATTCTCAAAATCCTTCAGCATATGTCTTAAGTCTTCCCTACTATACTGAGGTGTGCGCAGTCCCTACACTATCAACCGTATCCTCAAAATATATATCCATTGTAATACATAGTCTCCGAACTGCTATCAGATCCAAATCGATAGGTTACATATAACTTCTAAAGGTGGTCCAAAACTCCCCCAACAACATCATCTTCTTGCTAATACTGAATAATTCTAGGAGTAACTCGTTCCAAAGTAAAAAATGTTTTAAGATCCCACGCGCAATACATAATCAAATAGGCAGGTGAATAACGACTTCTAAGGCTATGCAAACCTACTCGTGTAGCTTCCCAAACATGGTCACAATATAAATACTACAAAGTCGGCTATACATACCTGAAAGTATGTAAATCGATAAAAAAAACTTTAAGGCATGCATAATACATACGAGCAAAGTCTTAAGTTCATGTCTCCGCCTCCTGCAAAACTATAGGTGATGGGGTTTATGTCATACCTAATGTCACACGTGTGCCATTAGCCCTAATGTGATTTGACTGATAACAACGGTAACATATCTTCACCTCAATATTTAATCTTGACGAACATGCCTTTCCATCTGTACCTACCACATTCGCACTTGCAATACATAGACATGTGGGTCTTTTCATCCTTACAACAAATGTCATGGTTCTTTTGACCTCCGTTTATTGGCATAACAACGTCAAAATTTCTTGATGGTTGTTAACAAAGTCGGGACCTCGTGCCCACTTTTTCTTTCCCAGTTATGTCTCCAAACTAAGCTCTCTCTCATGAGATGCCTCTACTATCATGTCCACAGTGTAAATGGCTGCAACCTGCTTCTAGAACCTGATGACCAACCTATCAGAGATCCGCCTAATGACTCCAAGAAAATCCTTTATTAAGGTCTTATGAGATCTCAACAACAACCTAATAAACGTATGACTGCGTTGTCGGAGACAATCCTAGAGCGCTAAGCTCCATGTCGCGTATTCAACATCACTATCGTAATCATCTGTAGGGTCTCATCGGCACACAATCTAATAGCAGTTACAGAACCACCATTTCTTGTATACACCAACCAATAATCGAAAGGGGAAACCTTAAGATTACCACAACTTAATAAACATATATCTATGTAAACGTTACTATAATCATATTCGTGGATATCCCCGTGACCTCTCTTGATTTGGGCGTGGATCCTATGCTTTTGATAGTAGGGGGGCTACTACTATCGTCCACACCGATTTATGCCTGCTCTAAGGTCCATCGCGATGTAGCCAAGTCACTTATTACTGATAATTCTCATGATGTTCTCTACATCATCACATGCCAACAATCTTCCTAACTCACAAGGACTCCCACCCCACCTTGTTATTATACTAGAAATAACTACGTCGTGAATAATCTTACATGCAACTAGAATTAAGCAGTCCTCTGACTGATGATCTAGTAATCAAATAAGAGGTGCGTAATAGAGCTAAACCTACAATCTAAGGCCACCTAATTTTAGGGGCATGCAACTTCACAAAGAATTCCTAAAAGTGCAAATTAGTTCGCAAATAAGAAGTAAAAATTATCAGGCCATACTAGGATATAAACGATAATCACATATTTAAAATAATAAACAAGATTTGAACACTTTTCCTTTTCCCCTGGCACCGACTGAAGGTATACACTGTGCTTGCGATCACTTTATCCAAACAATTCATTTAGTTTCATATAATTTATTTTTAAAAATAACTTTTTGTCCGCAAACTTGAGTTCAGAACTCACTAAGTTGAGCCATATTCTCTCAAGTTCTGTTCTGATACCAATTTGTAACATCCCAAAATTTCCAATAAATTTGAACTTTTTAAAATAACATAAATCATCCATTTAATATCTTTTATTCAAAACAAATGAAATACCAAACCCCAATATCAATTTAATTCCAAACATTATTAGTTACAATTATAAAATTTATGAAAACACAACTAGTTCAATATCAATTCCAAAAACCCGCCTCGAACCAGTGTGTACAGTCACGCTTTGCCATCGTGTGTACCTGAAACACTATTTAAATGGAAAAAGGGTAAGCACAAATCTTAGTGAATTCCAAACATACATAGTATCATATCATCCTTATCCCTATTCATAGATACAAACTGTATCAACACATAACCATGCATGCATGTCAAAGAACGAATCAATAACAGACATACTCCTACTGGGACACATTGGCTAGGTCCGATCCCCATTGCTCAGTACATCGACACCTTGGAACACATTACCTAAGCCCAATACTCCATACCTGAACCTATTGGGACACATTAGCCATGCTCGATCATGTTTGCTTAGTTCGTAGAGCCTTTAGGACAAATTGGCTACGTCTTATCCCCACTCGAATACGCCAAGTCCTACCATGCATAGTCCTCAGTACGTGATGGAAACCACTATAATCAACCTCTCCTAGTACTACCCGCATAAATAACACATATCACACTCGAGCTAAAGTAAGGAGAATATAACACGGTGTAGTGATGAACTCACCTACAAAAGCAAAACAACTTCCAAAGCAATCTAGGACTCGCACACTTGATCACCCTTCAGACTTCGTAATAATAAAAATTTAAGTTAGGTTTAGCTACTCATTTACCCTAATTATAAAAAAATAGGAAAATGGGCTATATTTCATATTCCTACATAAAAATTAAGGCCAGTTCGAGCCTGTTTCCCCCCCCCCCCCTCTTAAAATTTCAAATTTTGCATAATTAAAGTACATGTAGATCTTTTAGGTCCCTAAAGTTTCATAGACTACTCACACACACTCATAGAAATTTTTTACAATTTATGGCGAATTTTTCAAAACAGCCTCGCATAGCAGCTCATTCCGAACCAGTATGGGTAAATGATTGTTTTCGCCAACATTTCCGGCTTTCGATCAAAACTAATTAAATGGAGTAGACTTAGATACAAAAATTTAGGCAGTGGTATCGACCCAAAATGATGTTCCATGATTTTTATAACACATAGATAGATTAGTGAATTTTCAAATAATCCTAGGTTTGGTTATTTTGGGTTAATTAGCTTTTTAACCCATTAAAACCTAATCCAAAGTGGCTTATTTTATAGAAACAAGTTATTACTAGAAGTGAAAACCCATTGAGTCAAAAAGACAATAAAATTTCTAATCCCACACTCCAAAGTACATTTCTTTTAGGAGAAACAATGTACATTGTCGTTATTAGGGTTTGTTAATTAGGGTTAGGGTTTTCTTGCATCAAATCAGCCCCTAGACTCGACCTTTAAACCCACCCACCTTAGGGAAACCACCGCCCATTGCCACCATGATATGGTGGCCAGAAGTGGTGGTGCTTTCGGATGAAGATAAAGAAAAGAAGGGTTTTTCAAATGCCAACACTTACCTGGGATGAAAACTACAACCTTGGCTGAAGAAACACTTAGATCTTGACCTCAACACTTTCACCTAGCTGGTCTCTTCCTCAGTTTTGTTGTCATTCTCTTCTCTTCCCACTCTTTCTCTTTTCCTATCGGATAGAACATAAACACGTCACACACACACTTTATTTTCGAATCATTACGGAATGTACTTGACTTAAATATTCATGCAAGAAGTGGAATAGGCTACCAAAAATGAGCCCAAACCTTAACCTCGCTCCAAGGAGCCTTCAATTCGGATTTTAAACTTTTGGTCTCCCGGCTTTTCCGTAATGACACCTTTAGCCCCAAAAACAAATTTCTTTCCAAATGATAGTTTTAAAACTTGACACTTTCAAACCTTTACCTATTATTATTATTATTATTATTATTATTATTATAAATATTATTATTATTATTATTATTATTATCATTATTATTATTATTATTATTATTATTATTATTATTATTATTATTATTATTATTATTATTATTATTGTTTGTAACACCCTCGAGAATCATGCCAATTTAAAACTTTTTAAAACATTTAAAACCATTAAATTAGTACAATTTGTTTTCAAAATAGTATTATATCAGAGTAGCCCCAGAATCAAATCATAAAAACATAAGGAGGTGCAGGATCACGCCTTCACCTTCCCGCGATCATCAGAAGTACCCGAAACATAATCAACAACTGTAAGCCCGAAGCTTACTGAGTACCCCCAAAATACCAACGCCATACAAATATAACCATATCATATAAACAGCAACATGCATAATGAGCCATCAGCCTGACTGGACCGCCTCGCAGGCCATCAGTCTATCTGGACCGCTCTCCGAGCCATCGACACGTCTGGACCGCCTCGCGGGCCTTCAGCCTTTCCGGACCGTTCGTCGGGCTTTCGGTCCGATTAGTACGCCCTAACCGGGTCTGCAGTTTATCCGGTCCGCCCTGGGTATGTTGGCACAAGCACAAAGCATACTCGTGTCAACCTAAACCCCAATCACCCAAACATGTGCACATAAATATCATACGCTAGGTAGCATGTACATATAGTCGTACAGATCTAACATATCACTAACATAGCATAATCCTATAACAAGGATACCGATCTAACATATCACTAACATAGCAACCATCCTTTAACTAGGATACCTATCTAACAGATCACTAACATAGAAACCATCCTATAACCAGGATACCAATCTAAGAGATCACTAACATAACAACCATCCTATAACCAGGATACAAATCATAAAGGGCCGGCCTTGGTGCCGTACACCTTGTTGATATAGTAAGAAGAACTCACCTCACGATGTCGAACTGTAGTGATAAGATCAAACTGCCGAATAACAACCACGAACTCAACCACCTATAACCACCATAGGACTAAGTCCATCAAAATCCCAAATTACGAAAATACCCTCAGAAGTCCTACTGGTCAACCCTTGGTCAAAGTCAAAGTCAACGGTCAAGGTCAACAGTCCATGTTGACCCAGCTCGTCGAGTGTAGCTTACTGACTCGTCGAGTTCTTCCAGAACTCGAGAATCCGTGAAAACCCTATTTGACTCGCCGTGTTTCCAGAATACTTGTCGAGTCCATGCAGTGTCCAAATGTCGGGAAAACCCTAACTAACTCGTAGAGTCGTCTCATTGACTCACCGAGTCCATGCAGAAACCAAAAACGACCAATCTTCATTTGACTCGTCGAGTTGACCATGTAACTCGTCGAGTCCTTTCAGCCTATTTTTCATTCAGACGTTTTTAAGCTTCCCCAAAGCTCCAAGTTGTAGATCTAGCTTCCTAAGGCATAGTTACCACGTAAAGTTGCAAACTTTACGTGTATGCAAGGTATTAAAGGCCAAAACCAAGCTGAGGAAGAGGTTTTAGGTAAGGAGAAGGCCATAACTTGCTAATGGCTAGAACTTTATGACTATAAGGGGCAAGAGGAGTCCAGATCTGAAGTTACAACTTCAGATCATGCCGAAAACCAGAAATAACTCCATTACAAACTAGAAATAGCCCTAAACCTTTGGATGAAGGGATCTAGCTAGAGAGAAGTCAAGGTAACGACTTGTTACCTTCAAGATGCTGCTAAGATGAAGTAGAAATCAGATCCACAAGCTTCTCCTTGCTCCAAGCTCCTTAGACTTCAAGCTCACTTCACAAAAGCCACCTTCCAAGCTTCTTAACACACAAAATGGAGAGTAGGCGCGATTAGGGTTTTCTGAGCTCAAGGGGGACGGTAACGGAGGTCGAGGGAGGCTAATGACCCTTTAAATAGGGTGTAAAACCCTGGAAATTAGGGTTTTCTCATTCAACTCCTATTCGTCGAGTTGGGGTCCTCCGACTCGTTGAGTAGACCTCATAAATCACGCGGGCTGACTAATCTCTACACGACAAGTTGGGGCCTTCAACTCGTCGAGTAGGCTTCTTTAATTGCATGAAATCCCTAAAATCTTATTCCCGGAAATCAGGATGTTACATTATTATTATTATTATTATTATTATTATTATTATTATTATTATTATTATTATTATTATTATTATTGTTATTATTATTATTATTATTATTATTATTATTATTATTATTATTATTATTAAAAAGAAAAACAAATACCGAAAAACAAGGTGTTACACGACGTGGAAGGCAGCTGGGGTTGATTTTGATAGTTGACCTTGACAGTTGAAACTTTTACCTGGGTTGACTTTTAGTCAAATGACTAGTTTATGAAGGTATACTAAGAGTTTACATTATATGATTCACTAGGAGGTGTGTAGTATCTACTTTTCGACTATGTGACCCTGTTAGCTTTTGTTTGCTTTTGTGAGGTGACTATGTAGGATACTTGCTAACTTTGTGACTCTTGCATGTATGATGGGTGGACCTGTTTCCAAGTTGGGTAGGGCTCGTTATGTGAATTAGGTGGGGATCTTTATGTATGATGGGCGGGGCCCGTATGGTTATGTGGTATTTTGGGGAAGTCACTAAGCTTTGTGTTTACGGTTTTGTGGTTTAAAATGTTTAAGATACTTCTGGTTCCAAAGGGAAGGGCCCAACATGATCGTATGACATCCCCTTGAGTTTATTCCATACTATTTATTTGATTCGCTCTGATGTTTGAAAATACTTTATACATTGATTGGTTTTGAAACAAATAGTTGTACTGTTTTGGTATTTTGAAAATGAAATTGTGTACTACTATTTTTGGGATGTTACATTAAGCATTCCATGTAGCTCCATCGAGGTTGTCCATATTATAAGTTAAAATGAACCGTTGATACGAACTAGAAAGGGAGTTTAAAACAATGTCATTGATCAACTCTTTTGGCAACTCGACATCAAGGTTTCACAATAGCTCTTTGTATAACTTCATCTTTTGGACGTGCACACATACATATGCTCCCTCTTGTCGTTTACAATCCATGAAGGATTTAACAATCTCGAATTCTTCTTGCCTTCCTTGCTCTTGGAACATTTTCTTAAGCTGCCGATTCATGTCAAAAGCACCCCAGTTCTCAAAGCTCTTTTAGATTAGGAATCAACTTCTTCACAAGTAGGCTCTTCTAGAAGTTCAGGAACATTGTAACGCCCGTGTTTCTAGGCTAGGAATTAATAATGATGTAATAGTCAAGGTCAACCTTTGTAATTTGTTTTGAAATAATAAATTGTATTATTTGAGTATTATGTGTTTTATGCTTAATTATTTTGAAATAATGAATTAAGAATAAAAATAAGCGTCGAAAATAAATATTAGATAATCCCGATATCTATGTAGGAAGTGGTAGTGGTCGTGACAAGGATTCCGGATATATAAAGAATGTCGAAATCCGACTTATAACGAAGAAGTTATGACATGTCGAAGTTTCGCGACAGAACCGTTACGATGCTGCGTGACGTAAATAGTGAATTTACGAAAGAACGAGTTTTATCCTTAACGATCTATATGATATTTGTAGTATTCGTTAAACCGAGAGCGCGCATAAAAAGAACGCCCAAATCTGACTTCGTATGCGGAAGTTATGATTTTTCTAAGTTTCGACTTATAAGTATGCAGCCCAAAACTCGAAATTTAGATCGAGTGATTTTTAGCCGAAACAATCAAAACGAGAATTGAAGATCTCGTTGATATTAGTGCAACGATAAAAAGACAGACGAAAACAGACGTCGGATGAAGAAGTTATGAATTTTTAACGGACTTTTCGAGTCCCGACCTGTTAAAAATATAACTTTAAAAATAAAGTCAAAATTAGCCGACGGAGTCTAAACAAAAGTTGTAGAGCATAGTCTCACCTACGTGTGGATATAAAGCACGTCAAAAACGGAGCTCGTATGCGAAAGATATGAGTTTTATAAGTTTGGAAATTCGGAGTACGCCTAGCGTACAGGAGTACGCCCAGCGTACTCGTGTTCATGATCTGAGTTGGGCCACGTAGCCTACTCCATCACATGAGTGCCACCAATTCATAGCCTTGACGCGTCCGAGCTGATCCACCTCGTACGCCCAGCGTACAGGTCGACGAGGCAGTACGCCCCGTGTACCTAAAGATTACGCCCAACGTAAATCGATGGTTCAGCCCCTATAAATAGAAAACAAGGATGTCGTATTTTGTTTGCAAACTCTTACTTCTCTTTCACTTTACACACACTTCTAGCCTAATTTTATCCCCCCGAAGTCCCGGTATCATCCCGACACCCGAAGCAAGTCCCGAAGGTCCCGAGAAAAAGAGTTTTCGAGCTGAAACTCTGCCCACGCGATGCCCGGTTTTTGAGAAATCATCCCGGTTTCATCTGAAAAGATCATTTTAAGAGACGTGGTGCCGCCCAAATATCGTCTTAATATATGAGTGTGTAGTCACTTTCATCTTACACATAGATATGAAGTATTTTTTATAAAATGCGTGGTATGTGTAATTATATTGTTTTTTTTATTTGAGATGGGTGTTGAATAAATGTTTTATACAAGTTTTAAATTGTATATGTATTTTTATCTACAAATATGTTGGGTTAAACATGGGTAGATGAAATAGTTGAGGTGTCTTAAAAAGATGAGAGGCCTCGATGTTGTTGTTGTTGTTGTAGTCATCTAGCAGATTATAGATGACGACCACATACCTTTCTAGATAGTCCAGTGGAACGCTAGCAGGTTCGCAACCTGTAGGTGTTGGTGAACTATATGTTCATTGGTGTACTCGATCCCCCTCATGGTTGCCTTATTTGACATAAATTGCCGAGAAATCCCTAAAGCAGTGTTGTCACCCCGATGAAAATCCTTAGGCTAGGTCCCTTATGTTAGGTGTTTAGGGACATAAAGTGAGGATAACGGGAATGGGTAATCAAGGTTATTGTTGGTTGATGAAATTAATAAATTTATCTTTGATTGATGAATTTAATAAATTTATTATTATTTGTGGGTTGAAAACCCTATATGCTCACAAGGTTCCCAAGCCTGACCCACTCAGCTTTTTATATTACAGGTAGTGGACCCCGAGCATAGTCGGATGATGATGAGAGATTTTTGGATTATAGGACAGTAGTTATAAATAACTTTTGTAAGGCTTATAATGTACTGTTTATGCTTTTGATCTGTATCGGAACATGACATCCCGAGGTTTTGATATATAATGAAAATATATATTTCTTTAAGAAATGTTTTGATGAATTTTTATCATGTTTTGTTTTGGGGACAAACTCCGCAGCATCTTTTAAAAAGATTACTCTAATTTTATTTTATAAGCATAAATTAAATCGGTCTTTTCTGGCCGAGAAATTTGGGGATGTCACAATTGGTATCAAAGCATTAGTTAAGCGAACTAGGAATTTGTAGGATTTATAGACTTAAACTTAGAATGCTAACTGATGATTGTGAGATGAGTGTCTACCATATTTTAGACACGAGCACTAGTATATTTTAGGAAAGATGCCTAAAATACTTTTATGTGCTAAATGCTATATGTTTGCCATATATGCCATTATTTGTTCGGATCTATGGTCTGTTGCCGACTGGATCTGGAAACCTTATGTGTTTAGGATTCTAAGCATACGACTACGATATTAGAACTAGCATGTTAACGTTTTGGAGTGTTAAGGAGAATTTAAATATCTATCGTGGATAAAGATCTAAATTCGCCTTATTTGGTGTATAGATTATAATGGCAAGAACTCGAAGTGGAGCTGGAGATGCAAGCAGAAACCAACAACCTCAACCCCAAGTGATGGAATAGGTGCCTATAGCAGGAGCTGCACCAGAACCCATCACCATGGCTGGAGTACAAGCCATGATTCAGGCAATGATGGCTGAACAAAGGGAGGAAATGAGTCAACTATTGATGAACAATAGGAGTGAACCTTCAATACATGTTGAACAGACTGAATTAAATGACAGCCAGTCTGGGGAAGGAAATTACAGTAGATCTGTTGGTCAAAGTGAACCACTTGTGGTTAGGAGAAATAACCACGAGGATGGAGTGGAGCGAAATGGATGCAAGTATAAAGACTTTATGACTGGCAAGCCATCAACTTTTACTGGAAAAGAAGATCCCATTGGAGTAATGGATTGGATCTCGGAAATGGAATTGGCCTTCATGACATGTGGTTGTCAAGGCAAGTTACAAACCACATTTGCAGTGCGTCAGTTCAGAGGTAGCGTTGTTCGCTGGTGGAACACTATGGGGAAAACCCTAAGCCCTAACGAGCCACTGCAACTGACTTGGGCAGAGTTCTTGGTGCAATTCAAGCGCAAGTACTGCTCGGCCCAAAATGTGCTTGAGCTAGAAAACCAATTTCTGATGTTGAAGAAGGGAAGTATGACCATTAATGAATACACAAATAACTTCACATACAAAATGGAGTTAGCTTTGCGTATTGTCCCAGATGAACTAACAAAAATAGACAGGTACGCAAAGGGACTTCCATGGGAATATGTAGTGTCAGTACGTTAGGCACTTAATTTGGAGGCAGATATCTGGGCTTCCAAGTCTATTGAAGATATGATTAAATGGAGAGCCGCCAACAAGGTTGAAGTTGGCGAAAAGAAAAAGTTTGAAGGAACTTCAGGTTCTAACAAGAAGAATAAGTTCTCGAAGTCTGGTACGAGAAAATTCGGAGGAGGAGCCGAAGCGAAGTGGTGTGACAAGTGTAAGAAGAAACATTTTGAAGGATAGCCCGAAGAAGAAGGATGCAGCAAATCCCAATCTTCCACCAAAGCCAAAAGCCAGAGCTTTCCAGATGACACTGGAAGCTGCAAAGGATGCAGTGGATGTCGCATCAGGTACCTTTCTCGTAAACGAATTGTCTGCCCAAATTTTGTTTGATTATGGAGCAAACTACTCCTTTATTTCGCATGAATTTGGTAGAAAACTAGCTTTTCCTGTTGATAGACTAGTTAATCCTTTAATAGTCGAGGTTGCTAGTGGCAAGTTTGTACCTGTTAGCCATCGTATGAAAAACATCTTCATTGAATTGAATGGGAATAAGTTCCATGAGGAATTACTTCCTATTGAGTTAAATGGTTTCGACATCGTGCTGGGAATGGATTGGCTTAGCGCCAATGATGCCGAAATATTGTGCAGGAAGAAGATAGTAAAAGTAAACCCGCCAGGGAAAGAGTCGTTTATGATGTATGGAGACAAACGCAGAGTAAACTCTGGAATCATTTCCCTAACGAAAGCTAGAAAGTGTTTGGGTAAGGGATGTACATCATATCTAGCATTCGTGATCGATGCTAAGAAGGAAAAGAAGGAGGTGCAGAATATTCCGGTGGTGTGTGATTATCGAGAAGTCTTTCCCGAAGATCTTCCCGGATTACCCCCTTATCGACAAGTAGAATTCCATATCGACTTGTTACTAGGAACAACGCCAATAGCAAAAGAACCGTATCGACTAGCACCAACAGAGATGAAGGAGCTTATGACACAACTTCAAGAATTATTCGACAAAGGTTTCATTCGACCAAGTTCATCACCCTGGGGAGCTCCGGTGTTATTGGTGAAGAAGAAAGACATGAGCATGAGAATGTGTATAGATTATAGAGAGCTGAACAAGGCAACAATAAAGAACAAGTACCCGTTGCCAAGGATTGATGACCTATTCAATCAGTTGCAAGGTTCGAGATATTTCTCGAAGATCGATCTTAGGCCAGGATATCATCAGCTAAAGGTAAGAGAGCAGGATATTGAGAAGACTGTGTTCATAACAAGATAGGGACACTATGAGTTCTTGGTTATGTCGTTTGGACTAACCAATGCTCCAGCAACTTTCATGGATTTGATTAACAGGGTTTGTAAACCATTCCTCGATAAATCCGTGATAGTGTTAATATATGATATTTTGATTTACTCAAAAAGCAAGTAGGAGCATGACAAGCATCTGCGTTAAGTGCTAGAAGTTCTGAAAAAGGAGAAGTTGTATGCAAAGTTCTCCAAATGTGAATTTTGGATTCAAGTAGTCCAATTTTTGGGTCATGTGGTTAACCAGGAAGGGATAATGGTTTACCCAACGAAGATTGAAACTGTGATGAAGTGAGAACAACCGAAAAAAACCCCACGGAGATCCGAAGCTTTCTAGGATTAGTGGGATATTATCGAAGATTTATCCAAGACTTTTCTTCGATAGCCGCTCCATTGACAGCTTTGACCCACAAAGGAGCTACTTATACTTGGAATGAGAAGCATAAGGAAGCTTTTGAGAAGTTAAAGAAGAAATTGTATGAAGCACCGATTCTTTCTTTACCTGAAGGAGTTGATGACTTCGCAGTTTATAGGGATGCATCTGGAGTTAGGTTAGGTTGTGTTCTGACCCAAAGGGATAAAGTAATAGCATATGCATCAAGGCATCTAAAAGAGCATGAAAAGAACTATTCCACTCATGATTTGGAGTTGGTAGCGGTAGTATTCGCCCTAAAGATATGGAGTCATTATCTTTATGGCACTAAATGTAAACTTTTCACTGATCATAAGAGTCTTCAATATCTCTTTAATCAGAAGGAATTAAACATGAGGCAACGAAGCTGGCTAGAGTAACTCAAGGACTACGACTGTGAGATACTTTACCATCCTGGTAAAGCACATGTTGTCGCTGATGCTCTCAGTCGGAAGGTAAACCTTGAAAATAAAAGGCCAAGAGCATTGAGAATTGAAGTTGTCTCGACAATTGTGGAAAGTATAAAGAAAGCTCAGGAGGAAGTTTCAAAGAAAAATGGCCGAAAGGAAGAACGTTTGGGCAAAACGTTAGAGTTCGGTACAAAGAACCAAGGGTTGAAGACATCACTATGGACTTTGTCATTAAACTGCCCGAAAATGTAGAGGGATCTGAAACCCTACTACTGGTGGCCGACGATGAAGCACGATGTTGCAAAGTATGTGGCAGAGTGTGTGACATGTGCGAGGGTTAAGGCACAATATCAGAAACCATATGGGAGTTTAGAACCTTTACCTGTAACCATGGGTAAATGGGAAGACATCACTATGGACTTTGTCACTAAACTGCCTAGAACAAAGAATGGTCACGACATGATTTGGGTGGTCGTTGATCGCTTCACTAAGAGTGCGCACTTCATTGACTTGTCGAAGTTTCGCGACAGAACCGGTACGACACTGCGTGACGTAAATAGTGAATTTACGAAAGAACGATTTTTAGCCTTAACAATCTAAATGAAAGTCGTAGTATTCGTTAAACCGAGAGCGTGCATAAAAAGAACGCCCAAATCTGACTTCGTATGAGGAAGTTATGATTTTTCTAAGTTTCGACTTACCAGTATGCAACCCAAAACTCGAAATTTAGATCGAGTGATTTTTAGCCGAAACAATCTAAACGAGAATCGAAGATCTCATCGATATTAGTGCAACGGTAAAAAGACAGACGAAAACGGACGTCAGATGAAGAAGTTATGAATTTTTAACAGACTTTTCCTGTCCAGGTGTGTTAAAAATATAACTTTAAAAAAAATTCAAAATTAGCCGACGGAGTCTAAACGAAAGTTGTAGAGCATACTCTCACCTACGTGTGGATATAAAGAATCTCAAAAAACGGATCTCGTATGCGATATATATGAATTTTAGATGTTTGAAAATTCGGAGTACGCCTAGCGTACAGGAGTACACCCAGCGTACTCGTGTTCATGATCTGAGTTGGGCCACGTAGCATACTACATCGCATGAGTGCCACAAATTCGTAGCCTTGACGCGTCCGATCTGATCCACCTCGTACGCCCAGCGTACAGGTCGACGAGGCAGTACGCCCTACATACCTGAAGATTACGCCCAACGTAAATCGATGGTTCAGCCCCTACAAATAGAAAACAAGGCTGCCGTATTTTGTTTGCAAACTCTTACTTCTCTTTCACTTTATACACACTTTTAGCCTACTTTTAACCCCCCGAAGTCCCGATATCATCCCGACACCCGAAGCAAGTCCCGAAGCCCCGAAGATCCCGAGAAAAAGAGTTTTCGAGCCGAAACTCTGCCCACGCGAAGCCCGGTTTTTGAGAAATCATCCCGGTTTCATCTAAAAAGATCATTTTAAGAGACGAGGTGCTGCCCAGTTATCGTCTTAACATGTGAGTGTGTTGTCACTTTCATCTTACACATAGATATGTAGTATTTTCCATAAAATACGTGCTATGTTTAATTATATTGTTTGTTTATTTGAGATGGGTGTTGAATAAATGTTTTATACAAGTTTCAAAATTATATATGTATTTTTATCTAAAAATATGTTAGGTAAAACATGGGTAGAGGAAATAGTTGATGCATCTTAAAAAGATGAGATGTCTCGTTGTTGTTGTTGTTGTTGTTGTTGTTATAGTCATCTAGCGGAGTATAGATGACGACCACGGACCTTTCTAGACAGTCTAGTGGAACGCTAGCAGCTTCACAACCTGTAGGTGTTGGTGAACTATATGTTCATTGGTGTACTCCATCCTCCTCACGGTTGCCTTATTTGACATATATTGTTGAGAAATCCCTAAAGCAGTGTTGTCACTCGATGAAAATCCGTAGGCTAGGTCACTTATGATAGGTGTTTAGGGACGTAAAGTGAGGATAACGGGAATGGGTAATCAGTGTTGTCACTCAGCTTTTTATATTACAGGTATTGGACCCTGAGCCTAGTCGGATGATGATGAGAGATTTTTGGATTATAGGCCAGTAGTTGTAAATAACTGTTGTAAGGATTATAATGTACTGTTTATGCTTTTGATCTGTATCGGAACATGACATCCCGAGGTTTTGATATATAATGAAAATATATATTTCTTTAAGAAATGTTTTGATAAATTTTTATCATGTTTTGTTTTGGGGACAACTCCGCAACATCTTTTAAAAAGATTTACTCTTATTTTATTTTAAAAGCATAAATTAAATCGGTCTTTTCTGGCTGAGAAATTTAGGGATGTCACAAACATCATCCTCGGGAACATACTCTTTGTTCTCATACCTCAAGGTGAACCTCAAGGTACAAATCTAATCGAGGTAATTGGGTCCAGTAACTTTTTCCCTATTCAGAACTGATAGAAATGAGAAGTTAGAGTTTTGAGTTGGAAAGAGGAGAAAGGTTGTTGTTATTTGGGAACGAATTATGCAAAAGAGGATTTCAGTTAGTTTGATACGATTAATCCTTAAAATAATTACCCTAAATAAAATATTCAATAATGTTAAAATCCTCCTTTCAAATAATTTACAATTAGATTACGGCATCCCTTTTATAAGTTGTGAATTATTGTGTTTGGGTCCTAGCCTTAATATTTCATTTGGGTGTCATATTAAGGAATTTCTATCTAATAAAACTTATTATTCTTTTTAGATGTCTACTTCAAACAACACTTCTGGCTCCAACTTCTCTGGCTCTTTTTCCCTCTTGAACTTATGTGGGAGGGTAATATTCGATGGCTCAAACTTTAACGACTAGATTCGTAACATTCGTATGGCCATTCGATACGAGGAAAAAGAATATGCCCTCGATAAAGAGCTAAAGGAGATTGATGAAGAAACCGTTACTCCTGAGCAACTGGCTGAGTATAGGGCTCATGAGAAGGATGCGACAAAGGTGTCGTGCATCATGCTAGCCACTATGACTTCTGAGCTTCAGAAATCCTACGAGGACTTCTGGCCTTTCGAGATGCACCAGGACTTGATGTAAAGGTACCATCAAAGTGCTCTTCAAGAAAGGTATGAAATCATTGCCTCGATGATAACAACAAAGATGAAGGATGGAGAGTCACTCACGGCCCACTTGCAAAAGTTGCAAAGATATGTGGACCGCTTGCTAATGTTAAATGTTAATTTCAATGAAGAGTTGGCTGTTGACATTATCCTACATTCTTTACCTTCTTGTTATGATCAGTTTCGTATGACTTATCATATGAACAAGGAGGAAGTCACTCTAAGCAAGCTTCAAGGCCTTCTGAGAACTGCTAAAAGTAGTTTGAAAGGCAAGTCTGTTGTACCCATTCCTACTACTGCTGCCCCAGTCCTGGCAATTGGACATGGTAAAGGGAAGAAAAGGAAAGCTCCTACAAAGAATCACAAGGGAAAGTCTCATGATGGATCCTCTTCTAGTGGATCCAAAGGTGGTTCTGCTACTCCCTCATCCAACCCAAAGGAAGCAGAGTGCTTCCATTGTCATGAAAAAGGGCATTGGAAACAAAGCTGCCCTAAATACTTGCAGGACATTAAGGATGGGAAGATAATGCCCACCTTCGCAGGTATCTACACTATTCAATCTAACAAATAATCACATGCTAATTTTTGGGTCCTTGATATAGGATGTGGTTTTCACATTTGTTCTTATTTGTAGGGTCTAAAAAGAAGTAGGGATGTGGAGCACGGGAACATGAACTTGATCATGGGGAATAGGAAAGCATCGCCTGTCACCAAAATTGGAGTTTATTCTTTATTTCTTAGTAATAGGTTGGGGCTAGATTTAAAAAACTTTGCTATTCGTCTGCTTTGGCGAGAAACATTATTTATTTTCATGGTTTGTATAAACAAGGTTTTAGATTTTCATTTAACAATGAAATTGGTTCTATTAATGCTTTTTATAATGATAAATTTTATTTTCAAGCATTGCCTTGTAATGGTATATATGAAACTGTGATGTTGTACATGACTTAGGAAATAATGTATTACATATTGATTCGTCCAATGGTTTGGACAAGGCATACTTGTGGGATTGTTGTCTTGGACATGTCAACAAGAAGCACATAGCCCAACCCCAAAAGGATGGAGTGTTGGAGTCATTTAACCTAAAATCAGATGACACGTGCGAATCTTGTTTGCTTGGAAAGAGACCAAGTCACCCTTCACTGGTACTTGTGAAAGAGGTGAGGGTTTGTTGGATCTCATACACACGGATGTGTGTAGACCCTTCAGATCTGCCACAAGCGATGCTAATCACTTCTATGTAACCTTTAACGAAGACTATAGCAGATATGGGTATATCTACTTAATCAAGCACAAGTCGGAAACCTTTGAAAATTTCAAAGAGTTTAAGCAAGAAGTGGAGAATCAATTGGGCAGGAAGATAAAGATGCTCCGATCCGATCGATGTGGTGAGAATCTTAGTATTGAGTTCCACGACTATCTTAAGGAATGTGGAATTGTTTCACAATTAATGCCACCTATGACTTTGCGGCTTAATGCTGTGGTTGATAGGCTCAATCAAACCTTGTTGGATATGGTTCGTTCCATGATGAGTCGAGCTTCGTTACATATCTCATTCTGGGGGTATGACTTAGAGACTGCTGCCCATATCCTTAATCTAGTCCCAACTAAGAAGGTTTCCAAAACACCCCACGAGATGTGGACAGGGAAGGTTCCCTCGTTAGCACATATCAAGGTTTGGGGTTGCGAGGCTTTCGTAAGACGAGAGACTCACGACAAGCTCGAACCTCGTAGTAAGTGGTGTATTTTCATCGGCTACCCAGATAAATCCTTTGGATATTTGTTATATAGACCTAGTGAGAGCATGGTCTTCGTAGTGCGAAGGGGTGTCCTTCGTGAAAGAGAACTCATATGCCAAGAGGATAGTGGGAGGCAAATTAACCTTGAATAGCTTCAAGAGTTAAGCGATGAAGGAACCTCTAACACTAGCGCTCAACCTGAGGATGAGACTCGTGTTGAACCAGTTGACCAGTCCTTACATCTGAGACGTTCCAGTAGAGTTAGGATTCCACCTGCGTTATATGATTTTCATATAAAAAGTAAAGGTGATACGTTTATCAGTGATAGCATAATAGTAAATTGGGATGAACCTCACAACTACAAGGAAGCCATGGCGGGCCAAGAGTCTACGAAATGGAAAGAGGCGATGGACAGCGAGATTCAGTCTATGTATAACAATCAAGTTTGGAACTTGGTTAACAATGTACCAGGTCATAAGATGGTCGGGTGCAAATGGATCTTCAAGAAGAAGACCGACATGGATGGGAAAGTACACATATATAAGGCGCCATTGGTTGCGAAGGGCTTTAATCAAACTCCTAGAGTTGACTATGATGAGACCTTCTCACCAGTAGCAAAGATCAAATCTACAAGGGTTATGCAAGCCATAACTACGTTTCATGATTATGAAATATGGCAGATGGATGTCAAAACCGCTTTCCTTAATGTGAAGTTAGCTGAAGATGTTTACATGAGTCAGCTAGAGGGTTTTGTAGATGCGAAGTACCCTGATACAGTGTGTAATCTTGAGAAATCCATTTATGGATTAAAGCAAGCATCTTGCAGATGGAATCTTTGTTTCGATGAGAAAGTCAAAGAGTTTGGTTTTTCGAGAAGCGAGGATGAGTCCTGCGTATATGTAAAGGCCAGTGGGAGTATAGTTGGCTTTCTAGTATTGTATGTGGATGACATACTACTCATAGGAAACGACGTTCCAACCTTGCAGGAAGTTAAGTCCTGGCTTCGGAAGTGTTTCGCTATGAAGGACCTCAGGGAAGCTGCTTACATTCTAGGGATAAGGATTTTGAGAAATAGGAGTAAAAAACTAATATGACTTAGTCAAAGTACATACTTGGACAAGGTGTTCAAACGTTTCAACATGGAGAATTCCAAGAAAGGAGAATTACCTATCCAGAGAAATACCGAACTGAGTAAGACTCAGAGTCCGGGTACCGATGTCGAAATAGCATAAATGAGTCGAGTACCATATGCTTCTGCTGTTGGATCGATCATGTATTCTATGAAATTTAGTCGCCCTGATGTGGCTTTCACTTTGAGCATGGTTAGTCGATATCAAGGGAATCCTGGTAGAACTCACTGGATAGTAGTAAAGAACATTCTTAAGTTCCTACAGAGGACTAAGGACTGGGTCCTTACCCTCGGTGGGAGTGATTACTTGAGAGTAACAGGGTATAGGGACGCCAACTTTCAGACCGACGGTGATAGTTTCCGCTCTCAGTCGGGCTGGGTATTTACCCTCAATGGAGGAGCAGTAACATGGAAAAGTTCCAAACAGGACACTATAGCTGATTCAACATGCGAATCAGAGTAAATAGCAGTAAGCGAAGCGTCGAAGGAGGCAATATGGCTAAATAACTTTATCGGAGACCTTGGAGTTGTACCAGCTATAAAGGAGCCTATGGAGATTTTCTGTGACAACGTGGGTGTAGTCGCCTTAACCAAGGAACCAAGGGATCATGGGAGATCCAGACACATCGACAGAAAATATCACTTCATAAGACATCGAGTAGAAGAGGGACTCCTTGTAGTGAAGAGGGTATCGTCGGAGGATAACCCAGTGGATCCCCTTACGAAGGGACTGAGTAGGGTTAAGCATTTTCAGCATGCTAGGAGCATTGGCCTGAGGGACGATATTAGTTTTAGTGATTAGATAGACAGTTAGAAACTTGTAATAAATAAATGTAATTGACATTAGATGATTAAGTAATATGAGTTTTATTTATAAGTAAAGTTTACTATCTTTTGTCAATTGTTTATTTTGTGTTTCACTTTTGCATGTTCTGACTTCCAGAATAATATGATTATTCGTACTATCCATAGTCGATCATACTTTGGAAGTAGGTTATGAAGTTAGATTGTCATGAATTGTCTTGTAGATTGTCTAAGGTGTTTTAGACATAGAAAAGGTTATCTGCAACGTTCATGACTAGTCTTGAAATACGAATTTGAGTATTGGATTAAACCCACGCTCACATGAATCACTTCATGGAATTTATCACGAGTGATTGTGAGACGATAATATCGTATAGTCTTCAAACCAAGATATATGAGTTGTTCATTATAAGTTTGTTGTGCATTGATAGTACGAAAACGCATCAGTAACTTGGTGTCATAAAACGTGTTGTTGTGTTTGATTTAACAAGTAATCAGTACAAGCATATAAGTCGAAGTTTATCTGTTCCTTTTATCCTAAGAGGATTAAAAGCGATATCTTGGGCCCCTCGATGATTTTGTTTTGACTTATGTGCTGGGCCCAGTCAGGACTCAATTGATGTGTTCAATTAAGTTCTATGTCAAACAAATCAGAAATCATGAAACAAACTGTTGGACAATGACTATGACTTTAGTCCATGTCTTTGTCCACACGATATCTTGAAAGACAGATGATTATATGATCCATTATCTAAAGGACGAGTCATTGACTAGATTAGAGTTGGAAAGTGGCTTTTGAGAGCTACGATTGCTAATCGGATTTTGAAATTGCATTGGCAGGTATAGTTATTAGACTTATCCAAGTGGGAGAGTATTGGATTGAGTGTCTAAGCCCATAACTATAATTGGTATGTACTTGACCCGATAGTAGCATGGTCCTTTTGGGTTGCCTTCACCATAGTAATTTGATAGGATGGATATTTGATAAATAGGTTACTAATATATTATAAGTATAATATATTTATTAAGAAATCATATTATTTAATTCGTATTGATCAAGAATTAATCTGAAATTAACTTAATGATCAAAAGAGATTGATTAAATTTACAGGGACTGATTTGGTAAATCATTGATACTTATAGTTTGGGCTAATGATCCATGTTGATTAGGCATGGACTGAACCTATATGAGAGTCCATTAGGGTTTAGTCCAAAGGGCCATCAAGTATGAAGAGTCATGGTGAATTAGGGTTTACATGTATGAAACCCTAGGAATTCCACACTATAAAAGTAACCCCTAAGCACCCTAAAATCGGCCATAAGAATTCCAAGGTGAAACCCTAGCTGAATTGTGCTTCCTAACCTCTCTCTCATAAGCCTCCTTTTGCATTTGGTGTTTGTAACACATTTGAGGCATCACATTTGAGGTGTTAAGTTCTTGAAAGGCAAGGTTCTACAAGCTACAACAAGAGGTATTCATCTAACTAGTTTTTATAATGTATATCTCAAATTACATGCTAGCGAGGGTGTATGCTTTGCGTGAAATGATATTGCATGTATAACTTGATAAAACTTAGATCCAAAGCATCTAGGGTTGTATATGCTCCATAGGATTGTTATAGTGCTCAAAACCATTCAGAAAGGACCCAGTAGTAGGAATCCCTCTTTTACTTCACACCCAAGACTCCAAGAGGGTATCCAAAATAAAATAGCATAAGTGCCTGTAAGTCCCAAATTTTGCTTGATGTATCAATCAGATCCACTTGATGGTGCGGAATTCCAATCAAGTGGGTGATGCAAGATCAATTGGAGAAGAATGAGAAGAAGAAGAAGATGAACTTGATGAATCTTCAATGTTTATATGATTAGAATGATGTTCCAACACAAGATTCACACACACATATAGAAGTTCTCTCTCTAACTTTCTCTCTCTAAAACACCTTGGTTTCCACACACTTGGCCGTCAACTCTCTCTGACAATACTGACACTATTTATAGGAAACAGTGAACCGTAAACGGTTAACGACCGTAAACAGTTCACGGCTGCAAACGAGTTTTCAGGCACATGGTTGTATGCACGATTTGGACAATTTCTGGCAACGACATACCAAAAGTACACATTTATTCTTTTGAGGGGCAATCAAGCGGAGTCATTTCCTAAGATGGCCATATAGTGTTACCATCAAGAGAAGTGTAATCTCGGTTCACTCATATACAATGTAATTCCCTGTTTTAGATCGTTTCCACTTTGGGGTGGTGATCAAGGATTGGGTATTAGCAGACTTAGGATCCTTGAAGAAGTTAGTTTTGGGCTCATTTGGAGGTGCATGATGTATATTGGATGATCTAGGTATTCGGTTTATGTTTTGGAGTTAAAGGGTATTTTGGTACTTTCTCAGCTTGGGCCTCTATGGAAATGGATGTTTGTTCGAGATATGGTAAGATGGGTATTAGTTGATTAAAGCATAGGGTTTCTCGTTACCTTTTCATGGATATATGGATCGTCGGAATCGAATGTGTATCGAAGAAGTTATGGCCTTCAGAATGTGTAGGGTTTGAGGGGAAGCCCGAGTACGCGGGGAGTACCCGGCAAGTAGGCAGGGCGTACTGGTGCGAAGGGTGGTACGCGAGGCGTTGTTTAGGGTACACGTAGCGTACTTCGAAGGTTGTATCGGGGGAGTGGAACCTCGTACGTTGGGCGTACAAGGTCTACACGGGGCGTATGAGGGTCAGAGGAAAACCCTAATTTTAAGTGATTGTACCCTATATAAGCACATTAAGTCCTTAGGCTGTCCTCTTTACCAGCCTCTAAGTCCCTAAAACCCTAGAAATCGTCCTTTAGCCTTCATGATGGTATTTTGAGCTCATGGTGTCCATTTTTGGTGTGTTTGGTCCATTTCCAAGAAGATGGAGTTTGGTGCAAGGATGGGGATCAAGGAAGAGCTTATGGATCTGGATTTTAGGACTCATTTCCAATATGTTTGAGGTAAAAAGTTATGAACTTGATCATTGATGTGTTGGATCTAGCATGTACGAGTTTTTGGTTCATTTTGGTCCCAAGGATAAGGTCTAGTGGTTTGGTACCACTGCAAGAGCTATGAGTTGCCACTCTTGGTGTTTCTGAGTTTTTAAATGCTTAAAGTTATCTCCTGTGCGGTTTGGATTTCCCCATGTTTGATTTGGTGTCCATTTGGTGAACGTTTAATGCTTTAAGTGGATGTTGGGTTGTTTTGAGGCTTTAAGTCAATGACTTTATGGGTCTAGATGTCCCTTAAGAAGTAGACCTGTGGTTTGGACTCTTGATCTAGAGCATTAAGTGCTTAACATCATATTTGGGCTTAAGGGAGGAGTGCTATGGGCGTACAAGTCAGTTTGCATGTATGCTTAGCGTACAACTGGGTACGCCCCGTGTACTCAGTCAGGAAGGTTTTGGCTTGTTGGGCTTCGGTGTGGGCCATCTTTTGGGCTTAGTTCTCTTGGGCCCTGTTGGTCCATCAGATTTTGGGTTGATAATTTTGTAGGAAAGTCCTTCATTGGGTTTGGGCCCAATTTGGAAAACTGGGCCATGATTTGGGCCTTGAGTGGTTTTGGTATTTGGGCCTCTTGAATTATTAGGTTTGGGCCGAAGTCTCGGTCCAAACTAGATTAGGTGTAAATTGGTAAGTTGCCCTAATAATGGATTTATGGGCATGGTTTTAGACCCAAATGTTGATTGGGTGTTGTTTCATATTGATAGTTCGGGGAATCTGTCAGCCAACAGCCAGGGATCGTCTGTGTGTTTCGGCAGTGCGAGGTGAGTCTCCTCACTGGGTTTAGCGGGTCGAAGGAACCAATGCCAACCCATAGTTTTATGTTAGGATGCTAGATGTTTGTTTGACTCTTACGCGTGATTTATGATGATCTGTTTACCGGGCAAGGCCCGATGCCAGGCGAGGCTTGAGGAGGATATTGTATCTTAATTATCAGTATGTGTCTTATGCTTACCGGGCTAGGCCCGATGCCGGGCGGGGCTCGATGACTATATGGAACACTATAGTCTTTGTGATTATTGCATTTGTTAGTAGGTTATATGTTTATATGATTATATGGTTATATTATTATGTGTGTGCATCGGGCGGGGCCAAATGTCTGGTGAATGAAAGATTTGTAATCCGAGCGGGGCTCGATGCCAGGCGGGGCCCGAGGCCGAGTGTGACTCGAGACCGGGCGAGGCCCGATGGAGGGCGTGGGCCCAATATGTGATTTATTTATGTGTGGTATGTGGTATCTTGGGGAACTCACTAAGCTTTGTGCTTACGATTTTCAGTTTATGTTTGAGGTACTTCGGTTTTCAAAATGGCAGGGCTCGGGATGATTGTAGAGAAGACACCACATGTTTCCGCATTTTGTGAATTACTCTCATTTAATGATATTTTGCTAATTCTTGATTACCTTGGTTTTATGGAGTTGTTATGTATTAACAATTTATTAACCTTAAAACGGAAATTTTGTATCATTATTTTGGGACGTTACAAGTTGGTATCAGAGCCTTGGTTTGAGGGATTCGAGCACACTCTCGGGTGTGTCTGAACATAAACTGAGGATTTCGGAAAGTTTTTCAAAAAGACATATATTTTAGAAAGGGATTTTTCAAAAAGGAGAAGGGGTGAGGTGCATGCAATCCACCGAGCTCAAGTAAGTTTTCCCAAAATACCTATACATGTTATTAGTTATGCTGTGATATGTGAATCTGTGGAATCGCATGATAGTTAGGGCCAAGGATCTGCTTAGGTTTTGCATGATATAATGCTAGGAGAGATGCCTTTCTATTCCTATTATATGAGCTTGTAGACTTGCATGCTAGTTCTGATTTGACAGTGATAGGTTGGCCTGATATGTGATGCCTGGTAGTCTAGAAAGCATGGGATGCTAGTTTGGGTATGATTCGTATGCGTAAGGCGATCAGTAGCGTGAGTCGGAGCTCCTACTACGATTTGTAGTGTGTGGGATGGGAGTGATACTTCTCGAATTCTTCTTGCTTTGTGCTTTGTGGAACTCTTAGATGATGGGAGTTAACTACCAAGTGAATATGTCACGTCACATGTGACAAGGGTTCAATAGTCTCAGAGTGATGGATTTAACCATATTACGCAACTCTTGTCTGAGTCCAACCGTTGTAGGGATGAGTTTGTTACTCGAAGGATTATCTAAGATTTTTGTTGCATGTGATTGTATTCATGAGGTGGGTGACTGGCATTATGAGGAGTTCTTCAACAGCTAATGGCAGGGTGAGGTCGAGAACCTAGGAAAGCCTAGTGATTTCTTCGGTGGGTTTTGTTGCGCTGGGTTGTGAGTGTCTAGTGTATGGATTTGAGAAAGTGACTTAGATGATTCGGGAGGATTCTTGAGGAAAGTATGGATAAGTGTGGAAGGTAGTATTGGGCCCGTACTACTGAAAACACAAGATCCATACTCGAATCAAGGAGAGTCTTGGAGAATCTAAGAAGCCTTTGGGATGAGGACTCTTGGGTATATTCGGATCTTCTGCATGTTCTTTCGGTATGGTGTGGAGCACTCAAGAATGGGGTTGAGACTCTGGTTCCGTCTAAGTAGCAGGTACTGAGCCGATCGATGCACAGCCGTGGGAGTTCATCTCATTGGAGATTACTTGTGGTGTTTCAGATTGGACCTTGGTGGGCATTGGTTCAGCCAAGGAAGGGATTTTGGAGCTCTTGGATGGTTATCTCGAGGCCTTTCGGGCTGATGTTGTATTAGGGTAGTTGGGGGCTCGTCTGGAGCCCAAAGCTTGTGAACCTCTAGAATCCTGCAGGAAGGAGGGTCCTGTTGTTAGTTCTTGTCATCTGGGATCCAAGGGAGTTATGCACCATGTACTCAGGTTGGTTCGGGTAATTCTGGAGGAGGAGGTCGGGATTTCTTCGTATGCCTTGCGGGTATGTAATCTTCCGTATTCTTCCGGGTTGTATCGGGAATTTGTATCGCGTTGGAATTATTATGGTTTGGGATAATTTATATCTTAGGTTGGTTCTCTGGTAGTGTCTGGATTATATAATCAAGGATGATGATAGGACATTCTACATGCCGGGAGTCTTTGATGAATCTTCAGAGGGCCGTATCTTGTTGAGTTGGTTCAGCATGTCCCATTGTTGTTTTCGGGTCTTTGTCGGGATCAATTCAGGAGTATTGCTTGGAGGACCTTTGGTCAGGGTTAGTGGCTTAGTTCTCCAGGTAGGTCAGGGTTCAGTGGGTTTATCATCTGTACGGTCATTGATCAGAAGTTGCCCATGGAAGAACTTTGAGTTCGAGCACTACCGTTCCTTGGATAAGAGCGGTAGTAGGAAGATGGTGGTGACAGTTGCGTGAGTTGTTTGATCATTGTATGTGTCAGGGGAGTTGTATTTTCGCATGGACTGTAGTCGGTTAGAGTTAAGTGATTCTTTGTGGATGGAAATTGGATTGGATGTTTGTCAGTGTATGGAAAGGGTTGTGGTTTTCAGTCAAGAGCATTAGAACTAAAGGAATTGGCTATCATGGGAAGTGATTTAGATTATCAGATGGGTTAAGATTTCGAGTGTATTCTCCAGGATTTTAAGAATTTGGCGATCATTGAGTTTGGATAACGATGGGAAGTTAGTATTGATAAGCACATGTTATAGGCGGTTCATGCTATATAAGGTTGATGCGTTGGGAATCCATCAGATTTAAGTTATGAGAGAACTTCGTCGAATCCAAGTAGGGGAGAATCGATCACGTTTTCCGGAAGGCAGGAAGATTGTGAACTAGGGCAAGTTTCATATCCTGGTCTGGAGGAGAGGCGGCTCGAGTGGCCGTTTATATTGAGGTGGTGTAAGTGGGAGTTCAGGAAACTTCCAACTGCTGGTCGGCGTCTTTCTTATTATGCATAACAGGCTTGTGGTTGAGCCTAGATTGAAGGTTTCGGAATTCAAAGTATGACCAGAACACGTGATTGGATGCAGTTGGGTGTAGGTTTTGTCTTAGGGTGAGCGGAGTGTGATGATTATGGTGTGGTTAAGCCATGGGTGGTAACCGTGGTTGGCTTGAAGTGTTGTAAGACTACGATGGGATCGTAGCATTCACCAGTCTGAAGTAGACAATCGTTGGAGGTGGTCATGAGCGTAAAGGGGGAATCAGTCTGTGCCTTCGGTACTCCGGCCAAGATTGTCGAGGAGTATTTCTCTATTTTATATTGAGGACCATTGGGGTCCGAGGTGGAGTCAGGCCTGTGTAGCTCTAGGCGGGTGGGACTCGTGAATGAGGCTACTCCGTGGTTTAGTTGGGTGGGACCAGTGGCCGAGGCCCGTGCGATTATGGCAACACAGTTGACACCTGGTAGATACCGTTGGATCAATGTTTTAGGATGTTGAGTTGCAGGATTAAGTGGGTGGCCGGTGTGTGACACATAGGGGTTTTAGGCGGGGTGGCCTTGTTAATCAGACTCTTGGTAACTTGGTGGTTGGACCAGGTTTGTGGCTGGTAGTCTCGATGATGGTTGGGAACCTTTATATCTCTATCTAGAAAGAGTTTGTCATTATCAGAAGGTCGTGGAGGAAATGCAAGTGCAGATTCGTGGATCTCGGGTTATGAGATGAGTATCGGGTTGGTTTTTGGGAAAGATCTCGAGTCAGATATTGCAAGTGTTTTGTGCATGATTTTCGTTTCAGTGGAATAAGGAATTGGGGTATCTATATGCCGAGGGCATCAATAGAAGGGTTCAAGGGTAATGAATGGATTCAGTTTACATGATAGATCAAGCTCTTCTGATTGTGTCTTGTATTGGTTCTGCTGATGAAAGGCACCCAGATAAGTCAAGGCAGTATTATTGATTTGGAACTTGTGTGGGGAGTAGCTGGTTATTCGGAGGAGATGTTAGGTCACTTGCTGTCGGGATTGGATAATCTTAGAGTAAATGATTTGATCGTGTTGCGTAGCTCTCGTCTGAGTCTAACCGTTACAGGGATAAGTCTCCTACTCGAAGGATTATCTGAATGCTATAAGTTTTCGAAAGGGATATTTGGTCCTTGATTCTGTTTCTAGTGGGAACCTCAAGTTATCAGGAGTTGAATAGTCAGTTGGGTGATAAGTGGAATGGATTCAGAAATGATTCAGTGTAGGCGGCCTGTCAGGGAGTCAGATTATCTCGAGCCTTCAGGTCTCAATATAAGTAGATATGTTTATTTTATAAGGGATTATTTTTAGGAAGTGAAAGGATTCATTCATCTGCGGGTTAAGGAGCACTGCGAGGGTTGGTTTCGATTTCCTTGGGGAAGGTTGGGGTATGCTAGAAGTTGTGGTTGTGTTGCTCAGGTTGTTTGGCGTGTCGGGAATGGTAGGGAATGATTTCGACGACGAAATCTAATTTAGGTGGGGGAGAGTTGTAACACCCTGTTTCAGATCGTTTGCACTTTGAGGTGGTGATCAAGGATTGGGTATTAGCAGACTTAGGATCCTTGAAGAAGTTAGTTTTGGGCTCATTTGGAGGTGGATGATGTATATTGGATGATATGGGTATTCAGTTTGTGTTTTGGAATTAAAGGGCATTTCAGTGATTTGTCAGCTCGGGCCTCTATGGAAATGGATGTTTGTTCGGGATATGGTAAGTCGGGTACGATTTGATTAAAGCATAGGGTTTCTCGTTACCTTTACATAGATATATGGATCGTCAGAATCGGATCTGTATCGAAAAAGTTATGGCCTTCAGAATGTGTAGGGTTTGAGGGGAAGCCCGAGTGCACGGGGTGTACACGGAAAGTACGCGGGGCGTACTGGTGCGAAGGGTGGTACCTGAGGCATAGTTCAGGGGCGTATGAGGTGTGCACGGGGCGTACGAGGGTTAGAGGAAAACCCTAATTTTAAGTGATTGGACCCTATACAAGCACATTAAGTCCTTGGGGTTGGCCTCTTTACTTGCCTCTAAGTCCCCAAAACCCCATAAATCATCCTTTTGCCTTCATGATGGAATTTTGAGCTCATGGTGTCCATTTTTGGTGTGTTTGGTCCATTTCCAAGAAGATGGAGTTTGGTGCATGGATGGGGATCAAGGAAGAGCTTCTGGATCTGGATTTTGGGATTTATTTCCAGCTTGTTTGAGGTAAAAAGCTATGAACTTGATCATTTATGTCTTAGATCTAGCATGTATGAGTTTTTGGTTCATTTTAGTCCTAAGGATGAGGTCTAGTGGTTTGGTACCACTCTAGGAGCTATGATTTGCCACTCTTGGTGTTTCTGAGTTTCTAAATGCTAAAAGCTGTCACCTTTGAGGTTTGGAATTCCCCATGTTTGAGTTGGTGTCCATTTGGTGAAAGTTTAATGCTCTAAGTGGACGTTGGGTTCTTTTGAGGCTTGCAAAGTCATCAAATCAATAACTTTATGGGTCTAGATGTCCCTTAAGAAGTAGACTTGTGGTTTGGACTCCTGATTTAGAGCATTAAGTGCTTAATGTCGTATTTAGGCTTAAGGGAGGAGTATGCTGGGCGTACAAGTCTGTACGCTCGGTGTACAAGACAGTTTGCATGTACGCTTAGCGTACAACTAAGTACGCCCCGCGTATTCACTCAGGAACTCAGGAAGGGTTTGGCTTGTTGGGCTTCAGTGTGGGCTGTCTTTTGGGCTTAGTTTTCTTGGGCCGTGTTGGGCCATCAGATTTTGGGTTGATAATTATGTTGGAAAGGCCTTCAATGGGTTTGGGCCAAATTCGCTAAATTGGGCCATAATTTGGGCCTTTAGTGGTTTGGTATTTAGGCTTCTTGAATTATTAGGTTTGGGCCTAAGTCTCGGTCCCAACTAGATTAGGGGTAAATTGGCTAGTTACCCTAATAATGGTTTTATGGGCGTGGTTTGAGACCCGAATGTTGATTGGGTGTTGTTTGATATTGACAGTTCGGGGAATCTGTCAGCCCTAGCCAACGATCATATGTGTGTTTCGGCAATGCGAGGTGACTCTCCTCACTGGGTTTAGCGGGTCGAAGGCACTAATGTCGGCCCATGTTTTTATGTTAGGATGCTAGATGTCTATTTGACTCTTACGTGCGATATATGATGATATGTTTACCATACAAGGCCCGATGCAAGGGGATGCTTGAGGAGGATATCGTATGTTAATTATCAGTATGTATCTTATGATTACCGAGCGATGCCCGATGCAAGGCAGAGCTCGATGACTGTATGGAATGCTATAGTCTTTGTGATTATTGCATGTGTGAGTAGGTTATATGTTTATATGATTATATGGTTATATGGTTATGTGTGTGCATCGGGCGGGGCCCAATGTCAGGCGGGGCCTGGTGAATGACAGATCTTTAATCCGAGCGCGGCTCGATGTCGGACAGGGCCCGATGCCGAGTGGGACTTGAGACCGGGTGAGACCCGATCGAGGGTGGGGGCCCAGTATGTGATTTATGTATGTGTGGTATGTGGTATCTTGGGGAACTCACTAAGCTTTCTGCTTACAATTTTCAGTTTATATTTCAGGTACTTCGGTTTTCAAAATGGCAGGGTTCGGGATGATTGCAGAGCACGCACCACATGTTTCTGCATTTTGTGAATTACTCTGATTTAATGATATTTTTGCTAATTCTTGATTACCTTGGTTTTATGGAGTTGTTATGTATTAACGATTTATTAATCTAAAAACGAAAATTTTGTGTCATTATTTTGGGACCAGACATACATAAAAACGGATGTGGAATACCTCTTTGAGTTCTCGTTTCTCTCCATTTGTTGCATGCTATAAATTTTGATTTGTGTACGAAATTATTTTCATTTATTTCAACGTTCGTGTAGTTATCATTTTTATTTACTTGTTTTTATTGTCTTGTAGCAAAGCTTGTTGTGATGCCCTCATGATTGATGGAGCCCACATGAAGGGTGAATCCAAGGGTACCATGTTGCTGGCGGTGGCAATGGACAGAAACAACCAAATTTTGCTTGTTTCATATGGAATATCCAAGAATGAGTGCACCGTGTCATGGTCATGGTTACTAAACAAACTACATGAATGTATCAGGGACATGGAACCATTAACATTCATTTCAGATTGGGCACCCTCCACTGCCACGACCATTACAAATATTTTCCTAGATGTGTTTCAACACAAATGTTACAAATAAAGCACTATTTTGCAAGACTGCAAGAGCTTATAAAGTGCAAGATTTTGAGTATTGTATGGATACACTTCGTCTGAACAAACTTGAAAAATAGAAGCTGATCAAAAAAATTATCGCGGGCATATTTTGAGGGTTATCGTAATAATCTTATGACATCAAATAGTGAAGAATCCATCAAGTCATTATAGAACGATTCTTGTAAGATACTTGTACTGATTCTCCTTGAGTTCTTTCGAATAACCAAGCAACAATATTGTAACAAGAATCGAAATATAGGTGGTATAATTATTATAACGTGTAATATATAGTTAATTCTTCGACTTAACATAAAGTGAAAGTAACAACTGCTACAAACAGGAGGGTATGTACAATTACAAATAAAAACTTTATGGTCATACATGGAATAAATAAAATCTTTATTGATATAGGGAAACAACAGTCACATGTCTAAATTAGCTTAAGTTTGGTCTCCCGTACAATAATCTCATAACAATTTTACATTTTTTAAAACATGATGACTGCTCTACAAAGGCTATTAGTTCCTACCACACTGATTATTATCAGCATGCATATGAGGGGAAGTAAACCTTCTACCTACCCCTTACGATTAGAAGAACCTAGAAGGTTTCGTGATCGTTAAACCACCTATAATTGAAAAATAATAACTTGTCAGAACCAAAAATTCTCACCATATTCCATCCTAAAAGGTGGGGCCAAAGATAAAATGTTGTTCTCAATGTCACGAAAAAGGCCATACTATCAGCGAATGCACCAAATTTTCCTTATCCAAAGAAGAAATAATATGAAGTGGGAAATCAAGCAATAAAGGTGCATCGAGTTCAAAATGTCCTTCAGGGATCTTAATCCCTAAGTGCTTGCCTAACATGTGACTTCAATACCTTCTCGTAGGAACTTCCATTATGTTGATGTCTATTTGCTAGACTTTTGATTGTGGATTTGGATTAAGTTCTTCTATATGTTATTAAATATTCACAAATCACATCTTTTTCATACGTATGATAAATGGTCAGATAACACTAATAGATTTAAATATTATAAGTAAATTAAAAGGCAACACACACACTTTTGGGTCTAAAATTTGGTTTATACTTTGCTTTTGTAAGCATTTATTGTTTTCAGTCTAGGACCGAAAACCGTCTTGGTTTTTGTTGCAGCTTGGACCGAAAAATCATGTGTTTTCGGTCAAGCAATTGGGTTTGAGCCTTGGGTTTTCGGTCCATATATATATATATATATATATATATATATATATATATATATATATATATATATATATATATATATATATATATATATATATATATTGTCATTAGGAGTGTGAGGGGGTGAGACATAAGTTGGCCATATTGTAGGGAGGGGAGTTATAGAGTGAGAAAGTAGAGAGAAAAAGTGTGTGTGTGTGTGAATCTTGTGTTGGATCATCATTCATATCTTCAATACATTGAAGATTCATCTAGTTCTTCTTCTTCTTCTTCTTCTTCTTCTTCTTCTCCATTCTATCTTGCATCATCCATTTGATTGGGATTCCGCACCATCAAGTGGATCTGATTGATACATCAAGAAAATTTAGGGACTTACAGTTGGTATCAGAGCTTGGATTGTATCAATCATGTTGGCAAGATCTTGAGCATTTTTGGAGTTTTTTCTTGAAGGAATTTTACGTTTCTGATTAGTTTTGGACAAAATATTAGGAGTTTGTTCTTCGTGTTCTTCATAAAAACGCTTTTTGATCGAGTTTTGGAGCTAAAAAGGTGAAAAAACGTGTTTTTTGATGTAATCAGCGAGGACGAGGCGACCATTTCGCACAGCAGGTAGCTTGTCCAAGGAGTTTTCGGTACGCAGCTCGTTTGCGGTTCAGTAGTTTGCAGCCGAAATTGTGTTTGTAGTCTGCGGTGTGTGCGGTCCGAATAGTTTACAGCCGAAAACGAGGGTTTGCGGTGGAGCGTCCGAGTTTGCGGTGCGAGGTCTCGCACGTATTTAGTCCTTGCAGGTTTGCGGTCCTCGTTTGTAGTTCCCGTTTGCGGTCAGCAGTCCGTTTACGATCAGAACCATTGGTGCGAGAGTTTTCGGCCAGACCAAGAAGCCTCGCGTTTTCGGTCGAATTTTCGGATTTTTGACAATTTTGGCCCAAAAATCAATTTTTGACAATTTTGGCCCAAAAATCAATCTTTCGAATTTTGAAGTTTCATTTTTGGCCTTAAGCTTTGACTTTTAATTTTTGACTATCAATTTTGACTTTTGACCTTAAAAATGGACTTTAACTTCAAAATTCGACCTTTGACTTTAAACTTTGACTTTCTCGTTTAATTTTCAAGATTTGACGTTTGGCTTTTCGGTTTGACTTTTAAGTTTGACTTTTCAAGTTTGACTTCTTAAATTTGACTTTTGAGGTTTATAGTCAAAGGGTATTTTTGGTAAACAATGAGTTCCTCAAACACCCCAGTTAATGAAGTTTCATGTTCTCAATCTTGTGAAGCTATAATTAAGTTTCTGCATGATCAAATCGATTTATTAAAACGAGAAAATGAGGACCTTAAATATGAAGGATATACACTTAGGAAGGCCCAAAAACCCTTAAAAGAACAATTAAAGGCCAAAACCAAGGACTTTGGAAAACTTCAAGAGGAATATAACAACAAATGTGCGAATTATAAATATGTTAAGGAACAGCTTGCTAACTTGACTGCCGAACTTGATACATTGAAAGCTAAATAAAAAGATGCAGATTTTACCTTTAAGAAATTTGATGTGTCAAGTGAGGTAGTTGCATCGATGATTGAAAAACATTTAAAGTTTAAAGATAATCAAAATAAAGGTCTAGGGTATCATAGTGTCCCACCTCCCTGTAATGACAACTATACCACACCCCTTGAGACCAATGAGGAAGAAATACCCATTCAATATGGCCAACCCCCTGTACCAGCTTCAGTTAAAATTGAACAATCTAGGCCAACTGAGTGTGTTGAGGTAAAGGATACTATTGTTTCTACTTCCCGTGCAGGTAAAGTAGTAGAAGATGAGGACAAGGAGAACAAAACTAATTCTAGTTCTGCAAATTTTGTTGACCGTCAAACCAATGACTCCTTGAACTCTGAATATGTTGCTTCTAACCCAGGTACTTCTAATCAACCTACTGTTCGTATATACAGGCCACCAAAGCAAGCGAAGCAGAGTGCCTGCTGCAAGTGTGCTTGTGGGAACAATCAGAAACAAGACCAGGGTACGCCACCAGGAGCATGAAGAAAGAACTCCTACGTGAAGAAACAAACATGTTTTCACTGTGGAACACCTGGACACATTGCCAGAAAGTGTCCAAATCGTGCATATGTTCCCTATTATGCACAAGGGTGGCAGAACGCGCAAAGAGGGAGATTTTCCAAAAGAAACCCTTCGAGATCACAATCACGCAATGGTGACTGGAACGCGCAAAAGGACAGGAATCCAACTCCCAAGAACAAGAAGGGAATGGCTGCCACGAAGTCCAATTGAAGAGATGCTCCAGTTAAACCAAGACCGGTTAGGTCAAAGTCATCTCAGCGATCGGCTTCAAGTTCCAAGGCAAGTGATAAGGAACCCAACCGATCGAACAAGAAATGGGTTAAACCCGACTACAGATGGGTACCGAAGGTTCAAACTCCCAAATCTTCAAATGATTCTAACATTTCCTCATCTTTTGTTTGTGATAAGCAGAATATGTCATGGGAGAGAGTACATTGCGTTGATGACAAAGGTCAACCCATTTTAAAAATGGACAGGGTTCCAAAGATCAACTGATTTCGCACTTTTTGGTGGAGAAGCTATGGAGGCATATCATCCGACTTCAGTTTGTTGATAGTGGTTATTCCAAGCACATGATAAGGGACATCTCTCAAATGTACAACACTCATGCCTTTAAGTGAGGGTATGTGTCCTTTATGGGAAAGGAAGATAAAAGAGGATCACACATGGGGTTTGTTCTTAACGATGTGAAGAATTTTTGGATCTATTCTGAGATTGAAATATGCGTGCTGTTCTCAGTCCTCCTGGATGCAAATTCAATTGGTGAATTACGGTTTGAGTTTTCTTCTCGATACTCCTGAGCGTTTCTTAAAAATGATTCGTTTTGAAGACAATCTTTTATTTTCTTATAGTTTTTCGTTTGTAGGTATTGTTTGGGAAGTGATATGAAGCTTAGTGTTAAAGGGCAGTCTGAAATTCGTGTAATGCACTAAAGTTGAATTGTCTAGACTCTGTGTTCAATGTGCTGGTAGGCACGAAGGATTTAAAAGGACTAGACATAGATTGACAAATGAAAGGACTTGATAGTATGGACTTAGATAGCTCTATTTGGACTGACAATACGACACTCGGGTAGATTAAGCAGTGAGATAAACATGAGAACCTGTGGGATACATTAAAGTCTTATGTATCTAGAATTGTGGCTCAACATTTCCTCGATGTACGGACTCATGTCCTTAATTCCGTTACTGATAGGGTAACTGGGGAGTTCTGATAAAGTAGGTCTGTAGGAAATTATTTTCTTGCTTTCTATCTGTCAGTCATATGTTGCCTCCTCTGCGTGATTGGAACATATCCGACCTGGAATGCAACATATACAAGTCTATTTCTTTGCATCTCCTTATCTATGAAATTCTTTCTGTCTGTTAGCCATATGTTGTCCCCTCTGCGTGATCGGATGATCTGACCTAGGATACACCATATGCACTCTTCTATCTCTTTAATCCCCTATCTATGTTAGTCATATGTTGTTCCCTCTATGTGATTGGAAGTCATCCGACCTGGGATACAACATATGCACTTCTATATCTGACTTCTTTCTTAATGATTGTCTACTCACCTAAAGTAAAGAGTTCTTTGGAAGTTCTTTATTACCGGGGTATATCAGGAAATGGGGAACACATACTAGTACACCTAAAATTGAACCATTTAATAGGTTGTCTATAGATCTCGCTACTGAATTTAAGTGGACAACAATATCCTTGGTCGTCGTCAGCTAAATGGTCCATTTAGGAATATATATCACAATGACTTGTCACTTATAATCTGTCCAATTTGTCAATATCCTTTGTGTTTAAGTGGATCACAATACCGATGATTGACCAGATCTAGACATGCAGGTGTGTGCTGATAAACGATATTGGATTGCCTGACAACTTTGATCTCAAATCAGTCTTAAATTTTGTTATCATTTTTGTTTCTGTTAAATTTGTTCATATTTTTCCTCTATGCACAAATTTAGGGGGAGAATTGAAAATTTTAAAATCAAACGAAAATCAAAAAAATTAAAAATCCAAAAATTTAGTGTTATTTCTGTTTTATTTCTTTTTTCAGAAATTAAAAAAAATCCAAAAATATTTTTGTTTCTGTTTTATTTTTTCAGAAAATATGAAAAATCCAAAAATATTATGTGCTAAGGTTTCTTTTAGTTTTGTTTTTATCTCAAATTTTCTTTGTCTTGAAAAGTGAATTCAGATGTAGATGAGACTCATGGAGACTGTATTGAGATTTTCTGAGCCAAGGTTTCATCCGTGATTGTCGAAGAATGTTCATTCGAAGGAAAAAGAAATGAGGATTATTCTTTCAACATTCAATCTTTCAACCCCAGAAGCAAGGTGAAGCTGTACTTGAAGATTATGTGACGAATTGCATTGAAGCCTCCTCAATCAATTTGTTGCTATCTGTGAACCTGCTGAAGTGATCCAGAAGTTTCGTTATATATTCTTTAGTCGCCATTAGAGGTTTGGGTTGGGACTTTGGCTTTTGGAGGGTTTTGGGGATAAAGTTCGAAACTTTACCCATAAAGACCATGGGAAAGACCAGATCTGAGCTTTAGGTGCTTAGATAGCTGAAGGGAATGATTTAATGGTTTAAGCTGTCTAAACGCATCACCACGACGTGGTTAAGGTTACGACGACGTGGTGACTTGGTCAAGACCTGCCTACTTCGTCGTTTTGTGCCCACGGTGTGGCCAAGGAGGCCACGAACTGGCGACTAGTTATGTTGACTTTGACCAATTTGGACCTAAGGGTATTTTGGGTATTTAAGCAGTTGACTGAGTTTTGGTCATTGTTTTGTTGTAAATATGATCGGTAGAGTTCGTATTCAGAGTAGCGTGTTGATAAGCTAACATTTCAGACTTAGAGGTGAGTTTTCTTCACTGTACTCGTGGGTCGAAGGTATTAATACCGACCTACTAGATTGTGTATCCTGGTATATTGGATGTTGTTATACTAGGTTTGTATCCTGGTAAATAGGATGTTTCTATGCGGTAGTGATCTATAGATCTGCCTGTTTGTCTGCTGACTAGTTATAAGTTTATCTGTTGCTAGATATATGTTAATTGTTATGTATATGTCGACTTGATATGGTGGGGTTAAGGTTGTACTCCTTTGTGTTATCAGTCAACATATCGCGACATTCCAACTGAAAAGTTGTGGGCCGGGGCATTCCAACCAGATGGCTATAGGCCAGGGAATTACAATCGAATGGTTGTGGGCCGGGGGTAATCCAACCGGGAGGTTGTGGACCCATTATCTATTGGCAATCCAACTAAAAGGTTGTGGGTGAGGGGAAATCCAACCGAAAGGTTCTAGACCCAATATTTGTTTGATTATATGTTGTGTGGTGGTACTTTGCGGGAACTCACTAAGCTTTGGCTTACAGTTTCAGTTTATTGTTTGAGGTACTTCAGATGAATGTGGCAAGGGGAAGGCGTGATCGTGAACATCCTTCAGATTTATGTTATTTAGATTTTGGGACTCTCTGATTAATGAATAATACTTGAAAAAAAATGGTTTTTTAAACATTTTTGGATATTGGGATGTTTTTGAAAAATTTAAATTTACTGTATTTTTCAAGTTGTTACAAGTTGGTATCAAAGCCTTGGTTTGAGAGAATTAGAGGAGCATTCACGTGAATCCAGACTCAAAATAAGGAACTGTAAAAGGTTTCAAAAGAGAAATCATTTTCAAAGTAACGAAGAAGGATGCGATGTAACATCCCAAAATTCAAGACCAAAAATTTCATTTTTAATTTAATATTTATAAAACCATTTGTCTGAAAACATTATAGAAACAACTCATATCCAAAACCAATCTATCAATAATCAAATCATGTCATGACAAAACAACATCATCGAATAACTCCCAAGAATCTTAGGTGCGGAAAATGTAGTGTGATGCACTACGATTATGCCGACTCCTTTCCCTTCGAAGAGGAAGTACCTGAAACCAAAAATGTAAACCATAAGCACAAAGCTTAGTGAGTTCCCCCATCGTACCACATACCATAAAATAGACATACTTTCTAGTATATCAGGGTGTTGGCCTACCACTTCGGTCTCTTTCAACCGGTAACTGCCTAGCATATCAGGGTGCTGGCCTACCCCTTCGGTCCTTTCGACTAGTATTGCCTAGCAGATCAGGGTGTTGGCCCACCTCTTCAGTCCTTTCGACCGGTATCAGAGACTATTTCACCCCTACTACTATAATATATCATTCTAATACATAAACACATAAATCACATACTGCCTAGCATATCAGGGTGTTGGCCTACCCCTTCGGTCCTTTCGACCGGTAACGGGGTCTGTCCTACCCCTCCTACCACTATCACATAATATCATAGCATACTAGCAAATAAAGCATAACAGATAGTGGCATACTAGACAATGATCACAAAGACAATCATCTCTACAATAATCTCCTACTAGTGGGCCGAGATTGGTGCCTTAGACCCACTTCTACTTGAAGGTAACTCACCTGAACTGCTGTAGAGTAGTTGAACTTTCCTCGACTCTGAAATCAACCCCACTTAACTTCTACACAATAAAGTTTTCCTTTAATTACCCTTTCATACTCATAACCCCTTAAGGGTCAACCTTGGTCAAAGTCCAAGTCAAAGTCAACATTCTGGTCAAAGTCAACGTTCTAGTCAAAGTCAACATTCTGGGTTGACTCAACTCGCCGAGTTGGTCCATCAACTCGCCGAGTTGGTCCATCAACTCGCCGAGTTCCATAACTCATAAACTCTGAAATTGCGATCCAACTCGTCGAGTTTTCCTCCAACTCGCCGAGTTCCACTTTCTTAATAGAAACGGGACTTCGTAACACAACTCGTCGAGTTCCCTTGTGGACTCGCCGAGTTGCATGGACATATTCGGGAACGTTCGACCAAACTCGTCGAGTTCCTATATCAACTCACTGAGTCCCTTGCATTTCTAGTCTATTCAGTCCTTTTCTCATATCTAAGGTTCCATAATACATATCCATTTTGTTTCCATAATCCATTTCTATAAAGTTGACAACTTGATGGCTTTGCATGCCTCAAATAGACCCAAACTCAAGCTAGAGCAACCTACTTTCATGGACATGGCCTTTTCTTGGACATGGACGAGTTTAAGACCGTTTTTATGATTCTAAGGGCCAAATAACACTGAAAATGGGAATCCTTAGCATAAGATCTATAAAGGGTATCATGATTCCCAGAATGGGGTCCAAAGAACCCATAAAACAAAACTAAAAGAGATCTAGGCTATGAATCATCAAGGTGAGGACTTTTTACCTCAAAATGCTGCCAAGGATGGACGAAATCCCAGATCTAATGCTTCTCTTGAAGCTTGATGAATTCTAGTTCTTCCAACTCCTTCACCAAGCACAAAAACACACACAAATCCACTCAAAACTTCAAGTTTCTCACCAAAGAGCTCATGATGCGATTTAGGGTTTCAGGGAGGCTGATGGAAGGCTGAGGGAAAGGATTAAGTCCTTTAATAGGGTACAAAATCCTGAAAATTAGGGTTTCACTCTGGCAGTCCTACTCGTCGAGTTGAGGCTCTCAACTCGTCGAGTAGGCTTCGCATCCCGCATCCAAATTTCATTCCTACTTGACGAGTTTGGGGCCTCCAACTCGTCAAGTGTCTATACAATAGAGAATAAATTTGATTTAAAATACATACCAGGAACCAGGCGTTACAAATCTCCCCCACTTATTTTAGTCTTCGTCCTCGAAGTCTTCTGCACCTATAAATAGCTCGAGGTAGTGGTCCATCATCTCATCCTCCGGCTCCAATGTCCATTCCGACCCTTGCGGTGCTGCCACTGCACTTTCACCAACTCTACCCTCTTGTTCCTCAGATCCTTCGTCTTCTTATCGAGGATGGCTACTGGTCGCTCGATGTAGTTCAGACTGTCATCCACCTGAATATCCTATAGGGGGCACCACTGCAGAGTCATCTACCAACCACTTCTGCAAATGAGCTACATGAACGGTGCTGTAGATTTGACTAAGCTCGGCTGGCAGATCCAGTCGATACGCAACCTTTCCCACCCGGGCTATACCACTGAATGGTCCTATGTATCTGGGGCCTAACTGATGGGTTTTGTGCATTCTAACACTTCCTAAGTGTACATGCAACCCTAATAACCTCGAATCTATGTTTTCTCTATATACATGCAAATTTCTTTTCAAGGTTATTTCCTAACTAGCATGGCATGGGGATTACAGAGAACATAAAACTAGTAGAAATACATACCTTGTTGTTGCTTGGATTCCTTCAAGAGTTTGTGAGCCTAGGACCCCAAATGTTGTGCCTCAAATGCTTCACACAACACCACAAGACTTGGAATAACTTGAGAGAATACTTCTAGCACTCAAAATCGGTTATGCCCTCTCTAGTAACACTAGGTCACGATTTTGCTAGCCATAGGGTTCCTTTTCTAGTGTTGTCACAATTAGGGTTTACACATGAATGCCCTTAATTGTCATGACTCTTGATTTCTCATGACCCATGGGTTTGTAACTCCCATGGACTATCCATGGAGCTGCATATGGTTATAACCAAACCCATAAACCATGGATCATTAATCCACCATAAAAGAATTGATGATTGTCATAATCAACCCTATATATTTAATTAGTCTCACTTTGATCACCAAATTAATACTAGATTAATACTTGATCAATACTAATTAAATAATACTATTATTAATATATTAGAACTTATAATATATTAATAATCATAAGTGCCTTATTCTCTCATCTAGTCTATCCAAGTATTGCAATGCCATGCAATCCAAATGGACCATGCCGGGTCGGGTCAAGTACATACCAAATAAAGTTATGGACTTAGACACTATGTCCAACAGTCTCCCACTTGGATAAGTCTAATAACTATATTTGCAAATATGACTTCAAAATCCGACTAGCAATCGTAGCTCTTTCAAAATCTCTCGGAACTGAGATGATGATGATACGCCATTTAAGATAAGTGATCATATAATCCTCTGTTCTCATGATATCAGCCGGACAAACACATGGAACATGGTCTTACTTATTGTCCAACATTTGTTTCTCGATCTCTGATTTGTTTCGACATAGAACTAAATTGAACACATCAATTAGGTTCTGACCGGGCCTGGTACATAGGTCAAAACCAAATCATCGAGGGGCCCAGATATCGCTTCTATTTCTAGAAGGAACAGATAAACTTCGACTGATATGCTTGTACTAACTACTTGTTGAATTATTCACAAAGGCACGTTTTATGACATCGAGTTACCAATGCGTTTTCGTGTAATCAATGAATAACCAACTCATAGTCAACAACTCATATCTCTTGGTTTGAAGATTTATATGATATTACCGTCTCACGATCACTCGAGATAAATTCCATGAAGTGATGCAAGTGAGCGTGGGTTGGATCCAATACTCAGCCCTTATGAGTACTCATGAATGTTGTAGCAACCATTGCATTGTCCAAAGCACTTTTAGACAAATCATACAAGCCAAATTCATGACAGTCTTAAATCAATATTTACTTCCAAAGTTTGACTGACTGTGGATGGTTTGAATAATAACATAATTATTCTGGAAGTAAAAACATGCAAAATTGAAACATAGTAAACAATCAACACAAGATAGTAACACCTTACTCATAAATAAATAACAACTTTTATTTATCATCAAATGTCAATTACATTTTACAAGTTTGAGGAATCTAATTATTGAAACTAATATCATCCTTCAGCCCAATGCGCCTCGCATGCTGTAAATGCTTAACCCTTCTCAGTCCCTTCGTGAGGGGATCTGCCAGGTTCTCATCTGATGATACCCTCTTAGCCACGAGGAGTCCTTCTTCTATTCGATGTCTGATGAAATGGTATTTTCTGTCAATGTGCCTAGATCTCCCGTGATCTCTTGGTTCCTTAGCCAAAGCAACCGCACTTTCGCTGTCACAAAAAAATTCCATTGGATCCTTTATAGCTGGTACAACTCCAAGGTCTCCGATGAAGTTCTTTAGCCATATCGCCTCCTTAGCTGCTTCACTTGCTGCTATGTACTCTGATTCACAAGTAGAATCAGCTACTGTCTCCTGCTTGGAACTTTTCCAAGTAATTGCCCCTCCATTTAGGATAAAGACCCAGCCTGACTGAGAGCAGAAATCATCCCTATCAGTCTGGAAGCTAGTATCGCTATATCCTTCCACTCTCAAGTCATCACTGCCTCCGAGGGTAAGGACCCAATCCTTAGTCCTCCGCAGATACTTGAGAATGTTCTTTACCGCTGTCCAGTGTGCCTTGTCAGGGTTCCCTTGATATCTACTGACCATGCTCAAAGAAAAGGCCACATCAGGGAGAGTACAAGTCATAGCATACATGATCGAGCCCACAGCGGAAGCATATGGTATATTACTCATCTCAGCTATCTCAGCCTCTGTACTCGGACTCTGAGTCTTACTCAGCTTGGCATTACTCTGGACGGGTAATTCCCCTTTCTTGGATTCTTGCATGCTGAACCTCTTCAGCACCTTATCCAAGTAAGTACTTTGACTAAGTCCAATTAGTCTCTTACTCCTATCTCTCAATATCCTTATCCCTAGGATATAGGCAGCTTCCCCAAGGTCCTTCATAGCGAAACACTTCCCAAGCCAGGACTTAACCTCCTGCAAGGTTGGGACGTCGTTTCCTATGAGAAGTATGTCATCCACATACAACACCAAGAAGCTAACTATGCTCCCACTAGCCCTGACATACACACAAGACTCATCCTCACTCCTAGAAAAGCCAAACTCTTTGACTTTCTCATCAAAGCAAAGATTCCATCTGCGAGATGCTTGTTTCAATCCATAAATAGATTTATCAAGCTTATACACTCTATTAGGGTATATTGTATCGACAAAACCCTCTGGTTGAGCCATGTAAACATCCTCAGCCAACTTTCCATTAAGGAAAGCGGTTTTGACATCCATTTGCCATATTTCATAATCATGAAATGCAGCTATGGCTAACAATACTCTAATAGACTTAATCTTAGCTACTGGTGAGAAGGTCTCATCATAGTCAACTCCCGGAGTTTGAGTAAAGCCCTTCGCAACTAGTCGCGCTTTATAAGTGTGTACCTTCCCATCCATGTCGGTCTTCTTCTTGAAGATCCATTTGCACCCAACCGTCTTACGACCTGGCACATTGTCAACCAAGTTCCAAACTTGATTGTCATACATGGACTGAATCTCGCTGTCCATAGCCTCCTTCCATTTAGCAGACTCAGGGCCTGCCATGGCTTCCCTGTAATTATTAGGTTCATCCAAATCTATTAGTGTACTATCACTAATAAATGTATCACCTTCAGTGGTGATGTGATAACCATAATAAAAATCAGGTGTGTTCCTCACCCTAGTGGAACGTCTTGGAGGTACAGACTCATCTATCGGATCAACAGGAGTTTCCTCCTCTGGTTGGTCGATAGCATTTTATTGGATATAGTGTCTAAGTCCATAACTTTATTTGGTATGTACTTGACCCGACCCGGCATGGTCCATTTGGGTTGCATGGCATTGCAATACTTGGATAGACTAAATGAGAGAATAAGGAACTTATGATTATTAATATATTATAAGTTCTAATATATTGATAATAGTATTATTTAATTAGTATTGATCAAGTATTAATCTAGTATTAATTTGGTGATTAAAGTGAGACTAATTAAATATATAGGGTTGATTATGACAATCATCAATTCTTTTATGGTGGATTAATGATCCATGGTTTATGGGTTTGGTCATAACCATATGGAGCTCCATGGATAGTCCATGGGAGTTACAAACCCATGGGTCATGAGAAATCAAGAGTCATGACAATTAAGGGCATTCATGTGTAAACCCTAATTGTGACAACACTATAAAAGGAACCCTATGGCTAGCAAAATCGTGACCTAGTGGACCTGGTGTTACTAGAGAGGGCATAACCGATTTTGAGTGCTAGAAGTATTCTCTCAAGTTATTCCAAGTCTTGTGGTGTTGTGTGAAGAATTTGAGGCACAACATTTGGGGTGCTAGGCTCACAAAGTCTTGAAGGAATCCAAGCAACAACAAGGTATGTATTTCTACTAGTTTTATGTTTTATGTAATCCCCATGCCATGCTAGTTAGGAAATAACCTTGAAAAAGAAATTTGCATGTATATAGAGAAAACATAGATTCAAGGTTATTAGGGTTGCATGTACACTTAGGAAGTGTTAGAATGCTCAAAAACCCATCAGTGGTATCAGAGCCTAGGATTGTTTTCTGTATACTTGATACAAAACTGCTTAAAAATCGAAAATTCTGCACTCTGACGATTGGACTCGCCGAGTCCATGGGGAGGACTCGCCGAGTCCATGAACAAATTCATTCTACTCGCCAAGTAGAATAGTGCACTCGGCGAGTAGGAGCGTGCTGGGCAGTTTTTTCGAGTTTTGTTGCTGGAAATGGATTAAGATCATTATCCCAATCTGTTTTGGACTTGTAAAATCTGTTTTTCAAAAATGATAATGATTATGTTAACCCATTTTACATGACTTTTATCAATTTTCAAGTATTGTATATGTTTATATGATTTCTTGAAATTGCTTGACGTGAATTTGTGTTCTTATGAGTTTTTAGAAGATCATAGGAATTATGTGTAACCACCATGTGTGTTCAATTCATGATCTTAATGGCTATGATGGTGTCCATAACTTGTCCTCAAGTTATGGATAACCAAAAGTCACTTCTTTAAATTGTGATTAAAGAACTAAAAAGGTTTCATAAAATGAAGAGTCTTCATTTTTATGAACCATTAAAACTCATAAGTTACAAATTGAAGAGACTTGGAATAGTTTCAAATCTTGCCCTCAAGTTTTGGAATTTGAAAAGTCTTACACTCTAATACTTTAATTCCAAATTGAACCTTAGATTTTTAAAAAGTTTAAAAATCAACACTTATACTATTATTATAATTTTATTATATAGATATGTATAAGAATATGTCATTCTTACCGTTAGTAGGCCTCATTCACGAAGCCGGTCTATAAGGGGGGTATAAGGTTGTTGCCGAACGGGTAGGATACGACTTTAAATACTTGTTAAAAGTATAATGAATTATAAAGTAACTATACATTATAAATTCCCAATCTTAGTTACTTTAGGAAAATGTGAAATTGGTGCTAGCCCATAAAATTACACTTTGTACCTTACCAAGTCGTTAGTGGAGCGTGTGTGGTTAACCGGCACACTAACATGGACTAGTAAGAGTGGCAAAGGGTAACTTGACTTTATTATAGATCGGTGGAGCGTGTGTGGTTAACCGGCACATCGATTAGGTAATATTGCTGAGGGTACCAAGTCAATTTGAATGGTTGTTCACACCTTGTTTGTGATCCTCGGCATCCCAATCACAAACTTGAGAGGGCACAATCGAGATTCAAACATGCCATTGAAAAGTTCAATGTATCTAAAAAGATCTAGGAGTTTCAAAACCAATAAAACCTAATAATAAAATATTTCGTTCTTATGGTGGAAATTGGTAAATCGTCATTTACCTACCTTCAAATATTTTATAGTATGGATTACGGCATCCCTCTTCCAACTATAAATAGTTTGTTGGATCCTAGCCTTAATATTTCATATGGGTGAATTATTAAGGATTCCTAATCTAATGAAACTTGTCTTTCTTTCCTTTCAGATGTCTTCCAACAATGCTTCTGGCTCAAACCCAACAGGCTCCTTTTCCCTTATGAACTTGTGTGGTAAGGTCATCTTTGATGGATCCAATTTCAATGAGTGGATCAGAAACATCAGAATGATTACCCGCTATGAGGACAAAGAATATGTCCTCGATAAGGAGCTTAAGGTTGTGAATGAAGCCACTGCTACTCCTGAAGAGTTTACGGAGTTTGTTGCACATGAAAAGGATGCTACTAAAGTAGCATGCATCATGATGGCCACCATGACTCCTGAACTTCAAAAATCCTATGAAGATTTCTACCCCTATGAGATGCACATGGATCTGATGGAAAGGTACCATCAGAGCGCGCGTCAGGAGAGGTATGAAATCATCTCCTCCATGATAACCGCAAGGATGAAGGATGGTGAACCCATCACCGGTCACTTGCAGAAGATGCAAAGGTTCGTTGACCGGTTGCTGAAGCTAAATGTTGACTTTCCTGAGGAAATGGCGATTGACATCATTCTCCATTCCTTACCTCCAAGTTATGATCAGTTTCGTATGACTTATCATATGAACAAGGAGGAAGTCACACTTAGCAAACTTCAAGGACTCTTAAGGACAGCTGAAAATGGCCTTAAGGGTAAAGCGGTTGCTACTTCTACTCCTTCAACAGCCCCTGTTCTGGCTATTGGGCAGGGAAAGGGTAAGAAGAGGAAAAGCCCTTCGAAGGGTACCAAGGGTAAGACTCTTGATGGTTCCTCTTCAAGTGGTACAAAGAAAGGTCCCATTACTCCTTCTTCAAACCCAAAGGAAGCACAGTGCTTCTATTGCCAGGATAAGGGACACTTCAAGCGAAGCTGCCCTAAATATCTGCAAGATCTAAAGGATGGGAAGGTTAAACCCACCCATGCAGGTATTTACACAATATTGTCTAACAACTCATCTAATGCTAATTCTTGGGTGCTTGATACAGGGTGTGGTATTCACATTTGTACTGATTTGCAGGCACTAAGAAGAAGTGAGCAAGTGGAGCACGGGAAGATAAACTTAGTCATGGGCAACAGGAAAGCATCACCTGTTACCAAGATAGGAGTTTATTCTTTTTTGCTTAATAATGGGTTAATGTTAGATTTGAATAAGTGTTGTTACTCGCCCGAAATGGCGAGAAATATTATTTCTTTTCATGGCTTGTACAAACAAGGTTTTTCATTTTCATTTGATAATAAAAATGGTGCTATTAATGTTTATTACAATGATGTACTTTACTTTAAAGCATTACCTTGTGATGGTGTATATGAAGCCGTGAATGTTGTAGACAATCTAGGAAATAATGTGTTGTATATTGATTCTTCAGATAGCTTGGATAAAGCATCCTTGTGGCATTGTCGTCTTGGACATGTTAACAAGAAGCGCATAGGCCAACTCCAAAAGGCTGGAGTCTTGGAATCATTTGACCTCAAGTCAGATGATAGTTGTGAGTCTTGTTTGCTTGGAAAAAATGACAAAGTCACCCTTCACAGGTACTTGTGATATGGGTGAAGGTTTGTTGGACCTTGTACACACGGATGTGTGTGGGCCCTTCAGAGTTGCTACAAGGGATGCTAATCGTTATTATGTGACTTTTACTGATGATTACAGTAGATATGGATATATTTACTTGATCAAGCATAAGTCAGAAACCTTTGAAAAGTTCAAAGAGTTTAAGCAGGAAGTAGAGAATCAATTGGGCAGGAACATCAAGATGCTCCGATCCGATCGGGGAGGAGAGTATCTTAGCATTGAGTTCCTTGACTATCTTAAGGAATGTGGGATTGTCTCACAATTGACACCTCCCAGAACACCACAGTTGAATGGTATAGCTGAGAGGCGCAATCGAACCTTGCTGGATATGGTTCGTTCCATGATGAGTCGAGCTTCGTTACCAATCTCTTTCTGGGGGTATGCCTTAGAGACTGCCGCCCATATCCTTAATCTAGTCCCTACTAAAAAGGTTGCCAAAACACCTCACGAGATGTGGACTGGGAAAGTTCCCAATTTGGACCACATCAAGATTTGGGGTTGTGAAGCTTTCGTGAGGCGTGAGACTCATGATAAGCTTGAACCTCGAAGTGAGAGGTGTATTTTCATCGGCTACCCACAGAGATCCTTTGGTTACCTCTTCTACAGACCCAGTGATAATTTGGTCTTTGTAGCAAGAAGAGGAGTCTTTCGTGAGAGAGAATTCATAAGCCAAGGGGACAGTGGGAGGCAAATTGACCTTGAAGAGCTTCAAGAGTCAAGTGGTGAAGGAACCTCAAATGCTATCAACCAACCTGAGGAGGAAACTCCTGTTGATCCGATAGATGAGTCTGTACCTCCAAGACGTTCCACTAGGGTGAGGAACACACCTGAATTTTATTATGGTTATCACATCACCACTGAAGGTGATACATTTATTAGTGATAGTACACTAATAGATTTGGATGAACCTAATAATTACAGGGAAGCAATGGCAGGCCCTGAGTCTGCTAAATGGAAGGAGGCTATGGACAGCGAGATTCAGTCCATGTATGACAATCAAGTTTGGAACTTGGTTGACAATGTACCAGGTCGTAAGACAGTTGGGTGCAAATGGATCTTCAAGAAGAAGACCGACATGGATGGGAAGGTACACAATTATAAAGCGCGACTGGTTGCGAAGGGCTTTACTCAAACTCCGGGAGTTGACTATGATGAGACCTTCTCACCAGTAGCTAAGATTAAGTCTATTAGAGTATTGTTAGCCATAGCTGCATTTCATGATTATGAAATATGGCAAATGGATGTCAAAACCGCTTTCCTTAATGGAAAGTTGGCTGAGGATGTTTACATGGCTCAACCAGAGGGTTTTGTCGATACAAGATACCCTAATAGAGTGTGTAAGCTTGATAAATCCATTTATGGATTGAAACAAGCATCTCGCAGATGGAATCTTTGCTTTGATGAGAAAGTCAAAGAGTTTGGCTTTTCTAGGAGTGAGGATGAGTCTTGTGTGTATGTCAGGGCTAGTGGGAGCATAGTTAGCTTCTTGGTGTTGTATGTGGATGACATACTTCTCATAGGAAACGACGTCCCAACCTTGCAGGAGGTTAAGTCCTGGCTTGGGAAGTGTTTGGCTATGAAGGACCTTGGAGAAGCTGCCTATATCCTAGGGATAAGGATATTGAGAGATAGGAGTAAGAGACTAATTGGACTTAGTCAAAGTACTTACTTGGATAAGGTGCTGAAGAGGTTCAGCATGCAAGAATCCAAGAAAGGAAAATTACCCATCCAGGGTAATGCCAAGCTAAGTAAGACTCAGAGTCCGAGTACAGAGGCTGAAAATAGCTGAAATGAGCAATATACCATATGCTTCCTCTGTAGGCTCAATCATGTATGCTCTGACTTGTACTCGCCCTGATGTGGCCTTTGCTTTGAGCATGGTCAGTATATATCAAGGGAACCGTGGCAAAGCACACTGGACAGCGGTAAAGAACATTCTCAAGTATCTGCGGAGGACTAAGGATTGGGTCCTTACCCTCGGAGGCAGTGATGACTTGAGAGTGGAAGGATATAGCGATGCTAGCTTCCAGACTGATAGGGATAATTTCCGCTCTCAGTCAGGTTGGGTCTTTATCCTAAATGGAGGGGCAATTACTTGGAAAAGTTCCAAGCAGGAGACAGTAGCTGATTCTACTTGTGAATCAGAGTACATAGGAGCAAGTGAAGCAGCTAAGGAGGCGATATGGCTGAAGAACTTCATCGGAGACCTTGGAGTTGTACCAGCTATAAAGGAGCCAATGGAAATTTTCTGTGACAGCGAAAGTGCGGTTGCTTTGGCTAAGGAACCAAGAGATCACGGGAGATCTAGGCACATTGACAGAAAATACCATTTCATCAGACATCGAATAGAAGAAGGACTCCTCGTGGCTAAGAGGGTATCATCAGAGGAGAACCCGGCAGATCCCCTCACGAAGGGACTGAGCAGGGTTAAGCATTTACAGCATGCGAGGCGCATTGGGCTGAAGGATGATATTAGTTTCAATAATTAGATTCCTGAAACTTGTAAAATGTAATTGACATTTGATGATAAATAAAAGTTGTTATTTATTTATGAGTAAGGTGTTACTATCTTGTGTTGATTGTTTACTATGTTTCAATTTTGCATGTTTTTACTTCCAGAATAATTATGTTATTATTCAAACCATCCACAGTTAGTCAAACTTTGGAAGTAAGTATTGATTTAAGACTGTCATGAATTTGGCATGTATGATTTGTCTAAAAGTGCTTTGGACAATGCAATGGTTGCTACAACATTCATGAGTACTCACAAGGGCTGAGTATTGGATCCAACCCACGCTCACTTGCATCACTTCATGGAATTTATCTCGAGTGATCGTGAGACGGTAATATCATATAAATCTTCAAACCTAGAGATATGAGTTGTTGACTATGAGTTGGTTATTCATTGATTGTACGAAAACGCATTGGTAACTCGATGTTATAAAACGTGCCTTTGTGAATAATTCAACAAGTTGTTAGTACAAGCATATCAGTCGAAGTTTATCTGTTCCTTCTAGAAATAGAAGCGATATCTGGGCCCCTCGATGATTTGGTTTTGACCTATGTACCGGGCCCGGTCAGAACCTAATTGATGTGTTCAATTTAGTTCTATGTCGAAACAAATCAGAGATCTAGAAACAAATGCTGGACAATAAGTAAGACCATGTTCCATGTGTTTGTCCGGCTGATATCATGAGAACAGAGGATTATATGATAACTTATCTTAAATGGCGTATCATCATCATCTCAGTTCCGAGAGACTTTGAAAGAGCTACGATTGCTAGTCGGATTTTGAAGTCATATTTGCAAATATAGTTATTAGACTTATCCAAGTGGGAGACTGTTGGATATAGTGTCTAAGTCCATAACTTTATTCGGTATGTACTTGACCCGACCCGGCATGGTCCATTTGGGTTGCATGGCATTGCAATACTTGGATAGACTAAATGAGAGAATAAGGCACTTATGATTATTAATATATTATAAGTTCTAATATATTGATAATAGTATTATTTAATTAGTATTGATCAAGTATTAATCTAGTATTAATTTGGTGATCAAAGTGAGACTAATTAAATATATAGGGTTGATTATGACAATCATCAATTCTTTTATGGTGGATTAATGATCCATGGTTTATGGGTTTGGTCATAACCATATGGAGCTCCATGGATAGTCCATGGGAGTTAAAAACCCATGGGTCATGAGAAATCAAGAGTCATGACAATTAAGGGCATTCATGTGTAAACCCTAATTGTGACAACACTATAAAAGGAACCCTATGGCTAGCAAAATCGTGACCTAGTGGACCTAGTGTTACTAGAGAGGGCATAACCGATTTTGAGTGCTAGAAGTATTCTCTCAAGTTATTCCAAGTCTTGTGGTGTTGTGTGAAGCATTTGAGGCACAACATTTGGGGTGCTAGGCTCACAAAGTCTTGAAGGAATCCAAGCAACAACAAGGTATGTATTTCTACTAGTTTTATGTTTTATGTAATCCCCATGCCATGCTAGTTAGGAAATAACCTTGAAAAAGAAATTTGCATGTATATAGAGAAAACATAGATTCAAGGTTATTAGGGTTGCATGTACACTTAGGAAGTGTTAGAATGCTCAAAAACCCATCACATTTGAGGTTCCTTCACCACTTGACTCTTGAAGCTCTTCAAGGTCAATTTGCCTCCCACTGTCCGCTTGGTTTATGAATTCTCTCTCACGAAAGACTCCTCTTCTTGCTACAAAGACCACATTATCACTGGGTCTGTAGAAGAGGTAACCAAAGGATCTCTGTGGGTAGCCAATGAAAATACACCTCTCACTTCGAGGTTCAAGCTTATCATGAGTCTCACGCCTCATGAAAGCTTCACAACCCCAAATCTTGATGTGGTCCAAATTGGAAACTTTCCCAGTCCACATCTCGTGAGGTGTTTTGGCAACCTTTTTAGTAGGGACTAGATTAAGGATATGGGCGGCAGTCTCTAAGGCATACCCCCAGAAAGAGATTGGTAATGAAGCTCGACTCATCATGGAACGAACCATATCCAACAAGGTTCGATTGCGCCTCTCAGCCACACCATTCAACTGTGGTGTCCTGGGAGGTGTCAATTGTGAGACAATCCCACATTCCTTAAGATAGTCAAGGAACTCAATACTAAGATACTCTCCTCCCCGATCGGATCGGAGCATCTTGATGTTCCTGCCCAATTGATTCTCCACTTCCTGCTTAAACTCTTTGAACTTTTCAAAGGTTTCTGACTTATGCTTGATCAAGTAAATATATCCATATCTACTGTAATCATCAGTAAAAGTCACATAATAGCGATTAGCATCCCTTGTAGCAACTCTGAAGGGCCCACACACATCCGTGTGTACAAGGTCCAACAAACCTTCACCCCTATCACAAGTACTTGTGAAGGGTGACTTTGTCATTTTTCCTAGTAAACAAGACTCGCAACTATCATCTGACTTGAGGTCAAATGATTCCAAGACTCCAGCCTTTTGGAGTTGGCCTATGCGCTTCTTGTTAACATGTCCAAGACGACAATGCCACAAGGATGGTTTATCCAAGCTATCTGAAGAATCAATATACAACACATTATTTCCTAGATTGTCTATAACATTCACGGCTTCATATACACCATCACAAGGTAATGCTTTAAAGTAAAATACATCATTGTAATAACCATTAATAGCACCATTTTTATTATCAAATGAAAATGAAAAACCTTGTTTGTATAAGCCATGAAAAGAAATAATATTTCTCGCCATTTCAGGCGAGTAACAACACTTATTCAAATCTAACATTAACCCATTATTAAGCAATAAAGAATAAACTCCTATCTTGGTAACAGGTGATGCTTTCCTGTTGCCCATGACTAAGTTTATCTTCCCGTGCTCCACTTGCTCACTTCTTCTTAGTGCCTGCAAATCAGTACAGATGTGAATACCACAACCTGTATCAAGCACCCAAGAATTAGCATTAGATGAGTTATTAGACAATATTGTGTAAATAGCTGCATGGGTGGGTTTAACCTTCCCATCCTTTACATCTTGCAGATATTTAGGGCAGCTTCGCTTAAAGTGTCCCTTATCCTGGCAATAGAAGCATTGTGCTTCCTTTGGGTTTGAAGAAGGGGTAATGGGACCTTTCTTTGTCACACTTGAAGAGGAACCATCAAGAGTCTTACCCTTGGTACCCTTCGAAGGGTTTTTCCTCTTCTTACCCTTTCCCTGCCCAATAGCCAGAACAGGGGCTGTTGAAGGAGTAGAAGTAGCAACCGCTTTACCCTTAAGGCCATTTTCAGCTGTCCTTAAGAGTCCTTGAAGTTTGCTAAGTGTGACTTCCTCCTTGTTCATATGATAAGTCATACGAAACTGATCATAACTTGGAGGTAAGGAATGGAGAATGATGTCAATCGCCATTTCCTCAGGAAAGTCAACATTTAGCTTCAGCAACCGGTCAACGAACCTTTGCATCTTCTGCAAGTGACCGGTGATTGGTTCACCATCTTTCATCCTTGCGGTTATCATGGAGGAGATGATTTCATACCTCTCCTGACGCGCGCTCTGATGGTACCTTTCCATCAGATCCATGTGCATCTCATAGGGGTAGAAATCTTCATAGGATTTTTGAAGTTCAGGAGTCATGGTGGCCATCATGATGCATGCTACTTTAGTAGCATCCTTTTCATGTGCAACAAACTCCGTAAACTCTTCAGGAGTAGCAGTGGCTTCATTCACAACCTTAAGCTCCTTATCGAGGACATATTCTTTGTCCTCATAGCGGGTAATCATTCTGATGTTTCTGATCCACTCATTGAAATTGGATCCATCAAAGATGACCTTACCACACAAGTTCATAAGGGAAAAGGAGCCTGTTGGGTTTGAGCCAGAAGCATTGTTGGAAGACATCTGAAAGGAAAGAAAGACAAGTTTCATTAGATTAGGAATCCTTAATAATTCACCCATATGAAATATTAAGGCTAGGATCCAACAAACTATTTATAGTTGGAAGAGGGATGCCGTAATCCATACTATAAAATATTTGAAGGTAGGTAAATGACGATTTACCAATTTCCACCATAAGAACGAAATATTTTATTATTAGGTTTTATTGGTTTTGAAACTCCTAGATCTTTTTAGATACATTGAACTTTTCAATGGCATGTTTGAATCTCGATTGTGCCCTCTCAAGTTTGTGATTGGGATGCCGAGGATCACAAACAAGGTGTGAACAACCATTCAAATTGACTTGGTACCCTCAGCAATATTACCTAATCGATGTGCCGGTTAACCACACACGCTCCACCGATCTATAATAAAGTCAAGTTACCCTTTGCCACTCTTACTAGTCCATGTTAGTGTGCCGGTTAACCACACACGCTCCACTAACGACTTGGTAAGGTACAAAGTGTAATTTTATGGGCTAGCACCAATTTCACATTTTCCTAAAGTAACTAAGATTAGGAATTTATAATGTATAGTTACTTTATAATTCATTATACTTTTAACGAGTATTTAAAGTCATATCCTACCCGTTCGGCTAACGACCCTCCACCGATCAAGGAAGCGGTGGGTGAGAGTGGACACCCATTAAGTCACCATTTTATAGGCAACAACCTTATACCCCCCTTATAGACCGGCTTCGTGAATGAGGCCTACTAACGGTAAGAATGACATATTCTTATACATATCTATATAATAAAATTATAATAATAGTATAAGTGTTGATTTTTAAACTTTTTAAAAATCTAAGGTTTAATTTGGAATTAAAGTATTAAAGTGTAAGACTTTTCAAATTCCAAAACTTGAGGGCAAGATTTGAAACTATTCCAAGTCTCTTCAATCTCTTCAATTTGTAACTTATGAGTTTTAATGGTTCATAAAAAAAGAAGACTCTTCATTTTATGAAACCTCTTTAGTTCTTTAATCATAATTAAAAGAAGTGACTTTTGGTTATCCATAACTTGAGGACAAGTTATGGACACCATCATAGCCATTAAGATCATGAATTAAACACACATGGAGGTTACACGTAATTCCTATGATCTTCTAAACTCATATGAACACAAATTCATGTCAAGCAATTTCAAGAAAATCATATAAACATATACAATACTTGAAAATTGATAAAAGTCATGTAAAATGGGTTAACATAATCATTATCATTTTGAAAAACAGATTTTACAAGTCCAAAACAGATTGGGATAATGATCTTAATCCATTTCCAGCAACAAATCTCGAAAAAACTGCCCAACACGCTCCTACTCGCCGAGTGCATTATTCTACTCGTCGAGTAGGATGAATTTGTTCATGGACTCGGCGAGTCCTCCCCATGGACTCGGCGAGTCCAGTCGTCAGAGTGCAGAATTTTCGATTTTTAAGCAGTTTTGCAACAAGTATACAGAAAACAATCCTAGGCTCTGATACCACTGATGGGTTTTGAGCATTCTAACACTTCCTAAGTGTACATGCAACCCTAATAACCTTGAATCTATGTTTTCTCTATATACATGCAAATTTCTTTTCAAGGTTATTTCCTAACTAGCATGGCATGGGGATTACATAGAACATAAAACTAGTAGAAATACATACCTTGTTGTTGCTTGGATTCCTTCAAGACTTTGTGAGCCTAGCACCCCAAATGTTGTGCCTCAAATGCTTCACACAACACCACAAGACTTGGAATAACTTGAGAGAATACTTCTAGCACTCAAAATCGGTTATGCCCTCTCTAGTAACACTAGGTCACGATTTTGCTAGCCATAGGGTTCCTTTTATAGTGTTGTCACAATTAGGGTTTACACATGAATGCCCTTAATTGTCATGACTCTTGATTTCTCATGACCCATGGGTTTGTAACTCCCATGGACTATCCATGGAGCTCCATATGGTTATAACCAAACCCATAAACCATGGATCATTAATCCACCATAAAAGAATTGATGATTGTCATAATCAACCCTATATATTTAATTAGTCTCACTTTGATCACCAAATTAATACTAGATTAATACTTGATCAATACTAATTAAATAATACTATTATTAATATATTAGAACTTATAATATATTAATAATCATAAGTGCCTTATTCTCTCATCTAGTCTATCCAAGTATTGCAATGCCATGCAACCCAAATGGACCATGCCGGGTCGGGTCAAGTACATACCAAATAAAGTTATGGACTTAGACACTATGTCGAACACTAACTTCCCCCACTTCCTGAACCGGATGACACCTTTCCAAGGTGACACCTTCAGGAGGACCATGTCTCCTAACTGAAACCCCAGGGCTGATTGACGTCTGTCGGCGTAACTCTTCTACCGACTCTGGGCCGTCTGGAGTCTACTCCGAACCTACTGTATCTTCTTTGTCTTCTTGAGTACCACTTCGGTACACCCCATGACCCTCTGTCTAACCTCACCCAAGCATAACGGGGTTCTGCACTTCCTTCCATAAAGCATCTCGAAGGAAGGATGGTCTATGATGGCATTGTAGCTATTATTGTAGGAAAACTCTGTCAAGTAAAGGTAGGTATCCTAGCTACCACCGAAGTCTAAAACACACGTACACAATATATCGTGCAAGGTATGGATGGTCCGCTCATTCTGACCATCTGTGTGCGGGTGAAAAGCCGTGCTAAAGTGCAGACGAGTACCCAACTCGTCATTAAATTTCTTCCAGAACATGGAAGTGAACCGTATGTCTCGGTCAGAAATCATGGAGACGGGTACCCCGTGACGAAATCGAATCCACTCCACGTGCGGTCAACCGATCCATGATGAGCCAAATCGAATCCACTCCACGTGCGGTCCTGGGAAGCTTCGTGATGAAATCCATAGTAATATCCTCTCATTTCCATATAGGGATATCCAACGGATGTGTCTTGCATGAGGTCACTAGTTTCGGCCTTGACCTTCATGCAGGTTAAGTACCTCTCAACGTACCAAGCTACATCCCGCTTCATGCAGGGCCACCAGTAATCAGGACGAAGATCTCTATACATCTTCGTCGCCCCGGGATGGATAGAAAACCTGGATTTGTGCGCCTCCTCCATCAAAAACTGGTGCACACCTCCATGATATGGAACCCACACTCTATGATGGAGTGTCAATAGCCCGCGACTATCATAGTCGAAGGAGGAAACAAGACCCATGATACGCTCACTCTTCCGGTGTTCCTCCTTCATAGCCTCCTGCTGTCCCTCCTGAATCTGCTCCAGCAACGGGGTAATCACCGTCTTCCTCAGACAGATGTCTCTGATCAGGGCCGTGAATTCCTTGCGGCTAAGTGCGTCAGCCACAACATTGGCCTTCCTTGGGTGGTAGAGGATCTCACAGTCATAATCATTCATCACGTCCAACCATCGCCGCTGTCTCGTTGTTGAGTATATGGCTTGCACCATTGGGCTTAGTTTAGTTCAGTCCATATGTAATCATGGTTTGGGCCTGTCCAACCATGTATTGTTTTAGGGTTTAGTATATATAATGCATGCATGCATTATATTGATTACATTCCTGAATATTTCCTTTGATAAGTATTGTAACCCTAGCACGCCTCTACAACAAAAGTTCTTCATCGAGCTCTTCTGAGGTGTTGCTGTTTTAATCATTCGACATACGTGTGATTCACAGTTGTGTTCATTTTTTTCTATTGCTTATCATTATCTTGTTGATATCTGTTTGAATCTATCGATCTAAGAGAATATTTTTCTCATCACTCATGTTCAGATTTGGCTGATCCATCAGATACGTCATGCTCTTGTGATCCGTGTAAATGGTACAACGGACTGCATAGAGGTAGTGTCGCTAAATATTGAGGGCAAAAACAACTGCCCCCAACACCAAATCGTGTGTCGGGTAGTTCGCCTCGTGAGGATTCAACTGCCTCGACGCGTAGGCGATGGCGTGCCCCCACTGCATCATTATTGCGCCCAATACTTAGATGGACGCATCGCAGTGTATTAGAAAATCCTCAACGCCCTCTAGCAGGGCTAGGATCTGCGCCTCGCACAACCTCTGTCTCAAAATCTTGAACGCTGCCTGCTGCTCATGTCCCCAACGAAAAACAACAGCCTTCTTCGTTAACCGGGTCAGGGGCACCACTATCTTGGAGAAATCCTTAATGAATCTCTGATAATAGCCTGCTAATATGAGGAAACTCTGAATCTCAGATGTAGACTTGGGAACCTCCTATCTCATCACGACCTCCACCTTGGCCAGGTCGACCAAAATACCGTTCTGGTTGACGAGATCCCCCAAAAATTGCACCTCGCACAACCAGAACTCGCACTTGGAGAACTTGGCGTACAAGCTCTCTTTCCTCAGGGTATGCAACACCTCTCGCAAGTGCTCCTCGTGCTGATCCTGCGTCTTGGAGTAAACCAAGATGTCATCAATAAATACTATCACAGACCGACCTAGCATCGGTCTGCATACACGGTTCATGAGGTCCATGAACGCAACATGAGCATTGGTGAGCCCAAAGGGCATCACCACGAAATCGTAATGACCATAGCGAGTCCGAAAAGTAGTCTTCTGTATATCCTCATCTCTGAATCTTATCTTGTGATATCCTGAATGAAAATCGATTTTGGAAAACCAAGATGCCCCCTGAAGCTGATCGAAGAGGTCGTCAATCCTCGGGAGCTGTGTAGACAACTCCTGCATCTCGGAAGGAGCCAACCGATATGGTGCCTTGGTTATCGGTGCCGCACCAGGAACAAGGTCAATCTGGAACTCCACCTGTCTCTCCGGAGGTATCCCAGGAAAATCCTCTGGGAATACATCCGCATACTCTCTCACCACTGGTACATCACTCACGGTCGCCTTACCAGCCTCCCGGGTATCCATAATGTAGGTGACATAACTTGCGCAACCCTGGTGAAGGTGGCGCCTAGAGCTCATTACTGAACACAAAGTCGGCCCATGTTGCGGCCCCTCGCCCTGAATCACCAACTCTCCCCCACTCGGGGTCCTGACACGAACCAGCTACAGCTCATAGTCGATCACCACCCCTTTAGGGCTCAGCCAACCATGCCTACGATGACCTTATTCCCACGCAAGGGAATGGGAACCAAATCCACGAGGTAACACTCATGATTCATCCTCAGGACACAATCTCTATAAACCTCTGACGCTCGGACAGATAGGTCGTCAGCAATCTCGACCTTTAAAGGACAATCCATCATGCTCGTAGACTCGGCGAACCTCTTGCTGAGTGCAAGAGATACGAGTGATTGGGTAGCCCACAAGTCAAATAACACCAGTACTGGAATACCGTTCACATGGAATGATCCTAACAGAATACATGAAATATGAAACATAAATATCAAAACTGACATATAAATAAAGATAGGGAGAAGAAACATACCCGTCACCACATCCGGTGCGGCACGCGCCTCCTCGGCAATCAACTGGAAGGCTCGGCTCCTCACCACTGGAGCATCTGTCTTGCCTTGTCGGCCATCCGTAATCTGCAGGGTCGCTGGAGCTGGCGCCGCCACTGGTGCTCCTGATCTCAACCTCGGGCAATTGGCCTTTTTATAGCCCTTTTGATTGCAATGGAAGCAAATCAGGTCTGATGTCGGAATGATGGGCGTAGGGGCAGTACAATCCCTGCCAATGTGCCCAAGCTTGCCGCACTTATCGCAGCCTGATGCCCCCAATCTGCAAACTCCCTCATGGGTCTTGCCGCATTTCCCAAAGCGGATTCGGCCCTGCTGGCCCTTCGACCTCGAGTCTAATCCCTTGGGTTTCTTCCCAGAAACCCCAATCGTCTGCCCAGTCTCCGCCTTCCTCTTCCTGATGTGCTCTATATCAATCTCTATCTCCCGTGCTTTGGCTATCATGTCCTCTAAGATCGGGCATGCCGAGTAGCTGACATGTTTCTAAATCTCAGCTCTCAACATATCATGGTACCGGGTTTTCTTCATCTCCTCATCACTCGCGTACTGATGCACCAAAAAGACCCTCTCCTTGAACTTGGTGGTAATCTCCGCCACCGACTCAGTAGTCTGTCTCATATCAAGAAACTCCCTAGCTAGGTGTTGGATCTCCACAGTTGGCGCAAACTCAACCCTAAATCTGGTCACAAAGTCCGACCAGGTCATAGCCATGATAGCTGGGGCTCCCAACGTGTCACTGACTGCCTCCCACCAGTCTCTAGCTCTGTCTCTCAAACATCACACAACATACCTGACCTTCGACCCCTCAGGGCAGAAGCTCGTCAACTGTGCAGACTCGATGTCTGCAATCCATCTCCTGGCCACAATGGGTTCCTTCACCCCGTGAAAGTCTAGCGCACCACATCCCCTGAAATCCTTGATGGAGAGCGTGTGAGTCCCTGACTGGCCCAGTGTTATGTCGCTCCTGATTGCCCTAAGGCGATACTCCATCAACTCAATGATCCCTTCCTTGATAGACCCGTAAATCACCGGGGTCGACTCAAGGATGCCTCTCGTAATCTCGGACGCAATGAACTCGCACAATCCATCATCGAATGACTCGGAACCCGAACCCGAACCTGAACCTGACCCAAACCCTAAACCTCCTGTTCCGTGACGTGTCACCACCATTCTGAAATAAAACACATAATCGCAAGAGTCATACATAACCTCGAGAGGTCTGATACACACTACAAATTCTTTGGTTCTATCTCAGCTCTCCTTGACTCGATTATGAATCCTCTGTTTTCAGTAGTACGGGCCCATACTAGCTTCCACATCTATCCGTAATTTCCTCAAGGATTTCCTTGACTTCACCAAGTCACTTCTACTACTATTACTCTCCATGCTAATCTCATCCTAGGCTTACCGTAGGGTAATCTCCGACCCACTCTCTGCCATCATGTGCATAAGGACTCCGTGCTATTCCTCCATAACTAGCTCGCGAATACCATTACATATCACTACAACCAAATAATTCTTCGAATGAGAGGTCCTACCCTACAACGGTTGGACACAAACAAGAGTTGCGAAATATGGCTAGACCTAACCTTTTGAAATTATTTAGTCCTCGTAATATGTAACTTAACGTATTCGTTTACTAGTTAATTAAAGATAACTAGAACTCCTAAAAGGACAAAGTAAGCAACATTCGGGCTTTGAGTAACCAAAACCAAGCATATCCTAATCAGGCCATCATATCACTGACTAATCAGTTCTAGCATGTAATTCAATAAGCACATATAGCAGGCACATAAGGCATCTTCCTAGAACCTTAGCCCTAATCTAGCATGCAGTTCTCATACACATACAGTAGGCATATAAGGCATCCTTGCTAGATCCTCAACCCTAATCTAGCATGCAGTTCTCATAATCATATCATAGCATGTATGTGCATCTTGGGGAAAACTTACTTGAGCTTGGCCGATTGCACGTATCACACTTCTTGTACTTTCTCAAAAACCTTAATTTTAAATTTTGGAAAAATTTATTTTTCATTATAAAAAAAATCTTTAAAACCCTCGATTTGAGTTCAGACACCCTCGAAGGTGTGTCCGAATCCCTCAAACCAAGGCTCTGATACCAACTTGTAACATCCCAAAATTCAAGACCAAAAATTTCATTTTTAATTTAATAATTATAAAACCATTTGCCTGAAAACATTATAGTAACAACTCATATCCAAAACCAATGTATCAATAATCAAATAATGTCATGACAAAACAACATCCGAGTATAACTCCCAAAGATCTCATATGCGGAAAATGTAGGGTGATGCGCTGAGATCATGGCGACTCCTTTCCATTCGAAAAGGAAGTACCTAAAACAAAAATTGTAAACCGTAAGCACAAAGCTTAGTGAGTTCCCCCCATTATACCACACACCATACAATACACATACTGCCTAGCATATTTGGGTGCTCGCCTACCCCTTCGGTCTCTTTCAACCGGTAACTGCCTAGCATATCAGGGTGCTGGCCTACCCCTTCCGTCCTTTCGATCGGTACTGCCTAGCATATTAGGGTGCTGGCCTACCCCTTTGGTCCTTTCGACCGGTATCGGGGACTATTTCACCCCTACTACTACCATATATCATTTTAATACATAAACACATAAATCACATACTTCCTAGCATATCAGGGTGCTGGCCTACCCCTTTGGTCCTTTCGACCGGTAACGGGATCTGTCCTACCCCTTTTACCACTATCACAGAATATCATAGCATACTAGCACATAAAGCATACCAGATAGTGGCATACCAAACAATTATCACAAAGACAATCATCTCCACTATAATCTCCTACTAGTGGGCCGGCATTGGTGCCTTAGACCCACTTCTACTTGAAGGTAACTCACCTGAACTACTGTAGAGTAGCTGAACTGTCCTCGGCTCTGAAATCAACCCCACTCAACTCCTACACATAAAATATTTCCTTTAACTACCATTTCATACTCATAAACCCTTAAGGGTCAACCTTGGTCAAAGTCCAAGTCAAAGACAACATTCTGGTCAAAGTCAATGTTTTGATCAAAGTCAACATTCTAGGTTGACTCAACTCGCCGAGTTGGTCCATCAACTCGCCGACTTCCATAAATCATAAACTCTAAAATCACGATCCAACTCGACGAGTTTTCCTCCAACTCGCTGAGTTCCTCTTTCTTAACAGAAATGGGACTTCCTAACACAACTCGTCGAGTTCCCTTGTGGACTTGCCGAGTTCCAGGGACATATTCGGGAACTTTCAACCAAACTCGTCAAGTTCCTATATGAACTCACCGAGTCCCTTGCATTTCTAGTCTATTCAGTTCTTTTCTCAGATCTAAGGTTCTATAATACAGATCCATACTGTTTCCATAATCCATTTCTGTAAAGTTGACAACTTGATAGTTTTGAATGCCTCAAATAGACGCAAACTCGAGATATACCAACCTACTTTCATGGACACGGCCTTTTCTTGGAGAAGGATGGGTTTAAGACCCTTTTTATGATTCTAAGGGCCAAATAACACTGGAAATGGGAATCCTTAGCATAAGATCTATGAAGGGTATCATGATTCCCACAATGGGGTCCAAAAGACCCATGAAGCAAAACTGAAAGAGATCTAGGCTATGAATCATCAAGGTGGAGACTTTTTACCTCAAAATGCTGCCAAAGATGGACGAAATCCCAGATCTAATACTCCTCTTCAAGCTTGATGACTTCTAGTTCTTCCAACTCCTTCACCAAGCATAAAAGCACACACAAATCCACTCAAAACTTCAAGTTTCTCACCGAAGAGCTCAGAATGCGATTTAGGGTTTGAGGGAGGCTGATGGAAGACTGAGGGAAAGGATTAACTCCTTTAAATAGGGTGCAAAACCCTGAAAATTAGGGTTTCACTCCGACAGTCCTGCTCGATGCGTCCAAATTTCATCGCTACTCGATGCGTTTGGGGATTCCGACTCATCAAGTTTCTATACAAAAGATAATAAATTTCATTTAAAATACATACCAGGAACCGGACGTTACATGCGATGTGTATGATCAGCCAGAGCAAGAAAGTATACCCCCAAGTTACCAGACTGTTGTTTGTTATGTTATAAAAGCACTACATGCTAGTGATAGGCTATGGATCTTCAGGGATTGCATGATAAAATTGGCTGATATATGATGCTTGATAGCCTAGGAGGGCTTCTTGTACGTTAGATGAAATTGACAACATTATTGTTGTTGCTTAGTGTATTCATCATTGTTGTACATAACTAAGATATTATAGCCTGATAATGTTTGAGTTAGCATTATTTCCTATAATTGTCTGTTGAAGGGCTTAGGGTAGGCTCAAATATTCGACTGTCTATAGGATCCAGTGTATGTATGATTAGCATGCACGAGTTGCTACAAGTTTTGAGGAAGTTTCACGAGTGATTGCGTGTAGGTAGAAGGTCTGTTAAGGAATGATTAGCTACCCTTAATATAGCGAGGATATGATGTATGCATATCCTATTCATAAATTTATTGTCGTGTAGTTTGTGATAACACTTAGAACAAATATGGGTAGGTGTGGAAGGTAGTATGTGCCCGTACTACTGGAAGCACATGACCCATATGTGTAACAAGGAAGTCACAAACCCGAAGGGTTTAGCCTCTCTGTGATGATTGTATAGTATGAATGGTGGATATAGAGCGAGTGGCCAGGATAGGCAGTGGTTAGCTGAGGATCAAATTCGTGAGATGATTGCTACTGAGGAGGCGACTACATTCTGGAGTTCTATCTCGGAGCTATTTGGTTCTATAAAGACCACCATGATTGAGCTATTCGATGAGCACTATGCTGCATTGACTGAGGCTGCTACTGCTGCAGCCACCGCGAATGAGGGGAAAGAGCTTTCCAGTGTTTGATGGGGTCAGGTACTCGATTGTGGCGATGATATGGCTGTCCGATTTGGGGGGATGTTTCTTCACCTACTCTTGCCCTGCTAACCATAAATCAAGTGCGCCCTGAACCTTCTTAGGTTGAAGGCGAAGGATTGGTGGAAATTGATGACTGGTACTTATGCTCCTGAGTAGAGAGTTGCGGTGACTTGGGAGCAGTTCTCAGAGATGTTTTATGCACGATACGTTCCCTTGGTGGAGAGGGAGATGTTGGATCAGGAGTACTTGGATCTGAGACAGGCGACTGAGACAGTGATGGAAATCACCAAGATGTTTACTGAGAGGGCTCTTTTCTTCCCTGAGTTTGCTGCCTCAGAGCAGGGTCAGATGACTCGGTAATTGAGCATGCTCTGTTGGATTAGTGTCTAAGTCCATAACTATAATTGGTATGTACTTTACCCGACTCGGCAGGGTCCATTTGGGTTGCATGGCATCAGAACATTTGGATAGACCGTTTGTGAGGAGAAGACATTTGTGACATATTAATATATTATAAGTTCTAATATATTAATATGAAATCATGTTATTTAATTAGTATTGATCAAGATTTAATTTGGACTTAATTTAGTGATCAAAAAGAGACTAATTAAATATATGGGGATTGATTGTGTAAATCATTCATTCTTATATATGTGGGCTATGATCCATGATTCCTTATGTTGGGTTTAACCCATGTGGTGATCCATGGATACTCCATGGAGGTTAAAACCCATGGAGCATAAGGAATGGGTAAAGTCATGGGTTACATGGTGTAACCCTAATGTGCACACTATATAAGGACCCCTTTAGCTCAAGAAATTGGCACTAGTGATACATATATGAGGGCTAGTCGCTTTGAGCATGAGTGTCTTCTTCTCATGGTTATTTCATGTGTTGGTGATGTTGTGTGAACCATTTGAGATGTCACACTTGGGGCACTAGGCTCTCGAGCTACATGGAGTCAAGCTACATCAACAAGGTATGCATTTCTATCTAGTTTATTACCCAAGTATCAATGTTTTGAATGCTAGTTAGGGTAATACCTTGGAATATTCATATTTGCATGTATAATAGAGAAAACATAGATCCAAGGTATTTAGGGTTGCATGTACACTTAGGAGTATTAGAATGCTCAAAACCCAACAGTGGTATCAGAGCCTAGGCTTGTTTTCTTGTTATACTTGCAAAAATGGCAGAAAAATCAAAGTTCTGTGCTGTGTGCTCAGCAGACTCGCCGAGTCCATGAAGGGACTCGACGAGTCCAAGGCAAAACTCATCCAACTCGCCGAGTTGGTTCATGCACTCGACGAGTTGGACCCCCTGACAGCATACCTTCGAGCTTTTTGGCTGGAAATGGACTAGGAACATTACCATAAGTTGTTTTTGAACCTATAAACCTGTTTTTAATGTGGTAATGTTCATTCTAATCCAATTTTCAAAGATAATTGTCAATAGATTCATGTTTTTTATTAGTTTAATGATTAGGCTAATTACATGAAAAAGTTTGATTAAATTATCTTGTTTTTTATGAGTTGCTTAGATTAATAGGAAAGTTATGTGAAATTGTTGTTTTCAATCAAAATTAATCTAAGAGTTGATTCTAAAATATGTTTCTGTAACTTGTCCTCAAGTAATATGAAAAGTCACATTTAAGAATCATAAAACTCATAAATATTTCATATGTTATGAGTAAAGGAAACGTTACATTCTTTTAATAGTTTAAAGTCTTCCATAACTTGTCCTCAAGTTATGGAACTTGAAGAGTTTTTTAATTAAAACTACTTTAAACATATAAGTTATGGAAATAAATAGTTTTGAATACTTTCAAAACTTACCCTCAAGTTTTGGAATTTGAAAAGTTTTCCCTTATGAACACTTTAATTCCAAGTTAAGCCCTTAGAATTTTAAAAGTTAAAATTCAACCCTTATACTTTATAGTATTATAAGTTAATAATATATATATATATATATATATATATATATATATATATATATATATATATATGTATATATTAAAAGTATTAATGATAAATACTAAGTAACTAAACTCTTATTAATACCCACTCTTAGTTACTTAGGAAAATGTGAGTTTGGTGCTAACCCATGAAATTACACTTTGCACTTTGCTTAATTCGGTTAGTGAAGCGTGTGTGGTTAACCGGCACGCTAGCTTGATTTACCAAGGTAGGGAAAGGGTAACTTAATGTTTATCATAGTATCGATGGAGCGCGTGTGGTTAACCGGCACATCGATTAAGGGGTAAATATTAAGGGTACCAAGTATATTTGCATGGTTATTGACACCTTGTTTTGTGATCCTCGGCATCCCAGTCACAAAACCTGAGAGGGCACACTCGAGATTGAAACATGCCATTGAACAGTTCAGTGAATCTCAAAAGATCTAGGAGTTTCAAATCCAATTAAAACCTAATAAATTATTTCGTTTTTCATGGTGGAAATTGGTGAATCGTCATTTACCTACCTTCAAATATTCTCTAGCTTGGATTACGGCATCCCTCTTCCAAGTTATAAAATATTGTGTTGGGTCCTAGCCTTAATATTTCATATTGGGTGTTATATTAAGGACTTTAAATCAACTATCTTGAATATCTTCCAAAAGATGTCTAGTTCAGACATCTATGATCTTCCCAAATCTCTTGGAACTTTACTTCTTCCACCTCCTCCAATTATTCTCCCTAACCCACAAGTTCAAGGTCACTCAAGCCCTATTGGCAAGCAAAGTCTATGTGTGCTCACATCTTGGAGATAAAGTCACATATTGACAAAGCCCGGAGAGTTGGGTGCCAAAATCTTAAGAAAGTTGGATGCTCAATCACTTTCTAAGTCACATAGCGAGTTCCTTTGGGACTACTATGAAACAGACCATGACTTGACCCTTAACGATCTTATCTATTTGCTTGGTGCTGCTGAATCAGCAATGGTTTGAGGACTAGTAAATCAAATTTGATTAGGAGATCAACTTCCCAATGGACATTGACAATGGTAACATTGGATATCTAGAAAAGGCTTTCTCTTCCCAATGGAAAGGGATCGGCCATAGTCAACTCGGTTAACCAAATGGTAAAGAGAAAGTCTAAGTCTATGATAGTCTCGTGTACCATTTCCATAGAGTCCATATGTTTATATTGCCAAAAGAAGGGGCATTGGTTACAAAACTGCCTATTTACCTGAAGGATCATAGGGTTGATCAAGTCAAGATGTTTGATTCTACTTCAGGTGAAGTCCACTATCTAACTCTGTTAAGTTTCTATTCTGAGATTCTCATTACATGATGTGACTAGGTCACATATTGTTGTTTTAAGAATCAAAGAAAAATGAAGAAACTTAAATGAAGTATATGTTGATTCTGATCGCGAAGATGGATTTCGATCGCATGGTTCTGTGATCAAAATTTTTGAGCTGTTGCTTAGGAGTTATACTATATTGCTTAGGAATAGATAACAACAAGTTTTTCATATCCATTTGCACTGTAAGGATAAGTTTTTTCCGCAAAGTAAAATAAAAAGGTTTTAATTTTATATTTATTTTAAATATCCTTACAGTGGCATTTGTGAAAAATGGTTGCTTATATGATTCCATTGATAGCAATATTGGAAAAATGGACTTGATTCTTTCGTTTGTGGTAGTGTCATAATTTACCAAATAAGGAAAGATTCTCATCACCCAAGGTTTCAGTTGGATAGAAACTTGGAAATCATGCAAGTTGTATAGTATGATGAATGACAATTTTCATCTTTGGAAAATTAAGATTAATTCCTTGTTCACATGTATATGTGAGTCAAGTGAAGGACTAAGGGATCGAGTACACATTCTGCTGCACCGGTCAAGTCTAGCACAAAAGATCGATAAGACTATTCGTCATGATTTACTAAAGTTTAGTAAATACGGTTATACTTACAACATTAAGTATAAATCTGTAGCATTGGAAAAGTTTCAATGTATGGCAGAACGAATGAGAAGAATAAAATTAAGCAGAAAGATAAAAGTTTCTCAAATCTGAAAAGATGGGAGAGTAATTTAGTATCAGTTTTTGTGATCATCTTAATAATTTAGAAATCATATCACAATTAGTCCTCTAAGGAAATCTTAGTGCATTCCTATGGCTAAGAAAGGGAATCAAGAATTGCTGAAATGGTTAAATCAAGAAGATGAGTCATACTTCGTTCCAAAACAAGTCTTAGAGTCATACTCCAAGACTGTAAGTTGAGTGACATATCTTAAAGAAAGGTTTAAAACACTTTTCAAATGTAAGAGTAAAAGTGTCATACTCTTGTACATTTGAAATTGGTAAGTTGTGATGTTTTGGATAAAACAAAGATCAACTAAGGCCAATTGTGTGAAGTGTTTGTCTTGATTAGAATCCACACTATCTCTTGAATATTTGACAAGAAAGTCTTATATCTCAAGAGGACAGTGGGAGTCTAAAAGATCCTGAAAGTATTTCAAGATCTAATGAAGAGTAAAAACCTGTAGTTTATCACTAGCACACGACGCGAGGTTTATAACCTATTGTGGTGTCATATTTCTATTTTTGTGCCCATTCCAGTGAAAGTTGGCTTTGCATATGAGTTCTGAGAGTTCTCAATTGGTTGCATAACAACTCGGAAGCAATGGCAGGCCCTTGTGCTGCCAGGTGGAAGAAGTTAAGACTGCACAAGTTCAATCCATATGAGTTGGGATTTGTCACTAACCTTGTCTTGTGATTATGGATTTGACAAATTCACTTGGATAGGAACACATACACCATAAAATCTAAGTGTCATAAGGTTTCTCTCCGATTCATGAAAATGATGGTGAGGAAACGCTTTCACTAAGTAGATTTTAGGTAGATAGCAAGTGTGATATTTGCATTCTCAAAGTCGTTAGTGGAGCGTGTGTGGTTAACCGACATACTAACATGGACTTGTGAGGAATGGCAAAGGTCTGAACAATTGAGACTATGATTACGGCATCCATTTTCATAGTTCTGAAATTGTTTAGACACACATGTGTGCTATCTAAGGAAAGGTGTATGATTTTGAAAAAGTTTTATCAAAGAATCTCGTATCGGAAGTCTGAACTTTGGTAAGAAAGTCAATAAAGTATTGATTTCTAGAAGTCCAGCTGATTTCTGAGTACATGTCAAAGCTAGTGGGAGCATAAGTGTTACGCTAATAATCATCATGTTAGTGGGAGCATGATAATTATGATTAGTATTGCAAGATAGCAATGTTAATTATAGAAAACAAAAGTTTCAATTCTGGATGTTGCAGGGGTTGAAAAGTTGTTTTGCTATAATTAAGGGAGAGGAAATTATACTTCATTTCAATTTTAAAAGCTTAGATTGAGGTTTTAATCATCTTTAGTCAAGGGTATATATGAATTTTGTGTTGGAATGGCTCAACATAAGGAAATTCTATATATAGGCCCATTATTTGCATTCTAAAATTCGATTATGATTACAACATCCCTTTTCATAATCTGAATTATGAGAACTTGGCAAATAGACATAAAAATATTATAGAAAAAGGACTGGTCTAGTATCATGTCTTTATGTGAGACATCATGAATCGTGTCCCATATGCTTCGGATATAGGATCGATTGCATGTGCTATAATATTCATCCTTCTAAATTTTCCAAATGCTTAGGGCATTAAGAGGGGAAAAGTCTAGAATTGAATATGACTAAACTGATTAAGCAATTGTCGAGAACAATCCAAGGATTACCAAAGATTGGTTGCTCAGGTACAGTTGAAAGTATAGTGTTAAATTTTGGAAGGACCATGTTGACATATTTTGAAAAGAGGCAACTCTTGTTCAGAAGTGACAGTCAAAATGAGAATATGGAAATGTTTCATAGTTGGAAGTTATTTAATCTGTGTAAGATTAGGAAAACTTAATGCAAGAAAGATGTTTCCATGGAGTTGATCTCCATTGGAATACTCTGTAATATCTGTTGACAAGTCTTTGTGACTTTGTGCATAATCATTACAAGAGGATCAATGCATATAAGTTTAGAATCTTACAGATTTAGGTAAATGGTAGGATTTGGAATTCTTGCATTTGCGGTAAGGAATTGGGATTATGAAATTAGAATCATTGGAATTATGTTCAATCGATCTATTTCAAAGAGTAAAGATCATAGACAAACTTAGTGTGCATACTTGATGTATGGCATAACTAATGTTTAGACAAACATAGTGTACATACTTGGTGTATGGCATGACTAGTGTTTAGAAAACATAGTGTACATGCTCTGAGCATGGGCCAACTATTGTTTTAATTCAAGTATAAAGTTGATAGTTTGAAACAGTATACAATGAATAATGGGTAATCAATATGGTGATAAATAAAAGGTGTTTTATTCATAAGTTCTGAGACCATATTGGATTCGATTATTCTTGTGTTTCATTTTGCATGTTTTGACTTCCAGAATAAACAAGGTCATTCTTCCCAAATGACTAAGTTATTCAAACCATCCACAGTCGGTCATTTGTTGGAAGTAGATATGAATCAAGACTATCATGGGTTGGCTTGTAGAGGTCTAAGATGTTGGACAAAGCGGTACTACAACACTCATGAGTGCTCATGAGTTCTGAGTATTGGATTCAACCCGCGCTCATTTGAATCACTTCATGGATCTTATCACGAGTGATCATGAGACGATAATATCTTATATTCTTCAAACCTAGAGATATGAGTTGTTACTATGAGTTGGTTGTACATTGATTGCGCGAAAACGCATTGGTAACTCGATGTTATAAAACGTGCCTTTGTGTATGATTCAACAAGTAGTAGAACAAGCCATATGAGTCGAAGTTTATCCATTCCTTTTACCTTCGGGAAAAAAGCGATATCTGTGGGCCCCTCGATGATTTAGTGATGACAAATATAAGTGCTCGGTCGGGCCTGGACTTATTTGATTTGTTCAATTAGTCAGTAGTCATAAATCGGAAATCGGGAAACAACAAATAGACAGAGAGAATGATTTATAATCCATGTCTTAGTCCATATGATATCTAGAATGGAGGAATATATGATCCCTTATCTAATGGACAAGTCATTGACAAAGGTCAGAGTTCATTGACAAGGTTAGAGTTCGACAGCGGCTTTTGAGAGCTACGATTGCCAGTTGGTTCTTGAAGTCATGGGCAATAATAGTTTTAGACTTATCCAAGTGGGAGACTGTTGGATTAGTGTCTAAGTCCATAACTATAATTGGTATGTACTTGACCCGACTCGGCATGGTCCATTTGGGTTGCATGGCATCGGAACATTTGGATACAGCGTTTGTGAGGAGAAGACATTTGTGACATATTAATATATTATAAGTTCTAATATATTAATATGAAATCATGTTATTTAATTAGTATTGATCAAGATTTAATTTGGACTTAATTTAGTGATCAAAAAGAGACTAATTAAATATATGGGGATTGATTGTGTAAATCATTCATTCTTATATATGTGGGCTATGATCCATGATTCCTTATGTTGGGTTTAACCCATGTGGTGATCCATGGATACTCCATGGAGGTTAAAACCCATGGAGCGTAAGGAATGGGTAAAGTCATGGGTTACATGGTGTAACCCTAATGTGCACATTATATAACGACCCCTTTAGCTCAAGAAATTGGTACTAGTGATACATATATGAGGGCCAGCCGATTTGAGCATGAGTTTCTTATTCTCATGGTTATTCCATGTGTTGGTGATGTTGTGTGAACCATTTGAGGTGTCACACTTGGGGCACTAGGCTCTCGAGCTATATGGATCAAGCTACATCAACAAGGTATGTATTTCTATATAGTTTATTACCCAAGTATCAATGTTTTGTATGCTAGTTAGGTTAATACCTTGGAATATTCATATTTGCATGTATAATAGAGAAAACATATTCCAAGGTATTTAGGGTTGCATGTACACTTAGGAGTGTTAGAATGCTCAAAACCCAACATGCTCAAGACGGATATCCGAAAGTTCAGGTTCACCTAGCGTTATGTCACCCTCACTGAGCTTCGGGATGTCGCGAGGAGACGGGAGATTGAGATAGAGATTCAGGCGAAGGAGTTGAGGCAGACTCTTGTTCAGTCTCAACCTGCAGCAAAGCGGTTCAAGCCCGCTGATTCTAAAAATGGGGGATAAAGGGGTTGCACTTATGGCAAGTATGGCAAGGTTCATGATTGTGTTTGTGGATCTTCATCTGGATGCCAAAAATGTGGCAAGGAGGGGAATTATGCCAAGGACTGTCTTTAGTAGGCCCCGGTACTGAGTGCCAGGATTTGCTATCACTGTGATCAGGTGTGCCATGTGAAGGCCCAGTATCCATTACTTGCGGATAGGCCGGTGCAGGCTCCAGCGCCAGCCACTCTGAGGATCACTGATGGACGTCAGGTTAGGGCGGAGCCCCCGAGGGCTTAATGTTGTGCTTTCCACCTCATTACAGAGGAGGCTAGGGCGGCGCCGGTAGTCGTTACTGGTATGTTTCTATTTATTATTATATCAGATAGTCATGGTATCCTTTTGTTTTTGGTTATGTTAGGTACATTTTTAGTGAAATCATTTCCTGCTCTTATGCTATTTGACTCGGCAACGAGTCAGTCCTTCGTATCTTAGTCATTCAGTAAAAGTTTTGATTTGGCTCTCGGAGAGTTAGAGTGTTCGTTGTGGGTTTCTGTCAGCAACGAACACCAGATTTCTGCATCGAGTGTTTATCAGGGTTGTGTCCTGGAGATTTTTGGGGTGCCTTATCCAATTGATCTGATCACTATTCCCTTGGGAGATGTGTGTGTGTGTGTGTGTGATTGTAAGGATGGACTAGCTGAGTGGATTTGGGGCTATGATTGACCGCCAGGTTCAGTGGGTGGTAGTTTGAACCCCAAGTAGGGGAGAACTAGTCATTTATGGAGAGGGTACTGGGATTGGGTCAGCTTTTTGTTCTGCTGCCAGGGCTCGACATTATATTCAGCATGGTTGTATGGGTTATCTTGCATATTTGGTTGATACTCGAGTTGGGAAGTAGATTTCAGTTTTAGATGTGCCTGTGGTGAGAGATTTCGCAGATGTGTTCCCAGGGGAGTTACTCGATGTACCTCCTGAGAGGTAGGTGTAGTTCACGATCAATTTGGTTTCGGGTGCGGCTCCGATTGCTAAGGCATCGTACCATTTGGCACCACCTGAGATGCAGGAGTTGTCCGCTCATATTCAAGAGCTGTTGGGAAAGCAGTTCATTAGACCGAGCAGTTCGTCTTGGGAAGCACCGATTTTGTTTGTTAAGAAGAATGATGGTTCAGACCGGATGTGTATTGATTACCGGGAGTTAAGCAAGTTAACGGTGAAGAGTCTTTTCTCACTTCCGTGGATTGATGACCTCTTCGATCAGTTGCAGGGCTCATCCTGGTTCTCCAAGACCAATTTGAGGTCGGGATATCATCAAATGAGGGTTAAAGAGGAGGACGTGGAGAAGATAATGTTTCAGATTCATTATGGTCATCACGAGTTCGTGGTGATGCTGTTTGGGCTTACCAACATGCCGACATCATTCATGCATTTTGATGAATCGAGTGTGCGGCTGATGCTCGATCATTTAGTCATTGTTTCATTGATGATATCCTAGTCTATTCTAAGACTAGGGAGCAACATGAAGAGCACAATCGAGAGCTTATGGGAGTTTTGAGGCAGGAGCGGCTATATCCCAAGTTCTTGAAGTGTGAGTTTTGGTTACAAGAGGTCCATTTCTTAGCACACCTCGTTAACCTGAACATGATTTTGTTCGACGCGGCCCCGATTGATGTTGTGATGCATTGGGAGGTTCCAAAGTCTCCCTCGAAGATCAGGATTTTCTTTGGCTTAGTAGGGTATCATCGGAGATTTATTCAGGACTTCTCCATGATTTTTGTACCCCTCACTCGTCTAACAAGGAATGGCATGGATTTTCGTTGGGGGCCTGAGTAACATACTCCATTCGAGACCTTGAGGCAGAAGTTATATGACGTTCCAATGTTGACCCTCCCCGAGGGTGTTAAGGATTTCGTGGTATTTTATGATGCATCCATCATCGGCTTGGGAGCAGTTCTTATGAAGCGAGGGAGGGTTATTGCTTATGATTCTCAGAAGCTGAAGTTGCATGAGGTTCGTTATCCGAATCATAATTTGGAGTTGGGAGTAATGGTGTTTTACCTCAAGATTTAGCGGCATTATTTATATGGGGTTCGTTGTACTATCTACATAGATTATAAGAGTTTGAGATATCTCATGGATGAGCTAAATCGAAATAGGAGGTAGCGTAGGTGGCTTGACGTGGTCGAGGATTATAACTGTGAGATTTTGTACCACCCAGGAAAAGAAAATGTGGTCGTGGATGCTTTGAGCCCGCAAGGCGGTTACATCTGATGGTAGCGGCCTATGTATGAAGACTTCGACCGATTCACCATTGTTGGGTATGATTAGGGAGGAACAGGTTTGAAAGAGTCAAGAAAGAGAACTGGAAATAGGAGTGACATAGAGGCGATATTGACAGGTTTTCTACAGACAACCATAGATTATTGACCCGGTATGGTCGGGTATGGTTACCGGATTTTGGTGGGGTCAGACAGGCTGTGCTGGAGAAGGCACACACGTCCATTTTTTTGATACATCCGAGTACCACCAAGATGTATCGCTACATGAGGTGTAGTTATTGGTGGTTGTGCATAAAGTAATAGATAGCCTGGTATGTCGAGAGGTGCTTCACATGTCGGATGGTCAAGGCTAAGCACCAGAGGCTGCATGGCAATTTACAGCCACTAGAGTTTTCCATGTGGAAATGAGAACATATTACTACGGATTTCATCACCAAGTTACCTCGGAAGGTTTAGGGATTCGACATGATATGGGTTATAGTAGACCGTTTGACCAAGAGCACCCACTTTCTAGCCATTTGAGAGGGTTCTTTGGCCGAGAAATTGACCGATTTAAATGTGCACAGAATTGTTGCTCGACATGGTATTCCAGTCTCCATTGTATCTGATCAAGATGTTTGGTTCACATCCCGTTTTTGGCTAAAGTTCCATGAGGAATTGGGTACGAGGTTGCATCTTAGCGCTACTTATCATCCGCGGACTGATGGTTAGAGTGATCGGACCATTCAAACACTGAAGGATATGTTGCGAGCCTGTGTGATTGATTTTTATGGGAGTTGCGACTCCTACCTTCTCGTAGTTGAGTTTTCTTACATCAACAGCTATCACTCTAGTATTGGTGCCCCGCCAATCTAGCTTCTCTATGAGAGGAAGTGTCATACCCAGTATGTTGAGCAGAGGTTGGTCATAAAGTCATGGGAAGAATTGAGATAGTCCTCCATATGTCAGAGCTTATTCAACAGATTAGACAGAGACGTCAGACAGCTTAGAGTCGTAGAAGAGTTACGCCGATAAGCGTCGATCTGAGTTGGAGTTCCAGGTTAGCGACATGGTTTTGTTGAAGGTATCACCTGGAAGGGTGTAATATGCTTCAGGAAAAGAGGCAAGTTGGAGCCCCGATATATTGGGCCATTTCGAGTGATTGCCAGGGTTGGCAAGTTAGCTTACAAGCTGGATTTACCTGAGGAGCTCATTCAGATTCACAACACCTTCCATGTTTCTCAGCTTCAGAAGTGTGTGGCCGATGATTGGGTAGTGGTTACCTTGGAGGATATTCAGGTTGATGATCTCCTGAATTATGTGGAGAGGCCATTGGAAATTTGGATCGGAAGATGAAGGCCTTCCGCAACAAGGTAGTGTCCTTGGTTAAGGTTCACTAGCAGCATCGGAAGGGTTCCGAACGGAATTCGGAACCCGAGGCGGAGATGCAAGAGCACTACCCCGAGTTGTTCACAGCAACGGACTTCGAGGACGAAGTCTAATTCATGTGGCAGAGAATTGTAACCTCCGGTCCAGGTATGAACTAACTTTTATGTATAAATCTTATTTGGGGTGGTCACAGCATGGTGGAGCATCTCCACGACTTCGCAGAGCGTTTTTGATCATGGGACATAAATGAATCACCACGAAGTAGTCTTGGGCACCATGACGTGGAAGGTGTTTTAGTGAAAACCATAATTTCATGCTTTGGACCCTATATAAAGAATATTAAGGCTAGGGTTTCGACCTCCGTCTTCCTCCCAACCTTAGAAACCCTAGTCCTAGCCTCCATGGAGTTGTAAGCTCATTCCTGGTGCTTTTAGGTGATTTTTGAAGGAGAAGGAAGCTCTTGGTGTGGTGATTGCTTGTAAAGCATCATTTCTCTAGCTAGCATATCCCCTGGACGTTGGTGAGTGTCCAAGATTCAACCTTTTTCTTACCATGTTGATAGATCTTTAGATTTTGTCCCCTTTTCCGTTTTTTGATGGATTTAAGTAATGGGGTCACATAAAGTTTGCAACTTTATGAATCTCCACATCAAGTAGAGCCTTTAGTGTATTGGAATTAAATTATAACCAATATTTGAGGTCATTCATGGGATTTTGGTCATAAAACCCTATTTTTGACCAAAAATGGAAAAGGCATGCATTTGGCATGCAAGTCCATAAATCCACGACTTTTAAGGTCCCTTACAAGCATGAAATCCTTCTAGAAACTTTGGAGGTGCAACTTTAAGGATTATGTTCTTAACAAGAGTCTTGATGCCTTACGTCACCATTAGAGGTTAGGGTTGGGACTTTGGCCTATGGAGGGTTTTGGGGGGATAAATTTGGAAACTTTACCCATACAAACCATGGGAAAGATTATATTTGAGCTTTAAGTGCTCAGATAGCTGAAGGAAACGAATTAATGGTTGAATCTGTCCAGATGCATCACATTGGTGTGGTTAAATTTACCACGACATGGTGCCTTGGTCAAGACACGCCTCTTTTGTTGTTTTGTGGCCATTGTGTGGCCAAGGAGGCCACGATGTGCCGACTAGCTATGTTGACTTTGACCAAGTTTGACCTAAGGGTATTTTGGGTATTTCAGTTGTGGACTGAGTTTTGGTCACTATTTGTTGTAAAGGTGATCGGTAGACTTCATAATCAAAGCAACGTGTTGATGAGCTAACTTTTTAGACTGAGAGGTGAGTTATGTTCACTGTACTCGTGGGTCGAAGGCACCAACACCGGCCGACTAGATTGTGTATCATGGTATATAAGATGTTGTTATGCTAGATTTTTATCCTGGTAAATACGATTTTGATATGCGGTAGTGATCTGTAGATCTGTCTGTTTGTCTGCTGACTGGTTACATGTTTATCTGTTGCTAGATATATATTAATTGTTATGCATATGTCGACATGATATGGTGGGGTTGAGTTTATACTCCTTTGAGCTATAAGTCAACAGACCGGGGTATTCCAACCGAAAAGTTGTGGGTCAGGGCATTCCAACCGGAAGGTAGTGGGCCTGGGCATTCCAGCTAAAAGGTTGTGGGTCGGGGATAATCCAACCGGGAGATTATGGACCATTATGTATTGGCAATCCAACTGAAAGGTTGTGGGCCAAAGGTAATACAACCGAAAGGTTGTGGAACTGATATCTGTTTGATTATATGTTTTGTGGTGGTACCTAGGGAACTCCCTAAGCTTTGGCTTAAAGTTTCATTTTATTATTTCAGTTACTTCAGATGACCATGACAAGGCAATGTCATGATCGTGCACATCCTTCAGATTTATGTTATTTGGATTTTGGGACACTCTGATTATTGAATAACACTTGAAAACAATGGTTTTGTAAACATTTTTGGATATTAGGATCTTTTTGAAAAATTTAAATTTACTCTGATTTTATGGATGTTACATCCTCTCTCCACAATAGAAATCTTTTTTACTACTATATCATTGTCTCATTTTTCTTTATATGTAATTTCATTTGTTTTATCCTTTTCATTTTCCCTAAATTCTTAGTCTTTTCTATCTATCAGAAACCTTCATGCAAAAATGTTGTAACTGTGTGCCTCCTATTCTTTTTCTTTTTCCTGTAATTCCTTCTTCATTTCTTCAGACATCTTCCAAAGTCTGAAGGTTACATATACATATATATATATATATATATATATATATATATATATATATATATATATATATATATATATATATATATATATATACATATATATATATATATATATACATATATATATATATATATATATATATATATATATATATATATATATATCTGTATGTATGTATACAGAGAGAGAGAGAGAGAGCTAGGTTCATGTGTTCTAAGCAACTATTGTGTGGATGTAGGGATGATTGTGGACCAATCATTTGAAATTTAATTAATTTAAAATTTAATTAATAGATAAGGGTAGATTAGTAATCTTGTATATCCATTAAATAATATCCTTAATTATAATCTCGTTTTTTATGGAAACAATTAAATACAAATGAAAAAACAAAAATCCAACTTTTAATCTTTATATATATGGTCTCTTGAACAGTTATGAAGCCTTTGAAAAAAACTTACTCACATAGACATTGTTGTATGCCTCTGTTAATCTCTTCGACCAAGACAAAATTTTCAATTGTCGACCACTTCCACACTTCCATTGTCGCCTACAGCAACCATCATCGACACCCTCGTACATATTCTATTATTCATCGAAGTCCTATTCTCTCTTATCCTCACAGTCGGCGCCAAATATCTGTATCTATCGAACCTGTCCCTTTCTAAAATCAGATCAAAAGTGAGTTAGTGGATACTATGATTAAGTATCGTATAGTCGATCAAGCAAACAGTTTGTGATCGTCTTTTGGTACGAGAAACACATACACAGAGAGGTATAGAACCAATTTCAAAATCAATTTCACTTCTACCTCCTTCGTTTCACCCTCTTTCACCTCCACTGTTTTAAAGGAGGGTTTGATTTAAGGTTTTGATTGCACTTGATGTCTCAGTAAGGAAAAAGTGGGTGAAATCAGATGTCATTTCAATCCAACCAACACCCAAGCTTCCCTGATTTAATCTTATAACTACATAATTCTTTTTGTTTTAAATTGTCTTTAATTTCTAATTTTGCTTTCTCTTTAACAACTTCTGTTTAAAGTTTCACATTTTGGAATTCAATTTTGGTTTGTTGTTAAGATTTAAGATTATCCATGGTTTTGTTCAATTTCGTTTTGTTTGGTAAAAATTTATAAAATGTGGTAGTTTTTGATAAAGTTCACTGATGTTTGGTTAATTTTCTTTTTAAGTCTAAATAATAGTGGAGTGTTTAATTATTTTTATATAAATAGTGAATTTTTTGGTTTTGGCTGATGGAAGCATACAACCATTTTTTTGGTGGGTGTGTTGATTTTGGTCAATTAATATCAAAATGAATGAAAATTTCTTTTTTCTAATGTTATATTTTTTGGTGGGTGTTTGGATTTTGGTCAATAAATATCAAAATGAATGACAATTACCCTTTATAGTGGCAGTTAATTCATCATCTAAATTAGAATAAAAGAAAATTAACATAAGTTTATGCTTTTATGTTATGTTTGTGATTCACTGAATAATCAATTTCTTGTTGATTGGGGAATATTTTTTGGTTAATTGACATTTGAGACAGCCTTGAATCAATCAATTTCTTATTGAAATCCATAATAGGTAATTGACATTATGTATCCTAAATTTACTTAATTCAAATAAAAAATAGATTTATGCTTCTAGAATAGATTTTTTTTGCTCCCACTTTTTTTTTGGAATCAAAGCTGCTTTCCCCTTTTCTCCCTTTACTTTTTATCTTCCAAAGTGTTCCTTTTTTTTTATCAATATGAAGAATTTGAGTAAGATCAATGTTTTATGTTTATTTTTTATGTTTATTTGACTATTAGATATGTGAACTAGGTATGCAACCAAACAAGAATACACATTCTTGTAGAAAAATATCAAGTGGTCAAATAGGTTAGCCCCAAGGTATAAATCTTTTAGAATAAACTAGCTGAATTGTTTATCAGATTATAAAATTCTGAAAGAATAGAAGCTTATGATAATTTTTAAGGAAAATCTACGTGATTGCGTTTGTTATTCTTTCATAATGACTTGAAGAAGGAATCAAAGATTAATCTTACAAGAGAAAGACTTGGAATCGAATTCAATAACAATACATTCTTAGGATAATACATCACAATTTCATAAGAATATTTGTATACAAGTCGATCATTTGGACAATTGAAGAAGATTAAGTGTATTTATTCAATAATTGTATACTTGAGAATGTTATTCTTAAGAATTTTATTCATTTTGGTGATATTCTGTTAGAAATAATATTTAAGTTCGGATGTGTATGAATATATAAGAATGTTGTTATTATTCAACTGCAGGTTCAAGAAATTTGTTATTCTTCAATAATATTTTAATAGAATAACATTCTGACAAAACAATCATGTAGAACATCATTATAACAAAATAACATTCTAATAAAATTAAAATTGAATTAATTAAAAAAATCAAAATCTAAAATTAAGATAATCAAAAATCCCTTAATATCCGAAAATTCCCTTTTTCAAATTGTGTTTCCTGATTTGATAGTAATGGAAATGTACAATTTTACCCTTCTTCTAATTAAATGATATTATTCTATTTATTTTAATATAATAACATGGATAAATGACTTTCTTAAAATAACTAAAATGATTGGTCCACAATAATTAGTTAGAACACAATAACCTAAGTCTATATATATATATATATATATATATATATATATATATATATATATATATATATATATATATATATATATATATATATATATATATATATATATATATAGGGAGAGAGAGAGAGAGAGAAAAAAAAAGTTCAAGAGAGGACCATTATAAATCAATGAACCAAAGAATCAATGCAAAGCGTTAAAATTTAAAGCGATCGGTGTCAAAATTTTAGTTCAAATTCACATTATGAATCTGCTAAAAACTGATTATATATTCAACTCAGATCCATAGTGTGAATGATAGTAAGTCAGATTCGCATTGTGAGTTTTGAAAATTGAATTATATACTGTTCAGATTCACAATGTGAATAAATTCCCTTGTCTATTTTACAAAACTAATTTATGTGTAATCAAAACATTAAAATATTATAAAATTACATGAAAATATATTTCGAACAATATGTAAGTTTCACTGAATTTATTTGTGAATGATCAAAGAGATGAAATAATAAGTCAAATTCATATTGTGAATATTAAAACTAAAATATTTATAGTTTAGATTCATAGTGTGAATCAGAACAGATAAATGTGTTTTTTTATTGATGTTGTTGTCTATATATAAAGAGCAAAAAAAATAAAATTTTGGTATATTTTGTTTTTTTTGGATAAAAATAAACCTAAATATTAAAAAAAAAAAAAAACAAAACGCCATGGTTTTTTTTTTTTTTTAAAAAAGGATTTGGTATATGTGTTATGAATTTTGGTATATTTTTCTTTCTTTTTTTTTGTTTTTGAAAAAAAAGCATGATAAAATAAAAAATAAACGAAAACAATGAGGATTTTTTGGTATAACCTGGTGCATGTACGTTTAATGTATAAATCCTGCCCTGATACCAAATGTAGTTGTAATGAAATCAAGTAAGAATTACGAGATCAGAGCAAAGTATGAATGATGAACACGAGGTCTAAATAATATCTGTTTGGCTCAATTATGCTTTCAGTGAGTACAGAGAGTTTTAGACAAAAATGACGAAAAAGTTCTTATCTATCTCTAGTACACATCCCTATTTATAGGGAACATGAAAGCGAACAAAAAATACAAGGGACTAGACACTGAAATCTTCGATACATAAAGTACCCTTGTAATAACATTACAAACTATCGAAACTTTATATGACCTTCGACACCTCACAACACTATTCGACATCTACATTCTCCGCCTTTGTGAGCAGTGACGAATCAGGTCATCAATATCTTCGTGGCTTGATGAATAACCCTTCGAATCTCGACATACCAGTTGACAATCTTGCGAATTTCAGCCTTTTCCTTATCATTGTTCTTGGCACAGTTGTTCATACGAACCATAAGATTTGTGTAATGAGGCGTAGTATACCTTTCGACATAACACACTTGAAACAAATATTTTGAATTTTTCCCTTCTTGTTTTTTCCAACAAACACAATTCCTAGTGGTTTCAAGGTAATCTCTCCATCTTCGAAATTTTTCAAACTAACCTTACTCATTAGCATAGTTTGAGGAACAGTGATCTCTTTATGCAATGCTTTTGCCAATTCAACATCAGTTAATGCCAAGGCTCCATAGTATCCATCAATAAACACCTTCAAATGAGCAAATCCATTCAAAAAATCTTTTTTGCTTGTCACTTGTAGTTTCGATACATCAACAGTCTTCATAATCATCGTGACAACCAACAAATCATGAAGATTCATTAGTGGAAAGTCTGCAACCGAGAAGTCAAATGCAACGTTGTTAGCTCAGACTGTATGATATCGATAATTCTGTAACATACCCTCGAATAGAACATCTTTCGATATGCCAAGAACCCGAACTCTCTTGACTAAAGACCATATCTCCTCTTCCTTCTTTCCAAGTACAACAAGGAATCGAAACTTCAAATCCTTGTATTCCACTTTGTCTTTGTACTTATCAGCAATTTCGAATTGTTCATCCAAGAACATCATCCTGTTCACTGGAAAGTCCAACTGATTCATGTTTATGTTTTCAATGTTGAAGCTTTTCTTAGGAGCCTTTTCAAAGTCATGCATCTCCCCTGTAATAGTTAAAGCTTCAATATTCTCGGAAGAATATAGCTTTATAGGATCACCTTTGTTGAGACTAGGAGGATCATTTGCTCTTTGACGTAGAACACTCTGTATTTGCTTTTGTTTCCCCATCCCTTCTTCAAAATCAGCTTTCTTCTCCTCCTTCGAAAGCTCAACACTTACACCTTTTCCATTTCCTTTATCTGCTTCAGTAGGCTTGGGTTTCGAAGAACCAGATTCACCACCAGTAGATCCAGTTACAATTCCTTTTGTTATCGGCCTTGCAGTTGTTGTTGTTGTTGATGTTGTTACAGTGGATGTTTTTCGTAAAGATATTGGAATTTGAGTAGTTAAAACTTTTCCAACAAATTTCTCATCACCACCTGCATTGCCAGAACCACCTTCGCCTTTACCAATGCCAACATTCCTCCTTTCTCCCCCTTGCACCCATGTGACAACAGGTGGGGCATTTGTTGGCATGAAATTAGCAAACTTCGCAAGTGGAGCCAACTCGTTGTGAATTGTTGACTCTAACAAGCGAAATTTCTCAGTGAAAAATTCAGGAGAAAGTAATGAAGACTTCGAAGAATCAGACTTTGACATGAGATCCTTTAATTCTCCCAACAACTTATCAACATTCCCAAAACCCTTTACTTCTTCTTCTGCCATCTTATTAATCTTCGAAACTAAAGTAGTATACCATTCAACCACTTTTGTTACCACATCAACAAGAATATCCACCTTCTTGTGAAGAGTAGAATAACTGTGATCTAAGGCTGCAACCTTTTTTGCCATATCTGCACGAAGCTCCTCTACTTTTAAGTTGACATATTCTCGTACCTTTTTAACATCTTGAACAAAAAGGACATGCCTTTGCTTCACAACTACCTTCAATTCTTTAAGTTCGCCATTAAAGGAATCAGATTGAGCTTTGAACCTTGACTCAATATCCATGTCTATCTGATCAAGTTTATGTTGAATACGATGCTCTTGAGCTTTCAGCATCACATCCACCTCTATGCCTGACACCGAATGTTTACCCCCTCCATCTGCTTGTAATTGTAAAAATGAATTAAGCTTCCTATTCGGGATCTTAAATTTCTTTCCGACATCAGCATGTGATCATTAACTATTCTGGGAGGTTCAGTGGATTGGGATGGAAATAATGAAGTGATGGGTTGTTGTATAATGTTTTCGAAAGTAGGTGAATTTTTCGATGAAGGTAATGTGGTTGGAGTAGGAATATGAAATGGAGGTAAAGAGACAGTATGATTGACACCATATGTTTCGAAAGTAGAAGAGATAATAATAGAAGGATTACCTTGGGCATCTTCGCTCAATAATCCTTCACCCTTATTGACAGTTGCATCCGTATCAGATACGTTTGAAGTGATGCCTGAAGTGCTAACCTCCTCAAAAATTGATTCGGTTGATGACACTCCGAGTGGTGTGACAATTGTCTGCTCAGGAGTAGAAGTTTTCGGTTGTTCACCTTGATTGATGGTTGTGTCCACTGTAGAAGTTTCCACATTGCCACCAGGATTTCCAGTCGCCTTGGGATTCGACTTGACTGGAGAATCCCTCGCAGATGAAGAATTGCCTGTTTGATCATTTCTCAATGGAGATTCAGGAACTACTTCCTCATCCATAGAGTCTTCATTTAGAATTACTCATATGTTTCTTCTGTTACTTTAAAATTCTTATATCCATGTCTTCATCATGCCTTTTCTTCGATCCTGGAGAAACTGGTGTTGGAATTTCATGAAAAACAACCCCCTTTCGATTAACCTGAGGCTTGACAAGTGTTGGTGAAAAACTTTTGATCTTTCAGGTGAATGGCGTGGTTTTTGAGCCATTTTCTTCAACCTTTTCAAGACACCTGACTTCGTAGGAACCACCTCCTTCGAAGGTATTGAAGTTTCTACAACAACAGGCTTGGAAGTTTTCTTTGAAGATTTTTGTCCTTTACCAATTTTCTTCGGAGAGTTAGTCATCTTTTCAACTGGAATAGGACTAGTTTTCGAAGGACTAGCCTTATTATCTTTCTTCTTTGAGCCTCTGCACTTCTTCGAACGACCTTCAACAAATTTTTCTAACAACTTTCCAGTCTCTATTGATGAATTTATAGTTTGCAAATAAGCTACTAGTATGGGATTGGCTGGGTGAACTTTTTGAAGCATCCATCAGGGATACGAGCAACAGTAGGAAAAATATCAATATCATCTTTAATAGCTTTTGGATAATGATACATTGAGAATTCACCAGTTTCTTCGTTTTTTGAAACATCTATGCCTTCCTTCCCATAGACAAACTGCAGAATAAAGCTCCAGTAGCAAGCACAAGAAATCCCATCTACAACATTCGTATTCCCGATACTCTTTATAAACTCATCCCAAAGTTGAGTTGAATAGTGCACCTATAAATCATAGTAAATACCAGCCACCATTGCATAAACTTCCAATCGACCTTTATCCAACCCCACAGTTCTTCCCGTCAATCAACGAAGGTATATGCCAAATAAGAAATTCCAAAGACAAGAAAAACTTGATTTATTAAAGTCACTGATCTTGGTAAGAGTAGGTTGATAACCCATCTCGTTGAACATATGAATGACTTGGGCATTTGTTACCTTGTAGAAAGGTTCAGCATTGGGGATATTAAGAATCTGAGCAAAAAGCTTTTTCGTTAACCTGAACTTCTTGTCATTCGTCATCTGAAAAGTCACTATCTTCATCGTCTTGTTGTAAGTTGCCGTAGAACTAGCAAGTGATAACCAAGAAAGCGGTACAGCAAAAGAACTGAACATCGCTATGGATAACACTGAATTTTGCAGAGCAACAATCAGTATATGTAAGACCTCTAGGTAAGCAGTAACATCGGATTGGAATTGATAATTGGTGTTTTGAATCTTCATAATTGGTTGATAATAAACATCTTTAGTGGTTTGAGACTCACCATGCTTGGCCGCCATTGTTAAGGTTTTGAATTATTTGAAGAATATTAGAGAGAAAAAGGGCACAAATCTTTGGAGAATTTTAGTTGAGCGTAAAATTGGAATTAAACCCCCAATTCCCCTTTATACGTACACCCAATTTGAATTTGAAGCGGTTTAAGCATTAAATGCTAAGCCATGTGTCACCAAGGAAAGCGGACCTAGTGTCGTAAAGTTAGCCACGTGTGAAAAAAGTGATGATCACTTTTCCTTGAAACTCGCATAGTAACTGTAACGTCACATCCATCATTCTGTTCGATAGTAACAAGAGGATAAGAACCGTTAGAAACCTTCAGAATGGAGGTTGGGCTCTTTCACTTTTGGGTTGAAAAGCGAAGTCATTTGCCAGACGTTCGAAATCATCAGCCTGATTTGGTATTACTCAGAACCTCAAGGATTTCGTGAGTACAATGTGTGCCAAAGAAAATGATAAGAAGCAAAATAAGAAAATTTTGGTTTTGTGATGTCAAAAATATTTCGACACAAATGCAGTAAGATCCCAGGCAAAGATCGCTTTGTTTTCATCAAGAGAGATGACTAACAGCTTGTGTGGTGTCCTGTGAATTACAATCGAATACTTATTAAGAAGTATCGAAGGGCTTCTTTTAATAAGGCTTCATGGGTTGGTTAACATTTCGTTACATATAACATCTAAACATAAGAGTGATATATTGTAAACGAAATTACCTGTTTGACTAGTGTAGTCAGGGACAAGTAAATCTTGGAAAAATATTTGAAGTAACAAAGAATCAGATGAATACTCACACTAAAATCATATTCCACAAAACAAAATAGTTCATGGATCTTGTTGGATAAAAATGTCATGGGTTTCGAACATTTTATCAAGACCACGCAAAAAGAAAGAATATGATTGAAAGTATCCAAAAATGGTACTGAAACAAAAGTTTCGTTAAAATCTGGAACAAAGTTCCCCGTCAATTCCTTGAAAGGTTTGAAATTTTGGGTTTTACTTTCATCACGGTTTCATGAATCCAGATCATTAACTCAGATTGTTTACATACCTATAACCTGATTAGTTTCGATCAGAGATGTCTTGGGTATGTGAATTTGTGAGTGATCATGAAAGAACTTTAGGATGAAAAAGATTGTTTCAAGTATCGAATGTACCTCTGCTATTATTGGACCAAGCAGTTAACTCTTTACTCATGTGAGAAGAGTAAGGTAGCTCAGTGACTAATGTGAATATAACCTAATTGGGTAGGAATCCTCGTGATGAGAGAACCATTAAGGTTTTCGAAAACACATAGAGTCATGGAGGCTTGGGTCGACATGATGCATCATGCTTCTAGGGACATCCTAACAAGGACAAAGTTTCGAAGATATTCCTTTCCCTCAAGCAGCAAGCATGAACCAACAAGAATCTTTGCTAAAAGTTACACAAGGAAAAAATAACAAAATAAAAATATTTTTGGATTATTGATTTTTAATATGAGAAAAACAAAAATAATGAAAAATCTTTTTGGAATTTTTGATTTTTGAAAATAAATACTAAAATTAAATCTTTTTGTTGTTTTTGATTTTTTAGGAGAAATAGCAAACAGTAAAAAAAATGTACCTGATTAGCGAAAATAGGAAAAGAACAAAAGTAGCGAAGATTTTTATCAAACCATTGTGCATAATGTCGAATGTGAAGCATGCCGAAGCATTGACTATGAACAGTAATCGCTGAATAATGAACAGTAACCGCTGAATCGACATCTTTCCACCACTTTTTATTGTCATTCTAATGAATTTTGTCCAGGAACAGAATCCGCATCGATCATTCCTAAGCCATTCAGTATTCTTATGAAAGAATTTTCATCTAATGGTTTTGTAAAGATATCAGCAAGCTGATCAGTGGTCTTTACAAAATGAACTTATATGTTTCCATCTTCAACGTGATCTTTGATAAAATGATAACAAAGAGCAATTTGTTTGGTTTTCGATTGTTGCACCAGGTTTTCGCAGATGTGAATGGCACTTTTTGAGTCACAATACAACAGGATTTTCTTCATGTTGATTTCATAATCACGCATGACTTTGTATCCATATGATTTGCGAAGTGCAAGCTGCAGCAGCAACATATTCTGCTTCTACTGTGCTAATCGAAACACAGGTTTGCTTTTTCGATTGCCAACTTACTAGCTTCTCATCCAATAGTTGACATCCGCCACTTCTGCTTTTACGATCAAGATTACAACCACCCAAATTAGCATTTGAGAATCCTTGAATGAAGAACTCAGTCTTCGAAGGATACCACAATCCTAACGAAGTTGTTCCTTTGAGAGAGCGAAAAATATTCTTGACAACAGTAGGATGAGGTTCTCTAGGATTTGATTGGTACATAGCACAATTGCACACAGAAAACATAATATCAGATCGACTTGCCGTGAGGTAAATTAACGAACCTATCATGCTTCGATACAATGTGAGATCAACAGCTGATTTATCCAAAGATGGACTTAGTCTTGTTCCAACAGCCATTGGTACTCTCAACTTTGTGTTATTTGTCATTCCGAACTTTTCAAGCAGATTTCTTGTGTACTTCTCTTGATTGATAAATATTCGTTCTCTGCTCTGACGAATGTTTAATCCCAGAAAAATTGTTGATTTTCCCCATCATGCTCATGTCAAATTGGCTTTTCATCAAATTTTCGAATTCTCTTAACAAAGCAGGGTCAGTAGAGCCAAAAATAATATCATCGACATAAATTTGAACAAGCATGAGATGATTCCCAACTTTCTTTCGAAAGAGAGTGGGATCAACTGATCCTTGTTTAAATTTTGATTGCTTTAAGAAATTGGCAAGAGTTGCATACCACGCTCTTGGTGCTTGTTTTAACCCATAAATATCTTTATCTAAAATATAACAATGATCATGGAATTCTTCGTTAATAAACCTGGGGTTATTCAATGTACACCGTCTCTTCGAGTTCACGGTTGAGAAACGCACACTTGACATCCATTTGATAGACATCGAAATCCTTGTGTGCTACATAGGCTAAAAATATCCTTGTGTGCTACATAGTCTATACCTTCTTGTTGCGAATAACCTTTAACTACAAGCCTAGCTTTGTTTCGAACAACATTACCATCTATATCAGTTTTATTTTTAAAAATCCATTTTAAGCCCACAATGGAAACATCATTTGGTTTGGGAATTAATCTCCAAACCTTGTTTCTTTCGAATTCAGCAAGCTCAGATTGTATTGAAACAACCCAATCAGGATGTTCCATAGCAGCCTTTACTGATTTAGGTTTAATTTTCGAAATGAAAACATTAAACATGCAAAATTCTTGATATACATTAAGTACCTCATTCTTTGTACAAAGCTGAGCTCGTGTTAACACTCCATCATGAGGATCACCAAGAACTTGTTCCTTTGGATGACTTCGAGTCCATCTGCCCATTGGAGGATATGTAGGATCAAAGTCCAAAGGTGCATCTTCGAACATTTCCTCAGTTTCAGATCCTTCACCTGCATTTGACAAATTATCATTAATGTCAAGGAATTCGTCATCCTGAACATTCGAAACATTTGTATTGTTTCCAGCTTGCTCCCCCTCGACAATTGGATTATTATCGGGGATACTCCTCCTCGACATCAACACTCATTCTTTCTCTCTCCCCTTTGAAAGTATGCTCCCCCTCAACTTGAGCAGGCGAATTCAAGGGCTCCCCCTCCATTTGAACATTCGATTCAATAGGCAGACTTTCATTATTTCTTGAATAATTTGTTGATGAAAGTGTATCATTGTTACTGTGTAAGAGTGGATTCATCAGAATGTTTCGATGCTTCAGGCACTCAATTGTCATCATCATTAACTCCGACATCAATATCACGATCTGGAATACCAAAAATCAAATCATAATAAAAATCTAAGGAATTCAAAGATTGAGATTTATTATTTGATTCATTCATTATTGTTTGTTGTTCAAAGGTCTTTTCAGCTTGTTTAACATAATAATCATCAAAAGTGAGATTAAATGTTTCTTCGATTTTCCTCGTTTGTTTTTTAACACCCTGTAAGCAACCGAATTGTGTAAATATCCCAAGAATATCACTTCATCAGCTTTTGCCTGAAATTTTGAAAGATTATCCTTGACATTCATAATGAAGCACCGGCAACCAAAAAAATGAAAAAATTTCACATTTGGTTTTCGGTTGTTAATAATTTCATAAGGAGTGATGTTAAAACGACGATGAATAAAAGATCGATATTGAGTAAAACATGCAGTGGAAACTGCTTCGGCCCATATATATTGAGGAAGATTCACATATGTGAGTATTGTTCTTGCAGATTCGCAAAGTGAACGATTTCTCCTTTCTACAACACCATTCTATTGAGGAGTATAAGGTGAAGAGAAATTATGCGAAATTCCTTCGTCGGTTAAGAATGAATCAATAACATTGTTCTTAAATTCTGAGCCATTGTCACTCTTGATCTTTCAAACCTTTTTCTTCAAACATAGTTCAATATGCTTGATCAAGTCGATCATTGCTTGAGCAGTGTCAGATTTCAGTCTTAGAAAATATCACCAAGTAAACCTTGAAAACTCATCAACAATGACCAATATGTATCTTTTTGTGTTAAGAGTCTCAACTGTCGAGGTTCCAAAAAGATCAATGTGAAGAAGTTCCAAAGGTTCAACAATCTTTGAATCAATGACAATCGGATGACCTTGTCTGTGCTGCTTTCCTTGTTCGCAAGCTGCACACAAAGTATCATTATCAAATTTTAACGCATGTAAACCTCTAACTATATCATTTACCACCCATTTATTTAGATTTCGAAAATTCAAATGAGAAAGTCTTCGATGCCAGAGCCAGCTAACATCAGATGAATCTTTTGAAAGTAAGCACACCGAGGGAATCCTAACAATTGGTTTGATGTTGAAAGTAAACATATCTCCTTTTTTTTATTTGAGCAATACTTCCTTTGTTTCTATATTCGAAATTACACTTCCTTCTTCATTAAACACCACTTGATTTCCAGTTCCCACAACAAGTTGCGAAACACTTATCATGTTATGTTGAAGACCTTCGACATAAGCTACCCTGTTCACTGTGAATTTCCCATTTGTTACTTTTCCAAATCCTTTGACTTGACATTTGTTATTGTTGCCAAATTTCACCACTCCAGCATTATCTAGACTTCGATAATCACGCAAGTTTTCCTTCTTTCCAGTCATGTGACGAGATCAAATACTATCAATATACCATTTGTTATCATATTGCTCGTCACTCAAAACCTGCAATCAGTGAAAGAATTTAGGTCCCCAAGGCTGTTTGGGTCCTTGGTTATTAGATTAAAAAGCAATATGAAAAGAAGATCCTACAATCCACATACGAACTTTAGATTTGAGACTATCAATGAAGTCCACTTTATTAGTTAATGACACAGAAATGTAATCATTCTCAGGTTTAGAATTTTTACTGACTTTCGCCTTTTGCTTCTCAGTTCATTTCTCATTAACCTTTGCTTTCGGAACATCTCTCCATTGTTTGACTGAAGGATTCGATTCCTTTGATGAAGAACTTCCATTCGAAGATTCATTCAGATACGATTCATAAGCATCCCTGATTTGTTGTTGAGAAAACTCCCCTGATTGAAATGATTTCCCTTCTCCTTCGAGCCAATGGTTAATGTTTTTCACATCTAACTTGCCTTCGACATACGAAACTTAGGGAACATGTTCCGTAGGAGGATTTAGAAAATGTGGTTGAGTGGGTTTAAAAGTCACATTTCTTTTAGAATGAAATTTATCAACTTTTTTATTCGAAAACACCTATTTCGTTTTTGAAGTAAAACGATTTTGAACATTCGTTGGCTTATTCAAAAATTGGTTTTGTCTTGAAAAATGACTTTGTGAAAACCGTGTTTGTTGATTTGAATTGAAATTCCTTGTTCATTGATGGTTTGGAAACCTTTTTGCATTTGATGTTTGAACTTTTGTTTTGGAATCTAATTTGAACTCTTGAGTTTTAGACTGTAACATCCCAAAAATCATGACCGAAAATTTTGCTTTTGATATAACGATTCATAAAACAATTTATAGAAAACATCGTTAAGTTAATTCATTTCTTAAAAGCCATCGATCATATGTCTCAAAAAAACAAGTCACAGTAAAGTAACAATGTCATAGTACAATCCCAAGAACATCATAGTGCGGAAAATAATGGTGTGATGCGCAGCTACCGTACCGGCTCCTTTCCCTTCGAAGAAGAAGGAACTGAAATAAAAATTGACACCGTAAGCACAAAGCTTAGTGAGTTCCCCCGTTATACTACATACCATACCATAAACATAATGTCAGACATATTTGGGTGCCCGACCTACCCTGCTGAGCATACCGGGGTGCTCAACCTACCCCTGCTAGGCATACCGAGGTGCCTAACCTACCCCTGTCATACATACCGGGGTGTCCGAACTACCCCTCCGGTTTATCTCAACCAGTTTCGGGGACTGTGTCACCCCCTTCTACTACCACATAACAACATAACATAATCATACTGTCAAGCATACCGGGGTGCCCGACCTACCCCTTTGGTCCTACCGACGTGATATTGGGATTATTCCCCCTACTACCGCTATCACATAACATCATACCAGGCTAGCACATAAAACATAACATATAGTGGCAAACCTAGATAACTATCATAAAGACAATTATCTGACAAAGAACTCCTACTAGTGGGCCGACATTGTGGTCGTAGACCCACTTCTACTGGAAGGTAACTCACCTCAATGTCTTGTAGTAAATGAAATGTCCTCGGTCCTGGGATCAACTTTCCTCAAACTCCTACACATAACATTTCTTTTAATTACTCTTTCAAACTTATAACCCCTTTAATGGTCAAATCTGGTCAACGGTCAAGTCAAAAGTTAACCCTCTGGTCAAAGTCAACCTTCTGGTCCAAGTCAACATTCTAGTTGACTCAACTCGCCGAGTTGGTCTGTCAACTTGTCGAGTCCCATAATTCAGAGAATCTTAAAGTCACGATCTAACTCGTCGAGTTTCTCCTTATGACAAAATTGAGACTTTCCATTTGAACTCGTCGAGTCCTTCCTTGGACTTTTCGAGTTCTCCTTCATACAAGTCAGGACAGTTGCTATCAACTCACTGAGTTCCTCCTTGGAATCGTCGAGTTCTTTAATCTTCAAGTCAATAAACACATCTAACTGGATGAGTCATGTTCTAGACTCAACAAGTTTGCTCAATAACAGAAAAGGTTGTGGAACCACGACCCAACTCGCCGAGTCCTAAGAACGACTCGTCGAGTCCCCCATTGTCCAAATCTATACAGTCGATTTCAGTTGGGCTGAATGCATCCAAAACATAGATTTTGCCTCCAAGGGTCGATATAACATGTAAAGTTACAAACTTTAGGTTCATGCATGGGCTATTTAGCTCAAAAAGCCCTAAAAAGTGGTTTATAGGATGCATGGGACTCCCATGGCCATAAAGTTGGCACCTTTATGCCATGGAGTCCCTCAAAGACTCTGGATCTGGAGTTATTACCCCAAAACATGCTTGCATCCACGAATGGTTCCATATTATGCTCCAAAATCTCTAAACTACACCATGAAGGGATCTATTAAATGAATGGACAAGGTATAGAATTTATACCACATATGAAATGGAAATGGAGCACAAAATCTAGATCTACTTGCTTCCTCTTGAACTCCCAAGCTTCCTCTTCCTTCTCAAGCTTCAAAACCACCAAAAACAAACAACAATGGCTCAAGGACACTCAAAATGGGCTAGGTTTTCGTGACTGATGTTTGGCGAGGATGGAGGCTGAAGTTGAGGCCAGATAAAGTGTTTAAATAAGGTGCAAACCCTAAAAATTAGGGTTTCACTCTGGCAGCCCTACTCGTCGAGTCGAGGCTCTCGACTCGTCGAGTAGATTTCTAGTCCCGCTTCCAAACTTATCCCATTCCTACTCAACAAGTTTTGGGCTTCCAACTCGTCGAGTCCCTTTGTAAAAATGCATAATTCTTATTTAAAATATGTACCAGGGATCGGGCGTTAAAAATCTCCCTTACTCATTTTAGACTTCGTCCTCGAAGTCTGCTGAATCCGGAAATAGCTTGGGGTAGTGCTCCCTTATCTCGTCCTCCGGCTCCCAGTTCCATTCTGATCCCTTGTGGTGCTGCCATTGCACCTTCGCCAACCCAACCTTCTTGTTCCTCAGATACTTCGTCTTCCTTTCGAGGATGGCTACTGGTCGCTCGATGTAGTTCAATGTAAAATCCCAAATTTCAAGGCCAAAAATTTCATTTTTAATATAAGAAAAACACTTAATAACTTTGTCCAAAACATTGAAAACTTTTCATTTAAAATAAATATCAGAGTCTGATCCCAAAGATCACATAACGCAAAAATAAATGGGTAAATGCGCTGCGATCGTCCCGAGCTCCTTTCCTTGAAAACTGAAGGTACCTGAAACCAAATTGTAAACCGTAAGCACGAAGCATAGTGAGTTCCCCAAATACAACATACCATACATATCAACTGGGCCATACATGCCATACATACTATGAGCCATACATATCAATCAAATAAGGTGCTATGTGCCGCACATAGTCTTGCCGTTATGCCACTGGCCGCTACGTGGTCTTTCTTAAGAAGCTGGGGGCCACCCCTGGGTCTTACAGACAAGTGCCGAGAGCCGCCTCCTAGTCTTCCATGCAAGTATCACAAAGACAACTAGCATACATACTACTCTACTTAGCTAATGAGCATAAAGTGTGCCAGGAGCCACCTCCAGGTCTTTCATACATATTGCCTAGGGCTAACCCCTGGGTCTCCATGTCATACATAATAACATATTGGGTGCCAGGAGCTACCTCCTGTTCTTTCATACATAGTGCCTAGGGCTAACCCCCGGGTCTTCCTGTCATACATAATAACATATTGGGTGTCAAGAGCTACCTCATGGTCTTTCATACATAGTGCCTAGGGCTAACCCCCGGGTCCTCCTACCAAACATAAACTAAATGGGTCGGCATTGTGGTCGTAGACCCACACAAACAGTGAGGAGACTCACCTCACAAGCTGACTGCCAAATCCCGCGAATAAACCTCTCGCTGCTAGCTGGCAGATCCCTGAACTGCTGATCTCTCGACTCCCCGAGCCACCGATTATCATACAAGTTAGATAAGTCTGGGATTCTTATAACTTAATCATAAGTCCTCACTGGGGTAGAAGACCATTCCACCCATCACAAACTCTTGTCCAAATGCCTTCATAAGTCAACTAGGTGAACATTGGTCTAAGTCAAAGTCAACGGTCAAAGTCAACGCTCCGAGTTGACTCAGCTCACCGAGTTGCTCCATCAACTTGTCGAGTTCTAAAACTCGAAATCCCGAATTCACGACCCAACTCGCCGAGTCAACCCCTGATTCATCGAGTTTCCTGGCTACTCATGGTCGCGACTCATCTCATCAACTTGCCGAGTCACTCCTTGGACTCGTCGAGTTCAACCACTCAGAATCGGGACAATCCATCTCGACTCGTCGAGTCCCTCCCTGGGATTGTCGAGTCCCTTAGTCTGTTGAGCTATCTTAATGGATTAAGCCCCTATACTTCAGATCCCAACTCCAAACTTCGAATACACTCTGGAAATGACGATAGAAGGGGAAAGTTTCCAACTTTACCTGATAATACTCTTACTTGAAGGATTTCACTCAAACCCTAACTTCTAAGGACCTAGATCTTACTCCACAATCCAACCTTACACCAAACCAACGCACCCAAACCTAGATCTGGACTCAAACATCTCATAACCATGCAAAGCTCCTGCCTTTTTCCTTCCATACATGGCCTTTTGAGCTAAAAATGACAAAAGATTGCTCTATTGCTTACATGGGGGCTCCTATGGCATAAAGCTTGCACCTTTATGCCATAATAGCCCTTAATGGTTCTAGATCTGAAAACATAAGCATTTGGGACGTCCATTTCTCACATGCTAGGGTTTTTGGACCAAAAACCCTCAAAAGTGACAAAGAAGAGATCAAAGTGCATAATGATCAAGGTTGGATCTTTCTTACCAGAAAATTATGAAGAATGCAAGAGGTTTCTGGATCTACTATCATCTTCTTGTATCCCCAAGGATTCTCCTTCTTCTTCAAGCTTTAAAGTACTCAAAAATACTCATAAATGGCTCAGAAGCTCATGGAAGGCACTAGGGTTTCGTGGATTAGGGTTTAGACAGTGAGGGCTGAGAATGGGGCTGAAAGATGGAGAATAAGATGCTTAAATAGAGGAAAAAAGCCCGAATTTAGGGTTTCCCATACCCAGAACAACTCGCCGAGTTGGTCCTCCAACTTGACGAGTAGGTCACTTAACCCGCGTCACAAAAACTCACTCCTACTCGTCGAGTCATCCCTCTAGACTCGACGAGTAGACTTCTTGACTTGAGGTTTTCCTTTCTTTTCTAGTTCTTCTGAATTCAGGGTGTTACATTCAGGCTGTCATCAACCTGAATATCCTCTAGAGGCACCATCGCAGAGTCGTCTACCAGGCACTTCTGCAGCTGGGAGACAGGAAAGGTATTGTGGATTTGACTAAGCTCGGCTGGCAGATTCAGCCTATATGCCACCTTGCCCACCTGGGCTGCAAACCTGAAAGGACCAATCTATCTCGGATGACACCTTTCGAAGGTGACACCTTCAGGAGGACCATATCCCTGACCTGGAACTCCAGGTCTGATCGGCGTCTGTCGGCGTAGCTCTTCTGTCGACTTTGAGCAGTCTAAAGCCTACTCCTAACCTGCTGGATCCTCTCTGTTGTCTTGAGCACCACTTCGGTACTCCCCATGATCCTCTGCCCAACCTCACCCCAACATATCGGGGTTCTACACTTCCTCCCATATAACATATCGAAGGGAGGATGATCGATACTCGTGTGGTAGCTATTATTGTAGGAAAAATCTGCTACGGGAACGCAGGTATCCCAGCTACCACGGAATTCTAATACGCATGCTCACAACATGTCCTCCAAGGTATGGATGGTGCGCTTACTCTGACCATCCGTCTGAGGGTGGAAAGTCGTGGTAAAATGCAGACGAGTACCCAACTCGTCATGGAATTTATTCCAGAATCTTGAAGCAAATCGCACGTCTCGGTCAGAAATCACGGAAACTGGCACTCTGTGACGAGCTACTACATCCTGATGTAGATATCGGCCAACTTCTCAGCCGAGCTGCTCTCCTGGATCGGTATGAAGTGAGTACTCTTGGTCAACCGATCCACGATGACCCAAATTGAATCCACCCCTCGTGCGGTCCTGGGAAGCTTTGTGATGAAATCTATAGTAATATATTTCCATTTCCACACAGGGATATCCAACGGTTGTGTCTTGCCGTGAGGCCTCTGGTGCTCGGCCTTGACCTTCCTGCAGGTCAGGCATCTCTCGACGTACCAGGCAACATCCCGCTTCATGCAGGACCGCCAGTAATCAGGACGAAGATCTATGGACATCTTCATAGCCCTGGGACGGATAGAAAACCTGGATTTGTGCGCCTCCTCCATCAAAACTTGGTGCACACCTCCATGATATGGAACCCACACTCTACGGTGTAGTGTCAACAACCCGCAGCTATCATAGTCGAAGGAGGAAACCTGACCCACGATACGCTCGCTCTTCCGATGTTCCTTCTTCACAGCCTCCTGCTGGGCCTCTCGGATTTGCTCCACAAGCAGAGTCACTACTTTCATCCGCAAGTAAATATCTCTGATCGGGGACGCCTTACGGCTAAGCGCATCGCCCACAACATTGGCCTTCCCCGGGTTGTAGAGAGTCTCACAGTCGTAATCCTTCACCATATCTAGCCACCGACGCTGCCTCATGTTCAGATTCGGCTGATCCATGAGGTACCTCAAACTCTTGGGATCCGTGTAAATGGTACATGTCATACCCCAAAACCGAAACGGCGGAAACGTTCGGGGGTGGAGGACGTCATGTACAGTATCACAACAATACATAGTAGTAAACAAGCAACAACATCATCCATTGCATTAATAATATAATTTAATACAAGTGGGTTCCGTAAAGTTTAATAGACACCAAAAAGTAAATCAAAATATGAGATGAGTCTTGAACGAGCTCCATCTTCTCAAAACTTGGCACCGGTACCTGTCTACTGGTGACCTGAGAATACAAGTTATTTTGAAAGAGTTGATCAGCTTTAAAGCTGGTGAATTCATAAGTATTTTAGTGTCATTGTTTGTATGAAAGTGTTTGTATGCACTTGATGTATAAGTTTGTAGATGTTTGTAAATGTTTGAAATCTCCTAGAAAACCCTATGTTTTCTACTAAAAGTAGCATTCTACCAAGGAATCAAATGTTTGTATGTTTGTTTCGTGTAAAAGTGTGTATTTTCCCAAATATGACTATCATTAACCAAAAATATAGCTTTTACATTACTGTTCATTGTGTGAAGGTCACAAAGTGAATGCAATGGGGAAATAATAAAGTACTGTAGTGTTTTAATAAGTAACTACTGTTGTACTAACTACCTTAAACCAATTGTTATTTAAAGTACCATGTGATAAGCCTGTACCATACTACCGACTAAAAACACGACGATGAAAGACGTCGGAAGAAATGACATTTGGCACCCATAGACTTGCAAGTCCCACTGTAGTGAGCAGCAAGGTGTAGGATAGTCAATCCAGTATAGATCTATACACAAACTCAACGCTCTCCACTTAAGGAGATTCTGGATACAAAACGAGCCATGACAGGTGATGTCATGCCCCGTTACATGGCTCACATAACTGTTGTAATGTTCTTGTATATGTATTGTATGTACTAGCTGTATTGTATGTTCTCTCTGTCTAGTATGTATGTATGTTCTCTCTGTTTCTCATAATAGTATGTTCTCTTGTATAATGTATAGTATATACTAGCTGTATTGTATGTTCTCTCTCTATCTAGTATGTTATGTTTGTTTCTCATCACTATATGTTATGTTTGTTTCTCATCACTATATGTTATGACTCATGTATGAACTGACTCATTGTACGTTTCACTGTTCTAGTAATAGTATTAGTAACTTCCTAAACTATACCTATTATAGTTTACTAGTAATGTTGTTTGTATAAATGAACATGTTTGTATACCTTTGCTACCCAAAGGTATGGAATTGAAAGAAGTAACTTTTATATCTATATACATATACATAATATATAACCAGGATTCAAACGACCTTAGGACAAATAACCGATACCCTAAGTCCACAACCAAACAAGGAACAGGAAGTAAGGCGAGCTATCAGTCCTATGTCCTTTCAATCCTACTTATATAACTATATCTATATAGATACACATTTGACAAAGTATAAGTTTAAAAGAGTTTAATGAAACTATTTAACATGTAAAAGAGTTTGCAAAACAGTTTGAAGTAGTTTGTTTGATAACACAGATTGAAAAGCAAGTGATCCACTTGTTTGGTAGTTATTAATCACATGTGATTGATATAATAACTATAATAGTTCAACTTGTATTCCCCCCCCCCCCATAAAAGCATTTAAAAGCATTTAAAAGGTTGATTAAGGGGTATGAACTCACCTGTAGTGAGTAACTCGAATGAACGATCGATATAGGATTGTTGGGTGTCAATTGGAGTCTTGAGCACGAACGAATCCTATTGAACATATAATTACACATATATGAATACATTCAATGTATATAACAACTAAAAGTGATAGGGAGACGCCTTAGGGACATAAAAACACTTAGAATTAAGTTTTACCAACACCTATGGTTGTATATAAGGGGTATATGGCTATACAAGGGAGTGTGTGGTCAAAATGCACAATATTTGTGTGTGTGCGGCCAGGGTGTGTGTGCGGCCGCACACTCCCTATGAAATGTGCCAAAACGTATTTTAAGGCTTTAGGACTCATCTAGGAAGGTTTCTTACTTCATGCTTTAGCCTTATATGGAGTTCATTGCCATTTTTGGACCTAAAAAGGGTGTGTGCGGCTGCACATGGTGTGTGCGGCCGCACACCCTTTATGAAGATGATAAAATCGTGTTTTTCTAGTATATCATCAAGTGTTATTAGCATATCACAAGTTATGATAAGTGTATACACGTTATAGTGGCTTGAAAGGGTGATTAAGGTCCAAAACTGGTGTGTGTTCTTGGTGTTCTTGGTGTTCTTGGTGTTCTTGGTGATCTAACACCAAATAGGTGTTTTCATGGATCAAATCAAGGGAAAAGGCTAGTTAAGGTCATGTATTAGCTAATCAAAGGATGAATCACTCACTTGATTGGAGATTGAAGTGAAACTTTGGATGATACTTGAGAGAAAAAGGAGTTCTAGCTTTGAAGAAGTGGAAAAAGTGTTCAAAATGAATAAGTGTTGAATATATAGGTGAGAGTGTGCGGCTGGGATGGGTGTGTGGCCGCACACTCGGGTGTGCGGCCGCACACACCTTGTGTTGGTGTGTTTGGCTCATTTGCAAGGTGTTACACTCACAAAACTCATCCCACGAGTCATACCTTGATTATACTAGGTTTTAAACACTCTAATTGACTCTAAATAGTGCTATAAGTTAGCAAAAACGAGTCTGACCTTCATTGATTTGAATAAGTGTATAAGATAAAAATTTCGGATTGTCACATCATCCCCCCGTTAGAGAGAATTTCGTCCCGAAATTAGAGTTTAAGCAATTAAGTTATTACAAATAACTAAGTAAAAAGATGAGGATATTTCAGTTTCATTTGATCCTCACACTCCCAAGTGAATTCAGGTCCTCGCTTGGCGTTCCAGCGAACCTTCACTATCGGGGTATGGCTTTGCTTTGTTTGCTTGACCTCTCGGTCCATGATCTCTACAGGTTCTTCCACGAAGTTGAGGCTCTCGTTGATCTCGATCTCGTCGAGTGGGATTACAAGAGTCTCGTCGGACAGACACTTTTTCATGTTGGAGACGTGGAAAGTAGAATGTACGTTACTGAGTTCACGAGGTAAGTTAAGTTTGTAAGCTACAGGGCCGATTCTCGCGAGAATCTCGAAAGGCCCTATGTATCTTGGATTTAGCTTTCCACGCTTTCCGAAGCGTATCAAGCCTTTCCAGGGTGAGACCTTCAATAGAACACGGTCGCCCACCTGGAATTCCAACGGTTTCCTTCGTTTATCTGCGTAGCTTTTCTGTCGGTCTCTAGTGGCTTTCAATCATTCACGAAACTAAACGATCTTCTCTGTCGTTTCCCGTATGATATCCGGACCCGTGAGAGTGTTGTCAAGAACTCGTCCTTTAGCTAACTGGGTATCACCCCCCTCAGCCCAGCATAGAGGGGATCTGCACTTTCGGCCATAGAGGGCCTCGAATGGAGCAGCCTTTATGCTCGTGTGATAACTGTTGTTGAAGGAAAATTCGACAAGGGGTAAATGAGTATCCCATGCTTTCCCAAAGTCGATCACACAGGCTCGCAACATATCTTCCAAGGTTTGGATAGTCCTTTCACTTTGCCCGTCGGTCTGTGGATGGTAGGCTGTACTCATGTCCAGCCTAGTTCCTAGGGAACTTTGTAGCGACTGCCGGAACCTCGAAGTGAATCTACTATCTCTGTCCGAGATAATGAATATGGGAACACCGTGCAGTCATACAATCTCCCGTATGTAGGTTCTTGTAAGCTTCTCCATCTTGTCTGTTTCTTTGATAGGCAGGAAGTGTGCGGACTTGGTCAATCTGTCGACGATGACCCATATGGTATCAAGTCCACCCGTTGTCTTGGGTAGCTTGGTTATGAAGTCCATAGTGATCCACTCCCACTTCCATTCTGGTATCTCTGGAAGTTGCGAAATACCTGAGGGTTTCTGGTATTCGACCTTGACCTTGGCGCAAGTAAGACATTTACTTACGAAGGTAGCAATCTTTGCTTTCATGTTAGGCCACCAGTATAGCTTTTTAAGATCCAGATACATCTTATCTGAACCTGGGTGGACGGCATATTGAGTGTTGTGCGCCTCGGTCATGACCAAGTCTCTGAAACCACCGTGTTTCGGTGTCCAGATCCGATCCATGAGATAATAAGCTCTGCCACCCTTGACTTCCAAGTTCTTATCCATCCCTCTCAAGGATTCACCCGCCACATTTTCAGGTTTCAAAGCGTCGAGCTGAGCCTCCTTAATTTGCGTGGACAAGTGTGAATGGATAGTCATAGTCAAAGATTTGACGCTACGAACAGAGTATTCTTTCCGACTTAGGGCGCCAGCTACCACGTTGGCTTTACCCGGATGATAACGAATTTCGCATTCGTAATCACTGAGTAGCTCGATCCACCGTCGTTGTCTCATGTTGAGCTCCTTCTGGTCGAATATATGTTGTAGGCTTTTGTGGTATGTAAAGATAGTGCTTTTTGTACCATACAGGTAGTGTCTCCAGATCTTTACAGCAAACACAACTGCTCCTAGCTCAAGATCGTGAGTGGTGTAGTTGACCTCGTGTGTCTTCATCTGTCTCGAGGCATAGGCGATGACCTTACCTCGTTGCATCAGAACACAGCCGAGCCCTTGATTTGACGCATCGCAATAGACAACGAAGTCTTCTATCCCTTCGGGGAGGGATAGTATTGGTGCAGTGCACAAGGCTTGCTTGATCGTTTGGAACGCTCTCTCCTGCTTCTCTTCCCAGTCAAAGGCTACGCCCTTCTGTGTCAGCGTTGTAAGAGGTTTCGCAATTCGGGAAAAGTTCTGAATGAACATGCGATAGTAGCCAGTGAGGCCTAGAAATTGACGAATTTCAGTAAGCGTCTTCGGCGCTGACCAGCTCTCAATGGCTTTGATTTTGGAAGGGTCCACGTGTATTCCCTCTTCGCTAACCACGTGTCCTAAGAATTCGACTCTTCGGATCCAAAATTCGCATATCGAGAACTTCGCATAGAGCTTCTCCGAACGTAGCGTTTCTAAGACTTATCGCAGATGTTGACTATGCTCCTCCTTACTACGAGAGTAGATAAGTATGTCATCGATGAAGACGATGACGAACTGATCCAAGTAAGGACGACACACCCTATTCATTAAATCCATGAATACTGCGGGCCCGTTGGTTAATCCGAACGGCATCACTACGAATTCGTAGTGTCCATAACAAGTTCGGAAGGCTGTCTTCGGAACATCCTCCCCTAGCACTCGTAACTGGTGATACCTGGATCTTAAGTCGATTTTTGAAAAGAAGTTCGCCCCTTGAAGTTGATCAAATAAATCGTATATGCGAGGTAGAGGGTAACGATTTTTGACGGTCAGTTTGTTGAGCTCCCTGTAGTCGATGCACATACAAAACGATCCGTCTTTCTTCTTGACGAACAAGACTGGAGCTCCCCAGGGTGAGAAGCTTGGTCTTATAAAGCCCTTGCTGAGCAGTTCGTTAAGTTGACAGGACAGTTCTTGCATCTCTGCAGGTGCTAGACGATAGGGCGATTTGGCTACTGGGGTAGCCCCTGGAACTAAGTCGATTATAAACTCGACTTGACATTGCGGAGGTAATCCTGGGAGTTCTTCTGGGAAGATGTCGGGAAAATCACGTACTACTGGAATGTTCTTAATGTGTTTCGTTTCTTGGCTCATATCTACAACATGATCAAGGAATGCACGACATTCCTTTCGCAAGAATTTCTGGGCTTGAATGCTTGAGATGATACGAAGGTTAGCGCCGGGTTTGTCGCCGTCGATTACTAGAGTTTCGCTAGACGGCAGATTAAGGCGAATAGCCTTTTCATAACACATGATGTCGGCACGATGAAGACTCAACCAATCCATGCCAATAATGACGTCGAAACTTTTAATTGAGACCGGCATGAGGTCGATTGAAAATGAGTGGTTATCTAGAGTTAGAGTACAACCTATGTATATGCAGTTAGTACTCTCTGTCTTCCCGTTAGCCATTTCTATAGTGAACGATTCATTAAGTGCTCGTGATTGTTGCTTAAGTAAATGAGCAAATTTTTGGTTCACGAAACTCCTCTCCGCTCCACTATCAAATAGAATGCATGCATAAGAGTTATCGAGGAGAAACGTACCAGTGACCACGATGGGGTCGGCAACCGCTTCCTCGTGGCCTATGGCCAGAACCCTTCCTACTCCACCGGCATTCCCTGCCTTAGGGCAGTTCCTCTTGTAGTGGCCCACCTCGCCACAACCGTAGCAAGCTTGGCCCACTCATGCGCCTGGGACTTGGTTGATTGGCCTCGCCGGAGCTTTGCAGAAACGAGCAATGTGCCCCTTCCTGTTGCAGTTTGAACACTGCATTTCCCGGCAGGCTCCTGTGTGGTGGAAGTTGCACTTGTTTCACTTTGGGAAACTTCCAGTGTACTGCTTTACCGGAGCAGCAGCGGCAGGTGTTATCGCAGCATGAACTGCCACGACCTGCTGCTTTTTGGCAGCTTTCTTCTTCTTCTTGTCATCCCAGAACTTCCGCTTGGAATCAGCGGTTTTGGTGGGTTCTGAGATGGCCAGGGTTGTTGTTGTTGACGACGGGGTAGGGACCCCATGGTCAATAAGCCGCTGTGCCAACCGTTTGGCACTATCGAACGTAGTGGGGTTTGAAGCTAAAACATTCCCCTGAAATGGAGGCAAAAGCCCCCATATGTACCTCTCTATCTTCTTTCCCTCTGTGTGAACCATGTTGAGACAGAGGGCCACCAGCTCGTAGAACCTGGCGGTGTAGGAGACTATGTCGGAGCCTTTCATGGTTAGGCTCCACAGTTCCTGCTCTAGTTTCTGGATTTCGCCCCTCGGGCAGTATTCTTCAATCATTAGCTCTCTCAGAGCTTCCCAGCCCATGACATTTGCCACTACTAGAGATAGTGACTTGACATGGCTATTCCACCATGTCAGAGCTTTTGCCTCGAAGGTGCAAGCAGCGAACTTGACCTTGCTCCCTTCTGGACAGGAGCAGATTTCGAAAACCGATTCGGTTTTCTCGAACCATTGCGAGAGGGCAATGACTCCGCCATTCCCTTTAAAGGACAGTGGCTTGCAGTTGGTGAAGTCCTTGTAGGAGCACTCTCTCAAGCGCACAGGGATTTCACCATGAGTAGATTGAACAGGTGTACCACCTCCAGTGGCACTCGAAGAATGATATTGAGCCATGGATGTTGCCACAGCCGCAGCTACTGCAGCATTTAGAGCTGCCATATCGATTTGAGGAGCAGGTGGTGTTGCAGTTACCGGAGGATAGCGTCTCGTTGATCGGCGTGGAGGCATCTTTTAACTATAGGTTTACAAAGATGAAGATATTGATAAGAATTTAATGGGGATAATTTGATGAGAATGGCTCATGGACTAACTCTCCATAGCCCAACAGCACAATTGAATAGTATGATTGAATGTAGATTTAGTACTAAAAGATGAAAGCATTTGGATATAATTTCCACGAGATTAGATATCTGTCAATAATACTGGAATTACAGATGTAACAAGTTCGGGAAAAAATGACCTGGAAGTAGGTCTTACATCAACCAAGATGGGAAAATTTTGACAGAATTACGACCTAATCATGACCTAACAGGTCCAAGTTTTAGCAAGGATAGGAAATTAGACTAGAGTTTTTACATAACTAAGTTATATCCAAAAGAGAAGGTTAAGTAGGCTCTATCCACGACGAGAACCACTAGAACGAGTCCTTGATCCTGACAGACGGCGCTCAATGTCTCTCATGCGCCTTTCAGACATTGACTGTCAAGCGCGAAGTTCCCTAACTTCAGCTTGGGATGCAACTAGTTGTTGCTGCAGATTCCCATTGGTGACCTAGCCCTTTCCATAGCTACTTCTAGTTGGCGAATGCGGACCGTGTTAACGCCAGAGTTGGCGTCAATCTCAACCACTCGGTCGATAGTTGCTCGACCTTGCTCGGTGTTCCGGGAAATCCTACGGACCATGATGGGCAGGACACGATCAGCTGAACCTCCATCAGTGAGGTTGTAAAAGCTTCTGTCCCTATTGTAGGGAATGGGTTGACCCTGTTCCTCACTCCACCTGTTCAAGTTTGTGGCCCACAAAGGTGTGAGTCCTTGAAATGCTGGACGAGGGTTTGGGTTTGGAGCCGCTGGGGGTAAGTTGTTGACCTCTGGCTCTGAGTCAAAACCATCAAAAAAGCCTTCAGCATAGTGATCATCCAAAGGGATTGGATGATCATCTTCTGGCTCTTCTCCCAGCCATCCTACATTGCCGTTGTTGGGATAGTATGGGTCTCCGGGGATATGGAATCAAGCCATTATATCTACGCGAGAAAAAGGGTATAAAAATTTACTTAAATAGACGCATTAATTAGATAATTATAAGATGATCTTTATTAGTTACTTCAACATTTGTTTAGTGCACACCAGTTATATGTACTCAAAATAGGATAGACTTTAGAATAAGTGACCCTAACTCTAAGCCCACAACCAAACAAGGAACATGAAGTAAAGCAAAGATCACAGATTCTAAGTCTATGACATCCTAGTTACATATAACCTTAGCGTATCCACTCAGAAACTATTGACATACTAATAAAGACCTTTAGTTCGCAGAAAAGTAATTATAGTAACACTAAATACTCCTATGGTATTTTAAGTTTATGTTCTGTTCTAATGTTTTCGTTGTAGTATTGTTGGTAAGTTTTTAGACTTGTTGCAACCTCACAACCATTCTTAGCCACATGCTAGTCACTCCTCGGATAATATAGTTGATCAGGCTATATCTTCCCAGATTTGACTATATGTCTCTAAGTCTACTTGTGCTGCCCAACAATCGTAATACTTTTGTTCTGTCCTAGTGACACTGATTTTAGTATGAATGCAGGTAGGTATACTTGGTTAAATATTTTATTATTTAAAAGTATAAACTCTTGGTCAAAGTATTTTAATCCCGTTGTGTTTATAGTTTGTATATCTTTTATGGGTTGATATACTCGATTCACTATAAACAAAGCTATGATACCAATCTGTCACACTCCAAAGCCGGAACGGCGGAAACGTTCGGGGGTGGAGGACGCCATGTACATTATCACAACAATGCATAGTAGTAAACAAGCAACAACATCATCCATTGCATTAATAATATAATTTAATACAAGTGTGTTCCGTAAAGTTTAATAGACACCAAAAAGTAAATCAAAATATGAGATGAGTCTTGAACGAGCTCCATCTTCTCAAAACCTGGCACTGGTACCTGTCTACTGGTGACCTGAGAATACAAGTTATTTTGAAAGAGTTGATCAGCTTTAAAGCTGGTGAATTCATAAGTATTTTAGTGTCATTGTTTGTATGAAAGTGTTTGTATGCACTTGATGTATAAGTTTGTAGATGTTTGTAAATGTTTGAAATCTCCTAGAAAACCCTATGTTTTCTACTAAAAGTAGCATTCTACCAAGGAATCAAATGTTTGTATGTTTGTTTCGTGTAAAAGTGTGTATTTTCCCAAATATGACTATCATTAACCAAAAATATAGCTTTTACATTACCGTTCATTGTGTGAAGGTCACAAAGTGAATGCAATGGGGAAATAATAAAGTACTGTAGTGTTTTAATAAGTAACTACTGTTGTACTAACTACCTTAAACCAATTGTTATTTAAAGTACCATGTCATAAGCCTGTACCATACTACCGACTAAAAACACGACGATGAAAGACGTCGGAAGAAATGACATTTGGCACCCGTAGACTTGCAAGTCCCACTGTAGCGAGCAGCAAGGTGTAGGATAGTCAATCCAGTATAGATCTATACACAAACTCAACGCTCTCCACTTAAGGAGATTCTGGATACAAAACGAGCCATGACAGGTGATGCCATGCCCCGTTACGTGGCTCACATAACTGTTGTAATGTTCTTGTATATGTATTGTATGTACTAGCTGTATTGTATGTTCTCTCTGTCTAGTATGTATGTATGTTCTCTCTATTTCTCATAATAGTATGTTCTCTTGTATAATGTATAGTATGTACTAGCTGTACTGTATGTTCTCTCTCTGTCTAGTATGTTATGTTTGTTTCTCATCACTATATGTTATGTTTGTTTCTCATCACTATATGTTATGACTCATGTATGAACTGACTCATTGTATGTTTCACTGTTCTAGTAATAGTATTAGTAACTTCCTAAACTATACCTATTATAGTTTACTAGTAATGTTGTTTGTATAAATGAACATGTTTGTATACCTTTGCTACCCAAAGGTATGGAACTGAAAGAAGTAACTTTTATACGTATATACATATACATAATATATATAACTAGGATTCAAACGACCTTCGGACAAATAACCGATACCCTAAGTCCACAACCAAACAAGGAACAGGAAGCAAGGCGAGCTATCAGTCCTATGTGCTTTCAATCCTACATATATAACTATATCTATATAGATACACATTTGACAAAGTATAAGTTTAAAAGAGTTTAATGAAAGTATTTAACATGTAAAAGAGTTTGCAAAACAGTTTGAAGTAGTTTGTTTGATAACACAGATTGAAAAGCAAGTGATCCACTTGTTTGGTAGTTATTAATCACATGTGATTGATATAATAACAATGATAGTTCAACTTGTATTCCCCCCCATAAAAGCATTTAAAACCATTTAAACGGTTGATTAACGGGTATGAAGTCACCTGTAGTGAGTAACTCGAATGAAAGATCGATATAGGATTGTTGGGTGTCAATTGGAGTCTTGAGCACGAACGAATCCTATTTAACATATAATTACACATATATGAATACATTCAATGTATATAACCACTAAAAGTGATAGGGACACGCCTTAGGGACATAAAAACACTTAGAATTAAGTGTTACCAACACCTATGGTTGTATATAAGGGGTATATGGCTATACAAGGGAGTGTATGGTCAAAATGCACAATATTTGTGTGTGTGCGCCCAGGGTGTGCGCCCAGGGTGTGTGCGCGGCTGCACACTCCCTATGAAATGTGCCAAAACATATTTTAAGGCTTTAGTACTCATCTAGGAAAGTTTCTTACTTCATGCTTTAGCCTTATATGGAGTTCATTGCCATTTTTGGACCTAAAAAGGGTGTGTGCGGCTACACATGGTGTGTGCGGCCACACACCCTTTATGAAGATGATAAAATTGTCTTTTTCTAGTATATCATCAAGTGTTCTTAGCATATCAGAAGTTATGATAAGTGTATACACATTATAGAGGCTTGAAAGGGTGATTAAAGTCCAAAACTAGTGTGTGTTCTTGGTGTTCTTGGTGATCTAACACCAAATAGGTGTTTTCATGGATCAAATCAAGGTAAAAGGCTAGTTAAGGTCATGTATTAGCTAATCAAAGGATGAATCACTCACTTGATTGAAGATTGAAGTGAAACTTTGGATGATACTTGAGAGAAAACGAGTTCTAGCTTTGAAGAAGTGGAAAAAGTGTTCAAAATGACTAAGTGTTGAATATATAGGTGAGAGTGTGCGGCTGGGATGGGTGTGTGGCCGCACACTCGGGTGTGCGGCCGCACACACCTTGTGTTGGTGTGTTTGGCTCATTTGCAAGGTGTTACACTCACAAAACTCATCCCACGACTCATACCTTGATTATACTAGGTTTTAAACACTCTAATTGACTCTAAATAGTGCTATAAGTTAGCAAAAACGAGTCTGACCTTCATTGATTTGAATAAGTGTATAAGATAAAAATTTCGGATTGTCACAGTATGTGACATCCCCTAATTTCTCGGCCAGAAAATACCGATTTAATTGAAGCTTTTTTAAAATAAAGTCAGAGAATATTTTTAAAAGATGTTGCGAAATTGGTCCCCAAAAACAAAACATGATAAAAGTTTGTCAAAACCTTTCTTTAAGAAATATATAATTTCCTTTTATATCAAGACCTCGGGATGTCATGTTCCGATACAGATCAAAAGCATAAACAAGACATTATAAGCCTTACAACAGTTATTCATAACTACTGGCCTATAATCCATAAATCACTCATCATCATCATCCGACTATGCTCGGGGTCCACTACCTGTAATATAAAAAGCTGAGTGGGTCAGGCTTGGAAGCCTGGTGAGCATATAGGGTTTTCAACCCACAATACATAAATTTATTATGCTTAAACATCAATCAGTCAACCAATTACCCCAACCCCATTATCTTATTAATTTCTTAAGGGTTTACCCTAAGATTCAACTATCACTCCTTCCTAAGGATTCATCCTAAGGAATAGGCACAAGGTCACACCATCACCAGGGTTTATACAACAGGGGCTAAATTCATAGCTCTTATTTATTGACAGTATTCACCCCTATCATACATGTCAATGGGTTTTTAGAGTACTCCAAATGAACATATAGTTCATTACACCTACAGGTTGCGGGCCTGCTAGTGTTCCACAGACCATCTAGAATAGTCCATGGTTGTCATCCATAATCTGTTGAATGACGGGGGTCACCGTTTGGGTAAGGGCTTTTCTCATATTTCACCACTCACCCTCAACTTATGATCAATATTACTGATCATCTCCTTTATCCAACTCACCTTTCATCACACACCCATTATTTCATCTACCCATGTTTTAGCCAACATTTTTGTAGATAAAAATACATATACAGTTTAAATTATTTAAAAACATGTATAAATCACACCTTCAACATCCAACTCAAATAAATAAACAATAAATATTCACACAGCACGTATTTTATATAAAATACTTCATATCTATGTGTAAAGTGAAAGTAACTACACACTCACCTGATTTAACGAAAATCAGGCAGCAATTCGTTTCCTAAAACGATCGTTTCTAATAAAACCGAGAGTTTTATTGAGAAACCGGGCTCTGCAAAGGGTCGGGCTTCGAAACCGAAAAGATAAATTTTCCGGGCTTCTCGGGCACTTCGTGGCGTATTCCGGGGGTTATAATCGATACCGGGGCTTCGGGGGAAGTTGAAATGAAAGAAATATTGAAAAAAGGGCTAAAAATGACAAATTTTCAAAGTATACCCGGGAGGTCTCGCACCCTCCTATTTATAGGACCGAACCTCCTGATCCGATGGTTGAGAAGGAGCCATGCGTCGCAGATCCGAAGAGTAGCTCACGTGGGTTGCGCATGCGAGGCCCTCGCTGGCATGTTCTGATTGGACCGAAGTCCAGGTCCGATGAGGGGGTTCGTGGCTCACTGCGAGGCTCGGACGGATGAGTCACTACACACGCGTCGGATGCGAGGCTCGCTACCGAAGCTTATACATGTAGTCAGCGGATTGGACCACAGCTCGGACTCGGAAGGACATAACACGCCTCGCCAGGTGGCTTCGTGACTCGGCAGATTTCGGACACGCGTCGGATGCGAAGCGAGGACACGTGGCCGAAGTCCACGTGTGCGAAATTCCTCGGTTTTGGGGATTTTTCTCGGTTTTCGCGCCAAAACTTCTAAAATCCATAACTTTCGCATACGAGCTCCGTTTTTGACGTTCTTTATATGCACGCGTAGGTAAAATTACGCTCTACAACTTTCGTTTAGATTTCGTCGGCTAATTTTGAATTTAATTTTTATATTATTATTTTTAACAGACCGGGACAGGAAATCCGTTAAAAATTCATAACTTCTTCATCTGACGTCCGTTTTCGTCAGACTTTTTACCGATGTGCTACTAATGACGAGACCTTCGATTCTCGTTTAGGTCGTGTTGGCTAAAAATCACTCGATCTAAAATTTGAGTTTTTAGCTGTCTACTGCTAAGCTGAAACTTCGAAAAATCATAACTTCCTCATACGAAGTCAGATTTAGGCGTTCTTTTTATCGAAATTCTCGGTTTAACGAATACCACGAGTTTCGTTTAGATTACTAAGGCTAAAAAGTAGTTTATCAAAAACTCACTTTTTACGACATTCGGCACCGTGCCGGTTTGTCGCGAAACTTCGACAGGTCATAATTTCTTCGTTATAACTCGGATTTCGGCATTATTTATATATCCGTAATCCTTGTCATGCCCATTACAAGTTTCTTAATAGATATCGACTTTATCTAAAATTTAATTTTTGACGCTCATTTTTATTCTTAATTATTTAAACCCTAATAATTAAGCATAAAACACATAAAACACAAAATATTCACATAATTCCTTTTCATTTCTTCTAAATGAGTTACAAAGGTTAACCTAGACCATTATGTCAATATTAATGCCTAGCCTAGAAACACGGGCGTTACAACTCTCTCCTCCTTAGGATGATTCCGTCCCCGGAATCACACAACGACAAACAACTACGGGTAGCGACTCACCATGTCACTCTCCGTTTCCCAGGTGGGATTTGGCCCATTTATATGTTTCCAACGCACAAGCACTAAATAGACTATCTTACGTTACAACTTCTTAGTCTTACGGTCAACGATTGCCTCAGGTTCTCCAATTAACCTCTTGCTCTCATCCAACCTTAATTCAGACATCGGAATTATGTCGGGTACATCTCCCGTGAACTTCCTCAAATAACACACATGAAATGTGTTATGAATACCCTCCAGTTCTTCCGGTAATTCTAGCTTGTAAGCTTGATTCCCGATCCTCCGAAGAACTTTAAATGGTCCAATAAACCTTGGACCCAACTTTCCCCTTCTACCAACCCTTATAAGTCCCTTCCATGACGAGACTTTAAGTAAAACCGAATCTCCAACTTTAAATGATATCGGTTGTCTTTTCTTGTCAGCATAGCTCTTTTGAGCAGCTAACATCCTTTCCCTAATCACTTTCAACTTTTCAGCAGTTTGATGGACTATCTCAGGTCCCATACACTGCTTTTCCCCAGCTTCCAGCCAACATGATGGCGTTCGACACTTTTCTCCATACAAAGCATGATAAGGTGCCATCTTAATGCTTGAGTGGAAATTATTATTATAGGAAAAGTTTACTAGAGGTAAGTGTTCATCCCAGTTACCTTGGAATTCTAGGGTACATGCTCTCAGCATATCCTCCAATGTTTGAATCGTTCGTTCGCTTTGAGCATCGGTTTACGGATGGTAAGTTGTACTCAAACACAACTTGGTACCCAATTCCTCTTGTAGACTCCTCCAAAACCTTGAGGTAAAACGGCTGTCACGATCGAATACAATCGTTAATGGAACACCGTGAAGCCTCACAATTTCCTTCATGTAAGAATTCGCAAGTTTATCCATAGACCATTTCTCGTTGGCTGCTATGAAATGCGCATTCTTAGTGAAGAGATCAACGACCACCTAAATCATGTCGTGACCGTTCCTTGTTCTGGGCAGTTTAGTCACAAAATCCATAGTGATGTCTTCCCATTTGCCCATGGGTATAGGCAAAGGTTCTAAACTCCCATATGGTTTCTGATGTTGTGCCTTAACCCTAGCACAAGTTACACACTCGGCCACATACTTTGCAACATCGAGCTTCATCGTCGGCCACCAGTAATAGGGTTTTAGATCCCTATACATTTTCGTACTGCCGGGATGAATCGAGTACATGGTTTTGTGAGCTTCTTCCATCAGAAGATCTCTTACTCCTCCCGCCTTAGGTACCCAAATCCTATCTTTGAATACCTTCAGTCCTTGACCGTTTGTATCAAACACCAATGTTTTTCCCAAACGTTCCTCCTTTCGGTCATTTCTCTCTAAAGCTTCCTCTTGAGCTTTCTTTATACTTACCATAATTGTCGAGACAACTTCAACTCTCAACGCTCTTGGCCTTTTCTTTTCAAGATTTACCTTCCGACTGAGAGCATTAGCAACAACATTTGCTTTACCAGGGTGGTAAAGTATCTCACAGTCGTAGTACTTGAGTAACTCTAGCCACCGCCGTTGCCTCATGTTCAATTCCTTCTCCATACCTTTAAGACGAATACTACCGCTGCCAACTCCAGACCATTAGTGGGGTAGTTCTTTTCATGCTCTTTCAATTGTCTCGATGCATATGCTATCACTTTATCCCTTTGGGTCAGAACACAACCTAACCTAACTCCAGAGGCATTACTATAAAATGTGAAGTCATCAACTCCTTCAGGTAACGAAAGAATCGGTGCTTCACACAACTTCTTCTTTGACTTCTCAAAGCTTCCTATGCTTCTTATTCCAAGTATAGACAGCTCCTTTGTGGGTCAAAGCTGTCAATGGAGTCACGATCGAAGAAAAGCCTTGGATGAATCAGCGATAATATCCAGCTAATCCTAAAAAGCTTCAGATCTCCATAGGACTTTCAATCGTAACCTTCGAGTTACAAAATAAATCCTTATTGAGGACTCCTTCTTCTTCTTAGAATATGTATTTTCCTTCGTTTATTGTAACAGACCAATGGGTCATGTTCTAATGATCTCTCATTGTATACTGAACTACTTAGACTCAGATCTCCTAGGGACAAATTTCGGAGCAAACTATACCTTCCTTCATGTTCTAATGTGATACAATCACAATTCAACATGTATCATTTCTAACTACCAACTTCTTTAACAATGAGTGCGATACTTATATTGATCGCTTTGATCATCTTTCACTTCAATATTCTGGCTTAAGTCAAATGCTACATCGAACTTGGTTCTCTGAACCACATAATAAACTCACCTTAGTCGGACTCAATTTGATATGACCACTAGGGTCAGAATAACAATCATCTTCTTAGTCATTACCGGAATGATGGTAACGACAGACTAGAATAAGACGGAATCAATTACGAGTTCCTTGGTAACCTTGTGACTTTCCCTGATCCAAGTGTGAGTCCTGTGCTTCTAGTAGTATAGATCTCTACTACTATTCACACCTACTCATACTCGTCCCAAGTACAGTCTCGCAGTCCCCAAGTCCTAAAATCACAAAACAATTTAACACATACGAAGGTGTCCAATTAATCATAAAATTTTCCTAGACTCTACTAGGACTTTTTCTATGCGTATCTTCAGTCATCAATTCTACTTCAACTTGGTTGGTGATGGAAATTCCAGACGATGGGACAACTTCAAGAATTACACCAACCATTCCATTCATCAGATGACAAAACCAGGGTTTATATTATTTCCTTAAAACGATTACACAGAGGTTCAAGTTTACCCTATACTACGCCTCTAATAGGCTGCACTACAAGTTACTAACTGCATTGTTACTTTATGTCTTAGTTTTGGGAATATAAGGTCCTTACTCCTGATCCCTTATATCTCCATCTGCTTCATTAAGGATCATTTGGTATGCCTTTGGTTTTGGTTTTGGTGGAACATTGGGCATTGCTGCCTCTTTCTTCTTTGGGCAGTCTTTCGAAATGTGCCCTTCCTCGTTACATCGATAGCACATCCTCTTGTTGGACGGATACTCGTTGGCATAATGCCCAGTCTGTCCACACTTGTAGCAGGTCACCTCTTCGCTACATTTCCCGAAGTGCTTCTTTTTTCACTTCTCGCACCATTTTGCTTCGCCTTCTCCTGCTCCATACTTCGAGAATTTTCTTTTCTCGTTGGACCCTGAAGTCCTTTCAAACTTTCTTTTCTCGCCAACTTCAACCTTGCTGGCGGCTCTCCCCTTAATCATATCTTCAACAGACTTGGCAGCCCAGATAGCTGCCTCTAAAGTAAGTGTCTAACGTACTAGCACAGTAAGTTCATCCATACTTTGTTGAAGTAAACGTTTTGTTTCTTCCATCTGTTGATCCAACATCGTACGCACCATTGCCTGCACCCCAGCCATCGTGATTGGCTCAGGCTGTGGATTATCGTTTCCGAATCCACTTTGAGTACTCGCCATTTCGATCTATACACCAATCGTAGGTGAATTTAGATCTTTATTTTCGATAGGCGTTAAATCTTCGTTATTACTCCGAAACGTTTATATGTTAGTTCTAATATCGTAGTCATACGTTTAGAATCCTACACACATAAGGTTTCCAGATCCGGTCGGCAACAGACCATAGATCCGAACAAATAATGGCATATATGGCAAACATATAGCATTTAGCACATAAAAGAATTTTTGGCATCTTTCCTAAAATAAACTAGTGCTCGTGTCTAAATTATGGAAGACACTCATCTCACAATCATCACTTAGCATTCTAAGTTTAAGTCTAGAAATCCTACAATTTCTTAGTTTGCTGAAACTAATGCTCTGATACCAACTGTGACATCCCCTAATTTCTCGGCCAGAAAAGACCGATTTAATTTATGCTTTTTAAAATAAAGTCAGAGAATCTTTTTAAAAGATGTTGTGGAATTGGTCCCCAAAAACAAAACATGATAAAAGTTTGTCAAAACCTTTCTTTAAGATATATATAATTTCCTTTTATATCAAAACCTCGGGATGTCATTTTCCGATACAGATCAAAAGCATAAACAAGACATTATAAGCCTTACAACAGTTATTCATAACTACTGGCCTATAATCCATAAATCACTCATCATCATCATCCGACTATGCTCGGGGTCCACTACCTGTAATATAAAAAGCTGAGTGGGCCAGGCTTGGATGCCTGGTGAGCATATAGGGTTTTCAACCCACAATACATAAATTTATTATGCTTAAACATCAATCAGTCAACCAATTACCACAACCCCATTATCTTATTAATTTCTTAAGGGTTTACCCTAAGATTCAACTATCACTCCTTCCTAAGGATTCATCCTAAGGAATAGGCACAAGCTCACACCATCACCAGGGTTTATACAACAGGGGCTAAATTCATAGCTCTTTTTTATTGACAGTATTATTGACAGTATTCACCCCTGTCATACATGTCAATGGGTTTTTAGAGTACTCCAAATGAACATATAGTTCATTACACCTACAGGTTGCGGGCCTGCTAGTGTTCCACAGACCATCTAGAATAGTACATGGTTCTCATCCATACTCTGTTGAATGACGGGGGTCACCGTTTGGGTAAGGGCTTTTCTCATATTTCACCACTCACCCTCAACTTATGATCAATATTACTGATCATCTCCTTTATCCAACTCACCATTCATCACACACCCATTATTTCATCTACCCATGTTTTACCCAACATTTTTGTAGATAACAATACATATACAGTTTAAATTATTTAAAAACATGTATAAATCACACCTTCAACATCCAACTCAAATAAACAAACAATAAATATTCACACAGCACGTATTTTATATAAAATACTTCATATCTATGTGTAAAGTGAAAGTAACTACACACTCACCTGATTTAACGAAAATCAGGCAGCAATTCGTTTCCTAAAACGATCGTTTCTAATAAAACCGAGAGTTTTATTGAGAAACCGGGCTCTGCAAAGGGTCGGGCTTCGAAACCGAAAAGATAAATTTTCCGGGCTTCTCGGGCACTTCGTGGCGTATTTCGGGGGTTATAATCGATACCGGGGCTTCGGGGGAAGTTGAAATGAAAGAAATATTGAAAAAAGGGCTAAAAATGACAAATTTTCAAAGTATACCCGGGAGGTCTCGCACCCTCCTATTTATAGGGTCGAGCCTCCTGATCCGATGGTTGAGAAGGAGTCACGCGTCGCAGATCCGAAGAGTAGCTCACGTGGGTTGCGCATGCGAGAACCTCGCTGGCATGTTCTGATTGGACCGAAGTCCGGGTCCGATGAGGGGGGTTCGTGGCTCACTGCGAGGCTCGGACGGATGACTCACTACACACGCGTCGGATTCGAGGCTCGCCACCGAAGCTTATACGTGTAGTCAGCGGATTGGACCGCAGCTCGGACTCGGAAGGACATGACACGCCTCGCCAGGTGGCTTCGTGACTCAGCAGATTTCGGACACGCGTCGGATGCGAAGCGAGGACACGTGGCCGAAGCGCACGTGTGCGAAATTCCTCGGTTTTGGGGATTTTTCTCGGTTTTCGCGCCAAAACTTCTAAAATCCATAACTTTCGCATACGAGCTCCGTTTTTGACGTTCTTTATATGCAGGTGTAGGCAAAATTACGGTCTACAACTTTCGTTTAGACTTCGTCGGCTAATTTTTAATTTAATTTTTATATTATTATTTTTAACAGACCGGGACAGGAAATCCGTTAAAAATTCATAACTTCTTCATCCGACGTCCGTTTTCGTCAGACTTTTTACCGATGTGCTAATAATGACAAGACCTTCGATTATCGTTTAGGTCGTGTTGGATAAAAATCAATCGATCTAAAATTCGAGTTTTTAGCTGTTTACTGCTAAGCTGAAACTTTGAAAAATCATAACTTCCTCATACGAAGTCAGATTTGGGCGTTCGTTTTATCGAACTTCTCGGTTTAACGAATACTACGAGTTTCATTTAGATTACTAAGGCTAAAAAGTAGTTTATCAAAAACTCACTTTTTACGACATTCGGCACCGTGCTGGTTTGTCGCGAAACTTCGACAGGTCATAACTTCTTCGTTATAACTCGGATTTCGGCATTATTTATATATCCGTAATCCTTGTCACGCCCACTACAAGTTTCTTAATAGATATCGACTTTATCTAAAATTTAATTTTTGACGCTCATTTTTATTCTTAATTATTTAAACCCTAATAATTAAGCATAAAACACATAATATTCACATAATTCCTTTTCATTTCTTCTAAATGAGTTACAAAGGTTAACCTAGACCATTATGTCAATATTAATGCCTAGCCTAGAAACACGGGCGTTACACGGTACAACGAACCCCGTAGAGGTAGTGTCACCATATCTTGAGGGCGAAGACAACCGCGCCCAAGTCCAGGTCGTGCTTCAGGTAGTTCGCCTCGTGAGGCTTCAGTTGCCTTGAGGCGTAGGCGATAACGTGCCGTCGATGCATAAATACCGCGCCCAAACCTGAAATGGATGCATCGCAGTATACTACAAAATCCTCCACTCCCTCTGGCAGGGCTAAGATTAGCGCCTCGCACAACCTCTGCCTCAAAGTCTCAAACGTCGCCTGCTGCTCAGGCCCCCAACAAAACACAACAGCCTTCTTCGTCAGTCGGGTCAAGGGTACTGCTATCTTGGAGAAGTCCTGAATGAATCTCCGGTAATAGCCTGCTAACCCTAGGAAACTCCGAATCTTTGATGGAGACTTCAGAACCTCCCATCTCATCACGGCCTCCACTTTGGCCCGGTCAACCAAAATCCCGTTCTAGTTGACAAGGTGCCCCAGAAATTGCACCTCGCGCAACCAAAACTCGCACTTGGAGAACTTATCGTACAAGATCTCCCTCCTCAGGGTATCCAACACCTCTCGCAAGTGCTCCTCATGATACTCATGCATCTTGGAGTAAACCAATATGTCATCAATAAAGACTATCACAGACCAATCCATCATCGGTCTGCATACGCGGTTCATGAGATCCAAGAACGCGGAAGGAGAATTGGTGAGCCCGAAGGGCATCACCACGAACTCGTAGTGGCCATAGCGAGTACGGAAAGAAGTCTTCTGCACATCCTCATCTCGGACTCGCATCTGGTGGTAGCCTGAACGCAAATCTATTTTGGAAAACCAAGATGCCCCCTGTAGTTGGTCGAAGAGATCATCAATCCTCGGGAGTGGGTAACGGTTCTTCACCATTACCTTGTTCAGCTCCCGGCAATCTATACACATCCGATGCGACCCGTCCTTCTTCTTCACAAATAGGATCAGGGCTCCCCAAGGTGAACTGGTCGGCCTGATAAACCGCTTGTCTAACAACTCCTGCAACTGTGTAGACAACTCCTGCATCTCGGGAGGAGCCAACCGATATGGTGCCTTGGCTAAAGGAGCGGCTACACGGACTAGGTCGATCCTGAACTCCACCTGTCTCTTCGGAGGTATCCCAGGCAGCTCCTCTGCAAATACGTCCGGGTAGTTTCGCACCACTGGCACATCGCTCATGGTCGCCTTACACGCCTCTCGAGTATCCATAATGTAGGCGAGGTAACCTGTGCAACCCTGCTGAAGGTAGCGCCAAGCCCTCACTGCTGAGCACAAAGCTGGTCCTCGCTGCGGCCTTTAGCCCTGAACCACCAACTCTCCCCCACTTGGGGTCCTGATAAGCACCAACGGTTGTGCACAGTCGATCACCGCCCCATTAGGGCTCAGCCAATCCATGCTGATGGTAACTTTGTTCCCACGTAGCTGAATGGGAATCAGATCCACGAGGTAACGCTCGTCGTACAACCTCAAAACGCAGTCTCTGAAAACCTCTAATGCCCGGACAGATCGGTCATCAGCAATCTCGACCTCTAAGGGATAATCCAACATCCCCGAAGGCTCAGAAAACGTCTTGCTAAGTGCAAGAGAGACAAATGATATGGTAGCCCTCGAGTCAAATAACCCCTAAACTGGGATATCGTTCACATGGAACGATCCTAAATATAACACATAACCACAGCACATAAATATCATAACCGACATGTAATAAGAGTTAGGGAGAAGAAAATGTTGGGTCTAAAATTATGGTTTATACTTTGCTTTTCTAGGCAATTGTAATTTTCCGTCTAGGACCGAAAACTGTTCACGGCCTAGGTGGTGTTTACGGCCATGAACCCATTCACGACCCATGTGCCATATATATAGGTGTTAATGGTGAGGTCATAAAGATGAGCATAAAGAGAGTTTACGGCCAGGAGAGAGAGAGAGAGAGAGAGAGAGAGAGAGAGAGAGAGAGAGAGAGCTTAAGTGTGTGTGTGTGAATCTCATGTAAAGGAGCATCATTCCATTCATCAATACATTGAAGATTTATATTCTTCTTCTTCTCTTTATCTTCTATTTTGATCTGGCATCATCCGTTTGATTGGGATTCCGCACCATCAAACGGATCTGATTGATACACAAGCAGATTTGGGGACTTACAAGTGGTATCAGAGCTTGGATTGTATCAATCATTTTAACCAGATCTGCAGCGTATTTGATCTTATTTTTGAAGGATTTTTGCGTTTTTGGATAGATCTTTGAAAATTAGGGGGGGTGTTCTTTGCATTTTTTATAAAAATGAGTTTTTGATCGAGTTTTGGAGCAAAAAGGGTGAAAAACGTCGTTTTTTTTCGTAATTGTTGAAGGGTTTACGGCTCTTGAAGGGTTCTCGACCTTTGAAGGGTTCACGTTTCAAGAAGGGTTCACGGCCCGAAGTTCGTTTACGACCAAGAACAGTTTGCGTCCCTCGGAGTTCACGATCCTCGGTGTATGGCTCAGCATCCTCGCACGTGTTCGGTCCAGCGAGTCTTCGATCAGCAGCATTGGTGCGAAGCAACGCACACTTAAAAAAAAGGAAAGGGAATTTTGGGGTTGCCTGGGATCGAACCCGGGTCCCCTGACTCTTCAACCAAGCGCCTTACCAGTTGGACTAAGAAGCCACATGTTTCATTCCTCCCGGATTTAATTCAAAATGACTCCATTTTGAACCCAATTTTGCAATTTTGACACTTTCAGCCCAAAAAATCAATTTCTTTTATTTTTAAATTTCATTTTCAACCCAAAAGTTTTAGTTTTTAATTTTTGACTTTTTTTTTTGACCTTTGACCTCAAATTTTGACTGTGACTTTTCAAGTTTGACATTTGACTTTAAACTTTGACTTTCTCGTTTAACTTTCAAATTTTCAAATTTAGCTTTTAAGTTTGACTTTATAAGTTTGACTTTTAAGTTTGACTTTTTAAAGTTGACTTTTAAGGTTGACTTTTGAGTTTTCAGTCAAAGGGCACTTTTGATAAAAATGAGTTCCGCATCCCTCCCGGTCAATAACGTTTCATGTACTCCATCTTGTGAAACTACTATTAAGTTTCTTCGTGAACAAATCGATTTATTAAAAAGAGAAAATGACGAACTTAAATATGAGGGGTACCAACTTAAGAAAGGCCAGAAACCATTGAAAGAACAACTAGAGGCCAAGACTAAGGACTTTAGGAAATTACAGGCAGAGTACAGTGACAAGTGTGTCCATTATAGATATCTTAAGAAAGATTTTGATGTTGTGACTACCGAGCTTGACACATTGAAAAACAAATTTGAAAATGAGGATTTTAATTTCAGAAAATATGATGTGTCAAGTGAGGGAGTTGCATCCATGATTGAAAAACAATTAAAATTTAAAGATAATCAAAATAAGCGTATTGGGTACCACAGTGTTCCACCTCCCTTTAATGACAACTATAACTCACCCCTTGAGACCAACGAGGAAGAGACATATGCTCAGTTTGGCCCACTCTTTGAACCAGCTTCAGTTAAGACTGAACTAGCTTCAGTTAAGACTGAACCATCTGGGCCTACTGAGGTTATTAAGGTGAATGTTTCTGATGCTTCTACTTCATGTGCAGGTAAAGTAGTAGAGGATGAGGACAAGGAGAACAGAACTAATTCTAGTGCTGCGAATTCTGTTGACTGCCAAACCAATGACTCCTTGAACTCTGAATATGCTGCTTCTAACTCAGTTACTTCTAAGCCTAATGTTAGAAAATACAAGCCACCAAAACAAGCGAAACGGACGACTTGCTGCAAGTGTGCTTGTGGGAACAACCAGAAAAGAGGCAAGACCACGCCACCAGGGGCAGGAAGAAACAACTTCCCAGTGATGAAAAAGACTTGCTTTCACTATGGAACACATGGATACATTGCCAGAAATTGTCCTAATTGCGCATACGTTCCCTACTACGCACAAGGCTGGCAGAACGCGCAAAGTGGGAGATTCTTCAAAAGAAATCATTCGAGGTCACAATCGCACAATGGTGAATGGAACGCACAGAAGGCTAAGAATCAAACCCATAAGGCCAGGAATCCAACTCCCAAGACCAAGAATCAAAATCCCAAGGTCCAGAAGGGAATGCCAGCCAAGAAGCCAAATCCAAGAGATGCTCTAGTGAAACCAAGACCGGCTAGGTCAAAGTCATCTTGGCGATCGGCTTCAAGTTCAAAATCAAGTGCTGAGGCACCCATCCGATCCAACAAGAACGGGTTAAACCCAACTACAGATGGGTACCAAAGGTTCAATCTCCCAAATCTTCTAATGATTCTAATATTTCTACATCTTCTGTTTGTGATACGCAGGACATGTCATGGGAGGGAGTACCTTGCAAAGATGACAAAGGTCGACCCAGTTTCAAAATGGACTGGGTTCCAAAGACCAACTAATCCTGCTCTGTGTCGGAGCAGCTATGGAGGCATATCTTCAGACTTCGGTTTGTTGGTAGTGGTTGTTCCAGACACATGATAGGAGGCATCTCTCAACTGTACAACACTCAGAACATTGTTTGAGAGTATGTGTCCTTTGAGGGAAGGGAAGAAAGGAAAGGATCACACATGGGGTTTGTGCTTAACGATGTGAAGAATTTTCGGATCTGTTTTGAGATTATGCATGCTGTTCTCAGACCTTCTGGATGCAAATTCAATCGGTGACTTACGGTTTGAGTTTTCTTCTCTATACTCCTGAGTTTATCTTAAACTGATTCGTTTTGAAGGAAATTTTTTAGACAATTTTATTTTCTTATATGTTTATAGGGAATTGATAGCAAGATAAAGTGATAACGGGCAGTTTAAAACATGTGTAAGGGACTGAACCTGAATTGTCTAGACTATGTGTTCAATGTGCTGGTAGGCACGAAGGATTTGACAGTGTGGATTTAGATAGGATTGTTTGGACTGAGCATACGATGCTCGGGTAGATTGAGCAGTGAGCTAAACATGGGAACCCACGTGATACACTAAATTAATACACATCTACAACTGTGGCTTAACTTTTCCTTGATGTACGGACTTATGTCCTTAATTTTGGTTCTGATAGGGCAATTGGGGGGTTCTGATAAAGTAGGTTGGTAGGAAATTATTTTCTTGATTTCTATCTGTCAGTCATATGTTTCTTCCTCTGCGTGATTGGAAAATATCCGACTTGGATTGCAACATATGCAACTCTAATTCTACGCACCTCTTTATCTATGAAATTCTTTCTATCCGTTAGCCATATGTTGTCCCCTCTGCGTGATCGGAAGGTCCGACCTGGGACACAGCATATGCAACATTTTACCTCTCAATCCCTCTATATCTGTTAGTCATATGTTGTCGCCTCTATGTGATTGAAAGAGATCCGATCTGGTACACAACATATGCACCTATCTCTAAATCTGTCTTCCACCTTAATAATTGTTTACTCACCTAAAGTAAGGAGTTCTTTGGAAGTTCTTGATAACCAGGGTATATCGGGAAGGGGGGAACACGTTCTAGTGCAACTAAAATTGAACCATTTAAGAGGTTTGTCTGTAGATCTCGCTGCTAAATTTAAGTGGACAACAGTACATGTGGTCGTCGTCAGCTAAATGGTTTATTTAGAAAAGTTTGTCGATATCCTTCGTATTTAACTAGACCATAATACTGGCAATTGACCAGATTTATTCATGAAGGTGAAGGTACTGATAAACAAGTTAAGACTGTCTCACAACTTTGATCCCAAGTATTTTTGGTTTGTTAAATTTGTTCATAGTTTTCCTCTATGCACAAATTTAGGGAGAGAATTAAAAAAAATGCAAAAATCAAACAAAAATCAGAAAATTCAAAAATCAAACAAAAATCAGAAAATTAAAAATCCAAAAAAAGTGTTATATTATGTTTTATTTCTTGTTTAGAAAAATCAAAACTCCAAAAATATTTTTGTTTTTGTTTTATTTTTTCAGCAAATATGAAAAGTCCAAAAATATTGTGTGCTAAGTTTTCTTTTCGTTTTTGTTTTGTATTGAAAAGTGAATTCAGATGTAGATGAGACTCATGGAGTCTGTATCGAGATTTTATGAGCCAAGGCTTCATTCGTGATCATCGAAGAATTCTCTTTTTAAGGAGCAAGAAATGAAGACTATTCTTTCAACATTCAATTTTTCTACCCCAGAGTCAAGGTGAAGCTGACTTGAAGATTATGTGACAGATTGCATTGAAGCCTCCTCAATCAATTTGCTGTTATTCATGAACCTGCTGAAGTGATCTAGAAGATTAAATCTCTCTATTTTTCTCTCTGAAGATTCTCAAGCTGAAAGCACCATCTTTCAAGAATCTTTTCAAGAAGCCTCCTCACCCAACACGCGTTCAAAGCCAAATTCTGAAGAAAAGCCCAAGTGCTCAAGATGAAGTCATTTATTGAAGATTCATCATGTTCATCTTAAAGCTGTGAAGAAATCGAAGATAAATGCTGAAGCCAGGCTCAAAATGAAGATTGACAAGAAAAGCCTGCTACTTTTTAGGGGGATCTTGTTGGCTCAATTAGAAAAGAAAGCTATAAACCAAGGGGGAGATTGATGGGTCTAAAATTATGGTTTATACTTTGCTTTTCTAGGCAATTGTAATTTTCCGTCTAGGACCGAAAACTGTTCACGGCCCAGGTGGTGTTTACGGTCGTGAACTGGTTCACGGCCGTGAACCCATTCACGGCCCATGTGCCATATATATAGGTGTTAGTGGTGAGGTCATAAAGATGAGCATAATCAGAGTTTACAGCCAGGAGAGAGAGAGAGAGAGAGAGAGAGAGAGAGAGAGAGAGATAGAGAAAGGAGCTTAAGTGTGTGTGTGTGTGTGTGAATCTCATGTAATGGAGCATCATTCCATTCATCAATACATTGAAGATTCATATTATTCTTCTTCTCTTTCTCTTCTATTTTGATCTGGCATCATCCGTTTGATTGGGATTCCACACCATCAAACGGATCCGATTGATACACAAGCAGATTTGGGGACGTACAGAAAACATGCCCGTCACCACATCCGGTGCGGCACGCGCCTCCTCGGCGGTCAACTGGAAGGCTCGACTCCTCACCACTGGAGCGTCTGTCTTGCCCTGTTGGGCATCCGTGATCCGCAGGGTTGCTGGAGCTGGCACCGCCACTGGCGCTGCTACTGTCAATCTCCGGCAGTTGGCCTTTTTCTCGCCCTTCTGATTGCAATGAAAGAAAATCAGGTCTGGTGTCTGAAAGGTAGAGGTAGGAGCAGTACAATCCTTGCCCAAGTGCCCAGTCTTTCCGCACTTAAAGCAACCTGATGACCCTAGTCTAAAAACCCCCTCATGTGGCTTGCCGTACTTCCCGCAGCCGCTCCGGCCCTGATGGCCCTTCGACCTAGAGTCGAACCCCTTGGGTTTCTTCCGCGAAACCCCAGTACCCTGCTCAGTCTCTGTCTTCCTCTTCCTGATGTGCTCTATATCAATCTCCCTCTCCATCGCTCTCGCAATCGTGTCATCCAATGTCGGACATGCTGAGTAGCTGACATGTTTCCGAATGTCATCTCTCAACATGTCGTGGTAGCAGGTCTTCCGCATCTCCTCATCCCTTGCCTACTGAGGCACCAATAAGGCCCTCTCCCTGAACTTGATGGTAATCTCCGCCACCGACTTAGTCGTTTGCCTCATATCCATTAACTCCCTGGACAGCTGCTGAAGCTCCTCAGCCGGCGCAAACTCATCCCTAAACCTGGTCACAAAATCCGACCAAGTCATAGCCTCAATGATTGGGGCTCCCAGCAAATCACTAACTGCCTCCCACCAATCTCTAGCTTTGTCCCTCAAACACCCTGCAACATTCCAGACATATAGCCCCTCAAGGCAGAAGCTCGTCAACTTAGCAGACTCCATGTTTGCAATCCACCTCCTGGCCACGATAGGGTCCTTCACCCCATGGAAGTCTGGTGCACTACATCACCTGAAGTCCTTGAAGGAGAGTGTGCGTGTCCCTGACTAAATGGACGCCATGTCACTCTGAAATTCCCTAAGGCGATCCTCTATCAGCTCGATAATCCATTCCTTGATCGACCCGAAAATCACTGGATTCGACTCAAGGATGCCTCTCGTAATCTCAGAAGCAATGAACTCACGTAGTACCTCATCGTATGGCACGGTACCTGATCCCGAACCTGATCTTGAACCTGATCCTGAACCTAAACCTCCCGCTTCGTGCCGTATCACAACCATTCTGAAACAAAACATACAATTTCCAGAGTCATACATAATCTCGAGAGGTCTCACACACTCTACAAGTTCCGTGGTGCTATCTCATCCCTCCTTGACTCGAGTACGGATCCTCTACTTTCAGTAGTATGGGCCCATACTACCTTCCAGATCTATCCATACTTTCCTCAAGGATTGCCTTGAATTCACCAAGTCCCTTCCAATACTACTGCTCGTTGCACTAATCTCATCCTTGGCTTACCCTAGGGTAACTTTCCGATCTGCTCTCCATCATCAGCTGCATAAGGAATCCCTGCTACCTTTACCTAACTAGCTTGCGAATACCATTACATATCATTAAGACCAAATAATTCTTCTAATGAGAGGTCCTACCCTACGACGGTTGGACTCAGACAAGAGTTGCGCAATAGGGCTAGACCTAACCTTCTGAAATTATTTAGTGCTTGCAATATGTAACTTAGCGTATTCGTTTACTAGTTAGTTAAAGATAACTAGAACTCATAGAAGCAGAAAGCAAGCAGCATTCGAGCATTGAGTAACCATACCAAGCATATCCTATTCAGGCCATCATATTACTGACTAATCAGCTGTAGCATGTAACTCAATAAGCACATATAGCAGGCACATAAGGCATCTTCCTAGATCCTTAGCCCTAATCTAGCATGCAGTTCTCATACACATACAATAGGCATATAAGGCATCATTCCTAGATCCTTAGCCCTAATCTAGCATGCAATTCTCATAATCATATCATATCATAACATAACATGTATAGGTATTTTGGGCAAAACTTACTTGAGTTCGACCGGTTGCCCGCATCACACACCTTGTTCTTTGTCAAAGCTCCTTATTTTAAATTTTAGAAAAACTATTTTCTTGTAAAAATCTTTCAAACCCTCTATTTGAGTTCAAACATCCCCGAAGGTGTGTCCGAATCACTCAAACCAAGGCTCTGATTCCAACTTGTAACATCCCAAAAATCATGACCAAAAATTTCGTTTTTGATATAACGATTCATAAAACAATTTATAGAAAACATAAATTAAGTTAATTCATTTCTCAAAAGCCATCGCTCATATGTCTCAAAAAAACAAGTCATGGTAAAGTAACAATGTCAGTGTACAATCCCAATAACATCATAGTGCGGAAAATAATGGTGTGATGCGTTGCTACCGTGCCGGATCCTTTCCCTTCGAAGAAGAAGGACGTGAAAAAAAAAACTATAAACCGTAAGCACAAACCTTAGTGAGTTCCCCCATCATACCACATACCATACTGTAAACATACTGCCAGGCGTATCTGGGTACCCGACCTACCCTGTTGAGCATACCGGGGTGCTCAACCTACCCCTGCTAGGCATGTTGGGGTGCCTAACCTACCCTTGTCAGACATACCGTGGTGTCCGGCCTACACCTCCAGTTTATCTCAACCGATTACGGGGACTGTTTCACCCCTACTACTACCACATAACAACATAACATAATCATACTGTCAGGCATACCGGGGTCCCGAACTACCCCTTTGGTCCTACCGACCTGATACGGGGACTATTCCCCCTACTACCACTATCACATAACATCATACCAGGCTAGCACATAAAACATAACAGATAGTGGCAAACTCAGATAACTATCACAAAGACAATTGTTATCTGACAAACAACTCCTACTAGTGGGCCGACATTGTGGCCGTAGACCCACTTCTACTGGAAGGTAACTCACCTCAATGTCGTGTAGTAACTGAACTGTCCTTAGTATTGTGATCAACATTCCTCAAACTCCTACACATAACATTTATTTTAATTACTCTTTCAAACTTATGACCCATTTCAGGGTCAACTCTGGTCAACGGTCAAGTTAAAAATCAGCCCTATGTTCAAAGTCAACCTTCTGGTCCATGTCAACATTATGGTTTACTCAACTCGCCGAGTTGGTCCGTCAGCTCATCGAGTCCCATAATTCATAGAATCTCAAACTCGCGATCTAACTCGTCGAGTTACCCTCTAACTCGTCGAGTTTCCCCTTATGATAGAATCGAGACTTTCTGTTTGAACTCGTCGAGTCCTTCCTTGGACTCATCGAGTTCTCTTTCATACAAGTCGGGACAGTTGCTGTCCACTTGCCTAACTGGCTGAGTCATCTTCTAGACTCAACAAGTTTTCTAAATAACATAAAAGGTTGGGGAACCATGACCCAACTCGTCGAGTCCTAAGAACGAATCGTCGAGTACCCTATGGTCCAAATCTATACAGTCGATTTCAGTCGGTCTTAATGCATCCAAAACATAGATCTGGCCTCCTAGGGTCGATATAACACGTAAAGTTACAAACTTTACGTTCATGTATGGGCTATTTAGCTCAAAAAGCACTAAAAAGTGGTTCATAGTATGCATGGGACTCCCATGGCCATAAAGTTGGCACATTTATGCCATGGAGTCCCTCAAAGACTCTGGATATGGAGTTATTACCCCAAAACATGCTTGCATCCATGAATGGTTCCATATTATGCTCCAAAAGCCCTAAACTACACAATGAAGGGATCTATTAAATGAATGGACAAGGTATAGACTTTATATCTCAGATGAACTAGGTATGGATCACAAACTCTGGATCTACTTGCATCCTCTTGAACTCCCAAGCTTCCACTTCCTTCTCAAGCTTTAAAACCACCAAAAACACACAACAATGGCTCAAGGACACACAAAATTGGCAAGGGTTTCTGTAACATCCCAATTTTCAAGACCAAAAATTTTGTTTTTAGTTAAGTAACTTATAAAATTGTTTACTGAAAAACATCATCGAATCATATCAATTCATAAAACCATAGTCATGTGTCTCAACCATCTCATCAAAATAGTAATAATGTCAGAGTACAATCCCGTGGATCTTAAAATGCCGAAATCATATGTGTGCGATGCGCTGCTACCGTGCCTGCTCCTTCCCCTTTTATGAAGAGGTACCTGAAACAAAACTGAAAACTGTAAGCACGAAGCTTAGTGAGTTCCCCTATCATACCACATACCATAAAACATATACTGCCTATCCCTCAGTATCTTTCAACCGGTATCCAACTGGCATAATCGGAAGCTGGACTTCTCTTCGGTATCTTTCAACCAGTAACCGGGATCTGACCTCCCCTTCGGTATCTTTCAACCGGTATCTGACTGGCATAATCGAAAGCTAAACTCCCCTTCAATATCTTTCAACCGGTAACCGGGAGCTAATCTCCCCTTCGGTATCTTTCGACCGGTAACCGGGGACTATTTCACCCCCTACCACTACCACATAATAACATACCATAAACATACTGCTAGGCACGTGTGGGTACTGACTACCCCTTCAGTATCTTTCAACCGGTATCCGAGGACTATTTCACCCCTACTCCTTCTAACATATATAACAGATCATCCTAGTACATAAAGCATATCAGGTAGTAGCAAACCTAGATAATTATCATGAACACAATCATCTAGCAAACAACTCCTACTAGTGGGTCGGCATTGTGGCCGTAGACCCACTTCTACTGGAAGGTAACTCACCTCATGACGTGAAGTGTACGAACTGTCCTCGATGTTGGGATGAACTCCTATCAAACTCCTACACATAAAAACCTTCCTTAATTACCATTTCATATTCTTAACCCTTTCAAGGGTCAACTCAAGTCAAGTCAAACTCAAGGTCAACACCCTGGTCAAAGTCAACTTTTGGTCAAAGTCAACATCTGGTTGACTCAACTCGCTGAGTTGATCCACCAACTCGTCGAGTTCCATAATCCACTAACATCCTCGAACTTCGCTCCTACTCGTTGAGTCTTTCAAAAACTTGTCGAGTTCTTCTTCATATGGAATCAGGACCTTTAGTCAATGACTCGCCGAGTTCGTCCTTCAACTCATCGAGTCCTTCTTCATGCAAGTTGGAACGTTAGTCCTTGACTCGCCGAGTCTTTCCTTATCTTGTTGAGTTCTTCTTCATGTTCATTTGGACATTACCTTGAACTCGTCGAGCTCTTCGATCTTCGAGTCCATATTCAAGTCCATCTTTTTGAGTCCTCTTCAATACTCAACCAGATCGATCAGAAACAAAAAAGGTTAAGGAACCATAATCCGACTCGTCGAGTCCTATGAGCGACTCGCCGAGTCCCCCAAAGTCTTAGTCTACCAAGTCGATTTCAAATGGGCTTAATGCATCTAGAACATAGATCTGACTTCCTAGGGTCGATATAACACGTAAAGTCATGAACTTTACGTCCATGCATGGGTCTTCAAGCTCAAAAGGCCCAAAAATGAAATCTACAAGATGCATGGGGCTCTCATGGCCATAAAGTTAGCACCTTTATGCCATGAGAACCCTCCAAGGTCCAAGATCTGAAGTCATCACTCTACTATACACTCTACACCCGAATGTGAATTAGAAATGCCCCAAAAATGACAAGATTCAATCCGTAAAGGAGATCTAACAAATGGGAAGTCAAGGTTGAAGCTTTTTACCTCAAAAAAGCTGGAAATGCAACCAAGACTCTAGATCTACTGCCTTCTTCTTGAACCTCCAAGCCTTTCCTTCCTTCTCCAAGCTTCAAATCACAAAAATGGCACCAAAATTGCTCAAGAACACTCACAAATGATTAGGGTTTAGAGAATGGGGTCTGAGGGTGATGGAGGATGGAGTGGATGCCAGTTAAAGTGTTTAAATAGGGTGCAAACCATCAAATTTAGGGTTTCATCCAGACAGGCCTAATCGTCGATTCGGGGCTTCCGACTCGGCGAGTAGACACTTCCACCCACGTCCCAAAACTCGCATCTACTCGACGAGTTGGACCTCCAACTCGTCGAGTCCCAGAGTAAAAATGCAAAAACTTAAATTAAAATATGTACCGGAAACTGTGCATTACAAATCTCCCTTACTTATCCTAGACATCGTCCTCAAAGTCTGCTGCTGCATCCGTGAAAAGCTCGGGGTAGTGCTCCCTCATCTCGTCTTTCGGCTCCCAAGTCCATTCTGACCCCTTGCGGTGCTGCCACTGCACCTTTACCAACTCCACCCTCTTATTCCTCAGATCCTTCGACTTCTTGTCAATGATAGCTACCGGTTCCTCAATGTAGTTCATGTTGTCATCAACCTGAATATCCTCCAGGGGTACTACTACTATTTCGTCCACTAAGGACTTCCGCATCTAAGAAACATGGAAATTGTTGTAGATCTGGCTAAGCTCTGCTGGAAGGTCCAACTAGTAAGCAACCCGACCCACCCGGGCCAACACCCTAAACGGACCAATGTACCTGGGGCCCAGCTTGCCCCGCTTCCTGAACCGGATGACGCCTTTCCATGGTGACACCTTTAGGAGGACCATGTCGCCTGCCTGGAACTCCAAATCTGAATGCCTCTTGTCGGGTTAGCTCTTCTGCCGACTCTGAGTAGTCTGAAGTCTGCTCCGGACCTGCTGAATCCTCTCATTAGTCTTGAGTACCACCTCGGTAATCCCCATGACTCTCTGACTGACCTCACCCCAACAAATTGCGGTCCTACACTTCCTTCCGTAGAGCATCTCAAAGGGAGGCCAGTCTATGCTGGCGTGGTAACTGTTGTTATACGAAAATTCCGCTAATGGAAGATACGTATCCCAACTACCACCGAAATCCAAAACACATGCACGAAGCATGTCCTCGAGAGTTTGTATCGTCCTCTCACTCTGCCCATCCGTCTGGGGGTGGAAAGCGGTGCTGAAATGGAGACGAGTACCCATCTCGTCGTGAATCTGCTTCCAAAATCTGGAAGTATAGCGGACATCTCGATTTTACACCACCGAGACGGGAACCCCATGTCGTGCCACTATCTCACATACATAAATCTTGGCCAGCTTCTCGGCCGATATACTCTCCTAAATCGGGATGACATGAGCACTCTTGGTCAACCGATCCACGATGACCCATATCGAATCAACTCCACATGCGGTCCTGTGAAGCTTTGTAATGAAATCCATGGTGATATATTCCCATTTCCACATGGGAACATCTAGCGGCTGCATCTTGCCATGTGGCCTCTGGTGCTTAGCCTTGACCTTCCTGCAGGTCAAGCACTGCTCTACATACCATGCTACGTCTCGCTTCATGCAGATTTCTGTACATCTTCGTCGCCCCGGGGTGAATGGAAAATCAGGATTTGTGCGCCTCCTCCATCAGAACCTGGCACACACCTCCATGATATGGAACCCACACCCTGCGGTGTAGTACCAACACCCCTTGGCTATCATAGTCGAAGGAGGAAACCTGATCCACAATACGCTCGCTCTTCTGATGTTCCTCCTTCATAGCCTCCTGCTGGGCCTCTCGGATCTGCTCCAGAAGCGGAGTCACTACTGTCATCCGCAGGTAGACATCTCGGATCGGGGCCGCCTTGCGGCTTAGAGCATCTTAGACCACATTGGCCTTTCTCGGGTGGTAAAGGATCTCACAATCGTAATCCTTTACCACATCCAACCACCGACGTTGTCTCATATTCAGATTCGGCTGATCCATGAGATACCTCAAACTCTTGTGGTCCGTGTAGATGGTACAACGAACCCTATAGAGGTAATGCCACCAAATCTTGAGGCTTCAACTGCCTCGAAGCGTAGGAGATGACATGCCCCTCTATATCAATACCGTGCCCAATCCTGAAATGTACGTGTCGCAGTATACTACAAAATCCTTTATGCCCTCTGGCAGGGCAAGAATCGGCGCCTCGCACAACTTCTGTCTCAGTGTCTCGAACGCTGCCTGTTGCTCAGGCCCCTAGCGAAATACAACGGCTTTCTTCGTCAGTCGGGTCAAGGGTACAGCTATCTTGGAGAAATCCTCAATGAATCTCCGGTAATAGCCTGCCAATCCCAAGAAACTCTGAATTTCAGATGGAGACTTCGGAACCTCCCATCTCATCACGACCTCCACTTTGGCCGGGTCAACCAAAATATCATTCTGGTTGACAAGGTACCCAAGAAACTGCACCTCATGCAACCAGAACTCACACTTGGAGAACTTGGCATACAAGCTCTCCCTCCTCAAGGTATCCAGCACTACTCGCAAGTGCTCCTCGTGCTGCTCCTGCATCTTGGAATAAAACAAGATGTCATCAATGAAAACTATCACATACTGATCCAGCATCGGTTCGCATACGTGTTTCATGAGATCCATGAATCCCTCGTCTAACAGCTCCTCTAACAGCTCCTCGAACTGCTCGGTCAAATGAATCCCTTGTCTAACAGCTCTTGCAGCTATGTAGACAACTCCTGCAACTCGGGAGGAGCCAACCGATACGGTGCCTTGGCTATCGGAGCCGCACCAGGGACCAGGTCGATCCTAAACTCCACCTGTCTCTCCGGAGGTATCCCAAGAAAATCCTCTGGAAACACATCCGGGTACTCTCGCACCACTGCCACATCACTCACAGTCGCCTTACCCTCCTCCCGGGTATCCATGACGTAGGCGACATATCCGGTGCAAACCTGTTGTAGGTAGCTCCTAGCCCTCGCTGTTGAGCATAAAGCTGGTCCACGTTCTGGCCTCTCGCCCAGAATCACCAGCTCTCCCCCACTTGGGGTCCTGACACGTACCAACTGCTGCGTGCAGTCTATCACTTCCCCATTAGGGCTCAACCAATCCATACCGATGATAACCTTATTCCATCGCAATGGTATGGGAACCAAGTCCACCAAGTAGCGCTCCTCGAACAACCTCAAAACACAATATATGAAAACCTCTGATGCTCATACTGATCGGTCATCAGCAAACTCGACCTCTAGAGGGCAATCCAACATACCCGAAGACTCAGGGAACCTCCTGCTAAGCGCAAGAGAGACAAATGATCGGGTAGCACACGAATCGAACAACACCTAAACTGGGATATCATTCACATGGAATGATCGTAAACATAACACATAACATGGCACATAAATATCATAATCAACATATAATAAGAGCTAGGGAGATGAAACCATACCCGTCACCACATCGGGTGTGACGTGTTCCTCCTTGGTAGTCAACTGGAAGGCTCAGCTCCTCACCACTGGAGCCTCTGACTTGCCCTGCCGGCCATCAGTAATTCGTAGGGTCGCTGGAGTTGGCGTCGCCACTTGCGCTGCTGCTCTCAATCTCGGCCAGTTGGCCTTTTTATGGCCCTTCTGATTGCAATGAAAGGAAATCAGGTCTGATGTCTGAATTGTGGGTGTAGGGGCAGTACAATCCCTGCCAAAGTGCCCAGTCTTGCCTCACTTATAGCAGCCTGATCCCGACCCAGTGCGGAAAACTCCCTCATGTGACCTGCTGCATTTCCCACAGCGGCTCCGGCCCTTCTGGGCCTTCGACCTAGAGTCGAATCCTCTGGGTTTCTTCCGCAAAACCCCAGTAACCTGCTTCATCTCTGCCTTCCTCTTCCTGAGGTGCTCCAAGTCAATCTCCCTCTCCCGCGCCCTGGAAATCATAGAATCCAAGGTCGGGCATGCTGAGTAGCAGACATGCTCCCGAATATCCTCCCTCAACATGTCATGATAGCGGGTTTTCCGCATCTCCTCATCTCCGGCATACTGAGGCACCAATAAGGCCCTCTCCCGAAACTTGGCGGTAATCTCCGCCACCGTCTCAGTAGTCTGTCTCATGTCAAGAAACTCCCTGGCCAACTGCTGAAGCTCCACAGCCGGTGCAAACTCAGCCCTAAACCTGGTCACAAAGTCAGACCAGGTCATAGCCTAAATGGTTGAGGCTCCCAAAGAATCACCAACCGAGTCCCACCAATCTCTAGCCCTGTCCCTCAAACAACCTGCAGCGTACCGGACCTTCGACCCCTCCGGACCGGAGCTCGTCAACTGGGCAGACTCCATGTCTACAATCCACCTCCTGGCAACAATGGGGTCCTTCACCCCGTGGAAGTATGGCGCACCACATCCCCTGAAGTCGTTAAAGGACATTGTGTGCGCCCCTGACTGGCTAGACGCACAGTCACTCTTAAACGCCCCGAGGCGACCCTCCATCAACTCGATAATCCCCTCCTTGATCGACCCAAAAATCATCGGGGTCGAATCAAGGATGCCTCTAGTGATCTCAGAAGAAATAAACTCACGTAGTCCGTCATCAACTGGCTCGGCACCCGATCCCGAACCTGATCCTGAGCCTGATCCTGACCCTGAACCTCCCCCTCCGTGTCGCGTAATCACCACCATTCTTCAAGAGAACACATAATCGTCAAGGTCATACATAACCTCGAGAGGTGTCACATACTACAAGTTCCCTGGTTCTATCTCGGCCCTCCTTGACTCGAGTACGGATCCTCTGCTTTCAGTAGTACGGGCCCATACTACCTTCCACATCTATCCGTAGTTTCCTCAAGGTTAGCCTTGACTTCACCAAGTCCCTTCTACTACTACTGCTGGTTGCACTATTCTCATCCTAGGCTTGCCCTAGGGTAACTCTCCAACCTACTCCCCGCCATCAGCTGCATAAGGGGTTCCTGCCACCTTTACCTAACTAGCTTGCGAATACCATTACATATAACTAAGACCAGATAGTTTTTCAAATGAGAGATCCTACCCTACAACGGTTGGACTCAAACAACAGAGCTGCGTAGTAGGGCTAGACCTACCTTCTGAAATTATTTAGTACTTGCAATATTTAACTTAACGTATTCACTTACTAGTTAGCTAAAGATATCTAGAACTCCTAAAAGCACAAAGCAAGCAGCATTCGAGCATTGAGTAACCATACTAATCATATCCTATATAGGCCATCGTATTACTGACTAATTAGTTCTAACATATAACTCAATAAGCACATATAACAGTCACGTAAGGCATCTTCCTAGATCCTTAGCCCTAATCTAGCATGCAGTTCTCATACATACACAACAGGCATATAAGGCATCATTCCTAGATCCTCAGCCCTAATCTAGCATGCCGTTCTCATAGTCATATCACATCATAACATAACATGTATGGGTATCTTGGGGAAACTTACTTGAGCTCGACCGGTTGCACGCATCACACACCTCGTTCTTTTCAAAGTTCTTTTTTCTCTTTTCAAATTCTTTTCAAAAATTCTTTTTATAAATATGATTTTTCTTTTGAAAATCTCCATACCAAGTCCTCAGTTTGAGTCCAGACACACCAGAAAGTGTGCCTGAATCCCTTAAACAAAGGCTCTGATACCAACTTGTAACATCCCAATTTTCAAGACCAAAAATTTTGTTTTTAATTAAGTAACTTATAAAATTGTTTACTGAAAAACATCATCGAATCATATAAATTCATAAAACCATAGTCATATGTCTCAACCATATCATCAAAATAGTAATAATGTCAGACTACAATCTCGTGGATCTCAAAATGCGGAAATCATATGTGTGCGATGTGCTGCTACCGTGTCGGCTCCTTCCCCTTTGATGAAGAGGTACCTGAAACAAAACTGAAAACTATAAGCACGAAGCTTAGTGAGTTCCCACATCATACCACATACCATAAACATATACTGCCTATCTCTCGGTATCTTTCAAACCGTATCCAACAGGCATAATCGGAAGTTGGACTTCCCTTCGGTATCTTTCAACCGGTAACCGGGAGCGGACCTCCCCTTCGGTATCCTTTAACCGGTATCTGACTAGCATAATCAGAAGCTGGACTCCACTTCGGTAGCTTTCAACCGGTAACCGGGAGCTGACCTCCCCTTCGGTATCTTTCGACTGGTAACCGGGGACTATTTCACCACCTACCACTACCACATAATAACATAACATAAACATATTGCTAGGCATGCATGGGTACTGACTACCCCTTTGGTATCTTTCAACCGGTATCCGAGGACTATTTCACCCCTACTCCTTCTAACACATATAATAGAGCATCCTAGCACATAAAGCATATCAGGTAGTAGCAAACCTAGATAATTATCACGAAGACAATCATCTAGCAAACAACTCCTACTAGTGGGCCGACATTGTGGTCGTAGACCCACTTCTACTGGAAGGTAACTCACCTCAATGACGTGAAGTGTCCGAACTGTCCTCGATGTTGGGACAAACTCCTCTCAAACTCCTACACATAACAACCTTCCTTAATTATCATTTCATACTCTTAACCCTTTCAAGGGTCAACTCAAGTCAAGTCAAAGTCAAGGTCAACACCCTGGTCAAAGTCAACATCTTGTTGACTCAACTCGCTGAGTTCCATAATCCACTAACATCCTCGAACTTCGCTCCTACTCGTCGAGTATTTAAAGAACACATCGAGTTCATCTTCATACGGAATCGAGATCGTTAGTCAATGACTCGCCGAATTCATCCTTGAACTCGTCGAGTCCTTCTTCATGCAAGTTGGAATGTTAGTCCTTGACTCGCCGAGTCTTTCCTTGACTCGTCTAGTTCTTCTTGATGTTCATTGGGACATTGCCTTGAACTTGCCGAGTTCATCCTTGAACTCGTCGAGTTCTTCGATCTTCAAATCCATATTCAAATCCATCTTGTTGAGTCCTCTTCTATACTTCACCAGATCGATTAGAAACGGAAAAGGTTGGGGAACCATAATCCGACTCACCGAGTCCTATGAGCGACTCGCCAAGTCCACCAAAGTCCAAGTCTACCAAGTCGATTCCAATCGGTCTTAATGCATCCAGAACATATATCTGACCTCCTAGGGTCGATATAACACATAAAGTCATGAACTTTACATCCATGCATGGGTCTTCAAGCTCAAAAGGCCCAAAAATGAAGTCTACAAGATGCATGGGGCTCTCATGGCCATAAAATTGGCACCTTAATGCCATGAGAACCCTCCAAGGTCCAAGATCTGAAGTCATCACTCTACTATACACTCTACACTCGCATGTGACTTAGAAATGCCCCAAAAATGACAAGATTCAAGCCATAAAGGAGATCTAACAAAGGGGAAGTCAAGGTTGAAGCTTTTTACCTCAAACAAGCTGGAAATGCAACCAAGACTCTGGATCTACTGCCTTCTTCTTGAACCTCCAAGCCTTTCCTTCCTTATCCAAGCTTCAAATCACAAAAATGGCACCAAAATAGCTCTAGAACACTCACAAATGATTAGGGTTTCGAGAATGGGGTTTGAGGGTGATGGAGCCAGTTAAAGTGTTTAAATAGGGTGCAAACCCTCAAATTTAGGGTTTCATCCAGACAGCTCTACTCGTCGAGTTGGGGTTTCCGACTCGGCAAGTAGACACTTCCACCCGCGTCACAAAACTCGCATCTACTCGACGAGTTGGACCTCCAACTCGTCGAGTCCCAGAGTAATCATGCGAAAACTTAAATTAAAATATATACCAGAAACTGGGCATTACAGTTTCGTGACTGATGTTTGGAGGTGATGGAGGCTGAAGTTGAGGCCAAATAAAGTGTTTAAATAGTGTGCAAACCCTAAACATTAGGGTTTCATTCTGACATCCCTACTCGTCGAGTCGAGGCTCTCGACTCGTCAAGTAGATTTCGAGTCTCGCGTCCAAACTTCTCCCATTCCTACTCGACGAGTTTGGGGTCTCCAACTCGTCGAGTCCCTTTGTAAAAATGCATAATTCTTATTTAAAATATGTACCAGGGACCGAGCGTTACATAGACTTTCAAAAATCATTTTGTTGCTTATTTTGAGACAAATCTTTTTGATTTAGAATGGTATTTTTCTTATGTTCAACTTTCTTTTGAAAAGAATTCTGAACCGTTTTTGACTTTTTCTATTCAGATGATTTATTAAGCATTACATTTTGTTTCTTTCGAGACTCAATGTTTTGCCAAAAAACTTTATTTCTTGCTTGTCTCTTTGAAATACCACTTACTTTCGAAATCTTTTCAATTTGTTCCTTAAACTCTTGACAATTAATATTGATATTTTGAGAAACAATGTCATCTTGTTTTGAAACATGTTTTGTATTTTCAGATTTTTCAACCCAAACTCATTGTAGTGTTTGTCGTTGAAAACTGTAAGAATTCTTTGTTAAATTGTTTTCGACAGTTTTTTGGTTTGAGAAAAATCCTTCTTTTGATGCTTTCTTGTTATCTTCTTCAACCATTTTATTAAATTCAGGTTTAATCGTATCACTATTTCCTTTTGTGACAAAAACCAGATTCGGAAAGATAACCTCATCTGAGCATTTGAAATTTGGATACACAATTGTATTTGTTTCAAGGTAGTGAGAATCTTTCTCCTTCATAATTGTGTCGAATTTATCAGTTTTGTCAAAAACTTGATCAACTACTACCCTTGGAATTGTTGTTTCTTTCAGAACATCATCATTGTCATTCTCACTGTCTGTTTAACTATCTTCGACAGGCACATGGTCATGATCATTAACTTTTGAAGTTGAGGGTAAAGTAGTGTCAACTTCAACCGTAGAATCATTACATTTTTCTTTGCTTTTAGCCATTGATGTGACATAAATGACAGACAACTGAGAACAATCAATAACTTCCTCCTCTTCGATTTCATTAATATCATCAGAATCATCTTCGATATCAGCAAAATTAGTTTTTGGGTCAGTTTTCGAATTCTCAGTTCTTAACAAAATCTTAATTATCCGTTTTTGGTCAAGGTTTCATTTAAAATATCAACCAATTCATTAGCATCCATACATTCATCAATTTCTACTATTCCATATGCATATTTATTATCTGGGACCTTATCGTATTCAGCAATTGTCTGTTCACAATCAAAGGAAATTGAGTCAATTTTCTCCCTTTCGAATGCTAAAAAGGGCAATAGTTTCCTATGTTGTTCTTTGCTAATATACGATGAATGATGCAATATTGTCAATTTACCATATAATCTTTTGGCAGAGTTACAGTAGATATTTTGTTGTTTTAACAACAGTTTAACAAATGTGCTTAAACTATCACTATCACACATCAAATTCGTTATTTGAATATCTAAGTATTCTATTTTCATTTTGTACGAATCCAACATCCTCTGAGTTTATAAGAGTTGTGTGTTCGACTTCTTAGCATCATTACTAGCAGAAATAAGTAGATCGTTAACGTAAGTAATGGCTACATCAAACTCAGATAAAATCAAAACATATGCACTAGAGGGAATATTAAAAGATTGCAAAAAGAGAACGTACTTAATAAGTCATTTGTGATTTATGTGAAGATGTCGAAACAAAGCACTTCCCAGTTATCTTCTCTTCCTTTTCTTCCTCATGCATCACGAACCTAGCCCCGTGTGTAGGGCTTCACATCTCGTTGTCGTCAGAACCAGATGACCAAATCTGGTATGTACCATCTTCTTCATCCACACCATTGGCCACAGAGACAATCCCTTCGACTTTGCACGCACCTCTTCCAATTTCTCAACATAATAAGCTTCGTTTTTAACATTGTTCTTCTTCTCATCACACTTCCGAAGCATACAGTCATTGGCCATATGATTCGCCCCATTGCAGTAATGGCAATCGAATCCAGCATCACCTTTCAGCTTTTTCTCTTTCTTCTCTTCCTCAGCACGAACTTCCTTTTTCTCAACCTTCTTCTCATCACTTCCAAATTTTCCAGTAAAACTTCCCTTCACACCACTTGTTTTCGACTTTGCATTGAATGGCTTCTTGAAAAATATATTTACTCGATTGTTAGAGTAAAATGCAACAGCCTCATCATCAGAGTTTACAATCAGACCTTCATCATCCGAATTTTCCTTCTCTGCAGCCTCCTTCTCAGCTGCCCTTCCAGTAACTTTCGAAACCAAAGCAAGCGGACCACCCAGAATGATCTTCGCTTCTTCATCTATTTCATTTACTTAGTATTCATGAGTTTTCAACAGATTGTAAAGATCATTCAAAGGGAAATAATCAAAACTCTGTTGAGTCTTCTCCATCAGACTAACATTTTGCCACTCTTTGTGAAGCCCCATAATGAATGTAAGATTAAACTCCACTGTAGACGTGGTGATCCCATATCGATTGCACTTGTATATGAGCTCATTCAGACGATCATAGTACAATTCGCTAGATTCACCTTCTTTCTGTTTAAGTTCTCTTAACTCCACCAGACAATGCTTCACTAAATTGATTTTTGTCTTTTCACTTCCTTGATACTTTTCCTTCAAAGTATCCCAAATCTCTTTAGCAGTTTTACAGCTACGTATGTAATTGTAAACAACAGAAGGTAGAGCACCTCTGAGTTCTCTCATACATTTCTTCTCATTCTTCAACAATCTTTCAGATTGTTCATTGACATTTTGATTGTTGGAAGAAGTTCCAATACCCTGAACAGCAGGAAGTGGACGAAAATCACCGACAATACACTTCCAAAGTTCTTCATCAATTCCGTTCAAGTCATCCTCCATACGATCAGCCCACTGATCGTAGTACTCAGGAATCAGCATCAGAATCTTCGTTGACGAACCTAGGAGATGAGAGTAGGACGTCATCGTGTTCATGTTGAAGTTCGCCATTGTTGTACGGAAATTTTTTGAGAAAATCTTAAACCAAATTGAGATCAAACAACTAAAACACTCAAAACTCACCAATCAAACACTCGATTTAACAACTAGAATGCATAATCAACTCACAACAGAAGATCTAAGATGATTTTCTGAAGCAAAAGAGCGGAAAATTGAAATCTAGACGAGACTCAAAACTTTTGCAAAAACTCAGAAAATCAGAACAATTTTGTATTAATCCTGCTCTGATACCAAATGTAGTTGTAATGAAATCAAGTATGAATTACGAGAGTAGAGTAAAGTATGAATGATGAACAAGATATCTAAATAATATTTGTTTGGCTCAATTATGCTTTCAATGAGTACAGAGAGTTTTAGACAAAAATGACGAAAAAGTTCATATCTATCTCTAGTACACATCCCTATTTATAGGGAACATGAAAGCAAACAAAAAATACAAGGGACTAGACACTGAAATCTTCGATACATAAAGTACCCTTGTAATAACATTACAAACTATCGAAACTTTCTATGACCTTCGACACCTCACAACACTATTCGACATCTACATGTGATCATTATGATTTTTCTGACACTCATGATTGGTTCATTGGCTTATTGTTAATAATGGTTTTTTATTGAGCTTAATATTATATATATATATATATATATATATATATATATATACATATATATATATATATATATATATATATATATATATATATATATATATAGGATCGGGTGAGGACTCCAATTTCGATGAGGACCGCGAGGACAAATCTGCACCTTTCATCTATAAAAATAAATGGTTATGGTTTTTTCCAGATTTTTGTATTTTTTTATTAGAGGCCAGTGGCATTTTTGTAAATACCACAAACTTTTTGTGCTTTTCCTCTTAAGGGCAAAATTTTGAAGGGTTGGATGGTCGTGTTTCTTTTCTAAAATCTTGGACCATAAATGAAGAGTAAGTTCTTCTGTAGTTGTTATACGATCGAGTATGAAAACAGAAATCAGAGTAATGAACGAATTAAGAACACACGGTGTAAATATGATCTGGTTGGCTCAATTATGCTCTTGAAGAATACAGAGAAAAATAGAGTAAAGTGTTCAGACTCATGAAAGTTACTCTAACTCTAGTATCCCTTCCCTATTTATAGGGAATACAAACGCATACAAAAAATACATAAGGGACTAAGCGTTACAGTTTCGAAACTAACAATGCTCCTATGAAAAATACACAAACTAACTTTCGACACTAAGACAGACTCAGTTAGACTTCGACATCTCACAACTATATTCGACCTCAACATTCTCCCCCTTTGTGAGAAATGTCGAATCTAAGTCATCAACATCTGAGCAGCTTGATGTATCACCCATCGATTTTCGTAATACCAATTAATCACTTTGCGAATTTCAACTTTATCACCATCATTGTTTTTCTTGAAACCATTCATACGAACCATAAGATTCGTATATTGAGAATTTATATATCTTTCAACGTCACAAGCTGGAAAAAGAAACTTCAAATTCTTTCCTTTGCCGCTCTTCCCAAAGAACACCACTCCCAATGCCTTCAGACAAATCTCACCATTAACATACTCCTTCAGATGTGCTTTCCTCTTCAACAATTATTGAGGCACAGTTATTTGTTTTCCCATTGAAAAGGCTAACTCCACATCAGTCATTGCAAGACAATCACAATAATTGCCAATGAACAGTTTAATATGAGCATAGCCAATCAAGAAGTCTTCCTTGCTTGTCATTTGGAGTTTCAAAACATCCACTCTTTAAATATTCTGGCAACAGTAATAAGATCATGAAGATTCATTAACGGGAAATTAGCCACTGAGAAGTCGAACACAACATTGTTTGCTCGCATTGCCTGAAATCTAAAGTTCTGCAGTAAACCTTCGAACAAGACATCCTTGGCAATGTGAATAACTATTACAATCTTTACAAGAGACCAGATTTCTTCTTCTCTTTTCCCAAGGACAACATGAAATTTTATCTTCAGTCATTTATACTCCTCCTTATCTGCGAACTTATCAACGATTTGATATTAGGCAACCATAAACATCATTTCGTTAATTGGAAAATCTAACTGATTAAAATTAGTATTCTCAGTAGCATAACTTTTCTTTGGGACTTTCTCAAATTCATGCATTTTCCCACAGAATACTGATGATTCGATGGTTTCATAGGAATAAGGCTTTGTTGGATCACCTTTCTCCAAACCAGGTGGATCACTTTCTCTTTGACGAAGAATACTTTGGATATGCCTTTTCTTCTCCATTTCTTTTTCAATTGTCGCCTTCTTCTCTTTGACAGTAGGCTTAATACCTATACCTTTTCCCTTTCCTTTAACTTCTTCAGTTGATTGAGGATGCTTCAAAGAACTTGATCCTCCAATAATAATTCCTTTCGTTAATGGCCTTGTTGTTGTTGTAGAGGTCATTGGAATAGAAGTCTTGGGCATCAAAGTGGGAATTTGAGTTGACATGACCTTTCCAACAACCTTTGCATCATTTGCATCTTTCGAAGAACCACTTCCTCCCATACCATCTTTCGAACCCATGCCAACACTCACTATTTCTCCCCCTTGCACCCCTGTGCGAACAGGCGGGGCATCAGTTGGCATCAAATTTATGAACTTTTGCAATGGAGCCATTTCTGCTTTGATTGTAGACTCCAATGACATAAATGTTTGAGATAATGATTCCTGAGTGATTAACGATGGTGATGAAGACCCACGCTTCGAAACTAATTCCTTCAGATTACCCAACGACTCTTAAATTTTACCAAAACTTTGAACATCAACCTCGCCTTCTTATCAACCTTGGGAAGTAAAGAATTATACCATTTAACCACATTGGTGACAGCATCAACAATTATATCCACCTTGTTGTGAAGAGATGAATAATTGTGATCAACTCTGAGTTTCTCAATCCTCAAGTTCATGAGTGAAAGAAGTAGATTGAGCCTTTACATGTGACTCATTGTTCATGTCCAGGTGATCCATCTCATTTCTCAAACGAAGCTCTTAGGCCTTGAGTGTCACACCCACTTCAATCCCAGACTCATAATTTCTACTTCTAGCATCAGATTGAACTTGCAACAAGGAATTGAGCTTTCTGTTGAGAATTTTGAACTGCTTACCAGACATAAGCATATGATCTGGTATATTCTCTTCTTCTAGATCAAATTGGATGTTGGCAAAGGATACCATTTCATCATCCCCTTCGGTAGTATCATCCTCTGGAACTGATTTAGGTCTTTCCGTAGATTATGATGGAAATAAAGAGGTGATAGGTTGAGTGAGGATGTTGCGAAAAGTAGGTGAAGTAGTGGATTGAGGTAATGTAGTAGAAATAGGAGTATGAAATGGTGGTATCAATGGTAGATGTATCGAAAGTAGATGAAATAACAATGGTAGAATTACCTTGGGCTTCATTATTCAACACCCCATCACCCTTGTTGACATTTGCGTCCATATCAGATATGTCCGCAGGGATGCCTGAAGTTCGAACGTCCTCAGAAACTGATTCGGCATTCGAAACTTCAGGTGGTATGACTGTAGTCTGCTTAGGAGCGGATACTTGCGAAGGATCACCTTGATTGGTGGTTGTGTCCACATGAGATGTTTCCACATTACCACCAGGACCTCCAGTCTCCTTGAAATTCTACTTGAGTGGAGAGCCCCTCGAAGGTGATGGAAAACCAAAATTATCATCTTGTCTTGGAGATGGAGATTTATCAAAATCAGATTCAGGAACTACCTCATCCAAAGGATCAATAACCTTCTTTTTCGTCTTCTGAATCTTCTTCACCATGTCCTGAGCTCATCGCTTCTTAGACCCTGTAGAAACAGGAGCTGGAATCTCACGAAATGCAACACCCTTACGCTTGAGTTGAGGCTTATGAATCCTCTTTGTAAAAGATGATGACTTTTCATAAACTTCGACATCAGGATTTTTCGGAGAATGACGAGGTCTGTGAGCCATCTTCTTTATTCGCTTGAGAACACCAGACTTCGAAGGCATAACCACCTTTTCTGTGTGAGAAGTCTCCTCGTGAACAGGTTTAACAACTTCCTGTTAAATAGGAACCGGATCAGGTTTCGAAACACCACCCTTTTTAGCCTTCATTGGTGTAGACTCAGTAACAGCCTCCAATACTCTTTGTTAACAAAACACTAGTTTCAACATTTGGATTAATAGTTTGAATGTAAGCAATAAGAATCAGATTAGTCGGATCTACTTTGTGAAGCATTGCATCAGGTATCCTTGCAATACTCGGAAAATTTTTTGGAATCATCCTCCGCAGTCTTAGGATGCTGATACAAGGCAAATTCAGCCTTAGATTCATCATCGGGAACACTAATACCTTCCTTTTCATACATATACTTCAAGATTAAGCTCTAGTAACGAGCACAAGAAATCCCACATTCAACACTGGTGTGACCAATGCTATTTCCAAACTCCTGCCATAACCGGGTTACATAATTCACCTGTAAATCATAGTACAATCCAGCAACCATAGCATACACCTCAAGCTTTGCCTTATCCAACCCAACAGTTCGACCGGTCAAGCATCGAATGAATATCCCAAAAAGAAAATTCCAAATACAAGGCAATGAGGATTTCTTGAAATCACTCATCCGGGTGAGAACTGATTAGTGACCCATTTCATTGTACATATGAACAATTTGTTCATTAGTCACATCATTAAAGGGTCCCTCATTAGGAATTTGCAAAATTTGGGCAAATTTTCTCTTTCTCAATTTGTACTTCTTCTCATTCGTAAGTTGAAACGTGGCAACCTTTTTCGTCTTATTGAACACTGCAGCGGATCCTGCCAAGGATAACCAGGTCATAGGAACAACAAAAGAAGATGACATTACAGTGGACAACACCGAATGATTTAGAGCAACGATCAACATCTTTAATTCCTCGGGATACTGACTAACGTCTGGTTGAACTGTGACAACCGTCAAAATTGAGTCAAGTCAAAGTCAAACAAAGTCAAACAAAGTCAACAAGTCAAAACCAATCGACTCAATTAACCCTTGTATATTAGGGTTTACACTATGTAATTACTGTACAATGCAATATCTTAATGAGAGAAACATCATTTGGAAAGTTCGTGTGTTGAATTTCCTAAGTAAACATTGAACCAAAACGATAAAACATTATTACACACTCATCGGGAGTGTGTACGACACTAAAACACGGTTTAACGGGGTTTACGAACCTTGCGTTGTGAAGTCGGACACTCAAATTAATCACAAACGAAACCTCTCTAAATCGTTTTCACTCTATCTCTTTCTATTTGAAATCTCTCCCAAATCTCTCCCAAATCTCTCTCAAAAGTTACTTTAACTTTTTGTAATCATTTGGGTCATATCGACCCTTAACCGGGTCAAAAATCGCTTGAAACGGGGTAAAAACGAGTAAAATAGCCTTAAGGACCTGGAACTGAAGCTTCAGGACCGAAGCCTCTCATCCGAGGCCTCGGATCCGAAGCCTCTCATCAGGACCGAAGCTGAAGCCTTTCAGGAGACCGAATCCGAAGCCATCAGACAGCAGCCTCGCATGCGAGGGTCCGAAGTCTCGGCCCCCATCCGAGAGGTCTCGTAGACGGCCCCTTTTTACCGGTTTTTCGACTACGACTTCGTTTTAACTCCGTTTTTCATTATTTTAACGTTGTATTTTCACCCAAAACTTTATTTTATAAACTAAGGCCCCAAAATATATAAATCTCCAGGGTTTTTATAAAAATGTATTAAAAGAATTGGTGGTTGGACTAATTATTGAGGGAATATTTGCTTTTCCTTATTTTATGACAAAAGCAAGCCACCACCACCTCACTCTATGATCAGCCACTCTTTCCCACTACTCCTTGTCACCTTAGTGGACCTTTACACCCTATCTCCAGCTCTTCCCACGTTCTAAGAGCTGGAGGATTGGTCCTCTCTCCTCATTCTCCTTAAAAGCCCTTTCATTCTACACTTAGCAACCAAGAACACTCTCCAAAATTCTCTCATCTTTTCTCTCAACTTCAAGAACTTCAAGGCTTTCTCCAGGGATTTCTTTCTTCAGTTAGTAAGTATCTTCATCATTCACATAATTATTAAACTCCATTCTACTCAAATCATTGATATCTTACACAAATTCCATCTTATTCGGTGTTAGATTCTCGAATCATCAAGACATCTTCTTAGTGTTCTTGGGTTGAACACTTCCTCTATCTCACTTTCATCTACTGAAATCACATAAGGTGAGTTCATACCCCTACATTTACATGTTTTTCTTAAGTTTTAAGGGGGGAATACAAGTAAAATCATCAAGAACACAATTAAACTTTTTCTATCAGATTACATCAGAAAAGATGAACTTTGATCACGGACTGTTTTGGTCAACTTAAATATTTGAGTTTCCAAAACTGTTCCAGGTGCAAGTAGTTCAAACTCTTAGCTTTAAAATGGCTACTTGCACATCTCCATATGATTTTTCTACAATTTATGGTGATTTTTACAAAACAGCCTATCATTTCAGAGGCAAACCCGGACCAGTCTGTGATTATGAACATTTTCACCTCTGTTAGAGATCACTAAAAATCATGATAAAATTTACGAACAAACTAGACTCATATTCCAAACTCTCAGAATTTGCGGATTTGGATTTAGAGCTTTGATGATTTTTCTATAAATTTTCTAAGAACAGTAACAGAAACTGTATACAACAAAAAGTTGCTGTCAATTTCATTTCACCTTGTAACATGTTGAGCAAGGTGTATATCTTTATGTGGTTATATGTTATTGCAATATATGACATTTTATCTTAATATTTAGACACACATCAGTTTACAAATGGATTTGGACATATAAAATATAAAGAATAACAAGTGATTATAATCAAAGTACAACCGATACATTCAAACATTTAATAAACTATTTTGAATATAGTTTGCATACATTACTACGTACTACCCTTGGTTGATAAACTATAATAGGTATAGTTTATGATACATTACATAACACATACATTTAAAAGGGGTACATTTATACAAAGGATATTTTCATTAAGCAAGGTACGGCCATACGGTACCAAGTTTTCATAACACGTAATTCCGTTAATGACTTTATGAAACATTACATAACACATACATTTAAAAAGGGTACATTTATACAAAGGATATTTTCATTAAGCAAGGTATGGCCATACGGTACCAAGTTTTCATAACACGTAATTCCGTTAATGACTTTATGAAACATTACATAACACATACATTTAAAAAGGGTACATTTATACAAAGGATATTTTCATTAAGCAAGGTACGGCCATACGGTACCAAGTTTTCATAACACGTAATTCCGTTAATGAATTTATGAAACATTATATAACACATACATTTAAAAAGGTACATTTATACAAAGGATATTTTCATTAAGCAAGGTACGGCCATACAGTACCAAGTTTTCATAACACGTAATTCCGTTAATGACTTTTGTGAGACATTCGATTCAATTTACAAATAAGTCCTGTATTATAACCAGAGTCTCCTCGAGGGAGAGCGTGATACTTGTGTATAGAGCTATATTGGGTCTGACAAACCCACACCTTAGCTGCATGCAACAGCTAGACCGACAGGTCTGGGGTGACAAATGTCATAACATTTCCGACGCCTGAAGAACGTCGTTTCAGGCCAACTAGGTCATAGCATGGTTATAATAACTCACATGTGGTATTAACAAACATAGAATTTACGGGGATTTCACTAAAATCAAACGAGTTTATGTCGATTTAAACTTGCATTGTTTTACTATAAGGAACGAACACTACTTGTACATTTTGGTCTTTGGGTTTTAAGACTACATTTACACATTAAGGAAAATATTGGATTTTCTGGAACGAACACTACTTTTACAAGAAAAGGCTTTAATAAACTCACATAAAGTATTAATGAATATTGGAATTTACGGGAACTTCATTAAAATTAAACGAGTTTATGTCGATTTAAACTTACATTATTTATTATAAGTAAGAAAAGTTACTTATACATTTCGGTCTTTGGATTTAAGACTACATATACATTTTAAGGAAAATATTGGATTTTCTAAAACAAATAATACTTTTATAAACGAAAGGCTTTTAATAATACTAAACAAAAGCTTATGAACTCACCAACCTTTGTGTTGACACTTTTTCAAACAACTTGTATTCTCAGGAAATCATTAAACAGGTAACCAAGTGCATTTGAGGATGGGACGCTAAGGCGTCTACTATTTCATATTTTGTCAACATAATGTAATTGATTCGTAAACATGTAATTCATACAATGATGTAACTTTTTCAATTATATATATGTTGGTTGGGTTTGCTTGAATTACTATTACAATTGTTGTTATGATACTATACATGAAGTCCTCCACCCCCGGACATTTCCGCCATCCTTGGTTTGGGGGTGTGACATGAACCCTGTAATTGGTACTTTGAATCTTCATCAGAGGTTGAGAACTGACATCATCTATTGTTTGAGATGGATCAACTTGAACATTGGTAGCCACCATTGTTAGGGTTTGATACTTTTTGAGAGAACAGAGCCTATAGGGTAAGAAAATTTGGGGATATCTTGATTGCATAAAGTTGGAAAGAGATGACCCAAAAACCATTTTATACGTCAACCCCAAGTTTGAATTTGAAGCGGTTAAGCATTAATTGCATGCCACGTGGCTCCTTGAAAACCGGACCAGTAGCCATAAAAGTAGCCACGTCTGAAAAAGTGATGATCACTTTTTCCTTGAAAACCGCAAGGCAACCAAAACCTCACATCAATCAGTCTGTTCCTTTGCCCCAATAAGATAAGAACCGTCACATACCCTTCAATATGGAGGCTGGGCTCTTTCTCTTTAGGGTTGCGAAGCGAAGTCATATGCCAGACTTTTCGAAATCATCAGCCTGAGTTGGTATTACTCAAAACCTCAAGGATTTCGATGTGTGCTTATGTGTGGCAAGAATTGGGATGAGATCAAGATAAAAAAAATTAGACCTATGATGTCAATTAAAAATCGACATAAATGCATTAAGATCCCAGGCAAAGATCGCTTCGTTCAAAATCAAGAGAGATGTTGAACAATTGTGATTTCCCGTGAAGTACAATCGGATACTCATAGAGTAGTATCGAAGGGTATCTTTTGAAAGGGTTCGTATGTAGGAATGAATTTTGTTACATATCACAACTTAAAATAAGTGTGTTGAAATGTAAACAAAATTACTTGTTTGACCAGTGTAGTCAGTCACCAGTAAGCTGTTGGAAAAATATATTAAGTAACAAAGTGTCGAACATATATTCAGACTGAAATCATATTCCAAAAAAATAGTCTTGTATCTTGTTGGGTAAAAATGTCGTGAGCTTCGAACATTTTAGAAAGACCACTTAAAATGAAAGAATATGATTTTCAAAATTAAAGTGAGGTACTGAAACAAATGTTTCGTTACATTCTTCAACAAAAGTTCACCGTCAATTCCTTAAAGATTTCGAAATGTGGGGTTTCACCATCATCACGGTCTCATGAATCCAGATCATAAACACTGACTTTGTGCGTGCCTAAATCCTGGTTGGTTCGAACCAGAGATCTCTTGGGCATATGTCATTGTGTGTGATCGTGTAAGAATGTTTGGTGAAAAAGATTGGTTTCAAGAAACGAAATGTACCTCTGTTATATTTGGACCAAGCAGGAAACTCTTAACTCATTTGAGAAGAGTAAGGTAGCTCATGGACTAATGTGAATATAGCCTGATTGGGAAGGACTCCTCGTAATGAGAGATCCATTAAGGTTTCGAAACACATTGAGTCTTGGAGGCTTGGGATATCATGATGCAACATGCTTCTAGGGACACCTAACTAGGATAAAGTTGCGAATTTATACCTTCCCTACATCTACAATGCAAGTGCCACCAAGTGACTTCGAAAACATGCTACACAAAAACAACTTAACAAACCAAAAGAAAATAGAAAATATTTTTGGCTTTTTGATTTTTAAATGAAAACAACAAAAATTAAGAAATTTTTATTGATATTTTTGATTTTAGAATAAAAATGACAAAAATAAGAAAATCTTTTTGATATTTTTGATTTTTGAATGAAAATAACAAAAATAAGAAAATCTTTTTGATATTTTTGATGTTTGAATGAAAATGCTAAGAAAAAGAAAGAAAAATGTACCAGACATCCGAAGTGTAAAATTTCTTATACAAGGAATGAAGGTATCAATACTTGTTGTAGAGTAGCGAAGCGTATGCTGAATGGTTTAGAGGAGTTTCGAAAGCAAAGCGTGTCGAACGTTGAATAGTGAACAGTAACCTCTAAATGGATCAGTGATATTTCGACATGGCTTGTCTTTATAATGAATTCAGACCAGGAACAACATTCGCATCAAGCATGCCTAAGCCCCACAAACTCTTTAGAAAAGTATTTTCATCCAACAATGTGGTAAAGTGAACTTCAGTGTTGCCATCCTCAACATGATTTTTTGATAAAGTGATAACGAAGTGCAATGTGTTTGGTCTTCGAATGTTGCATAGGGTTATGGCAGATGCGCATAGTACTTTGTGAGTCACAATACAACGAAATTTTCTTCATGTTGATTGCATAATCACGCAGTTGACTTTGAATCCATATGATTTGAGAAGTGCAAGCTGCAGCAGCAACGTATTCTGCTTTTGCTGTGGAAATCGAAACACAAGTTTGTTTCTTTGATTTCCAGCTCACAAGCTTCCCATCCAAAAGTTGACATCCACCACTTGTGCTTTTACGATCAAGTTTACACCACCCAAGTCTGCATCTAAAAACGCTTGAATGAAAAACCCTATTTTCGAAGGATACCACAATTGTAACGAAACTGTGCCTTTAAGATAGCATAAAATGTTCTTGACAGATGTTAGATGAGGTTCCCTGGGATTCGATTGGTACCTAGCACAATTACAAACAACAAACATTATATCAGGTCGGCTAGCTGTTAGATATAGTAACGAACCAATCATGCTTTGGTATAATGTAAGATCAACTACTGGCTTATCCAACGAAGGACCAAGTCTCGTCCCAACTGCCATCGGTACTCGAAAACTTTGAGCTATTCGTCATTCCAAACTTTTCAAGCAGAGTTCGAGAGTATTTCTCTTGATTGATAGAAATGCCTTCTCTTGTTTAACGAATGTTTAATCCCAAAAAAATTGTTGATCTTCCCCATCATGCTCATTTCAAATTGTCTCTTCATTAGATTCTGAAATTCACTTAATAAAGTAGGGTCAGTAGAGCCAAAAATAATATCATCAACATAAATTTGAACAAGCATGAGATGATTCCCAACTTTCTTTCGAAAGAGAGTGAGATCAACTGATCCTTTTTTAAATTTTGATTTCTTTAAGAATGTGCGAGTTGCATACCAGGCTCTTGGTGCTTGTTTTAATCGATAAACAGCCTTATCTAGAATATAACAGTGATCAGGGAATTTCTCATTATTAAAATCTAGAGGTTTCTCGATATACACCATCTCTTCCAGTTCACCATTTAAAAATGCACACTTGACATCCATTTGATAGACATCAAAGTCCTTGTGTGCTGTACAGGCTAAAATATTTGAACAGCCTCAAGTCTTGCGACAGGGGCGAAGGTTTCTACATAATCTATACCTTCTTGTTGTGAATATCCTTTAACAACTAGCCTAGATTTGTTTCGAACAACATTTCCATCTTTATCAGTTTTATTTTTGAAAAACCATTTTAAGCCTATTACTGATACATCTTTAGGTTTCAGAATGAGTCTCCAAACTCTGTTTCTTTCAAATTCAGCAAGTTCAGATTACATAGAAACAACCCAATCAGGATGGTCCATAACAGCCTTGACAAATTTTGGTTCACTTTTGGAAATGAAAACATAGAACATGCAAAATTCTTGATGAACATTAAGTACCTCATTCTTTGCACGAAGTTAAGCTCTAGTTAACACTCCATCGTGAGGATCACCAAGAACTTGTTCTTTTGGATGACTTCGAGTCCATTTATCCATTGGTGGATATGCAGGATCAATGTCCAATGGTGCAACTTTGAACAATTCTTCAGTTTCTGATCCTTCCCCTGCATTCGACATATAATTAGTCATGTCATGAAAAAATTCAGTTTGCACATTCGAAGTATTTAGTAAAGATCCATTTTGCTCCCCCTCAACAATTGGATCATTAGTATGATGCTCCCCCTCGACATTGACATTCACTTGGTTTTGCTCCCCCTCGAAAGTATGCTCCCCCTCAACACTACTAGTTGAACTCAAGTTCTCCCCCTCCACTTGAACATTGGGTAAATTAGGCAGACTTTCGATGTTTATTGGAGAATTCGTTGAAGAATTCATATCAGCATCATCGTGTGTGATAGTCGAATCATCAGAGTGCTTCGATGCTTCAGGTACTTGATTATCATCACCATGAATTTCTGCATCGATAGCCCTATTAGGAACACCAAAAATTAAATCATAATCAAAATCTACAGAATTCAAACTTTGTGATTCATCATTCGATTCATTAATGATTGCCTTTTTTTCAAAACACTTTTCAATTCTTTTAACATAATAATCATCAAATCTGAGATTAAAAGTTTCTTCAATTTTCCTGGTTCGTTTTTCGAACACCTTGTATGCAACCGAATTATGACAATATCCAAGGAATATCTCTTCATCAGCTTTTGACTGAAATTTCGAAAGGTTATCCTTAAGTTCATAATGAAGCATCTACAACCAAAGACATGGAAAAATTTAACATTTGGTTTCCGATTGTTAATGATTTCATAAGGGGTTATATTTAAACAACGATGAATGAGAGATCGATTTTGAGTAAAACAAGTTGTCGAAACTACTTTAGCCCAAAGATACTGTCGAAGATTCGCATATGTAAGCATTGTTCTTGCTGCTTCGCAGAGACACCGTTTCCTCCTTTCGACAACACCATTTTGTTGAGGTGTGTAAGGAGAGGAAAAATTATGCGAAATTCCTTTGTCAGTTAAGAACGAATCAAGAACCTTGTTCTTGAACTCTGATCCATTATCACTCTTGATCTTACGAACCTTTTTCTTCAAACTCACTTCAATGTGCATGATAAAGTCAATCATTGCTTGATCTGTTTCTAACTTTAAACGTAGAAAATACAACCAAGTAAACCTGGAAAAATCATCAACAATAACCAAGATGTACCTCTTTTTGTTGAGAGTTTCAACATTCAAAGGAACACAAAGGTCAATATGAAGAAGTTCCAAAGGTTCAATGATCTTCGAATCTATGACAATTGGATGACCTTGTCTATATATGTTGCTTCCCTTGTTCGCAAGCTGCACATAAAGTGTCATTATCAAAATTTAAAAGTGGTAAACCACGAAAAAGATCATAAACCACCAATTTGTTCAAATTCTTGAAATTCAAGTGAGAGAGTCTTCGATGCCATAGCCAACTTATATCTGATGAAGCTTTCGAAAGTACCCAAGCTGAAGGAACACCGACTATTGGTTTGATATCAAGGGTAAACATATCACCTTTTCTTTTGGATTTGAGCAAAGCTTCTTTCGTTTCCTTGTTCGAAATCACACTCCCTTCTTCATCAAAAACAACATGATTGACCGTGCCCACAACAAGTTGTGAAACACTTATCAAGTTGTGTTGAAGACTTTCGACATATGAAAACCCTGTTAACTGTGAATTTTCCATTCATAACTTTTCCATATCCTTTGACTTTGCGTTTGTTATTAATACCAAACTTCACGACACCAGCGTTTTCCAGACTTCAAAAATCTCTCAGGTTTTTCTTCTTTCCAGTCATGTGACGAGAGCATCCACTATCAATGTACCATTTGTCACCATATTTCTCGTCACACAAAACCTGCAATCAGTGGAAGAATTTAGGTCCCCAAGGCTATTTGGGTCCTTGGTTATTATAACAAAGTACATGATGAAATGAAGATCCTAAAAGCCAATTACAAAATTTTGATTTCAAACTATCAATTAAGTCCACTTCGTTAGACACAGGTTTTGAAATGAAATCATTCGTTGGTTTAGGATCAACACTGACTTTCCCTTTAACCTTCTCAGTTCGTTTCTCATCGACTTTCGCTTTTGGAACAGCTCTCCACTGTTGAACAGAAGGATTCGACTCCTTGGATGAAGAGCTTCCATTTGAAGACTCATTCAAGCAACTTTCATTAGCAACCTTGATCTCTTCTTGTGAAAAATTTCCAGTTTTATAAAGTTTGCCTTTACCTTCCAACCAGTGATTGATGTTTTTGAAATGTATTTTTCCTTTTGAAAACGAAGCGTTACTTGGCTTCTTCAAAGGAGGATTGGGAAAATGAGGTTGTGTGGGTTTCAATGTCGCATTTCTCTTTGCATTTACATTTAACTTTTCAAAATTTAGTTTTGAAAACTCAGGTTTTACTTGTGGTTGAAAACGATTTTGAAAACGTTTTTGATAACCAACACTTGATTGTTGAAAAACTTGTGGACCATTCAAAAATCTTCTTCGACTTGGGAATTGAGTAATATTCATTGGTTCATTGAATTGAAAACCTTTTATTTGAGAATGATTTTGAGAAAACCTTGCATGTTGATTAGGAACATAATTTCTTGATGATTGAGATTGTACAAAATTCTCATTGTTTGATTTTTGAAAATTCGGTTTAGAATTAGACTTCAAAATTTGTGGTTTATTTTTGGAAAAATATTTTTGTGGTTGACTTTTTAACAAATCTTTTTAAGATTGAGCGGGTGTTTTCTTAGTAAAAGACTTGTTTTGACGAAACATTTTGTTTCTTTCGAGACTCAATATTTTACCAATAAACCTTCTTTCTCGCTTTTCTCATTGAAATCCCATTATCTTTAGAAATCATTTCAATTTGTTCTTTGAAACTTTGGGCATTAGATTTTGATTTTTGAGAACCATCAACATTTGCTTTTTGTTCAACTTTTGGTTTTTCAGTTTTAACTACCAAATTTCTCTGTGGTTTTTGTCTTTGAAAAGTGAAGGAGTTCTTGTTGAGATTATTTTTGACAATGCTTTGGTTGGAGAAAAATCCTTCTTTCGAAGCTTTCTTGTTATCCTCTTCAATAATTTTGTTGATTTCAGGTTTAACTTTATCACCATTCCCAGAGGTAACAAATACCTAATTTGGAAAGATAACTTCATCTATGCATTTGAAGTTTAGATACACAACCGAATTTGATTCAAGATAATGTGAGCCTTTTTCCTTCATTACTATGTCGAACTTCTCAGTTTCCTGATAGACCTGATCAACTACAACCCGGTGTATGGTTGTTTCTTTCAAAGCATCATCATTATCATCATTACTCTCTGTATTACTATTTTCGACAGTCACATGGTCAAGATTATGAACTTTCGAAGTTGAGGGTTGGTCAGTGTCAACTTTAACCGAATAATCATTACAGATTTCTTTACCCTTAGCCATAGAAGTAACATTAATGACAGATAACTTCGAACAATCAACAACTTCCTCCTCCTCAATTTCACTGATATTATCATAATCATCTTCAACATCAACAAAATTGTTTTGAGAGTCAGATGTCGAATTCCCAGTTCTTTTTAAAAAATTTATTTGTTCATTTTTGGTCAAAGTTGCATTCACAATATGAACAAGATCATTTGCATCTAAACATTCATCAATTCTAACAACACCATAGGAATATCGATCTATTGGGACCATGTCAAACTCATATATTTTCTTTTCACAGTCATAGTAAGTCGAATCAATTTTCTACCTTTCGAAAGCTAAAAAGGGCAAAAGCTTCCTAAGCTATTCCTTGCTAATGTCTGACGAATGATGCAATGCAGTCAATTTTCCATACAGACGTTTAGCGGAATTATAGTATATATTTCGTTGTTTACAGCAAAATCTTATTATCAGTACTAAGGATATCTCTATCACTCATGATATTTGTCAATTTAAAATCTAAACATTCTATTTTAGACTTCTTGACCTCCAAAATCCTCTGAGTTTTTAGCACTAAAGGTTTGGACCTTTCAGCATCACTACTAGCAGAAATAAGCAGATCATTAACATATGAAATGGCTTCGTCAAACTCAAATAACCTCGAACTATGTGCTCTAGAAGTAATATTAAAGGATTGTAAAAGAGAACATACATGCGAAGTCATAGGAGACTTATGAGCAGTGGTCGAAACAAAGCATTTCCCTGTGATATTCTCCTCATCCTCTTCCTCAAACCTTGCGAACATCGCTCCATGAGTCGGGTTTCGCATCTCCTCATCATCTGATCCTGACGACCAGATTTGATATGTCCCCTCTGTTGGTTTTTGAGCACTATAACACTCCTATGGTGCACATGCAACCCTAAATGCTTTGGATCTATGTTTTCTCTAATTATACATGCATTTTGTTTTTCCAAAGCATTCACCCTAGCTATCATACAATTAAATCTATATAATAAAACTTAGTTTGGATGCTTACCTCTTGAGTATGGTAGAGTTCTTGACCTTTGAAAGCTTGAGCACCTCAAGTGTGATGCCTCTATTGGTTCACAAACACCAATATGCAAAAGGAGGCTTGAGAGAATAGGTTAGCAAGCTCAAAATCGTGTATCACTTTCTTGGGATGTTGGGACAACAGATTTTGGCTCTAGGGGACTCTATTTATAGTGTGACAAATGCTAGGGTTACACTTTGTAAACCCTAATGCTCCATGACTTTCCACATTCTTATGCTCCATGGGTTTAACCTCCATGGACTATCCATGGATTAACTTATTGGTTTAGCCCATCTAAATAATCATGGATCATTAGCCCACACTACAAGAATCATTGATTTACATAATCAATCCCCATATATTTAATTAGTTTCTTTTGACCACAAAATTAATCCAAATTAATTCTTGATCAATACTAATTAAATAATATGATTTCATATTAATATATTATACTTGTAATATATTAATAAACCATAAATAACCTAATTCTCAAAATCCATCCTATCAAATTGCACTGGTGAAGGAAACCCAAAAAGGACCATGCTACAATCGGGTCAAGTACATCCCAGTTATAGTTATGGGCTTAGACACCAAATCTAACAATCTCCCACTTGGATAAGTCTAATAACTATAACTGCCAATGCGACTTCAGGATCCGACTTAGCAATCGTAAGCTTTCAAAAGCCGCTGTTAACTCTGACCCAGTCAGTGACACATCCTTTAGATAAGTGATCAAATAATCCTCTGTTCTCAAGATATCAGCTGGACAAATACATGGAACAATGTCATACTTATTGTCCAGCCGTTTGTTTCCCAATTTCCGATTCGTCTGACATAGAACATAACTGAACACATCAATTTAGTTCTGACCGGGCCTGGCACATAGTCAAAACAGAATCATCGAGGGGCCCAAGATATCGCTTTTAATCCTCTTAGGATAAAAGGGAACAAATAAACTTCGACATTATATGCTTGTACTAACTACTCATTAAATTATGAACAACGATACGTTTTATAACATCAAGTTACTGCTGCGTTTTCGTATCATCAATGCACAAATAATTCATAGTCCGCAACTCATATATCTAGGTTTGAAGACTTATATGATATTATCATCTCATGATCACTCGTGATAAATTCCATGAAGTGATTCAAGTGAGCGCGGGTTGAATCCAATACTCAAATCTTATTTTAGAAGTACTCATGAATGGTGTAGCAAACTGTTGCTATGCCTAACACCTTAGACAATCTACAAGCCAACTCATGACAGTCTTCTTTCATTCTTACTTCTAATGTATGATCGACTATGGATGGTTTGAATAATATTATTATTCAGGAAGTCAAAACATGCATAGTGAAACACAAGAATAATACTAATCCTATATGGCCCCAAAACTTTTGAGCGTAAATAAAACACCTTTTATTTAATCACCATATTGATTACTCAGTATTCATTTTATAATGTTTCGATTGATCAACTTAATACTTGAATTAAAACAATAGTTATCCCATGCTTCAAGCATGCACACTATGTTTACCTATGATCCTTATTTTGTGAAATAAATCAATTTGATTTACAATTAAACTCATTTCACAATTCCAAATCTTTAAGTGTAAGAATACCAAATTCTTGCCACTATTAGAATGTGTTAGTTCTAAACTATTATGCAAAGATTCCTTTTGTAATTTCTAGGTACCAAAAGTCACAGAGACTTGACCAACGGTATTACAAAGCATTCCTTTAGAGATTGTTACAAGACAATTCCATGCAGATGAAGTCTTTAGAATCCTGTCTATTCATAATAATGTCAATATGGTCCATCCATTACTATACTTCCAACTATCCATAAGCAACCAATCTTTAGCGAACTTTGGATTGTTCTTAGCAGTTGTTTAATAACTTTAGTCATATCTAATTCTAGTCCTTTTTCACTCTTAATGCCCTAGGCATTTGGAAAATTAGAACACATGAATATTATAGCATATGCAATCGATCCTATACTTGAAGCATATGGGATACGATTCATAATGTCTTACATTGTTAGATGCCATTTTATGCATCTTATATGGTAGTTTTTATTATCATTTTAGCATTATATTTTGTACATTTGCATATCATTTATTTAAATAATGTTCAGCTTTTGTATTTCGTTAGAATTCCCTTACTGCTCATATTTTATTGTCAATTTCAGATAGTACGAGTGGAGCAGCGCTTTGGGAGCAACTGGATGCATGTTTGGAGCTTAAAATGGAGCTTGCAACTTATGGAGTATGTTGAGGAATTCTTGAAAGATGCTTTGGTCAAGAAACATTCGATCGAATTGATCACACGAAGACAAAATTTGCAATCTAAAGTTAAAGGATGTTGCTGGCAGCTTTGACCCCTTGTCAGTATTTTGACCATATCTCATGAACCGTAACTCCGATTGATGAGATTCAAAATGATCTGAAAAGTAGACGAAATTCTGGACGTCTTAGGCACAACATGAAATTGCATGTTGCCTTTATTCGATCGCATGGAGCCTTTATGTGATCGCAGGTTAGGTCGCAGCATGGATTCGAGGTTTTCTAGTGCCAAATATTCATTCGGAAGTGAAAAATGAAAACCTGCGATCGCAGGTTGGCCAAAAAGTGCCAAAATAGCATCCTACTTCATTAAAAAGGCACGAGACGCAATTTCTTCAAAACCTGCGATCGCAGGTTGTGCCCATGCGATCGCATGGACGTCGCTCTTGCTGCTCGACGTCTAAATAGACCCTGATAGCATTCCAGTAACCTAAGTTGGCGATTCCAGAGGTACCAGACGACGAAAATACGATTTTGGAGGTGTTTTTTCTCCGATTTCAACGATTTCTGAAGATCTGAAGACTGTGGATCATCTCCTTCAAGTAGATAGTAAGATTAGTTGTTTGATGTCTCTTTTCATTTGTTTTTATCAGATTTTGGCCATGTCTGGCTAAACCCTAGTTTTCAGTTCTACAAAGACGAGTACTTTTCATGTGATTGATCATTAGATCTGGTTTTTGTTTTGTGTTTCTATCTACATTCTTCAGTTTTGTTCTTAATGAATGTTTGGTTTTGATTCTTGTTAGTCTGATCACCTAATTAGGGTTTAATCATTCATGTTAATCAGTCAATAGAATCTGTAATTGTTGTAATTAACTGGTAAAAAGTAACAAGTAATAAATCAGTTCCGTGTTTGGGATTTGACTTTATTATAAACTGAAAAATCATATCTTTACACTTCCGAGCCTGTCAGAAGTATTAGATATTGCTGGGAATTTTACATAGATTATAATGCAACTTTTCTGATCTTAATTAAGAGCTTGTTTGATTAGACAGTAAAAAGTTAGGGTTAATTGAAGAGCTTGTTTTGATTAACTAATTTAGGTAAAAGAGAAATTACTAGAGCTTGTTAGTTTTTCTCAATACCAGATTAGATAGAACGCATCTCAAATAATCAGATATGGGTTAGTTGCATGATTAGGAAAGTCGCAGCAGAACTGAAACTGTTTTTATTATTGATTTTCCTTTAATTTTAATATCACTACATTTTTAGTTTTTAGTTTTAATTAAAACCCCCTTTTTTATTTTGTTTCTTGACTAGATGTGCCTGATGCAAAAAGGCATTGACTTTTAGGCTGTGTCCTTGAGGATTCGATCCTGCTTCCCTGTGTTGTATTCTTTTAGTGCAACCAGCAGTGATAAATTTATTTGCTTAATACGTGCGCGACAGCGTGTTAACAAATTGGCACCGTTGTCGGGGACACGGTGCTTTCTATTAGTTTTATGCCAAGAATTTTTCGTTCAGGTACACCTTTAGTTTTTGATCCAGAAATCGAGTGAACTGCAAGGAGACTGAAAAAAGAGGCAGCAAGAAAGAAACATCAGCTGGTCTCTTTGGTTCATCATCTTCCATACCCCCAGAAACCTCCACACCACAAGGCACTCCCTTGTGGAACGAACCAGATCTGATTTTTCCAAAAGTACCCCCATCTTCTCCTCAAAACAGCCCTTATAAAACTTATTCCCCACCTTCCTCCATTAAATCTGAAACCACAAACTCTTCAGAAACCGAATCTGAAGACTTAACTATGAGTGGAGACGAAGCAGAAAAGACCCTTAGAGAGTGGGCCACTCAACAGGTCAACCTGCAGCCCCTTTGCATTACATTTCCAGAAGCCCAGAACTTCGAACTCAAATCTGGGCTGATTCATCTTCTTCCCACATTCCACGGATTGGAAAACGAAGACCCATATAAATTTCTCAAGGAATTTCATGTGGTTTGTTCAGGAATGAAGCCTCATGTTGTCACAGAAGACCAGATAAAGTTAAGGGCATTCCCCTTTTCCCTTCAAGATTCTGCAAGGGAATGGTTATATGAACTCCCATCTGGTTCCATCACCACTTGGACAGAGCTCGCGAAGCTGTTCTTAGACAAATATTTTCTAGAAACGCGAGTCTCCAGTCTCAGAAGAGAAATCCTTGGTATCAAACAAGGAAAAAGATAAGCTTTACATACCTTCTGGGAGAGATTCAAGAAGTTGTTGGTCCGTTGCCCCCAACATGGAATTAGTGATTACCATCTCTATAACTGTTTCTGTGAAGGTCTGACACCCATGAAAATACGTCATATAAATGCTTCCAGTGGTGGTTCTTTGGGTGATATGACACCAACTGAAATTAGAGAGCTGATCGAAAAGCTGGCAATCGAGTCTAAACACTTTGGAAATGAAGACGAGTGGTATCCAGATCAACCAAGAGGTGTCAAGGAAGTCAACAATGTTCATCTGGAAGCTCAAATATCTGAATTGACGAAAGCTGTTCTGCTCCTGACCAAAGAAAAAGCAGCTGCAAAGAAACAACGTGGGATTTGCTTGAAGACTGATCACCCTACTGACATGTGCCCAATATTGCAAGAGGATAGAGTTGCAGTAAAAGTTGTCGGGGGCTACCACCAGAATTTTTAGAATAATTATCAGAAGAAACAACAATTTCAGCCTCCACCCGGATTTCAGCAGCAACGGAATTTTCAGCAACCGGGTTTTCAGCAGACAAATTTTCATCAAAATTCTCACTTTCAACCCAACTTTCAGAACTCGAATTTCTAGAATCAAAACTTGCAACATCAACCTAGTAGCTCCAGTGTGGCCTTAGAAGATATAGTAAAGAGTCTTGCCACGAGCACCCAAGCATTCCAGACCGAAACTAGAGCTAGTATCAAGAATCTGGAGCAACAGGTGTCTCAACTTGCCACATATGTGGGTCGTCTGGAGTCTCAAGGAAAATTACCAGGGCACACAGAAAACAATCCGAATCACAACGTGAGTGCCATTTCCTTGAGAAGCGGGAAAACATACGAAGGCCCAAGTGCATCTGAACCAGAAAACGAATCTAAGGAAGAATTTAAAGAAGTTCTGGTGGAAGAAGGAGATGTGGAAGAGAAAGAAAAAAGAGTTGAAGCTGAAGAATACGAAAAGGTGTTGGTTGAAGAAGAATCTAAAAATCTGGCAGAAAAAAAAACTCCAACACTACCCAAGCCAATTCTGAAGGAGTACAAGACACTACCGCCCTTTCCATCGCGACTGAGAAGCACGAAACGCAAGCGTGAGGAAGAGGATATGATGGAAATTTTCCGCAAGGTTGAGGTAAATATCCCACTTTTAGATATTATCCAACATATCCCTCACTATGCTAAGTTTCTTAAAAATTTATGTGTTTCTAAGAAAAAAATGAAATTTAATGAAATTGTGAAAGCTAGCAAAAATATATCCTCTATTTTACAAAAAGGTTTGCCTCCAAAGTGCAAGGATCCGGGGATTTTCTCAGTTCCTTGTAAATTGGGGAGCCTTGATTTTCCAAAAGCCATGCTTGATCTAGGAGCTTCAGTCAATGTCCTTCCCTATTCTGTTTTTGAAAAATTAAAAATGGGAAATTTACAAAAGACCGACACAATTATCCAATTGGCTGACCACTCGACAGTACACCCAAAAGGTGTATAGGAGGATGTTCTTGTCCAAGTGGATAATTTGATTTTCCCGCTGATTTTTACATGTTGGACATGGGAAACTTGGACACTTCAGATGTAAACTCAATTATTTTGGGAAGACCTTTTTTGAAAACTGCTAAAACCAAGATTGATGTTTTTGCTGGTACTCTTTCTATGGAGTTTTATGGTGATATTGTGCACTTTAAAATAAATGATTCTGAAACTCCAATTGATAAATTTTATATTAATTATCTGGGTATCAGTAGTCCTTTTTCTGAGGACTGCTGTGATTTTTCTAATGGTTTTGTGCAAGATTTATTTTTAGACATGAAACTAGATAATTATACATTAAAGGAGCTGAGCATAGATAAGCTTGGGGAGATGAAAGATAATGTGAATTCTGCTGGAGGAACTGGTACAAAGCTGATGGAAAAAGCTAAGCTTGGGGAAGATGAGAAAAAGGTGATTTCTGACATGAAGCTAAAAAAGAAAAAGAAGAGAAAGAAGAAGTTGGGTGCTGTCAAGAAGAATGGAAAAAGAAAACGGCTCAAAAATCTAAAATTTGAGTCATTTGATAAAAATCTGGAGTTTTTCCCGATTGTTGAACAAGTCCCAGATCCACCCATCTTGCCATATTTGAAGGGATCTGGAGTCACAAGGAAAACAGTTGAGCTTCAGAGAAGTCCCAACCACACCATTTAATAATATGGTTGGACAAAGTCGAGCCAACGACTTTAAAAATGGGCGGCTTTCCGGGAGGTAACCCAATGAGTAGTTTTTAGTTTTTATGCTTTCAATAAAGAGATAGTCGCAGTTCCAAGCAAGCTTGGGGAAATTAGATGATCTTCAAAGTCGCTGAAATTCAGATTTTTCGCCACATTGTCGTCAAAATCAAATTTCTACCAACTTATCACGTACATTCATTCCTAGCTGCACCTTTTTGCCCTTATATTCTTTATTGAGTTGTTCATTCCTCTCTAAGCATTGAGGACAATGCATCATTTTAAGCTTTAGGGGGTTAGTGTAAAAATTTGCATTTTTTGTTAAAAATTTTAATTTTTCAGTTTTTCATTTAAAAATTTTCAAATTTTATTTTTCTGTTTGCATTTTATTTTCTGCATTGCATTTAATAAATCAAAAACCCAAAAAGATTTTTATCTCTTGTTATTTTGTATTTTATGCATATCAAAATTAAAAAAAAATTAAATTGAAATAATTTACATGAGATGAGGATATTATTTACATTCGATAGCTCTATTAAGATGAAGTGTGATAGTTACCGAAAATAACGGTCTCATTACAATCAATTTGAAGAATTATCTTTTCAAGTGGTTTAAATGTTTTCAATATGAACCAACATAAGAGTCAGATAATTTTTACAATGAAAGTGTGGGATGGAAAAACGAACAGTGTTTTGAAAATAATTTCCTTAAATGCCTTAAAAAGAACCTAGATTGAATAACTCTTATCATTCCTTGAAGTACTGAACCCTATAGTTTCTGTGCCTTTTGAGGTTGGGAGGGAACTCTTGTTATACCCACAAAATAGTTATCATTTTTGAAATATTGAAGATATGGTGGGCCTCAAAGTAAAATTCGCGCCTAGTCAATATATATGTTAGAAATGGTACATCAAACAACTTAAAGAAATCTACAATTCAAAGTCAAATCCAAGTCAAGTTCAAGTCGAAATCAAGAAGCAAACAAGTTAAATCTGAAGAGTTGATCAAGACGAAGAAGATGTGTGGTATAATGAGATTGATCCCTCGATAGTGGAATCATAGGGATAAGCTTGGATTTTCTGTCCATAATGGAGCTTACCGCGTTTACTGGACGAGTTCGGAAAAAAAGGAGGGGTTGTTCAAGCTAAGTTTTTATAAACGAATTTTTGTGAAATTATTTTTAAAAATACACTATTTTCACAAAATTTAATTCGTCGTAAAATTTATTTGCTCAAGCTTGGTTTAACTCATTAAATATGAAATCTGAATCGTTAATATCAAAGTATTGAGACTGCTATCTAGGTAGTGATTTCATTGGAGTTTCCTCGTTGTGAAATATGATCATATGAACAAAAAAAAGAGTGAAGTATTTTAGTTTAAGTTTTCTTTTTATTTTATTTTTATTAGGTCATCTACATCTTTCCATTTGTTTATAATGTTTTTATCGTCTTCTTACTTGAGGGCAAGTAAGGTTTAAGCTTGGGGAGATTTGTTAGATGCCATTTTATGCATCTTATATGGTAGTTTTATTATCATTTTAGCATTATATTTTGTACTTTTTCATATCATTTATTTAAATAATGCTCAGCTCATGTATTTCGTTAGAATTCCCTTACTGCTCATATTTTATTGTCAATTTCAGATAGTACTAGTGGAGCAGCGCTTTGGGAGCAGCTGGATGCATGTTTGGAGCTTAAAATGGAGCTTGCAACTTATGGAGTATGTTGAGGAATGCTTGAAAGATATTTTGGTCAAGAAACATTCGATCGAATTGATCACACGAAGATAAAATCTGCAATCTAAAGTTAAAGGATGTTGCTGGCAGCTTTGACCCTCTGTAAGTATTTTGACCATATCTCATGAACCGTAACTCCGATTGATGAGATTCAAAATGATCTGAAAAGTATACGAAATTTCGGACGTCTTAGACACAAGATGAAATCGCATGTTGCCTTTATTCGATCGCATGGAGCCTTTATGCAATCGCAGGTTAGGTCGCAGCATGGATTCGAGGTTTTTTAGTGTCAAAAATTCATTCGGAAGTGAAAAATGAAAACCTGCAATCGCAGGTTGTGTACATGCGATCGCAGGTTGGCCAAAAAGTGCCAAAATAGCATCCTACTTCATTAAAAAGGCACGAGACGTGTTTTCTTCAAAACTTGCTATCGCAGGCTGTGCCAATGCGATCGCATGCACGTCGCTCTTGCTGTTGTACGTATAAATAGACCCTAAGTTGGCGATTCCAGAGGTACCAGACGATGAAAATACGATTTTGGAGGTGTTTCTTCTCCGATTTCAACGATTTCTGAAGATCTGAAGACTGTGGATCATCTCCTTCAAGTAGATTAGTAAGATTAGTTGTTTGATGTCTCTTTTCATTTGCTTTTTATCAGATTTTGGTCATGTCTGGCTAAACCCTAGTTTTCAGTTCTGCAAAAACGAGTACTTTTCATGTGATTGACCATTAGATCTAGTTTTTGTTTTGTGTTTCTATCTACATTCTTCAGTTTTGTTCTTAATGAATGCTTGGTTTTGATTCTTGTTAGTCTGATCACCTAATTAGGGTTTAATCATTCCTGTTAATCAGTCAATAGAATCCGTAATTGTTCTAATTAACTGGTAAAAAGTAACAAGTAATAAATCGGTTCTGTGTTTGGGATTTGACTTTATTATAAACTGAAAAATCATATCTTTACGCTTCCGAGCTGTGAGAAGTATTGGATATTGCTGGGAATTTTACATAGATTATAATGCAACTTTTCTGATCTTAATTAAGAGCTTGTTTGATTAGACAGTAAAAAGTTAGGGTTAATTGAAGAGCTTGTTTTGATTAACTAATTTAGGTAAAAGAGAAATTACTAGAGCTTGTTAGTTTTTCTCAATAACAGCTTAGATAGAACGCATCTCAAATAATCAGATATGGGTTAGTTGCATGATTAGGAAAGTCGCAGCAGAACTGAAACTGTTTTTATTATTGATTTTCATTTAATTTTAATATCACTGCATTATTAGTTTTTAGTTTTAATTGAAACCCCCTTTTATATTTTGTTTTTTGACTAGATGTGCCTGATGCAAAAATGCATTGACTTTTAGGCTGTGTCACTGAGGATTCGACCCTGCTTCCCTGTGCTATATTCTTTTAGTGAAACCAGCAGTGATAAATTTATTTGCTTAATACGTGCGCGACAGCGTGTTAACATACATAAAGACATGATACTTGATCAATCTTTTGCTATAATTTTTCCATATATAGAATTTCCAATGTTGAAGCATTTCAACATGGTATTCATATAAATCTTTGACTAAATTTGATTAAAATCTCAATCTAAACTTTTAGAATTGAAATGAAGTTGATTAAAATCTCAATCTAAACTTTTAGAATTGAAATGAAGTATATATTCCACTCCCTTAATTATAGGAAAACAACTTTTCAACCATGCAACTTTGCGAATTGAAAACTTTTTTTTCTATAATTAACATTGCTAACTTGCAACACTTACCATAATAATTATGCTCCCACTAGCATAATAATTATTATCTTACTGGCATAACACTTATTCTCCACTTAGCTTTGACATGTATCCAAAATCAGCTGGACTTATAGAAATCAATACTTATTGACTTTCTTACCAAAGTTCAGATTTCTGATACGAGATGCTTCGATAAGCCTTTATCTAAGCTTCTCAAAGTCATACACCTTTCCTTAGATAGCTCACATGTGTGTCTAAACTATTTCAGAACTTCCAGCAATAAGTTCTGAATGTTTAGACCTTTTGTCATTTCTCACAATTCGAACTATGAAGAGGGATGTCGTAATCATAATCGAATTTGAGAATGCAAATATCACAAATGCTATCTCCTTCAAATCTACTTAGTGAAAGTGTTTCCTCACAATCATTTTCATGAATTTGAGAGAAACCTTATGACACTTAGATTTTATGGTGTATGTGTTCCTATCCATGTGAAATTTTCATAACCATAATCATAAGACAAGGTTAGTGACAATTCCAAACTCATATGGAGTGAACCTATCTAATCTTAATTCCTTGCCACTCGGTAGCACAAGGGCCTACCATGTCTTCCAAGTTGTTATGCAAACAGTTGAGAACTCATAGAACTCACATACCAACTGGAATTGGCACAAAATAAGAATATGTCAACACGATAGGTTACAAACCTCAAGTTGTGTGCTAGTGATTAACAATATGTTTACTCTTGATTAGTTCTTGAAACTTTTCAAGATCTTTAAGACTCCCACTGACCTCTTGACACATAAGTTTCTCTTTGTCAAGAAACATTACTTGACAAACGAATATTCAAGAGTTAGTGCGGTTTCTTATCAAGACAAACACTATTGACAATCGGTCTTAGTTGATCTTTGTTTTATCCAAAACATTACAACTTACCAATTTCAAATGTACAAGAGTAGAAAACATTTTACTCTACATTTGTTGATATGTCACTCAATATACAATCTTGGAGTATGACTCTAAGATTTGATTTTGGAACGAAGTATGAATAATCTTAATTGATTTAACCATTTCAACAATTCTTGATTCCTCTTCTTAGCCAAACAAATGCACTAAGATGTCCATAGAGGATCAAAATGTGATATGGTTTTCATAATCATTAAGATGATCATAAAACACGATACTCAAGTACTCTCCCATCATTTCAGATTAGAGAAACTTTTATCTTTCTGCTGACTTTGATTCTTCTTATTCGTTCTGCTATATATTGAGACTTTTCAATGACTCAGAATTATACTTAATCTTGTATGCATAACCATATTTACTAACTTTAGTAAATCATGACAAATAGTCTTATTGTTCTTTGTGGTACACCTGACCAGCGCACAACCAAGTGTACCCGATCTCTAGTCCTTCACTTGACTCACATATACATGTGAACAAGATATTAGTCTTAATTTCCTAAAGATGAAGGTTCTCGTTCATCATACAATACAAGTTGCATGATTCCAAGTTTCTATCCAACTGAAATTTGGGTGATGAGAATCTTTCCTTATTTGGTAAATTTAGAAACTACCACAAACAAAAGAATCAAATCCATATTGCTAAAAATACAAACATCAATTTTCCACAAATGCCATTGTAAGGAGATATAAGATAACATAAAATCAAAATTTTTAATTATTTATAAAATGCGGAAAAACTTTTCCTTACAGTGCAATTACATATGAAAACTATGTTATTACAAATTTCTAAGCAATCTATCATAACTCTTAAGCAGCTCAAAAATCCGATCATCGAATCAGGCGATCAAAATCCATTTTTTCACGATCAGATTCAGCTCACTCTTCTTTTAAGCTTCCTTTCTTTTCTTTGATCCTACAAAGCATCAAAATGCGACCCTGTCACATCATGTATTAAGAATCTCCAAATAGTAACTTAATAGAGTTAGATAGTGGACTTACCTGAAGCAGAGTCAAACTTTTTGACTTTACCATCCTTATGGTCCTTCAAGTAGATACGACAGCTTCACAACCAATGTCCCTTCTCTTGGAAATAAAAACAAATGGACTCTTTGGAAATGGTACACGGGACAATCTCAGACTTAGCCTTTCCCTTTCTCTCGGAAAGAGAAATTTTTTCTGGACTTCTAATGTTTCCATTGTCAATGTCTATGGAAGTTTGGGAAGCAGATCTTTCAATCACATTTGCATTACCAGTGCGCCAAATCCTTGCAGATTCAGTAGCAATTAGAAAATAGGTAAGATCAATAAGGGTCACGTCGTGGTCTGTCATGTAGTAGTCTTTAACAAACTGACTATACGACTCGGGAAGTGACTGAAGAACCAAGTCAACAACCAACTTCCTCGACACAACGACTCCTAACATTCACAGCCTGTCAATGTGTGACTTCATCTTCAAGACATGTGCACACACAGACCTTCCATCTTGGTGTTTGCTAGCCAATAGGGTTTGAGTGACCTTGAACTTTTCAAGTCTTTGAACTTGTGGGTTAGGGAGAATAATTAGAGGAGGTGGAGGAAGTGAAGTATGATATTGTGGAATATCATCTTCATGTGGAAAGCCTTTTCCAACAGATTCGAGAAGACCATAGTTGTCTGACCTAGACATCTATAAGGGAGAAATTCAAGTTAGGTGATTTAAGTCCTTAATATAACACCCAAAACGAAATATTAAGGCTAGGACCCAACACAATATTTTACAATTGCGAAGAGGGATGTCGTAATCCAATTGTAAAATATTTGAAGGTTGGTAAATGACGATTTACCAATTTCCACCATGAAAAATGAAATAAATTATTAAGTTTTAATTGGTTTGAAATTCCTAGATCTTTAAGATTCATTGAATTTTTCAATGGCATGTTTAAATCTCGATTGTGCCCTTCAAGTTTGTGACTGGGATGCCGAGGATCACAAACAAGGTGTGAATAACCATGCAAATTAGCTTGGTACACCCAATTTCACAAATCACCTAATCAATGTGTCGGTTAACCACACACGCTCCATTGATCTATGATTAACATCAAGCTACCCTTTGCCACACACTGTCAGTCCTAGATTAGTGTGCCGGTTAACCACACACTCTCCACTAACAACTTAACAGGGTGCAAAGTGAAATTTCATCGATTAGCACCATTTTCATATTTTCCTAAAGTAACTAAGATTGGGAATTTAATAAAAGTTTAGTTATTTTATATTTATCATCATACTTTTAATGAGGGAGAATTAATGTCTTATCCTACCTGTTCGGCTAACGACCCTCCACCAGTCAAGGAAGCGGTGTGTGAGAGTGGACACCCATTATACTACCATTTTATAGGCAGTAACCTTATACCCCCCTTATAGACCGGCTTCGTGAATGAGGCCTACTAATGGTAACACTGACTTGTCTTATACATATATATATATATTATTAAACTTTTAATATTATAAACTATAAGGGTTTAATTTTAAACTTTTATAATTCTAAGGTTTGGAATTTAAATGTTTCAAAAGTGAGACTTTATAAATTCCAAAACTTGAGGGCAAGTTTTGAAACTTGTCAAAACTCTTCATGTCCTTAACTTATGAGTTTAATGTGTGTTTTATGAAAAGACTCTTGATAATCCATAACTTGAGGACAAGTTATGGAGTTCATTAAAAACAATTATGAAAAGACTTTTCATGTTCCATAACTTGAGGACAAGTTATGGAACTCATTAAAGAATATTTAGATCAATTCTAACAAGGAAAAATTATCGTATAATATTCTATTGATCTAATCTAACTCATGTAGCAAGGCAATTCATATCAAATAATACAAATAATTAACCTATTATCTTAATATTTGACAATTGTCCTTTCATTTTCATAACATATGAGTTTAATGCCATTTTAATGTATGAGACTTTTCATTTTCCATAACTTGAGGACAAGTTATGGAGGTCATTAAAATTCATTTATATCATTTTTCTAACAACTAAAATTATCACATAATTTATGATCTAACTAAACTCATAATCAAGATAATTTCAAGTCAACAATTTGACAGCAATTTTGTTTATCATATAACAACAACAATTATTTTAAAACTTTGACAATTATCTTGTAGTTGGATGGGTACAAGCACTACTACATTATAAAAAACATTTCCAATGATCCAAAACACTTTGTGGTAGTGTTCCCAATCCAAACCAGACCAAGAAACTCGAAATTTTGCAACCAGAGCCTGCTACTTGACGAGTGCATAAACTGGACTCGTCGAGTTGCTCTTTTACTGAGTGGACTCTCGTCGAGTCAGTTCATGGACTCGGCGAGTTCAGCAGTCAGAAGCCAAAAATTTGACTTTTTCAGCTTTGAAAAATTAGTAAGCATCAAATATAATAGAAAACAATCCTAGGCTTTGATACCACTGTTGGGTTTTGAGCACTATAACAATCCTATGGTGCACATGCAACCTTAAATGCTTTAGATCTATGTTTTCTCTAATTATACATGCATTTTGTTTTTCCAAAGCATTCACCCTAGCTAGCATACAATTGAAGCTATATAATAAAACTTAGTTTGGATGCTTACCTCTTGAGTAGGGTAGAGTTCATGACCTTTGAAAACTTGAGCACCTCAAGTGTGATGCCTCTATTGGTTCACAAACACCAATATGCAAAAGGAGTCTTGAGAGAATATGTTAGCAAGCTCAAAATCATGTATCACTCTCTTGGAATGATGGGGCAACCGATTTTCTCTAGGGTACTCTATTTATAGTGTGACAAATGCTAGGGTTACACTTTGTAAACCCTAATGCTCCATGACTTTCCACATTCTTATGCTCCATGGGTTTAACCTCCATGGACTATCCATGGATTAACATATTGGTTTAGCCCATCTAAATAATCATGGATCATTAGCCCACACTACAAGAATCATTGATTTACATAATCAATCCCCATATATTTAATTAGTCTCTTTTGACCACAAAATTAATTCCAAATTAATTCTTGATCAATACTAATTAAATAATATGATTTCATATTAATATATTATACTTGTAATATATTAATAAACCATAAATAACCTTATTCTCAAAATCCATCCTATCAAATTGCACTTGTGAAGGCAACCCAAAAAGGACCATGCTACAATCGGGTCAAGTACATCCCAGTTATAGTTATGCGCTTAGACACTAAATGCAACACCCTCCTCATCATCCATTCCCTTTGCAACCAGAGATATTCCCTTAGTTTTTTATCTAACTTCCTCAAGCCTCTCCACGTAGTAGGCTTCGTCCTTGACTCTACTCTTCTTCTCATCTGTCTTTCTCAGCATGCAATCTGTCACACCCCCGAACCGGAACGGCGGAAATGTCTGGGGGGTTGGGTGACTTCATCTTGTAATACCATCACAGTGTACATAATTGAATCAAGATAACATCATCATCACACATATAATAATACAACTGTGATTGTTTACATCAGTGTTTCGGTTTACAAAATTCATTCCCAAATATAAGTGTACGATAATAGCAAAAATACATCAAAATCCAAGAGTTCTTGAAGGCCAACCTGCTTAACGATTTCCTAATAATACAAGTTATTTTGAAAACATCAACATATATAATGTTGGCAAGTTCATAAGCATATTTGTATGAGAAGTTTGTATCACTTTGTAAACACCTGAAAATCTGATATGTTCTGCAAAAGAAATAAGTGGTTTGAACGTTTTGTATCAAATCTTGTATTAAAGCATGTGTGTTTCTGTTTTGAAAATGAATAAAGAGTGTTTTCCAGAATTCCTATGTTTTCTGTTGTAAATAGAAGGTAATTGTATAATGTAAGTTTTCCCCAGAAAATCCGATATTTTCTGCTTGTAAAAGTGTTGCGGTCTTAAACCCAAAGACCGTAAAATGGTGTTTGTATAGTATTGTAACTACAGAAATGTATATGTATTCCGTAAATTTTACAGTGGAGTTAATTTCTATGTGAGTCGTTATAACCATGCTTGATATGAAGGAATTGCCTGTCATGACGTTTTTCAGGCGTCGACTTGTTTAAGGTAAGACATTTGTCACCCTAGACTGGCCTAGTCTAGCTGTAACGAACAGCTCAGGTGAGGGGTTGTCAACCCCGTATTGATCTATACACAAACTCTCGCTCTCCCTCCACTAGACTCTGGTTATAATTACAAGACTAAAGGTTGTACACTAGGTAGGTACGGATGAAAGAACGTCTCACAAGAACCTTAACTATGCTTACACGAATATTGTATCCCACTATGTAACGCAGTAAATAATGTTTTCGTGTATGTTTTAAGTTTACAAGTGACCGATAAGCATGTAAATGGACCCCTAAGGCCCAATAAACATGTAATGTATATTCCAGACCCCATAAGCATGTAAATGGACCACTAAGGCCCAATAAACATGTAATGTATATTCCAGACCCAATAAGCATGTAAATGGACCACTAAGGCCTAATAAACATGTAAGGTATATTCCAGGCCCAAATAAAGTGAAAATGACGTATTTAGTCCTTTTGTTATTACGTTGTTTGTTTTAGCTCAGTTATTTACCAAAACGACATTAAAGGCCCACTTTTTGTAATGATGGCATTTTTTGGCCCATTAAGCCGAAAATTTACAATTTTGGCCCATTTTTGGTAAAAATGACACTTTAGGTCCATTAAGACCAAAAGTTTACATTTAAGGGCTTACTTTAAATAAAATAACATTTTTAGCCCACTTTTTGTTAGAATTACATTTTCGGCCTAATTTGATGAAAATTAACATTTACGGCCCAAAGGTATAGAAATTTAACTTTTCGGCCCAAGTTTAAAAGATGGACATTTTCAGCCCCCTTTTAACCGAAATTTACATTTTTGGCTCAAATTTGTCTAAAAGGAAAATTTAATCCACAAGAGTAAAAAATTTACAATTTAAGCCCATGAAACCGTGAAGGCCCAACTTTAAGCCCATTTGGTGAAAATTTACACTTTTGGCCCTTTTAAAATTGTAAATATCTTTAGGACTCATTTTTACATAAGAATGAATCTTTTGGTCCTTGAAAAACCGTGAATGTCCTAAAGGCTTCACCTTTTTGTTCATTTGTCAAAAATGGCCCCTTAAACGGTTTTGTTTAGTTTTCTAGTGTTCCACAACATCTTTACTCCTTTCACTTCATAGTAAGTTGTATATTGTGTGTTAGTTTTCAAACATCACTAAGTTTTGGTAGAGTTTTCGAGATTTATGAAGTTTTATCACATAATCACCACATATAACATTGAAAACACACGTAAACATGCATAAACACATAGATCTAACACAAATCAACTTGTATCCTCCCCTAAAACATAGTAAAAACCGAAAGTAAGGGGTATGAAGTCACTTTGGGATGATGTATCGGTTTTTGGTGAAGAGATGAGAGGGAGTGATGTTGTTTTCAGTCTAGCAAGTTCCTTGGAGAGATTTTCGAACTCTAGGAGGTTCTAACAGCATGAATCACGAAATAGAGTGTTAAAAGAAATAAGTTTAACATAAACATGAAGTTAAACTGCTTGAGTGGAAGTAGCTTACCAAGATGATGGTCTTTGATGAAGTTTTCTTGAACACACACACACAAGCACATACGAATTTGGAGAGGGAGGATGAGTAGATTCTAGGAGTTCTAGAGAGAATTTTGGTGCTTGAAAGTGGAATATGTGAGGGTGTTTGAGGTCTCAGCCGTGAGTATGAAGAGAGAAGAGAGAAGAGTTTGGTGGTTAATACATGATGGATTAAGGTTCTTACTCTTGGAAGTATGTGATGTGATTAAATATGGGGATCCTCTAGTTAAAGATGAGGTGTCAAGTTTTAATTCAAACTAACTTTATTTTATTATTTATTTTTATTTTTATATATAAACCGAGAATGAGAAGAAAAATGAGAGAATATGGACTTTGGGCTTGATATAGCTTTGGCCCATTAGAAATTTTTGATCCATGTGGGCCCACCTATGAGTTTACGGCCCAAAATGTTAAAAGGAATGGGTTTTCGGCCCATTACAATTAATTATGTGGTTTTTGGCCCAATAAGGCCCATGAAAACGAAGTGAGACATTTTAGGCCTAATAAGGCCCATAAAAAGTCTTATGGCCCAAAATGCTATAGTTTAATGAATGTGGGTCCGTTTAGGGCCCAAATGAGGTTCATTAACCCAAAATAATCCAATTGAGATTTTTATTGGCCCATTAGGCCCAATAAGAGGGTCCTAGTCCAATAAGAGTTTGAACCGGGGTATTAGGGTTACAACCCAAAGTTGAGTGAATGAAATGTATCGAATTAGGTTTTGGGCTTCACGAGTGTGTTTTGATTTGAACATTTATTTTTGAAGTGAATAACACATATTGCATCAATCTTAAAAAGTTACAAGATACATCAAGAGTTGATCATATATAGATAGAATTTCCTAGCCAAACATGCTAGTTGTGACATCATCCCCCTGTTAGAGGGAATTTCGTCCCGAATTTCTTTTGAAAGTTGTTCTACGGAACTAGAGAAAGGTGAGGGTACTTTTGCATCATTTGGTCTTCACGTTCCCATGTGAATTCTGGTCCGCGCTTGGCGTTCCATCGAACCTTCACAATCAGAATGCGGCTTTGTTTTGTACGCTTCACTTCCCTGTCCATTATCTCAACCGGCTCTTCGACGAACACGGGATTCTCATTTACTTCGACCTCATCCAGAGGAACGACTAGGGTTTCATCTGATAAGCACTATTTCAGATTCGACACATGGAACACGGGATGTACGTTGCTGAGCTCCGCATGTAGCTGCAGCTTATAAGCCACCAGACCTATCCGGGCAAGAATCTCGAATGGTCCGATGTATCGCGGGTTTAGGTTTCATCGCTTCCCAAAACGGATCATCCCTTTCCATGGAGAGACCTTCAAGAGAACTCAATCTTCGACTTGAAATTCCAGAGGCTTTCACCGTTTATCAGCATAGCTCTTTTGTCGGTCTCGTGATGCTTGGAGTCGTGCCTAGATTTGAGCTATTTTCTCCATCGTTTCCCTAATGATCTCGGGGCCCGTAAGAGTGTTGTTCGGTGTTTGCCCTCTTGCTAGTTGGGTGTTGATCATCTCAGCCCAACACTGTGACATCCCCATTTTTACGGCCGGAAAAGACCAATTTCGTTTATGCTTTTTAATAAAAATCAGAGTAACTTCTTAAGAAAAGAGATGCAGAATTTGTTCCTAAAACAAAATATGATAAAAATTTATCAAAGCATTTCTTAAGGAAATGTATTTTCATTACATTACAAAAACTCGGGATGTCAATCATCGATACAGATCATAAGCATAAACCAAAAACATCGTAGACCACAAAACACAATCTGGCCTAAAATCCATGATCTCTCGTCAAGTCATCCAACTATGCTTTTGCCACTACCTGTAATACAAGAAACTGAGTGGGTCAGGCTGGGGAGCCTGGTGAGCATATAGGGTTTTCAACCCACAATAAATAAGTTTATTATTTTGAACAATCATTTCACCCGATTACTCGTTCCCCTTATCCTCACCTTACGTCCCTAAAGCATCTATCATAAGGGACCTATCATAAGGAATTTCATCAGGATGGACACTACTGCTAAGGGGATTCCTCAGCCATATATGTCTGTAAGGCAACCATGGGGGGATGGAGTACACCGGTGAATACATCGTTCACAAACACCTACAGGTTGCGAGCCTGCTAGCGTTCCACTGGACTTCCTAGAAAAGTCTGTGGCCGTCATCCATACTCCGCTAGATGACTGGACCAACGTCAACATCGAGGCCTCTCATCATTTTATTTCACCACACATGAACTATTTCATCTACCCTTGTTTTATCCATCATATTTGTAGACATAAAATACATATACAGTTCAGATCTGGAAAAACAAAGTGTAAATCTTTCATACAACATAGATCTCAAAGTATAAAACATACATATACAGTTTAGATCTGAAAAGTTTAGCTCTGAAGTGAGAAAGTCAAGATCTGAAGGAAAAGGGTTCAGATCTTGAAGGAAAGTTTAGATCTAAAAGAAAAAGTTCAGATCTGAGAAGAAAGAGGTTCAGATGTTTCATCCAGCATAGATCCCAAGTAAACAGATAATATATATACACATAGCACGTAATTTATATAAAATACTTCATATCTATGTGTAAGATTAAAGTGACTATACACTCACCTGATAAGGAGTGATTCGGATAGCACTTCGCTTCTCAGAATAATCTCCTTTGACGAAACCAGGAAGTTTGCTTGAAAACCGGGCTCTGCACGGGCAGAGTTTCGAACCGAAAAACTCTTTTTCTCGGAGACTTCGGGCTCTCCGAGGCTTTCTTCGGGGCTAGGGGTTTTCGTAGGCTTTAGGGGGGTTTTAGGGGGCTAGAGAGGGAAAGTAGTGAGAGAAAGAAGTGAGAAATGAGTGAAAAATGAGGCTGCCCTCGGCCTCCTTTTATAGCCTGCGAGGCCTCGGTACGCTGGGCGTACCTTGGACCTACGTTGGGCGTAATGCTAGCATCGTACAACACGCGTCCTTCGGTACTCAATGAGGACCGATGAAAAAGTCAATACGCGGGGCGTACCTCCTTCGTATGCAGGGCGTACTTCGGTGCGCAGGGCGTCCGAAGGTACGCGGGGCGTACCCCTCGCACCCAACTTCGAGATTTCCCACTCCGACTTCTAAAATTCATAACTTTCGCATACAAGCTTTGTTTTTGACGTTCTTTATATCCACGCGTAGGCGGCACCATACTCTACGACTTTCGTTTAGACTTTGTCGGCTAATTCTCGACCGATTTTAAATTTATATTCTTTAACAGACCGGGACAAGATTAGTCCTTTAAAACCCATAACTTCTTCATACGATGTCCGTTTTCGTCTATCTTTTACCGTTGCGCTACTATTATCGAGATCTTCAACTCTCGTTTAGGTTGTTTCGGCTAATAACCGCTCGATCTAATATTCGAACTCCGGGCTGTGCACTGCCGATCCGAAACTTAGAAAAATCATAACTTCCTCATACGAAGTCAGATTTGGGCTTTCTTTTTATGCACGCTCTCGATTTAACAAAATCTACGACTTTCGTTTAGATCACTAAGGCCAAAAAGTCCTCTATCGTAAATTCACTATTTACGTCGCACAGCGTCGTGCCGATTTTCTCGCGAAACTTCGACAGTCCATAACTTCTTCGTTATAACTCGGATTTCGGCGTTCTTTATATCTCCGGAATCCTTGTCATGGCCACTACAACTTTCTTCATAGATATCGGTTTTATCTAACATTTTATTTTAGACGCTTATTTTTATCCTTTATTTATTATATTATTATAAACAAGTAATAAGCACACAAAAGCACATAATTCACATAATATTCAAGTAATTAATCTTTATTACTTTAAAATAGGTTACAATGGTCGACCTAGACTATTACATCACCATTAATTCTTAGCCCAGAAACACGTGCGTTACAAACATAGAGGTATTATGCCTTCGCGTTCTATATGGGGAGGTGAATTGATGGGCACGGTTAATGAGGATCGTATACTTGAAGCCCCAAAAGTAGTGCCTCTAAACCCTAAGGCGAACACTAGTATCGCTAGGGTTAAGGTCACGTGATGTAGTCACCCTCATACTTTTTAGGTTGTCATGAGAGTTTCTTACTGCGGGATTCTTAACTTGTGGGATGTTGATCTTTGCTTATTTCTATGGACACTTAACCTTTCCTCTTTATGAGTTGGATAGGCGTTCTCTGAGGTTCAAGTCTTGGTTTGATAACTCTCATACTTACTAGGTCATTCCATTGACCAGATGCCTTCGGTGTTTTTGTTGGAACTTAGTGTCCTTGGTGGTCTGGCTATGGAAATGGCTGCATTAGTTAATTCCAAACTCGACTTGCCACGTATAGGTAACATTTCGAAAGGACTTCCGAAATCCACTTCGGAAAGATTATAAATCTCTAGGTTACCCTTGATGTCCTTTGCTTCTCGTTTCTTATCTCTATTTTGGGCTAGGAACGAGCATGATATTTCTTACGTAGGCACTTAGGATTCTAGATGCCAGGGATGATTCGGGAATCTGTCCTTATAAGTTGTAAGGATTTTGTTAGTCGATTGGTTAAGGCGTAGGGTCTCTACATGAAATTTGTATGGTGAGGATCAAGCCAGCCCATGTCAACTGACGTTGTTGGGCTCCTTGCTTTCATAGATGTTGGATTGATTTGGAAGGGATGGTTGTTCGGGATGAGAGTGCGTTCCATATACACGTTTTTAATGTTCCCGGTTTCGTCCTTGTTATCACTATTGCGAACATTTTTGCACCACGTTTAGTGAATATTAGTAGTATGAGTGTTCCGATTATTAGCGATGAAATTTGATAGCATGGTCCTCACCAGGCCTTTGTATAATCGCTTGGCAGGTATGAATCATGTATAGTTAAGAATGAAGACTGTCGACTGAAGGTCTCTGTCCTAAATCCGCAACCACACAAGGAATAGGAAATAGAAAGGAATCACGCACTCTAAACCTTTAGAACCTTAATTATATATGACCCTAATATATACACTAAGCCATCGTGGCTTACCCGCAAAGACCCTTGGTTTTTATACGAATGATATGTCTCATTCGGACGATAGGATAATCTATAATTTCTGACTAAAGCTTTTGAATATCTTTATTGGGAAAACGTACCATTGTTCATAGGTGATTCCGGGAGGTTCTCTCCTGTAGTGATTGTCAGCACTCTACCTTCCCTGCCAGAGTTTCTTGTTATTGGACAGTCCCTCGCGAAGTGTCCAGATTCATCACACTCGTAACAGGCCGGGCTCATTCTGATGTTGGGGGTCTGGGGGATTCGTCGTGCTGGTGCCCTGCAGGAACGGGTAGGGTGCCCCTTAATATTGCAATTCTTACAGTGTAACTTTTGGCAGGCACCCTCATGATGGAAACTGCACTTGTTGCATTTTGGAAGGTTTCCAGCATATAGTCTTATTGATGTTGGTGTGGTAGGTGTCGTGGCAGCATGAACCGCAACAGTCTGTTGTCTCTTCGAGGGCTCTTGTGTTGTTTTCTCCTTCCTTTCTTTTCGGGACTTTCTTTTCTTGCTCTTAGGTTTGTGGTCGGGGGTGTTCCTGTCGGCAGCCCCTCGTCGGTGCCCTTGGTTATTACTACGCTTGGAGATGTTGACACCTTTTTCATTTTTATTTCCCTTTGTGTTGTTGATTTGTGCCATGACAGCTGTCACAGCGGCTGTCACTGCGGTTTGTAAGGTAGCGGAGTCTATTCGTAGGATCGGTGTTTTGCCGGTTGGCTGGTTGTTTCCATGGGAGGACATAATTCTGTTGCATGAGGAGAAATGAGCGCGTGAGTAACCATGGTCAGTTCTAGTTGTATTTATCTATTTATATTTGCATATAAATTTCACGTGTGGTTGTATGATTCTAAATGCTTCGACCTACATCCTGATGATGTATTTGTGGTAAGAGTAGAAATGGACATTGTACGAACGCTAAGTTTATCATAATAGGATATGGCTATCAATACAATTAGTGTATCAGGATTGCATGGATTCTTGGAGGGCGCACCTCTCTTGATTTACAACTACTAGTTGTAACGAGGACATAATAAACCTAAGATGTAGTGCACGTAGTGTAGTGACTCTCATATGTCGAAGTGGCGCACGAGACGCCCAGTCCTTTTGTTCATTTCACGAGTGGCCTCTTCCGTTCTCTGTTCTGCTAAGGCTGCCCTAGCCCTAACACAACGCGTTTTAAAGTTGTGAGGGCAGAAGATCCCATAAGAACTCTGTAGTTAAGCGTGCTCGGGCGGGAGTAGTACCGGGATGGGTGACCCCCTGGGAAGTCCTCGTGTCGAGTGGCCCAAAGCAGACAATATTGTGATACGTGCCAGAGGGGGATATTACAAATGGTATCAGAAGTAGGGTGCGATTCGATGTGTTCGACGGGGACGTCGAACCCTATAATGGGGGGTGAAGGTGGGTTGCACCTGATCCCACATCGGATGGGAAGGATAACTAAGCATTCCTTATAAGGGGTGTGGATACCTTCCCTAACACAACGCGTTTTAAAGCCGTGAGGGCAGCATATCCCATAAGAACTCTGCAGTTAAGCGTGCTCGGGCGGGAGTAGTACCGGGATGGATGACCTCCTGGGAAGTCCTCGTGTCGAGTTGCCCAAAGCAGACAATATTGTGATACGTGCCAGATGGAGATGTTACACAATCACTCGCCATATGATTCGCTCCATTGCAATAATGGCAGTCGAATCCAGAATCTCCCTTGAGCTTCTTCTCTATCTTTGCTTCCTCAGTCTTCACTTCCTTCTTCTCAACTCTCTTCTCCTCATTCACATTCTTCCCATAAGAACTTCCTTTCACCTCACTCATTCTAGTATTCTAATTGAATGGGTTTTTGAAAAATTTCTTCACTCGATTGTTCGAATAGAAAGCCACTGCTTCGTCATTAGAATTGACGATCAAAACTTCATCTTCCGAACCCTCATTCTCAGTAGTCTCTTTGTCAGCTTCTCTACTAGCAACCTTTTACATGACTGCCAAAGGACCACCCAAACCAATTTTTGTTTCCTCATCTATCTCATTAATTTCAATATCATGCGCCTTCAACACATTATAGAGATCATTCAGAGAACAGTAGTCGAAGCTTTGTTGAGTTTTTATCATTAAGCTGACATTACGCTATTCCTTGCGAAGCCCCACGATGAAGTCAAATTGAACTCCATTGTTGACCTTGTGACTCCATATCTGTTGCATTTGTAGATTAGTTCATTCAGACGGTCATAATAAAGCTCAATCGATTCTTCTTCTTTCTGCTTGAATTCTCCCAACTCCAACAGACACTGCTTAACTGAGCTTATCTTTGTCTTTTGACTACCTTGGTACTATTACTTCAAAGTATCCCAAATTTCCTTTGATGTCTTGCAACTACGCACATAGTTGTACACATCAGGTGGAAGAGCACCACGGAGTTCACGCATACATCTCTTCTCGTTTTTCTGCTGTTTGTGAGTTTGTTGAGCAACATCTTGATTGGTAGCAGATGTTCCAAAATTTTGTAACACAGTAGGAGAACGGACATCATCAACGATGCATTTCCAAAGTTCCTCATCGATTCCATTCAGATAGTCTGCCATTCAATCAGTACATTGATCATAGAATTATGGAATCAACATAGGAATTTTTGTGGATGACTCGAGAAGATGAGAATATGAAGTCATGGTGTTCATGTTAAATTTCACCATTGTTGTACGGAAGAAATTTGAGAAAAGCCTCAACAATTGAGATCTGATGGATAAAACTTCTAGAAATTAAACACCAAATACTCGATTTAACAAACAAAATGCATAATCGAATCAAAACATATGATCTGTAACGATTTTTAGAATCAAAAGAGCGGAATATTTTGAATCAGGAACGTGACTCAAAAACTTTTGAAAACTCGAGAAAATCAGATCACATCTGAATGAATCCTTCTCTGATACCAAATGCAGTTGTTATACGATCGAGTATGAAAACAGAAATCGGAGTAATGAACGAATGAAGAACACACGGTGTAAATATGATCTGGTTGGCTCAATTATGCTCTTGAAGAATATAGAGAAAAAGAGAGTAAAGTGCTCAGACTCACGAAAGTTACTCTAACTCTAGTATCCCTTCCCTATTTATTGGGAAAACAAAAGCATACAAAAAATACGAAAGGACTAAGCGTTACAGTTTCGAAACTAACAATGCCTCTATGCAAAATACACAAACTAACTTTCGACACTAAAATAGACTCAGATAGACTTTGACATCTCACAACTATATTCCACCTCAACATCTTCCTTGTTCCTTTAATCTCAATAAGAATTATCTCTAGTAACTACAAATCGTTGTTGTAATCCCCCATATGATCTTGTAATCCTTTTTATTCTTCATGTTTAAGTTTCATTTTGTTTCAATTTCAACTTATGAAAGCTGGTAAATGTTTTGTTTGAATTTCTACTATTTTGAGCTTCTTTTGGTTCCATCTGATCTATTTTTGATGTTTATTGCTTGATTTTTCTTTGGAAATCATTGTAGGGAGTGGACATCTATCTGATTCGTTGTACTTCTTCTTTTGTGTGTTCAATTTTCCAAAATCTTTATTGATTTGAAGAGGACTTGTTGTATTTTCAACATAAATGGAATCAGATAAATTATTGCTTTCTTAATGGTGCTCTTTGGTTTTTCATTTTAAAACCCTAGTTCTAGAAACGTATTTTGTATTCATAAACTTATATTGATGATTAGTGCTTTCTAAACTCATGTTTGTGTTCATAAATGAAGTTGACTGTAAGGATACTTATAAGGCGTTCGATGAAATGTCTACAAGAAATAATTTCATTGAAAATTTGAATTCTCAAAGATGTTCTTGTTGTTCTTTGGCTTTTTTGTTTTAGAACCCTAGTTTCAGAAACGAATTTGGTATTTTGTTACTTTAGTGATGACTTTTGTTGTTATTTAAATTTAAAAATAGTTTCTAACGATTAGTGCTTTCTAAACTCATGTTTGTGCTCATAAATGAAGTTGAATCCAATGATGCTTACAAGGTGTTCGATATAATGCCTCAAAAAAACTATATCCTAGAAACTTCAAATTCTATAACATTTTCTTGTTTGTGTAATCCATCGTTTGATCTCGTAATCATTTTTGAATGTTCATGCTTTAGCCTCATTTTGGTTCGATTTAAAGGTATGGAAGCAGGTAATCCTTCGTTTTTAATTTCTAATGTTGTTAGCTTCATTTTGGTTCGATATTGTGACATCCCCAAATTCACGGCCAGAAAAGACCAGTTTAATTTATGCTTTTGAAATAATTTCAGAGTAATCATTTGATTAAAAGTGTTGCGGAATTTGTTCCCAAAAAAACATAATAAATATGTTATCAAATCATTTCCGAAGAAATGTATTTTATTCACTTAAACTATTGGGATGTCATTGTCAATACAAAAACATAAGCATAAACAAAACTTACATTCATTTACACTAGTGATCTACTTCTCTTTTAATCTCTCAGTGTAAAGCAACTTCGTATCGATACATGTGATACAATTAAACTGAGTGGGTCAGGCTTGGGAGCCTGGTGAGCATATAGGGTTTTCAACCCACAATAAATAATAAACTTATTAAGTTCTCAATCAATAAATTTATTAATTTCATCAACCAAAATAACCCTAATTACCCATTCCCATTATCCTCACTTTACATCCCTAAAACAACTATCACAAGGCACCTAGCCTAAGGATTATCACTAAGGGTGACAACATTGCTTTGGGGGTTCCTCAGCAAGTTATGTCAAATAAAACAAACATCGGGGTGACAACATTGCTTTCCCTCAGCAATTTATGTCAAATAAAACAAACATCGGGGTGACAACATTGCTTTCCCTCAGCAAGTTATGTCAAACAAGACATCCTAACATAAAACAACCTATAAAGTGACAACATTTCTTCCCTCTGCAATTCATGTCAAATAAGACATGAAGTCACATCGTTGCCATGTGCTAAATCCATAGCTCTTATTCATCGACGGTATTTCCCACGGGTGTTCCCCTCCCCCCCCCCCCCCCCCCCCGCAATACATGTCAATGGTTTTTCCATACAGCTGATGAACATACTAAGGGGTTTCCCCAGCCATACATGCACTAAAGGCACTCATGAGGGGAATAGAGTACATCGAATGAACACTCTAGTCCATTAACACCTACAGGTTGCGAGCCTGCTAGTGTTCCACAGACCGTCTAGAACAGTCCATGGTTGTCATCCATACTCTGCTGAATGACGGGGGTCAACGTTTGGGTAAGGGCTTTTCGCATATTGCACCACTCATGCCAACGTTTGAGTAAGGGCTTTTCTCATATTTCACCACTCACTCTCAACTCATGATCTATATCACTGATCATCTCATCTATCAAACTCACCTTTCATCACACACCCACTATTTAACTCATGATCTATATCGCTAACTCATGAAGCTCGTCCGATCACTTCATAAAAGAACAAAGACTCCAAAGCTCTTCCAAATAAAAGTATAGGGAAAATACTGATAAAGTACTCCCGTACGCTCCCGTACCCCGACACGTAATAGTGTCAAAAAGAAGGACTAACGGATGAACACATAGTTCAAAAACACCTAAGGAACATATAGTTCAAGAACACTTTATGAACATATAGTTCAAACATACGTACCGATTACAAGTCTACTAACGTTCCATTGGATTATCTAAAATAGTCTGTGGCCGTTGTCTATACTCTGCTAGATGACTAGATCATCTTAAACATCGATACCTCTCATCACTTTTATTTCATCACACATCATCTAATTCATCTACCCATGTTTTACCCAACCTATTTGTAGATAAAAATATATATACAGTTTAAAACTTATATAAAACATCTATTCAACAGTCACCTTAATTAAACAATCAATATAATTACACATAGCACGTATTTTAAAGAAAATACTTCATATATATGTGTAAGGTGAAAGTAACTACATACTCACATGATTTAACGATAACCGGGCAGCACTTCGTTGCCTAAAACGATCGTTTCTAATAAAACCGGGAGTTTTATTGAGAAACCGGGCTCTGCGAAGGGTCGGGCTTCGAAACCGAAAAGATAAATTTTCCAGGCTTCTCGGGCACTCCGGGACGTGTTCCGGGCATTGGAAATGATCTCGGGGCATCGGGGGAAGCGAAAATGGCTAAAATATTGAAAAAGGGGTGAAAAATGCCCAATTTCCAAAACTACCCGGGCAATCTTGCATGACCCTTCTATTTATAGGAGTCCGAAGTCGGCTTGGGAGGTGGGGTCCGCAGGCGAGGGTGCGCAGGTGCTCGCACATGGGCTGCGCGTGCGAACTGGCTGCTGGCAGCTCCTGATTGGACCGAGGTCTATGGTCCGAAGTAGGGGGTTCTTGGCTCTCTCGCGAAGGCTCGGACACGTGAAAGAGGACACGCGTCGGACAGGCATTGGACCGCTTTGGATGACTCAGCAGCTCGGATGACTCAGCCATTTGTTTTGGACACGTGGCATGCTCTAAGCGAAGGTGACGTGGCCGAAGCCACCTATGCGAAATTTCTCTGTTTTCGCGCCAAAACTTCTAAAATCCATAACTTTAGCATACGAGCTCCGTTGTTGACGCTCTTTATATGCACGCGTACGTAAAATTACACTCTACAATTTTCGTTTAGACTTCGTCGGCTAATTTTGACTTTAATTTTTATATTATTATTTTTAACAGACAGGGACAGGAAATCCGTTAAAAATTCATAACTTCTTCATCCGACGTCCGTTTTCGTCAGACTTTTACCGTTGTGCTATAAATGATGAGACCTTCGATTCTCTTTAGGTCGTGTCGGCTAAAAATCGTTTGATCTAAAATTCGAGTTTTTAGCTGTCTACTGTTAAGCTGAAACTTCGAAAAATCATAATTTCCTCATACAAAGTCAGATTTGGGCGTTCTTTTTATACCTACTCTCGGTTTAATGAACACTACGAGTTTCGTTTAGATCACTAAGGCTAAAAAGTAGTTTATCAAAAACTCACTTTTTACGACATTCGGCACCGTGCCGGTTTATCGTGAAACTTCAACAGGTCATAACTTCTTCGTTATAACTCGGATTTCGGCATTCTTTATATATCCGTAATCCTTGTCACGCCCACTACAAGTTTCTTAATAGATATCGGCTTTATCTAATATTTAATTTTGACGTTCATTTTTATTCTTAATTAATTAAACCCTAATAATTAAGCATAAAACACATAATTCACATAAAATTCACATAATTCCTTTTCATTTCTTCTGAATGAGTTACAAAGGTTAACCTAGACCATTATATCAATATTAATGTCTAGCCTAGAAACACGGGCGTTACAGATATTAGTTATGCTTGATGTTTTTTTTCTTTGATTTGTTATTGGTAGGTAAGTTTATACATGTATACTGAATGTAATATGTGAATGATATGATATTTTTTTATGATAAACCTAGATATAGTTATGATTTTTGATTTTTGAAAACTTAGTTTTCATCTTCCTGTCAATTTTTTTTGAAAGAGTTCTTCCTGTCAATTTGAGCTCTAGTATTTATGAGATTGAATATTAACATCATATTTTAAGTTTTTAAGTTTTAAAAGATTTCTTTATGATGAAGTTAGATATAAGCATCAAAGTGAAGCTTAATACAATGATTTTCACAAGGTGTTCGATCTAATGTCTCAAAGAAACAACATCTTGGAAAAATTGATTTTGGAAATATTTTGTTGTTGTTTTAATTAGTGTATATATGTGATAAGTAATTTTGTAGTTTCTTATTACAATGATCACTAGGTTTTCCTTGAAATTTACTTCTTAGACATAATGATATATACACTTAAAATATTAAATACCAACAATATTGCTGTCAAAATCAAAATAGATTTTGTATCATAACTTTATGTATGAAATAAATATATGATTTTGGGTTTAATGAGTGATATATACATTTAGAAAGTAAAAGATTATTATGTTGTGATTCTAGCTTGAGAGTACATAATAACATACAGATCATTGGCAGCGTTACTACTAGCTGCTATATTATTAGGATGGGAGTAACATAAGTAACATTGAAAAGTCATGATGCATCTTGATTTTCATTATATAAAATCCGTTTAACACAAATTTTATGCCACCAAAATAAAAGGTAAAAGTGTCAAAATAGAAATTTAATTTAATTTATTTGTTTGTTGTAGCATCCTACTTTCAACTTTGGAGGATTCTAATCAGTTGGAAACTTACAAGAAAAAGAAAAAATTATATTGAAGGTAATTTCCATGATGTTGAAGTAATGGTTCAAGGATATGGAGTTAATGATTTTCGGTATAGGTGTCGTTGAAGACTTTTGGTTACTTGCAGATTCTCATTATTGGTGTGTCGTGGCTAAGTAACAATGTTACTTGGATATATATGTTTTGTTGTTAGTTGTAGGCTTTTCTTTGTTAGTTGTAGGCTTTTCATAGTTGTTGTGTAATGTAGTTAAGAAACAATGTTACTTGGATATACTTGTTTGGTTGTTAGGAAATTGGTTCAAAAACATTGTTAGTTTTAAGTAATTTTATGGTTTTGATATTAAACATAGTAGTTGTGGGTTTACAATGGATTTTTTAATTGTGTTTAATATGCACTATTTTGACAGATGTTTATTTTTTTGTTTGGAACTTTATTACTATTTTACTATAACGTTGAGTCATATACTACTGGATCCTAAAACTTAATAATGTAAAAAATATAAACAGTAAGGATTGATGATGCAAATTTTATGATCTAGAATTATATGATGCAAAATGAGTGTCTGGATAATATACAAATCCTTAAAAAATGAATCATACACTTTGAATTATATTCTTATGTATCAAATAAATTTTGAATCTTATAATTATAAATCAGAAAAATTTGCATCAATTTACTTTAGATCAAAACATTTATAATCATAGAAATATGGATAACTTTTTATCATGTATTTTTGAATCATAAACTTTGAATCATATTATCAAATCTATAAAGAAAATTAGATCATACAATTATAAATCATAAAATTTTATATAATTTTATTTACGATCATTATCTTTTCTTATTTTAAAAGTACTTTAATTATATAGTTCAAAATCATAAAGATCCAAAATTTTATATCTTGTATTTTTTTTATCATAGATAACCTTTTGCACCATATCGTTTGTGCATCATAAGTTTTGGATCATAAATTATATAACTTCTATCTTTGGATTCAAAATATATGATGTACATTGAAATATATATATATATATATATATATATATATATATATATATATATATATATATATATATATATATAACAACTATATTCAATTATCTCTTTTACTTATTTAAGCTTAGTATTTTGCAAAATCTACTATGATTTATACAAGTAAAGCCTATACTATATATTTTTTTTAGTTGTTTTGACTTGTAAAAACTATACACATTTCATGCCACATTATTCATTATTCACATATCCTTTTTATGAACCAATACATGTTATATTTAAAATTGTTATGATCCTACAACTGTTATGATCCAAAAATCTATTATGATCCAAAAGCAAATAATTAATTTATTTTTTTGATCTAAAATGATATGATTCAAATACATTATGACCCCAAACACTGTAATGTCTTATTTTAAATTTACAACTATGTTATGATCCTAAACTTAACAATGATCCAACTTAAATAGTTTACGATCCAAATACTTTTATGACCAAATATTTTATGATCAAAACTTGTTATGCTACAATGCTACAAATGAGATAAAAATAAAGAAATGGTTTATCTAATCTCATAGAATATAAAAATCCAAATATGTTAGGACCCAAAACTTTGTAATGATCCATAATTATACAATGCTCCAATTTAACAGTAACATGATTCAAACATGTGATAAACCATAAAATATGTCAAAGAATGGAGCTGATACCAAGAAAAACCTACAAAGCAGTAGACGTTGAAAAACATTTAACTTGCGCAGCTTTAAACAATGAAAAATGACACCTAACCAAACTGTAACAACATGGTGGCTTGAAAACCTTGAGAAACTTTTCACTTGTGAAGCTCTTTGATGAAAGATTATGCGTCTTGTAAACCTTGTAAACTTTGGTGTCCCCATTAATAATAAAAACCAACTTTAATCCTTAACAATGGTTGGAAGAGCATGTCAATAACTAAAGTTGCTATAAATCTTGTATATATTATCAAATTAACCCACCAATAGTAACAGAATGCACTTTTAGGGCCTCGCTAAATAGAAACCATGTATTGTGAAAAATAAGGAAGCAACACTCGAAACTGACTTTGTAGTGGAATCAAGCAAACTAAATATCGCAGTTAATGACTATAAGATGACCCTCAAGATCAAGCTTATCATCTATGATAATTAATTTCAAAATAACCGACTAGACCAGAAGGAACCAACTACAACAAACTTATATACATATTTAGGAGCCGCCATATACACATTTTTGAACACATGGTCATCAATTATAGTCCAAGTTAAACAATCAAAGCATACAAATAACACCATGAAACCTGTAAATATGCACAGCACCAAAAGAAAACACCCCTGAAAACAGCCACTAAACACAAAATTAAACTGAAAAAGATAAACACTATTAGAAAAATTGTGAACTCTCTTAGACATTTCATCAAACACATGTAAGACATCATTAAACATAAATTTTAGATTTCTAATTTTCTGTAAAGATCATGATCAATCATAAAAATATAGCACACAATCTAGATCCTAACTATTTGCTATTTTTCAACAATTAGTTTAATCAATAAAGAATTTTGATTCAACTAAATCAATTTTTAATTGCAAAAAATAGATTTTTTAATCTAAAACACTACAAGGAAAATGATCATTAGCGGCGACAAAAGTCGCCAGTAATAAGTCAAGTTGTCGCCGGTAATAAGTCGCCGCTACTACTTCGTCGCTATTGATCAACTTGTCGCCGCTAATGATAGATGTCGCTGCTAATTACCATGTCGCCGCTAATGAGGTCTGTCGCCGCTAATAACTAAGTCGTCGGTAATAACTCTGTCGCCGGTAATAGTGTCGCTAGTAATAACAATTTTCATTTTTTTATTTTTTTTTAATTAACGATTTTGGTTGCCGGTAATAATGTCCTCGGTAATTACATAACAACATTCAATTAAATATCAAAAATAATAGTGTCGACGCTAATTACAAAACAAACATCCGATTATAATTAATTAAACATCAAAAGTGATAATATCTGATTACATATAAAAAGTAATAATGTCGCCCGGTATTAGTGTCGCCGGTAATTACAAAAAACAACCAAAGTTTTACAATCTACCAAGTAGCAAAGCGTGACAACGTATGCAAATAAAACTCATCCCTACATACCATCATCTTCGTTCCCATCGTTTCCTCGATTATTTTGGGATTGAAAAAACGAATAAAGTTCATCCCTACATGTCGGGTCGTTGAGCATTACACGAAGATTTTCCAACTACATAATTAATAACAACATATATAAACTTATAAGTTAAATTATCAAACACAAACAAAAACTATCAAAATACATTGTTATTTTTAAACTAAGACAAAAAACCAAAGTACGTTGTTATTTTTTGAACTTGGGACAAAAACCTAATTACCAAACTTTTTAGCAAATAATCACCACAAAACCAAAATTACCAAATCAACATGCATTTTACGATGCTAAAGTAGATTGCTATTTTTAAACTAAGACAAAAAACCAAAGTACGTTGTTATTTTTTGCACTTGGCACAAAAACCTAATTACCAAACTTTTTAGCAAATAATCACCACAAAACCAAAATTACCAAATCAACATGCATTTTACGATGCTAAAGTAGATTGCTATTTTTAAACTAAGACAAAAAACCAAAGTACGTTTTTATTTTTTACACTTGGGACAAAAACCTAATTACCAAACTTTTTAGGAAATAATCAACACAAAACCAAAATTACCAAATCAACATGCATTTTACGATGCTAAAGTAGATTGCTATTTTTAAACTAAGACAAAAAACCAAAGTACGTTGTTATTTTTTGCACTTGGGACAAAAACCTAATTACCAAACTTTTTAGCAAATAATCACCACAAAACCAAAGTAGATTGTTTTACCTGTGATGATTGTGATGGTTGTGGTGATGGTTGCGAAGGCTGTAGAATCGGCGGGAGAGCTGAAGGTTTAAGGCCAATGCCTCTAATATGGCCACGTCGCTCTCCTAACACTTTCTCAAACACAGCTCTTTCTTGAGCGGGTGTTAACTCACTTTCACCTTGAGTTTGTTCTAACAGCTCTTCAACTAACCGATTCTGTAACTCCCAAAAGTGAGTAACAATTAAGTATAAATAAACATTTAATTATATGATAAAATTATAATTAAATACTTATATATTGTTGTTTCGCCTCAGCAGTAAGAAATACACCATTCTTATCGGTATGAGCTTTGCGAAACGTTTCCACTCTCTTCAGGTTCTGTTTAACTTTAAAAATTAGATTATATTTTAAATAAATAATTACATGTATCGTACGTTACCTTCTTATAGCAAGTACTGCTATACGAGCTCGACCCCCCACGATTCACATTTGTTTGCATTTCACGGATTTTTTTGTTCCTTTCTGAAGCAATTCTGTGTTCGTCTGTTTGGAAATACTCAACTGCTTTCTTCCAGTTTTCAACTTCCATACCCTTTGGAGGGTTGGCTAATGCTCCCGGGATATCTTCATACCCTCCGACTGACATAAAATATTCTTTTTCGTCAGCTTTACGTTCTCGATAATCTTTTAACAAAGCTGCTTGAAAACTCTCTGTCAACATATTAGCTTGTACATCCCGGTACATCTGATCCAAATCAAACTTTGTCTACAAAAAAAAGTTAACCAAGTAAAAAACAATTATAGTTAACCATATAAAATACATTTAAATAAATAATTACCGATAAATGTTGTAATGCGGTGTCCTATTGCAGGGGAAACTTTTTTCCAAGTCCATTTATCAAAAGGGACCATGTGCCACAGTGTTTTTCCAACTTCTCGGGAAAACATGTCTTTCGGCTCTCCTATGGGATCAAATGTGATATCCCTATCATATTCCATGCTAATCGGTTTGCCCTGATTCCGTAAGATCGCTTTTTCAAGCTTTATATTTTTCGCTTTGCCTCGAACTTTCCTTCGTGCACGTTGCTCAACTACAAATGTAATTAAAAATTATTAGAAACGGTATTTAATTTATAATAACTGAACAAAAATAGTAAATAAAATTTCGTAATAAGACTTACCGTCCTGCTCATGATGACCAGCACCTCTACCACCTGGGAGAGGTGGGTCCTCAGCTCCATCACCCCCGTGTCCATGACCCATAACAGCAGCCATGGTATACATAAACAAAAGCCATTACTCGAATTCTCAAGTCCTCTCGTGCATTTGATGTGTCTTTGCTTTTATCGTTCATTAGAAGAGTACCTAACAAACTCTCGTCCACATTTTTCTGGACATGCATGAGATCTATGTTGTGTTTCAACTGTAGAGAAGACCAATACTCGAGTTCGAAGAAAATGCTTCGTTTCGACAAGTTCAACTCGTAATCTTGCCGCTTTGGCTCCCCGCCTCCATGCTCAGGATGTTTACCCGATTTACGAGTTAGTAGACGACCTAGTTGCTCTTGTATGTCGTCATTACTAAAGTGTCTCGGAGCGGGTCTTGTCTCTTCCATCCCGTTAACGACCAGCCTCTTTCTTAACGGATCATTAGCATCTAGGAAACGACGATGACCGATATATATGACTTTGTTTGTTGCACGGTACGAAGGAGTGTCTTCATTGCAAGTAGTACATGCTCTATACCCTTGCCCACTCCAACCTGATAGACTACTACGAGTTGGCCAGTCGTTTATTGTCCACATCAACATAGCTCTCATCATGAAGAATGTGTTTGTCGCCGCATCTTTAATACGTATGCCTGAGTTCCACAAATGTTTAAGCTCTTCCACCAACGGCCTAAGGAAAACATCCATATCTTTACCAGGAGCTTTCGGGCCGGGAATCAACAAAGTCAACATGAATGATGACTCTTTCATACAAAGCCAGGGTGGCAGATTATATGTGGTGAGTATGACCGACCATGTGCTATGTGGATTACACATGTTTCCAAATGGATTGAAACCGTCAGCTGAAAGACCTAGGCGTACGTTACGGGGTTCACTCGAGAAGTCGGGATATTTTTTATCAAAATCTTGCCAGTGTTCCCCATCAACAGGATGAAGCATCACACCATCTTCTGAACGTCCGGTACTATGCCAAATCATATTTTTGGTAGTGTGCCTCGAACAATATAAACGTCGTAGTCTAGGGGTCACAGGAAAGTACTGTAACACCTTATGAGGTACTTTCTTACCCTTGGTGTTTTTATCGATCCATCGGCTCTCTTTACAAACGGGACAAACTTGCAATGAATCGTGTTCTTTCCAAAAGAGACAACAATCATTTTTGCACACATGTATCGACTCATACCCCAGACCAATAGACTTCAGTTTCTTTTTGGCTAGATAACGTGAAAGGGGAACCTTGTTGCCTTTGGGAAATGCTAATTGCAACAACTCAAGGAGTTGATCAAATGAACTATCAGTCCATTTGTTGTTCACCTTGATATGCATTAACTTTGTTGGAAACTCAAGGGAAGAAAAGATGCAACCAGGATACAATTTAGTTTCCACTTCTTCCAACAACTGTGCAAAATCATCATCCACACCGCTACCCCTTGTATTCGAGGTTCCTTCATCAAGGTTGATATCATTTTCTCTCGACTCCCACATCACATCGTCGATTAAATCGGCCATTTCGTTACTTGGCAAGACGACTGGAGGAATAAAAGATTCACCATGATAGATCCAAATTTTGTACGACTTATTGAAACCATTTATAAATATATGGCGTTCAACTGCAGTCGGGTACTTGAAGTAACGGTTATCACATTTTTCACACGCACATCTGATTTTACCATTACTATCAAGGTGTGACTTGGACTTCTCGATAAAAGCTTTGAGCCCTTCTTGGAACTCGGGATGGTTTCGATATGGATTAGTAGTCCAACTTTTATCAATAGACATGATGTTGCTGAAACATAATTTTAGGTTTAGAGTTTAGTATACAGAATTAGCATTGTTTTTTTCCAATCCATATTTTTTTTACAATTAAAAGAATAAAAAAATAAAAAATTAAACAATAAAAAAAATTAAATTAAAAAATTTAGCAATTAGTATATCCATAAAAAAACATTTCTTACTATTGTATCTTTTTATATTTTTTTTATTTATAACATTTTTTTTCAATTATAGCATTATACTTTAAACAATTATATTATGATGTTGTGTTGTTCATTTTTACCGTCGAGATTAAAAAAAATATATATTTTTTTTATTTATAACATTGTATAAATATGTTGCAAGATTATAAGTTAATTTGAAGATTATAAGTTAACTATAGAACTTATTGGTTAATTTGGGGTTAGCTTGTGAACAAACTAAAAACTTTCTAGTATTCGTATATAAGTTTTTAAACAATTTTATAACATATTTTGTGTTTTTTTCCAATTATAACAATAATTTATTTTTATATGTTTAGCAATTAGTTTTTAATGAATACAATATTAAATAAAGAAAAATTAATAATTTGGTATATCCATAAAAAAACATTTCTTACTATTGTATCTCTTTATACTTTTTTTTATTTATAACATTTTTTTTTCAATTATAGCATTTTACTTTAAATAATTATATTATGTTGTTGTGTTGTTCTTTTTTACCGTCGAGATTAAAAAATATATTTTTTTTTATTTATAACATTGTATAAATATGTTGCAAGATTATAAGTTAAATTGAAGATTATAAGTTAACTAGAGAACTTATTGGTTAACTTGGGGTTAGTTTGGGAACAAACTAAAAACTTTAAAGTATTTGTATATAAGTTTTTAAACGATTTTATAACATTTTTTGTGTTTTTTTTCCGATTATAACAATAATTTATTTTTATTTTTTTCAATTATAGCATCATACTTATACCAAAACCACATACTTTTTCACATAAGACATAAGAGCATGAAATTCACATTCTTTTCCATACATATACCACATATACATCAAATATAAATACATTCACATGCACACATAATAACATCCTACTTAAACCAAATACACATACTTTCACATAAATAAAACCATAACATCCTACTTATACAAAATACATAAATTTTACATTCATGTACCACATATACAACAAACATACATACATTCACATACACACATAATAACCTCCTACTTATAACAAATACATATAATTTCACATATATGGATACATATGGCAATTTTCACATAATTTTCAAACCAAATTTACATAGATACACACACCAAATACATATAATTTCACATATATAGATACATATGGAAATTTTCACATAATTGATACAACTACACATAGCTTGCAATTAAACGCAAATTTTACAAGGGATTGAAGTAAATAGAACCTGTACTGGCGGAAATCAACGAATATGTCGCCAGAAAGATTGTTCTTCACCCGGAAATACCCTCACCAACCCAAATACAAAACTACCAAAAACAATGAAATTGAAAAATAATTTGCAACCAATCATCAAATGGAGCTAGAAATCGAAGTTAAAAGTGAAAGACAATAAGATATAACAACTTAGAGTTACATTTTTTCCCGAGATGGAGGTAGAAATCGTGAGTTAACCCGTTTAATTGAAGCCCCTAAACACCTTTGATCCCTAATCTCACAATGTGGTGAGATTTGATGTTGAAATCGACGGAAACAACGCAAAGAATGGGGGAAGAAGAAGCAGCAGCGTTTGATGGAAGAGAGGAAGCAAAAGAACAGAATGTGTCCATTTTTGTGCCTTAAATCTGCGATAGCCTTTAGCGGCGACGCTTTTAGCGGCGACAAAGGTTAACAGCAGCGACTATCTGGAGGGAAGGTTACCGCGTCATTTTTTAGACCACTATTAGCGGCGACATTTTCGACTTTTAGCGGCGACAAAATGTCGTCGGTATTGGGTATGTCCGGATAAGAAGCCCCAACCGTTGGATGAGATACTCGATCGGACGGCTGAGGTGTATCAGAAGGGGATAACGTGGATTCGGATGGAATACCTTTAGCGGCGACACAATTACCGGCGACAGAGGGTTTTACCGGCGACAAACGGTAGAGTCGCCGCTAAAACCTTATGTCGCCGGTAATTGTGTCGCCGCTAAAGGCATTGTTTTTTGTAGTGAAAATTCTAAAAAATATACCAATTAGCTTTTCTAAATCATGTTTTTCATTCAGGAATTACACCGGATCATATTGCTTAACTGTAGGAATCAATGTGATTTCAAAAAACAAAAATAATATCATTTTTTGTTCGAGAATTGAAAGAGGAATTTGAAGGAATCAAATCTGTAAAAAACAGAGCTTTATATTCTTGATTCAACTAATTTTTTTAATCCATCAAACAAAAAACAATTTAGTTAAATGAAACTAACCCGATCATATGAGTAATTGTAGAATGTAGAAACGATCATGATTTCAATGTATTTGCATTTGTCTTTGTATTTGCTTGATGGACAAATGAAGACGACGAACATGCATTTCAGCCTATTCTCTTCCAGTGTAACCTAATTCATTTTCTATTTTTGCCAAGCCCAACCCAATTCATTTAATTTTTCCAGACTAGTTCAATTTTTGTTTTTACGGAATTACCCTTAATGAACACGATTGGATGGGAATTGTCCTCGAAGTCGTCACCGTATTTCGAGTTTTCACAGGATCCAGACCCTATATATATATATATATATATATATATATATATATATATATATATATATATATATATATATATATATATAGAAGTGGGTTCAATTGAGAAAATAAAAATGGTTGAGAATTGGGGAATCATTCTCAGCCACTCATTTAATCTAAGCATAAAAAGACACGGTGGCAAACTTGTAAATATGATAATAACCTTCAATCTCAAATACACAACTGTAATCGATCGCTCATCATCCAAATTTCTCCTCCAACCTTCAACAATCATCCAGATTTCTTCAATTAAACCATCATCAACATCATTCAGTGCTAATCAATCATCGATCTTCGTCAATAACATGTTTATCAACACGATTCAACAGTTGGCAACAAAAATTCATTTTTGGTTCTTTTAATCCAACCTTCAATTCTGGTTGAATACGATCAGATCTTCAACATCTACGATTAATTATACTCCCAGCATCATTAGATCAACATCATCGATAATCAACAAAAAATCCACTTCATATCATTCATTCAACATCGATTATCAAATAAAACTTCAAAATTGAGGTTAGAAAAAGATCAAATCGTTTTTTTTGTTGAAAAAATTCATATAATTCTCTATCAATCTACTATTTTGTAAGATTTAAATAGTTAAAGTATCATGTTTTTAACATTTTTAAAAAAGTTAAATTGTATGCACTCCAACTGTTTGATTAAATGCATAAACTAAATTACCACGTTATATTCATATATGAATATGTTTTCTCACCTGAATCAGTATATGATTATTAAAACAAAAAAACAAATATGCAAGTCTGTATGTTATTCATATGTGAATAACATATAAAAATTATATATATATTTGTGAAAATACCTTGTAATATTCATATGTGAATATACTGTGTAATATTAATAAGTAAATATCATCTAATATTCACAAGTGAATATACTATATAATATTCACATGTGATATACCATGTAATACTACGTAATATTCAGATATGAAAATATTATTTAATATTCATAAGTGAATATACCATCTAATATTCACAAGTGAATAAACTATGTAATATTTACAAGTGAATGCATCGTCTAATATTTAAATATGAATATACTATGTTTATTATATGCTATATTCATATATGAATGATACTTAAATTGTAAAAAAAATTAATCATAGTTTTTATTCATAAGTGAATAACGAATGTACTGTAGTAAAAACCTGATTCATTTTTATTCACTTATGAATAACGATAGCTGAAAATATAAAAAAAAATTATTTTATCTTAAAACTATATCAATATGGATGTCTATTTGTAGAGAATAAAAAATCATGAATTTTAGTATATTTAAAATCATTTTTCGATAAAAATAGCTTCTTAAAAATTAAAAAAAACGAAAAAACTATGTTTTTGTATATATTAAGGTAATGTTTAGCATAGTTTAAGGAAACATGTTTTGTTGGAAAACACATGTCTATTCCTTTCCCATTTCCGCTGGTACGACGGAGGTTTTTGCGGCAAAAATAAATGAGTGGCTGAGAATGATTCCCCCATTATCAACCTTTTTTTTTCTCAATTGAAACCTCCTATATATATATATATATATATATATATATATATATATATATATATATATATATATATATATATATATATATATATATATATATATATATATAGGTTCAGTTAATTTGAGACCATTCTAATTTTGTGAGACCGTGAGACCAAATCTAAAAATAATTTTAAAATGCAAAATAAATGGAAAAATCCAAAAATTATTTTTTTAAATATTATTTTCGGAACTTGAATTAACTAAAAAAAATAAAAAAAAATAAAAAATAAATAAAAAAAATCTCGTTTTTTTTGAAAAATACGTGAAATATTCTAATAGAATATTACATTGACATATTCTAAAAAATAATTTTAAAATGCAAAATAAATGGAAAAATCTAAAAATTCTTTTTTTAAATATTATTTTCGAAACTTGAATTAACTAAAAAAAATAAAAAAAAAATCCCATTTTTTTTGAAAAATACGTGAAATATTCTAATAGAATATTACACTGTACATATTCTAAAAAATAATTTTAAAATGTAAAATAAATGGAAAAATCCAAAAATTCTTGTTTTAAATATTATTTTCGGAACTTGAATTAACTAAAAAAAATAAAAAAAAATATAAAAAATAAAAAAATGCGTCTCACGGTCTCACAAAATTAGGCCGTCTCACATGAACCTAACTCTCTCATATATATATATATATATATATATATATATATATATATATATATATATATATATATATATATATATATAGAGAGAGAGAGAGAGAGAGAGAGAGAGAGAGAGAGAGAGAGAGATTATTGGCCTTTTAGTATCAAAAGGTTTTTTTGGCGAACATGTTATTTTTGAAAGAAGTCAAACGAATAAATGAAAAATGAAATTGAGGGAATCAAGGAGTAGAGTAAGAAAAGTTATTGGCCTTTTATGCATTCCAAAAATCAAGATGGTCAATGGCGTTTTGGAATTTGGATCTGGTGGGGGGTAAAGGAATAGTAGATGAACAAAAAGGTCGGTCAGAGTGAAACAGTGAAGGGATAACCATAGCTAGGTATGTTGTTAACAAGTTCCCGTATAAAATGTGCTCATGACTCCTTATATCCAGCATTTAAAACTTCGTGCTTAGCATAAATCAGCAATCTTTACTGCATAATCTTTACTAAAGAAACTCTTAAAATGTCATTACCTCCTTAAATTTTTTTTACAATAAAAATAATTTGAAAAAAACAAATCTTGTTAAATGGTCTCTGTAATTTTCATAATATCAAGTTTATTCTCTAATTTTTTTCGGTCTAACGAAAAATACTCCTGATTTCAATTTCTATCGAGATTAGTCTTTCATCCATATAAAAAGACTTGTATACCCTTTCTATTTTATTTTATAATTTTAAACCATTTTTGATTACAAAGATCTAACCCTCTCCATCCCTTACTCATCTAACCCATTCCCCTTTCTCTATTAAATGGGTGAATTGGAAGTGAAGACACAACATCTTCAGCACAACTTCAACCACCACTGTTTTCCAGCCCCCATCATGATCCAGAGATGGCCACACAACTCCTAAACCCTCTCTTCAGTAGGTTTTTCAATTAGAACCCTGTCAAAATACAACGGACAACGAAAAAAGCATGTAGATCAAGAAGCAAGCATACTTAATGGGAATATGGGATCATAATGTTCATCACGGCAAGAAGCCATCTCCACAAACAAACCCGTGCATACCCTTGTCGCCTATGTCACGAAAATCACTGTCGTCACAAAAATCAACACCTGTCCTTGGGGAACAAATAGCAAAAGTGCCAATAAAATAAAGAAGGGAAGCATGCAGTAACCTGAAGATAATCCCAGAATGCAACTTCCCGGGAAGCAATTGAAACAATTTGAATGCCATGATGAACAAAATAGGGCCTGATAGATTAATGTTTAGTGAAGATCAGTTTTTGAATCTAAACATTTTAAAATTGATGTGGTTTTGTTCCAAATTTGTTTGGTGTTTATACGTAGATTTTCCCGAGAGGTAGTTTGTCGTCAAAGGAGCGGAGAAGGATGTGAATGGTAGAGACACCTTCAAGATTTAGGCTAGACAATGGTATGGAGAGAAAGACGAAGACGTATTGGGTTGTGGTAAATTTCTTATTTATTTTTAATTATAGTTTATATAAAGAAAATAGAAAATACAAAGAAAGGGTATATATAGAAGTTTTTTTTTATATGGGTGAAGGACCACTATAGAAATTAAACCACTAGGATCTTTCACAAAAAAATTAATGATTAAACTTTACATTTTGAAAAACCACAATGACAAATTATGAAGATTTGTCATTGAAAATTTACAAATGATCATCTATAGTATGTGGACGGATTATATTGGAATTACATTAAAAAAAAAAAAAGGAATCTTGTTTTTTTTAGAAACCGCAAATATATTAAAAAATACACATAAAGATATATATTAATTCATTGTTTACGAGTTTTTTTGGTATTCAAGAAAGAATCTTCGTTTAGAAATTGGCATCTACCTTGGTGTCGTTACATGTTTATAAGTTGGGATAAACTGAGTTTCTAATAAAAAAATAAAAAAAATAAAAAATAAAACCTAGAGTGTCCCATGGAGATTTGAAACTCTTTTACTAACAGGGTTTGCGGTGGATTTTGCTGTATTTGTATTTTCCTTATATGCGAAAACAATATGCTGGCAATAATGTCCTTTGCATCTCAGTTAGAGACTGACACGGCTGAACTCACTAGAACAACATGGATCTAGGGTTTTTCAAAACGATTAAGATCCGTTTGATGAGGTAAACGTTCTAATTAGTTTAAATGTTATAACTGGGTATTATTCAATGGACAAAAAAGGTACATGACATATCTTTAACAATTAATGGAAAAGCATGGATCTAAGATGTTAATCTCTAAAAAACCTACCCTGTTTCAATGATTAGGAAATGATTGTGCATCTATTTAGACTATTTTGCGTATAATGAAACTCATCATAAAATTGTACTTAAACTGTCCCAACTCTAAATAACCGCATACTTCAATCGGATGAAACCTAATCGCTACCACAACAACAAGTACTTTAACGACAAAAACCATAATATAGTAATAGAAAACACCACTAAAGAGAAAGAAGGTCGATGTAAAATAGCACAACTCTCACAAACTCACGCTAAGCGTAAATACAAAATAACATCTTATAGCACGCATGAGGATAGATGAATTAGCAAAGGGGTTTGAAAGGAATGAAGCCTGGTCCGATGCCGTCACATTTTCTGCAGAAACTATAGTGAAAGTGAGCAGAGTTTTTTCTCCCGCAAGTGAATGCATCGAGCCAGCCAACATCCCCCACAAACCACTGCTTGTATCTTAAGTTTTTTCTTTCTCATACCACAATCTCGTGCCACATAGAGAGAGATCGAGATAAAGATATATATATCTGTAGAAAGAAGAAAGAGAGAGATCTGACATAGAAAGAAAGAGTGAGATTGAGAGAGAGGTGAAGGAATAAGAAGATGGAGAAACCCTAAGGCCACAGTCAAGTATATATATATATATATATATATATATATATATATATATATATATATATATATATATATAGAGAGAGAGAGAGAGAGAGAGAGAGAGAGAAGTTGTTGGGGGGAGGAAGATAAATCAGGGTGATGTCTTCAATCATGTAGGCACCTCATTTCTTTGACGACACACCCACCTTCAATTATTCACTTCCAACTTGCATTTTCAAACCGACTACTAACTACACTACGTTTTCCATATCCTTTAATGCAACAACTTCATTTTCGTTTCAGCAATCCTCAATATCAGATGCAAGGTATCGATAGAATGTTAAATGTTTCAACATCAATTTAAATGAAAGGATCGATTTCTTGATGGAGTTATTGAGAAAAATATAGATACTTGATGAAAAACTATTCCATGTCATTATTTTTTTGTCATGGTGGAACACAAACATCATAACCAAGCGGTCGGAACCAAAAATATAAAATAAAATAAAGTTATATATATATATATATATATATATATATATATATATATATATATATATATATATACTAGTCGTTACCCGCGCAAAGCGGCGGACGGCGAATAATTTGTTTCGGTAATAAGAGAGAGAGAGACGATGAAATGGTGGCAAGGGTAGGGGTGGATACGTCTTGTTGGGTTTTGTCAAGGCTGTTCTTTCAACCAATTCTTCTGTCAGCTATTAGTTTTCTTTCATAAAAGATGTTATATTCTAAAGAGCACAAAAGCTATTAGCAAATAGGATTGAACATATAAATATGATTGATAATGTAAGTACAAATTTGTATTCATTTTTATAAATTTAGTCTTTATGTCATGTTGCTTAAGATTTTGAGTTTTAGGTTTCGATTTGTAAAAGACATTCCATAAAAATTCGCAATACATTAACAAATATCATTTTACATCTAAATAAAACTATAATGTATGTTTACAAGAAATGTAAATTGCAATAATTTGGAATAAAGTTGGCAAAGATGTTATCTAAGTTTTTTTGATTCAAATAAGAAAACGAAACAGACAAATTAGTGAACAACTTAAAAATGTTAACGAAGTAGTTATTCAACTTCTAATTTTATGCCGTTTTATCTAAAATTGATCACGAATAACAAAAATAAAGTAATTATAACTGTTATTAATATTATTTATTTCCATGTTTAAAAATATACTATTACAATATTATTTTAATTTTTTTAGTAAAACAATTTAAATTTTATTAAAGCTTTTAATTTGTATCATATAGATGGTTATCTTGTTTGCTTTTCATTGATGCAAAAAGTAAAAATAACAATTAAATTAATCGCAAAACATAAGCAAATTGAAAAAGTTAGAAATCAATTTCAATCTTCATAATATTTATAGCACAAGAACCATTACAACACTACATCCTTTCTTTTTAGTTGAGAAATAGAGGGTAGTAATCCAGATTTCCATAACAAAGAAATACGGAACACATACGCTTATTTCCTTCTCTTTAGCACACGATAACATATACTTTGATCACAACCATTATTTATTTAGCACACTATAAATGTTGGATGTTGTACATAAGTAGAGTGAGTTTTTCCTATTAGGAGAATGTTTAATAAATCTAGTATTACCCTCACACAAAGTTAATCCTTTACCCAGAAATAAGATAATTGTTTTGCATTTTGTAGTTTGGTAACTTCTAGCCCTTAATATATGCTGCATTAATCAAGAACATATATAAGTTTACTAAAAAACGGGCATATAGATTTTTTGTTTTAACGATATGAAAATTAATAGGAAGAGCATCAACTATTTTTTACAGCCTCTATGTTGCTATTTGGCTACTATTTCTTAGTTCCAATATAAAGTTATATATTCTCCCATCATAATACACATATTATTCACTGAGTTGTCATGCTAAACATGTGTACGACTTGAAAAAAAACATAAGAACACCCATTTAATAAAAATTACAAAAATTCTAAAAGAAATATAAAATATCCCTTTTGATTCTCACCTCTATTCTTACCAACTTCCATTTGTGGACCTGATAGATTTTTCATATTCAAAGTCACAAAAGACAAAGTCGTTGAAAATATTGTTTTTCAAGAGATATCAAATAAATGTTGATTTAAGGCATCTTTGTCCACTTTAATAAAAAACCACAGCAACCTGAAAAGAGAAATACATGATCTAGTTGTTCATTTTGATTTTTGACAAACCAAGATAACATGAAAGGCCCTTTGAATAGACAACTCTAACTCCTACATAAGTTTATTACCAAACCAGTAGGATGTAGTTAAATAGGTCATTTAGATCGGATGTCAGCTCAGTAGCTCTAATAATGTGTAGCATCATCTTAAGAAAACTGAATATAAACAAAATAAAAATGTAAGGCAGCTTAGCATTCATCAATCAAATTAGTCACCTATATATATAGATTCTGTTATGTTAATAAAAGGTGATTTTGAAATATGCATCCAAGTGACCGTGGTGTAAAAGGCAATTTTAGGGTACCATATCTTAGAGAAATAGACGTTTGGGAGAGAGAATGCTTAGGAGTTTTTTCGGTTTCTCTTGAATCATATGAATAGATTCCAACAAAGATTGGTGATGGTGGATGGTCGTGAGGCGTGGTGGGCCGTGTGTGTGTGTGTGTGAGAGAGAGAGAGATAACCATACCGACTCCACATTTCTTTAGAACATCTCCTGTGGGTAAAACCTAAAAATCAAACAGAAGCAGAACAACCATTGGAAATCAAAATACAAAATCCCTTGCATCAAAATGAAAAAGAAAAATGATTCAAGGGAATCAAAATCAGAAAACTCAAACCTGGGGAAAGGTGTGTGCATAGTGAGAAGCTCAAATCCACCGCGATAGATGGTGGTGAAGGTCAAATACACACATGAACACAAATAAACATACACAACATTTTAGAAAAAAAAAACTAAGAAACATACCATAGCATCGCCAAATCATTATGATTTTATCAATCTGTCACACCCCAAAACCGGAACGGCGGAATCGTTCAGGGGTAGAGGACGTCATGTTTAGTATCACGAGATATGTATATGGTAAGCAAGTAATGAACAACCATTTCATTTAGAAAGAAAGTGTTTACAATGTGTGTGTTCACAAAACATAGAATTCATACGCAAATAACAAAACAAGACTTGAAGCTATAATGCTCCATCTTCTGAATTCCCAGCACGAGCACCTGTCTAATAATCTCCTCAGAATACAAGTTATTTGAAAGAGTTGATCAGCAATTAAGCTGGTGAGTTCATAAGATTTTAGTGATGTAAGTACGTTGTGGAAAACGTAGATGTAAAATGGTGTTGAAAATGTAGTTGTAACATGTAGTTGTAAAATGTTGTAAGTTGTAAGCTCTGTTTCGAAAAGTTCTCATGTTCCTCAAGAAAATCCTATATTTCCTACTTTGATTGAAGTTTAAGTAAAATGACACTACAACCCTTTCTATGGGTACTAAGCGGATACGAGTTATATAAGACTCAGAGTAAACAAATAATCGATTGTACGCATCTGCCCTAAGCTCACAACCAAACGAGGAACAGAAATTAAGGCGGATAGCACACATCCCATTGGTTGTTAGATCATCGTCGTATATAACCCTAGTGTAAACAGTTGTTACTCATGGAGTTAATTGTAATGGTTCCTTTATATCAAATGAAAAGTTCTTTAAGAAAACCCACATTTCTTATAATAAAATGGTGACCACAGTGACTACTTTTATAATAGCTTAGTTTATACTGATATATATAATCTAATATTGGATAGAAAGTTAACTGGGTGAATCTGCCCTAAGCCCACAACCAAACGAGGAACAGGAAGTAAGGCGGAAAGCACACATCCAACTACCTATTGGGTATTAGTTTTATATATAAACATGGTGTATAAACTAAGGTACTATAGAGTTACTCACCTAAGGTCCTTTAAATTGTACTGGTTTAATAAAATGGATTAAACCCTTTACTGGGAAGTTTCTAGTTTTGTATACCAAAAGTACTGATTTGGAAAGTATGTTTTGTACTAGAAAAACTGTGCTTTGACTATGTGTACTATAACCTGACCCATACCTGGTATCCCTATGATGAGTTAATGTATACTAAGCATACATATATATAGAATCGAATAGAAAATAGATTGGGCGAATTCGTTCCAAGCCCACGACCAAACAAGGAACAGGAAGTGAAGCGGAGAGCACACATCCTATTACCTGTCTGACCCTATTGGTATATATATATCCTGTGATGTATACATTAAGGAATCATAAGACTAGCATTATGGTCCTTTCTTTTAAACGTAGCCTTCTACCAAGGCATCTTCTGTTAAACGTAGCCTTCTACCAAGGCATCTACTGATATGTGCTAGACTCGACTGTTCTGTTTGTCGTTTGTAAAAAATGTATGTTTTCCCTAGTTTATAACTATCTTAACTCGAAAATAGTTTGAGTTTGACTTTCAAGTGGTACTGTCACTTTATGAAAGAAATGGGAAATGTAAGTACACAGTTGTCATTTATAATGACATGCGGATGTACTCTTGACCTAAAACATGTTCGTTTTATTACGGTCATAATGTGAAGGCTAGAACCCCTACTAAACGCTCTCCCTGCCAAGAGATTAAGGGAACCAAACGCGACCTCTGCAAATTATTGCAAGCCGTGTAATTCACATTTGTTATATGATCATGTATACGCAATATAACTATCACCTTTTGTTTAAAACAATGATTTAGTGATCAATTGGTATAATTAGATCCTGTGTGTGTGTTCTCATGCTATAGCAACCTAACTTGTTTGTTTTGTACTGTATATTGTACGTTCTGTTTGTTTCTCATAATTGTGTGTTCTCTCTGTATGGTATTATTTGTTTCTCTTCACTGTATGTTCTGTATGGTATTGTTTGTTTCTCTTCACTGTATGTTCTGTATGGTATTGTTTGTTTCTCTTCACTGTGTGTTCTGTATGGTATTGTTTGTTTCTCTTCACTGTGTGTTTGACTCATGTATGAACTGACTCTTTGTATGCTTCATTGTACTAGAAGTAATGAATAGCATTCTCCTAAACTATACCTATTATAGTTTACTAATGTTCTACTTGAACTGTTATTGAAAAGACTCATTTATCTACTAAGTTATGCTTGTACTTTAAAAACGGAGTTTTGTATAACTATAAAGTTACATAACTTTAAAAGAGTTTTTGAAATGTTTTGACCACTTATAAATGACATAAGTAACATTTTGAAAGATGTTTATAACAAACATTTACACAATTATCATTGTGTTCAACTTGTATTCCCCCCCTTAAAACATTTAAAACAGTTAAAAGATTCATTACAGGGTATGAACTCACCTGATGTGAGTGATTCAAACGGGTATGCGTGTAAGGATGAGAAGTTCCACGAATGAAGTCCCGAGACACAATAGGTCGTAAATGACATATAAGGACACATATTGACATGAATATAGTGTTTATAAACAACTATATGAAAGGAAACACCTTCCGGGACTAGGAAACACTTTGACCAAGTGTTGGAATCACATGTGATTCAACAAAGGAGAGTAGAATGACACTCACATGAGTTTACGGCCATGGGTTTAAGGCCCAAGGGAGTTTAGGGCCGTAAACTCATGGTCACTCATGTATAAGTGTAAGTTTGAAAGCTAGGGAAACTTTAAGGACTTTTGCTCTACACTTGTATGAAAAAGACCAACCCATTGAAGGCTTTTGATGAGTTTACGGCCCAAAGGAGTTTACGGCCGTAAACTCATAATCATTTATGTATTTGAGTGAAGTTTAAGGTCCTTTAATCATCAAGGAAGGGTTCTGGGTCACTAGCTTTGCATCTTATAGGGTTTATGGTCCATACATGCTTCAACATTGAGTTTACGGCCAAGGGAGATCTTGGGCCGTAAACTCAAGATGTTCTTGTGAAAGTGTATGTTTCAAGCCTCTAAGCATGAGTCCTAACTAGATAAGAAGTATAGGGAAGAGTACTTACGATCTAGAAGCTTGAAATGGTCGATTTTGGCCAAGAACACTAGTGTGTGTTCTTGGTGTTCTTGATGAAACTTGAAGATCTAAGAAAAGAATGATTTATATGGATGAAATCATGGAAGGAGACTAGATTAAGAGATGTATCAACAAATCTAGGAAGAATACTTACTTATATGAAGATCTTGGAAGAAAGTCTTGATGATACTTGAGAGGATTTGAAGGAAAATCGGCCAAGGAAGGAAAGAATGAGAAAAATGGCCAAGTATCATCTATATACACTTGAGTTTACGGCCACATGAGTTTACGGCCGTAAACTCATGGTCTTATGGCCATGAACTCATTTTGATGAGGTTATGGTTTGATTTGCTACACTGTGGTTCTAGCAGGTACTTTCTAACACTTATTCCTTAAGTGTATTAGGCTCAAAACTCCTTAGAATGACCTTTAACCGGGCTAGAACTCAGTACTAATGAGTTTGACACTCAGTTGAGTTGATTGACTGGGCTTTAAAAGTAAAAAATTTTCGGGTTGTCACACAATCAAACTATGTTCAACCTGAAATAGACAAAAACAAAAACACTCAACAATTATATATTGAGCGAGAGTGGTGAGCGGTGTGTGTGTAGAGATTATTCGATCTTCAACGTCAACAGGGAGGAAAGGTAACTCTCTCTATATATGGCAGTATGAAATGACAAGGTGGAGCCGTGTTAGGGTTTCTTATGGAGAGAGGAAGGAACGCTTGAAGAGGGATGAGTTTTCAGGGATTTCGCTATGCGTATATCGCTCGTTGACTGATTCAATTAGACGAAAGTGAAGGAATACAGGGTCAACTTTGACCAATTCAATTTACAAATTACTTCGAAAGTTGAGATATTTAAAGAATAAAAATAGTATGTATATGCGGATAAAATTCATGCATTATTTGATTGTACCATCAACTTAAAGTTTGGACTATTTCAGATTTAATTATATTTTATTGATGATTGTTTGTACTTTCAGCTTTATAGTTTGGACGTCTTAAACCTATTTTTAGAAATAGTAAGGTTTGTATAATAATATAGTAAGATATATATATATATATATATATATATATATATATATATATATATATATATATATATATATATATATATATATATAAACAAGTTTTATTACGCTCATCAAAATTGGGTACCTCCAACAAGTACAGTGCTACTCTTTTTAAAAGTGATATATCAAAAAGTAAGCATTAAACCTTTTTTTCTCTTAAAGGACCAACATATTACAAAAAAACATGTGTTTGATATATTCTAAATTTTGTTCATAATTCTTTGGTCTACGACACTGTAACCCTGTATTTTTTTCTAAAACTTTGACGTATTTTTATAAAAAAAGTTACACCCTAATAATTCTATATATGTTTTAAACTATACATTTTATTTATAAATGTTATACTTTGTGGTTTTATTACATTAATTAACTAAAGTCTTTTGAGTAACTTTTAACATATTTACGTATGACATGATTAAAATATATGATAATAATAATAAAATTAAATTTTAACTTGCTCCAATAATTTTCTTGGTGTATAACATCGTCTTTATTTAATGTAACTTTTTACATTTTAATTATATAATTTATTTAATAATAAAAAACAAACATAGCTTTTTAAATGTTAAATTATCAAACATTAAAAAAGAAAAGAAAAAAGTAATGGCTTAGTAGAGGTTGTGGAGTGTGCAGCCCATCTTGGAATATCATATCACATCTATACAAACCCTAAAACACTATATATCACATCTCCTCTTAAAATTGTTTATTTTTCTTTATGCAAACCCTAAAACACTATAATAAGAAGATACAAAATGAGAGGCAAAACTTACAACTAATCGAGAGTTCGAGATTGTAGAGGTGAGAAGGAGAGGTGATAATCCAGAGGTGCTCAGGCGATCAGAGTTGTGAAAGTCGGAGAGGCACTCCGGACGGAGAGACTAAGAGACCAAGCGGCGGCAATGATTCGACGACTTAGGAGCTGGAGAAGAAATTGATTGTGACGGAGAGGACGAGAATAAGGAGGCGGAGACATGGTTAAGAGATATAGGTTTCTGGTTTAATCTTTGACACATTTTCTACTTCTTTCTACCTCGTAGGTTATTAAATAGTTCAGAATTTCAAAATTTACTTTTTGTACAATATCCCAACTTCCTTCAAAGTAGGATTTTTAGGTATTTTGAATTTGTAGTTTTTATTTTAGTGGCTTCCGATTCGTTTCTCAAATATATGCCCTCTTTTTGGGATTATATTGGAAATAATTTCATTGTTTAATCTATTATTAAAAAAAATGGGAGGGGCCGATTTGCTTTTATTTCTCAAATTATAGAGTATATAGTTGTTGTTTTTATAATATTTTGTATTTAGATGATAGAAAACCAGGGAAGCCATGGCCTCCCCTAGCCCCTTCTTAGCCCCGCCACTGCTTTTTGCTCGTTTTTATCATGGATGGAGAGGACATTATAGTCATTTAACCCAGACAAGGGCTTTTATGTAATTTAATGATTGTTACATTCACAATTATGTATTATCATGGATGGAGAGGACATTATACTCATTTAACCCAGACAAGGGCTTTTATGTAATTTAATGATTGTTACATTCTCAATTAGTTAGACATGAAATGTTCAGCTTCCGACTATGATTGTCTAGTAATATGGTACTAGAGCAAATTCTCGGAAGTGATTCTCAATTCTTTGGTTCTTATGATCTCTATCAGCCATTCGTTTTATTCACAAATTGTTCTTGTGAAATTTATTTTGTTGATTCCTTTTATTCAGATTTGTTCTTGTGAATCTATTTTTTTATTTTCTTTTATTTTGCATCATGTATAGCGGTGTATCTTTTAATTCTACATTTATGTTTCTATAACTTCTCCGATCAATGATCAGATGTATCCCTATTACATGCATCATTCAGAGAGTCTTGGATTTGTGTTGGTATCATAACTTTTGACGGGAAAGAATTACAATTCCAGGAGCCAAGAAATGCAAATTGCTTTGTCGGAGAAGAATAAAATACGATTCATCGACGATACTCTTTCCAAACCTAAAAGTTCCGATCAATCGACGTACAATGCTTGGATGCGCAACAATAAGCTTGTAATTTCTTGGATATTAAACTCGGAATTATAACACCCTGTTCCGAATCATTATCCAATGTGGGGCCATGACCCTAAGACCGGTTATCATACGACTTAGGGCCTTTGAGAATGGGAGATATAGACCATTTGGGGGTGGATAAGGTAGGATGGATGGTCTGCGAATTCGGTTTGTGTTTTGGAGCCCACAGTTATAACCGTAAAGTGACAGTTAGGCTTTTTATCAATTTTGGATTTTTGTTCAGAAAGTTTTAAGGCAAGGATAAGTTGATAGAAGTGTAGAGAATCATGTTACCTTCTCGTGGATATAAGGATCATCAGAAACAAACTTATAACGAAGAAGTTATGGTCTTCGGAAGTTTGGTGAATTTAGGGTTAACAGAGTACGCGGGGCGTATACAAGTGTACGCATGGCATACTAGTGTAAAGGCCAGTACGTGGGGCCTACATTGGTGTACGTTGGGCGTACTAAGGAAATGATCGCAGAGCCTTAAGGGGGTACGTTGGGCATACTCCAATCAGTCCCAACCCTTAATTTAGGGTCTTGGACCCTATTTAAGCACCTTAACTCACCACCAAACCCTATTATCTTCAACCTCCATCCTCTTAAAACCTATAATGAAGCCCTAGCCTCCATTGGTGTGGTTTTTGAGTTCTTGGTGGTATTTCATGCATTTTGGTGCTCATAGAAGAAGAAGGAGCTTTTTGGAGAAGTGTGGAATTGCATGGAGCTTGTAGATCCAGGCTTAGTACATCTTGATCTATCTTCTCAAGGTATAAAGCTTTAAACTTGATGACTCTATTCATAGATCTTGTATGGCATAATTTCATAAGCTTTTGTCCCCAAAGTTTGGATCTTTGTGAGTATGGAGAACTCCAAAGCATATAAAATGTCCTTTTTAAAGTCTCGAAGTGCATTGAGCCATAAAAACGCTTGCTTGATCGTTTCCTTAGCACCATGCAAGAGTTAAGTGGTTCTGAGTGTTGTGAAAGGAAGGATTTTGGAGATTTATCCCTCTTTAGCCATGCAAAGGCTTAAAGGTTTCGACTTTATGGTTTAAGACATCATTTAGGCTTAAGAGAAATTGTTGGAGGCCTTTGAATTAACCCAATAAGAGCTTAATGTGAATTTTTGGCCCTTAATGAGTACGTTGGGTGTACTTAGAAGTACGCTTAGCGTAAATGGAGTTTCATGCTTTAAGGACTTGTATATTACGCTTAGAGGGTGAAGACGCGGGGCGTACACTTTTGGTACGCGGGGCGTACTCCCCAGGAGGTGAAACTATGGGCCTTTTTGGTTTGGGGCTTGTTGGACCATTGGACTTCTAACCTTGGGCCTTGAATTGAGTATGGGCCTTGTTGGACCAATGAACTCGTTTCACATCATGTAACAAAATCATGTCTTCACATGGAAATAACCAGCCAACCAGCGAGACCCCGATTCTACATATAGACTCTACTACATTCCAAGTCGCCGTAACAGCTATCGTGGCAGCTGTCATGGCGCAATTCAATGCTAACAACCCAAACGAAAAAGGAAATAGTGTCGACAATTCAAACCGTAGTAACAACCAACGAAACCGACAAGTGTCTACCTACAATGATACCCCAGCCCACAAACCTAAGAGTAATAAATGAAAATTCTGGAACAAAAAGGAGCACAAATTATCTCAAGGACTTGCCAAGAGACAGCAACCTGTGGCAGCCCCTGCGGCCACAATATCTGTCGCCCCTGTAGCCACAACATCTGCCGCTCCGATACCAGCCAGTTGATATGCTGGAACACTACCGAAGTGCAACAAATGTAGCTTCCATCATAAAAGAGTTTGCCGGGTGATGCACTGTAAAAACTGTAACAGGAATGGGCATACTGCCCGCTTCTGTAGGACCCCGGTCCAACACATTACTTCAACCACCGATGCTGGTACAAGTCAAGTATGCCATGCATGTGGTGCAACGGGACATTTCAAGAGAGATTGTCCAACAGAGAGGAATGATGAAGGAGAGGGAGGAGTTTAACGACAAGACATAAAAGAGCAATGAGGAATCTACTGAGATTTTTGGTACGTTTTCCAAATAACAAAAAAATTAAGCATCAAATTTTCACAAAAGTTTTTGACAATTAAAATTCAAAATCATAAATTTCCTTCTCATTCAAATAAAACACATCGTTCATATAAAAATTAAGGATCCTTACATGTGAACTATGATGGCTTAGTGCAACATTAGAGTCATATATAGTTAAGGTTCTATAGGCTTAGAGTGAGTGATTCCGCCCCATTTCCTGTTTCTTGTTTGATTGTGGATTTAGGGTAGAGTTACACAGTCGAATGTCTTCTCAATCTTAACTATATACGATTTGTATACACTAAGCGATTATAGAGGGACTTTGTAGGGATCATATTACGAGATTTCATCATTTAGTATCGAAGCCCTCTTGCTGTCTATATTCACTAAATGGGTACAAATATTCACGGTAGTAATAACAAGGATAAAATAGAAAACACTAAATACATAAACATAGAATATACTATCGCTCTAAACAAACACTTCCTCAACTGACTTAAAGCCCGATACGATAAAAATTTTGACGTCGTCAATAGACACGAATTGGCTTGGTCCTCACCATACCCAATCCATGTGCTACGAAAAGATCCTTCGCCTTAACCGATCGTTTAACAAAAACTTTTCAACCTATAACGACAAACCCAACACAAACCTCTGTATCGTCGTTCACTTCAAAACTTAGAAGTACCCATACGAGGGGTATCACGCCTTCATAGCTTACTCCGTAGACAAGAAACTTAAAGTGAAACACACCAAAGATTTCCGGAAGTCCTTAATCTTCATGAAGTATCCTCAGCAGACCTCCCAGGAATACCACTCGTACAGCAAGTCAAGTTCGAGAATAGAGACAAAGGACCCATGCGGTTAATCTATCACTACTAATTATATACGCGAGGGTAGTATATAATTAATATTTTACGGGCTTAGGATGTGTGATTCCGCCCTAACTCCTGTTCCTTGTCTGGTTGTGGACTTTGGGCAGAGCCACCCATCCGAATGTCTTTTCAATCTTAATTATATACGACTTGTATACACGAGGTGATGATGGATGAACCAAGTATGAGTCCTACCATGAACTTCAGAGCAAAGCTGTCCAAGTCTATGAGTGAGCATGCTATTATTTAAGTAAACATAGACAAGTAAACCAAACCCACACTTTCTCCCATCTTAGGTACAACTTACCATCCCAACACAGAGAGTCAGATTAAACAGAACAAGGTCACATACTAATGATAAAGATCCATTCGAACGCTAAACGAGGATTTGAATTCACTAGGGAACAGAAAAGTCTAATGAGACAAAAGTACCCGTATATTTTCCTAGTTCAAAGAATAACCACACTAGAACGAATTTCGGGACGAAATTCCCTCTAACGGGGGGATAATGTGACACCCGTTATTTTCAAACTTGTAAAAGTCAACCAATGGTCAAATGATTAGAAACAAGTTGATTAAATAAAATTTTATAGCTAGTTGTGAGTATTTAGTCTTAGCATAAAAGGCTTTTAAATCAAAAAGTCAATTCTATTGGAAACCGAGAAATCTTGCAACTTCTAAGCCTTCGGACCGAAAACCCTCGCAAAGGCCACTTGTCTCGGACCGCAAACCCTTTTCGGCCGTAAACACCTCCGGACCGCAAACCCTCAGACAGCAAACCCTCCTTGGTGGGTTTCCCTTTTCGGCTGAAAACACTTTCCTCGGTTGGAGTTCCTAACTAAAAACCCTAAATATCTAGATATTTAAATACTAAACCGCCTATCTTATATATATATATATATATATATATATATATATATATATATATGTATATGACCGAAAACCATTCCTCATTCTTACATTCTTTAACCGAAATCACCACTTTTTCTCTCTCTAAAACACAACCGAAAATCCCTTCTTTTCTCTCAAGTATCATGCGAAATATCACTTGAATCTTCTTAGAATCTTGTTGAAATCATCAAGTGTTCTTAACATCTTTCGAAATCACCTTCCAATCTTCTAAAATTCCAACCAAAAACACCTCATCTCCTTGGTTTCACCAAGAACACACCAAGAACACCTACAAACTTTTCTAAGGCTTATTGTATATTTTCTTACAATAATTAAGTGTTTTTTAACACTTTAGCTTTGCATTTAAATTATTCTTATTTAATTTAAATACGATATCGTGTGTAAAAATTATTAGGATACGGTTATAATCACGTATTCTATCCCGAGGATTATTCGCAACCAATTCGTATCTAAACAAGAACACGCACACAAGGTGAGTTCACACCCCTACGTTTTCCCGATTTTTAATTGTTTTAGGGGGGGGGGGAGATACAAGTAAAACACAAGAAATATTGTGTTTTAAAAATATAAATTGTTTATTATATTTTCTTACTGTAATATACCGTTAAACATGAAATTTACTAAATATGCAACATATTGTTACTATTGAATTTACAAATGATTTATCAAAACATGTTGAGACGCAACGGTTTTCACACCAACACAAAAACAAATTTTATAAACTATAATATGTATAGTTTGTGGAACAAGGATACCATTTTACAAAGTATATGATAACAGATAAACAAAAAGGGTTTTTAGTTAACAAATAAACAAAAAGGGTTTTCAGTTAACAGATAAACACAAAGGGTTTTCAGTTATTACTCGTAAAAACGTTGAAGCAATTTGTGAGAAGTTTTCGTGTGCTTATCTAAGTATTGGTACAAGTCCTGACTTATAACCAGAGTCTCTTGTAGGGAGAGCGAGATATTTGTATATAGATCTATTTGGGACTGACAATCCCACATCTCGACTATTAGCTACAGTCAGGTCGGCAGGCCTGGGATGACAAATGTCGTTAACGTTCCGACACTTGAAAAACGTCGCAATCAGGCCGACTGGGTTAGTATGGTTATAAGAACTCACAATGAGAAAACAAAGATATATTTACGAATAATATATATATTCAAATAATTTTATTTGAATATTAACTTTTCATTCGAATTTCAGAGCAAACACAATTTCAGGTAGTTTTATTTATGAATAAAACTAGGTATCATTAAATTAAGTATGGAAATTATACTTATACTTTTCGGTATTGGAACGTTTAAGACTACAAACCGGTTTCATGGAAAAATATAAGATTTTCCAGGATAAACATCATTATTTCACAAGCAAACAGTTTACAATTTGACTTTCTAAAAATAGATACAATTACTTACCGAACCCAATGCTTTACAATAGAAAGGAGGAAACTAAGAACATCTTTAAGAAAGATTTAAGACTTATTTACAAACTAGTATAACATAAAGGACCCCTAATTATTAATTCTATGATTCTTTAGCGTATACATCAGAGTTATATATAAATAATATCCGATAGGCAGTGGAATGTGTGATTGCCGCCTTACTTCCTGTTCCTTGTTTGGTTGTGAGCTTAGGGCAGAATCACCCAATCGACTGTCCGTTCGATATTAGTCATATATAATTATTATACACTAAGAAATCATAGGAGGTAACAGTACGAGTCATACCAATCACATGAATCAGAACTTCAAATCACATGTTATAAACATAAGAAACTTATACTTTTTGGTCTCAAAGTACTAAGATTACGATTTATTTACTAAGAAAATATTGGATTTTCTGGAAGAAAACAGTAACATTTTCAATAACAAAGAACATACATTTTCAAACAAAATACTTATGAACTCACCAACTTTAATATTGACACTTTTTCAAACCACTTGTATTCTCAGGAAAGATAGTAGACAGGTATCCTTCTCTGGCATTACGAAGATGGAGCATATTAGCATTTCGTCTTATCTTTTGCTATAGTTTTAATGTTAAATAATTAATGTTTTGAACACAATGTAAATACTATGTTATTAATACAATGGTTTCTGTTGCTTTGATTACTATTATTCAATTGTTGTGATACTACACTGATGTCCTCCGCCCACGAACGTTTCTGTCGTTCCGGTTTGGGGGTGTGACATAAGAGAAAGGGTAAATGGTCTTTTACCCTGGTCTTTAGGCAAGCAATTCAGATTCTTGAGTATGGTTCGCAATTCAATTATTAATTAGATGATATTTGATGGTGCTATCACGCGGGGATTTCCGGATCAGTGGTCCAAGCATTTGTCTCAGATATTCAGCCGCTTCAGCTGAGTTTTCCTCACTGTACTTACGGGTCGAAGGCACCAAAGTCGGCCCATTAGATTGTTATACTGCTATACACTGATATGTTGAGTATGGATAGATCTGCATGGTTATATGCTAGTTGCCGATGTGCTAGTATGGTAGATCTGTAGGACTACCTGTGATTCTGTCTGCATGATTATATATATATATATATATATATATATATATATATATATATATATATATATATATATATTTGTTATCTATTATATGTCGACATATTATGTTGGGTTGAGTTTGTACTGTTTTGTGTTGTAGCCAACAAACCATTGAGCATTCCAGATATGAGCTGAGGGTCGGGTAGGGCATGTCAGACTCATACTGAGGGCTCATGTGCATTCTAGATACGACCTGAGGACCGGGTGGTATGCCAGACTCGTAATGAGGGCTTGAGAGTATTTCAGTCCGATGACTAATTGGGTCTGGGAGCAAGCAAGACATAAGTTGTGGGCCCCGAGGGAAAGCCATACTTATGTTGTGGGATCAGGGACAAGCCAGATATGAGTTGTGGGCTCAGGGGTTATCCAGTCTTTTAGTTGCGGACCCCGTACATGTTGTTATTTGAATATGTTATATGTTCGTGTGTTGGCACTTTGGGGGAACTCACTAAGCTTCGTGCTTATAGTTTTTTTATGGTTTCAGGTTCTTCAGAGGACTGTGCCAAAGCGAAGGCGTGACCGTATATATCCTTGGTTTACTACTGACTGGATCTTGGGAGACTCTGATTTTAAATCATGTTTTGGAAACAATGGTTTTTTAAACACTTTTATTAGAAAAGGGGTTTCTTTGAAAAGTTAAATTGGTTGTGATTTTTATGGATGTTACAAGTTGGTATCAGAGCCTTGGTTTGAGTGAATTGGAGGAACACTCGTGTGAATCCAGTCTCAAACTAAGGAAAAATGTTTTAAAAATGATTTTCAAAGTAATGGTTTTAAAAATTATTTTCAAAGTTGCTTTCAAAATAACCAAAAGAGAGGATGTGATGTGTATAATCAACCGGAGCCAGTAAGTAGACCAACAATTACCACACTATTACTTGATATTGTGATATTTTAGAACAACATGCTAGTGATAGGCTAAGGTGCTTCAGGAATTGCATGATAGAATTGCCTGATTATATGATGTCTGATAGCCTAGGGTCTTCCTTATATAAAATTGACATCATTACTGTAGTTGCTTAGTGTATGCATCATAGTTGTATATAACTAAGATTCTATAGCCTGAGAATGTTTGGTTTAGCCTTATTTCCTGTTCTTGTTTGATGAAGGGCTTAGGGTTGAATCAAGTATTCGACTGTCTATAGGATCCAATGTTATGCAAAATTAACATACACGGGTGTTGCAGGGTTGGTGGAAGTTTCATGAGTGGGTGTAGTATATGACAAGTTAGCGTGAGGATTATTAGCCACTCTTGAGTGAATAAGGTCAGGGTGAACATGTATCTGAGATGCTGGGAAATAAAGATCGAGAATTTAGTTGAGGACCTGCCTGATTTTAGTATGTCTTAGTGCCAGTCGACTCCACTGCTCGAATGTTGCTTGCTTTGTGCTTTGTGGGACCCACATTGATGTGAGCTAGCTATCAAATGAATACATTAAATTACATGCTACGAAGGTTAAGTAATCTTGGAGTGAAGGATTCGGTCCTATTACGCAATTCTCGTTTGAGTCTAACCGTTGTACGGGTTGGGACTTTTAGTCGAAAGATTATTTAAGTTTTGTTACATTTAAATGTATTCATGAAGTGGTTAGCTGACATTGATTGGGGTCCTTCAGCAGCTGATGGCAGGGGAGGTGGACAATCCTGGGAGAGCCTATAGAGTATTTTAGTACGGTTATTTCGCTGTTGAGCAGGTATCGATAGTATTTTATGAATAGGTCTTAGAGGACCCGAGATGATCCTTGAGGAAAGTATGGATAGGTGTGGAAGGTAGTATTGGGCCCATACTACTGGAAGCACATGATCCATACTATAATCAAGGAGATTTTCGGGGATTCTATGGGCTTGTCGGGAGAGATAGCATGGTTTGATACCATGATTCGTGACATTGGTTCCGTAGCTGTCGATCTTTTGGTTATGGTTGTTCAGGCATAAGGATGGGCCTGGTGCTTGTTTTGGGACACAGTGGCGATAGCAGTTTCGATTGATTGGTTCAGACCTCGATGAGTTTGTTGGTTTTGAGGTCTCGAGGGTTTTGCTCGAGCCCGTGCATTGAGTCGCGGGACTCAAGAAGGAAATGATTATTATGATCGGCTTGGGGATTGCAGCTGGAAATTTAGTGTTGGATTAATGGATTGGATTGTCGCTATCTGCGGCAAGGATTATGCCCTTTAAGTTTTCCGAGTTCGGAGAAGGAGTGAGCAGGATTATGACTGCCAGAGTTAGGATGTAAACCCTGCATGGGGTCTGATGATCGTGATGTTTAGAGACAGTATGTCAGCATGGGAGTGTGCAGGAGGATTGATGTGGTATGGATGTTTTGTGATGCGATTAAGGGTCCGTGTTCTTTAGATATAGATAGGCTAGGTACCAGATTGTCGGTTGGAATTGCAGGAAAGGAGTGTATGTTTTGGATCGTAGTTCGGTTTTTGCGTATGCATTTTCATGAAATACTTAAGGTTAAAGTGGTTATGATTGGAAAATTTTCAGAGGTCTTCAGCTGAAATCCAAAATTATCTTAGGATTTGGTTGGTCCTTATCTAGAAGATCATCCTGAGTGTGTTAGGCGTTCCAAGAGTCAGGGGCGGTTTGTGCCTAGGTGAGCCGGTTTGAGTTATAGTTTTATTCCAACACCAGTTGGTGGTAGTTCGAACCCTAAGTAGGGGAGAACTGGGTATTCTACTTAGAGGATCATTGATCTGTTCGACTTCATGATATTGGAGGAATGGGCCATAGGGATTTGCGGTGCGATTATATGGGATCTTGGTTCAAAATTTGGTCAAGTCGGGGGTGTAGAGAAAGCGGCTATCAGATGTAGGTTCTTAGGAGGTACGCGAATTGCCTCTTAGCAGAAAGTAGTTGGTCAAGGAGCTCGTGAAGTCGTTATTTCCTTTCAGAATGCCAATGTATAAATGAGGAGCCAATGGGATCACTCAGGTTGAGTATTAGTTGTTGAGGGAGTTGTCAGCTTGTAGTTTGGGTTGCTTTTTTTTTCAGTTTAGAGTAGGTAGATGTCGATCAATAAATCAATTCCAGAGACGAATATGTTCATCTTCGCATAGGTTTTGGTTCTCTAGATTAAGTGTCAATGTGTTCTCAACCATTGGTCACTTCATGCATCATCAAAGCAGAGATGCTTCAGAAGTATTGGACTATATCAGTTGAAGTTCAACGGATTCTTTGACATATCGTCTGGTTCGACCTGAGTTTGGACGATGTTCTTGATTATTGGGAGTCCATAATTAGGGGTTAGTAATGGGAAAGACCTGAATGGAGCCTTATCAACATTTTTGGATGAGGTTATGGGTTCCCTTAGGGTGTGCATTGTGGTAAGTTCATTATATATTGCCGAGGGGGATGTATATGGGCTGGTCAAGATATTAATGGAGCGCTTGGTTCGAATTATATGCATGGTTCTTTTTGGGTTATAGCATTTGAATTGGATCAAGATTACGATCGTTTATTCTATTCGCGGGCCGTGTGACCATGATTTCATAGGCTTTTGCATTGGTAGTAGCTTGTTTTGTGAAAGGAAATGTGCGTAGTAAGATTATGTCCCTGCAAGGCGATGGAATGAGGTAAGTATATTTAGGCCCCCGGAGTACTGGGCGAATGATTTAATGCCGACGAGATCGGTGTAATATCGGGAGGATTCCAGACATGGGCTGAGGGCCGGGTAGGGCATTGCAAACTCATGTTGAGGGCTCAAAGGCAATCCAGACCTATGTTGAGGACCTTGTAGGGGTATTCGAGTCATAGGCCGAAGGCCAGTGATCATGATTGTTCATTTCTTTTGCTTATTGTACTTTCGGTGTTGGTGTGTTGATGGAAGTGGAGAGACTCACAAATCAACTGGTTTGGATAAAGGGAGTAGCTAAGGGTCGTTGGGAGTATCATTCGTGTATTAGAAAGTCTCCACGGAATGTTTGCATTATAAATCCCATTTGTTCGCAAGCTGTTATTTGGGGTTGATTATCAAGATTTGGTATCGGTTATGAAGTCTCAAATCATAAAGTTCTCGGTGAATGTCTCGAGTGATTTTCCAGGTGGGGGTACACCTGAGTTGATAAGGATTGGAGGCAAATGTGAAAATTCTTGGATTTCTCATCTTTACTCGTAGGATCAGTGGTTGCGAATGGCGTGTCAGAGAGTCAAGGGTTTATTAAAGGCTTTTGGTGCATATTATGGATTTGAAGTTGGTGGAAAATTCGTGATTGATAGGTTTGAGTTCTTTTCCGCGTATTTGGTAGTGATCATGCTCAAAGGAAAGGGGTGGATTCAATGAAAGGATGAATATCAGTTTTGGAATATGGGTTTTGAAGATTAGAATTGATGTGTTACCGGTCTCGAGAGGCATATTGTTTGAGTTAATTCGGTGATTGTAGTTGAGAGTCCCCATCCCTGTGATTCTCATTAGAAGTTCGGTCTTATAGCTAGGAAGTTGTAGAGCATGTTGGTGTGCTATGTACTTCTTTACAACGGTTAAATAGATGAGACTCACATTGGGAGTCGTCATGATATTGATGTATCAGATGTTTTTATCAGCAAGTTATGTTATATGTGATGGTATATTGGGTTGAGGCAATCCAATCATGCTGAAGGCTCTGTATTTGGGTCAACCTGCGTGGAGATCATGCGAGTTATGGGTTTCAGATTCATAGCAGTAACATTTGGTTTGTCAGTTAAGGGATCAGTGTTTTGCTCTCGGTTAGGAGGAGTAGGCCAGAGTGTTTGGTTTCCAGATGGGTGGTAAGGACTGATTTCGAGGACGAAATCTAATTTAAGTGGGGAAGAGTTATAACACCCTGTTAATACATCATTTTGGGTTAAATGAAGTTGTTGGATGCCTTTGACTTAACCCAATAAGAGATTAATGTGAATTTTTGGCTTCTGATGAGCATATTGGGCGTACTCAGAAGTACGCTTAGCGTAAATGGAGTTTCATGCTTTAAGGACTTATACATTGCGCTTAGATGGTGAGTACGCGGGGCATACACTTTTGGTATGCGGGGCGTACTCCCCAGGATGTGAAATTTTGGGCCTTTTTGGTTTGGGCCTTGTTTGACCATTAGACTTCTAACCTTGGGCCTTGGATTGAGTATGGGCTTCCCGGGAATTTGATTCATGATGGTTTTTGGGCCCAATTAGGAAGTTAGGCCATATCAGGCCTTGGTTTTGGGCCAAGTAAGATAAAGGGTAAAATGGTATTTTACCATGGTCCTTAGGCAAGCAATTCAGATTCTTGATTATGGGTCGAGATTCAATTATTAATTGGATGATATTAGATTGTGCTAGAGCGCGGGGATTTTTGGATCACTTGTCCGAGCATCTGTTTGAGATATTCAGCCACTTCAGGTGAGTTTTCTTCACTGTACTTATGGGTCGAAGGCACCAAGGCCGGATTATTGGATTGGTATCCTACTATACACTGGTATGCTGAGTATGAAATAGATCTGCATGGTTATATGCTAGTTGTCGATGTGCTAGTCTGGTAGATCTGTAGGACTATCTATGATTCTGTCTCCATGATTATCTTTATATGTTTGTTATCTGTTATATGTTGAGATATTGTGTTGTGTTGAGGTTGTAATGTTGCATGATGTAGCCAAAAAACCCTAGAGCATTCTAGATATGAGTTGTGCGTTGGGTAGGGCATGCCAGACTCATACTGAAGGTTTAGGTGCATTCCAGATACGAGTTGAGGATCGGGTGGTATGCCAGACTCGTATTGAAGGCTTGAGGGTATTTCAGTCCGATGACTAATTGGGTCAGGGAGCATGCCAGAAATAAGCTGTGGGCCCTAAGGGCAAGCCAGACTTATGTTGTCGGCTCAGGAGAAAGCCAGATATGAGCTGTGTGCCGATCGGCAAGCCAGACTCATACTGTGGGCTCATGGGTAATGCAGTCTTTTAGTTGTGGACCTAGTACATGCTGTTATTTGAATATGTTATATGTTCGTGTGTTGGTACTTTGGGGGAACTCACTAAGCTTCGTGCTTACAGTTTTTTTATGGTTTCAGGTTCTTCAGAGGACCGTGGCAAGGCGAAGGCGTGACCATACACATCCTTGGTTTTACTACTGATTGGATCTTGGGAGACTCTGATTTTAAATCGTGTTTTGGAAACAATGGAATTTTAACACTTTTATTAGTAAAGGGGTTGCGTTGGAAAGTTTAAATTCGTTGTGATTTTTTATGGATGTTGCAGGTATCCCAAGAAATTTCCACGAGTATCATGCTTACTAAAAGCGCTTATGATATTTACACTGATTTAAAGGATCGATTCTTTCCCCCAAAACTAGAGGTCAGATACTTCTTATGAATCCTTTTCCTACTATCAATCAAGTATTCTCGCTAATTGCTTAAGAGAAAGTTGAAAATTAATTACCAATGATGTTCAACAACCAAGGACGTTCATGACTAAAACAAGTAATTAACGTAAGTATCAAAACACTTACAAATCCTCTAATAAAGACTTGCCTTTTTGCACACATTGTAACTTTTAGGGATACACAGTTGATAAATGTTACAAAGTTCATGGCTACCCTCCTGTTTATAAGCCAATGTCTAAATTAAATCATGTTATTGCTGTAAATGTTAATAATAGGCCAAGAAATTATATCTCAACAACAAACAATTATTTGTCCAACATGTTTAACGTAGTCTTTAAAGAACAATGTCAATAGGGTATGTCTGCTTTATCAAACCACATGATAACTGTGAATGTAAATGAGGATCCAACTATATGTAAATGTTACTCTTTATCTGTTAATTATAAGCAAATATCACATAAATGGATTATTGATTTTGGTGCAACTCATCATGTATATCATGAGTTTGCTATGTTCTTAAATAAATCAAGGGTTACTCATTACACTATTACATTTCCAAACAAAATCACACTTCCAGTCAACATTATTGCGGATATTGAGACTGATCATCTATTTGTTATCAAGAATCGTCTGTATGCACCATCATTTGATCAGAATTTGATGTTTATAAGTGCTCTCACTATAGATCAAAGGCTTATGATACAATTCACTTATCATCATGCATTAATTCAGGATATGAAACAAATGAGATTGATTGGTAAAGTTGATAAAATCCAATAGCTCTATGTTTTAGAAAAGACATAAGATTTCAAGACAACAAGAATTAATAGTGTTTCTTTTGAACATTTGGCACAATAGCTTAAGCCACCCTTCAAATAAATGTTTGATTTCAGCAAACGAACAACTATCAGTTAAGTTTGTAAGACAATATTTTTTTTCTCATTGTTCAGTATACACTTTAGCAAGACAAAAACTATTACCTTTTGTTTCATTGAACAACATGGAAGAAAAGTGTTTTTCTTTTAGTTACTATGAGATTTGGGGACCATATTTTACTCCATCTTTTGAAGGTTTTAAATACTTTGCCACAATAGTGGATGATCATAACATGTATAAATGGGTTTATTTTCTTAGAAACAAATTTGATATTATTCAATTATTTTGCATTTTCTATCAAATTGTAATTACCTAATTCTAAAAGAAGATAAAGGTCTTTCGGTCAGACAATGCACATGAGCTACAATTGAAAGAATTTTTGAGTGAAATGGAACTATTCATCAAAAGTCCTATATTGTTAGGACACAATAGAACTCAGTTATAGAAAGGAAACATGAATACCTTCTAAATGTTGCAAGAACTATATATTTCCAATCCAAAGTTCTAGTTACATTTTGGAGTGAATGCATCCTCATAGTAGCATACCAAATAAACAGAACTCCTTCAAAGTTCTTTACAATGGAACTCCTTATCCGAAACTATTTGTTAAAGTTCCTTCAAACTATCAATTACGAACTTTTAGATTTTAAGCCTATGCATCAACCCTCTCAGACAATTGAACCAAGTTTAGCCCTCATGCAAAGTCATTTCTATTTGTTAGTTACCCTCAAAATATGAAAGCTTACATGACTTATGATTTGATTCAACAATGGTTGATGCAGATCCTTTTAGCCAAAAATTCCTTCCTGTAACATCCATAAAATTTTGAAAATTTTAAAACATTTACATAAATCCAAAAACCATCATTTATTACATATTGTTTTCAAAATAGGTTTCACATCAGAGTTTTTCCCAGAAATCATAACATGAAATACGAGGGGGTGCACGATCAAGCCTTCGCCTTTCCATGATCATATGAAGTACCTGAAACACAACCAAAAACTGTAAGCCCAGAGCTTAGTGAGTCTTCTACAAAATACCACCACATAAACATAACCAACAACAACATGCACATATGAGCCTTCAGCTTGACTGGACCGCCTCGCAGGGCCTTCAACCTATCTGGACCACTCCCGAGCCTTCGGCTTGACTGGACAACCTCGCAGGGCCTACAACCTATCCGGGCCGCTCACCGGGCCTTCGGCCTGACTGGACCACCTCGCAGGCCTGTAGTCTGTCCGAGCCGCCCTGGGTCTGTTGGCCTTCAGCACAGAGTAGGACCGCCTCAACCCAACCACACACACACATGTCGACATATACATAACTCATAAACACATAATCGATCAACAGGGAAGCACATATCATATAGATAAATAAGCATAGCATCATCCTATCTACCAGGATACCAATCTAGCAGATCGTAACAACATAATAGCATCCTAAGATAACCAGGATAACAATACAAAAGGGTCGGCATTGGTGCCTTCGACTAATTAGTATAGTGAGGAAAACTAACCTCACAAGCAGCACTGACTGATAGGATCCAACTCTCCAATCTGAGCTCCTGCATCAAATGCCTACAACCAACATGTGACCATCCCTGTCAAAACCCTGAAATACCCAAAACGCCCTTAAATCCAAATTTGGTCGACCATGGTCAAAGTCAAAGTCAACGGTCAAGGTCAACAGTCCATGTTGACCCAACTCGTCGAGTGCACCTAGCCACTCGTCGAGTTCCTTCAATACTCGGAAAGTCGGGAAAACCCTAGCCAACTCGCTGAGTTAGCTAAACAACTCGACGAGTTTCCTCCATGTTAAACACATTCAGATGATTCTTCGATTCCAGGGACTCTAAGGCTCAGATCTGAACTCCCAAATGCGTCTTAAAGGATAAAGTTTCCAACTTTATCATTTGGGACTACCCAAATGCTCAAAAGATCTTATCTGAGGCTTGAAAACACAAAGGCTTAACCATTAAGCCCAAAACCCTAGTGATCTGGAACCCATCCTTTCCAAAAGAGGTCCTAACCGCAAAAACGTCCCAAAGATTGATGCTTTATTGACATGATTGTCGAATGCATGTCTTGAAGCCAAAATGGGCCAAAAAGGGGAAAATATGCCCTAAAATCCATGCATGACATCAAAGCTTGACAAAAAGCCAGATCTAACCCACTATGAGGCCATCTTGCCCTGGAGATTCATAAAATTGCAAACTTTATGAAGTCCATGCATGCAACAATCAAGAATGAGGAGGAAAAGGGGAAAAACTCAAGATCTAGCTACATATAGAGATAAAAATCGGATCTTGAATACTTACAACAGTCCACAAGAATTCCAAGTTGGAGACTAAAGGCTTTGCTTGCTAGATCCTTGCTTCCTTCACACAATCTTCTCCTTATTTGCTCCAAAATGCCACACTAACTCACAATATGATAGGAAATGAAGATTAGGGCTCACAAGGTCGATATTAGGGTTTGGAGGTTGATAAGAGATCGGCCTTAAAGACTTAAGGAGGTTATATAGGGTGCAAACCCTAAAATTTAGGGTTTCTCATCCAGCCGCCAACTCGTCGAGTTCTTCCTTACCAACTCGTCGAGTTGGTCCAGAAAGGTCCGTGGCCCAAAAGCTTTCAACCCGTCGAGTTGAGGCCATCAACTCGACGAGTTCCAAGGGGATTTTGCCTTTCAAGAAATAAATCATATACTAGGAAGTCGTGATGTTACAACTCTCCCCTACTAGAACTAGGCTTCGTCCTCGAAGCATGTTGCGGTGAACAAATCCGGATAATGCTCCCACATCTCGGCCTCCGGCTCCCAGGTCCACGCAGATCCCCTCCGATGCTACCACTGTACCTTTACCAAAGGTACCTCCTTGTTACGAAGAACCTTTACCCTGCTTTCCAGAACAACGACCGACCTCTCGACATAGTTCTGGCGCTCATCGACCTGAATATAATCCAATGATATCACCGCACCCTCATCCAAAACGCGCTTCCGCAACTGCAAAACGTGGAAACTGCTATGAATCTGACTGAGCTCCTCCAGAAGATCCAATATGTAAGCAACCTTGCCAACCCTGGAAATAACCCAGAATGGTCCAATAAATCGGGGACCCAACTTTCCCCTTTTCCTGAAGCGGATGACACCTATGCAAGGTGAGACCTTTAGTAACACCATGTCACTGATCTGAAACTCCAAATCAGATCAGCACCCATCGACATAACTTTTCTGCCGACTCTGAGCAGTCTGCAATCGCTTCCTGATCTGCTGAATCACTTCTGCAGTCTTCCGAACCACCTCGGTCCGACCCATGACCCTTTGACCAACTTCACCCAATAGACTGGGGTACGACACCTCTGTGCATACAACAGCTCAAAAGGCGGAGCACCAATACTGGAGTGGAAACTGTTGTTGTAGGAGAACTCTGCAAGAGGTAGGTAAGAGTCCCAACTCCCACCAAAATCAATGACGCAAGCTCGCAACATATCTTCGAGAGTCTGAATGGTCCGCTCGCTTTGGCCATCGATCTGCGGATGATAAGTTGTGCTGAAATGCATCTGCGTGCCCAATTCCTCATGGAATTTCTGCCAGAATCGGGAGGTGAACCGAACATCATGGTCTGAAACAATAGAGACCGGAACCCCATGGCGAGCAACGATCTCGCGAATACACACATTGGCCAACTTCTCGGCTGACGAGCTCTCCTGAATTGCCAAAAAATGGGCACTCTTGGTCAATAGATCCACGATGACCCAAATAGCATCAAAAACCCTTGCCGTCTTCGGCAACTTGGTGATAAAATCCATCGAAATCTGCTCCCATTTCCACATGGGAATCTCCAGAGGCTGCAACTTGCCATTTGGCCTCTGATGCTCGGCCTTGACCATCCTGCAGGTCAGGCACATCTCAACATACCAAGCGATCTCTTTCTTCATGCACGGCCACCGGTAACTCAATCTCAGATCCCGATCCATCTTGGTGGCCCTTGGATGGATGAAAAAACAAGACTTATGAGCCTATTCCAATACAATCTGTCTAACCCCACTAGACACAACAACCCATACCCGACCATAACGGGTCAAAAACAACGACTGTCCGACATAAATCTGGTAATCTCACCCCTGATCCTCTCAATCTTCCAATTCTCCTCTAGAACACCCTCAGTCAAGACTGGGGCCTCACAAAGTCTCTACCGAAGGGTCTCAAATGCTGACTGCTGCTCAGGGCCCTACCGAAAATCCACCCCCTTCCTCGTCAGACGGGTGAGGGGTATTGCAATCTTGGAGAAATCTTGAATAAATCTCCGGTAGTACCCCGCCAAACCCAGAAAACTCCTGATATCCGAGGGAGATTTCAGAATCTCCCACTGCATCACCGTCTCGATTTTGGCCGGATCGACCAGAATCCCATCTTAGTTAACGTAGTGTCAAAGGAACTGAATCTCTCGCAACCAAAACTCGCACTTCAAGAACTTAGCATAAGCCGTTCTCACCTAAAAAACCCCCAGAAGCTCACGAAGATGCTCCTCATGCTGCTCCTTGGTCTTGGAATACACCAGGATATCATCAATGAACACAATAACTGAGAGATCGAGCATTGGCCTGCATACCAGATTCATCAAATCCATGAATACTGCCAGCGCATTGGTGAGCCTGAACGGCATCACCACGAACTCGTAATGCTCATAACGAGTCCGGAACGTGGTCTTCTCTACTTCCTCCTCCCTCACCATGACCTGGTGGTACCCAGACCTCAGATCTATCTTGGAAAACCAAGATGCTCCCTGCAAATGATCAAACAGATCATCAATCCGCAGAAGGGGATAACGGTTCTTCATCGTCAACTTGTTCAGATTCCTATAATCGATGCACATCCGGTGCCAACCATCCTTCTTTTTGACGAAAACAATTGGTGCTCCCCACGGAGAACTGCTCGGACGGATAACCTGCTTGCCTAACAGCTCCTGCAGCTGAGATGACAGCTCCTGCACCTCAGGCGGTGCCAATCGGTACGACGCCTTGGCAATAGGGTCCGCACCTGGCACAAGTTCGATCCTGAACTCGACCTGCCTCTTAGGAGGCACACCGGGTAACACCTCCGGGAATACATCAACGAATTCCCTAACAACCGGAACATCCGCAACTGATACCTGATCCGCAGCCCGCGTATCCACCACATAAGCCAAATAACCTGCACACCCGTGCTGAATATACTATCGAGCCCTATCTGCCGAAAAAAACCCTGAACACAACCTGGTGCCTCTTCATAAATAACAAGTTCTCCCCCACTAGGGGTTCGAACTACCACTCGCTGTCCCTCGTAGTCGATCATGGCACCAAAACGGCTCAGCCAGTCCATACCTACAATCACACAGACATCCCCCATGGGAATAGGAATCAAATCAATCCGAAATGGTACCCCAAAAATCTCCAGAACGCAACCATGATAAATCGAAGAAGCATAAATCCCGTGTTCGATGGCGATGGAAACTCAAAACGGACACTCCAACTCCCCAATGGGCATGACGAGCTCCCTACTAAAAGCCCGAGAAACAAAAGACCGAGTCGTACCCGAATCAAACATCACTAAAGCAGGTAAAGAGTTCACTAAGAACGTACCTAACAGGGGCCCAAACATATGGGCATAATATAAACATAATCAATAAGATAAAGGATAGAAACATACCAGTCACAAAATATGGTGATGTCATGGAATCCTCGGCAGTGAGCTGGAAAGCGTGACCTCGAGCCCTCGAAGGCTCCGCCCTGCTATGACTCCCGTTAGTGATCCTCAATGTAACTGGCGCGGGGGCTTGCGCCGGCTTGGCTGCGAGCAACAGACAGTTGACCTTCACATGGCCAACCTGATCACAGTGATAGCAAATCCTCATACTCGAAACCGGGGAGGACTGGCGGCATTCCCTTGCAAAATTCCCCTCCTTTTAACATTTGCAGCACCCATTACTAGATCAACATTATCCAACATGAACCTTCCTACACTTCCCACAAGTGCGGCCACGTTTACCTCCAGACCTAGAATCGGCGGCCTTGAACCGCTTCGGCGCCGGCTGCGACAGTGTCGGGGCCTGCCTCTGCTCCCTCAATTGAAACTCTATCTCAAGCTCACGCCTCCTGGCGGCCTCCTGCAACTCCATCAAGGTATCACACCGCTGAGTAGAAACAAACTGTCTGATGTCCGTATTGAGCATGCTCAGATAACCGGTCATCTGACCCTGCTCTGAAGAAAACTAAGGGCAAAACATCGCCCTCTCAGTAAACATCCGGGTGATCTCCATCACCGACTCCGATCCCTGAATCAGGTCTAAAAACTCATGCACCAACCTCTCCTGCTCGGCCCGAGGGATGTAGCAAATGCGAAACATCTCCCTGAACTGATCCTATGATACCGAAACCCTCTGCTCATATGAGTACGATCCCGTAACAAATCTCCACCAATCCTTCGCTCCTGACCTCAGGAGGTTCATAGCGCACCTGACCTTCTGGTCAGCAGGCCATGATCACATGAAGAAACACCCCTCCACATCAGACCGCCTCGCAGTCCTGCAGTCTATCCGTGCCGCCTCAACCCAACCACACACACATGTCGACATATACATAACTCATAAACACAAAATCAATCAACAGGAAAGCACATATCATATGGATCAATCTGCATATCATCATCCTATCTACCAGGATACCAATCTAATAGATCGTAACAACATAATAGCATCCTAAGATAACCAGGATAACACTCCAAAAAGGTCGGCATTGGTGCCTTCGACCCATAAGTACAGTGAGGAAAACTCACCTCACAAGCAACACTGACTGATAAGATCCAACTCTCAAATATCAGCTACTAACTCGAATGCCTACAACCAACATGTGACCATCCCTATCAAAACCACGAAATACCGAAAATGCACTTAAAGCCAAACTTGATCAACCATGGTCAAAGTCAAAGTCAACGGTCAAGGTCAACAATCCATGTTGACCCAACTCATCGAGTGCACCTAGCCACTCGTCTAGTTCCTTTAGTACTCGGTATGTCGGGAAAACCCTAGCCAATTCGCCGAGTTGGCTGAACAACTCGACGAGTTTCCCCTTTGTTAAACACATTCGGATGATTCTTCGATTTCGGAGACTCTAAGGCTCAGATCTGAACTACCAAATGTGTCATAAAGGATAAAGTGTCCAACTTTATCCTTTGGGACTACCCCAAATGCTCAAAAGCTCTTATCCAAGGCTTGAAAACTCAAAGGCTTAACCATTAAGCCCAAAACCCTAGAGATCTGGAACCCATCCTTTCCAGAAGAGGTCCTAACCTCAAAAAAGTCCCAAAGATTGATGCATTATAGACATGCATGTCCAATGCATGTCTTGAAGACAAAATGTACCAAAAAGGGGAAAATACGCCCTAAAATCCATGCATGGCATCAAAGCTTGACAAAAAGCCACATCTAACCCACTATGAGGCCATCTTTCCCTCTAGATTCGTAAATTTGAAAATTTTATGAAGTCCATGCATGCAACAATCAAGAATGAGGAGGAAAAAGGGAAAAATTCAAAATCTAGCTACATATAGAGATAAAAATCGGATCTTGAATAATCACAACAGTCCACAAGAGTGCCAAGCTGGAGACTAAACACTTTGCTTGCTAGATCCTTGCTTCCTTCACATAATCTTCTCCTTCTATGCTCCAAAATGCCAAACTAACTCACAATATGAACGGAAATGAGGATTAGGGCTCACAAGGTCGATATTAGGGTTTGGAGGCTGATAAGAGATCAGCCTCATAGACTTAAGGAGGTTATATAGGGTACAAACCCTAAAATTTAGGGTTTATCATCCAGCCGCCAACTCGTCGAGTTCTTCCTTACCAACTCGTCTAGTTGCTCCATAAAGGTCTGCGACCCAAAAGATTTCAACATGTCGAGTTGAGGCCATCAACTCGACGAGTTCCAAGGGGATTTTTCCTTTCAAGAAATAAATCATATACCTTGAATTCGGGATGTTACACTTTTGATTCCAATTAATGAAGGTTTTTAAGAAGTTAATGAAAATACCATTCATCATGATGGTACTTGCCTTCTTAATGATTATAATGTTGTTGATCCACCAATTATTGATCATGGAGTTCATCGATCATTAATGACACACAATGGTCCATCTTACTTACAAGATTTTCATTGTAATTTAGTCAACCAATCTTAGTCTTTATACCCATTGGAAGAATTAATTAGCTACCATAAAATTTCAGACAAACATCATACACTGGTTATCATTTTTCTAATTTTGAACCAAAACATTATAACCAAGCAGAAAAATATCAAGCATGGCATGATGTTATGGATGATGAAGTCAAAGCAATGCATGTTAAAAATACATGTTATATTGTTCCTTTTCTTCCAAGCAAAAATAGTAGGTTGTAGATGGGCATACAAGATCAAATATGGAAACAATGGTTATAGTGAACGACACAAGGACATCCTAGTCACCAAAGGGTTTATTAAACAAGGAGTGGAACTCATTCATACATACACACGTGTAGTTAAACTAGTTACTGTCAAAATGCTCATTGCTAAAGCTGCAACCCAGTCTTAGAATCTTATACAACTAGATGTGAATAACACATTTTTGAATGGTGATTTAAATGAGGAAGTACACATGGAATTTCCATCTGGACTGAAGATTCAAGGTAACTTAGAAGTTCTTGAAACAAGATCGTTTGTAAATTTCACAACTCAGTATATGGCATATACCAAGCATCTCCCAAATGTTTGACAAATGTTCTTCCTTTATGATTCAATCAGGTTTCACACAGTCTAATGAATATTATTCATTGTTCAATAAAGAAAAGGGTTTAGATTATGTGGCTTTATTAATCTATGTTGATGATATTTTAATCACAAGTTTATTTACCAAAGAAATAGAGTCCATCAAGAGTTAGTTGAGTAACAAGGTTAAAGTCAAAGACCTTGTCTCTTTAGGATACATTTGGGTTTAGAAGTTGCTAGATCCAAAAATGGCATTTTTGTATCACAAAGAATTATACCCTACAATTAATTGAAGATGCAATATTATAGGTGCAAAGCCTATTTCACCACCAATGGATCCAAGGTCAAATTTGCAAGCTGATGTGGGTGATATCCTTGATAATCCATCACAATATAGAATAATGGTTAGAAGGTTATTATACATCAATATAACGAGGCATTACATATTTTTCAGTTTAAAAACTATCTTAGTATATGTCTAAAATTCATGCATGTACCTCGTTTTTGAGGTGTTTGTCTTCTAATCATGTATCTCAAACAAAGTCATAGGAAATGGATATTCTTATCAGCTTAATCTCCATTGAAATTAAAAGCATTATGTGATTCAGACTAGGGTAAATGTTTACACTCCCGGCGATCAGTCACTGGATTTTACACATTTCTTGTAAATTCTTTAGTTTCGTGGAAATCCAAGAAACAAATAAAATTATCTTGATCCTTAGTAGAAGCTGAATATTGTGTCATTTCTTTGACTACATATGAATTGATTTAGCTACAACAGCTTCTAAAAGAATTCAATATTCAACACCATGAGGCAGCTTTACTTTTCAAGGACAATGATGCAACCATAAAGATTGCTTCTAACCTAACATTTCAGGAACAAACAAAACATATTGAAGTCGATTATCATTTTGTAAAAGAAAATGTTGTTGAGAAAATGATTCGATTAATGTCAATAAGATCTCAATTTCAACTTCTTGAGTTATTTACAAAGCTACTCCCATTAACAAAGCTCTAGCCATTTATGTCCAAGATGGAATTACAAAGTATATATTTTCCACTATCATCTTGAAGGGGATTATGAAAGATGAGGAGGGAATTAAGGGCTTTTATGTAAATTAATGATAGTTACATTCCCTATTATGTAGTTAGAGATGTACAAAGTTTGTAATGGCCTTAATTTAACAGTAGTAAGTTCATCTTAATCATTTTCCCAATTTCCTTTTTTCTCTCGTAATAGCTATGCAAAGAAATTATGATGGATTATTATATTTGTGGCCATACCTTCAAGAGCACCGAATAGAGATAAGAATAGTATTTGTTTTGTTCAATGGAAATATTTATCAATTAGTCAATAACTACCAATTTACGTAGAAATAGAATGTAAGAATGATATATATCGATCACAACAACTAGATGACCTTAATGTAAATGTGAGATTTAATTAATATCACTTAGGTTATAAATTATTAACTAGTGAAAATTAAATGTATATTATATTGATAGTTAAAAGAAAATAAACTTTTGAATAATTTGAGAGAAAAAGGAGAGAGGATAAGAACAGTTACTCGTTTCTCTGGAGATGTGGGATTGGTAAATGGAAGAAGGTTTAAAATAGAAAGACGACTGATTTCCACAATGTATGAGATGATTCATAGGGATTAAGAAAGATATAGATGATGTTTTTTGTATCAAATAGAATTTACATATGTTCCTCCTACTTCTGAAGTTATCACTCTAACATTTTCAAAAATATTTAGTGGTGTTTTATCAAGCGCAGTAAACGTTACTCTTGACACAACCTCTAACACTTAGCCTCCTTAGAAAGTAAACTATATATATGTTTTAGATGTTGATGTAGAAGAATTTTTTATTTTGGTGAAGAATTTTTCAATATGGACCCATTAAACCTTGATAAAGATGAAGAAGATATAGGTGATGATGATGCTTTGATATCTAAATGTGAATTGTAGATCTTGAACAAAAATTTGAATTTGTTATTGAGATCTTTGAATGTTTCATATCAATCTTTCCAACAATCAAATTTTGATGAGAAATTGGTGTTCGAATAGACTACAAAGTTTTACAATCAAGAGAATAAAATCAAAGACGTAATTGTTTGTTTGGTTACATTCTAGTAAAGCGAATTTTCCCACCAAAAGTAGAAACTTTAAATTGTTATTATCAATCATTCACATCTTTAAGAAGCATACAAACTACTAGAAACTTTAGTGGATAATGATGAAATAAGAACACAATAACGAAAGGAATTGTGGAATTAAAAGAACAATGATCAATGTAAATATCAGTTCAGCTTTATGATTACTTGAAGATCAAGAGTACAAAGTGTTATTGGTGATATTTTCATAAGCTTATTTTATTAAATCTAACATCTTCAACCTCTACTAATATCTTGAACCTTCCAAGATCTCGAATATCTTGGCATTGCGATCGTATTTATTATGCAAGAATAAAAATTTATCTCACAAGGCATGGACTAAATCAACTAAGCATATGTTCAACAAGAAAAAACATTGAGTCTCCCCGAAATACCTAGTCAAGCAAGAATAGGGGAAGATCCTGAATTTTTAGGGAAGTTAGTTAGATACCAAATGTTTAAATAGAGGAAATGAGATCATTTTACACACGTTCACCACTGAGAAAAGACATATACGTGAACATTCTCACTTCTACTCACTCTCTAAAAGCTAACAAACACGAAAACACTTCACACTTGATCAAATTGCACTTGTAATTCTTATTTCCATCAATGTAATTTCCAAGGTAGATTGATATTAGTCACCTCCCAAGTTTTCATGTCTCGGTGAAAGTGCAAGATTTATTGCGCGGACAAGGTCTGAAAACTCAAACCTTGAATTAACTTAAGATCAATGTCTGCTGCTAATATTTTGGTCCAGTTAAGTCTGGTAAACTAGTGTTGTCTTGAAGTATGAAGATCAACAAAAGTATTCAACACAATATTTAAGTAAAGTAAAGTGAGTATGAGCAAAGTATAAACAACTTAAGAACAAGAAGAATGATGGTGAAAGAGATTTGACTTGCAAGAGATTTTTTATTTGATGTGAGGAGAATATTGCTACTTTCAGGTTACAATGCATGAAAGATCATCTCCTTAAATAGTAAAGGAGAGACACAGTACAAACCGTGAATATTCTGTGGACTAGACAAAACTGAGAACTTGACAAATCTGACACACAAGATTTACTTGATTTTGTCCTATGAACTGTTCACTTAATAAAATGACAAGGAGCATTTAATGCTTGTACAAACTCTATCACATCAATAAACTATGAATGTCTCGGAAATGTCTTCATCTCGGAAGAAGACTGACTTCGAAACTCTTCATATCACGGATTGCACTTCACTTCGAATATGGTTTGGCTCGGATTGCAAGAGGTTCACTTTTATGTATCAACAATATCCCCCTAAGTCAATTTAGCAATCAATCAACTCAGTTGTCTTCATTAGACACAAAAAGATAGGAACTATGTAGCCAGCTTCTGACATCCAAATACCATTTCAGGTGTTCAATGAACTTCTTCTTCACATGCTCAGGAGCATCAAATTTTGTAGCGTTGGAGATGAACTTCTAAAGGATCTTTGACAGAACTAGATGTTTGTCAAGAACTCTAAAGAATTATTTTGTTTGTTCTTCTTTTTTAGATAGACATATCTGAGTTCCGGTTCTTCAATGGGTCCTTCTGCCAAGATCTAAGCTTCAGGCAGTTGATAAGTGATTTTGGCCAAAACATTCTCGGTTTCGAACAAGTGAGCAAATTCAATGTTGGACCTGCAGAATTCCGCAACATAGTACTTAAAGAAACTGATTGCAGCACTGTAAGCTCCGATGCTTGAGTGATTTGTTTGGCATTCTCGGAGGTGAGCAGTAATGGTGAGAATGTCATTAGGGTTGATTGAGGGAAAGTCGGTATCCATGAGAGTGATGGTTGCTTCTTTGTTCTGAGAGACATAGTATATATACATCATACAGTTGAGATTGAACTTGCTCTGAACCTTGTTACCGAATCCAATGATCTTGGTAATCCATTTCCGAGACCATACTTATTTTTAAGGAAGTGCATTAACGGAGTAGATGGTTTTCAATCTCGCCCCCTCTGTCCTGATGATTATTTGAGGATCATCATTTGGGTGAAGAGGAGCATACATGATGTAGAATTTACCGTGAGAAGAGATTGGTAGATCAAGTTGATCAGCAACCTAAGTTGGAAGATCGTAGTACATGAAGGGAACAACGTGAATATCGTGAATAACTCCTTCTCGGAAAAGAGGAGATATGCCCAACATTGGATTTGGATTACCTTTCTGTGCTTGAATCCTGATGCTTTCTTCCAAAGCTTGATTTATTTGTTCTCGAGACCAGACCTCAGACTTTTTCAACGTCTTCACTAGGCCGTCTGATTCAGTAGCAATCTTATTTCCTTTGTATTGTGGAGGCTCGTTTAGGTCAGAGATGATTTGTTGAACGATTTCAGTGATGATGAATTCTGGTGGAGGAGGAACCAGAGGTTCTTCAGGGAGATCATCATGTTTCACGGTTGGAGAACCTTCATCGATTTGAACAATCCTCAGAGCAGGGATTGGTGGAAGCATAGATTGTGTAGCTCGAAATGCGTTGATGGTAGCTTTGTTTTGATTTTAGCCATATCTTGGCTTCTTCTTAATGTTTCTGCTAACAATGATGGCCATGTGGCCGAGGACCATTTGGGCCTATCTGCATCCGAAAGGATATTCACAAGTTGTTCCCTGATAGCTTGAAGTCCTAAAACACCATTTTCACTTAGATCATCTTATTCTTCATCACCAGACTCAAGAGGGTCAAGAGATTCAACCTCGAGTATATCTTTTTCGGATGACTCGTCCCAGAGTGTAAATTCTGAGACAGGCTTCCATTGAATCCTTTTTTTCTCTTTGAGTAGCTCCTTCTCCCCATCTTTCATTGGAAGGCCCGTCATCCGATGCAAGTTTGACATTGTTTTGAAGTTCACTTAAGCGTTCGAACACTCTCTAAAAGCTCATATTGATCTGTTTGGAGAGAGAGAGAGTTGTAAGATTCAGCGGTGAGAGCTTGAGCTTTGAGATGGGAAAAGTCTTATCGATAATGACAAGCATCTTATCGAACTTATTATTCGAACAACAACGATATTCCAGGTGGCTTAGATCAACTTGATGAGGACTTGTTGCCTAATCATGCTCATCTCGTCCTTTTTTCCGAATTTCCTTCTTTAGCCTTTGGCTTTGCTTTTCATGACGAACATGAGTTTTTTTGATCAATTCGTTAGTAGCACTGATCATGTCGTCATGAATCTTGAGCATAGTTGTGGTGGTGGTGGAGATATGGTGATCGAGCCTGTCGTTGTATTTTTGTTCAACTTCTTCTAGAGTGTGCTTGAATCGTAGGGAAATGAGTTGGTCGAGTTGATTTGCTCGATTAAGTTCGTAGGGGCCAACATCTTTCATCTCGGAGAGATATTTTAGAATGAGTTCAATCTTGGATTCGAGGCTGGTAACCTTCTGATCGATCTTGGAGTCAAGTTGAGCAACAGTTTTGTTGAGTGAGTCAACCTTGGAAACAACAGCAACAACATTGTCTTAGAGTTCTAACAAGGCAAAAGGATATGCAATGTTTTCATCCGAAGATCCTATGTCTGAGGTAGAACCCTCATAATTTTTATCATCCTCATCACCATTCTCACCATCTTGTGGTTTGGAAGGCTTGGGATTGTTAGTTGGATTGGTTTCATATACTCATCACCATTCGTTGCCTTGAGTGCCTTGGGTGTTGGCGTCAACACTTACTTCTTCTTCTTCTTCTGAGGAGGAGGAGGAGAAAAGGCCAAAATCATATACTGGTTTGGAGGAACAGGGCTTCTGTAATGACTTGAAAGATGCGAGGATCGGAATAGCACCAACAGATGTGCTGTCATCATCAAATATTACATCATATGAATGTTCTTCATCGGAGGGAGGGAGTTTCTTCGCTTGTGAACATTGGAGGAGGATCATCCGAAACAATTGTAGGATCGGGAACATCTCCTGTAGCGCTTTGCTGAGCTTCTTCAGAAGGGTGAAACTATTGATCAATTTCTTCATCAGTTGGAAAAGTGAATGGAAGATTGCTTTGAATAGCTCTGTGACTCATTCAAATAAGCGTATACTCCACTTGTGCTCTTTTTAGCTCTGGATGACGAGAGTGAGCACTGTCTATAAAATCATACTAGTCTTTTTCAGAAGTACCCGATCGTCCTTTACCTGAACTAGGTGTCATACCGGTTGGGGCTTTCGAAGTAGGAGGGACTGCTCCAGCTTCGGAAAGCCTAGAATCAGAGGTAGGAGCCCCTAATTGTGCATGTGTAGAACCGAGTGGGATTTCCAAAATGACTCATGGGTGTGTCCCAGGGGTCTTCAAGGGACTATGTTCAATACCAGCACCATCGTTTTGGGAAAATAGGGGTAGATTATGTGCTTCCTCCCCGTGAGTTTGTGCATGTGATATTCAAACTCCAAAGGGTACTTCGGAAGAGTGGACGGTACAGGTAGGCAGTGATCCAGAGTCAGATCGAATGCCAACATGTGTATTCTTTTTGAGAGGATCCCCATGATTTGGTTCTCATTTTAGCTTTAACTTTTGAGGGTGAGGCCTTTCGTTTGGCGATTTTCTTCTTACATCTACCCGTAGAAACTAGTTTGTTCACATGCGAACGCTGTTCATCCGAGATTGGGGCAGATTGTGTAGGGTCATACACAACTGAAGTCTTAAGATGGTGTTTGAGATAAATTGAGTTGGATGGAACTGTTGCCAACATATGTTGTGGCAAGTGACGAATAGGTCCAAAAGCAGATTGTTTCGGTAACCTATAAGTTTTAATAGCCTTAAAAGAACAGTATACCTCTTTGAGATAAGAATGGCTTCTAATTTGTCATTGTACAACTGTTGAAGCGTCAGAGCCCAGAATCTCGGACTCGAGATCTCGTTAGTCTTACTTTTGATGGCAAACTTCCAAAAATCCTGCCATATCACCTCGATTTTTTGCAGAGGAACGATTTTTTCATCGGCGATCTTAACTTCAAGCACGTCATTTTCGATCTTGATCCGCTCAAAGCCTTTATCAAGAACGTGAAGAGGACGTTTAGGGTTGGGGATTTTGGTGAGTGGAACTGCTATGGGATGATGAGAGATGAACTCAATCATGATGTAGATTGATTCATCATAATCCATGGGATCTAGTTAGAACAGTTGGTTTGTTTACCTAAGACTAGGCTATGTCGATGATGATGAGGGGAAACCCTTGGAAGATTTCTTCTTGGTTGCAAGTTTGGAAACTTGACGAACGTTTTGGGAAGAGGCCATTGATGATTGCTTGAGAGCTTGCGAAGAATAGATTACAAACAAAGGCTCTAAGAAGATGATAGCAAAAGTGAAAAGTGGGAACAATTAGCATTAAAAATCCTTTTATAGGTTACATCTTCTGGGTTGGGTCGAAAAAGAGCAATGATGACACCAAACATGAAATGGGTTGCATTTAATGCATTGCCGAAAATGGCATCCTAAACAACTATTACACACCAAAGATGGGACGTTCGTTTGTTCCAAAGAAGAAAACCGTAGTTTAAGTTCTGACTTGTCATGCACTTTATACTAACATGTGCCAAAGCATGTTTATTGAGAACTAAAGGATAATCATCAAGAAAATCACTGTTAATATATAAATGAGAAAATGTTTCGGAGAAAAAACTTTAATGAAACCTTTGAAATTCTTTTACAGATGAGGATCTCGGAACAATTGGATTCTGAGATGAGATGTCATAAGATACTTCGAAAAGAATGTGAACACGTCATTAGTACATAGTATAGAGTTCAAGATGGCACAGTGTCAAACTGAATATCAGAGGTAAAAATTCATGAAGATCTTAGAGGACTAGTTTCAACTGATTTAGATTCTGAGAATTGAAGGATCAGAGCTCGGATGAAGATAAGAGATGAACTCACATTACCGTTTCTGATTTGAATTCCGAGATGAACTGCATAACACACTTGACTTTTAAATAAACTCTGAGATGGGATGAATGCTAAAACACCGATGTAACTATATCGGTCAGAAGCTTCAAGAGACGAGGAAAGCTGAATAACTTAAAAACTAGAAGAAGAGGTTAGACAAAAAGACACATAAAATGATCCTACATTTTTCGAGAGGAAACAATTCCGAGGAGACATGAATATGAATTTCGAATTATTTTACTTTCTAATGTTTCCATCAGAAAGTACAAGCCTCTTGGAAGAATCGTGGATCAGGCATCATCATTCCTATTTTTTTTTTCAGAAATCCATTAAATTTGGTTTCGTGTGATGTCTTAGTAAAGACATAAACAATTTCATCTTCAGATGGAACAAAAATGAGTTCGATGTTTCCTTTTAAAACATGATCTTTAATGAAATGGTACCGACTATCGATGTGCTTGGTCATGGAGTGCTGAATTGGATTGTGAGAATCGCAATTACACTTTGAGAGTCACATGCGATTGGAATTTTTGAAATCGATAACCATAATCCAGAAGATGATATTTCTTCCAAAGAACTTGAAAAGTGCAGCTTGCAGTTGCGATGTATTCTGCTTCCGCTGTTGAGAGAGCAATACAATTATGTTTCTTAGATGACCAGCTAACCAATCTTCCACCCAAAAATTGATAACCTCCTGAAGTGCTTTTTCTATCCAATTGAAGTCCTCCATAGTTTGAGTCGGAGTATGCCTGGCTTCCATTGAATCCTTTTTTCTCTTTGAGTAGCTCCTTCTCCCCATCTTTCATTGGAAGGCCCGTCATCCGATGCAAGTTTGACATTGTTTTGAAGTTCACTTAAGCGTTCGAACACTCTCTGAAAGCTCATATTGATCTGTTTGGAGAGAGAGAGAGAGTTGTAAGATTTAGCGGTGGGAGCTTGAGCTTTGAGATGGGAAAAGTCTTATCGATAATGACAAGCATCTTATCGAACTTATTATTCGAACAACAACGATATTCCAGGTGGCTTAGATCAACTTGATGAGGACTTGTTGCCTGATCATGCTCATCTCGTCCTTTTTTCCGAATTTCCTTCTTTAGCCTTTGGCTTTGCTTTTCATGACGAACATGAGTTTTTTTGATCAATTCGTTAGTAGCACTGATCATGTCGTCATGAATCTTGAGCATAGTTGTGGTGGTGGTGGAGATATGGTGATCGAGCCTGTCGTTGTATTTTTGTTCAACTTCTTCTAGAGTGTGCTTGAATCGTAGGGAAATGAGTTGGTCGAGTTGATTTGCTCGATTAAGTTCGTAGGGGCCAGCATCTTTCATCTCGGAGAGATATTTTAGAATGAGTTCAATCTTGGATTCGAGGCTGGTAACCTTCTGATCGATCTTGGAGTCAAGTTGAGCAACAGTTTTGTTGAGTGATTCAACCTTGGAAACAACAGCAACAACATTGTCTTAGAGTTCTAACAAGGCAAAAGGATATGCAATGTTTTCATCCGAAGATCCTATGTCTGAGGTAGAACCCTCATAATTTTTATCATCCTCATCACCATTCTCACCATCTTGTGGTTTGGAAGGCTTGGGATTATTAGTTGGATTGGTTTCATATACTCATCACCATTCGTTGCCTTGAGTGCCTTGGGTGTTGGCGTCAACACTTACTTCTTCTTCTTCTTCTGAGGAGGAGGAGGAGAAAAGGCCAAAATCATATACTGGTTTGGAGGAACAGGGCTTCTGTAATGACTTGAAAGATGCGAGGATCGGAATAGCACCAACAGATGTGCTTTCATCATCAAATATTACATCATATGAATGTTCTTCATCGGAGGGAGGGAGTTTCTTTGCTTGTGAACATTGGAGGAGGATCATCCGAAACAATTGTAGGATCGGGAACATCTCCTGTAGCGCTTTGCTGAGCTTCTTCAGAAGGGTGAAACTATTGATCAATTTCTTCATCAGTTGGAAAAGTGAATGAAAGATTGCTTTGAATAGCTCTGTGACTCATTCAAATAAGCGTATACTCCACTTGTGCTCTTTTTAGCTCTGGATGACGAGAGTGAGCACTGTCTATAAAATCATACTAGTCTTTTTCAGAAGTACCCGATCGTCCTTTACCTGAACTAGGTGTCATACCGGTTGGGGCTTTCGAAGTAGGAGGGACTGCTCCAGCTTCGGAAAGCCTAGAATCAGAGGTAGGAGCCCCTAATTGTGCATGTGTAGAACCGAGTGGGATTTCCAAAATGACTCATGGGTGTGTCCCAGGGGTCTTCAAGGGACTATGTTCAATACCAGCACCATCGTTTTGGGAAAATAGGGGTAGATTATGTGCTTCCTCCCCGTGAGTTTGTGCATGTGATATTCAAACTCCAAAGGGTACTTCGGAAGAGTGGACGGTACAGGTAGGCAGTGATCCAGAGTCAGATCGAATGCCAACATGTGTATTCTTTTTGAGAGGATCCCCAGGATTTGGTTCTCATTTTAGCTTTAACTTTTGAGGGTGAGGCCTTTCGTTTGGCGATTTTCTTCTTACATCTACCCGTAGAAACTAGTTTGTTCACATGCGAACGCTGTTCATCCGAGATTGGGGCAGATTGTGTAGGGTCATACACAACTGAAGTCTTAAGATGGTGTTTGAGATAAATTGAGTTGGATGGAACTGTTGCCAACATATGTTGTGGCAAGTGACGAATAGGTCCAAAAGCAGATTGTTTCGGTAACCTATAAGTTTTAATAGCCTTAAAAGAACAGTATGCCTCTTTGAGATAAGAATGGCTTCTAATTTGTCATTGTACAACTGTTGAAGCGTCAGAGCCCAGAATCTCGGACTCGAGATCTCGTTAGTCTTACTTTTGATGGAAAACTTCCAAAAATCCTGTCATATCACCTCGATTTTTTGTAGAGGAACGATTTTTTCATCGGCGATCTTAACTTCAAGCACGTCATTTTCGATCTTGATCCGCTCAAAGCCTTTATCAAGAACGTGAAGAGGACGTTTAGGGTTGGGGATTTTGGTGAGTGGAACTGCTATGGGATGATGAGAGATGAACTCAATCATGATGTAGATTGATTCATCATAATCCATGGGATCTAGTTAGAACAGTTGGTTTGTTTACCTAAGACTAGGCTATGTCGATGATGATGAGGGGAAACCCTTGGAAGATTTCTTCTTGGTTGCAAGTTTGGAAACTTGACGAACATTTTGGGAAGAGGCCATTGATGATTGCTTGAGAGCTTGCGAAGAATAGATTACAAACAAAGGCTCTAAGAAGATGATAGCAAAAGTGAAAAGTGGGAACAATTAGCATTAAAAATCCTTTTATAGGTTACATCTTCTGGGTTGGGTCGAAAAAGAGCAATGATGACACCAAACATGAAATGGGTTGCATTTAATGCATTGCCGAAAATGGCATCCTAAACAACTATTACACACCAAAGATGGGACGTTCGTTTGTTCCAAAGAAGAAAACCGTCGTTTAAGTTCTGACTTGTCATGCACTTTATACTAACATGTGCCAAAGCATGTTTATTGAGAACTAAAGGATAATCATCAAGAAAATCACTGTTAATATATAAATGAGAAAATGTTTCGGAGAAAAAACTTTAATGAAACCTTTGAAATTCTTTTACAGATGAGGATCTCGGAACAATTGGATTCTGAGATGAGATGTCATAAGATACTTCGAAAAGAATGTGAACACGTCATTAGTACATAGTATAGAGTTCAAGATGGCACAGTGTCAAACTGAATATCAGAGGTAAAAATTCATGAAGATCTTAGAGGACTAGTTTCAACTGATTTAGATTCTGAGAATTGAAGGATCAGAGCTCGGATGAAGATAAGAGATGAACTCACATTACCGTTTCTGATTTGAATTCCGAGATGAACTGCATAACACACTTGACTTTTAAATAAACTCTAAGATGGGATGAATGCTAAAACACCGATGTAACTATATCGGTCAGAAGCTTCAAGAGACGAGGAAAGCTGAATAACTTAAAAACTAGAAGAAGAGGTTAGACAAAAAGACACATAAAATGATCCTACATTTTTCGAGAGGAAACAATTCCGAGGAGACATGAATATGAATTTCGAATTATTTTACTTTCTAATGTTTCCATCAGAAAGTACAAGCCTCTTGGAAGAATCGTGGATCAGGCATCATCATTCCTATTTTTTTTTCAGAAATCCATTAAATTTGGTTTCGTGTGATGTCTTAGTAAAGACATAAACAATTTCATCTTCAGATGGAACAAAAATGAGTTCGATGTTTCCTTTTAAAACATGATCTTTAATGAAATGGTACCGACTATCGATGTGCTTGGTCATGGAGTGCTGAATTGGATTGTGAGAATCGCAATTACACTTTGAGAGTCACATGTGATTGGAATTTTTGAAATCGATAACCATAATCCAGAAGATGATATTTCTTCCAAAGAACTTGAAAAGTGCAGCTTGCAGTTGCGATGTATTCTGCTTCCGCTGTTGAGAGAGCAATACAATTATGTTTCTTAGATGACCAGCTAACCAATCTTCCACCCAAAAATTGATAACCTCCTAAAGTGCTTTTTCCATCCAATTGAACTCCTCCATAGTTTGAGTCGGAGTATGCCTGAAGAAGGAAACTTTCATTTTCCAGATACCAAATTCCGTGGTTCTTTGTTCCTTTGAGATATCAGAATTTTTTCTTGATAGCCAGAAGATGAGACATCTTAAGATTAATCTGAAATCTAGCACATAGGCATATAGAGAACATGATGTCTGGATGACTTGCAGTAAGGTAGAGAAGTGATCCAATCATTCCCCTATACTTCTTCTAATCAATAGTAACACCTGATGGGTCCGAGAAGATCTTGTGTTCGAAACCCATTGGAACCTATGTAGAGGCATATATAGATGTCCATTGAATACTTTTTTAGAAGTTCAAAAATGTATTTCTACTGGTGAATAAAGATTTCTCTGTTGGTTTTCTGGACTTGGATTCCAATGAAGAAACTTAATTCACGATTCATGCTCATTTGGAATCAACTAACCTTTAGCTTTGTGAAATCAGCAACCATCGTTGAATTCTTGGATCCAAAGATGATGTCGTCAATATAAAATTGGACTAACATGAGATGGTTTCCATTCGATCTTCGGAATAGGGTAGGATCAAGAATTCCTCTTTAAAAACCACAATGCTTCAGAAAATCATTGAGAGTCTCGTACCAGGCGCATGGAGATTGCTTGAGGCCATAAACAACATTTTGAAGTTTGTAACAATAGTTTGGATATGAAAGATTTACAAAAATAGGGGGCTGCTGAAGATACACTTCGATATCCAGTTCACCATTGAGAAAGATACTTTTAACGTCCATTTGGTAAACTTTAAAGCCTTTATGAGCTGCATAAGCGAGAAAGATTCAGATGGATTCAAGACGAGCAACAGGAGAAAAAGTTTCATCGTAATCGAGTCCTTCGATCTGAGTGAATCCTTTGGCCACTAATCTCGCTTTGTTTCTGATTATAACTCCGACGTTGTCGAGATTGTTTCGGAAGACCCATCTTGTGCTAAGAATAGGGTGATCCTTAAGAGGATGGGCAAGAGTTCACACTTCATTTCTATCAAATTCTGCTAACTCTTCTTGCATGACTATAATCCAATCAGCATGTTCTAAGGCTTCCTTGATGGATTTTGGTTCAACCATTGAAATGAATGCCGAGAAGTGACACTCATTTTGGATGTTGGTAGCAGAACGAGTTTGAACACCAGCGGTGAGATTTCTAATGAATTGATTTGGAAGATGATCCTTTGTCCAGATGTGTAATCTCGGAAGTTCTTGTGCAGTGGATGATCCAATATCAATAATGGGGCTATCTTGCTCCCCTTGAACAATTTGACTTTGAGGATGATGCTCCCCCTGAACTTCTAAACCGGATATGTCAACGTCGTCATCGTTCGGAAAGTGAAAGAAGTTAGAATCATCTTCATTGTTGTTCAGATGGGATCAAATTCAGCGAATTGATTTGCTACATCTTGAAATCCATCAACATTTGATTCGAGGGATGGATGATCATTCTCCTCCTTAACCTGAGAAGGTTGAAATGGATCGGTATCAAATGGAGGAATGGTGGGTGTCGGACCAAATTTTTTTTAAGAAATCAGAGTTGTAGCTGACAAGGACGGTCTTGATCGAGATTGCGAGTCAAGAGCAGTTTCTAAAGGTCCGAACATGCTTTCGAAGTCGACATTATAGATGATTTGGGAATTCGGAGACCCTGGAGGTGGACCATCAGACTCCATGATATGAGTTGTAACATGAGTTGGACGAGAGTTCCGAACAAAATTGTCATCAAAAGTGACATTAAAGCTTTCTTCAAGAACACGAGTTCAACGATTAAGAACTCTGTAGGCTTTGGATTTGGCTGAACTTGAGTTGTTTCCATTGCTCAGTATTCCATAACCTCGAATTTGTGAACTTGAGTTGTTTTCATATGTCACGTAACTAGCGTTAGGAGCGAGCTTTAGATCATGCACAAAGTCTTTCTGCCCAGTCATGCACATAGAACAAGGACTATCAATATATCATATTGTATCTTGTTCCGAAGCACAGAGTGCCTGCAAAATCAGTGAGTTTTGGAGTTTTTCAGCTTCGATTTAGACTTAGGGACTTTGGCATGGGCTTTAGACTTGGAATGTGAATTTTGAGCTACTGGCATCTTGGAGGGCTTGTTCTAAGATTCGTTAGGAAAGAAGCAGAATGCAGTGGTCTTTTAATTTACCCAAAAATCATATTCAACCAAAGGTTGTTTGGACATTGCTCTTCTCGGACCAACAATTTTTTGAGATCTTGTAGGAATCATTGTGTTGACAGATGTAACAGATGCGTTTTCAACCTTCTTTACTTTCCACTAAAACTTTTGTTTTGAATCTTTTGATAATTTCTGAACAACAGAGTTCTTAGCAACTTGTTCTTTTCTTGCTGCTTTCGAAGGCACATTTGGTTTCAAAACTTGTTTTGGTTTGAAAATCATGCCATCGGATTTAGCAATAAACACAGAAGAAACTGTCCGAGGAGAGTCAGTTTTCACAGAAGGAGTCTCAACAGTGACCTTTTTCGGATTAAGATTGACAGACTTGGTTTGAACAACCGAACTAGGAGGATCGGATGACCTCTTAAGAATCTTAACAGTCATAAATATATTGTGGTTCCTAGTGGCTGGACTAACTGTTCGAGACACTTTCTTTTCAGATTTCTCAATGAATCTGGAATCTTGCCTAGACCTAATTTCTTTCTTAAGGGCATTCTTAGCTTCAGTCTTAGGGTAAATAATATCTTTCTTATTTAACCAAGGTTTCTTCCGAGAGTCAGATGATGACTTGGAAGTTTGTCCACATGATGGATTGTCGAACTTAGGATTAATTGGCACCAGAGTTGATTTCAAAATCAAATCAGAGTTAGAGATACAAGAGTCGGATGAATCGTCACACATAATTTCTTCATCTATGTCACTATCAAACGACGCCCAAATGAAGTCGGATTTGTAAGAGTCATGTCTAGTTGTCTCGAGAATTATTTCCTCAACAACATAATTGATTGGAGGACCGAAGTTCAGAATTTGAACTCCAGTACAGTTGGTGTCAGGGAATGAATATGAGGACTGATTCAGGTCCAGGGATATCAGAGGCGGAAGAGGCGTGGAATTAGGACATTTAACAATGATAGGATGGAACTCAGGAATCAGAGATTGGAACTAGTCTGAAGTCTCAGGAAGGGGTGACAATGGTGAAACAGGGTTATCCTAATGAGTATGGTTCGGAACATCTCCCATAAACGTTAGATTTTGTAGTTCCTTCAAGGGACGAGCAACATGTTTTGGAAACTTGCTTCTGAGGCCTGGTGCTTTGGACCATGGGTGACGAAAATTATGTTTCATCCGCTCGTTTTCTTCAAGAATATCAATAGAGTTATGCAAAACATCAATTTTGGCATTAAGACGTTTGTTATCAGAAACTAATATATTCCTTTCAAAAAAAGTGATTTCACATTTGTCTTTTAAAATGATACATTCATCTGTAGACATTACAAGCTCTCTCTCTCTAGTGATTCTATCTTAAGCTTGCGATCTTCAAAGTGTAATCTAAGGTGAGTCAGTTCACTATCCATATTCTCACTTACTTCTATCGCAGACTAATAGGCTTTATGAATAACTGTCACATCTGATTGGATTTGGGTTAGATATGGTTCACAAACAGATAAATCAAAATTATTTTTAGTGATCATGGATCTTACCTATTGGATGATGCTTCTGTCGGGTGGATCATAAGTTTCCATGTAGAAACAATTTGGCTCAGCATCGCCATCGTCGTCTTCTGAACCTGAAGATCAGTAGCCTTCGTCACATACGATCGATTTTCTTTCCATAAGACATATGTTCTTTCCAGTATCCTCATCTCCAGAAGACCAATACCCATCAAGATTTCTTGACACTGTGGTAACAAAAGCGTTCTCATTTACTGCCAGCTCTTGGGCTCTACGAGCATAGTATGCAGAATATTTTACCATCGTTATTTGAGAGGTTTCAGCGAAACAATATTTTTTCAAAATGGTTACCGAGGCCATATTTATGACAAAATATCTTCATTTTGACTGATCTGGAATTTCTTGGGATTCCGAGGAGTGATTTGGGATGTTGGGTCGGTATGCAGTTGGGTTTTCTGAAGGTTTAGGAAGTGGTTGAGGATTATTTTGATGAGGGCCATGAAATTGGTTTGGATAAGGTTTATGACTGGGATTCTAGGGGCGTTTGTATTTCATGGACAATAGTGTGAATTCTTGTTCAAAACAAAGTTCGGACTCAGCTGGATCAAGATCATGATTTTCTTCAAATGAATGGTTTGGAACAGGTGGAGTAGGTGGGGTAGGAATTGTTGGTTGAACATGCGAAATAGGTGGAATAGTTCCAAAATGATCTGACATAGTTGGGCCCAGAATTATTGGGTTAACACAACTAACCAAGGCAAGAGGACCTCCTGACAATTCTCTTAATGTTTGAGCAACGTTAGATTCGTTGCCTTGTAGTTCGTGAAATAGTTGATAAAGCTTCAGTTTCTTCATATATCTGTTACTCCGAAGACATGACTTGACGTTCCCCCAGCCTTTTCTGAGGCTATTGATAAACTTCAGATTGTACTCGGGAGGATGAATCGTCACACATAATTTGTTGATCTACGTCACTATTCCATGTGCAGTCATATTGTTTACAACAATTTTGTACCTATTTGAAGCCGAGGCTACAGATTCACCTGGAGTTGTGGTGAAGGTATCAAAATCATTGCCAACCGCAGTCAGACACTTATCCTTCATGTTCTCGGACCCTTCGAACAAGTCCTGAAGAGTGTCCCAAATCTCTTTTGAAGATTTGCACAACTTAATGTGCTCAAATAGAGATGGAGGAACACCAAACACCATCTCTGAAAATGAAATATGGTCTACATGAAGCTTTTCAATGTCTGAGGCAGTAAGAGGTGTTAAACGTTGTTCTTCTTGGCCCATGAGAGTAGCAGCATCATCTCTCACCATTTGTCTCACTGGAACATGAGGACCTTCTTTCACAGATCTCCATATTTCTTCACATTTTTCCTTACCAAGTAAAAATCTTTCCATCCGAACTTTTCGGTAATCATACTCTTCAACAACTAGAAATGGGTCACGGGAAAGGCAACCCATGCTATTTTCTATTTGCATTGAATACATTTGTTGAGTTTGATTAGGACCAACCATTGAAGTTAAACTATTGGAGCAGAAGAGGTATATAGAATAACTTTTATCCTGAACACATAAATGATTGAGATACCAAGGTAATCTCATATCAACTATAATATGTTCGTATAGATTCAAAGGACAACCACTCAAGCTCTGATACCAATTGAAAGTGCTAGATTTAGTGTGCGGACAAGGTTTGAAAACTCAAACCTTGAATTAACTTAAGATCAATGTCTGTTGCTAATATTTTCGTCTAGTCAAGTCTGGTAAACCAGTCTTTATTTTGAAGTATAAAGATCAACAAAGTATTCAAAAAAATATTTAAGTAAAGTAAAGTGAGTATGAGCAAAGTAAAGACAACTTAAGAACAAGAAGAATGATGGTGAAAGAGATTTGACTTGCAAGAGATTTCGAATTTTGATGTCAAGAAAATATTGCTACTTCCAGGTTACAATGTATGAAAGATCATCACCTTAAATAGTAAAGGAGTGACATAGTACAAATCGTGAAAATTCTATGGACTAGATAAAACTGAGAACTTGACAAATCTGACACACAAGATTTACTTGATTTTGTCCTATGAACTATTCACTCAATAAAATTACAAGGAGCATTTAATGCTTGTACAAAATCTATCACATCAGTAAACTACGAATGTCTCGTAAATGTATTCATCTCGGAAGAAGACTGACTTTAGAACTTTTCATATCTCGAATTCCACTTGATTTCGGATCTGGTTTGGCTCGGATTGCTGGACGTTCACTTTTATGTATCAACACTCGGAACCTAAAGGATTAAGGGCTTTCCTTGTACATTGTTGTGCGCTTGCACTAACTTTTACTTATTATTTGTCCATTTCTACATTTATTCTACTCTTATACTTTAGTTGTTTAATTACAACCTCAAGATACTCGGTGGTATCTTGGCCCATTTTGAATATCTTATGACTTATTAGTTCATTCAATGAGTTTACAACTTTCACTCTATTTTTGTCCCAATTTACAAGTATATACATACTTATATATTGGGCTAAACCAACATTTTTATGTCGAGTTTTTTTATAACAAACAAAAACATTATTGTCTTATTCCTAAGATCTTGTGCATATCCAAGATCGACGACATATTTCTAGATCTTCAGCAATTCATAATATACTTTCTTAAAATCTTTACATAAACATCACACACCACACTTACTAATTTGGTTGCTAAATTAGTTTATCAATTCTTTTACCAAAACAATTTGGCACCATTTGTGGGACAAGTGGTGTTATTACTTTTTTCTTAAGATTGTTACAAATATCAAGCATTGTTCCATCTATTTCCACCGGTCAAAACTGTAACGTCCCAAAATTTATAACCAAAAATTTTGATTTTTGTATTAATGAAACCATCAACCAAACATATTTATAGAATCATAAAGAAATCTAAAGTATATAAACAATCATCCAAAATACATCAGAGTCAATAGGGCAGAAAATCATGGTGTGTGCGATGGGATCATCCCGAGCTCTTCCCCTTCGCACCGGAAGTACCTAAAACATAAACTGAAAACCGTAAGCACAAAGCTTAGTGAGTTTCCCCATCATACCCCATTCAATACATATAATGGTCCTCTCCCAACATCCATCGGGCCCATGCGGACACCGAGCCCCATCCGGTACAGATCTAATCGTATCATGCAATGGGCCCGACCCAACACACTTATCAGGACCCGCCTAGCATCGGGCTCCTCCCAGCATACATACATACACTTACAACACATGCAAGAGTGACACAGACAGCTAGCATACTAGGAATAATAATCTATGGGCTGATATTGGTGCCTTCGACCCGCTAAACACGGTGAGGAGACTCACCTCAATCAACTGATGAACCGACATACACTCGCAGGAGGCTACTACGATGGCTTCGCACTGAACACATACAAACTAGCTCTATGAAATAATCAGGGTAATAACCACCAATAAAGGCATGAATCATAATCCTTCTTATAAATGGTAAAAGATCATTCTACCCTTCTTATCCTAGGCCCAAAAAGCCATGGCCCAAACCCAATCGACCTCAGGCCCAAGAAATAACCCAAAAGGATTTCTGGTGAGTACGCCCTACGTACGACTAGTTATGCCCCACATACTAATTTGCATCAAAATAGTCGAGAACCTAGACACGTACGCTCAACGTAAGCTTGCGTACGCCCGACATACGCTCCAGTTAGCCAAAATGCCATTAAGCACTTATTTCTTTAAGTCCAAACGTCCAAATTACAGATCTAGGTCTTGGGGAATGTCTTAAATGCGAAAGTGACTAACTTGATGCCTTTGCATGGCGCATTGAGACTCAAACCCTAGATTTAGCATTCTACTTTCACCAAATGAGCATTAACCCATGCGTGGCTGATCTACAACCATCAAGATGCAAACTTTATGGACTAGGGACCTCAGAAACATCAAGAGGAGCAACCCAAAACTTTTGGAGTGATATTTACTCACTAGAACTCATTCATGGAACCAAAAGATGACCAAAACCTTACTAGATCTAGATCTAAGCATAGAACAACCAAGGTCAAGACTTTATACCTCTATGAAGCTGAGATATGTGAGTAAACTTTGGAATCACAAGCTCCAACTTGATCAAGGCTCCTTCACGAAGCTTCTTCTTCTTCAAGATTCACTAAACACCCACCAAAATACACACACAAGGATCAAATCTCTCTAAATGAGTTAGGGTTTTGAAATGAGGCTCAAAGGGGCAATGGAGGCTGGTCATGAGAGAACCTTGGGGCATAATTTTGTTTAAATAGATTCCAAACCCTAAAAATAGGTTTGTCTCCTGACCATGTACGTCCAACGTACTTGGACTTATGCCCAACGTACGCACACAACCTCCATTTTTCATTTAATGCCATTTGGGACCAATTTTGCAAATAATTTTCATACCAAGGGTCAAAATGTAAAATACCATGAATTGAGTGTTACAAATCTCCCCCACTTAAACTAGACGTCGTCCTCGAAGTCTGCTGTCACAAATAACTCTTGATACCATCATCTCATCTTCAGGCTCCCACGTCCACTCTGAACCCTTTCGGTGATGCCGTTGCACCTTCACGAGATCCATAACCTTGCTTCGCAAAGTCTTCGTCCTCATGTCAAGGATTGTCACTGGTCTCTCTACATAATTCAAGAGATCATCCACCTGAATGTCCTCTAATGGGACCACTGCGGAATCGTCAACCAAGCATTTCCACAACTAGGAAACATGAAATGTGTTGTAAATCTGACTAAGTTGCTTGGGTAAATCCAAACAATACGCAACCCTGCCCACCCGGGCTAAAACACAGAAAGGACCAATATACCGGGGGCCCAGCTTACCTCGCTTCCTAAATCGGATGTCACCTTTCCAATGTGACACATTTAGGAGTAACATGTCCCCAACTTGGAACTCTAAGTCTGATCAGTGTCTATTAGTGTAGCTCTTCTGTCGACTCTGCGATGTCTGAAGTCTGCCACAAACCTACTAAATCTGTTCCGTCATTTTGAGTACCACCTCCGTACTCCCCAGAACTCGTTGACCGACCTCACCCCAACATATCAGGGTCCTACACTTCCTCCCATAGAGCATCTCAAAACGAGGTCGATTAATGCTAGCGTGATAACTGTTGTTATACGAAAACTCCGCTAAAGGGAGATACGTATCCCAACTCCCGCCAAAATCAAGTACATATGCCCGAAGCATATCCCCCAATGTTTGGAAAGTCTGCTCGCTCTAACCATCACTCTGCGGGTGGAAAGTCATGCTAAAATGCAGACGAGTACTCAAATCCTCATGGAATCTCTTCAAAAACCTGGAAGTAAACCGAACATCCCTATCAGAAACCACCAAAACCGACACCTCACGTCGTGCCACAACCTCCATAATATAGATGTTGGCTAGCTTCTCAGCCGAGAAACTCTCCTGGATAAAGTGTGCGCTCTTGCTCAATCAATCCACAATAACCCATATGGAATCCACTCCGCGCGTCGCCCGTGGTAACTTTGTGATAAAATCCATCGTAATCTCTTCCCATTTCCAAACGGGAACACCCAACGACTCCATTTTGTTGTGCGGTCGCTGATGCTCAGCCTTGACTTTACTATAAGTCAAGCACCTCTCCAAATACCAAGCCACATCCCGCTTCATGCATGGCCACTAATAGTCAAGTTGGGGATCTCAATACATTTTCGTTTCTTCAAGATGAATAGAGAACCACGACTTGTGCGCCTCCTCCATCAAAACCTGACGTGCAACACCCCAATATGGAACCCATGCCCTCCGATGAAGAGTCAATAAACCTCAACTATCATATTCAAAGGAGGACACATTACCCACTATACGCTCTCTCTTCCGGTACTCCTCTTTCATAGCCTCGACCTATGCTTTCCGAATTTGCTCCAGAAGTAGAGTAATCACGGTCATCCTAAGACACACACCCATGATTGGAGCGGTAGCTGCCTTGCGGCTGAGAGTGTCGGCCACCACATTGACCTTCCTCAGGTGCTAAAGGATCTCGCAATCGTAATACTTTAGCACATCCAACCACCTACGCTGCCTCATGTTCAGATCCGACTGATCCATCAAATACCTCAGACTCTTGTGATCCATGTAAACAGTACAGTGTACCCCATAGAGGTAATGTCGCCAAATCTTGAAGGAAAAAACCATAGCCCCCAACTCCAAATCATGCATAGGATAGTTCTCCTTATCAGGCTCCAGCTGCCTCGAAGCGTATGCAATCACATGACCCCGCTGCATCAACACTACACCAAATCCCGTCATTGACGCATGACAATATACTACAAAATTATCGACGCCTTCAGACAGGCATAGGATCAGATCCTAACACAACCTCTGTCTCAGAATCTCAAAAGTTGCCTGCTGCTTAGGCCCCCATCAAAAAGTGACAATATTCTTCATCTACCCGGTCAAAGGAACCGCTATCTTGGAGAAATCCTGAATGTCTCTAATAGTAACCTGCCAACCCAAGGAAACTCCGAATAAACACAATAAAAAATGGAGAACTTAACATACAACTTCTCCCTCCTCAAAGTCTCCAACACCTCTCTCAGATGCTCCTCATGCTGCTCCTGAGTCTTGGAATTTGACCAGGATGTTATCAATAAACATAATCACAGACCGATCCATCGTAGGTATGCATACACAGTTCATGAGATCCATGAACGCAGCTAGAGCATTGGTGAGGCCAAAGGGAATCACCACGAACTCGTAATGACCGTAACGAGTTCAAAAGGCCGTCTTCTGCATATCCTCATCTTTGACCCTCATGTGATGATAACCCGAACGTAAATCAATGATAGAAAACAAAGATGCACCCTGAAGCTAGTCAAATAAATCGTCGATCCTCGGGAGTGGATAACGGTTCTTCATTGTTAGCTTGTTCAGCTCCCGGTAGTCGATACACATCCGATGCGACCCAACCATTTTTTTCACAAACAAGATCGATGCTCCCCATGGTGAACTATTCAGCCGAATAAATCCCTTGTCTAACAGTTCCTACAGCTATGCAAACAACTCTTGCATCTCCGGGGGTGCTAACCGATATGGTGCTTTGGCTATCAGAGCCGCACATGGAACCAAGTCAATCTGAAACTCTACCTCCCTCTCCGGAGGCAGCCCAGGAAAATCCTCCGGGAAAACATCCGGTTATTCCTGAATAATCGATACATCGCCCACAGTCCCCTTACCCACCTCCTGGGTATCCATCACATAAGCCACAAATCCAAAACACGCCTGCTGAAGATAATACATGGCCACTTGCTGCCGAACCGAGAGTCGGTCCACACTGAACACCCTCTACCTAAATCACCAACTCTCTCCCACTTGGGGTACGAATATGTACCAACTGTTTCTCATAATCAGTCGTTGCCCCAATGGGGCTCAACCAATCCATCCCCTAATAACCTTTCTCTCGTGCAGGGGAATGGGAACCAGATCGATCGGGTATCGCTCACTAAACAACTTCGAGGTGCACCCCCGATGAACCCTCAATACTCATACAAGACGATTGTCATTAATCTCAACCTATAATGGATAATCCACCTCCCCTGGAGCATCGACAAACCTCTTGATGAGCGCAAGAGATACAAAGGATCGGGTAGCCCCCAAATCAAACAAAACCGGACCGGAGATTCCGTTCACTAGGAATGACCCTAAAAGCAAAACACAGAGATAAGCAGGAAAATTAAAATAAATAAAGAGATAAGGAAAAGATATATACCTGTCACCACATCTGGTGCTACACGAGCATCCTCACCTGTTAGCTTTAATGCCCTGCTCCTCATAACAGGTGCCTCCGCCTTCCCTGGCGGCCATTTATGATCCTTAAGGTCGCCGGAGCGGGTGCTGCAACTGGTCCTATCGCTGCTAAACTTGGGAAGTTGGACTTCTTATGGCCCTTCCAATTGAAATGGAAGCAAATTAGATCAGATACCTAGGTGGTGGTGGTGGCAGTGCAATCCCTGCTGTAGTGACCCGTCTTTCCGCACTTAAAGCAGCTAGAACCACCCATCTACAAGCTCCATCATCCTCCCTGCCGCACTTGCGGCAGTGGTCCCGACCCTATTGGCCCCTTGATCTCGAATCAAAAACCTTGGGCCTCTTACCAGAACGCTCTGAACCCTAAACTTGATCCGACTTCTTTTTTTTCTCCATCTCCAGGTCAATCTCCCTCTCTCTGGCTCTTGCCACCATGTCATCTAGTGTCTTGAAAGTGGATATAATCACAACTGTCTGATATCATGCATCTACATATCATGATATCTTGCGCTCTTCATCTCCTCTTCCGGCACACACTGCAGAACCAATAAATCCCTCTCGCGAAACATAACGGTGATCTCCGCCACCGTCTCAGTAGTCTGGCGAAGGTCTTGAAACTCCCTCGCCAACTGATTAACCTCAATCATAGGCGCGAACTCAGCCTGAAACCTCTTCACAAAATCCTCCCCATTCATCGACTTAACCGTCTCACCTCCCAAGGCATGACCAACCTCCTTCCACCAATCACGAGCTCTGTCTTTCAGAAGACAGGATATAAGTCTAACCTTCGACCCCTCATGGAAGCAACTAGTATGGAAGGTGTTTGTGACATCCGCTAACCAACGCATGCTTGCAATAGGGTCCTTCTTCCTAAATAACTATGGAGCCCCACATACCTAAAACTCTCAGAAAGTCAAGGAGCGAGCTCCCATCATCACCACCATCTCAGAACGAAAAGCGCCCAAGTTCTCATCCATAATTTTCATCTGTTGGGTATTATTGTGTTGCGTCATGGGCTTGTTTTGTATATCCGGATTGGGCCTGTCCATCCGTGATTATCTAGTAGGGTTATACTATAAATAGTGCATGCATGTATGCATTAGAAAAGGTGGTGATTATCGTTGATTATTGTTTTGTAACCCTAAGCACCTCTACAGTCGAAGTTCTTAATAGAGCTCTTCTGAGGTGTTGAAGTTTTAATCATACGACATATTCAAAGCCATTCTTGTGTTCATAATTACGTTCTTAATTGTTTTGCCTGCATAGAATCTATCGATCCTAGTAGAACTTTGTTCTAACAATTGGTATCAGAGCAAGAGACTGTGTGATCAATACACATTCCTTCTGTGTTAAGAATTTTTTAGGGTTTCCGCTTTTATCAAATATAAAAGAAGCCGTCTTCTTCCTGTCGATGGTAACTCTGTTTCTGATAAAACCCTAATCTCAAGTTTACAGGTCTGATTCTAGCGGCTCACCATGTCTCACGAAGATTCTCAAACAAATCCCATCAACATCTCTAACAGCATTGGATCCACTACCAGGATTCCCATTCTTTACACTCAAGACTATGATGTATGGGCGCATCACTTTGAAGATTATGTGGTCGAATCTGAAGATAATGGTTATCTCATCTGGGAAGCCATCACGCTTGGGCCGTTTGTTCATTCGGGAACGAACACGACTGTTAAGAACCAAAAAGAGTATAACAAGCTGGTGGCGGACGTAGACAAGATGCCACAAGATGAGAAGGACAAGTTGTTGTGTAATGTGAAGGCCATGAGAATGATCAGATTCACCTTGCAATCTGACACTTTTCGGTTAGTTGGTTCATGCATGACGGCCAAAGAAATATGGGATAGGTTGAAAGAACTTTACTCAACCGATGAAGATCTAGAACACTCTATTCAAACCTTCCTGCTCTCAGAATTTGGAGTTTTCGAACAGAAACCAGAAGAAAAACTGATACAAACTTTCGATCGGTTCAATCATCTCCTAAGTAAGATGATCAAACATGGAATAGAAAGAAAGCTGATCGAGCAGAAGGTAACCTTCATGAACAGTCCGAGACCAGAATGGATGGCTGTGGTTTCAACAGTGAAAGCACATGAACAGTTTAAATCTTACTCACTAGCGAAACTTATGGGAATACTTAAGTCCCATGAGAATGTGGTAACCAAGGAGGCGAAGGTAGTTTCGGGTGTAGGATCGTTGGCCCTTGTCTCAAAAAGAAAAAGTACTGCAGAAGAAGAAGAGGAGTCGGATATGTATGAGTGTGACCTTACAAGCGAAGAATATGCTATGATGGTCACCAATCCAAAAAAGTTTGCACGAAGAAAATTTCCTGTCAATAAGAACCGAAACTGGCAGGGAAGTTACAGTTCTGAGAAGGTGAAGGATGAAGCGAATAATTCTTCTCAAAAGGATGAAGACAAAAAGGAGAGCAAGCTTGCAGGAGACTCAGGGTTCGATTACAATTATTGTCACGGCAAGAACCACTTTGCCAAAGATTGCATGCTGAGGAAGATGGCTGAGAAAAGAGATGGTGAAGACGATGAGGCGTACTACATGCGCAAGTTGGAAGAGATCAAGAAAAAGAAGGCAACTAACAGTTCTATGAATGCCTTGATTGTGCAGGAGAATGCAGATGAAGATGAGTTCGGTGGAGTTGAAGTTTGGTCAACCGATTCTGAGGATGAAGAGGTGAGAAAGCTAACTCATGGAAGAGCGTATGTGGCAAAGGAAGCAGGTTCAGCTGGAAGATGTTTGATGGTCACAGCAGGTGGATCAACCGAAAGTGCCAGTAAGGAACCGAACCTAACTGAGGACAAATGCTTTGCAGCCAAGCCCGTGAGCGAGAAGATCAACGACTATGATCGGCTGATCAAAAAGGTACCATCCATCTTGAATCAGTTAAAGTTCCGGTAACAGATTATGAAGAAGAATTAACTGAATTAAAATTTAAATTTTCTAACTTAAGTGTAAGTCTCATGCAAACTCGCTTAGCGAATTCTAACCTAACTGACCAACTCAGCAGGGTGTCTTCAAAGAGTGGGGAGAGAAGGATGTGGATTGAGCTGAAGGAGTCGGAGTTAAATAGGGCTAGGGATGAAAGTATTTATTTGCAACGAGACAATTTAAAATTTTTGAAACAAAGGAATGTTTTTTGTTTAATTGCAAAGCGCTTATATACTAATATTACTCAATTGCATTTAAATTGTGAAATAGGGAAAAAGATTCATAAAATGATTTTACCCTTCCTTGAATTTAAGGAGGATGAATTCATTGCTGAATGTGAATCAATTGTGTCCTCAGAAGAGACATCCATCCATTACAAAATCGGACTGGACAAAATAGAGACCTTCATTGACTCTAAGGAACATAAATGTATGCTCAAAAATCTTTTAGACGAAAATGATAGGTTAAAAATTAAGTCCGAAACCATTCAATCATTCGACTCATCGAATGTTAAATTATTTTCAGAAAATAAAATGAACTTAGAAAATACGTTTGAATTTGATGAGGAAAGTGAGATGAGCGAAATCTCAGTAGAAGATGTAGTTGATTGCTCTGAGTTTGTGAAGAGCGAAACCCAGAATGAGAAACCTCTCATATCTGAAAATTCGGTTGAATTCGCTCTCCTGTCGAAAGCCAAGCCACAGAAACTCAAAGAGAAAGCTATGGTTTATCAAAAGCTTCAAACTGTGCCGAATAAGGTCTATGCTGTTCCAAGAGTCACTGCAAGACAAACAGCAGAATTGAAAATCCTGGTCGACGAAGACAATGCTGAAGGATGCGATGATTACTTCTGGTCAGCCCCTATTGACAATGCAGATGAAACCATAGGCTTATCTGAGCAAACTTCATGGAGGGTTAAAGGAAGATACGTGGCTGAACCCATCAACAAGCCCTTGAGTTTCGACAAACCAAGCACAAGTGGAACAAAAGAAATCCCTGAAGAACCAATGAAAGAACCGATTGTTCCAACTAAGACAACCGAAACTCAAAAGGAGAAGCCAAAGGCTAGTTTCAATATCCACAAATCTCAGAAGGAGTTAGCCGAACAGAAACGCCAAAGAAATCAAAGATACATGAAAAATCTGAATGAGTGAAAACGTCATTGGCAGTCTCAAAATCCCAACTACGTACCTCATAAGAAAGAATCAATTGACAAAGGAAAGGAAAAGCTAAAAGGAAAAGAAAATTTCAGTCAAAATTCGTACTATTACAAAACTAGCGCGCAGAACCGAACGTCTACTTTCGGTCCAAACGTCAAGACTAACAACCGAACGTCTACTTTCGGTTCCGACACCGACATTCAGAATCGAAAGTCAAGTTTCGGTCCCAATATTGGTTTCGGTCCTTCCCACTCACAAAGCAAATCAAATTCACTGAAGGACATCAAAGGAAAGGGAAAGCTTGATTCTGATTCTAATTTCAATGATAAGAAAAAGTCAGCTAAGCCTAGGATTCATAAGAAAACACCAAAACCATCTAACAACACATCATCGAAAACACCAAAAATTAAACAAGATAAAACTAAAATCAGGGTGTACACCATCAAAAGAAAAGATCAATCAACTCTAATAAAAAGAACTTATTTGGTTGATATTTCTACTGCAATTCCTTTTTCTGTGAAAGACTCACCAGGACCCAAGAAACTTTGGGTTCCTAAATCTGCTTGAATTTGCAGGTGATAAGTGATGAGCAGTTCGATGATGAATGGTATATAGACAGTGGCTGCTCGCGTCACATGACAGGAAGGAAGGAAGAGCTGAGGGAGTTTCGGTCCCTAAAGGATGGTGGATGTGTGAAGTATGGCAATAAATAATTGAGAAGGTTTCATTTGATGATTCGAAAAGTAGCGTATGTGGAGGGATTGCAGCATAACCTCATCAGTGTGTCACAATTAGTTGTGGGAACAGGTTTGAAGGTTTCATTTGATGATGAGGGCTCAGAAATAATTGAGAAGCAATCTAAAAAGGTTCTGTTGAAGTCAGAACGCAAGGGAGAGATGTATCCTTTAAATCTCAACCCAATTTGAGGAAAACCAGCAATATGTCTGCTATCAAAGGCGAACACTGATGAAAGCTGGTTGTGGCATCGACGTCTATCGCACCTGAACTTCAAAGACATTAGTAAGTTAGTGCTTGGTGATCATGTTCGAGGCCTTCCTCTTCTCAAATTTGATAAGGAACATCTATGTGCATCGTGTGATATGGGCAAACAAAGCAGAAAGAGCCATCCCACACGAATCAATACAAAGATTGTTGAAGCTCTTGAACTTCTGCATATTGACTTATGTGGACCTTCGGCTATCGAAAGCTTCGGTGGTAGTAAGTTCATTCTTGTCATAGTAGATGATTTTTCACGCTTCACCTGGGTTTTCTTTCTTAAACAGAAATCAGATGCAACTCCCAAGTTGAAGACGTTCATCAAGCAAGTGGAAGTGCAGCTGCGAAAGACAGTAAGGAATATCAGAAGTGATAATGGGCTGGAATTTAAGAATAAAGATTTTGAGGATTTTCTGGCTGACAAGGGGATATCTCATAACTTTTCGGCCCCTTATACTCCACAACAGAATGGGATTGTTGAAAGACGAAACCGTTCTTTATGTGAAGCAGCCAGGACCATGCTAAGCTTTTCTTCTCTTCCACTGTACTTCTGGGCTGATGCTGTTGCAACCGCTTGTTACACTCAGAACCGATCCTTGCTCAACAAAATATTCTCAATCACTCCATATGAGATCTTGAACAATCAAAAGCCTAACGTCAAATTTTTCCACGTGCTTGGTTCCAGGTGTTTCATCTTTAATTCAAAAGAGAACTGAAACAAGTCTGATGTCAAAGCAGATGAGGGAATTTTTCTTGGTTATTCACTCACTTCAAAAGCATACAGAGTTTAAAACAAACGCTCCAAACGAATTGAAGAAACATATTACGTAACCTTTGACGATAATTACATGAAGAAAGTTCAATGGAGCGAAAGTGCCTTAGGAGAAATATTTCCTGAATCAGGACAAGTCTCGGTTCCAATATCCAACTTGTTTGAAGAGTACATTCGGCTATTTGATGAACCAGAGAAAGCAGCACACTTAGAGGCGAAAGCAGCAGACAACAAAATCGACAATCTCAAAAAGATCATAGATGAAGCTGCCAAAGAAATAGAAAGTGAACCTCCTAAACCAACAGGTGGTCAACCCTCCACTGACTTTCCAAACAACGGCTCATTGTTCAAGGGGGAGAGTTCATCAGCACCTAAGACAACTGAAATGTCTTTCGAGGGGGAGAATCCAATTCCATCCCCAACTCATAAAGGTCCAGGCGAGGGGGAGCATACAACTCCAAACCCACCCAATAATAGTCCAATCGAGGGGGAGAATCCGACTCCCACAGAGGATGAAAACTCTGATCCTGACACAGGTTACACTTCGCTAGTCGAGGGGGAGAAAGAGAATACAACTGACGAAGGTGATCAATCAGAACTTGAAGAGGAAGTAAATGAAGAGTTGGATCCAGCCTATGACCCAAATTATCCTCCTTTAGTGAAATGGACCAAGGATCATCCAAAAGAACAAATTATTGGTGAATCATCTGAGAAAGTTCTCAATCGTTCTCAATTGAAAGCGAAACAAATTGCATTATTCTCTAAAGTTGAATTCTGTATGTTTAATTCGTTTGTCTCCAAAGTCGAACCGAAAACAGTTAATGCTGCACTTGATCATTCTGATTGGGTACAAGCAATGCAAGATGAGCTCCATGAGTTCGAACGCAATCGAGTTTGGAGGCTGATTCCCACACCAAAGGATGCTTCAGTGGTTGGCTTGAAATGGGTCTTCAGGAATAAATTGGACAAAGAGGGGAACGTTATTAGAAACAACGCTCGGTTGGTAGTAAAAGGATATTGCCAAGAGGAAGGGATAGACTATGACGAAACCTTCGCTCCTGTAGCAAGGTTGGAATCTGTTAGAATTTTTCTGGCATATACTGCTCATAAAAACTTTGAAGTTTTCCAAATGGACGTGAAATGCGCTTTATTGAATGGAGAACTAGAAGAAACAGTGTATGTTGAGCAACCACACAGGTTCGTGAACGAGAAGTTCCCTGATCATTGCTATGTGCTGGATAAAGCTGTATATGGTTTGAAGCAAGCACCAAGGGCCTGGTATGAAACTTTAACTCGCTTTCTGAAAATGTCGAAATTTAAGCAAGGTTCGGTTGACCCAACCTTCTTCCGAAAGAAAGAAGGCGAACATCTAATGATAGTTCAAATTTATGTCGATGACATCATCTTCAGCTCCACGAATCCTAGCTTAACGGCTGAATTCAGGAAGTTGATGGAGACTAAATTTGAAATGAGCGCAATGGGTCCGATTAATTTTTTCCTTGGTTTGAATATTAGAGAGGGACCAGAAGGTATATTTATCAACCAGGAGGCCTACACAAAGAACTTGCTGGCAAAATTCGGTATGACGGGAGATTCGAAAGTGAAGGTTCCTATGGCATTTGGCACTAAGTTAACACCTTCTCTGGAAAAACCTGATGTTGACATAACACTATATCAACAAATGATAGGGTCCCTTATGTATCTAACAGCTAGTAGACCGGACATTATGTTTTCTGTTTGTTATTGTGCCAGGTTTCAAGCTAATCCAAGAGAACCTCACATGGTGGCAGTGAAAAATATTTTTCGTTACCTGAAGCGAACCTCATCTCTCGGTCTCTGGTACTCTGCTAGATCTGGATTCTTTATTCAAGCTTTATCTGATGTTGATCTTGGAGGATGTGGTCTGGACCGAAAGAGCACTACAGGTGGATGCCAATTCCTTGACGGTAAACTTGTTAGCTGGCAGTCCAAGAAGCAAACCTGTGTGTCACTTTCAACAGCCGAAGCTGAGTATATAGCTGCAGCATCTTGTACTTCTCAAGTAATTTGGATTCAAAGTCAACTAAGAGATTATGGGCTAAGTATGAAGAAGATTCCTCTCTATTGTGACTCAGAAAGTGCAATATGAATATGTCACAATCCAGTGCAACACTCAAAAACTAAGCATATTGCACTTAGATATCATTTTATCAAGGACTATGTAGAAGATGGGAACGTGGAAGTACATTTCGTTCGGTCCTCTGATCAACTGGCTGACATATTCACTAAAGCCTTACCTGAAGCGAGTTTCAATAAAATTTTACAAGGCTTGGGAATGATGGAAGCAGAGTCGGTACCAAATGCTCAAATCTCTCACTAAAAATTAGACAAGCGAAATAGAGGGAACGCTCGGTCTATTTCGGTTCCAGATTTTTCGGGAACCGAAATGAACCGAACGCTCGGTCTATTTCAGCTCCATAATTTTCGGGAACCGAAATGAACTGAACGCTCGGTCTATTTCGGCTCTGGAATTTTAAGGAACCGAAATGAACCGAACGCTCGACTTATTTCACTTCATTCTTTTAAGATAAGGTTTTGGTTGTACATTTTGTTTATTCTTTTAATTTTTTTTAAGTGTGTTTTGTGCTACTTTATTTTTATTGTTTTATTTTTTTTTCAGATCCAAAAATATTTTATCTTTCTGTTTTTATTATTTTTCAGAAAATTTCAAAACTCCAAAAATATTTTTCTAATCGTTTTTATTATTTTTTTTGTTTTGTTTGTGTGGTGTGTTTGTTTGCTTGTTCTTCTAATTAGGTCACAATTATACCAGTACAACAGATTTTGGAGCTTAGGAAGGTATGATTCTTTCAATATGAACTAGTTAAGGGTCCCTAGAAGCATGCTGCTGCATGTTGACCGAAGCCTCTACGACTAAGAGCAAAGCCTTAATGATTCGATCTATACCTATCGTTTCTTCTCAATCAGGCTGTTAAAATCAACTCAAGTCAAGAGCTACCTTACTCTCCTTAAATGAGTTAAGAGTTTTTCTGCTTTGTCATGTTTTTATAGCAAAAGGTACTTTCGGTTCTTTAACCACCCTCCTTACATTCTCCATCAACTTTCGGTTCACCACTGTAACCCTTGAGACTCTCGATCTTTACCACTGAGGTTTATGGTTGCATAAAATCTGTGTTTGTGATCTTAGATACGTACACCACGTGCTGAGTGAAACCCAAAAATCAACACCTACAATGAATTGACGGTGAATCATTATATTCAAGATCTTACTTGTTACCTAATGAAATCTCATTTTATTTTTTGAGTGGTCTTTTGTGAAATTGTCTAACACCAAGGCTTTTCTTCCCTAAAAGATCCAGTTTGTTTTTGTTTTTGAGATTTCTATCATATCTTAAGTCACTATAAATTATATCCAACCTACTTTTTCAACAGATCACAATGGTCTCACAAGTACTTCTTCCAACGTTCGGTCTTATGTTAAGAATCGACGTTCGGTTGAAGATAAGCTACCCTTAACCTATAATTTAAAAGAAGTCTTTCAATGTTTCTCTACAAACACTTGATCGTATCTTCTCAGGAATCCACACAAGCACTTCAAGTCTCTCTTGACTTTGAAGGGAGCGATTCTTGTCTGGAATCATCTGCTTTATGTCTTTTAATAGACATCACTCACATCCAATACACATTTTGCTTTATTTCTTTATCTTTTGTCACCCTATTGCACGGAAATTTTTATTTTCCAACATTCTGGTTGATGTTGGTTCGATTTTTGTTTACCTTTTGGAGCAACAGGGGTTATCCTAAATTTTGAAGCGAAGCTAAATTTCAAACGACGAATAGAGGATAAGCTTTTGGGTGCGTGAATTTGAACGGTCTCTAAACCCACGCGTGCTGACGTATACCTGGGAGAAACCACCCTGTCACACCGCACTTTTTCAGGCGACGTTTTAGTGATCACGTCATTATCATGATGATTTTTCTCTCTCCTGGCAATGGTATATAAAGGGCTTCTAATCTTATTTTTCTTTTACCAGCAACAAATTCTCTCAAACTACAAGGTGATTTGCAACTGTTCATCTTCTTTCTTAACTCAACCATGGCGACTTCTTCATCGGCTCACGATCAAACTGCATCGTCCACATTGCTCTCGATCAAGCCAAACCAGAACATGATCATTGAACTCAACCCTTTTCTGTACGATTCGTATATGCTACACGTAGTTGAGTGTTTGAAGTATTCACCTCTGGTTTTAGGCCTAACACAGGTAGAATCCGTCCCAATGTTCCTCCTATCGCAAGTCTATACCACCTCTTCGTATGATAAGAACAAGGAGAGGATCTACTTCCAAATCTTCTCTCACAAGGCTTCGATTTCAAAAGGGAGATTTTGTTCATCTTTGTAACTTGCTGTGGATTCGTCTGTGATCTCACCAGACTTCATCACCACTACTCAACTGTTATCGATGCTCTACGAGATGGGCTACACTGATGTGCTTACCACAGTTACGAAGGTTAAGAAGTCATGCTTACTGCCCCAATGGAATGGATTGCTTACTCTTCTCATCAAGAGTTTGGCGGAGAGGAGTGGTGGGTCTGATGGTACCAGTAAGGGTTTCCTGACCCTTCTATACGGTCTTTACAATGGTATAAATCTCGACTATGGGTCGATTATCTGGTCACAAGTGGTGCAAAGCCTCAACACTTCAACGAGGCACTCTGAAATTTCGTGTGGTCGATTCTGGACTCTCATTACACGAAGGGCGATTAATTCTTTGCAGATTCCGGTAATGAAGGATGCCCTAGTCGCGTCTGTGGCTACGTTTCACACCAAGAAAATCATCATTTCTGATCCTACAAAGTTCCCTCACAATGGCTCTATACCTTAGACAATGTACATGTGTGTCTCAGCCGAGAGTAAGGTCATGGTTGAATATCGCAAGATTCCTCCCAAGGACCCGAGAGTCTTATCTCCTGAACAGCAGGCTGCCTTGGATGTTGTGGAGAAGCCTGGTAACCGAGGAAAAAGGGCTACTACCAAGAAAGGGACAACCGAGGATGATAAGTCTAAGTCTCCTAAGTCAAGGAAGCGAAAGTCTGAGAAAGGGGATTCTTCTAAGCCAAAGAAGATTAAGAAAATGGCGAAGAAATCCAAGAGTCCCTCTCCTTCCAGTTCAGAAAACGATGAGGAAGATGAAGAAGAGGAAATTCATCATGAGTCACCGAGAGGTAACACCCCTCCCCGATCCCCCACTCCAACCGAATCTCTTCATGACAAACTTCCAACACCACCTTCGTCACCGAAACAGACAGTTTCTATTTCGGTTGCTCCTGTTCCACCACCTACCACCTCTCAAACAACGACTTCTACACCACCACCACCACCAGTTACTACCATTCTTATTTCTACAACTCCAATCCACCCTCCTATTATTTCCCAATCAACTTCCACCACTATCCCAGAACCGACAGTACGAGTCAACGTATCTGATACGGGGGCGACTACTGAAACCGAACCTCCAGTTACTTCCAAACCACTTTCACCCTCACCTTCAACCGATTCCGGTGCTACTCTCGGTGGTGCTAATGATGAGTTTTATTCAACATACTACAGTCCCTATCGGCTTCCTACAGATGATGATGATGAAGCTCCTGTCACGAGACAACAACTGAAGAGCATTGATGAGAAACTTGATAAATTGCTTGATGACAACAAGTCATACAATGGTGTTGTGCTTAAAGGTTTCATGGATACTGCTCTTGAGCAATATACTGAGTCAATTGAGAAATCCACAAAGGCTGTTAATGAGTCTACGTCTTCTTGCAAAAAGGCCACTACTGATGTTGCTGAAATTGTTCACAGTACTCAGATCTTTCTCGAGTCACTCAAAGGGCATGCTGATACCAATGCTGCCAAGGTAAATGCTTCTGTGGATTCCTTATCCAAGTCATTTCAAGAGGAGCACACTAAGTTTGAGGCTGTTCGTTCTTCGATGCAAGCAGAGAACACTTCACTTATCAGTTCTGTGAATTCTCGGCTTGAATCTCTTCATGCTGATTTAGCAAAAGAGAGCACTCTGAAGGAAGATCTTGCCCGCCAGGCCTCGACTATTGAAGTTCAGAAGGTGCAGCTTGCTCAAGCTGAAAAGGAAATTTCTTTGTTGAAGACTGAAAGAGCTGTTTTTAGAAGCTGTGCTGGGGATGTCAAGGATATGCTTACCAATCTTCTTGGTGCTCATGATCCTATCCTTACTCTCACTATCAGAAATCATCTGACATAAAAACTTCTTCCTGCCCTTGCACTGTTGCATGAGATGAAGGGTGTTTCGGAGAGATTCATACCTCCAAAACAAGGGGGAGAAGGTGCTCAACCGAAGGTTACTGTGAAAACGGAAACTGAATATGCCCAACCGAAAGTCAAAGTTACAACTGAACCGAAGGATAATGAAGCTTCGGGTTCTGGTTCTCAAGCTAAGAAGAAGGGGATTGATGATCATAGTGATGACGAAGAAGAAGAGACAATTGCTGAGGCCCTTAAACGAAAGAAGAGGGACAAAGAGTTGGATGAAACCTTGAGGGTTGTGAGGGAAGCTGAGGAAAGGGAAAGGAGGAACAAGGAAGAAGAAGAAGCCTTAAACTGCAAGAAGGCCTTGTTTCCCCTCTGGACAAAAGAGACACTTATCAATGAGGCAATAGAGTTTCCAAGCGTCTACTGGCTGGAACCTGTCACTTCTTTTGATTGTGATAATTCAAAGGATTCACAGTTCGATATACCGATAACACGGAAGGCATTCACGTTTCATTGTTTTGATTCGACTGTTGAAATTCCTTTCCCTCATCCAAAAGTTGATCGTGAGCTTATTGACTTTTATCTGAAGTATGGTCAACCACAGTACTTGACATGGAGCGCACAGAAGATAATTACTGTCAAGGTATTAAAACCTTCGCCTGCTGGGAAGTTCATAAATGTTAATTTTAAAATCACACTAGGATCAGCAAACTCGGTGTCGATTATTTCCCTGGCAGACCTTCCGAATTTAAATCCTCATGACTGGATCCTATTGTTTAACATTCTGCTCACCAATCCAAAAGAATATGAGCCGATACTGGATCGTTTGAAGAGGATGTTGGCTTCTTACATCCATGAGGTTGCTGTTATGGATCAGGAGATAGCGAAAGTGATGAACAAGAAACCGATTGTCAAGCCAACACCGAAACCAGGAGATGTGAACAAAATGAAGATGGGCCAAATCGATTCTACACATCTTACTGTAATGTTTACAAGAGGCGAAGCCAATCGTTTTCTGTTCGCTCTTGTTGATAAACATTTATTCTCAACTGACTGCTTGGAGCACATTATCAATATCATCCATCGGTGAAAGCAGAATTCAGAAGCAGATAAGAAGAACTTCACGGACATGCTTCGGTGGTAAATTACGTTTCGTCATCATCTATTGGCCATCATACCGAAGGTGTTCAAGACAATCAAGAAGTCTTCTGCAGCTCAACCGAAGTGAGCTTTCGGCTCCACTGACGCAAAGGGGGAGATTGTTGGGTATTATTGTGTTGCGTCATGGGCTTGTTTTGTATATCCGGATTGGGCCTGTCCATCCGTGATTATCTAGTAGGGTTATACTATAAATAGTGCATGCATGTATGCATTAGAAAAGGTGGTGATTATCGTTGATTATTGTTTTGTAATGCTAAGCACCTCTACAGTCGATGTTCTTAATCGAGCTCTTCTGAGGTGTCGAAGTTTTAATCATACGATATATTCAAAGCCATTCATGTGTTCATAATTACGTTCTTAATTGTTTTGCCTGCATAGAATCTATCGATCCTAATAGAACTTTGTTCTAACACCATCATACCCTCCTTGATCGTACCAAAGATCACATGAGTCTCCCCAGAATACTGCGAGTAATCTCTGATGAAATGAAATCCCGCATTTGATCATCCATATGTCCGGCCCCAGATCTAGAACCTGATGAAATGAACTCCCGCATTTGATCAACGGCAACAGAACCATCATTGGCAGCCATACCTCCACCAAAACTGCATCGGGTGACCACCATACTGGAAATAAACCATTCAAACCATCAAAATATACTCGAAGAATCCCACATTCTACAAGCTCCCTTGCATCATCGTGGCATTCCTTGACTCGAGCACGGATCATCTGCTTCCAATAGTACGGGCCTAATACTACCTTCCATATCTATTCGTGATTTCCTTAAGGATCGTCCGAATCCCCCAAGTTACTTCCCTATCAATCCAAATGATATCTAGAAAAGCGAAGCCCACTGCACCAAATCACTCCCTAGGTTCTCCGAGGGCTACCACCACACCATTTTCGACCATCAGCGGTAGAAGAAACTCCTTCTTACACCTTGTAACTAGCTTACGAATACAATTACATATTACCGACACCAGATAATCCTACGATTGATAGGTATCACACTACAACGGTTGGACTCAAACAAGAGCTGCGCAATAGGGTTAAACCTAACCTTCTAAAATTATCTGATCTCAGTAATATGTAACTTAACACATTCGCTTACTAGTTAGATGATATTAATGAGAAATCCTAAAATCACGAAGCAAGCAACATTCGAGCATTCAGTAATTTGAATCAAAGCATAACCTAAACAAGCAATCCTATCAACTGATTGATCTAGTACTAGCATGCAAGTTTATAAGCTCACATACTAGGCATATAAAGGCATCTCTCATAGCATTCTATCACACAATCCTGAGCAGATCCTTAGCCCTAATCTAGCATGTGATTCATAATTTCACAATTCAAAACATATCACATAGAACGTGTACGGGTATTTTGGGAAAACTAACTTGATCTCGGTTGATTGAATACACCACACCCCTTTCTTTTATTAGTAAATCTTTTATTAAAACATTTATTTTTATGAAAAATATCCCAAACCCTTAGTTTGAGTTCAGACACACCTGAGAGTATGTTGAATCCCTCAAACCAAGGCTTTGATTCCAACTTGTAACGTCCCAAAATTAATAACCAAAAATTTTGATTTTTGTATTAATGAAACCATCAACGAAACATATTTATAAAATCATAAAGAAAGCCAAAGTATGTGAACAATCATCCATAATACATTAGAGTCAATAGGGCAGAAAGTCATGGTGTGTGCGATGCGATCATCCCGAGCTCTTCCCCTTCATACCAGAAGTACCAGAAACATAAACTGAAAACCATAAGCATAAAGCTTAGCGAGTTTCCCCAACATACCCCATTCTATACATACAATAGGACTTTCCCAACATCCTTTGGGCCCAGCCCGACATCGAGCCCCGCCCGATACAGATAAGATCGTATCATGTAATGGGCCCCACACAACACACTAATCAGGCCCCACCCAGAATACATACAGACACTTACAACACATGCAAGATTCACACACATAGCTAGCATACTAGTAGAAATAATCTATGGGCCGGAATTGGTGCCTTTGACCCGCCAAACACTATTATGAGACTCACCTCAATCAACTGATGAACCGAAACACACTCGCAGGCAGCTACTATGGTGGCTCCTAAACTGAACACAGTCAAACTAGCTCGAATAAATAATCAGGGTAATAACCACCACTAAAGGCCTGAATCATAATCCTTCTTATAAATGGTAAAAGACCCTTTTATCCTTCTTATCCTAGGCCCAAAAAGCCATGGCCCTAGCCCAATAGACCTCAGGCCTAATAAATAGCCCAGAACGCTTTCTGGTGAGTATGCCTCGTGTACCACTAGTATGCTTAGTGTGCGCTTGTGTATGCCTGACGTATGCTCCGGTTAGCCAAAATTCCATTAAGCACTTAATGCTTTAAGTCCAAATGTCCAAATTGCAGATCCAGGTCTCGGGGAATGTCTTAAACAATAATGTTACTAACTTGATGCCTTTGCATGGCTCAATGAGACTCAAACCCTAGATTTAGCATTCTACTTTCACCAAATGAGCATTAACTCATGCATGGTTGATCTACAACCTTCAAGATGCTAACTTTATGGACTAGGGACCTCAGAAACATCAAGAAGAGAAACCCAAAACGTTTGGAGTGATATTTACTCACTAGAACTCATTCATGGAACCAAAATATGCCTAAAACTTCACTAGATCTAAATCTAAGCATAGAATAACCAAGGTCGAGATTTTATACCTCTATGAAGCTGAGAAATGTGAGTAAACTCTAGATCTACGAGATCCAACTTGATCAAGGCTCCTTCACCAAGCTTCTTCTTCTTCATGGTTCAACAAACACCCACCAAAACACACACACACACACACAAAAGGATCAATTCTCTCTAAATGAGTTAGGGTTTCGAAATGAGGCTCAAAGGGGGAAATGGAGGCTGGTACTGAGAGAACCTTGGGGCATAAGGTTGTTTAAATAGGGTACAAACTCTAAAAATTAGGGTTTGTCCCCAGACCACATACACCCAACGTACTTAGACGTACGCCCAATGTACGCACATAACCTCCATTTTTCATTTAATGCTATTTGGGACCAATTTTAAAAACAATTTTCATACCAAGGGTCAAAATGTAAAATACCTTGAATCGAGTGTTACAAAAACCTTCTCCATCCACCTATTGTTAACCATTAGAGAAAAAATGTGAACACTACGAGAAAAAAGGGCTTTCGTGACTAAAATACCATATGTTTATTAATCAAAATCGTGGATACCACGTATCTGGGACAAATAAATTAGTCCCAGATAGTATCTAGGACTGATTTTAATGTGTTAATTGTCGGTGATTGACCAAAATTATTTGAGCCTAAAATTTTGTCCCTAATATGTTTGTTCTAGTTTAGGTTTGGAAGGAAACACATTAAGGACTGAATTTCAATCTCGAATAGACTAGTGTCAATTTTGACTTTGGAGGGATACTTATTAGGGACTAAATTTCAGTCTCTGACAAACTTGTGCTAATTTTGATTTTTTAAGGTACTTATTGCGGAGTGAATATTACTCTTTCTTAGAATTGAAGGATGGAAACTTTCTAAAGACTGAATTTCAGTCTCTAACAGACATGCATTATTTTACATTCAAATTGACACTTATAATGAATAAGAAATTAGTATATGAGACGGATTTTTTAGTCATAGATATCATATAACACAAACCGATTAATTAGTAATGAATAATATTTGGAAGAAAATTATCAGGGAATGTTGTTCAGCCTCAAATAGACTAGGCAAATTTTGATTTTGAACGAAAAATCATTAGGGAGTGAATTTCAGTACTACAAAAACATGTGTCATTGTTGATATTTTAGGAACTTATTAAGGACTAAATTTTAGTATTTGATACATATTATTGAATCATACATATAATAAGGTATAGCATAGCCTATTATATATATATATATACCCTTCCTATATACCGAACCAGGCATATACACCGAACCAGCATATGTGCCGAACTGTTGGGATATTTTGTGTTGTGTCAATATTGTATTATATTGTTATAGTCCATCTTTTGTAATGGGTTAGGCCTGTCCACCCGGTTTTTATTGTGCTAGGGTTAGACTATTTATAGTGCATGCATGCACCATGTTTAGTATCGATTGTATTAGCCCTACATTGCCTTTACAATAGAAGTTCTTCATCGATCTCTTCTAAGGCAATGGTTTTTAATCATTAAGCACATTTTCGATTATTGTTTTCTTTGTTTTGACGCATATACCAGTTTAGAATCTATTGATCTACTCTTATTGTTCTAACAATTAGTATCAGAGTAGGAGATTGTGTAAATCATACACAATTCTTCTGAATCTTGATCTTTATTTTACTCTAAACTCGATTTAAATTTTACACATCTGGTTCTTACATGTTTTATTGAATTAACAACATGAATGCAGAAGATCCTCATACTCTTGCCTTTAACCTATCCACCAGTATTGGTTCCACAACCAGAATCGCTATTATATATCCACAAGACTATGAAGTATGGGCGCTGCACTTTGAAGAGTACATCTTGGGTTCCGAAGATCATGGAACTACAATAAGGCAAGCCATGACAGAGGGTACTTTCATGCACATGGGAACGAGGAAAATTATTAAAACCCAAGTAGAATACAATGCTCTTCTCATTACTGTTAAAGACATCCCTCTGCATGAAAAGGATAAATTGCTAAGCAACATCAAAGCAATGAGGATTATAAGGTTTGCTCTACCTCTAGAGACGTTTCGTCTAGTGAGTTCATGTGAAACTGCAAAAGAAATATCGGATATGTTGAAAGAGCTATATTCCAGTGATGCATATCTTGAACATTCTGCTCAAACATTTCTTCTTTCTGAGTATGGCGCCTTTGCTCAGAAGTCTGATGAAAAGCTTGATCAGACTTTCAATCATTTTAACCATCTTCTGATCAGGATGGTTAAGTTCAAGATAAGATGTGAAATCATAGAGCAAAAAGTGACCTTCATGAATAGTTTGAGATATGAATGGAAATTAGTTGTATCTACTGTGAAAGCTCATAAGCAATTAAGAACTATTCTTTGGCGCAGCTTGTGGGAATACTTAGATCCCATGAGTATGAAGTAACAAATGAAGGAAAAGTTGTTTCTGGCATGGGTTCATTGGCTCTTGTAGCAAAGGGAAAAAAGATTGCTGAAGAAGGTTCGTAGTCTGATCTCTCCGATTGTGAACTCTCAAAGGAAGAACATGCTTTGATGGTGTCCAATCCCAAAAGGTTCGCCAAAAAGAACTTTGGATACAACAAAAACAGAAACTGGCAGGGGAGTTACAGCTCAAAAAAGGTGAAGGATGAGCGAATCAACAACCCTCAAAAGGAAGAAGTAAAGAAATAGAAGAAGCTTACGGGAGACTTCGGCTATGACTGCAACTATTGTCATGGCAAAAATCATCTGTCTATGGAGTGTATGTTGAAGAGAATAAATGGGAAGAAGGACGAAGTAGATAAAGATGAAGCTTACTATCTTCGGAATATAGAAGAGCTTAAAAAGAAGAAGAACGCTGACAATGCTAAGCCTGCTTTAATTGTGCAGGAAGATGATGACGAGTTTGGAAGAGTTGAAGTGTGGTCAACCGATTCGGAGGATGAGGTGGTTCGCAGACCCATACATGGCGAGTGCTTTGTCACGAAGGATGAGTTCCCTAAGTACGCGGGAAAGTGCATGATGGTTCGTAGTGATATTTCAGATCAAAGTGGATACGTGACTGGTGGCAACAAGACTTTGGACAACTGCTTCGTTGTGAAAACTGTCTCCGAGCAGATTAGCGAATGTGAGAAAGTAATCAACAAGGTGATTCGTGGCGAGCAGTTTGACTCCGAATGGTATATTTGTTGGATAAGGTGTCTAAGTCAATAACTATATTTGAGATGTACTTGACCCGACCCAACATGGTCCATTTGGGTTGAACTTCACCCGAACAACTTATATGGATAATCTTTTGAGAATAGTATAAGTTATGATTTATTAATATATTATAAGTTCTAATATATTAATATGAAATCATATTATTTAATTAGTATTGATCTAAAATTAATTTAGAATTAATTTGGTGAACAAAAGGGTGACTAACTAAATATGGGCTCTTGTATTTATATAGTGTGGGCTAATGCTTATTTAGAATGGGCTAGGCTTGCATGGAAAGTCCATGGATAGTCCATGGAGCTTTAACCCATGGATCTTATGGAAATGAAAGGTCATGGGTATTAGGGTTTACATGAATGTAACCCTAATCCATCACACTATATAAATGGGTCCTTGGCACTTGAAATGACACTAGTGGTGTGAGAACTAAGGTGTGGCCAATTTCTAGAAGTGTGCTACTACTCTCTCAAGTTTCCAAAGTTTGTGGTGATTTGTGACTTCCATTTGGGGCAACCACATTATTGGTGCTAGGCTCTCAAACTCCAAGCAATCAACCACTATCAAAAGGTATGTAATTCTACTAGTGTTTTATGATTCAAGTACCCCACAACATGCTAGTTAGGATGTAAACCTTGGAAAATTATTATTTGCATGTATTTTAGAGAAAACATAGATCCAAGGTTTCTAGGGTTGCATGTACACTATAGGAGTGTTAGAATGCTCAAAACCCTTCAGTGGTATCAAAGCCTAGGCTTGTTTTCAACAATACTTGATGCTACATGTTTTTTCAAAAGTTGAAATTCTGCATTTTTTGCATCTGACTGCTCCCCACGACGTGGCAGTCCTTACCACGACGTGGTGATGCCCATGTATGCAGAATTTCGGGGTTTTGCTTGGTATTGGATGAGGATCATTACCCTAAACTATTTTTTGAACCTTAAAACCTATTTTTCATGTGGTAATGATTATGCTAATCCAATTTCAAAGGTTATTATCAAAATTTCAAGCTTTATATGTGTCTATATGATTATTGAAATTGTTGATATGAATGTTCATACACTCATGAGTTTGGTAGATCATAGGAATTATTTGCAACTTGTTGTTAGTTTAATTCTTGATCTAAGTGTTTTAATGGAATCCATAATTTGTCCTCAAGTTATGGATTACCAAAAGTCTTTTCTTTCAAAGTCCATTAATGAGCACATAGGTTACATAAAATGAAGAGACTTCATTTTAATAAACTAATAACTCATAAGTTATGAAATGAAAAGTTTTGAATAGTTTCAAAACTTGCCTTCAAGTTTTGGAATTTGTAAAGTCTCACACACCTTAGAAAACTTTAATTCCAACCCTTACAGTTTTAAAAGTTAAAATTCAACCCTTATACTTGAAAGTATTATAAGTTAATATATATATATATATATATATATATATATATATATATATATATATATATATATATATATATATAAGATCAAGTCGTTTTACCGTTAATAGGCCTCATTCACGAAGTCGGTCTATAAGGGGGGTATAAGATTGCTGCCTATAAAATGACAGCTTAATGGGTGTCCACTCTCACCCACCGCTTCCTTGACTGGTGGAGGGTCGTTAGCCGAACGGGTAGCACAATGACTTTATTTCTCATTAAAAGTAATGATTATTAGAAAGTAACTAAATGTTTTTATAAATTCTCAATCTTAGTTACTTTAGGAAAATGTGAAATTGGTGCTAACCCATGAAATTAACACTTTGTACCTTACCAAGTCGTTGGTGGAGCGTGTGTGGTTAACCGACACACTAACTTGGATTAGTAAAGAAGGCAAAGGGTAACTTAATGTTTATCATAGACCGGTGGAGCGCGTGTGGTTAACTGGCACACCGTTTAGGTGATAATATTAAGGGTACCAAGTTAATTTGCATGGTTATTCACACCTTGTTTTGTGATCCTCGGCATCCCAATCACAAAACCTAAAGAGCACAATCGAGATTGAAACATGCCATTGAAAAGTTCAATGAATCTCAAAAGAATCTAGGAGTTTCAAAACCAATTAAAACCTAATAATTTATTTCGTTTTTCATGGTGGAAATTGGTGAATCGTCATTCACCTACCTTCAAATATTTTATAGCTTGGATTAGGGCATCCCTCTTCCAAGTTATAAAGTATTGTGTTGGGTCCTAGCCTTAATATTACATTTGGGTGTTTTATTAAGGATTCCATATCTAATCTAAACTTGTCCTTCTTTCTTTTCAGATGTCGTCCAACAATGCTTCTGGCTCAAACCGTACCGGCTCCTTCTCTCTCATGAACCTTTGTGGGAGAGTCATCTTTGATGGTTCCAACTTCAATGATTGGATTAGTAACATCAGGATGGTCACGCGCTATGAGGACAAGGAATATGTCCTCGACAAGGAGCTTAAGGAACTTGGTGAGTCGTCTGCTACTCCAGAGGAGATCGCTGAATTCTGAGCACATGAGAGAGATGCCACTAAGGTGGCATGTATCATGTTGGCCACGATGACAACCGAGATCCAAAAGTCCTATGAGGACTATTACCCTTTTGAGATGCACCAGGACTTGATGGACAGATACCATCAGAGTGCTCGTCAAGAGCGGTATGAAATCAACTCCTCCATTGTAACAATGCGGATGAAGGATGGTGAACCCATCACGGGCCACATGCAGAAAATGCAAAGATTCGTGGAACGTTTGCTGAAATTGATTGTGAACTTCCCGGAGGAGTTGGCAATTGACATCATATTGCACTCCTTACCTTCTTGTTATGATCAATTCCGAATGACATATCACATGAACAAGGAGGAGGTCACACTTAGCAAACTTCAAGGACTTTTGAAGACCGCCGAAAGTGGTCTCAAAGGCAAATCGGTTGTTACTACTCCTACTCCTAACTCCGCCCCTGTCTTGGCAATCGGGAAAAGTAGAGGGAAGAAGAGGAAAACCCCTTCGAAGGGTACCAAGGGAAAGTCTCTTGATGGCTCCTCTTCGAGTGGAACCAAGAGTGGTTCAGTCACTCCTTCTTCTAACCCAAAGAAAGATGAATGTAACTATTGTCATGATAAGGGGCACTGGAAGCGAAACTCACCAAAGTACCTGCAAGATGTTAAGGACGGGAAAGTGAAACCCAACCATGCAGGTATTTACACTATATTGTCTAATAACTCACCATATTCTAATTCTTGGGTGCTTGATACAGGTTGTGGTATTCACATATGTTCTAACTTGCAGAGACTAAGAAGAAGTGAGAACGTGGAGTATGGGAAGATAAACTTGATCATGGGGAATAGGAAAGCTTCACCTGTCACCAAGATTGGAGTTTATTATTTGTTGCTAAGTAGTGGGTTAATGTTAGATTTGAATAAGTGTTGTTACTCATCTGAAATGGCGAGGAATATTATTTCCTTTCATGGTTTGTACAAACGAGGGTTTACCTTTTCGTTTGATAATGTATGTGGTGGTATTAATGGTTTTTATAATAATGTTCTTTATTTTAAAGCATTACCTTGTGATGGTGTGTATGAAACTGTTTCGGTTGTAGATAACCTAGGAAATAATGTGTTGTGTATTGATTCTTCCAATAGCTTGGATAAAGCATCATTATGGCATTGTCGTCTTGGACATGTAAGCAAGAAACACATAGGCCAACTCCAAAAGGATGGAGTCTTGGAGTCATTTGACCTAAAGTCGGATGATAGTTGTGAATCTTGTTTGCTTGGGAAAATGAGAAAGTCGCCCTTCGCTGGTATTTGTGCTAGGGGTAAGGTTTGTTGGATCTCATACATACTGATGTGTGTGGACCCTTCAGAACCGCCACAAGGGATGCTAACCACCTCTATGTGACTTTTACTGATGATTATAGTAGATATGGTTATGTCTACTTAATCAAGCATAAGTCAGAAACCTTTGAAAAGTTCAAAGAGCTTAAACAGGAAGTGGGGAATCACTTGGGCAGGAACATTAAGATGCTCCGATCCGATCGAGGAGGAGAGTATCTTAGTACAGAGTTCCTTCACTATCTTAAGAAATGTGGGATTGTCTCACAATTGACACCTCCCAGAACACCACAGCTTAATGGTGTGTCTGAGAGGCGTAATCGAACCTTGTTGGACATGGTTCGTTCCATGATGAGTCGAGCTTCGCTACCAATCTCATTTTGGGGGTATGCCTTAGAGACTGCCACCCATATCCTTAATCTAGTCCCTACCAAAAAGGTTGCCAAAACACCTCACGAGATGTGGACTGGGAAAGTTCCTAATTTGGACCACGTCAAGATTTGGGGTTGCGAGGCTTTCGTGAGGCGCGAGACTCACGATAAGCTCGAACCTCGAAGTGAGCGGTGTATTTTCATCGGCTACCCACATAAATCCTTTGGTTACCTCTTCTATAGACCCAGTGATAATTTGGTCTTTGTGGCAATGAGATGGGTCTTTCGCGAGAGAGAGTTCATAACCTAAGGAAACAGTGGGAGGCAAATTGACCTTGAATAAATTCAAGAGTCAAGTGGTGAAGGAACCTCAAACCGTAGCAATCAACCTGCGGAGGAAACTCTTGCTAAACCAACTGACGAGTCTGTACCTCTGAGGCGTTCCACTAGAGTTAGGAATCCACCTGAGCATTACTATGGTTTCCATATTACTGCGGAAGGTGATACATTTATCAGTAATAGCACAATGGTAAATTTGGATGAACGTAACAGCTATAGGGAAGCCATGGCAGGCCATGAGTCAGCTAAATGGAAAGAAGCTATAGACAGCGAGATTCGGTCCATGTATAACAATCAAGTTTGGAACTTGGTAGACAATCTACCGGGTGGTAAGACGGTCGGGTGCAAATGGATCTTCAAGAATAAGGCCTACATGGATGGAAAAGTGCATACTTATAAGGCACGACTGGTTGCGAAGGGTTTCACTAAAACTCAGGGAGTTGATTATGATGAAACCTTCTCACCAGTGGCACAGATTAAGTCTATTAGCGTTATGCTAGCCATTGCTGCATTTCATGATTATGAAATATGGAAAATGGATGTCAAAACCGCTTTCCTTAAGGGAAAGCTGGCTGAGGATGTTTACATGAGTCAACCAGAGGGTTTCGTCAGTGCAGAGTACCCTGATAGAGTGTGCAAGCTTGAGAAATCCATTTATGGATTGAAACAAGCATCTCGCAGCTGGAACCTTTGTTTTGATGAGAAAGTCAAAGAGTTTGGCTTTTCGAGAAGCGAAGATGAGTCCTGTGTGTATGTCAGAGCTAGTGGGAGTATAGTTATCTTTTTGGTACTGTATGTGGATGACATACTACTCATGGGAAATGACATCCCAACTTTGCAGGAGGTTAAGTCCTGGCTTTGGAAGTGTTTCACTATGAAGGACCTTGGAGAAGCTGCGTATATCCTAGGGATAAGGATATTGAGACAAAGGAGTAAAAGACTAATTGGACTTAGTCAAAGCACCTATGTGGACAAAGTGTTGAAAAGGTTCAACATGCAGTGTTCCAAAAAGGTGACTTACCGATCCAACATAATGCCAAATTGGGCAAGGCTCAGAGCCTGAGTACAGAGGATGAGATAGCTGAGATGAGTTGATTACCATATTCTTTCGTTGTTGGCTCGATCATGTCTGCTATGACTTGTACTCGCCCTGATGTGGCCTTTGCTTTGAGCATGGTCAATAGATATCAGGGGAATCCTGGCAAGGCTCACTGGACTGTGGTAAAGAACATTCTCAAGTACCTGCGGAGGACTAAGGATTGGATCCTTACCCTCGGTGGGAGTGATGACATGAGAGTAGTGGGGTATAGTGATGCTAGCTTTCAGACTGATAGGGATAATTTCCGCTCTCAGTCGAGCTGGGTCTTTACCATGAATGGAGGAGCGATTACTTGGAAAAGTTCCAAGTAGGAGACGGTAGCTGATTCGACTTGTGAATCAGAGTATATAGAAGCGAGTGAAGCGGCAAAGAGGCGATATGGGTGAGGAACTTCATCGGAGACCTTGGAGTTGTACCAGCTATAAAGGAGCCTAAGGAGATTTTCTGTGACAGCAATAGTGCAGTTGCCTTAGCCAAGGAACCAAGAGATCATGGCAGATCTAGACACATTGAAAGAAAATATCACTTCATAAGACATAAGATAGAAGAAGGACTCCTCGTAGCAAAGAGGATATCGTCAGAGGAGAACCTAGCAGATCCCCTCACGAAGGGCCTGACTAGGGTTAGGCATTTGTATCATGCGAGGCACATCGGGCTGAAGGACGATATTAGTTTTACAGATTAGATAGCATTGAAACTTGTAAAATGTAATTGACATTTGATGATTGAATAAAAGTTGTTGTTTATTTATAAGTAAAGTGTTGCTATCGTATGTCAATTATTTACTATTGTTTCAATTTTGCATGTTTTGACTTCCAGAATAATTTCTTTATTCAAATTCTCCACAGTCGGTCATATGTTGGAAGTAGGTATGAATCAAGACTTTTATGAAGTTGGCTTGTAGATGTCTAAGGTGTTGGACATAGCAAGAGTTGCTACAACATTCATGATTGCTCATAAGTTCTGAGTAATTGATTAAACCCACGCTCACTTGTATCACTTCATGGAATTTATCTCGAGTGATCATGAGACGGTAATATCATATAAGTCTTCAAACCTAGAGATATGAGTTGTTTCCTATGAGTTGGTTATGCATTGATTGTACAAAAATGCATCAGTAACTTGATGTCATAAAACGTACCTTTGTGTATAATTCAACAAATAGTAGAACAAGCATATGAGTCGAAGTTTATCTGTTCCTTCTAGGATTAGAAGCGATATTTGGGCCCCTCGATGATCTTGTTTTGACCTATGTACCGGGTCCGGTCAGAACTAAATTGATGTGTTCGATTAAGTTCTATGTCAGAAAAATCGGAAATTGGGAAACAAACTGCTGGACAATAAGTACGACATTGTTCCATGTATTTCTCCGGCTGATATCTAGAACAGAGGATTATATGACCCCTTATCTAAAATGACGCTTCATAGTTCAACAGAGTTTTAAGAGCTACGATTGTCGTTCGGTTCCTCAAGTCATGCTTGCAACTATAGTTATTAGACTTATCCAAGTAGGAAACTGTTGGAAAAGGTGTCTAAGTCCATAACTATATTTGAAATGTACTTGACCCGACCCGACATGGTCCATTTGGGTTGCACTTCACCCGAACAATTTATATGGATAATCTTTTGAGAATAGTATAAGTTATGATTTATTAATATATTATAAGTTCTAATATATTAATATGAAATCATTTTATTTAATTAGTATTGATCTAAAATTAATTTAGAATTAATTTGGTGATCAAAAGGGTGACTAATTAAATGTGGGCTCTTGTATTTATATAGTGTGGGCTAATGCTTATTTAGAATGGACTAGGCTTGCATGGAAAGTCCATGGATAGTCCATGCAGCTTTAACCCATGGATGTTATGGAAATGAAAGCTCATGGGTATTAGGGTTTACATGAATGTAACCCTAATCCAACACACTATATAAAGGGGTCCTTGGCACTTCAAATGGCACTAGTGGGTGTGAGAACTAAGGTGTGGCCGATTTCTAGAAGTGTGCTACTACTCTCTCAAGTTTCCAAAGTTTGTGGTGATTTGTGACTTCCATTTGAGGCATCCACATTATTGGTGCTAGGCTCTCAAACTCCAAGCAATCGAACACTATCAAAAGGTAGGTAATTCTACTAGTGTTTTATGATTCAAGTACCCCACAACATGCTAGTTAGGATATAAACCTTGGAAAATTATTATTTACATGTATTTTAGAGAAAACATAGATCCAGGGTTTCTAGGGTTGCATGTACACCATAGGAGTGTTAGAATGCTCAAAACCCTTCAATATTGATAGTGTCTGCTCGTGTCACATGACGGGAAGGAAAGAAGAGTTGAGAGAGTTCAGATCGCTGAAGGATGGTGGGAGTGTCAAATTTAGAAACAACTCACTCGGTGAAATCAAAGGATATGGAATGATTACGAATGGGGAATTTTACATTCGAAAGGTAGCCTACGTGGAAGGCCTGCAACACAACCTAATTAGTGTTTCTCAATTGGTTGTAGGTACCTGGTTGAAAGTGTTGTTCGATAATGAGGGATCTAAAATTATCGAAAAGGAGACCAAAACAGTGCTTCTAAAGTCCAAGTGAAAAGGCAAGATGTATCCTTTAAATATGAATCCTATCAAAGGAAAGCCTGCTATCTGCCTTCTTACAAAAGCATCTTCGGATGATAGTTGGCTTTGGCACCGAAGGCTCTCGCATCTCAACTTCAAAGACATCAATAAACTCGTACTTGGAAATCATGTGCGAGGAATTCCACTCCTGAAGTTTGAGAAGGAAAATCATTGTGCTGCCTGTGAACTAGGAAAGCATAGTAGGAAGAGTCATCCAACAATAGTGAACACCAAATTGATCGAGCCACTTGAGCTACTGCATATAGATCTTTTTGGTCCTTCGGCTATCGAAAGCATTGGTGGTAACAAATATATTCTTGTAATTGTTGATGATTTTCCAGATTTACTTGGGTTTATTTTCTTAAACAGAAATCAAAAGCCACTCTTAAGCTCAAGGACTTTATAAAGCAGATCGAGCTTTAACTACGAAAGCTGGTTCGTAACATTCGAAGTGACAATGGTTCGGAGTTCAAAAACCAAACGTTTGAAGAATATCTAACTGAAAAAGGAGTAGCTCACAACTTTTTGGCTCCTTACTCTCCTCAACAGAACGGGGTCGTTGAAAGATGAAACCGTTCTCTGTGTGAAGCTGCGAGAACCATGCTATCATTTGCAAATCTGCCACTTTACTTCTGGGTTGAGGCTATTGGAACAGCCTGCTACACACAAAATCGATCTTTTCTCAATAAACGTTTCTCGATTACTCCCTATGAAATTTTGAGTAATCGAAAACCTAATGTTAAGTTCTTTCATGTATTTGGTTCCAGGTGCTTCATTTTCAATTCTAAAGAGCAAAGGAAGAAATTCGATGTGAAGACTGACGAGGGAATCTTCCTATGCTATTCTCTGACTTCGAAGGCATACCGGGTTCTCAACAAGAAATACAGAAGTATTGAAGAAACCTACTATGTCACTTGTGATGACTATTATCTAAAGAAGTATCATAAGACAGACTCTCAATCAAAGGAGATTTTTCCCACACCAAATCTGATGACGATTCCTCTTTCCAATCTCTACGAGGAGTTCATGAACCTATTTGATGAGCCAACAAAGGCGATCTCTTCAGAATGAAAAGTAGTTGACAATAAGGTAGATGAGTTAAAGAAAATCATTGATGATGTTGCAAAGGATCTAGAAAAAGAGCCTCCGAGTACACCATTTCAGGGGGAGGGTTCTTCTTCAACCTCCACACCGAGTACACCTATTCAGGGGGAGGATTTCACACATGAGGTAAACCACGAAAGTCCAATCCAGGGGGAGAATCATGTTCCGGACGAAGAGCCACATTCATCATTCGAGGGGGAGAATGTGAATACAAATGATGATTGAGATGCTCAGTTGGAATTTGAAGATGTAAATGTTGAACTGGGTCCATCTTATGATCCAAACTACCCACCATTAACCAAATGGACCACAGATCATCCGAAAACTCAAGTAATTGGAGAACCATCTTCAGTAGTTCTTAGGAGAGCACAACAAAAAGCGAATCATACTGCATTATTCTCTAAAGTGGAGTATTGCATGTTCAATTCGTTTATCTCCAAAATTGAGCCTAAAAATGTTAAGATTGCTCTTGATCATTCTGATTGGGTGAAAGCAATGCAGGAGGAGCTCAATGAGTTGAACGCAATAAGGTCTGGAGACTGATATCCACTCTGAAGGATGTATCTGTTGTATGTTTAAAATGAATGTTTCGTAATAACCTTGACAATGAAGGTAATGTGATATGAAACAAGGCTCGGTTAGTCGTTAAAGGGTATTGCCAAGAAGAAGGCATAGATTACGAGGAAACTTTCGCACCAGTTGGAAGACTGGAGTCGGTTCGCATCTTCTTGGCGTATGCAGATCACAAGAACTTTGAATTATATCAAATGGATGTCAAATGTGCCTTTCTGAATGGGGAACTAGAAGAAATAGTGTATGTGGAACAACCACCAGGATTCTTAACGAAAAGTATCCCAATCACTGTTACATTCTAGATAAAGAAATATATAGTCTGAAGCAAGCTCCACGAGCATGGTATTAAACTCTCAGTAGATTCTTAAAACAATCTAAGTTTAAACAAGGCTCGGTCGACCCAACCTTCTTTTGCTAGAAAGATGGTTACCATTTGATGATCGTCCAAATCTGTGTTGATGATATCATTTTCGGATCTACTAATCCTAGATTAACTGTTGAGTTCCAAAAGTTGATGGCAACTAAGTTTGAGATGAGCTCAATGGGTCCGATTAACTTTTTCCTTTCTTTGAATATAAGATAGAGTCAGGAGGGAATCTTTATCAACCAGGAGGTTTATACGAAGACCTTACTTGCGAATTTTGGTATGGTGGGAGATTCAAAGTTGAAGGTTCCAATGGCATTCGGAACGAAGCCAACACCGTCTTTGGATAAACCAGCAGCTGATATGACTCTCTATCGTCAAATAATAGGTTCATTGATGTATCTGTTGGGTCAAAAATATGGTTTATACTTTGCTTTTCTAAGCATTTATTGTTTTAATTATTTGGGCCAAAAATAGTATAGGATTACTTGTAGCTTGGACCGAAAACCCATTTGTTTTCTGTCTAGCATTGGATTATTTTTATTTTGGGCTTGGCCTTAGGTCTATATATATATATAGGGTGAGGAGTGCATGAGAGGGATATAGCCAAGGAGCTTAAGTGTGTGTATTCTAAGGTGTGAGAGAAACAAAAGAGAAGAGTGTGTGTGAACTATGTGTATGGAGCATCAATCATTTCATCAATACATCATAGATTCATCTTCTTCTTCTTCTCCTTCTCTTCTATTTTGATCTGACATCATCCAATTGATTGGGATTCCACACCATCAATTGGATCTGATTGATACACAAGCAGATTTGGGGCCTTACAAGTGGTATCAAAGCTTGGATTGTATCAATCAATTTTTTCAGATCTGGAGCTTATTTGTTCTTATTTTGAAGATATTTTTGTGTTTTTGGATAGATCTTGGCAAAATAAGGGGGGTTTGTTCTTCGAGTTTTTCATAAAAACGAGTTTTTGATTGAGTTTTGGCGCAAAAAGAGGTGAAAACGCTGTTTTTCACATAACCTGCGAGGAGTTTTCGGTCTTTGAAGGGTTTTCGGCCGTAGTTTTCGGTCGGGTTTTCGGTCCGGGTTTCGGTCAGCCTCGGTCACGTGTACGGTCCAGCATCCTCGCATCGCAGCTTCGGTCTCGATCGCAAGCAGCCCTCGTCCTCGCATCAGCTTCACATAAAAAGGGAAAGGAAATTAGGGCAGCCGGGGATCGAACCCGAGTCCCTTGAGTCTTCAAACGCGCCTCTTACCAGTTGATCTACCAAGGAACCTGTTAAACATCTCGCTCGCTTAAACTATATACACTTCGGAAGCAGCACCCTTCATATAAAAAAAACGGTTTTTTTTAGAGTGTCGGGGATCGAACCCGAATTCCTCGCTTTAGCATCAACACGCCTTTCCAACTCAGCTAGGCTGCCTGTTGGTTCAAACCCTTCGATTTTAATTGAAAAACACTCCCACTCGCACCTAATTTCGAAAATTTGACACATTTAACCCAAAATTCAATTTCTTCTATTTTTAAATTCAATTTTCAACCAAAAAATTTTGGTTTACAGTTTTTTATTTTTATTTTTGACTTTTGACTTTAAAATTTGGCTTTTGACTTTCAAGTTTGACCTTTGACTTTAAGCTTTGACTTTTTCGTTTAACTTTGAAATTTTCAAATTTAGCCTTTCGGTTTGACTTTTAAGTTTGACTTTTCAAGTTTGACTTTTTAAGTTTGACTTTTAAATTTGAATTTGAAGGTTGACTTTCTCGGTTTTTAAGTCAAAGGGCAATTAAAAAAAATAAAAAAAATAATATATATATATATATATATATATATATATATATATATATATATATATATATATATATATAATAAAAACAAAAAAAAAATGAGTTCCGCATCAATTCCGGTAAATGAAGTTTCATGTACTCCATCTTGTGAAACTACTATTAAATTTCTCCGAGATCAAATCGATTTATTAAAAAGAGAAAATGAGGACCTCAAATACGAAGGCTATACTCTTAGCAAAGGTCAGAAACCTCTGAAAGCTCAATTAGAGGCCAGGACTAAGGACTTTAAGAAATTACAAGAAGATTACAGCAACAAGTGTGAAAATTACGATCACATTAAGAAAAAACTTATTGCTGTAACTGAATTACTTGACGCTTCGAAAATTAAGTGTGGAAAAACAGATGTTAGTTTCAAAAATTATACTACGTCAAGTAAGACAGGCGAGTCCTTATTTGAAAACCAATTAAAATTCAAAGATAATCAAAACAAGGGTCTAGGGTATGATAGTGCTCTTCCCCCTTTCAATCATAACTATATATCCATCCCTATGACACAGGAAGAAATTGATAGGGAGGCACATCTTCAATATGGGAAACCTGCTGTGGTTGTGCCAGAAAAGGTTGAGGTGAACGTTTCTAATGATTCTACTTCTTGTGCAGGTAAAGTAGTAGAGGATGAGAACAAGGAGAAAACTTTTGAACAATCCAATGACTCCTTGAACTCTGAATATGTTGCTTCTAACTCAGTTACTCCTAACAAACCTGCTGTTGAGAAATACAGGCCACCAAAACAAGCGAAACCGACGGCTTGTTGCAAGTGTGCATGTGGGAACAACCTGAGACAAGGCATGGACACGCCACCAGGGGCAGGAAGAAACAATTTCCCAGTGAATAAAAAGACTTGTTTTCACTGTGGAACACCTGGTCACATTGCCCGAAACTGTCCAAATCACGCATACGTTCCCTACTACGCACAAGGATTGCAAAACGCGCCAAGAGGGAGATACTCCAAAAGAAACCCCTCAAGGTCACGTTCAGACAATGGTGACTGGAACGTGCAGAAGGCCAAGAATCAAACCCACAAGGCCAAGAATCCGAATCCCAAAGGCAAGAAGGGAATGCCGGCCAAGAAGCCAAATCCAAGAGATGCTCCAGCGAAACCAAGACCGGCTAGGTCTAAGTCATTTCAACGGCCGACTTCCAGTTCAAAAACAAGTGCCGGTGCACCCATCGGACCGAAAAAGAAATGGATTAAACCCAACTATAAATGGGTACCAAAGGTTCAATCTCCCAAATCATCTAACGATTCTAATATTTCGTCATCTTCTATTTGTGATATGCAGGATATGTCGTGGGAGAGAGTTCCTTGCAAAGATGACAAAGGTCAACCCAGTTTCAAAATGGACTGGGTTCCAAAGACCAACTGATCCCGCTCGGTGTCGGAACAGCTATGGAGGCATATCATCAAACTTCGGTTTGTTGATAGTGGCTGTTCCAGGCACTTGATAGGAGGCATCTCTCAACTGTACAACATTCAGAACTTCGTTTTAGAGTATGTGTCCTTTATGGGAAAGGAAGAAAGGAAGGGATCACACATGGGGTTAGTGCTTAATGACATGAAGAATTTTCGGATCTGTTCTAAGATTATGCATACTGTTCTCAGACCTTCTGGATGCAAATTCAATCGGTGAATTACGGTTTGAGTTTTCTTCTCGATACTCCTGAGTTTATTTTACACTGATTCATTTTGAAGTTAATCTTTTATTTTCTTATAGTTTTTCGTTAGTAGGTATTATTGGGAAGTGATATCAACAAGTGATAACAGGCAATATGAATCTGTGTAAGGTTCCAAAGCTGAATTGTCTAGGCTTTGTGTTCGATGCGCTGGTAGGCACGAAAATTTTAATGGACTTGACTAGGTACAGATGAACTTAAGGAATCTAGAGACTTGATAAATCTTGACCTAGATAGTTCCGTTTAGCCTGACAATATGACGCTTGGGTAGGTTGAGCAGGGACTGTGGTTTAACTTTTGCTTAATGTACGGATTTTGTCCTTAATTCCAGTATTGACGGGGCGACTGGGGAATTCCGATAAATTAGGTATGTAGAAAATTATTTTCTTTCTTTCCTAATGTTAGTCATATGTTGCCTCCTCTGTGTGATCGAAATATCCGACCTGGACTGCAACATATGCAAATATGTCTCTCTGCATCTTCTGTCTATGCTATTCTTTCTACCTGTTAGCCATATTCTGTCTCATTTGCGTGATTAATAATCCGACCTGGTACACAGCATATGCAACCTTCTGCTTCTCAATCCCTCTGAAATTGTAGTTAGTCATATGTTTCACCCTCTGCGTGATTGGAAGAGATCCGACCTGGGTGTACAGCATATGCATTCTAAACCAATTCTTTCTCCTAATAATTGTCTGCTCACCTAAAGTAAGGAGTATCTCGGAAGTTCTTGATTATTGGGGTATATCAGGAAGCGGGAAACACATTCTAGTACAATTAAAATTGAACAATTATAGATTGTCTGTGGATCTCGCTGCTCAACTTAGGTGGACAACAATATCCTTGGTCGTCGTCAGATGAATGGTCCTTAGGAAGTTTTATCTAGGAACATAGGATCAACTTGTCTTGTCACTTATAGCATGTCCAAAATTTGTCACAATTTTTCGTGCTTAAGTGGACCACAATACCGGCGATCGACCAGATCTATTCATGAAGGGGAAGGTACTGACAAACGGATTAAGACTGTCTAACAACTTTGATCCCAAATATTTTAATTTTTGTTAAATTTGTTCATAGTTTTCCTCTATGCACAAATTTAGGGGGAGTATTAATTAAAAAAAATTCAAAAATCAAACAAAAATCAGAAAATTAAAAATCCAAAAATAGTGTTATATTCCGTTTTATTTCTTGTTCAGAGAAATCAAAAATCCAAAAATATTTTTGTTTCTGCTTTTATTTTTCCAGAAAATATAAAAAATCCAAAAATATTGTGTGCTAAGTTTTTCTTTTAGTTTTGTTTCGTCTTGAAAAAATGAATTCAGATGTAGATGAGACTCATGGAGACTGTATCGAAGATTTTCTGAGCCAAGGCTTTATCCGTGATCATCGAAGAATTCTCATTCGAAGGAGCAAGAAATGAAGATTATTCTTTCGACATTCAATCTTTCAACCCCAGAAGCATGGTGAAGCTATAATTGAAGATTATGTGACGGATTGCATTGAAATCTCCTCAATCAGTCTGCTGCTATCTTTGTACCTGCTAAAGTGATCTAGAAGATTATTTCTATCTGTTAGCTCTCTCTGAAGATTCTCAAGATGGAAGCGCTATCCTTCAAGAATCAGTACAGGAAGTTTCCTCACCCAATGTGCGTTCAATGTCAAATCTTGACGAAAATCCCAACTGCTCCAGATGAAGTCATTCATTGAAGATTCATCAAGATCATCTTGACGTTGTGAAGAATTTGAAGATAATAGCTGAAGCCAAGCTCCCAAAGAAGATTGACAAGAAGTGCCGGCTACTTTTTAGGGGGAGCTTGTTGGGTCAACTAGAAAAGAAAGCTATAAACCAAGGGGGAGACTGTTGGCTCAAAAATATGGTTTATACTTTGCTTTTCTAAGCATTTATTGTTTTAATTATTTGGGCCAAAAATAGTATAGGATTAATTGTAGCTTGGACCGAAAACCCATGTGTTTTCGGTCTAGCATTGGATTATTTGTATTTTGGGCTTGGCCTTAGGTCCATATATATATATATATATATATATATATATATATATATATATATATATATATATATATATATATATATATATATATATATATATATATATATATATATATATATATATATATATATATATATAGGGTGAGGAGTGCATGAGAGGGATATAGCCAAGGAGCTTAAGTGTGTGTATTCTAAGGTGTAAGAGAAACAAGAGAGAAGAGTGTGTGTGAACTATGTGTATGGAGCATCAATCATTTCATCAAGACATCATAGATTCATCTTCTTCTTGTTCTCCTTCTCTTCTATTTTGATCTGACATCATCCAATTGATTGGGATTCCACACCATCAATTGGATCTGATTGATACACAAGCAGATTTGGGGACTTACAATATCTAACCTCTAGTCGTCCAGATATCATGTTTTCTGTTTGCTATTGGGCTAGGTTTCAAGCAAATCCTCGCGAACCCCACATGACTGCTGTTAAGAAAATCTTCAGATATCTTAAACGAACAACCTCGCTTGGAATTTGGTACCCTTCAAGCTCAGGGTTCTTTGTGCAAGTGTTCTCTTACGCTGATCTCGGAGGTTGAGGTCTAGATCGGAAAAGTACAACTGGGGGATGTCAATTTCTTGATGGAAAACCCATAAGTTGGCAATCGAAAAAGCAAACTTGCGTCTCCCTATCTACCGCTGAAGCTGAGTACATTGCAGCTGCCTCTTGTACCTCGCAAGTAATCTGGATTCAAAGCCAGCTTTGTGACTATGGGATTAATATGAACCAAATCGCCTTATAATGTGATGCTGAAATTGCCATTCGCATCTGCCACAACCCAGTTCAGCACTCCAAGACCAAACACATCGCACTGAGGTATCACTTCATAAAAGATCAAGTGGAAGATGGAAATGTCGAAATTCACTTTGTTAGATCCGCTGATCAGCTGGATGACATCTTTATGAAAGCCTTACCTGAACAAACCTTTAATTGCATTCTTCAAGTCTTAGGAATGACAGAAGCTTAATCGGTTCCGCAACCACCTTCGCTCTAGGAAAGTATTGCTTGAACTGCGAATTGGTATGAATGCTCGTAGTGATTCGTAGTCCACTGTTCATACTGCCAATTGGTGTGAACGCTCATTGCGACTCGCAGTCTACTGTTCATTCGGAGGTTCGGAAGTTCTTGTATACTTTTGTATATTTTGTTTATTGCTACTTATTTAATTTTTCTGTTTTTATTTCTTTTTTAGAAAAATAAAAAATCCAAAAATATTTTATTTGTTTCTGTTTATATTTCTTTTTTAGAAAAATCAAAAAATTCAAAAATATTTTCTATTTTTATTTCTCTATTAAAACACCAAAAATAATAGATAAATGAGCAGGATTGACGAAACATATCATGATACTCTCAATTACGAAAGATGGGTCACGTATTTAATTCCTAATCTTTGCACTAGTTAAGTGTCCCTAGAAGCAGTCCAAATCCTATGAGACTCTATGTTTGAAGCCTTAATGAATTGATAATACCAATTGCTTCTTCCCAATCAGGCTATCAATTCACATAAGTCATTGAGCTACCTTACTCTTCTCATACTAAGTTAAGAGTTGACTGCTTGGTCACTTTCATATAGCAGCGGTACATTTTTCTTCGGAACCACCTCCCACTACTTCTCCATCATTTTTGTTTCCATAAATGTAACCCTTGAGACTCTCAGATATTACTACTGAGGTTTATGGTTACACAACTTATGTGTTTCTGATCTTAAATTTGTTATCACCACAAATTGAGTGAAACCCAAAATCCAACACAAATTTCAGAATTGACGGTGAACAAGTAATATGTTCTAGAATTTTCACCATGGAATTAACGAATATCCACCTTCATGGTTAGCACTTTGAAATCTCTTTTTATTTTTGTGAGATCTTAATGAAATGTTCTAGACCTAAGACATTTCTTCCCATAAGATCCAGTTTTTGTTTTTCTTGAGATTTCTATATTATCCAGCTACTCAAAATATTTCCAAAGTATACTTGTTCTTATGACTACACTGGTCAGACAAGTACTTCTTCCGAACGTTCGTACTTACATTGATTTTCGGAGTTTGTTGAAGATGAAGCCACCCTTTCGCCTTATGAAAAAGAAGCATTCCACTGTTTCTGAACAAATAGATGATCATAATTCAACGGGATACCACGCAGACACTTCAGAGTCTCTCTTAAATCCAAAGGAAGAGATCGTTGCCCGGGATCCATCTGCTTTATGTCAATTGATATATCACTATAATTATATTGATTTATTTCTTTATCTTTGGCACACTCTTGCACGAACATCCTTGTGTTTTTCAAAAAGTCTCGTTTGTAGTTCTAATGGTTACTTTCAGATTCAGAGTTCATGATATGGTGATCAGTTGCGAAAATGAACAACTAAAACGACGATATTTAATGGATAAGATTGTTATTTTTGGCGTGTGAAGATTTCAAACTGACCCTGACATCACGCCGCCTGACATCACGCCAAACACACGCCAACCTGTCACGCCTTTTCAGGTGCTTTTTCAGTGATTATGGAGCGCCAAACGCCGATTTTTTCTCTCTAATCATACCGTATAAAAGGAAAATCATCGCTTCATTCTACCTTACCACTTTCAAAGCAATCGATTTTCTCCCAACGAATTCTTTCTCTCACTGTTCATCTTCTTCACCATGCATCAATGGCAGCCTCATTTGAAACTCCTTCCGTCGCTGAGCAAATGCCTCAATCAACACTACTAGGAATCAAGGCTAACCAAAATCTCATCTTGGACCTTGATCCATCCAAGTAGGACGCCTTTCTCCAACCACTGATTGAATGCCTGAGACACTCTCCATTGGCCACTACTCTATCGAAGACCGAGAATGTTCCTTTGGCCCTTCTATCCAAAGCTTTCTCTACTGCTCATTATGAAGGAAGCAGTGCTACTATTATGTTTGAGCTGGGTAATCAACAAACGTCCATCACCAAATCACACTTTAGTCGATTATTGGGATTTCCTTCTGACATGAATTTGGTCGATCCATAATTCGTCCCTAATTCCACTATTCTGGAGATGTTCTACCAGATGGGAAATTGTGAGTGTTTCGTTGTCGTGTCCAAGTTCAAGAATCCCAACCTTCCTTCTATGTGCAATAGGCTATTTACCCTAATTTTCAAGAGCTTCTCAGAGAGGGTAACTGGATGAGATTGCGCAAGTATGCTCTTTCTTACGATTATGTATGGTGTCTATTCTGGGGTCAATTTGGATTACGTGTCAATACTTTATGCTCAACTTGTTCAGAGCACTCTTTCTGCTACATGACACAACGAGATTTCTTGTGCTCGTATTTGGGCAATCGTTGTTCAGAGGGCGATTGCTCGCCTCAATATCCTAGTGATAGAGGGTTCGATTATTGCTGTTATTCCAGTCTTTCACACTTCCAACGTTATATTGTCTGATAGTTCGCAGTTTACATTCATCAGATCTATTCCCGAAACGATGCTTTGCAATGTTCCGGCAGACAGTACAGTTATCACGAATATCGCAGACAACCGACTTCGGGTGCTCGTCCATTAACAGCTGCGATACGACAGGTTTTAGAAGAGGCTGACAAGCCTAAGAAAGGGGGTAAGTTAAAAAAGAAGGTTGGACCCTCCGAGCCTGCTCAAAATCCAAAGAAGAAAGTCAATTAAACCGCTCATAAGCCCAGGACGCCTACACCAAGTGATGAGGAGGATTCGTAGTCTAACATCATCTCCGACATTCGCACACAAGAGCAAGTTCAGCACGAGACTTTTGGCACAACTGAGACTCTGCATCCTATTGTTTCGGAGCCATCAACAACCAATCCTGAGGTAACATTCTCAATGCCAACTTCTATTCCTTTAACAGATGACCATTTCCAGGATTTGTCTCCACCTTCTCCTACTACTACCACAATCGCTCCTTGTCCAAATGTCTCTGTGGGAGTTTCGCAACCACAAGTTTCTGTTACCCTATCCACTCCTTTATTTACAGAGTCCATTGTAACAACAACAACAACGACCACTAGTACACCACCGATCACTGTCAACGTATCTGATACGGGGGCATGGACTTCTGGTTTCTCTTCTGGTGTTGGTACTACTACCATCTTACCTTTACGCCAAGATGATCCGGATACAATATTTGGTGATGATCAGAATGTTTTTGAAAACTTCCACTATAGTCCCTTCAGTGCTCAACAAGAAAGTGACGAAGAGGATGCTCCAATGACAATAGGGCAGTTCAAGGCCCTAAATACCAAGTTGGATTCTTTACTTGAGTCCACCAAAGTCTCATACAACAACGAATACTCCCAGGCCTCTATCAAAGCCTTCCTTAAAACACTTACTAACGAGCATGTTGCAAATCTCACCCTAAAAAACAAAGTAGTTGCTGATTCTGAAAAGACTTGTAAGGAGACGACCGAAAAAGTCGATAAACTATTTTCGGATATTAAGAACTTTATGGAGGATTTCCGCACTTCATCCGAACGCAACACAGCCTCTGCGAACACAGCCATCAACAACCTTGTTTCTACTCTCCAAACAAAAAAGATGGCTCTTACGAAGGTTTGCTCTGAGATCCAAACTGACAATTATGAGTTCCAAATATCCATCTCCTCCAAAATTGAAAAACTTCAGTATGATTTGGCTCTTGAGAACAAGATAATGGATGAGATCGCTATTAAAACTGAGAAGGTGAAGGTCTCTCAGTGAATTTATCGCATGCAAATTCCCAGATTGCCGAACTGAAATCCGAGAAAACTGTTATCAAATGTTGCGTAGCTGATGTGAACACCAATTTACACAGTCTAATCGAGACTCATGATTCTCTCCTCATAATTTCTGTTCTTCAGCATCTATCAGAGAAATTGAAGCTTATCTTCTCCATGCTAGATAGAATTCAAGGTGTTTCGTAATTTGTGCCTATTCCAAAGCAAGGGGGAGAACCAGGTAAATCCTCTGGTGTTGTAAAAGAAACTGGTGGTAGAAATGATCAAGAACAAAACCCAAAGACAAACGAACCGAAGGATAATGTAGCTTCGGGTTCGAGAGAAAAAGAAAATTTGGTTGATGATAGTGATGAGGAAGAAGAAGATGAAAATGAAAAATTAAGACGCAAGGATCGTTGTGCTAAAATTGATGAAAATCATCTAATTGTCAGCGAAGATGAAGAAAAAGAAAGGAAAGCTCGTGAAACTAAACTGACTCTGGAAACTCAAAAGGTTCCTTTCCCTCTCTGTTCAATGGAACGAATCCTGAATGAATCCATTAATAATCCAAGTACTTATTGGATAGAACCTGTTACGTCGTTCGAATTGGAGAACTCTCCTGATTCGCAACTTGATCTACGAATTACTCCAAAGGCCTTTCAACTTCGTTGCTTTGACAAAGTTGTGAATGCTTCTCTCTGTGATAATGGTGCTGATCAGATGCTCTTCTCATTTTATCTAAAGCACATGAAGCCACAATTTGAAACCTGGAGTTCAACGAAAGTTACATTTGTGAAGGCTTCTGGCCCTATTGAAACTGAAAGCTTCCCGAATGCTTGTTTCAAGGTTGCACGAGGAGCTACGAGTTCATTTGTCACACCCCCAAACCTGAACAGCGGAAACGTTCGGCGGCGGAGGACGTCATATTCAGTATCATATAAATTGAATAGTAAAGAAAGTACACACCACCATAACATATATATTTGAACAGTTTACATGATTGAAAGTGTTGCATGTTTAAATATAAAATACAATATGGTGATCCAAAATATGTTACTAACGCCAGCGCGTTAGTCTTCAAAAGTAGTTGCTACCTGGCTTAGCGATTTCCTGAGAATACAAGTTATTTCAAAGAAAAAGTGTCAACATTTAAGTTGGTGAGTTAATAAGTATATATTTGTATAAATGTATGCCATTCGAAAGCTTCGTGTTTGTTTTCCAGAAAATCGAATATTTTCTCATAAAAGGAGTTACAAATCTTTGTTTGTATAATATGAATGTATTGAATCAGGAAAAAACCTATATTTTCCTAATAGTGGAGAGTAGTCTCAAATGTCCAAGACTATGATTTTGTAAGTAAATATGTCATACTTAAAATAATGATGCATAGTTTTATTAATAAACAAAACTATAAGAAGTTTGTAATTTCGCGTAAAGAAAATTGTAATATTACTTTTCCCGCAAAAACATAAATACCATAATAATTGTCTATCCTGTGAGTTTTCATAACCGTACTATGATGGATTTGCCTACGGCGACGTTCTTCAGGCGTCGAAGCGATATGATATTTGTCACCCCGCGGACTGTAGCTAACAGTCAGGGCGCGGGATCATCAGTCCCGTATAGATCTATACACACGTATCACGTTCTCACAACAGAGACTCTGGTTATAAAACAGGGCTTTCTGGAGGTACCTTGACAGGTATGGTGAAGACGATTGACTCACATATTCTCAATTAAGTCACGTATTTTGAAATATATATGAATGATTTCTGAAAAGATTACCCTTTCTACAGTGTTAACAAAGGCATAATAATGAGTTGCATTTTCTTGTATAAACATGATGTTGTAGTTAAAATGGTTACCCTTGGTATGATGTAGCATGCAGAAATATAAATGAAACATATTTCTATATATAAAACATATTGTATCCCATGAGGGTAAAGTTTGTGATGTGTGATGTTTTATATGTTAACAACTTCATATAATAGTTAAAACAATAGTAAGATAAGTATAGCAAAAGAGTGATGTTTTTCACCCGAGTTTAACCGTGTGTTTACTTGTATTCCCCCCCTTAAAAGCATTTAAAAAGGTATTTAAAAACGTAGTGATAGGGGTATGAATTCACTTGGTAGCTTGAAGAAGGTGAGACAAAAATCGATCAGAACTTCGACTGGAGAAAGCTGATTTCTCGGAATTCTCGGGAATCTCGGGAGCGTAAAACTTCCTTTGGAACTTGGATATGAAAACTGAGGGTTTGGGATGGTTTTGAGGGGTTAAACGCAGAGCAAAAGCACAGGAATGAGAAGAATTGAGCAAAAGAACTCGGCAGCCTCGCATGCCCTTTTATAGGGCTGAACCTCGCACGTACGTTGGGCATACGAAGCTCTACACGGGGCGTAGTTCGGATCAGACCCCTAGGTGTCGAGCTCCGGATGGTGCAACGTGGTCGCTTCTGGGCCGAGGAAAGCAGCTGTACGATGCGGGTAGCTATCTCGTACGTAGGGCGTACCTCGGTGTCGACATGTACGCGGGGCGTACTCCTCGGTACGCTGGGCGTACCCCTCGGATCAGATCAGACTCGTCAGCACTTCGGATATTATCCGAATAAATAATTAAATTTATATATTTTAATTATTTAAAAACTTCAGAAAATAATAACTCTTGGATACGATCTCCGTTTTTGACGTTCTTTATATCCTCGCGTAGGTGAGACCATGCACTACAACTTTCGCTTAGACTCCGTTGGCTAATTTTGAATATATTTTTAATATTATATTTTTAACAGGCCGGGACTGGAAAAGTCCGTTAAAAATCCATAACTTCTTCATCCAAAGTCTGTTTTTGTCTGTCTTTTTTCCGTTGTATTACTATTGATGAGATCTTCGATTATCGTTAAGGTTGCGTTGGCTAAAAGTCGTCCGATCTCTATTTCGAGATTTTAGCTGTCTACTACTACGTCTGAAACTTCGAAAAATCATAACTTCCTCATCCGAAGTCAGATTTGGACGTTCACTTTATGTATGCTTACAGTTTAGTGATATCTACAACTTTCATTTAGATACTTAAGGCTAAAAAGTATTTTATTGAAATTTCGTGTTTTACGCTTAACAGTGTTTTGCCGGTTTTGTTGCGGATTTTCGATTGGTCATAACTTCTTCGTTATAACTCGGATTTTTGTGTTCTTTATATTTTTGAAAACCTTGATACGATATCACCACTTAGTACATTCACATTGAGATTTTTTAACATTTCATTTTTGACGTTATTCATATTATATTAAGATAGGTTACCAAACTTGACTTTGGATCGTTACATTGATTCGAAATATCGGGTTGTTACATCATCCCCCCGTTAGAGGGAATTTCATCCAGAAATTATTTACAAGGTAAGTGTCTATGGACTAGGGAAGAGATGCGGTTACTTTTGTTGCATCTGATCTTCTCGCTCCCAAGTGAATTCGGGTCCCCGCTTAGCATTCCAGCGAACCTTCACTATTGGTATGCGACTCTGCTTAGTTCGTTTGATTTCCCTATCCATGATCTCGATGGGTTCTTCCACAAAGTTAAGATTTTCATTCAGTTCGATTTCCTCCAGTGGAATCACGAGAGTTTCGTCGGACAGACACTTCTTCAGGTTAGATATATGAAACACCGGATGTACTTTGCTAAGTTCGATTGGAAGCTGAAGTCTATACGCTACTGGACCAATCCTTGCAGTAATTTCGAAGGGTCCAATGTACCTTGGGTTTAGTTTTCTGCGCTTCTCGAAGCGTATCATGCCCTTCCAGGGTGAGACCTTCAGAAGAACGCGGTTACCAACCTAAAATTCCAAGGGTTTTCGTCTTTTTTCGGCATAGCTCTTTTGTCTATCTCTTGAGGCTTTCAGTCACTCTCGAATTTGAACGATCTTTTCAGTCGTTTCCCTTATGATTTCCGGACCAGTGAGAGTGCTATCAGGGACTAGACCTTTTGCCAACTACGTGTCGCCCACTTCCTCCCAGCATAGAGGTGATCTGCACTTGCGGCCGTAAAGGGGTTCGAATGGAGCAGTCTTGATGCTAGTGTGATAACTGTTGTTATAAGAGAACTCAACCAATGGCAAGTGGCTGTCCCATGCTTTACCGAAGTCGATTACACAGGCTTGCAACATGTCTTCTAGGGTTTGGATCGTTCTCTCACTCTGCCCGTCAGTTTGTGGGTGATAGGTTGTACCCATATCTAGCTTCGTACCTAAGGCCTTCTGTAGCGTTTGCCAGAACCTTGAAATGAACCTATTGTCTCTATCTGAGATGATAGATATCGGTACACCATGAAGTCGCACGGTCTCTCGGATGTAGGTTCTTGTTAGTTTCTCCATCTTATCGGTCTCTTTGATTGGCAAGAAGTGGGAAGATTTGGTTAACCTGTCGACGATCACCCAAATGGGATCGTGACCACCCTGCGTCTTGGGTAGTATGGTTATGAAATCCATGGAAATTTGCTCCCACTTCCACTCAGGTATTTCGAGCTGATGGAGTAGACCTGAGGGCTTCTGATGTTCTACCTTGACTTTGGCACAAGTCAAGCACTTGCCCACATAGGTAGCAATTTATGCTTTCATGTTTGGCCACCAGTAGAGTTGTTTGAGATCCAGATACATCTTATCTGAACCTGGGTGCACGAAGTATCGGGTCTTGTGTGCTTCATTCATAACTATCTCTCTGAATCCACTAAACTTCGGTGTCCAGATTCGGTTCATGAGGTAACGAACTCCGTCACTCTTGATCTCAAAATTCTTGTCCATCCCTCTAAGTGCTTCACCTGTCAGGTTTTCGGGTTTCAAGGCTTCCAGTTGAGCTTTCTTGATTTGCGTTGACAGGTGTGAATGGATCGTCATGGTTAGTGACTTCACTCTTCGACCAGAGCACTCCTTACGACTAAGGGCATCTGCCACCACATTGGTTTTTCCCGGATGATAACGAATCTCACATTCGTAGTCGTTGAGTAGCTCAACCCAACGTCTTTGCCTCATATTGAGCTCTTTTTGATCAAATATATGTTGAAGGCTCATGTGGTTTGTGAAGATGGTGCACTTTGTACCGTATAGGTAGTGTCTCCAGATTTTTAGGGCGAACACCACTGCTCCAAGTTCTAAGTCGTGAGTGGTGTAGTTGACCTCGTGCGTTTTTAGTTGTCGTGAGGCATACGCAATAACCTTTCCTCGCTGCATTAGTACACAACCCAGCCCTTGATTGGATGCATCGCAGTATACTACAAAGTCTTCTGTCCCCTCTGGAAGAGACAAAATGGGTGCACTGCACAGGGCTTGCTTCAAGGTTTGGAATGCAGTATCTTGCTTTTCCCCTAGTTGTAGGTTACACCCTTCTGAGTCAGGGAGGTAAGAGGTTTTGCAAAGAATTAACACACAAAAGAAGTACTTCCTTATATATTAAACCTATATTTGGTTACATTCCGAAGTCAGGAAAATTCGACCTTTCTAAAGGTCTCTGATTACAAAAAGTAAAGACAAGTAAGACTTTTAGCCGAGTTCCTAATCTATAACAAAATTTTGGGAGTTGGGCAAGTACTACTTGTGACGCGGGTTGCGCTTGGAGCTTGACTCCGCGTCTGATTACTTTACTCCCATGAGACGCCTATCAAAGATGGCTTGCTGCTCCTTCATTTCTCTTATCTCGGAAAGGGCTGCATTCATTTGGTCCTGGAGTGTGTCGGTGTGAAGTTGGGCATCTTCCTGCAACCTGTCCAGGCGACGGATATCGGCTGCGTTACCTTGTACCTCGACGTTGGCTTCGCAAATCCGGTTCGCTTGGACTCCTGATTGGTAGGACTGGTTGGCTATTTTTGTCACCATGACTGGGAGCGCGCGGTCAGCTGAACTTCCACCACTGACGTCGTAGAAGTCCCGACACATGTTGTAGGGAGGGTGCAATCCTTGCTGTTGACTCCAATGGTGAATGTGACTTCCCCAGACGGGAGTTGGTCCCTGAAAACCTCTTCGAACAGCAGGAGGTCGGACGGTGGGTGGATTGATTACCTCTGGTTCTGAGTCTGTCCCATCAGAGCCTTCCTCTTCCTCCTCTTTCATGGGTTCCTCATCCTCTTCTGGGTCGTCTTCCTCCTATCCCCCGTTGCCTTGATTGGGGTAGTAGGGGTCTCCGGGTAGATGGAATCCAGCCATTGTGTCTATACGAGAATAGGGTTAAGAATTGACTATTAACTAAAGCACATACTGAAGTATCAAAGTTTAAACTTATTGCATTTACCAAATACTCCTATAGTATTCTAAATGTTATGTTTGATTCAAAAAGGTTATGCTTTTGGTAAGTTTTTAGACTTGTTGTCCACTGCAGCTACTCCTTGGCAAACGTTGGTCGGCTCTCGGATAAATATAGTTGATCAGGCTATATTCATCCCAGTTCCGATTACATATCCTAAGGCATACCTGTGGTGCACAACTTATCCATAATACTTCTATATTGTTTTCATTATGATATTAACCCTCATATATGATGTATGCATGTATACTTTATAAAAATTTCATTTTAAAAGTATAACTCTCAGTCAGAGTGTTTTTGCCCAGTTGTGTTTATAGTTGTATATAAAAAAATTGGTTTTGATATACTTAGTTCACTATAAACAAAGCTCTAATACCAATCTGTCACATCCCCAAACCTGAACGGCGGAAACGTTCGGGGGCGGAGGACGTCATATTCAGTATCATAACAATTGAATAGTAAAGAAAGTACACACCACCATAACATATATATTTGAAAAGTTTACATGATTGAAAGTGTTGCATGTTTAAATATCAAATACGATATGGTGATCCAAAATATGTTGCTAACGCTAGCGCGTTAGTCTTCAAAAGTAGTTGCTACCTGGCTTAGCGATTTCCTGAGAATACAAGTTATTTCAAAGAAAAAGTGTCAACATTTAAGTTGGTGAGTTCATAAGTATATATTTGTATAAATGTATGCCATTCGAAAGCTTCGTGTTTGTTTTCCAGAAAATCCGATATTTTCTCATAAAAGGAGTTATGAATCTTTGTTTGTATAATATGAATGTATTGAAGCAGGAAAAAACCTATATTTTCCTAATAGTGGAGAGTAGTCTCAAATGTCCAAGACTATGATTTTGTAAGTAAATATGTCATACTTAAAATAATGATGCATAGTTTTATTAGTAAACAAAACTATAAGAAGTTTGTAATTTCGCGTAAAGATAATTATAATATTACTTTTCCCGCAAAAACATAAATACCATAATAATTGTCTATCCTGTGAGTTTTCATAACCGTATTATGATGGATTTGCCTGCGGCGACGTTCTTCAGGCGTCGAAGCGATATAATATTTGTCACCCCGCGTGTAGCTAACAGTCAGGGCACGGGATCATCAGTCCCGTATAGATCTATACACACGTATCACGTTCTCACAACAGAGACTCTGGTTATAAAACAGGGCTTTCTGGCGGTACCTTGACAGGTATGGTGAAGACGATTGACTCACATATTCTCAATTAAGTCACGTATTTTGAAATATATATGAATGATTTCTGAAAAGATTACCCTTTCTACAGTGTTAACAAAGGCATAATAATGAGTTGCATTTTCTTGTATAAACATGATGTTGTAGTTAAAATGGTTACCCTTGGTATGATGTAGCATGCAGAAATATAAATGAAACATATTTTTATATATAAAACATATTGTATCCCATGAGGGTAAAGTTTGTGATGTGTGATGTTTTATATGTTAACAACTTCATATAATAGTTAAAACAATAGTAAGATAAGTATAGCAAAAGATTGATGTTTTTTACCCGAGTTTAACCGTGTGTTTACTTGTATTCCCCCCCTTAAAAGCATTTAAAAAGGTATTTAAAAACGTAGTGATAGGGGTATGAACTCACTTGGTAGCTTGAAGAAGGTGAGACAAAACTCGATCAGAACTTCGACTGGAGAAAGCTGATTTCTCGGAATTCTCGGGAATCTCGGGAGCGTAAAACTTCCTTCGGAATTTGGATATGAAAACCGAGGCTTCGGGATGGTTTCGAGGGGTTAAACGCAGAGCAAAAGCACGGGAATGAGAAGAATTGAGCAAAAGAACTCGGCAGCCTCGCATGCCCTTTTATAGGGGTTGAACCTCGCACGTACGCTGGGCGTACGAAGCTCTACGTGGGGCGTAGTTCGGATCAGACCTCCAGGTGTCGAGCACCGGATGGTGCAACGTGGTCGCTTCTGGGCCGAGGAAAGCAGTTGTACGCTGCGCGTAGCTATCTCGTGCACAAGGCGTACCTCGGTGTCGACATGTACGCGGGGAGTACTCCTCGGTACGCTGGGCGTACCCTTCGGATCAGATCGGACTCGTCAGCACTTCGGATATTATCCGAATAAATAATTAAATTTATATATTTTAATTATTTAAAAACTTCAGAAAATCATAACTCTTGCATACGATCTCCGTTTTTGACGTTCTTTATATCCGCGCGTAGGTGAGACCATGCTCTACAGCTTTCGCTTAGACTCCGTCGGCTAATTTGAATATATTTTTTATATTATATTTTCAACAGGCCGGGACTAGAAAAGTCCGTTAAAAATCCATAACTTCTTCATCCGACATCCGTTTTTGTCTGTCTTTTTACCGTTGTATTACTATTGATGAGATCTTCGATTTTCGTTAAGGTTGCGTTGGCTAAAAGTCGCCCGATCTCTATTTCGAGTTTTTAGCTGTCTACTGCTATGTCTGAAACTTTGAAAAATCATAACTTCCTCATCCGAAGTCAGATTTGGACGTTTGCTTTATGTATGCTTACTGTTTAGTGATATCTAAAACTTTCATTTAGATATTTAAGGCTAAAAAGTATTTTATTGAAATTTCGTGTTTTACGTTTAACAGTGTTTTGCCGGTTTTGTTGCGAATTTTCGATTGGTCATAACTTCTTCGTTATAACTCGGATTTTTGTGTTCTTTATATTTTTGAAAACCTTGATACGATATCTACCACTCAGTACATTCACATTGAGATTTTTGAACATTTCATTTTTGACGTTATTCATATTATATTAAGATAGGTTACCAAACTTGACTTTGGATCGTTACATTGATTCGAAATATCGGGTTGTTACATCATTCTTTGAATTCACACTGGTTGATTTGCTGTGCCTAAACCCATATGATTGGATATCTCTACATTATCTTCTTCTGAAGGATGAATAGAAATATGAACCTATCGTGGCGCATCTCAAAAGGACTTTGGTCTCGTATATCCAGGAAGTTGGTAAGATGGATGTAGAGATAGTGGCAGTTCAACGAAAGAAGCCAACAGTTTTACCCAAGGAAGCTCCACAAGATTTTGACAAAGATGAAGCTGGGTTGGATACGAAAGGATGGTTGGTGTATGGCATTCCAAATACGGGAAAGAGCTGATGCTGAATTTCATAGAGTTTGCTTCACTTTGGCTGATAAGCCTCTCTACTCCACCTCATCCCTGGAAGACATTATGGAGTTAATGAATCAATGTAGAGCGAACAATGTTGGGGACAAGAAATGTTTCTCATACATGATAAACTGGTATATCTTAGTTCGCAAGAAACTTTTAGGGATTATACTGAAACTGTTCGTAGTTCAGAAGCGCCAACAACAATGAATAATCTGCCTTCCTTACTGACACAAAGGGGGAGATTGTTGGGATATTTTGTGTTGTGTCAATATTGTATTCTATTGTTATAGTCCATTTTTGTAACGGGTTGGGCCTGTCCACCCGGGTTTTATTATGCTAGGGTTAGACTATTTATAGTGCATGCAAGCACCGTGTTTAGTATCGATTGTATTAGCCCTACGTTGCCTTTACAATAGAAGTGTAACATCCGGATTTCCAGATATATTAATTTATGTGGTTATTTTGAGATTCATTGAGTGGCTCGATGAGTAGTGAGTCTAACTCGTCGAGTAGGGCCGAGATGACCACGTGGGATTAGTGGACTACTCGACGAGTCCGAGGGTTGACTCGCCGAGTAGACGCTGAGTGGTGAAACCCTAATTTCCCGGGTTTGGGACCTATTTAAAGGCACTTATAGCCTCACTTGCGGCTACCTTCCCCTGAGAGAAACCCTAAATAGCCATGGAGCTTAAAGAGAGAGTTTGAGCTTGCATTTGAGTGTTTTGTGCATTACTTTTGAAGTGAAGAGGAGGCTTCAAGCAAGGAACGTGAAGGAGACCAGTAGATTTAAGGTTATCTTGTCCAAAAGCTTCTGAGAGAGGTAAAAAGTGCTCACCTTTCTCCTTATGGTGACTAGATTTCCATGTATGTGGTAGTTAGGGCTTTTTACCACCTACTGTTGGGACTTTGAATGCATAAGGTCCCTTTTGTGGTCTCGACTTCAGATCTGGACCTTGTAAGGTCCAGAGAGTCCCAAAGTTATAAGCTTTACCCAGCCATTCAAGAGTTATAGTGTGCAAGCACCTTCTTGAAATTGTTTTGAGCATTTAGAGCATCATATAACATGCATGGACATAAAGATCGAACCTTTACGTGATTACTGAGCCTTGTGAGCATAGATATGAAGTTTGGGAAAGTATCTTGCACTAAAATGGTCCGAATGCAAAAGAGTTTGTATAGACTCGCCGAGTTGAGCCGCTGACTCGGCGAGTAGCCAGGGTTTTGTCCCGATGAACTAAGTCAGGAGGTGACCCGGTGAGTTAGGGTTTAATTCGACGAGCTAGACCTTAACGAGACTGATGAGGAGCGAGTGGACTCGACGAGGCGCTCTAGTGCACTCGGCGAGTCGGGTCAAACATGGACTGTTGACCTGAGTTTGACTTCTTTTACCTTTGGGGTTCGGTCAACATGAGTAATGGAGACTATGGAGGGGTAAAAGGGTCTTTTACCCAATTCAAGAGTTAGAGAGAGAAGAATAAGATTTGGTTATTGAGAATCTAGAATCGAGTATTTATTAGAGATATTTATCCCATGTGATAGGCGGAGGCTAGTTCGAGATTTCCGAGTACGAGACTGTTATTTGCTGGCTTGCCAGGTGAGTCTTCTCACCATACATTACCTAGAGTGGTATCTATGTTCAGACCGGAGGGTCTTATGTGTTATGTGTATGTTTGAGATTACGTGCATTGTGATATATGTATACTATGTGTTATGTAGACCAGACCGGAGGGTCCAACGATTTAGACCGGACCGAAGGGTCCACCGAGCTAGACCGGACTGGAGGGTCCCGCTAAGACACATTGACCGGAGGGTCATACCGAGTTATAGCCTCGAGTGGCTTATGTGCTGTATGTGGTATTTTGGGGAACTCACTAAGCTTCATGCTTACCGTGTTATGTGTCATGTGTTTCAGGTTTCTCATGATCGTGGAAAGGCACCAGCTCGATTGTACACACATCTGAGTAGAGATATGTTATTGGAGGATCCTGGATTTGTGATAAACAACTTTTGAAATATGTTGATAAATTGATACTTGTGATTTTTGAGAAAATGTGGCATGTGTTTTATTGTGTTTTTAAATGAAAAATTTGTTTGAAAATTTACGTCGTTACAAGTTGGTATCAGAGCCTTGGTTTGAGGGATTCGGATGCACCTTCGGGTAAATCTAGACTCAAACTGAGGATTTGAGAAAAGTTTTCAAGGAAATGAATCTTTTTATTAAAACGAGCAAGAGTTTCTAAGTGAAAATAAGAAGGAGCTGTATGTACAATCAGCCAGAGCCCGAACGGTGATTTCCCAAAATACCCTTACTTTTGTATTATGAGATATGTTACGAGATATGATGCATGTCATAGATAGGCTAGGTATTTCATATTTTAGGACTAGAGTGGCCTGATTTATGATTCCTTAGCCTAGGAGTTGCTGTTATTTGTGATGTGCTTTCGAGTATATGCTAAGTAAGAGTATCCAGCAGGAATCCTTTTAGAAAGGGATTTGAGTAGAGGAGTAATCTAGGAGAGATACCTAGATGAGCATTTGTGGAGCCTATTGAGAGAGTAGTTAGATACCCGCGAGGGGTAGAGTTGCTGAGTTCGGTGATATCTTTTGAGTATGAGTAGAGCAAGTGGATTTATCACCTATAGTGGTTCTGTGTGATGGTAGAGACTATTCGGTGCCTGAATGCTGCTTGCATCGTGCTTTGTGGGACTCCTGATGATGGGAGTCAACTACCAAGTGAATATGACGATATTCAGGAGGTAGGTGACTGGCATCATAAGGAGTTCTTCAGCAGCTGATGGCAGAGAAGGGTGAGGACCTAGGAAGATCCTAGGGGGTGACAATGGTCCGCTGAATGCGCTGACAGAGTAGAACATTTCGATGGGGAGCGAGTACGCGTGTCGGGATTGGTGATTGAGAAGCTTGAGCAGCTACTTCGGAACTCCAGGATGGTCCGTGTAGAAAGAATGGGTAGATGTGGCAGGTAGTATGGGCCCGTACTACTGAAAGCAGAGGACCCATACTCGATGCAGGGAGTATTCTGGAGGTTCGAAGTAGCAGATCGAGAGGTGATATTATGGTTCGAGTACCATGGTTCGTAGCAGATTGAGAAGAGAGAACATGGTTCGAGTACCATGGTTCGTAGCAGATTGAGAAGAGAGAACATGGTTCGAGTACCATGGTTCGTAGCAGATTGAGAAGAGAGAACATGATTCGGGTACCATGGTTCGTATCAGATTGAGAAGAGAGAACATGGTTTGAGTACCATGGTTTGTAGCAGATTGAGAAGAGAGAACATAGTTCGAGTGCCATGATCAGTAGCAGATTAAGAGAAGATAGCATGGTTCGGGTACCATGGCTTATAGCAGATCGAGAGGTGATGTCATGGTTCGAGTACCATGATTTGTAGCAGATCGAGAGGTGATGTCATGGTTCGAGTACCATGATTCGTAGCGGATTGAAAGAAGAGGACATGGTTCGAGTACCATGGAACATGGCGGTTAGTGCTTCTGGTTTTACCGGTTATTCCGTGGTGATTGACTAGACTGAGATCAGATGAGAAAGAGTATGGGGCTAGAGGGTCACGGCGAACGAGTTTCAGTGGAGCATCGCTTGAGAGGGAAATCGAGTTAGCTCCGAGGGATTGTTGGTGAGATGCCAGTTGGAGTCGCAAGACTCGGGGATGAGTAGGGAAGGTGCGTTATGGGAGAATACGGTCTTGGCTGAGCGACCGGCCGATAGTGGAGATGTTACTTTCTGTGACCTGAGTGGTGTTATTGCAGTGTTCTGCGAGAAGCAGGAGAGATATGGAGTTTCTGGTTTAGAGTTGAAGGTAAACCCTATGGGGTAGCAAGCGTGGTGACCTTTTCACCAAAATATTTGGGCAGTATGTTGGTTGCGAGGTATTCTTATACCAAGAGAGAGTCATTAGTGGGACTAAGACGGATGAGAGCAAAGGAGTGCCTTGTTGAGGTAAAGGTACTTGTATTAGTAGTTTCCGGTGGTTAAAAAGGAGTATATCGGGGCAGTGGCCCTCGTCGTCTACAGGGTGTATCGACAATGAGAATGAGGTTTGTGCTTTTATGATCATTCCCATTTTCGGAGGCGGATCGATAAGCTAGAGTCGAAGAGCGTGATAGGGCACTATCTCCAGATTTGAGATAGATTGGATTCGGAACAGTGGGGTTTCCGATGGTGTGTCAGTCTGAGGCTTCAAGGTGGCTAGATGTAGTCATGTGTGGAGGATTCCAAGATATTGTCAGGAACGGGATATTGGAGATTGTATGGTTTCCTTTGGGAAGGCCCTGGGATGATTGAGAAATACGTTTAAGTGTCAAGTTTGACATGACTGGTGAGACAATCTACTGAGTAGACTGTGGATGTGCCAATTAATGATTGTTCGAACCCTGAGTGGGGGAGAACTGGTTCTCCAGTTAGGGGATCAGTGATCCATTCATGTGCGGTCAGAGGAATGGTTATCGAAATCTGCGGTGCGGACGCATGAGCCGAGGATGAGGCGAGGTGCCAGATGGGAAGATGTAAGAGTTTGTGTTTAAGAAAGGATGAGTGGACCCACGGCAGGTGGTCGTGGATTGGGAAAATTCATTATGACCTGTGGTTTTCGGAATTAGCATCTGTCGAGTTCTAGTGCGATCGGATCACTGGATTGCGGATGCAATAGCTGCGATTTGGAAATGAAGGTATAGATTGTGATCTATACCCCTGGAAGGGCAGCAGTTGATTTGTCGATCAATTTCAGGGTCGATATGAGTAGTTCCGTATGGATAGTGACCAGTAGAGGGGGAGCTTCGGGTTTTCGTCAACATGTTCGGAGCCATTGACGATGCCTCTGTGTTCCAATTGGGAGATGGCATTCTCTGAGGTTCTATTGGTGCGAGAGTAAGATCGGTTGAGAGACTCTGAAAGGGCAATGCAGTATCCAAGTACGGTGTCGTGAGTATGAGATCAGTGGTTTGGGCAAAACATCATGAGATTCTGTGTTGGTGTACCGAGGAATCCGGGTATGATGTCCTTATTTCTAGATTATTCTGAGTTCTGAGTTGAGAGCTGGCAAGTGGTGTAGCAAGTATCTATGGTTCCAGTGGGAGCACTTCGATTAATTATTGATAAACGAGATTAATTAAGAATGAGGATTGCAGTGAGAAAAGGAGTTTTTCATGACGGTTGCTGTCAGGAGTAATAATGCTTATTTTTGGATGGGTATGTGTGCATCTATCTATGTGGGCCGGGGAACGTGGGTTAATGGATGCAGTGTGTGGCGTCGACTTGAGGATGAGACCGTGAGTGGTAAGAGAAGGTGTTGTAAAGTTGCAGGGAGCTGCAGCATCCATGAGTTAGCAAAGGGGTGTGGTGATACTACGGGGAGCCTTAGTATTCACCAGTTAGTGAGAGGTTGTTGTGATGCTACGGGGAGCCGTAGTATTCACCAGTCAATGAGAGGTTGTTGTGATGTTGTGGGGAGCCGTAGTACTCACTAGTGAAAGGTTGTGGTGATGCTACGAGGAGCCTTAGTATTCACCAGTCAGTGAGAGGTTGTTGTGATGCTGCGAGGAGCCGTAGTACTCACCAGTGAAAGGTTGTTATGATGCTGCAGGGAGTCGTAGTACTCACAAGTCAGCGAGAGGGTGTTGTGATGAGTACTCTCTGGTCAGAGCGAGACATAGAAGAGTTTTAGGCTTGGGTAGCCCTAATATGTGAGTTTTTGAGAGCCTGGTGGTTGAACCAGGGGCGAGACTGGGGTCTCCATATTTTTCGGGAGTCGTTATATTCTGAATTGAGTAGTGGTTGTCGCGACCTAAGGGAAGTGGATCAGTGCGGAACGCATGGGTTGCGGGTCATGAGTCATGTGTTGAGTGGTTCATTGGGACGAGTGGTTGCAACTCTGGGTCAGATCAAACTCTCGAGTTTGAGTTTGGCTCTGGTAGCGCGTCGGGTAGGCGAGACGAGATTCCAGATTCAGAGATGAGTTCCATGTTGAAGGGTATTGGTTGTCATCTGGTGTCTTAGACCTGAGTGGGTCAATTCGTTGGTATGAGAAAACCACGAAACGCATGGAACTAATGAGTAGTAGACAACAGAGGTCGAGGGTGAGACGAATTCCGTATTCGCTTGAGGTAAAGCGAACTTCGTGACTTGTGTGTCACACTGGGCCGAGATAGTTGTATTGAGAAGGAAGTCGGTGAGACGTTTAGGGTCATGCAATGGGTAACCTTTGGAGGTTCAACTGCTGGGTCGGGAGATGACCTGGTACTCAGTCTTGAAAGGGATAGTGAGAAGGGAGATGAGGTTTATGTTTGTCAGATGTCGGAGGACGCTTCTGAACAAGCATGATCACCTTTCGTGCCTGAAGTTAGAGTGTTGAGGGATCGTTGTTCAGAAGGGTTGTGATTGCAGTACAGTGGATGGGTCCCTGGTGTGATGTGATCCTTTCATTCCTTGGTATATGATCTGGATTGTTTATCATGTCTGGGACGAGTGATCGGTAGCCAGTTTTGGGCATGGACTTTTTTTATCATTCCCAACTAGAGAATCAGAGGGGCAGTGAGTTATCGGGGTTCGTTATTCGAGGAGCGAATAACGTGGTGATATCTTGAGAGGTCGGTCTGGCTGTGTGACATGCCACTATAGTTTCCAGATTCTGGGGAGGCAGAAGGGGTAGCAAAGTGGCAGGCGGGTCTGTCCTTTTCCCAGGGAGGAGTTACTGTTTGGATTCAGGAGTCCAGAGAGGAAGACAGTTGTGTGGTATGAGATCCTTTCGATGGTGCTGTTCGGTTATTCGATTACACCTATATGTTGTTGAGGAGTGATTTCGAGGGCGAAATCTAATTCAAGTGGGGGAGAGTTGTAACATCCGGATTTCCAGATATATTAATTTATGTGGTTATTTTGAGATTCATTGAGTGACTCGACGAGTAGTGAGTCTAACTCGTCGAGTAGGGCCGAGATGACCACGTGGGATTAGTGGTCTACTCGACGAGTCCGAGGGTCGACTCGCCGAGTAGACGCTGAGTGCTGAAACCCTAATTTCTCGGTTTTGGGACCTATTTAAAGGAACTTATTGCCTCAATTGCGGCTACCTTCCCCTGAGAGAAACCCTAAACGGCCATGGAGCTTAAAGAGAGAGTTTGAGCTTGCATTTGAGTGTTTTGTGCATTCCTTTTGAAGTGAAGAGGAGGATTCAAGCAAGGAACGTGAAGGAGACCAGTAGATATGAGGTTATCTTGTCCAAAAGCTTCTGAGAGAGGTAAAAAGTGCTCACCTTTCTCCTTATGGTGACTAGATTTCCATGTATGTGGTAGTTAGGGTGTTTTACCAGCTACTATTGGGACTTTGAATGCATAAGGTCCCTTTTGTGGTCTAGACTTCAGATCTGGACCTTGTAAGGTCCAGAGAGTGCCAAAGTTATAAGCTTTACCCAGCCATTCAAGAGTTATAGTGTGCAAGCACCTTGTTGAAATTGTTTTGAGCATTTAGAGCATCATATAACATGCATGGACATAAAGATCAAACCTTTACGTGATTACTAAGCCTTGTGAGCATAGATCTGAAGTTTGGGAAAGTATCTTGCACTAAAATGGTCTGAATGCAAAAGAGTCTGTATAGACTCGTCGATTTGAGCCGCTGAGTCGGCGAGTAGCCAGGGTTTTGTCTCGATGAACTAAGTCAGGAGGTGACCCGACGAGTTAGGGGTTAACTCGATGAGCTAGACCTTAACGAGACTTATGAGGAGCGAGTGGACTCGACGAGTTGCTCTAGTGCACTCGGCGAGTCGGGGAAAAGGGTCTTTTACCCAATTCAAGAGTTAGAGAGAGAAGAATAACATTTGGTTATTGAGAATCGAGAATCGAGTATTTATTAGAGATATTTATCCCATGTGATAGGCCGAGGCTAGTTCGAGATTTCCGAGTACGAGACTGTTATTTGTTGGCTTGCCAGGTGAGTCTTCTCACTATACATTACCTAGAGTGGTATCTATGTGCAGACCGAAGGGTCTTATGTGTTATGTGTATGTTTGAGATTACGTGCATTGTGATATATGTATGCTATATGTTATGTAGACTGGATCGGAGGGTCCAACGATTTAGACCGGAGCGGAGGGTCCAACAAGCTAGACCGGACTGGAGGGTCCAACGAGCTACGGGACTGGAGGGTCCCACTGAGACACATTGACCGGAGGGTCATACCGAGTTATAGCCTCGAGTGGCTTATGTGTTGTATGTGGTATTTTGGGGAACTCACTAAGCTTCATCTTACCGTGTTATGTGTCATGTGTTTCGGGTTTATCAGGATCGCGGAAAGGCACTGGCTCGATTGTACACATATCTGAGTAGAGATATGTTATTGGAGGATCCTGGATTTGTTATAAACAACTTTTGAAATATGTTGATAAATTGATACTTGTGATTTTTGAGAAAATGTGGCATGTGTTTTATTGTGTTTTTAAATGAAATGTTTGTTTGAAAATTTATGTCGTTATAAGAAGTTCTTCATCGAGCTCTTTTAAGGCAGTGGTTTTTAATCATTAAACACATTTTCGATCATTGTTTTCCTTATTTTGATTCATATACCAGTTTAGAATCTATTGATCTACTCTTATTGTTCTAGCACGAACTAGGCAAATATACCGAACTTATTATGTATCGAGGCACGATCAAAGTAAGATACAATGTCACAACAATAACATAACACATAGGAACTCTAAGTACGTAGCCTGTACAAGGATGTGTGACTGATGGGTCCTTGGGCCAACAAATAATAGTTAGCTAATTGATGACAAGTACAATAATATGTACCCTCAGTCATACGGTCATAAATGCGACAAAATGGTAAGCCTCCTCGGTACATGAAGTGGTCAACATCCCTCTTGACCTCCACTATAAATAAGTGATCTGATTCGCCTCCACCAGGTATGAAACCATTGTTCATAAATTCTAAATCAATTCGATCACTGTTATTCAGAGCCTTAACTGACTTTATCATCGGAGCGTTAGACCGGGAGATCATCCCGGTCTATCGGCTTACGATTTGCTTGTATTCTCCATGTCAATTGAAGTATTTGAGGAAACACATCTAAAGTAATCAATGGAAGATGGATCTGGTGGTGTATCAAGTGGTGTCATCCGTGGGACATCACTACAAATGGTCGGCATAAACACACCAGTTGGTAACACGAGTCCAGTCACGAGAATGCCGAACCTCGAAGGTCCTGGATAAACACCACAACTTACTACTGTGGTAAGGCACCAAAACGTAACAACAGGGGGCGTAGTTGAAGAAGGAAATACGATTCAAAAAAATAAGATGGTGTAAGAATGTGAGCTATAAGATTTCAAAGAATTTAGAACCTTTAGGGCTATGAATAACATGAGAAGTTTATTGAAAGAAAAGAAAACCTAAAAAGAAGAGGAGTTGGATTGGTTTCTGTTCACACAGATCAAAAGAAGGACTCGGACGAGGAAGAAGAGGAAGTAAGGGAACATGAGAAAAGGTCAAGCAAACAGGAGGAAAGCTACAGACATGTAAGAGTCAGAAAAGACATTCAAAAAGACCAAGCAAAATCCTTGGAAGTGGTAGAGGCAAAACGATACAATCAAGATTTTAAGAATTTGAACTTTTGTTGACCCTTTAAGGACGACATTAACGAGACACCCATCCCAAAAGGGTTGAAAGGACCAAGAGTGTCTCCCTAGGACGGGACGGGAGATCCAGATGACCATGTCTTAAATTTCCAATGGGCCATAAAGATGACCCCAATGGATCCAAATTTGTGGAGCCTGTACTTTGTAGGTACCTTAGATGGATCTGCTTGATACTGGCTAGCAATTATTCCACCTCAAAGCATAGGAAGCTTCAAAGAGATATGTAAGAAGTTTTGCAACAACTTCATCCAGCAAAAAAGGTTCCAACAAGAAGCGCATGTGATATTCGCTTGCCGCCAACATGTCACACCCCAAAACCGGAACGGCGGAAACGTTCTGGGGTGGAGGATGTCATGTTTAGTATCACAAGGCATGCATTATAGTAAGCAAAGTAATGTACAACCATTTCATTAGAAAGAAAGTGTTTACAAAGTGTGTGTTCACACAACATAAAATACATAAGTAAATAACAAGCAAGACTTGAAACTATACTGCTCCATCTTCTGAATCCCAGTGCGAGTACCTGTCTACTAGGCTCCTGAGAATACAAGTTATTTGAAAGAGTTGATCAACAATTAAGCTGGTGAGTTCATAAGATTTTAGTGATGTAAGTAAGTTGTAAAATGCTGTGGTAAACTGCTGTTGAAAATGTAGTTAAAAATGTAGTTGAAAATGTAGTTAAAAATGTAGTTGTAATTTCTGTTTTAGAAAACTTCGCCTGTTCCTCTTAGAAAATCCTATATTTTCTACTTTGATGAAAGATACGTAAAAATGATCCTACAATCCCTTCTATGAGTACTAAATGGATTCAAGTGATATAAAACTCAGAGTAAACAAGCAATCGACTGTGCGTATATTCCCTAAGCTCTCAACCAATTAAAGAACAAGGAGTAAGGCGGATAGCACACATCCCATTGTTTGTTAGATCCTTGTTGTATATAACTCTGGCGTGTTCACTTGTTACTCATGGAGTTAATTGTAATGGTTTCTTTATAATTAATGAAAAGATTCTTTAAGGAAAACTCTTATTTCTTATAATAAAATGGTGACCACAGTGATTACTTCTATAATCACTTAGTTTATACTGACTATATATGATCTAATATCGGATAGAGAGTTAGTTTGGTGAATCTGCCCTAAGCCCACAACCAAAAAAGGAACAGGAAGTAAGGCGGAAAGCACACATCCAACTATCTATTGGGTATTAATGAATTATAATCGTGAAGTATAAACTAAAGTATTATAGAGTTAATCACCTAAGGTCCTTTAAGTTTATCCTGGTTTAATAAAATGGATTAAACCCTTAACTGGTAAGTTTCTAGTGTTGTATACCAAAAGTTCTGATTTTGGAAAGTATGTCCTGTACTAGAAAATTGTGCATTGACTCTGTGTCCTATGACTTGACCCATACCTGGTACCCTTATGATGACTCAATGTATACTGGACATATATATCTAGAATCGAATAGATAATAGACTGGGTGAATCTGCTCCAAGCCCACAACCAAACAAGGAACAAGAAATGAAGCGGAGAGCACACATCCTATTACCTGTCGGATCCTATTGATATATATGCATCCTTTGATGTATACATTAAGGAATCATAAGGTTAGCATTATGGCCCCTTTCTACTAAACGTAGCCTTCTACCAAGGCATCAAATGTTATGGGTGTTTGTTTCTTGTATTGGTATGTATTTTCCCAAGTGAGACTATCTTTAACTAAATATAGTTTATACATTAAAGACTATGTGAGAAAATCACAAGTAAATGTAATAGGGAAAATAATGTTTTACCTCAGCAGTGACACTGCTGGCTATAAAGTAATAAAATACAGAATCCAGGTAGTATTAAATGTACAATACACCTCGGGGAGTCTAAAATAGCCTTAGTCCTAAGTCGGTTAATTAAAGGTTTAAATGTGAACTCGTATGTAACTAGGAAGTTATATTATGATATTTTATCACCTCGTGTATGCTAGTCCTGGCACGTGAAATCGTACCAGTGTCAATGCAAACCTGGCAAGATATATTATTAGGTTTATCATCTCGCGCCTGCTAGTCCTGGTACGTGAAATCGTACCAGTGTCAATGCAAACCCGGCAAGATATATTATTAGGTTTATCATATCGTGCCTGCTAGTCCTGGTACGTGAAATCGTACCAGTGTCAATGCAAACCCGGCAAGATGTATTAACGTGATTTTCCCCAGTACTTAGTATGGTGTGTTCCTCCATGTACTTGGTATAGTATGTTCCTCTTTACTTGTTATAGTATGTTCCTCCCTGTTTCTCTTTATTGTGTGTTCTCTTTATATTATCGTGTATTGTATCTAGTATGAACTGAATCTCTAAACTATACCTATTATAGTTTACTAGTAATGCACTTGAACTATTGTTGAAAATACTCAATTTACTACTAAGTTATGCTAGTACTTTAAAACGAAGTTTTGTTAAATTATAAAGTAGCATAACTTGAAAAGAGCTTTTGAAATGTTTTGACAACTTATAAATGACATAAGTAATCTTTTGAAAGATGTTTATAGCAAGGATTTACACAATTATCATTGTGTTCAACTTGTATTCCCCCCTTAAAAGCATTTAAAACAGTTAAAAGATTCATTACGGGGTATGAACTCACCTGATGTGGGTGATTCAAACGAGTACGCGCGTAAGGATGAGAAGTTCCACGAATGAAGTCCCGAGACTTAACGAATCCTAAATGACATATAATGGCATATATTGACATAAATATAGTGTTTAAAAGCAACCAAATGCAAAGAAACACCTCACGGGACTAGGAAACACTTTGACCAAGTGTTGGAATCACATGTGATTCACTAAAAGGGAGTGTCCGGCCACTTTGAGGAGTGTGCGGCCATGGGTGTGCGGTCAGCATGTGTGTGCGGTTGCACACAGGAGTGTGCGACCGTACATAGGGCGTGTGAGGTCGTACACAGGGGTGTGCGGCCGTACACTCTTCATTCATTCCCAAAATGTCGATTTCTAGGTGTTTCAAAGCCAATACCAAGTCCAACTAGCAAATGAAGGCCAAACTCTCACTTTGGAGAGTCTTTAAGGGGTGTACGGCCACCTTATGAAGGTGTGCGGCCGTACACCTTCAAGTGATGAAGAACACGAAGAACATGAATAGTTTTAGGCTTAGACCAAGGTGTCTTACCAGAATAACAAGCTGAATGATGGAGTACTTCACGTTTTTTACGCCCTTAGAGTGTTCTTGGATGAAGTTTCTAGAGAGAGAGAAAGTAGTGTGCAGCCAAAATGGAAAAAGAGTGAATGAAGGGGGTCTCCTCCTTTATATGGAGGTGGGTGTACGGCCAGGAGAGGGGTGTGCGGCCGCACACCCAGTGTGCGGCGGTACACTCCTGATGTTGGAGTGTAAGGCCCGGTTTTGATGCTAGAAGTGTATGCGATCCATTTCTATGCTCAATGCTTGAATGTACTCACCTTTGGACCTTTAAACGGACTCGAAATGAGGCTAAATGATAGCAGTAATGAGTCTGACACTCAGTCGACTCGACTGGCTGAGCTTTGCACGGCAAAAATTTAAAATTTTTCGGGTTGTCACACAACATGAAGGAGAATCGAATAAAGCATACTTTAAATGGTTTAATGAAATCAGCAGAAGGATGCCGACGAGAGACGAACCCATGATCATAGCAGCATTCACTTATGTTCTCTTGGAAGGAGATTTCTTTCGGAAGCTAGTAGGAAGGGTGTGGGTCAATGCCAAAGAAATGATACACAAAGTCAATCGACTCTTAAGGTCGGAAGATAAAAGTGATGAAAAAGAAAGGATGGAAGGAAAAGCCATGGTGGGAAAAGGAAGACGAGAATAGCGGATTAAGCCATATTCAATTTCATCTTGGAATCAAGCTTGTGGATTAAGCCATATTAAATTCCATCTGGCAATCAACCTTGTTATAATCATAATCGAAGGTTTTCCATAATGGAAGAGGCAGACAGAACGATCGCTTCCATCCATACCGAAAGGAGGCATACGAGGTCTATACTCCACAAAGCCCGAACAAGGGGAATACCGCGAGAAGTAAAAAATACCCCCGGGATCTAAACAAATACTGCGACGTTGATAAGAAGTTGGGTCATGCTACCGAAGACTATAAAAGCCTCAAAATGGAGAAAAAGAGAAACCAATCACTTAAGGTGGGGGACCGACTCCCAAAAAATGGAGAAAAACATACATACGATGTTGAAATCACCATGATATGAGGAGGTGGTGGAAACTATGGCAAGCCAATAAAAAAGCGGAAGATAATCAACATCGAGTTCAATTATCACGATCCGACACCTTTCGATCATTAGGGAAATGAGCCCCTGATCACTAAAGTAGCAGTAAGAAGAATTTATGTGAATAATGGGAGCTGTGTCAACATCATTTACGAAAACTATCTAAAATGCTTGCCCACCGATATCCAGAAATACCTCCGACCAGCTACGTCGGCCGTGGTAGGCTTCGTTGGGTGCCATCTCCTTATAATATGCTCCTATGAAGAACTAACCTGTGGACATTACAAGCAGTCCCTTCAACGGTCGATGGCTTACTCAAATTTCCCACTGAGGAGGGAATAACGGTAATCCATAGCACAACGTCGGGCCCCCCGAACAAAGTCACGCAGTCCAGCCTGATCTAACTAAGCCAATGTTCGAAGAAAGAAGCTCTACAATGGATGTCGAAGAAGTGGTTATCAATGAAAAGCATAAAGATCAGAAAGTTAAGGTCGGTATCGATCTGCTATAAGCTTTACGAAAAGGTCTGGTGGCAGTATTGAAGGAATTTGCAGACACGTTCGCATGGAAGCCCACATACATGACAAGGATGCCAACATCATTGATAGAGCACCGCTTGAACATTAAACCATCGCATACTCCCATAAAACACAACGAATCATGGCTAAAGAAAGTAATGAAATAATCAACAAATAATTTAAAGAACTAGTAGAAGCTAGAGTCCTAAGAGCTACACAATTCCTGAAACGGATTGGCAGCCTAGTACTAGTAAAAAATGCAGATAGTATGATGCGAATGTGCGTTGATTTCACGGATCTTAACAAAGCATGCCCAAAATATAGGTACCCCCTCCCAGATATTGAGCAGAAGGTTGAGTCGTTGGGAGTGTTTAAATGGAAATCCTACTTAGATGCATACAAGGGTTACCATCAGGTAAAAATGGCAGTGACTGATGAAGATGAAACAGATTTTCATACCGAGAAGGGTACATTTTGTTATACGAAAATGCCCTTTGGATTACAGAATACGGGAGCAACATACCAGAAGTTAGTCGAAAAGGTGTTCAAGAAACAAATAGGAAGAAACGTTGAGGTATACGTAGATGACATGGTAATCAAAAGCAAAAATGGCAATAATTTTCTGGCAGACGTTGAGGAAATTTTGAAGCGGCTTCAGAAAACTAACATCAAGCTCAATTCGAAGATATGTGTATTTGGGGTACAAAAGGGGAAGTTCTTGGGTCATATTGTAACTGAATCGGGGATAGAGGCATGCCCAGAAAAAACTGAAAGTCTACTAAAGATGGAGACACCCCAAAAGGTGAAAGACATACAAAGTTTGAATGGTAAACTGACAACGCTAGGGCGATTTCTAGCTAAGTCAGCAGTGAAGACATTGCTTTTCTTCCAGACATTAAAAATGCACATGGGGAAGAAAGATATTGCATGGTCGAATGAAGACGAGGAAGCCTTCCAAAAGCTAAAACAATGCCTCCGACACCTACCGACGTTGGCAAGCCCTATCACATGAGAAATGATGACAATATACTTGTCGGTATGTCGGGAGGTGATTAGTGTAGTATTGTTGGCGGAAAGAAATAAAAGTCAAAAACTAGTTTACTTCATTAGTAGGGTACTGTAAGGATCCGAAAAGAATTACTTGATATTGGAGAAGCTAGTTTTATTTATAGTCTATGCAGTAAGACGGTTGCGTAGGTACTTCCAAGCACACTCAATCCTCATGCTAACAAACCAACTGATGAAACAAATATTGACACAGCCTGAACGATCAGGAAGGATGAAGAAATAGGAAATCGAATTAGGAGAACACGACATAACATACAAACTAAGGATCAACATCAAAGGTCGGACCCTTGCAGTTTTCTTAACAGAAATGCCTGATGATCTAGGATATACAATGACACCCCCAGAGGGTAATGTTGTTCACCCACAAATACAAAATCAGGTTAATGAAGAAGAGTGGATTTTATACACAGATGGGGCATCAAGTAGGGATGGTTCGGGAGCAGGCATCATCCTTATCAGCCCCCAAGGAGACAAGTCGAATTACACACTAAGATTCAAATTCAAATGATCGAACAATAAAGCGGAGTATGAAGCCTTACTTGAAGGGTTAAGATTGGCAAGGAGCATGAATATCTCGAAGTTGAAGGTATTTAGTGACTCGATGTTGGTGATCAATGAGATTAAAGGTGATTATGAAGCAAAAGAGACACACATCCAGAGACATTTGGCTCAGTCGTAGGCATGGATTAAGAAATTTCAAGAATTTGAAATTCCACAGGTCCCGAGATCAAAGAACAAAGAAGCAGAAACTTTTAGTAAGTTAGCCTCTGTAGTGTTTAGCCACCTTACGAAAAATGGTTTTGGTGGAAATACTGCCAATGAGGATTATTGAGGAACCAACAATGAAAGCGATGGAGCTAACAGAGGAAGAAGAATCATGAATGACATCGTATGTCCTTTTTTCGAAGAAATGAGTATTATCGACAGATGAAAAGGAAGCCAGAAAAATACGAATAAATGCACCAAATTACACCATGTATGAGGAACAACTCTATACAAAGGGATATTCTACCCCATGGCTGAAATGTATCACAAGGAAAGAAGCATAGGTCGTCATATAGGAGATACAATTGGGAATTTGTGGGGCACACACATGGTCAAGGGACATTACCCAAAAGATCCTTCGAACAGGGTACTTCTGGCCTTCCATGACCCAAGATACGAACACATTCATAATGAAATGTCATGTTTGTTAAATACATTTAAATATACCTGTTTTTCCCCCAACAGACATGACAAGTATGCCCTTGGCCTTTCTTCCAATTGGGAATCGATATTGTTGGACCTTTCCCTGAAGCACCAAGAAGATTAATGTTCCTCATAGTGGCAGTAGATTACTTTCCCAAATGGGTCAAAGTAGAAGCGGTAGCAATAATCTTAGGAAAGAACGTAATAAAGTTCGTATGGGGACAAATTGTCTGTCGTTTTGGCCTTCCACAAAGTATCATAACTGACAATGGCAAGAATTTTACTGATAATCCTTTCAAGAAATGGTGTCAGTAGAAGAGGATCAAGTAGAATTTTACGTTGGTGACGCATCCTCAAGCAAACAGCCAAGTGGAAGTAATAAATCATACTTTGGTAAAAGGAATAAATAAAAGGTTAGGAAAGGCTAAAGGAAATTGCACTGATGAGTTACAAAGTGTGCTATGGGTGTATAGAACACTGATACGAACGCCATCAAAGGAAACTCCATTCAGTCTTGTGTATGGGACAGAAGCAATCATCCCAATTGAAGTAACCATAAGGAGTACGCGAACGGGTAATCCTCAAGAACACTCGAACAAGGAAAGCTTATGAACCAACTTGGATTTATTGGATGAAAAAAGAGAGGAGGCAGCCATTCGTCAGGCAGCTTACAGAGCAATGACAGAAAGGTACTATAATGCAAGAGTCAAAGGAGCGGCATGTAAGGTAGGAGATCTAGTCCTATAAAAGAACGAAGCTAGTCGACAAGAAAAAATTGCTAAGCTAGGTCCAAATTAGGAAGTTCAATATCGAGTAATCAAAGCTAGACAAAATGGATCAAACGTCTTGGACACCATGGAAGGAATTCTCCGACGAAGAACATGGATTATGTGAAATCTTTTCAAGTTTCATTTCTGAAGACATCACCCGAGTAGAATGTGGACAGTTAATTGGAGACCATGGTCGAATAGCATTAGAAATTAGTCATGTTTTGTATGTATTGCGATTATTTTCCTTAATGCAATCTTTTGGCTCCTTAATCATTATCACTTTGAATATACTTTACATCACCATAATCCTCTAAATTATTGCTCGATGCCAATTTTATCGAACCATAAGTTCATACCTTATGGTTCAGTCATGTATTTCACATCACCAAGATCCTCCAAATTATGGCTCGATGTTAATTTGCTCGAACCCTTAGTTTGACCGACCCATAAGTTCATACCTTATGGTTCCGCCATTACTTCACATCTCCATGATCCTCCAAATTATGGGTCAATGTTAATTTGCTTGAACCATAAGTTCATACCTTATGGTTCAGTCATTATTTCATATCACCATAATCCGCCAAAGTATGGCTCAATGCTAATTTGCTCGAACCATAAATTCTTACCTTATGGTTCAGTCATTATTTCACACCGTCATAATCCTCTAAATTATGGCTCGATGTTAATTTACTCAAACCATAAGTTCATACCTTATGGTTCCTCCATTACTTTAGATCGCCATGATCCTCCAAATTATGGATCGATGTTAATTTTCTCGAACTGTAAGTTCATACCTTATGGTCCAGTCATTATTTTAAACCGCCATAATCTTCCAAATTATGGCTCGATGCTAATTTTCTCGAACTATAAGTTCATACCTTATGGTTCATTCATTATTTTACATCGTCATAATCCTCCAAATTATGGATCAAAGTTAATTTACTCGAACCATAAGTTCATACGTTATGCTTTCGCCATTACTTTACATCGCCGTGATCCTCCAAATTATGGCTCGATGATAATTTGCTCGAACCATAAGTTCATACCTTATGGTTCAGTTATTATTTCATACCGCAATAATCCTCAAAATTATGGATCGATGGTAATTTGCTCGAACCATAATTTCTTTCCTTATGGTTCAGTCATTATTTCGCATCGCCATAATCCTCCAAATTATGGCTCGAAGTTAATTTACTTGAACCATAAGTCCATACGTTATGGTTCCGCATTTCTTTAGATCGCCATGATCCTCCAAATTATGGCTTGATGTTAATTTGCTTGAATTATAAGTTCATACCTTATGGTTCAATCATTATTTCACATTGCCATAATCCTCCAAATTATGGATCGATGCTAATTTGCTCGAACCATAAGTTCTTACCTTATGGTTTAATCATTATTTCACATCGCCATAATTCTCCAAATTATGGCTCGATGTTAATTTACTCGAACCATAAGCTCTTACCTTATCGTTCCGTCATTATTTCACATCGCCATAATCCTCCAAATTATGGCTCGATGTTAATTTGCTTGAACCATAAGTTCTTACCTTATGGTTCAGTCATTATTTCACATCGCCATAATCCTCCAAATTATGGCTCAATGTTAATTTACTCTAACAATAAGTTCTTACCTTATGGTTCATTCATTATTTCACATCGCCTTAATCCTCGAAATTATGGCCTGATGTTAATTTTCTCAAACCATAAGTTCTTACCTTATGGTTCAGTCATTATTTCACATCGCCTTAATCCTCCAAATTATGGCTCGATGTTAATTTGCTCGAACCATAAGTTTTTACCTTATGGTTCAGTCATTATGTCACATCGCCTAATCCTCCAGATTATAGCTCGATGTTAATTTACTCGAACCGTAAGTTCATACCTTATGGTTCAGTTATTATGGATCGACCTTTATTTCAAATCATTATGATTACTACGTTTACAATTCAGTATTAGTTTGATTGGTCAACATAGTGACTTTAAACATTACTAACGATTACAATACGTGGTGAAGATTTCGTAAAGTACCACAAATCATTTATAATGACAAAATTTACAAAGGAAATAGGAAAAATACGACAATTACATAGATATCAAACCTAGACGGCAGACATCAGTCATAAAAACCCTAAAACAACAACCAAAAATTTCTACACAGCCATAATAACCAAGACAAAACAAACAAGGAAAGCAAGCCATAAGCTAGAACTAACTACCCAAAAGTCAATCACCACCACTTGCACCATCATGATTGCACACCGGATCCAAAGACTTCAGGGTCTCCTTCAAAGCTTGAATTTCCACTTTATCCCCCTCCTAAAAACTGAGCAATTAAGACTTATGCGTAATGATCTCAGAGAAATGATCCATGATGTTACGTTGAGCACTAGCATAGGAGTAGAGAACATTTTTTCCATCCAAAGCCTTTGAGTATTTTTCCTTCATCTCATAGCAAGCTTGATGAAGCCTAAGCTGAATAGCTGCATCTGAAAAGCAGCATTCACATTTCCAAAATCACCAGAATTCAAAAGAGCTCGAACAAAGGAGGGGATACCTTCTCTTACAACCCATTGTAAACTCAAATTTCTTTTCTCCAGCTCCTTTTGACAATACAACGCATCTTGGTTTTCTAATGACTAAGATTCACCAAAGGAGGCCATTTGGGCATCTTTCTTCAATAACAAAGCTTTGGCAGAAACTAATTCTTCCTCGAGCAATTTAATATTGACATTTCTATCCGAACAATAAATCTCTAGTTGTGACACCTTTTCATTATATTGCGCTTTCAGCGATTGAAATTGTTGAGAAAATTCTTCAAGCTCTTTGGTTACAGCCACACGACGGCTAATTGCATCTTCACTTTTCAATTGCAGATCCTCGTTCAACCCTTTTAACTCCTCCTGACATCCTAATCTCCTACTCAAATCAGAGACCAGATGTTAATTCCTTTCAGAAAATACCGACACCTTCTCACGTCGCTCCTTTGCTTCTACTTTCATTTGGTCATGAATCTTGAGAAGCTATTTCAAGCTTGAAGACCCTCTTCGAACTTAAGTTGGTGACTTGCAAGAAGTTCATTTCGTGCCTTGGTATGGGAAGATACCTCATTGATCAGATGCATTCCCACCCAAGGTTGTAGAACTCGCTACTCGGTACCTGCTCGGCCGACTACCGAGTAGCGAGTACTCGGGAGTACTCGAATTTGGTAATTCATGTAGAAATATTTTTAGGAAAATTATATAAGTCAAAATCGTAAGTTAAAATCATAATTTGATTGAAATATATAACAACATTAGATAAATGTGAATACATAAAACCTGAAATACTCAAAATTGTCTCACTTCATGAATAATTACTGAAAATTTAAGATATATATGTAGTAATAATCACATGTGTGTTAAATAATAAATCATTAAGTGTATTATACATATTAATCTTGAAATTCTTGATTTGTTTCTCTTTTTATGATAATTTTGACCCTTTGACCGAGTTTGACTTTGTTGACCGAGTAGGCCCGAGTAAGACCGAGTAATACTGAGTAGGCCCGATTTTTGACCGAGTAATATCGAGTTTTGACTGAGGTTGACCGGTTTTTGACCGAGTTTGAATTAATCCGAGTTTTTTTGTCTGAGTTTACATAACTCGCCTCGATGGAGGGCCGATTCCGAGTACTCGCTCGAATACACCGAGTTTTACAACATTGTTCCCACCATCAAGTAAGACCGGTATCTATCAAGAGTTTCTTCATCAGAGGCACTCAATGGCTCATGAATTTTGGGTATTCTAGTTGCAACAAAAGGATATTGGAAGCGAGAAAGTGAAGCAGCAAGAGTAACAAGCATAGGCATCTCGGCCTGCCTACCAGACGAAGGGATCACTGCAGCAAACCACCATTTTATCAAATACACACATACACCACTATATATATATATATATATATATATATATATATATATATATATATATATATATATATATATATATATATATATATATAACAAACAAAGCAGGAAGCATACAATCTATGTTGGAAGTTTTTGGAGGAACATCCAGAGTTGCACCGGGGTCAACAGTGTCCACAACAATTGGGGGAATATCCATAGGGGTACTATCAGAAACGCTTGTCTCCAGGGGAAGTAGATTCATGACGGTCACTATTGATTCTGTAATAATCGACTGAGGTTGACCAAAACCAGACCCAAACAATCTTTGCTAGAAAACAGTAGCAGCAGACATATGACTTGGAGCTTTACTTGGCACAAGAGATTCAGTGGTCAACCCAGGGAGTGGCTTCTTGAGATTCAAATCAGAAATGGATTTAGAGTTGAGAGCATCATTATTATCTCCTGAAGAGCCCCTCAACAAGTTTCATTTATGAGCCAGAGACTATGGGACAATCATGAAAAGTAGATGAAGGTGGGGTTTCCAAAGACATTTTAGGAATCACAAGATTGGGAACTGATTGTTCAGCAAGTCTAGTCAAGTTGCGTCTCTTTACCTCACAAGAAGTTCGTTTGTGCTTTGGAGATGACAGGGCGACCGCCTTATCAGCGTTGGAATCCCCAGTCTGTTTCTTTGTAGCAAAATGTCGAAGGCCAGTCCTAGTTGAAACGAAGGTCAGTTTCCCATAGTCTCGTTCCATCTTAGTCACTTTGGTACCAGACGTCGGTATCACAGGCATAAAACTTCTGAGTGAGATGGATTCACATCCGAATCCATGCTAGATTCGGACTTTGAAAGAGAATCCGTTATAACTGTTTCTTATGTTACCACGGTAGAACTGGCTAACTATCTCCATAGAAACTGATTCATCAATGGTGTCTCTCGTTCTCTTAAAGATTGAACAAGCTTTTTCCCCAATCTGTTCCAAAGCGAGCTTATACCTGCCATACCCAATGCAACCTCTTCAGGATCAGTCCACTTCATGAAAGTCTCGACCAATCACTCAGTGATAGCACACTCCCCAGGGGATAAATTTGGAACATGATCGGCAACCCTATCAACTATCGATCCAAACGTCATGGGTCCAAAAAAAGGCGGAAACATGAACAAAGAAGAACTCATCTTTCCAATGCTTGATGGAAGTAGGAAGACCATCATAAAGTTCCACAAGAGAATGACGGAGACAAAAATACACCTAATCACCATTGGAAATTGGAAGATAAAAGTGTCGAAAATTTGTGATAGAGGATACGATATCTAGGGCAATACACGATAAATTGAAGTACATGATTTTTCGAAACCCATTTGGAGTGATTTGGGCGATGTGCAGGCCATAATAGTCAAGAAATATCTCTAAGAAATTGAAAGAAGGTAACCGTAAACCATATTTGAAGAACACTCAATAAACCCCAACGAAATCTTTGGGGGCATCGGTGATCGCATCAATGGCCTCAGGAAGATGGGGATGAAATTTGGGATCAATCTCGTATTTCCTCATAATACTCGACATGCTTCTAATTGAAAGCTTAGACCTTACATTCCTAATATGGGAAATCCCAGTGCTACCCATGGCGAAGAAAGTTAGAAAAATAACAAGGAATTGAATAGGATTTTTGCACAATGAAGCGAGTGAAGGAACAGGCGAGTAGGAAGAAAATATTTATAAGTGAAACATTGGTAAGGGGAACTTATAGTTAGGCATTATATTCCTTTTAAAGAAAAGGTAACTGAAAAGATAGTTATAGGGGTAATCATGAGGGCTAAACACCGTCAGGAAATTACGTCAAAATTTAATTCAGGAGTTTTCTTCCTATCCGAGTACAACAACTATTACACCGATCTTATTAAAGTTTGAATTGACATTTCCACGAGCAAATGACAATACAAACTGTGGGACTTAATAGGGTATATCATAGCTTCTTAGATATGTATGCTCGTCCTATATACCGAACCAGCATATGTGCCGAACCAGGCATAAATACCGAACTTAATATGTTTCGAGGCACGATCAAAGTATGATACAACGTCACAACCGTAATATGACACACAGGGACTCTAAGTATACATCATGTACACAGATGTGTGACTAATGGGCCCTTGGGCCAGCAATGAACAATTGGCTAACGAATGACAAGTTCAATAATATTTATCTTTGGGCATACGGTCATAAATGTGACAAGATGGTAAGTCTCCTCGATACATGAAGAGGTTGAAATCCCTCTTCACCTCAACTATAAATAAGTGATCTGATTCACCTCCACCAGGTACGAAACCATTCTTCATACATTCTAAATCGATTTGATCAGTGTTATTCGGCGTCTTCACTGACTTTATCATCAAACCGTTGGCCCGGATATCATCCCGGTCAGTCGGCTTATGAGTTATTTGTATTATCCAGGTCAATTGAATGAGTTGAGCGAACACATATAAAGTAATCAATGGAAGACAAATCTGGTGGTTCATCATATATATATATATATATATATATATATATATATATATATATATATATATATATATATATATGTATGTCACTACAACAAAAACTGGCATTTGTGACTAATACACTAGAAGCAAAATATAGTCTTAAATACCAATGACTAAATTTATAGTGTGAATTATTAGGCACTGACTGAACCTATTCGGGAGTGAGATAGCCTTGTGCCTGTTTTGATATTATAGAGACCTTGTTAGGGACTGAATTTTAGTCTCCAATTGATTGTATTAACTTTCGAGAAACTTATTAAAAAATAATTTTTAGTATCCGAAACTTATTATATATCGTTTAATGTTTTAATATGATTAAACATATTCTTTTATATACCACTATAAATTTTAATTTATTTTAAGGGTTATTGTCTCTGTAGCCCAACCAAGTTTTAGGTTTTGGTTTAAAAAGTCCCTTATGATTATTTTAGTAGCTTAGGTCATCAAACTATTAAAATCCGTATCAAAAACACCATTCTTTCAAAGATGAAGGGGGTAAACTGGTAACCTTGCTGACTAGGCAATCCAAATGGCATCCTGATCATAATAACATGTACACATGGGTGCTATATACAAGTCAACTATGCGTAAAAAGACTTTTCTGAAACTCTTTTATCCAACATTAAAACAAAATACCTCTCACCCTCACCCTCTCTCTCTCTCTCTATCTCTATCTCTCTCTCTCTCGCTCTCGCTCTCTCTTACAATTTTCTCTAAATCGTCTCTCGTCTATGTGTTTCTTAACGTGAAATAAGCTTCTAATAGCTACCAGGTTGTAAGAGCAATTTGTTTTAATCAGATAAGACTATGTTTCATGGATTTGCACACCCAATTCAAAACACACACACATGAACATCAAGAAGAGGGAAGAGCGACGATTGTGGCAAATGCTTAATTCTTTATAGCTGATAGAGAAGTCCTCAAAGCAAAAACTTATTACTTAGGAATGAAAATATAAGCTGCTTGTACTCTAAAATCAAGCTGAAAATTAGGCTTGTGCCATTTAATTGCCTCAAGAATCGGACTCCACAAACTCCTTCATAGTATGTACTGCATTCTAAATGAATGGGTCACCGATTTTGACCAAGTCAAATTTACTTTCAACACTTAGTATCTCAGCTTCATCAGTTTTTGTTCAGAATTTGTGAGAGGGAAACCTGCAGATATGTTCATGATATCATGATTGATGTCTATGGAGTTGCAGATTTATGATGAAGGAAGGAGTTGCATGTATATAACCTCTGATTCAATGTTTGATTTGATTTCGTAGTGAGCGGAGAAATTAGTATTACACAAGCTTTTGGTGCAGATTTCAGAAGTGCAATTTCAAAACCATTGATGGATGAAGAACCAGAATTTGTTGGGTTTTGAACATTGATCACCGGTTTTGTAGAGTGTTTACCTACAAAATTATTTTTGAAATGGCTATTTAGGGTTCACTGAAGGCTGAAGCAACTGTTACTAACCTTAATCCTAATCGAATGTATGATTTTCCTTAAGTTAAAAAAAATAAAAGCAATAAAACGTCATGTGACTATCGTATTGTTTTTGTCTACCAAACCCTTTCCAGCCACGTAATAAGTCCACACTTCATTCTTACTGGTGAAACCAGTAATAAAATTCCTCACACCCTCTTTTAACAGGTAAAATTATAGTTTAAGCACCTAAAAAAAATTAAGGCGCGTTTTAAAACAAAAACTGATAATTGGTTGGGTTACAATGATGTTGCTTATAGGGAAAAAAATAGGATGCTTATAGCTTATTGCTTATCCTACCGCTATAAGCTAAGTTTAAGTGTTTGGATTGGAAACACTAAAAATCAGCTTATTGTGGTGGAGATAAGCTAAATAAGCTAATTTTAATAAGCATCCCCCCTTGCTTATAGCTTATTGCTTATTTCCAATCCAAACACTTTTAGAAAAGCTGCTTTCTCTCACCGCTATAAGCTAATAAGCTATAAACTAATAAGCTATAAGCTAATTTATCCGAACACCTTCTAAAAATTTCAAAGCCCTTCCTTTTTGTCTCAAATTCTAAGAAGAGGGGTAAACGCCTCATCAGTCTCATCAGTCATCATACTCATATGCAGTTTCTTAGGTGTTATTTGTTTTTTCTAAAAAACCTGATCAAAATTAAGCTCTCTATGATCGTTTAGATTCGTAACAGATTAAGTCACACACAATAAAAGTAAAGAACACACGATGAATCAAACAAGAGCTGAATGATTAATATGATCCACCTGAGAAGAGCTCGATAAAGAACTTCGATTGTAGAGGTGTGCTAGGGTTACAGTACAATAAACGAATAATAATTGGGAAGCGTCCAGAGAACGCTGCATGCATGCATCTTTAATACTAAACCCTAATGACATAAACACGGCTGGACAGGCCCAAACCGTGATAACAATACACTGAGGTAGCAAGCCCAATGACGCAACTCTTAGACCCAACAATCTCCCCCTTTGCGTCAATTGAGGCGAGAGATCATTTGGGTTGAGTGAGAGTAGATTTCTTCACAGTCTTGAATAGCTTCGGTATGTTGGCGAGAAGAGTTTGTCGGAAGTCAATATACCACCGAAGCATATCCGAAATTTTTTTTCTTATCAACATCACTGTTTTGCTTACACCTGTGAATGATGTCAAGAATGTGCTCCACACAAGAAGTGGAGAACAGGTGTTTATCATCAAGAGAGAACAAGAATTATTGGCCTTCGGCTCTGGTGAATATGACTGTGTGATACTTTGGGTCAATTCTACCCATCTACGTCTTGTTAACATCGCTTGCCTTCCCAATTGGTCTGATTGTAGGCTTCTTTCTTAAGGCAGAGGCGATCTCTTGATCCATCTTGGCAACCTCATGAATGTAAGAAACTAACATTTGCTTGATATGATCGATGATAGGCTCGTACTGATGTTGATCAGTCAGCAAAATGTTGTTCAATAGGATCCAGTCGTGTGGGTTTAAGTTCGGCAAATCAGCAAGAGAAACCATATGAACCGAGTTGTCAGAGCCCCGGGTCACTTTGAACTTTACATTTATAAAATTTCCTACTGGAGTTGGTTTCAATACCTTGACTGTTGTGATCTTTTGTGCGCTCCAGGTTAAGTATTGTAGCTGAGAGAATGCAAGATAGTAGTCAATTAATTCTCGATCAACCTTCGGGTCAGGAGAAGGAATAGCGGCGATTGGCTCAAAGCTATGAAACACAAATGCCTTTCGGGTGATAGGCATGTTGAACTGAGAGTCCCTCGAATTTTCACGATCAAACGAGATGACCGGTTCAAGCCAGTGAGTGCTAGGAGACTCGATTGCTTCTTTTAAAAGTTTCTCCAACGACCACAAAGGAAATAGAGTTTTTCTATTTTCCAATACGTCGTGAGCTTCTTTTCGTTTTCTTTCCCTCTCTTCTTCTTCTCTTGCGATGCAAAGATTTTCATCAAGCTCTCGGTCACATTGCTTTCTTTTGAGAGCATCTTCTTCAGTTTCTTCTTCATCACTATCACCGACTATCTTTTTGTCTTTGTCTTTCACACTAGAACCCGAAATTTCATTACCCTTAGGTTCAGTGGTGACTTTCGGTTGAGAATAGATTTGAATTGGTTTGCTTGTTGGAGGTTGTTGTGGTTGACACTGACTTGCTTCTCCCCCTTTTTTCGGAGGAACAACAGTCTCCGGAACACCCTCTATTCGGCTTAACATTTAAAGAGTAGGTCTCAACTTCTCAGCCAAATGCCATCGGACAGTGAGAGTAAGAACCGAATCGTGTGCCTCTAGGAGATTAGACAAAAGAGAGTGCACATCACCAACACACCTTTTGATAACTGCTCTCTCAGATTTGAGATCATCAATTTCCTTGGTCGCCAGAGAGAGCTTCAAGGTCTGAGTTTTGAGTTGAGCAGTTCGACGATCCAGTTCATCCATGACTTGGTTTCCACAGCTAGCTCGGTCTGGATTTGATCAAGACGATCCTTAACTGAAGATACAAACTATGCATTATCAGCTTGAATCCCCGTTCTAATGCTTTCAAAATGCTTATGCTCCTCCTGAAGCGTAGTGGTGGGATCCTTAATCGTAGCATTCACCATATTGGCATTCTTTTGAGCAGCTGCTTGAAGAGAGTTCAAAAAAACTTGAGCATCGGAGATTATTTTGTCAACATTTTCAACTGCTTTCTGACAAGAAGTAGTAGAAGCAGCCACAGCTTTGGTAGCTTTGTCAATCGAGTCCTGATGCTCTTTGACCAGAGTAGAGAACAGGGCCTTGACCGCTGCTTCTGATTATTTAGTAGTAGAAGAGGAAGATGCAGAGGTAATAAGCTTGTCAAGTTTCTCGTTAAGATCCTTTAAATGCTGTTTCGTTTACAGGAGCATCATCATCATCATCACTCTGAACTATGTCGGGGCTAAAATAGAAGGAATCAAAGTCTACATTCTCTCCACTGAGAATAGTGTCAGATTCGTTTGAGTGAGATGGAGATAGAGGTTTAGAGGTAATCACGGTTTCGGTCAATGAAGTAGGTGCCCCCATATCAGATACGTTGACACGAACTTGAGGTTCGGTTGGAGTTGTGGTGGTGGTGGTAATTTCGGTGAATAAGGGTGTTGGTATTGGTATAGAGGTTGCAGTTGAAGAAAAGATTGGTGGAGGGAATGGAGCAATTGTGATTGGAATATAGTGAGTAGGATAGGAAGGAGGTGAGTTTCGGATACCATGATGAGCTGGTGAAGTTGGAGGTGAATCTTCTCTGAGCGAACTCTCTTCTTGAGAATGTTCACTATCGCTTGACTCTTGTTCAGGTTGTTGGTCAGAGAGAACATATTCTGAATCACTTGATGACTGAGCCTTTGGCTTGGGCGCCTTCTTCTTGATCTTTCACTTCTTAGGAGTGGAAGGAGCTGCTTGTTCCGACTTTCTCTTTTTAGGCGGAGCAGTTGTAAATGATGGTCCTTCCTTCTCCCTTTTTTGTTGATCAGCCTTCTTCCCTCGTTTCGCTGGTTTATCAGCAGCATCCAACGATCTTTGCATTTCAGGGGTTAGCTGCCTCGGTCTCGTAGGAGGAAGCTTCTTGTATTCACGAATGAGCTTGCTTTCCCTAGAAACACAGTGTTACATTGACTCAGGAATCGAACCAATGCACAGAAACTTGGATGGATCGGTAAAAATAATCTTCGTCATGTGAAAAGTGGCAATAGATGACATCAAAGATTTTGCCATTGTGGGAATGTGGAATTTCTCCATTGCCCATTGAGTAACAAGGGTCCAAAACCTGCCACATGATATTTCAGAATAAGGAGAAGAAAAGGTAAGAATTTGTACCAGTTGAGTCCAGAGAATAGACCCATAGTCCATGTTGATCTCGTGGTAAAGACCATAGAGAATAGTCATAAACGCTTTGCTTCCCCTGTCAGACCCTGCAACCCTCTTCGATAAACCCTTGAAAATAAGAGTAAATAGACCATTCCATTGTGGAGGAAGACAAGACTTCTTGAATTTTGTCACTGTGGTAAGAACTTCAGTGTACCCCATATCGTAAAACATGGTGAAAAGCTGTGTCGTGCTGATTGAATCTGGGTTGACCATGTAGTCGTTGAGGATAAGCCTTAAAAATGAGCAAAACCTAACCTTTGAAATCGAAGTCTTCTGATCCAAAACCTCAAAGAAAATCCTCTCCTTGACTTTATCGTATGACGCCGTTGAATAAACTTGAGAAAGGAAAGACATCAAGACAGACTCCACCTTTGTTAGGGCAATCACAAGTGGTGAATATTTGATGCATTCAACCACCTGAAGCATGTAAGGATCGTACTGAAAAGGAGAGAGTTCGATAATCAGATTTTGATTCGGCTTGATGGTGAGAAGAGATGACTGTGCGCTTTGTTCTTGAGCAGAAGATGAGTCAGCCATTGTTGAAGCTTGAAGTGATGAAGATGAACAGTAGAGAGAAATCATCGTTTAATGCTCGAGAGGATTTTGTAAGTGGTAAAGAGGGAAAAGTGAGGTGAGAAAACCCTTTATACGATTACCATGAAACAGAAAAATCTTGAGTAATGATTGCACGATATTCGGAATCGACGCCTGAAAAAGCTTGATTTGACAACTGTTACCTCGAAAAGTGTGTCAATGGCGTCAGGCGGCGTGAGAAAAGGAAACGGTTCAAATTCACGCGCCTTTTAAGATCTTATCCACTCACCCTTTTGCTTTCATTGGTATTGACTAGCCTTCGCTTCCAAACATAGTCTAACATCATAACGTATTGAACTGAAACTCTAGATCTGAGAAAAAGCCATTAGTACCACGATTAAGACTTGTGGAAAATCATAATGATCTTCGTGCAAGAGTGTGTCAAAGAAATAGAAATAAAACAAAGTATTTGTGGGATATGAGTGATGTCGATTAAGACATAAAACTGTGGATCCCGGGCACAAATCTTTTCCTTCAAAGTCAAGAGAGACTTAGAAGTGTTTGTGTGGTTTCCCGTTAAAATACGATCAAATGCTTATTAAGAAGCATTGAAAGGCATCTTTTCAGTATAAGGTTATTAGGGTGGCTTTCGCTTCAATCAAACTACAGAACTTGATATAAGACCGAAAGTTGGATGAAGTACTTGTGAGACCGGTGTAGCCTATAAAACAAGTAGGTTTGATCAATTTTCAGTGACTTGGTGATATTGTAGAAATCTCAAAAACAAAAATAAACTGGATCTTTTGGGCAGAAAAGTCTTGGTGTTAGACAATTTCATAAAGATCGCTCAAAAACAAAAAGAGATTTCTTTGTACCTCCCACTAAACTGGGTTCATCAATACTTGGGTGAAAACTAGAACGTGTGATTGTTCACCGTCAATTCATTGTAAGTGTTGGATTTTGGGTTTCACATAGTACGTGGTGAAACGAAACTATGATCATGAACACAAATGTTGTGGATCCATAAACCTCAGTGGTAAATTCTGAGAGTCTCAAGGGTTACGATTATGATCCGAAATGCGATGGATAAAACTGTGAAGATTGGTAAAGAACCGAAAGTATCTCTGCTATACAGTAAGGACCGAGCAGAAAAACGATCATAGCGATCTTCTCTGGTACCTAATGGTACGTCAGGATCCGATTGGTCATGAACAACGTAAGGTGCTGCTCTTCGCGAATCCCAGCATACCCCTGCTTGGGATGGGTAGGCCCACCACTTCACTTTCACTTAGGCTCGGGCCAAGTCAGTGGGGGGACCCTGTCGGCCCCCCCCCCCCCGAATCATCCACCGAATCCTATGTTTCATCCTAGTTTATTTGATGGGTATACATGTTTTTCAGTTGGCCTCATGTATATCTAGGCCAATGTGTCTTATTGGGCTTAGTATGTGCTTAGCTTTTGCTTCTGCTTCCCTGCTTACTATTGTTATCACGTCAACTGCTTTGACCTGCTCACTTAGAGTGAAGATCAATAATTGGCGGAGGGGGGATTAGAATCCTTTTGCTGCCGCAAGGCTGGCTAATCGTACGCAGTAGGATCGAAGAACCCTGGTTTTGAAAGGCACATGAGTCCGAATGCTATGTTGAATGTGCGACCGACACTAGGTAGGTACCTGTGCAGGCGAGGCGTCGGTCGGTGCTAGAAACGGCGGCAGCGGCGCGAGGAGTTCACGACCGAACGTTCTTAACTCAATATGAGAAGAGTAAGGTAGCTCGTGACTTAAGTGATTTTATCAGCCTGATTGGGAAGAATCGATTTGTATATATCGAATCAGTAAGGCTTCACTGGAAGTTCTTGAGGCTTTGGACAACATGCAGCAGCATGCTTCTAGGGACATGTAGCTAGTACAAAGATAAAGAGAGTAATACATGCCCCAGCTCCATCAGTGGAAGTTATCCAAGAGTCCTTTCAGTGTGATAGTTTATGAATTTTTCTGAAAAGAAATAAAAACAGAAAAGAAATATATTTTTGGATTTTATGAAAAGAAATTAAAAACATAAAATGAATTGAGAAAAAGTATACATAGTGTACAAAGAAGACAACTGAAACTTCACCTTAAAATTAATGAAGCGAAATGGACCGAGCGTTCGGTTCATTTCGTTTCCGGAAAAATCTGGAACCGAAATAGACCGAGCGTTCTCTCTATTTCGCTTGTCCAATTTTAATGAGGCGAAAGTGGTTTCGGTACTGATTCAGCTTCCATCATTCCTAAGCCTTGGAGTATTTTATTAAAGCTTACTTCTGGTAAGGCCTTCGTGAAGATGTCAGCTAACTGATCAGCGGATCGAACAAAGTGGATTTCAACATTACCATCTTCTATGTGATCCTTGATGAAGTGGTATCTTAGTGCTATATGTTTCGTTTTCGAGTGTTGCACTGGGTTGTGACATATCCGAATAGCGTTTTCTGAGTCACAATAGAGGGGAATTTTCATCATGTTTAGGCCATAGTCTCTAAGTTGACTTTGTATCCATATGACCTGTGAAGTGCAAGACGCTGATGCGATGTATTCAGCTTCGGCTGTAGAATGAGACACGCACGTGTGTTGCTTAGATTGCCAGCTAACGAGTTTTCCATCAAGGAATTGACACCCGCCAGTTGTGCTCTTTCGGTCTAGACGACATCCTCCAAGATCGGCATCAGAGAATGCTTGAACAAAGAAGCCTGATTTCGCAAGGTACCAAAGACCGAGAGACGAGGTTCGCTTCAAATATCTGAAGATATTTTTCACAGCCACCATATAAGGTTCACGTGGATTAGCTTGAAACCTGGCACAATTACAGACAAAAAACATAATATCTGGTCTACTAGTTGTTAGATACATTAGAGACCCTATCATTTGACGATAGAGGGTCATATCAGCAGCTGGTTTCTCCAGAGATGGTGTTAGCTTCGTTCCGAATTCCATTGGAACCTTTACTTTAGAATCTCCCATCATACCAAACTTCGCCAGTAGAGTCTTCGTGTAAGCTTCCTGATTAATGAATATGCCTTCTGGTCCCTGTCTTATGTCCAGTCCAAGGAAAAAGTTAATCGGACCGATTGAGCTCATCTCAAATTTAGTCTCTATCAACTTCCGGAATTTAGCTGTTAAGCTAGGATTCGTAGAACCGAAGATGATATCATCGACATAGATTTGGACGATCATTAAATGGTTACCCTCTTTCTTTCGAAAGAAGGTTGGGTCAACCGAACCTTGTTTGAATTTTGACATTTTAAGAAATCGAGTTAGTGTTTCATATCAGGCTCGTGGAGCTTGCTTTAGACCATAAACCGCTTTGTCCATAATATAACAATCATCAGGATACTTCTCCTTCACAAAACCCGGTGGTTGCTCCACATATACAGTTTCTTCTAGTTCTCCATTCAAGAATGCACACTTCACGTCCATTTGAAAAACTTCGAAATTCTTGTGAGCAACATATGCCAGAAAGATCCGAACTGATTCCAACCTTGCTACAGGAGCGAAGGTTTCTTCATAATCTATACCTTCTTCCTGACAATATCCCTTAACCACTAGCCTTGCCTTGTTGCGTATAACATTCCCTTCTTTGTCCATCTTGTTCCGGAAAACCCATTTCACTCCAACCACAGATGCATCCTTTGGTGTAGGAATCAGTCTCCAGACTCGGTTTCGCTCAAACTCATTGAGCTCGTCTTGCATAGCCTGTACCCAATCAGAGTGATCAAGTACAGTGCTAACTGTTTTCGGCTCAATCTTGGAAACAAACGAATTAAACATGTAGAATTCCACTTGAGAGAATATAGTTGTTTGCTTCGCTTTCAGTTGAGAGCGTGTAAGAACTCCCTCAGATAATTCACCAATTATCTGAGTTTTCGGATGATCTTTTGTCCATTTGATGAGAGGATGGTATTTAGGATCATAAGCAGGATCCAATTCGGCATTGACTTATTCATCAAATTCCGACTGAATGTTGTCATCATTCCTATTACCTGTAGCGACGTAAATTTTAAAACAATTTTCCATTTTTCAAACACAATAAAACTAATATAATATTCTCAAAATCCCATGTGTATCAAATGTCATCACAATAAAACATATCCCAGAATCTCAAAAAAACATAATCCTCTGCCAGTGTGTACAAATCATGCCGACGCCTTCCCGCGATCCTCGCTAGTACCTGAAACACATATCACATAACACGGTAAGCATAAATGCTTAGTGAGTTCCCCAAAATACCATATACAGCAGCACATAAGCCACTCGAGGCTATAACTCGATAAGACCCCCTGGTCAATGTGTCTCAGCGGGACCCTCCAGTCCCGTAGCTCGTTGGACCCTCTGGTCCGGTCTAGCTCGTTGGACCCTCTGGTCTGGTCTAAATCGTTGGACCCTCCGGTCCGCTATAAATATCACATATCATACATAAATCACAATACACATAATCTCAAGTAAACACATAACACATAAGACCCTCCGGTCTACACATGGATACCACTCTAGGTAATGTATAGTGAGAAGACTCACTTCGGGTAATCTCGGAAAGTCTCGAACTCAAAATACTGCTCTAGCCTCCACCTAATAACATAAAGTAATTTACCTCTAATTAACAACGATTCTCAAGGGTAGACTAATCCCTCCCTATAATCTCACAGAAGGGGAAAAGACCATTTTACCCCTCCAATGGTCCAAATGTCCACTTGTTGACCAACCCCTAAAAGTCAACGAAAGTCAACTCCAGTCAACGGTCCAACTTTGACCAGACTCGTCGAGTGCACTCGGGTGACTCGGCGAGTCCATGCGTGTCCTCTGAATCCTCATAAGGCCTCACTCGACTCGTCGAGTTAACCTTTCACTCGACGGGTTACCGCTGATCACGAATCGCGGGGCAACCCGATCCGAATCGTCGAGTCCCCTTATGGACTCGGCGAGTTTCCTCCATGGCAATACTCATTTGACCTTCTGAGGTCAGATCTGTTTCTCTAACTTATAGATCTGGCCTTCTAACACCCAACAATCACGTAAAGGTCTGAACTTGGTGTCCATGCATGGTGTATCTTGCATTATATACCATAGAAACCCCATTAATGCTTCCTAGCTTCAAAACCCTATGATTACTCGACTAAAGATTCATAATTTCTAGCTCTCTGGATCTAGAAAGGTCCAGATCTATAACACAACTAGGGAGAGGGATTTGATGCATTCACGACCCCAAAAATGAAGTGATTCAAGCCCTAACCCCAAAAATGGAATCTACACAATAGGGAAGAAGAGGGGTTCGATTTGGTACCTCAGAATGAAGCTCCTTGCTTGACTAACTCAGAACAACAACCTCCTCTGGTCCTTCTTGCTGGAACTCTTCTTCTCCTTTGCAAAATCACACCAAAAAGCTCAAGATAGCTCCTTCTCTCACTCTACACACTCAAACTCGTTAGGGTTCTCTCTTCTGGAAAGGTAGCCGCAATTGAAGGCCATAAGTGCCTTTAAATAGGGCTCAGGCCCAAAGATTTAGGGTTTCTATCAACAGCGCGGACTCGTCGAGTCGACTCTTCGACTCGTCGAGTCCACTCATTAATCCGAGTCATCAGTCGCGATCCTACTCGACGAGTTTAGGCGTCAACTTGTCGAGTCCCTCTTCTCATTTCAAAACAAATATTTAAATTATGATACCTGGAAATCCGGATGTTACATTACCATTCTCGCCCTCGAACGATAAAACAACTTCAACATCAGGTTCAGAATTCTCCCCCTCGATTGGACTTTCAAGGTTTATTGTTGTTGATGAGTTCTCCCCCTTTAAAGGCGAATCAGGTCGCTTTGATGTAAACGAACCCTCCCCCTGGAAAGTGGTGCGGTTGTTTGTGGGTTCTCTTGGACCGTTGGGTTCGCTTGGATCTTGAGGTTCTCTTTCCATAGCTTTTGCAGCTTCATTGATTATCTCCTTCAGGTTGTCAACCTTGTTATCAGTCGCTTTAGCTTCAGAAAGAATTGCATTCTCCGGTTCATCAAAGAGCAACATGTACTCTTCAAACATATTTGATATTGGAGCCGTGACTTGACCTTTTTGTGGAAAGATCTCCTCCATTGGACTTTCGCTGGATTGAAGTTTCTTCACGTAATTGTCATCAAAAGTGACATAATAGGTTGCTTCTATCTTCTTTGATCTTTTATTCAGAACCCTATATGCCTTGGAGGTAAGAGAGTAGCCAAGAAAAATCCCTTCGTCTGCCTTCACATCAAACTTGTTTCGGTTCTCTTTTAAGTTGAAGATGAAGCACCTAGAACCGAAGACATGAAAGAATTTAACATTAGGCTTGCGATTATTCAAAATTTCATACGGTGTGATTGAAAATCGCTTATTGAAGAAGGTTCGGTTCTGGGTATAGCAAGCAGCAGAAATCGCATCAGCCCAAAAGTACAGAGGTAGAGAATCGAAGCTGAGCATAGTTCGGGCGACTTCACACAACGAATGGTTTCGCCTTTCAACTACACCATTTTGCTGGGGAGTATAGGGTGCAGAGAAGTTGTGAGTTACTTCCTTTTCGGCCAAAAATTCTTCAAAGTCGTGGTTTTTGAATTCTAACCCATTGTCACTTCGGACATTTCTCACTACCTTTCTCAGCTTTACTTCCACCTGTTTTATGAAGTTTTTGAGTTGTGGAGTTGCCTCTGATTTCTGTTTAAGAAAGAAAAACCAGGTGAAACGTGAAAAATCATCGACAATAACAAGAATGTACTTATTACCACTAATACTTTCTATGGCCGATGGACCACATAGATCGATGTGTAGAAGCTCAAGAGGTTCGATGATCTTTGTGTTAACACGTGTGGGATGACTCTTTCGGCTTTGCTTTACCATTTCGCATGCAGCACACAAATGTTCCTTGTCAAACTTTAGAAATGGCAGTCCTTGCACATGATCACCAAGAACCAACTTATTGATGTCTTTTAAGTTAAGGTGAGAGAGTCTTCGATGCCATAGCCAGCTTTCATCAGAATGAGCTTTCGTTAGAAGACATACAACAGGCTTCCCTCTGATTGGGTTCAAATTTAATGGATACATTTCAACTTTCCGCTGGGACTTCAACAAAACTGTCTTAGTTTTCTTTTCAACGATCTCGGATCCTTCATCAATAAACGAGACACTTATAAGATTGTGTTGCAATCCTTCCACGTAGGCCACCTTTCGAATGGAAAAATCTCTGTTCGTTATCATTCCATAGCCTTTTATTGTTCCATATGAGTTGTTTCCATACTTGACACATCCACCATCTTTTAGAGCCCAAAACTGCCTCAGCTCTTCCCTACTCCCTGTCATGTGACGCAAGCAGCCACTATCGATATACCATTTGTCGTCGAACTGCTCATCACTGATGAGCTGCAAAAATCAAGCAGATTTAGGAACACAAAGTTGCTTGGGTCCATGTGAGCTTTTTGTAGAATAGGGAATAGCAATAGAAATATCAACCATGTATGTTTGTTATATTAAAGTGGTTTCATCTTTCCTTTTGATCGTGAAAACTTTGACTTTGTTAGCTTTCGTTTTGTTTGAATTAAACTGTGGAATTTTATTTTGATTCGTAACAACAACTTTCTTTTGTTTCCTAGGGTTAGCAGACATCTTCTTTGCTTGTGTTTCGTATTCTGATACGAGCTTTCCTTTTCCCTTGATATCCTCGTTAGGATTTTGCTTTGGTTGAGAATGAGGAGGATGTAATTTAGGACCGAAACTGGTCTTTCGGTTCTTGTCTCTGCTAGATTTGGGACCGAAACTGGTTTTTCGGTTCGTCTGACTGCAGGATTGGTAGTGAGTGCATGGATCAAAGATAGCCTTTTATCTTTCTTTTCCCTTGTTATTGGACGCCTTTTCTGTGCCAACATAATTGGAGTTTTGGGAGTGCCAAAATTGCTTCCTTTCATTGAGATTCTTTTGATATCTCCTGTTTCGCTGGCGTTTTTGTTCAGCAAGCTGCTTTTGAGATTTGTGAATGTTTGCTCTCGTGTTAGGTCTCTCAGCATGAGTTTCACTCTTCAATGAATAGGTTTCGCTTTCCGCCTTCGTATGTTTGCTTGGAATTTCTTTAGTACCACTTGTGCTTGGTACATCAAAACTTGTTGGCTTGTTGAGTGGTTCTGCCACATATCTGCCTTTGACTCTCCATGATGTTCTTTCTGATAAAATGATAGTTTCATCTGCATTGTCAGTTGGAGTGGACCAAAAATAATTATCACAGCCTCCTGCATTGTCTTCGTTTACTATGGCTGTAAGTTCGGTTGTGTGTTTCTGAGTGACTCCTATTGTCGTGTATACCTGATTTGGTACAGTTTGTACTGTTTGATATACCACTGCCTTCAGTTTCAGAACTTTGGATTTATCTTGGGATATCCGAGCGAACTCAACCGAAATTTCAGATATAAGACCTTTGGTAGGTTCGGTTTCGCTTTTGACAAATTCTGAAGAGTCAACTACATCCTCCACAGATATTTCACTCATATCACTGTCCTCGTCAAATTCAGAAGTGTTTTCCACATTTATCTTGTTTTCTGAACTCAACTTGGTACTCCATGAGTCAAATTTCTGTAAAGTTTCGGTCTTGATTTTTAATTTATCATTTTCTTCCAATAGGTTTTTAAGCATGTCCTTATGGTCTTTGGACTTGATAAAGGACTCGATTTTTTCCAGACCGATTTTGTAGGCATCAGAAATCTCATCCGAAGAGACAATAGATTAATTTATAGGAATCAACATCTAATTTATCTTCCTTTAATTCAAGGAAATGCAAATTCATTTTGTGAATCTTATCTCCAATCCCACAATTTAAATACAACTGAGTAATATTGGAATAAATACGTTTAGCAATTAAGCAAAAAATATTCCTTTGTTTCAAAAACTTCAAATTATCACATTGCAAATAAATCAGTTCATCTCTTGCCCTAACTAACTCTAGTTCCTTCTTCTCTATCCACATCCTTCGCTCCTCACTCTTAGAAGACACCCTGCTAAGTTGATCAGGTAGGTTAGAATTCGTGAGGCGAGTTTGTTTTAGACTACCACTTAAACTAGAAAACTTGAATTTTTACTCGTTTAATTCCTTTTCATAGTTATTAACTGGTATTTTTAGAGATTCGAGGATAGATTGTACCTTCTTGATCAACTGATCATATTTGTTGATATGCTCACCCATCGGTTTGGCAGCGAAGCATTTGTCTTCTCTTTCCTTCGGCTCATCAGACCCGCCATCCGTTGTGTATCCTCTCATTTGTGACACTCCAGGAGTCACCATTAAGCATCTTCCAGCAAACTCAGCATTCTCTTCCTTCGCCACAAAAGCCCTACCATGCGTAGGTTTACGAACTTCTTCATCTTCGGAGTCGGTAGACCAGACCTCTACTCCTCCAAACTCATCATCAACTAAGTTCTCCTGCACAATTAAAGCATTCATAGAATTGTTAGAGGTTTTCTTCTTCTTTATTTCGTCTAGCTTGCGTGAATGGTATGCTTCATCATCTTCTCCATCCTTCTTCTCAGACAGCTTTCTCAACATCCAATCTTTGGCAAAGTGATTTTTGCCGTGGCAGAAATTGCAGTCATATCCGGAGTCACCTACAAGCATGTTCTCCTTCTTCGCTTCTTCTTGCTGACGTGTGTTTTTAACCTCCTCTGTCGCCTTTTCGGAACTGTAGCTCCCTTGCCAATTTCGGTTCTTGGAGGTGTGTTACTTTTTGCATGCGAACTTCTTGGGGTTAGAGATCATCAATGCATATTCATCATTTGTCAGATCACATTCAGAGAGATCCAACTCTTCTTCTTCTTCAGCCACGTTCTTTCCCTTTGATAGAAGAGCCAAAGATCCCATACTAGACATCACCTTCGTTTCTTTAGTCACCACACTTTCATGTGACGTGAGTATTCCCACAAGATTCTCCAACAAATAGGTTTTGAACTGTTCATAAGCTTTCAAAGTCGAAACCACAGCCATCCATTCAGGTCTTAGGCCATTCATAAAAGTAAGCTTCTGCTCGATTACTTCTCTGCCAATTCCCTGCTTGATCATCTTGCTGAGAAGATGATTGAAACGATCGAACGCCTGAATGAGTTTTTCTTCTGGCTTTTGCTTAAACTCACCGAACTGAGAGAGCAAAAGAGTTTGAATTGAATGCTCCAGATCCTCATCTGTGGAATACAGCTCCTTAAGCCTGTCCCAGATTAGTTTAGCCGTCGTGCATGAACTGACCAGGCAAAAAGTATCAGACTGCAAGGCAAATCTGATCATCCTCATAGCTTTAATGTTCCTCATCAGTTTGTCCTTCTCGTCTTGAGGAACGTTCTCGACGTCGATCATCATCTGATTGTACTCCTTTTGAGTTTTGATGATTCTATTTGTTCCAGAGTGAGTAAACGGACCCAAGGAGATAGCCTCCCAGATCAGATACCCATTATCCTCTGAACCAAGAACATAGTCTTCAATGTGATGCGTTCAGACTTCATAATCTTGAGTGTATAAAATCGGGATTCGTGTAGTAGATCTGATGTTGTTGGACATGTTGATGGGGTTTGTTTGTGAATCTTCGTGAGACATGATGACCTGTTTTGAATATCTGTCAAGCACCAGACTTGTAAAGGTTGAATTAGGGTTTTATAAAAAACGTGGAACAACGTTAATAATGAGATGACGGCTCCAACGATTTCATCAAAAGCGGAAACCCTAAAGAGATTCTTCCAACAAAAGAGATGCATATGAATTACAAAGTCTCCTACTCTGATACCAATTGATGAAAATTAAGTTCTCTATGATCGTTTAGATTCGTAACAGATTTAGTCAAACACAATAAAAGTAAAGAACACACGATGAATCAAACAAGAGTTGAATGATTAATATGCTCCGCCTCAGAAGAGCTCGATAAAGAACTTCTACTGTAGAGGTGTGCTAGGGTTACAGTACCATAAAGGAATAATAATTGGGAAGCGTCCAGAGAACGATGCATGCATGCATCTTATATACTAAACCCTAATGACATAAACACGGCTGGACAGGCCGAAACCGTGATAACAATGGACTGAGGTAACAAGCCCAATGACGCAACTCTTAGACCCTACTAAACTGTAATGACATAAACACGGCTGGACAGGCCCAAACCGTGATAACAATGGACTGAGGTAACAAGCCCAATGACTCAACTCTTAGACCCAAAAAAACCACTTCTGACAACTTACACGCAACACTTGGCTCCTCGTAGCTCTTTGCTTTTCAAAAGACTTCTGACTTAAAAACTACTGTGAGTGTGTTGCATGGCGCAACACTTGACCCTCTGCTTCAAACCTCTTCACACCTTACTTTCACTTGTTGCAGCAGTCTACAGAGGTTAAAAAACAAATAGACTTTTTATTACATGTTGCAGCCATTTGGTCCCCCTCTTCTGCTATAGAGGGTTACAGAGGTGGTCCGCACACTTCAGACATTTTCGGTTCGAAAAAACAAACGACACCTTACTTTCGATGCCAATGACTATTCGTTATCTAAGACATCCACATCTCTAAACCATTATCCAGATCTGTTGTTTTTGAACTCCTAGTCTATCATAATCTGAGATGGTACCATACTGTTTTCCAACTTTCTCAAACTTTATTGTTTATTATTGCATCTTAGGGTTAAGATGCGACTCATTGTTGAAGGAAGTCATGTCAATATCCGTTAAACCCTAATCACTAAGCCCAAATCTAATCATTTGGGATCCCGAAACTACAAAGGTAACTCTTAGTAGTTATGAATATTTCTATCTCTAGGTTTCATAAATATCGCTCACGATTAATAAATAGGAATTGGGGAATTACATTAAGTTTCTATCTTGAGTTGGTAACTCGATTCACTTTCACTTTCCATCAGAACGCGAAATTGGAACTCCAGACCTTACGATTCTCACCTCTGCCTCATTCTGTCACTCAACCTCTTAAATATCTATCTCTTATAAGTAACTAACTGCTTTAAAGTTTCATTTTAATTGCTAAGTTACAATCACTATTATTCTCTTTCTGCATTCAACTTATGAGAAAAACAAATAGTCTTTTATTGGTTGGCCTAAACTGGTTCTCAAAGTTCTCATTTGATCCTACCAATACCCCGCAGGGCATTATAGTAAAATGAAAAATAGATGGAGACAACATGTTTATTTTCTTATTATGCAAACCATGATACCAGTTAACATTTGGTATGAATCCCTAGAACCCTAGTTGAAGTGCTAGAAGGGAAAAGGCTAAGAGACAATGGCTGGAGGAACTGGCTAAAATTTCACAAAAGGCAAGCTATATTTTAAAGATGCTTATCAACAAAATTAATAGAATACACCATATTTCATGTTATTTTTATTTCTTCCAATCTCAAAATGCAGCCTTATACTCATGGAACCAAAAGTGTCTAATGTCAGAAACAAAGAAGCTAATAGCCACCTGATGGTACTTGTAAGCAATTTTATATTTAAAATAATATGCTTTGGTCCCTGGCTATAAGATTTCAGATCCAATGTATATTTTCTAATTTGCAGCTAAATCAGGATCATGTAACACTCACATACAAGCACACAGGCATTCCTGGTGGTATGAATTCTTTTTTTGGTAATGTCTACGTTCTGTTATGGTCTTTATATGAAACTTACACCTAGAAACATAGTTATGGTGTATAGTGTTGTAGAGTATCTTGAAATGGCTGATGTGAAACACAAGATTGTCACACTAATTTTTATGTCAGGTTTCATATGGTGGTTTATTTACTCAATTCAATAATTTGTTAATGGATCTTCCATATGAGAAACACAATACTTTTCCGTTATAATATATAAATATTAGTTTATAAGTTATTTTAATATGTCATTTTATACTATTTTAGGTACAAATTGTAAAGATAAGGCACGTACCAAACTTGTTTTATTTGTATTGATCATAGATTCATATTTTTTATGAGGAAAAAAGAACTACCAATCTTATTAGCATCTGAATTATCTCAATAAACTCTAAAAGATCAAGAAGATAAGAAGAGTCATGCTGCAACACTTGAGGAAAAGTTATGACAGAAAAATGAAGAGCTCCATGTAAATGAGGAGATACTAAAAAAGTGAAGAAAAATATACAAAAATCAGGAAATATATGATGTCAACGTTCGTGTACTTCTAAAATATTGCTCTTCTCATCGCAACTATCAGATCCACAGCCCTAGTCATCAAGATCTTTCGTTAAAGTTTGGTATTATTTTCATATTTAATTTACTTATTAGTGATTTGATTTTTATTTGGTTATAGTTTATTGTTTTTAATGTTTAGATTCGAAGATGCTCGAATTTTGGTCATTGATTTATTATTATAGTTTTTTTTTTGTTTCATGCATTTACATGAATTATAATGTATATATTGGTAGTTATAAAAGCTATATGAGGAATAAAATATTAGTCATGCAAATTATATTTGGGACTAAAGTACATTATATCTAAGTCTCATATTTAATATTTGATAACTTATTATTAGGGACTGACGTGACATATAATGGGGATCCAGGTGAATTATAATAGAGACTAATTTATATAGTGTAACATCCCATTATTTTTCTATCTTGTAAAGCCAATCAATTCAATCAAAAGTTAGACTTGTTTCTGTTAATTTTTAGCTTTGTTAAGGGTCTGTTTGAGAGTTCTAAGCCTAGTACACTCAAGATTGTGTGTTAGGAAGTATTAACTTGAGATCATTGAGTTGCAAATGAGCTGGAAACACCTTCACAAGGAGTTCACGGCCGTGAACCCATGTTAGCCGTGAAACCCTCCTCATATATATGAAGTTCCTTCATTATTTCTTCATTTCTCACATCTTCAAGTCAAGAACTCTCAAAACTCTCTCAAGTATCATCAAGAACACTCTTCCTTCTCTTCAAAATTGTAAGTGATTCATCCCTTATACCTTATATCCTTCTTATTCACAAAAAAAAAACTCGTTGATTTCATCCATGAATTCAACACTTTTAGTTTAGATCTTCAAATCTGTTGGATTAGTGTCTAAGTCCATAACTATAATTGGTATGTACTTGACCCGATTTGGCATGGTCCATTTGGGTTGCATGGCATCGGAACAATTGGATAGACAAAATGAGAAAAAGGATACTTATGATTTATATTAATATGTTATAAGTTCTAATATATTAATATGGAATCATATTATTTAATTAGTAGTGATCAAGAATTAGTTTAGAATTAATTTAGTGATCAAAAAAGGAACTAATTAAATATGGACTCTTATATAAATAGGATGGGCCAAGTTCATTTAGGTTGGGCTAAGCTTTCATGGATAGTCCATGGAGTGTTTAACCCATGGATCCTATGGAAATGAAAGGTCATGGGTATTAGGTTTTACATGAATGTAAGCCTAATCCTCCACACAATATAAAGAGGTCCCTAGTTCATGAAATGGGCACTAGTGTGTACACAAGAGGGCAAAACCGATTTTGGTGTTAGTATCCTTATTCTCAAGTTATTCCAAGGGTTCTTGGTGTTGTGTGAACCATTTGAGGTGCCACACTTGGGGCACTAAGCTCTTATAGGTTCAAGACTTCAAGCTTCATCAAAAGGTATGTCATTCTACTAGATACTTGTATTGTATATACTTCTTATTATGCTAGTTAGGATGAAACCTTGGAATATTGAATATTTGCATGTATAATAGAGAAAACATAGATCCACGGTTTATAGGGTTGCATGTACACCATAGGAGTGTTAGAATGCTCAAAACCCATCAGTGGTATCAGAGCCTAGGCTTGTTTTCAATCATACTTTATGCAATTTGCTGAAAAAAGTTGGAAAAATCATTTTTTTTTACTGTCTGGACAGGGGACTCGACGAGTCCATCTGCAAATTCATCCAACTCGTCGAGTTGGTTCATGCACTCGACGAGTTGGACCCCCTAACAACATGTATTCGAGGTTTTTGGATGGAATTGGACTAGGAACATTACCCTAAGCTGTTTTTGAACTTGTAAACCTATTTTTGATGTGGTAATGTTCATGCTAATCCAATTTAAAAGATAATTATCAATAGATTCATGTTTTTTATTAGTTTAATGGTTAGGCTAATTTCATGAAAATTGTTTGATTTGAATTATCTTGTTCTTATGAGTTGATTTAGATTAATAGAAAAGTTATGTGATAATGTGTTTTCAATCCAAATTGATCTAAAAGTTGTTCGTAATATGTGTTTTTGTAACTTGTCCTCAAGTTATATGAAAAGTCACATTTATGATTTTTAAAACTCATAAGATTTGCATAAGTTATAAAAAATAAAGAGTCTCATTTGTTTAATGATGTAAGGTCGTCCATAACTTGTCCTCAAGTTATGGAACTTGAAGAGTTTTTCATTAAAACTACTTTAAACTCATAAGTTATGGAATTGAAATTTTTTTGAATTGTTCAAAACTTGCCCTCATGTTTTGGAATTTGTAAAGTTTCCCCTCATGAATACTTTAATTCCAAGTTAAACCCTTAGAATTTTAAAAGTTAAAATTCAACCCTTATACTATTATAATATTAATAGTTAATAGTTATATATATATGTGTATAAGAACAAAGTCAGTCTTACCGTTAGTAGGCCTCATTCATGAAGCCGGTGTATAAGGGGGGTATAAGGTTACTGCCTATAAAATGGCAGTTTAATGGGTGTCCACTCTCACCCACCGCTTCCTTGACTGAGGGAGGGTCGTTAGCCGAACGGGTAGGACAAGACTATAATTCTCTCTTCATTAAAAATATAATGATAAATACTAAGTAACTAAACACTTGTAAATTCCTAATCTTAGTTACTTAGGAAAATGTGAATTTGGTACTAACCCATGAAATTACACTTTGAACCTTGCTTAAGTCATTAGTGGAGCGTGTGTGGTTAACCGGCACACTAACTTGGATTTAACAAGGTTGGCAAAGGGTGGCTTAAGGTTTATTATAGACCGGTAGAGCGCGTGTGGTTAACCGACACATCGATTAGGTGATAAAAATTAAGAGTACCAAGTATATTTGCATGGTTATTCACACCTTGTTTGTGATCCTCGGCATCTCAGTCACAAACTTGAGAGGGCACAATCGAGATTGAAACATGCCATTGAAAAGTTTAATGAATCTCAAAAGATCTAGGAGTTTCATACCAATTAAACCCTAATTCTTATTTCGTTTTTTATGGTGGAAATTGGTGAATCTTCATTCGCCTACCTTCAAATATTTTGTAGCTTGGATTACAGCATCCCTCTTCCAAGTTATAAAATATTGTGTTGGGTCCTAGCCTTAATATTTCATATTGGGTGTTCTATTAAGGACTTAAATCAACTAACTTGAATTTTTCCCATTGTAGATGTCTGGTTCAGACAACTATGATCTTCCCAAATCTCTTGAAACAAGCTTTCCTAATGAAGTTGATGTCCCGTGGTTAGATCATGTAAATCATACTTCATTTCCTCCACCTCCTCCAAGTAATCTCCCTAACCCACAAGTTCAAGGTCACTCAAGCCCTATTGGCAGGCAAAGTCTATGTGTGCTCACATCTTGGAGATGAAGTCATATATAGACAGGTCGGGAGAGTTTGGTGTCAAAGTCTTGAAGAAGTTAGTTGTTGACTAGGTTCTTGAATCACTTTCTAAGTCACATAGTGAGTTCCTTTAGGACTACTATGTAACAGACTATAACATGACCCATAATGATCTTACCTATTTGCTTGATGCTGCTGAATCAACAATGATTTAGAGCATTGGTAATGCAAATTTGATTGGAAGATCGACTTCCCAAACTTACATGGACATTGACAATGGTAACACTGGAAATCCAGAAAAACTTTCTCTTCCCAATGGAAAGGGATCGGCCATAGTCAACTCGGTTGACCAAATGGTAAAGAGAAAGGCTAAGTCTGAGATTGTCCCGTGTACCATTCCCGAAGGGTCCACATGTTTCTATTGCCAAAGGAAGGGGCATTGGTTGCGAAGCTGCCCTATTTACCTGAAAGTACACCAGGATGGTAAAAGTCAAAGTTTGACTCTACTTCGGGTAAAGTCCACTATCTAACTCTATTAAGTTCCTTTTTGAGATTCTTATACATGATGTGACTAGGTCACATGTTGATGTTTTAAGAATCAAAGAAAAGAGGAAGCTTAAAGGAAGAATATGTTGATTCTGATTGCGAAGATGGATTTCGATCGTATGACTCGGTGATCAGAATTTTGAGCTGTTGCTTAAGAGTTATGATATTTTGCTTAGGAATAGATAACAACAAGTTTTCATATGCATTTTCATTGTAAGGATAAGTTTTCCGCAAGTTTTTAAAATAAAAGGAAAAAGTTTTAATTTGATTTATTTTAAATATCCTTACAATGGAATATGTGAAAATTTGTTGTTTATATGTTTCCATTGATAGCAATATTGGAAAATAGATTTGATTCTTTCGTTTGTGGTAGTGTCTAAATTTACCAAATAAGGAAAGATTCGCTTCACCCAAGTTTCAATTGGACTGAAACTTGGAATCATGCAAGTTATATTGTATGATGAATGAGAATTTTCATCTTTGGAAAATTAAGACTAATTCGTTGTTCACATGTATACGTGTGTAACACTAGTCAAAATAGGTCAATAGACAATCACATGTGATTATGCCAATCATGTAATGTGATTTTGTTAAACTAGTAATGTGATTAGAGTGCCATGTAGTTCATGATAAATTCTAATACAAATATGAACTTTCTTTATGATACAACTCAAATTATATGTCCATACGAGGAATTTAAATTAGACTATGATAAACCGAACACTATAAATCTCTATAATAAGAGGAATTTAAAATAGACTTAAAATTAGCTATTGGAGTCTAAAAGAGAGTTGTAGTACTTGTAAATACCTACGCGTGCATATAAAGAACGTCAAAAACGGAGTTCGTATGTGAACGTTACGACCTTCTGAAGATTCAGCTGTCAGAAACCCTAATCTGACTGAGCTCACGACGTGAGCACAGAAACTCACGACGTGAGGAGTCATTTTGCCACATCTCGGAATCTAGAAGGTGTGTGACGAGGCTGCGAGGGGATAAGATACAAACTCACGACGTGAGCAAGGGTATCTCATGACGTGAAGAGTCACATGGCCACCTTCCGAAGCTAGGGACGCAAATGGTAAGTCTACGGGGATAAGATTTAAACTCACGATGTGGGCCTTATAAAACTCATGACGTAGGGGTCCAAAATCCATACTATAAATAGCAGGTCCGACTTCAGCCATTCTTACACCTAAACTTCTTTCTCATCTCTCCTTTGTTGAAGCCATCTTGCATCCCCTAGCCCCGACGACCTCGTACGCTGACCGTTTCTGCTTAGATTATATAATTAGTGTACGGGTTGACCACCCCACTTGTGACTGTTAGCTACAGTCAACCAAAAGCGAGTGATGAACTATCCTTTTACTTGTTATTGTTCCGGCGTCGATAACGTGTATGGTGTTGTTTCTCATGGTAAATCATGAGTGTGTTGTTTCTCATGGTAATTCATGAGTGTGTTTTATCAGAGGTATTATGTCATAGCAGCGGTTACAGGCTCATGGTAGCAAATTGTTAGAAACATTATACTTTGTCGTATACAAGTATTAATGTTAAGTATAAGTTTCCCCCTACTTATACCTTAGACTCAAGGAATGTTTAGGTATAACACTTAATTGATAAGTAAACTGTTATACCTAATATACATACTAAATGTTGGAGAGTCAAAATGATACTTTCAAAACTATACTTTTGAATGTGGAAAATGTACTATTTTATGGAGTCAAAACCTGTGGACTCACCAACTTTATGTTGACGTATTTTTAAAATGCATGTGTTTTCAGGAACTTGAAAAGCTGGTATGTATTCGAACAGAAGAAGTTTTACTATTACCTTTCTATTCATTAAGAAGTATTCCATAGTCGGATATTATGTAATAGGTCCTAGAAAAACAGTTATGTAACTTTCAGTTATCAATAAAGGTATGTATTTTCTTTAGTACTGTTCAATGTATGTTGTATAACTGTGATACGAAGAATGACGTTACACCACCCAGTGTTTCCGCCGATGGCTGGGGGTGTGACAGAAATTGGTAGCAGAGCTATTAACTATAGTGAACTAGTACTTTCTTAGGAAAGCACGTCTATAGTTTAGGGATTACTCTTTTAGGTTTAGGTATATACCTTAGCCTACAATAAAAGGTATTATTAATTATTCTACTAAAGGACTACTTACGGGAGCGGTGATAAGGATAGACATGTCGATTTGGGTTGCTGGATTCCAGAACGACTATATGCTAAAATGATCCTGCCCTTTCGACTGTCCTGACTGGCCGGAGCCTTATCAGATAGACCTGGAGTAACAAACAATAATTAAAGCGTGAATACAATAAATAAGAATATAGAGTCATATATAAAGACTCAGACCCGCGATGAGAATACACCTTAATACTCGGAATGTTTTTGATCTCAAGGATTTAGATCAAATATTCCAACTAAAGTTTATATGTGCATATATCCTATCACAACTAGGTGTAGGTGCACAACTACATTTTATTATGATCAGATCATATGAACTATTTAATTTGGGAGTAATATTTGATAGACTAAAACTCTTGGTGATCCAAAATATATAGGAATTCGACATGACACATTCACGAGAATGGATAATCATCGAGGATACGGATGAAGAAGAGGAAGTTTCATTCCCTATGATGGTAGGCGATCCTTACTACCCTATAAATCCAACCACCTTTCATCCAATACCTTCTGACGATGGAGCACCTTTACCCTCCAATGAATGGGAAGAGAGTGAACCAATGGAAGAGAGCGAACCAACGGAGGAGACAGAATCAGTGGCATCATCTTTACCACCACTGAATACTCTTTACCGTAAAGTTCCAGGAGAAGCAAAAATGAAACGCACGACACGTAAATCCATACCGATATGGAAAAGATTAAGAAGAATCAGAAGGTGACATCCTCAGGAAGTCATAGAGTTCAAGATGAACCTGCACGGATTGCACAAACCGTTGATAGGTGGGTGGCGGAAGAAAGAGCTGCTAAGATGTATGAGACTGGTCAATCATCTCGACCACATCTCCCACATTCTTCTGAAGTTAACACTTTACCTCAATTGTTTGAGAAAAGTGTGAAAATTGAAGATAAGATGGAAATTGTTGAAGGGAGGGCTACTCATCTCTCTGGAAGAGTACGAAGGCTAGAAGGACAAAGGATGCAAGATCAGGAATTGGTGATGGATGTCCATCATCGTATAAATTTTGCTTATAACGACATGATTACTCACGATGCAAAGATTGCAGAGTTAGAGCTCTACAATCAAACCTCAAGAAATGAAGAACGCACGGGAAGTCTTGAGCAGAGAACTCAAGCACTTGAGGAGTAAGTGGTTAATGTCACTGACGTGCTAGGTCATCACTTAGGTTTCTGGTAGATAAGCTAAAACTAGTGATTGTGTAAATAGAGAAATAAGACTAGTTAAGGCGAAAAGAGGAAAGTTTATAGCAAGGATGTAGAAAACCTTGAAAATTTTGCAATGTTTATAGAAATTTTTCTCTTATAAACCTAAATAAAATGATGTAACCGTTGGTAATAATATGAAGCATATATTACAGTAATCATTGTGTTGTCCATTATGTTTTACACTTTGAAGAATAATTGAAGTGTTTAGTACTCGTGTATTAAATGATTAACAAAACTCATAAAAGTCTTATTATTTATAATAGGAACTAAAACAAAATGCCTAGAAGAAGTAGTGCTCGGCTATACCCTAACCGACCATCAGCACCACAACAACAACCACCAGAACAAAACCCCCCAATAAATACAACACAACTGGAAGAAATCATAGCTCAAAGAATTATTGCGGCTCTATCTAATGTCAGAAGAGATGGAGTTAGAAATGAAGGCCATGTAGGGACCGCTAGAACGTGTACCTACATGGATTTTATGAATTGCAGGCCAAAAAGCTTTCATGGAAATGAAGGGGTAGTTAATTTGACGAGGTGAATAGAAAAGACAAAGTCCGTCTTTCAAATAAGCTTCTGTCCAAATGATTGTAAAGTACGATTTGCAGCATGTACTTTCGCTGATGCAGCACTCACATGGTGGAACAGCCATGTGAATACAATGGGAATTGATACTACAAATTCCATGAAATGGGAGGAGCTAAAAATGATGCTAGTGGAGGAGTATTGTCCTAGGGAGGAGATACATAAACTGGAAGAAGAATTGTGGACCCTAACCATGAAGGGTTCAGAGATAAAAGCTTATACCGCTAGATTTAATGATCTTGGAGTAATGTGTCCAACATTTGTAACCCCTGAATATAAGAAAATTGAGCGATATATCTGGGGTTTAGCATCGCAAATTAAAGGCATGGTGATCGCATCAAAGCCTACGACCTATGACAGCACCAAAAAAATAGCTCATCAGCTAACCCTCACAGAGATCCAAGGAACAGAAGTGGTCTCAAAGGCTGAGTCTCCCAAATCTGGAACAAACAACTGCAAGTTTAATCGGAAGAATCCTAAACAATCATCTGAGAAAAGACAAGAAGTGGCAACCAATTATGCAGCCACGACAGCAGTACCCACACAACCAAAAGCTTCATGGTGCAATCAGTGCAACCGTCGTTATCCAGGTGTCTGTTTTGTTTGCATGAAGTGCAAGAAAAAGGGACATACTGCTAGTTACTGCATGAGCACAACACCTGCAACAGTCGATCAGCAAACAAATACTGGAACAGGCCGTGGTGAAGGAAGAAAATGCTATGAGTGTGGAGAGGTTGGACACATCAAGAAAGAATGTCCAAAGTTAAGGAGTCAAGGAGGCATAGGACGTGGCAGGGCGTTTGTGATCGGAAGCAGAGAGGCTATCCAGGATCCTTCGGTCGTATCTGGTACGTTTCTCATAGATAATTTATATGCTACTATACTCTTCGACTCTGGAGCAGATAGAAGTTTTATAACTCCGACGTTTAGAAAATTGTCAAGTCATAAGTCTAGCAAATTAAAAGAAATCTATGAAGTAGAAATCACTAACGGTCAAACTGAGAAAATACATGAAATCCTAGAAAACTGTCTGTTAACTCTTCATAACTACCTTTTTCACGTCAACCACATGCCAATGCCAATTGGTAGTTTTAATGTCATAATTGGCATGGATTGGTTATCTTCACACCACGCCGAAATTCTATTTCATGAGAAAGCCATACGACTACCCTTACCAAACGGCGAAGCCCTGATTATCTATGGTGATAAATCTGGGAAGAACCTCAAAGTCATCTCTTGTACTAGGACCCATAAATATCTACATAATAAATGTAGCGCATTCTTAGCCCAGATTGTAGATAAGAAGAGAAAGACAAAATAAATTAAGGACATACCTCAAGTATGTGATTTCCCAGATATGTTTCCTGAAGATCTACCTGGAATACCTCCCGTCCGACAAGTCGAGTTTTGAATCGACTTAAATCCAGGAGCAGCACCCGTAGCGAAATCTCCTTATCGGTTGGCTCCATCTGAAATGCAAGAATTGTCTAGCCAACTACAAAAACTTATTGACAAAGGCTTTATCCGACCAAGTTTTTCACCTTGGGGAGCACCAATCTTGTTTGTCAAGAAGAAGGACGGATCCTTTCGAATGTGTATTGATTATCGGGAGCTGAACAAGCTAACGATCAAGAATCGTTATCCACTTCCAAGAATTGATGATCTATTCGATCAACTGCAAGGATCCAGCTACTACTCAAAGATAGATCTTAGATCAGGATACCATCAACTCAGAGTACAAGAAGATGACATTCCAAAGATAGCATTTAGAACTTGTTATGGTCATTATGAGGTTCTTAGTTATGTCTTTTGGATTGACCAATGCCCCAACAGTGTTTATGGATCTCATGAATCGTGTTTGCAAACCATACTTGGATAAATTTGTGATCGTATTTATCGATGATATATTGATATATTCACGAACCAAGGAAGAACATGGTCAACACCTGCAAATAATCTTGGAACTACTAAGAAAAGAAAAGTTGTACGCCAAATTCTCCAAATGTGAGTTTTGGATTAGAGAAGTACAATTTTAGGTCATGTAGTTAGCAACGAAGGAATTCATGTTGACCCATCCAAAGTTGAAGCAATCAGGAATTGAGAAGCACCAAAGACGCCACCAGAGGTGCGTCAATTCCTAGGACTTGCTGGCTATTACCGTAGATTCATAGAGAATTTCTCCAAAATAGCCAAGCCGCTTACAACACTAACCCAGAAGGATACGAAGTTCAACTGGGAAGACAAACAAGAAGCTGCTTTTCAGAAACTGAAGCAAATGTTGTGTAGTGCATCAATCCTATCCCTTCCAGATGGGACAGAAGATTTCGTCGTATACTGTGACGCATCAAATCAAGGATTGGGATGCATGTTGATGCAAAGAGGAAAAGTTATCGCCTATGCATCACGACAACTTAAGGTGCATGAGATTAATTACACTACCCATGATCTTGAATTGGGAGCTGTAGTTTTTGCACTAAAAATTTGGAGACATTACTTATACGGTACTAAGTGTACTATTTTTACCGACCACAAGAGTCTCCAGCACATCTTCAACCAAAAATATCTTAATATGAGACAACGAAGATGGGTCGAATTGTTGAATGATTACGAATGTGAGATTCGTTATCATCCCGGAAAGGCAAACGTGGTAGCAGATGCCTTGAGCCGGAAATAATATATTAAACCCCGTCGGGTACGAGCATTAACTATAACTATCCATTCTAACTTTACCGCACAAATTAGAGAGGCTCAACTTGAGGCTCTAAAAGAAGAAAACATCAAGAACGAAGCTTTGCGAGGAATGGAAAAGCAACTTATACAATAAGATGACAGAACGCGACACTTTATGAACCGAATTTGGACGCCTAAGTTCGGTGGAGTCAGGGACTTGGTATTAGAAGAAGCCCACAAGTCCAGATATTCCGTACATCCAGGTTCTGAAAAAATGTACTTAGATTTAAAAGTACATTATTGGTGGCCAAACATGAAGGCTGAAATTGCTACTTATGTGAGCAAATGCTTGACTTGTTCTAGAGTAAAGGCAGAACATCAAAAGCCTTCAGGTTTACTTCAACAACCGGAAATACCTGAATGGAAATGGTAGCAGATATCAATGGACTTCATCACTAAGTTACCTAAAACTCCTAGTGGGTTCGACACTATTTGGGTAATAGTCGATAGATTGACTAAGTCTACCCATTTCTTACCAATTAAGGAGAACGACAATATGGAGAAGCTAACTAGAATTTATCTTAAGGAAATTGTCAGATTGCATGGAGTTCCAAATTCTATTATTTCTGACCGAGATAGTAGATTCACTTCACGGTTTTGGCAATCTCTACAAAAATCCTTAAGAACACGTCTAGATATGAGTACAGCTTACCATCCACAGACTGATGGTCAGAGTGAGAGAACTATTCAGACTTTAGAAGATATGATCCGATCCTGTGTAATAGACTTTGGAAATGCGTGGGATACTCATTTACCATTAATTGAGTTTTCCTACAACAATAGTCATCACACCAGCATCAAGGTTGCACCGTTTGAGGCTCTTTATGGACGAAAATGTCGTTCCCCAGTATGTTGGGCAGAAGTTGGAGATACACACATGGCCAGAGAACGTACAGGCGATACCTTACGTACTGGACCAGAAATAATCCACGAAACAACTGAAAAGATCGTGCAAATTAAGGATCGATTAAAGGTTGCACGTGATCGTCAAAAGAGCTATGCTGACGTAAGACGTAAGCCTTTAGAATTCCAAGTTTGAGATAAAGTAATGTTGAAGGTCTCTCCTTGGAAAGGCGTAATTCGATTCGGGAAACGAGGCAAACTAAACCCACGGTATATAGGACCTTTTGAAATTCTAGCAAGAATTGGTTCTGTCGCATACCAACTCAAGTTGCCTCAAGAGCTAAGTAATGTGCACGATGTTTTTCACGTATCAAACCTCAAAAGATGTCTTTCCGATGACACTCTTGTTATACCTCTCGAAGAGATACAAGTCAATACGAAACTCAACTTTGTAGAAGAACCTGTTGAGATCATGGATCGAGAAGTCAAACGATTAAAGCAAAGTCGTATTCCCATAGTGAAAGTTCGATGGAACTATTTAAGAGGACCTGAATTTACTTGGGAACGTGAAGATCAAATGAAAGAAAAATACCCCCAACCTGTTTGACAAAACCCCATCCATAAGATAAATTTTGGGACGAAATTATTCTAACGGGGGGGGGGGGGGGGAGAATGTAACACTAGTCAAAATAGGTCAATAGACAGTCACATTTGATTATGCCAATCATGTAATGTGATTTTGTTAAACTAGTAATGTGATAAGAGTGCCATGTACGTCATGATAAATTCTAATACAAATATGAACTTTCTTTATGATACAACTCAAACTATACGTCCATACGATTCCAAAAATATAGAGAATGTCTGAATCTGACTTCGCATGAAGAAGTTATGATAAACCGAATACTATAAATCTCTATAATAAGAAGAATTTAAAATAGACTTAGAATTAGCTATTGGATTCTAAAAGAGAGTTGTAGTACTTGTAAATACCTACGCGTGCATATAAAGAACGTCAAAAACGGAGTTCGTGTGTGAAATTTACGACCTTCCAAAGATTCAGCTGTCAGAAACCCTAATCTGACTGAGCTCACGACGTGAGCACAGAAACTCACGACGTGAGGAGTCATTTCTCTACATCTCGGAATCTAGAAGGTGTGTAACAAGGCTGCGAGGGGACCAGATCCAAACTCACGACGTGAGCAAGGATATCTCATGATGTGAAGAGTCACATGGCCACCTTCCGAAGCTAGGGACGCAAATGGCAAGTCTACGAGGATAAGATCCAAACTCACGGCGTGGGCCTTATAAAACTCAGGACGTGGGGGTCCAAAATCCTTACTATAAATAGCAGGTCCGATTTCAGCCATTCTTACACTTAAACTTCTTTCTCCTCTCTCCTTTACTGAAGCCATCTTGCATCCCGAGCCCCGAAGACCTCGTACGCTGACCGTTTATGCTTAGATTATATAAAAATCATGCTACTAGGGTGAGTTTCACGGCCCCATTTTCTAATATTTTGGGGGAAAACACATGCTAAATATTGTATAGATATTACTATTATGTCTATATGATAGTATATAGTTATAATAGTCGGGGTATAGTTGTTCTAAATATAATATTTTGAATATATACAACTATTATCAACTTATCAGCATGTTATTATACTAATGTAGATAGTGAGTTATACTTAGGATTCTATATATATGTTGTGTGCGATATAGTTCGAAAGTTATATTCGGAAGTTCTATATGTTAATTGATAAAGTATGTGGCTATTATTGGTTTTATGTCAAGATAAAACTTGGTATGTTGTATGTGGTTATTGTTAGTTTTATGACATGATAAAACTTGGTATGTTATATGTTGTTGTTGTTATTGGTTTTATGTCAAGATAAATCCTGGTTTTACTTGAAGTTATAGCTGTTATACTGCCTAAATGTTATGAAGTTAGGAGTAATGTTTAAAAGCATAGTCTAGTAACTTATGGTTTTAGACATGAAAATGCTTTTGTTGTTAGAGCTATAGGAAGTCGTCGAAGTCTACATGAGTAATTGTATTCATCAACTAAGATTGGGGATCTTAGCGGAAATCCTCTGAATTATAACCGTTAATCCCGTGTGAGCGAGGAAGTCGTGTATAATTAGTATACGGGTTGACCACCCCACTTGTGACTGTTAGCTACAGTCAACCAAAAGCGAGTGATGAACTATCCTTTTACTTGTTATTGTTCCGGCGTCGATGAAGCGTACGGTGTTGTTTCACATGGTAAATCATGAGTGTGTTGTTTCTCATGGTAAATTATGAGTGTGTTTTATCAAAGGTATTATGTCATAGCAGCGGTTACAGGATCATGGTAGCAAATTGTTAGAAACATTATACTTTGCCGTATACAAGTATTGATGTTAAGTATAAGTTTCCCCCTACTTATACCTTAGGCTCAAGGAATGTTTAGGTATAACACTTAATTGATAAGTAAACTATTATACCTAATATACATACTAAATGTTGGAGAGTCAAAATGATACTTTCAAAACTATACTTTGAACGTGGAAAATGTACTATTTTATGGAGTCAAAACATGTGGACTCACCAACTTTATGTTGACGTATTTTTAAAATGCATGTGTTTTCAGGAACTTGAAAAGCTGGTATGTATTCGAACAGAAGAAGTTTTACTATTACCTTTCTGTTCATTAAGAAGTATGCCATAGTCGGATATTATGTAATAGGTACTAGAAAAAATAGTTATGTAACTTTTAGTTATCAATAAAGGTATGTATTTTCTTTAGTACTGTTCAATGTATGTTGTATAACTGTGATACGAAGAATGACATTACACCACCCGGTGTTTCCGCCGATGGCTGGGGGTGTGACAATGTGAGTCAAGTGAAGGACTAAGGGATCGAGTACACCTTCTTGTGCACTGGTCAAAGTCCACCACAAAAGATCGATAAGACTATTCTTCATGATTTACTAAAGTTTAGTAAATATGGTTATAGTTACAAGCTTAAGTATAATTCTGAAACATTGGAAAAGTTTCAATGTATGGCAGACCGAATGAGGAGAATCAAGTTTGGCAGAAAGATAAAAGTTTCTCAAATATAAAAAGATGGGAGAGTACTTTATTATCATGTTTTATGATCATCTTAATGATTATGAGACCATATCACAATTCATCCTCTAAGGACATCTTAGTGCATTCTTATGGCTAACAAGAGGAGTAATTGTTGAAGTGGTTAAATCAAGAAGATGAGTTATACTTTGTTCCAAAACAAGTCTTAGAGTCATACTCCAAGCTTGTAACTTGAGTGACACATCTTAAAAAAGGTTTATAACACTTGTCAAATGTAAGAGTAAAATGTGTTCTACTCTTGTACATTTGAAATTGGTAAGCTGTGATGTTTTGGATAAAACAAAGACCAACTAAGGCCAAATGTGTGAAGTGTTTGTCTTGATAAGAATCCGCACTATCTCTTGAATATTTGTTTGTCAAGGAATGGTTCTTGGCAAGAGAGTCTTACATGTCAAGAGGACAGTGGGAGTCTAAAAGATCCTGAAAGAGTTTCAAGAACTAATCAATAATAAAAACCTATAATTTATCGCTAGCACACGACTCGAGGTTTATAACCTATCGTGTTGACATATTCCTATTTATGTGTCTATTCCAGGGAAAGTTGACTATGAATCTGAGTTCTACATGTTATTAGTTGTTCGCATAACTACTTGGAAGCAATGGCAGGCCCTTGTGCTGCCAGGTGGCATGAATTTAAGATTGCACAAGTTCAGTCCATATGAATTTGGATTTGTCACTAACCTTGTCTTGTGATTATGGTTTTGACAAATTCACATGGATAGGAACACATACACCATAAAACCTAAAGTGTCATAAGGTTTCTCTCCGATTCATGAAAATGATGGTGAGGAAACGCTTTCACTAAGTAGATTTTAAGTAGATAGCAATTGTGACATTTGCATTCTCAAAGTCGTTTGTGGAGCGCGTGTGGGTAACCGGCACACTAACATGGACTTGTGAGAAATGGCAAAGGTCTAAATAATTGAGACTATGATTACGGCATCCCTTTTCATAGTTCTAAAATTGTTTAGACACACATGTGAGCTATCTAAGGAAAGGTGTATGATCTTGATAAAGTTTTATCAAAGCATCTCGTATCAGAAATCTGAACTTTGGTAAGAAAGTCAATAAAGTATTGATTTTTAAAAGTCCAGCTGATTTCTGAGTACATGTCAAAGCTAGTGGGAGTATAAGTGTTATGCTAATAATCATCATGTTAGTGAGAGCATGATAATTATGATTAGTGTTGTAAGTTAGCTATGTTAATTATAGAAAACAAAAGTTTCAATTGGGAAAATTTGGTTTGCTATAATTAAGGGAGAGGAAATTATACTTCATTTGAAATCTAAAAGCTTAGATCGTGAGATTTTAATCAAATTTAGTCAAGTATATATAAAAATGTTATGTTGGAATGGTTCAACATAAGGAAATTCTATATATGGGAACATTATTTGCGTTCTAAAATTCGATTATGATTACGGCATCCCTCTTCATAATCTGAATTATGAGAACATGGCAAATAGAAATATAAATATTATAGAAAAAGACTGGTCTAGTATCATGTCTTTATGTGAGACATCATGAATTGTGTCCCATATGCTTCGGATATAGGATCGATTACATGTGCTATAATAATCCTTTCTAAAATTTCCAAATGCCCAGTGCATTAAGAGGGGAAAAGGTCTAGATTTGGATATGAGTAAAATGATTAAGCAATTGTCGAGGACAATCTGAGGTTCACCAAAGATTGGTTGCTCATGGACAGTTGGAAGTATGGTGTAAATTTTTGGAAAGGACCATATTGACATATTCTGAAAAAGAGGCAACTTTTGCTCAGCAGTGATAGTCAAAATGGGAATATGGAAATCTTTCCATAGGTGGAAGTTATTCAATCTGTGTAAGATTAGAAAAACTTAATGCAAGAAGGATGTTCAAAGCAATGTACTTTGAATATGAGACTTCGTTTACATGGAATTGATCTCTATTGGAATACTTTGTAATGTCTGTTGACAAGTCTTTGTGACTTTGTGCATAATCATTACAAGTGGATCAGTGCATACAAGTTTAGAATCTAACAGATTTTGGTAAATGGCAGAAATTTGGAATTCTTACATTTACGATACGGATTTGGGATTGTGAAATGAGAATCATTGGAATTATGTTCAATTGATCTATTCCACAAAGTAAGGATCATAGAGAAACATAGTGTGCATACTTGGTGTATGGTGTAACTATTGTTTGGACAAACATAGTGTGCATGCTTGGAGCATGGCATGACTATTTTTTTGATTCAAATATTATGTTGCTTATATGAAACATTATGCAATGAATAATATGTAATCAATATGGTGATAAATAAAAGGTGTTCTATTTATATTCATAAGTTCTTAGACCATATTGGATTCGATTACTCTTGTGTTTCACTATGCATGTTTTGACTTCCAGAATAACTAGGTTGTTCTTTCCGATTGACTAAGTTATTCAAACCATCCACAGTCGAGAATACGTTGGAAGTAGGTATTAAGGCAAGACTGTCATGAATTGGGTTTGTAGATGTCTAAGGTGTTGGACATAGAAAGAGTTGCTACAACTTTCATGAGTACTCCTGGAATGAATCACTTCATGGATTTTATCATGAGTATTGGATTCAACCCACGCTCATTTGAATCACTTCATGGATTTTATCACGAGTGAATCATGAGACGATAATATCTTATATTCTTCAAAGCTAGAGATATGAGTTGTTGACTATGAGTTGGTTATACATTGATTGTACGAAAACGCATTGGTAACTCGATGTTATAAAACGTGCCTTTTTTATGATTCAAAAAGTAGTAGAACAAGAATACGAGTCGAAGTTTATCCATTCCTTTTTCCCTTGAAGGGATAAAAGCGATATCTGTGGGCCCCTCGATGATTTAGTTATAACACCCCTAAGTGCTTGGCCAAGCCTAGACTGATTTGATTTGTTCAATTAGTCAGTCATCATAAATCGAAAAATAGGGAAACAACAAATGGACAAAGAGAATGATTATAATCCATGTCTCAGTCCATATGATATCTAGAATGGAGGAATATATGATCCCTTATCTAATGGACAAGTCATTGACTAGGTCAGAGTTCGACAGCGGCTTTAAGAGCTACGATTGCAAGTCGGGTTTTGGAGTCATACGCAATAATAGTTTTAGACTTATCCAAGTGGGAGACTGTTGGATTAGTGTCTAAGTCCATAACTATAATTGGTATGTACTTGACCCGATTTGGCATGGTCCAGTTGGGTTGCATAGCATCAGAACAGTTGGATAGACAAAATGAGAAAAAGGATATTTATGATTTATATTAATATATTATAAGTTCTAATATATTAATATGGAATCATATTATTTAATTAGTATTGATCAAGAATTAATTTAGAATTAATTTAATGATAAAAAAGGAACTAATTAAATATGGACTCTTATATATATAGGATGGGCCAAGTTCATTTAGGTTGGGCTAAGCTTTCATGGATAGTCCATGGATTGTTTAACCCATTGATCCTATAGAAATGAAAGTTCATGGGTATTAGGGTTTACATGAATGTAACCCTAATCCTCCACACTATATAAAGAGGTCCCTATTTCATGAAATGGGCACTAGTGTGTACACAAGAGGGCAAAACCGATTTTGGTGCTAGTATCCTTATTCTCAAGTTATTCCAAGGGTTCTTGGTGTTGTGTGAACCATTTGAGGTGCAACACTTGGGGCACTAAGCTCTTAAAGGTTCAAGACTTCAAGCTTCATCAAAAGGTATGTCATTCTACTAGATTCTTGTGTTGTATATACTTCTTATTATGCTAGTTAGGATGAAACCTTGGAATATTGAATATTTGCATGTATAATAGACAAAACATAGATCCAAGGTTTATAGGGTTGCATGTATACCATAGGAGTGTTAGAATGCTCAAAACCCATCAAAATCATCATCCTTTGCACCAAGAACACACACTTGTTCTTGGGCCGTAAACCCCTTAAAGACTTCCAAAACGTGAGTATCTCTTCTATCATCTAGTTATCAATTAGAAACACTTGATTCTAACCATCAAACAAACACCCAAAATGCGTGATCTTCAAGAGTTCATGGACGTGAACCCTTCATCCATGGCCGTGAACCCTTCATAAGATCTTGATGTGGCCATAAACCCTTCATGAGATCAAGTCTTGGCCGTAAACCCTTCATAGCATCAGGCCATGGGCCGTAAACACTTCATGTGTGTGTCCATAAACACTTATAGTGTGGACGTGAATACCCTTCCATCAATCACATGTGATTGTAACACTTCATTTCAAGTGTTTCCTAGCACCTAAGGTTGTTTACCTTACATGATTAGTTGTTATATACACTAATTATACACATATATGTATCATGATATGCTTAATAGGATCCGTTTGTGCTCAAGACTTCACTTGGCATTCTTAGCATCCTATATCGATCTTTCATTCGAATCACTCACTACAGGTGAGTTCATACCCCCGTATTTTCATAGTTTTTACTGTTTTAAGGGTGGAGGGGGATACAAGTCTAACACAAAGATTTTGTGTTACAAATAAATGGTTTCAAAATATCTTATCAAAATGGATTTCAGTTATCATCAAATCAAATGGTTTCAAAGATTATGTTAGAATGACATCAAGTCACCAAAAATACTTCAAAATATTAAATTCTTTTAAATGATTTTATAAACTTATATTTTTCCCTAGAAATCATATTTATATATACCCACACACACACACATATATATATATATATATATATATATATATATATATATATATATATATATATATATATATATATATATATATTATATAAATAAGCTTTAAAAGACTTAGGACTAATAACTCACTTTGGTTCCTTTTCCTTGTTTGGATGTGGGCTTATAGTATCGGTTATTTGTCCGAATGTCGTTTAAATTTTGCTTATATATAATTCTATATGTATATAAATATAAAAGTTATTTCATTCAGTTAGATACCCTTTGTAACATGTTGAGCAAGGTGTTGCATTCATGAACAATTAGTATCAATTCAGAAAGTACATATAAATTATAATAGGTATAACTTATGATTCATAGAACATTAATTCACAATTCAAGTATACTAAAGTACAATGTTTTACAAGAACAAGGGTTTGATTCAAAACAAATCAAGAGTATACATCTTTCATATTCTAATTCAAGGACATATTATCAATAATTCATTTCAGAATGATTGGGTTTTGATAACTATTATACATGTAACGTCTATATGCTTTTTATGAGTCAATTGATTCAGGTTGTTTAGTTCATTTAAACAACATAGTTAAAGTCCTGACATTATAACCAGAATCTCCAGTCGGGGATCGAAACAATGTGTGTATAGATCTATATTGGGATTGACAACCCGGCACTCAGACTGTTAGCTAAGTCAGGCATACACGCCTACGAGTGACAGTTGTTATCAACAGTTTTTAACGCCTTCAAAGCGTTGGGTCAGGCCATCTAGTCTCAGTATGGTTATAATAACTCATTAAAAAGATATTAACAATACATTAGTGTATAATTAACTAAACATAAGTACATTTTCAAAGTACTAGTTTACAAGATACAATTTATAGTATTACATTACAGTTTACAATAACAGCTGGTGGAACTAGGCATACTCATAGTTACAAGTTTTTACATAAAGGAACACAAATACAGAACATTGGTTTATACACACAACGGTTTTATGAGATTAAAACTACTTTTCATATACAACAGAAAATATGGGATTTTCTGGAACAGTTTACATATTCAAGAAACAGAAAAAATACTTTCAAACATAAATACTTATGCACTCACTCAACTTTATGTTGATACTCTATTTTCAAATTACTTGTATTCTCAGGGAATCAGTAGACAGGTACTCCCCGAGCTTTTGAGAAGATGGAGCTATTTTGAGTCATATATTCTTCTTTTGTATAACTATTTTGGATTTCAATATACAGTGATTGAGGTTATGTAAATATTTTTACTTTTTAAATACAATGGTTGTTTTTACTTTGATTACTATGATGCATGTGTTGTGATACTACAAATGAAGTCATCCACCCCCGGACGTTTCCGCCGTCTGGTTTGGGGTGTGACAGATTGGTATCAAAGAATTGTTTATAGGGAACTCAGTATATCAATCTATAAAAGATATACAAACTATAAATGCATTGGGGCTTAGAGCTCTGACTACAAGTATACTTTTAAAAATTTAAGTATTTTTACAAGAAGTATACTAACACTCATACCTACAAGTACAATATCACAGTCATAAGAACTTAAAATTACTTGGATGTTGGACACTAGAGTCAAACCTGGGAAGTTATGTAATCATATATGGTATTAATATAGCCTGGTCAACTATATTGGTTTGAGATATGAGCAACATGTGTTTGGAAGTGATGGTCTAAAACTTACCAACTATACATATACAGAAGAACTCTAGAACAGAACATAAAGTTAAAATATTATAGGAGTATTTTAGGCACCTGTTGAGACCCATTTTTATACGAACGGTGAATGCGGAAGTTAGATATCTCGAGATTAATTGTGTTTTTGTAAGTATGAACACGAAGAACATATTATGAGTTCGTTGAAGAAGACTAAGAACAAAGAGAGATAATAATATTAATGAAGAACATGGTGGGAGAAAAACTCTCCCTAGGTGGGAGAACCCACCACTTTTCTCTCTCTCTAGATTACATTGTAAGAAAATTAATCTCTAATCTAAGAAAAAGTGAGCTAGCTTGAGAAATAAATGACCAACTCTCCCTTTATATAGGAGGGAGAGTATTTACACCTAAAATACAATAAAGGGAAAATACAACCTAATAAACACTCATTATTTGTGGAGCATTTCCATGCACCAACATTCTCTCCCTAAATGCTTACAAATGATGAGAGATCCAATAGGTGATACAAAGGCTATAATACAGTAATCCGACTAGCAAGTGTGGCAATAAAATGAAACCAAGTGCTGAAATGTCTCTAAAACTCTGAAGTGTCTGTGAAGTCTGAAACTGGCCATGAATCTCTAACAATGAAGGTCTTCGGCTTCAAAGCACAACCAATTAAGCAGAAAAAATAAGATCCAAATCTTCAAACCAGTCATAATCACCGGAAGAAGAAGGTCACCATGAGCAAGTAGAAGATCCAATAAAAGAAACACTTCAGCTTCAAAAGTCTGAAAAACATCTCGAGTTGTCGAATCATAATACACCGAAATTCTTCAAAGAATAACCTGCTAAAAATGTGAAGCATCCATAAAATGAAGTCCGGATAAAAATAATGTGAGTCAAAAAACATGGTCCAACAATGCCGAAAATTTGATCCAAGGACCAAAAATAAGTGCCACGTCACATTGCCAAAATAATCTTCGTCTTCAACATATCACAAATCCAAACTCGTGAAACCATAAGATCTGAACCGGATGCGAACACAAAATCATCCTGTGGTAGAGTCCGAATAATAAATAATCTGAATCGGAAAACATCGAGTAATGCCAAAAATTTGATCCGTAAAGACCAAAAAGAAGTGCCACATCGCATCACTAAATAAATAATCGTCTTCAGAAGTCTTCAAAAATCCAAACTCAAACAATCATAATAACCAAATCCGGATAATATTCTCTCCCTATTTTTGATAACCAAAGACCGGATATCAAAAATCAACAAATCATCGGATGGAGAGTGTCGGATACCAAGAGCTAATAGAGAAGCTCTCCCTAGATGTATGAAGGGTCTCGATAAGAAACGAGACATAGTAAAAGAGATACTCTTGCGGTCATGAGGAGGCGGGTGACATAGTTGCTGAAGCTATGCTGAGAATAATCTGTTGTGCCAAAAATATATCCAAATATCCAAACTGCGGTGCTGGAACACTTGAAGTGGTCTTCAATAGAGAATAAAGTCCACATGCTCAAGATACATGATTCGTCAACCAAAAATCAAGAGCGACAAGTCATAAAATCCCATAAAGTGAAGAATGCGAAACAACTTTGTTGATCAATCGCCGTTGCGGTGCAAGCATCACCAAAAATAATATGAAGTCCGACTGCGGTAGGAGTATTCTTCCAATAATAACCGGCATGAAATGAACCAATGTGACAATCCAAGGTTCGGTTGTGGCAAAAATTGGTGTTAAAAAAATAATTGGTGTAAAAAAAATTGGTTTTAATAAAAAAAAATGGCTAAAATAAATAATTGGTGTTAAAAAAAAATAAATGGCTAAATAAAAATTGGCTGAAAAAAAATTTAATTAAAAAAAAGTAATGCATAAAAAAAATCTGAATAAAAAAAAATAAAGTCTTGAAAAAAAGAGGGTTTTTAAAAAAAGGAGGGAAAAAAGGAGGGGAGGGGAGGAAAAAAAAAGGTGGAAAGGAGGGGGGAGGAGGAGGAGGAAGAAGGAAGAAGGAGAGGGGGGAGGGAAGGCTGGTTGAAGGAAGAGGAAGAGGGAGGAGGCTGAGAAGAGGAGGGTAGTTGCGGGTCTAAGATGGTTGCGGATGAGAGGAGGTGGTTTGGGTGGGAGGTGATTGCGGATGAAGGGTAAGCAGGTGGGTGCGGTGGGGTCTTGGGTGCGGATGGAAGGGCCTGGGTGCGGACGCAAAGGAAGGGTTGACTGCGGTAGGCGAGGAAGCAGCTAAGCTGCGATAGGCGCGTTGCGGTAGGGGCGTTGCGGTCGCGGATCATCAGTCAGGGCAGGTTGCGTTCCGAACCGAGAAGGGGGCCTGCGGTCCGAGGCTGCGGTCTGAGCCAGCAGAGATCCGAACCGAGGGCAGCATAAGAGGTTTGATAGCGGTTCTAGGGCTGCTGACCGAGGCTGCGGATGGGACCTGAGAGGACCTCGGATCAAGGCTAAGAAGTGGCTGCGGGTAGGCTTCTAAGGGGACTCCGGTAGGCAGTTTTTGGCTACGGTCCGGGGGGCTGAGAGGGGCTAAACAGATGACGAAAAATGCTATTTTTTCATGAAAAATGGTACCAAAAAGGCAATTTATTCATATTTTAATAAGGGAATCTTTTTATAAAACATTCTAAGTCAAAGGTGGGTCTTGGGAAGGGAAAAAGAGGAGTGTGCAGGGGGTTTTTAGGGACAAAAGGTGATGGGAAAGGACAATGTCACATGGTTTTTGTCTTTTTGAGGGAGTAAATAGTGGAGCACTCTTTACCCAAAAGAGTAACAAGGACAATATGCTTTTTGCAAACAAATAATACGTCCAAATTTCTTCAAATCAAAGATACACAGCAACAATTTAAAATTGAGAGATATGAAGATAATACCTCTTATGATGAGAAAAAGTGTTGGGAAAAAAGTCTTCAAAAGAAATTCTCGACTTTCTTCATGAATAATAAGCCCATTAATCTTTGTGTCTTCACATCTAAGAAAAAGAACCTCCTGGAGAACATCTTCAACATTTTTAAGAGACCACAAAATTAATTCTTCTCCCATTTTTTTCTTCATTTCTTCAACAACAACAGAATAATAACTTTTAAGAACATCTTTTTCCAGCAACAAATAGAACGAGCAGCAGCAACAACAATTTATTTTACTAAGATAGAGGATGATTTTGTGTTCGCATCCGGTTCAGATCTTATGGTTTCACGAGTTTGGATTTGTGATATGTTGAAGACGAATATTATTTTGGCAATGTGACGTGGCACTTATTTTTGGTCCTTGGATCAAGAAATGGTGAATGAATTTGCTAAGCTCATGAACAACAAGTTCAAAATGAGCATGAATAGAGAGATTAACTTCTTTCTAGGGCTTCAAGTAAAACAAGTTCCGCAAGGGATATTCATTCATCTAGAGAAATACACCACCGAACTGTTAAAGAAATATTCTATGGACAATTGTTCTTCGGCTAAGGTCCCCATGGCCTTCGGTTATAAGATCTCTGCTGATCCTTCAGGAGAACTTGTGGATCACAAGACTTATAGAGGTATCATTGGCTCTCTAATGTACCTCACCGCAAGCCGACCAGACATTGTCTTTGCAACTGGTGTATGTGCAAGGTATCAGGCTGACCCGAAAGTGTCACATATGACCGCAGCCAAACAGATACTACGGTACCTGAAAGGAAGCAAATCTCTTGGTCTTTGGTACCCCGCAGGCAATGACTTCAACCTGCAAGCTTTCACAGATGCGGATCACGCCGGATGCAGATTAGACCGCAAAAGTACCTCAGGAGGATGTTAATTTTTGGGTGGAAGACTCGTCAGCTGGTCTTCAAGGAAACAAAGTTGTGTATCTCTGTCTACCGCTGAAGCTGAGTATGTGGCCGCAGCCAGCTGTTGTTCTCAAGTCCTTTGGATGAAAACTCAACTATTGGACTATGGATATAGAATGCTGCGGATACCGATCTATTGTGACTCTGAAAGTGCTATTGCTATTTCTCACAATCCAATTCAGCACTCCAAGACTAAGCATATTGAACTACGGTATCACTTAATCAAAGATCCACAGCAACAATTTAAAATTGAGATATATGAAGATAATACCTCTTATGATGAGAAAACGTGCTGGGAAAAAGTCTTCAAAAGAAATTCTCCACTTTCTTCATGAATAATAAGCCCATTAATCTTTGTGTCTTCACATCCAAGAAAAAGAAGCTCCTGGAGAACATCTTCAACATTTTTAAGAGACCACAAAATTAATTCTTCTCCCATTTTTTTCTTCATTTCTTCAACAGCAACAAAATAATAACTTTTAAGAACATCTTTTTCCAGCAACAAATAGAATGAGCAGAAGCAGCAACAATTTATTTTACTAAGATAGAATCACCCAGAAAATAGAACTAAGAACGAACTTCATAAAAAAAAATTCTGGTAAGAAACCCGAATTTTTTTTTTCTGCAAAAACACGGAAAAATCACAAGATAATCACCGAACGGGAGTCGTTCCCTTGAACTAATCGTGAGATCTTCAAGGTACGGCTCTGATACCAATTGTTGAGAGAAAAACTTAGAGACACACTTGAACAAATGTTAGAACAAGTGTATTGCGGAATAGTTAATCTTGAAGGATCTAAAAGCTCAACAATAATATTAATAAGTTAGAGTTATATAGTTAGAGAGTTAGTTGCGGAAAAGTAAAGAAATAGAAATGACAACAATTATTATATCAAGTATACACATAAGTTGATTCATAACAAGGAATGCATTCAAACCGAGTAAATAAGGAAGATCAAACTTAGTGATTAAGTCACGAAAGACTTGCTCAGAAGAGAGGTTATAATCAGTAGTATTCTAGCAAGATTTAAGAGTAAGAAGTGGTGCGTAGTAAGATAGAGAGATAGAAAAGATAACTTCAGAGAAGTGTATTCAGAATAGATAGATGCGTAAGTTATCCTTATTGAATACAAGAGAATGAGCTCTATTTATAGAGACTCATGAAGTACACTAGATTACATCTCTAAGAGTAGCCATGCAAGGCATACTGGACAATAGAGAGTATTATAATAAAGAAAAGTAAAGTAATCTAGTTAAGTGACCGCGGTAGGTAGACTCCGGATGCGGTTGCTGATGAAGGAGCTTGACTGCAGGTGCTGGATGGCTGCGATAGCTGAAGAGGTTGTGGTAGCTGAAGTTCAAGAGGGTCACTTTTTATGATTCAACAGCACTATATACTAATAACAAACATGTGAAAACAAAAGAACTATTATGAGTAGAACTATAAATATTAAGGGTATATTATAGTTATATATATTTAAAGTTATATAGACTTAGAATATGTGATCTAGCTTCATTTCCTGTTCCTTGTTTGTTTGTGGATTTAGAGCCGGATCATTTAATCGAAGGTCGATTATACCCAAGTTATATATGATTAGTATACACTTTGTAGTTATAGTAATACCTAAAACAAGTCATACATAATACATTACTTGTTAATTGTAAGTTTCTCTCGTAGAAACTTGTATTTGTAATCTATCGTTACTAATTATATTCTATATATCTTATCCCTATTCTCGCTTAGATATCAATGGCTAGATTTCATCTACCCGGAGACCCGTACTTTCCCGATCAAGGGCAAGGTGGATGGCTCGATGCAGAGCCAGAAGAGAATCATGAAATTCCCTTAGACGAGCATTTTGCAATTAATCTTCCAGAGGATTCTGACTTCGTGCCAGAAGTCAATGATCTACCACTGGTGGCTCCAATCCCAAATCCTAACCCTCGTCCGGCTTTTCAAGGCCTGACGCCTTCGTGGGCTGAGAACTTGGGTAGGTGCAGCCGGAAGCAGGGTCAACCCTTACCCTACAACGGAGACCGAAGTTTCTACAACCTAAGTGAGGGAGGCTCTGCAGACATGAATTCTTCCCATCTTGGTTCGCCGAGTGGCTCGAAATGTTGAGCTAGGAATGACAGCCATTCAACAAACGTGGAGCTTGATGCGGACACGAACGCTAATACGGATCGTATTCACAATCATGAATTTGCTCATGGGAGAGCTATGAGAGACAATGAGGCTCTGCAGCAAGAGCTAGCTGCAACTTGAGCTGAAGTCATAAAGCTCCGAGCACGCCAGACAGTGTATGAAAGATACTTGCTTGATGTGGAGCGTCAGCTGTCCGAAATAAGGGTTCATCCGAGTGGTGCCCGTCACCAGTAGGAGATTCTCTACTCATCCTTTCTTTTGGTTTAAGAAATAGATTATACTCTACTCGCCCTCTATTTACTCTTCTGGTTATAGTTAAGTCTGCGGATATGTTCTACCGTTATTTTTCATGTTTTTCAGTACGACCACGAAATTTCATTTTTGGTAGGTCGGTTTGATGTCGATGTTTTTCCAGTAATTTGGTGTATTGTAGACCTGTTTAGGGTCATGTTTTCCAGACTCTATGTATTCAATATGCCAATATAATCGACATGCATTGTCATACTCTTTGAAAAATAACCATTCAAATTTCATAATATCCTGTTGCAAGATTGTTTTTGCAGTAGACTTCTATTTCCAATTCTTTACAAGATTCATATTGAACTAAGTGTTTTAGTTCAGAGATATCATATTCATGTTCACTCTTGATATCTTATCATCTTTTCATCTTTTAACTTTTATAGTAAAAGATGCCTCTTCGGAGAAACCCAAGGCGTGTCAATGTTAATGAAGCGCCAACACCACCTCCGCCACCACCTCCTCAATTCGACGTTGTCATGTTTCAGGCGGCGGTCACGGCAGCTGTTGCAGCTGCTATGTCTCATATAAACACCACGGGTGCAAGTGGATCAGGAGCTGGTGCGCATCCCTCCAAGGACGACGAGAGTCACAGGTACTCACGAGAGTGTACCTATAAGGGTTTCTTGAACGCCAAACCCAGGACCTTTAACGGGACTGGAGGAGTTATGGCGTTAAGACAATGGATTGAGAAAACAGAGGCAATTTTCGAAATCTGCTCCTGTCCGGAGAGTAGCAATGTCAAATTCGATGTTTGTACCTTTGCTGATAGAGCCCTAACATGGTGAAACGGCCATGTTAAGTCACTGATCCTGGTAGTGGCTAACTCTATAAGTTGGGAGAACTTAAAGACCATGCTGATGCGGGAGTACTGTTCGTGGGGTGAAATTCAGAAACTTGAGCAAGAGCTCTGGGGTCTTACTGTGGTTGGTTCGGACATAACAACCTACACAAACAGATTCTATGACTTAGCGATACTTTGTCCAGAAATGGTTGCTCTGGAGAGCAAAAAGATCGAGAGATACATTTGGGGGCTGTCACCCCAGATTCGAGCAAGTGTCATTACTTCCAGGCCTGTTACCTTTGACAGTACCAAGGAGCTGGCACAGTCGCTCATTGACCATGGAGCTCGTCAAAACTTTGTGGTTGCTCCCCTAGAACAACCCAAGGGAAACAACAACAACAAAAACAACAAGAAGTAAGGTTGGAATAAGAGGAAGGGAAAATCTTCACAGGAACCCTCGAAGAAGCAACAATTAGTGGCAGTCCATGCTGCTAATATACCTGCTGATGTTTCTGCTAACCCTGCACCAGCTAAGCCTTATGCTGGTAATCTCCCCAAATGCAACAAGTGCAATTTTCACCACAACGGAAATTGTCGGGAAATACAGTGTCGTAACTGTAATAGAAAAGGGCATACTGCCCGATTCTGTAGATCACCACCCCAACCGATTAACCAAGTACCTGCCGCTGGAGTAGGTCAAGCATGCTATCAATGCGGTGACGTGGGGCATTTCAAAAGAGATTGTCCGAAAGCTGGAAATAATGGTGGAGTTGGTAGGATTCTAGCATTGGGACACGAAGAAGCGGTGGCAGACACTGCGGTGGTCACGGGTACGTTTCTCCTCAACAATACTTATGCATGCATTCTGTTTGATTGTGGTGCTGAGAAGAGCTTCGTGAGCCATAATTTCAAACACCTGCTAAATCAAAACTCCCAACCACTAAATGAAACTTTCACAGTCGAAATGGCTAACAGGAAATCCGAATACACCAACGATATATACATAGGATGTACTCTTACCTTGAATAACATTTCGTTCCCAATAGACCTTATGCCGGTCTCTATCAAAAGTTTCGACGTCATAATAGGTGTGGATTGGTTGTGCTATAACCACGCCGACATCCTATGTTATGAAAGAGCCATTCGCCTAAATTTGCAAACTAACGAAACTCTTATCATCTACGGCGACAAACTCGGAACGAACCTTCAGGTCATTTCTTGCATCAAAGCACAGAAGTACCTTCGCAAGGAGTACTGTGCTTTCTTGTATCACGTGGTAGACAAAACGCAAGAAGTAAAAGACATCGTGAGCATTCCTGAGGTCTGCAACTTTCCCGACGTTCTTCCAGGAGTGCCTCCCGAATGACAAGTCGAATTCAAAATCGACTTAATCCCTAGGGCTACCCCTGTATCCAAATCCCCATATCGTCTTGCACCTTCTGAAATGCAGGAATTATTCAGCCAGCTGAACGAACTCCTTAACAAAGGTTTCATAAGACTAAGCTTCTCACCCTGGGGAGCACCGGTTTTGTTCGTGGAGAAGAATGATGGATCATTACGTATATGCATAGACTACCGCGAGCTGAATAAACTTACCATCAAGAATCGATATCCTCTGCCTCGCATTGACGATCTGTTCGACCAACTTCAAGGTACGAGCTAGTTCTCAAAAATAGACTTAAGATCCGGGTATCACCAGTTACGGATTTTGGAGGAGGACATTCCTAAAACCACGTTCAGAACTTGTTATGGTGATTACGAGTTTGTAGTGATGCCATTCGGATTGACGAATGCACATGCTGTGTTCATGGACTTGATGAACAAAGTGTGTCGTCTATTCTTATCCTTATCTACTCAAGAAGTGAAGAGGAACATGGCCAACATCTTCGTCAAGTATTGCAAACTCTTAGAACAGAGAAACTCTATGAGAAGTTCTCAAAGTGTGAGTTTTGGATCAGGAAGGTTGATTTCCTAGGTCACGTGATGACGAGTAAAGTCGTTGACAATGACAAACCATTCACATCCATCCACACAGATCAAATAAGCTCAACTGGAGGCCTTGAAACCTGAAAACGTGGCGGGTGAAACCATGAGGGGAATGGATAAGAACTTCAAATTCAGGGATGATGGAGTTTATTGTTTCATGAACCGGATCTGGACACCAAAGTTCGGTGGTTACAGAGTCGTGGTTATAAATGAAGCACACAAAACCGATACTCCATTCATCCAGGTTCATACAAGATGTATCTGGACCTTAAGAAACTATACTGGTGGCCTAACATGAAGGCTGAAATCGCTACCTTTGTGGGCAAGTACCTTACTTGTGCCAAAGTCAAGGTAGAGTACCAGAAACCTTTAGGTTTATTGCAACAACTTGAAATCCCTGAATGGAAGTGGGAGTGGATTACGATGGATTTCATAACTAAGTTACTCAAGACATCGGGTGGTTATGATACTATTTGGGTAATCGTCGATAGATTGACCAAATCCGCACACTTCTTGCCAATAAAAGAAACCGACAATATGGAGAAGCTAATAAGAACTTACCTCAAGGAGATCGTTAGACTGCATGGTGTACCAATATCTATTATTTTAGACCGAGATAGTAGATTCACCTCTCGTTTCTAGCAGTCTTTACAAAAATCTCTGGGACCTAGGCTGGACATGAGTACAACCTACCATCCACAAACCGACGGACAAAGTGAGAGGACGATTCAAACTTTAGAAGATATGTTGCGAGCTTGCGTGATAGACTTTGGAAAGGCATGTGATACTCATTTACCCCTTGTTGAATTCTCTTACAACAACAGTTATCACACTAGCATAAAGGCTGCTCCTTTCGAAGCCCTCTATGGCCGCAAGTGCAGATCACCTCTGTGCTGGGATGAAGTCGGTGACACGCAGCTAGCTAGAGGTCAAACTCCTGACAGTACTCTCACTGGTCCAGAAATCATTCGTGAAACTACAAAGAAAATCGTACAAATTCGGGAGCGACTTAAATCTTCCATAGATAGACAGAAATGCTACGCTGACAAAAGAAGAAAACCTTTGGAATTCCAGGTTGGTGACCATGTCATGTTGAAGGTCTCACCCTGGAAGGGCATGATACGCTTTGGAAAGCATGACAAACTGAATCCAAGGTACATAGGACCATTCGATATTCTTGCTAGAATCGGTCCAATAGCTTACAAACTCCGACTACCTCAAGAACTAAATAACATACATCCTATCCTCCACGTCTCTAACTTGAAAAAGTGCTTATCCGACGAGACTCTTTTGATCCCACTCAACGAGATCGAGGTTAACGAGAATCTCAACTTCGTGGAAGAACTCGTAGAGATCTTAGACAAGGAAGTAAATAGAACCAAACAAAGCCATATCCCGATAGTGAAGGTTCGTTGGAATGCAAAACGGAGACCTGAATTCACTTGGGAGCGGGAGGATCAAATGCAACAGAAGTACATCTTTTTCCCTAGTCTTTCTGTATCTCTTTAATCCAAATTTTGGGATGAAATTCTCTCTAACGGGGGATAATGTAACATCCCGTTATTTTTCTATCTTGTAAATCCAATCAATTCAATCAAAAGTTAGACTTGTTTATGTTAAATTTTAGCTTTGTTAAGGGTATGTTTGAGAGTTCTAAGCCTAGTACACTCAAGGATTGTGTGTTAGGAAGTATTAACTTGAGATCATTGAGTTGCAATTGAGCCGGAAACACCTTCACAAGGAGTTCACGGCCGTGAACCCATGATAGCCGTGAACCCCTCCTCATATATATGAAGTTCCTTCATTATTTCTTCATTTCTCACATCTTCAAGTCAAGAACTCTCAAAATCGTAAGTGATTCATCCCTTATCACTTGATATCCTTCTTATTCACACAAAAAAAACTCTTTGATTTAATCCATAAATTCAACACTTTTGGTTTAGATCTTCAAATCATCATCCTTTACACCAAGAACACCAAGAACACACACTTGTTCTTGGGTCGTAAACCCCTTAAAGACATCCACAAAATGAGTATCTCTTCTATCATCTTGTTATCCATTAGAAACACTTGATTCTAGCCATGAAACAAACACCCAAATGCGTGATCTTCAAGAGTTCACGGTCGTGAACCCTTCATCCATGGCCGTAAACCCTTCATAAGATCTTGATATGGCCATAAACCCTTCATGAGATCAAGTCTTGGCTGTAAACCCTTCATAGGATCAAGCCATGGGCCGTAAACACTTCATGTGTGTGAACGTAAACTCTTCTATGGCCGTAAACACTTAGAGTGTGGCTGTGAACACCCTTCTATCAATCACATGTGATTGTAACACTTCATTTCAAGTGTTTCCTAGCACCTAAGGTTGTTTACCTTACATGATTAGTTGTTATATACACTAATTATACACATATATGTATCATGATATGCTTAATAGGATCCGTTTGTGCTCAAGACTTCACTTGGCATTCTTAGCATCCTATATCGATCTTTCATTCGAATCACTCACTACCGGTGAGTTTATACCCCCATTTTTTCATAGCTTTTACTTTTTTAAGGGGGGGGGGGGGAGAATACAAGTCTAACACAAAGATTTTGTGTTACAAATAAATGGTTTCAAAATATCTTATCAAAAAGGATTTCAGTTATCATCAAATCAAATGGTTTCAAAGATTATGTTAAAATGACATCAAGTCACCAAAAATATTTCAAAATATCAAATTCTTTTAAATGATTTTATAAACTTATATTTTCCCCAGAAACCATATATATATATATATATATATATATATATATATATATATATATATATATATATATATATATATATCTATATATATATATATATATATATATATATATACATATTTATATAAATAAGCTTTAAATGACTTAGGACTGATAACTCACTTTGGTTCATTTTCCTTGTTTGGATGTGGGCTTATAGTATCGGTTATTTGTCCGAATGTCGTTTAAATTTTACTTATATATAATTGTATATGTATATAAATATAAAAGTTATTTCATTCAGTTAGCTACCCTTTGTAACATGTTGAGCAAGGGGTTGCATTCATGAACAATTAGTATCAATTTAGAAAGTACATATAAATTATAATAGGTATAATTTATGATTCATAGAACATTAATTCACAATTCAAGTATACTAAAGTACACTGTTTTACAAGAACAAGGGTTCGATTCAAAACAAATCAAGAGTATACATCTTTCATATACTAATTCAGGGACATATTGTCAATCATTCATTTCAGAATGATTGGGTTTTCATAACTATTATACATGTAACGTCTATATGCTTTTTATGAGTCAATTGATTCAGGTTGTTTAGTTCATTTAAACAACATAGTTAAAGTCCTAACATTATAACCAGAATCTCCAATCGGGGATCGAAACAATATGTGTATAGATCTATATTGGGATTGACAACCCTGCACTCAGACTGCTAGCTATAGTCAGGCATACGCGCCTACGAGTGATAGTTGCTATCAACACATCAAGAGTATACATCTTTCATATACTAATTCAGGGACATATTGTCAATCATTCATTTCAGAATGATTGGGTTTTCATAACTATTATACATGTAATGTCTATATGCTTTTTATGAGTCAATTGATTCAGGTTGTTTAGTTTATTTAAACAACATAGTTAAAGTCCTGACATTATAACCAGAATCTCCAATCGGGGATCGAAACAATGTGTGTATAGATCTATATTGGGATTGACAACCCTGCACTCAGACTGCTAGCTATAGTCAGGCATACGCGCCTACGAGTGACAGTTGTTATCAACAGTTTTCAACGCCTTCAAAGCGTTGGGTCAGGCCATCTAGTCTCAGTATGGTTATAATAACTCATTAAAAAGATATTAACAATACGTTAGTGTATAATTAACTAAACATAAGTACATTTTCAAAGTACTAGTTTTAAAGATACAATTTATAGTATTACATTACAGTTTACAATAACAGCTAGTGGAACTAGGCATACTCACAGTTACAAGTTTTTACATAAAGGAATACAAACACATAACATTGGTTTATAAACTGAACAGTTTTATGAGATTAAAACTACTTTTCATATACAACAGAAAATATAGGATTTTCTGGAATAGTTTACATATTCAAGAAACAGAAAACATACTTTCAAACATAAATACTTATGCACTCACTCAACTTTATGTTGATACTCTCTTTTCAAATTACTTGTATTCTCAGGGAATCAGTAGACATGTACTCCCCAAGCTTTTGAGAAGATGGAGCTATTTTGAGTCATATCTTCTTCTTTTGTATAACTATTTTGGGTTTCTATATACAGTGATTGAACTTATGTAAATATTTATACTTTTTAAATACAATGGTTGTTTGTACTTTGATTATGATGATGCATGTGTTGTGATACTACAAATGAAGTCATCCACCCCCGGACGTTTCCGCCATCTGGTTTGGGGGTGTGACATATAGCATCAACAACTGAAATAGTATCAACGACCGATATGTAGTCCCTAAAGGATAGTATTAGCGACTAATATAATATAAAATATGACCTAAAGAAACATATTCAAGGACAAATATTAAGTCCCAAGTGATAGTATCAAAGATTGGTATATCATAAAATGATGATCCAAAGGATGCATGTCGAAGACTGAATGAGATAGTATAAGGGACTAATGTTAGTCCCTGATAGATAGTATCAAAGATTGATATGATATAAAGCGGGGGTACCAAATGAAACATATCAGACTAGCTATCTGGGACTGGCTGGAGACTAGCAAAATCAATCTCTGATGTCCATTAGAGACTGATTATTAATCAATAGAGATTGATTTTGTCGGTTTTTGATACCCTTTTTTCTTATATATATATATATATATATATATATATATATATATATATATATATATATATATATATATATATATATATATATATATATATATATATATATCTTGTATCAAAGACTAATAAATCAGCAACATATATTATTTTCATTGAAAAGTATTATGGATTGAATTTCAGTCTCCAATTTACTAGCACCAATCTTGTTTGTGTGTGGAGCCTTATTATGGAGGAAATTTTAGTTCAGTATTAGAAAAAACATTTTTAATGACAAAATAATTACGACCCACAATAATTTTATGACAATATGTCATCGTTTCTATGATTTTAATGATTTACGATCAATATAATTGTTTCTCGTCAAATTATATAATTTTTTTTAATTTATGACATACAAAAATATTGACATATTTTAGCATATAAATTTGAGAAAAAGAAAATTCAACACTACATTTTTTATTTATGTGTGGCGTCTAAAAAACGATGTGTTATATTTCGCTCGTTAACATGTTTTATCTTCATCCTCCCTTCCTCACATTATTCATGTTAAGGGAAATTAGGGTTTGAATTCGACAAAGAGATGGTTTCGATGAAGGATTCGATTCAGCAGTCGCAAATGGTTCAACTTTCCAATAGGTAACGGCAACCATTCTTTGTTTGCTTCCTTCTTGAAGATTTCATCTCCCATCACAATCAATTGGGATCTATTATGCCCCATCGCTAGCATCTATGTCGCCACCACTACCACCTTAATCATCACTGCCATCACCACTAACACTTCAATCCCCTCCAACACCACCACCACTGCTACTTGTACTGCTTCCATCACCACCACTAACACTTCAACCACCTCCAACACCACCACCACCACCACCTCTGCTGCTTCCTCCACAACCACCACCAACTCCACCTCCACCTCCACCCCTCTGCCACCATCACCACCACCATATTTACCACCTTTACCCCCTTCGTTACAATCATATATGTCATCATTATCACCTCTGTCATTAAGACCAATGCCACCTCCACGCCCATTACCACAACTACCACACCATCATCTCCACCTCCACCCACTTTGCCATCACCGCATCCACCTCTTCTGCTGCCACATCTACGACCATCACCACTTCCACATCTATCCTCTTTACTACAACCACCTCCACCATCACCAGCATCATCTATCCCCCCTCTAACCCCTCTGCCACCACCACCGCAATCTCTACGACCAACATCATGTCTACCTTTATCCCTTTCGCTACAACTACCTTTACCATCACCACCACCATCTATGCCCCCTCCACCCCTTTACCCTTATGTCACTGCTGCTACCACCACCTTCTCCACCTCCTCTACCACCAACACCATCTCCACCCCTATCACCACTTCTACATCTATCTATTCGCTATGACTACCTCCATCACCACCACCTCCACCACTACCACTACCACCAGCACCACCACTGCCGCCACCTCTGCCATATAAATTAAATTACTAAAAAATAAAACAATTGAAAATCAAGAAAGTTGAGGTGGTAAATTGGAAATTCTACAAGTAGGAAATAAACAAAAACTAGAAGTAGGGTAGACTTTGGAACAAGGATAATATTACAAGGATTTAAAATGTAACTACTTTTTTGTAAGCCCATGATCGATAATGCATAGACCATTAAACTCTCCTTGGGGTACCTTATTCATTTAGGTTTTATACACCAAAGAAAGAAAGAAAGAATCGGGAAGGAGATATGGAATCACATAGATTGTTTTCTTGAAGTTTAGTTATAGCTAGCGGATCCAGAAAGATAATATTACCGGGGTCCATCTTATAAAAAAAATAAACAAAAGTTTGAAAGTAAAAAAAAAAATCTAAAATTTTTAGATTTTTTGGGGTTTTTTCTGCTAGAAATATTACAAGAATAGGTTTTTTCAGCAAAAGTGGGTGCCAAAAAGGATAATTTCAGCATAAGATAGAAATTTTTAAAGGTTGTTTTAGTAAAATGGGGGGTTAGGATACACTTTCAAGTGGGGTCCATGGACCCCCCCCCCCTTATAGCCCACTGGATCCGTCACTTACGGGGGGAAAGAAATATTTTTAGGGGGAGCTTCAATAATAGGAGGAAGTGTCAACGGAGCAAGTAGAAACTACGCAGATGTCGGCCTCCAAGGTCGATAACAAGGAGGACGGAAGCATATGATCGGGTTATGATGAAGTCCTCCAATAATGGCGTTCAATGTTGATGTCGATGTTAGGGCTAATTGTATTCTAGATTTTTTAAGGAGTGATGAAATCGTGAAGTGATACTCTCGTCAGGTAAGATTGAGAAAAACTTTTGAGGTTTATATTCATATCGTTCCTCCTACTTATAATAATAATACTTTTGGGGGCTATTGGTACATCACATAGACAATATGGAAGAATATAGGTGGCTAGAGAATAGTCATAAATCTTATCAATCTTATGTGCTTCTTGCAAGGGTGTTTGGCAAAAAAACATTTTTTTATTAGCTTATTACATATAAGCTAATAAGTTAGACTAAGATAACATATGAAAAAAATAGTTTATTAACGGTTTCTCACTGTTATAAAGTATTTTTATCCAAACACTTAAAGTATATTTGCCCAACAAGAAATATTTGGACGACATCTATCTTGAAGACAATGACCAACCGAAATAAAATCTGTTTGGTTGGCGTTTAAAGGCTTATGTTTAAGGTGGGAAAATAAAATCACATCATTGGATCTCTTTGAGGACAATGACCAACCGAAAGTATTACCTGTTGACATGACTATATACCATTTGATAAGGTACACTTTTTTTTATATAATTTGATTACCAAGGGATATACATACATGTGTATCAGTCATTATTTACCACTTTTCTTTAAGCTTTCCAAATAACCTCAAAATTTTATATAAAATTTTTATTTAATCATATTTTAGTTATTTTGTGGTTTTAAATTAAAACAAAATATTTGCACGACATCTATCTTGGTATCTTTTCATGTGCCAAGGGCTTACTATATTGATGACCTATTAGGTGGGAATAGCTAATAATTGTTTTTATGAGGTAAATCCATGATATCTACTATTTTATATGTTTCCATCAAAAATCTCACATCTTGTTCTTTAAAATTTTTACAACATATAAAAGTATTTTTGTTGTTGTTTGGCTTAGTTTTAACATTTCATGTTTTTACGTTGCTGATTTTTGATGGATTGTGTTGTTAATTCATATTTGTATTAATATATTCATCAAATACCATTTATACTTTTACTTATTAGTTTCAGTTAGTTTCAGTGATAACAAGCATTACTCCATAATGGAATATGACATAGAGAAAAAATTCGTTAAAAGCGTTTGTGACAAGCATAAAACATTACTATCTTGATGGGAACCCCCAAGTAGACCTGTTGTTAGGGAAAATAAAATATGCATGTCTTAAGAACATCGAAAACGTCTCAATCGGCCACAGCAGATAAGGTTTAAACTTTTTCACATATGGTTTAGTTATTGACTCGTTGCTTAGACTTTTTTGTTTATTGTTTTATGTTTGGATATGTTGTTTGATCTATATGCTCAAGAATCATTTTAAAATGATGTTTCCAATAAAATATGATCTTATAGGGTCACACATTTACCAAGTTGTCACTTACTGAATATTTATTAGTAATTTGATTATTAACAAATAAATTCAACTTTGTTAATTAATTAAGGAATAATTATTATTTATGGAAACAATATTCTCTAAGGGAGAAAAACAATTAGTAACTCATAATGTATGATTTATGTGTTGTGTATATCTTTTTGGACACTTTGTAGTCCATTTATATAAAGCTAGTTTTTTATAAATAAAATAAGCACATGCTTGTATAAAATAAAGAGTGCAAGACCACCATGCTTTGACTTTCTTAACCGTAGGTAGTCATGGTGATGGTGAGGTTGCTTGTAAAGCAACCTCTTACATCTCATGTCTCTTCCATTTTAGACGATGCTTTTATTTATGAGGGATAGTTCTTACTACTTTTATGTGACTATAAAATGAAACCCAAGGCTTCCATTTTGAAGTTAGTTTTTGGAAATCTCTTTCTCTCTTTTAATCATAGAACCATATGTTCTTTTCCCTCTCCCTTTCTTCTTGTCTTTTAAAGCTAAGTGTAGATTTGGTGCTTAGAAGTGTTTCTCCTTTAGCGATTATTTTTTATAATAACTTAAAGGCTTTAGAAGTATTTCATACAAAAGAGAACTAGCATTCTTAGTGGCTTAATCTTGTTGGTTGATACATTATATAGAAACTCTATTCTTGAGTTTTTGTCATATTCATCAACTCCCCAAAACCAAGTGAGATCAAAGTCTTCAAATGTTGTATTCTTATCTTTCTAGTTCATGTAATTGGATCCTCTTGGTGGTTTTGTGAAAATGATCATAAAAACAAACAAGTTGTTTTAAAGTCTTTTGTTTGCCTTATAAAATTATTTAATAAAAAAAGATCATTTTTAGTTTTCCAAAACTCATTAGTGGTATCAGAGCCTCTTTTAAATTTTAGAAAGATTTATTTAAATGTTTGATAACCTTTGGTTTTGGAAATATTATTGGTATATATTTTGGCAAAGAAATCACAAAATATATTTTCTATGACAACTTATTGTTTTTAATAATTGTTATTTTTTATGCAACCAAGTTTTTCATGTATTTGGTTGTATAAAGTTTTCTTAGAAAATGAAAGTGTTTGTTTGTTTGTATATTTCATTTGTTGATGTTCTATATAAACAAGTCATAATATCTATTTATTGTGTTTGTTGACTATTTAATTATTCATATCATGTAATATATAAATAGGTATTTTTTTCATTTTTATTTTGTATGTAATAAATTAGTTAGACTATTTGTATTCTTTTTTTTAACAAATGTAACAATTTGAAGAAATGACCATGTTGAAGTTTTTCTATGTCTTAACCACTTGAGACTATAATCACAACCTTAAGCTTCTACTCTTAGTTATGTGCTTAATTGTAGTCTTAATGGTTTAAGTCTCATGTCATCACAACACATGGAGCCTTGAAGTTCTTTTTGCAAGTACTAGTTGTCTTGGAAAGGGAAACTTGAAGACCTTTTTGAAGTGTCGCTTAAGTCATTTAAAAAAAATTAATAATTCTTGTGTTGGCTTATAGAAATTATTACTAGAAAATTGTTTGGTTTATACACTTTTGATAGATACTTGTGATGTTTATTTATATGATTATTCAATATTATGTTTTATGTATGACAACGTTTTTACATGTTAAATAATATTTTATCATAAAATAACATCAATTGGAGTTTGAGAAATAAATATTTAAAAGATAACATAAGATGTTTATAAATGAGTTTTTATTAAAGCGTTTTAAAACGCTTAAAATTGAGTTTTTATTAAAAATGGGTTTTATTGTAAAACTTTTAATAGTTAGCTTAAAAATATTTAAAATGGTTTAAAATGTTTTTAAACTAAATCGAAACTCCATTTTTTTATAATAATAAGAGTTTAACTAAAAAGACTAAAAATCGGTTTATAGCGTTATATTGTCAAATTATAATACTAGGCATTAGTTTTACGTCAAAACTTTATATATGATGTTAGATTTTTAAATTTAACACAACACATTGATGTTATGTTTTATGAATGCTAAATGAGATTTCAAACATTATTATAATCTCCTTTGTTTTGGTTTGATCAATATTGGATTTTAACATAAAATTTATGTAAAATGAGTTTATAAATAAAATGAGTTTTACTTTACAAATTCATAAGGTCATAAGATTTTTATTACTAGATGGAGATTTAAAATTTTGACTTTGAAACTCATCTAAAACTCCAAGTCTTAACTATAAAATGAAGTTTTACTAAAAGACTATAATCGGTTCTTAAAGCGCTCTACGACTAAACCTTATATATAAGATATTTGTTTATAAGGAATCGCAGCTAATGGTTAATAAAATGAAGTTTTATTTGGAACATAAAGAACCTTATATATAACATATTCATGACACCATATTTTTATAAATGTATTTGTAAAACATATATAAAACATTTTTCTTAAAATGCAATTCAATTTTGTCCTTTTTAAGAACATTTGCGTGTCGTTGGTACGGTCTTGGTGGCAGAGGGTCACCTATTCACTTGGATTTTGTCTTATGATGTTCAAGGTAGTTTTTTTTTTACTTTCTAGTGTCAGATGGGTCACCTGGTCACTAGTTAGTTACAATGCTACATGTTTTTCAAGTAGGAATACTAGATCGTGAATCTTGTGTGATAAATGTCACCTAAGCATGAGGAGCACGAGGTGTAGATGTGATCAAACATGTAAAGTTAAGCAATTGTTGTTCAAGATCCCTTTATCTAGGAATTACATTTTAAAAGAATTGGTGATCGTTACCTACCAAGTTAGATTACGTTGATGTGATAAAAGCCACTTAACCACTTACTTGTTTCCTTACTTGGATCCTAGACTTTAATAAATTAATGTTGTAGAAACAATAAAAAGTTAGATTTTCCCTCAAGGATAAACAGAAATTATATATACTTAAAGTCTCATTCCTAAACAACATCTGCAAATCAGCCAGTCTGATCATAAAACGTGGTGGAAGTATTATTGTGTTGATATTCATGTGTCTCACATCATACTGGGAATAATGACCCTTGACTTATAGAAGCTCTTGGACAATTACGAGGCATATCATATATTTCATCGAGTAAAGTAGATATTCATTCAGAACAGTAGAACCTTATTCAAACATGTTCCATGATTGGATAAAAGGAAGTTCAAAGAGAATGTGTACTCTAAGAGACCTATAGTTCATTTAAGGGAAATACAACATAAACCCAAGAAATCAAGAAAGGGCCAAAAATGATAAGTTTTTTTTCTATTGTGGAGAAACCGGACACTGAAAGAGGAACTGCTCATCTTATCACTATGAGATGAGGAAGTTTGGCATGACCAACACTTCAGCTATCTATATTATACAACTATTTATTTTTCCACCATTCACTTGAGTATTTAATACTACATGTGACCCTAATACATGATATTATGTGCAGATGATTTGAAGAAATAAGAAACTGATTGCGGACAAATGGTATTCCACGTTAGAGATATGCCAAGTGTTGTTATTGATACTACTGGAGCTTTTGATTACGAAATAGTATGTATATAAACAATAAATTTTTTAGACATATTATTACATGAACATGTAATAGTTGCAAATTTTTAATAAATCTATATTTACTTATCGCTTAATGGATGTTCACATTCATGTTCTTAAAACAATGTATTCTATGTTAAGAATATTTTCTCATAATATTATTTATGAAATAAATCTATAAGGTTTCATTAAATTAATAGTTCTAAAGATAACATGTATATACTCAAATGATATTTGATTCAATCTTATCTATGTCATTATTATCGTGACTATGTAAATAAGAAACATATATACCAACTTCAAAAGATGGAATTTCAAAGGCAAATGAGCCTGATTCATTTGATATATGTGAATCATAATTATATGGGAAAATAACTCACAAGTGTTTTTCTCTCTTAGTAGTGGAATAACAAAAGGTTTGACAAAACTTTTCACTAACGAATGGTGATAGATACTTAATCAATTTCACTAACGAATTTTATTCGTTATTCTTGAAACTTTTGATTTGCTTAAATTGTTACATAGGGAAGATTGAAATACAACTCAAGGAGACTATCATAAAACTTTTCGTTCTAATAAAGAAAATGAGTTTTTAAGCCAAGCCTTTTTAGAACATCATAGGAGTTATGGAATCGAGTCACAACTCATTACATCGAAGAATACACACTCATCATTTGTACGATCTTTCTGGCACATGATAACCTGGTCGCTTATATTTTTTTCTTATGATGTTTGAGGTAGTTTTTGTATTTTCTGGTGGGATTGGATCACCTAGCCACTAGTTGAATGTTGATACTACAAGTTTTTGAAGAGGATAAAACAGATCATACAATCTGCTATATGATGATTAAAGAACTCTATCTATTATATATTTTTGGAGTTATGCTCACTACAACAAAAATATATATTGAATATATATATTTCCATCAAAACAAGTAGATTAAATACTTTTGTTAGACTAAGGATCAAATCTTCTATAACTATCTACGATCCTACTGATTTTCATTCCATAATATATATACTTAGAAAGATCTTTTTCTAAGTAGGAGAAATATGGAACTTTATGGGCTAAAGAACCATAAACTAAATGTATCACAGTTTGGAACTAGCAAGTTTTTCAACAGTTCTTGAGTTCCTTTAAATAATTGATCGGAAACTCATAAAACACATACAGATGCATTCATGTATGATAATCAAGTATGGTCTTGATTAATCTTTCTAAATATAGTATGACTATAAAGGGTAAGTAAGTTTTAAAAGGAGAAAACACACATGGATGAAAATATTTTCAGATTTTGTAAGTCCCCAATCTGCTTGTGTATCAATCAGATCCGTTTGATGGTGCGGAATCCCAATCAAACGGATGATGCCAGATCAAAATAGAAGAGAATGAGAAGAAGAATAAGTGAATCTATGATGTATTCAATGAATAGAATGATGCTCCATACACATAGTTCACACACACTAGCTCTTCTCTCTAGTTTCTCTCTCTAGAACATGCTCCTCTTCTCTAGCCTCACACTCCTCTACACACTCCTCGCCCTATATATATGAGATATGGGTTGTACACGGGTGTACGGCCATAAACCCGTGTACGACCGTACACACAAACCGCAAACACATACAAGATTTCATAAAAATATATTTTCCTAGAAAAGCAAAGTATAAACAAAATTTAGACCCAACAATCTCCCCCTTGGTTTTTAGCTTTCTTTTCTAATTGACCCAACAAGCTCCCCCTAAAAAGTAGTTGGCTTTTCTTGTCAATCTTCAATGGGAGCTAGGCTTCAGCTTTAATCTTCAATTTCTTCACGACTTCAAGATGAACATATGAATCTTCAATAAATGACTTCATCTTGAGCAGTTGGGCTTTTCTTCAGAATTTGGCATTGAACGCACGTTGGGTGAGGAGGCTTCTTGTACTTATTCTTGAAAGATGGCGCTTTCAGCTCGAGAATCTTCAGAGAGAAAATCAGAGATAACTAATCTTCTTGATCACTTCAGCAAGTTCAAGAATAGTAGCAAATTAATTGAGGAGACTTCAATGCAATCTGTCACATAATCTTCAAGTCATCTTCACCTTGCTTCTGGGGTAGACAGATTGAATGTTGAAAGAATAGTCTTCATTTCATGTTCCTTCGAATGAGAATTCTTCGATGATCACGGATGAAGCCTTGGCTCGGAAATTTTCGATTCAGTCTCCATGAGTCTCATCTACATCTGAATTCACTTTTCAAGACAAAGGAAAACTAAAAGAAAATTTACCACACAAAACGGAAACAAATATATATATATATATATATATATATATATATATATATATATATATATATATATATATATATATATTGGATTGGTGATTTTTTTGAACAAGAAATAAAACAGAAATAACACTATTTTTGGATTTTTAATTTTCTAATTTTTGTTTGATTTTTGAATTTTTTTAAATCTCCCCCTAAATTTGTGCATAGAGGAAAACTATGAACAAATTTAACAAAAACAAAAATATTTGGGATCAAAGTTGTCAGGCAATCCAATATCGTTTATCAGCACACGCCTGCATGTCTAGATCTGGTCAATCACCGGTATTGTGGTCCACTTGATCACAAAGGATGTTGACAATTTAGACAGATTATAAGTGACAAGTCATTGTGATATATATTCCTAAATGGACATTTAGCTGACGACGACCAAGGATATTGTTGTCCACTTAAATTAAGTCGCGAGATCTACAGACAACCTCTAAATGATTCAATTTTAATTGCACTAGAACATGTTTCCCACTTCCCGATATACCCCGGTAATCAAGAACTTCCAAAGATATCCTTACTTTAGGTGAGTATTCAATCATTATGAAAGAAGTCAGATATAGAAGTGCATATGTTGTATCTCAGGTCGGATGTCTTCCAATAACACAGAGGGAACAATATATGACTAACAGAGATAGAGGGATTGAGATGTAGAATGTTGCATATGATGTGTCCCATGTCGGATCTTCCGATCACGCAGAGGGGACATCATATGGCTAACAGATAGAAAGAATTTCATAGATAACGAGGTGCGTAGAATTAGAGTTGCATATGTTGCAATCCAGGTCGGATCTCTTCCAATCATGGACAGGAAGCAACATATGACTGACAGATAGAAAGCAAGAAAATAATTTCCTACAAACCTACTTTATCAGAACCCCCAGTTGCCCTATCAGAACCAGAATTAAGGACATAAGTCTGTACATCAAGGAAGAGTTAAGCCACAGTTCTAGATGCGTATCAATTTAGTGTATCTCGTGGGTTCCCGTGTTTATCTCACTGCTCAATCTACCCGAGCGTCGTATGGTCAGTCCAAATGAAACTATCTAAGTTCATATTGTCTAGTCCTTTTATGGTTAATCAATGTCTAGTCCTTTTGAATCCTTTGTGCCTACCAGCACATTGAATACAGAGTCTAGACAATTCGGCTTTAGTGCATTACACGCATCATAAATTGCCCTTTAGCACTATACATCATATCACTTCCCAAACAACACCTACTAAAGAAAGACATATAAGGAAATTAAAAGATTGTCTTCAAAACGAATCAATGTAAGATAAACTTAGGAGAATCGAGAAGAAAACTCAAACCGTAAGTCACCGATTGAATTTGCATCCAGAAGGTCTGAGAACAGCACGCATAATCTCAGAACAGATCTGAAAATTCTTCACATTGTTAAGCACAAAACCCATGTGTGATCCTCTCTTTTCTTCCTTTTCCTGCGAAGGACACATACTCTCAAACAATGTTCTGAGTGTTGTATAGTTGAGAGATGCCTCCTATCATGTCCCTGGAACAACCACTATCAACAAACCGAACTCTGATGACATACCTCCATAGCTGCTCCAGCACAGAGCGAGATCAGTTGATCTTTGGAACCCAGTCCATTTTGAAACTGGGTTGACCTTTGTCATCCTTGCACAGTACTCTCTCCCATGAGATATCCTTTTTATCACAAACAGAAGATATAGAAATATTAGAGTCATTGGGTGATTTGGGAGATTGAACCTTTGGTACCCATCTGTAGTTGGGCTAAACCCATTTCTTTTTCGATCCGATGAGTGCCCCGGCACTTGTTTTAGAACTTGAAGCCGATCTTCGAGATGACTTTGACCTAACCAGTCTTGATTTCACTGGAGCATCTCTTGGATTGGACTTCATGGCCGACATTCCCTTCTTGCCCTTGGGATTTTGATTCTTGGCCTTCGTGGCATTCCAGTCGCCATTGTCTGAACGTGACCTTGAGGAGTTTCTTTTGAAAGATCTCCCTCTTGGCGCGTTCTGCCAGCCTTGTGCGTACTAGGGAACGTATGCGCGATTTGGACAATTTCTGGCAATGTGTCCAAGTGTTCCACAGTGAAAACATGTCTTTTTCTTCACTGGGAAATTGTTTCTTCCTGCCCCTGGTGGCGTATCCATGCATTGTCTCTTATTGTTCCCACAAGCACACTTGCAACAGGCACTCTGTTTCGCTTGTTTTGGTGGCCTGTATTTCTCAATAGCAGGTTGATTAGAAGCAACTGAGTTTGAAGCAACATATTCAGAGTTCAAGGAGAGATTTGTTTGTTCAACAGTTTTCTCCTTGTTCTCATCTTCCGTTACTTTACCTGCACAAGAAGTAGAAGCATTAGAATCGTTCAGCTCAACACTTTCTGGCACAACCACATCAGAATTATCAAAGATATCATCAAATATATCGAAAAAATTTAATTCATCAGACTTTGATACAATTTTATTATCAGACACACTCTCTTCAGATGCTTGCTTTGATTGACTTAAATATTGATCTGCGTGGGAAGTAGAAACATTAGTATTTTCAACATTAATACTACTTCCTGACACAAATCCATATTTAAGATGTGGCTCTCTGTCCATTTCCTCTTTTGTCAAAGGGTTATACTGATAGGTGTGATTAAAAGGAGGAGGCACTTTATCATACCCTAAACCCTCTGACTGATTATTTTTAAATCTCAAACTATTTTCCATCATTGTCGCAACTACTTCACTCGACACATCAAATTTTCTGAAATTAAAATATGCATCATTAAATTTAGCCTTCAATGCATCAACTTCGGCAGTTACTGCAGCAAGTTGTTCTGTCACATATCTATAGTTAGCACATTTATTGTTGTATTCTTCCTGAAGTTTTCGGAAATCCTTGATTTTGGCTTCTAGTTGTGCTTTTAATGGTTTTTGGCCTTTCCTAAGTTAGTATCCTTCGTATTTTAGTTCCTCGTTCTCTCTTCGTAGTAATTCATAGTGTTCACGTAAATTCTCCAAGGAAAGTTCATTGACTTTGATGTTTGAAGAACTCATTGTTTATCAAAAATTCCCTTTGACTAAAAACTCAAAAGTCAACCTTAAAAGTCAAATTTAAAAAGTCAAACTTGAAAAGTCAAACTTAAAAGTCAAACCGAAAAGCTAAATTTGAAAATTTGAAAGTCAAACGAGAAAGTCAAAGTTTAAAGTCAAAGTTCAAACTTTAAAGTCAAAGTCAAAATTTGAGGTCAAATGTCAATTTAGAAATTTAAAAATTAAAAGCTAAAATTTTTGGGTTGAAATAGGAATTTAAAAATAAAAGAAATTTATTTCGGGGTTAAAAGTGTTAAATTTGCGAACGTGGGTGCGAAAGAGAGTCCTTTTGAATTAAATCTGGGAGGAAAAGAACATCAGGGATGCTAGAGGAGTTGGTTAGGCGTTCAGCTGAGTTGGGAGGATACCAGGGTTCGAACCCCCGCACCTCTAAAAATCCGATTTTGTTTTTTATATGAGCGCTGCTGCGAGGACTTCTGTTGTTGAACGAAGCGTGATGCAAAGCGAGGACGAGAACGAAGCGATGCGATGCGAGGCTGAGAACGAGACAAAGACCGCACACCGATCCGTACACTGAGCCAGCCGTACACCTTCAACAGATGCGAAGAAAAAACGACGTTTTTCACATTTTTTGCTCCAAAACTCGATCAAAGACTCGTTTTTATGAAAAATGCAAAGAACAACCCCCCCCCCCCCTAATTTTCAGAGATCTATCCAAAAACGCAAAAATCTTTTAAAAATAAGATCAAATAAGCTCCAGATCTGACAAAATTGATTGATACAATCCAAGCTCTGACACCACTTGTAAGTCCCCAATATGCTTGTGTATCAACCAGATCCGTTTGATGGTGTGGAATCCCAATCAAACGGATGATGCCAGATCAAAATAGAAGAGAATGAGAAGAAGAATAAGTGAATCTATGATGTATTCAATGAATAAAATGATGCTCCATACACATAGTTCACACACACTAGCTCTTCTCTCTAGTTTCTCTCTCTAGATCATGCTCCTCTTCTCTAGCCTCACACTCCTCTACACACTCCTCACCCTATATATATGAGATATGGGCCGTACACGGGTGTACGGCCATACACCCGTATACGGCCGTACACACAAACCGCAAACACATACAACATTACATAAAAATATATTTTCCTAGAAAAGAAAAGTATAAACCAAATTTAGACCCAATAGATTTAAAGCTGACATCGCAAAGTAATATTTTTCTTTCATATAATAAAATTACATAATGTGATTTAATTATAAATCAAGATGACTCTTGTGTTTTCTACAAAGCTAGTAGGAGCATAGTAACATTCATAGTCTTGTGTGCAGTCGACATACTAATTCTTGGAATATATATATATATATATATATATATATATATATATATATATATATATATATATATATATATATATATATATAGGTCATGGTAACTTAAAAGATTAAGTAGAACCGCATTAATTGTCAAGATCTTGAAGAGTTTAAGATATAAGAATTTGAGAGAGTTGATCTTGTCAATACCACATGACATGATTTTGAGCATTACTCATAATCATAGTACAATGGTTTAAAATAAATAGTATGATTGTATTCCATATGTTGTTGCAATTTGTTCAATCATATATGTCATGGTATGCATAAAGGCTAGATATGTTGTATTCCTGGAGCATGATGAATAAATACGAGTATAATTCTTGATTAAGTAATGTTATGACTGATAGGAACATTCTAAATGACTCACGAAGAACTAGATAAATATTCCTGATATGTGTAGTATTTGAAAATTTTCAAACTTTCTCAAATTATTAATTAGGAAGTTAAATCTATTGAAAGTGCTAGTGAGATACCCGTTCTTATAAGCAAAAACATACTCATACTTATGAATGAGAGAGTTCTTCAAGTTGTTCTTCACCTCATCAGTGCCTTCATATGTGATCTTTAGAGAAGTAATCAACTCTTTTTGTAGATGGTAGACGTTGTATGGGAGAGCACCACATATTGTCACCGTAGCACGAACATCAAGATTTACTTTCTTCTTTCTTCTTCGGTCCATTGTTGGATTAGGGCTCTTAGAGTGATTGGTTCTTTCTGGTCTCAGCGATAGTATTGAGTGGAACGTAGGGACCATCCTTCAGGATGCCCATTACGAAAAGATCCATGGTTTCAAGAACCATAAATGTTTTGCTTAACCACATTATTAAGTTGTTTACATCGAAGGTAGGACACTTGTTTAGAGAATTAGATTTAAAGGATGACGATGAGGATGAGGAACTTGTTGAATCCATTGATAGGATCGTTTAGATGATCTAAAAATTGCTCTGATACCAATTGTTGGTCCCTAACCAACATATGCAAGAGGTAACAATATGTAACACCTGTAAATTCATGCTACACATAATAAGTAATAGTTACTAAAATTAAAATCCTTGAATAGAATAATCTATAGTCGTGTGGGCTGCAGACTATATATTACAAGTTTCGTATTAAGTAAAAATAAGAAAAATCAGCCGAATTAGATATGATTTTTATAAGATATAAAAGTCAGTTGCGCATAAAGAATGTGTGATACAAAAAGCTATGAAGAGAATGGTTTACTTTTAGCTAAAGTCGCTAAAAGGAAATCGTAGTACTCGTTAAGATAGGAATTTTGAAAAAAATAATGCCAACAACGGAGTTCGTATGAGAGAGTTATGATTTTAGCAAAACCATTTAATCATATAAAAAAATAGGGATGAAAATAAAGTCTATAGGAAAGTTGTAGATCTCGTCAAGAGCTTTCCGAGGATACAAAGAATGTCAAAACGCATCTTGTATGAATAAGTTACATAATTTAAAAAACTTGTGTTTTGCGTGGCGCGCAGTGCACCGTGTGCGCGATGCGCGCTTCTATAAGGTAAAAACGTCAACCACAAAGAAGCTTCCACTAGGCTCAAAACGGATGGGTATACGTTGCCTTAAAATGCATGACGTTCACCCCATTTGCATGTCGTGCACCCCAGAATTCAGCTATAAATAGGAAGCCAAGCCTCATTCTTTCTCCCACAACTTTCCTAATACTCTATCTCTCTCTCTCTCTATCTATCTCTCTCTCTCTCTCGATTTCTTTCAATTCTAGCCCATTTTCTCTTAGTTTTAGTCTTCATCGAAGCCCTACGATACCTGAAGTAGTAGTAATCGGAGAGTAAAAGCTTTGCCAGTATAATTTCCTAACTTTTTTTAGGAAGAACCTTTGTAAGTTAAGCTATACTCTAGTCTTATCAGTGTAACTTATATTTATAGTCATAAATCATTATTATGAACCTATAAATAAGATTTATCAGCGATTCTAATTCATAAAACTGATTGATCTACTTACAAGAGAAGTGTCTAGATGGTTACTTTGGTTTGGTTGTTGGATTTCAGAAAAGTTATTATGCCAAAATGATCATGTGTCCCAATTATCCTGTTTGGTTGATCCTTATTTGATAGAACTCTCAGTATTCATTGGTATTAGTGAGGAATCTAGACTATTATTATTATAGTCACCAGGATTACGAACCTAGACTAAGGCTTAGTACTTTACGCATCTAGGTTTTTTGAAAGTACGAAGTGAGGCGCTGTCGAAATCGCCAGTCACCCACCTAAGTCAAGTGAGTGCATAGTTACTTTTAAACTTACACATAGATACAAGTATTCTAAATTTTTTAAATGCTATGTGCGTTGTCTTGATGTTCTTAATATATATGTACAACATGATATAGTTATTACTTAATTAAACTATATATATTTTATCATCCTTAATAATACGACTAGGTAGAAAAAGGGTTATGAAAAATAATAAATGAGAGGTTGTGATAGGGATGTGTAATATAATAGCGGTGATAGGTTAGCGAGAACTATGTGAAATAATAAGTCGTGACTTACCGTGCTCAACCAAGCACTATTTTACTACCGTATCTATTTAAAGTACTATTGTACTGTCGTGCTTATCCCAAGTACTAATGTACTATCGTGCACGCTATGTTTGTCCAAAGTACTATTGTATTGCCGTTCTTACCCAAAATATCATCATATTGTCGTGCCTAATCATTTAGGAAATATAGATATATGTGAACAAATGTCCTCTAGGAAAGATCCCTCGAGATCATCATACTAGGATTAGAAAGTGATAATAACGGTAATGGGGTAATTGGGGTATTTGAATGTTGAAGAATATATAATTAAAGATTATAAAATTGTGGGTTGAAAACCCTATTTACTCACGAGGTTTCCGAACCTGACCCACTCAGTTTCTTGTATCACAGGTAGCGATACGTTCGTAATGATGGATAATATAATTATCTGCTGAGCAATTTATGGAGTTCGTAGGCTGCTAGAATATTGATGTAAAGCCCGTTTATGCTTATATTTTGTATCAATTATGATATCCCAAGTTTTAATAAACCAATGAAACACATTTTCTTTGGAAATACTTTTTATGGGACAAATTTTGCATTATAAAGATCACTCTGATTTTAAAATAAGCATAAATAAAAAGTTTTAAAATGGCCTTAAATTTGAGGATGTCACAGTTGGTATCAAAGAACTAGTTTAAGCGAACTAGGACTTTGAAGGATTTCCATACTTCAACTTAGAATGTTAAGCAATCATCGTGAGGTGTGCGTCTAAGATATTTTCGGTTGTATACGTAGGATTTGACACAAGCACTAGCTTGCTTTCGGATAAATGCCTAAGTTGTTGTTATGTTCTAAATAACTTATGGTATAGCATACTTTAGGATACTTGCCTAGGATGTTGTTACATTAATGGATCGATGGTCTGTTACCGACCGGATCTAGAAATTTTGTGTTCGAGATTCTAATTGCATATATAATATATTAAGAACTAGCATATAATTTTGGGAGTGATAAGGAGGACATATGCATCAAAACATAACTAAAACCTCCCTTATCATAATAAACTCGCTTCTCGATACCCTAAACATATACTTTGGTGAATAGAAAACATGACGATCACAAGAAGCGGGAGAGTCATCAATAACGAAGGAGGCTCAACACCTCAAAATGTTGGAGCAAGAGCATGCTAGAACATGCTAACCAATGCTAGATCAACAAAGGTGTGAGTTTATGGAACTCCTAACCCATGAACTAGCTAACGCTAGGGGTAGAGTACTGGTGGTCAATGAACTGATAATCGATGGACGAGTCAATAATGGACCGGTTCCCTCTCATCTAACAACGGTTTAGGAAAGGAATGATAACTCGAAAACTCATCAAGGACCACTCCCTCCTCCGGAAGATTCAGAGATCTGAAGAAATGAGGAACCAAGAGGTTGATGCAAGTATAAGGACTTCACGAATTCCAAGCCATCATATTTTAATGGAAAGGAAGATCCAATTGGAGTTATGGATTGGATTTCAGAGATGGAACTAGCTTTCATCACTTGCGGTTGCACATGAAAGTTGTAAACCACCTACGTAGTAAGACAGTTTAAGGGATCCGTTGTTCGCTGATGGAACACATTGGGAAAGATAATAAGCCTAAACGAGCCATTGTTACTGACATGGGTAGAGTTCCTGGTGCATTTCAAGCGAAAGTATTGTTCTGCTCAGAATATGGTAGAACTGGAGAACCAATTCCTAATTTTGAAGAAAGGGAGTTTGACTGTGGAGGAGTATACTAATGCTTTCATCGATAAGATGGAGTTCGCACTATGCATTTTCCCAGACGAACTAGCCAATATGTATAGGTATGCCAATGGGCTACCACGGGAGTACACTGTGCCGGTTAAGCAGACAACTACCTTTGAAGCAGCAGCATGGGTTGCAAAGTCTGTGGAAGATATGATCAAGCAAAGAACCGCCGACAAAACTGAAGCTGGAGAGAAAAGGAAAAAGGGAAGGACTCTCAAAGTCCGATAAAAATGGTAAAATCTCAAGGTTTGACCCCAACGACAAGAGGTATTGGGGTAATAATCAATCAAACTGATGCAATAAAATGCAAAAAGAAGCATGTTGGTCAATGTAAAAGATAAGTGACCTGCTACAGGTGAGGAAGACCTGGTCACTATTTTGATGAGTGCAAGTACGATGGAAGAGTGTGTTTCAAGTGTAGGGAATAAGGGAACGTCATGAAGGACTACCCAAAGAAGAAGGAATTTGCAAGGCAGAATGCACCACCAAAACCAAAGGCACGAGCATTCCAGATGATCCGAGGTGCAGAAGAAGATGGAGCAGAGGACGCTTGAGGAAAGCAGGAAAAGGAAACTGCTCATCCAAAGTTCAAGTAATCATCCCTTATAGATAGTATTGTTTTATGTAGCCTGATATAAGAGGCATAATGTGCAATAGACTCTAAAAGATAACTATAACCGCTTTCGGAAGATATAAAATCCTTAGTTGTGTTATATTATACGATGTGCTTAAGCACATTTATATGTGTTAATTGGTTGTGTGATTCTTTTATGGTGGCTTGGAAACTGTGAGATAATTTTTTGGACGAGTATGGGTAGGTGTGGAAGGTAGGATGGGCCATTACTACCGGAACCACAAGACTCGTACTTGAATCAGAATGAGTCACAAGGTTACTAAGGCAGTAGAAATTGAAATTGTTTTATTCATGTCCGTCGTCACCATCGTTTCGGTAACGACTAAGAAGATGAATGTTATTTTCAACCTAGTGGTCACATAAAATCAAGTGTGACTAATCTACGAAGAAAGTTTGACATAGCGTCTGAATTTAGATTGAAGGAGAATATCATCGAAGCAATCGATAGAAGTATTGCAGTCACCGATAAGATTAAGCAGTCAGTAGCTAGAAGTGCTACATGCCAGAATGTGATTATATCACTTTTGAACATGAAAGAAGGTATCTTCCATTTTAGAGTCTGACTCAAAGAGACCTGAGTCTAGCCGTTGCATCATACAACGAAAGGTCATTAGAGCATGACTATTTGGTCAGTTACGATAGTCAAAGTAAAGACCTTATCTTAGGTTAAGTCAATTCTAAAAGGAGTAAGAGCCTCCAGTAGAGACCAAATTTAGAAGGTAGAGCAGGTACGGGATAAAGCACCGTCAACAGTCAAGAAGTCTAAGAGTTGGAAACTCAATGGAAAAGGCATAAGAGTTACAGTTATTACCTAGGATGGAAATGTAACCTGTGGAGTCATTATACAAGTTTTGTTTTGTTGATGATTTCGGGATGTAATCATCCTAAGGGGAGATAATTATAACTCCTGCAAATTCATGCAACACATAATAAGTAATAATTATTAAAATTAAAATCCTTGAATATGATAATTTATAGTCGTGCAATATGTAGACTACATAATACAAGTTTCGTATTAAGGAAAAATAGGAAAAACCAGCTGAATCGCCCGTAAATCGTAAAAATAAATGCGCCAAAACATATATATTATTATATATTTAGAAAGTGCACGTCTCCCCGATCCCGAAAATATTCGTACGAATTAGATATGATTTTTATAACATATAAAAGTCAGTTGCACACAAGGAATGTATGATGCAAACAACTACGAAGAGAATGATTGACTTTTAGCTAATGTCAACCAAAGGAAAATCATAGTACTCTTTAGGATAGGAATTTTAAGAAAAAGAATGCCAAAAACGAAGTGTGTACGAGAGAGTTATGATTTTAGCAAAATCATTTAATCATATAAAAATTGGGACAAAAAATAAAGTCAGAATTAGCAGATGGAGTCTAAAGGAAAGTTGTAGATCTCTTCGAGAGCTCTCCGGTAATATAAATAATGTCAAAAAGAAAGTCGTATAAAGAAGTTATGGAATTTAAAAAATCTGCGTTTTACGTGGCGCGCGGTGTGCGCGACGGGTGCTTCTAGAAGGTAAAAATGTGGACCACAGATAAGCTGACACATGGCACAAAAATGGTTGGGTGGACATTTCCTCTCACAACTTCTCAAACACTCACTCTCGATTTCTTTTAATTCTAGCCTATTTTCTCTAAGTTTTAGTCTTCGGCGAAGCCCTACGATACCTGAAGTAGTAGTAGATAGCGAGTAGAAGCTCTACCAGTGCAATTTCCTAGCTTTTTTCAGGAAGAACCTTTGTAAGTTAAGCTACACTCTAGTCTTTTCAGTGTAACTTATGTTTATTGTCATAAGTCGTTATTATGAACTTATAAATAAGATTTATCAATGATTCCAAGTCATAATACTAATTGATCCACTTATGGGAGAAGCATCTAGAAGGGTAAGGTTGGATTGGTTGTTGGATTTCAGAAAAACTATTATGCCAAAATGATCCTGCCTCCCAACTGTCCTGCCTGGCTGATCCATATTTTATAGAACTCTCAGTATTCACTGGGATTAACGAGGAATCTAGACTATAAATGTTATAGTCACCAAGATTACGAAACTAGACTAAGGCTTAGTAATTTATGCATCTAGGTCTTTCAAAAGTACGAAGTGAGGCGCTGCCGAATCGCCAGTCACCCACCTAAGTAAAGTGAGTGCATAGTTACTTTCAAACTTACATATAGATACAAGTATTCTAAATTGCTTAAATGCTATATGCGTTGTCTTGATGTGTTTAATATATATGTACAACATGATATAGTTATTACTTAATTAAACAATATATATTTTATCATCCTTACTAATATGATTGGGTAGTAAAGGGCTGTGCAAAATAATAAATGAGAGGTTGTGATAGGGCTGTGTGAGATAGTAGTCGTGATAGGTTAGTGACAACTATGAGAAATAATAAGTTGTGACTTTCCATGCCCAACCAAGTACTATTGTACTGTTGTGTCTAATCAAAGTACTATTGTACTGACGTGCTTATCCCAAGTACTATTGTACTGCCATGCCTGCAATATTTGTCCAAAGTACTATTGTACTACCGTAATTACCCAAAATATCATCATATTGTCGTGCCTAATCATTTAGGAAATATAGATATCTGCGGACAAATGTCCTCTACGAAAGAGCCCTCGAGATCATCATACTAGGATTAGAAACTGAGGATAACGGTAATGGGATAATTGGGGTATTTGAATGCTGAAGAATGTATAATTAAAGATTATAAAATTATGGGTTAAAAACCCTATGTACTCAGTAGGATTCTCAACCTCACCCACTCAGTTTCTTTTATCACAGGCAGTGATACGAAGGTATTGATGGATAATATAATTAGTTGTTGAGCGATTAATGGAGTTCGTAGGTTGCTAGAATATTTATGTAAGACTCGTTTATGCATATGTTTTGTATCGGTTGTGGCATCCTAAGTTTTAATAAATCAATGAAAAACATTTTCTTAGGAAATACTTTTTATGGGACAAATTCCGCATTATAAAGATCACTCTAATTTTAAAATAAGCAAAAATAAAACGTTTTAAAATGGCGTTAAATTTAGGGATGTCACATAATAAGAATAAGAAATAATAATGAAACCAAGCTATATTGATTAGAAAGTTTCAGTAAACAAGAGATAATCATAGAACAAACTTTGATTATGAACACACTCTTGATCGATAACGCATTACACAATAGTGTATTGAAATATATATAATTGAAGCCCTAAATTTCTATCTTAACATACAAGATATATAAACAAGGAAGCACTTCACATACAAAGTAGGAGTCTTCTGTCATGGAAAACTGATCTTCAAAACAATCCTTAACACATAAAGAAGTTATCTTCAGTCTTCATGGCTTGGTATGCTATGCATCCTCATGAAGCTTCCTGATATCATCAGGTGACTCAACCCCTGATGACCAGCAGTGGGAGTCTTCTGTTATGGAAAACTGATCTTCAAAACAATCCTTAACACATAAGGAAGTTATCTTCAGTCTTCATGGCTTAGTCTGCTATGCATCCTCATGAAGCTTCCTGATGTCATCAGGTGACTCAACCCCTGATGACCAGCAGTGGTAATTTTTTACTTCTCAAAGTGCAAGGGTTCTAACAAATATCAACATTATGGTATCATATTTTTTTTAACCAACCTTAGGAATCTTAGGTATGTTTATGACTCGTGAAACTCACGATATGTTTATATCACAACAAAAGTATGTTTATCCGATTTTTGACAAAGTTAATATACTGAATTACAAAGTCCACTCAAACCCCAACTAACACTAGCCCTTCAGTTATGTAACATTGTGATTTTTCACCTAATTTTTTGTTTTTAATTTAAATACTTTTTAACCAGAATACGTAAGCGGAAGTTTGATTTTTATTTATTATAAAAACATCACCAATGTTACTTTATTACCAAAAGCAATCTTCATAAGAATTAAATTTCACAAAACCAACCCAAAACAAGTTCTCAAAACCAAATGTAAATGAAAACTCAACGATATGTCTAAAGCGGTATCCTCACTATAGTAATACTAAATGTAACTATCAAAAATTTCCCATCCTCACCAAGCCATCAAATCATGTTACATGTACTGATCCATGGCCAAAGCAGCAAGTAAAGAAACAAGTCTCGGCATACGTTAAGTGAGTCAATCATAAGTATAATGTCATGGAATGTCCATATCCCAAATGGACTTAACGAAATATCGTATAGGCATGTATTCAAACGCTCACATAGCATGTCATCAAATACATCATATAAATATCATAATAATGCTAAAATATTATTCTTTTTAGAGCATTTACATTTAGTTCCACTTCATTATTCATTATATGATAATATTAATCCTATTTTTATCAATTACTCTCCTCTTAATCACCTTTGTAATTGTTATCATAATACTACCCATTTGTAGATGTATATATTCATCAGTAACCTCAAGGTACGTATCTCGTTCGCTACTAACACGATCGGCACAAACCAATACACTAAGTAAGGTGTGAATCTCACCTGTAACATTGTTCTCAGTTGTTTCTGCATTCGTTACTCCGATGTTGCATATACTAGTACAAAGTTTTCATTAAGGATCAGTACAAACAGTTCCAATTCCATCAGGTTACACCTCCCAACTTCCACGTGGTGTTTGCGCCGACGTTCCATGAATCGTCAACACCACTCCAGTCCTGCCAAACCATGAACATGCCCTGAGTGGTTGTATAGAAAAACCGCTCAACATCAGTGTTGCCTTAATCTCTTATCCTATAGGTATTTTCAACTTATTAGGCCATCATACAATCCGAATAGGGTACACATCTATGTTTACGCTGCTACCCTTCGCCCCACTAATTGTTTTACGCTTTTTAATTAACTTTTTATTAATTCTTCATACAAGGATTGCACGTTAAACCTTCCTAATTAATCATGCATAAGTATTATCATCTTTTGAGATCATATTACTTCTCAAGTCACTCATTATGTAGACAAGCAAATTAGTTATTGCAAGTTAACTATTATACATCAACATACAATACCATGAACATATTAGCATAGCATCATTATAACATATCATTTCACTAGCATTCTATGACCTAATCATCGTAGAAAAATAATTTCAGAAATCACAACATGCATTCATTAATCTCATTCAACACAAACCCTCTTTCAAACATAAACATATCACACCCCACTTCAAAATACCATATAATAAAGTCTAGCATGAAATACATCCTAAACTACAAATAACAGATAAGAGCCACATATATAACACACAAATCAACCACAAATAGGGCACATTCATCCTACAACATTCTAGATTCATTCCAACCAAACGAATATATGAAATTCCCTAACAATGTATTTGAATTTCCACAAGGATTGACTCACCTTAACCTTGATGAATAATTCCTTCACTTCAAGTGTTGCACTCATTTGAAGTTGGAAAAACCTCCCCTAAAAGCACGCATAAAACCAATTATCAAGTGAATAGTAATTACACAACCAATTATCAAGTTGGAAAAACCTCCCCTGTTCAGTGTTTTCAGTGTAAAACATAATATACAACTCCAAACGGGATGTTATCAAAATTATGGAAAGCATACTTGATTTAAAACAAATTTCTTATTTTGGTGATTTTCTATAATTCGATCAAGAACGACCTCTATAGCCCTCGCAAGAGAGGTCTACAATTATGTCCAAATTTTAAATTTTTTCCAAAAATCACCATATTTGTCCATCAACTCAAAAATTCCAAATTCTATTGAATCAAAATAGAAAAATGAGTTGAGGAATATGTTTTAGTGAAATGTTTAATGTGGGATTTCCAAACAGTATACTTTGTATACCAAACAGACCCTACCTCCGATATGATCTTACCTGGTTGTTTCTTACTTGATAGATCATGAAAGTAGACTTTGAGTTAATGATGAATCTAGACTAATAATTAGTCTCAATAAATATTAGACTATAATTAGTGATAATAATACTAGGTTTCGTCGAAGGAAAAGAAAATTGTTAGAAGCGAAGCGCTGCCCGAATTTCGAGTCATCACTTTAACAAGTGAGTGCATAGTCCCTTTCATGAACATGATTTTAATACAAGTATTAATAAAGGTGTGAAATATATGTTGAAAGTTTATATGTGAGTTATATGCTTATTATCAGGAAATATGTGTTATATGTATATTTGATGATATAAGCTATGCGAACCAGACATGGTTCTATATGTGTTGAGATGTATTTACATGATAATAATTATAGAAGTATTATAAATGAGAAGATGAATGTATGTTAATACTTAATACTTTGTATAAAATATTACACTAAATTAGGATAGTGTTGCCAAAACAGATTTGGTATTGAATGATGATTATAAGCATTGTAGGCTTGCTTAGTGATGAAATAAGACTTAAAAGGGATGCTTAGTTCAATTAAGTTTGTATATTGGGTAGTATCTTATTAAGGGTACGTGTGTGATCGGAATAGAGAATAGAAACTCTGTTCGAGGAAATTGATGATCGGTGGAGTATGTCATACGTAAAAAAGTACTTTCTATGTACCAAGTCTTTTTCCAAAGATCTATATTTTAGGTGCTGCTTATGACGGGGTATTATTATGTTCTAGGGTACGAGTCCAACTCATACCATGGTACTATAATGTGCTAGAAGTACTATCATGTACAAAGTCCTTTTTTGACACTATTGTGTGTCGGGGTATGGGAGCGTACGAGAGTACTTTATTAGTATTTTCCCACACTTTTTATTTTGAATAGATTTGGAGTCATCGTTTCTTTTAAGAAGTGATCGGATTAGCTTCATGTGTCAGTGTTTCCTTTCAAGAAGTAATTGAGGGAACTTCGTAGACTGCCTAATAAAGTGTGTCAGTAATAGACCACTACCATGTATGTGTGATGTTGTATTGTCAGATAGGGTGAGTCTGGGAGTAAAATACCTCACGCTGTCAGACCACTACTAGGCACAGTTATCTAGATAACCATCCCTGACTTAATTGTCATGTTGTTTTTACGAACGGAGGTTCATGGTGAAACTTATTCCATTCCCCTCATTTGATGTATTTATTGATCCTCGTTTGCTGTCAGGGAATTTATGAAGCAGCGTCGTCAGTTTGTCGTCATATTGATCCTTAGGCTAGATCTTGTAAGATCGTTTTATAGGATCTATACGTGGGAATTGACAGGATAGGATAAATTGTTTTAGAGATATGATATATTTGTGTTAATGATAATAGTTGGTATCAGAGCATTAGTTTAAGCGAACTAGTAATTTATAGGATTTCTAGACTTAAACTTAGAATGCTAATCGATGATTGTGAGATGAGTGTCTGCTATATTTAGAAAACATATAGACATGAGCACTAGCTTATTTTAGGGAAGATGCCTAAATTGCTTTATGTGCTAAATTATTTATGTTATAACTATAAAGATGCCATATATTCTATTATTTGATCGGATCTATGGTCTATTGCTGATCGGATCTGGAAACTTTATGTGTTCAGATTTCTAAACGTTCAACTACGGTATTAGAACTGCCATGTAACTTTTCGCTGTGTCAAGTAGGATTTAAACGTCTATCGTAAATAAAGATCTAAATTCACCTGCTTTGGTGTATAGATCGACATGGAGAGAACCCAAAGCGGATTCGGTAACACTAATGGAAATGCTAATGGTAATCAGCAACCTATGATTGAGCATGAACCAGAGGTAGCAGTTGCACCCGATCCAATCACGATGGCAGGAGTACAAGACATGATGTAAATGATGTTGGATCGTCAGATGGAAGAAACAAGGCGTCTAATTCAACAGAATAGGGATGAACCTATTATGCCTGTTGAATAGCCCGAACTGAACATTGAACAATCAGAGGAAGGAAACTACAGTTAAATTGTCAGTCAAGCTGAGCCACGAGTGGGTAAAAGAAACCAACCCAATGGAGGAAATGATGGACATGGGTGCAAATACAAGGATTTCATGGCATCCAAGCCACCGAGTCTTTCTAGAAGCCCAACACCGGTGGAAGTCATGGATTGGATCTCCGAGATGGAGATGATGTTTGAAAGTTATGAGTACAGCAACAAACAGAAGACCGCTCTCACAGTTACACTGTTAATGACTGGGGTATTAAGCTAGTGGAAGCTACTAGCTGATACCATTCCCAAGGGAGAAGCAAGCAAGATGTCATGGGAAAACGTTTTGGTGCAACTAAAAATGCAGTACTGCTCTGAGCAGGATCTTCTGGAGATCAACAACATGTTTCGGAATCTCAAGAATGGAAGGATGAGCGTTACTGAGTGTGCTGCAAGTTTTACGGAGAAAATGAATCTTGCTCCTTATTTGGTTCCGACTGAACTCTCCAAGGTAAACAACTTTGTTAATGGACTGCCAGCGGACTTTGGTCTGATGGTCAAGCAAGCAACCACCTTGAAAGCCTTCATCTGGGCAGCTAAGAATGTTGAGACCCAGATAAGGGAAAAGGGTCTGGAGAGAGCTGAGATTGGCAAGAAAAGGAAGTTTGATGGATCTTCAAGGTCCAACAAGAAAAGAAACTTCTCAAAGTCTGGTTCTAAGAAGTTCGTAGGAGGAGGAGGTGAAGCAAGATGGTGTGATAAGTGCAAAAGAAACACTTTGGAAAATGTAGCGAGGAGGTGACTTGTTTCAAGTGTGAAAAGTTTGGGCATTACGCCAGTGAGTGCACATTCAACAAAAAGGTGTGTTTCGGATGTAATGAAGAAGGGTATATTTCTAGGGACTGTCCGAAGAAGAAAGACGCAGTGATACCTAACAGTCCACCAAGGCCAAAAGCAAGAGCATTCCAGATGACTCTAAAGTGTACAGAAATAAGAAGACTCAAGATATCACAACATCAACAATTCTTATTCAAGTAAGAATCAGTTGGTTTTCATCAAATTACACAAGAAAGCTCACTACAAAAACACTCCACTCTCAGACTATGTTCTAATCTATCTACTGAATACAGAGACAATCAAAAGAATAAGAATAGCTCTGATTTGTTATGAACAATTACAGACTTAATATGAACAACTCAGAGAAAGTAGAGAGAATCCTTTAAGAAGACGAAGTATCTGGAATGAATCAAAACACACACAAAGCACTTATTTATATATCGGGTCAACCCGGTTACAAACAAATATAACCCGCGTGTGTTCAGCTTGATAAGTTCTAGATTTGCTCCGCAGTCTAGAGAATTCACCAATTTAACACAAACCACCCTTCCTGCAAATATCTAACAATACAGGAAACACAACTAACACAATCTACCCTAAATAATTAATAAATACAAATTAAGGACACAAAAGGATATATTGATGAATTGTAAGTTTGAAGTATAAGATATCAACTAACTCAACACGCCTCCTCAAACTTAAAATTCAAAGTAAATATTAGCAAATTCCTTGGAAAGGATCAACAAGACCCAACTTTTGACAAATCAATCATGTTGAGAAACAATCAGCCCTTTAGTAAAAATATCACCCAAATTATTATCATAACTAATTTTAAAAACCTCAACAATCCCCTTTGAAACACGATCTCTAATAAAATGAAAATCAACATCAAAGTGCTTAGTTTTCTCATGAAATATTGGATTAAGAACAAGATTTATAGCTGATTCATTATCACAAAATATAGGAACATGAGTTTTGTTCTTAATTCCAAGATCAAAAAGAATTTTCAAAATCCACATTATTTCACAAGATACAATACCAAGGGCACGATATTCGGATTCTGTAGATGAGCGAGAAACAGTTTCACGTTTCTTACTTTTCCACGAAACAAGACTATTACCAAAAAATGTTGCATAACCTGTTACAGACTTTCTTGAAACAAGACATTTCACCCAGTCTGCGTCAACAAAACTTTTAAGACACAAAACATTTGATTTCACAATAGAAAAACCTCTTCCAGGATTACTTTTTAAATATCTCAGAAGTCTTATAGGTATATTAAAATGAGACTTTCTTGGACTATGCATGAATTGACTCAAACCTTGCACGGAATAAGAAATATCTGGCCTGGTAATGGTCAAGTAAATAAGCTTACCAACCAATTTTTGAAACAAAACAACATTAGGAATTAAACTATCATTTTAATCCAAGCCATCTCCTCTAATAACAACATTATTATCCAAAGGAATTCTAACAGGTTTACAACCTAACATACCAAATTCATGTATCCACTCAATACAGTATTTTCTTTGAGATAAACAAATACCATTATGAATATCAACAACCTCAATACCCAAAAAAACTTTAATTTTCCCAAATCTTTAATTAGAAACTTAGATATTAAGAAATTCTTTACTTTATTAATTTCATCAACACTACTACGAGTAAGTATAATATCATCAACATAAACTAAAAGAGCAAGGAAACAATCATTACCAGACTTAACAAAAAGAGAAAAATCATTTATACTTTGAACAAAACCAAATTCATACAAAGCACCACATAATTTTTCATTCCACTTTCTAGGAGCCTGCTTAAGTCCATATAAAGACTTCAACAATTTACAGACTTGATTATTATTTTTATCATGATATCCTGGAGGAAAGGACATATAAACATCTTCATCTAACTCACCATATAAAAAAGCATTATTAATGTCAAGTTGAAACAATTTCCATCTAGAATTAACAACAATAGTAATAACAATCCTAATAGTAACCATTTTAGCTACAGGAGAAAAGGTTTCCTCATAATCTAAACCTTCTCTCTGATTATAGCCTTTAGCTACCAACCTAGCTTTATACCTTTCAACCTCACCATTTGATTTATATTTCATCTTATAAACCCATTTGAAACCAATGGGTTTCCTGTCAGAAGGCAAATCACAAATAATCCAAGGTTGATTTCTATACAAAGCTTCCATTTCATCATTCATAGCTTTAATCCAATTGGGATCTAATGAGGCTTCATAATATGAATAAGGTTCAACAGTTTTATTAAGATTAGCTACAAAGCATCTATTTTCATAATCCAAAAAAGAGTAGTTAACAGATTTCTCAATTCCATATTTATATTTTCCTTCAATAATAAAATCACTAAATTTATTTGGAAATTTAGATTCTCTATGAGACATCCTCAAAGATTGACTATCAGAAGAAGATGAAATAATAGTTTCCTCAGAATTGTCTAAGGATTCAAATGTAACTGGATCAGGTTGCGAACCAAGTGTTTCACAACCTGGAGAACCTTCCTGATCAGGAAGAGTTGCAGTTCTATTTAAACTACCTTCAAAACTAGAATCAGTTGCACTCACAGGTTGATCAACACTCACATCACCCTCCTGATAGGTATCATCTAAATTCCTAGAATCTTGACTATCATCAAGATTATCAGACAACAACATCTCATCATTGGAAAAAGGATCCCATGGACCATGATCACTCAAAGAATGAGACTCAAGAGAATCAAAAAAAGCACCAGATTTTGAAGCCATTTTAAAAGGAAAAACAGACTCATAGAACTTCACATCCGTGGAGAAAAAAAAATTCCACTATCAAGACTAAACAATTTATACCCTTTCTTAACATTAGAATAACCAATTAAAACACATTTTTCAGACCTTTCAGAAAATTTATCTTAAATATCAAGTTTAGTTGAAAAACAAAAACACCCAAATACTCTGATTTTATCAAAGACAGGGACACAATTATAAACAAGCTCAGAGGGAGTTTTACCATTTAAAACAGAAGAGGGAGTTCTATTTATTAAAAAAAATAGTTGTAAGAACAGAATCTCCCCAAAACTTTCTAGGTAAACCAGACTGAAATAAAAGAGACCTAGAGACATTTAGAAGATGCCTACGTTTCCTCTCCACAACACCATTTTGTTGTGGAGTATGAACACATGAAGTTTGATGTACAATACCTCTTCCTTCAACAAAAGTTTTCATATTAAAATTCACAAACTCAGACCCATTATCAGGCCTGATTGTTTTAATTTTAACACTAAATTGATTTTCAATTAAAGCATGAAACTCTTGAAAACAAAATAAAACATCACTTTTAGACTTCAAAAGATAAACCCAAGTAGCTCTAGTAAAATCATCAACAATAATGAGAAAGAACCTAAAACCACCAACATCAAGAACTTTATAAGGACCCCAAACATCCAGATGAATAAGTTCACCAAGCTTACTAGTTTTATGTTCACTTAATGGAAAAGGTTCTCTAGTTTGTTGAGCCTTATGACAAACTTCACGTGGCATACCACTTTCATTTTCAAAGTTAAGAACGGGTTTCAACATATTTAAAGCCTTATCAGCAGGATGACCTAACCTATTATGCCAAGTAAGTTTAGAGACAAAGCACTTAGAACAATTAACAACACTTGACCTACCTAGAGAGTTATTGTTGTTTTCAAGATAGTAAAGACCTCCAAACTCTTTACCGGTCTTCATAGTCATTTTGGAGAGAGAATCTTGAACATAGCAATTATTTTCATCAAAGGTAAATTTACATTTGTTTTCCTTACACAACTTATGAACAGATAGAAGATTCACATGGAAATCAGGAACAACAAAAACATCAGGTAACATGATAGAATCTGAAAAATTCATATTTCCAATTTTGTCAATTTTTGCAGTGGATCCATTAGGATGATCCACCTTCAAGTTCAACTTGGAAACATCAACCATATCAAATAGTTGTGATTCAGAAGCAGTCATATGTTGACTAGCTCCTGAATCAACAACCCAACTTTTATTTTTAAAGGAAACATTATTACACATCATACCTGCCATGTTGGCATTTCCAGTAATATCTTCTAAAGACTGTTTCTCATTAAGAAGAGCCAAAACTTTAGAAAATTGTTCACTTGTTAAAAAATGCTGGTCAGGCTTATCAGAAGAAGTTACCGATGAATTAAAATTCTCACTTACATGTGAACTAACATGGGAAGCAGTTCCAGATGAAGAAACCTTATTAAAATCAGATTTAGATTTGAAATCTTTGGGATACCCAATAAGTTTATAACACTTTTCAATTGTGTGCCCCTTTATACCACAATTTTTACAAATTAAATTCTGATTTCTACCTTTAAATTTCTTGTTATCATTAAATTTCTCAGAAAAAGCTGAAGAAGAATTGTTTTTATTAGACAGAACTGAAGTAGATCCATTTTTTTTATTAGACACTTCTCTAGACACAACAGAAAATGTAGTTTTAATATCAGGCAATGGTTCCATTAACAAAATGTGACTCTTGACCTAATTAAAATACTCATCTAAACCACTTAAAAATTGCATAAGTTTCATTAGTTTAGAATGGCTTTTAGATTGAACAGCAGCATCACAAATACACTCAATACACTTAGTTAAACTATCAAATTCCCTGCATAGACCATCAAGCTTGTTAAAGTAACCAGAAACAGACAAACCATTTTGAGAAAGATAATTTATTTGTTGATGGACATTAAAGACAACAGATCTATCAGCCTTGTAATAAGTGTCACATAGATCATTCCAAATATCCAAAGCAAACTCAGAACATACATGACCAATATAGATATTCTCAGAGAAGGAGTTAAGAATCTAAGAACAAACAATAGCATTTACCCTGTCCCACTTAAGCGATCTAACAGGATCTTTTTTATCCTGAATTTCAGTGCCTTCAATAAATCCTTTTTTATTTCTAGCTTTCAAAGCTCTAGTCATAGAGCTTTTCCAAACTCTGGAATTCTCAGTTCCTAGCAGTTTAAAACTAATTATAGTACTACTAGCATAATCAGAAGGATGAAGATACAAAGGATCATCAAAATCAACAGTTTCAGATTTACCAGAAGAAGATCCTTCAGGTGTTTCACCAGTCATGATTACCAAGAATCAGACACAAGAAAAATCACGAATCCAAACCTAACCTCAGAAGTTGACAGACAGTTTCTGTAAATCAGTCCAGATTCATAACCATATAAGGTTAGAGCAGGATGAGATACAGACATAAAACAACCAAGATTAGCAGATAGATGATAGATATAAAACACCACAAGGAAAAAAAGAAACAGAAGCGGAAGCGTGCGAATACTTACAGTGATCCACTAAAAAACGCATAGAAAGCAGCTAAGTCGTTTCGATAGATCAAAAGATCTACCACTGACCACCACAAGGCATTCAAAAGCCTGAAATCAACTTTGTTAATGATACCCTGTTTGCACAATCTTGACATTGACCATCAGGATAATGTATACGTTGAATTTAATTCAGGTTAAACTAACACATACAAGATCTAAACGTTTACTCTCAAGATAGTGACAAGATAACACCATAGTTGATTGGAGAGACAACTTTAGGATCTAAAAACAGATCTATGAACAGCCTCCATGATCTAACAATAGACTGATCCAAACCAGAGCCAGATAAGACAGAAACCCTAATCTGAAACCCTAATCAAAAACCCTAAAATGGAAACAACAAAAACCAATGAACAAGTCTCTGATACCATCTAAAGTATACAGAAATAAGAAGATTCAAGATATCACAACATCAACAATTCTTATTCAAGTAAGAATCAGTTGGTTTTCATCAACTTACACAAGAAAGCTCACTACAAAAACACTCCACTCTCAGACTATGTTCTAATATATCTACTGAATAAAGAGACAATCAAAAGAATAAGAATAGCTTTGATTTGTTTTGAACAATTACAGACTCAATATGAACAACTTAGAGAAAGGAGAGAGAATCCTTTAAGAAGACGAAGTATCTGGAATGAATCAGAACACACACAAAGCACTTATTTATATATCGGGTCAACACGGTTACAAACAAATATACCCCGCATGTGTTCAGCTTGATAAGTTCTAGATTTGCTCCGTAGTCCAGAGAATTCACCAATTTAACACAAACCACCCTTCCTGCAAATATCTAACAATACAGGAAACACAACTAACACAATCTACCCTAAATAATTAATAAATACAAATTAAGGACACAAAAGGATATACTGATGAATTGTAAGTTTGAAGTATAAGATATCAACTAACTCAACAATGACCCTGGAAGCAGAAAGGGATGAAGCAGATGTCGCTTCAAGTACCTTTCTTGTAAATGGATTTCCTGCCAATGACTTTGGAGAAAATTACTCCTTTATATCGCATAAATTTGGTGGAAGACTAGCATTTCCTGTAGATAAACTTGATAATGCTCTATTTGTAGAAGTTGTCAGTGGCAAATTCATACCTATTAGCGATTGCATTAAAAACATCGTCGTCAACTTGAATGCGAATAAATTCCACGAGGAGCTGTTACCCATTGAGTTGAACGGTTTCGACATCGTACTAGGAATGGATTGGCTTAGTGAAAATGATGTTGAGATACTATGCAGGAAGAAGATGGTGAGAGTAAACCCACCTGGAAAAGTCTCGTTTATGGTGTAAGGGGACAAATGTAGAGTAAATTCTGGAATCATTTCCCTGATGAAAGCCAGAAAATGTTTCTCCAAAGGATGCACATCGTACTTGGCATTTGTGATCAATGCAAAGAAGGAAAAGTAAGAGATACAAAGAATACCATTGGTGTGTGACTATCCAGAAGTATTTCCTGAAGATCTTCCTTGATTGCCCCCTGATAGACAACTAGAGTTTCGAATAGACTTGTTGCCAGGATCAATGCCAATAGCGAAAGCATAGTACCGATTAGCACCGACAGCGATGAAAGAGCTTATGATGAAACTTTAGGAGTTGTTGGACCACGGTTTCAGTAGTCCTAGTTCATCACCCTGGGGAGCTCCGGTGTTATTCATAAAGAAGAAGGAAGGGAGCATGAGGATGTGCATAGACTATAGAGAGCTGAACAAGGAAATGGTAAAGAACAAGTATCTATTGCCAAGGATTGATGACCTATTCGATCAGATGCAGGGTTCGAGCTATTTCTCAAAGATCGGTCTTAGGTCAGGATATCATAACATGAAGGTGAGAGAGCAATATATTGAGAAGACCGCATTCAGAATGAGATACAGCTATGAGTTCTTTGTTATGTCGTTTGGAATAACCAATTCTCCAGCAACATTTATGGATTTAATGAATAGGGTTTGTAAACCATTCCTCGATAAATTTGTAATAGTGTTCATAGACTACTTTCTGATTTACTGAAAGAGCCAGCAAGAGCATGGCTAGCACCTGCGAGAAGTATTAGAAGTTTTGAAGAAGGAGAAGTTGTACGCAAATTTCTCCAAATGTGATTTTTGGATTCGAGAAGTCCAATTCTTGGGTCATTTGGTTAACCAAGAGGGAATAATGGTTAACCCAACAAAGATTGGGTCTTGGGTCATTCGTGTTAGGGTCGAATTATATTGTAATATGTCGAAGTTTGTTTTACCCTTCGTATGTTTTGTTAAGTTTATTTACTGAGGTATATTTCGTACGAAGCTTAATTGTCAATGCCTTAGTATTTTTTGTATGCTTTCACTGTTCCTATAAATATGGAACTTTACTAGAGTTAGATAAGAGACCTTTACAGAACCTGTCTATTTTCTCTATAAAAGTTGAAAGCGTAAATGAGCAGAAACCAGATCTTATTTACATCGTTTGTTCAATCTGCATTCGTTTAACTCTGATTTTGATTAATATTTGATTCTACGATTCATCAATTGGTATCAGAGTAGGAATCATGATCTGAGATCTAATTTTCATTCTGTTTCAAAAGGTTTTTGAATCAAAATTCTGGTTCAAAAAGTTCCGCATCTTTTGACATGAAAAAGTATTCTAGATCCTGAGTTGTGATTCGATTCTGCAACAGATTTGTTGAATCGAGTATTCTACTTTGTTTTTCTGTTCAATTCAGCAATTTGCTTTCAAATTCTCTTTGATTTTTCATAAATTCTCAAAAAAATTCTTCCGTACATCAATGGCGAACTTCAACCTCAACTCGATGACTTCATACTCTCATCTGCTAGGATCTTCAACTAAGATACATATGCTCATTCCTGAATACTATGATCAGTGGTCTGATCGTATGCAGGATTACTTGAATGGAATCGATGAAGAGCTTTGGACTTGCATCTCAGGGAATGTTACTCTTCCAACGAACCTTCAACCAATTGGATCTTCATCCAGTACTACGAGTGTGAAAATCAAAATGATCGTATGAAGAAACTTGAAAAACGATGCATAAGGGAGTTACGTGGTGCATTGCCTCCGGTGGTGTATAACTATGTCAGAAGTTGTACAACTGCAAAGGAAATCTGGAATAATCTCAAAGAAAAGTTTCAAGGCAGCGAGAAGACGAAAATCAATTCAGTTAAGCAATGTTTGATTGAATTGAAGGATTTCAAGCAAAAAGATGGTGAAACGATTGAAAGTTACTATGATAGGCTGAATGAGCTGATATACAAATGCAATCGTTATGGAATCACAAGGTCTGCCATGGAATTCAATCTCACCCTTGTTACGGGACTCCGTAAAGAATGGAGAAGCGTTAGCATGATGGTGAAAAATCAACAAAGTTTCGACACATCTTCTTTGAATGATTTGTATAATCAACTGAAAACTCACGAAAGTGAAGTGAATGAAATGGCAGAAGAGTCGAAGCTAAGTCTGGGAGGTCCATTAGCACTTGTCTTAAAAGTGACTAAAAAGGAAACTATCGAAAAAGATGATTCTGATGATGAAGAGGGGTTTATAATGAATTCGGATGATGAGGCAATTGCTTTTTACTCTAACAACCGAGTCAAAAAGTTTTTCAAGAAACCGTTTAATTCGAAGGTGAAGCAAAGTGAAGGAAAAGGAAGTTTCGTGAACAAAGCTGCAGGAGAAGAGAAGAAGAAGTATGAGAAGAATGATACGAAGGGTGCTGAGGAAAAGAAAGAAAAGAAATTTAAAGGAGATTCTGGTATGGATTGTCACTATTGCAATGAAGCCAATCATTTAGAAAATGATTGTATGCTTCGAAAGAAAGATGAGAAGAACAATAGAGTGAAAGATGAGGCATATTATGTGGAGAGGTTGGAAGAAGTACGTACGAAGGCGAAAAATCTATCTTTGGTGGCTCAAGGTGAACAGGAAAATGATGGCACATATCAAATCTGGTCTTCGGGCTCCGATGATGAGGAAATGCGTAATCCTATGCATGGTGCAATGTATGCGAAGCTGGAGGAAGATTCAGACGAAGATGTCAAGGGTCGTTGCTTTGTATCAAAATCTACTGATAAGTCTCCAATGACAACAAAGGTACGTAACATTCTTCAATCTTTCAATATTCCTTTGAGTGCATATGATTCTGGAATAGTTGCTTTTGATGATACTGTTGCTTATTTCGATAATTTGGTTGTTTCTGCTAGTAATGAAGCTAAGAAATTAAGCAATCAATTGTTAGAGACACAGAAGAAGTTAGATTCGAAAGTGGTTAAGATAGAATGTTTGGAATTGCAAATAACAAACATTATGTGTGATCGTGATTCGTTATCTAGTGATGTAAAACTTTTGTTAGCTCAACGAAATATCTACTGCAATTCTGCTAAACGTCTATATGTGAAATTAACTGCATTGCATCATTCGTGTGATATTAGCAACGAACAACATAGGAAATTATTACCTTTTCTAGCATACGAAAGAGCGAAGGTAGATAATATTTCATATGATTGTGAGAAAAACATTGCTGAGTTTGACAAAATTCCTGATGATAGATATGCTTATGGAATTGTTAAAATTGATGAATGTATTGATACAAAAGAATTGGTTAACATTGTGAATGATACTTTGACAAAATCAGAACAAATCAAAATTTTGAAAAAGGCTGAGAATTCGACATCTGATTCTCAATCTAATTTTGCCAATATTGAAGATAACTCTGACAATATTAGCGAAATTAGTGATATTGAGGATGTTTATTGTTCTCAGTTGTCTGTCATTAATGTTGCATCAAAATCTAAAGGAAAAGAAAAACTTAAGGATTTGGAAGTTAAGATTGACACTGACAAACCTTCAACTTCAAAAGATTGTGATTCTGAGTTTGTGGATATCCGAGATAGTAAAATGGATAACAGTAAATGATGATGACGAATGGGACAAAAAGGTCTCTTCAAACAAAGATTCGATAGAAAAAAAAATTCCTCGTGTTGTTGTTAATCAAGTATTCGGAGACACAAAAAATTTCGAAAAAGTGTTGTCCGAAAAGGGAGCCCATTATTTGGAAACAAATCAAGTGGTGTATCCTAATTTCAAGTGTACTGATGATGTTGTCTTTCCAAATCAAGTGTTTGTTACAACTGGAAATGTTGAAAACATTAAACCAGAATTCACCAAAATGGTCGAAGTTGAGAACAAGAAGACAACGAATGAAGGATTCTTTTCGAATCAAAGCACAGTCGAAAATACCTTAACAAAGAATTCGTATGTTTTTCAAAGACAAAAACCACAACACAAATGGGTTGAAAAATCAAAAATTGTGAAAGAAGTTCCAAAAGAAGTTGTTGTAGAAAAATATACTATTGTCAAATTAAATTCCAAAGAATTTAAAGAACAAATTGACAAGTTGTCAAAAGAAAATGCAATTTCAAAAAGACAAGCTCGAAAAACGATTTTTTGGCAAACAATGGAACTTCGAAATGAACAAAATGGATTAAATTTGAAAACAACTGAAAACAAAAAGACTAAATCTGTTGAAAACAAGTCTTCTCATTCAGAAAGTTATTCAGATCTTAAGCAAAATCCCGCTCAAACAAAAAAATCTAAATCTGATTTTCAACCAAAAACAAATTTTTCGAAAGTTTCAAACTCATCATTTTCAAGAGATAACAAAAATACATCAAAGAATGTTCAAAATCAATCATCACATCAACGATTTTCTTCTAATCAACAAACAAGGTTTTCTCAAAAACAAAAATCTCCAAATCGATTTTCTCAAAATCGAAGTGTTGGCAACAATGATGGAAGTCGATACGCTATGGCATTTCGACCTAAATCAAATGTTGATTTCTTTCCACAAAAACCGAATTGTTCAAATCCTACAGGAAAACAAAATTTAAAAGTTGCGTACACAAAAGGGTTGTCTCGTGACAAAAACATCGATCATTGGCTTGAAGGAAAAGGTCGAAAATATCAATCAAGGAAATATTCTCAACAACATATTCACGAAGCTTATGAGAATTATGTGAATTCTTCGTCAACAGAAAGCTCGTCATCAAAAGATTTGAATGTTTCGGTTAAAACTTGGCAACCGGTTTCGAATGACAAGCTTGATCATACTCAATCTAAAAAGACGAAGGCATGTGTCAGTGACAATCCCAAACTAAATAAAACTTATGTTTCTATTTCTTTAAATAATGATGTGGACTTAATTGATAGTCTCAAAACTAAAGTTTGTGATTAGGTTAAAAGTTCTTCATTTCATTCTGTGTTTAAAACTAATTTCCAAGGACCCAAACAGCCTTGGGTACCTAAATTCTTTCATTGATCGCAGGTATTATGTGACGAGCAATATGATGAAAAATGGTATATTGATAGTGGTTGCTCACGTCACATGACTGGACGAAAGGAAAACCTGAGAGATTTTCGTAGCTTGGAGAATGCAGGAGTTGTGAAGTTTGGCAATAATCACAAATGTCAAGTGAAAGGCTATGGTAAAGTCACGAATGGAAAATTAACTGTTAATCGCGTTGCTTATGTCGAAGGTCTTCAACATAACTTGATAAGTGTTTCACAACTTGTTGTGGGCACTGGCAATCAAGTGGTGTTTAACGAAGAAGGAAGCATCATTTCAAATGTTGAAACTAAAGAAGTCTTGCTCAAATCCAAACGACATGGTAACATGTTTACTCTTGATATCAAACCAATCATCGGCAAACCCTCAGTGTTCTTACTTTCAAAAGCTTCCTCTGACATCAGCTGGTTATGGCATCAACGTTTATCGAATTTAAACTTTCGAAACTTAAATAAATTGGTTGATTATGATCTTGTTCGTGGTTTACCTGTACTAAAATTTGACAATGATACATTGTGTGCAGCTTGTGAACAAGGGAAACAACACAGGAAAGGCCATCCAATTGTGATAGATTCGAAAATTGTCGAACCATTGTAACTTCTACACATTGACCTTTGTAGACCATCGACTGTTGAAACTCTCAACAAGAAACGGTACATTTTGGTTATTGTTGATGACTTTTCACGATTCACTTGGGTATACTTTCTCAGGTTAAAATCTGAAGTTGCTCAAACAATGATCGAGTTTATTAAGAAGATTGAGATAAGTCTGAAGAAAAATGTTCGAAAGATCAAAAGTGATAATGGATCTGAGTTTAAGAACACTGTGCTGGATTTGTACTTAACAGAAAAAGGAATTTCGCATAATTTCTCTTCGCCTTATACACCGCAGAAAAATGGTGTGGTTGAAAGACGAAATAGGTCACTTTGTGAAGCAGCAAGAACTATGTTGACATATGCAAATCTTCCTCAATATCTATGGGCTGAAGCAGTTTCCACAGCTTGTTTCACTCAAAATCGATCTTTCATTCATTGTCGATTCAATATCACTCCGTATGAAATTATCAATAATCGGAAACCTAATGTCAAATTCCTTCATGTTTTTGGTTGCAGGTGTTTTATCATGAATCTCAAAGATAACCTTTCAAAATTTCAAGCTAAAGTTGACGAAGGCATATTTTTGGGATATTCACACAATTCGGTTGCATACAGAGTGTTAAATAAGCGAACAAGAAAAATAGAAGAAACTTTTATCTTACTTTCGACGATTATTATGTCAAACAAGTTGAAAAGCAAGTTGAACAAAAACCAATTATTAATGAATCATCTGATGAAACTGAAGAATCAAATTCATCTGATTTTGATTATGATTTAATCTTTGGTATTCCTGACAGGGCTGTGGATGTTGAAGTTCATGCTAATGATAATCATCACTCTGAATCTTCAAAGCATAATGATGACTTGGAAATTCCTCAAAACATCGTAGATGTTACTTCAACAATGAATTCTCTTGGACTTGGCGAAAGTATGCTTGATAATCCAGTTGAAGGAGAGCACTTGGATTCGAACACTCTGGTTGAGGGGGAGCATTCTTTCGAGGGGGAGAATGGGAGAATGGATGATATTGTTGAAGGGGAGCATCTAGTTGAGGGGGAGCATCAAAATGATAATAGTGTTGAGGAGGAAAATGATACAATAAATTTTAATCTAAATGATGATTTTCATGATCTAAATGATAATGTTTCTGTTGTAGGATCTGAAAATGAAGAGATGTACGAAGATGCACCTTTGGAATTTGATCCGGCTTATCCAGCTTTAGAGAAATGGACAAAGACTCATCCAATAGATCAAGTCATTGGAAATCCTCAAGATGGAGTATTAACAAGACCTCAGATTTGTGCGAAGAATGAGGTATTAAATACTCATCAAGAATTTTGCATGTTCAATGTTTTCATATCTAAAATTGAACCAAAGACAGTTAAGATGGCAATGGAACACTCGGATTGGGTTGTTGCAATGCAATCAGAACTGGCTGAATTTGAAAGAAACAAGGTTTGGAGATTAATTACGAAACCTGAAATGTTTCGATTGTTGGGTTAAAATGGATTTTCAAAAACAAAACCGACAAAGATGGAAATATTGTACGAAATAAAGCACGTTTAGTGGTAAAAGGATATTCGCAACAAGAAGGAATTGATTATGAAGAAACATTTTCCCCTGTTGCGAGACTCGAAGCTGTTCGAATATTCTTAGCATATGCAGCTCATAAGGATTTTGATGTATATCAAATGGATGTGAAATGTGTCTTTCTCAATGGAGAACTCGAAGAAACTTTTTACGTAGAACAACCTCCAGGTTTCATAAATGAAATGCATCCTGATCATGTATATATTTTAGATAAAGTTGTATATGGGTTAAAACAAGCACCAAGAGCATGGTATGCAACTCTTACCAGTTTCTTAAAACAGTCGAAATTTAAGCAAGGATCAGTTGACCCCACATTATTTCGAAAGAAAGTTGGATGTCATCTGATGCTTGTTCAAATTTATGTTGACGATATTATTTTTGGCTCTACTGACCCTGCTTTGTCTAGAGAATTCGAAAACTTGATGAAAAGCCAATTCGAAATGAGCATGATGGGTAAAATCAATAATTTTATTGGTTTAAACATATGTCAAAACAGAGAAGGCATATTCATCAATCAAGAGAAATATACAAGGAATTTGCTCGAAAAGTTTGGAATGACAAATAGCACGAAGTTAAAAGTACCAATGGTTGTTGGCACAAGGCTAACACCTTCGTTAGAATCGCCTGCGGTTGATCTTACTTTATACAGAAGCATGATAGGTTCATTACTTTATCTTACTGCAAGTAGACCTGATATCATGTTTTCTGTATGTAATTGTGCTAGGTATCAAGGAAATCCTCGACAACCACATTTAACAGTTGTGAAGAATATCTTTCGTTATCTCAAGGGAACAATTTCGTTAGGATTGTGGTATCCTTCGAAAATAGGATTTTTCATTCATGCGTTTTCAGATGCAGATCTAGGAGGGTGTACATTGGATCGAAAAAGTACAAGTGGTGGTTGTCAATTTTTGGATGGAAAGTTCGTTAGTTGGCAGTCGAAGAAGCAAACGTGTGTTTCAATTTCTACTGTCGAAGCCGAATATGTAGTAGCTGCTGCTTGTACATCACAAATTATTTGGATTCAAAGTCAGTTGAGGGATTATGCAGTGAATATGAAAAAGATTCCATTGTACTGTGATTCTCAAAGTGCTATACGCATTTGTCAAAATCCAGTACAACATTCGAAAACTAAACATATAGCTCTTCGTTATCACTTTATCAAAGATCGTGTGGAAGATGGAAACATTGAAGTACATTTTGTAAAAACAACTGATTAGCTTGCTGATATTTTTACTAAAGCTTTGGATGAAAAATCATTTGTTCGAATTTTGACAGGTTTGGGAATGATTGAATCGAGTTCAGTTCCAGGACGGATTTCGAATGTATAGCAAAGGCGTGTTATATAAATGTGTCGATTCAGAGGCAATAAGACGCCATTCACCGGTTACTGTTCATAGTCAACGCTTCGACACGCTTCGAATTCGACAATTTGCATGATGGTTGTGTGGTATAAATTTTCGTTAGTTTGTCAAATTTTCGTAAGAGTGGCGAATTGTAGTTTGTTTACAAAATTTTTGTTTGTTTGTAAAAATGTTTTTCGTACGTTTGTATCTTAGTTTTCTTTTCGAAAAATCAAAAACTACAAAAAGATTTTATTTTCGTTTTGTTGTTATCTTTTTGAAAAATCAAAAACTACAAAAAGATTTTATTTTATTTTCGTTTTGTTGTTATCTTTTCGAAAAATCAAAAACTACAAAAAGATTTTTTTTCGTTTTGTTGTTATCTTTTCGAAAAATCAAAACTCCAAAAAGATTTTCTTCTTTTAATTGTTTCATTTTTCGAAAACATTCACAAAAACTCAAAAATATTTTTTAGAAAAATAAAAAATATCAAAAAGATTTTTGTTATTCTCTTTGTTTCTTTTTCATTGTGCAGATAACACGAATTTTTTTTCAAGGGTCATGCTCATGTTTCTATGGGAAGGTAAACTTTCTTCAACTATGTACTAGTTAGGTTGTCCCTAGAAGCATGCTGCAGCATGTTGACCCAAGCCTCTGTAGACTTAATGTGTGTTTACGAAAGCTTTGATGAAATTTTTCATATGAAAATTTCTTCCCAAGTCAGGCTTATATTCACATTAGTCGATTGAGCTACCTTACTCTTCTCACATGAGTTAAGAGCTATCTGTTTTGTCCGAAAATAACAGAGGTACAATTCGTTCTTCATAACCACTCTTTTTCATCACAAAATTTCTTACACTTGCACACACGAAGACATATATCCACGAGGTCTTTGATTCAACCCTTCAAGATTTAGATATATCAAAATTTTGTGTTAGTGATCTAACATCATGAGGCCGTGATGAAAGTGAAACCCAACTTCATATCTTAATAAGGAATTGACGGAGAACTATGTTCCAGATTTGACGAAACATTTGTTTCAGTACCATTTTTCGAAACTCAAAATCATATTCTATTCTTATGCGTGATCTTGATCAAACTATCGAAACCCACGATGTTTGTTACGCAACAAGATCCAGAACAAATATTTTTTTAATATGATTTCTGTATGAGTTTCATTTGCTTTCAAAGTTACTATCAACATATTTTAAAGCATACTTGTCACTGACTACACTGGTTAAACAAGTAATTTCTGTTACAATTACTCACCTTATGTTTAGGATGATATGTAACGAAATTTTAAACCACCCAATAAGCCTAATAAAAGAAGCCCTTAGATACTTCTCTACAAGTATTCGATTGTAATTCACGGGAACATATACAAGCCGTTGATTATCTCTCTTGATAATTAATGAAGTAACCTTTGCCCGGGGTTTCTCTGCTTTTGTGTCGCAATTTTTGACATCACAGATCCAAATTTTCGTTAATTTGTTTCTTATCTTTTCTTTGTCACACAGCACACACGAGATCCTTGAGGTTCTGAGTAATACCAACTCAGGCTGATGATTTCGACAGTCTAGCAAATGACTTCGTCTCTAAACCCAAAGACGAAAGAGCTTAACTTTCATCCGAAGATTGCTGACGGTTACTATTCCTTGACGAGACACGAACAGACTGTGTGAGGAGACGTTTCCTGGTTTCAAGGCGATGTGACAGTTACTTTTTGACGCATGGCAACTTTATTGGCAGACTGGTGCGACTTTTAAGGTGTCACGTCAGATCTCAATCAATGCCTATCCCGCGTTCAATTGAAATTAAGGGTTACATATAAAAAGGACATTTACGGGTTCTTTATCTTTTTACGTACACAAAAGAACTCAAATACCCAAATTCTCTATGTTCTTCAAAGCTTCTAAACCCTAATCATGGCTGGCGTTGATTCTACTTCTCGAACAACTGAAGACATCACATCTCAACCGACCATGAAGATTCAAAGCACCAATTATCAAGTGGAAGCAGATGTGTCTTTGTATCCAGAAGAATTGAAGATGCTAATTGTCGCATTGAAGAGTTATGTTCTTTCCAAGGCGATGTTTAATTCTTTCTCAGTTTCTCTCTCATGGCTTTCTCAGGCAGGATCCACTGCTACTTATAGCAAAGCAATAGATATCATCACCTTTCAACTGGTGAATGACAAGAAAATCCATTTGTCCGAGAAGATCTTTTGTCAGATTCTGGATATTCCCAATTCTCAACTTGTTACTGATCTTCTTCTGCCTAAGTTATTCATATGTTTAATGAGATGGGTCATCAACCCCCACTCACAAGGATCAGTGATTTCAAGAAATCAGCCCTGCCAACTGTTTGGAATTTCTTGTTTGGAATTTTTCTTCGATGCTTGACAGGTCGAAGTGTTGGCTTAGACAAAGGTCGCATGGAGGTTTATGCGATGGTGGCAGGATTGTATTATGATATCTCTGTCGACTACTCTACTCAACTATGGAAGGAATTCCAAAAGAGTGTCGAAAACACGAATGTGGTTCAAGGCATTTCGTGTGCTAGGTATTGGAGCTTAATCCTTGGTTATTTTTATGATAAAGAAGGAATTGTTGTCCCTGCTGATGAAGAAAAGGTTGAGTTTCTGAAGTATCACTTCCCAAAGGAAGTCTCGGATGATATGGAGGTATTCACACACATTGCTCGGATTCCTGATGCAATGTTAAAGAGGGTTGAGCTAACAAATTCAGTGTTGGTTGAGTACTTGAAACCATTAATCCAGCTGTTGAGACTGGAAAACTATTGTCGAAAGAAGAAGCTGGTCCTTCCAAGAAGTCTAAACGTTCTAAAAAGGATGCAAAAGCTACACTAGAGAAGCCAGTGCACGAATCAAAGAAGCCTCCTGAGAAGATTGTTCATGAATCTACGAAGTCTCCAAAGAAACCTGAGACGGCTGAAGTGAATGTCTCGACTGTTGTCATCAAACCAGTGGAACCTGTTGATGATAATGTAGTGGCAGAGAAAATTCCTTCTAAATCTGGTGTTTTTCGTCGTTTGAAGAAAATGTCTAGGGGTTCCAGAAAATGTTCTGATGGTGGATCAAAACTTTCTCCTTCTAATGTTCGAAAACCACAACTCTCTCATCAAGGAGTTATTTTTCGAGAGGTTCCAGATCCTGTCTCGCCTCTATCCAAGAAACGAAGAGCTGAAATGTGGCCAAACATATTTCGAAGAAGAAGAAAAGACAAAGAAAGTTGGTTATTCAAGAGGCATCTTCTGAAGAAGAAATTGTTCCTGAAACACCATAACCAGTTGTTTCACAATCTGTATCTACTCCTGAGCAGACTATTGTCATACCACCCGAAGTCCCGTTAACTGAATCAAATACTGAGGAGGTTCGAACTTCAGGCATTTCTACACATGTATCTGATACGGGTGTAAATGTCAACATGGGTGAGGGAGAGTCGAACAAAGAAGTTGAGGTTACTACTCAAGGTATTCCTGTATCTTCAATGGCAGATACTTTCATGTCATTACCTCTTTTTCTTATTCCAAATACTACAAGTTCTCCAACTTTTGAACATATACTTCATCAACCCTTTACCACTCTTTTTCCATCTCAATCCATTGATTCACCCAAGATTGATTCACTTGTTAAAACTTCACCTGTTGTTGAAACGGATACTGACAATGAAGGTTTTGGAGGCATATTTGAAGATTTACAGTTTGATGATGAAGAAGATCACTTCCTGATCATATGTTGATGACAATGAAACAATTCAAGATTCTCAACAAGAAATTGAATTATATTCTTCAATCTCAAGCAGATTTGGGGAGTAATTCATCTGTTTCTAATATGGAAGTTGATAGTATGCTGAAAACTTTCGAAGCAAAGATGGTGAGTAAAGTCTCTGGAATGGTCCGAGATTCAGAGATTCGACTCTTGGAGAAGATTGATCACAATGATCAGAATGACGAATTAAGAGTGAATTCTCTAATCTCGATGTTTAAAGGGGAGGTGAAAGAATTCAAGAATGTGGTGAAGGAACGACATGTATTATTCGTTCAGGATGTCAAGAAGGTGAGGGAAGATGTAAATTTGAAAATTCAAGAGCTTCGACAGGATATGCAAAAAGAAATCTTAATCGTACAACATGATTATGCGTCCTCAACTTATTTGTGATGCTGTTGCCAAATATGTCAAACTGTACGAAGATTTGCGTCCTCAACTTACTCAATTGTCGACCACAGAAAATCAAAGCTTTGTGGAAGTGCTAAATCTGCTGAAGGAGCTCAAAGAGTTAACTGTTAAATCAGTTTCATCTCCGTTGATAACTCCGGACTTTTTGTCTCAAAAGTTTGTTCATTTTGAAGCTATTCTACACAAACAACTTGCTCCACTTTCTCATATTTCTAGCCTTCTTTCAACGAATGCCCCACCTGTTTTCACAGGGGTGCAAGGGGAAGAAAAGGAGGTTGGTAGTACGAAGGCTAGTGGTGAAAATTTGCATGCAGATGCAAAGGTTGTTGGAAAGGTGTTTTCTTTGAAGTTTCCAATAACAAAACCAATTTTGTCAACTGCTGAGCCAGTTATTTCGACTGTTGTAACAACAATGCCAGTGACAACGAAGCCAATTTCAAAATCAATTTCTAAATGAATTGTGATTGGAGAAGGAGGTAGCAGTTCGAAGCCTAAGGAAAGTGTTGATAATTCCTCTGTAAAAGACAAAGGCAAAACTGTTATGGTCAAAAAGTCAAAGGAAGAAAAGAAAACTGAAGGGGAGGCTGAGATTGAAAAGCTCCGAATTGTACAAAGCATTATGCGACTTCGTGCAAATGATCCACCTGGGATGAACAAGGGTGATCCTTCAAAGCATTACAATTATGAGACAATAGAGTCGAAAGTTGCATATAATCATATGTATGCTTTCGAAAAGAAGCCAAAGAAAAGCTATGTTGTTCTCAACACTGATATGAGTCAATTAGATTTTCCCATCAATGAAATGATGTTCATCATGGCTCAGTACAAAATTGCTGAAAATTTTGACAATGATGATGAGTACACATACATGAAGATCAGATTTCATGTTGTACTTGGAAAACTTCCAGAGGAGATTTGGTCTCCGGTGAAGATAAAGAAAGTTATAAGCATAAAGCGAGATGTGTTGTTCGAAAATATGATGCAGAATCTTTGCTTTATTGTTTCAAGGGCGAATGGGCAAGTATGTGATTTTTCAGTAGCTGATTTTCCCTTAATGAACTTGTATGATCTGATACAAGTTGCATTGTTACTAAAGGATAAAGACGCTTCATATCTTCGAGAAACTGATCCTGAAGTTTTTCGACTTGGGTTGGCTCACATCAAGATTTTCATTGACAACTATTATGAGTGTTCAGCACTTACTGATGTTGAGTTAGCTACAGCAAAGGGATTGACTGTAAAATTGCCAATGGAACTTCCTTTAACTCAATCTGAGTTGAAGAAGTATGATGATGGAGAAATATGTTTGAAACCATTTGGTATGGTATTTGCTGGGAAAGATAAAAATGGGAAGGCGAAAAGATTCTTGTTTCAAGCTTCCGAAGTTGAAAGATATACAACATCCCAATATACGAATTTCGTTGTTCGTATGAATAGATGCAAGAAGAATAATGAAGGAGATAAGAAGTAACTGAAGAAGATAATCTCATGGTACACTGAGATTCGAAGAGTTATGTTGTATGCTATACAGATACTCTTGAACTAACGAAGGTTGACATTATTACAAAGGGGGATATTGTTAGGGTCGAATTATATTGTAATATGTCGAAGTTTGTTTTACCCTTCGTATGTTTTGTTAAGTTTATTTACTAAGGTATATTTTGTACGAAGCTTAATTGTCAATGCCTTAGTATTTTCTGTATGCTTTCACTGTTCCTATAAATGTGGAACTTTACTAGAGTTAGATAAGAGTCCTTTACAGAACCTGTCTATTTTCTCTGTAAAAGTTGAAAGCGTAAATGAGCAGAAACCAGATCTTATTTACATTGTTTCTTCAATCTGCATTCGTTTAACTCTGATTTTGATTAATACTTGATTTTACGATTCATCACTTCGATAGCTGCTTCATTGACAGCTTTGACCTATAAAGGAGCTACATATACATGGAGTGAGAAACATGAAGAAGCATTCAAGAAATTAAAGAAGAAGTTGTGTGAAGCACCAATTCTTTATTTTCCTAACGGAGTTGAAGAGTTCGCAGTTTATAGCGATGCATCTGGAGTTGGGTTAGGTTGTATTCTGACCCAGAGGGACAAAGTGATAGCATATGCATCTCGACAATTGAAAGAGCACGAAAAGAACTACCCCACTCATGATCTAGAGTTAGCAGCGGTAGTATTCGCATTAAAGATATGGAGGCATTATCTTTATGGCACAAAGTGCAAACTCTTCACTGATCATAAAAGTATCCAATATCTCTTTGATAAAAAGGAATTGAATATGAGGCAACGACGCTGGCTAGAATTGCTCAAGGATTACGACTGTGAGATACTTTACCACCCTGGTAAAGCAAATGTCGTAGCTGATGCTCTAAGTCGAAAAGTAAACCTGGAAAGAAAAAGGCCAAGAGCCTTAAGAATAGAAGTTGTCTCAACAATTGTGGAAAGCATTAAGAAAGCTCAGGAATAAGCTTTGGAGAAAAATGACCGAAAAGGAGAACGTTTAGGTAAAATATTGGTATTCGGTACAAACAATCAAGGATTGAAGGTATTCCAAGATAGGATTTGGGTGCCTAAGATGGGAGCAATAAGACATATTCTGATGGAAGAAGCTCATAAGACCATGTACTCGATTCATCCCGGCAGCACTAAGATGTATAGGGATCTGAAACCTTACTATTGGTGGCCAACAATGAAGTTTGATGTTTCAAAGAATGTGGCAGAGTGTGTAACATGTGCGATAGTTAAAGCATAACATCAGAAACCGTATGGGAATTTAGAACCTTTACCTGTACCCATGGGTAACTGGGAAGACATCACCATGGATTTTGTGACTAAACTTCCCATGACGACGAACAGTCACGACATGATTTGGGTAGTCGTGTATCGGTTCAAAAAGAGTGCACACTTCATAGCAGCCAATGAGAGATGGCCTATTGATAAGCTTGAAAATTCTTACGTGAAGGAAATAGTAAGACTTCACGGTGTTCCATTAACGATGTATCGAATCATGACAGTCGTTTCACATCAAGATTTTGGAAAGTCTACAATAGGAAATGGGTACGAAGATGTGTTTAAGTACTACCTACCATCTGTAGACTGATGGTCAGAGCGAAAGGACGATTCAAACACTGGAAGATATGTTAAGAGCATGTACCCTAGAATTTCAAGGTAACTAGGATGAGCATTTACCCCTGGTAGAGTTTTATTACAATAATAGTTACCATTTGAGCATCAGGATGGCACCTTATCAAGCCTTGTATGGACAGAAGTGTCGTACGCCGTCTTGTTGGCTTGAGGCTGGAGAAAATCAGTTTATGGGTCCCGAAATAGTCCATCAGACTGCTGAAAAGCTAAAAGTGATTAGAGAAAGGATGTTGGCAGCTCAAGATCGCCAAAAGAGCTATGCTGACAAAAATCGACGACCGATGACATTCGAAGTTGGAGATTCGGTATTGCTCAAAGTATCACCATGGAAGGGACTTATAAGATTTGGAAAGAGAGGAAATCTGAGTCCAAGATTTATTAGACCATTCAAGGTTCTTTAGAGCATTGGGAACTAAGCTTAGAAGCTGGAATTTCCAGAAGAACTGGATTATATTCATAACACTTTCCATGTGTGTTATTTGAGTAAGTTCACGGGATAAGTTCTCGATATTATTCCACTTTCGGAATTAAGTATTCATGAAGATAAGAGGTTAATCAAAGAGCCTGAAGTAATTATTGACCGTAAGACGAAAAAGTTGCGACACAAGATTGTCGAACTAGTACTTGTGCGACGGAAACATTTGAATGAGCCGAACCTCACCCGAGAAACAGAGAGTGACATGATGAGTCGCTATCCACATTTGTTTGCTGATGCAGGATTCTGGGACAGAATCATCCTAAGGAGGAGAGAATTGTAACGCTCGTGTTTTGTGACATCCCCATTTTCACGGCCAAAAAAGACTGATTTTGTTTATGCTTTTTTGAAAATCAGAGTAACATTTTAAATAAAAGTGTTGCGGAATTTGTTCCCAAAATAAAATATCATAAAGATTTATCAAAGCATTTCCGAAGAAATGTATTTCATTAAAAATCTCGAGATTTCATGTTCGATACAGATCAAAAGCATAAACAGTACAATATAAGCCTTACAACATTTATTCATATCTACAGGCCTATAATCCGTAATCCCTCATCCAAAACATCACATCTATGCTCGAGTGCCACTACCTGTAATACAAGAAACTGAGTGGGTAAGGCTTGGGAGCCTGGTGAGCACATAGGGTTTTCAACCCACAATAAAAAAGTTTATTAATTTCATCAACATAAAATAACCCGATTACCCGTTCTCGTTATCCTCACTTTATGTCCCTAAAACACCCATTATAAGGGACCTAGCCTAAGGATCATCATCGGGATGGACACTAGTGCTAAGGGTATTACTCAACAATAAATGTCCTTAAGGCAACCATGAGGGGGATGGAGTACACCGGTGAACACATCGTTCACAAACACCTATAGGTTGCGAGTCTGCTAGCGTTCCACTGGATTGTCTAGAAAAGTTCGTGGTCGTCATCTATACTCCGCTAGATGACTGGAAAAATCGTCAACATCGAGGCCTCTCATCATTTTATTTCATCACACCCAACTATTATATTTATCCATGTTTTACCCAACACATTTTGTAGATATAAAATACATATACAGTTTAAATCATTTAAAACATGTATAAAATCTTTCATCCAGCATAGACAGCAAGTATTCAGACAATATGCACTCATAGCACGTAATTCATATAAAATACTTCATATCTATGTGTAATATGAAAGTAACTATGCACTCACTTATTACAGTGATAATTCTGAACTCAGACAGCGCTGCGCTTCTATTAATTTATTTTCTTTCGAAGAAACCAAGTATCATTATCACTAGATTTTAGTCTAATATTCATTGTGACTAATTATTAGTCTAGATTCATCATTAACTCAGAGTCTACTTCATGATCTATCAAGTAAGGAACAACCATGTAGGATCATATCGGAGGTAGGGTCCGTTTGGTATACGAAGTATACTGTTTGGAAATCCCACTTTAAACACCTCACTAAATCACAGCCTAGACATCATTCTCATAAGTAGATCAATCAGTATAACTACTTTGAATCACTGATAAATCTTATTTATAGGTTCATAATAACGGTATTATATTTAAATATAAGTTATATTTAAAGTACGGTAGGCGTATCTCACTTACATCGGGTTCTTATTAAAAATTGGGTTTCGCTGGAGCAGCGTTTCCGAACCGAAAAGCTCTTTTATCAGAGCCTTCAGGAGCCTCGGGGCTTCCTTCGGGTGCTAGGGGGCTTTCCAAGGCTTTAGGGGGCTTAAGGAGAGCTAGAGAGAGGTTCTAGAGAGAGAAAGAATGCTTGGGAGGTGTGAAGAAATGGCAATGCTCGGCACCTCTATTTATATGCTGCCAGACTGATGGACTCGCCGAGTTGGGTCACTGACTCGCCGAGTCAGTTCCATGTGTCATTATCTGATGCCTTGCCTTGGAGAGAAAGCAACGGCTATGATCGCGCCACGTCACCTAAACTCGCACATCAGCCTCCCGACTTAGAAAAATCATAACTCTCACATACAAGCTCCGTTTTTGACGTTCTTTATATCCACGCGTAGGTAAAAACAAGATCTACAACTTTCATTTATTATATGTCGGCTAATTCGCGACTGATCTTAAATTTAACAATACGAGGAGATTATACTGTTAAATATCCGCGTAAAATTCATAACTTCTACATACGGACTCCGTTTTCATCTGTCTTTTTACCGTTGAGTTCCTATTAATGAGATATTCAATTCTCATTTAGGTCCCGTAGGCCAAAAACCGCTCGATCTAAAATTCGAGTTTCGGGTTGTGCACTGCTAAGCCAAATCTTAGAAAATTCATAACTTCCTCATACGAAGTCAGATTTGGGTGTTCTTTTTATCGACGCTCCCGGTTTAACATATTCTACGACTTTCGTTTAGATTACTAAGTCCAAAAAGTCCTCTATCGTAAATTCACTTTTTACGTTTCCCGGTGCCGTGCCGGTTTTGCCGCAAAATTTCGACAGGCCATAACTTCTTCGTTATAACTCGAATTTCGGCGTTCATTATATATCCGGAATCCTTGTTGCGTCCACTACAACTTTATGTAAAGATAACGGGTTTATCTCAAACTTTAATTTTGACGCTTTTTTTATTCTTTATTTATTATACCTTTATAATTAAGTATAAAGCACATAAATTCACATAATTCTCAAATAATTCATCTTTATTACTTCAAAAAGAGTTAGAGCAGTTGACCTAGACTATTACATCATCTACAAAATGCTTAGCCCCGAAACACGGGCGTTACAATTCTCTCCCCCTTAGGATGATTTTGTCCCGGAATCGTGCATCAGCAAACAGATGTGGATAGCGACTCATCATGTCACTCTCTATCTCCCAGGTGAGATTCGGCCTATTCGAATGTTTCCAACAGACTAGCACTAAATCGACCATCTTGCGTCGTAATTTCTTAGTCTTACGGTCAATGATTGCCTCGGGCTCTTCGATTAGCCTTTTATTCTCATCCATTCTTAACTCTGAGATTGGAATTATGTCGGGAACTTCTCCTGTGAACTTTCTTAGATAACACACATGGAAGGTGTTATGAATACCATCTAGTTCTTCGGGTAATTCGACCTTGTAAGCTTGGTTCCCAATTCTCTGAAGAACTTTAAACGGTCCAATAAACCTTGGACTCAACTTTCGTCGTTTCTCAAATCTTATAAGTCCCTTCCACGGTGAGACTTTAAGCAAAACTGAATCTCCAACTTCAAATGTCATCGGTCGTCTTTTCTTCTCAGCATAGCTCTTTTGTCGATCCTGAGCTGCTAACATCCTCTCCCTGATTACTCTCTACATTTCAGCACTCTCATGGACTATCTCGGGGCCCATAAACTGTTTTTCTCCAGCCTCAACCCAACAAGATGGCGTATGACACTTCTGTCCATACAAAGCTTGATAAGGTGTCATCTTGTTGCTCGAGTGGAAACTGTTGTTGTAGGAAAATTCTACCAAAGGTAAATGCTCATCCCAGTTACCTTGGAAATCCGAGGTACATGCTCTCAGCATATCTTCCAGTGTTTGAATCGTTCTTTCGCTCTGGCCATCAGTCTGCGGATGGTAAGCCGTACTCAAACACAACTTCGTACCCAATTCCTCTTTTCAATTGTGTGCCCCTTTATACCACAATTTTTACAAATTAAATTCTGATTTCTACCTTTAAATTTCTTGTTATCATTAAATTTCTCAGAAAAAGCTGAAGAAGAATTGTTTTTATTAGACAGAACTGAAGTAGATCCATTTTTTTTATTAGACACTTCTCTAGACACAACAGAAAATGTAGTTTTAATATCAGGCAATGGTTCCATTAACAAAATGTGACTCTTGACCTAATTAAAATACTCATCTAAACCACTTAAAAATTGCATAAGTTTCATTAGTTTAGAATGGCTTTTAGATTGAACAGCAGCATCACAAATACACTCAATACACTTAGTTAAACTATCAAATTCCCTGCATAGACCATCAAGCTTGTTAAAGTAACCAGAAACAGACAAACCATTTTGAGAAAGATAATTTATTTGTTGATGGACATTAAAGACAACAGATCTATCAGCCTTGTAATAAGTGTCACATAGATCATTCCAAATATCCAAAGCAAACTCAGAACATACATGACCAATATAGATATTCTCAGAGAAGGAGTTAAGAATCTAAGAACAAACAATAGCATTTACCCTGTCCCACTTAAGCGATCTAACAGGATCTTTTTTATCCTGAATTTCAGTGCCTTCAATAAATCCTTTTTTATTTCTAGCTTTCAAAGCTCTAGTCATAGAGCTTTTCCAAACTCTGGAATTCTCAGTTCCTAGCAGTTTAAAACTAATTATAGTACTACTAGCATAATCAGAAGGATGAAGATACAAAGGATCATCAAAATCAACAGTTTCAGATTTACCAGAAGAAGATCCTTCAGGTGTTTCACCAGTCATGATTACCAAGAATCAGACACAAGAAAAATCACGAATCCAAACCTAACCTCAGAAGTTGACAGACAGTTTCTGTAAATCAGTCCAGATTCATAACCATATAAGGTTAGAGCAGGATGAGATACAGACATAAAACAACCAAGATTAGCAGATAGATGATAGATATAAAACACCACAAGGAAAAAAAGAAACAGAAGCGGAAGCGTGCGAATACTTACAGTGATCCACTAAAAAACGCATAGAAAGCAGCTAAGTCGTTTCGATAGATCAAAAGATCTACCACTGACCACCACAAGGCATTCAAAAGCCTGAAATCAACTTTGTTAATGATACCCTGTTTGCACAATCTTGACATTGACCATCAGGATAATGTATACGTTGAATTTAATTCAGGTTAAACTAACACATACAAGATCTAAACGTTTACTCTCAAGATAGTGACAAGATAACACCATAGTTGATTGGAGAGACAACTTTAGGATCTAAAAACAGATCTATGAACAGCCTCCATGATCTAACAATAGACTGATCCAAACCAGAGCCAGATAAGACAGAAACCCTAATCTGAAACCCTAATCAAAAACCCTAAAATGGAAACAACAAAAACCAATGAACAAGTCTCTGATACCATCTAAAGTATACAGAAATAAGAAGATTCAAGATATCACAACATCAACAATTCTTATTCAAGTAAGAATCAGTTGGTTTTCATCAACTTACACAAGAAAGCTCACTACAAAAACACTCCACTCTCAGACTATGTTCTAATATATCTACTGAATAAAGAGACAATCAAAAGAATAAGAATAGCTTTGATTTGTTTTGAACAATTACAGACTCAATATGAACAACTTAGAGAAAGGAGAGAGAATCCTTTAAGAAGACGAAGTATCTGGAATGAATCAGAACACACACAAAGCACTTATTTATATATCGGGTCAACACGGTTACAAACAAATATACCCCGCATGTGTTCAGCTTGATAAGTTCTAGATTTGCTCCGTAGTCCAGAGAATTCACCAATTTAACACAAACCACCCTTCCTGCAAATATCTAACAATACAGGAAACACAACTAACACAATCTACCCTAAATAATTAATAAATACAAATTAAGGACACAAAAGGATATACTGATGAATTGTAAGTTTGAAGTATAAGATATCAACTAACTCAACAATGACCCTGGAAGCAGAAAGGGATGAAGCAGATGTCGCTTCAAGTACCTTTCTTGTAAATGGATTTCCTGCCAATGACTTTGGAGAAAATTACTCCTTTATATCGCATAAATTTGGTGGAAGACTAGCATTTCCTGTAGATAAACTTGATAATGCTCTATTTGTAGAAGTTGTCAGTGGCAAATTCATACCTATTAGCGATTGCATTAAAAACATCGTCGTCAACTTGAATGCGAATAAATTCCACGAGGAGCTGTTACCCATTGAGTTGAACGGTTTCGACATCGTACTAGGAATGGATTGGCTTAGTGAAAATGATGTTGAGATACTATGCAGGAAGAAGATGGTGAGAGTAAACCCACCTGGAAAAGTCTCGTTTATGGTGTAAGGGGACAAATGTAGAGTAAATTCTGGAATCATTTCCCTGATGAAAGCCAGAAAATGTTTCTCCAAAGGATGCACATCGTACTTGGCATTTGTGATCAATGCAAAGAAGGAAAAGTAAGAGATACAAAGAATACCATTGGTGTGTGACTATCCAGAAGTATTTCCTGAAGATCTTCCTTGATTGCCCCCTGATAGACAACTAGAGTTTCGAATAGACTTGTTGCCAGGATCAATGCCAATAGCGAAAGCATAGTACCGATTAGCACCGACAGCGATGAAAGAGCTTATGATGAAACTTTAGGAGTTGTTGGACCACGGTTTCAGTAGTCCTAGTTCATCACCCTGGGGAGCTCCGGTGTTATTCATAAAGAAGAAGGAAGGGAGCATGAGGATGTGCATAGACTATAGAGAGCTGAACAAGGAAATGGTAAAGAACAAGTATCTATTGCCAAGGATTGATGACCTATTCGATCAGATGCAGGGTTCGAGCTATTTCTCAAAGATCGGTCTTAGGTCAGGATATCATAACATGAAGGTGAGAGAGCAATATATTGAGAAGACCGCATTCAGAATGAGATACAGCTATGAGTTCTTTGTTATGTCGTTTGGAATAACCAATTCTCCAGCAACATTTATGGATTTAATGAATAGGGTTTGTAAACCATTCCTCGATAAATTTGTAATAGTGTTCATAGACTACTTTCTGATTTACTGAAAGAGCCAGCAAGAGCATGGCTAGCACCTGCGAGAAGTATTAGAAGTTTTGAAGAAGGAGAAGTTGTACGCAAATTTCTCCAAATGTGATTTTTGGATTCGAGAAGTCCAATTCTTGGGTCATTTGGTTAACCAAGAGGGAATAATGGTTAACCCAACAAAGATTGGGTCTTGGGTCATTCGTGTTAGGGTCGAATTATATTGTAATATGTCGAAGTTTGTTTTACCCTTCGTATGTTTTGTTAAGTTTATTTACTGAGGTATATTTCGTACGAAGCTTAATTGTCAATGCCTTAGTATTTTTTGTATGCTTTCACTGTTCCTATAAATATGGAACTTTACTAGAGTTAGATAAGAGACCTTTACAGAACCTGTCTATTTTCTCTATAAAAGTTGAAAGCGTAAATGAGCAGAAACCAGATCTTATTTACATCGTTTGTTCAATCTGCATTCGTTTAACTCTGATTTTGATTAATATTTGATTCTACGATTCATCAATTGGTATCAGAGTAGGAATCATGATCTGAGATCTAATTTTCATTCTGTTTCAAAAGGTTTTTGAATCAAAATTCTGGTTCAAAAAGTTCCGCATCTTTTGACATGAAAAAGTATTCTAGATCCTGAGTTGTGATTCGATTCTGCAACAGATTTGTTGAATCGAGTATTCTACTTTGTTTTTCTGTTCAATTCAGCAATTTGCTTTCAAATTCTCTTTGATTTTTCATAAATTCTCAAAAAAATTCTTCCGTACATCAATGGCGAACTTCAACCTCAACTCGATGACTTCATACTCTCATCTGCTAGGATCTTCAACTAAGATACATATGCTCATTCCTGAATACTATGATCAGTGGTCTGATCGTATGCAGGATTACTTGAATGGAATCGATGAAGAGCTTTGGACTTGCATCTCAGGGAATGTTACTCTTCCAACGAACCTTCAACCAATTGGATCTTCATCCAGTACTACGAGTGTGAAAATCAAAATGATCGTATGAAGAAACTTGAAAAACGATGCATAAGGGAGTTACGTGGTGCATTGCCTCCGGTGGTGTATAACTATGTCAGAAGTTGTACAACTGCAAAGGAAATCTGGAATAATCTCAAAGAAAAGTTTCAAGGCAGCGAGAAGACGAAAATCAATTCAGTTAAGCAATGTTTGATTGAATTGAAGGATTTCAAGCAAAAAGATGGTGAAACGATTGAAAGTTACTATGATAGGCTGAATGAGCTGATATACAAATGCAATCGTTATGGAATCACAAGGTCTGCCATGGAATTCAATCTCACCCTTGTTACGGGACTCCGTAAAGAATGGAGAAGCGTTAGCATGATGGTGAAAAATCAACAAAGTTTCGACACATCTTCTTTGAATGATTTGTATAATCAACTGAAAACTCACGAAAGTGAAGTGAATGAAATGGCAGAAGAGTCGAAGCTAAGTCTGGGAGGTCCATTAGCACTTGTCTTAAAAGTGACTAAAAAGGAAACTATCGAAAAAGATGATTCTGATGATGAAGAGGGGTTTATAATGAATTCGGATGATGAGGCAATTGCTTTTTACTCTAACAACCGAGTCAAAAAGTTTTTCAAGAAACCGTTTAATTCGAAGGTGAAGCAAAGTGAAGGAAAAGGAAGTTTCGTGAACAAAGCTGCAGGAGAAGAGAAGAAGAAGTATGAGAAGAATGATACGAAGGGTGCTGAGGAAAAGAAAGAAAAGAAATTTAAAGGAGATTCTGGTATGGATTGTCACTATTGCAATGAAGCCAATCATTTAGAAAATGATTGTATGCTTCGAAAGAAAGATGAGAAGAACAATAGAGTGAAAGATGAGGCATATTATGTGGAGAGGTTGGAAGAAGTACGTACGAAGGCGAAAAATCTATCTTTGGTGGCTCAAGGTGAACAGGAAAATGATGGCACATATCAAATCTGGTCTTCGGGCTCCGATGATGAGGAAATGCATAATCCTATGCATGGTGCAATGTATGCGAAGCTGGAGGAAGATTCAGACGAAGATGTCAAGGGTCGTTGCTTTGTATCAAAATCTACTGATAAGTCTCCAATGACAACAAAGGTACGTAACATTCTTCAATCTTTCAATATTCCTTTGAGTGCATATGATTCTGGAATAGTTGCTTTTGATGATACTGTTGCTTATTTCGATAATTTGGTTGTTTCTGCTAGTAATGAAGCTAAGAAATTAAGCAATCAATTGTTAGAGACACAGAAGAAGTTAGATTCGAAAGTGGTTAAGATAGAATGTTTGGAATTGCAAATAACAAACATTATGTGTGATCGTGATTCGTTATCTAGTGATGTAAAACTTTTGTTAGCTCAACGAAATATCTACTGCAATTCTGCTAAACGTCTATATGTGAAATTAACTGCATTGCATCATTCGTGTGATATTAGCAACGAACAACATAGGAAATTATTACCTTTTCTAGCATACGAAAGAGCGAAGGTAGATAATATTTCATATGATTGTGAGAAAAACATTGCTGAGTTTGACAAAATTCCTGATGATAGATATGCTTATGGAATTGTTAAAATTGATGAATGTATTGATACAAAAGAATTGGTTAACATTGTGAATGATACTTTGACAAAATCAGAACAAATCAAAATTTTGAAAAAGGCTGAGAATTCGACATCTGATTCTCAATCTAATTTTGCCAATATTGAAGATAACTCTGACAATATTAGCGAAATTAGTGATATTGAGGATGTTTATTGTTCTCAGTTGTCTGTCATTAATGTTGCATCAAAATCTAAAGGAAAAGAAAAACTTAAGGATTTGGAAGTTAAGATTGACACTGACAAACCTTCAACTTCAAAAGATTGTGATTCTGAGTTTGTGGATATCCGAGATAGTAAAATGGATAACAGTAAATGATGATGACGAATGGGACAAAAAGGTCTCTTCAAACAAAGATTCGATAGAAAAAAAAATTCCTCGTGTTGTTGTTAATCAAGTATTCGGAGACACAAAAAATTTCGAAAAAGTGTTGTCCGAAAAGGGAGCCCATTATTTGGAAACAAATCAAGTGGTGTATCCTAATTTCAAGTGTACTGATGATGTTGTCTTTCCAAATCAAGTGTTTGTTACAACTGGAAATGTTGAAAACATTAAACCAGAATTCACCAAAATGGTCGAAGTTGAGAACAAGAAGACAACGAATGAAGGATTCTTTTCGAATCAAAGCACAGTCGAAAATACCTTAACAAAGAATTCGTATGTTTTTCAAAGACAAAAACCACAACACAAATGGGTTGAAAAATCAAAAATTGTGAAAGAAGTTCCAAAAGAAGTTGTTGTAGAAAAATATACTATTGTCAAATTAAATTCCAAAGAATTTAAAGAACAAATTGACAAGTTGTCAAAAGAAAATGCAATTTCAAAAAGACAAGCTCGAAAAACGATTTTTTGGCAAACAATGGAACTTCGAAATGAACAAAATGGATTAAATTTGAAAACAACTGAAAACAAAAAGACTAAATCTGTTGAAAACAAGTCTTCTCATTCAGAAAGTTATTCAGATCTTAAGCAAAATCCCGCTCAAACAAAAAAATCTAAATCTGATTTTCAACCAAAAACAAATTTTTCGAAAGTTTCAAACTCATCATTTTCAAGAGATAACAAAAATACATCAAAGAATGTTCAAAATCAATCATCACATCAACGATTTTCTTCTAATCAACAAACAAGGTTTTCTCAAAAACAAAAATCTCCAAATCGATTTTCTCAAAATCGAAGTGTTGGCAACAATGATGGAAGTCGATACGCTATGGCATTTCGACCTAAATCAAATGTTGATTTCTTTCCACAAAAACCGAATTGTTCAAATCCTACAGGAAAACAAAATTTAAAAGTTGCGTACACAAAAGGGTTGTCTCGTGACAAAAACATCGATCATTGGCTTGAAGGAAAAGGTCGAAAATATCAATCAAGGAAATATTCTCAACAACATATTCACGAAGCTTATGAGAATTATGTGAATTCTTCGTCAACAGAAAGCTCGTCATCAAAAGATTTGAATGTTTCGGTTAAAACTTGGCAACCGGTTTCGAATGACAAGCTTGATCATACTCAATCTAAAAAGACGAAGGCATGTGTCAGTGACAATCCCAAACTAAATAAAACTTATGTTTCTATTTCTTTAAATAATGATGTGGACTTAATTGATAGTCTCAAAACTAAAGTTTGTGATTAGGTTAAAAGTTCTTCATTTCATTCTGTGTTTAAAACTAATTTCCAAGGACCCAAACAGCCTTGGGTACCTAAATTCTTTCATTGATCGCAGGTATTATGTGACGAGCAATATGATGAAAAATGGTATATTGATAGTGGTTGCTCACGTCACATGACTGGACGAAAGGAAAACCTGAGAGATTTTCGTAGCTTGGAGAATGCAGGAGTTGTGAAGTTTGGCAATAATCACAAATGTCAAGTGAAAGGCTATGGTAAAGTCACGAATGGAAAATTAACTGTTAATCGCGTTGCTTATGTCGAAGGTCTTCAACATAACTTGATAAGTGTTTCACAACTTGTTGTGGGCACTGGCAATCAAGTGGTGTTTAACGAAGAAGGAAGCATCATTTCAAATGTTGAAACTAAAGAAGTCTTGCTCAAATCCAAACGACATGGTAACATGTTTACTCTTGATATCAAACCAATCATCGGCAAACCCTCAGTGTTCTTAGTTTCAAAAGCTTCCTCTGACATCAGCTGGTTATGGCATCAACGTTTATCGAATTTAAACTTTCGAAACTTAAATAAATTGGTTGATTATGATCTTGTTCGTGGTTTACCTGTACTAAAATTTGACAATGATACATTGTGTGCAGCTTGTGAACAAGGGAAACAACACAGGAAAGGCCATCCAATTGTGATAGATTCGAAAATTGTCGAACCATTGTAACTTCTACACATTGACCTTTGTAGACCATCGACTGTTGAAACTCTCAACAAGAAACGGTACATTTTGGTTATTGTTGATGACTTTTCACGATTCACTTGGGTATACTTTCTCAGGTTAAAATCTGAAGTTGCTCAAACAATGATCGAGTTTATTAAGAAGATTGAGATAAGTCTGAAGAAAAATGTTCGAAAGATCAAAAGTGATAATGGATCTGAGTTTAAGAACACTGTGCTGGATTTGTACTTAACAGAAAAAGGAATTTCGCATAATTTCTCTTCGCCTTATACACCGCAGAAAAATGGTGTGGTTGAAAGACGAAATAGGTCACTTTGTGAAGCAGCAAGAACTATGTTGACATATGCAAATCTTCCTCAATATCTATGGGCTGAAGCAGTTTCCACAGCTTGTTTCACTCAAAATCGATCTTTCATTCATTGTCGATTCAATATCACTCCGTATGAAATTATCAATAATCGGAAACCTAATGTCAAATTCCTTCATGTTTTTGGTTGCAGGTGTTTTATCATGAATCTCAAAGATAACCTTTCAAAATTTCAAGCTAAAGTTGACGAAGGCATATTTTTGGGATATTCACATAATTCGGTTGCATACAGAGTGTTAAATAAGCGAACAAGAAAAATAGAAGAAACTTTTATCTTACTTTCGACGATTATTATGTCAAACAAGTTGAAAAGCAAGTTGAACAAAAACCAATTATTAATGAATCATCTGATGAAACTGAAGAATCAAATTCATCTGATTTTGATTATGATTTAATCTTTGGTATTCCTGACAGGGCTGTGGATGTTGAAGTTCATGCTAATGATAATCATCACTCTGAATCTTCAAAGCATAATGATGACTTGGAAATTCCTCAAAACATCGTAGATGTTACTTCAACAATGAATTCTCTTGGACTTGGCGAAAGTATGCTTGATAATCCAGTTGAAGGAGAGCACTTGGATTCGAACACTCTGGTTGAGGGGGAGCATTCTTTCGAGGGGGAGAATGGGAGAATGGATGATATTGTTGAAGGGGAGCATCTAGTTGAGGGGGAGCATCAAAATGATAATAGTGTTGAGGAGGAAAATGATACAATAAATTTTAATCTAAATGATGATTTTCATGATCTAAATGATAATGTTTCTGTTGTAGGATCTGAAAATGAAGAGATGTACGAAGATGCACCTTTGGAATTTGATCCGGCTTATCCAGCTTTAGAGAAATGGACAAAGACTCATCCAATAGATCAAGTCATTGGAAATCCTCAAGATGGAGTATTAACAAGACCTCAGATTTGTGCGAAGAATGAGGTATTAAATACTCATCAAGAATTTTGCATGTTCAATGTTTTCATATCTAAAATTGAACCAAAGACAGTTAAGATGGCAATGGAACACTCGGATTGGGTTGTTGCAATGCAATCAGAACTGGCTGAATTTGAAAGAAACAAGGTTTGGAGATTAATTACGAAACCTGAAATGTTTCGATTGTTGGGTTAAAATGGATTTTCAAAAACAAAACCGACAAAGATGGAAATATTGTACGAAATAAAGCACGTTTAGTGGTAAAAGGATATTCGCAACAAGAAGGAATTGATTATGAAGAAACATTTTCCCCTGTTGCGAGACTCGAAGCTGTTCGAATATTCTTAGCATATGCAGCTCATAAGGATTTTGATGTATATCAAATGGATGTGAAATGTGTCTTTCTCAATGGAGAACTCGAAGAAACTTTTTACGTAGAACAACCTCCAGGTTTCATAAATGAAATGCATCCTGATCATGTATATATTTTAGATAAAGTTGTATATGGGTTAAAACAAGCACCAAGAGCATGGTATGCAACTCTTACCAGTTTCTTAAAACAGTCGAAATTTAAGCAAGGATCAGTTGACCCCACATTATTTCGAAAGAAAGTTGGATGTCATCTGATGCTTGTTCAAATTTATGTTGACGATATTATTTTTGGCTCTACTGACCCTGCTGTGTCTAGAGAATTCGAAAACTTGATGAAAAGCCAATTCGAAATGAGCATGATGGGTAAAATCAATAATTTTATTGGTTTAAACATATGTCAAAACAGAGAAGGCATATTCATCAATCAAGAGAAATATACAAGGAATTTGCTCGAAAAGTTTGGAATGACAAATAGCACGAAGTTAAAAGTACCAATGGTTGTTGGCACAAGGCTAACACCTTCGTTAGAATCGCCTGCGGTTGATCTTACTTTATACAGAAGCATGATAGGTTCATTACTTTATCTTACTGCAAGTAGACCTGATATCATGTTTTCTGTATGTAATTGTGCTAGGTATCAAGGAAATCCTCGACAACCACATTTAACAGTTGTGAAGAATATCTTTCGTTATCTCAAGGGAACAATTTCGTTAGGATTGTGGTATCCTTCGAAAATAGGATTTTTCATTCATGCGTTTTCAGATGCAGATCTAGGAGGGTGTACATTGGATCGAAAAAGTACAAGTGGTGGTTGTCAATTTTTGGATGGAAAGTTCGTTAGTTGGCAGTCGAAGAAGCAAACGTGTGTTTCAATTTCTACTGTCGAAGCCGAATATGTAGTAGCTGCTGCTTGTACATCACAAATTATTTGGATTCAAAGTCAGTTGAGGGATTATGCAGTGAATATGAAAAAGATTCCATTGTACTGTGATTCTCAAAGTGCTATACGCATTTGTCAAAATCCAGTACAACATTCGAAAACTAAACATATAGCTCTTCGTTATCACTTTATCAAAGATCGTGTGGAAGATGGAAACATTGAAGTACATTTTGTAAAAACAACTGATTAGCTTGCTGATATTTTTACTAAAGCTTTGGATGAAAAATCATTTGTTCGAATTTTGACAGGTTTGGGAATGATTGAATCGAGTTCAGTTCCAGGACGGATTTCGAATGTATAGCAAAGGCGTGTTATATAAATGTGTCGATTCAGAGGCAATAAGACGCCATTCACCGGTTACTGTTCATAGTCAACGCTTCGACACGCTTCGAATTCGACAATTTGCATGATGGTTGTGTGGTATAAATTTTCGTTAGTTTGTCAAATTTTCGTAAGAGTGGCGAATTGTAGTTTGTTTACAAAATTTTTGTTTGTTTGTAAAAATGTTTTTCGTACGTTTGTATCTTAGTTTTCTTTTCGAAAAATCAAAAACTACAAAAAGATTTTATTTTCGTTTTGTTGTTATCTTTTTGAAAAATCAAAAACTACAAAAAGATTTTATTTTATTTTCGTTTTGTTGTTATCTTTTCGAAAAATCAAAAACTACAAAAAGATTTTTTTTCGTTTTGTTGTTATCTTTTCGAAAAATCAAAACTCCAAAAAGATTTTCTTCTTTTAATTGTTTCATTTTTCGAAAACATTCACAAAAACTCAAAAATATTTTTTAGAAAAATAAAAAATATCAAAAAGATTTTTGTTATTCTCTTTGTTTCTTTTTCATTGTGCAGATAACACGAATTTTTTTTCAAGGGTCATGCTCATGTTTCTATGGGAAGGTAAACTTTCTTCAACTATGTACTAGTTAGGTTGTCCCTAGAAGCATGCTGCAGCATGTTGACCCAAGCCTCTGTAGACTTAATGTGTGTTTACGAAAGCTTTGATGAAATTTTTCATATGAAAATTTCTTCCCAAGTCAGGCTTATATTCACATTAGTCGATTGAGCTACCTTACTCTTCTCACATGAGTTAAGAGCTATCTGTTTTGTCCGAAAATAACAGAGGTACAATTCGTTCTTCATAACCACTCTTTTTCATCACAAAATTTCTTACACTTGCACACACGAAGACATATATCCACGAGGTCTTTGATTCAACCCTTCAAGATTTAGATATATCAAAATTTTGTGTTAGTGATCTAACATCATGAGGCCGTGATGAAAGTGAAACCCAACTTCATATCTTAATAAGGAATTGACGGAGAACTATGTTCCAGATTTGACGAAACATTTGTTTCAGTACCATTTTTCGAAACTCAAAATCATATTCTATTCTTATGCGTGATCTTGATCAAACTATCGAAACCCACGATGTTTGTTACGCAACAAGATCCAGAACAAATATTTTTTTAATATGATTTCTGTATGAGTTTCATTTGCTTTCAAAGTTACTATCAACATATTTTAAAGCATACTTGTCACTGACTACACTGGTTAAACAAGTAATTTCTGTTACAATTACTCACCTTATGTTTAGGATGATATGTAACGAAATTTTAAACCACCCAATAAGCCTAATAAAAGAAGCCCTTAGATACTTCTCTACAAGTATTCGATTGTAATTCACGGGAACATATACAAGCCGTTGATTATCTCTCTTGATAATTAATGAAGTAACCTTTGCCCGGGGTTTCTCTGCTTTTGTGTCGCAATTTTTGACATCACAGATCCAAATTTTCGTTAATTTGTTTCTTATCTTTTCTTTGTCACACAGCACACACGAGATCCTTGAGGTTCTGAGTAATACCAACTCAGGCTGATGATTTCGACAGTCTAGCAAATGACTTCGTCTCTAAACCCAAAGACGAAAGAGCTTAACTTTCATCCGAAGATTGCTGACGGTTACTATTCCTTGACGAGACACGAACAGACTGTGTGAGGAGACGTTTCCTGGTTTCAAGGCGATGTGACAGTTACTTTTTGACGCATGGCAACTTTATTGGCAGACTGGTGCGACTTTTAAGGTGTCACGTCAGATCTCAATCAATGCCTATCCCGCGTTCAATTGAAATTAAGGGTTACATATAAAAAGGACATTTACGGGTTCTTTATCTTTTTACGTACACAAAAGAACTCAAATACCCAAATTCTCTATGTTCTTCAAAGCTTCTAAACCCTAATCATGGCTGGCGTTGATTCTACTTCTCGAACAACTGAAGACATCACATCTCAACCGACCATGAAGATTCAAAGCACCAATTATCAAGTGGAAGCAGATGTGTCTTTGTATCCAGAAGAATTGAAGATGCTAATTGTCGCATTGAAGAGTTATGTTCTTTCCAAGGCGATGTTTAATTCTTTCTCAGTTTCTCTCTCATGGCTTTCTCAGGCAGGATCCACTGCTACTTATAGCAAAGCAATAGATATCATCACCTTTCAACTGGTGAATGACAAGAAAATCCATTTGTCCGAGAAGATCTTTTGTCAGATTCTGGATATTCCCAATTCTCAACTTGTTACTGATCTTCTTCTGCCCAAGTTATTCATATGTTTAATGAGATGGGTCATCAACCCCCACTCACAAGGATCAGTGATTTCAAGAAATCAGCCCTGCCAACTGTTTGGAATTTCTTGTTTGGAATTTTTCTTCGATGCTTGACAGGTCGAAGTGTTGGCTTAGACAAAGGTCGCATGGAGGTTTATGCGATGGTGGCAGGATTGTATTATGATATCTCTGTCGACTACTCTACTCAACTATGGAAGGAATTCCAAAAGAGTGTCGAAAACACGAATGTGGTTCAAGGCATTTCGTGTGCTAGGTATTGGAGCTTAATCCTTGGTTATTTTTATGATAAAGAAGGAATTGTTGTCCCTGCTGATGAAGAAAAGGTTGAGTTTCTGAAGTATCACTTCCCAAAGGAAGTCTCGGATGATATGGAGGTATTCACACACATTGCTCGGATTCCTGATGCAATGTTAAAGAGGGTTGAGCTAACAAATTCAGTGTTGGTTGAGTACTTGAAACCATTAATCCAGCTGTTGAGACTGGAAAACTATTGTCGAAAGAAGAAGCTGGTCCTTCCAAGAAGTCTAAACGTTCTAAAAAGGATGCAAAAGCTACACTAGAGAAGCCAGTGCACGAATCAAAGAAGCCTCCTGAGAAGATTGTTCATGAATCTACGAAGTCTCCAAAGAAACCTGAGACGGCTGAAGTGAATGTCTCGACTGTTGTCATCAAACCAGTGGAACCTGTTGATGATAATGTAGTGGCAGAGAAAATTCCTTCTAAATCTGGTGTTTTTCGTCGTTTGAAGAAAATGTCTAGGGGTTCCAGAAAATGTTCTGATGGTGGATCAAAACTTTCTCCTTCTAATGTTCGAAAACCACAACTCTCTCATCAAGGAGTTATTTTTCGAGAGGTTCCAGATCCTGTCTCGCCTCTATCCAAGAAACGAAGAGCTGAAATGTGGCCAAACATATTTCGAAGAAGAAGAAAAGACAAAGAAAGTTGGTTATTCAAGAGGCATCTTCTGAAGAAGAAATTGTTCCTGAAACACCATAACCAGTTGTTTCACAATCTGTATCTACTCCTGAGCAGACTATTGTCATACCACCCGAAGTCCCGTTAACTGAATCAAATACTGAGGAGGTTCGAACTTCAGGCATTTCTACACATGTATCTGATACGGGTGTAAATGTCAACATGGGTGAGGGAGAGTCGAACAAAGAAGTTGAGGTTACTACTCAAGGTATTCCTGTATCTTCAATGGCAGATACTTTCATGTCATTACCTCTTTTTCTTATTCCAAATACTACAAGTTCTCCAACTTTTGAACATATACTTCATCAACCCTTTACCACTCTTTTTCCATCTCAATCCATTGATTCACCCAAGATTGATTCACTTGTTAAAACTTCACCTGTTGTTGAAACGGATACTGACAATGAAGGTTTTGGAGGCATATTTGAAGATTTACAGTTTGATGATGAAGAAGATCACTTTCCTGATCATATGTTGATGACAATGAAACAATTCAAGATTCTCAACAAGAAATTGAATTATATTCTTCAATCTCAAGCAGATTTGGGGAGTAATTCATCTGTTTCTAATATGGAAGTTGATAGTATGCTGAAAACTTTCGAAGCAAAGATGGTGAGTAAAGTCTCTGGAATGGTCCGAGATTCAGAGATTCGACTCTTGGAGAAGATTGATCACAATGATCAGAATGACGAATTAAGAGTGAATTCTCTAATCTCGATGTTTAAAGGGGAGGTGAAAGAATTCAAGAATGTGGTGAAGGAACGACATGTATTATTCGTTCAGGATGTCAAGAAGGTGAGGGAAGATGTAAATTTGAAAATTCAAGAGCTTCGACAGGATATGCAAAAAGAAATCTTAATCGTACAACATGATTATGCGTCCTCAACTTATTTGTGATGCTGTTGCCAAATATGTCAAACTGTACGAAGATTTGCGTCCTCAACTTACTCAATTGTCGACCACAGAAAATCAAAGCTTTGTGGAAGTGCTAAATCTGCTGAAGGAGCTCAAAGAGTTAACTGTTAAATCAGTTTCATCTCCGTTGATAACTCCGGACTTTTTGTCTCAAAAGTTTGTTCATTTTGAAGCTATTCTACACAAACAACTTGCTCCACTTTCTCATATTTCTAGCCTTCTTTCAACGAATGCCCCACCTGTTTTCACAGGGGTGCAAGGGGAAGAAAAGGAGGTTGGTAGTACGAAGGCTAGTGGTGAAAATTTGCATGCAGATGCAAAGGTTGTTGGAAAGGTGTTTTCTTTGAAGTTTCCAATAACAAAACCAATTTTGTCAACTGCTGAGCCAGTTATTTCGACTGTTGTAACAACAATGCCAGTGACAACGAAGCCAATTTCAAAATCAATTTCTAAATGAATTGTGATTGGAGAAGGAGGTAGCAGTTCGAAGCCTAAGGAAAGTGTTGATAATTCCTCTGTAAAAGACAAAGGCAAAACTGTTATGGTCAAAAAGTCAAAGGAAGAAAAGAAAACTGAAGGGGAGGCTGAGATTGAAAAGCTCCGAATTGTACAAAGCATTATGCGACTTCGTGCAAATGATCCACCTGGGATGAACAAGGGTGATCCTTCAAAGCATTACAATTATGAGACAATAGAGTCGAAAGTTGCATATAATCATATGTATGCTTTCGAAAAGAAGCCAAAGAAAAGCTATGTTGTTCTCAACACTGATATGAGTCAATTAGATTTTCCCATCAATGAAATGATGTTCATCATGGCTCAGTACAAAATTGCTGAAAATTTTGACAATGATGATGAGTACACATACATGAAGATCAGATTTCATGTTGTACTTGGAAAACTTCCAGAGGAGATTTGGTCTCCGGTGAAGATAAAGAAAGTTATAAGCATAAAGCGAGATGTGTTGTTCGAAAATATGATGCAGAATCTTTGCTTTATTGTTTCAAGGGCGAATGGGCAAGTATGTGATTTTTCAGTAGCTGATTTTCCCTTAATGAACTTGTATGATCTGATACAAGTTGCATTGTTACTAAAGGATAAAGACGCTTCATATCTTCGAGAAACTGATCCTGAAGTTTTTCGACTTGGGTTGGCTCACATCAAGATTTTCATTGACAACTATTATGAGTGTTCAGCACTTACTGATGTTGAGTTAGCTACAGCAAAGGGATTGACTGTAAAATTGCCAATGGAACTTCCTTTAACTCAATCTGAGTTGAAGAAGTATGATGATGGAGAAATATGTTTGAAACCATTTGGTATGGTATTTGCTGGGAAAGATAAAAATGGGAAGGCGAAAAGATTCTTGTTTCAAGCTTCCGAAGTTGAAAGATATACAACATCCCAATATACGAATTTCGTTGTTCGTATGAATAGATGCAAGAAGAATAATGAAGGAGATAAGAAGTAACTGAAGAAGATAATCTCATGGTACACTGAGATTCGAAGAGTTATGTTGTATGCTATACAGATACTCTTGAACTAACGAAGGTTGACATTATTACAAAGGGGGATATTGTTAGGGTCGAATTATATTGTAATATGTCGAAGTTTGTTTTACCCTTCGTATGTTTTGTTAAGTTTATTTACTAAGGTATATTTTGTACGAAGCTTAATTGTCAATGCCTTAGTATTTTCTGTATGCTTTCACTGTTCCTATAAATGTGGAACTTTACTAGAGTTAGATAAGAGTCCTTTACAGAACCTGTCTATTTTCTCTGTAAAAGTTGAAAGCGTAAATGAGCAGAAACCAGATCTTATTTACATTGTTTCTTCAATCTGCATTCGTTTAACTCTGATTTTGATTAATACTTGATTTTACGATTCATCACTTCGATAGCTGCTTCATTGACAGCTTTGACCTATAAAGGAGCTACATATACATGGAGTGAGAAACATGAAGAAGCATTCAAGAAATTAAAGAAGAAGTTGTGTGAAGCACCAATTCTTTATTTTCCTAACGGAGTTGAAGAGTTCGCAGTTTATAGCGATGCATCTGGAGTTGGGTTAGGTTGTATTCTGACCCAGAGGGACAAAGTGATAGCATATGCATCTCGACAATTGAAAGAGCACGAAAAGAACTACCCCACTCATGATCTAGAGTTAGCAGCGGTAGTATTCGCATTAAAGATATGGAGGCATTATCTTTATGGCACAAAGTGCAAACTCTTCACTGATCATAAAAGTATCCAATATCTCTTTGATAAAAAGGAATTGAATATGAGGCAACGACGCTGGCTAGAATTGCTCAAGGATTACGACTGTGAGATACTTTACCACCCTGGTAAAGCAAATGTCGTAGCTGATGCTCTAAGTCGAAAAGTAAACCTGGAAAGAAAAAGGCCAAGAGCCTTAAGAATAGAAGTTGTCTCAACAATTGTGGAAAGCATTAAGAAAGCTCAGGAATAAGCTTTGGAGAAAAATGACCGAAAAGGAGAACGTTTAGGTAAAATGTTGGTATTCGGTACAAACAATCAAGGATTGAAGGTATTCCAAGATAGGATTTGGGTGCCTAAGATGGGAGCAATAAGACATATTCTGATGGAAGAAGCTCATAAGACCATGTACTCGATTCATCCCGGCAGCACTAAGATGTATAGGGATCTGAAACCTTACTATTGGTGGCCAACAATGAAGTTTGATGTTTCAAAGAATGTGGCAGAGTGTGTAACATGTGCGATAGTTAAAGCATAACATCAGAAACCGTATGGGAATTTAGAACCTTTACCTGTACCCATGGGTAACTGGGAAGACATCACCATGGATTTTGTGACTAAACTTCCCATGACGACGAACAGTCACGACATGATTTGGGTAGTCGTGTATCGGTTCAAAAAGAGTGCACACTTCATAGCAGCCAATGAGAGATGGCCTATTGATAAGCTTGAAAATTCTTACGTGAAGGAAATAGTAAGACTTCACGGTGTTCCATTAACGATGTATCGAATCATGACAGTCGTTTCACATCAAGATTTTGGAAAGTCTACAATAGGAAATGGGTACGAAGATGTGTTTAAGTACTACCTACCATCTGTAGACTGATGGTCAGAGCGAAAGGACGATTCAAACACTGGAAGATATGTTAAGAGCATGTACCCTAGAATTTCAAGGTAACTAGGATGAGCATTTACCCCTGGTAGAGTTTTATTACAATAATAGTTACCATTTGAGCATCAGGATGGCACCTTATCAAGCCTTGTATGGACAGAAGTGTCGTACGCCGTCTTGTTGGCTTGAGGCTGGAGAAAATCAGTTTATGGGTCCCGAAATAGTCCATCAGACTGCTGAAAAGCTAAAAGTGATTAGAGAAAGGATGTTGGCAGCTCAAGATCGCCAAAAGAGCTATGCTGACAAAAATCGACGACCGATGACATTCGAAGTTGGAGATTCGGTATTGCTCAAAGTATCACCATGGAAGGGACTTATAAGATTTGGAAAGAGAGGAAATCTGAGTCCAAGATTTATTAGACCATTCAAGGTTCTTTAGAGCATTGGGAACTAAGCTTAGAAGCTGGAATTTCCAGAAGAACTGGATTATATTCATAACACTTTCCATGTGTGTTATTTGAGTAAGTTCACGGGATAAGTTCTCGATATTATTCCACTTTCGGAATTAAGTATTCATGAAGATAAGAGGTTAATCAAAGAGCCTGAAGTAATTATTGACCGTAAGACGAAAAAGTTGCGACACAAGATTGTCGAACTAGTACTTGTGCGACGGAAACATTTGAATGAGCCGAACCTCACCCGAGAAACAGAGAGTGACATGATGAGTCGCTATCCACATTTGTTTGCTGATGCAGGATTCTGGGACAGAATCATCCTAAGGAGGAGAGAATTGTAACGCTCGTGTTTTGTGACATCCCCATTTTCACGGCCAAAAAAGACTGATTTTGTTTATGCTTTTTTGAAAATCAGAGTAACATTTTAAATAAAAGTGTTGCGGAATTTGTTCCCAAAATAAAATATCATAAAGATTTATCAAAGCATTTCCGAAGAAATGTATTTCATTAAAAATCTCGAGATTTCATGTTCGATACAGATCAAAAGCATAAACAGTACAATATAAGCCTTACAACATTTATTCATATCTACAGGCCTATAATCCGTAATCCCTCATCCAAAACATCACATCTATGCTCGAGTGCCACTACCTGTAATACAAGAAACTGAGTGGGTAAGGCTTGGGAGCCTGGTGAGCACATAGGGTTTTCAACCCACAATAAAAAAGTTTATTAATTTCATCAACATAAAATAACCCGATTACCCGTTCTCGTTATCCTCACTTTATGTCCCTAAAACACCCATTATAAGGGACCTAGCCTAAGGATCATCATCGGGATGGACACTAGTGCTAAGGGTATTACTCAACAATAAATGTCCTTAAGGCAACCATGAGGGGGATGGAGTACACCGGTGAACACATCGTTCACAAACACCTATAGGTTGCGAGTCTGCTAGCGTTCCACTGGATTGTCTAGAAAAGTTCGTGGTCGTCATCTATACTCCGCTAGATGACTGGAAAAATCGTCAACATCGAGGCCTCTCATCATTTTATTTCATCACACCCAACTATTATATTTATCCATGTTTTACCCAACACATTTTGTAGATATAAAATACATATACAGTTTAAATCATTTAAAACATGTATAAAATCTTTCATCCAGCATAGACAGCAAGTATTCAGACAATATGCACTCATAGCACGTAATTCATATAAAATACTTCATATCTATGTGTAATATGAAAGTAACTATGCACTCACTTATTACAGTGATAATTCTGAACTCAGACAGCGCTGCGCTTCTATTAATTTATTTTCTTTCGAAGAAACCAAGTATCATTATCACTAGATTTTAGTCTAATATTCATTGTGACTAATTATTAGTCTAGATTCATCATTAACTCAGAGTCTACTTCATGATCTATCAAGTAAGGAACAACCATGTAGGATCATATCGGAGGTAGGGTCCGTTTGGTATACGAAGTATACTGTTTGGAAATCCCACTTTAAACACCTCACTAAATCACAGCCTAGACATCATTCTCATAAGTAGATCAATCAGTATAACTACTTTGAATCACTGATAAATCTTATTTATAGGTTCATAATAACGGTATTATATTTAAATATAAGTTATATTTAAAGTACGGTAGGCGTATCTCACTTACATCGGGTTCTTATTAAAAATTGGGTTTCGCTGGAGCAGCGTTTCCGAACCGAAAAGCTCTTTTATCAGAGCCTTCAGGAGCCTCGGGGCTTCCTTCGGGTGCTAGGGGGCTTTCCAAGGCTTTAGGGGGCTTAAGGAGAGCTAGAGAGAGGTTCTAGAGAGAGAAAGAATGCTTGGGAGGTGTGAAGAAATGGCAATGCTCGGCACCTCTATTTATATGCTGCCAGACTGATGGACTCGCCGAGTTGGGTCACTGACTCGCCGAGTCAGTTCCATGTGTCATTATCTGATGCCTTGCCTTGGAGAGAAAGCAACGGCTATGATCGCGCCACGTCACCTAAACTCGCACATCAGCCTCCCGACTTAGAAAAATCATAACTCTCACATACAAGCTCCGTTTTTGACGTTCTTTATATCCACGCGTAGGTAAAAACAAGATCTACAACTTTCATTTATTATATGTCGGCTAATTCGCGACTGATCTTAAATTTAACAATACGAGGAGATTATACTGTTAAATATCCGCGTAAAATTCATAACTTCTACATACGGACTCCGTTTTCATCTGTCTTTTTACCGTTGAGTTCCTATTAATGAGATATTCAATTCTCATTTAGGTCCCGTAGGCCAAAAACCGCTCGATCTAAAATTCGAGTTTCGGGTTGTGCACTGCTAAGCCAAATCTTAGAAAATTCATAACTTCCTCATACGAAGTCAGATTTGGGTGTTCTTTTTATCGACGCTCCCGGTTTAACATATTCTACGACTTTCGTTTAGATTACTAAGTCCAAAAAGTCATCTATCGTAAATTCACTTTTTACGTTTCCCGGTGCCGTGCCGGTTTTGCCGCAAAATTTCGACAGGCCATAACTTCTTCGTTATAACTCGAATTTCGGCGTTCATTATATATCCGGAATCCTTGTTGCGACCACTACAACTTTATGTAAAGATAACGGGTTTATCTCAAACTTTAATTTTGACGCTTTTTTTATTCTTTATTTATTATACCTTTATAATTAAGTATAAAGCACATAAATTCACATAATTCTCAAATAATTCATCTTTATTACTTCAAAAAGAGTTAGAGCAGTTGACCTAGACTATTACATCATCTACAAAATGCTTAGCCCCGAAACACGGGCGTTACAATTCTCTCCCCCTTAGGATGATTTTGTCCCGGAATCGTGCATCAGCAAACAGATGTGGATAGCGACTCATCATGTCACTCTCTATCTCCCAGGTGAGATTCGGCCTATTCGAATGTTTCCAACAGACTAGCACTAAATCGACCATCTTGCGTCGTAATTTCTTAGTCTTACGGTCAATGATTGCCTCGGGCTCTTCGATTAGCCTTTTATTCTCATCCATTCTTAACTCTGAGATTGGAATTATGTCGGGAACTTCTCCTGTGAACTTTCTTAGATAACACACATGGAAGGTGTTATGAATACCATCTAGTTCTTCGGGTAATTCGACCTTGTAAGCTTGGTTCCCAATTCTCTGAAGAACTTTAAACGGTCCAATAAACCTTGGACTCAACTTTCGTCGTTTCTCAAATCTTATAAGTCCCTTCCACGGTGAGACTTTAAGCAAAACTGAATCTCCAACTTCAAATGTCATCGGTCGTCTTTTCTTCTCAGCATAGCTCTTTTGTCGATCCTGAGCTGCTAACATCCTCTCCCTGATTACTCTCTACATTTCAGCACTCTCATGGACTATCTCGGGGCCCATAAACTGTTTTTCTCCAGCCTCAACCCAACAAGATGGCGTATGACACTTCTGTCCATACAAAGCTTGATAAGGTGTCATCTTGTTGCTCGAGTGGAAACTGTTGTTGTAGGAAAATTCTACCAAAGGTAAATGCTCATCCCAGTTACCTTGGAAATCCGAGGTACATGCTCTCAGCATATCTTCCAGTGTTTGAATCGTTCTTTCGCTCTGGCCATCAGTCTGCGGATGGTAAGCCGTACTCAAACACAACTTCGTACCCAATTCCTCTTGTAGACTTCGCCAAAACCTCGACGTGAAACGACTATCACGATCCGATACAATTGTTAGAGGAACACCGTGAAGTCTTACCACTTCCTTCACGTAAGCATTTGCGAGCTTATCCATAGACCATCTCTCATTGGATGCTATGAAGTGTGCACTCTTAGTGAATCGATCCATGACTACCCAAATCATGTCGTGACCGTTCTTCGTTCTGGGTAGTTTAGTCACAAAATCCATGGTGATGTCTTCCCATTTACCCATGGGTACAGGTAAAGGTTCTAAACTCCTATACGGTTTCTGATGTTGTGCCTTAACTCTTACACAAGTTACTGTTGGGTTATGAGCATTCTAACACTCCTAAGTGTACATGCAACCCTAAATACCTTGGATCTATGTTTTCTCTATTATAAATACAATTATGAACATCCAAGGTATTATCCTAATCTAGCATACAAAATAATAAATATAACAAGATAGAATACATACCTCTTTGATGTAGAATGTCTTAATTAAGCTTGAGTGCCTAGTGCCTCAAGTGTGACACCTCAAATGGTTCACACAACACCAAATACACTTGGAATAACTTGAGAGAAACTTGAACACTCCTTGAAATCGTCTAGCCCTCACACTCACACATTAGTGCACGATTTCTTGAGCCATGGGATTCTTTTATATGGTGGCTATTAGGGTTACACCATGTAATTCATAACTTTACCAATTCCTTATGCTCCATGGATTTTAACCTCCACTGATAAATCTTATTTATAGGTTCATAATAACGGTATTATATTAAATATAAGTTATATTTAAAGTACGGTAGGCGTATCTCACTTACATCGGGTTCTTATTAAAAATCGGGCTTCGCTGGAGCAGCGTTTCCGAACCGAAAAGCTCTTTTATCAGAGCCTTCAGGAGCCTCGGGGCTTCCTTTGGGTGCTAGGGGGCTTTCCAAGGCTTTAGGGGGCTTAAGGAGAGCTAGAGAGAGGTTCTAGAGAGAGAGAAAGAATGCTTGGGAGGTGTGAAGAAATGGCAATGCTCGGCACCTCTATTTATAGGCTGCCAGACTGATGGACTCGCTGAGTTGGGTCACTGACTCGCCGAGTCAGTTCCATGTGTCATCATCTGATGCCTTGCCTTGGAGAGAAAGCAACGGCTATAATCGCGCCACGTCACCTAAACTCGCACATCAGCCTCCCGACTTAGAAAAATCATAACTCTCACATACAAGCTCCATTTTCGACGTTCTTTATATCCACGCGTAGGTAAAAACAAGATCTACAACTTTCATTTATAATCTGTCGGCTAATTCGCGACTGATCTTAAATTTAACAATACGAGGAGATTATACTGTTAAATATCCGCGTAAAATTCATAACTTCTACATACGGACTCCGTTTTCATCTGTCTTTTTACCGTTGAGTTCCTATTAATGAGATATTCAATTCTCATTTAGGTCCCGTAGGCCAAAAACCGCTCGATCTAAAATTCGAGTTTCGGGTTGTGCACTGTTATGCCAAATCTTAGAAAATTCATAACTTCCTCATACGAAGTCAGATTTGGGTGTTCTTTTTATGGACGCTCCCGGTTTAACATATTCTACGACTTTAGTTTAGATTACTAAGTCCAAAAAGTCCTCTATCGTAAATTCACTTTTTACGTTTCCCGGTGTCGTGTCGGTTTTGCCGCGAAACTTCGACAGGCCATAACTTCTTCGTTATAACTCGGATTTCGGCGTTCATTATATATCCGGAATCCTTGTTGCGACCACTACAACTTTATGTAAAGATAACGGGTTTATCTCAAACTTTAATTTTGACGCTTATTTTTATTCTTTATTTATTATACCTTTATAATTAAGTATAAAGCACATAAATTCACATAATTCTCAAATAATTCATCTTTATTACTTCGAAAAGAGTTACAGCAGTTGACCTAGACTATTACATCATCTACAAAATGCTTAGCCCCGAAACACGGGCGTTACAATTCTCTCCCCCTTAGGATGATTCTGTCCCGGAATCATGCATCAGCAAACAGATGTGGATAGCGACTCATCATGTCACTCTCTATCTCCCAGGTGAGATTCGGCCTATTCGAATGTTTCCAACAGACTAGCACTAAATCGACCATCTTGCGTCGTAACTTCTTAGTCTCACAGTCAACGATTGCCTCGGGCTCTTCGATTAGCCTTTTATTCTCATCCATTCTTAACTCTGAGATTGGAATTATGTCGGGAACTTCTCTTGTGAACTTTCTTAGATAACACACATGGAAGGTGTTATGAATACCATCTAGTTCTTCGGGTAATTCGAGCTTGTAAGCTTGGTTCCCAATTCTCTGAAGAACTTTGAACGGTCCAATAAACCTTGGACTCAACTTTCTTCGTTTCCTAAATCTTATAAGTCCCTTCCACGGTGAGACTTTAAGCAAAACTGAATCTCCAACTTCAAATGTCATCGGTCGTCTTTTCTTCTCAGCATAGCTCCTTTGTCGATCCTGAGCTGCTAACATCCTCTCCCTGATTACTTTCTACTTTTCAGCAGTCTCATGGACTATCTCGGGGCCCATAAACTGCTTTTCTCCAGCCTCAAGCCAACAAGATGGCGTATGACACTTCTGTCCATACAAAGCTTGATAAGGTTCATCTTGATGCTCGAGTGGAAACTATTTTTGTAGGAAAATTCTACCAAAGGTAAATGCTCATCCCAGTTACCTTGGAATTCCGAGGTACATGCTCTCAGCATATCTTCCAGTGTTTGAATCGTTCTTTCGCTCTGGCCATCAGTCTGCGGATGGTAAGCCGTACTCAAACACAACTTCGTACCCAATTCCTCTTGTAGACTTCGCCAAAACCTCGACGTGAAACGACTATCACGATCCGATACAATTGTTAGAGGAACACCGTGAAGTCTTACCAATTCCTTCACGTAAGCATTTGCGAGCTTATCCATAGACCATCTCTCATTGGATGCTATGAAGTGTGCACTCTTAGTGAATCGATCTACGACTACCCAAATCATGTCGTGACCGTTCTTCGTTCTGGGAAGTTTAGTCACAAAATCCATGGTGATGTCTTCCCATTTACCCATAGGTACAGGTAAAGGTTCTAAACTCCTATACGGTTTCTGATGTTGTGCCTTAACTCTTGCACAAGTTACTGTTGGGTTATGAGCATTCTAACACTCCTAAGTGTACATGCAACCCTAAATACCTTGGATCTATGTTTTCTCTATTATAAATACAATTATGAACATCCGAGGTATTATCCTAATCTAGCATACAAAATAATAAATATAACAAGATAGAATACATACCTCTTTGATGTAGAATGTCTTAATTAAGCTTGAGTGCCTAGTGCCCCAAGTGTGACACCTCAAATGGTTCACACAACACCAAATACACTTGGAATAACTTGAGAGAAACTTGAACACTCCTTGAAATCGTCTAGCCCTCACACTCACACATTAGTGCACGATTTCTTGAGCCATGGGATTCTTTTATATGGTGGCTATTAGGGTTACACCATGTAACTCATAACTTTACCCATTCCTTATGCTCCATGGATTTTAACCTCCATGGAGTATCCATGGGTCACCCCATGGACTTAGTCCAACATAAGGAATCTTGGATCACAAGCCCACATATATAAGAATGAATGATTTACACAATCAACCCATATATTTAATTAGTCTCCTTTTGATCACTTAATTAATTCCAAATTAATTCTTGATCAATACTAATTAAATAACCTTATTAATATATTAGAACTTATAATATATTAACCAACCTTAAGTGTTATTTCTCTCATTATAGTCTATCCAAATGCATGATGCCATGCAACCCAAATGGACCATGCCGGGTCGGGTCAAGTCTTACCAATTATAGTTATGGACTTAGACATTAATCCAACAGTCTCCCACTTGGATAAGTCTAAAACTATTATTGCGTATGACTTCAGGAACCGATCAGCAATCGTAGCTCTCAAAAGCTTCTGTGGAACTCTGACCTTGTCGATGAACTCTGACCTTTGTCAATGACTTGTCCATTAGATAAGGGATCATATATTCCTCCATTCTAGATATCATATGGACTGAGACATGGATTATCAATTAGATAAGGGATCATATATTCCCACAGATATCGCTTTTATCCCGAAGGTAAAAGGAATGGATAAACTTCGACTCATATGGCTTGTTCTACTACTTGTTGAATCATACACAAAGGCACGTTTTATAACATCGAGTTACCGAATGCGTTTTCGTGCAATCAATGTACAACCAACTCATAGTAACAACTCATATCTCTAGGTTTGAAGAATATAAGATATTATCGTCTCATGATCACTCGTGATAAAACCCATGAAGTGATTCAAATGAGCGCGGGTTGAATCCAATACTCAGAACTTATGAGCACTCATGAGTGTTGTAGCACCACTTTGTCCACCAACTTGGACCTCTACAAACCAACCCATGACAGTCTTGATTCATATCTACTTCCAACATATGACCGACTGTGGATGGTTTGAATAACTTAATCATTCAGGAAGAGCGACTTAGTTATTCTGGAAGTCAAAACATGCAAAGTGAAACATAAGAATAAAGGAATCAAATATGGTATCAAACCCTATGAATATAAATAAACACTTTTATTTATCACCATACTGATTACTCATTATTCATTGTTTCGGTTTTATTAACTTTATACTTGAATTTAAAACAATAGTTGTCCCATGCTCCAAGCATGTACACTATGTTTTCTAAACACTAGTCATGCCATACACCAAGTATGCATACTATGTTTGTCTATGATCTTTACTTTGTAAAATAGATCAATCGAACATCACTCCAATGATCCTCTTTTCACAGTCCCAAATCCTTACTGCAAATGCAAGAATTCCAAATTCATGCCATTTACTGAAATCTGTTAGATTCTAAACTTATATGCATTGATCCTCTTAATGATTATGCACGAAGTCAGAAAGACTTGACAACAATCATTACAGAGCATTCCAAAGGAGATCAGCTCCTTGGAAACATCCTTCTTTCATTAAGTTTCCTAATCTTACACAGATTGAATAATTTCTAACTTTGAAACATTTCCATATTCCATTTTGACTATCACTTCTGAACAAGAGTTGCCTCCTTACAGATTATGTCAATATGGTCCTTCCAGAATTAACATTATACTTCCAACTGTCCTTGAGCAACCAATCTTTGGTAAACCTTAGATTGTCCTCGACAATTGCTTAATCATTTTAGTCATATCCAATTCTAGACCTTTTCCCTTCATAATGCCCCAGGCATTTGGAAAATTTTAGAAAGGATGAATATAGCACATGTAATCGATCCTATATCCGAAGCATATGGGACACGATTCATGATGTCTCACATAAAGACTAAACCAGTCTTTTGCTATAATATTTCCATTTCAATTTGCCAAGTTCTCAAAATTCAGATTATGAAAAGGGATGCCGTAATCATAATCGAATTTTAGAACGCAAATAATGGACCCATATATAGAATTTCCTTATGTTGAGCCATTCCAACATGAAATTCATATATATATATATATATCCTTGATTAAATACGATTAAAATCTCAATCTAAGCTTTTAGAATTGAAATGAAGTATAATTTCCTCTCCCTTAATTATAGCAAAAGAACTTTTTCAACCCCTACAACCTCACGAATTGAAACTTTTGTTTTCTATAATTAACAATGCTAACTTGCAACCTTTGTCATAATTATCATGCTCCCACTAACATGATGATTATTAGCATAACACTTATGCTCCCACTAGCTTTGACATGTACTCAGAAATCAGCTGACTTTCTTACCAAAGTTCAGATTTCTGATACTAGATTGTTTTGATAAAACTTTATCAAAATCATACACCTCTCTTAGATAGCTCACATGTGTGTCTAAACAATTTTAGAACTATGAAAAGGGATGCCGTAATCATAGTCTCAATTGTTTAGACATTTTCCACTTCTCACAAGTCCATGTTAGTGTGTCGGTAAACCACACACGCTCCACTAACGACTTTGAGAATGCAAATATCACAATTGCTATCTAACTAAAATCTACTTAGTGAAAATGTTTCCTCACCATCATTTTCATGAATCGGAGAGAAACCTTATGACACTTAGATTTAATAGTGTATGTGTTCTTATCCATGTGAATTTGTCAAAACCATAAACACAAGACAAGGTTAGTGACAAATCCAAACTCATATTGATTAAACTTGTGCAATCTTAAATTCTTGCCATTTGGCAGCTCAGGTGCCTGCCATTGCTTCCAAGTAGTTGTGCAACAAATTGAGAACTCTCAGAACTCCTATGCAAAGCCAACTTGAATAGGCACAAAAATTTCAACACGATAGGTTATAAACCTCAAGTCGTGTGCTAGTGAAGGACTTTAGGTTTTATTCTTGATTAAGTCTTGAAACTTTCAAGAGCTTTAAGACTCCCACTGTCCTCTTGACATATAAGACTCCCTTGTCAAATATTCAAGAGATAGTGCGGATTCTTTATCAAGACTAACACTTTACACAATTGGCCTAAGTTGGTCTCTGTTTTATCCAAAACATCACAACTTACCAATTTCAAATGTACAAGAGTAGATAACCTTTTACTCTTACATTTGACTAGTGTTAACAAACCCTCTTTAAGATATGTCACTCAAGTTACAATCTTGGAGTATGACTCTAAGAATTGTTTTGGAACGAAGTATGACTCATCTTCCTGATCTAACCGTTTCAACAATTCATGACTCCTCTTCTTAGTCATAAGAATGCACTAAGATGACCTTTAGAGGACTAATTGTGATATGATTTCTAAATCATTAAGATGATCACAAACATGATACTAAAGTACTCTCCCATCTTTTCAGATTTGAGAAACTTTTATCTTTCTGCCTAATTTGATTCTTCTTATTCGTTCTGTCTCACATTGAAACTTCTCCAATGCTACAGACTTATACTTAAACTTATAAGTATAACCATATTTACTGAACTTAAGTAAATCATGACGAATAGTCTTCTTGATCTTTTATGGTGGACTTGACCAGTGCACAAGAATGTGTACTCGATCCCTTAGTCCTTTCCTTATTCACATAAGGAATTAGTCTTAATTTTCCAAGCTGAAAGTTCTCATTCATCATACTATACAACTTGCATGATTCCAAGTTTCGGTCCAATTGAACCTTGGGTGATGAGAATCTTTCCTTATTTCGTAATATTAGACACTACCACAACCGAAAGAATCAAATCCATTTTTCCAATATTTCTATCAATGGAATCTTATACGCAACAACTTTTCACAAATGTCATTGTAAGGATACTTAAAATAAATAAAATCAAAACCTTTTTCTTTTATTTTAAAACTTTGTGGAAAAACTTATCCTTACAATCCATATGAAAACCTTGTTGTTATCTATTCCTAAGCAATATAAATATCATAACTCTTAAGTAATAGCCCAAAATTCTGATCACCGAACCATGCGATTGAAATCCATCTTCGCGATCAGAATCAGCATGTACTTAATATAGTTAGACAATGGACTTTACATGAAGTAGAGCCAAACTTATTGACTTTAACATCCTTAGGTAAATTTGGCAGCTTCGTAACCAATGCCCCTTCCTTTGGCAATAGTTACCTATGGACCCTTGATAATGGGACTATCTCAGACTTCGCCTCTCTCTTTACCATTGGGTCAACCGAGTTGACTATGGCCGATCCCTTTCCATTGGGAAGAGAGAGCTTTACTGGATATCCAATGTCATCATTGTCAATGTCCATAGCGTTTTAGGAAGTTGATCTTAGCAAATAGATAAGATCATTAAGGGTCTTGTCTTAGTCTGTTTCATAGGATTCCCAAAAGAACTCACTATGTGACTTAGAAAGTAGTTGAGCCACCAACTTTCTCAAGACTTTGACACCCAACTCTCCCGGCTTGTCAATATGTGACTACATCTCCAAGATGTGATCACACCTAGACCTTGCCTTGCCAATAGGGCTTGAGTGACCTTAAACTTTTAGGAACTTGTGGGTTAGGGAGAATAATTGGAGGAGGTGAAAGAAGTATGATATCCATGGGACATCATCTTCATTTAGGAAAGCTTGTTTCAAGAGATTTGGGAAGATCATAAATGTCTAGACCAGACATCTTTTTGGGAGATATTCAAGATAGTTGATTTAAAGTCCTTAATATGACACCCAATATGAAATATTAAGGCTAGGACCCAACAAACTATTTTATAACTTAGAAGAGGGATGCCGTAATCCAAGCAATAAAATATTTGAAGGTAGGTGAATGACGATTCACCAATTTCCACCATGAAAAACGAAATAATTTATTAGGTTTTAATTGGATTTGAAAGTCCTAGATTTATGAGATTCATTGAACTGTTCAAAGGCATGTTTCAATCTCGAGTGTGCCCTTCAGGTTTTGTGACTGGGATGCCGAGGATCACAAAACAAGGTGTGAATAACCATGCAAATATACTTGGTACCCTTAATATTTACCCCTTAATCAGTGTGCCGGTTAACCACACACGCTCCACTGATACTATGATAAATATTAAGTTACCCTTTGCCTACCTTGTTAAGTCCAGGTTAGTGTGCCGGTTAACCACACACGCTCCACTAACGACTTAAGCAAAGTGCAAAGTGTAATTTCATGGGTTAGCACCAAATTCACGTTTTCCTAAGTAACTAAGATTGGGTATTAATAAGAGTTTAGTTACTTAGTATTTATCATTAATACTTTTAATGAAAGGAGAATTATAGTCCTTGTCCTACCCGTTCGGCTAACGACCCTCCACCAGTCAAGGAAGTGGTGGGTGAGAGTGGACACCCATTAAACTGCCATTTTATAGGCAGTAACCTTATACCCCCCTTATAGACCGGCTTCGTGAATGAGGCCTACTAACGGTAAGACTGACTTTACTCTTATACATATATATAAATATTATTAACTTATAATATTATAAAGTATAAGGGTTGAATTTTAACTTTTAAAATTGTAAGGGCTAACTTGGAATTAAAGTATTCATAAATGAAAACTTTTCAAATTCCAAAACTTGAGGGCAAGTTTTGAAACTATTCAAAACTAATTAATTCCATAACTTATGAGTTTAAAGTAGTTTTAATTAAAAAAAAAAAAAAAAAAAAAAAAAAAAAAAAAAAAACTCTTCAAGTTCCATAACTTGAGGACAAGTTATGGAAGACTTTAAACTAATTAATAAAAAAAATAACTTTTTTTTATTGTAACTTATGAAACTAATTAAGGTTACACTTTTTTTTTTAATTTAATGAAGAGACTCTTGAACCTCCATAACTTGAGGACAAGTTATGGAGTCATAAAACCATTTAATTAGAACTAGACTCTTCATTTTGTAACCTTTGCCAACTTTTATGAGTTTTATGATTCTTAAATGTGACGTTTCATATAACTTGAGGACAAGTTACAAAAACACACTTTGGAATCAACTCTTAGATTAAAATGGATTGAAAACAACTATTTCACATAACTTTTCTATTAATCTAAGAACCTCATAAGAACAAGATAATTCAAATCATCAATCTTCAAGAAATTAGCATGAACATACAAACTAATACAAATCTTGAAATTATGACAATTATCTTAGAAATTGGATTAACATGAACATTACCACATCAAAAACAAGTTTATAAGTCCAAAAACATCTTAGGGTAATGTTCCTAGTCCAATTCTAGCCAAAACAATCGAATATATGCATCCAACTCGATTTTTCAGCTACTTTTGCAAGTATAACAAGAAAACAAGCCTAGGCTCTGATACCACTGTTGGGTTATGAGCATTCTAACATTCCTAAGTGTACATGCAACCCTAAATACCTTGGATCTATGTTTTCTCTATTATACATACAATTATGAACATCCAAGGTATTATCCTAATCTAGCATACAAAATAATAAATATAACAAGATAGAATACATAGCTCTTTGATGTAGAATGTCTTAATTAAGCTTGAGTGCCTAGTGCCCCAAGTGTGACACCTTAAATGGTTCACACAACACCAAATACACTTGGAATAACTTGAGAGAAACTTGAACACTCCTTGAAATCGTCTAGCCCTCACACTCACACATTAGTGCACGATTTCTTGAGCCATGAGATTCTTTTATATGGTGGCTATTAGGGTTACACCATGTAACTCATAACTTTACCCATTCCTTATGCTCCATGGATTTTAACCTCCATGGAGTATCCATGGGTCACCCCATGGACTTAGTCCAACATAAGGAATCTTGGATCACAAGCCCACATATATAAGAATGAATGATTTACACAATCAACCCATATATTTAATTAGTCTCCTTTTGATCACTTAATTAATTCCAAATTAATTCTTGATCAATACTAATTAAATAACCTTATTAATATATTAGAACTTATAATATATTAACCAACCTTAAGTGTTATTTCTCTCATTATAGTCTATCCAAATGCATGATGCTATGCAACCCAAATGGACCATGCCGGGTCGGGTCAAGTCTTACCAATTATAGTTATGGACTTAGACATTAATCCAACAGTTACACACTCGGCCACATACTTTGCAACATCGAGCTTCATCATCGACCACCAATAGTAGGGTTTTAGGTCCCTATACATTTTAGTGCTGCCGGGATGAATCGAGTACATGGTCTTGTGTGCTTCTTCCATTAGAAGATCTCTTACTCCTCCCGTTTTAGGTATCCAAATCCTGCCTTGGAATACCTTCAACCCTTGGTTGTTTGTACCGAACTCCAACGTTTTGCCCAAACGTTCTTCCTTTTGGTCATTTTTCTCTGAAGCTTCTTCCTGAGCTTTCTTGATATTTTCCACAATAGTCGAGACAACTTTTATTCTCAACGCTCTTGGCCTTTTCTTTTCAAGATTTACCTTCCGACTGAGAGCATCAGCGACAACATTTGCTTTACCAGGGTGGTAAAGTATCTCACAGTCGTAGTCCTTGAGTAACTCTAGCCAACGTCGTTACCTCATATTCAATTCTTTCTGATTAAAGAGATACTGGAGACTCTTATGATCAGTGAAAAGTTTGCACTTCGTGCCATAGAGGTAGTGCATCCATATCTTTAGGGCAAATACTAACGCTGCCAACTCCAGATCATGAGTGGGGTAGTTCTTTTCATGCTCCTTCAATTGTCGAGATGCATATGATATCACCTTTTCTCTTTGGGTCAGAACACAACCCAACCCGACTCCGGATGCGTCACTATAGATCGCGAAGTCTTCAACTCCATCGGGTAGAGAAAGAATCGGTGCTTCACATAATTTCTTCTTTAGCTTCTTGAATGCTTCTTCGTGCTTCTCACTCCATGTATAATTAGCTCCTTTGTGGGTCAAAGCTGTCAATGGAGCAACTATCGAAGAAAAGCCTTGGATAAACCTTCGGTAATATCCAGTTAATCCCAGAAAGCTTCGAATATCCATGGGACTTTTCGGTCATTCCCACTTCATCACCGCTTCGATTTTTGCTGGGTCAACCATTATCCCTTCTTGGTTAACCACATGACCCAAGAATTGGACTTTTCGGATCCAAAAATCACACTTGGAGAACTTTTCATACAGCTTATCCTTCTTCAAGACTTCCAACACTTCTCGTAGATGCTGGCCATGCTCTTCCTGACTCTTTGAGTAAATCAGAATGTCGTCTATGAACACTATCACATATTTATCGAGGAATGGTTTACAAACCCTATTCATCAAATCCATGAATGCTGCTGGAGCATTGCTTAGTCCAAACGACATAACCAATAACTCATAGTGTCCATATCTCGTTCTGAATGCAGTCTTCTCAATATCCTGTTCTCTTACCTTTAGCTGATGATATCCTGACCTAAGATCGATCTTTGAGAAATAGCTCGAACCTTGCAGCTGATCGAATAGGTCATCAATCCTTGGCAATGGATACTTGTTCTTTATCGTTGCCTTGTTCAGCTCTCTGCAATCTATACACATTCTCATGCTTCCGTCTTTCTTCTTCACGAATAACATCGGAGCTCCCCAGGGTAATGAACTAGGTCGAATGAAACCATTGTCCAACAACTCCTGAAGTTGCGTCATGAGCTCCTTCATATCCGTCGGTGCTAGTCGGTACAGTGCTTTTGCTATTGGTGTCGTTCCTGGTAACAAGTCTATTCGGAACTCTACTTGTCTATTAGGCGGTAATCCGGGAAGATCTTCGGGAAAGACTTTCGGATAACACACACCACTGGTATATTCTGCACCTCCTTATTTTCCTTCTTAGCATCGATCACAAATGCCAAATACGATGTGCATCCTTTGGACAAACATTTTCTGGCTTTCATCAGGGAGATGATTCCAGAATTTACTCTGCGTTTGTCCCCGTACACCATAAATGACTCTTTTCCGGGTGGGTTTACTCTTATTATCTTCTTTCGGCATAGTATCTCGGCATCATTGGCACTGGTCCAATCCGTTCCCATAACGATGTCGAAACCGTTCAATTCTATGGGCAACAGCTCTTCGTGGAATTCGTTTCCGTTTAAGTCGATGACGATATTCTTAATACGATCACTAACAAGTATGAACTTGCCACTGGCAACTTCCACAATTAGGGCATTATCAAGTTTTTCTACAGGCAATGCTAGTTTCCCACCAAATTTATGCGATACAAAAGGAGTAGTTTTCTCCCGAATCAAATAGTATATTGGCAGGCAAACCATTTACAAGAAAGGTACCTGAAGCGACATCTGCTGCCTCCTTTGCAGCCTCGAGCGTCATCTGGAAGGCTCTTGCCTTCGGCTTCGGTGGAATGTTGGGTCTTCCTGCCTCCTTCTTCTTCGGGCAGTCCCTCGGAATGTGCCCTTCCTCGTTGCACTCATAACAGACCTACTTAGTGAATGTGCACTCGTTGGCATAGTGTCGGGCTTTCCACACTTGAAACACGTGACCTCCCCATCACATTTCCCATAGTGCTTATTCTTGCATTTGTCGCACCATTTGGCTTCACCTCCTCCAGACTTCTTCGTACCAGATTTTGAGAACTTGCTCTTCTTGCTGAATTTCGACGACCCATCAAATTTCCTTTTCTCACCAACCTCCGCTCTCTCCAGACCCTTCTCTCGTATCTGGGTATCCACATTCTTAGCAACCCAGATGGAGACTTTCAGAGTGGTTGCTTGCTTGACCATCAGACCAAGGCCCGCTGGTAATCCGTGGGAAAACTTGTTAACCTTGGAGAGTTCGGTTGGAAATAGGTACAGAACAAGCTTCATTTTCTCTGTAAAACTTGCAGCGTATTCAGCGACAATCATTCTTCCCTTCTCCAGATTCTGGAACTCATTGTTGCTTTCCAGAAGATCCTGCTCCGAGCAGTATTGCGTCTTCAGTTGCACCAGAAAATCCTCCCAAGACATCTTGCTCGCTTCACCCTTGGGCATTGAATTAGCTAGTAGCTTCCGCCAACTTAGTACTCCAGATTTTAATAGAGGAACCGCGAGAGCGGTCTTCTATTTGTTTTTACACTCGCAACTCTCAAACATTGTCTCCATCTCGGAGATCCAGTTAATGACTTCCACCGGTGTCGGGCTTCCAGATAGACACGATGGTTTGGATGCCATGAAATCCTTGTACTTGCATCCACGTCCGTCATTTCCTCCATCCTGGTTGTTTCATCTAACTATCGGTGGGGTGGCTTGACCAACAGTCCCACTGTAGTTCCCTCCTTCTGACTGCCCATCATTCAACTCAGGCTGTTCGACCAGTATTGTAGCTTCCTCTCGATTATGTTGAAGTAAACGTCTGGTCTCCTCCATTTGGCGATCCAACATCATTTGGATCATGGCTTGTACTCCGGCCATCATGATTGGCTTTGGAGCATCTGCTACAACAGGTATTTGCTCAATCAGTGGGGGTTGATTCCTATTCATATTCGCATTCCCAGCTCCACTGCGGGTTCCTGTCATATTGATCTATACACCGAATAAGGTGAATTTAGATCTTTCTTTAGGATAGCCGTTTAAATCATCCTTATCGCTCCGAAACGTATACATGTTAGTTCTAATATCGTAGTCGTACGTTTAGAATCCTGAACACATAAGGTGTCCAGATCCGGTCGGCAACAGACCATAGATCCGAACAAATAATAGTATATAGCACATAAAAGCATTTTAGGCATCTTTCCTAAAATAAACTAGTGCTTGTGTCTAAAATATACTAGACACTTCTCTCACAATCATCGCTTAGCATTCTAAGTTTAAGTCTAGAAATCCTACAAATTCCTAGTTCGCTTAAACTAATACTCTGATACCAACTGGGACATCCCCATTTTCACGGCCAGAAAAGACCGATTTTGTTTATGCTTTGTATGAAAATCAGAGTAACATTTTAAATAAAAGTGTTGCGGAATTTGTTCCCAAAATAAAATATGATAAAGATTTATCAAAGCATTTCCGAAGAAATGTATTTCATTAAAAACCTCGGGATGTCATATTCGATACAGATCAAACGCATAAACAGTACAATATAAGTCTTACAACATTTATTCATATCTACATGCCTATAATCTGTAATCCCTCATCCAAAACATCACATCTATGCTCGAGTGCCACTACCTGTAATATAAGAAACTTAGTGGGTCAGGCTTGGGAGCCTGGTGAGCACATAGGTTTTTAAACCCACAATAAATAAGTTTATTAATTTCATCAACCAACAATAACCCGATTACCCGTTCCCGTTAGCCTCACTTAATGTCCCTAAAACACCCATTATAAGGGACCTAGCCTAAGGATCATCATCGGCATGGACACCACTGCTAAGGGGATTCCTCAGCAATAAATGTCCTTGAGGCAACCATGAGGGGGATGGAGTACACCGGTGAACACATCGTTCACAAACACCTACAGGTTGCGAGCCTGGTAGCGTTCCACTGGACTGTCTAGAAACGTCTGTGGTCATCATCTATACTCCGCTAGATGACTGGAAACATCGTCAACATCGAGGCCTCTCATCATTTATTTCATCACACCCAACTATTATATCTACCCATGTTTTGCCCAACACATTTTGTAGATATAAAATGCATATACATTTTAAATCATTTAAAACATGTATAAAATCTTTCATCCAGCATAGACAGCAAGTATTCAGACAATATACACTCATAGCACGTAATTCATATAAAATACTTCATATCTATGTGTAAGATGAAAGTAACTACTCACTTGTTACAGTGATGATTCTGAACTCAGACAGCGCTTCGCTTCTATTAATTTATTTTCTTTCGAAGAAACCTAGTATCATTATCATTAGATTTTAATCTAATATTCATTGCGACTAATTATTAGTCTAGATTAATCATTAACTCAGAGTCTACTTCATGATCTATCAAGTAAGGAACAACCAGGTAGGATCATATCGGAGGTAGGGTCCGTTTGGTATACGAAGTATACTGTTTGGAAATCCCACTTTAAACACCTCACTAAATCACAGCCTAGACATCATTCCCATAAGTAGATCAATCAGTATAATTACTTTGAATCACTGATAAATCTTATTTATAGGTTCATAATAACGGTATTATATTTCAATATAAGTTATATTTAAAGTACGGTAGACGTATCTCACTTACAGCGGGTTTTTATTAAAAATCGGTCTTCACTGGAGCAGCGTTTCCGAACCGAAAAGCTTTTTTCTCAGAGCCTTCGGGAGCCTCAGGGCTTCCTTCGGGTGCTAGGGGGCTTTCCTAAGCTTTAGGGGGCTTAAGGAGAGCTAGAGAGAGGTTATAGAGAGAGAAAGAATGCTTGGGAGGTGTGAAGCAATGGCAATGCTCGGCACCTCTATTTATAGGCTGCCAGACTGATGGACTCGCCGAGTTGGGTCACTGACTCGCCGAGTCAGTTCCATGTGTCATCATCTGATGCCTTGCCTTGGAGAGAAAGTAACGACTATGATCGCGCCACGTCACCTAAACTCGCACAGCAGCCTCCCGACTTAGAAAAATCATAACTCTCCCATATGAGCTCTGTTTTCGACATTATTTATATCCACGCATAGGTAAAAACAAGATCTACAACTTTCATTTAGACTCTGTCGGCTAATTCTAGACTGATCTTAAATTTAACAGTATGATGAGATTATACTGTTAAATGTCCGCGTAAAATTCATAACTTCTACATACGGACTTCGTTTTTGTCTGTCTTTTTACGGTTGAGTTCCTATTAATGAGATCTTCAATTCTCATTTAGGTCGCGTAGGCCAAAAACCGCTCGATCTAAAACTCGAGTTTCGGGCTGTGCACTGCTAAGCCAAATCTTAGAAAATTCATAACTTCCTCATACGAAGTCAGATTTCGGCGTTCTTTTTATGGATGCTCTCGGTTTAACATATTCTACGACTTTAGTTTCGATTACTAAGGCCAAAAGGTCCTCTATCGTAAATTCACTTTTTATGTTTCCCGGTGTCATGTCGGTTTTGCCGCGAAACTTCGACAGGCCATAATTTCTTCGTTATAACTCGGATTTCGGCGTTCCTTATATATCCGGAATCCTTGTTTCGACCATTACAACTTTATTCAAATATATCGGGTTTATCTCACACTTTAATTTTGACGCTTATTTTTATTCTTTATTTATTATACATTTATAATTAAGTATAAAGCACATAAATTCACATAATTCACATAATAATCAAATAATTAATCTTTATTACTTCAAAAAGAGTTACAGCAGTTGACCTACACTATTACATCATCTACAAATGCTTAGCCCCGAAACACGGGCGTTACACGTTTCTGGCTAAGCTTTATTATGATGATGTAATAGTTAGGGTCAACAATTGTAACCTATTTTCAAGTAATGAAGATGAATTATTTGAGTATTATGTGATTTATGTGCAATATACGTGCTTATAATGATATAATAAAATAATAATAAAAATATGCATAAAAAAAATAATAGATAGACCCAATATTTATGAAGAAAGTCGAATTAGTCGTGACAAGGATTCCGGGGATATAAGGAACGTTGAAATCCGACTTATAACAAAGAAGTTATGACCTGTCGAAGTTTTACGACTAAACCGGCATGGCATCACGTATCGTAAAAAGTGAAATTTTGATAAACTACTTTTTAGCCTTAGCAATCTAAACGAACGTCATAGTGTAAGTTAAACCGAGAAGGTACATAGAAAGAACGTCCAAATCTGACTTCGTTTGAGGAAGTTATGATTTTTTTTAAGATTTAGCCTAGTAGCGTACAGCTCGAAAATCGAATTTTAGATCGATCGATTTTTAGTCGACACAAACTAAACGAGAATTGAAGATCTCGTTAATAGGAGCTCAACGATATAAAGACAACCAAAAACAGTCGTCGGATGACGAAGTTATGAATTTTTAACGGAATTTAACTGTCTAAGTCTGTTAAAATATAACTTTAAAAATAATTTCAAAATTAGCCGACGGAGTCTAAACGAAAGTTATATATCACGTAGATATAAGGAACGTCAAAACGGAGCTAGTATGAGAAAGTTACGGATTTTAGAAGATAGTTAACTTTTCTATTATGTTCTGGAGGTGACACATGGCACCATCTCAGCCACTCCTTCTTCCCCACGGCTTCGCACGCGATCACAACACCTAGCACTTCAACACTCCGTGTTCAACCCAAAAACACTCCGTGTTGCACCAATTCACAACCTATAAATAGAGGCGCAAATCATCCCATTTCTTCACACTTTTTCTCAACTTCTCTCCTAAATACCCTCAAACCCTCTCCCCCTTTCCCTAGCACTTCCTAAGTGTTAGAGGCGAGTCCCGGAGCGCCAGAAGGCCCCGAGAAGAAGAGCTTTCGGCTCAGAAGTTCTGCCCGCGCAGAGCCTGGTTCCTCGCTAAACCCCATTGTAAGTAAGTTATTCTTACCCTACTTCAAGTATAACTTATGATTAAGTTCATTATTGTTATTATGAACCTATAAAAAAGATTTATCATTGATTCAAAGTCGTTATACTGATTGATCTACTTATGGGGATGATGTCTAGGCTGTGATTTAGTGAAATATTTAAAGTGGGATTTCCAAACAGTATACTTTGTATACCAAACGGACCCTACCTCCGATATAATCCTATCTGGTTGTTCCTTACTTGATAGATCATGAAAGTAGACTTTGAGTTAATGATGAATCTAGACTAATAATTAGTCGCAATAAATATTAGACTAAACTTAGTGATAATAGTACTCGTTTTTGTCGAAGGAAAAAAAATTTGTTAGAAGCGAAGCGCTGCCCGAATTTCGAGTCATCACTTTAACAAGTGAGTTCATAGTTACTTTCATCTTACACATATATATGAAGTATTTAATACAAATTACATGTTATACGTGTATATTATATGTGTTCTTGACATTTATGCTTGGGAAAAGATGGGTAGATGAAGTAGATGATGTACGATGAAATAAAATGATGAGAGACCTCGATGTTGAAAGCTGACCCAGTCATCTAGAGGGGTATAGATAACGACCACAGACTATTCTAGATAGTATAGTGGAATGCTAGCAGGCTCACAACCTGTAGGTGTTTGTGAATGATGATGATCCTTAGGATGTACTCCATCCCCTCATGGTTGCCTTACAGATATATATTGATGAGGAATCCCTTAAGTAGTATTGTCTATCCCGATGATGATCCTTAGGATAGGTCCCTTAATTTAGATACTTTAGGGACATGAAGTGAGGATAACGGGAACGGGTAATTGGGTTGAATGATTTGATGAAATTAAAGAACTTAATTATTGTGGGTTGAAAACCTTATGTGCTCACCAGGCTCCGAAGCCTGACTCACTCAGTTTCTTGTATTATAGGTAGTGGCGAAAGAGCACATGACTGATGATCTGATGAGAGATCTATGGATTATAGGTCATTAGAATAATAGATGTTTGTAAGGCCTATACTATTTCTGTTTATTCTTATGTACCGTATTGACAATGAAATCCCAACGTTTTTAATATAATTAAACACATTTCTTCAGAAATGCTTTGATAAAATCTTTATCATATTTTTGGGAACAATTTCCGCAACATTATTCCTCAAAAGGATACTCTGATTTTAAAATAAAGTATAAACAAATCGGTCTTTTCTTGCTGTGAAATTGGGGATGTCACAATGTTGGCTTCAAATATGGTTACAAACTCGGATTCTGGGGTTAGCCTCACTTAAATACCCCATAACTTCCATAATTGGCTCTCAAAGTATCACAAAATGACTCCTAGACCCATATACATGATCAATGTTCATTTTATTACACTTTGGCCCTCAAAATATAACTTTAAACAATTGAAAAAGTTAGTTTAAGAATAAAACTTAACGGAATACTAACATCGGTGATGGATAGAAAATCGGGTCGTTACAAGTTATAAATTTGAAATTGTATCACAGTCTCACGAGTATGCTACAATATCTTACTTTTACTTATCTAGATCTTACGTAAGTTATCTAATAGATTTGATTTTTATGTATGATCCCTATAAGCCACACTTCTCGGTTCTCAAGAGAATTATTCGTTATATATGTGGCCTCACAAACTATGGTTTATAAATTTATGTATATTTGTTATAGGGACTTATAACTTACTCTGATGCTGACTGGGCTGGTAGCCCCAATACCATACACTCCACATCAGGTTATTTTGTATTTTTGGGTTAAAATTTACAGTCTTTGTGTTCGCAGCAACAACAAACAATTTTTAGATATAGTGTCGAGACTGAATGTCGTGGTGTTGCGAATGTTGTCATTGAAACAAATTGGCTAAGAAATCTTTTACGAGAATTTCATCGACCGCTTGTCAAAGACACTATTGTCTATTGTGACAACGTGAGTGTTATGTACTTGTCTAACATCTTGGTTCAATATTAGATGACAAAAAAAAGTTTGTGATCGACATCCACTTTACTAGGGTCTTCGTTCCATGTTATTTCTCAGTTTTCGATCTAGTCCCAACGTTCAGACTCATCCTCTCGTTCAGACTATAAGGGGCTGATAGTGTATATTTATTTATGCTTTGTACTCCCGACCCACTTGTCAGTCCTACCCGATGTATACATTGTAATTTTCCTTTTCATAAATAGAAAACGATAATGAGAAGTGGATATTGGAGGGAACATAATTAGTTAACAGTAGATATCATCAAAGAGACTAAATTTATAGCATTTATATGACATTTTAACATGTATAGGTTAAATTTACTACCGTTTACTTTTAGATTGACTCATTTTGTATCATGCATTCTCACTCATGTACATTTTACATTAAATTTGTTTTATATTCTAACTAGGTTATAACGCGTGTGGTATATGATAGACAATAATAAAGTTTAAATTACAAAAAAAACATTTATTTAACGACAAATTGCAAACAAATATTTATATATAGTATGTCTATTGGTAAGCATATAATGTATGTACAAATAATATTTTAAATGTATATAAATTTTAAATAATGTTCAATCCGGTGCCAAAATGATGACTAGTAAAAGTTTTAGGTCGTACAAACTATAAATTACATTGCCGAATTTCAAATGTAATGGGATTTGAATTTAAATAAGTTTAGCAAGTTTGATTTTGCTTAAAATTAGATGATTTGAAATTTGAGAGGCAAACAAATAGACTTAGAAAAAGATGTCTTGTATAGGACATATTGTTTAATAGAGTGAAAAGTGGCGATTTTAGATTTTGTTTATTATAAAAGATAGAAGATAAATGATTATAAAAATGAAACCAAATCTTGGTCTTAGCAAAATCTATTAAAGGATCGAATCAAACGAAGATTGATTTATATATTTGAATTATACGATTTTATTTTATTTTTGTTATACAAATGTGTTTCCTTTTTGTAGGTCCCACTCGAATTCTAGAACTGTGTATTTAATAAAACCATGTATTTAAATAACTACAGTTTGGTATAGTTTTATCTAATTTGTTCGATATTGGGTATGGTACATATAAAAACAAACTATAAATTATAAAAATAGGAATATAATGTGAAAATAAATTATATTCTAGATAATTGAAATTATATATAGAGATATACGGTACAGATGAATAAAAAATAAAGTGAGGCAAGCATCGATCAAACTTTAGAGGCATGAGTTTATTGGAGTTCGCATAAGTCACACGAAATCATCAAATGATCTTTATTTGATTTGTACCAATGATAATCACAGTTCAATCCAAATGATCATGTGGCCTAATTGACATGAAAATGGCAGCATACTGCCTAAGCATACGGTCACTGCCATTATTCTCTGCACTTATAATAGCCATCACCGGCCTCATCCTCGCCATATACCTCCTCCACCCAAGCTGGATATTTACTGCCGCCCATGTCCTCCAGTTCGAGGAGTAATATCTCACTGTACGCTTCAGCCTCTCGTTTGCAAATTTGTACCGAAAATGGTCTGTAACATACTGAAGATGGTTGGCATCCAACCCAAATGCATGTGTAGCTTCTAAACACGTAAATGTAGCCGACGATGATGGAAGCCTGTTTATCAATGGTCTCCGAAGGCACCATGATAGAAGCTCATCGCCGAAGTAGCCTCCAGGGTCCAGGATGCTTGTGGCTACAACTCCTTTACTTAGGTTTTGGTAGCTTTTTACACGCCCTTGAACAATGAACACCATTCGTTGCACTAGATCCCCTTCCCTGATGATCTATTGATAGAAAAAAATATGTAAAGTTTTTTCAAAAGATCAAAGATTTGAGCGAAAGATCTCCGGCATAAGAACCGAGTGCCCACAAGGAGCTCAATCAACACGAGAAATGACAACACTGGCTTTGCAGTGGTGAGACTCGAACTTCTTAACCATTTCTACAATATACATGGCCACCACAAATCAAAGTGTGCCTTAGAGTACAAATGAAAAAAGATTTTCTTGTAGGCTATAAGGTATTAATAACCCCATGTGGTGAAATTGCAGAAATCTCAGGCTCATACAATACGTACCCTGCAAAACAGGTGGAAAGGACCAAAAAAGTGGTGGCCAAGAGTAGAACCAAGGCAACTCTTTTGGAGTGTGTTAACTACTCCTATCTTCTTCACCAATAAGCCACCCTTAATATGCAAAATTTATGAAAAAACGATAAAAAAAGATTTGCGCTTTGTGGTACCTTTTCATCTTTTGAAAACACAAGCGGCTTAACACGATCGCAGATGTTATCAAGAATAAGATCTTCCAAGTTATGGAACAATGGTACCTGAAACATGCATTGATGAGAATTGAAAATTGACTAACTTAAGGATCTAGACAGATGTGGTCTTTAAAAGGCCTAAATTTACCATTCGGATTAGATCAATACACAAAAACCGTTTAATATCTCGTCTGAGGCCTTCTGGGAACTCTTTAATCAATTCCATCTCATCTTCTCCACCCATCAAAACCCAATTTTGAAGTTCATAATGGCGAACTCTATGTCTAAGACGCGATGGCAATTGTCTCCTTTTCATCCACCACTCCATATCTCGGCATCTCAGTTGCATTTTCTTCTTCCTCGCCATAACAGCATGCAGAAACACCTATGGCAATCATAATCATTAGAAACAACCTTTTTTTCTACATTGCAACCAGCATCACCAAATAAACTCTGTTAAACTTTTCACCTGAATATTACCAATCAATAAGGTGAATAGCATCAAGCCACTCAGCACGATGCAAATACTGAAGATCACTTCGACCCAGTGACTAGTGGGCTCAAGATCATTCCCGAAAGTGCTGAAATCAAAGTGTAATATGATCACATATTTGAGACCAGCAGCGAAGAATTACATCAAGTTATAGTTTATTTACCTGAGACTCATTAAACCCCAAAAGATAGGATAAAGAATTTTTATCCTTAGCGAGTTGCTAGAGATCACAGGAAGCGCCCACTGATAGATACCATAATGGTATGGTCCATTCGTATCTAAACACAATGGCATTCTCACAGCATGCATGGTGAAGTTTCTATTGCATGGATTTCCTGAGGTTCCTGAAAACTGGTAGCAAATCTCCTCGGCGCACGAAAGGGTAAGATCGCATGAGTTTTTGTTTTCACATTGTTGTCTAAGACACAAAACCACTCGTTGTATTGCCAAAACGTACCAACAGCCCCCGGCAACCTGTTGTCCACCAAAAACCACTGTAATCATGCAGACTATTAATGGAATAAATTAAAGGAACTTATATCATTAATTCTTACATGAGAGGCAATAAAATAAGTGATTAGATTAAGGGCGAAACCCCACCAAATGGTGCCGAAGATGTAGCCGGTGACCTTTGCCATCCGTCTCATTAAGTAGATGGAGTGGTAGACTTTGGGGAGGAACTGGAGCATGAAAACTAGCAGAAGGGTGGTCATGATCGTTTTTATTCGCTCTTCTTGGATAAGTTTCGGAAGTACCAACAAGAACACAACCTTGAAACAAAATTGAAATCAAGTGTATAATGATTCATTTTAAGTGTATTTATGGCATACATTGTTTTGGATTATACTCATTTATCCGAATACAAGATTCAAACTCATGTATGTACAATTTGAGATGGTGAGATGGTGTGTAGGAAGACAAAGAACGATAAGAAAAGAATGGGGAGATTTTATAAGATTCTTAGGTACAAGAATCTTTTAGCTTATGCATATATTTTTAATATATTAATAGTATAAGAAAAGTAATAGAATAAACAATAAATTAATTTATTAGAAAAAATATTTAAGAGAAAAATAGTCTTTTATGTATAGAGGGATAAAACACAATAAAAACTTAAAATAAAATAAAATAAAAAAATAAAAAAAATTCTATATAAAATTAAAATAAAAAATAAAGACCAAATAAAGGCCAAATAGCAAATACGTATATTACCGTGAACCACAACAACTATTTCTATAAGTTTATTCTTATGTCCACTTGACGGCAATTTATGACAAAAACTTGCATCATTTTGTCTATTAAAAAGTTCAACTCAAAATAAATGTGATATCAGTCTTACTGATTAATTAATTAACATATTTACGTTATCGTTATATTACTTTGGCGAATATCCGTACATTAGTAAAAGTAATGCTTATCGTAGAGCTTAGTGTCACTTATGTTGCAAGTGGGTCTTTCATGTTATGGAATAATAACTAATATACTAAACTTAATACATGATTTAAAAAATTTTCATTATTTTGAACTCTAAAATTAAAAAGATATATAATAAAACCACATAATTAGACCCTACGGTGCACCATATACCGCACATCACGGTATCTAAGTTGGCACCGCGGCGTGCGGGAAACACTCAACCGACTCTGAAAGAAAACTACTGTATGTCTGCCGCACGAGATGCTCTCACTATAGCGATTATCCTTTTTTTACGATTGGAATTGTCTTTTTAGGATGATAACATTTTTTCCCCTATATATATTTTTTTAAAAATCCTATAAATTAACACTCATTTCTCATTTTAGAATCTCTCAACAAACACAAAACTCTTTCTATACTTTACAAAAAAATTATTTCAAAATGTCTTCATTTTCGTCTATTTCATCCGAGAGAAAGTATACGACAGAGTTGGACACAACAACATTCGCACTGATTTGATTGAACACATCTTCAGTGGTCGAACGAATCCCGTTGTCGACGATTTTGTTAAAGATGATTTGTTCGAGATGACGAAGCATAAACGTTTGAAGGTGATTCGGGTGAGAATTATGATGACGTAGCGAGCGATGATGATTAGATGTCACATATTATTCAATTATCTTTCGATTATTTTTTTTTAATTTAGTATGTATTTTGTTTAATTAACGAATTATTTTCCTTTTTATTAATTGTATATAATTACATTTTATTCAATTAGATAGCTAATTTTGTTAGACCCTTCGGTGCGCCCGATATCACATATCGCGGTATGTGATGTGGCACTGCGGTGTGCGGTAAACATCACACCGACTCGTCATGTTCCACCACGGTAAACATGTCGCACGTTATGGTTTCATCGCACGGTATTACCCTCGATGGTAGTACTTTGTGCATAAAAATATATATTGTGGTAGGCCTGGTAAGGTATGTTATAAGACCCATCAGTTTTGTGCTGTGAAAAAAAATATAATGTGGAGATTAAAACTATGGTAAGGTACGCAACGTATGTTAGGACACGCACCAGTCTTAATGGTAGAATATTTTCTCAATTCTTTCTATTTTTTTCAAAACATTAATCACAACTATTTTATATTATCAATATAATACATTTCACATTAGTTAAGGATTCTTTTCTTTTCTTTTCTTTTCTTTTTTATTTTTATTTTTAATAATCTTTTTTGTTTGGTGAATGGTACTTAACTTACGATATACAGTAAAACACTGTGTTATGTTATTTGCGTTAAATATCACGATGCAGCGACGAAACTAATATATAGTCAGGGGCAACACGTGCTACCCATTATTTTCTTCCCACAAAGTCATAAAAATGCTTGACTTTTTTATTATAAATATATAGTGCATCAGCTAAATACTAAATGAATTAATAATTAGCCCGTTTAATCCTAAATGAATTAAACCCGAAGGAGTGGTATGTAGTTTGGCCGCACCAAGTGCCACATAGGTATGGGAACAACACCCCCCCCCCCCCTAATGTGGTCTTGGGTGCAGTTTGGCCGCACATCTCCCCATTTCTACCACGTTTTTTGATTGGATGACCATAAATTGATCGTTTTAAGGATCAAAAAATTCAAAATTTTTTTTTTATTATTTTATCTATTTATTACGTAACACCATCGTTTCTACACGTTTAACCTTGTGGTGTTAATTTATGGCACTTTCGTCCAAACGCCAAGAGTTTGGCATAGGACGCTCAACGTTCAAAGGTTAGGCGTTCTATGGTGGATGCCAGAAGTTTGCACGCAGAGACGAAATCCTAATTTTTAGGGTTTGCATCCTATTTAAGGATCATTATGACCTCAAAACCCTTCACCACTCCAACATCCATCCTCATTCGAAAACCCTAAGTGTGTATGAGAGTTTGAAGCCTTGTGAATCTTTTTGGTATCATTTTAGTGTTCTTGATAGATAAGGAATATCATTGGAGTGTTGGTGTTGCTCTCAAGCTTGTGGATCTGGACTCTTGGCATCTTGGAGCATCATTTTATGGTATAAAGTTCTGAACTTGATCATCATATCTTTAGATCTTGTTTATGCTAGAAGTTTATGCATATTAGCCACATTTTCTTGGTCTTTTTGGGTAGGAGTTACCTTAGACCAAATGAGTTGTCCTTTTGGACGTTTTAGGGTAGATGATAAAAGTGTAATCTTGGAACTTCCTTTCACTCCATGCAAGTTTTGAAGTGTCTTAATGGGTTAAAGAGTTGGAGTTTTAGCTTTTGGGCTCATTGTAACCATGCATGGCCATAAAGTTTGCAACTTTATGGCTTTAGACGTACCATTATGATTGGATCTGAAGTTTTAACTAATATCTTAAGCCATTAAGTCATTGGTTTGGAAGTTGGTGAACAGCGAGCAAACGCCAGGCATTTGCATGTGAGCACTCAACGTTCGGACGCCATGCGTTGTAGGAAGGAACGCTAGACGTTCTGTGAAGAAGCCCAATGGGTCGATTTTGGGCCTTGGTCCATTAGGGATTTTGGGCTTTGGACTACCATGTTGGGCTTCCTTGGATTTTAGGCCCATGATGGGTTCGGGCCCAATTTGGAAGAATAGGCCATATATATTGGGCTTTAGGATTTGGGCCTTTGTATGGTTGAGTTGGGCCTTGGTTTTGGGCCAAGTTAGATAAAGGGTAAATTGGTTTTTTACCTTATCTTAGACTCTTAGATATGGTTCAGAATCTAATTATTAATTGGATGTGTTTATGATGACAGCGCGGGGATTTGTCGGACCAACAGACAGAAATTTATCTTGGTGATTCAGTAGTTAGAGGTGAATTTACTCACTGTGTTTAGCGGGTCAAACGCACCAATGTCGACCCATGGTTTAGTATGTTAGGATGCTAGATATGTGACTCTTGCATGTGTTATGTGATGGTATGCTTACCGGGCAAGGCCCAATTCCAGGCGGGGCTCGATGACTGTATTGTATGTTATTGTCTTTATGATTATCGCATGTGTTCGTATGATTATATGTTTATATGTATACTGGGTGGGGATCGATGCAAGGCAGGGCCTGATAATTGATAGATCTGTATACAGACCGGGGCTTGAAACATGGTGGGACCTGATGCCGAGCGAGGCCCGATGAAGGACGGGGGCCCAGTATATGATTATTATGTATGATATGTGATATTTTGGGGAACCCACTAAGCTTTATGTTTACGATTTTCAGTTTATGTTTCAGGTACTTCTGGTTCGAAAGGGAAGAGTTCGAGATGATTATAGAGCACACATCACCTTATTCTGCATTTTTGTGATTTACTCTGATATTTTATGATGTTTTGATACACTTTGATCTATCTTGGTTTTATGAAGATGTTTTGGATTACGGTTTTCTTAATTTAAAAATGAAAATGGTCTTCTTTTTTTGGATGTTACATATTACCTATATATAACCCTTCCTTTTTACCAAACTTCACTTAACTTCCTTCATCTTTTACCATTTTTTCTTAAAAAAGTTTTAGACAACCCAAGACATTCATATGATCAACCGATTTATTCGTCCCCGTTTCATGTGTTTTTTTAAAGGTTGTAGGTTTAAGTCATGTTATGTTTTTTTATATAATGTAATGTAATGGATTTTAATTTCGAATTAATGAAATGTTATGTTTTTTTAACAAAATTAAAAGTTTTTATTTAAATTAAATTGTTAAAAAAAGTGTGGCATCACTCCTTTAGTGTGGCAAAAAACCATACCTTTATGGTAAAAACCGACGAGTCTCTTACGTGACAGTGAAAGAAGTACGATTTTTATGACATCACTCACTTTAGTCTTATTAGCCACAAGGCCCATTGTACCCTTTTCCTTTTATTTATATTATGTATGTCATATAATCAAATCCCTCAATACATAATAATTTTATTGAGATATATCATATACATTAAATATGTTAAGTACTATAAAATTTTATTTAATTTCATACCTCATTTTATAGCTAAGGAAACAATCAAACAAATAATCAAAAAACTGAAATAAATAAATAAAATATTAATTAATATAGGTGAACCAAACCAAACTTGGTTAACCCAAAAATCATTTAACCCAAAGTTAATACGGTTCGCTTTGGTGGCCACACCAAACCGTAAAAACATCGTTTTCTTTAGGGTGAGTGCGATGCGGTTATTAACCAAAACCTCACCAGTAACCGTAAATGCGGTTAATCCATTTTCAAAACCGTTTGGTGCGGTTATTTTTGCGGTGTGTTAGGCGGTTATTTTTGTGGTGCGGTTTTGTTTTGTTTTTTCTTTTCGGTTATTAATCATATGAATTTGGTGTGGTTATTTTGTGTGGTTTTTAACTGCGCTTTAGAGTTCAAACGGTTTTAAGAGTTTAAAATTATTACTTGTAATAATAAAAAAAACATATAATATAAGACAACTAACTTAAATTACAAACAACTAATATATTGAAAACGTCAAATCACTAATAATTAACAATAAATATCTTTAAATTGTCAAATTTCACAATTTTCCAAAGTTAAACATAACAGTGTTGTCTTCTAGAATTTTTATGTTTTTTTCATCCATGAAACTTATCTTATTTTTAATATTTAATTTATTAATAATTAATAAAAAAAATGTATATAATATATGCGGTTTTTAAAAACCAATAACCGCAACGCACCGTAAATTTACGGTTTTTGAAAAACAGAAAGGCTCACCATCGGTTTTTATTGCGGTTGCGGTTTATGCGGTTTTTACGGTTAATTTTAGTTGCGGTGCGGTTTTTGCTCACCCCTAGTTTTCTTATTACCTTTTATTTGCGATTTTTTTGTGTTAACCCTTACAAAAGTTTCCGTTACGCCACTCACGAGAAATAGCTTAGGTTGAATTCATTTTGCTACATATTTTGCGTATTCTCTTTACCTTTATATAACTATATATAAAACATATTATTAAAATTTTAGTTTTTTGAACAAAGAAATTTAGATAGTCCTAATCCCCCATATTTTGTCATATGGCCTTTTTAACAGTTTTTATATATTAAATTTAAGTTTTATAATTTTAACGATTATTCATAAAATATATTAACATAACAGATTCAGTAAACAAATAAAAATCTAAAAATTTATTGATTAATAGGAAAGACGTGGAAGATGGAAAGTGGGTTATCCGAAATACCTGAGGAACCGGCAGTACGACGAATATGTCGTACCAGAAGCCTTTAAGTGATCGCACATAATGCAATGCGATAGACTTCGGGTCCCACACCAGCTTCCCACAACCAACCACAAGCGACTCACGTGACACATAAGCCACCCGAAACTGTAACCATATGTGGACGACATGGAAGCAGTCAATCATTGTCCGCAGGACGGCCACGACCACCGCAAGACCGCCGTCCATGTAAAGACACGGCGTACCCCCACGGCCTATTGACAGCGAGTAGAAGAACAATGGGTCAACAGCCAACGCCATACCACGAGCAAGCAACACAAACCTATTCCACCTTTGTACACTTTTGCTCCTTGGATCATACACTCGCCTGAACGACAACCCTGAAGACGACAGTGGTCTCCGTTTTCCGGCGGAATATCGGTTCTTGATGATCTTGGAACCGGGTCTGTTGCGGATGGGGATGAGGGATGAGCCGGCGGAAGCTTCCCATTCCGGTTGTTGAGCTTGGTTGCAGCTAGTGGAGTGGAACACCGGAACACCTACTTGAGTGCATGCATAACATTCGGTTGTGAACGAAATTGGGTGACTTTCATCGTCCAGATCGTCACCATGGTTTAGTTTGCTTCTCTGGTCTAACATTCTGATGGGTGATCACTGATCTTCAAGCGTATTTCCACATCGTGGAGATATATGCGTTGGTGGGCAAATAAACTCACCAAAAAGATTTGATTGATGGGGACGATGATATGACCCAAAGCCTAGCGTTCTCGTGGTTTGTCTCGTGAATTTTTAGGGTTAGTTTTGTTATGGAGCAACGATCACAAAAGATGACACCGTTAAAAAACTATAAGTCTATAATCAGGTTGGATAAGTGGACACAAAAGGGACACCGAACTTGATGTTTTTTTTTCTGTAACTGTAAACCCACAAGGACTATGGTCATATATATAAAGCAAATAATAATGGTTTTGGTGCTATTGAATTTGCATTATTCAGGCTATTTGATGTACGAAATGTATCAATTTAATCATGTATATTGTCGGAGATGTCATTAGATACTTGAATTATTGTTATCAACAATAAGAGCGTCTTTTGGGCTTTTTTTTTTCTAAAGTTTCTTCAAACAAATACATTTAAAATTTGAAAAAAAAAAACTATTGGAGAAAGCTTTTTCAAAATAAAGTTTTATCAATGAGGTTGTCACATACTACGTAATATTATTTTATTAATTTTTTACTTATAATTTACATTGTGGAACCAATAAAAGAAGTTATTAGAAAAAAACTGATTTAATGTGGATATTTGTTAAGATTTTTAGTTCATAGATAAGACATTACCTTGTCACCAAAAAACTTTGTGAGAACTGCTCTTTTATGATAGATGATGCTCTTAGATATAAAAAAATGTCGAAAATAATATCGGATATAGAACTGAGTTAGTCACCCATTTGCATCATAAACTTAAAAGGAGAGAAGTTGACAAGTCAAGGACGAAATTTCACTTTTCTAATGTGTGACGTTTTCTCATATTATGAGTTTAAAATGTTGATTCGGGAAAAGGGAATGATATGTGTTGATTATAGATGTAAAAAAGTGTCACGATAAAAGAATGACACATCAAAAACAAATATGGAATAGAAAAAGAAACAAAAGAACATCTCAAACTTATGGTAAATGACAAGGTAGCAAGGCTGTTTTTTCACGGTCTCCACATATCTTCCTGTCCCACAATCATTTCTGGAAACGGAAATCGACATTATGGTTATCATGAGAAAAAAAAAAATCATATTATCCCTATTGGAAAATTTACATATACCAATAGCATTTTACAAATGAGTATGAAGTTTGTAGCTAGGCAAATTTGTTAAATACCAAAGAAATTAGTGACGTAGAATTGAAATATCAATTTGAACAATTGGCAACAGAATTTAAATGCTATTCAATTATCTTTAAGCAAAAAATTTCCAATTCTTATTTATCAATGAAATTGATTACTGTAATATTGTTTCAAATAAACGAGAATAAATTATACACATAAACACAATATTTAATATGGCTCACTCCACATAAATGAATATTCTTATTCTTGAGAATATTCTTATTCATAAACTTAGAAAAAGATTTTTAATACAGTTAGAACCCTAACTAGCAGTCTTCATTATATGGGCATAGTACACATCAAGAAACTCTAAAGATTGTCCAGCTACACATATCTATGAAGGTCCATACTGTGACGAGATAAGTGTTTGTTATGTATGGCTTGGGTATTTATCAAGTGGATGTTGGGTACGTATGGGGTTTTATTTATTTTGTTTGGACACATGTAATCAATTTTCAAGTCACACTTAAAGTTACCAACTTTCGATTTTGGGTCCCTAGATCAAGAATAAACTTTTCAGCATAAATAATTAGCATAAATAATTATAATGATAAAATAAAAAAAAAGCAAGGAAAATGTTGAGGAAAAAAAAAACAAAAATTAAGTAACAGTACAATCAACCCGAAGGGGTTGTTAACCCAAATTAACGGGTGACCTGTTGGGATACAACAAAACGAGTTAAGTACTTCAAACAAATCGATAAATGATTTCGGTGACACTAGCGGAATAAAACTACTGAAAAATTGCAAACGAAATTGAACACGATATTTAACGTGGTTCGGTCTAATCTGACCTACATCCACGGGCGAACGAGAGAGAGGGGATTTTATTAACACTAAAGAAAATTACAATCATACAAGGCTTAAACTGCACTTGTAATCTGATCACTCACAATATTGTATCACTCTAATTTTGGCTGCTAAATTTAGACTCTGCACAAAATATCTCACAATATTTTCTTTGGAATTTATCTGCTCAAAAGGCTTGTTATCTGCTCTTTGTTTTGAGCTTGTGAGATTATATTTCTGAATTGCCGAAGGACCTATTTATAGTTGGATATTAGTGCATGAATTCAATCTCCACCAATTAAATAATGCTCCACCAACAATTTGTAAATTCCACCATTCAATTTGTCTGCCAATTGAAGAAAGTAGCTCCATAGCTTGAAATAATTCCATCTGCACATGGAGAAAATGGAGTTGTGATAGTGATGCAATAATTTCCTTTTGCCACAAACAATTTAATATTGCTTTAGTGGACGTCCAATAATTTCCTTTTGCACCGTAACAAGTGGACGTTCAATAATTGAATATTAATTCAATTGTTAATTGCTAAGTTACATTTATGGCCCTTAAACTCTTAGGAACTTGTCAATTTGTTCATGACTCCATAAATCTTAACATGACCTTCCCTATGGCTATCAATCCAAAGAAGCATTAAATTGTAACTCATCAGCTAGATCAAAATATACATTACCAATTGTATTAACATTTGTAAAACTGAAGATATGTTGGTAATTATAATTTAATTAAAATCAGTTTTGTTCTTAAGGAGTGTACGTTTGCCGTACGTCGATGCGGATATAGATCTAGAATAAATTAGCATAGAAAATGGATGAAAATGGTAATTGTCCTAAACAACAAGAGTGATTTGTCCACAACATAACATTTTATGCTTAATGGATGAAAATGGTAATTGTCATACATAACATTTTATGCTTAATTAAGTTGTACAATACTACATTTTAAAACAAAAATTGTTGTGTATAGAGAAATTTTGCTGTGTATGAATCACCTCATTTATATAAATATATTCAATATCGAAACGAAAACTATAAGTAGCGTAAACTATACATAATATAGGGACGAAAAATATAACTATCATCTAATCTTCATAGAAGAATCCAATTGTCCACATGACACTCCACATATCGTTTTTCCTCAAATATGAATTTACTCTAATACCCTTCATTCCTTTTCATTTTCGGTTATTTTGCCCTTCAATTTATATATTTTATTTTGATTCTATTTTATTTAACAATTGATATGTTACTTATCTTTATTTTTGAACTTTTGGTTATAAATGGTTTAGTTTGGTAAGCTTTAAAATCACACTACTAACAAACCATGTATTAATTCATATTATATTAAACGTCTATATTGGATATTTAAATAAAAACATATTTTAATTTTAAATAATCAATATAATAGTCTAAACAAAATATAATAGTCTAAGGTCTAACAAAACTTATATCCTATTAGCTTAATAAAATTTTATAAATATTTTATCCATGATTTCCACGGGTTGTAACCTAGTAAATTAATAAAACCTAACCCTGCGACAATCGTTTAGAATGATCAAAAATCATTTAGTGAAATCATTATACCCACATTAGGTTAAAAGGTATGGTCACTATCAACCTACTAGAAAAGTGATATGAAACATCCTAAAAATACGGTCCAAAACTTTCATTTAAATCATTTAAGAAAACCCATTCATCAATATCATAATAAAATCACAAGTCATGTATTCCCAAAACATCATATCAAGATATTGTATCAAAACCATGTGTCAAAACATCAAAGTCTAAAACATCCCAGACTATAAACTATGGTGTGTGTCACGCAGTCACCCCGAGCTCTTCCCCTAGCTAGTGGAAGTACCTGAAACCAAAACTGAAAACTGTAAGCACGAAGCTTAGTTAGTCTCCCCAAACTACCACATACCATACACATAACATGCAACTAGGAGATACGGGCCCCACCCACTCTCATGGAGATTCGGGCCCCGCCCACACTCCGCTGTCTAGGAGATTCGGGCCCCGCCAACACTCCACTGTCTAGGAGATTCGGGCCCCGCCCACACTCCGTTGTCTAAGAGATTCGGGCCCCGCCCACACTCCGCTGTCTAGGAGATTCGGGGCCCACCTACATTCCACTGTCTAGGAGATTCGGGCCCCGCCCACACTCCGCTACTAACATGCATACAAGTATCACACAGACAACAAGTATATCTATTCCTATCAAGCAGTCACATATCTATACTCAAATAATACTATGAGTTTTAGGTCTCGCCCACACTCGGCTACTATGAGATTCGGGCCCCGCCCACATTCGGCTACTAACATATCATATATACGGGCCGGCCTTGGTGCCGTAGACCCGTTCCTACTGAATAAAACTCACGTCGCAAAGCTGACTGTTGAAATCTCAAGTGAGGAATCTCCGAAGGCTGCTCCCACGACTCCCCGGCTATTATTATCACAATAACACCTAGTCAAAACTTGATAATTCTCCTTAGGGTAAAATGACCATTTTACCCCTGGTCAAAGTCAACACTTTCGTCAAAGTCAACCTTCTGGTTGACCCAACTCGTCGAGTTGCTTCATCAACTCGTCGAGTCCTAGAACCTGAAATCGCGATCTAACTCATCCAGTGTCTCCCCGACTCGCCGAGTTCCCAGGCTACTCATAGTCGCGATCTACCGAATCAACTCGTCGAGTCCCTTCACTGACTCGTCGAGTTCTTCCTTAATCTAAAATGGGACAACGCAATCCAACTCGTCGAGTTCCTTTATGGACTCGATGAGTTCCTCTGTCTGTTTAGCCATCTTAACAGATTAAGCCTCTACTCTCCCAATCCAAGGTCCATACTTCCTCTACACACTGGAAATGCTCTTTTAACGGTAAAGTTTCCAACTTTACCCGCTAATAATCCTCCTTAGTGGGTTTAGCTAAAACCTTAGTTCATTAAGACATAGATCCTTGTCCACAAACCTTATTATTCCAACCCAAAGCATGAAAATCAAGATCTAGGCCCTAGACACCCAATGAACACGTAACGTCTTGAACTTTACTTCCATGCATGGCCTTTTGGGGCTTAAAAGGCCATAATAATGTCCTTAACGCTTGCATGGGGCTCCGATGGCATAAAGTTTGCACCTTTATGCCTTAATAACCCTTAATGGTTCCAGATATGGAAAGTAAGCCACTTGGGACGTCCAAATCCCAAGGTCCAAGCTTCTTGGACCAAAACCCTCAAAAAGTGAACATAATCAGATCTAATGAACAAATGATCAAGTTAGAGACTTGATTACCAGAAAGTGATGAGGATGGAAGGAAATCTCTGGATCTACTATCTTCTCCTTGAACCTTCTAGCTCCTTCTTTTTCTAGCTTCAAGAACACACAAAAATCACACAAGAATGGCTCACACACTCATAAACTGCTCTAGGGTTTCGAGGATTAGGGTTTGGGACTTGGAGGCTGGAAATGAGGCCAAAAGGTGGGGATTAAGATGCTTAAATATGGTGCAAAACCTCGAAGTTAGGGGTTTCCTTTAGGCAGACCTACTCGTCGAGTCGAGGCCTCTCAACTCGTCGAGTAGATAGCTTAAAACCCGCGTCCAAGACTCGTTTCTACTCGACGAGTATGGGGCTTCCAACTCGCCGAGTAACTCTATTAAAATGAATAATTTATGAATAAAAGCATACCAGAAACCACGCGTTAGTTTGAGTTCAGACACACCCGAGAGTGTGTCCGAATCCCTTAAACCAAGGCTCTGATACCAACTTGAAACATCCCATTAGTAAAAACCATAAATACCATCCATCATATAAAAGTCATAAACCATGTTTCTCAAAAATAATATAATATATGTCAATGTATCAAGATCATATGTCAAACATCAGAGTAAATCCTCCCAGGCTAAAAACTGTGGTGTGTGCCATGGAGTCATCCCGAGCTCTTCCCCTTGCTAGTGGAAGTACCTGAAACCAAAACTGAAAACTGTAAGCATGAAGCTTAGTGAGTCTCCCCAACTACCACGTACCATACACATATCACATAAACATATGTTGGGCCCTACCCCTGCTACATCGGGTCATCGCCCCGCCTCGGCTTTCCCGGCATCGGGCTCCGCTTGACATCGAACCCTATTCGGCATCGGGCCTCGCCCGACATCGAGCACATCTCGGAATACATGTGAGCATAATCAAATAATACACATAAACCTAAGCATATATCATTAACATTTAAACATTTCTTGGGCCCCGCCTGGCATCGGACCGTAATCCGGAAACATACTAACATTCCTCGGGACCACCCCAACATCGGACCGAAGTTCGGAAACATACAAGTACAAACACATCCAAGAATCACAAAGACATCAAGCATACAAAAATTCCTCGGGACCGCCCCGACATCGGATCGAAATCCAGAAAATCATATAAACCTACATCGGGCCCCGCCCGGTACCGGACCGTAGTCCGGTACTACTACTAACTAAACGGGCCGACCTTGGTGCCTTAGACCCGTTCCTACTGGAGGCAACTCACCTCGTATGCTAGCTATGAAATCTCGTGTGAGGAATCTATGATGGCTGCTCCAACGACTCCTTGGCTATTAATTTCAAAATAACACTTAGTAAAAATCTGATAATCCTTCTTAGGGTAAAATGACCATTTTACCCCTGGTCAAAGTCAAAGTCAAGGTCAACTCCCAGTCGACTCAACTCATCGAGTTACCTCCTAACTCGACGAGTTCCTATACTACTCAGACTCGTGATAAACCGAGTCAACTCGTCGAGTCCCTTCAAAGACTCGTCGAGCTCTACCTGATACAGAATCGGGACAAATCGACTCAACTTTTCGAGTCCCCATTTGGACTCGCCGAGTCCCCTGTCTGTTTGGGCTATCTTAATTGATTAAGCCCCTACACTTCAGATCCGAGCTTCATACTTCCCATAAACCCTGAAGATGTCCCTTTAAGGGTAAAGTTTCCAACTTTACCCGTTAATACCTCTTCTTAAAGGGTTTAGCTCAAACCATAATTCCTTGGGACCTAGACCTTGGTCCTTAAGCCATCCATACACTAAACTAAAACTTACAACCTCAGATCTAAACCCCTAACACTATTTGGACACGTAAAGTTCCCACCTTTCTCCACATGCATGGCCTTTTGGGGATAAAAAGGCCAATATGACACTCTATGGCTTGCATGGGGGCTCCAATGGCATAAAGTTTTCAGCTTTATGTCATATCAGCCCTTTAAGGTCCTAGATCTGAAATAATACCCACTTGGGTTGATCATTCTACAAAAGCTATCATTCTTGGACCAAAAACCCTCATAAAAGGAACATAATCAGATCTAATGAACTAATAGCCAAGATAGAAACTTGATTAATAAAAAATGTAGCAAATGGTGTGTAGTTTTTGGATCTACTCTTTCCTTCTTGAGCCCTCAATCTTCTTCTTCTTCCAAAATCTTCAAAAGTACACAAAGATCACTCCAAATGGCTCACACTCTCAAATAAAGCTTTAGGGTTTTTTGGATTAGGGTTTGGGACATGGACGCTGGAAATGAGGCCAATGGGTGGGGGTTAAGGAGCTTTAATAGGGTGCAAAACCCCAAAATTAGGGTTTCACTCTGGCCGATTTACTCGCCGAGTCGAGGGCTCTCAACTCGTCGAGTAGACAGCTTAAACCCCACGTCCAAGACTCGTTTCTACTCGATGAGTCTGGGGCTCCCAACTCGTCGAGTAGCTCTATAAAAATGAATAATTTAATAAGCTTGTAAAACCCAAAATGCTACTATGTATCAATCGGATTCACTTGATGGTGCAGAATCCCAATCAAGTGAATTAGACAAGACGAAATATAGAATAAGAACACAATAGTTAATCTTCAATGCACAATATTATTGAATAGTCGGGTACATAAGTTTCTTGATTACACTTGGTTCTCTCTTGTTTCTCTCCAAATCACGTTCTATGCATATGTCAACCCCCAAAAACGTCCCACACTCTTTACAAGGCTCAAATGACACTACTTATACCTAGACCTAATAACCAAGGCCCATCCCAAAACCCAAACAAAACAATATAAAGCCTAACCGAAATCACATGTGATTTCGGTCCAAACAACACCAAAACAGGGTGTTTTCGGTCCTAGACCGAGAACTCTAATATCTTATGAAAAGCAAAGTATAAACCACAATTTATGACCTAACAATCTCCCCTTGGTTTATAGCTTTCTTTTCACTTAGTATAAACCATAATCCAGTCCTAACAATCTCCCCCTTGGTTTATTGCTTTCTTTTCTTTTCAATCTTCCTTGATCTTTGGCTTTCAGCTCTAATCTTCGATTTATTCACAACTTCAAGATGAACATATGAATGTCTGCATGAATGACTTTATCTTGAACATTTAGACTTCCTCAAAGATTTTGACTTTAAACGCACAGTGGGTGTAAGGCTTCTTGTAAAGGTTTTTAAAAATCAGCACTTGCAGCTTTGAAAGACTTCAGAGAAAATAAGAGAGAGACTGATTCTTCTGGATCACTTCAGCAAGTTCATAGATAGCAGCAAATTGTTTGAGGAGGCTTCAATGCAATCTGTCACATAACTTCAAAAACAGCTTCACCTTGGTTATGGGGTTGAAAAATTTAATGTTGAAAAATGATCTTCACTTTTTGTTCCTTCGAATGAGTATTCTTTAACGATCACCGTTGCGCTTTGAAAAGTAATCATGACTAAAAAGTCCCTGTGGATCACGGAATCATAGAGACCCTTCTCACCATAGTTGTTCAAGGACCCAGCCTTGGCTCAGATGGAGACTACTCGCAGTATCTGTGTAAACACGGAGGAACACACTGCGATTTGTTGAGTATCGGAGAACTACTCATGGCCTTTTTGATGCCAGCCCCTGTATATCCTAGATCAAAGATCTCAATACAGTTTTTCAAGTTAAACAAGTTAACTTGGCCCTTGGCGAGACGTTCATCGATAGTCGTGCCTTGCGAGGTGTATCACCCTGGTGCCATGACATAAGACTTTTAATTCCTTAAATACGACAGTTCTTTGAAAGATACTGCCTAACTGACAATTTGTACAGTTTCAATCCTTCAATTCCTTGTGAAAATAAAGTGAAGTGTAATAACCATCAACTCCTTTCCAAGTTTCTTCTCCTTGCTCAGAAAATTCCGATGCAGTCTCCTTGAGTCTCTTCTTCTTTTTGAATTCTCTTTTTAAGAAAAACGAAACTTTGAGATAAAAAATAAAAGTAAAAATAAGCTTAGCACACAATAGTGTTGAGTATATGGGTTGCGCCATTGGGCTTAGTTAGTTAGGTCCATATGTATTCACGGTTTGGGCCTGTCCAACCGTGTATTATTTTTAGGGTTTAGTTTATATAGTGCATGCATGCATTAATACATGCATTATATTAATTACGCTTCTTGAATATTTCCTTCGATAGTACTGTAACCCTAGCACACCTCTAAAGTAGAAGTTCTTCATCGAGCTCTTCTGGGGTGTTGCCATTTTAATCATTCGACATTCGTTTGATTCATTGTGTTCGTTATTTGGTTTACTTTCTGTTTTATTTGTTAAGAATCTTCTCGATCTTAAAAGAGTTTTCATCTCATCAATTGGTATCAGAGCAGGAGGTAGTGTAAATCATACGCATCTCTTCTGTTTGAAGAATTTTCTTAGGGTTTCCGCTTTTATTGGATCTATTAAGCCGTCATTCCTTCATTGACGTTGTTCATAGATCTCAATATTACCCTATTCAATCTTTACAAGTCTGATTCTTAGCAGATATCTGAAAAAGGTCATCATGTCTCACGAAGATTCACAAACCAATGCGATCAATATCTCCAACAACATTGGATCCACAACTAGAATCCCGATTCTATACACTCAAGATTATGAAGTTTGGACGCATCACTTTGAGGACTACGTTGTTGGTTCCGAAGACAATGGTTATCTTATCTGGGAAGCAATAACATTGGGTCATTTTGTTCATTCTGGCACAAATAGAACTATTAAGACTCAAAGGAGTACAACAAACTCTTAACCGATGTGGAGAAGATTCCTCAAGACGAAAAAGATAAGTTGCTGTGTAATGTTAAAGCCATGAGAATGATCCGATTTGCTTTACTGTCTGATACTTTTCGTTTGGTAAGCCCATGCACCACGGCAAAAGAGATCTGAGATAGACTTAAAGAGCTGTATTCCACTGATGAAGACCTAGAGCATTCTATCCAAACTCTATTACTCTCTGAGTTCGGGGCTTTCCAACAAAAGCCAGATGAAAAACTTATTCAGGCATTCGATCGTTTCAACAATCTTTTGAGCAAGATGATCAAGCACGGTATTGGAAGAGAAGTGATCGAACAAAAAGTCACATTTATGAATAGTTTAAGACCCGAATGGATGGCTGTGGTATTGATGCAGCGAACAAATGACGAAAGATCAAAACTGTTGATTCTAGAAGAATATCCAGGATAATCTTGCCCAAACCACGTTGATTCTATGAATACCATGGGATTGGCTTCAAAATTAGGTAAACACACCCGAAATTTTGAGAGAAAAATGAAAGTTCTTTAAACTGATCAATGACCATCTAGATTACATCAGAAAGACTTAAATAAGAAGCAGAATTTTAAAAGAAACCCTAAAGAGACATGGGCCAAACACAAACCCAAAAACAAAGTCCAAAAATTATGAAAAAAACACAAAAATGTCCATAAGTCCTTTTAGAAAGCGATTTTTGGACTCGAAAATGGGTAAGTCCCCTTCGGGACTTATCTAGACGTGCTCCTTGCTTCAAGCTTTGATTGAACTGGTCGTAGGCCCAAAACGGAGATCCGTAGCCAAAGTTATGGCTGTTTCCATGAAGCCCCTTTAGTCACACGATCGTGGGCCTCTAGGAACGCAAGTGCCCGATCCTCCACACTAGGGCCCGCATCAGGTATCAACTGTGAAGGCTCACGAGCAATTTAAAACCTATTCATTGGATAAGATGGTAGGTATTCTGAAGTCTCATGGGATCTCTGGCCCTTCTCTCTAAGGCGAAGAATGTGGCAGAGGATGAAGAAGAGTCAGGGATGTCAGAATGTGATCTGACAAGCGAAGAGTATGCAATGATGGTTTCCAATCCGAAGCGGTTTGCTCGCAAAATGTTTCCTATTGCGAAGAACCGAAACTGGAAGGGAAGTTATAGCTCAGAAAAGGCGAAAGAGGACATAAAAAATACTCCTTAGAAAGAAGAAGAGAAGAAGGAGAGCAAACTAGTAGGAGACTCCGGATACGATTGCAACTTCTACCATGGCAAAAACCACTTTGCCAAAGATTGTATGTTAAGAAAGCTATCGGAGAAGAAGGAGGGTGAAGATGATGAAGCATACTATATGCGCAAGCTAGAGGAGATAAAGAAGAAGAAATCTTCTAACAGTTCAATGAATGCTTTGATTGTGCAAGAGAATGTTGTGGATGATGAGTTCGGTGGCGTAGAGGTCTGGTCTACAGACTTTGAAGATGAAGAAGTACGTAAACCCACACATGGCAAGGCATTTGTGGCGAAAGAAAAGAGTACTGAGTTTGCTGGGAGATGCTTGATGGTGACAACTGGAGTGTCAAATATGAGGGCTACTCAACCGAAGGCGAGTATGATGAGGCGAATCAGAAGGAAGATAAGTGTTTTGCTGCCAAACCTGTGTGCGAGAGGATCAACGACTGCGATCAGTTGATCAAGAAGGTACAATCCATTCTCGAATCACTTAAAATACCTGTAACAAACTATGAAAAGAAATTAAACGATTTGAAATTCAAATTTTCTAGTTTAAATGGTAGTCTAATGCAAACACGCCTCACAAATGCTAACCTAACCGATCAAATTAGCAGGGTGACATCCAAGAATGAGGAGCGAAGGTTGTGGATAGAGAAGACGGAGTTAGAGTTAGTTAGGACGAGAGATGAAGTTATTTATTTGCAACGCGATAACTTGAAACTTATGAAACAAAGAAACATTTTTTGCTTGATTGCTAAACGTTTATATACTAATATTACTCAATTGCATTTAGACTGTGAAATCGGCAAAAAGATTCACAAAATGATTTTGCCCTTCCTGGAGTTAATGGAGGATGAAGTTGATATTGATGGTTATAACTGTGAATCTATTGTTTCTTCAGATAAAATCTCTGACGCCTACAGGGTTGGTCTGGTCAAAATCGAGTCCTTTATCAAGTCCAAAGACCATAAGGACATGCTTAAAAATCTTTTGGACGAGAATGATAAATTGAAAATCAAGACCGAAACCATACAGAAATTTGACTCATTGAATGCCAAGTTAAGTTCAGAAAACAAAATAAATGTTGAGAACACTTCTGAATTTGACGAGGACAGTGATATGAGTGAAATTTTTGTAGAGGATATGGTTGACTGTTCAAAATTTGTTAAGAGCGAAACTGAATCTACCAAAGGTCTTATATCTGAGAATTCTGTTGAGTTCGCTCGAGTGTCCCAAGATAAATCCAAAGTTCTGAAACCGAAAGCAGTGGTTTATCAAATGGTACAAACTGTACCAAATCAGGTATACACCACGTCAGGGGTTACTCAGAAACACACAACCGAACTGACAGCTATAGTAAACAAAGATAACGCAGGTGGTTATGATAATCATTTTTGGTCTGCTCCAATCGACATGCATATGAGACTATCGGTTTATCAGAGAGAACTCGTGGAGGGTTAAAGGCAGATACGTGGCAGAACCACTTAACAAGCCTACAAGCTTTGATGTACCAAGCATAAGTGGTACCAAAGAAATCCCAAGCAAACCAATGACAGCTGCAAGCGAAACCTCATCATTGAAGAGCGAAACTCATACTGAGAGACCAAAGCCAAGAGCAAACATATACAAGTCTCAAAAGCAGCTTGCTGAACAAAAACGCCAGCGAAACAAAAGATATCAAAAGAATCTCAATGAAAGAAAGCAGTTTTGGAACTCCCAAAACTCCAATTATGTTCGCACAGAAAAGGCGTCAAATCTCAAGGCGAAAGCTGGATCAAAGGATAATTCTGATCCATGCACTCTCTGCCAATCCTGTAGTCAAGCGAACCGAAAGCCTAGTTTTGATCCCAATCCTTGCAGCTACAAGAACCGAAAAACTAGTTTCGGTCCCAAGACTAGCCTTGATAAGAACCGAAAAACTAGTTTCGGTCCCAAGACTAGCCTTGATAAGAACCGAAAGACAAGTTTCGGTCCTAAATCCCATCCTCCTCATTCTCGAGCAAAGCAGAATCATAACAAGGATGTCAAGGACAACAAGGGAAAAGGGAAGCTCGTCTCTGAAGACAAAACACAAACAAAGAAGACGTCAGCTAACCCTAAGAATCATGAAAACAAGTCCGATAAAAATCAAAACAAAAATCCTCAATCTGATTTAAACAAACTCAAGGTCTTTACCATCAAAAGGAAAGACGAAACCACACTAATAAAAAGAACTTATATGGTTGATCTTTCTATTGCTATTCCCTGTTCTGTAAAAGGCTCACGTGGACCCAAGCAAATTTGGGTTCCTAAATCTGCTTGATTTTTGCAGGTTATAAGTGACGATCAGTTCGACTATGAATGGTACATTGATAGTGGCTGCTCACGTCACATGACAAGAAGGAGGGAAGAGCTAAGGGAGTTGCGGGCTCTTAAGGATGGTGGATGTGTCAATTACGGGAATAATTCATATGGCATGATCAAAGGTTACAGAATGATCACAAACGGGGAATTCTCAATCCGAAAAGTAGCATATGTAGAGGGATTGCAGCACAATCTCATCAGTGTCTCTCAACTGGTTGTGGGAACTGGCTTGAAGGTCTCGTTCGATGATGAAGGTTCAGAGATTGTTGAAAAGAAAACGAAGGCTGTCTTGTTAAAATCCAAGCGAAAAGGAGAAATGTATCCTCTAAATCTTAACCCAATTCGAGGAAAGCCAGCCGTATGCCTTTTAACGAAAGCACACTCTGACGAAATTTGGCTATGGCACCGAAGGCTCTCACATCTCAACTTCAAGGATATCAACAAGTTGGTTGTCGGTGATCATGTACGGGGGCTTCCACTTCTCAAATTTGATAAGGAACACTTGTGCGTAGCATGCGAGATGGGAAAACAAAGCCGAAAGAGTCATCCCAAAATTGTCAACACAAAGCTCATCGAATCTTTTGAGCTTCTTCACATCGATCTATGTGGTCCTTCGGCCATAGAAAGCATCGGTGGTAGTAAGTACATTTTAGTAATTGTTGATGACTTTTCACGTTTCACCTAGGTTTTCTTTCTTAAACAGAAATAAGAGGCAACTCCAAAGCTCAAAGCATTTATAAATCAAGTGGAACTTCAATTGCGAAAGGTGGTTAGAAATGTCCGAAGTGACAATGGGATGGAATTCAAAAACCAAGAGTTTGAAGAATTTCTCGCTGAAAAGGGAGTGTCTCACAACTTCTCTGCTCCCTATACTCCACAGCAAAATGGCATAGATGAAAGGCGAAACCGTTCATTGTGTGTAGCGGCCCAAACCATGCTCAGTTTTGCTTTCTCTACCTCTGTACTTCTAGGCTGATGCAATTGCTGTTGCGTGCTATACCCAGAACCGAACCTTCCTCAACAAGAGATTTTCCATCACTCCATATGAAATCTTGAATAATCGCAAGCCAAATGTCAAGTTCTTCCATGTTTTCAGTTCCAGGTGCTTTATTTTCAACTCCAAAGAGAACCGAAACAAGTTCGATGTAAAGGCTGATGAAGGGATTTTTCTTGGTTACTCACTAACTTCAAAGGCATATAGGGTTCTAAAGTACCAACGGAGGAAATCTTTCCAAAATCAGGTCAAGTCTCGGTTCCAATTTCCAATCTATTTGAAGAATACATGTTGCTATTTGATGAACTAGAGAGAGTAATTCATTCTGAGGCAAAAGCAGCTATCAACAAGATCGACAACTTGAAGAAAATTATCAATGAAGCAGCAAAAGAAATGGAAAGTGAACATCATGGACCAACCGAACAGCCAGGTCAAAGCGAACCTCACGGTCAAAGCAAACCTCAAAGCTCAAGCGAACCTCAAATTCAAGACGAACCTCAAAACTTGAGTGATCCTTCTTATAGATGTTCTACATTCCAGGGGGAGAGTTCATCTACACCAAGGCGACCTAACTTACCATTCCAGGGGGAGAACCCATCTCCAACAATGACCCATGAAAGTCCAATCGAGGGGGAGAATTCTGAACAGGATGTTGAAATTGTTTCGTCATTCGAGGGGGAGAATAACAATACAAATAACGAAGAGTCTCAATCAGAATTCGAAGAAGAAATAAATGTTGAATTGGATCCTGCTTATGATCCTAACTTCCCCACACTCACAAAATGGAAAAAAGATCATCCGCAAACTCAAGTAATAGGTGAATCATCTGAGGGAGTTCTTACACGCTCTCAACTGAAAGCGAAGCAAATAGCTCTATTCTCTCAAGTGGAATTCTGCATGTTTAATTCGTTTGTCTCCAAGATTGAACCGAAAATAGTTAGCACTGCACTTGATCACTCTGATTGGGTACAGGCTATGCAAGACGAACTCAATGAGTTTGAGCGAAACCGAGTCTGGAGACTGATCCCTACACCAAAGGATGCATCTGTAGTTGGATTGAAATGGGTATTCAGGAACAAGATGGATAAAGAGGGAAATGTAATTTGCAACAAGGCAAGGCTGGTTGTCAAGGGATATTGTCAGGAAGAAGGTATAGATTACGAAGAAACCTTCGCTCCTGTAGCAAAGTTAGAATCCGTTCAGATCTTTCTGGCATATGCTGCACATAAAAACTTTAAAGTTTTTCAAGTGGATGTCAAGTGTGCCTTCCTGAATGGAGAACTAGAGGAGACTATATATGTTGAGCAACCACAGGGTTTCGTGAACGAAAGGTACCCTGATCATTGCTATATTCTGTATAAAGCCGTCTATGGTTTGAAGCAAGCTCCTAGAGCCTGGTATGAAACCCTTACTCGATTTCTAAAAATGTCCAAGTTTAAACAAGGTTCGGTTGACCCAACCTTCTTTCTCAAGAAAGAGGGTGACCACTTAATGATCGTCCAAATTTACGTCGATGATATCATCTTCGGTTCCATGAATCCCAGCCTCACAGCTGAATTCAGGAAGTTGATGGAGACTAAGTTTGAGATGAGTTCAATGGGTCCTATTAATTTTTTCCTTGGCTTGAACATTAGACAGGGACCCGAAGGCATATTTATTAATCAGGAGGCGTACACGAAGACACTACTGGCTAAGTTTGGCATAATGGGAGATTCCAAAGTAAAGGTTCCTATGGCATTTGGAACGAATTTAACACCATCTTTGGAGAAACCTGCTGTAGATATGACCCTCTATCGGCAAATGATAGGGTCTCTAATGTATCTAACAGCTAGTAGACCAGATATTATGTTTTCTTTTTGTTACTGTGCTAGGTTCCAAGCTAATCCACGCGAACCTCATATGGTGGCTGTTAAGAACATCTTCAGATATTTGAAGCGAACCTCATCTCTTGGTCTATGGTATCCTGCTAAATCAGGATTTTTTGTTCAAGCATTCTCTGATGATGATCTTGGAGGATGTGGTTTGGACCGAAAGAGCACTACAGGTGGATGTCAATTCCTCGATGGTAAACTCGTCAGCTGGCAGTCCAAGAAACAAACATGCGTTTCACTCTCTACAGCCGAAGCTGAATATTGGTGCAACATCTTGTACTTCGCAGGTCATTTGGATACAAAGCCAACTTAGAGACTATGGCCTAAACATGAAGAAGATTCCACTTTATTGTGACTCAGAAAGCGCTATTCAGATATGCCACAATCCAGTGCAACACTCCAAAACGAAACATATAGGAATGAGATACCATTTCATCAAAGATCACGTTGAAGATGGTAATGTGGAAATCCACTTTGTTAAATCTGCTGATCAACTAGCTGACATCTTCACGAAAGCCTTACCTGAAGTAAGTTTTAATAAAATTCTCCAAGGCTTAGGAATGATGGAAGCTGAATCAGTACCGAAACTACTGTTGCCTCATTAAAATTGATCAAGCGAAATAGAGCGAACACTCGGTCTATTTCAGCTCCAGATTTTTCGGGATCCGAAATGGACCGAACGCGAAATAGAGCGAACGCTCGGGCTATTTCGGGTCCAGATTTTTCGGGAACCGAAACGGACCGAACGCGAAATAGAGCGACCGCTCGGTCTATTTCGGCTCCTGATTTTTCGGGAACCGAAATGAACCGAACGCTCGGTCCATTTCGCTTCACTACTTTTAGGTGAAGTTTCGGTTGTATAGTTTGTACACTATGTATATTTTTTTCTCAACTCATTTCTTCTCATAAAACTCAAAAATATTTTCCTTTCTGTTTTTATTTCTTTTCAGAAAATTCATAAAACTCAAAAAATATTTTCCTTTCTATTTTTAATTCTTTTTCAGAAAATTAATAAAACTCAAAAATATTTTCCTTTCTGTTTTTATTTCTTTTTCAAAAATTTCATAAAATTCAAAAATATTTTTTTTTGTTTTTGTTTTTGTTGCTTTTCTTAAAATCAAAAAATTCCAAAAATATCACCGAAAGGTATCATCGATCATTCAAATGATGGAGCTGGGACATGTATGCATTTCCTTATCTTAGTACTAGCTAAGTGTCCCTAGAAGCATGCTGTTGTATGTAGACCAAAGCATTCAAGTGAAGCCTTACTGATTTGATATACACAAATCAAATCTTCCCAATCAGGCTGATAAAATCACTTATGTCATGAGCTCTTACTCGTCTCACATTGAGTTAAGAGTTGTCTGCTCGGTCCTTACTATATAGCAGAGGTACTTTCGGTTCTTTAACCTCCATATCACTCTTCTCCATCTCATTTCGGTTCATAATCGTAATCCTTGAGACTCTCAGAATTTACCACTGAGGTTTATGGTTACACAACATCTGTGTTAATGATGTTAGCTTCGTTTCACCACGTGCTAAGTGAAACCCAAAATCCAACACCAATAACGAATTGACGGTGAACAATGAAGAGTTTTAGTTTTCACCCACGTTTTAACGAAACCACTTTAGTGGAAGGTACCAAGAAATCTGCTTTTAATTTTTGTGCGATCTTTATTACATTGTCTGACACCCAGGCTTTTCTTCCCATAAGATCCAGTTTATATTTTTGTTTTTGAGATTTCTACATTTATCACAAAGTCACTGAATATATTATCTAACCTACTTGTTTAATATGCCACACTGGTCTCACAAGTACTTCATCCAACTTTCGGTCTTATGTCAAGTACTGAAGTTGGTTGAAGCTGAGCCACCCCTTATAGCTTAAATTTGAAAAGACGCCTTTCAATTTTTCTTAATAAACATTTGATCGTATTTCAACGGGAAACCACACAAACACTTCTAAGTCTCTCTTGACTTCGAAGGAAGCGATTCGTGCCCGGGATCCTCAGTTTCGTGTCTAAACATACATCATTTAACTCCCACAAATACTTTGCTTTATTTCTTTTCTATTGGCACACTCTCGCACGAAGATCTTTATAATTTTCCCAATTCTTGTTCGTGGTACTAATGGAAATTTTTCAGATTTGATGCTTCGGTTGTAAATGCTATGATGGTATACTATGTTACGACACGAACATTGCCAGTCTTATATGAAGCGAAAAGGTTGGTCACAGTTTGAAACGAAATTTGAAAAGTTTTCGAAGTTGAAACGGCGGTAACAAGATAAGATTTCAAAACAAGTCATTGGATAAGATTTGCAACGGGCGCATAAATTTGAAACGGTTCCTGACATCATGCCTGATGATGTTTTCCTAGGGAAACACAACTGTCAAATCATTCTTTTTCAGGCGCCGATTCAGAAGATCGTCGCATCATTACTGTGAATTCTTTCTCTCTCCTAGAGATGGTATATAAGGTTTTCTCACACCCCTTGTACCACTTTACCAATTCATAACTCTCTCAAGAACACATCGGCGAATTTCTACTATTCATCTTCTCTTTCACATCTGCAACAATGGATGAATCTTCATCTGTTTATGAACAATCTGCCCAGTCCTCTCTTCTCACCATAAAACCAAATCAAAACCTCATCATTGAACTCTCACCTTTCCAGTATGATCCCTACATGTTGCAAGTGGTTGAATGCCTCAAATATTCACCACTTGTAGTTGCCCTAACCAAGGTGGAGTCTGTTCCAATGTCGCTACTTTCTCAGGTCTACTCAACTGCTGTCTACGATAAAGCCAAAGAGCGAATTTTCTTTGAGATCGTCAATCAAAAGACGTCGATTTCAAAAGCTAGGTTTTGTCTGTTGCTAAGGATTGCTATCGACGACTTCATGATCAACCCTGATTCCATTACTAACACTCAACTCTTCACAATGTTCTGTGATATGGGATACACTAAGGTTCTCACCACTGTAACAAAGTTCACGAAATCATGTCTTCCTCCTCAGTGGAATGGTCTATTTACCATCCTCTCAAAGGGTTTATCGGAGAGGGTTGCAGGTTCTGATGGAGCAAGCAAGGCGTTCATGACCCTTCTCTACGGTCTGTACCATGGGGTTAACATGGATTTTGGATCTATCCTATGGCCTCAACTGGTTCAAAGTATTGGTTCTACTTCACGCTACTCTGAAATCTCTTGCGCTAGGTTTTGGACTATTGTTAATCATTTGGCGATGGAGAAGCTTCATGTTCCAACAATGGCGGACTCACTGATGTCGTCTATTGCTACTTTCCACACGACGAGGTTAATTGTCTCCGATCCATCCAAGTTTCTCTTTATTGGTTCGGTTCCGAAATCCATGTACAAGTGTGTTTCCAGTGAAAGCAAAGTGATAGCTGAGTATAAGAAGCTACCTCCTTCAGGGCCAAGGCAGCTTACTCCTGAAATGCAAAGCTCCCTAGATGCAACAGATAAACTTGCAAAAAGAGGGAAGAAGCCTGAAATAAAAGGGGAGAAGGAAGGTCAATCCTCTAAAGTTTCAACTCCCAAGAAGCGAAAGTTTGAACAAGAAGCCCCTACTGCTCCGAAGAAACGAAAGACTAAGAAGAAGGCCCACAAGCCGAAGGCTCCTTCTCCTTCTTCAAGTGACTTTGACTACGTTCCATCGGACTCACAGCCCGAACCACAGTCCAGTGATGATGACGTTTCTCAACACGAAAGTCCGCCTCGAGGTAATTCGCCTCCACCCTCACCAACTCATGAAAGTAACCAAAACTCACATCCTCCTTCTCCTACACAATCGGTTCCTATTACCATTGCTCCGTTTCCTCCTCCTATCTCATCTTCCACTACAACCTCAATTCCAATTCCAATCCCTTTATTTACCGAAGTTACCACAACTACTACTACTCAAACCGAACCTCAGGTTCGTGTCAACCTATCTGATACGGGGGCACCTACTTCTGAATCTGAACCCCCAATTACCTCCAAACCTCTATCCCCACCTCCCTCACACGAATCTGACACTGTTCTTGGTGGAGAAGATATGGAATTTGATTCAGTCTATTTTAGCCCATATCGAGTACAGAGCGATGATGATGATCATGCTCCTGTCACAAAGAGGCATTTAAAGGATCTGAATGATAAGCTTGATAAATTGATTTCTTCTTCCTCTTCTACTCCAAGCACGGCGTACTATGAAGCTACAATCAAGGCTCTATTGGCCACCTTTGTCAAGGAGCATGACATTTCCATTACTAATGCTGTCAAAGCTATCGATGCTTCCACTTCCACATGTCAGAAAACTTCTATTGCAGTTGAAGCCTCCACCACAGATTGCAAGCAAGCGACCGTAAAAGTCGAAAAACTAATTTCTGATGCTCAAGTTTTTCTTGATTCTCTTCAGGCTGCAGCTCAGAAGAATTCTCAAACGGTGAACGCTCCTGTTGATAATCTTACCCGCTCGCTTCAATCTGAAAAGAAGAACTTTGAAGAGGCACGCCTAGCTATCCAGATTGCCAACACCGAGCTTCACACCTCAGTTGATGCCTGTCTTACTCAACTTGAAGCCGAACTCGCAGTGGAAAACAAGATTATGGATGAGCTGGATCGTCGAACTTCTCAGCTTAAAATTCAGAACTTGAAGCTCAAGACGGCAACCAAAGAAATTGAAGAACTCAATTCTGAGCGAGCAGTGGTCAAAAGCTCTATTGGTGATGTGCATTCTATTCTTTTACATCTTCTGGAAGCCCATGACTCGGTCATTACCATCTCGGTTCGACGTCACTTGGCTAAGAAATTAAGACCTGCTCTAGATATTCTAAGCAGGATTGAAGGTGTTCCGGAGCCCGTTGTGCCTCCGAAACAAGGGGGAGAAGAGATTATGAAGGAACAACCACAATAACCTCCAAAAAGCAAACCCATCACCCAATCGAAAGTCACTACTGAACCGAAGGGTAATGAAGCTTCGGGCAGTATGAAGGGCAAATGAAAGAAGAAAATTGGTGATGATGATGATGTTGATATCGAAGATGTGGCTGAAACAGATCAAATTGCTTCCAAAACCGTAAACCTCAAAATCAAGCCAAATGATCAAGAGATTGAGGAAAAGGTTCGTAAAGCTAAGGAAGGATTTGATAGGGAGAGGAAACAAAAAGAAGTGAACGATGTATTAGAACAGAGGAAATCTATGTTCCCTCTGTGGACTATGGAAAAGCTTCTGAAGGAGGTAATTGAAGCTCCAAGCACACATTGGCTCGAACCGGTCCTTTCATTCGATCTTGAGAATTCCAAAGATTCTCAATTTGATATGCCAATCACCCGAAAGGCATTCATCTTTCATTGTTTTGAATCAACAGTTGCCATCCCCTCTCCTGACCCGAAGGTTGATCGAGACCTGATTGAATACTATCTTGCGTTCTCTCAACCTCAATACCTGACTTGGAGTAAACAGAAGATCACAACAGTCAAGGTGTTGAAACCCACTTCAGCAGGGAAGATTATCAATATCAAGTTTAAAGTGACCCGAGGCTCAGACAGTTCGGTTCATATGATCTCCCTGGCTGATTTGCCAAATTTGAATCCTCATGACTAGATTCTCCTGAACAATATTTTGTTGACTAATAAACAAGAGTATAAGCCTATCATCGATCACATCAAGCGAATGCTGGTGTGTTGTATTCATGAACTCACGAAGATGGATCAGGAGATCACCTCTGCCTTAAAGAAGAAGACCACTATCAAGCCAATTGGGAAGACAAGAGACATCAACGTGATGATAAAAGGCAAAATCGATCCACAGTTTCATACAATCATGTTCACCAGGGGCGAAGGTCAAAAATGCCTGTTCGCTCTTGTTGATAAACACCTGTTCTCCAGTTCCTGCTTGGAGCATATTCTCGATATCATATACAGGTGCGATCAGAACAATGAAGCTGATAAAAAGATGTTTTCAGATATGCTTCGGTGGTACATTAACTTTCTTCAAACTCTTCTTGCTATCATCCCCAAACTGTTCAAGACTGTGAAGAAAACCATCGTTACTCAACCGAAGTGATCTTTCGCCTCAATTGGCGCAAAGGGGGAGATTGTTGAGTATATGGGTTGCGCCATTGGGCTTAGTTAGTTCGGTCCATACGTATTCACGGTTTGGGCCTGTCCAACCGTGTATTGTTTTTAGGGTTTAGTATATATAGTGTATGCATACATTATATTAATTACGCTTATTGAATATTTCCTTCGATAGTACTGTAACCCTAGCACACCTCTAAAGTAGAAGTTCTTCATCGAGCTCTTCTGGGGTGTTGGTTTTAATCATTCGACATTCGTTTGATTCATTGTGTTCGTTATTTGGTTTACTTTCTGTTATATTTGTTAAGAATCTTATTGATCTTAAAAGAGTTTTCATCTCATCAAATAGAAATAAGTAAGAAATAAAAATAAAAATAAAATTAAAATACACTCAAAAGTAAAAATAAAATATTTTTGGATTTTTAATTTTCTGAAAAGGAAATAAAAACATAAATAAACATATTTTTGGATTTTTAAATTTTATGATTTTTTTTAATTCTCCCCCTAAATTTGTGGATAGAGGAAAAATATGAACAAATTTGACAAAAACAAAAATAATAACTAAATTTACAAAACAGAAACTTTTGGGATCAAAGATGTCAAGCAATTTAATATCGTTTATGTCACACCCCAAAACCGGAACGGCGGAAACGTTCTGGGGTGGAGGACGTCATGTACAGTATCATAACAATGCATAATAGTAAAGACAAGCAACAACATCCATTGCATTAATATAATAATTGTAATACAAGCGTGTTCTGTATAGTTTGTAAGACGCCCAAAAGTATAATCAAAATAAAAGATGAGTCTTGTATGTGCTCCATCTTCTCAAAAGCTTCATCGGTACCTGTCTACTGATGACCTGAGAATACAAGTTATTTTGAAAGAGTTTATCAGCATAAAGCTGGTGAGTTCATAAGTATTTAGTGTCATTGCTTGTATGAAAATGTTTGTAACAACTTAATGTAGTAACTGATTTCAAATGTTTGTAAATAGTATACTCCCTAGAAAATCCTATATTTTCCAGTAAAAATGTAGTCTTCTACCAAGACCCGATTGTTTGTATGTTTGTTCTTTCGTAATAGTAAGAGTTTTCCCCAGTGAAACTATCAGTATGAAAATATAGTTTTAGACTTCGCTCATGAAAGGTGATTACAAAATAAGTGTATTAAGGGAAAATAATGTTTTTCCTCAGCAGTGACACTGCTGGTCATAAAGTGATAAAATACAGACTCCAGGTAGTACTAAATGTACAGTACACCTCGGGGAGTCTAAGGTAATGAAAATGTAGACTCCAGGTAGTATTAAATGAACAATACGCCTCGGAGAGTCTATTTTGCCTTTAATTCTTAATTGGTTCATTAAAGGTTTGAATTTGAACTCGTATGTAACCATGCTGATCGACGGCTGAATAACTGATGACCCTCCAGGTCATGTGTAGTGAGGTAACATTCTGTCACCCCTTGGCCTTTCGGCTGGGACTGTAGCTAGCAGTCGGGATGTAGGAGTGTCTGTCCCGTATAGATCTATACACATAATGCCCGCTCTCCCTCCAGGAGACTCTGGTTAGAAAGTGATACCACGATGAAGTGTCGTATCAAGAAGTAGTATGTCACATTCGGTTTATAGTATTCAAAAGGTTGTATAGTATGTCATAGTATAGTGATGTTTTCTCTTTACTAGTATATAGTATGTTTCTGTATAGTGTATAGTATGTTCTCTTGTATAGTGTATAGTATGTTTTGTTTCTCACTGTAGTGCTCATGTAGCGACTCGTAAATGTACCGACTCTTGTATGTATCTTTTTAATAGTAGTAGCGAGTAGTAATCCCTTAACGATACCTATTATAGTTAAATAGTAATGTGATTTGTATGCCTACGTTACACAAAGGCATTGAACTGAAGTGAAAGCTTTTATATCTAACATATATATATATATATATATATATATATATATATATATATATATATATATATATATATATATATAACTAAGAGTTCAACGACATTCGGACAAATAACAGGATACCCTAAGTCCACAACCAAACAAGGAACAGGAAGTAAGGTGAGCTATCAGTCCTAAGTCCTTCAAGTCTTACTTATATAAATATATTAGTGTGGATATGAGTTTGGAAACAGTTTTATTATCTAAAAGTTTATTAAAAGGTTTGAAACGCTTGAAAACCATAATTTTGATAGTAACTTGAAAGTAGTAGTAAATCTTTCTATTTGTTCTAGTCATTAATCACATGTGATTAAAGCAATAACTAGAATATTTCAACTTGTATTCCTCCTGATAAAAGCATTTAAAATCATTTCAAAGGTTGATTAAGGGGTATGAACTCACCTGTAGTGAGTGGTTTGGATGGAAGTGCCGGAAAGGATGCTAAGTGTCAAGTGAAGACTTGAACACACACACGGATCCTATTTAACATGTAATGACACACACACACACACACACACATATATATATATATATATATATATATATATATATATATATATATATATATATATATATCTAATTAGTCATTTAACAACTAATTAATCAAGTAAGGACACCCTAAAACATGGATAACACTTTGATTCAAGTGCTAGGAGTATTAAGGGGTTGTATCTAAAGAGAGTATGGCCTCACATTGGAGTTTCCTGCCCATATGGTAAGACCACATGAGTTTACGGTTTATGGTCATTTCCCCCATGAGTTTACGACCATAAACTCATGGTAATTAGTACCATTGTGTGTTTTAGGGTCTTACAAGTTAAGGTTAAGCATCCTATGATCAAGTCCAAGCCTTAGGAACTAATAGTGGCACAATTTGCACCAACTTTTAGAGTTTACGGCCCATGGTCATAACCCCATGAGTTTACGGCCATAAACTCATTTGTGCTTGCTTATTTTTCTTGTTTAAGGTGCTATACTCCTCAAAGAAGTGATCTAGACTTGGTTCCAAGGCTTTAGAAGGGACTAGGGCTCATAATGGCCCCCTTATTAGGGTTTACGGTTCATGGACCAACTCCCATGGAGCTTACGGTTTTGGGTTTACGGTCCAAGTGGGTTTACGGCCGTAAACCCATGGTAACTCCTACCATTTCGTGGTTTAAGGTCTTTAGCTCATGCATGCAAGGTTCTAGTCCAATATCCAAGCCCTAGAAGGTAATGGTGGCACATATGCACCACCTTATGGTGTTTACGGTCCAAGGAGATTGCCTTGGCCGTAAACCCATGTGTTCTTGGGTATTCTTGATGTTTTTCAATGGTTTAACAAGCATTCTAAGTAAATAACTAGTTAGGAGGAGTGTACTTACTTATAGGAAGCTTGTAAGAGTGTTTAAGGTCCAAGAACACTAGTGTGTGTTCTTGGTGTTTTGAAGAACTGTGACAACTGTCAATTCAGGTCATTCTCGGACTCATGCATCTTTATAAAAACCATTCATGCACAACATGCCATGGCCTAGTAGTATAAATTAGGTCAAAATCTTGCATAAACTAGGATCCAACTAAGATCTAGGACTAATATACTTGACTCTTACGATTCTAGTAAGTTGCTTAACTACAATAGGAAATGCCAATACCATAATTAGAATGAAACTTCAAACTTTGTTACAATTGAAAAAGGGTATAAAACCCTAAAAATAAATTAAAATATTCTAATTACATTCCAATATGATGGTGAATATCAAACAATGTTCCAAAAACTCTAAAGAGCCCAAAAATCCAAATTTATAAACTTTAAAGCTTAAAAACTTTATAAAATTTCTATAAACTTCCTAATATAAAATTTTTATTAATCAAATTATAGATTATAATCAATGAAATAGAAATTTAAATTATCATACATTAATCATAATTTATTAGTTAAAAAAAACAAGATTTTTAAATAAATCAAAAATTGCTTAAAGAGACATTTTTATAAAAATTAAAGGGAGAATTATATAATTTGAATTTTAGGAGAGAGAGAGCCTCTCTCACTCATAAAATTCGTGCATCCTCTCCCCCATGCCCTCTCTCTTCCCAAAACTTCAATCATTAAAACACAATCCCCACTCTTCCACTTCTCTCTTCACTCTCTCTCACACTCCACCCTTTCAACTCTCAAACTCTCCTCCTCTCTCTCCAAACCCACGAAAATCATCAGCCAAGAACACCTCTCCACACTCAAATCTTCATCTTCTAAGGTTGTTCTTCAAGGTATTCACGAAAATCCTTCATTTTCCTTACTTTTCCTTCTTGTTTTTAAAGGGTTTTCTTGTACTTCTCCTCCTTCTACACCATTCTTTATGAACATTCATGAACATGTTCATGAATGTCGTGTTTGATGATGATGGTGGTAGGGTTTCACCCAAGAACAACATGCATGTTGTTTAATGGTGAAATCCAAGGACCAAAACCTATGTCAAACACTAAGGTTCGGATTTTTAAAAGTTTTAAAGGCTCATACACCTTATGCATTCAAGTATTTCCTTTAAAAACATCACTATAACAAACATATGTCCATGCATGGTCTTCAAACCGTGATGCATGTGAAGAACACCAAGCTAAAGAGCTTGATGATCAAAGTACATTGTTAATAGTGCATGTAAATGATTTTGTCTAGAAAAATATCTAAAAGTTCTTTTCTGCTCAAATCAAAATTTTTCCAGATTCCCATTAAGGTAATATGAATATCTGGAAAATCCCAAGAGTTTTTATCGTTTCCTTGATTTATTAAAATTGTTGCAAGAAAACAAGGGCATAAATCACATAAAATACTTCCAGAGGTCTATAAATCCGGAATAAATTCGTGGATGACCCCTATGGTGAATAATGACCTCTCATTAAATTTCATCGATTTATGTTTCTGTTTAGTATGATTTTCGATTTTCTTTTTTGTTTGGGTGCAATAAATCACAAAACCACTTTAAAGAGTGTGAAAATTGTATCTAACAATTTTCGCAGCTCTTACCTGTGGTGGGAGACTCAGAAATATAATTTAGAACTTTTCATCATGCCTTTCTATTTTTCCCAATTTTTGGTAGTTATAATGGCCTAAAAATAGGAAAAATAGTTCTGATTATCCAAAATTCATGAAAATTTACCAGAACATCATGTTGTACATTAGGAGGTTACATAAAAATTTTGATGATTTTCCTCTACTGTATACTATATTTCTCCTATTTTCTAAGGTTAAATACACTTAAATACACTTAAATACACATAAATACCCAAAACCGGATTATACAACATGAAAACCACTTTTGGTATTTTTCCCAGATTACTTACACTGTAAATGATGTTACAAAAGTTTTTGGTAATTTATTTTAACTGTTTATTATTTATTCTTCAATTAATGATTATTTAAGGGGATAAAACAAGGAAAAATAGAAATACCCACTGAAAAATATCTTTTATATTTTTCCCAGCCTAGTTATGTATAATAACAGTTAAATAAAAAGTTTGGGTAATTTTGGAAACTGTTTTCTATTTATTTCAATTTTTATTGGAATAAATGCTCAAAAATCGTAAAATATAATTAAACAGCTTGGAAATCCATTTTTATATTTTTCCTAGCTTAGTAATGTATAATAACAGTTAAATATAAAGTTTGGGTAATTTTGGAAACTGTTTTCTATTTATTTCAAGTTTTATTGGAATAAATGCTCAAAAATCGTAAAATATAATTAAACAGCTTGGAAATCCATTTTTATATTTTTCCTAGCTCAGTAATGTATAATAACAGTTAAATAAAAAGTTTGAGTAATTTTGGAAACTGTTTTCTATTTATTTCAATGTTTATTAGAATAAATGCTCAAAAATCATAAAATATAATTAAACAGCTTGGAAATCCATTTTTATATTTTTCCTAGCTTAGTAATGTGTAATAACAGTAAAATAAAAAGTTTGAGAATTTTCATCCTTTGAATGCTATTTTTCGTGAATTTATTTGGTTATGAAGGCTTAAAAACTTGGAAAAATAGTTAACCATATCAAACAAATTCAAGGGAAATTTTCTGGAAAACCTCTATTGTATTTAGAATGAAAATACAAGGTTTGACAATTTTTGGAAACTATTTGATAATATTTTGCGTTTTTAGGAATTTAAAACACCTTTAAATGTGTTGAAATACCCTCAAATTATATTACTAAATCTGGAAAATTAATATCCAAAATTTTCTTAATCACATAACTTATAGAATTTCACCATTTCAGAAAAATCGTAACCAATTAATATAAAATCCAATATTAGAACATAAATTGGCATTTCACTATATGTAGAGTTTAGTATATTAGCATTAGATTTCGACATGGAAACTCACTAGTGTGTGTTTGATGTCGTAGGATCCCGACATTAAGACGTTGGTGTATTCCAAGGCACCACTTGTATCTACTCGAAACATTGTGAGTATTCACGCACTCCCCTATTTTCAGTTTTTATGTTTTGGGGTGGAAAAGCATGTCCCGAAAAACTATTATTTGCATGTTGTATTTAAATCGATTTATATCAAACATGATTGCTATTGTATTACTATGTCTCTCTATGTATGTCTATGCAACACGGAACATGAGAACTTATCGTACTAAGGCCCTTCCCTTATCTCTAACCATTAACTCTTTGAGCCAATGGTCATTATGGATAGCGCTATTAGGAATTGACAACTCCTCACTCGCCCTATTGCTGGAGTGCATGATACCATATTCATCTATGGAACGATAAGCATAGATCTTGGTAGGGCTTCAGTCATAGGTTTGGTTGAGACTCATTGTTTGCTCATACACATACAAACTCGTTTCTCGTTATAGCAATAAACTTGTTATCAATAATGGCAATCAACTTTGTTTCTCATTAAAGCAATGTACTTGTATTTATGAAAAGCCTTATTCCAAATCTTGATTTTATAAACTTGTGAACTCACCAACTATTTTCATAGTTGACGCTCGTTTTACATGCTTTTTCAGGAAATAATTAGTAGGTGGATATAAAGATTCATCATCATAGAGCATGCTGCATCGTGTAGAAGTTATTTTATGAAGTTATATATTTTGAACAATGTCATTTTGGAAAACTTGTACTTTGTTTTGTTTAAGCTATGGGTTGTAAACTTTTAAATATTGCTATGGTGATGTATCTTTATCTTTTGCAATGAAACCTTTGTCGCTGTCATACCTTGCGTTTCCGCTTTAGCGGGGTGTGACAAGAACACTTGAAGATCTATGAAAAAGACGAGATTTCATGGATGAAATCATGTATAACTACTAGATGAAGTGTTATAACAACAAATCAAGAGAAGAAACACTTACATTTTTGGAAGATTGGAAGAAATATGTTATGACACTTGAGAGAGAAATGTGGGTGTTCTTGAGCTTGGAAGTGAGAAGTGAGGAAATGAGGAGTAAACTCATGCCTTAAGCATGAGTTCATGGTCAAGAGGAGTTTACGGCTCAAACTCCCAATGTTTGGCCGTAAACACCTTGTTATGGTGTGAAATGTTTATTTGCTACGTATCACTCCTAGAAGATACTTCATTTTATTTTATCGTTTGACGAATTTATATTAAAAACACCCAAACAGACTTTAAACCGGCTAAAAATTAGCAGAAATGAACTTGACTAATATTTGTATTACTTGACTGCAGGGTTTGTTCAAATAGAAATTTCGGGTTGTCATAGTTTATTAGCACACACCTGCATGTTTAGCTCTAGTCAATCACCAATATTGTGGTCCACTTAATCAAAAATGATAGTGACAAGTTGGACAGATTATAAGTGACAAGTCATTGTGATCTTATTCCTAAATAGACAATTTTTCTGACGGTGACCAAGGATATTGTTGTCCACTTAAATTCAACAATGAGATCTACAGACAACATTTAGTTAATTCAATTTTAAGTGCACTAGAATGTGTTCCCCAGTTCACGACATACCCTATCAATCAAGGAATTTCAAAGAGCTCTTTACTTTAGGTGAGTGCTCAATTATTTGAGAGAGAAGATAGATATAGAGATGCATATGTTGTGCCCCAGGTCAGATCTCTTCCAATCACACAGAGGGGACAACATATGACTAGCACAAATAGAGGGATAGAGAGATAGAAAGTTGCATATGCTGTGTCTCAGGTCGGATCTTCCGATCACACAGAGGGGACAACAGATGACTGGCATAGATAGATAGAGAGAAGCATAGATAGAGATGTATAGAAATAGAGGTGCATATGTTGCGTCCCAAGTCGGATCTTCCGATCACGCAGAGGGGGAAACATATGACTGACAGAGAGGATAAGTAAGAAAAACAATTTCACACCGACATACTTTATCAGAATCCCCCCAGTCACCCTATCAGTACTAGAATTAAGGACATACGTCCGTACATCGAAGAAGTGTTGAGCCACAGTTCTAGATGATAAGTAACTTTAATTTATCTTGTAGGCTCACTTGTTTATCTCACTGCTTAATCTATCCAAGCGCCGTATGATCAGTCCAAATGTAACTATCTAAGTCCAGATGAGTTAACATTGTCTAGTCCTTTCACTGTCAGCTGTGTCTAGTCCATTAATTTTGAATCCTTCGTGCCTACCAGCACATTGAACACAGAGTCTAAACAATTAAGCTTCAATGAATTACATGCCTCTAATATTGCCCTTTAGCACTAAACTTCATATCACTTCCCAAAAATACTTACGAAAGAAAACATATTTTTTGTATTTTTGATTTTTATAATTTTTTTGTATTTTGATTTGTCCCCCTTAGTTTGAGCATGGGGAAGAAAGGAAACAAAATAAATACGCAAATTTAAACAAAATTTGTCTTCAAAACGAATCATTTTAAGAAAAACTTAGAAGTAATGAGAAGAAAACTCAAACCGTAATTCAACAATTGAAGTTGCATCCTGATGATCTGAGAGCAGCACGTAGATGCAGCAACACATTAAACCTTAGCTATGTTTCAATTCCAAAACAGATTCAAAAATTCTTCACATCGTTAAGTACAATCCCCATTTGTGATCCTCTTCTTTCTTCCTTTCCCGCAAAGGACACATACTCTCAATTAAAGTTCTGAATGTAATGTAGTTGAGAGATGTCTCCTATCATGTGCCTGGAACAGCCACTATCTACAAACCGAAGTCTGATGATATTCCTCCATAGCTGCTCTGACACAGAGTGCGGGCCAGTCCATTTTGAAGTTGGGTTGACCATGATCATCTACACAAGGTACTCTCTCCCATGACATATCCTGTTTATCAGACACAGAAGATGAAGAAATGTTAGAATCATTAGATGATTTGGGAGTATGAACCTTTGGTATCCATCTGTAGTCGGGTTTAACCCATTTCTTATTTGATTGGATGGATGCCTCTGTACTTGCTTTAGAACTTTAAACCGAATGCCGAGATGAATTTGATCTAACCGATCTTTGTCTAACAGAACCATCTCTTGAATTTGGCTTCTTGTCAGACATTCCCTTCTTGTCCTTGGGAGTTTGATTCTTACCCTTCTTAGCATTCTAGTCACCATTGTGTGTACTTGACCTCGAATGGTTTCTTTTGGAGAATCTTCCTATTGGCACGTTCTTCCAACCCTATGCATAGTAGGGGACATAAGCACGATTTGGACAATTTCTGGCAATGTGTCCAGGTGTTCCACAATGGAAACATGTCTGTTTCTTTACGTAGAAGTTGTTTCTGCCTGTCCCTGGTAGCATGCCCATACCTTGTCTATGATTGTTCCCACAAGCACACTTACATCAAGCAGTCTGTTTCGCTTGTTTTGGTGGCCTGTATTTATCAACAACAGGTTTATTAGGAGTAATAGAATTAGAAGCAACAGATTTAGAGTTCAAAGAGACATTGGTTTGACAATCAACATAATTAACAGAACTAGAACTATTTATGTTCTCCTTGTTCTCATCTTCCACTACTTTACCTGCACATGAAGTAGAGGCATTAGAATCGTTCACCTCAATATTCTCAGTTGGGCCAGATTGTTCAGTCTTAACTGAAGCTGGTACAGGGGGGCTAGCCATACTGAGCAGGTATCTCTACCACATTGGTTTCAAGGGGCGGGGTATAGTTTTCAATGAAGGGAGGTGGAACACTGTGATACGCTAGACCCTTATTCTGATTATCTTTAAATTTTAACTGTTTCTCAATCATGGACACAACTACCTCACTCGACACGTTAAATTTCTTAAAGTTAAATTCAGCATCTTTATATTTAGCTTTTAGTGCATTAAGTTCGGCAGTTAAGCTGACAGTCTGTCTCTTAACATAGTTATAGTTCTCACATTTGTTACTATAGTCTTTCTGAAGCTGTCTAAAGTCTCTTGTCTTGGACTCTAATTTTTCTTTTAAATGTTTTTGGGCCTTTCTAAGAGTATAGCCTTCATACCTAAGGTCCTCATTGTCTCTACGTAATATATCAATTTGATCATGATAAAGTTTAATTTTAGCTTCACATGACTGAGAACATGAAGTTTCATTAACCTCCTTGATTAAAGAACTCATCATTCACCAAAAAGAAAAATTTACCAAAAGTAGAACTGATTGTGAAGCCAAGAAAAAATGCCCTTTGATTTGAAACCTCGAAAGTCAAACTTGAAAGTCAAACTTGAAAGTCAAAATTGAATGTCGAACTTGAAGGTCAAACGTGAAAACTTGAAAGTCATCGGTCAAATTTGAAAGTCAAAAGTCAAATTTGAAAGTCAAAAGTCAAACTTTTTGTCCAGAAAAAAATAACTTGATCGAAAACAAAAGTTTCTAGACCGAAAACGAGGGTATTTTACCGAATACGTGGCTTTTTGACCAAATATGAGGCCTTAGAACTGAAAACGAAGTTATTTGATCGAAAACGAGACTTTTGGACCGAAACTAAGTTTCTAGACTGAAAATTAGCCAAAATATTGAAAAATCCGAAATTTCAGCCAAATTTGCGAGGCCTCTTGACCAAGATGTAGAAGATCCGAGATTACCTCCGAGTTGCAAGGGGCTCGCACTGAAATCTCTCAGACCGAATACGCTGGACCGAACCAAAATCACAGGTCAAAAACACTGACCGAAATCCGAGGCCGAGAAGTCCGACCGAGAAGCGACACCAGAGTCTTCGGACCGAAAGCTACGAGACCCAGAATTTCTCACCGAGAACCTCGCACCGAGAACCTGCGAGGCCGAGGACTCCAGACCGAGATCTTGCAAGGCCGACCGAAAACCTGCTAAGCCTCCGAAATTTGCTGCTGGCTGCCGAGATCCTCCTAGGGTTTGACCGAGACCGAAGATCCCGCTGAGAACTCGCAAAATTTGGCCAAAAATCACCCAAAACTTGCAAAAAACACGGGATTTTGAAATCTTTAATGCCAAACTCGATCAAAACTCCAAAAATATGAAGAACACGAAGAACAAACAACCAAAAATTCGTCCAAAATAATTCAAAAACACCCGGAAATCCAAGAAAAAATCCAAGAAACTCTTAATATCTTGCCAATTCGATTGATACCGATCCAAGCTTTGATACCAACTGTAAAACCCAAACAAAATAATATTAAGCCTAACCGAAATCACATGTGATTTCGGTCTAAAAAACACTAAAACATACTTCGGTTCTAGACCGAGAACTCTAATATCTTATGAAAATAAAAGTATAAACCACAATTTATGACCTAACAGAGTTAAATGCATATCAGGAACCAGACGTTAGAATTCTCCCCCACTTGTCTTAGAATTCATCCTCGAAGTATGCTGCATCTGAAAACAACTCCGGGTAGTGCTCACTCATCTCCTCCTCGGGCTCCCACGTCCACTTCGAACCCTTGCGGTGCTGCCACTACACCTTCACTAACTTTACCACCTTGTTCCTCAAGGCCTTCGTCTTCTGGTCTAAAATCGCAATGGATCTCTCGATATAGTTCAGGCTATCGTCAACCTGAATATCCTCTAAGGGCACAATCGCTGAATCATCCACTAAAAACTTCCGCAACTGGGAAACATGAAAACTGTTGTGGATCTGACTGAGCTCTGCTGAAAGATCTAATCGATATGCCACCTTGTCACCCTGGTTAAAACCCTGATAGGACCAATGTACCTGGGGCCCAACTTTCCCCGGTTGTGGAACCAAATGAAAACTTTCCATGGTGACACCTTTAGGAGGACCATATCGCCGACCTGAAACTCCAAGTCTAAACGCCGCTTGTCGGCATAGCCCTTATGCCGACTCTGAGCAGTCTAGAGCCTACACTTCCTCAGTACTGGATCCACTATGTAGTCTTGAGTACTACCTCAGTACTCCCCATGACTCTCTGACCAACCTCGCCCAACAGATTGGGGTCCTACACTTCCTACCATAGAGCATCTCGAAGGGAGGTCGGTCTATGCTGGCGTGGTAACTGTTGCTATACAAAAATTCCTCTAACGGAATATACGTATCCCAACTGCCACCGAAATCCAAAACACATGCATGTAGCATGTCCTCGAGAGTGTATATCGTCCTCTCGCTCTGTCCGTCCGTCTGTGGGTGGAAAGCGGTGCTGAAGTGGAGATAAGTACCCAACTCCTCGTGAAACCACTTCCAGAACCTAGAAGTGAAACAGACATCTCAGTCTGACACCACCGAGACAGGTACTCCATATCGTGCCACTATCTCATGCACGTATATCTCAGCCAACTTCTCGGCCGATATGCTCTCCTGGATCAGGATAAAATGAGCACTCTTGGTCAACCGATTCACGATGACCCATATCGAATCTACTCCACATGCGGTCCAGGGAAGCTTGGTAATGAAATCCATAGTGATATCTTCCCATTACCACACGGGAATGTCCAACAACTGCATCTTGCCGTGGGGGTGCTGATGTTCGGCCTTGACCTTCCAGCAGGTCAAGCACCGCTCTACGTACCAAGCAACGTCCTGCTTCATACAGGGCCACCAGTACTCAGGGCGAAGATCCCGATACATCTTTGTCGCCCCGGGATGGATGGAGAACCTCGACTTGTGGGCGTCATCCATCAGAACTTGTCGTACTCCTCCCCAGTACGGAACCCAGACCCTCCCATGCACGGTCAAAAATCCTCGGCTATCATAATCAAATGAGGTCATCCGGCCTACGATCCGCTCACACTTTTGGTGCTCTTCCTTCAGGCCCTCAACCAGTGCCTCTCTAATCTGCTCTAGCAATGGAGTAATCACTGTCATCCTCAGGCATATATCTCGAATCGGAGCCGTCACCGCCTTGCGGCTCATGGCATCGACCACCACATTGGCCTTGCCCGGGTGGTAAAGGATCTCACAGTCATAGTCCTTCAACACATCTAACCACCGACGCTGCCTCATGTTCAGATTCGGCTGATCCATGAGGTACCTCAAACTCTTGTGGTCCGTGTAAATGGTACAACGGACCCCATAGAGATAAAGCCGCTACATCTTGAGGGCTAGCACCACAGCCCCCAGCTCCAAATCATGTGTCGGATAGTTAGGCTCGTGAGGCTTTAACTTCCTCGAAGCGTAAGCTATCACGTGACCTGCTGCATCAATACCACACCCAAGCCCGTAATCGAAGTGTCACAATAAACCACGAAATCATCGACGCCCTACGGCAAAGTCAGAATCGGTGCCTTGCACAACCGTTGTCTGAGAGTTTCGAAAGTTGCCTGCTGCTCAGGCCCCGAGGGGAAGGTCACCGACTTCTTGGTCAGTTGGGTCAAAGGAGCAACGATCTTGGAGAAATCCTGAATAAATCTACGGTAATAACCCGCTAGACCAAGGAAACTCCGAATCTCAGTTGGAGACCTCAGAATTTCCCACTTCATCACGACCTCTATCTTGGCCGAATCGACCAGAATAGCCTTCTGGTTGACAAGGTGCCCCAAGAACTGCACCTCGCGGAACCAGAATTCACACTTGGAGAACTCTGCAAAAAGTATGTCCCTCCTCAGTGTCTCCATCACCTCCCTCAGGTGCTCCGCATGCTGCTCCTGTGCCTTGGAATAGACCAAGATATCATCAATGAAAATGATCACAGACCGATCCAGCATCGGTCTGCACACTCGGTTCATGAGATCCATGAACGCGGCTGGAGCATTGGTGTGCCCAAACAACATCACCACAAACTCATAGTGACCATAGCGAGTCCTAAAAGCCGTCTTCTGGACATCCTCCTCCCTGACTCGCATCTAGTGATAACCCGATCATAGATCAATCTTGGAGAACCAAGATGCACCCTGTAGCTGGTCAAACAAATAATCGATCCTCAGGAAGGGATAACAGTTCTTCACCGTTACCTTATTCAGCTCCCAGTAGTCTATGCACATCTGATGCGACCCATCCTTCTTCTTCACAAATAGGATCGGGGCTCCCCATGGCGAACTACTCGGCCTGATAAATCCCTTGTCTAGTAGCTCTTGCAGCTGCATAGACAACTCCTGCATCTCAGGAGGAACCAACCGATATGGTGCCTTGGCTATCGGAGCCGCACCAGGGACTAGGTCAATCCTGAACTCAACCTGTCTCTCTGGAGGTATCCCAGGAAAATCCTCCGGGAATACATCTGGGTACTCTCGCATGACCGCTACATCTTCCACTGTCGCCTTACCCTTATTCCGGGTATCCATAACATAAGCGACATAACATGCACAATCCTGCTGAAGGTAACGCCTCGCCCTCGCTGCTGAACATAAAACCGGTCCGCGTTGTGGCCTCTCGCCCTGGATCACTAACCCTCCCCCACTAGGAGTCTGAACCCTCACTAGCTGCTGCTCGAAGTCGAACACTGCCCCATTGGGGCTCAACCAATCCATACCCACTATAACCTTATTCCCTCGCAGGGGAATGGGGACCAAATCCACTGAAAACTGCTCGTCAAACAACTATAGTATGCATCCTCGATGCACCCTCGAAACCCGGATGGTCCTATCATCTGCGATCTCCACATCAAGTGGACAGTCTAGCTCCCCCTGGAGCTCCATGAAATCGCCTGCTAAGCGCAAGCGATATCGGGTGGCACCCGAATCGAACAATACGAGGGTTGACATACCGTTCACTAAGAACGATCCTATAACAAAACAAGTACACATAAGCGATAAACAATACATGTAAAGAGATAAGGAGAGAATAGATACCCGTCACAACATCAGGAGCCGCACGTGCCTCTTTTGCAGTAAGCTGGAAAGCCATGCTCCTCGCCGTAGGCGCCTCTGCCTAGCCCTGATGGCCATCTGTAATCCTGAACGTGGCAGGAGCGGGTGCCGCTACCTTTCCTATTGCTACTAGACTCGGACACTGAGCCTTCTTGTGGCCCCTCTGATTGCACTGAAAGCAAATCAGATCTGAAACTGATGTGGTGGTGGTGGTAGCTGTACAGTCCCAACTCATGTGACCAGTTCGGCCACACTTGAAGCAGCCCGAACTCCCCGCCCTGCATGCCCCTTCGTGCATCTTGCCGCACTTGCGACACCGGTTGCGGCCCTGCTGGCTCCTCGATATGTGGTCTGATACCTTGGGCTTCTTTCCCGAACTGCCTATCCGAACCCCATCTGGTTTCCTATTCCTCTCCATCTCCAAATCCAACTCCCTCTCTCGAGCCCTAGCAATCATGCCCTCTAGCTTCTTGCAGCTGGAGCGGCTCACAAACTGGCAGATATCACTCCGCAACATCTCATGATATCGGGCCTTTTCATTTCCTCGTCCACTACGTACTGCTGAACGAGAAGGGCCCTCTCCCTAAACATGGCGGTGATCTCCGCCACTGTCTCTGTCGTCTGCTCAAGATCCTGGAACTCCCTAGCTAGCAGTTGCACCTCAATCACGGGTGCAAACTCAGCGCTGAACCTGGCCGAAAAATCACTCCAGATCATCACATCCAAAACCGCATCATCCGTAATAGCTCGTCCGACCTCCTCCCACCAATCACGTGCCCTGTCCTTTAGAAGATAGGACGCAACTCAAACCTTGTCCCCCTGGGGACATCTGCTTGTGCAGAGAGCCTTGGCGACATCCGCCAACCATCTGGTACTCGCAATGGGGTCCCGAGCCCCATGGTAATCGGGAGCTCCACAAGCCCTGAACTCCCTGAATGTCAGTGTGCGCGCCCCTAGCATGGCCTCCATCTCGGTGCAAAATGCACCCAACCTCTCATCAAGTATCTCCAAGATGCCCTCCTTGACCGATCCAAAGATCATAGGAATCTGTTCTAGAATGTTGCGTGTAATCTCAGACGAGATGAACTCTCTGTTGGATAAGGTATCTAAGTCCATTACTATATTTGGTATGTACTTGACCCGACTCGGCATGGTCCATTTGGGTTGCACTTCACCGAAACAATTTGTATGGATAATCTTTTGAGAATAGTATATTTATGATTTATTAATATACTATAAGTTATGATATATTAATATGAAATCATATTATTTAATTTGTATTGATCAAGAAGTAATTTGGAATTAATTTGGTGATCAAAAGAGACTAATTAAATATTGACTCTTATATATATAGAATGGGCCAATGTTTATTTAGTATGGGCTAAGCTTGCATGGATAGTCCATGGAGTTTTTAACCCATGGATCCTATGGAAATGAAAAGTCATGGGTATTAGGGTTTACATGGATGTAACCCTAATCCACCATACTATATAAAGAGGTCTTTGGCAAATGAAATGGCACTAGTGTGTGTGAGAACAAGAGTGGGCCGATTTCTACAAGTGCATACTATTCTCTCAAGGCTTCCAATTTGGTTTGGTGATTTGTGATTCCACTTGAGGCATCCACATTATTGGTGCTAGGCTCTTGAAGCTCCAAGCAATCAACCACAAGAAAAGGTATGTTATTCTACTAAGTTTTTATGTTACAAGTACCCCATAACATGCTAGTTAGGTTGAGAACCTTGGAAAATCAAATTTGCATGTATAATAGAGAAAACATAGATCCAAGATTTCTAGGGTTGCATGTACACCATAGGAGCGTTAGAATGCTCAAAACCCATCAGTGGTATCAGAGCCTAGGCTTGTTTTCATTATAGTTGATGCAAATTGCTTGAAAAAGTCAAAAATCTAATCACTATTCAGTGGAATCGTTGAGTCCATGGGGGGACTCGATGAGTCCAAGTGAAAACTCATCCTACTCGTCGAGTAGGTTCTTGCACTCGGCGAGTAGGAGGCCCAGAGTGCTGATTTTCGAGTTTTGTTGCTGGAAATGGACTAGAATCATTACCCTAAACTGTTTTGGACTTATAAAATCTGTTTTTGATGTGGTAATGATTATGCTAATCCATTTTCAAAGGTTATTATCAAAGTTTAAGGTTTTATATATGTTTATATGATTCTTGGAATTGTTGATATGAATGTTCATGCTTATGAGTTTTAGTAGATCATAGGAATTATTTGCAAATTGTTTGTCAGTGTAATTCTTGATCTAAATGCCAATTAATGGACTCCATAACTTGTCCTCAAGTTATGGAATTCCAAAAGTCTTTTCGGTAAAACCATTAAAACTCATAAGTTATAGAAATGAAAAGTCTTGAATAGTTTCAAAACTTGCCCTCAAGTCTTGGAATTTGTAAAGTCTCACACACACTTTAATTCCAAACCCTAGAGTTTTAAAAGTTAAAATTCAACCCTTATACTTTATACTATTATAAGTTAATAATATATATATATATGTATAAGATCAAGTCAGTCTTACCGTTAGTAGGCTTCATTCATGAAGCCGGTCTATAAGGGGGGGTATAAGGTTGTTGCCTATAAAATGGTAGCTTAATGGGTGTCCACTCTCACCCACCGCTTCCTTGAATGGTGGAGGGTCATTAGCCGAACAGGTAGGACAAGGACTATAATTCTCATTAAAAGTATAATGATGATGATAAAGTAACTAAACCTTTTATAAATTCCCAATCTTAGTTATTTTAGGAAAATTTGAATTTGGTGCTAACCCATGAAATTACACTTTGTACCTTACCAAGTCGTTAGTGGAGCGTGTGTGGTTAATCGGCACACTAACATGGACTAGTTAGTGTGGCAAAGGGTAACTTAATGTTTATCATAGATCGATGGAGCGCGTCTGGTTAACCGGAACATCGATTAAGTGATAAATTTAAGGGTACCAAGTTAATTTGCATGGTTATTCACACCTTGTTTGTGATCCTCGGCATCCCTGTCACAAACTTGAGAGGGCACAATCGAGATTTAAAAATGCCATTGAAAAGTTCAATGAATCTCAAAAGAATCTAGGAGTTTCAATCTAATTAAAACCTAATAATTTATTTCGTTTTTCATGGTGGAAATTGGTGAATCGTCATTCGCCTACCTTCAAATATTTTATAGCTTGGATTACGATATCCCTCTTCCAAGTTATAAGATATTGTGTTGGGTCCTAGCCTTAATATTACATTTGGGTGTCTTATTAAGGATTTTATATCTAATCTAAACCGGTCTTTCTTCTTTTTCAGATGTCTTCCAACAATGCTGCTTCTGGCTCAAACCCAACAGGCTCCTTCTCTCTCATGAACCTTTGTGGGAGAGACATCTTTGATGGTTCCAACTTTAATGATTGGATCAGGAACATCAGGATGGTCATCCGTTACGAGGACAAGGAATATGTCCTTGACAAGGAGCTGAAAGAAATTGATAAGTCTACTGCTACTCCACATGAGATCGCTGACCTTAGGACTCATGAGAGAGATGCCACCAAGGTGGCATGTATCATGTTGGCCAAAATGACCGCTGAACTCCAGAAGTCCTATGAGGACTTTTACCCTTTTGAGATGCACATGGAACTGATGGACATATACCATCAGAGTGCTCGTTAAGAGAGGTATGAAATCATCTCTTCCATGATAACAACCCGAATGAAGGATGGTGAACCCATCACGGGCCACATGCAGAAAATGCAAATGTTTGTGGACCGTTTGCTGAAATTGAATGTGAACTTCCCAGAGGAGTTGGCTATTGACATCATACTGCACTCCTTACCTACTTGTTATGATCAGTTACGAATGACCTATCATATGAACAAGGAGGAGGTCACACTCAGCAAGCTTCAGGGACTTTTGAAGATCGCCGAAAGTGGTCTCAAAGGTAAATCGGTTGTTACTACTCCTACTCCTAACACCGCCCCTGTTCTGGCAATCGGGAAAAGTAGAGGGAAGAAGAAGAAGACCCCTTAGAAGGGTACCAAGGGAAAGTCTCTTGATGGCTCCTCTTCGAGTGGAACCAAATGTGGTTTTATCACTCCTTCTTCCAACCCAAAGGAAGTTGAATGCTTCTGTTGTCATGATAAGGGGCACTGGAAACGAAACTGCCCCAAGTACCTACAAGATGTTAAGGATGGGAAGGTCAAACCTACCCATGTAGGTATTTACACTATATTGTCTAATAACTCACCGCATACTAATTCTTGGGTCCTTGATACAGGTTGTGGTATTCATATATAATCTGATTTGCAGGGCCTAAGAAGAAGTGAGGATGTGGAGCACGGAAAGATAAACTTGATCATCGGGAATAGTAAAGCTTCACCTGTTACCAAGATTGCAATGTATTCTTTGTTGCTATGTAGTGGGTTAATGTTAGATTTCAATAAGTGTTGTTACTCGTCTGAAATGGCGAGAAATATTATTTCTTTTCACGGGTTGTACAAACAAGGGTTTACTTTTTCATTTGATAATGAATGTGGTGGTATTAATGCTTTTTATAATAACGCTCTTTATTTTAAAGCATTACCTTGTGATGGTGTATATGAAACTGTGTCGGTTGTAGACAACTTAGGAAATAATGTGTTGTATATCGATTATTCCACTAGTTTGGATAAGGCATCCTTGTGGCATTGTCGTCTTGGACATGTCAACAAGAAGCGCATAGTCCAAATCCAAAAGGCTAGAGTCTTGGAGTCATTTGACATAAGGTCATATGATAGTTGTGAATCTTGTTTACTTGGAAAAATGACTAAGTCACCCTTCACTGGTACTTGTGCTAGGGGTGAAGGTTTGTTGGACCTCATACACACAGATGTGTGTGGACCCTTCAGAACCGCCACAAGGGATGCTAACCGCTTCTATGTGACTTTTACTGATAATTACAGTAGACATGGTTATGTCTACTTAATCAAGCATAAGTCAGAAACCTTTGACAAGTTCAAAGAGTTTAAACAGGAAGTGGAGAATCAGCTGGGCAGGAACATTAATATGCTTCGATCCGATCGAGGTGGAGAGTATCTTAGTACAGAGTTCCTTGACTATCTTAAGGAATGTGGAATTGTTTCACAATTGACACCTCCCAGGACACCACAACTGAATGGTGTAGCTGAGAGGCGTAATCGGACCTTATTGGACATGGTTCGTTCCATGATGAGTCAAGCTTCATTACCAATCTCATTCTGGGGGTATGCCTTCGTCCCACAAAAATCCTTTGCTTACCTCTTCTACAGACCCAGTGATAATGTGGTATTTGTGGCAAGGAGAGGGATCTTTTGCAAGAGAGAATTTATAAGCCAATGAAACAATGGGAGGCAAATTGACCTTGAAGAGCTTCAAGAGTCAAGTGGTGAAGGAACCTCAAACCCTAGCAATCAACATGAGGAGGAAACTCCTGTTGAACCAACTGACGAGTCTGTACCTCTAAGGCGTTCCACTAGAGTTAGGAATGCACCTGGCCATTACTATGGTTTCTATATTACTGCGGAAGGTGATAAATTTATCAATGATAGTGCACTGGTAAATTTGGATGAACCTAACAGCTATAGGGAAGCCATGGCAGACCCCGAGTCTGCTAAATGGAAAGAGGCTATGGACAACAAGATACGGTCCATGTATGACAATAAAGTTTGGAACTTGGTTGACAATGTACCGGGTCGTAAGACAGTCGGGTGCAAATGGATCTTCAAGAAGAAGACTGACATGGATGGGAAAGTGCACACTTATAAGGAGCGACTGGTTGTGAAGGGCTTCACTCAAACTCAGGGAGTTGACTATTATGGAACCTTATCACCAGTAGTGAAGATTAAGTCGATTAGGGTTATGCTAGCCATTGGTGCATTTCATGATTATGAAATATGGCAAATGGATGTCAAAACCGCTTTCCTTAATGGAAAGTTGACTAAGGATGTTTACAAGAGTCAGCCAGAGGGTTTTGTCAATGCAGAGTACCCTGATAGAGTGTGCAAGCTTGAGAGATCCATTTATGGATTGAAACAAGCATCTCACAGGTTGAATCTTTGTTTTGATGAGAAAGTCAAAGAGTTTGGTTTTTCGAGAAGCGAAGATGAGTCCTGTGTATATTTCAGAGCTAGTGGGAGTATAGTTAGCTTTTTGGTACTGTATGTGGATGACATACTACTAATAGGAAATGACATCCCGACTTTGCAGGAGATTAAGTCCTGGCTTGGGAAGTGTTTTGATATGAAGGATCTTGGAGAAGCTGCCTAATTGGACTTAGTCAGAGCACCTACTTGGACAAGGTGTTGAAAAGGTTCAACATGCAGAATTCCAAGAAAGGTGATTTACCGATCCAAAGCAATGCCAAACTGAGCAAGGCTCAGATTCCGAGTACCGAGGCTGAGATAGTTGAGATGAGTCGATTACCATATGCTTCCGCTGTTGGCTCGATCATGTATGCTATGACTTGTACCCACCCTGATGTAGCCTTTGCTTTGAGCATGGTCAGCAGATATCAGGGGAATCCTGGCAAGGCTCACTGGACTGCGATGAAGAACATTCTCAAGTACCTGCGGAGGACTAAGGACTGGGTCCTTACCCTTGGTGGGAGTGATGACTTGAGAGTAGTGGGGTATATTGACACTATCTTTCGGACTGATAGGGATAATTTTCGCTCTCAGTCGGGCTGGGTCTTTACCATGAATAGAGGAGCAATTACTTGGAAAAGTTCCAAGCAGGAGACATAGCTGATTCGACATGTGAATCAGAGTACATAGAAGCGAGTGAAGCGGTGAAGGAGGCGATATGGATGAGGAACTTCATCGGAGACCTTGGAGTTGTACCAGCTATAAAGGAGCCTATGGAGATTTTCTGTGACAACAATAGTACGGTTGCCTTAGCCAAGGAACCGAGAGATCATGGCAGATCCAGACACATTGACAGAAAATATCACTTCATAAGACACAAGATAAAAGAAGGACTCCCCATGGCAAAGAGGGTATCGTCAGAATTGGGCTTGTAGATGTCCAAGGTGTTGGACATAGCAAAAGTTGCTACAAGATTCATGAGTGCTCATAAGTTCTGAGTATTCTATTAAACCCACACTCACTTGTATCACTTCATGGAATTTATTTCGAGTGATCGTGAGACGATAATATCATATAAGTCTTCAAACCTAGAGATATGAGTTGTTAACTATGAGCTGGTTGTGCATTGATTGCACGAAAACGCATCAGTAACTTGATGTTATAAAACGTGCATTTGTGTATGATTCAACAAGTAGTTAGTACAAGCATATGAGTCGAATTTTATCTGTTCCTTTTAGTCCTTGGAGGATTAAAAGCGATATTTAGGCCACTCGATGATTTTGTTTTGACCTATGCGTGGGGCTCGGTCAGAACTGAATTGATGTGTTCAGTTTAGTTCTATGTCAAATAAATCGGAAATCGGGAAACAAACTGCTGGACAATAATGTAAGGGTGCAAAGTCACTCTTGGATGTTATGAGGGCTTACTCCTTTGATTGTGCATAATGAGTTGTCTTTCCTTTATAAGGAAGTGAGTGACACTCATTTTATCTAATGAACATTTTGAGAGATGAGTTTAAAGAGAGAATTTGCAAAACCCATTTTCTACTCTTTCTATGAAACTAATGAGAGCTTATAAGAATTATTTACTTCTTGTGTTCATGTTCTTGATTTTTCTTGATGATTCACTAAATCATTCTTAATTCCACACATGTCATCATAATCAGACCACTACAATTGGTATCAGAGCGGGTGTTCTTGATTGGATCAAGAATTGATCCTTGATGGCGATCTTGATTTGGTGATTCATTTTTTGATCTTTGATATTCGTGGTTTAGAGAGTTTTTGGATTCTAGAAATCGAATTCATCTTTGATTCTATTCAAAATTCGATTTTCTTCACTAGAATTCAAGTGATTTTTACTTTCTCTCTCTAGAAAACCCATTCAAAAACACTTTCTCTCTCTAGAAATCTTCAAGTTTTTGTGATCATGGTGAATTTGCCGTATAATTCTTGGATTGTGATCGTTGAAGATGTCAAATACAAAGTCAATAAAAATCAATATTATGGGTTGCTGTTAAACAAGTAGATTTCATGGGGAACTATGGTTTCTTATGGAGGATTGAAGGATGATCATGGAAGCTTGATATTTCAACCACTTTGTGAGATTAAATGGTTGGCTGAAATTACATGGTCCATATCAACACGTAGTTGTGATAAGATTGGAGGAGAAAAATATTTGTTCAATAAGAAATATGTTTCTCTTATTGAAGACCCAAATGATCTTCGTGCTCTTAAGTTTGTTGAAGTTCAAGACAATGGAGTTCAATGTGATGTTCTTGATGTTCTTGAAGTTCATGATAAGAAGATTCAAGTTGATTCTCAAGATGAAAAAGTTTTTTGCTCAATTGGAGTTCAAACCGATGATATTTTGTGTTCTTGTGATTCGTTTGAAGGAATGATTCCTTATCGGAAGCCGGTGATCCAAGAAATTCACAAGTATCAAACTCCAAAAGATTTGATTCAAACTCAAAAAATTGAAGTTGTGGAAAGTGGGTTTATTCATGAAATCAAGTCTTCAAGACGCAAAAAGATGAGAAAGAAAAAGAAGAAGAAGATTAAACAAAAAAACAAGCGGGTTTACTCACAAAAATCGTCGAATGTTGTGAAATCTAAATCCGTGAAGCAAATTTGGGTTCCAAAGCAACAATCTCCAAATGTTGCATTGAATTTGAAGTCAAAACCCAAAATTGTTGGTGGTTCTTATGAAGATGTTCTTGGATCGTTGAAGAACACGAAGAACGAGTTGTACACCATTCATCGTGGGTGGTACAATGTTCAAATTGGAGATTTTCTCGTTCTAACAAAAGTAGCAAGATCTTCTAAATTTGATTCGTTCGTTGCAAATGGATCTCGATTCGTCAAAAAGGTATCCCAAATTCTCAAATGGATTCCAAAACGTCCATGATTTCGATTCATATTTTTCGTTTTTCTTTTTTTATCGATTTGACTCATTGGATCTAATCCGTTTCAACCCCATTGTTGATCCAATTATTTTTTTTAGATCAAATTCCTAAAAATAAAAATCGAAATTCAGTTTTGTTGCTCAATTTCGATATGTACTGTTCATTCGAATTTAAAAATTGTTTGAGCACTGTTAATATGATACTTAATTCAAAGTCCAATTAATAATCAATTCATTTATTATTGATTTGAACCCAATCCAAGTTATATTCGATACTATTCATCATTGAGTCCAATCACTGATCGATATTTAGTCCAAAACATTTTAGCCCAAATATCTTTTGATCATTTATCATTAATTGAGTCCATAAATCGATTGTCTTACTCTCAGTTCTTCATTATGCTCAATATGCATAAACGTGTTGTACCTTCATGGTTTTCTTTATAATCGAGTTCTTGAAGTTCCGTTTTCTATCACTGTGAATCAGACATATGATATTGTTCCAAAAGTGAAGGCTCATAATCGATGGTTAGATTGACTTTCGAAAGTCAAAGGATGATCGATTGATGAACAATTATCGATTGTTGATGTTGTCGGTTTTTGGATGTTCGCAATTGAAATTGATTTGCTAAGGGAAGATCGAAATTGATTTCAGTTTAGTTGAAGGATTGGAGTCGATATCAATTATCAATGATCTGCTCATAAGGTTCCAAAGATTGACTTCGATGGTTTTGGAAATTGAACGCCTGGTGGTTGGTTGTCGCTATTTGATATTGTTATCATGAAGAACAGTTGGAATAATATGTTTGATCTGAAATTGCTCTGAAAAGTTGTCGATTTGTTGTTTGTCATCAAATGAACGAAAAGTCAAACTAACGAAAGTCAAACTTGGGATTCAGATGAACTGGAAAAGTTGTCGACTAGTACCAGTATTGTTTGGAGAAGTTCGAGTGGAAAGGTCTTATCTTTTGAAGTAATTCAACTGGTGATTGAATTGGAGATGTTGGAGTCAAAAGTCTTTAGCTTGGAGATGAAATCGATTGATTGGAACGTATTTCGAATTGTATGGTGTTGAGTTGGAGTCAACATCAAGTTCTCCTCGTGTATGTGCTTCGTTAATTTGTATCTGGTAATGATTTGGGGAAGAACACAAAGAGTTTCAGTTTGCACCCCTAAACTTGCAACAAAATGGTAGAAAAGGTTCAGATTCGAAATGGGAGTAAAAGTGACGATATAACCTGAATTTTCGCATTGAGTCCCTGATGTTTCAAAATGTTGGCAAAAATAACCCAACTTCGAAATTGGGATAAAAATTATGAGAAATGGAGGAATTCACGTATCAGGTCCCTGCAGTTTGTGCGAATTTACGCTTTATGCCCAATTTCGCAAATGGGATAGGGTTTCACATATTAGGTTGGTTTAGGCACAATGGGTCCCTGCAAGTTTCAGAAAGTGAAAATTTCTACCCGGTTTTTGAAAAATCTTGCAACTTTCACCCAAAAAGTCAAAAAATTTCATAAATTGGAAATTTTTTGTGGCTTTTTCGTGATTGTTTTTTTTCGTGCAAGACTTTTGGTGTTTCATTTTTGGCACACATCAACAGGGAGTTTTTTTAAAGTTCATTCCTCAAGCGCTTCTCACCCTTAATGGGTTTTATAATCATTTTTTTATTATAAAAAGGGGGAGAATGATGGGTATTCGAAGCGGATCTTTCATTTGCGGATTTGAAGACCGATATATACTTCGAGGGGGAGTTTAGACTTTATCGCGCGTGCTCGTTGGAGATTGAAGCCGGGCATCCAGTCCTAAATTTGAGGGGGAGAATGTAGGGGTGCAAAGTCACACTTGGATGTTATGAGGGATTACTCCTTTGATTGTGCATAATGAGTTGTCTTTCCTTTATAAGGAAGTGAGTGACACTCATTTTATCTAATGAACATTTTGAGACATTAGTTTAGAGAGAGAATTTGCAAAACCCATTTTGTACTCTTTCTATGAAACTAATGAGAGCTTAAAAGAATTATTTACTTCTTGTGTTCATGTTCTTGATTTTACTTGATGATTCACTAAATCATTCTTAATTCCGCACATGCCATCATAATCACACCACTACAAATAAGTATGACTTTGTTCCATGTATTTGTCCGACTGATATCTAGAACAGAGGATTATATGATCACTTATCTAAAATGGCACTTCATAGTTCAACAGATTGGTCGGTTCCTAAAGTCATACTTGCAACTATAGTTATCAGAATTATCCAAGTGGGAGACTATTGGATAAGGTGTCTAAGTCCATAACTATATTTGGTATGTACTTGACCCGACCCGACATGGTCCATTTGGGTTGCACTTCACCGAAACAATTTGTATGGATAATCTTTTGAGAATAGTATATTTTTGATTTATTAATATATTATAAATTATAATATATTAATATGAAATCATATTATTTAAATAGTATTGATCAATAATTAATTTGGTGTTCAAAAGAGACTAATTAAATATGGACTCTTATATATATAGAATGGGCCAATGTTCATTTAGGACGGGCTAAGCTTGCATGGATAGTCAATGGAGTTTTTAACCCATGGATCCTATGGAAATGAGTGGTCATGGGTATTAGGGTTTACATGGATGTAACCCTAATCCACCATACTTTATAAAGAGGTCTTTGGGACATGAAATGGCACTAGTGTGTGTGAGAACAAGAGTGGGCCGATTTCTACAAGTGCATACTATTCTCTCAAGGCTTCCAAGTTGGTTTGGTGATTTGTGATTCCACTTGAGGCATCCACATTATTGGTGCTATGCTCTTGAAGCTCCAAGCAATCAACCACAAGAAAAGGTATGTTATTCTACTAAGTTTTTATATTACAAGTACCCCATAACATGCTAGTTAGGTTGAGAACCTTGGAAAATCAAATTTGCATGTATAATAGAGAAAACATAGATCCAAGGTTTCTAGGGTTGCATGTACACCATAAGAGTGTTAGAATGCTCAAAACCCATCACTCTCTCGTCTGCTCATCAAGCTGCCCGACTCCAGAGCCCAAGCCTGATCCCTCACCAGTGCCTAAAGTGCCGCCTGGCCTAGTGCGTAACGTCACCATACTGAAAATACACCATAACAAACATCAGTATACTCATCATAAATCGAGGGATCTCACAAACTACAAGTTCCCTAGATTCATCTCAGCCTTCCTTGATTCGAGTACAGATCCTCTTCTTTTAGTAGTACGGGCCCATACTACCTTCCACATCTATCCGTACTTTCCTCAAGAACTGCCTCGACTCCACCAAGTCCCTTCTACTACTATTGTTGATCTCATGCTAATCTCATCCTAGGCTTGCCCTAGGGTATTCACCAACCAACTCTCTGCTATCAGCTGCATAAGAAGTCCCTGCTATCTCCCCCTTACTAGCTCGCGAATACTATTACATATCACTAAGACTAGATAATTCTTCAAATGAGAGATCCTACCCTACAACGGTTGGACTCAAACAAGTGCTGCGAAATAGAGCTAGACCTAACCTTCTGAAATTATTTAATCTTTGCAATATGTAACTTAACATATTCATTTACTAGTTAGTAAAAGAAAACTAAGACTCCTAAAAGTACAAAGAAAGCAACATTCGAGCATCGAGTACACATAATCAAGCATATCCTAATCAGGCCATCCTATCACTAACTCGTCTGTACTAGCATGCAGTTCATAAAGCTGATATACATACAACATGCACATAAGGCATCCTTTCTAGATCCTTAGTCCTAATCTAGCATGCAGTTCTCATAAAGATATCATAACATAAACTTGTATGGGTAATTTGGGAGTACTTAGTTGAGCTCGGCTGATTGCATGCACCACACCATTTTTCTATTTTCAAAGTTCTTTTCTCTTTTCAAAATTCTTTTTATAAAATTATTTTCTTTTGAAAATTTTCATACAAAGTCCTTAGTTTGAGTTCAGACACACCAGAGAGTGTGTCTGAATCCCTCGAACCAAGGCTCTGATACCAACTAGAAACATCCCAAAAATATAGTCCAAAAATTTCGTTTAATTCCATTAGTAAAAACCTTAAATACCATCCATCATATAAAAGTCATAAACAATGTTTCTCAAAAATAACATAATATCTGTCAATGTATCAAAATCATATGTCTAACATCAGAGTAAATCCTCCCAGGGTAAAAACGGTGGTGTGTGCCATTTTGTCATCCCAAGCTCTTCCCCTTGCTAGTGGAAGTACTTGAAATCAAAACTGAAAATTGTAACCACAAAGCTTAGTGAGTCTCCCCAACTACCACATACCATACACATATCACATAAACATATCTTGGGCCTCGCCCCTGCTACATCGGATCATCGCCTGACATCTGCTTTCCAGGCATCGGGCCCCGCCCGACATCGAATCCTATTCGGCGTCGGGCCCCACCCGGCATCGAGCCTCGCCCGAGATCGAGCACATATCGGAATACATGTGAGCATAATAAAATAATACACATAAACCTAAGCATATATCATTAACATTGAAATATTTCTCGGGCCCCGCCCGTCATCAGACCGTAATCCGGAAACATACTAACATTCCTCGGGACCGCCCCGACATCGGACCGAAGTACGGAAACATACAAGTACAAACACATGCAAGAATCACAAAGACATCAAGCATACAAGCATTCCTCGGGACCGCCCCAACATCGGATCGAAATACGGAAATGGATATAAACCTACATCGGGCCCCGCCCGGCATAGGACCATAGTCCGGCACTACTACTAACTAAACGGGTCCGCCTTGGTGCCTTAGAGCCGTTCTTACTGGAGGAAACTCACCTCGTATGCTAGCTGTGAAATCTCATGTGAGGAGTCTCTGACGGCTGCTCCAATGACTCCCCGACTATTAATTTCACAATAACACTTAGTCAAAATCTAATAATCCTTCTTAGGGTAAAATGACAATTTTACCCCTGGTCAAAGTCAACATCCTGGTCAAAGTCAAAGTCAAGGTCAACTCCCATATAACGCCCAGACTCTGGTACACATTTATTTACAAATTATTCATGTTTAAAAAGCTACTCGACGAGTTGGAAGCCCCAGACTCGTCGAGTAGAAGTTAGTCTTGGATGCGCGATTTCAGCCACCTACTCGACGAGTCAAGAGCCCTCGACTCAGTGAGTAGGTTTGTCAGTGTGAAAGCCTAATTTCGAGGTTTTGCACCATATTTAAGCTCATTAACCCCCACCCCTTGGCCTCATTTACAGCCTCCTTGTCCCAAACCGTAATCCACGACACCCTAGACCTTTCTTTGAGTGTGTGAGCCATTTTGAGTGATCTTTGTGTGCTTTGAAGCTTATGGAAGAGAAAGAAGATAGAGGGCTCAAGAGGGAAGGAGTAGATCAAGAAGCTACACTCCATTTGCTACATTTTCTGGTAATCAAGTTTCCATCTTGGCTATTAGTTCTTTAGATCTATTACCTCCATTTTATGAGGGTTTTGGTGCAAGAACCTTGGTATTTGGGATTTGGACGTCTTAAGTGACTTATATCTCAGATATGGGATCTAGGAGGGGTTCCATGGCATAAAGGTACAAACTTTATGATCATGGAAGTCCCATGCAAGCTTATAAGCATTAATATGACCTTTCTAACCATAAGAGGCCATGTTTGGAAGGAAAGCTAGGAACTTTACGTATCCAACTGATGTTCAAAGCCTAGATCTAGTATAGTGTGCCTTGGTTTAGGGTATTATGGCTTGTGGACAAAGATCTATGTTCTAAAGAGTTAGGGTTTGAGCTAAACCCATTAAGAAGGACTAAGAGCAGGTAAAGTTGGAAACTTTACCCTTAAAAGTGTATTCAGAGTGGGTAGATGAAGTTTGGAGCTTGGATCTGAAGGGTAGGAGCTTAATCCATTGAGATGGCTCAGTTAGACAGAGGAACTCGGCGAGTAAATGGAGGGACTCGAAGAGTTGATTTGGTTTGTCCCGTTTTAGCTTAAGGTAGAACTCGACGAGTCGATGAAGGGACTCGACGAGTGAAATCGGTAGATTGCGACTATGAGTAGCCTAAAAACTCGACGAGTCGGGGGGGGGGGGGGAGACTCGATGAGTTAGATCGCGATTTCATCTTCTAGGACTCGACGAGTTGATGGAGCAACTCGACGAGTTGGGTCAACAAGAAGGTTGACTTTGACTCAAGCGTTGACTTTGACCAGGGGTAAAATGGTCATTTTACCCTAAAAAGGATTATCTGATTTTGATTAAGTGTTATTATGAAATTGATAGCCGGGGAGTCGCCGGAGCAGCTGTCAGAGATTCCTCACTCGAGTTTTCAGCAGTCAGCCTTGCGAGGTGAGTTTCCTTCAGTAGGAACGGGTCTACGGCACCAAGGCCGGCCTGTAGTATGATATGTTAGTAGCTGAGCATGGGCGAGGCCCGTATCTCCCAGTTTTCCGAGTATGGTCGGGGCCCGTATCTTATAGCTTAGTTTGATTATGGATATATGCCTGATTGATAGATTTAGTTATACTTGTTGTCTGTGTGATACTTGTATGCATGTTTAGTAGCTGAGTATTGGCGGGGCCCGTATCTCATAGCAGTTGAGTGTGTGCGGGGACCGTATCTCATAGTAGCTGAGTGTAGGCGGGGTCCATATCTCATAGCAGCTGAGTGTGGGCGGGGCCCGTATCTCATAGTTGCCGAGTGTGGGCGGGGCCCGTATCTCGTAGTAGCTGAGTGTGGGTGGGGCCCGTATCTTAGAGTCAGCAGAGTGTGGGTGGGGCCCGTCTCTCCCAGTTAGTGGAGTGTGGGCGGGGCCCGTATCTCCACGAGTGTGGGCGGGGCCCGTATCTTATAGTTGCATGTTATATGTGTATGGTATGTGGTAGTTTCGGGAGACTCACTAAGCTTCGTGCTTACAATTTTCAATTTTGGTTTTAGGTACTTCCGGTAGCAAGGGGAAGAGCTCGGGATGATTGCAGTGCACACACCATTTATTTCAGCCTGGGATGTTATACTATGATATTTTGATATACATTGATATGATGTTTGAGATATTATGACATGTGTTTTGGATATCTATGGTTTTATGAATAATTAAGAACGAAATTTTTGGACCGTATTTTTTGGATGTTTCAAGTTGGTATCAGAGCCTCGGTTTGAGGGATTCGGGCACACTCTCGGGTGTGTCTAAACTCAAACTAAGGACTTGGTATGAAAATTTTCAAAGGAAAATCATTTTTACAAAAAGAATTTTGAAAAGAGAAAAGAATTTTGAAAAGAGAAAAAGGGTGTGGTTCATGCAATCAGCCGAGCTCAAGTAAGTACTCCCAAATTACCCATACAAGTTTATGTTATGATATGATTATTGGAACTACATGCTAGATTAGGACTAAGGATCTAGGGAGGATGCCTTATGTGCCTATTATATGTGTATCAGCTTTACGAGACTTGCATGCTAGTTTAGGACTAAGGATCTAGGAAGGATGCCTTATGTGCATGTTATGTGTATCTCAGCTTTATGAAATGCAAGCTAGTACAGATTAGTCATGGATAGCCTGGGAGAGATATTAGTGATTATGTTTACTCGATGATCGAATGTTGCTTGCTTTGTGCTTTTAGGAGTTCTAGTTATCTTTTACTAACTAGTAAATGAATAGGTCAAGGTACATATTGCGAGGACTAAATAATTTCAGAAGGTTAGGTCTAGCTCTATTGCGCAACAGATCTCTCATTTGAAGAATTATCTAGTCTTAGGCCCCGTTTGATAGTTGCTGACTGAGAAAGTGCTGACTGAGAATGGTCTGTCTGAGTAAGAAATTATGACTGAGTAAGAGATCATGTTGTTTGATTGGAAATCTGATTGAATGTGCCGACTGATGCAAAATGACCATTTTTCCCCGATGCTCTACACGTTTCTATGCAATATAATAATAATAATAATAATAACAACAACAACAATAATAATAATAATAATAATAATAACAACAACAATAATAACAATTACAATAATAATAATGATAATAATAATAATAATAATAATAATAATAGTGTATACAAAAACTTCCAGCATAATAGACATTAAATATATTATTTTAGAGATTAAAACACAAAAAGCCCTCCAGCTTGCTGGTAAACACCATTGATTTTACAAGGGAGACCCAAGTTTTATTCCCTTAACCTTCGTGTTCCTCTACTGGAGCTACAAATTTTTATCCAAGCCAAGGGTACTATTAGAAAGCCTTGCTTTCTTTCTCAGTCAGCCATCTCCCAACTTCTTTCTCGGTCATACCTTGCTTTCCGAGTCAGACGCCAATATTTTGTTTATCAAACACCTTTTGTGTGACCGAGTCAGCCAAAAATGTCTGACCTATCTCGGTAAGATGTATATCAAACAGGGCCTTAGTGATATGTAATAATATTCATGCGCTAGTTAGGGGGAGATAGCAGGGACTTCTTATGCAGCTTATTCCGGAGAGTGGGTTGGTGATTACCATAGAGCAATCCTAGGATGAGTTTAGCATGAGATCAGCAGTAATAGTAGAAGGGACTTGGTGGAGTCGAGGCAGTTCTTGAGGAAAGTACGAATATATATGGAAGGTAGTATTGGCCCGTACTACTGAAAGCAGAGGATCCGTACTCGAATCAAGGAAGACTGAGATGAATCCAGGAAACTTGTTGTGTGTTAGATCCCTTGAGATATGATGAGTATACTGATGTTTGTTATGGTGTATTTCCGTATGGTGATGCTGGGCACTAGGCCAGTTGGCACTTTATGCACTGGTGAGGGATCAAACTCGGGCACTGGAGCCGGGTAGCTTGACAAGCAGACGAGGGAGTTCATCTCGTCTGAGATCACACGTACCATTCCAGACCAGAGTCCTGTGATCTTTGGTTTGGTCAAGGAGGGTATTTTGGAGCTTCTGGATGAGAATCTGAGCGCTTTCTGCACTGAGGTGGCGGCCATCATGGGGTTGCACACACTGACTTTCAGGGAGTTCGGGGCTTGTGGAGCTCCCGACTACCATGGGGCTCGGGACCCCATTGCTAGCAACAGAGGGTTGGGGGATGTCGCCAACGCATTCCGCACCAGCAGATGTCCCGAGGGGGACAAGGTTACACTTGCGTCTTGTCTTCTGAAGGACAGGGCACGTGACTGGTGGGAGAAGGTTGGGAGAGCCATTAGAGATGATGGAGTTTTGGATGCGATGACCTGGAGTGATTTTTCGACCATGTTCAGGGCCGAGTTTGCACCTGTGATTGAGGTGCAACAGTTAGCGAGGGAGTTTCAGGATCTTGAACAGACGACAGAGACTATGGCGGAGATCACCGCCAAGTTTAGGGAGAGGGCCCTTCTTGTCCTGCAGTATGTGGCGGACGAGGAGTGAAAAAGGCCCGATATCATGAGATGTTGAGGAGTGACATTCGACAGTTTGTGAGCCGATCCACCTATAAAACGCTGGAGGATATGATTGCCAGAGCTAGAGAGAGATAGAGATTGTTTTAGAGATGGAGAGGAAGATGAAACTGTTGGATTTAGTGTCTAAGCCCATAACTATAATTGGTATGTACTTGACCCGAGAGTAGCATGGTCCATTTGGGTTGCATGGGACCGGAACAATTTGTAAGGATGGACTTTTGAAAAGAGGATATTTATGATTTATTAATATATTATAAGTTCTAATATATTAATATGAAATCATATTATTTAATTAGTATTGATAAAGAATTATTTTGGAATTAATTTTGTGATCAAAAGAGACTAATTAAATAAATGGGGATTGATTGTGTAAATCATTCATTCTTATATAGTGGGCTCATGATCCATAATCCTTTATGTTGGGCTAAACCCATGTGGTGACCCATGGATACTCCATGGAGGTTTTAACCCATGGAGCATGAGGGATATGGAAGGTCATTAGGGTTTACATGGTGTAACCCTAGTTTTTCACACTATATAAAGAACCCCATAGTTACCAAAATTCGGCATTTAAGTGAAAGCAAAGAGGGCTAGCCGATTTTGTGAGTGCAAGTTTACTTCTCTCAAGTTCTTCCAATTGTTGGTGGTGTTGTGTGAAGCATTTGAGGCATCACACTTGGGGTGCTAGGCTCTTAAAGGCTTAAGGAATCAAGCTACAAGAAAAGGTATGCCATTCTACTAGATTTTTGTATTACATATACTTCATGGTATGCTAGTTAGGATGAAGCCTTGGAAAAATGAAAGTTTGCATGTATAATAGAGAAAACATAGATCCAAGTTTTCTAGGGTTGCATGATACCTTAGGAGTGTTAGAATGCTCAAAACCCATCAGTTGTATCAGAGCCTAGACTTGTTTTCAATTATACTTGATGCTACTTGTGTTCAAAGCTTGAAAAAAATCGTTTTCCTGCTTTCTGGACAGTGGACTCGCCGAGTCCACTGACAAAATCGACGAGTCACCCTTAAAAATCAACCAACTCGCCGAGTCAGTTCATGCACTCGACGAGTTGGTGCTCCAACATGTAGTTTTTTGAGTTTTAAAGCTGGAATTGGACTAGAATCATTATGCTAAACTGTTTTTGATCAAATAAACCTGTTTTTGATGTGGTAATGATTGTTCTTATCCAATTTCAAAGATAATTGTCAAAGTTTCAAGTTTTATATTTGTTTATATGATTCTTGAAAATTGTTGATGTGAATTATCCATGCTTATGAGTGTTGCTAGATCATAAATATTATTTGACATTGCTTGTTAGTTTAATTATTGATCTAAATGCCTTTTAATGGACTCCATAACTTGTCCTCAAGTTATGGGATTCCAAAAGTCTTTTCCTTAAAAGTCATTAAAACTCATAAGTTATAGAAATGAAAGGTTTTGAATAGTTCAAAACTTGCCCTCAAGTTTTGGAATTTGTAAAGTCACTTTAGAATACTTTAATTCCAAACCCTAGAGTTTTAAAAGTTTAAAATTCAACCCTTATACTTTATAGTATTATAAGTTAATAATATATATATATATATATATATATATATATATATATATATATATATATATATATATATATATATATGTATAAGATCAAGTCAGGCTTACCATTAGTAGGCCTCATTCACGAAGCCGGTCTATAAGGGGGGGTATAAGGTTACTGCCTATAAAATGGTGGTTTAGTGGGTGTCCACGCTTACCCACCGCTTCCTTGACTGGTGGAGGGTCGTTAGCCGAATGGGTAGGAAAAAGACTATAATCCTCATTAAAAGTATAATGATAATTATAAAGTAACTAAACCTTTTACAAATTCCCAATCTTAGTTACTTTAGGAAAATGTGAAATTGATGCTAATCCATGAAATTACACTTCGCACCTTACCAAGTCGTTGATGGAGCATGTGTGGTTATCTGGTACATTAACTTGGACTAGTAAGGGTGGCAAAGGGTAGGTTAATGTGTATCATAAGGTCAATGGAGCGTGTATGGTTAACCGACACATTGATTAAGGTGATAATTGACATTAAGAGTACCAAGTACATTTGCATGGTTATTCACACCTTGTTTGTGATCCTCGGTATCCCAGTCACAAACCTGAAGGACATAATCGAGATTTAAACATTCCATTGAATTGTTCAATGAATCTCAAAGGATCTAGGAGTTTCAATCCAATTAAAACTTAGACAATTTCGTTTTTCATGGTGGAAATTGGTAAATCGTCATTTACCTACCTTCAAATGTTTTGCAAGTTGGATTACGACATCCCTCTTCCAATTTATAAAATATTGTGTTGGGGCCTAGCGTTAATATTTTGTTTGGGTGTTTTATTAAGGACTCTTTATCTAATCTAAACTTGTCTTTCTTTCTTTTTCAGATGTCTTCCAACACTGCTTCGGGCTCAAACCCTACCAGCTCCTTCTCTCTCATGAACCTTTGTGGGAGAGTCAACTTTGATGGGACTAATTTCAATGATGGGATTAGGAACATCAGGATGGTCACTCGCTACGAGGACAAGGAATATGTCATCGACAAGGAGCTAAAGGATATCGATGAGTCTGCTGCTACTTCACATGAGATTGCTGATTTTAGGACGCATGAGAAAGATGCCACCAAGGTAGCTTGTATCATGCTTGCCACCATGTCTCCTGAACTCCAAAAGTCCTATGAGGACTTCTAACCTTTTGAGATGCACCAGGACCTGATGGAAAGATACCATTAGAGTGCTCGTCAAGAGCGGTATGAAATCATCTGCTCCATGATTACAACAAGGATGAAGGATGGTGAACCCATCACGGGCCACTTGCGGAAAATGCAAAGGTTTGTGGACCGTCTGCTCAAATTGAATGTGAACTTTGATGAGGATCTGCCGATAGATATTATCCTACACTCCTTACCTCCATGTTATGATCAGTTCCGCATGACATATCATGTGAGCAAGGAGGAAGTCACTTTGAGCAAACTTCAGGGCCTTTTGAGGACTGCCGAAAATGGTCTCAATAGTAAATCTGTTGTAACCACTCCTACTAATTCCCCTGTTCTGGCAATTGGGCAAGGTAAGGGGAAGAAGAGGAAGGATCCTTCCAAGAGCCACAAGGGTAAGTCCCTTGATGGATCCTCTTCAAGTGGAACCAAAGGAGGTTCTGCTACTCCCTCGACCATTCCAAAAGAAGAAGAGTGTTTTTATTGCCATGAAAAAGGGCACTGGAAGCAAAGCTGCCACAAGTACTTGCAAGATGTTAAGGATGGGAAGCTTAAACCCACCCATGCAGGTATTTATACTATTCTATCTAAAAACTCATCACATTCTAACTCGTGGGTTCTTGACACAGGTTGTGGTATTCACATTTGTTCTGATGTGCAGGGCCTAAAAAGAAGTAAGGATGTGGAGCACGGGAATATAAACTTGATCATGGGGAATAGGAAGGTTTCACCTGTCACCAAGTTGGAGTTTAATCTTTATTGCTTAGTAGCAGGTTAGAAATAGATTTTAATAATTGTTGCTACTCGTCTGAAATGGCGAGAAATGTTATTTCTTTTCATGGTTTGTACAACAAGGTTTCACATTTTCATTTGATAATGAAATTGGTGCAATAAATGCTTATTATAATGGTGTTTTTTTATTTTAAAGCATTACCTTGTAATGGTGTATATGAAACTGTGATGGTTGTAGACAACTTAGGAAATAATGTTTTGCATATCGATTCTTCTAATGATTTGGATATGACATCCTTGTGGCATTGTCGTCTTGGACATGTCAACAAGAAGTGCATATGCCAACTCCAGAAGGTTGGAGTTTTGGAGTCATTCGACTTAAGGTCGGATGACACTTGCGAGTCTTGTTTGTTTGGAAAAATGACTAAGTCACCCTTCACTCGTTCTTGTGAAAGGGGTGAAGGTTTGTTGGATCTCATACACACCAATATGTGTGGGCCCTTCAGAACCGCCACAAGGGATGCTAACCGCTTCTATGTGACTTTTACTTATGATTACAGTAGATATGGCTATATCTACTTAATCAAGCATAAGTCAGAAATCTTTGAGAAATTCAAAGAGTTTTAACAGGAAGTGGAGAATCAGCTGGGCAGGAAGATAAAGATGCTCCGATCCGATCGATGTGGTGAGTATCTTAGTATTGAGTTCCTTGACTATCTTAAGGAATGTGGAATTGTATCACAGTTGACGCCACCTAGGACACCATAGCTTAATGGCGTGGCTGAGAGGCACAACCAAAACTTGTTGGACATGGTTCGTTCCATGATGAGTCGAGCTTCATTACCAATTTCATTCGGGGGGTATGCCTTAGAGACTGCCGCCCATATCCTTAATCTAGTCCCTACCAAGAAGGTTGCCAAAACACCTCACGAGATGTGGACTGGGAAGGCTCCCACATTAGACCACATCAAGGTTTGGGGTTGCGAGGCTTTCGTGAGACGCGAGACTCACGACAAGCTCGAACCTCGGAGTGAGCTGTGTATTTTCATCGGCTACCCATAGAAATCCTTTGGTTATCTCTTCTACAGACTGAGTGACAATGCTGTCTTCGTTGCGAGTAGAGGAGTCTTTTAGTGAGAGAGAGCTCATAAGCCAAGGAGACAGTGGGAGGCAAATTGACCTTGAAGAACTTCAAGAGTCAAGCGGAGAAGGAACCTCAAACACTAGCGATCAACCTGAGGAGGAAACTCCTGTCGATCCAATTGATGAGTTCGTACCTCTGAGGCATTCCAGTAGAGTTAGTGTTCCACCTGTGTTATATGGTTTTCATATAACATCTGAGGGTGATACATTTATCAATGATAGCACACTGATAAATTTGGATGAACCTAACAACTACAAGGAAGCCATGGCAGGCCTCAGATCTTCTAAATGGAAGGAGGCAATGGACAGCGAGATTCAGTCCATGTATGACAATCAAGTTTGGAACTTGGTTGACAATGTACTGGGTCGTAAGACAGTCAGGTGCAAATGGATCTTCAAGAAGAAGACCGACATGGATGGGAAAGTACACATTTATAAGGCGCGACTAGTTGCTAAGGGCTTTACTCAAACTCCGAGAGTTGACTATGATGAGACATTCTCACCAGTAGTGAAGATTAAGTCTATTAGGGTTATGCTAGCCATTGCTGCATTTCATGATTATGAAATATGGCAAAAAGATGTAAAAACCGCTTTCCTTATTGGAAAGTTGGCCGAGGATGTTTACATGAGTCATCCAGAGGGTTTTTTCGATGAAAAACACCCTAATAGAGTGTGTAAGCTTGAGAAATCCATTTATGGATTGAAACAAGCATCTCACAGATCGAATCTTTGTTTCGATGAGAAAGTCAAAGAGTTTGGCTTTTCGAGAAGCGAGGATGAGTCTTGTGTATATGTCAAGGCAAGTGGGAGCATAGTTAGCTTTTTGGTATTGTATGTGGATGACATACTACTCATAGGAAATGACATCCCAACCTTGCAGGAGGTTAAGTCCTGGCTTGGGAAGTGTTTCGTTATGAAGGGCTTAGAAGAAGTTGCCTATATTCTGGGGATAAGGATATTAAGAGACAGGAGTAAAAGACTAATTAGACTTAGTCAGAGTACCTACTTGGATAAGGTGCTGAAAAGATTCATCATGCAGGATTCCAAGAAAGGTGTCTTACAGATCCAGAGCAGTGCCAAGGTGAGTAAAACTCAAAGTCCGAGTACAGAGGCTGAGATAGCTGAGATGAGTCGAATACCATATGCTTCCACTGTTGGCTCGATCATGTACGATATGACTTGTACTCACCCTGATGTGGCCTTTACTTTGAGCATGGTCAGCAGATATCAAGGGAATCCTGGTAAGGCTCACTGGACTGCGGTTAAGAACATTCTCAAGTACCTGCGGAGGACTAAGGACTGGGTCCTTACCCTCGCTGGGAGTGATGACTTGAGAGTGATGGAGTATAGTGACGCCAGCTTTCAGGCCGACAGAGATAATTTCCAATCTCAGTCGGGCTGGGTCTTTACCCTGAATGGAGGAGCAATAACTTGGAAAAGTTCCAAGCGGGAGACAGTAGCTGATTTAACTTGCGAATCAGAGTATATAGCAGCAAGTGAGGCGGCGAAGGAGGCAATATGGCTGAAGAACTTCATTGGAGACCTTGGAGTCGTACCAGCTATAGAGGAGCCTATGGAGATTTTCTGTGATAGCGAGAGTGAAGTTGCCTTAGCCAAGGAACCGAGATATCACAGGAGATCCAGACAGATCGAAAGAAAATACCACTTCATTTGACATCGAATAGAAGAAGGACTCATCGTGGCAAAGAGGGTATCATTAGATGAGAACCCGACAGATCCCCTTACGAAGGGACTGAGTAGGGTTAAGCATTTAATGATTAGATAGATTTCGAAACTTGTAATAGTTGAAATGTAATTGACATTTGATGTTTAAATAAAAGGTGTTTTTTTATTTACTAGTATGGTATTGTCTTGTTTCAATCATTTACTATTGTTTCACTTTGCATGTTTTGACTTCCAAAATAATTATATTATTCGAACTATCCAGAGTCGATCATACATTCGAAGTAGGTATTGAATCAAGACTGTCTTGAATTTGGCTTGTAGATTTGTCTGAATTGTATTAGACATAACAAAGTTTGCTGCTACATTCATGAGTGATCATAAGGTCTGAGTATTGGATTAAACCCACACTCACTTGTATCACTTCATGGAATACATCTCGAGTGATCGTGAGACGATAATATCATATAAGTCTTCAAACCTAGATATATGAGTTGTTGACTAGGAGTTGGTTGTACATTGATTGTACGAAAACGCATCGGTAACTCGATGTTATAAAACATGATGTTGTGTATGATTCAATGAATAGTTAGTGCAAGCATATACTGTCAAAGTTTATCTGTTCCTTTTAGTCCTCGGAGGATTAAAAGCGATATCTTGGGCCCTCAATGATTTTGTTTTGACTTATGTGCCGAGCCCGGTCAAGACTCAATTGATGAGTGCGATTATGTTCTATGTCAAACAAATCAAAAATCGGGAAACAAACTGCTGGACAATAAGTATGACGTTGTTCCATGTATTTGTATGGCTGATATCTTGAGAACAGAGGATTATATGATCACTTATCTTAAATGGAGGATCTCGTTTCGACAGAGGCTTTTAAGAGGTACGATTGCTAGTCGGTGTTTTAGGTCGTACTTGCAGTTATAGTTATTAGACTTATCCAAGTGGGAGAATGTTGGATTTAGTGTCTAAGCTCATAACCATAATTGGTATTTACTTGACCCGACAGTAGCATGGTCCATTTGGGTTGCATGGCACCAGAACAATTTGTAAGGATGGACTTTTGACAAGAGGATATTTATGATTTATTAATATATTATAAGTTCTAATATATTATTATGAAATCATATTATTTAATTAGTATTGATCAAGAATTAGTTTGGAATTAATTTTGTGATCAAAAGAGACTAATTAAATAAATGGGGATTGATTGTGTAAATCATTCATACTTATATAGTGGGCTCATGATCCATAATCCTTTGTGTTGGGCTAAACCCATGTGGTGACCCATGGATACTCCATGGAGGTTTTAACCCATGGAGCATGAGGGATATAGAAGGTCATTAGGGTTTACATGGTGTAACCGTAGTTTGTCACACTATATAAAGAACCCCATAGCTACCAAAATCGGCACTTAAGTGAAAGCAAAGAGGGCTAGCCGATTTTGTGAGTGCAATTATACTTCTCTCAAGTTCTTCCAATTGTTGGTGGTGTTGTGTGAAGCATTTGAGGCATCACACTTGGGGTGCTAGGCTCTTAAAGGCTTAAGCAATCAAGCTACAAGAAAAGGTATGTCATTCTACTAGAATTTTGTATTACACATACTTCATGGTATGCTAGTTAGGATGAAACCTTGGAAAATGAAATTTTGCATGTATAATAGAGAAAACATAGATCCAAGGTTTCTAGGGTTGCATGCACACGTTAGGAGTGTTAGAATGCTCAAAACCCATCAGAAACTAGATGCGACATCTGGTATGGAGGGTTTGGGCAAGAAGCCCAAGACAGATTCCCAAGGGAAGGGCCAATAGGGGCAAGGCTGTTGAGGAAAATGCGGTAGGTCGCACGAGGGGACTGTACTGCTGCTTCTACCACTACTACCACCACATTGTTTGATTTGATTTGTTCTCAGTACAATCAGAGGGGCCACAAGAGGTCCGAGTGTCCGAGTTTGGCAGCAGCATGGAAGGTGGTGGCACCCGCCCCTGCTACATTGAGGATTACAGACGACCGTCAGGGCCGGGCAGAGGCGCCAGTGGCGAAGAGCAGAGCCTTCCAGTTGATAGCAGAGGAGGCATGTGCAGCTCCTGATGTCGTTACGGGTATGTATCTTCTCCTTATCTCTTTATTTGTACTGATTATTGCTTATGTTTATGTGTTTGCTATAGGATCGTTCTTAGTGAACGGTATATCAGCCTTGGTATTGTTTGATTCTGGTGCCACCCGATCTTTTGTGTTGCTCGCGCTTAGCAAGCGATTCGTAGGAGCTCCGGCGGAGCTGGATTGCCCACTAGATGTGGAGATAGCAAATGACAGGACCGTTAGGGTTGCGAGGGTTTACAGAGGTTGTACACTACAATTATTCGATGAGTAGTTTTCAGTGGATCTGGTTCCTATTCCCCTTCGAGGGAATAAGGTTATAGTGGGTATGGATTGAATGAGCCCTAATGGGGCAGTGAATGATTGCGAGCAGCAGCTAGTGAGGGTTCAGACTCCTAGTGGGGGAGGGATTATTATTCAGGGCGAGAGGCCACTGCGCGGACCAGCTTTATGTTCAGCAACAAGGGTGAGGCGTTACCTTCAGCAGGGTCGCACAGGTTACGTTGCTTATGTCATGGATACCCGGGATAACGGTTAGGCGATAGTGGATGATGTACCGGTCATGCGAGAGTATCCTGACATATTCCTAGAGGATTTGTTGGATTAGGTGTCTAAGCCCATAACTATAATTGTGTGACAACCCGGAATTTCTATCTGGTACAACTATTCACCCCATTAGAAGTCAAATTTATTTTCGCTAAATTCTAAGCTGTTTGGAGTCATTTTGAGTATTCAAAAGCCTAGTACTTCGATAAATAATTATAGGAAGTATACTTTAGAGGTTGTCATGCATCACTTAAGTCTCAAAACTCCAAGAATTTGGAGTTTACGGCCCCAAACATGGAGTTTACGGCCGTAAACTCTAAAGAGTATAAATATGACACTTAGTCATTTTTGGCTCATTTTTCACTTCCTAGCTCAAGAACACCCACAATTCTCTCTCAAGTATCATAACACATTCCTTCCAAGCTTCCAAAAATGTAAGTGTTTCTTCCCTAGATTTGTTGATATAACACTTTATCTAGTGTTTATACACGATTTCATTCATGGAATCTCCTCTTTTCTTAGATATTCAAGTGTTCTTCAAGAACACCAAGAACACACACTAGTGTTTTTGGGCCTAAAACACTCTTACAAGCTTCCTATAAGTAAGTACAATTTTCCTATCTAGTTGTTTGCTTAGTATACTTGCTAAACCATTGGAAAAACATCAAAAATCCCCAAGAACACATGGGTTTACGGTTAAGGGATCTCCTTGAACCGTAAACACCATCAAGTGGTGTTTAAGTGCCCCAACACCTTCTAGGGCTTGGATAGACTGAACCTTGCATGCATGAGCTAAAGACCCCAAATCACGAAATGGTAGGAGTGACCATGAGTTTACGGCCGTCAACTCAAGGGTTTACGATCGTAAACTCCAGGGAGTGGTCCAAGAACCGTAAACTCCAATGAAGGGCCATTTTGAGCCCTAGTCCCTTCCTAAGCCTTTGATACAAACCTAGAACACTTCCTTGAGGGGTATTAGACCTTAAAACACACAATGGTACAATTTACCATGAGTTTACGGCCGTAAACTCATGGGGGTAATGACCATGGGCCGTAAAATCATGTGTTGTTACCAAATGGGAAGTAAACTCCAATGTGAGGCCATACTCTCTATAGATACAACCCTTTAGCACTCCTAACACTTGAATCAAAGTGTTATCCATGTATTAGGGTGTCTTAACTTAATTAATTAGTTGTGAAAGGAAAAATTAGATGCATATATGTGTCATTATATGCTAAATAGGATCCGCGTGTGTGTTCAAGTCCTCACTTGACACTTAGCATCCTATACCATCCGTTCATCCGAATCACCCACTACAGGTGAGTTTATACCCCTTAATCAATCTTTGAAATGAATTTTAAATGCTTTTATGGGGGGGAATACAAGTTGAATTACTAAGTTATTATATCAATCACATGTGATTAATAGCTGTCAAGCAAGTAGATTTTTGCATGTTAAACTGTTTTATCCAACTAAAGGTTTTCAAATCTTGTTTTCAAATATCTTTTAAAATACTAAAATCTCTTTTTAAATTACTAAAATTTTATCGAAGTCTTTTAAACTTATATTCTTATTAGATTCATGTCTGTATAGATATAGTTATATAAGTAGGATTTGAAGGACTTAGGACTGATAGCTCGCTTTATTTCCTGCTCCTTGTTTGGTTGTGGACTTAGAGTATCCGGTTATTTGTCCGAGTGTCGTTGGAATCCTAGTTATATATTATGTATATATATTTAGATATTAAAACTATTACTCCAATTCAGCGCCTTTGGGTAGCAAAGGTTCCTAGATAACCTCTCAAGTAAACTATAATATGTATAGTTTAAAAACCAACAATAACTTTCATGAAGGAGAACTTAGCTATATCAATATTCTAAAAACTTGTACTTTTAGTAAAAAGAAAGGTATATAGAAATCAAAATACTAGATACATCCTCATGACGCGGATTTCATCGTTGTCGAGTGGTAACCAGAGTCTCCTGGAGGGAGAGCGGGCATTGTGTGTATAGATCTATATGGGACAAACCATCCTACATCCTGACTGCTAGCTACAGTCCCGACCGACCAAGCCAAGGGGTGACAAATGTCACATCTATTTTTCGACGCCAGCAGGCCGTCGTGTTTTCATCCGTCAATTAGTATGGTTACGAGTATCTTTACATTTACCTTATAATTCATGGCCTTAAGGTAATTAATACTACGGTAATTTCTATATAGACATAAAACTATCCTAATATATCTTCCTAATTATGTACTAGTTCCCATTTGAACCTTTAAATAAACTGAATTAGGACTAAAGACTACTTTAGACTCCCCGAGGTGTATTGTTCATTTAATACTACCTGGAGTCTATATTTTACTACTTTAGACTCCCCGAGGTGTATTGTTCATTTAATACTACCTGGAGTCTGTATTTTACTACTTTAGACTCCCCGAGGTGTATAGTCCATCAAATACTACCCGGAGTCTGCATTTTTACCTTATAAACAACAATGTCTTTGCTGAAGTAAAGCATTATCTTCCCTACTACATTTAATTGTGACCTCTCACATACTCATTAATGTAAAACTATATTTTGATAATGATAGTAACATTTGGGGAAAAATGCTCTTAAACACAAAATAGTCGGGTCTTGGTAGAAGACTGCTTTTATTAGTTAAACTCATTTCTCTAAACTCAAAACAGTCGGGTCTTGATAGAATACTACTTTTGTTAGAAAATATAGGATTTTCTGGAAAGAACTCAAATACCTTATAAACTCTTATCACCATCACCAAATGAGATTATTTTGAGGAAAAATATGTATTTACATCAATGTGATTAAAATAATTATGAACTCACTAGCATTAAAATGCTGATACTCTCTTTCAAAATAACTTGTATTCTCAGGTCGTCAGTAGACAGATACACTACGGGAGCTTTTGCGAAGACAACCTTGTACCGAGCTGCATCTTATGTTATTTTCTGTATCTACTCTGATGTTGTTGCTAAATGTAACCTATGTAAAACTTATACTATTAATGCAATGGTTGTTGTACTTTGATTACTATACTGCATGTGTTGTGATACTTGACATGACGTCCTCCATCCCAGAACGTTTCCGCCGTTCCGGTTTTGGGGTGTGACAAATTGGTATGTACTTGACCCGAAAGTAGCATGGTCCACTTGGGTTGCAATTCACTTGAACAATTTGATAGGATGAATATTTGAGAAAGAGGTTATTTTTGATTTATTAATATATTATAAGAATAATATATCAATTGATAAATCATATTATTTAATTAGTATTGATGAAGAATTAATTTGGAATTAATTTAGTGATCAAAAGAGACTGATTAAATATACGAGGACTGATTATGTAAATCAGTGATACATATGGTTTGGGCTATTGATCCATGATGGGCTAAGCTTATGTGAGAATCCATAAAGATTTAGTCCATATGAATTATTGGATCATAAGCTAAGTGTATGGATTAGGGTTTACAAGTGACCTTTGGAATTCTACACTATATATATGTAACCCTTAGCCAAACCCGACACACTAGTATTCTAAGAGAACGCTAGCCGATTTTGGTGGTTCATAACCTCTCTCACAAGCCTCCTTTTGTTCTTGGTGTGTTGTGAAAAATTTGAGGCATCACACTTGGGGTTATAAGCTCTTAAAGGCCAAATACAAATAAGCTACAACAAGAGGTAATCTTCTAACTAGTTTTTATAATTCATATATCAAGTTGTATGCTAGTTTAGGTTTCTTGCTTTGGAAAAACAATATTGCATGTATAATTAGAGAAAACTTCAATCCAAAGAATTAGGTTGTATGTGCACCAAAGGGATGTTAGAGTATATAAAACCCAACAGTGGTATCAGATCCATGGATGTTTTCTATTATATTGATGCAATTATTTGACTTTCAAAGCTGGAAAAATGTCAATTTTTTGCCTTTGACTACTAGAATCGTCGAGTCCTATGAGGGAACTCGATGAGTTGGATCATATGTGATGAACTCTTCAAGTCCATACCGTGAACTCGACGAGTAGGATCCCCTGTTTGCAGTTTTTCAAGTTTTTTGGCCAGCATTTGGATTAGGATCATCACCACAAACTGTTTTGTATCATAAAATTCGTTTTTCTTGATATGATGATGATTATCCTCATCCAAGTAAAAGACAATTATCAAATTTTAAGATAATAAGTTGATGATTTGTATCACTCGATTTGAATTGCCTTGCTATATTAGTTAATTAGGTCAAATTAGTAATTGAAAAATTATATGACAATTTTGTTAGTTCATTTTGATCTAAATGTTTTTTGAAGAGTTTCATAACTTGTCCTCAAGTTATGGAACATGAAAAGTCTCATTCATTAAACATTAAATCCATAAGTTATGGAAACGAAAAGTTTTGATGAGTTACAAAAACTTGGCATCAAATTTGGAATTCAAAAGGTTTTCAAAAGTTACAAAACTTGCCCTCAAGTTTTGGAAATTAAAAAGTCTCAATTATGAAAAATTGAATTCTAAAACCTAGTAATTTGAAAAGGTGCAACTCTTGGGTTCATAACTTAAAAATTAATTAAATAGTTTTAATTTTGAATTTTGAATTTAGAACCTTGATGTTTCCTTTGAACAGTTGAAATTACACTCTTATGGACTTTATTAAATTGATTAAATGTTTAATTAATAGAGAGAGTTAATAAATCCATAATCATATGGTTTAAAGTTAATTAAATTAAAAGTTTAATTTTATTAATAGATTAAACCACCTAGTATTTTAAACATGTAAAATACACCCTTATACTATATAACATTATACTATATAACATTAAAAGTCTAATTTATTATATATGTATAAGTTAAAAAAGTCAATCTTACCGTTAGTAGGCCTCATTCACGAAGACGGTCTTTAGCTGAACGGGTTGACAGTACATTTAAATCCTTATTAAAAGAATAATGAAATACAAAGTAACTAAACACTTTATAAATTCTCAATCTTAGTTACTTTAGGAAAAATGTGAATTTGATGCTAACCCATGAAATTTCACATTGCACCTTATTGGTCAGTTAGTGGAGCGTGTGTGGTTAACCTGCACACTAATGTGGACTAATGAAGGATGACAATGGGTTTCTCATAAATTATCATTGATCAATGGAGCGTGTGTGGTTAACTGGCACATTGATTAGGTGATTAATGACATCGAGAGTACCAAGGTAATTTGCATGGTTATTCACACCTTGTTTGTGATCCTTAGTATCCAAATCACAAACTTAAGGGCATAATCGAGATTAAACATGCCATTAAAAAGTTCAATGAATCTCAAAAGAATCTAGGAATTTCAATTCATTTAAAACCTAATACTCATTTTCGTTTTTCATGATGGAAATTGGTAAATCGTCATTTACCTACCTTCAAATATTTTACAATTGGATTAAGGCATCCATCTTCCGAATTATAGAATATTATGTTGGGTCCTAGCCTTAATATTTCATTTGGGTGTTATATTAAGGACTTAAATCAATTAACTTGAATTTCTCCCTTGTAGATGTCTAATTCTGACAACTATGGACTTCCCGAATCTTTTGAAAATAGCTTCCCTCACGAAGATGATGTTCCATGTTTCTATCATGAAAATGGAAATCATTCTACACTTCCTACACCTCCTCCGATTATTCTCCTTGACCCACATGTTCGTCGACTTGAAAAGTTCAAGATCACTCAAGTCCTATTGGCAAGCAAACATGAAGATGGAAAGTTTGTATGTGCTCACATCTTGGACATAAAGTTGCATATTGACAGGCTGGGAATGTTGGGTGTCGCGTTCCTAAGGAAGCTGGCTGTTGACTTGGTTCTTCATTTGCTTCCTAAGTTATATAGTGAGTTTGTTAAAGACTACTATGTGATAGACCACGACGTGACCCTTATCGATCTTACTTATTTTCTTATTGCTGCTGAATCATCAATGATTTGACGCACTGGTAAAACAAACTTGATTGGAAGATCTACTTCCCAAACTTCCATGGACATTGACAATGGCGACATTGGAAGTCCAAAAAAGCTTTCTCTTCCTAATGGAAAGGGATTGGCCAAGGTCAAACCGTTTGACCAAATGGTAAAGAGAAAAGCCAATTCTATGATTGTCCCGTGTACCATTCCAAAAGAGTCTGTTGCCAAGAGAAGGGGTATTGGATGCGAAGCTGCCGGACCTACCTGAAAGATCACAAGGATGGTTCTACTTCAGGTAAGTTGACTATCTGACTCTATTAAGTTCCTACTTATAGATTCTTATACATGATGTGATAAGATTGCATTTTGATGTTTTGTAGGATCAAAGAAGAGAAAGGAAGCTTGAAAGAAGAGTAAGCTAATTCTGATCACGAAGAGATGGATTTCGAACGCATGGTTCGATGATTAGATTTTTTGAGCTGATGCTTAGGAGTTATGATTGATTGCTTAGGAATAGATAGCAACATAGTTTTCATTTGTATTTTCACTGTAAGGACAAGTTTTTCCGCACATTTTGTAAATAAAGGAAAAAAATTGATTTTATCTTGTTTTATATTTCCTTTCAATGGCATTTGTGAAAATTGTTGTTCATATGTTTCTATTAATAGCAATATTGAAAATGGTTTGATTATTAGTTATATTAATTGTGGTAGTGTCGTAATTTTCTAAATAAGGAAAGATTCTCATCGCCTGAGTTTCAATTGGCCAGAAACTTGGAATCTTATGATTTGAATCATGTGATGTATGAAAATCTTGGTACTTGGGATGTAACACCGTAAATCTCAAACAATTTTTTTCAGTTTTAAATTCACATAAATGACACCAACACATTTTACAAAATCTCAATATATCAATTATCAAAACACGTGTTCACAATTATTTGAATAAAATGCAGGATCCTCAAAGCATAACTTTTTCTCTGGTGTGTACAATCAAGCCGGTGCCTTCCCGCGATCCTGAGAGAACCTGAAACACATATCACATAACACGGTAAGCACAAAGCTTAGTGAGTTCCCCAAAATACCATATACAACACATAAGCCACTCAAGGCTATAACTCGGTATGACCCTCCGGTCAATGTGTCTCAGCGGGACCCTCCAGTCCCGTAGCTCATTGGACCCTCCAGTCCGGTGTAGCTTGTTGGACACTCCGGTCCGGTCTAAATCGTTGGACCCTCCGGTCCGGTCTATATAACACATAGCATACATATATCACAATGCACATAAACTCAAACATACACATAACACATAAGACCCTCCGGTCTGCACATAGATACCACTCTAGGTAATGTATAGTGAGAAGACTCACCTCGGATGGCGAACAGATCCTATAAATGCTACTGCTACACTCCGGCTTCTATCACTAAGCCAAACCCACAAATAACCCTATTAGGATATAAGACAAACCTTCACATTATTAGGTCTAAATATGGTCCACCAATCTGGTCCATAAATAATCAAAGCCCAATGGGCCCACCAAGGCCCAATACCAAATGGGTTCACAAAAAGTCCTCTAATGGCCCAACTATGGCCCAATTTTCAAAATTTGGCCCAACCCTCACATGGGCCTTACCATAAACCCCATCTAAATATTCTAATCTGCATGACTGCTCTGGGATGGCTCATCAATGGCCCAAACACCAAAGCCCAATAAAAAGGCCCAACTCAAGGCCTAAGCAAAAATTAGGGTTTTCATATAAAATGACAATTAGGGTTAAGTGTTTCTCACTTAACCCATTAAGTCCATTATTCCACTAAGCCATCATAAAATAGAATCGTCATGAGTTATATCTTTAGTTCATTAGTCCAAATGCGGGTCCCAATAGGCCCAAACTAACAAAACCCAAAATTAGGGTTTCTAGCCCAATAACGAACCAACCCAGTCCAATATTAATTTTTTTGGCCCAATAGGGTTCCACTAGAACGGGCACCACACACTGCCACCTCGAGCGGTGGTGGTCTGTGGCGGCTCACGGCGGCAGCCCCGACCTCATGGTGGTGGTGGTGGGTTTTCCGGCCACAAAAACACGCATACAATCTCCAAAATACCGAAAACCGTGGAAACACTCATGCACACACCCATAAACACACCCACAGCCACCTCCCACGGTGGCTGGTGGCGGCGGAGAGTGGTAGAAAATAGTAGCGGGTGGCTGCCACCACCTCCCGATGGTGGTGGCGGGTTCTTTTGATTTCCAGCCGATTAAACCCACATACTCACTCACAATTGCGATCCAAATCACACAAACACAACCACTCAGCCTCATAGGGCGGAAGACGACGACTGATGGCCTAGAAGCGGCGACCTCAGGCCACTGACGACCACAACGATGCTCACGTCATCGCCTTTATTGCGAGAATTAAAGAGAGAGGAGATGGGTGGCGTTAGAGTTACCGGCAGCGTCCCATTCGCTCACACCCAACACATCGACGCATCAAGGCTCAACACTCGATCTCGGTTGGTTCATTCGACTGACCAATTGCGTCTCCGGCAGTAGGGTTGCGTCTCCGGCGGCGAAATAGATGTTGTCGGCTCCGAGAAGGCTTCCACAGACGGTGGCGGTTGAAGATGCGATCCATGGTGGTGGCGGCTGGAATGGAACGTCTAGGGTTAGGGTTACTCAATAAAACAGTTATCATCAGAATTGGAAGGCACGATGCTAAAACCCGCACCACACAAACTTGATAGAGAAATGGCAGAACTAGTCCCTCCCATTCAAAATCTCTTCATTTTAAATCCGAAATTTACCTTTTAGCCCCTTACTTCTATAATTCTTTTCCTAATAAATCCAAAACTTACCATTCAGCCCCAGAGCCTCACAAATATTTTCAAATTAAGTCTCAATAATTTACCAGCTTCTAAAATTGTATCAATTGGCTCCCCAACACCAACACCCCGCTAAATATTATTTATTTTAGGATTATTATTCATTTATAAATCTTTTTCTACTCATTTACTCAATAAACAGGATGTTACAATTCTCCCCCCCTTAAATTAGATTTCGTCCCCGAAATTATTCCTCGCCATCCCCTACACGCCCGACAACTTGAACGGCATGGCCACAAGCCCGAGCATAACCCCATTCGTCTAATTCGACGGAGCTATCTCAACCAACCACATTGTACATGCAACCACTAAGTTCACTTTACTCTAAGTAATTATTACAACCGATTTGTAGTCACTCGCCACTCCCAACCTTTGTCCTGTGACACTTACTAACTCCATGCGTGCTGCGGTCCTTCTCAAACTCTCCAAACCGACCCTCCCGGGTCAAGAACTTCGGATGCAAACCATACCACTCAAATGAAATCCATCAGGGGCCTAAAATCTCAACACATCTATCCTTTACACAGATAGGGCCAGACTCAACTCGAGAGTCCGGTTCAACAACAGAGTTGGAATCACTCATCTCCAGTCAGATACCCACTCATGACCCGTGATCCGCAAATCTACGTGTACATTACTTCTCCAATTCCTTACGACTTGCGACAACTTCTTCCCTGTTCTAGATATAACGGATCTCGACCATCATGGAGGCCTCAGTCTCGCCCCTGGCCCAGCTACCAGGTTCCTAAAGACTCAGTAGTCAAGGCTACCTAAGCCTAAGAACTCCTCTGTGTCATGCCCTAACCAGGGAATACTACGGATTCCCGTAGGCTTACGATACTCTCACACTGACTTGTGAATGATACAGCTCCCTGCAGGCTAACATCACTTACTCATCCGTGAATGCTATGACTCCCCGCAAGCTTACATCACTTACTCACTCACTCGTGAATGCTACGGCTCCCCGCAGGCTTACATCACTTGATCATCCGTGAATGCTACGGCTCCCCGCAGGCTTACATCACTTACTCACTCACTCGTGAATGCTACGGCTCCCCGCAGGCTTACATCACTTACTCACCCACTCGTGACTGCTACGGCTCCTCGCAGGCTCACATCACTTACTCACCCACTCGTGAATGCTATGGCTCCCCGTAGGTTTACATCACTCTCTCACTCGCCATAGGCTCTCCCCATGGTTTTTTTTTCCTGATATTACAAAGTGATTACTCGCACCTGGATCCTTCCACTCTCTGACCACCCCACAATTTCATTATTAAGCCATTACCATATTGCGCTCATTGAAGTCATGCTCCGCGATCCATCATGGACAGGTGCATCCCCCTTTTCTGACGACAATTGTCGCAACAACGCACTTTCTCTCGATACAATTCACATTCTTGAACCATCCCTGATCGATGACAATTAGTTGATGGGTTCCCACTGGAACAATAGCTATTAGATACTTCACCTATCATATCATTGTTGGGTTTTGAGCATTCTAACACTCCTATGGTGTACATGCAACCCTATAAACCTTGGATCTATGTTTTCTCTATTAGACATGCAAATATTAACTATTCCAAGGTTTCATCCTAACTAGCATATTATGAAGCACCTATACTACAAAGTTCTAGTTAGATGACATACCTTTTGATGTAGCTTCATGTCTTCAAGCTTTAAGAGCTTAGCCCCAATAGTGTGGAAGCCTCAAATGGAATCACAAATCACCAAAACACCTTGGAAGAACTTGAGAGAATATGTATGCACACTAAAATCGGCCCACTCTTATTTTCATACACTTATATATTATGGAGGATTAGGGTTACATCCATGTAAACCCTAATACCCATGACCTTTCATTTACATAGGATCCATGGGTTAAAAGCTCCATGGACCATCCATGAAAGCTTAGCCCAACCTAAATCAACTTGGCCCATTCCATATATATAAGAGTCCATATTTAATTAGTTCTTTTTGAACACTTAATTAATTCTAAATTAATTCTTGATCAATACTAATTAAATAATATGATTCCATATTAATATATTAGAACTTATAATATATTAATATAAATCATAAATATACTATTCTCAAAAGACTATCCATATAAATTGTGTCGGTGAAGTGCAACCCAAATGGACCATGCCGGGTCGGGTCAAGTACATACCAAATATAGTTATGGACTTAGACATTAATCCAATATTCTCCCACTTGGATAAGTCTAAAACTATTATTGAGTATGACTTGAAAACCGAACTGGCAATCGTAGCTCTTAAAGCCGCTGTCGAACACTGACCTTGTCAATGACTTGTCCATTAGATAAGGGATCATATATTCCTCCATTATAGATATCATATGGACTGAGACATGGATTATAATCATTCTATCTGTCCATTTGTTGTTTCCCGATTTTCGATTTATGATGACTGACTGATTGAACAAATCAAATCAGTCCTGGCTTGGCCAAGCACTCACATGTGTCTTTGCTAAATCATCGAGGGGCCCACATATATCGCTTTTATCCCGAAGGTAAAAGGAATGGATAAACTTCGACTCATATGGCTTGTTCTACTACTTGTTGAATCATACACAAAGGCACGTTTTATAACATCGAGTTACCAAATGCGTTTTCGTGCAATCAATGTATAACCAACTCATAGTAACAACTCATATCTCTAGGTTTGAAGAATATAAGATATTATCGTCTCATGATCACTCGTGATAAAATCCATGAAGTGATTCAAATGAGCGCGGGTTGAATCCAATACTCAGAACTTATGAGCACTCATGAGTGTTGTAGCACCACTTTGTCCACCAACTTGGACCTCTACAAACCAACCCATGACAGTCTTTATTCATATCTACTTCCAACATATGACCGACTGTGGATGGTTTGAATAACTTAATCATTCAGGAAGAGCGACTTAGTTATTCTGGAAGTCAAAACATGCAAAGTGAAACACAAGAATAAATGAATCAAGGTATCAAACCCTATGAATATAAATAAACACTTTTATTTATCACCATACTGATTACTCATTATTCATTGTTTCGGTTTTATCAACTTTATACTTGAATTAAAAACACAAGTTGTCCCATGCTCCAAGCATGTACACTATGTTTTTCTTAAACAATAGCTTTGCCATACACCAAGTATGCACTCTATGTTTGTCTATGATCCTTACTTTGTGAAATAAACCAATTGAACATAATTTCAATGATTCTAATTTCACACTTCCAAATCCTTGTCGTAAATGTAAGAATTCCTAACATTTATCGAAATCTGTTTAGATTTTAAACTTATATGCACTGTTCCTCTTGTAATGATTATGCACAAAGCCACAAAGACTTTGCAACAATCATTACAGAGTATTCCAATGGAGATAAATTCCATGGAAACGATGTCTCAAATTCAAAGCGCATTGCTTTGAACATGCTTCTTGCATTAAGTTTCTTTAACCTTACACAGATTGCTTCCACCTATGAAGACAACTCTATATTCCCATTTTGACTACCACTTCTGAACAAGAGTTGCCTCTTTTCAGACTATGTCAATATGGTCCTTCCAATATTAACAGTATACTTCCAACTGTCCTTGAGCAACCAATCCTTGATAAACCTTAGATTGTCCTCGACAATTGCTTAATCACTTTAGTCATATCCAATTCTAGACATTTTCCTCCTTAATGCCGCAAGGCATTTGGAAAATTCAGAAAGGATAAATATTATAGCACATGTAATCGATCTTGTACCCAAAGCAAATGGGACACGATTCATGATGTCTCACATAAAGACATGATTCTAGACCAGTCTTTTGCTACAATATTTTTATTTGCCATCTTTTCAAAATTTGACTATGAAGAGGGATGTCGTAATCATAATCGAATTTTGAGAACACAATATAGAGAATTTCCTTAAGTTGAACCAATCCAACATGAAATTCATATATATATATTCTTGACTAAAGATGATTAAGGTCTCAATCTAAGCCTTTAGAACTGAAATGAAGTATATCCTCTCCCTTAATTATAGCAAAACAACTTTTTCAATCCCCGCAGCCTCACGAATTGAAACTTTTGTTTTCTATAATTAACATTGCTAACTTGCAACACTAACAATAATTATCATGCTCCCACTAACATGATGATTATTAGCATAACACTTATGCTCCCACTGGCTTTGACATGTACTCAGAAATCAGCTGGACTTCTAGAAATCAATACTTTATTGACTTTCTTACCAAAGTTCAGATTTCTGATACGAGATGCTTTGATAAAACTTTATCAAAATCATACACCTTTCCTTAGATAGCATACATGTGTGTCTAAACAATTTCAGAACTATAAAAAGGGATGCCGTAATCATAGTCTCAATTGTTTAGACCTTTTGCCATCTGCTTCAAATCTACTTAGTGGAAGTGTTTCCTCACCATCATTTTCATGAATCGGAGAGAAACCTTATGACCCTTAGATTTTATGGTGTATGTGCTCTTATCCATGTGAATCTGTCAAAACCATAATCACAAGACAAGGTTAGTGACAAATCCAAACTCATATGGACTGAACTAAATCTTAATTTCTTGCCACCTGGCAGTATAGGGCCTGCCATTGCTTCCACGTTGTTATGCAACCAATTGAGAACTTTCAGAACTCCTATGCAAAGCCAACTTTAACTGGAATGGGCACAGAATATGTCAACACGATAGGCTATAAACCTCAAGTCGTGTGCTAGTGAAGAACCTCAGGTTTTATTCTTGATTAGTTCTTGAAATTCTTTTTAGGATCTTTAAGACTCCCACTATCCTCTTGACATATAAGACTATCTTGCCAAATATTCAAGAGATAGTGCGGATTCTTTATCAAGACAAACACTTCACACAATTGGCCTTAGTTGATCTTTGTTTTATCCAAAACATCACAACTTACCAATTTCAAATGTACAAGAGTAGGACACTTTTACTCTTACATTTGACAAGTGTTTTAAACCTTTCTTTAAGATATATCACTCAAGTTACAATCTTGGAGTATGACTCTAAGAATTGTTTTGGAACGAAGTATGACTCATCTTCCTGATCTAACCATTTCAACAATTCATGACTCCTCTTCTTAGTCATAATAATGCACTAAGATGACCTTTAGAGGACTAATTGTTATATGATTTCTAAATCATTAAGATGATCACAAACATGATACTAAAGTACTCTCCCATCTTTTCAGATTTGAGAAACTTTTATCTTTCTGCCTAATTTGATTCTTCCCATTCGTTCTGCCATACATTGAGACTTTTCCAATGTTTCAGAATTATACTTAAACTTGTAAGTATAACCATATTTACTAAACTTTAGTAAATCAAATAGTCTCAACGAGCTTTGTGGTGGACATGACCAGTGCACAAGAATGTGTACTCGATCCCTTTAGTCCTTCACTTGACTCACACTTCCATGTGAACAAGTAATTATTCTTGATTTTCCAATGCTTGAAAGTTCTCATTCATCATACTATTCAACTTGCATGATTCCAAGTTTCGGTCCAATTGAAACTTGGGTGATGAGGAACTTTTCTGATTTGGTAAATTTAGACACTACCACAAATGAAAGAATCAAATCCATTTTCCAATATTGCTGTCAGTGGAATCATATAAGCAACAATTTTCCACAAATGTCATTGTAAGGATACTTCAAATAAATAAAATTAAACAATTTTCTTTTATTTTAAAACTTTGCGGAAAAACTTATCCTTACAATCCACATGGAATATTGTAGTTATCTATTCCTTAGCAATATATCATAACTTCTTAAGCAACTGCTCAAAATTCTGATGCGATCGAAATCCACCTTTAAGATTTCTCTCTATTCTTTGATTCTTAAAACATCGACATGTGACCCAGTCACATCATGTAATGAGGATCTCAGAATAGAACTTAACAGAGTTAGATAATGGGGTCTACCTGATGTAGAGTCAAACTTATTGACTTTAACATCCTTAGGTAAATTTGGCAGCTTTGCAATCAACGCCCCTTCCTTTGGCAAAATAAACATATGGACCCTTTGGTAATGGGACTATCTCAGACTTAGCCTTTCTCTTTACCATTTGGTAAACCGGGTTGACTATGGCCAATCCCTTTCCATTGGAAAGAGAATGCTTTTTCTTGATTTCCAGTGTCACCATTGTCACTGTCCATAAAGTTTTTGGGAAGTTGATCTTCTAATCAAATTTGCTTTACTATCGTTCCAAATCATTGCTGATTCAGCAGCACCAAGCAAATAGATATGATCATTAAGGTTCATATCATAGTCTGTTTCATAGTAGTCCCAAAGGAACTCACTATATGACTTAGAAAGTGATTGAAAATCCAACTTTCTCAAGACTTTGACACCCAACTCTCCCGGCTTGTCAATATGTGACTTCATCTCTAAGATCTGATCACACATAGACCTTGCTTGCCATTAGGGCTTGAGTGACCTTGAACTTGTGGGTTAGGGAGAATAATTGGAGGAGGTGGAGGAAGAGAAGTATGACTTCCATGAGCCAAACTCGGGAAGTCATATTCATTAGGAAAGCTTGGTTTGGGAAGATCATTGTTGTCTAAACCAGACATCAACAATGGGAGAAATTCACGTAAAGTTGATTTAAGTCCTTAATATAACACCCAATATGATATATTAAGGCTAGGACCCAACAAACTATTTTATAACTTGGAAGAGGGATGCCGTAATCCAAGCTATAAAATATTTGAAGGTAGGTGAATGACGATTCACCAATTTCCACCAAGATAAACGAAATGTATTATTAGGTTTTAATTGGTTTTGAAACTCCTAGATTGTTTTGAGATTCATTGAACTTTTCAATGGCATGTTTCAATCTCGAGTGTGCCCTTCAGGTTTTGTGACTGGGATGCCGAGGATCACAAAACAAGGTGTGAAGTAACCATGCAAATATACTTGGTATCCTTAATATTTACCCCTCAATCGATGTGTCGGTTAACCACACACGCTACAACGATACTATGATAAACATTAAGTTACCCTTTGCCTACCTTGTTAATTCCAGGTTAGTGTGCCGGTTAACCACACACGCTCCACTAACAGCTTAAACAAAGTGCAAAGTGTAATTTCACGGATTAGCACCTTATTCACAATTTCCTAAGTAACTAAGATTGGGAATTTATAAGTGTTTAGTTACTAAGTATTTATCATTAATACTTTTAATGAAGGGAGAATTATAGTCCTTGTCCTACCTGTTCGGCTAACGACCCTCTACCAGTCAAGGAAGCGGTGGGTGAGAGTGGACACCCATTAAACTGCCATTTTATAGGCAGTAACCTTATACCCCCCTTATAGACCGGCTTCGTGAATGAGGCCTACTAATGGTAAGACGACTTGCTCTTATACATATAATATATTAAACTTTTAATATTATAATAGTATAAGGGTGTATTTTAGACATTTAAAACACTTGGTGGTTTAATCTATTAATTAAACTATACTCTTAATTTAATTAAATTTAAACCATGTCATTATGGAATTATTAATTCTCTTTTAATTAAACACTTTAATTATCTATTAATAAAGTCCATAAGAGTTAATTGAATTATTCAATAAAACATCATAATTCCAATTATTAGATTCAAAATTAAAACCATTTAATTAATTGTTTAAGTTATGAACCCAAGAGTTTTAGAATTCAATTCTTTTTTTTTATCACAAAAAAACTTTTTCCAAATTCCAAAACTTGAGGGCAAGTTTTGTAACTCTTGAAAACTTTTGGATTCCATAACTTATGGAGTTAAATACTTGTTTTATGATGAAACTTTTCATGTTCCATAACCTAAGAACAAGTTATGGAATTCTTTAAAACATTAAGACCAAGTTTTGTAACTCCATAAAAAACTTTGAATCAATTTTTTTAAAAACTTTTTCATAACCATAACTTATGGAGGTTTCAAAAGACTCTTTAGATCAAACTTTTAAAACTAATAAAATAATCATATCATTTTATCTTTTACTAAATTTGACATAATTCAACTCATATCGCAAATGATTCAAATTTTACAAATAATTAGTTTTTCACAAAAACAAGTAATTATCTTAAAATTTGACAAACGTCATGTTTTTTTTCCTTTTTTTTCAACTTGAAAATAAAACATTTGCATCAATATAACAGAAAACAACCCATGGCTCTGATACCACTGTTGGGTTTTGAGCATTCTAACACTCCTATGGTGTACATGCAACCCTATAAACCTTGGATCTATGTTTTCTCTATTATACATGCAAATATTAACTATTCCAAGGGTTCATCCTAACTAGCATATTATGAAGCACCTATACTACAAAGTTCTAGTTAGATGACATACCTTTTGATGTAGCTTGATGTCTTCAAGCTTTAAGAGCTTAGCCCCAATAGTGTGGAAGCCTCAAATGGAATCACAAATCACCAAAACACCTTGGAAGAACTTGAGAGAATATGTATGCATACTAAAATCGGCCCACTCTTATTTTCACACACTTGTGTCAATTTTGTGAGCCAAGGACCCCTTTATATATTATGGAGGATTAGGGTTACATCCATGTAAACCCTAATACCCATGACCTTTCATTTACATAGGATCCATGGGTTAAAAGCTCCATGGACCATCCATGAAAGCTTAGCCCAACCTAAATGAACTTGGCCCATTCCATATATATAAGAGTCCATATTTAATTAGTTCTTTTTGATCACTTAATTAATTCTAAATTAATTCTTGATCAATACTAATTAAATAATATGATTCCATATTAATATATTAGAACTTATAATATATTAGAACTTATAATATATTAATATAAATCATAAATATACTATTCTCAAAAGACTATCCATATAAATTGTGCCGGTGAAGTGCAACCCAAATGGACCATGCCGGGTCGGGTCAACTACATACCAAATATAGTTATGGACTTAGACATTAATCCAACAATCATAAACTCGAGTCTCAAAATAATCCAACAACTTAGGGCATCATACTCGGACACCCTGGTACACCATCAGAGAATCTCACAGTGACTAACTACAACCATTTATCTTCTTCTCGCACCACTCATAACCTCGGAATACTCTACTCACAAATTGAAACACGGAGAAATCATCAAGGACTGAGATCACGTTAACGATCATCCGAAGCTACTCATAATAACTCTGAAACTAATTGGCAAATCAAGTGCTGCTCCTTCCGGAGTATAGATACAATCTATACATCAAACTACCAAATCTCAACAATTGAAACTGGACCTCGACGAATCAACCGCCTCGAACTCAACCATTGCAACCCTGAAGAGTCATTGACCACAATAAGATCCCTGACCAACGGCTACTCGTCGCGGATACACTCGTTCTTTCCTGGACACGTACAATATGCATAATCTCGCTCTGCGCCTTGCCTCATCCACCACTAAACCCAAGTCTCATATGACCATATCGCATGTTCCTGACACCCAATCCTCTAATCCCCAAATTGAACAGAGTGATGATCCTCCCAACAAAGTACCACGTTCTCCCCCACTTAGGGTTCGAACCATCGCCCAATGTCATACCCAATTAACCACACTACAGACTGGCTCTCCAGATGTATCATTCCCAACTCAGGGGACGTACCACATAACACTCGATGACTTTCTGGAAAATGACCAAATAATTCCAAGTACCCCGAACACCATATGCAAACCTCGGAATCATCCCCATGTGAATGCCCCCAGTCACCTTGAAGCCTCAGACCGACACACCGCCGGATACCCCACTGTTCCGCATTAGATCTGACTCAAAATCTGAAAACAATGCACTATCACGCACTTCGACTCTGAATCCTCGCCCCGCTCCCAAATCGGGAATTATTCATAAAAGCAATAGACCTCATTCTCATTGTCGATACACAATGTAGACCACGAGGGCCACCGCCCCAATATACTTCTTTTAACCATCGGGAACTGCTAATAAAAGTACCTTTCCACCAATAAGGCGCCTCCTTGTTCTCATACATCTCAATCCCACTAATGACTCTTTCCTGGTATAAAGATACCTCGCAGCAAACATACTGCCCAAATACTCTGGTGAAAAGGTCACCACTCTTGCTTCCCCACAGGTTTACCTCCAACTCTGGACCAAAAACTCAATATCCCTTCTGCTCCTCACAGAATTAGCACACTGCAATCACAGGAAGTGACATTTCCGCTATCGGCCGACTGTGTAGCTCTAACCGTAATCCTCAATGAAGTACCACTTCTACTCATCCCTGAGTCTTGCGACTCCGATTGGCATCTCATTTCCCCCCCCCCCTAAAGGTACACTCCCTTGAAGCTCGTCAACATGGCCCTCTGGCCCCACACTCTATCATATTTGATCTCAATCAGAATAACCGGTAACACCAGAAGCACTAACCGATACAGATCATGGTACTCGAACCATGACATCACCTCTCGATCTGCTACAAATCATGGTACTCGAACCATGACATCACCTCTCGATCTGCTACAAATCATGGTACTCGAACCATGACATCACCTCTCGATCTGCTACAAATCATGGTACTCGAACCATGACATCACCTCTCGATCTGCTACAAATCATGGTACTCGAACCATGACATCACCTCTCGATCTGCTACTTAGATTCTCCGGAACACTCCCTGCATCGAGTATGGGTCCTATGCTTTCAGTAGTACGGGCCCATACTACCTGCCACATCTACCCATACCTTCTGCACGGACCATCCTAGAGTCCCTAAGTAGCTGCTCAACCTTCTCAATCACCAATCTCGACACTCGTGCTCGCTTCCCAACGAAATGCTCTACTCTGTCTGCGTACTCATCTGAGTAAAGTCACTTCCTAGGCTCTTCCTAGGTTCTCACACTTCTCTGCCATTCGCTGCTGAGAAACTCCTTATGATGCCAGTCATCTACCTCCTGAATATCGTCATATTCACTTGGTAGCTGACTCCCATCATCGGGAGTTCCACAAAGCACGAAGCAAGCAGCATTCGGGTATCGAATAAACACGTAAAACCCACTCTAGGTGATAACTCCACTTACTCTACTCATACTCAAAAGATATCACCGAACTCAGCAACTCTACCCCTCGCAGGTATCTAACTACTCTCTCAATAGGCTCCGCAAATGCTCATCTAGGTATCTCTCCTAGATTACTCCTCTACTGAAATCCCTCTCTAAAAGGATTCCTGCTGGATAGTCTTACTCAGCACATGCTCGAAAGCACATCACAGACAACAGCAACTCCTAGGCTAAGGCATCACAAATCAGGCCACTCTAGTCCTAACATATGAAATACCTAGCCTATCTCTAGCATGCATAATATCTCATAGCATATCTCATAAATATATCATAATACAACCGTAAGGGTATTTTGGGAATCACCGTTCGGGCTCTGGCTGATTGTACACACTGCTCCAACTCGTTTTCTCTTAAACTTTTTCTCATTTTTAGAAAAATTTATCTCTTTTGAAAATCTTTCTCAATTCCTCAGTTCGAGTTCTAACACACCCGGAGGTGCATCCGAATCCCTCAAACCAAGGCTCTGATACCAACTTGTAACACCGTAAATCTCAAACAATTTTTTTCAGTTTTAAATTCACATAAATGACACCAACACATTTTACAAAATCTCAATATATCAATTATCAAAACACGTGTTCACAATTATTTGAATATAATCCAGGATCCTCAAAGCATAACTTTTTCTCTGGTGTGTACAATCAAGCCGGCGCCTTCCCGCGATCCTGAGAGAACCTGAAACACATATCACATAACACGGCAAGCACGAAGCTTAGTGAGTTCCCCAAAATACCATATACAACACATAAGCCACTCGAGGCTATAACTCGGTATGACCCTCCGGTCAATGTGTCTCAGCGGGACCCTCTAGTCCCGTAGCTCGTTGGACCCTCCGGTCCGGTCTAAATCGTTGGACCCTCCGGTCCGGTCTAAATCGTTGGACCCTCCGGTCCGGTGTAAATCATTGGACCCTCCGGTCCGGTCTATATAACACAATGCACATAAACTCAAACATACATATATCACAATGCACATAAACTCAAACATATACATAACACATAAGACCCTCCGGTCTGCACATAGATACCACTCTAGGTAATGTATAGTGAGAAGACTCACCTCGGATGGCGAACAGATCCTATAAATGCTACTGCTACACTCCGACTTCTATCACTACGCCAAACCCACAAATAACCCTATTAGGATATAAGACAAACCTTCACATTATTAGGTCTAAATATGGTCCACCAATCCGGTCCATAAATAATCCAAGCCTAATGGGCCCACCAAGGCCCAATACCAAATGGGTTCACAAAAAGTCCTCTAATGGCCCAACTATGGCCCAATTTTCCAAATTGGGCCCAACCCTCACATGGGCCTTACCCTAAATCCCATCTAAATATTCTAATCTGCATGACTGCCCTGGGATGGCTCATCAATGGCCCAAACACCAAAGCCCAATAAAAAGGCCCAACTCAAGGCCTAAGCAAAAATTAGGGTTTTCACATAAAATGACAATTAGGGTTAAGTGTTTCTCACTTAACCCATTAAGGACTTAACCCATTAAGTCCATTATTCCACAAAGCCATCATACAATAGAATCGTCATGAGTTATATCTTCAGTTCATTGGTCCAAATGCGGGTCCCAATTGGCCCAAACCAACAAAACCCAAAATTAGGGTTTCTAGCCCAATAACGAACCAACCCAGTCCAATATTAAGTGTTTTGGCCTAATAGGGTTCCACTAGAACGGGCACCACACATTGCCACCTTGGGCGGTGGTGGTCGGTGGCGGCTCACGGCGGCAGCCACCACCTCATGGTGGTGGTGGTGGGTTTTCCGGCCACAAAAACACGCATACAATCTCCAACATACCGAAAACAGTGGAAACACTCATGCACACACCCATAAACACACCCACAGCCACCTCCCACGGTGGCTGGTGACGGCGGAGAGTGGTAGAAAATAGTAGCGGGTGGCTACCACCACCTCCCGATGGTGGTGGCAGGTTCTTTTGATTTCCAGCCTATTAAACCCACATACTCACTCACAATTGCGATCCAAATCACACAAACACAACCACTCAGCCTCAAAGGGCGGAAGACGACGACTGATGGCCTAGAAGCGGCGACCTCAGGCCACTGACGACCACAGTGATGCTCACGTCGTCGCCTTTATTGTGAAAATTAAAGAGAGAGGAGATGGGTGGCGTTAGACTTACCGGCAGCGTCCTATTCGCTCACACCCAGCATAGCGACACATCAAGGCTCAACACTCGATCTCGGTTGGTTCATTCGACTGACCAATTGCGTCTCCGTCAGTAGGGTTGCGTCTCCGACGGCGAAATAGATGCTGTCGGCTCCGAGAAGGCTTCCACAGACGGTGGCGGTTGAAGATGCGATCCATGGTGGTGGCGGCTGGAATGGAACGTCTAGGGTTAGGGTTACTCAATAAAACAGTTATCATCGGAATTGGAAGGCACGATGCTAAAACCCGCTCCACACAAACTTGATAGAGAAATGGCAGAACTAGTCCCTCCCATTCAAAATCTCTTCATTTTAAATCCGAAATTTACCTTTTAGCCCCTTATTTCTATAATTATTTTCATAATAAATCCAAAACTTACCATTCAGCCCCAGAGCCTCACAAATATTTTCAAATTAAGTCTCAATAATTTACCAGCTTCTAAAATTGTATCAATTGGCTCCCCAACACCAACACCCCGCTAAATATTATTTATTTTAGGATTATTATTCATTTATAAATCTTTTTCTACTCATTTACTCAATAAACAGGATGTTACATGGGAAATTAAGACTAATTCCTTGTTTACATGTATATGTAATTCAAGTGAAAGATGAAAGGATCTAGTACACAATGATGTGCACTGGTCAGATCCACCATAAAGAGTGATAAAGACTATTTGTCATGATTTACTAAAGGTTTAGTAAATATGGTTATACTTACAAGACTAAGTGTAATTCTGATTCATTGGAAAAGTTTCAATGAATAGCAGAACGAATAGGAAGAATCAATTAGGCAAAAAGATAAAAGTTTCTCCAATCTGAATGGAAAGGAGAGTACTTTCGTATCGTGTTTTATGATCATCCTAATGATTATGGAACCATGTCACAATTGATCCTCTAAGTACACCTTAGTGCACTTGCATGACTAAGAAGAGGAATCATAAATTGTTGAAATGGTTAAATCAAGAAGATGAATCATACTTCGTTCCAAGATCAATCCTTAGAGTCATACTCCAAGATTGTGCATTGGGTGACATATCTTAAGTAGGTTTATAATACCTCCTGAAATGTGGAATATAAATGTTTCTTATTCTTGCATATTTGAAAGTGTAGTTGTGGTGTTTTGGATAAAACAAAGATCAACTAAGACCAATTACATGAAGTGTTGTCTTAATAAGATCTCACGTTAACTCTTGAATATATAATTGTGTCAAGAAATGTTTCTTGACAAGAGAATCTATATGTCAAGAGGTCAGTGGGAGTCTTAATGATCTTGAATAGTTTCAAGAACTAATCAAGAATAAACCAATGAGTTATCACTAGCACACGACTTGAGGTTAATAACCTATCGTGTTGACATATTCTTGTGTTTGTGCCTATTCCAGTTAAAGTTGACTATGCATGTGAATTCTATGAGTTCTCATCTGATTGCATAAGATAAAGCATCTTGATCAGTGAAAGTTCATTGATCAGTAAGGGCGAGTTGCTGAACAACCTGGAAGCAATGGTAGGCTCTTGGGCTACTAAATGGCAAGAAATTAAGATTGAACAAATTCAGTCCATATGAGTTTGAATTTTTCATAGAACTTGTCTTAAGATAATGGTTGGAAATGACAGATTCACATGGATAGGAACATATACACCATTAAACCTAAGTGGTAAGGTTTCTCTCCAATTAATGAAAATGATTGTAAAGAATCGCTTTCACTAAGTAGATTTTAAAGAGTTAGCAATTGTGATATTTGAATTCTCAAATTCGATTATAATTACGACATCCCTCTTCATACTTCGAATTGTGAAAAATGGCAAATAGTTTGAACATTCGGGACTTACTGCCATAAGTTCTGAAATAGTTTATACACATATGTGAACTTTCTTATAAAAGGTGTATGAGCTTAGATAAAGGATTATCGAAGCATCTTGTATTAGAATTCTGAACTATGGAAAGAAATTCAATAAATATTGTTTTCTAGAAGTCCAGCTGATTTTTGGATACATGTCAAAGCTAGTGGGAGCATACGTGTTATGCTAGTAAGATAATAATTATTATGCTAGTGGGAGCATAATTATTATGGTAAGTGTTGCGAGTTAGCAAAGCTATTTATAGGAAACAAAGTTCTAATTTGCAAAATTGCAAAGTTTGAAAAATTGGTTCACTATAGTAAGGGAGAGGATACTTATACTTTCTTTCAAATCTAAAAGTTTAGATTGAAGTATTAATCAAACTAAGTCAAAAGTATATATGAATATCTGAAAATTCTACATATAGAAATAGTATAGCAAGAGACTGGTCAAGCAACATGTCTTTATGTAAGACATTATGAATCGTATCCCATATGCTTCGGGTATAGGATCGATTGCATATGATATAATATTTATGTGTTCTGAATTTTCCAAATGCCTAGGGCATTAAGATGGAAATGGGAGCAGAACCAAATATGACTAAAGTTGTTAAACAATTGCTAAGAACAATATGAGGTTTGCCAAAGATTGGTTGCTTATGGACAGTTGGAAGTATAGTATTGGAGGGACCATATTGACATAATTTTGAATAGATAGAACTCTATTAAGAATGGACTGTCATATGGAAAATATGGATATGTTTCCATAATGGGAGTTGGATATTAAGAATCTATGTGTAAGCTAGAAACCTTCATGCAAGAAGGATGTTCAAAGGAATGTAGTTTGAATGTGAGACTTCGTATCTGTGGAGTTTTCTTGTAACAATCTCCAGTAGAGTACTTTGTAATATCATTGTCCAAGTCTCTGTGACTTTGGTGCATTGACATTACAAAAGGATCATTGCATGATAGTTTAGAATCTAACACATTCTTACAGTGATAAGAATTAGGTATTCTTACACTAAGTAATAAGGATTTGGAATTGTGAAATGAGCATCATTGAAATGTTTTCAATTGATCTATTTTACAAAGAAAGGACCATATATAAACATAGTGTGCGTGCTTGGAGCATGGGATAAATACTACTTTAATTCAAGTATTAAGTTGATTAATCGAAACATTATACAATGAATAATGTGGAATCAATATGGTGATTAAATAATAAGTGTTTTATTTATATTCAAATGTTTTGAAACCATATTGGATTTGATTATTCTTGTGTTTCACTTTTGCATGTTTTACTTCCCGAATAACTAGGTTATTCAAACATCCACAGTTAATCATACTTTGGAAGTAAGTAATGAGGTAAGACTATCATGGATCCGACTATAGATTGTCTAAGGTTTTAGACATAGCACAAGTTTGTTGTAGTGTTCATGAGTACTCCTGTAATAAGATTTGAGTATTGGATCAAACCCATGCTCATTTGAATCACTTCATGGATTTTATCACGAGTGATCATGAGACGATAATATCTTATATTCTTGAAACCAAGACATGTGATATATGTTCCTTTCACCCTACTAGGGATAAAAGCGATATATGTGGGCCCCTCGATGATTTTGTGATGGCACCCTAAGTGCTTGGCTAAGGCTAGACTGGTTTGATTTGTTCAATTAGTCAGTCGTCATAAATCGGAAAACGGGAAATAACACATGAACAGAGAGAATGATTATAATCCATGTGTCAGTTCATACGATATCTTGTAGAATGGAGGAATATATGATCCCTTATCTAATCGACGCGTCAGAGTTCGACAACGGCTTTAGAGAGCTACGACTGCTAATCGGATTTTGAAGTTGCATTTGCAATTGAAGTTATCTGACTTATCCAAGTGGGAGACTGTTGGATTAGGTGTCTAAGCCCATAACTCTAATTGGTATGTACTTAACCCGAAAGTAGCATGGTCCATTTGGGTTGCAATTCACTGGAACAATTTGATATGATGGATATTTGAGAAAGAGGTTATTTGTGATTTATTAATATATTATAAGAATAACATATTAAATGAGAAATCATATTATTTAATTAGTATTGATCAAGAATTAATTTGGAATTAATTTAGTGATCAAAAGAGACTGATTAAATATACGGGGATTGATTATGTAAATCAGTGATACATATGGTTTGGGCTATTGATCCATGATGGGCTAAGTTTATGTGAGAATCCATAAAGAGTTAATCGATATGAATTATTGGATCATAAGATAAGTGTATAGATTAAGGTTTACAAGTGACCTTTGGAATTCTACACTATATATATGTAACCCCTTAGCCAAAATCGACACACTAGTATTCTAAGAGAACCCTTGCCCATTTTGGTGGTTCATAACCTCTCTCACGAGCCTCCTTTTGTTCTTGGTGTGTTGTGAAACATTTGAGGCATCACACTTGGGGTGCTAAGCTCTTAAAGGCCACATACAAACATGCTACAACAAGAGGTAATCTTCTAACTAGTTTTTATAATTCATATATCAAGTTGTGTGCTAGTTTAGGATTCTTGCTTTGGAAAAACAATATTGCATGTATATTTACAGACAACTTATATCCAAAGCATTACGATTGTATGTGCACCATAGGGATGTTAGAGTACATAAAACCCAACATGATTTACCTTGGATACCTCCGGAGAGACAGGTTGAGTTCAGGGGTGACCTGGTCCATGGTGCGGCTCCGATAGCCAAGGCACCATATTGGTTGGCTCCTCTCAAGATGCAGGATTTGTCTACGCAGCTGTAGGAGCTGCTAGACAAAGGATTTATCAGACCTAGTAGTTCTCCATGGGGAGCCTCGATCCTGTTTGTGAGGAAGAAGGACGGGTCACATCGGATGTGCATAGACTATCGGGAGCTGAATAAGGTAATGGTGAAGAACCGTTACCCCCTCCCGAGGATTGATGATTTGTTTGACCAGCTACAGGGTGCATCTTGGTTCTCCAAGATTGATCTGTGATCGGGTTATCACCAGATATGAGTCAGGAACGAGGATGTCCAGAAGACGACTTTTTAGACTCGCTATGGACATTATGAGTTCTTGGTGATGCCGTTTGGGCTCACCAATGCTCCAGTCGTGTTCATAGACCTCATGAACCGCGTGTGCAGAGTGATGTTGGATCGGTCTGTGATAGTCTTCATTGATGATATCTTGGTCTATTCCAAGACCGAGGAGCATCATGAGGAGCACTTGAGGGAGGTACTGGAGACACTGAGGAGGGAGAGACTTTTTGCGAAGTTCTCCAAGTGTGAATTATGGTTGCGCGAGGTGCAGTTTCATGGGCATCTCGTCAACCAGAAGGGTATTTTGGTTGATCTGACCATGATAGAGGCCGTGATGCAGTGGGAGGTTCCGAGGTCTCCAACTGAGATTCAGAGTTTTCTTGGTCTAGTGGGTTATTATCGGAGATTCATCCAGGATTTCTCCAAGATCGTTGTTCCTTTGACCCGACTGACCAAGAAGTCGGTGACATTCCGGTGGAGGCCTGAGCAGCAGGCAGCCTTCGAGACCCTTAGACAGTGGTTGTGCGAGGCACCGATTCTGACTCTGCCCGAGGGAGTTAATGATTTTGTGATTTACTGTGACGCATCGATCACGTGTATGGGTGTAGTTTTGATGCAATGGGGTCATTTGATAGCTTACACGTCGAGGCAACTGAAGCCTCACGAGGCTAACTATCCGACGTATGATTTAGAGCTGGGGATGTTGTTTTCGCCCTAAAGATTTGGCGGCATTACCTCTACGGGGTCCGATGTGCCATTTACATAGACCACAAGAATTTGAGGTACCTCATGGATCAGCCGAATCTGAACATGAGGCAGCGTCGGTGGTTAGATGTGGTGAAGGATTATGACTGTGAAATCCTTTACCACCCGGGCAAGGATAACGTGGTGGCCGATGCCCTGAGCCGCAAGGCAGTAGCGGCCCTGATTTGAGACATCTGTCTGAGGATGACATTGATTACTCCATTGTTGGAGTAGATCAGAGAGGCATAGGTAGAGGGCCTGAAAGAAGAGTGCCCGAAGTGCGAGCAGATCATAGGCCGAGATCCCTCATTTGATTACGACAGCCGAGGGTTGTTGACCCTGCATGGGAGGGTCTGGGTTCCGTACTGGGGCGGAGTATGATAGGTTCTGATGAATGAGGCCCACAAGTCGAGGTTCTCCATCCATCCCGGGGCGACAAAGATGTATCGGGATCTTCACCTTGATTATTGGTGGTCGTGCATGAAGCGTGACGTGGCTTGGTACGTAGAGCGGTGTTTGACCTGCAGGAAGGTCAAGGCCGAACATTAGTGTCCCAAGGCAAGATACAGTCGCTGGACATTCCCGTGTGGAAATGGGAAGATATCACTATGAATTTCATTACCAAGCTTCCTAGGACCGCATGTGGAGTATATTGGATATGGGTCATCGTGGATCGGTTGACCAAGAGCGCTCATTTTATCCCGATAGAGGAGAGTATCTTGGACGCGAAGCTGGCCGAGGTATACATGCGCGAGATAGTGGCACGACATGAAGTGCCTGTCTCGATGGTGTCAGACCGAGATGTCCGTTTCACTTCCAGATTCTGGAAGCGGTTTCACGAGGAGATGGGTACTCCTCTCCACTTCAGCACCACTTTCCACCCTAAGAAGGATGGAGAGAGCGAGAGGATGATACAGACTCTCGAGAACATGCTACACGCATGTGTTTTGGATTTTGGTGGTAGTTGGGATACATATCTTCCGTTAGCAGAATTTTCGTATAACAACAGTTACCACACCAACATAAACCGACCTCCCTTTGAGATGCTTTACGGGAGGAAGTGTAGGACCCTAATCTGTTGGGGAGAGGTCATCCAGAGAGTCATGGGGAGTACTGAGGTAGTACTCAAGACTACAGAACATATCCAGTAGGTCCGAAGCAGGCTTCAGACTGCTTAGAGCCGGTAGAAGAGCTACGCCGACAAGGGGCATTCAGACATGGAGTTTCAAGTGGGCGATATGGTCCTCCTGAAGGTGACACCTTGGAAAGGTGTCATCCGTTTCCAAAAGCGGGGCTAGCTGGGCCCCAGATACATTCGTCCTTTCAGGGTTATAGCACGGGTGGGCAAGGTGGCATATCGGGTGGATCTTCCAGCAGAGCTCAGCCAGATCCACAACACCTTCCAAGTTTCCCAGTTGAGGAAGTGTTTAGTGGATGATTCAACGATTGTGCCCTTAGAGGATATTCAGGTTGACGACAACCTGAACTATATTGAGAGGCCGGTGGCGATTTTGGATCGCAAGGCGAAAACCTTGAGGAACAAGGTTGTTCAGCTAGTGAAGATGTAGTGGCAGCACCACAAGGGTTCAGAGTGGACATGGGAGCCCGAGGAGGAGATGAGGGAGCACTACCCGGAGTTGTTTTCAGACGTAGGAGACTTCGAGGACGAAGTCTAAGACAAGTGGGGGAGAATTGTCACGCCCGGACTCTGGTATGCATTTATTTACAAATGATTCATGTCTAAAAGCTACTCGACGAGTTGGAAGCCCCAGACTCGTCGAGTAGAAGTTAGTCTTGGACGTGGGACTTCAGCCACCTACTCGACGAGTCGAGAGCCCTCGACTCGGCGAGTAGGTCTTTCAGAGTGAAACCCTAATTTCGGGGTTTTGCACCCTATTTAAGCTCCCTAACCCCCATCCCTTGGCATCATTTACAACCTCCTTGTCCCAAACCCTAATCCACGAAACCCTAGAGCTTTCTTTTAGAGTGTGAGCCATTTTGAGTGATCTTTGTGTTCTTTGAAGCTTGTGGAAGAGAAACAAGATAGAGGGCTCAAGAGGGAAGGAGTAGATCCAGAAGCTACACTCCATTTGCTATATTTTCTGGTAATCAAGTTTCCATATTGGCTATTAGTTCCTTAGATCTATTTGCTTCCATTTTATGAGGATTTTGGTGCAAGAACCTTGGTATTTGGGATTTGGACGTCTCAAGTGACTTATATCTCAGATATGGGATCTAGGAGCGGTTCCATGGCATAAAGGTACAAACTTTATGATCATGGAAGCCCCATGCAAGCTTATAAGCATTAATATGGCCTTTCTAACCCTAAGAGGCCATGTTTGGAAGGAAAGCTAGTGACTTTACGTATCCAACAGATGTTCAAAGCCTAGATCTAGTATAGTGTGCCTTGGTTTAGGGTATTATGGCTTGTGGACCAAGATCTATGTTCTAGAGAGTTAGGGTTTGAGCTAAACCCATTAAGAAGGACTAAGAGCAGGTAAAGTTGGCAACTTTACCCTTAAAAGTGTATTCCCAGTGGGTAGATGAAGTTTGGAGCTTGGATATGAAGGGTACGAGCTTAATCCATTGAGATGGCTCAATCAGACAGAGGAACTCGGCGAGTAAATGGAGGGACTCGAAGAGTTGATTTGGTTTTTCCCGTTTTAGCTTAAGGTAGAACTCGACGAGTCAGTGAAGGGACTCGACGAGTTAGATCGCGATTTCAGGTTCTAAGACTCGAAGAGTTGATGGAGCAAATCGACGAGTTGGGTCAACCAGAAGGTTGACTTTGACCCAAGTGTTGACTTTGACCAGGGGTAAAATGGTCATTTTACCTTAAGAAGGATTATCAGATTTTGATTCAGTGTTATTATGAAATTGATAGCCGGGGAGTCGCCGGAGCAGTAGTCAGAGATTCCTCACTCGAGTTTTCAGCAGTCAGCCTTGCGAGGTGAGTATCCTCCAGTAGGAGCAAGTCTACGGAACCAAGGCCGACCCGTTGTATGATATGTTAGTAGCTGAGTATGGGCGAGGCCCATATGTCCCAGTTTGCGGAGTGTGGGCAGGGCCCGTATCTCACAGCTTAGTTTGATTATGGATATGTGCCTAATTGATAGATTTAGTTATACTAGTTGTCTGTGTGATACTTGTATGTATGTTTAGTAGCTAAGTATGGGCGGGGCCTATATCTCATAGCAGTTGAGTCTGGGTGGGGCCCATATCTCATAGTAGCCGAGTGTGGGTAGGACCCGTATCTCATAGTAGCTGAGTGTGGGCGGGGCCCGTATCTCAGAGTCAACGGAGTGTGGGCGGGGCCCGTATCTCCCAGTAAGGGGAATGTGGGTGGGGCCCGTATCTCCCAGTTAGCAGAGTGTGGGCGGGGCCCGTATCTCCATGAGTGTAAGTGGGGCCCGTATCTCCTAGTTGCATGTTATATGTGTATGGTATGTGGTAATTTGGGGAGACTCACTAAGCTTTGTGCTTACAGTTTTCAGTTTTGGTTTCAGGTGCTTCTGGTAGCAAGGGGAAGAGATCATGATGATTGCAATGCACACACCATTTTTTTCAGCCTAGGATGTTATACTCTTATATTTTGATATACATTGATATGATGTTTGAGATATTATGACATGTGTTTTGGATATCTATGGTTTTATTAAGAATTAAGAACGAAATTTTTGGAGTGTATTTTTGGGATGTTTCATCCCAGTCGACTGAACTCGTCGAGTTACCTCCTAACTCGACGAGTTCCTATACTACTCAGACTCATGATAAACCGAGTCAACTCGTCGAGTCCCTTCACACACTTGTCGAGCTCTACCTGATACAGAATCGGGACAACTCGACTCAACTCGTCGAGTCCTCCTCTGGACTCGCCGAGTACCCTGTCTGTTTGGGCTATATTAATGGATTAAGCCCCTACACTTCAGATCCAAGCTTCATACTTCCCATAAACCCTGAAAATGTCCTTCTAAGGGTAAAGTTTCCAACTTTACCCGTTAATACCTCTTCTTAAAGGGTTTAGATCAAACCCTAATTCCTTGGGACCTAGAGCAGCGATTGCGCCTGTATTCCGTAGAGAGATTTCGTCTGCCCCATATCTCCTTCCCGAGATACAGCTCACAAAGACATGAGCTAGAAACCTCCAGTATGGTGGTAACAACTTCTTGAGAGTAGGAGGAAATTTTCCTTCATATCCCATTTTACCAAGGAGTTCTTGAGCTTGATCTATTGCAATCTCAGTGGGGAAACCTGGTTGATCTTCAATTCTTAGCACCTCCTGGATGATCTGCTCTGTTGCTATGAGTTTGCATCCCTTGACAGTAGCTTCAATAGACTTTGAACCATCATCCCCCTTTTTCACCACTACAGTCTTCCAGAACTCTTGAATTAGACTTTGATAGACCACTGGATTTAGATTCAGAGCAGTAGCTAAGCAGCATTTCGTTAAACCATGGATCATAGACTTGAATTCACCATGATCTGCAAGAGGGTCAACCAAAAAGATCGCCAAATTGTGACTATCAGCAAATTTTAGTCCAACCATTTGATCTGCATTTAACCAAGCCAAGTGAAAAAACAACTTATTTAATCATTTAAGACTAAGGTTTTACTCATGTAACAATTTAATTAGGCTTTAATGGTGATTAAGTGCTAAAAACAGTTCATGTAGGAGGTGTACGGCCGTAAACGGGCATATGGCCGTAAACGGGCGTACGACCATAAGCCCTTCAATGACCGTAAACTGCTCAAGAGCCGTAAACGCCAACAGATTCAATTTCGTCAATTAATCCTTCTATTCACGGTCGATTTCTTGTTAAAATAGCATTTTGGTGGTCGGAATATGCATACCTACAAGAGTAAACAGTCGATTTCGAGTTATAAACACAAATGAGATGGATCGATGAACAGTGATAGAGAGGATTCGGGATTGAGTTTACGTCGTAGAAAGAAAAGTGAGAGATAATGAGTTTACAACCGGACTTAGCACTTTATATACCCGGACCCAAGACCCGGTCCAAAACCCATGGACTACAACCCAAAAAGCTTCAAAAACTTAAGCCTAATACCCAAAAACAATTTAAAAATAATGCATTTTGAGACCTATAAAAATAAAATAAAATAAAAATAAAATAAAATAAATTCTAACAATTAAACTAAACAATTTCAAATTTTTAACTTTCTAATTTTTGTTTGGTTTTTGTTTAATTTCTCCCCCTAAATTTGTGCATGAGTGAGAATGAAAATTAAATGCGCAAATTTAAACTACCCTAAAACAAAAATTAGTCCTCAAAGCGAATCATTTTTAAAAATCCCACAAGCACATCGAATCGAGCTTTCTTAAACGGTTTTGTGAACAAGTCCGCCACATTATTAGTAGTAGGAACCTGTTCCAACCGAATGAGCGAACGCTCATAACAATCTCTGATAAAATGCACTTTGATATCGATGTGCTTGGTTTTTGAGTGTTGGACTGGATTTTTAGCAATTTGAATTGCAGCTTCATTATCACAAAAAATAGGGGTTTCTAGAAAATTCAAACCGAAGTCCAGTAATTGATGTTGTATCCAGATAACTTGAGAACAACAGGCAGAAGCAGCTACGTATTCCTCCTCTGCCGTTGAGGTTGAGACTGTATGTTGTTTCTTGCACTGCCATGACACCAGCCGGTCTCCAAGAAATTGACATCCCCCCGACGTTGATTTCCTGTCAAGCTCACAGCCTCCATAATTACTGTCAGCAAAAGCATATAGATCAAATTCAGAATTTTTCGGATACCAAAGACCCAATTTTGGGCTGCCTTTGAGATACCGAAAAATTCGTTTGACAGCAATAAGATGTGAAAGGTTAGGATTAGCCTGATATCGTGCGCTTTGACAAACCGCGAACATGATGGCTGGACTGCTTGCGATTAGATACATCAACGATCCGATCATCGAACTGTAGTCAGTTTGATCTACGGATCCGCCTTCAATATCTGAAGTCAACAGTGGTCTCTCGGCCATTGGCGTCAGTGCAGGTTTTGTGTCTCGAAACCCGAACCTCTCAAGCATATCTTCAACATACTTGGCTTGATGTAGCAGGATTCCGGATGAGTCTTATTTGACCTGAAGCCCCAAAAACATGGTCATCTCCTCCAGAGAACTCATCTCGAACCTCTTCTTCATCACGCATTCGAACTCTTTGCATAGCTGTGGACATGTCGACCCGAAGATGATGTCGTCGACGTAGATTTGAACAAGAATATGATCGGCACCAACATGCTTAATGAAAAAGTTTTGATCAATTGTTCCCCGTGAATATCCATGCTCGAGCAACTGCTTCATAAGAGTTGCATACCACGCCCTTGGAGCTCGATTTAACCCGTATAAAGCCTTGTCCAACTTGTAGACCTGATTCGGAAACTTCGAATTGACAAACCCAGGAGGTTGAACAACATAGATTTCTTCCTTCACAGCGCCGTACAGAAAGGCGGTCTTGACATCCATCTGGTAAACCGTGAAGTTCATGTAAGAAGCGTACGCGAGGAAAATGCGAATAGCCTCCAAGCGAGCCACTGGAGCATAAACTTCGGTGTAGTCAAGACCCTCAATTTGACGAAATCCACGAACAACTAATCGGGCTTTATTCCGCACAATGACCCCTGAGACATCTTGCTTGTTCCGATAGACCCAACACATGTCGAGAGACTTCTTGCCCTTAGGTAATTCAACCAGCTTCCAAACCCCAAGCTTTTCAAACTGATTCAACTCCTCGTGCATAGCATCCACCCAACTGGGTTCATTCAAAGCCATTTCAACTTTCTTTGGCTCTATTTGAGATATGAAGCAAGAATAGAGACATGTGTTTACATCTCCACTCTGACTTCGCATTTGAACACCGTCGCCCAGCAGACCTATGATAAACTCCGCAGTCAAGCACATCAAATAATAGTCAAATTCATCCCAGTACATTTTTGGACGATTTTAAGTTCGTTTGGGTGTTTTATTTTAATTTTTCGTCAAACGAACAAATAAATGGAAGTATCCGTTAGGAGTGATGTGTAACAGATAAACAATTAACACCTTAACTAGGTGTTTACGGCCAAACAAGGGGATTTTGGGCCGTAAACTCCCTTTGACCATGAACTCATGCATATAGCATGAGTTTACCCTTCATTCTTTCAATTTTCACTTCCTAACTCAAGAACACCCAAGATTCTCTCTCAAGTATCATATCACATTTCTTCAAATCCTCCAAAAATGTAAGTATTTCCTTCCTTGGTTCGTTCATATAACACTTTATCTAGTGTTTATATTCGATTTCATCCATGGAAATCTCCTCTTTTCAGATCTTCAAGTGTTCATCAAAACACCAAGAACACACACTAGTGTTTTTGGCCCTTAAACACTCTTACAAGCTTCCGATAAGTAAGTGCACTCCTCCTAACTAGTTAATTGCTTAGTATACTTCCTAAACTATGGAAGAACATCAAAAACCCCCAAGAACACTTGGGTTTACGGTCAAGGGATATCCTTGAACCGTAAACACCACCAAGTTGTGTTTTGATGCCCCTAACACCTTCTATGGCTTGTATAAAGGACTAGAACCTTGCATGCATGAACTAGAAACCCCAAAAACATGAAAATGTAGAAGTGACCAAGAGTTTACGGCCGTAAACTCATGGGTTTACGACCGTAAACTCCCAAGGAGTGGTCCAAGGACCGTAAACTCCAAAGAAAGGACATTTCGAGCCCCAGTCACTTCCTAAGCCTTGGATTCAAGTCTAGCTTACTTCCTTGTGTGGTATAAGACCTTAAAACACCCAATGGTACCATTACCATGAGTTTACGGCTTTAAACTCATGGGGGAAATGGTCCAAGAACCGTAAACCCATATGGTGCTACCATATGGGGAGTAAACTCCAATGTGAGGCCATACTCTCTTTAGATGCAACCCTTTAGTACTCCTAGCACTTGAAGCAAAGTGTTTCCATGTAATAGGGTGTCTTTACTTGCTAAATTAGTTGTTAAATGACTAATTAGATACATAAATGTATCATTACATGTTCAATAGGATCCGCGTGTGTGTTCAAGTCCTCACTTGACACTTAGCATCCTATACCATCCGTTCATCCGAATCACCCACTACAGGTGAGTTCATACCCCTTAATCAACCTTTGAAATGATTTTAAATGCTTTTATGGGGGGGGGAATACAAGTTGAACTGACAAGTTATTATATCAATCACATGTGATTAATAACCGTCAGGCAAATAGATTTTTGCATGTTAAACTGTTTTATTCAGCTAAAGGTTTTCAAATCTTGTTTTCAAGTCTCTTTTAAAATACAAAAAACCTCTTTTTAAGTTACTAAACTTTTATCAAAGTCCTTTTCAACTTATACTCTTGTAGATTCATGTCTATATAGATATAGTTATATAAGTAGGGTTTGAAGGACTTAGGACTGATAGCCCGCTTTATTTCCTGTTCCTTGTTTGGTTGTGGACTTAGAGCATCTAGTTATTTGTCCGAGTGTCGTTGAAGTCCTAGTTATATATTATGTATATCTGGTTAGATATTAAAACTCTTACTCCAGTTCAACACCTTTGGGTAGCAAAGGTACCTAGATGACCTCTCAAGTAACCTATAATAGGTATACTTTAGAAACCAATCCTAACTTTCATGAAGGACAACTTAGTTATATCTATATTCTAAAAACTCGTACTTTTAGTGAAAAGAAAGGTATATAGATATCATAACACGAGATACATCCTCATGACGCGGATTTCACCGTTGTCGAGTGGTAACCAGAGTCTCCTAGAGGGAGAGCGGCCATTGTGTGTATAGATCTATACGGGATAGACCATCCCACATCCTGACTGCTAGCTACAGTCCCGGCCGACCAAGCCAAGGGGTGACAAATGTCACATTCATTTCGACGGCAGCAGGTCGTCGTGTTTACATCCGTCAATCAGTATGGTTACGAGTATCTTTACATTTACCTTATAATTCATGGCTTTAAGGTAATAAGTGTTATCACGGTATTTTGCTACATATAAAACCCTCATAATATATTTTCCTAGTTATACACTTGGCCACATTTTAAACCTTTAAACTAACCTACTTAGGATTAAAGGCTATTCTAGACTCTCCGAGGTGTATTGTTCATTTGATACCACCTGGAGTCTGTATTTCATTCATTTAGACTCTCCGAGGTGTATTGTTCATTTAATACTACCTGGAGTCTGTATTTTATTTCTTTATAAACGGCAACATCATTGCTGAAGTAAAGCATTATTTTCCCTATTACTTTTGCTTGTGATCTTCTCACATACTCATTAAAGTGTAAACTATATTTTGATAATGATAAGATACTTTTGAGGGAAAATACTCCTTAAAACATAAAACAGTCGAGTTTTGGTAGAAAGCTACTTTTATTAGAAAATATAGGATTTTCTGAGGGAAATTCCAATACTCTGTAAACTTTAATCACCATCCTTTAATGAGATTATTTTGATGAACAACGTCTATTTATATCAATGTCATTAAAATACTTATGAACTCACCAGCATTAAAATGCTGATACTCTCTTTCAAAATAACTTGTATTCTCAGGTCGTCAGTAGACAGGTACACTCCGGGAGCTTTTGTGAAGACAACCTTGTACCGAGCTACATCTTATGTTATCTTCTATATTTACTTTTGATGTTGTTGCTAAATGTAACCTATGTAAAAAATATTACTATTAATGCAATGGTTGTTGTACTTGATTTACTATATTGCATATGTTGTGATACTTGACATGACGTCCTCCACCCCAGAACGTTTCCGCCGTTCCGGTTTTGGGGTGTGACAGATTGGTATCAGAGCATTGTTTATAGTGAGCTCAGTATATCAAATCATAAAAGATATACAACCTATAAATACAATGGGATAAAAACACTCTGACCAAGAATTATACTTTAAATATATAACCATATTTTACAAAAGTATAAGAACATCCAGAATATATAAAAACCCAAGCAAGTATCACAAGAAGAATAAGAATAAAAGTCTTTGGATGTTGAGCATTACCGTCAAACCTTGGCAGTTATGTAATCGTAAGCTGGAATAAATGTAACGTGTGCTTGGGGGGTGATGGTGGTGTTGCAACGAATCTGAAACTTACCAAATAAGAATGCTAGAGCCAAACATAAAGTTTAAAATAATATAGGAGTATTTTAGGATACTAAAAGACTGACAATAAACCCAAAAGCATGTTCAGAAGTTAAGAATCAAACATGTAATTAAAATACTATAGGAGTATTTTAGGAACCATAAATAACCTTGCGTGAAAACTAAAAGAGATCCTTATTGATAGACCTATGATTACAGAGTGTATACTCCCAAGGTTATGTATAGTGAGGATCTCATAGGCTAAGAATATGTGGTTTAGCTCTACTTCCTTTTCCTTGTTTGGATGTGGATATAGGGTAGTATCACATATTCGAAGACCTATCAGATCTAAGTTATATATGATTTGTGTACACTATGTAATTGTAGCCGGACTCGATATGGATCACCCAGTAAAATGTTTTAATAATCTTTTGAGATTCTTTAGACATTCCCATTCTCGCACAAACCCCTTTAGGAAACCTTATCCACTTCAGTAATCAGCAGAGGAGTCGATAAAGACCCAGAAGAGGTTCATTGAGAAAGATTTCCAAGTAGGAAGTAAACGAACAGTGATGAGGCTATTGAAATCACCATGTGCATATACCTTTTAGGGACATCGGTGGGGAATTCGCCTGAACTTCTGAGATTCCAGTCATCCATTATGAAGTGATAACACTCAGAATCAGAATCAGAGGTAAGGCGGAGCAGAAATTCAATATGTCTACGAGAGCAGAGAACCCTATATAGATACCCGGAGGAAACCAATGCTTGTTCCAGTCAGGGATAAGAGGTGGACAGAGGGAGCCAATGCATGGGACCCGAGAAGTGGTTCTACCTCTTTAACGTCACGCTAATAATCCATAAAATAATACAATTTAGTGAGTTAGTGATTACACTACTCACACTAAGTGCTAGGCAAATCGTCTTTCCTGTCGCGATTAATATAAATAGGTCGGATCACAAAACCTCGATTGAGAGTGTTTAGCCATAAGTTTTCATGAGCATTTTCTTCCGTAATCTTCGTTCCGAACTTCTCTCAAATCTTTTCAAAGCCGGAGAGTGAACCTCTCCAATATAAAGATAACTTAGTAGGAACGATACCCATTTTATGGCTTTCCGATACACTTACTCCTACTCTGTTACCCAGACTGCATCATAGGGATGTAGGTCGACGCTCAGATAACCATAAATCAAGGCGTGGGAAAAATTTATGCCTATCATAGTAAAGAAAGATACGTCTAGGGTTAACCATCGTTTCTCATCAGCTTGTGTTCCTTTTCGTGTAGGAAAAACCATGCCTCCAAAGAAACGTAACCAACCCGCTGGTAAGACACCGATTCTTCAAATCGATGAAGCTACGTTTCAAGCTGCAGTTTCAGCAGCCGTAGCAACTGCCATGGCTCACCTGAACGCTAACAACGCCAATGTTAGCAGGAGCCCTATCGGGAATCCCGATCACAACAATGGACATCAGCAACCAGCACCAGTGTGTAAAGCCACCCAAGAACTCCAATCTAACCCACTGAAAAGGAATTTTGGGAACGAGGAGGGAAGTACCTCGACTCAAGGACCCTCTGAGGGGCAGCAAGCTGAGGTGATCAATACCCTTGTCGACCCGCCTGCCTCGACACCAAGAAGACCATACCTAGGAAACCTCCCCCACTGCAGCAAGTGTGACTACCATCATTATGGAGTCTGTCGAGAACCCTTTTGTGTTAGGTGCAACATGAAGGGGCATACCGCTCGCAACTGCATAACCCCGGTTGAGTTTATTACATCAACCACCAATGTTGGGACCAGTCCAATATGCCACCTATGTGGTGAAATTGGGCACTTCAAGAGGGACTGCCCAACTGAAAGAAATGACAAGGGCGCAGGAGGAGTTTAACCCTAATGCCTAAGGGGAAACATCAGGGAACCCGGTAGAATTTTGGTACGTTTCTCAATCCTAAGTAGCTAACCGAAAACTTTAATTAATCAATTCTAATTGTAATTACTCCCTCGTTAAGGCGAAAGTCGCAGCAGTGTTATAAAACTTGAAAACCCATCAAGTAAAGCTATGATGGCTTAGTATATACGTTAAGGCCATTTATAATTAAGATTGATAGGCCTCGAGTGAGTGATGCTGCCTTATCTCCTGTTCCTTGTTTGGTTGTGGATTTAGGCCGGAGTCGCTCAGTCAACAGTCCTTTTAATCTTAATTATAGATGACTAGTGTATACTAGGCGGTTATAGAGAGGCCTCGTGAGAAATCCATTCATGAAAAGTACATTATTCCAAAACATCAGAACCCCTAGAGTTCAGCGTCACTCATGTCGGTCCAAGTATCCATGGTAGTAATACCATGGACGAAGCCCGCGACGCTAGGAACTTGTGTGCCCTGTTCAGCACATGGTCCAATCAATCTTCATTCTATATCTTGTCGATGTTTGCTAATTTTGACACTACCGTCAGCCATGGTTCGAATTGATGCGACCATGTGAAAATTCATAGTGTTGTGTAAAAAGAACTTTTACCTTATCATAAGCGTCAAATAAAGGTTCTTTCGAACCTAATAAGAAAACATAATGCGAACCATCAGTCGTCTCCCTCATCCAACCTTCAGAAGTACCCAGGAGAGGGGTACCACGCGCTGTTAACCAACCCCGTTAGACTTTAAAACCTAAAGCGAAAGGCACCATAGATATTCCGGAAGACAATAACCGCCCGAGGCCTACTCAGTAGATCCCCCAGAAAGACCATTTGCACCGCACAACCAGGTTCGTGAATCAAGAGAAAGAACTCATAGGATTAACTTACTACTACTGAGTATATGCATTAGGGCGGTATATAATTTAGATCGATAAGATTTAAGATGGGTGCTTCCTCCCTACTCCCTCTTCCTTGTCTGGTTGTGGGTTTGGGGTGGGGCCACACATCTGAACATCCCGTCAATCTCAATTATATACGGCTTGCATACATGGAGTAATAGTGATTGAGCCGAGTATGAGGTCTACCACGAACTTTATAATAAAACCCTTCATTCTATCCCATAGGGAAGGAGCTGAATTCAAGAGAACCATTTTGGGTTGAGCTACTAACATGACTACAAATTCGAAATTGTTGTCTATAAACAACTTCTTCATCTTCATCTTCAATCACATCTTTCGAACCAGAGATGGAACCAGACAAGTCATATGAAAACAGATTGAACGACTTGAATAAAGATGTATAATCAAACAACCAATCTGGACCGACTCTGACATCCGTTTCGTTCTCCTCCAACTAGCGCACGTGGAAGGATTCTACGATTTGCTTTGTCTTCTTATTGTAGAACCTATACGTCGTACGAGCATCATACCCCACAAAGTAACAATCATCGGCTTTGGCGTTGAATTTGGGATTGGATTCCAGATGAAGGAGGGTGCAAGGACAGCCAAAAATACGGAAGTGACTAACAGATGGCTTGTGACCGTAGAGTATTTCGTATGGAGTCTTCATTTGAGCTTTGTTGATCAGAACACGATTTTGAACATAACACGCCATGTTGATCGGCTCGGCCCAAAAGAAAACCGGAAGTTTGGAGTCACATAACATCATCCTTGCGGCGTCTTGTAATGTTCGGTTCCGCCGCTCAGCAACACCATTTTGTTGAGGAGTGCGAGTGGCACTGTATTGACGCACTATCACCTTTTCCTCACAAAAATTATCGAGACCAACATTCTTGAATTCTGTCCCATTGTTAGTTCTGAGCGCCTTCACCCGGTGGTTGGTCTGGTTCTCTATCATCACAATAAACTTCTTAATCAAGTCAACAACCCCAACATTGTTGGACAAGGAGAAAACCCACATGAACCGCGAGAAGTCATCAATCACAACCAGACAATACAAATTTATGTTGATACTGAGCACGTTAACCGGACCAAATAAGTCCATATGTAACAATTGGAGCACATGGTTGATTGAATTGACCTGTTTAGGTAGGTGTGGCTTTCTGTGATGTTTTCCTTGGGCGCATGCCACACACTTTTCAAACGTGATGAAATCCTTAACAGGAAGCCCGTGCACTATTTCGTTCTTAGCAAGTTGATTCAAGTTCTTTGCGTTAGCATGTCCGAGTCTTCGATGCCACAGCATAGCATTGTGCTCGGAAACTTTTGAGAAAAGGCAAGTGACTAGTTCAGGAAGATTGTTGTTCATGTCAATGATATATGCATTGCCATCCCGTTTTGATTTCACAAGAATCCATTCTTCTGGAATGACAATGCCTGGCTTCAAAATTAGACATTCTTTATCTATGAAATGCGTCGAATAGCCCTTGTCACAAATCTGAGAGACGCTCAACAAACTGTGCTTTAACTCGGGCGCATAGTTGACATTCTCGAAGCTCAGCACTCCATTGGAAACTGTTCCTTTTTGAGTGATTTTTCCGCCATCTCCTCCCGTAAAGGAAACATATCCCCCATTAAAATTCTGAATGTTGTGCAGTTGGGAGATGTCTCCTGTCATGTGCCTGGAACAACCGTTGTCGACATACCATGGTATGGCGACATTCCTCCACTGCTGTTCCTGCACAATGAGCGGGATTATTTAGATTTGGGAACCCAGGTCATTACTGCCCTGGGTGTACCCTTGACTTTGATAGATTTATCTTTTTGTTTTTTCAAATTTTCATTAATATCAGAAACACTTTCAGAGGATGAAGATGATTGGACAATTGTATATTTGGGCACCCATTGGTAGTTAGGTTTTAAAGTATTCACAGGTGAATTAGAAACATTATTCCTTTTCTTTGAGCGTTTAGATTTTCGGCTACAATTAGTCGACGATCCAGACACACGCTTTGACGAAATTGACCTTGGCTCAACTGCAGTCGATTTCGGCAAAGTACCTGTGGTTGGTTTAGGGAAAACCTTTTTGTTCGATTTAAGATCAGCCCTTTTCTTATTATCATGAATTTTCCGATCATCATCACGAAGACGAGATCTCGACGACTTTCTCGTTAGAGACCTTCCTCGAGACTCGTTTTCTTTCCTCGGTGACGAAAAATGCACAAATGCCCTGATGAAACAATTTCGAGCAATGTGGCCGGCAGTACCATAGTTGAAACATATTTGCTTATTATCATTAGACCTGGTGCCGCCTTTATCAGATTTCGTGCTCTTATTGACTTTTCTAACTTTCCCACACGTGCAAGTGCAGGAGTCAGATTGTGTGACAGGTGTAGAAGATGTGGATGTGCTAGTGTCAGATTCAGATTCATTAGGTTTCACAAAAACAATACCAGATTTATCAGAGACATTAAAATTTGACACGAAATCATCACAAATTAAAACATCAGTCTTAACATCAAAAACAGACTCATCAACTTTTGAAATAGGAACACCAAATTTTGACACAAACTTATTATCAGACTCAATTCTTCCATTCTCCTGCTTTTCCTGGCTTACTGATGAATCTGCATCGGAAGTAGAAAAGTTAGTATCTAAATTCCTAGCACTACATTCGGTTGCATGTTCAGAAGCTGGTGTACCATAAACCATAAATGGTTCTCGGTGTATTTCAGCTTGAGTTAATGGAGTGTTAATATAAGTGTGATTGAATGGGGGAGGGACACTCTCATAACCTATTCCTACTTGCTTCTGATCCTTCCATTTCATTTGTTTTTCAATTATTTTTGCAACTCTTTCACTTGACACATCGAATTTCTTGAAGTTAAAATCAGCATTTGCAAAACGAGTTTTCAAAGTGTCAAGTTCTTCAGTTACAACATCAATATCCTTTTTAAGATATCTATAATGAACACACTTGTCACTATAGTCTGCCTGTAATTTTGTTATAGTCATTTGTCTTGGATTCTAATTGGTCTTTCAATGGTTTCTGGCCTTTCCTAAGTTGGTATCCTTCATACTTTAGTTCCTCCATTTCTCTACGCATCAAATAAGCATGTTCATGAAAAAAGTTGATAGTTTTAATACAAGATGGAGAGCAAGTGATTTCACGGACCTCTGACTTTTCAGGCTCTGGCGTAGTTTGAACCATGAATGCAAATTGTAGATTCATCATCTCCGCCTCTGGATCCACATCAGCTTCTTCTTCTGCAATGTCGTTAACTTGAGCAAGATGCGCATTTTCAGGTCCCGAGATGTTCAGGGCCTGAATTTGGTCGTCCCAATCAAACGACTGAGCTACCATAGCAAGGTTTGCAGTCTAGTTACTGGTGGTAGCTCCCCTGTTGTTACCCACTGGCACCATTGTTCTTTTTTTGTTTTCTCTCCTGTCAGGCCTCGGTGTGACAACCCGAAATTTCTAACTTGTACATCCTTCATTTTTATCAAAGTTAGCCTCGTTTTACGATTTTGTAATGAAGTTGTGGGTCTATATCAGTGTTCTAGGCTTAGTACAACCTAGATATGAGTCTTAGAAAGGGTTAGAATGTGTGTAGCATCAATAAATCGGGCCAAACACACCCAGCATGGTGTGTGCGGCCGCACACCTGAGTGTGCGGCCAGCCAGCCGCACACAGCCAACCGCACACCCTCCCAGTCGCACACCCAACCCTATATATTATGGGAGACCCCCTTCATTCATTCTTTTCCCATTTCGGCTGCACTCTACTTTCTCTCACTACTTTCTCTCTCTAAAAACTTCATCCAAGAACACTCTAAAGGCCTCAAAAACGGGAAGTACTCCATCTTTCAGCTTGTTATAGTGGTAAGACACCTTGATCTAAGCTTAAAACTCATAGTGTTCTTCATGTTCTTCATCACTTGAAGGTGTACGGCCGCACACCTTCATAAGGTGGCCGTACACACCTTAAAGACTCTCCAAAGTGAGAGTTTGGCCTCCATTTTGCTAGTTGGACTTGGTATTGGCTTTGAATCACCTGAAAATCGACGTTTTGAGCATAAAGGAAGAGTGTACGGCTGCACACTCCCATGTACGACCGCACACTCCCATGTACGGCCGCACACTCCCATGTACGACCGCACACTCCCATGTACGACCGCACACAGGCCTGGCCACACACCCTGGCCGCACACATGGCCGCACACACATAAAAGTTGAGTTTGGTGGCCTTACACTCAAATCTAAGGCCCTACACTCATTGAGGGACTTGAATAGGTGTTTGTAACACTTAATTCTAGGTGTTTCCATGTCGCTAAGGTGTGTCCATGTGTCTATTAGTGGTTATATACCCTAAGTGTATTCATATATGTGTTATTACATGATAAACTAGGATCCGTTTGTGCTCACGACTTCATTCCACACCCGGCGATCCTATATCAATCTTTCTTTCGAGTTACTCACTCCATGTGAGTTCATACCCCTTAATCAACCTTTGAAATGATTTTAAATGCTTTTATGGGGGGAATACAAGTTGAACTATTAAGTTATTATATCAATCACGTATGATTAATAACTGTCAATCAAATAAATTTTTGATTGTTAAACTGTTTTATTCAGCTAAAGGTTTTCATATATTACTTTCAAATCTCTTTTAAAGTACTATAATCTCTTTTAAAATTACTAAACTTTTATCAAAGTCTTTTAAACTTATATTTTTGTTAGATTCATGCCTATATAGATATAGTTATATAAGTAGGGTTTGAAGGACTTAGGACTGATAGCCCGCTTTATTTCCTGTTCCTTGTTTGGTTGTGGACTTAGAGTATCCGGTTATTTGTCCGAGTGTCGTTGAAATCCTAGTTATAGATTATGTATATCTATTTAGATATTAAAACTCTTACTCCAGTTCAGCGCCTTTGGGTAGCAAAGGTACCTAGATAACCTCTCAAGTAAACTATATTGGTATAGTTTAGAAACCAACAATAATTTTTATGAAGAGAAACTAGCTATATCAATATTCTAATACATGTACTTTTAGTAAAGAGAACTATATATAGCAAAATTAGAGCATGAGATACATCCTCATGACGTGGATTTCACCGTTGTCGAGTGGTAACCAGAGTCTCCTGGAGGGAGAGCGGGCATTGTGTGTATAGATCTATACGGGACAGACCATCCCACATCTCGACTGCTAGCTACAGTCCCGGCCGACCAGGCCAAGGGGTGACAAATGTCACATTTATTTCGACGCCAGCAGGTCGTCGTGTTTACATCCGTCAATCAGTATGGTTACGAGTATCTTCACATTTACCTTATAATTCATGGCCTTAAGGTAATTAGTACCACGGTAGTTTCTACATATAAAACTACGGTACAACAATATTTTTCCTTAATACATTAAACTTGGAACGTTTTGACATAAAACGATAATGTAAAACTATATTTTGATAATGATAGTAACATTTGGGAAAAATGCTCTTTAAACATGAGACAGTCAGGTCTTGGTAGAAGACTGCTTTTAGTAGAGAAACTCTTTCTTTAAACATGAAACAGTCGGGTCTTGGTAGAAGACTGCTTTTAGTAGAGAAACTCTTTCTTTAAACATGAAATAGTCGGGTCTTAGTAGAAGACTGTTTTTAGTAAAGAAACTCTTCCTTTTAAACATAAACAGTCGGGTCTTGGTAGAAGACTGCTTTTAGTAGAGAAACTCTTTCTTTAAACATGAAACAGTCGGGTCTTAGTAGAAGACTGTTTTTATTAAAGAAACTCTTCCTTTTAAACATAAAACAGTCGGGTCTTGGTAGAAGACTGCTTTTAGTAGGGAAACTCATTCTTTTAAACATGAAACAGTCGAGTCTTGGTAGAAGACTACTTTTATCAGAAAATATAGGATTTTCTGGAAGGAATTCAAATACTCTATAAACTTTATGAGATTATTTTGAGGAAAAACATGTATTTATATCAATGTCATTAAAATACTTATGAACTCACCACCCTTAAAATGCTGATCCTCTCTTTCAAAATAACTTCTATTCTCAGGTCGTCAGTAGATAGGTACACTCCAGGAGCGTTTGCGAAGTCAGTCTAGTACCGAGCTGCATCCTATGTTATTCTCTATATCTACTCTTGATGTTGTTGCTAAATGTAACCTATGTAAAAACTTATACTATTAATGCAATGGTTGTTGTACTTTGATTACTTTACTGCATGTGTTGTGATACTTGACATGACGTCCTCCACCCCAGAACGTTTCCGCCGTTCCGATTTTGGGGTGTGATAGATTGGTATCAGAGAATTGTTTATAGTGAACTCAGTATATCAAATCATAAAAGATATACAACCTATAAATACAATGGGATAAAAACACTATGACCAAGAGTTATACTTTAAAATATAACCATATCTTACAAAAGTATAAGTACATCCAGAATATATATACCAGAACAAGTATCACAAGAAGAACAAGAATAAAAGTCTTTGGATGTTGAGCATTACCGTCAAACCTGGGCAGTTTTGTAATCGTAAGCTGAAATAAATATAGCCTGATCAACTATATTTATTCGAGATGCGACCAACGTGTGTTTGGGAGTGAGGGTGGTGTTGCAATGAATCTAAAACTTACCATATAGGAATGCTATAGCCAAACATAAAGTTTAAAATACTATAGGAGTATTTTATGATACTAAAAGACTAATAATATATCTAAAAGCATGTTCAGAAGTTCTAGAATCAAACATGTAATTAAAATATTATAGGAGTATTTTAGGAACCATGAATAACCTTGCGTGAAAACTAAAAAGACCCTTATAGATCGGTCTATGATTACAGAGTGTATGCTCCCAAGGTTATATATAGTGAGGATCTCATAGGCTAAGAATGTGTGGCTTCGCTCTACTTCCTTTTCCTTGTTTGGATGTGGATATAGAGTAGTATCACATATTCGAAGGCCTATTAGATCCAAGTTATATACGATTTGCGTACACTATGTAATCGTAGAAGGACTCGATATGGATCACACATTAAAATGTTTTAATAATCTTTTAAGATTCTTTAGACATTCCTATTCTCGCGTAAACCCCTTTAGAAAACTTTATCCACTTCAGTGATCGGCAGAGGAGTCGACAAAGACCCAGAAGAGGTTCACTGAGAAGATTTCCACTTAGGAAATAAATGAACATTGATGGGACTATTAAAATCACCATGTGCCTATACCTTTTAGGGACATCGGTGGGAAATTCGCCTGAACTTCCGAGATTCCAGTCATCCATTATGAAGTGACGACGATCGGAGTCAGAATCAGAAGTAAGACGAAGCGGAAATTCAATATGTTTACAGGAGAAGAGAACCCCAAAAAAATACCCGGAGAAAACCAAAGTTCATTTCAGCGAAGAATAAGGGGTGAACTAAGGGAGCCAATGCATGAAACCCGAGAAGTGTTTCTACCTCTTTAACGTCACGCTAATAACCCATAAAATAATACAATTTAGTGAGCTAGTGATTACACTACTCACACTATGTGTTAGGAAAATCGTCTTTCCTGTCGCGATTAATATAAATAGATCGGATCACAAAACCTCGATTGATAGTGTTTAGCCCTAAACTTTCATGAGTCTTTTTCTTGTGTAACCTTCGTTCCGAAGCTCTTTCGAATCTTTTCAAAACCGGAGAGTGAACCCCTCCAATATAAAGATAACTTAGTTGGAACGACACCCATTTTATGGCTTTCCGATACACTTCTAACCTGTTACCAGGACTGCATCAAAGGGATGTAGGTCGGCACTTAGAGAACCCTAACTCAAAGCGCGGGAAAAATTTATGCCTATTATAGTAAAGAAAGATACGTCTAGGGGTAACCATCGTTTCTCATCAACTTGTGTTCCTTATCGTGTAGGAAAAACCATGCCTCGGAAGAAACGTAACCCACCCGCTAGCAAGACACCGGCTCTTCAGATCGATGAAGCTACGTTCCAAGCTGCAGTTTCAGCAGCCGTAACAACTTTCATGGCTCACCTGAAGGCTAACAACGCAAATGTTAGCAGGAGCACTATCGGGAATCCCGATCATAGCAATGGACAGCAGCAACCAGCACCGGTGTGTAAAGCCACCCAAGAAGTCCAACCTAATCCCCTGAAAAGAAAGTTTGAGAACGAGAAGGGGAGTACCTCGACTCAAGGAGCTTCCGAAGGGCAGCAAGCTGAGGTAGTCAATACCCCTGTCAACCCTCCTGTCTCGACACCAAGAAGACCATACCTAGGAAACTTCCCCCACTGCAGCAAGTGTGACTACCATCATTATGGAGTCTGTCGAGAACCCTTTTGCGTTAGGTGCAACATGAAGGGGCATACCGCTCGCAACTGCAGAACTCCGGTTGAGTTCATTACATCAACCACCAATGTTGGGACCAGTCGAATATGCCACCTATGTGGTGAAATTATGCATCTCAAGAGGAAGTACCCAACTGAAAGAAATGACAAAGACGCAGGAGGAGTTTAACTCTAATACCTAAAGGAACATCAAGGAACCCGGTAGAATTTCGGTACGCTTCTCAACCTTAAGTAGCTAATCGAAAACTTTAAATAATCAACTCTAATTGTAATTACTCCCTCGTTAAGGTAAAAGTCGCAGCACTATTGTAAAACTTAAAAGCCCATCAGGTAAAGCTATGATGGCTTAGTATATACGTTAAGGCCATTTCTAATTAGGATTGATAGACCTCGAGTGAGTGATGCGGCCTTATCTCCTGTTCCTTGTTTGGTTGTGGATATAGGGCGGAGTCGCTCAGGCAACAGTCCTTTTAATCTTAATTATACATGACCAGTGTATACTAAGCGATTATAGAGAGGCCTCGTGAGAAATCCGTTCATGAAAAGTACATTATTCCAAAACATCAGGACCCCCAGCGTTCAGCGTCAATCATGTCGGTCCTAGTATCCACGATAGTAATACCATGGACGAAACCCAAGACGCTAAGAACTTGTGTGCCTTGTTCAGCACATGGTCCTATCAATCTTCATTCTATATCGTGTCGATGTTCGTTAATTTCTACACTACCGTCATCCATGGTTCGACTTGGTTCGACCACGCGAAAATCCCTAATGCTCTGTAAAAAGAACTTTCACCTTATCATAAGTGTCAAATAAAGCTTCTTTCGAACCTAATAAGAAAACCTAATGCGAACCATCGGTCGTCTCTTTCATCTAACCTTCAGAAGTACCCAGGAGAGGGGTACCGCGCGTTGTTGACCAACCCCATTAGACATTAAAAAGTGAAAGGCATTGCAGATATTCCGGAAGGCAATAACCGCCCGAGGCCTACTCAATAGATCCTCCAGAAAGACCACTTGCACCGCACGATCTAGTTCGTGAATCAAGAGAAAGAACTCATGGGATCAACATACTACTACTGAGTATATGCATTGGAGTGGTATATAATTTAGGTCGATAAGATTTAAGATATGTGCTTCCACCCTACTCCCTGTTCCTTGTTTGGTTGTGGGTTTGGGGTGGGGCCACACATCTGAGCATCCTGTCAATATCAATTATATACGACTTATATACACTAAGTAGTAGTGATTAAGCCGAGTATGAAGTCTACCATGAACCTTAAAATAAAACCCTTCATCATATAACCATAGGAACGGAGCTGAAGTCAAGAGAACAATTGTGGGTTAAGCTACTAAAATGACTACAAATTCAAAATTTGTGGTCATCCCGGTTAAGACAACATAGTAGCTGACACTCTCAGTTAGGAAAAGTAACTCAAGTCGTAAGAGTCAAAAACATTGACTACGACCATCCATTCACGCCGGATCCCACAAATTAAGCATCTCAGTAGTGAGCCAAGAAACCTGGGACATTGTGACAGGTTAAACTCTGAGAAGAATGGATGGGGAAATTAGAGGTTCTGAGTGGCAGAGTCTTATGCCATCTAGATTTAACCTAGATAGAGAAACTCGGTAACATCGGAAGAGTAGCTGCGAGGGATGCTTGCACTACTCAAGCACTTCGTTCATCCAGATACAGACGAGAAGTGCCTAGGTCGGAAAGAGTTGTGATAGTGCCTCGTCAGGTGAGAAAGTTACCGTCGCCCTATAGATGATAGTCTGCATTCACCAAAGTTAATACTAGGATGCTAAGAACCGCATGATTACCTCCGCGACCAGGAATACTTGAGTAAAGTAGGCAGCAAGTTGCGTTAAGCTTTATAACCCAGGTCATAAAGGGATTGTGGACTCGACACCAGTCTAGGTGTTAGTCGACGGGTTCTACAAGATCACGCGCTTCCTACAAACTAGAGGAAACAGACACAATGGAGAAACTAATGGAGCATGTCTTAGAGATTTGTTAGACTACTAGGTGTTCCAAGGAACATTATCTTTAAGAGATAGTAGAACCACCTCCCGAGATAGTCAATCACTTCAAAAAATCTCTAAGGGCGAAGCTAGCCCTGATCAGAGACTGCTATCCATGAAACAGCGAATCGAATGAGAGAACGATTCCTTCCGATTAGGGATTATGCTGTGAAAGCATCTATTTGTCTATGATGAAAAATTGGAGTTATCTAAGCATCATCTGGTAAAACCGTCTATCATCCTGACGTTGAGATATTTCGTTAGAAACACCTCATGAGTCGAAAATGCAGGTCCTTTCTGCACTGGGCTGAGGAAGATGCCACGCAACCAATAGATGCCAGCATATAGTCAGCACCTTCAATGATCCAGAAAATCTCCGAAAGCCAACCAGTAGGAAATACAAATCCGAATACGACCTGAGACCCCTAGGAACCAATCATGAGGACTACACCTCCAGAAAGGGAAAACTTTTGGAACCGCAGAATGGTGATCACGCCAAGTGATGATCTCACCATGGAGGTACATTATGTTTTGGGTACTGAAATGTTCCATATTCCAAAGAACTGAGGACCATCAGAGATTCTTGATAGAATTGGTCTAGCATCCATCAGACCCAAACTGCTTTAGGGATTCCATAAATTCCACTCTAACCTGTCCACGTCTCAGCAAATGACCCGGTAGTACCCGACAAAACTCTCACCATTTTCTCGATTTGATCCATGGAAACCAGACCCACGTTCGTTAAGGGAAACAGGAGAAATCTAGCTCGGTAAAGGAAACTGATGAAACCTTATCATGTGTAGAGCATGAAGTGTCCACATCTTTCGCATCCATCCTTGAGTGTTCGTTAAGATTCTAATTTCGGGACGAAATTCCCTCTAACGGGGGGATGATGTGACAACCCGAAATTTCTAACTTGTACATCCTTCATTTTTATCAAAGTTAGCCTCGTTTTACGATTTTGTAATGAAGTTGTAGGTCTATATGAGTGTTCTAGGCTTAGTACAACCTAGATATGAGTCTTAGAAAGGGTTAGAATGTGTGTAGCATCAATAAATCGGGCCAAACACACCCAGCATGGTGTGTGCGGCCGTACACCTGAGTGTGCGGCCAGCCAGCCGCACACAGCCAGCCGCACACCCTCCCAACCGCACACCCAACCCTATATATTGGAGGAGACCCCCTCCAGTCACTCTTTTCCCATTTTAGCTGCACTCTACTTTCTCTCACTACTTTCTCTCTCTAAAAACTTCATCCAAGAACACTCTAAGGGCCTCAAAAAGGGGAAATACTCCATCTTTCAGCTTGTTATAGTGCTAAGACACCTTGATCTAAGCTTAAAACTCATAGTGTTCTTCATGTTCTTCATCACTTGAAGGTGTAGGGCCGCACACCTTCATAAGGTGGCCGTACACACCTTAAAGACTCTCCAAAGTGAGAGTTTGGCCTCCATTTTGCTAGTTGGACTTGGTATTGGCTTTGAAACACCTGAAAATCGACGTTTTGAGCATGAAGGAAGAGTGTACGGCCGCACACTCCCATGTACGACCGCACACTCCCATGTACGGCCACACACTCCCATATACGACCGCACACTCCCATGTACGGCCGCACACTCACATGTACGACCGCACACAGGCCTGGCCGCACACCCTGGCCGCACACATGGCCGCACACACATAAAAGTTGAGTTTGGTGGCCTTACACTCAAATCTAAGGCCCTACACTCATTTAGGGACTTGAATAGGTGTTTGTAACACTTAATTCTAAGTGTTTCCATGTCCCTAAGGTGTGTCCATGTGTCTATTAGTGGTTATATACCCTAAGTGTATTCATATATGTGTTATTACATGATAAACTAGGATCCGTTTGTGCTCACGACTTCATTCGACACCCGACGATCCTATATCAATCTTTCTTTCGAGTTACTCACTCTAGGTGAGTTCATACCCCTTAATCAACCTTTGAAATGATTTTAAATGCTTTTATGGGGGGGAATACAAGTTGAACTATTAAGTTATTATATCAATCACGTATGATTAATAACTGTCAATCAAATAGATTTTTGATTGTTAAACTGTTTTATTCAGTTAAAGGTTTTCATATATTACTTTCAAATCTCTTTTAAAGTACTATAATCTCTTTTAAAATTACTAAACTTTTATCAAAGTCTTTTAAACTTATATTTTTGTTAGATTCATGCCTATATAGATATAGTTATATAAGTAGGGTTTGAAGGACTTAGGACTGATAGCCTGCTTTATTTCCTATTCCTTGTTTGGTTGTGGACTTACAGTATCCGGTTATTTGTCCGAGTGTCGTTGAAATCCTAGTTATATATTATGTATATTTGTTTAGATATTAAAACTCTTACTCCAGTTCAGCGCCTTTGGGTAGCAAAGGTACCTACATAACCTCTCAAGTAAACTATAGTAGGTATAGTTTAGAAACCAACAATAACTTTTATGAAGAGAAACTAGTTATATCAATATTCTAAAACATGTACTTTTAGTAAAAAGAATTATATATAGCAAAATTAGAGCATGAGATACATCCTCATGACGTGGATTTCACCGTTGTCGAGTGGTAACCAGAGTCTCCTGGAGGGAGATCGGGCATTGTGTGTATAGATCTATACGGGACAGACCATCCCACATCTCGACTGCTAGCTACAGTCCCGGCCGACCAAGTCAAGGGGTGACAAATGTCACATTTATTTCGACGCCAGCAGGTCGTCGTGTTTACATCCGTCAATCAGTATGGTTACGAGTATCTTCACATTTACCTTATAATTCATGGCCTTAAGGTAATTAGTACCACGGTAGTTTCTACATATCAAACTACGGTACTACAATATTTTTCCTTAATACATTAAACTTGGAACGTTTTGACATAAAACGATAATGTAAAACTATATTTTGATAATGATAGTAACATTTGGGAAAAATGCTCTTTAAACATGAGACAGTCAGGTCTTGGTAGAAGACTGCTTTTAGTAGAGAAACTCTTTCTTTAAACATGAAACAGTCGGGTCTTGGTAGAAGACTGCTTTTAGTAGAGAAACTCTTTCTTTAAACATGAAGCAGTCGGGTCTTAGTAGAAGACTGTTTTTAGTAAAGAAACTCTTCCTTTTAAACATAAACAGTCGGGTCTTGGTAGAAGATTGCTTTTAGTAGAGAAACTCTTTCTTTAAACATGAAACAGTCGGGTCTTAGTAGAAGACTGTTTTTATTAAAGAAACTCTTCCTTTTAAACATAAAACAGTCGGGTCTTGGTAGAAGACTGCTTTTAGTAGGGAAACTCATTCTTTTAAACATGAAACAGTCGAGTCTTGGTAGAAGACTACTTTTATCAGAAAATATAGGATTTTCTGGAAGGAATTCAAATACTCTATAAACTCTATGAGATTATTTTGAGGAAAAACATGTATTTATATCAATGTCATTAAAATACTTATGAACTCACCAGCATTAAAATGTTGATCCTCTCTTTCAAAATAACTTGTATTCTCAGGTCGTCAGTAGACAGGTACACTTCGGGAGCGTTTGCGAAGTCAGCCTAGTACCGAGCTGCATCCTATGTTATTCTCTATATCTACTCTTGATGTTGTTGCTAAATGTAACCTATGTAAAAACTTATACTATTAATGCAATGGTTGTTGTACTTTGATTACTATACTGCATGTGTTGTGATACTTGACATGACGTCCTCCACCCCATAACGTTTCCGTCGTTCCGGTTTTGGGGTGTGACATTCGGGAAGTCTCTGGAAAAATGGCCAGGTTCATGGCAGTTAAAGCAACGGATTTTGCCTTTGTTGAACCCCACCTTCTTGTCAGCATTCATACCCCAGTTATTTTTGCCAGTCTTCTTGGAGAACTGTTTTGCCCGGAACACTGCGATAGCGATTTGCCATGTAATATCCATCTCCTCAACATCTTTGGGATGAATTTGATCCAAATCAGCGAAAGATAGTTGAGGAGGTAGTTCGCCAGCCACAAAAGCATTGTAGCAATTGACAAGACCAGTAGCAAGAGCCAAATTTGCATCATTTTCCTTGGGAGCAGGAGATGGAGCAGGTGCTTTTGAAGAAGAAGCAACTTGTGGATAAGATAGTGGAGGTTGAACACTTTGCATGAATGGAGTGGCATATGATGATGGTTGAGGAGCAACAAACGACTGAAATTGAGGAGTGGTGAAGGATGAGAATGCATTGTTGGATTGAATCCCGAGATTAGCATTGGAGTACCAATTGACGTGATTGATCTCCGTTTGCTTATCATCCAGATCACAAGCTTTAACAATTGCCATGGTTTCAGCTAGACTCAGACGGTTAAGGTCCTTCGTCTTTTTAATCACAGACACGTTCATGTCCGATGACTTTGGCAGAGAATTGAGCAGCTTCTTATTTATTTCAGACCTGGTGACCAAGATGCCTGCAGAGCTCATCTCAGTTGTTAGAGCAGTGAACCTCTGCAGTTGAGCCTCAAGAGATTCTCCTAAGATATTATTGAACATGTTAAACTTTTGTCTCAACATATCCTGTCGACTTTGTTTCATATCCTCATTCCCTTCATAAACTTCTATCAGTGCCTTCCATAGTGCCTTTGCAGACGTGTATTCAAGAAATCCTTGAGCAATTTCTAGTGACAAAGCCATAGTAAGTGTAGCAAGTGCTCTCTCTTGCTGTTCAACTTTATCGAATTCTTCATCAGTATACTCTTCGACAGCCTTGTCAACGATCGTTTTTCCGGAAGTGTTGTGGTGATTCTGATAGGTCCCATCAAAATACATCTCCAAATTTTGAAATCTTTCATCTTAAGATATTTCTCCATACGATATTTCCATTTCGGAAACCCCTCAGCCGATAACAAACGGGGGATGTGAGTGGTAGTGCCCATAACAGAATCAAGTTCATGGTGAGAATTTTGTGAATCCATTTTTTGATTTTGTTTTTTTTTTTTTAATTTTCTAAATTAAGTGAAAAGATACTTGAAAACAAAACTTAGAATACAAGAACTGGTTTACGGCCGTAATCAATTCACACTAGTTTACGGCCGAAAGTTGTTTACGGCCGTATACTCGAATACAGTTCGATAGATTACGGTCAAGCAAGAGTTTACGGTCCTTGAAGATTAACTATTTACGGCTTTAGAAGATTAGCTATTTACGGCCTTTGAAGATCAATGGATTACAGCTGTATAAAATGTTGACGGTCGTACTCCCTTCAAAACCAATAACCGTAAACCCCCAGAAACGATGAAAACAAGTTTTTTTCAGTCATTTCTTGATTCCCTTAGCTGTGAAAACATGATCTAATGCAGAACCAAGCCTTGAACAACGAAGAAATTAATGATTCTTTCAATCATAAACACCACTAAAGTTTGTTTTGACACCAGATTTGCTCTGATACCAATTATAAGGTCCCAATTACAAGATCCAAACCAGTGATCAATACAATCAACAACAAGAATGAGTAAAAGAAGAGAATTATCAAGCAATGCACACGTCTATTAAGGAAGAACGTCTTATACACCTTGAATTACACACAGTTGACCATATCAATTATGATACGTAACTCCTGATAGACTCTAATACATACTATTTATAGGGACAGACTGGCCGTGAACTGGGTTCACGGCCGAACACTCGTTTACGGCTGAACACCCGTTCACGGCCGCAAACACCAACCCAGCCGTAAACAATCACAAACACATACATTATAAGATCAACACCCTATACAACTTATACAAATGATTGCCTAGCCCAAACCAGTAATCTATGAACTATCAGTAAAGTTCCCACCTTTCTCCACACGCATGGCCTTTTGGGGCTAAAAAGGCCAATGTGACACTCTATGGCTTGCATGGGGGCTCCAATGGCATAAAGTTTGCACCTTTATGTCATATAAGCCCTTCAAGGTCCTATATCTGAAAGAATGCCCACTTGGGTCGATCATTCTCCAAAAGCTATCATTCTTGGACCAAAAACCCTCATAAAAGGGACATAATATGATCTAATAAACTAATAGCCAAGATAGAAACTTGAGTACCATAAAATGTAGCAAATGGTGTGTAGTTTCTGGATCTACTCTTTCCCTCTTGAGCCCTCAATGTTCTTCTTCTTCCACAAGCTTCAAAAGTACACAAAGATCACTCCAAATAGCTTGCACTCTCAAATAAAGCTCTAGGGTTTCGTGGATTAGGGTTTGGGACATGGAGGCTACAAATGAGGCCATGGGGTGGGGGTTAAGGAGCTTAAATAGGGTGCAAAACCCCAAAATTAGGTTTCACTCTGGCCGATCTACTCGCCGAGCCGAGGGCTCTCGACTCGTCGAGTAGATAACAGGAACCAGGCGTTACACTGTATCGTCCTCTCGCCCTGTCCGTCCGTCTGAGGGTGGAAAGCGGTGCTGAAGTGGGTCACCACATGGGTTAAACCCAACATAAGGAATCATGGATCATAAGCCCACATATATAAGAATGAATGATTTACACAATCAACCCCATATATTTAATTAGTCTCTTTTGATCACTAAATTAAGTCCAAATTAATTCTTGATCAATACTAATTAAATAACATGATTTCATATTAATATATTAGAACTTATAATATATTAACATGTCACAAATGTCCACCTCTCACAAACGGTCTATCCAAATGTTCCGATGTCATGCAACCCAAATGGACCATGCCGAGTCGGGTCAAGTACATACCAATTATAGTTATGGACTTAGACACTAATCCAACAGTCTCCCACTTGGATAAGTCTAAAACTATTATTGTGTATAACTTCAAGAACCAACTGGCAATCGTAGCTCTTAAAAGCCGCTGTCGAACTCTGACCTTGTCGATGAACTCTGACCTTTGTCAATGACTTGTCCATTAGATAAGGGATCATATATTCCTCCATTCTAGATATCATATGGACTGAGACATGGATTATAAATCATTCTCTCTGTCCATTTGTTGTTTCCTGATTTTCGATTTATGACGACCTGACTAATTGAAGAAATCAAATCACTCCAGGCCCGGCCGAGCACTTACATTTGTCATCACAAAATCATCGAGGGGCCCACAGATATCGCTTTTATCCCGAAGGTAAAAGGAACGGATAAACTTCGACTCATATGGCTTGTTCTACTACTTGTTGAATCATACACAAAAGCACGTTTTATAACATCGAGTTACCAATGCGTTTTCGCGCAATCAATGTACAACCAACTCATAGTAACAACTCATATCTCTAGGTTTGAAGAATATAAGATATTATCGTCTCATGATGACTCATGATAAAATCCATGAAGTGATTCAAATGAGCGTGGGTTGAATCCAATACTCAGAACTTATGAGCACTCATGAGTGTTGTAGCACCTCTTTGACATCTACAAGCCAACTAATGATAGTCTTCATTCATATCTACTTCCAACATATGACCGACTGTGGATGGTTTGAATAACTTAGTCATTCGAGAATAATGACCTAGTTTATTCTCGAAGTCAAAACATACAAAATGAAACACAAGAATAATTGAATCTAGTATGGTATCAAAACCTATGAATATAAATAGAACACTTTTTATTTATCACCATACTGATTACTCATTGTTCATTGTTTCGGTTTTATCAACTTTATACTTGAATTAAAAACACTAGTTGTCCCATGCTCCAAGCATGTACACTATGTTCTTCTAAACAATAGCTTTTCCATACACCAAGTATGCACTTTATGTTTGTCTATGATCCTTACTTTGTGAACAAGATCGAGTGAACATAATTTCAATGATTATCTTTTCACACTTCCAAATCCTTATCGAAAATGTAAGAATTCCAAATTCCTATCATTTACCGAAATCTGTTAGATTTTAAACTTATATGCATGATCCTCTTGTAATGATTATGCACAAAGTCACAAAGACTTGTCAACAGACATTACAGAGTATTCCAATGGAGATCAACTCCATGGAAACATCCTTCATGTATTAAGTTTTTCTAATCTTACACAAATTGAATCACTTCCAACTATGAACCATTTCCATATTCCCATTTTGACTGTCACTTCTGAACAAGAGTTTCCTCCTTTCAGAGTATGTCAATGTGGTCCTTCCAAAATTTAACACTATACTTCCAACTGTCCGTGAGCAACCAATCTTTGGAAAACCTTAGATTGTTCTCGACAATTGGTTAATCATTTTAGTCATATCCAATTCTAGATTTTTCCCCTTAATGCCCAGAGCATTTGGAAAATTTAGAAAGGATGAATATTATAGCACATGCAATCGATCCTATATCCGAAGCATATGGGACACGATTCATGATGTCTCACATAAAGACATGATACTAGACCAGTCTTTTTGCTATAATATTTCTATGTCTATTTACCAAGTTCTCATAATTCAGATTATAAAAAGGGATGCCGTAATCATAATCGAATTTTAGAACGCAAATAATGGACCCATATATAGAATTTCCTTATGTTGAGCCATTCCAACACAAAATCCATATATATATCCTTGACTAAAGATGATTAAAACCTCAATCTAAACTATTAGAATTGAAATGAAGTATAATTTCCTCTCCCTTAATTATAGCAAAACAACTTTTTCCCAATTGAAACTTTTGTTTTCTATAATTAACATTGCTAACTTGCAATACTTACCATAATTATCATGCTCCCACTAACATGATGATTATTAGCATAATACTTACGCTCCCACTAGCTTTGACATGTATCTAGAAATTAGCTGGACTTCTAGAAATCAATACTTTATTGACTTTCTTACCAAAGTTCGGATTTCTGATACAAGATTGCTTTGATAAGACTTTATCAAAATCATACACCTTATCTTAGATAGCTCACAGGTGTGTCTAAACAATTTTAGAACTATGAAAAGGGATGCCATAATCATAGTCTCGATTGTTTAGACTTTTGCCATTTCTCATGAGTCCATATTAGTGTGCCGGTTAACCACGCTTGCTCCACTAACGACTTTGAGATTACAAAGATCACAATTGCTATCTTACTTAAAAACTACTTGGTCGAAGTGTTTCCACACCATCATTTTCATGAATCGGAGAGAAACCTTATGACCCTTAGATTTTATGGTGTATGTGTTCTTATCCACGTGAATTTGTCGAAACCATAACCACCAGACTAGGTTAGTGACAAATTCAAACTCATATGGATTGAACTTGTGCAATCTTAACTTCTCGCCACCTGGCAGTACAGGGCCTGCCATTTCTTCCTAGTAGTTATGCAAACAATTGAGAACATGTAGAACTCAAATGTATAGCCAACTTTACTGGACTGGGCACAGAAATGTCAACACAATAGGTTATAAACCTCTAGTCGTGTGGTAGTGATGAAATACAGGTTTTTACCCTTGATTAGTTCTTGAAACTATTTTAGGATCTTTTTCACTCCCACTGTCTTCTTGACCTATAAGACTTTCTTGTCAAATATTCAAAAGATAGTGTGGATTCTTTATCAAGACAAACACTTCACACATTTGGCCTTAGTTGGTCTTTGTTTTATCCAAAACATCACAACTTACCAATTTCAAATGTACAAGAGTAGGACACTTTTACTCTTACATTTGACAAGTGTTTTAAACCTTCCTTTAAGATATATCACTCAACTTACAGTCTTGGAGTATGACTCTAAGACTTGTTTTGGAACGAAGTATGACTCATCTTCTTGATTTAACCATTTCAGCAATTCTTGATTCCCCTTCTTAGCCATAGGAATGCACTAAGATTTCCTTAGAGAACTAATTGTGATATGATTTCTAAATCTTTAAGATGATCACAAAACCTGACTCTCCCATCTTTTCAGATTTGAGAAACTTTTATCTTTCTGCCTAATTTGATTCTTCTCAATTCGTTCTGCCATACATTGAAACTTTTCCAATGCTTCAGAATTATACTTAAACTTGTAAGTATAACCATATTTACTAAACTTTAGTAAATCATGACGAATAGTCTTATCGATCTTTTGTGGTGGACTTGATCAGTGCACCAGAATGTGTACTCGATTCCTTAGTCCTTCACTTGACTCACATATACATGTGAACAAGGAATTAATCTTAATTTTTCCAAAGATGGAAAAATCCCATTCATCATACTATACAACTTGCATGATTTCCAAGTTTCTATCCAACTGAAACCTTGGGTGATGAGAATCTTTCCTTATTTGGTAAATTAGACATTACCACAAATGAAAGAAACAAATCCATTTTCCATTATTGCTATCAATGGAATCATATAAGCAACAATTTTTTTCACAAATGCCATTGTAAAGATACTTAGAATAAATAAAATAAAAAATCCCCTTTAATTTTTAAAACATTGCGGAAAAACTTACCCTTACAGTGCAAAAGCATATGAAAAACTTGTTGTTATCTATTCCTAAGCAATATATCATAACTCCTAAGCAACAACTCAAAATTCTGATCACTGAACCATGCAATCGAGATCCATCTTCGTGATCAGAATCAACATATACTTCCTTTAAGTTTCTTCACTTTTCTTTGATTCTTCAAACATCAACATGTGACCCAGTCACATCATGTAATAAGAATCTCAGAATAGAAACTTAACAGAGTTAGATAGTGGACTTTACCTGAAGTAGAGTCAAACTTCTTGACTTTATCAACCTTATGATCTTTCAGGTAAATAGGCAGCTTTGCAATCAATGCCCCTTCCTTTGGCAATAGAAACATATGGACTCTTTGGAAATGGTTCATGGGACTATCTCAGACTTAGCCATTCTCTTTACCATTTGGTCAACCGAGTTGACTATGGCCGATCCCTTTCCATTGGGAAGAGAAAGCGTTTTCTAGATATCCAATGTTACCATTGTCAATGTCCATTGCGAAGTTCATCTCCTAATCAAATTTGCTTTAGTAGTCCTCAAATCATTGCTGATTCAGCAGCACCAAGCAAATAGATAAGATCATTAAGGGTCATGTCATAGTCTGTTTCATAGTAGTCCCAAAGGAACTCACTATGTGACTTAGAAAGTGATTTGAACATCCAACTTTCTTAAGACTTTGACACCCAACTCTCCCGGCTTGTCAATATGTGACTTCATCTGTAAGATGCGATCACACATAGACCTTGCTTACCAATAGGGCTTGAGTGACCTTGAACTTGTGGGTTAGGGAAAATAACTGGAGGAGGTGGAGGAAGTAAAGTTCCAAGAGATTTGGGAAGATCATAGATGTCTGAGCTAGACATCTTTTGGGAGATATTCAAGATAGTTGATTTAAAGTCCTTAATATAACACCCAATATGAAATGTTAAGGCTAGGACCCAACACAATATTTTATAACTTGGAAGAGGGGTGCCGTAATCCAGGCTATAAAATATTTGAAGGTAGGTGAATGACGATTCACCAATTTCCACCATGAACAACGAAATAATTTATTAGGTTTTAATTGGTTTTGAAACTCCTAGATTCTTTTGAGATTCATTGAACTTTTCAATGGCATGTTTCAATCTTGATTCTTCCCTTTAGGTTTTTGTGACTGGGATGCCGAGGATCACAAAACAAGGTGTGAAGTAACCATGCAAATTACTTGGGACTTTTAAATGTTTATCACTCAATCGATGTGCCGGTTAACCACACATGCGCCACCGGCCTATGATAAAATTTAAGAAACCATTTGCCTACTTTGTTAAAACCAGTTAGTGTGCCGGTTAACCACACACACTCCACTAACCGACTTAAGCAAAGTGCAAAGTGTAATTTCATGGGTTAGCACCTTATTCACATTTTCGTAAGTAACTAAGATTGGGAATTTATAAAAGGTTTAGTTACTTAGTATTTATCATTAATACTTTTAATGAAGGGAGAATTATAGTCCTTGTCCTACCCGTTCGGCTAACGACCCTCCACCAGTCAAGGAAGCGGTGGGTGAGAGTGGACACCCATTAAACTGCCATTTTATAGGCAGTAACCTTATACCCCCCTTGTAGAACGGCTTCGTGAATGAGGCGTACTAATGGTAAGACGACTTGCTCTTATGTATATATATATATATATATATATATATATATATATATATATATATATATATTAACTTATAATATTATAAAGTATAAGGGTTGAATTTTAACTTTTAAAATCCTAAGGGCTTAATTTGTAATTAAAGTATTCATGAAAGAAAACTTTTCAAATTCCAAAACTTGAGGGCAAGTTTTGAATTATTCAAAAACTCTTGAAGTTCCATAACTTGAGGACAAGTTATGGAAGACTTTAACCTATTAAAAGAATGTGACTCTTCCTTATTAATAACTTATGGAAAACTTTATGAGTTTTAGGAATCTTAAATGTGAATTTTCACATAACTTGAGGACAAGTTACAAAAACACATTTTAGAATCAACTCTTAGATTAATTTGGATTGAAAACACATTATTACATAGCTTTTCTAGTAATCTAAGCAACTCATAAGAACAAGATAATTCAAATCAAACTTTTTTCATGAAATTAGCCGAACCATTAAACTAATACAAGACATGAATCTATAGACAATTATCTTTGAAATTGGATTACATTGAACATTACCACATCAAAAACAGGTTTATAGGTTCAAAAACATCTTAGGGTAATGATTCTAGTCCAATTCCAGCCTTAAAAGTCGAAAATATGTTGTCAGGGGGTCCTACTCGTCAAGTGTATGAACCTACTCGATGAGTAGGATGAGTTTCCTCATGGACTCGGCGAGTCCATCAGTGGACTCGGCGAGTTCATCAGTGGACTCGGCGAGTCCAGTGCCCAGACAACCCAAAAATCGATTTTTTCAGCATTTTTCAGCACTTTGCATCAAGTATAATTGAAAACAAGCCTAGGGTCTGATACCACTGTTGGGTTTTGAGCATTCTAACACTCCTAAGTGTACATGCAACCCTAAATACCTTGGATCTATGTATTCTCTATTATACATGCAAATATGAATATTCCAAGGTATTACCCTAACTAGCATACAATACATTAATACTTGGGTAATAAACTAGATAGAAATACATACCTTGTTGATGTAGCTTGACTCCATGAAGCTCGAGAGCCTAGTGCCCCAAGTGTGACACCTCAAATGGTTCACACAACATCACCAACATATGGAATAACCATGAGAAGAAGACATTCATGCTCAAATCGGCTAGCCCTCATATATGTTTCACTAGTGCCAATTTCTTGAGCTAAAGGTGTTCTTATATAGTGTGCACATTAGGGTTAGACCATGTAACCCATGACTTTACCCATTCCTTATGCTCCATGGGTTTTAACCTCCATGGAGTATCCATGGGTCACCACATGGGTTAAACCCAACATAAGGAATCATGGATCATAAGCCCACATATATAAGAATGAATGATTTACACAATCAATCCCCATATATTTAATTAGTCTCTTTTGATCACTAAATTAAGTCCAAATTAATTCTTGATCAATACTAATTAAATAACATGATTTCATATTAATATATTAATATGTCACAAATGTCCTCTTCTCACAAACGGTCTATCCAAATGTTCCGATGCATGCAACCCAAATGGACCATGCCGAGTCGGGTCAAGTACATACCAATTATAGTTATGCACTTAGACACTAATCCAACATCAATACCGCACCCATGCTCGTAAATCGAAGTGTCACAATAAACCACGAAGTCATCGACGCCTTCCGGCAAAGTCAGGATTGGTGCTTCGCACAACCGCTGTCTGAGAGTCTCGAAAGCTGCCTGCTGCTCAGGCCCCCACCAGAAGGTCACCGACGTCTTGGTCAGTCGGGTAAAAGGAACAATGATCTTGGAGAAATCCTGAATAAATCTTCGGTAATAACCCGCTTGACCAAGGAAACTCCGAATCTCAGTTGGATACCTCGGAATCTCCCACTGCATCACAACCTCTATCTTTGCCGGATCGACTAGAATACCCTTCTGGTTAACAAGCTGCCCCAGGAACTGCACCTCGCGCAACCAGAACTCACACTTGGAGAACTTTGCGAAAAGTCTCTCCGTGCTCAGTGTCTCCAGCATCTCCCTCAGGTGCTCCTCATGCTGCTCCTGAGTCTTGGAATAGACCAAGATATCATCATTGAAAACGATCACAGATCGATCCAGCATCAGTCTGCACACTCGGTTCATAAGATCTGTGAACGCGGCTGGAGCATTGGTGAGCCCAAACGGCATCACCACAAACTCATAGTGACCATAGCGAGTCCTAAAATCCGTCTTCTGCACATCCTCATCCCTAACTCACATTTGGTGATAACCCGATCGTAGATCAATCTTGGAAAACTAAGATGCACCCTGTAGCCAGTCAAACAAATCATCAATCCTCGGGAGGGGATAACGGTTCTTTACCGTTATCTTATTCTGCTCATGATAGTCTATGCACATCCGATGAGACCAGTCCTTCTTCTTCACAAATAGGATTAGGGCTCCCTATGGCAAACTACTTGGCCTGATAAATCCCTTGTCTAGCAGCTCTTGCAGCTGCGTAGACAACGCCTGCATCTCGAGAGGAGCCAACCGCTATGGTGCCTTGGCTATCGGAGCCGCACCAGGGACCAAGTCAATCCTGAACTCGACCTGTCTCTCCAGTGGTATCCCAGGTAAATCCTCCGGGAATACGTCTGGGTACTCTCGCACTACCGGTACGTCATCATCTGTCGCCTTACCCTTATCTAGGGTATCCATGACATAGGCGGCATAACCTGCTTAACCCTACTGAAGGTAGCGCCTTGCTCTCACTGATGAGCATAGAGACAATCCACCATGCGGCCTCTCGCCCTGAATCACTAACCCTCCCCCACTAGGAGTCTAAATCCTCACTAGCTGTTGCTCGCAATCAATCACTGCCCCATTGGGGCTCAAGCAATCCATACCCACTATGACCTTATTCCCTCGCAGATGAATATGGACTAGATCCACATAAAACTGCTCATCAAATAACTATAGTGTACACCCTCGATGAACTCTCGCAACCCTAACGGTCCTATCATCTACTATCTCCACATCAACTGGGATATCTAGCTCTCCAGGAGCCCCTGTGAAACGCTTGCTGAGCGTGAGAGACACAAAAGATCGGATGGCACCCGAATCAAACAGTACCAAGGCTGATATACCGTTCACTAAGAACGATCCTATAAAAAACACATAAACATAAGCGATAATCACAATCCCTCTCCTTAATCACAATCCCTCCCCCACTAGGAGTCTGAACCCTTACTAGCTATTGCTCGCAGTCAATCAATGCTCCATTAGGGCTCAACCAATCCATATCCACTATAACTTTATTCCCTCGCAGAGGAATAGGAACTAGATCCACTAAAAACTGCTCATCGAATAACTGTAGTGTACAACCTCTGTGAACCCTCTCAACTTTAACGGTCCTATCATCTGCTATCTCCACATCTATTGGGCAATCCAGCTCCCTCGGAGCTCCTACGAATCGCTTGCTGAGCACGAGCGACACAAAAGATCGGGTGGCACCCAAATCAAACAGTACCAAGGCTGATATATCGTTCACTAAGAACGATCCTATAAAAAACACATAAACATAAGAAATAATCAATACAAATAAAGAGATAATGTGAAGATACATACCTGTAACGACATCAGGAGCTACACGCTCGACACTGGCGCCTCTGTCCGGCCCTGACGGCCGTCTGTAATCCTCAATGTAGCAGGGGCGAATGCTGCCACCTTCCCCGCTGCTGCTAAACTCGGACACTGGGACCTCTTGTGGCCCATCTGATTGCACTGAAAGAAAATCAGATCAGATACTGTGGTGATGGTTCTAGCAGTACAATCTCTGTTGACATGTCCAGTTCGTCCACACTTGAAGCAGCCCGAACTACCAGCCCTACACGGCCTATCATGCCCCCTGCCACACTTGCCGCAGCGGCCTCGGCCTTGCTGGCCCTTCCCTCGCGAATCTACCTTGGGCTTTTTGCCCGAGCCCTCCATGCCAGACACCGCGTCTGGCTTCCTCTTTCTCTCGATCTGTAAATCAATCTCCTTCTCACGAGCCCTAGCAATCATATCCTCCAGCGTCTTGCAACTGGATCGGCTCACAAACTGGCGGATATCACACCACAACATCTCACGATATCGGGCCTTCTTCATCTCCTCGTCTGCCGCATACTGCGGAACGAGAAGGGCCCTCTCCCTGAACTTGGCGGTGATCTCCGCCACTGTCTCAGTCGTCTGCTCGAGATCCTGGAACTCCCTAGCTAGCTATTGCACCTCAATCACAGGTGCAAACTCGGCCCTGAACCTGGACAAAAAATCACTCCAGGTCATCGCATCCAAATTCGCATCATCCCAAGTGGCTCATCTGACCTCCTCCTACCAGTCACATGCCCTGTCCTTCAGAAGGCAGGACGCAAGTCGGACTTTGTCCCCATCGGGACATCTGGTGGTGCGGAAAGCGTTGGCGACATCCGCCAACTATCTAGTACTCGTAATGGGGTCCCGAGCCCCATGATAGTCGGGAGCTCCACAAGCCCTGAACTCCCTAAATTTCAGTGTGCGCGCCCCTAGCATGGCCGCCATCTCGGTGCGGAATGCACCCAACCTCTCATCAAGTATCCCCAAAATGCCCTCCTTGACCGATCCAAAGATCACAGGAGTCTAGTCTAAAATGTTGCGTGTGATCTCAGACAAGATAACGCACTCGTCTGCTTATCAAGCTGCCCGACTCCAGAGCCCAAGCCTGATCCCTCACCAGTGCCTGAAGTGCCACCAGGCCTAGTTTGTAACGTCACCATACTGAAAATACACCATTACAAACATCAGTATACTCATCATAACTCGAGGGATCTCACATACTACACGTTTCATTGGTTCATCTCAGCCTTCCTTGATTCGAGTACATATCCTCTGCTTTCAGTAGTACGGGCCCATACTATCTTCCACATCTATCTGTACTTTCCTCAAGATCTGCCTCGACTCCACAAAGTCCCTTCTACTACTACTGCTGATCTCATTCTAATCTCATCCTAGGCTTACCCTAGGGTAATCACCAACCGACTCTCTGATATCAGCTTCATAAGAAGTCTCTGCTATCTCCCCCTAACTAGCTCGCGAATACTATTACATATCACTAAGACTAGATAATTCTTCGAATGAGAGATCCTACCCTACAACGGTTGGACTCAAACAAGAGCTGCGAAATAGAGCTAGACCTAACATTCTGAAATTATATAATCCTTTCAATATGTAACTTAACATATTCGTTTACTAGTTAGTAAAAAGATAACTAAGACTCCTAAAATCACAAAGCAAGCAACATTCGAGCATCGAGTAAACATAATCAAGCATATCCTAATCAGGCCATCATAACACTGACTCGTCTGTACTAGGATGTAGTTCATAAAGCTGATATACATATAATAGGCACATAAGGCATCCTTCCTAGATCCTTAGTCCTAATCTAGCATGCAGTTCTCATAAAAATATCATAACATATACTTGTATGGGTAATTTGGGAGTACTTACTTGAGCTCGGTTGATTGCATGCACCACACCCTTTTCTCTTTTTTTTTCAAAATTCTTTTCTCTTTTCAAAGTTCTTTTTATAAAAATGATTTTCTTTAGAAAATTTTCATACATATTACTTAGTTTGAGTTCAGACACACCTGAGAGCGTGTCCGTATCCCTCAAACCAAGGCTCTAATACCAACTTGAAACATCCCAAAAATACGGTCCAAAAATTTCGTTTAAATCATTTAAGAAAACCCATAATTCATCAATATCATAATAAAATCACAAGTCATGTATTCCCAAAACATCATATCAAGATACTGTATCAAAACCATGTGTCAAAACATCAGAGTTTAAAACATCTCAGGCTATAAACTGTGGTGTGTGTCATGCAGTCATCCCGAGCTCTTCCCCTTGCTAGTGGAAGTACCTGAAACCAAAACTAAAAACTGTAAGCACGAAGCTTAGTCAGTCTCCCCAAACTACCACATACCATACACATAACATGCAACTATGAGATACGGGCCCCGACCACTCTCATGGAGATTCGGGCCCCGCCCACACTCTACTGTCTAGGAGATTCGGGCCCCGCCCACTCTCTGCTGTCTAGGAGATTCGGGCCCCGCCCACACTCCACTACTAACATGCATACAAGTATCACACAAACAACAAGTATATCTATTCCTATCAGGCAGTCACATATCTATACTCAAATAATACTATGAGTTCCGGGCCTCGCCCAGACTCGGCTACTATTAGATTCGGGCCCCGCCAACATCGAACTACTAACATATCACATATACGGGCTGACCTTGGTGCCGTAGACCCGTTCCAACTGAAGGAAACTCACCTCGCAAAGCTGACTGCTGAAATCTTGAGTGAGGAATCTCCGACGGTTGCTCCCACGACTCCCCGGCTATTATTATCATAATAACACGTAGTCAAAACCTGATAATTCTCCTTATGGTAAAATGACCATTTTACACCTGGTCAAAGTCAATGCTTTGGTCAAAGTCAACCTTCTGGTTGACCCAACTCGTTGAGTTGCTCCATCAACCTGTCGAGTCCTAGAACCTGAAATCACGATCTAACTCGTCGAGTCTCCCCCCGACTCGCCGAGTTCCCAGGCTACTCATAGTCGCGATCTACCGAATTAACTCGTTGAGTCCCTTCACTGACTCATCGAGTTCCTCCTTAAACTAAAACGGGACAACACAATCCAACTCGTCGAGTTCCTCTATGGACTCGACGAGTTCCTCTGTATGTTTGTCCATCTTAACAGATTAAGCCTCTACTCTCCCAATCCAAGGTCTATACTTCCTCTACACACTGGGAATGCTCTTTTAATGGTTTCCAACTTTACCCGCTAATAATCCTCCTTAGTGGGTTTAGCTAAAACCCTAGTTCATTAAGACATAGATCTTTGTCCACAAACCTTATTATTCCAACCTAAAGCATGAAAATCAAGATCTAGGCCCTAGACACCCAATGAACACGTAAAGTCTCAAACTTTACTTCCATGCATGGCCTTTTGGGGCTTAAAAGGCCATAATAATGTCCTTAAGGCTTGCATGGGGCTCCAATGGCATAAAGTTTGCACCTTTATGCCTTAATAACCCTTAATGGTTCCAGATCTGGAAAGTAAGCCACTTGGGACGTCCAAATCCCAAGGTTCAAGATTCTTGGACCAAAACCCTAAAAAAGTGAACATAATGAGATCTAATGAACAAATGACCAAGTTAGAGACTTGATTACTAGAAAGTGATGAGGATGGAAGGAAATCTCTATATCTACTATCTTCTCCTTGAACCTTCTAGCTCCTTCTTCTTCTTGTAGCTTCAAGAACACACAAAATCACTCAAGAATGGCTCACACACTCACAAAATAGTTTAGGGTTTCGAGGATTAGGGTTTGGGACTTGGAGGCTGGAAATGAGGCCAAAAGGGGGGGATTAAGATGCTTAAATAGGGTGCAAAACCCCGAAATTAGGGTTTCCTTCAGGCAGACCTACTCGCCAAGTCGAGGGCTCTCGACTCGTCGACTAGATAGCTTAAAACCCTCGTCCAAGACTCTTTTCTACTCGACGAGTCTGGGTCTTCTAACTCGTCGAGTAGCTCTATTAAAATGAATAATTTATGAATACAAGCATACCAGAAACCAGGCGTTACATGATACCACCTATACGCCACCACATGCCTACCACTAAACCGCTAGGCACTAGCCATTGGAATTGATTATCACTTATTTCTATTTTTATTTTATGTTTTTTAAACATTGGAATAAATTAAAAAATAATTTTTAAACAAAAATAAGACATAAATATTAATTAAAAAACATTACATTAACTAAAAACATACAAATTTAAATCCTAAGTTACTTAAAACCATTAAAAATTAAAACATAAATTAGTAAAAAATCATAAAACAATTACTAAAAAAACATAGAAAATAAAACTAAACATTAAAACACTAGAACCTAAATTCCATATTTTTTGCGAACCTTTTGTTAGATTTTGAGAAACGCGGCTAGATGTTCCGGGTCAAGATCCGCTTGCGGCTTTGTGTTTAAAATTTGAAGATCGGTAAGTGCGATGTTCGGCGATGAGCTTCCTTTGTTGATTCAATTTTTTTCTAGAAAAATTAGAGTCTTGTCTTTTTTTCTCAGAAGTACGCCTTCGGAAACTGCATTTCTGCTTGAAGGCGTCGCCCGTTTCACTTTGTCCCTTCCCGGTGGTCGAAGAAGTTTGACTTCCGGTGGACCCTCCCCCTCGGTAACTTCGAATGTATCATTGAGTTTGAGGCCAACACCCGTGTCCGATTCAGAAGTGCTTGCCCTTTTGTTGGAGCTGGTGGTCGACTCAGAATGCGACGTCTCCGGATTAGGGACCCATTTTGGACCTTTAAGACAAATTTCCCACGCTTTCTGGTGGCCGAATGGTTTACCATTATTCGTAACTTTGAATTGGTAACACGCGGTTCATAAAATATTGAAGTCTTTGTAACCACTTTTTTGCATGTATTTAAGATTCACAAATATGCCATTAAACTTGGTGCAAACCGCTCGTAGGTCACGTCATTTTCCATTGACCACATCATATGTCCGCTCCATTTGCATTCCTAGTAGCGTATGAAAGTGCTCCAAAACATGATTCCATAAACTTTCTCCCGATTATGCGTTGCCTTTTCTCTAGTCACACGATACGAAAATCCAATATTTTGATATACCCTTCCTCCTCTTCTCGAGTCCAACCCGTAGTTCTTTTTCCCCTTCTCCTTTTGCTTTCCTTCTTCGAGATTGTTGGCGTGTTTCTTGGACCTGTCGTTGTTTTCATTGTCGAGGTTTATAGTTTGGGATTGAGATAATGGGACTTGAGATGCTTATTTTTGGAATTTTTGTGGTTGAGAAGGTTGGGATTGAAATTGTTGAAAAGGTTTTTGTTGAGACAGCCTCCAGTCCTTCCAAACCGGGACTCTCCCTAGTATACTAGGCGTACATGTGGTACGCCGGGCATACTAGCCTAAACCTTAAAACCTAAATTTTAGAGTTTGTTTCCTACTTAAACAATGTTATACCTCCCATGAACCTTCTAGAGACAGCCTCCAGTCCTTCCAAACCGTAATCTTGAGTCTCATTCTTGTCTTTGAAGATTTTGAAGCTTTTTGTGATTTTGGTGCTTTCTTGTTGAAGACGAAGGCCATTGAAGAAGGTGGTGTTGCATGCAAGCTTTTAGTTCCAGAAACTACCTCACCTTGTATATATTTTGAAGGTATAAAGTCCATACCTTGCCGATGTTCTTTCTAAATCTCTTTAGATGGGTATTTATGAGCTTTTTGTCCCAAATCTTGGACCTTTGTGAGTATGAGGTACTCCAGAGCATTTTGGCTATCCTTTTAAATGTTTTAGAGTGCCTTGATTCATAAAAATGGTTGATTGATTGTTTTCTTTGGCTCATGCATGAGTTATGTGACTTAGAGTGTGGTAAAAGTTAGGGTTTTGTGTTTTGTGCTCTATCTAGCCATGCAAAGGATTAAAGTTAGTGAATTTATAGGTTAAGATATTCTATTGTGGTCAATTCTGAAGTTGGAATAAGTGACTTAAAGGATTAAGACATAAAGTTAGGGTTTGGGACTAGGCAGTGTACGTTAGGCGTACTTCTGGCTACGCCTCGCTTAACCAGGACCGTCCCGAATTTCATTGATTCGAGTTGTACGCCCCACGGACGGCCGAAGTAGGTTGACTTGATGACTTTTGCTGACTTTTGACTTTTGGTCAAAAGATTGAGGGTTTTGGACCATGGAAGGGCAAAATGGTGTTTTTTCCATTCATGAGCATTTTTGTGGGGTTTGGACCTGTGACTCGGGCTATGACCTTAATTAATGAGGATTAGTTGTTGTGTTTATTAAGCGGAGTGTAGTTCCGGCAGTTCGGGAGTGAGATTTACTAGTTATCAGTATCAGGTATGTCTACTCACTTATTCTTACATGTGTGGTAGAATAGTTGTATATATTTACATGTGATGACCAACTAGGTCTATGTGCTATTATTGTGTATATGTTGTTTATATGTGTTAAGACTTCGGGTAGTCTCCAAGGTTCCTGATAACTCACATGGCATGCTTTTTTCCCACTGAGACTTTAGGTAGTCTCTAGGGTTGCTGATAACCCATAACTATTAATTTGTGTTGTGTTGTGTGTGGTATTTTGGGGAACTCGCTAAGCTTCGTGCTTACAGTTGTTGATTATATGTGTTTCAGGTACTTATGAGGATGATGGGAAAGCGAAGGTTTGATTGTACTCACTCGCTGGGAGATTTTGTTACTAGGCATCATTTGGCACTCTGATATTTTTAGTGATGATTTGTACTTGATACTTGTGATTTTCTGATGGTTTACATTATGAACAATGTTTTGGGTAAATTAAAAATGAAAATTTTGGTTTGAAATTAGAGGTGTTACAATTTGGTATCAAAGCGCCGGTTTGAGGGATTTAGATGAACTTTAGGGGAATTCCAAACTCAAACTAAGGATCTGAAGATCTTGATAAAAACTTTTCAAAGAAACAAAAAAGTTTTACAATAGAAAAACCTAGTGAATCAGTGTGTACACTCATCCAGAGTTCGAGCGGTAGTTTCCCTAAATATCTCGAATTATTTTAGAGTAGTGTAGAGCTGATATCTGATTAACTGATAGAATTGCATGCTAGTAATAGGCTAAGGATCCTATAGGAAAGATGTGATAGGGTTTCCTGGTTTGTGATGCCCTTAGCCTAGGAGTTTGCTCTTATAAGATTGAATCTTTCATTGTTATTTTCTTGGTGTATGCTGCATAATTGTACATAGTTAGGACTTTATCGCCTTAGAATGCCTGATTTAGCCTTTTTCATGTTCCTTGTTTGGTTGTGGATTTGAGGTACAATCATTTATACGAATGTCTATCAAGTCTCATATTTTGTACGATTGGCATGCACAAAGCAAATAGCTAGGACAACGGAGATCTTGTGAGGCAGAGCAGTGCTGGGGCGCTATCTAGACTGAATACCTAGATGCTTAGTAGTGGTTCTGAGGAACCAACAGGGAGAGTGTCTAGCTGATCTTAAGAAATAGATTTGTTGCGACTTAGGGTCTTGAGAGGACGACATGAGACAAATATAGGTTGGTGTGGAAGGTATTATTGGGTCTGTACTAATGAAAGCACCGGATCTGTACGCGGCTCAAGAAGGAATCTTAAGGAACTAAGGAACTTGCAGGATTGTGTGGATGTTATGTATGCGCTTTAGCCTGATTCTAATAGTTTTCATGTGTGTTTCAATATGATGGTTACCCGAGGTTTAGGCTCCAGCAACCCCGAGAGGCCAAGTGCCAGTGATAACGAGATCTGTAGGACCGTTGTCGGCGAGGTGGCCGTAAAAGTCATAGGGGCTATACCAGAGATGTTTGGGTCTATTATGACCATGATGATTGAGACTTTCGATGAGCGTTATGCCGTTGTCACTGAGGCTGTTGCTTCTACAGCCACCGCAACCGTTGTTGCTACGAGACCGCATGGAGGTGATTCATTATAGTACCGGGAGTTCAACAACACGAAGCTACCAGAGTTTGATGAGACGCAGGATCCGATTGCTGCGATGAGATGGATTTCTGATGTTAAGGGTTGTTTTTACACATGTTCCTATCTTGAGAATCTTAGGGTTCGTTTCGCGCTAAATCTGCTTCGCTTGGGAGCGAAGGATTGGTGGAAATTTGTGACAGTTGATTACACTATTGCATAGCGTTCTGTAGTGACCTGGGAGAGAAATACCAAGAATTTCATAGATGAGTTCGTGTTAGGGTGCAAAGTCATGTTTGGATGTGGAGTCTTAGGCTTACCCTCTTGTACTGTGTAATGAGTTGTCTTTCTTATAAATAAGAAGTGAGTGACACTCATTTATGTAAGGAACCATTTGGAGTGTTAGACTAGAGAGAGAATTTGTACAAGACCCACTTTGTATACGCTTTATAGATCTAATATGAGCTAAACAATATTTCTTTGCTCCATGTGTTCTTGATTTTGTATGATGATTCACTGGATCTTTCTTATTTCGCACATGTCATCATAATCAACACCACTACAATTGGTATCAGAGTGGATGTTCTTGATTTGATCAAGAATTGATCCTTGATAGCTTTCTAGATTTGGTGATTCTTCATTTTGAGTTTTTTATCTTCGTGTTATTGAGAGTTTGGATTCTAGAAATCGAATTCATATTTGATTTTATTCAAAATTTGATTTTCTTCACTAGAATTCAAGTGATTATCACTTTCTCTCTCTAGAAAACCCAAGTTCATATCATTTGATTCAAGAGAAAAGAAGCAATTATGGAGAAATGGTTGATTCAGAATGAAAATTTTCTATACGAATCCACTTCTTTTGAATCCATTCTTTATCGCTTGACTGTTGGATTGCAAAGTGAATATGTACTCATTTCAAATGGAGAAAAGAATGAGAATGGAGAATTAATTGGTCATCCAATTTATCAAACCAAAGATTTGTTTGATCGATTGATTACAACATATCAAGAAAGACGAAGAAATAAGAAAGAAGGTGAAGTCATAAAAGGAATTCTTCTTGCTGAATGTAAATATGGATGTAATAAAATTGAATATTATGCAAATTGTTGTGAAGCTCAGGAACATGTTCTTGATGATGATCATCATGTTCTTGATGTTCTTGATGTTCTTGATGTTCTTGAAGTTCATGACAAGAAGATTCAAGTTGATTCTCATGAAGATGAAAATGTTTTTTGCTCAATTGGAGTTCAAACCGATGATATTGTGTGTTCTTATGATTCATTTGAAGAAATGATTCTTTATCGGAAGTCGGTGATCCAAGAAAATCACAAGTATCAAAATCCAAAAGATTTTATTCAAACTCAAAAAGTTGAAGTTGTGGAAAGTGGGTTTGTTCATGAAATCAAGTCTTCAAGATGCAAAAAGATGAGAAAGAAAAAGAAGAAGAAGATTAAACGCAAAACAAGAGGGTTTATTCACAAAAATCATCAAGTGCTGTTGTGAAACAAATTTGGGTTCCAAAACAACAATCTCCAAATATTGTATTGAATTTGAATTCAAAACCCAAAAGTGTTGGTGGTTCTTTTGAAGATGTTCTTGGATCGTTGAAGAACACGAAGAACACGAAGAACGAATTGTACATCACACATAGTGGGTGGTACAATGTTCAAATTAGAGATTTTCTCGTTCCAACAAAAGAACCAAGATCTTCTGGATTTGATTCGTTCGTTGAAAATGGAACTCGATTCATCAAAAAGGTATCACAAATTCTCAAATGGATTCCAAAATGTTCATAATTTCGATTCGTTGCTTACGTTTTTCATTTTTGATCGATTTGCCTCATTGGATCAAATCCATTTCAACCCTATTGGTTGATCCAATTATTTTTGTTTAGATCAAAACCTAAATCAAAGTCATTTGTTTATATTTCGAAACTACTTTTCATTGATCAAATGGATTGAGCTCAATCATTTAAGTCTCGCACTGATTCATTTAATCAATTTTAAAAGCCCAAATCAGTCTCGTATCCCAAATCAGTCTCGTTGAATATGCTGATTCACGATTTTTGATTTCACCATCTAATTTTTTTTTGATTCCTTAATCAAAATGATTCTATGAATCGTTTTGTTTAGTAGATCCCTTCTTGATTCCTGTATCAAAGTTGTTCTTGAGTTCATAATCAAATCTTTGATTCAAGCTCTTGTTCTTCACCGATTAACTGTTCTTGTCTATCTTTTATTTTGGAATGAAGTTACAACAGAATTCGACAGTTGAAGAATCGATTGAAATCAAAGTTTGATTAAACATGTTTGGGTGTCGATTATCCGTTAGAAAGAAGAATTGGAATGAAAACCTTGATTTTGCTGTTACGATGTCGATTAAATTGAAGAGTCAAACTAAAAGTCAAAGTTGAGTTTTTGGTTGTGATTCAATGACTAGAACTCTAAATTGATTTAAATTTGATTTCAAAACCAGCATGATGTTCGTGTTTGGTAAATCAGTTGTAGTTATAAGGGCGAATGATTTTGATTTCAGTGTATTTGGAATCGATGGTTGGATTTTGGAAATTCGGTTTTGAGCCTTCGTTGTAAAAACGAAGACAGTTTAGATGGTTTGATGAGTGATTAGTTTTGGATTTCCATTTGTGGATGGTGATAATCGAATTGTAACACCGTAAATTTTCAAACAAATTTTTTTCATTTTAAAAACACATAATTCTCATTATCACATTCCAAAACCACAAATGTCAAATTGTCAAAACACAATTATCATAAATCGTTTGATAAAATCCAGGATCCACAAAACATAAACTCCATCTCAAATGTGTGTACAATCAAGTCAGCGCCTTCCCGCGATCCTGAGAAGTACCTGAAACACATATCACATAACATGGTAAGCACGACGCTTAGTGAGTTCCCCAAAATACCACACATGTCACATTAGCCTCTCATGTCTATATCTCAAATAAGACCCTCCGGTCAATGTGTCTCAGTGGGATCCTTCGGTCCCACAACTCGGGTGGACCCTCCGGTCCTAACTCAGCAAGCTCAGAATAATACGCAGCATAAATCACATAGACATAATGCAGGATATCACAATACTCAATATAAGCACATAAGACCCTTCGGTCACACAAAGGTTACCACTCTAGGTAAGTATAGTGAGAAGACTCACCTCGTAAGAAATCGGATAACCTCAAACTCAAATCACCGGTCTAGCCTCCGCCAAACACATACGATAACTATTTATAATTAATAACAACTCTCAAAGAAGCTAGACTAAACCCTTCTACAAACTCAAAGAAGGATAAAAGACCATTTTACCCTTCCATGGCCTTAATAGTCCATAAATTGACCAAACCCTAAAAGTCAACTAAAAGTCAACGGCAGCGTGTACGCTGCACGTACAAGCCCTCTACGTTGGGCGTACTCCTTCGCCATGCATGCATCGGGGATTCACGACCCTACGCTGCACGTACTGGGATTACACTCAGCGTACACCCCACTTTTGCTCTTCCTACTCATTTGGTCTTAATTCATTAAGACCTTCGCTCAAATCTTAGATCTGGACTCCCTAAAGACTCATACTCCATAAAGTCTGTGACTTTAAGCCTTTGCATGGCTGAAAAAGTCACAAACACCAAAACTCTCTCTCTCTATTCTCAAAAATGCTCATATCTCATGTATGGGGTGGTTTTGACGTCCAAGACTCCATTTTTATGAAACCACTCCATTAAAACACTCAAAGGGACAGATATTAGGCTCTGGAGTTTCAACAACTCATAAAGCTTCAAGCTTTGGGACCAAAAACCCTAAAATGGACCACATAAAGCACAAATCAAAAGGATGAGAAAGCATTGAGCTTTATACCTCTAACTGAAGCTCCAACCACAAATAAGCTCAGATCCAAATCCTGGACTCCCACTCCTTCCTCTTCAAAGCTCCTTCTTCACTCCAAAGAAACAACAAGAATACTTAATAGCTCACAAAAGGACACACAAGCTAAAGGGACGAGAAATTAGGGTTTGAGAGGGTTGAGGTCTTGGAATGGTGGCCAGAAATGAGGTCATCATGTCCTTTAAAGAGGGGCACACCCTTAATTAGGGTTTTCACTCTGGGCCTAGTACGCCCAGCGTACCCTCTGGTACGCTCAGCGTACTAGGTGGCTTCCGCGTCAAAAATACGCACATGACTACGCTGAGCGTACACATGCGTACACCCCACATACTCACTTACCACCTTTTCTCTAATAAAGGACCAAACTTGACAATTACCAAAAGAACAAGGGTTGAGAAGGTATACCTGGTCTTGGGATGTTACAATTCTCCCCCACTAGAATCAGACTTCTCCCTCGAAGTCATCTTTTGGAAATAAGTCTGGGTACTGCTCGCGCATCTCGGACTCTGGCTCCCAAGTCCACTCGGACCCCTTCCGATGTTGCCACTAGACTTGAACCAAGGGCACCTCTTTATTCCTCAAGACCACCACCTTCCTAACTAAGATCGCTATCGGCTTCTCGATGTAATTCAGACTTGCATCAACCTGAATGTCCTCTAACGGTACTACTGCCGTCTCATCGGCTACACACTTCCTCAACTGACACGTGAAATGTGTTATGTATCTAGCTCAACTCTGTAGGTAGCTCCAACCGATAAGCAACCTTCCCCACTCTGGAAGTCACTTTGAAAGGACCAATATATATGGGAACCAACTTTCCCCGCTTCCTGAATCGGATCACCCCTTTCCACGGGGATACCTTGAGGAGGACAAAATCTCCCACCTGGAACTCAAGCTCGGATTGTCGCCGATCTGGGTAACTCTTCTGGCGACTCTGAGCTGTCAATAGCCTCTGTCTGACCTGCTGAATCTGCTCATTCGTTTTTAGCAGTATCTCTGTGCCACCCATCAATCTCTGCCCTACCTCTCCCCAACATATGGGAGTCCAACACCTCCTCCCATATAACAGCTCAAAGGGAGGCATGCCAACACTGGAATGATGGTTTTTGTTATACGAAAACTCAGCCAAGGGAAAATAAGTATCCCAACTTCCTCAGAAGTCCATAGCACATGCACGCAGCATGTCCTCCAGTGTCTGAATCATCCTCTCACTCTGCCCGTCAGTCTGTGGGTGGTAAGCGGTACTGAAGTGCAATCGGTTACCCAACTCCTCATGAAACCTCTTCCAGAACCTGGAAGTAAAACACACATCCCGATCTGACACTATTGAAGTCGGCACCCCATGCCGTGCCACCACCTCTCTCACATAGATCTCGGCCAATCTCTCTACAGAAGATCTCTCACTGATAGCAAGGAAGTCAGCGCTCTTCATCAGTTGGTGCACAATCACCCATATCGCATCAAAATCTCGCGCGGTTCTTGGTAATTTGGTGATAAATTCCATGGAAATTTGTTCCCACTTCCATTGGGGAATCTCTAGAGGCAGTAACAGGCCATGTGGACGCTGGTGCTCAGCCTTAACCCGACGACAGGTCAAGCACCTCTCAACTACCCATGCCACATCCCTCTTCATACAGGGCCACCAGTAATCTCTCTTCAGATCCAAATACATCTTAGTGGATCGTGTATGGATCGAGAACCTCGATCTATGTGCCTCCTCCATCAGTATACGCCGAGCTCCACCTGTATAGGGCACCCAAATCCGCCCACAGAAAGTCATAAGCCCCCAACTATCCGTCTCAAACTCGGAAACCTGTCCCATCACTCGCTCCCTCTTGAGGTTCTCGGGCCTCACAGCCTCCACCTGAGCCTCTCGGATTGTATCTAGGACAGGAGTCATCACCGTCATCCTCATACACACGTCTTGGATCGGAGCACTCTCTGCTCTGCGGCTCAAGGCATCGGCTACCACATTAGCCTTGTCGGGGTGATATAAGATGTCGCAGTCGTAGTCTTTCACTACATCCAACCACCTCCTCTGTCTCATATTCAGGTTGGGCTGATCCACGAGGTACTTCAGACTCTTGTGGTCCGTGTATATGGTGCACCCGACTCCATACACGTAATGGCGCCAGATTTTGAGGGCGAACACCACCGCCCCCAACTCAAAATCATGGGTGGGATACCTCGTCTCATGAGGCTTCAATTACCTCGATGCATATGCAATTACGTGTCCCCTCTACATCAACACAGCTCCCATCCCTATTATAGATGCATCACAATAAACTACGAAGTCCTCCACCCCCTCGGGAAGGGCTAACACTGGAACTTCGCATAGCCTCTGGTGAAGGGTCTCGAATGAGGCCTGCTACTCGGGCCCCCAGGTAAAAGTAACACCCTTTCGGGTCAATCTGGCAATAGGAACAACAATCTTGGAGAAATCTCTGATAAATCTCCGATAGTAGCCGGCCAAACCCAGAAAACTCCTGATCTCGGACGGGGATCTCGGCACCTCCCATCTCATAATTGCCTCAATCTTGGCCGGGTCGACCAATATCCCATTCTGATTAACGACGTGTCCCAGGAACTGGACCTCTCGTAACCAGAAATCACACTTGGAGAATTTGGCATAAAGCCTCTCAGCCCTCAATACTCCAAGAATCTCCCGCAGATGCTCCTCGTGCTGCTCTCTGGACCTCGAGTACACCTGAATATCGTCGATGAACATGATCATCGAATGATCCAACATGGGCCTGCACACTCGGTTCATGAGATCCATGAACGCCACTGGTGCATTGGTGAGCCCGAAAGGCATCACTAGAAACTCGTAGTGCCCATAACGAGTCCTAAAGGCCGCTTTTGAATATCCTCCTCGCAAAGTCTCATCTGATGATATCCAGATCTCAAATCAATCTTGGAGAACCAAGATGCCCCCCGCAACTGATCGAATAAATTGTCAATCCTCGAAAGTGTATAACGGTTCTTGACCGTCAGCTTGTTCAACTCCTGGTAACCAATGCACATTCGGTGTGAACCATCCTTTTTCATGACAAAAAGGATCGGAGCTCCCCACGGTGAGCTACTCGGTCTGATGAACCCCTTCCCCAGCAGCTCCTGGATCTGTGAGGATAACTCCTGCATCTCTGGCGGCGCAAGTCGATAAGGTGCATTGGCAATAGGCGCCGCACCCAGAACCAAATCAATCCGGAATTCCACCTGCCTCTTGGGAGGCACTCCCGGAAACTCCTCGGGAAAAAAATCGGAAACTCGCACTCTATCTGAACCTCAGAGATAGAACTCGGTCTCCCAGAAGCAACCCGCGTATCCATCACATACGCCAAAAAGTCCATACAACCCTGGTATAGACTCTGTCTTGCTCTGGCAGTAGAACAAAAGCTGATCCAGATCTGGTACCGTCGCCATACACCGCAAGCACTCCCCCACTAGGGTCTCGTAAGGTCACCATCTGACGCTCACAGTCGATCACAGCACCGAACCGACTCAAGCAATCCATGCCCACTATGACACAGACATCACCCATAGCTATCAGCACCAGATCTATCGGGAACTCAACACCAAAACTCTCTAGTACACATCCTCGGAATACATCAGTGGCAAAAACTGCATGATCGTCGGCTATAGAAACCCTCAGAGGTCGACTCAACGCATCACGTTGGATACTGATGTGACGACTAAAGGCTAAAGATACGAAGGATCGACTCGCACCCGAGTCAAATAACACCAAAGTAGGTATAGAACTCACAAGAAAAGTACGTATATACAGCACAGTATAAGCAAAACAAAACTCAAAATAACAGGAATAAGGAAATACGTACCAGCCATGACATCAGGTGTTGCGCGGACCTCCTCCGCTGTCAGCTGAAAAGCTCTCCCCCGACCCTTCGGTGCCTCGACCTTCGCTGGTCGACTATCAGTAGCTCGCAAAGCAGCAGGAGCGGAACCCTAGGATGATCCATGAACAAGCTGAGGGCACTCGGACTTCCGATGGCCGGTCTGGTTGCAGTGAAAGCAAACTGCAAACCCCTTGGGTCAATCCTTCGCCATGTGCCCCTCTTTGCCACATTTGTAGCAAATCCCTGACCGACATGATCCCTCATGTCTCTTGCCACACTTTCCACAAGTGCGGCCCTTCTGCCCCGAGCTCTCGCATCAGCGGGCTTAGCCTGTTTCGTCGCCGGCTGCGACTGTACCGGTCTCCGGTCTCTCCCCTGGGACTCACCCTCCTCCCTGGCCTACAACTAAATCTCGATCTCCCTCCGCTTAGCATTGGTCTGCAACTTGGCCAATGTCCGGTAAGACGATTTCGCCACTAACTCTTGTATATCCCTCCTCGGTATGCTCAGATATCGACTCACACGTGCCTACTCAGTAGACACGTGCTCAGGGAAAAATAGCGCCCTCTCATGGAACATCCTTGTGATCTCGGTCACAGTTTCAGTCTTCTGCTTGAGAGACAGAAACTCCTGGGCCAACCGTTCCTTCTCTACCGGGGGAACATAATCATCTCGAAACAAATGTGTAAAACTCTCCCATGCCACTACAACATGATCTGTAGGAGTAAAGATGGCAGTCATAAACTTCCACCAGTCCTTCGCTCCCAAGAGAAGCTGGTTCAACACGAATCGAACTCTCAGGTGATTTGGGCATGAACATGTGTAAAAACACCCCTCAATGTCATAGATCCGTCTCATAGCAGCAATCGGATCCTGTGTCCCATGAAACCCTGGTGGCTTCGTGTTGCTGAACTCCCAGAACAACAACGAGTCACCCCTTATGGTCTCGAAGCAGCTAGGGTTGCGGTGGTTGCGGCATCAGCAACCTCAATAACAGCAGCATAGCGCTCATCGAAGGTCTCAATCAACGTGGTCTTAATAGACCCAAACATCTCCAGTATCGCATCTCTGATAGCTGCGCCCACCTCAGCATGGATGATCCTGTGGATCTCCTCGTCAGTACTATCACTGGTGCTCCCTGGGTTGTGGTGTGTACCCACCATAATGTCTCTGAAACACAACACGAAAATAATCAGAGACTCCCTCGAGCATACTCACACTCAATTTCCCGCCCCTACATGCTCCTTAGTATCCCAAAGATTCTTACTTGGGTTGCATATAGATCCGGTGATTTCGGTAGTACAGGCCCAATACTACCTTCCACGCCAACCTATAGTCACCCCAAGTCCTCCTCCTAGGATCCCAATTCACAAGTACTCTATTTCTCACAAATAACTTAATACTCTCTTAGTAGACCTCTCATATTCTCATCTAGGTATCTCTCCTAGATTATCCCTCAACTCAGAACTCTCTCTAAAAGATTCATGCTATGTCTCACATACTTAATCCACACAGAGCAAATAACATATAAGATTACTCAATAGCATACCCTAGGCTAAGGCATCACAACCAGGCAACACTAGCCCTAAATATTAAATACCTAGCCTATCCTCTAGCATGAATCCCTAACATCTCATAAATATCTCATAATGCAAATAAGTAAGGGTATTTTGGGAAATCACCGTTTGGGCTGTGGCTGATTGTACACACTGCTCCAACTTGTTTTCTCCTAAAACTCTTGCTCGTTTTTAGATAAATCATTTCTTTTGAAAATTTTTCTCAAATCCTCAGTTTGAGTCCAGACACACCTGAAGGTATATCTGAATCCCTCAAACCAAGGCTCTGATACCAACTTCTAACACCGTAAATTTTCAATCAAATTTTTTCATTTTAAAAACACATAATTCTCATTATCACATTCCAAAACCACAAGTGTCAAATTGTCAAAACACAATTATCATAAATCGTTTGATAAAATCTAGGATCCACAAAACATAAACTCCATCTCAAATGTGTGTACAATCAAGCCGGCGCCTTCCCGTGATCCTGAGAAGTACCTGAAACACATATCACATAACACGGTAAGCACGAAGCTTAGTGAGTTCTCCAAAATACCACACATATCACATTAGCCTCTCATGGCTATATCTCAAATAAGACTCTCCGGTCAATGTGTCTCAGTGGGACCCTCCGGTCCCACAACTCGGGTGGACCCTCCGGTCCTAACTCAGCAAGCTCAGAATAATACACAACATAAATCACATAGAAATAATGCAGGATATCACAATACTCAATATAATCACATAAGACCCTCCGGTCACACAAAGGTTACCACTCTAGGTAAGTATAGTGAGAAGACTCACCTTGTAAGAAATAGGATAACCTCGAACTCAAATCACCGGTCTAGCCTCCGCCTAACACACACAATAATTATCTCTAATTAATAACAGCTCTCAAAGAAGCTACACTAAACCCTTCTACAAACTCACAGAAGGATAAAATACCTTTTTACCCTTCCACAGCCTTAATAGTCCACAACGTGACCAAATCCTAAAAGTCAACTAAAAGTCAATGGCAGCGCATACGCTGCACGTACAAGCCCTCTATGATGGGCGTACTCCTTCGCCATGCATGCATCGGGGATTCACGACCCTATGTTGCGCGTACTGGGATTACGCTCAGCGTACGCCCCAAATTTTCTCTTCCAACTCATTTGGTCTTAATCCATTAAGACCTTAGCTTTAATCTCAGATCTGGACTCACTAATGGCTCATACTCCATAAAGTTTGTGACTTTAAGCCTTTGCATGGCTGAAAAAGTTACGAACACCAAAACTCTCACTCTCTATTCTCAAAAATGCTCATATCTCATGCATGGGGTAGTTTTGACATCCAAGACTCCATTGTTATGAAACCACTCCATTAAAACACTCAAACGGACATATATTAGGCTCTGGAGTTTCAAAAACTCATAAACCTTCAAGCTTTAGGACCAAAAACCCTAAAATGTACCACATAAAGCACAAATCAAAAGGATGAGAAAGCTTTGAGCTTTATACCTCTAACTGAAGCTCCAGCCACATATAAGCTCAAATCCAAAGCCTGGACTCCCACTCCTTCCTCTTCAAAGCTCCTTCTTCACTCCAAAGAAACCACAAGAACACCTAATAGCTCACAAATGGACACACAAGCTCAAGGGACGAGAAATTAGGGTTTGAGAGGGTTGAGGTCTGGGAACAGTGGTCAAAAATGAGGCCATCATGTCCTTTAAATAGGGGCACACCCTTAATTAGGGTTTTCACTTTGGGCCTAGTACGCCCAACGTACTAGGTGGCTTCCATGTCAAAAATACGCACATGAGTACGCTGAGCGTACACACGCGTACGCCCCGCGTACTCACTTACCACATTTTCTCTAATAAAGGGCCAAACTTGACAATTACCAAAAGAACAAGGGTTGATAAGGTATACCTCGTCTTGGGATGTTACACGAATGGGATATAAAAGGCGAATTGATGGATTGATTTTTGATTTCGATTGGTTGGAGTCGATTATTGTTGGTCAATGGTTGAAAAATTCGATTTTAGGTTCCCTGTACAGAAAGCAAAGGACAAATCGTGAATGGTAAATGGTTCGAAGGTTTGAGATGATATCCATTTGTGATGTCGATGTGGTTTTTGATCGATTGAGAAGACTTGATTTGTGAAAAGCGAAAGTTGGAATCGATATATCAAAGTCGATGGTATTTGTGTTTGGTTGAAGGAAAAGCGAAGAATGTGAACTCAAGTGAAGGATGACGATTGGTGATTGAATTTGGAATCGTGAATGGATTTTGTTGTTTCTTTGTTTCAAAGATTTTGAAAGTCGATATCAATTTTCTTTGGACTCGATTATTCGTTGAGTTCGTTATTGACGTTTTGAGTTCGAATGGTTGCACTGGGAAGTCGACAATTGAAAGTTTGGAATCGAAATTTTGATGTCGATAGTTGTGGAACGTGATAACGAAGATTTTGGAGTCGGTAACTTGGGTTAATAATCTTTGAAAGCTGTGACATGGAGGTTGATTAATTTGATTTCGAAGGTTTTGATGAATTGGGTTAATAAGTTTCAAAAGTTTGATTGTGAGAATCGGACATCGACTAACGAAGATTTGTTAATCAATGTCGACTAAAGAAGATTTTTGATTGTTCGATAGTCGAAGATTTTAGGTTTGATCGCGAAGGGCGAAGATTTTGAGTTGTCGACTGGAAATAACGAATTAGAGAAGAAGATATAAAAGTTTTGAAATTGGTCTTTCAAGATTCGAAGATTTGACAGTTTACACCCATTTCGAAATAAGGACTGATTTTCGACATTTTGGAAGAAAAGAGGCAGAATTTTCGAAAAGAGTCCCTGCTGTTTCGAAAAGTTGGCAGAAAATACTCAACTTCGAAATTGGGGCAATAAAGCTGAAAAATTAAAGAAGTTACAAGTTTGGTCCCTGCAGTTGGTGCGAACTTACACCTTATGCCCAGTTTCGCAAATGGGGGAGTGTTTCGCATTTTAAGCTGTTTTTGGCGCAATGGGTACCTGCAGAATTCAGAAAGTGACAATTTTTACCCAGATTTTGGAAAATCTTGCAACGTTCACCCAAAAAGTCAAAAATTTTCACAAACTGGAAATTTTTTGAGGCTTTTTCGTGATTATTTTTCCGTGAAAGTTTTTCGGTGTTTCATTTTTGGCACACATCATGGGGGAGTATTGTGAAGTTCATTCCTTGAGCGCTTCTCACTCTTAATGGGTTTTATAATCAAGTTTTGATTATAAAACAAGGGAAAATGATGGATATTCGAAGCAGGATTTTCGGGTACTCATTTGCGGATTTAAAGACCAGTGTTACTTCGAGGGGAGTTTGGTCTTGATCTCGCGAGATCGTTGGATATTGAAGCCGATACATCCAATCCTAATTTTGAGAGGGAGAATGTTAGGGTGCAAAGTCATGTTTTGATGTGGAGTCTTAGGCTTACCCTCTTGTAATGTGTAATGAGTTGTCTTTACTATAAATAGGAAGTGAGTGACACTCATTTATGTAAGGAACCATTTCGAGTGTTAGACTAGAGAGAGAATTTGTACAAGACCCACTTTGTATATGCTTTCTAGATCTAATATGAGTTAAACAAGATTTATTTACTCCATGTGTTATTGATTTTGTATGATGATTCACTAGATCTTTGTTATTCAGCACATGCCATCATAATCAACGCCACTACAATTCGTACCAGTGGTTGAGAGAGAGAGGATGGCCCAGGAGTTCATATCTCTCAAGCAGAAGACAGAGATGGTGACTTATATCTCCTGGATGTTTCATGAGAGGGACATGTTTAGCCCTGAGTCTGTGTCGATAGATCAGGCATGTGTGAGTCGGTACTTGAGTATTCTGAGGAGGGCTATCTGTGAGTTCGTGGCGAACACCTTGTATCAGAAATTGGCTGAGCTGCAGACCAATGCTAGAAGGAGAGAGATCGAGTTCGAGACCCAGGTGAGAGGGGAGAGGGAGACTCAGGTGAGAGATAGGAGACCAGTGCAGTCGCAGCCGGCGACTAAGCGACCAAAGCCCGCTGACTTGAGAGTCGGAGGCCAGAAGGGCCACACTTGCAGCAAGTGCGGCAAGGGGAATGAGGGGCCCTGTCGGTCGGGGACCATTTTCTACATGTGTGGCAAGGAGGGTCATATGGCGAAAGATTGCCCCAAGGGATTTTGGGTTTGCTTCAATGGCAACTAGATGGGTCACCTAAGAGCTGAGTGTCCTCAGCTTGCATCTAGGGAAGTTCAGACTTTGGCCCCCACGACCCTGTGTATTACTGATGGCCGACAGGGGAAGGCCGAGGCTCCGAGGGCTCAAGGGAGAGCATTTCAGTTGACAGTAGAGGAGGCCATAGCAGCTCCAGACGTCGTGGATTGTATGTGTTCTTTATTTATTTCTACTGATTTATTTATGCTGCTTATGATATTGTTCATGTTAGGTACTTTCTTTGTGAATTATGTACCTGGACTTGTGTTGTTTAACTCAGGTGCGAGTTGATCTTTTGTGTCGTCATTTTTTTGGTCGTGGTTTTAGTATTGGACGGGAGGCCTTGAGAAGGCCATTGAGAGTTTCTATACCTGATGAGCATCTAGTATCCGCTACTGACATCTATCGGGGTTGTATGCAAGATTTTTTTGGTGTTGGATATCCGATAGATCTTATCCCTATTGCGATGGGCAATGTCTGTGTCATCGTGGGTATGGATTGGATGAGCCGGTTTAGGGCTCTGATTGACTGTGAGCTGCAGTTGGTGACCGTTCGAGATCCTAGTGGGGGAGTGTTGATCATCTATGGTGAGGGTACTAGGTCAGGATCAGCTTTTTGTTCTGCCGCCAGGGCGAGGCAGAGTTTATAGGATGGGTGTATGGTTATTTGGCATATGTAGTGGATACCTGAGTTGATGAGAAGAGTTCGGTTTCCATTTCTGATGTTCCTATTGTAAGTGATTTCCCTGATGGTTTCCTAGAGGAAATACCTGGTGTGCCTCCTAAGAGTCAAGTATAGTTCTGGATCAATATGATCACTGGTGCGGTGCCAATTTCCAAGGCACCATATCGTCTTGCACATCCTGAGATGTAGGAGTTATCTTCTTAGCTTCAGGAGCTGTTAGGAAAGAGGTTTATCCGAGCGAGCAGTACTCTGTGAGGAGCACCGATCTTTTTTGTAAAAAAGAAGGATGGTTCACACCGAATGTATATTGATTACCGAGAGTTGAACAAGTTGACGGTGAAGAACTGCTATCCATTGTCGAGGATTGATGATCTCTTCGATCAGTTGCAGGGGGCATCTTGGTTTTCCAAGATTGATCTTAGGTCTGGCTACCATCAGATGAGGGTGTGAGAGGAGGATATTCAGAAGATAGCCTTCCGAACTCATTATGGGCATTACGAGTTCGTGGCGATGCCTTTTGGACTCACCAACGTACCGAAAATGTTCATGGATCTCATGAACCGGGTGTGTAGGCCCATGTTGGATCGGTCGGTGATCTTCTTCATCGATGACATTTTGGTCTATTCGAAGACTAGGGAGCAGCATGAGGAACATTTACACGAGATTCTTGGGGTTTTGAGGATGGAGAGGCTATACGCCAAGTTCTCCAAGTGTGATTTCTGGTTGTGCGAGGTTCAGTTTTTGTGACACCTCGTCAATCATAACGGTATTTTTGTTGACCCAACCAAGACTGAGGCGGTAATGGGGTGGGAAGTGCCAAAGTCTCCATCCAATATTCAGAGCTTCCTCATTTTGGTGGGATATTATCGGAGATTCATTCGAGACTTCTCCAAGATTGCAGTTCCTCTCACTAAGTTGACAAGGAAGGATGTTGTGTTCAGTTGGGGGCCTAAGCAGTATGCATCATTCGAGACTCTTCGCCGGAGACTTTGTGAGGCACGAGTGCTTACCCTCCCTGAGGGAGTAGAGGATTTTGTGGTCTACTATGATGCATCCATTATGAGGTTGGGTGTTGTGTTGATGCAGAGAGGGCATGTGATTGCGTATGCTTCGAGGAAGTTGAAGCCTCGTCAAACGAAGTATCACGCCCATGATGTGGAATTAGAAGTGGTGGTTTTCGCACTCAAGATTTGGCATCATTATCTTTATGGAGTTCGATGTACCATCTACACGAACCATAAGAGCATGAGATATCTTATGGATTAGTCTAACCTGAATATGAGGAAGAGGAGGTGGCTGGATGTAGTGAATGATTGTGACTATAAGATTCTATATCACCCAGCCAAGGCCAGCGTGGTGGCCGACACCGTGAGTCGCAGAAAAGTCAGTGATAGGGTGGTAGGTCAGATTTCATCCTTTGATATTGACAGTAGAGGGCTTTTGACTCTTCATGGGCGGGTTTCGGTACCATATGCAAGTGGGGCATGACGGGTATTGATGGAGGAGGCCCATAAGTAGATATTCTCCATACATTCGGGGGCTACCAAGATGTATCTTGACTTGAAGCATAGTAATTGGTGGCCGTGTCTGAAGAGGTATATGGCATGGTTTGTAGATCAATGCTTGACCTACCGGAAGGTCAAGGATGAGCACCAGCGCCCTCATAGAAAACTGCAGCCTTTGGAGGTTCCACTGTGAAAGTGGGAGCAGATCACTATGGATTTCATCACTAAATTGCAGAAGACTACGATGGGATTTGATACTATATGGGTGATAGTTGATCGTTTGACGAAGAGTGCTCACTTCTTAGCCACAAGTGAAGCCTCTTCTACAGAGAAGTTAGCTGACATTTATGTTCAGGAGATCGTGGCTCGGCATGGGGTGCCGACTTCTATTATGTCAGATAGCGATGTTCGTTCTACTTCCAGATTTTGGAAGAGGTTTCACAAAGAGTTGGGCACCCGGTTGTATTTCAGTACCACTTATCATCTGCAGACCGACGGGTAGGGCGAGCGGACTATTTAGACGATCTAGGATATGTTGCATTCATGTATCATCGACTTTGGTGGGAGATGTGATTCCTATCTCCCTTTGGCTTAGTTTTCTTACAACAACAGCCATCATGCCAGCATTGTCATGCCTCCCTTTGAGCTTCTCTACGGGAGAAGGTGTTAGACTCCTATTTATTGGAGCGAGGTCGACCAAAGATTGATGGGTAGCACTGATATAGTGCTCAAGACGAACGAGCTTATCTAGCAGGTTAGACAGAGACTGATGATGACCCAAAGCCGCCAGAAGAGTTATTCGGATCGACGACGCTCTGAGCTAGAGTTTCAGGTTAGAGATTTGGTGCTTATAAAGGTATCACTCTGGAAGGGTGTTATCCGCTTCAGGAAGCGGGACAAGCTGGGGCCCAGGTTTATTGGCCCTTTCAGAGTGTTGGCCCGGGTGGGCTAGGTGGCTTATTGGTTGGAGCTACCTGAGGAGTTGATTCATATTCATGATACCTTCCATGTTTCTCAGTTGAGGAAGTGTATAGCTGATGAGACAGTTCTAGTTCCTTTGGATGACATTCAAGTCGATGATCTTCCGAATTACATCGAGAGGCCAGTGGCGCTTCTAGATAGGGGAGTGAATACCTTGAGGAACAAGGTAGTGAACTTGGTAAAAGTTCAGTGGCAACATCGGAAAGACTCGGAGTGTACTTGGAAGCTCGAGATTGAGATGCGCGAGTACTACCCTGATCTATTTTCTGGGGCTGACTTCGAGGGAAAAGTCAGATGCTAGTGGAGGAGACTTATAACATCTGATTTTCGGGTATTTACATTTTTTATCCTTATGTCGAGAATTGTTGCATTTTAGCCCATACTATGGGCGTACATGAGGTACGTGCAGCGTACCTGATCGAGACTTGGAAACGCGAGACTCTCCCTAGTATGTTGGGCGTACATGTGGTACGCCGGGAGTACTATCCCATACCTTAAACCCTAAATTTTAGGGTTTGTTCCTTATTTAAAAAACCTTATATCTCCCTTGGACCTTCTAGAAACAACCTCCACTCCTTCCAAACCCTAATCTCGAGTCTCATCCTTGTGTGTGAATACTTTAAAGCTTTTGGTGATTTTGGTGCTTTATTGTTGAAGAAGAAGGCCATTAAAGAAGGTGGTGTTGCATGCAAGCTTGTGGATCTAGAAACAACCTCACCTTATCCATCTTTTGAAGGTATAAAGTCCATACCTTGCTGATGTTCTTTCTAGATCTCTTTAGATGGGTATTTATGAGATTTTTGTCCCAAATCTTGGCAGAGAGAATTCCATGATTCCTTTGTGAGTATGGAGGTACTCCAGAGCATTTTGGTTGTCCTTTTAGATGTTTTAAGGTGCCTTGATTGATAAAAAAAAGGTTGCTTGATCGTTTCCTTTGGCTCATGCATGAGTTAAGTGACTTAGAGTGTTATAAAAGTTAGGGTTTTGTGTTTTGTGCCCTATCTAGGCATGAAAAAGTTTAAATTCGGTGACTTTATGGGTTAAGACATTCTATAGTTCTAACGCCCAATGTGTTAGGTAAACATCGTAGCAATTATTTTCCTTTGTTTGGAATTTTGGGCTTGAGTACGCTAGGCGTACACATGGTATGTCAGGCGTACTCCATTGGTTGCTTAAAGTGGGGTGTCCCCTACGTACGCCGGGCGTACCCATGTGTATGCATGACGTATGTAAGTCAGGGGCAAACCTTAATTTTTAGGTTTTGCACCCTATTTAAGCTCATTAAGTCCTTCCAACCCCTCACCTTATCATCCTCCATTGCCTTTGTTGGAGCATGTAAATGCTCTACAAATTATGAGTGATAGTTAGGTTATTATACTACCTTTATTGTATTGTTTTGTTTCTCTCTCCTTATAAATAGGGAGAGATGGTCATGTATTATTGTAAGTAAGTGTGCACAAATGTAGTTTCTAGTGAGAGAGAGTGTGGTGGGATCTCTCCTACCAAGGGAAAGTTATCTCACCCAACCCATGTTCTTCACGTAATATTTTATTTCTATCTTTCTAGTAAGATCATGGAATTGCTCATCTAATTTTATGTTCTTCATATTTATTATGATCGTTAAGTCTCAAGATGTTCTTATTCCGCACATACTGATCGTCAAAATGGGTTACAAAATTTGGTATCAGAGCCGTACCTTGAAGGTTCAAGCGACTATTTCAAGGGAACGACTCCTGATCGGTGTTTATCTTGACGATTTTTTGATTTTTGCAAGAATTTTCGTATTCAAAACCGGATTTTCTTATGATGAGTTTTTCTATTTTTGAGTGTTGATTCAATCTTTCAAAAATAAAAATGTTGCTGATGTTCGTTCATAATTTTCTGCTGAAAATCCGGGTTTGCAAAATATTTATCTTTTTCTTGAAAAAGAAGAAGAAAAAGGGAGAAGAAGATATTTTTTATCTAAAAATATTTGAAGAATTGTTCCAGACATTTTATTTATGCTTTGGAAATGGATACAATATCTTGGGTTTGTTGAAGAAAGTGGAGAAGTTTCTCTTTGAAGATTTTGTTCCAGCAAGTTTTTCTTTTTGAGTTCGTCATAAAAAGGTATGAAACTCTTGTTGATCTTTAAGTGTTGCTGTTATATCTTCATTAGAATTATTGGACGTGATAAAGGTGTTTTCAAAAGACACTTGTCCTTTTTACTCTTTTTCGAAAGAGTACTCCATTTTATTTTTCCGTTCTAGACAAAAACCATGTGACTTGACCCATCCCATCACCATTTGTCCCCATAAATCCCCTGCACACTCAACCTCTTGCCTTTGACCTATGCCTTGTCCCCTCAACTTTTACCTTTCTCTCTCTTACATTCTGCCATATTTTACCCTTTTCAACACTCCACCTCATCCATATATGCTTTAGGAAAGATTCCCTTAGATAAATATGAAGATTTGGTCTCTTCGGTATCAATTTTTCATGAAAAATGGCATTTTTTCATCGTCAACATACTCCTCCTCGGTACCTAGTACCGAAGACCAAAAAAACTGACAATGAAATTGCCCTACCAGAGGTCTGCTGAGCAGCCTCTGCGGTCCACTGAGGATCTCACATTGCATCTCCTACCGCAGACCTCGCCCAAGCCATGATCGCAACCCTCATTCTTCAGTTTCTTCGCACTGCAGACTACTTCCTTTAGCATACCGCAGCCTCCTTTTCTCCGCCTCCTCGCACCGCAGACTTCCCCCTATCGCAAACTACCATTCTCGCGTCTTTGCCTCATTCTTCATCTCCTACCACAGACCAACCCGCAACCCACACCCTTTGCTAACCCGCAGACTTCACATACCACAACTTACCTCTTAGCCTCTACCGCAGACCTCACCTCCCTTACCCGACTTCCTAGTCCTCGGTAACACTTCCACATTCCACCTTACATTTCCACTACAGACCCTCTCACCTGCAGACCGCCCTCTTCAGTACCACTCCTCAGTACTCCTTAGCCTGAAGACCCTCTCATACCGCAAACCACCTACTCCTCAGTACCTCCTCCCTCCTCGGTTGTAACCCTTCTCCAACCCCTTCCTCCTCCTCCTTCCTCCTCCCCTCTCATAGCACCCCCCCCCCCTTTTCCTTTATTCTTTTTTCCATATTTTTTTTATTTAACACTCATGTATTTAATTTTACACCAATTTAATTTTTTTTACACCATTTTTTTTTCCAACCATTTTTTTATTTAGCCTGTTTTTTGCTGAAACCAAACAAATACCTTAGCCTTTTTTTAATTAAAACCAATTTATTTTTATTTTATTTTAAAACCAATTTTTTTTTAATACCACTTTTTGCCACAACCTAACCTATGAGAGTCACATTGGATTACTTCTTGCCGATTATTTTAGAAGAATTTTATTCTTTCCATGAGGATTACTCCATACCGCAGTCAGACATCATATCTTTCTTCACGAGGATTGTACCGCAGTTGCGTCTTATCAACAAAATTGTTTCGCAACCTTCGCTTTATGGGATTTTTGTGACTTGTCGCTTTTGATCTTTGGTTGACGAACCATGTATCTTGAGCATGTGGACTTTAGTTATTGAAGACAACTTCAGGAGTTCTAGCACCTCAGGTTGGGTACATTGGTATTTATTAGCACAACAGAGATTTTTCATGCAGAGTTATTATTTGTTACTTTGGTATTTGTTCGAGCAGTTTGCAGCGACAGAATTAGCCAGCTACATATGACCAGAGAGTATTTATTTTACTCTCATTCTTGTGTTTTATCGAGACCCTTCATATATCTAGGGAGAGCATGAAAAGCTCTTGGTATCCGACACTCTCCATCCAGATGATTTTTTTTATTTTTGATATCTGGTCATTGGTTATCAAAAATAGGGAGAGAATATTATGTTATCATCCGGATATGTTTTTATGATTGCTTGAGTTTGGACTTTTGAAGAGTTCTGAAGACGATGATTTATTTAGTGATGCAATGTGGCACTAATTTTTGGTCATCTTGATCAAATTTTTGGCATTACTAGATGGTTCCCGAATCCAGATTATTTATTATTGAGACTCTACCACAAAATGTCTCATATTTTTAGCAGGTTATTCTTTTGAAGAATTTTGGGTGTATTATGATTCGAGACCAAGAGATGTTTTAGAATTTTTGAAGCTGAAGTGTGACTTGATTACGGGACATACAATTCAAAAGTTATTGGTACACTTTTGAAGTTGATCGGCTTGGTTCACTGATTGCATCTGTGGATTGGAATTTCACTCTTCAGCACCGGAGAAGCTTATGCCTCGGTACTTAAAATACTTTGACGACAGAGACTTCCTCGCCCAGTTTCAGACATCACAGTCACTTCATAGTTTCAGAGACATTTCAACATTTGGTTCTCATTAGGTTTCATTTTTATTACCACACTTTCTAGTCGGTTACTGTGTATTTTAGCCTTTTTCACTTATTTGTATCATTCTTCATTTGCGAGCATTTAGGGAGAGAATGTTGGAGCATGTAAATGATCTACAAATTATGAGTGATAGTTAGATTATTTTATTCCCATTATTGTATTGTTTAGTTTCTCTCTCCTTATAAATAGAGAGAGATGGTCATGTATTATTTTAAGTAAGTGTACACAAATGTAGTTTCTAGTGAGAGAGAGTGTGGTGGGATCTGTCCCACCAAAGGAGAGTTATCTCTCCCAACCCATGTTCTTCATGTAATAATTTATTTCTCTCTTTCTAGTAAAATCATGGAATTACTCATCTCTTTTATGTTCTTCATATTTATTATGATCGTTAAATCTCAAGGTGTTCTTATTCCGCACATACCGATCGTCAAAATGGGTTACAACAACCTTTTTGAGCTAATCTCGAAACGCTAGCCATCTTGAGATTGTTCTTGAGCTTATTGAGAGTTTTTGGGTGTTATTTTGTGATCTTGAAGAAGAAGGAACTTGGTGGTGGAACATTGTTGGAGTTGAAGCTTCAAGATCCAGGGATATCTTCTTCATTGCAAGATTTTGGAGGTAAAAAGTTCTTACCTTGATGGTTCCTTGCTTAGATGTCTTTCGGTGGGTAGATTTACAAGTTTCGGTCCCATAAATTTTGTCTCATGTAGTATGGACTACTCCAGACCATTTGAGCTTTCCTTCTGAACACTTAGGAGTGCATGGAGTCATGAAAATCAGATCTTGGAGGTTAGAACTCAACAATGCATGAGTTAGTGACCACTTAAGAGAGATAGAAATCTAAGTCCATGATTTGAGTCCCATTAAGGCATGCAAAAGCATAAAGTTTGCAACTTTATGGCTTAATCCATGTTAATAAGCTTAGATCTAAACTTGGACGTTAGGTCTTAACTGATTAAGACCTTAAAAGGAGGAATTGGCTAGATACAACGTACGTCGGGCGTACCTAGACGTACGCTACGCGTACACGCCTGAGGTGCCGAGGATGCAAGGGTCTTGAGTACGCAAGGCATATTGATGGTACGGTGAGCGTACTCACTAGAGGGACATTTTGGGCTTTTTAATTCGGGCCACCTTGGGCTTATGAATTTGTATCCTTGTTTAGCCGCAAGCTTTTCCATGATGGGCCTTTTTGGACTTGGGCCCATTTTGGACATGGAATATCTTTTGGGCTTTGGGACTAATTATATTTGGGCCTTGGTGGGTTACACCCAATAAGGCAAGGAGTAAAAATCTTTTTACCTTGGGAGGCGGGATTTAGGGTTTGAACTCTCGGCTTGGGTTATTGACCTAGTTTCTAATTAGGGTTATATTATTCGTGAAGTAGTGAGAGGATTTCATGATTCAGCAGCTCGAGTGTGATTTGATATATTCATTCTGAGGTGACTTTCGTCCATTGTACTCGCAGGTCGAAGTCACCAATGTCGGCCCACTAGATTATGTTAGTAGGATGATAGTTGTATTCATGAGATTTTCATGCTATTCCTGTTCATGTTTGTTGTTTTCGTGAGTTTCATTGATATGATTATATGCTTAGCTGTAGGGGTGAAATAGATCCAGTACCAATTGAAAGATATCGAAGGGGTGAAATAGACCCAGTATCGGTTGAAAGATACCGAAGGGGGGTGAAATAGAACCAGTACTAGTTGAAAGATACCCAAGGGGGTGAAATAGACCCAATATTGTTTGAAAGATACTGAAGAGGGTGAAGTAGACCCAATACCAGTTGAAAGATACCAAAAGGGGTGAAATAGACCTAGTTATGCTTGTTTGTTATATATGTATGGTATGAGGTCTTTTAGGGGAGCTCACTAAGATTTGTGCTTACAGTTTTTCAGTTTATGTTTTAGGTACTTCCAACTCGAAAGGGAAGGGTCCAACTTGATTGCACTGCATCCGCCTATATTTTCCGCATTATCTGATTTTGGGATTTTATACTCTAATATTATTCACTATGATACACTTTCAGTTGTTTTGATATGATTATCATATGTTTGAAATGAATTAAAAGTAAAAATATTTCCTGAAATTTTTGGGATGTTAGATTAGTGGTCAGATCTGAAGTTGGAATAAGTGACTTAAAGGATTAAGATATAGTTAGGGTTTGGGACCAGGTAGAGTATGCCAGGCGTACTCCTGGCTACGCCCCGCGTAGTCAGGCCTGTCCCCGATTATGATGATTCAATAAGTATCCCTGCGTACAGATCGAGAAGGATGACTTATTGACTTTTGCTGACTTTTGACTTTTGGTCAAAAGACTGATGGTTTTGGACCATGGAAGGGCAAAATGGTCTTTTTGACCTTCCGGAGCGTAGTTGTGGGGTTTGGATTTGTGAGTCGGGTTATCACCTTAATTGGTTAGGGTTTCTTGTTGTGTTTATTAGGCGGAGTCTAGTTTCGGAAGTTTGGGAGTGAGATTTACCAGTCATCAGTATCAGGCGAGTCTCCTCACCCATTCTTACCTATGTGGTAGAATAGATGTATATATTTACATGTGATAACCAGCTGGGTCAAAGTGCGATTACTGTGTATGTGTTGTTTATGTGTTGAGACTTCAGGTAGTCTCCAAGGTTGCTGATAACCCACAGGACGTGTTGTTTGCCCACTGAGACGTCAGGTAGTCTCCAGGGTTACTGATAACCCATAACTATTTATTTATGTTGTGCTGTGTGTAGTATTTTGGGTAACTCACTAAGCTTCATTCTTACAGTTGTTGATTATATGCATTTCAGGTACTTACTAGGATCGCGGGAAAGCGAATGTCTGATTGTACACACTCGCTGGGAGATTCTGTTACTGGGCATTATGTGGCACTCTGATATTTGTAGTGATGATTTGTACTTGATACTTGTGAGTTTCTGATGGTTTCGTTTATGAATAATGTTTTGGGTAAATTAAAAAAAATGGTTTGAATTTGAGTTGTTACATAACATAACATCACGGGACCGTGTCACAGTGAGAATTCAATCCACACCTCCGGTTAAACAAACCGACGATTTCCAGAAAATGTAATACAATTTTGTTTCAAACTAGAAAATGTGGAACAATATCCATTCAAACCTCTTAAACAAACAAATGATCTCCCACTTATTAAATAATGTAAGATCAATCAGATTCTATAAGACAGAAATCATGTTTGAATATGAGAAACTGAATGAACATAAGCAAGCAAATATGATTTAATTTTCAAGTGGATTACAAGAAACAATAAGAACCTCTCAAAATATACTCTCTCTATCTAAGTAACATCCCTTATATAGGTGACCAAAAGGGTTTCGGTTAGGAAATGAACAATGAGGTCATAACACATAAGCTAAGACAACCTATCAAAACTAACTAAGAAAAGATGCAAAGCCTAGTGCAAAAACTACGAGAGTAACAAGACATTCGTAGTTAAACATATGTTCGCAATAGAAACCAAAGACTTAAAATATTACATTGTGAAACCTTTTAAATATAGACTCAAACACAACACATATGAACTGTGACACCTAACAATCCCCCTCTTTGTGTTGAGTCACGAAAAAAGTCATTACTTGATTTCTTCAAAAACTTGAGGAATAATACCAAGAACCACGATACGAATTGTCATCCACCATCACAAAATATCTAAAACACAATTGAGATCGCTCTTGTATTTCATCTTGCATATCTCAGATTTTATAAGTATACCAATAAAAATTGCATATCTATAAAAATGTTTATCTTGTAAAAACATCATATAGTTCTTCGTTTCTCTATTCTCATGAACCTTATAAACAATCCCCCAATGTTCGTTCTGAATAAACCCGTCTCGCATCTCTCAATATTATTAGCTTGATCACAAGGCTTCATACTTGTATTCTTCTGTAAGACAACAACCACTTCAACATCTATTTTAGAAAGCTCAAGACAATAAGATCTTATCATTCTTTTCAAATGTTTGAGCTGTGATGCATACTTCGTCTTTTCCTTTGAACTAATATTGTAGAACATGATCCAATCATATGGGTTCATCAATGGTAAATTGACAAAGGAGAATAGAAATTCTTCATTGTCGTTTTGTCACAATGCCTTTAATATTTTATTAGCAAATCCATCTATCTCCACAACTTCACATTCCTTGATTGCATAAATCTTCTGTAGGCTCCAGACTTCGTATTCTGGCGTAGACTGTGAAGCATAAAACTTGAAAACTTTCTTTTTCAAGATACTATTGGTTACAGGAACACCAACAATATTATGAAAAGTTCTGAACACGGAAACCTTCGCAGACGTTGGGAAATCCAATTGATATTCACTCTTATTCTCTACAATAAAATAGGACCTTGGATTAAAAAGTACTTATCCATGTTCTTGATAGCTTCATTTGAAATTCTATTCATTGTCCACTTAGGCCATAATGCCTTCAACATTGCATCAAATGTTTCTTTCTCTCTTTTCTCTGCCTCTTATTGATCTAATTCTATTTGAATCCGTTCAAATTTTCATGCTCTTCGTCTCTCTTTTTTGAGCTTCATCATCATTGGGATTAACTTCTGGTTGATTGACATATATTACTGTAACGCCCATCTTTCCTGCTAGATAGTTAGTAAGATGATTTAATAGTTAGGGTCAACAATTATAACTTATTTAATATAATAAAGGGAAATTATTTGAGTATTATGTGATTTATGTGTAATTATTTGTAGTATACATGCTTACGACAATATAATAAAATAAGAATAAAATACGCGTCTAAAATAGAATAATAATTAGACAGAATACACTTGAATAAAGCTGAAGTAGTCGTGACAAGTATTATGGGGATATAAGGAACGCTTAAATCGGAATTATAACGAAGAAGTTATGATCATTTGAAGTTTTGTGATTCGACCCGACTCGACAACACACGTCATAAAAAGTAAATTGTTGTTAGCTTACTTTTTAGCCTTAGTGACCTAAACAAAAGTCGTAGTAGTTGTGAAACCGAGAGTGTGCATATAGAGAACGTCCTAATCTGATTTTACTAGAGGAAGTTATGATTGTTCTAAGATTCAGCGCAACAGTGTGCACACTGATATCGAATTACATCGGTTGATCATTAGCTGAAACAATCTAAACAAGAGTTGAAGATCTCGTTAATAGGATTCCAACGATATAAAGACAATCAATAACGGACGTCGGATGACAAAGTTATGCATTTTATATGGGGGTTTAACAGTCTAAGCCTCAGTAAAATAAATAAAGTCAAAATTAGCCGACAGAATCTAAATGAAAGTTGTAGATCACGTCGATAACTACGCATGCATATAATGAAACGTCAAAAATAGAGCTCGTATGCAGAAGTTATGCAATTTTGAAGCTTAAGATTTGTTGCGCGCGTGTGCTCCTTGCGCACAACCTTCTAGAAGTCAACACGATGCCCCAGCCATTGATCCCCATGTGTAAGCAAGCCTAAGGAGCCACGACACCCTTGTGCACGGCACGCACAAGGCCCTGTGTAGCGCACAAGTGTAACAACCCAAAAACTATCATCAAATTTTTTTCATTTAAAAGTCAATAGTTTCAATCTTCTAATAAATCCAAGTCGATAACAGTGTACAATATCCAAAACATCAGAGTAATAGTATCCAAAAAGTGCGGAAATCATGAGGGGAGGATGTTGTGGTATTACGTCGGGCTCTTCCTTTTTGTAACGGAAGTACCTGAAATCATAAACATCAACTGTAAGCATAATGCTTAGTGAGTTTCCCCATACCAAACATATATACTGGGCCTAGCCCTGGGGTATATTCCAACCCAATAAACAAATATGAGCCCAGCCCTAGGCCCTGACATGGGTTTTATTTCAACCTAATCATATAATAGTAGGCCCCGCCCTGGGTATTATTTCATCCCGATAACACCATAATGGGCCTTGCCCCGAGGTTTATTTCAACCCGATCATACAATAGTAGGCCCTGCCCTGGGTTTTATTTAAACATGGTCATACAATAGTAGGCCCCGCCCTGGGGTTTATTTCAACTCGATCACACCATAATGGGCCTTGCCCCGAGGTTTATTTCAACCCGATCATACAATAGTAGGCCCCGCCTCAGGGTTTATTTCAACCCGATCATATAAACATATATGTAACAGCCACATAACAACTAGCATTCTACATAAAAAAAAAATAATGGGTCGGAGTTGGTGCTTTCGACCCATGAATAGAGTGAGGAAACTCAACTCACAGACAATCGAAATAGTTGAATAGGACACTGCTCTGAATATCATCTCTACCGGACACCTATTCAATGATAAATGACCAAGCTCAACTATAATTTAAAATACCCAAAATACCCGTAGGTCAAACTTGGTCAAAGTCAAAATTCAATCAAGTCAACCAGGTCAACTCAGGGCGTACTCAGCTCGTACGCACGACATACTACACATTGACAAAAAGATGGGAAGCTGACCATGTACGCACGACGTACTCTAACAGACGCCCATTGTAACACCTGTCACATTTTCCTTCTATTAAGAGGTTAATCGCTTAATCTCTCTTGTCCAAAACCCATATCTAGTCCTGAAATGATGTCCTTAATCATAAAGTTTCCAACTTTATGATCTTGCATGGCTATTAAGTGCTAAATATCAGAAACCCTAATTTCTTAACTCCTTAAGATATCATAGTCCATGCATGGAGGAAAACTAAGGACCAAGATTACATTTTTATGAATCTAAGCACTCTTAAACCTCTAAAAGGACAGCTCAAATGAATTAGAATAACCTATACTTAATTACATCAAGCTTATAGGACCAAAATAAACACAATCTGTAACATCGACAAAAATCATGATAAATTTAAACTTATTAAATACAACCCAAAACCATAAAGTGTTTACAAAATAGTTTTCCAAACATTTCCGACATCATAGTTTCCCAAAATCATAGATCATGAATAGAGGATGTGTACGGTCATGCCTTCGCCTTCCCACAGTCATCCGTAGTACCTGAAACATAACCCAAAACTGTAAGTCAACGCTTAGTGACTTTCCCCCAACGTACCAACACATAACAAAAGCATAATAACAAACAACATGAATACAAAGCCTTGATCCTAAGTGGAATGCTCCACCGGCCTACAGATTATCTGGTACACTCATAGAACCTTCAGCATGAATGGTACGCCTCACAGGATATTCAGCCTATCCGGAACGTTCTCCGGGCCTTCAGCCTAACTGGTACACCTCTCGGGCATGCAGCCTATATGGGACGCCATGGGACTCTTGGCCTTCAGTCTACAGTGCTCCGCCTCAACCCAACAACACATAATCATCTTGACATATACATAACAGATAAACATACATATAACCAGTCCACAGATAATCAGATAGATCTTACTGATCACTAAGCATAGCATCATCCGATATACAAGGATACTGATCTAACAGATCAGTACAACACAACACATACTATCACATAACATGATATCTAATCCAATGGGCCGGCCTTGGTGCATTGGACCCACAAATACAATGAGGAAAACTCACCTTACAGACTGAACAGTAGCTGATGAGGTCCCGAATCCGAATTTCAGCTCAAACTATCACCTACCCAACCAAATGACCAATCATACTCAAAATCCCAAAATACTCTTAAGTCAAAATTGGTCAAAGTCAAACTAAAACTGGTCAAACCCATTGAGTCAACCCATCCGAGTCAACTCAGCCAAGTCTCCTCAGAATGATTACGCGGGGCGTACTCCGAATGTACGTTGGGCATACTCGCCTCCTTGCACTTTGATCAAAAACAGGGTGGTTGACCTCGTACGCAGGGCATCCTCTGAGTACGCAGGGCGTACTCCCAGAAGCTCCAAAATCCAATAACTGCTTAATGGTTTAAGCCCTCACGTCCATATTTCAGATCCATGGCTAAAATACACTCAAGAGTCATAAGGTTTCCAACTTTATGACTTTACATGCCCATTAAATGCTTATCACAACTTTTTAATCCATTAAGACATTCTACAAGATGCATGGAGCAAAACCAACCATTTGAAACCCAAGACCCTCTTAAGGGTCTGAAGGGACATCTTAATGGGTCAAGAACATGCTTTGTTCATGAAACACCACATTTGGGACAAAAAGGACCTAAAACTAACCCAAAATAAGATCTACAAAAAACTACACGGAGTTCAGAACTTTATACCTCAAAATGGTGCCAAAAGGTGGTGTGATCCTGGATCTAGTGAGATTCACTCCTTCAAGGTGGTCTCCTCATCCTTCCTGTTTCTTCAAGAGCACCAAAACACACACACACACTTAGAAATGGATCCTCAAGATGATACTAAGGGTTGCAAACACGTATGAGAGGGTGGAGGCTGATAAGGTGGGGGGAAATGAGGCTATAATGGGGTTTAAATATGAGCCAAACCCTAAATATTAGGGTTTGCATGTTGGGCACATACGCCCTGCGTACTAAGGCACGCCTTAGTACACTAAGCGCTCACAAATTACGAAATTTCCAATAGGGCTTCCCATGCACACTTCCTTCTACTTAGGGACCCATAATGCAACATAATAAAATTATAAGGTTAAATTTAGAAGTAACTTATCATAGGGATGCTAAAATTCTCCCCCACTTGAACTAGAATTCGTCCTCGAAGTTTGGCCGCGGCGAATAACTCAGGGTAATGCTCCCGTATCTCTTTCTCCGCCTCCTAGGTCCACTCGGAGTGTCTCATATGTTGCCACAATACATTTACCAAAGGTATCTCCTTGTTGCGCAAAACCATCATCTTCCTTTCTAAAATAGCCACCGATCTCTCAACGTAGTTAAGGCGCTCATCGACCTGAATGTCATCTATGGAAACCACTGCCTCATCGTACAATACGCACTTTCGCAACTGTGAAACATGTAAATTGCTATGAATCTGACTAAGCTCCTCAGGTAGATCCAACCTGTAAGACGCCTTGCCAACCCTGGAAATCACCCGAAAAGGCCCAATATACCGGGAGCCCAACTTCCCCCTCTTCCAGAAGCGTGTCACACCTTTCGAAGGTGAGACCTTCAGTAATATCATATCTCATATCCGAAATTCCAACTCCGATCGGCACTGGTTGGCATAGCTCTTCTCCCGACGCTTTACTATCTGCAGCCTCTGCCTGGTCTGCTGAATAAGCTCCATGGTCTGAAGGACTACGTCTCGTCCGTTTGCGGATGATATGAAGTGCTAAAATGTAGCCTCGTGCACAGTTCCTCGTAGAACCTCTGTCAGAAACGGGAGGTGAACCGAACATCTCGGTCAGAAACAATGGAATCTGGAACCCCTTGGCTAGCAACAATCCTTCGGATATAAACATCGACCAACTTTTCGGCCGAACAGTTCTCCCGGATGGCCAAAAACTGGGCACTCATGGTTAATCGATCCACGATGACCCATATAGCATCAAAACCCTTTGCCGTCTTCAGCAACTTGGTGATAAAATCCATGGTGATCTGTTCCCATTTCCAAATGGGAACCTCCAGAGGCTGCAACTTGCCATGCAGCCTCTGATGCTCAGCCTTGACCATCCTGTAGGTCAAGCATCTCTCGACACACCATACTATCTCCCTCTTCATACACGGCCACCAATAGCTCAATCTCAAATCCTGATACATCTTGGTGGCTCCTGGGTGTATAGACAAACGAGAATTATGAGCTTCCTCTAACACAATCTGTTTGACCCCACAAGAAACTAGAACCCAGACCCGACCACACCAGGTCAAGAACCCTCGACTATCCGGGACAAATCTATCAATCTCACCTCTGATTGTTTCATGTTTCCAGTTCTCTTTCCGAACCCCCTCTACCTGGGCCTCTCTGATCAATCCCAAAAGTGGAGAATCCATGGATCTCCTTTTACACGTCTCCCCGACTAAAGACCCAGCCGACTTGCGGCTCAAAGCATCTGCCACCACATTCGCTTTAACCGGATGCTTAAGGATCTCGCAGTCATAATCCTTGACCACGTCCAACCACCCGCGATGCCTCATGTTCAGGTGTTGGATTAGATGTCTAAGCCCATAACTATTATTAGTATGTACTCGACCTGAGAGTAGCATGGCCCATTTGGGTTGCATAACATCAGGACAATTTGTTAGGATGGACTTTTGAGAAGAAGTTATATATGATTTATTAATATATTATAAGTTCTAATATATTAATATGAAATCATATGATTTAATTAGTATTGATCAAGAATTAGTTTGGAATTAATTTAGTGATCAAAAGAGACTACTTAAATCAATGGGGACTAATTGTGTAAATTAGTTATATTTATATGTGTTGGGCTTATGGTCCATGTTGGACTAAGATTATGTATGAATACATAATGAGTTGGGCCACATGTACCATGGATCATAAAACCCATGGGTATGGATTTGGTTTATACCCATGACCCTTGGAATCCTACATATAAATATATGTTTCATAACCTAAAAACGTGTGCTTCTATTCTTAGAGAAAGATGGACGATTTTGGTGCATGGAATTCTCTCTCAAAATGTCATTCTTTGTCCTAGGTGAGTTGTGATTCCATTTGAGGTGCAACACTTAGGGCACTAAGTTCTTAAAGGCCAAAGTCTTTCTAGCAATATCAACAACATCAAGAGGTATGTCTAAAACTTGTCTTATTATACATATGTTATCTGTATGCTAGTTGTAGGCTTAATGATTTGGAAACCATATGCATGTATAATTAGAGAAAACATAGATCCAAAGCTTTTAGGGTTGTATATTGTAGTATACTAAAAGCCAACATCAGGTTCGGCTGGTCCATCAGATATCTCAAAATCTTGTGATCCGTGTAGACAGTACAACGGACCCCATATAGATAGTGTCTCCAAATATTGAGGGAAAACACCACTGCCCCCAACTCCAGGTCATGTGTGGGATATCGCATCTCATGTGGCTTCAGCTATCGTGAAGCATAAGCAATCACTCATCCTCACTTCATGAGGACCGTCCCCAAACCGGTGGTGGCTTCATCACAAAATACCACAAAATCCTCAAACCCCTTCGGGAGGGTCAATACCAAGGCCTCACATAACATTTGTCGAAGAGTCTCAGATGCTGACTGCTGCTCATGGCCCCCTCGGAAATCCGCCCCCTTCCTCGTCAGACGAGTGAAGGGTACCGCAATTTTGGAGAAGTCTTGAATGAATCTCCAATAGTACCCTGCCAAACCCAAGAAACTCCTGATATCTGATGGAGATTTCGGAACCTCCTACTGCATCACAGCCTCGATCTTGGGCGGATCGACCAAAATCCCACCGTGGTTAACGAGGTGCCCCAGGAACTAGACCTCTCGTAACCAAAACTCGCACTTCAAGATCTTGGCATAAAGTCGTTCATGCCTCAAAACCCCCAGAAGCTCTCGAAGGTGCTAATCACGATGCTCTCTGGTCTTGGAATACACCAATATATCGTCAATGAACACGATGACAGATCGGTAGAGCATCAGCCTGAATACACGATTCATCAAATCCATAAAGACAAAAATCGCATTGGTGAGCCCAATGGGCATCATCACGAATTCGTAATACCCATAACGATTCTGGAACACGATCTTCTCCACGTCCTCCTCTCTGACTCTCACCTGATGATACCCAGACCTCAGATCATTCTTGGAGAACCAAAATACACCCTACAACTCATCGAAGAGGTCATCAATCCGCAGAAGGGGATAACAGTTCATCACCATTAAGTTGTTCAACTCCCGGTAAACAATGCACATCAGGTGTGAACCATCCTTCTTCTTGACAAACAGTATCGATGCTCCCTACGGCGAAATGTTCAGTCTGATGAACTGCTTACCTAGCAATTCCTGAAGCTGATATGACAACTCCTGCATCTCAGGTGGTGCCAATCGGTACGTCGCCTTGGCAATCGGAACCGCACCTGGCATAAGATCAATCCTGAACTCAATTGCCTCTCAGTAGGCACACCGGGTAACTCCTCCAGGAACACATCAGAAAACTCTCTGAAAACTGGAAGCTCAAAAACTGAAATCTGATCCCCAACCCGAGCATCAACCACATAATCCAAATAGCCTGCATACCTGTGATGTATATACAGACGATCCCTGGCTATCGAACCAAACCCTGATGCCCTCTCCATAGATAACCAGTTCTCCCCCACTTGGCGTTCGAACTACCACTCGTTGGCCCTCACAACCAATGCATGGCACCAAACCTGCTCATCCAGTCCATACCTACTATCACATATACATCCCCCATAGGGATAGGGATCAAATCAATCAGATAAGGCACCCCAAATATCTCCAATATACAATCCTGGTACACTGCGGATGCAGAAATCCCATGCTCGTTGGTGATAGAAACCCGCAATGGACACTCTAACTCCTCAATAGGCATATCAACTCCCTACTGAATGATCGATATACAAAGGAACAACTCGCGCCTGAGTCAAATAACACCATAGTAGGCAAAGAGTTCACTAAGAACGTACCTATTAGGAGCATAACATAAAACATAATCATCAGAATAATAAATAGAAACATATCGGTGACGACATCTGAAGTTGCCCTGGCCTCCTCAGCAGTGAGTTTAAACGCACGACCCCGAGCCCTCGGGGTCTCTGCCCTCCCCTGGCACCCATCTATGATCCTCAAAGTAGATGGCGCCGGGGCATGTGCTAGCTTGGCGGCGACCAATGTATAGTTGACCTCCACATGGCCAACCTGATCATAGTGATAGCAAATCCTGGAACTCAGAACTGGGGGTCGGCTGACGAAAATCCCTCGCATAGTGCCCCTCATTGCCACATTTCTGGCATACACCGCCTGATCAACTGCCCCCTCATGAACCTTTCTACACTTCCCACAGGTACGGGCCCTATGACTCCTAGATCTAGCATCAGCGACCTTGAACCGATTCGGTGCAGGTTGTGACTACGTCGGGGCTGGTTTCTGCTCCCTCGTTTGGAGCTCCATCTCAATCTCACGCCGCCTAGGGGCCTCCTTCAACTCCAACAATGAACCATAACGCTGAGTGGATATAAACTGTCCGTTATCCGTCTTGAGCATGCTCAAGTAACGGTTCATCTGAGCTTGATCTGAAGCAGAAAACTCAGGACAAAACATGGCCCTCTCCGTCAACATCTTGGTGATCTCCGTCACCGATTCAGTTCCATGTCTCAGATCCAAGTACTCCTAGGAAAAACTCTCACATTCCTCCAGCAAAACATATCTAGAACGGAACATCTTCTAGAACTGCTCCCAAGTCACAGCAGCCCTCTGCTCATAAGAATACGAGCTGGTAACAAGTATCCACCAATCCTTTGCTCCGGACCGCAGAAGGTTCAGAGCGCACTTGACCATCTGGTCATCCGGGCACGAGCAAGTGAAGAAACATCCCTCGATGTTAGATAACCACCTCAAGGTTATGATCGAGTCCTGAACTCCATCATATGTCGGGGGCTTTGTATTGTCGATGTCCTGATATTGAAAAGCCCTCCCGGCACAAGTCCTGACAGCAGAAACGGTTGCGGTGGTTGCAGCCTCATAAAATGCAGCGTATCGCTTATCAAAGTACTCCACCATAGCAGTCTTAATAGACCCAGAAATCTCTGTCATCTGTGCCCAAAAGAGGGAGAAAATCTCCTCCCGAGGGATCTCCCTAACCCGATCCTCAGACAAAGCTGGCCTATGTTGGCTACCAGCTCCCGATCCCGATCCGCACCTTGTCTCGAATCGTCTCGTCGTCACCATACTGAAAATAAACATGGGAGAGAGCTCAGATAAAATGCATATCATACCATGGAACCAACTCCTATCAAATCCCCTGGGGTTGTGAGTTCGCTGCTACGCGTATGGGTCCTGTACTTACAGTAGTGCGGGCCCATACTACCTTCCACACCTACCCGTATTTATCTCAGAGGATCATCACAACAACCCTAACATTACACACTAGCATACGCACATATTCTATCCTCACTTCCTAGAGGAAGGCTAAACATCATGAAACTAGCCGAATGACCCTATATAACTAATCCATCAAACGTCCAGCAACCCTGAAGCACTCGTGTATGCTAATCATACATAACACTGGACACTATAGACAGTTGAATACTTGATTCGAACCTAAGCCCTTCATCAAACAAGAACATGAAATTAGGTCAAACCATACATTCTCAGGCTATAGAATCTTATTTATGTACAACTATGATGCATACACTAAGCAACTACAATAATGATGTCTCTCCTGACCTAACATGCCAAAAAACAAATAAATAGATAAAGTTTTGATTGTCGGGAGAGTTGCGTCGGAGACATCTTTATCTAAGGAGGAGGCTTCGTCTTCCGGCTCCTCATAAATGATGTTAGGATGGGCCGGCCCATCCTTAGAATCCTAAAAAAAGAGGGAATATAATCACTTTCTTTCAGTGACATATCTAATCAGACTGAATCGGATTTTCAGAGCTTTCATGATCATTCACATCCATTTTAGTAGGTAGGAAGGGCACAAAAGCTACTGTTTCTAGAATGCAAGTAAGATAGCTTGCTGACTCTCCTAGTGGTTTGGCGGCAAGGTAAGGGGCATTCGGGAAGCGACTAGTCGCTTATAGCGAAGCTTCTAGAAGGCCAACCACTATATAGAGAGATCCATATACCAGTCATGATCGATAGTGAAGCCTAGAGAGGGAGAAGCAATAGCTTCTAGGATGAAGTCAAGCCACTAGTGGAGTGGCCAAGGAGGCCTACTATACCGATAGTGGATTAGTAACCGGTGAAATCCACAAATCAAAATTTAAGTGAACTATTGAACAGTGTGATTGATCAGACAAGTACCAAGGCTTTCGGTAGACTTCTTTCATTTCCGAGTTTGCTTGAAAGAATAACCTTAGGCTATCAGGCATCATATAATCAGGAACTACTAGTATGCTATTCCTGAAGATCGCTAGCCTATCACTAGCGTGTTGTTCTAACATATCACAATATCATATAACAGTATGGTGATTTGGGATCTACTTACTGGCTCCGACTGATCGTACACATTGCATCCTCCTTGATTATTTTGAAAAAAAAAATTTAAAAATCATTTTAAGATCTTTTTTTAGACTGGATTCACACGAGTGTTCCTCTAATTCCCTTAAGCCAAGGCTCTGATACCAACTTGTAACATCCTTAAAAATCATGATAAATTTAAACTTTTTAAATACAAGCCAAAACTATAAAGTGTTTACAAAATAGTTTTCAAAACATTTCCGACATCATAGCTTCCCTAAATCATAGATCATAAACAGAGGATGTGTACCGTCATGCCTTCGCCTTCCCGCGGTCATTCGAAGTACCTGAAACATAACCCAAAATTGTAAGCCAACACTTAGTGAGTTTCCCCTAAAGTACCAACACATAACATAAGCATAATAACAAACAGCATGCATGCATAGCCTTCAGCCTGATTGGAACGCCCCACCAACCTATAGGCTATATGGTACGCTCACAAAACCTTCAACATGACTGGTACGCCTCACCAGGCCTTCAGCCTATCTGGATCGTTCTTCGGGCCTTCGGCCTGACTGATATGCCTCTCGGGCCTGCAGCCTATCCGGGACGCCCTGCGTCTCTTGGCCTTCAGTCTACACTGGTCCGCCTCGACCCAACCACACATAACCATGTCGACGTATACATAACAGATAAGCATACATATAACACGTCCACAGACAGTTAGATAGATCTTACTTATCACTAAGCATAACATCATCCTATATACCAGGATACCGATCTAACAAATGAGTACAACACAACACATACTATCACATAACATGATATCTAATCCAATGGGCCGGCCTTGGTGCATTGGACCCGCAACTACAATGAGGAAAACTCACCTTACAAACTGAACAGTATCTGATGAGGTCCCGACTCCGAATCTCAGCTCAAACTGCCACCTATCCAACTAAATGACCAATCATAATCAAAATCCCATAATACTCTTAAGTCAAAATTGGTCAAATTCAAAGTGAAACTGGTCAAACCCACTGAGTCAACCCATCCGAGTCAACTCAGCCAAGTCTCCTCAGAATGATTACGCGGGGCGTACTCCAAAGGTACGCTGGGCGTACTCTGAGTATGTAGGGCGTACTCCCAGAAGCTCCAAAATCTAATAAGTGCTTAATGGCTTAAGCCCTCACGTCCATATTTCAGATCCATGGCTAAAATACACTCAAGAGTCATAAAGTTTCCAACTTTATGAGTATACATGCCCATTAAGTTCTTATCTCAACTTCTTAATCCATTAAGACATTCTACAAGATGCATGGAGCAAAACAAACCATTTGAAACCCATTTTTATGACTTAAGACCCTCCCAAGGGTTTGAAAGGACAACTTAATGGGTCAAGAACATGCTTTTATCATGAAATACCACATTTGGGACAAAAAGGACCTAAAACTAACCCAAAACAAGATCTACAAGAAACTACACCATGTTTAGAACTTGATTCCTCAAAATGGTGCAAAAAGGTGGTGTGATCCTGGATCTAGTGAGCTTCACTCCTTCAAGGTGGTCTCCTATTCCTTCATTCTTCTTCAAGAGCACCAAACCACACACACACAAGCTTAGAAATGGCTCCTCAATATGATAATAGGGTTGCAAACACGTATGAGAGGGTGGAGGCTGATAAGGTGAGGGAAAATGAGGCTATAATGGGGGATAAATATGAGCCAAACCTTAAAAATTAGAGTTTGCATGTTTGGAACATACGCCTTGCATATCTATGTACGCCATGCATACTAAGGCACACCTTAGTACGTAAGCGTACACACATACGCATGGCGTACTCCCAAACCTCCCAAATCACGAAATTACCCCTAGGGCTTCCCATACACACTTCCTTCTACTTAGGGAACAATAATGCAATATAATAAAATTATAGGGTTAAATTTAGAAGTACCTTATAATAGGGATGCTACACAATCCATGGCTAAAGAAGATATAAGAAAAACTTCATCACGATTAGAGCTTTTTACCTCCAAGTGGTGCAAAAAGATGATGTGCTTCTGGATCCAAGGTTCTTCACTCTTCTAAGATGGTCTCCTATTGTAACACCTGTTCCAAGTATTAATGTAATTTTCAAAATTTTAAGGTTTTGGTGCTGGGACTCGACGAGTTAGGAGCCCCGACTCGTCGAGTGGAGGCTATCAAGAGGACGCGGAAGTTAGGTCCTACTCGACGAGTCGGAAGGCCCGACTCGACGAGTAGGAGCTGTAAAGAGAAACCCTAATTTTTAGGGTTTTCACCCTATATAATCTCCTTAAGGACCTTGAGGCTGACCTTCCATCAGCCTCCAAACCCTAAAACGTTTTTCTCCCTAATCCCCATTCCCTTCCATTTTCTGAGCTAAGAGTGATTTGTGGAGCTTAAGAAGAAGGAGATATTGAGAAGAAGGAGGAGATCCAGCAAACCAAGCCCTCACTCTTGAGCTTGATCATCTTGTGGACTGTTGTTAGTCATCAAGACTTGATTTTTATCTTAGAAAATGGCTAGATCTTGAGTTTACTCTTTATTTCCCATTATTCTTGTTGATTTCATGCATGGGGTTCATAAAGTTTGCAACTTTACTAATCTCCAGGGAAAAATAGTCCCAAGGTTGGCTAGATCTAGTTTTTGGTCAAGCAAGGATGCCATGCAAGGGCTTTTAAGTGTATTTGTCCCTTTTTAGCCATTTTGACTTAAGGACATGCATTGGACATGTATGTCAAAAAAGCCTACATCTTTGGAACGTTTTGAGGACTAAAAACTCTTCTGGAAAGAAGGAATACCAGATCCCTAAAGTCTTGGACCAAATGGAAAATATTTGGAACTTTCCAACCTTTGATAAGGGCCTTAGAGCATTCGAAGTGGTTCTAGAAGGTAAATTTGGAAACTTTATCCTTCTAGACACTTTAGGGTTTCAGATCTAAGCCCTAGAATCCCTACATTTGGTGTATCATCATAATAAACAAACATGGAGGAGGACTCGACGAGTTGCCCTAGTAACTTGACGAGTCTGATCGGATTTCCCCGTCGATTGGATATCAGGTGAACTCGTCGAGTCAATGAACCAACTCGGCAAGTAGGCTAGGGTTTGTTCAGGTGTTCTGGACTCTGCCGGAACTCGACGAGTTGCTAGATGCACTCGACGAGTTCAGGTCAACATGGACTGTCGACCTTGACTTTGACCAGAGTTGACTTTGAGGGTAATTATGGGATTATGACAAGTTAATCACATAATGTTATAGGCAGTTGAGTTGGAGCAGCACGTGGGACATATCTGATTCTAGCTTGTCAGTTCAGCATCTGAGAGGCGAGTCTTCTCACCATACCACTGGGTCTAAGGCACCAAGGTCAGCCTATTTTATGTTAGGTGGATTGTTGATTGATTATGTGAGTATGACATTTGCATGGAAGACCACGTGGGGGTTCCCGTGGCATTTGGTATAAGACCTTGGAGGGTTTCAATGGCGTCCTAGTATATCTGCATGTATAAGTGATGACCTTGTGGGGGTTCCCAAGGCAAGAAGACCTTGTGGGGGTTCCCAAGGCAAGAAGACCATGTGGGGGTTCCCATGGCAGACAGTTAAGACCACGTGGGGGTTCCCGTGGCATTAGTTGTAAGACCCTGGAGGGTTTCCATGGTTTCCTTATATGTTGTATGCATGGCTTATGTGATATGTGTAGCTTTATAGCTAATATGTTATGTGTTATGTGGATTGTGTGCGGGGTATGATGTGTGGGACACACTAAGCATTAGCTTACAGTTTGTGGATTTGTTTCAGGTACTTCTGAGCCCAAGGGCAAGGGCAAGGCTTGATGACGCGGCGTGCACTCTCTCAGACATTTTATGGGACACTCTGATATTTTGAAATAAAATTGTAATTGATATGGGTTTTGAAAACAATTGTATTTTGATTTTATGTTTGATGGAAATGTGTTTTGGTTAATAAAAAATAAAAAATTTCTTTTGAAAAATTGGGTTGTTACACCTATTCCTTCATCCTCCTTCAAGATCACTAAAATACACACTCAAGGTTCAAAAATGCTCTAAAAATAGATTAGGGTTTGCAAGGGTCGATATGAGGGCTGGAGGTTGATGAAAGAAAGGGTTTTGGGGCTATAAGGGTGTTTAAATAGTGCACAAGCCCTAAATATTAGGGTTTTGATCTAGGCCATGTACGCCCAGCGTACGAGAAGTACACCCAATGTACGCGAGAAACACATTTCCTCTAAAAAATACTACAAGGGACCAAATTGAAATCAAATTACAAACCAAGGGAATAAATGGAAATACCTGAAAAAAAATATGTTACAAATCTCGTCCACTTGAACTAGACTTTGTCCTCGAAGTCCGTTGCAACGAATAAATTTGGTTAGTGCTCTCGCATCTCAGCCTTGGGCTCATATGTCCATTCGGAACCTTTCTGATATTGCCGATGGATCTTCACCAAAGACACCACCTTGTTGTGCAAGGCCTTCGTATTCCTATCCAAGATCGCCAATGGTCTCTCAACATAATTCAGGCAATCATCAACCTGAATATCATCCAGAGGGACAACTACAAAATCATCAGCCACACACTTCCGAAGCTGAGAAACATGGAAGGTGTTGTGGATTTTACTGAGCTCATCAGGAAAATCCAGTCGCTATGCAACCTTGCCCATCTGGGTAGTAATCCTAAAGGGACCGATAAATCGCGGGCACATATTTCCCCGCTTCCGAAATTGAATGACACATTTCCAAGGTGACACCTTCAGAAGCACCAAATCCCCCACCTGAAACTCGAGGTCCGAACGTCATTGGTCTACATAACTCTTCTTCCAGCTTTACGCAACTCGCAACCTATCGCGAACCTGCTGAAAGAACTCATTAGTATTAAGTACCACCTCAGTACTCCCCATGACCCGATGCCCGACCTCACCCCAACAAACCGGGGTCCTGCACCTCCTCCCATACAACATCTCAAAATGTGGTTGGTCAATTCTATCATGATAACTATTATTGTAGGAGAACTCGGCTAGTGGAAGGTATGTATCCCAACTCTCTCCAAAATCTAACACACATGCCCAGAGCATATCCTAAAGTGTCTGAATCGTACGCTCGCTTTGTCCATCGGTCTGGGGGTGGTATGATGTACTAAAGTGCAACTGAGTACCTAACTCCTCGTGAAACTTCCTCTAGAACCTGGAGGTGAAATGAACATATCGGTCTAAAACCAGTGAAAATGGCACCCCATGCTGGACCATCACCTCTTGAATGTAAATGTCGGCCAACTTCTCAGCCGATATACTCTCGGAAATAGTTATGAAGTGCACGTTCTTGGTCAATCTCTCCATAATGATCCAGATAGAATCAACTCCACGCGTCGTCCTTGGCAGCTTCGTGATAAAATCCATGGTGATCTCTTCCCACTTGCACATGGGAATGGGTAATAGCTGCACATTGTCGTGGGGTCTTTGATGTTTGGCTTTCACTTTCCTGCAAGTTAAACACCGCTCTACAAACCATGCTATTTCCCTCTTCATACAGGGCCACCAATAACTCAGCTTCAGATCCCGATACATCTTCGTGGCCCCTAGCTAGATAAAAAACATTAACTTATGAGCCTCTTCTAGAACTGTCTATCTCACCCCACCAGTAGTTGGAACCCAAACTCTACCACATTGAGTCAACAATCCTCGACTGTCTCTGACAAATAAAGGAATCTATACCCCATGATTCGCTCCGCCTTCCAATTCTCCTTTTTCAATCCCCCCCCCCCCGAGCCTTCTTGATTAAATCCAACAAAGGATAAATGATCACCATCCTCAGACATACATCACCAATAGATGTTATCACTGCCATGCGGCTCATGACATTGGCCACCACATTGGCCTTCCCAGGCTGATACAGGATCTCGCAATCATAATCCTTTACCACATCCAACCATCTCTGTTGCCACATATTCAAATTCAGCTGATCCATAAAGTACCTCAAACTCTTTTCGTCAATGTAGATAGTACACCTAACCCCATACAGATAGTTCCTCCAACTCTTGAAGGAAAAAACCATATCCCCCAACTCCAAATCATGTGTAGGGTAATTCGCCTCATGAGGCTTCAGCTACCTCGAAGCGTAAGCAATCACATGACCCTTTAGCATAAAAATAACTCCCATACTCGATATGGAAGCATCACAATAAACCACAAAATCATCCATACCCTCGGGAGCACGAAGATCGTGGCCTCACACAATCTCTATCTCAGCGTATCGAATGCGATTGCTGATCAGGCCGCCACTGAAAAGGAACATTCTTCTTTGTTAAGCGGGTCAACGACATTGCAATCTTGGAGAAATCCTGGATAAATTTCCGATAATACCCCACGAGACCTAGGAAGCTCCGAATCTTAGATGGGGTTCTTGGAACCTCTCATCGCATCACAGCCTCAATCTTGGCCAAGTCAACCAATATATCCTTTTGGTTGATGATGTGCCCCAAAAACTACATCTCCTGCTACCAAAACTCATATTTGGATAATTTGGCATACAACCTCTCTCTGCTTAGGGTATCCAACACCTCTCACATGTGTTCCTCATGCTGCTCCTTGGTCTTGGAGTAAACCAGAATATCATCTATGAATACTATCACCGATCGATCCAGCATTTGTCACACCCCAAAACCGGAACGGCGGAAACGTTCGGGGGCGGAGGACGTCATGTTTAGTATCACAAGACATGCATCATAGTAATCAAAGTAATAAACAACCATTTCATTAGAAAGAAAGTGTTTACAAAGTATGTGGTTCACATAACATAGACTACAAAGTAAATAACAAAACAAGACATGAAGCTATTATGCTCCATCTTCTGAATCCCAGTGCACGTACCTGTCTACTGGTCTCCTGAGAATACAAGTTATTTTGAAAGCGTAGATCAGCATTTAAGCTGGTGAGTTCATAAGATTTTAGTGATGTAAGAAAGTTGTAAGTAATTTGTAGTAAGTTGTAAGTTCTTTTAGAAAAGTTCGCCTGTTCCTCCAGAAAATCCTATATTTCCTGATTTGATGAAAGATAAGTAAAAATGACTCTACAATCCTTTCTATGAGTACTAAATGGATACAAGTTATATAAACTCAGAGTAAACAAACAATCGGTTGTGTGAATCTGCCCTAAGCCCACAACCAAACAAGGAACAGGAAATTAGGCGGAAGGCACACATCCCATTGTTTGTTAGATCATCGATGTATATAACCCTGGTGTATTCACTTGGTACTCACGGAGTTAACTGTAATAGTTCCTTTATATTTGATGAAAAGATTCTTTAAGAAAACCCTTATTTCTTTTAGTAAAAATGGTAACCACAATAGTTCCTTCTATAATCACTTAGTTTATACTATCTATATATAATCTAATCTCGAATAGATAGTTAATTGTGTGAATCTACCCTAAGCCCACAACCAAACAAGGAACAGGAAATGAGGCAGAAAACACACATCCAACTACCTATCGGGTATTAATTATATATAACCCTGATGTATAAACTAAGGTATTATAGAATTAACCACCTAAGGTCTTTTAAGTTATACTAGTTTAATAAAAATGGATTAAACCTTTACTGGTATGTTTCTAGTTTTGTCTACCAAATGTTCTATTTGAAAAGTATGTTTTGTACTAGAAAACGGTGCATTGAATTAGTGTCCTATGACCTGACCCATACCTGGTACTCCTTATGATTATTTGGTGTATACATAATATATATATATATATATATATATATATATATATATATAATAGTAGGTTGGGTGCATCTGCTCTAAGCCCACAACCAAACAAGGAACAGGAAATGAAGCGGATAGCACGCATCCTACTATCTGTCGGATCCGATTAATATATATCCCTGATGTATAAACTAAGGAATCATAAAGTTAGCATTATAGGCCCCTTTCTACTGAATGTACTAGACTCGACTGTTCTGTTTGTCGCTTGAATAGATGTAAATTTTCCCTAGTTTATAACTATCTTAACTCGAAAATAGTTTGCATTAACTTTCAAGTGGAACTGTCACAATATGAAAGTAATGGGAAAAATGTAAGTACACAGTTGTCTTTTAAATTGACATCCTGAAGTACTGATTACCTTAAAACAAGTTTGATTTATTAAGGTCATAATGTGATGAGTAGTACCCATACTATACGCTCTCCCTGCAAGAGATTCTGGTTACCAAACACGACTTCCGCAAACATATTGCTAGGCCGTGTAAATTCACATTAAAGTTATATGATCATGTATACCCAATTTATTATCACCTTTTGTTTAGAACAATGAGTTAGTGATCATTGGTATAATTAGATCCTGGTTTGTTCTTCTGTTATAGTATCTTAGTATGTTCTTTCTGTTATAGTATCTTCCTCCCTGTTTCTCTTTATAGTATATTCTCTTATGTTATCGTGTATTTTATCTACCTCCCTGTTTCTCTTTATAGTATGTTCTAGTATCTAGTATGAACTGAACCCCTAAACTATACCTATTATAGTTTACTAGTATGTTTACTTGAACTGTTACTGAAAAGACTCATTTATCTACTAAGTTATGATTGTATTTTAAAAACGGAGTTTTATAAACTATAAAGTAGCATAACTTAAAAAGAGTTTTTGAAATGTTTTGATCACTTATTAAAAACATAAGCAATTCTTTAAAAGATGTTTCTAGCAAACAATTACACAATTATCATTGTGTTCAACTTGTATTCCCCCCCTTAAAAGCATTTAAAACAGTTTAAAAGATTGATTATAGGGGTATGAACTCACCTTATGTGGGTGATTCAAACGAATGTGCGCGTAAGGATGAGAAGTTCCACGAATGAAGTCCTGAGACACAAATGAGTCCTAAATGACATATATGGCATGTATTGGCATGAATATAGTGTTTATAAGCAACTAACATGCAAGGAAACACCCTTAGGGACTAGGAAACACTTGGACCAAGTGTTAGAATCACATGTTATTCATCAAAAGGGTGTGTACGGCCACAATGAGGAGTGTACGCCCATGGGTGTACGGCCATGGAGTGTACAGTTGTACACTCATGGTAAAAAGTGCACTAAAGTGTGTTTGAATGATAGGGAAGCTTGTGGGACTATTGCTCAACAAGAATGTGAACTAGATTCTCACTTTGGAGGCCCTTTTTGGGTGTTTTGAGGGGTGTATGGCCACACATGGGTGTACGGCCGTACACTCCTTTTGATCTTGAGTTTTGGTCGTTTTTAGGGTGTTAAACAAGTGATCCTAACATGTACTAAGCATAGGGAAAGGATAATTACACTTTGGAGGCTCAAAAGGGTGTGCACAGCCACCAAGAACAAGTGTGTGTTCTTCGTGTTCTTGGTGAAAGATGAAGATCTTGAAGATCTACCCAACAAGATGATTTTCATGGATGAAATCAAAGGTGTTACAAGGTTAAGAAGAATAACAACTAATCAAACTGGAAGAAAGGCTTACATTCTTGAAGATCGGGGATGAAGAACTCGATGATACTTGAGAGAGAAATCGATTTTCTAGCCTTGGGAATGTGATAAATGACTAGAATTGAAAGGATATCACACTTATGGAGGGGGTGTACGGCCGTACACTCCCTCTGATGGAGTGTTCGGCTCGATTTCAACGCGAAGAACTTTAGCTGACCCTTCCCTAAACCCAATGCTTGAATGTACTGAGCTTAGAACCCTTAAACAGACTCTAAACAAGGCTAGATGATAGCAGAAACGAGTCTGACACTCGGTTGAATTGAATGGCTGGACTTACGGGGCAAAAAATTTCGGGTTGTCACAGCATCGGCCTGAAAGCCCGGTTCATGAGATCCATGAACGTTATTGGTGCATTGATGAGCCCGAATGGCATCACTACGAACTCGTAATGACCATAACGAGTCCTGAAAGCCGTCTTCTGCACGTTATCATCCCTGACCCTCATTTGATGGTACACTGATCGCAAATTTATCAAAATGAAATGACACAAGTAAATAAGTTATGTATATCTTGTCTATCGATATTAGTCTATAAAGTCTATATATTTCAGTACTTCAAATCCCATTTCCCATGCTTTTGATCCAAATGCTAAAGATGAACATGATTTGGTCATTGGATTGATGGAGATTGTATTCTTTTCAAAAAGTTTTTGCTTAATGAAATGCATACCCACCACAAGTGATATATTGATTCTAATGATTTTGTTCCACAAGATATGTGTTTGTATTTACATTATCACATTATGATCAACAATCGTTTTATTTTGGGTTTTAATAAAATTACAAAGTCGTGTTTTAGAAAATTAGGATTGTGGAGCTGGATGGGAAGTTGATGAAGCTGCAGATTGTGAGTATTGTTTCTTGCACATAGTCTTGAACAATAAATGTAGTTTATTTCAAAAAATTATTATGAGAAAGTCACTTTCATTGAAATTATCACTATATTAAATAGATGAATATTAAATATATTACCTTTTTTTTCATAAAATCTTTCTCTAGATACAGTAGGATAATGTTTGTCAGGAGTGGTTTCGTACTATAACCAGTCGTTACTACAGTAAAACATATGGTATAATCGTAAGAATTAGTTTGTATGATTTATTAAAAAATTATGAAGAAAACTCCATGATTATATTCATTGTCATTTGTATAGACTACAATGTCCATTGTTAAAAATTGGATATCTTGTCACTTCAATTGAAGTTCGTGATTGATTTTTTTGTTCTTGGTCTACTGGGTAACATGTTGAGATCCTCTATAAACCATAAATGCTACTTGCCTTAAAAATCCAAAATTAAGATATTATGCACTCCATCCAACAATCATCTTGTATTTATAAATTTAATAAATGTATATCACCATCCTCAATGCATTTATACAGAAAAAAAGCTATGGGGAGAACCCAGATGATAAACCATTAAATTTTTGTGTCCCAAAATATAAAATTTGATATTATTGAGTTAAGAAAGAAAGTGATGACTTTTGATTATAGGTAGCGTTATAGTGTTTGACTTGGAAGTAATATTTTTTTTTTCAGTCATTTTTGAGTAATTATTATAATTCCCATTTGTTTGCATCTTTCAAAACAATTGATACATATTGTGTATGACGTCACCGATATGCAAAGCTTCGAGAAATTGAAGTAGTGGTTAAGTGAAATTGATAGATATGCAAACGAATCAGTCTGCAAGCTTCTTGTAAGAAACAAGTGTAATTTTCTTGACAACAAGGTCATTGATACACATACATCTAAGGTATTATTGCCTACTTTTATAAAAATTTTATTGCATTAAGAAATTCCAACGATACTAAATAAAAAAGGGACACCTATATATAGAGCTTAATGGATTAATTAAGTCATGTATTTGCACACATTTGTTGATGAGCTTAGATCCTTTTTCTTGAGACCAATGCAAAAGATTCAGTCAATGGGGAATAATTTTTCTTAACAATGGTTGTTATGATTAAGAAAAAGTAAGATTGCTTACTATGAGCAGGGTTATTGGAGGGTAGTTTAGTATTTTTAGTCATAATTTGAGAAGGGTTGTTCAAATCAAATGGCAGCCAACTGAGCAGATAATGGAATTCCTCCCACCCATCAGAAATGTGAAATCCATCTAACCTGGAATCTGAGGGAATCCATACAATTGGACTTATTCCAATTAGAACAAGACAGCCAGATAATGTTGGGTTAATCGTTTATTTATTGGGTCACTTAAAGTCTTTTTGTTAGACAACTTAAAACATTAACAAGACATAAAATTAAACATAAACTAGTCCTTATCGTAATCTTCGCCAACTTCGGGCTCCTCGTTCTCATCATCATTACCCCGATATCATCTTGTTTCGGCAACCCTTGAAACTAGTTTTCAATTTTTTGGCTGTATTATAAGTTTTTAATAATAGCATCCACGAGATCCTTTGGCTACAAAACAAAATGTACTTTAAGCCTAATTGGGTGTATCTACAAGATTGTTGCCAAAATTCTTGCAAATCGCCTTAAAAAAGTTATTGGGTCAGCTATAAATGAAGTCCAATCAGCATATATCGGTGGCAGGAATATACAAGATGGTCCGCTTATCATGAATGAGATATACAATTGGGCGAAAAAGACTAAGAAGGCGACGTTTCTATTCAAGATTGACTTCGAAAAGGCGTTTGATACAATAAACTGGGGATACTTAGACTCGATAATGGAGCAGATGGCTTTCGGAGACAAATGGAGGAAGTGGATTCATGGTTGTTTATCCTCTGCTAAAGCCTCTGTTCTTGTCAATGGGAACCCTACTACTGAATTCCCCATAACCAGAGGTGTTAGACAAGGTGACCCATTATCACCTTTTCTTTTCATCATTGCCATGGAACGTCTCCACGTTGCTGCCCAAAGCGCAATAGACAGGCATCTCGTACAGGGTGTAAAACTACCACACGCAGGTCCCACCATCTCGCATCTGTTTTATGCAGACGACGCCATATTCACAGGAAATTGGGACAAAGGTAGTATAAAAAATCTTTCTCGGATTCTTAAGTGTTTTGAAATGACTTCAGGTCTCAAAGTCAACTTTCACAAATCACGATTGTTTGGTATTCACACCTCCGAATCCGAGCTTCAAGATTTGGCACAAGTCCTTGGGTGTTTAAAAAGCTCTTTCCCATTCACATACTTAGGGGTGCCAGTCGGTGCAAACATGCTGTTGAAAAATAACTGGAAACCTATAGTTGGGAAATTCCAAGAAAAACTCTCAAACTGGAAGGCAAAAACATTGTCGTTTGGGGGAAGGTTAACCTTAATCAAATCAGTATTGGGAAGCTTGCCTACTTATTACATGTCATTGTTCAAAGCTCATTGTTCAAAGCACCAGAGGGAGTAATGGATCTCTTAGAAAGGCTCAGACGTAGATTCCTATGGGGTGGAACTGATGAAAAGCGCAAGATGCACTGGGTAGATTGGTCAAAAGTAGTAGCGGAAAAGAAAAATGGGGGTCTAGGGGTCGGAACACTAAAAGCACAAAACCTGGCGCTACTTACCAAATGGTGGTGGAGACTGAAAAATGAAAGAGGCAGCCTATGGACGGAGGTCATAAACAGCATACATAACTTCAAGAAACAGTCGGCCACATATCTTGGAAAAAAAAACTGTGTCAGGGGTTTGGAGTAACATATGCAAAGCGATTAGGAGCATCAAGTTACACAATATCGATCCATATGGCTTATTTGGCCTTGTACCAGGTCAAAATATTGATATTCTCTTTTGGAAAGACATATGGTGCGGGGATGTTACTTTACAAAACCGATTCCCACTACTGTACAATCTTGAATCAGTGAAAAAATGCTACCTTATGGACCGGCTGTGCAACAATGGATTCTCATGGAATTGGAAATCAAACCCAACTGATGCGGGATCCCTTCTAGAACTCCATGAATTTCACACTTTGTTCAACACATTAGACTTCAATCGTGTCACCAAGTTTGGATTTCGTTTTATGTTTCAATCAGACGGAGTTTACAGGGTCAATATTTTGAGGCGCATGTTGGATGCTAAAATCAATCAATTTGTTGGACCCCAGATTTGTTGGTCAAAACTCATCCCTCTTAAGGTGAAATGTTTCATTTGGAGAGCTGTGTTGGATCGGATACCAGTAGCTGAGGCATTAATATATAGGGGTATAAATGTCCAAAATCAAAATTGTCAACTATGTGGGACTTGCATTGAAACTACAAACCATCTTCTGGTAGAATGTGCTTATTCCAAAGATGTTTGGTACTGGATTCCGAAGTGGTGTGACATAAAAAACTTGCAAGCTCGAAAGGTGGAGGACATCATTATTTACGCTGCAACATGGGGGACTTGTCCCAGGAAAAAGAATATCCTGAGTATGATATTTTATGCTACTTTATGGAACATTTGGATTACAAAAAATAATAAGATTTTCAAGAACATTGTTGCTTGTCCAGCTAGAACCGCAGACTCAATCATATCTCAAACGTTCGAATGGAATAAATACAGAGGCAACAACTCGGGGAGTTGGGTGGAATGGAGTTGTTCTCCTCTTTTAATTTAGCTGCTTTGTGTTTCTCTGTACTCTTATTTTTGTTTTTTCCCTGTTATCATCCCACTCATAGCAACTTGCTTTAGTTGGGTCTTCTATTTATATAATATTTTGCCGTTTCCAAAAAATGAAGAGTTCTATAATGATACTGTGGATTTTGCATTTCTGCAATTTAAATACTGTTTTTATAGATTTTAAATAACAGTTTTTATATATACTATAATAATAGTTGCTGTAAAAAAATTTTAAAGTCTTTAGTGGCGATATAAGGCAATGGTGACACGTATAACGATGGAAACAGCAGCAACCCATTAGCGATAATATATCGCCGCTAAAGCCTTTATTGGCAACATAGTCGGCAGTGGCTTATGTAGCCCCCTAAACCTATATTTTTTGTTGTTCATGTCAAAAGTAAGTGATTTAGGTCACTTTATGTTTTAGATTGCAATACAATTTTTGCATCTAATACGAAAGTATAATGGCCATTTTGCGACGAACATACATCTTCTTTTCTAAAGACAATTGTTTTGGCAAAATCATGATTCATTTCTTGGTTAATGAACCATTTGTAAGACCAACCGTCCTAACTATTCTTGGCAGATAAACGCATAAAAGGACACAAAAGAAACCTTAATTACCCAGCAGGGAGTCTAATTCTTCCTAATGACGGCAAGTAGAACTCAATGATGCATGACACGGCTCTGGTTCATTACTAGATTCTAAAATTGACATGCGAATAATAAGTTTTTCCGGGTTTAAAACCATGTGGAACTGCATTTAACGCAAGGACTGCTTCATTCCTTCGAGAGGTGAGCTTAAATGAAAATGGACCACGAAAAGATGGGTCCATATTTAGTGCCCAAACTGCACCCCATGTGTTCTCCATGCTTCTGAATTCTTTTGAACCATTTAGTCGTATTTCGACTGCATCAAGACCACCATCTCCGTCACAAAACTCTACTGCCATTGCGAACCAGTAAGGGTTCACCATTGGATCTATCTTGAAGGCGATTTTTGTTCTACCATAGTTGCATTTCACCCTGGATAGCCAAATTGAAATTGAAATGTAAGACACATGTCATAAAACATTAGATTAAAGGTTTGCTTATTCTATGCACCTTCGATATTGAATGTTAACAACACCAAGATTACGTAGTTTATCAGCTTGCCCTGGACTTGACATTGCACCAAAAGCGGTTCCACTTAGATCAAAATGGAAGGGCACATTGTTACATGCGCCAGGGCACTCATCGGTTATGGTCACAAAAATAGGGTTCTTTGAGCAATATGGCTCTCGAGTGCATAAAACCTGACATATTAATCGTGATTACATATATGTAATTAGTCAATTGTAAATTTTAACTCTAGCTTCTGTACCTGATAACAAGTCCCACACCCTTTTCCTTTCAAAAACAATTTGGCATTTCCTGCTGCTATCATGGCTGAGAATGGAGCTGATTTAACATCATTAGCCCACCCACAAGCTCCTCCTGTGTAATCAAGATAGTACCGAAGTTATAGAGTCTCAATTGAACTAAAAGAAATGGTATTTTGGTGAAATGACAAACATAAACATGTACAAATAACAAGAAATAAATCACATACTCCTCTAATAATAATACCTTATGTGATTGAAATCATGTAATTAAAAAAAATTATCGAAAACATTTTCTTTTTTGAGGGGTCACCTTTTTTATATGTTTGGACCAATAGTGGTACCTATGTAGCTGTGCCTAAACGTGTATGTATATTGATATAAGCTTTTTTGTGTGTGTGTGTGTTAATGTAGGTGTATGTGCTTATCAATAAGTGGATATGTGTGTAAATATGCATGAATGTATAATGAACTCATTACATAAACAAATTTATATTGTCATGCATTACCACTTCCAGCGCCATCTCGATCTCCATACCATGTTGCTACAGCAGGTGCGAAGCGGCCTGGATTGCTTCTTTTAGCAAGGAGCGTGTGGTTAGAACACGTAGAGTAGTTTACAAGCAAATACATCAAAACCAAGATCAACCAAGATTTTTGAAGATTTGAGGCCATCTTATTGCTTGTATAACCGTAAAACAGTTCTGGATCGATAATGCTTCAAATGAATACCACTCCACTAATACTATAGAAACGAACCAAAACAATAAATTAAATCACTAGGGATAACCAAAGAGACTATCACTCAAATTGTTTTCTACAGACAACGAAGTTTCCATGCAAGTCACTGAAGTTAATGTTCTCTTTGTCCTTGTATATGTATGCCAAGTATGTGGCTTGTGGATATAATCAAATCTTCATGTGAAGATTTAATTAGTCAACAGCATATAAATAGGATCATTTTGTGGATACCAGTTAATTAAACCTCAATCAAATTGACTTTATCGAATTCCATATATTTTTGGCGCTCATGTAGGTCAAATCATCTACAATATAGGAGATTTATGAAAATTTTAGGAGCCAGTTGTTATTCCCCTACTGTAATTTGAGACAAACTAGAAGATTTAAAAAAAAATATTTTCAAAATTATGCTTATTATAAATTATTCTTCTATACTTCAAATGTCAAATAAATTAAACTAGAGAGGGTTATTGTGACGCCCTTCGTTTAGACATGCTACTGTAATTTGAAACATGCCAGTATACCATCTTTTCGCCCCCATATGTCAGGATCCATTAATACACGTAAGCTACAACAAAATTTAGCAGTCTATGTTTTTCATTTACACATTTATTAGAAAATTAAAATGTTTTCTAAAGTCTCACGAGTATTTAAAGGAGGCATTCTAATGTTTCGATGACCATCCCCAAACCCTAAGGTAATCCATCTTACGATTTACATGGAATCACTACTAGAAAACTAGGGCAACAGCTACGGCAAAATCCGTAGCTATTCAGTAGGTATAAGGCGATACCTACGGATTTGCTACGGAAAATGCTCTGTAGCATAAATGCCCGTGGGAAATTTATACCTACGGAATTGCTACGGACTAATTACAGAATAGCTACGGCTTTTTCCGTAGGTATAATACCTACGGAATAGCTACGGAAATACATAGCTACGGATTTCCTACGGATTACCAACGGAGCCCACGTTGACTTTATTACCTACAGATTTCCTACGGCTCACATTACCTACGGATTTTCCGTAGGTAATCCGTAGGTAATTACTTTTAATTTTTTTTTTTAAAAACAGCAAAAATTATTAAAAAAAACTTTAGCTTTTTATGTCCAAATTATTGAAAAACCCCATTACATTAAACTTATAACAACCACAAAACAAATAACATTATAATAAATCTAATAAACCTAAAAAAGTATCAAATACAAATTGAACATTGTCTAATAACACATTAAACGTGTCTAATAATACACATTAAAAGTGTCAACTACAAATGTTTAACTAAGTGCTTACAAACATAAAATTGAGAATT